>NC_083701.1:25275000-27775000 GCF_033118175.1 Dama dama
CTGATGCCAGGAAAATCTGCCAGGTAATTATTTCCTGTATATATTTAAAACAAACAAACAAACAAACCCAAAAGACAGAAAACAGTACTTCTCAATCATTTCCATACAGAGCCCAAACTGAGGGGTGAGAAGTGGAAGAGTTCCTATGTCCAGGGAACTGGTAAAGAATCTCACCATTGTGGGTGGAAAGCATGGAATGAATAGGTAGCTGAGGAAAATGATACTCTTAAAACTTCTACAGAAGAAAAAGAAAGAGGAAAAGGAAACTAAATAAATAAATGGATAAATGACCTCGATGCCATACAAAGTTCCTATCAAGAGACACAGACTCCTGTTTCCTTTGATGTATTTAATTCAGATGAACATTTTTCTTGAGTATAACTGACTGCACATAAGGAATTACAGAAGGTACTTCAAGGAAAAAGAAGGATTTCCTGGCATGAGCATCTAAGTGGGCTTGGGTGACTCTGGAGAAGGGGCAGAGCTCAGGTGGGCAGTCCAGTCCCCTTCCACCTCTGTGCTGTGTCCTTCGGCATGGTGGTCAATCAAACATATCAGATTAAGAATGAGAAAGGAGTTCGTGATGGCCAGTGGCCGCTCCTCACTTCTGGCTTCCCTTCTGCTGCTCACATTTTCTCCCCAAACTATACAGAAGGGAACCTGCAAGTTCATGAGGTACCAAGCAGCATGGTCCTCCTTAGCCAGAGTCTAGAAACCCACAAAAAAGTCTTGCATTGTGTGGTTCAAATTCTATCTGAAATAAGAAAAAGTTAAATGGTGTTTGAAGTACTGAGTGGCCAGCACACTGAGGGCTATTATAGGAGAAAACTGAATATTCTAATGAACGAACCCAGAAGTGGAAATGTCATGGGTTTTTATTGCATACTTGTCAGGCTTATTATAGGGTGGTATATTTGATATAAAAGCTGCCTATCAATTACAAAATCATATGCAAAAAATTCTAAGGGTTTGTATACACTAGACTTACGAGGTATAGAATTCATGTAGTGCCAGAGGCCCCTTGGGACTATCTAAAAGAATATCATTAATTTTTACAGTGTACTTCCATTTCTGGAGCCATTCCAGCACTGGCTTTCTATAAAAATCATTTCTTTAGAATTGTGCTATTTGCTTGTAGCAACATCACAGGAGCAGTAGTGTACCATATGCTGCTACTTAGCAACTTAGTCTGTAAGTCCCAAAGCATGTACTGATTTGAAAATTGAACAGGAATTACAATTGTTGAGAGATACTAAGTAAGCTTGGATTACTAAACTATGCAGGTGCTTGATATTGTATATTGTGTAGGAAAAGGAACAAAACTATATATCTTTTTTCCCCTGCAGATGACTAAAGTCTTATTTATTGTTGCCGAAAGGGGTAAATTGATTAAAATTCCCTAAAAGAATACCTGGTAATGAATTCTTGAACACACCATATTACAGTAAACAAAAGGAATGTTAAGGGTAAAATTTAGTAAAGGCCATTCAATTTATGTAATTTGTGAAGCTTATTCCCTGCCATGGTATGTATTATCTTACATTAGTTGAATTTTTTCAATAGCACATTTTAAAAACATTTTCATATGTGCTGCATTATTAAAAAATAGTTTGCTTCTGGCACACAAACCTGTCATATCTTTACAAAGCACATAAAGTATTTGGAGCTCCTTACTCCTTCATAAATTATCACTGGTATTTAAAACATTCTTGGTAGCTGGACTGAAATATTAAGAAAAATAATGTTGTTTGATTTTAGTCAGGGATTAATAGTATTCATGGTACTTGAATTTAAAAATCTAAAGAGCCAAGTTGTTATGATGTATATGCTTTGAATTTCCAATCCTTTATCCAAAAGTCTTTAAGACGGACATAATGATTCTCCGAAAGGGAGCAGCTGCTTTACAACAGCAATCATTTATTGAGTTTGTGTTTCTACTGTTTCAAACAAATTCAATTAGCCCTTACACTTCAAAACCCTAAAGGCACCAAAGAGATGATACCAGGTTGCTTTCATCTAATAGTAATACTAAACTTGTCAGTACAGTTTTGGGATTGATGGTTAGAAGAAAATTAATAGTAACATTTTTCATTTTTTAATCAAACAGTCCTATTCAGAACTACCTATGGATCTTGGCGGCTACTTAGTTGAATGAATTCAGTTTAAGTAATGATTCTAAACACGAAGCCCAACCTTCCAAAGGTATTCTGAGAGTGATTGACTCTGTTGAATGAAAGGAAATGTAGAACGGCTTTTTGAACTCAGTGATGACCTTCTCATCTGAACAATACTGTATAGTTTCCAGAATGTCTACCAGAGAAGGCAGTGATCATAATAACTTCTAAATGCAAAGTTCACGGAGAGGCAGGCCTGCCTCTGTTTTGAGTTAAACCTGAGACATTTTGTTCTTAGAGAAATTTCAAAGCCCCGTGAAGTGCACCCCTGACATATATATTAGATTTAATTAACTGACAACCACCATGAAGAAAAATAGTTTTATTTCTGTTCTCTATTTCCCCACCCCTCTCAGTTATCAAATGTATTTGGGCGGATATGTGGGCATTGAAAACAACTGTTTTCAATGTTTGAGTTTACACTACAGTTACTGACACATGAAACTCCAGGCTACCAAGGTTTTTACTCTTCCAGAAAAAATATGTTCAAGTCCACAAAATACTCCTGTGAACTCTTCCTCACTTTCATTTATTCATTCATTTATTTTTACTTACAGTATTCTTACATATCATGTTATAGTGGCCCCAGAGGGCAGTTACTATTTTGCTTCAAATACCCACTCTGGATCAAAAGGCCTGGTCTTAAGTATCTAAAAATAAACAGCCAAACATTCACTTTTATAAATGTAACCACTTACATTTTCATCAGACTTTTGTTGTCACTTCTCATGATTAAACACCTTGTCAACCATTCCCAGTGAAATGGATACAGACGTGCCCTTGAAATGTTTCCATAATATCACGTGTTTTGGCTTGAAAGCAGCCATAGAGCACTCTCTAGCTATGGGATTCTGGTGATCAATGTAACATTTTATTGAAATGCCCCAATAGTTGATAATTAAAGCTACCTGTGACATGTGTAGCTTATAATGATTAACTCGTCTACAGTCAGAAGCTCAAATAACCTGCACCTGTAAAGACTTTATTTCCTAAAGGTAAAACAACTGTTTAGGAAAGATCATGCTGGCAAAACAGCTGCTTGCCGTTCTGGAGAGGAAACAAGGTATTATCTTTCAACAAATGCCAACTCTGGGGTTTTATCAGTGCGATCTCATTAACTGGAAACAAGGCTTAAATGCTTTGTTTATAAATTATGATTATTCCTGATTGCGGCAGTTACTGATAGTGCTACTCATTTGCAATGCAACTCTTTGAATTTGTTTAATTACAATTTGAAACAAGGCAGAGAAGATTAATTAACCCACCTGGCTGGCTGGCACATAGTCCTGGCTCGGCTCTGTCATGCTCATATACATGTTCTCACCGTCAAACTGCGAATGAAATAATAGTAAACATTCAGCAAACTTGACTGTGTGCATGTTTGTTGTTGGTTTTTTTTTTTCACCATCAAACTGGAAAACAGTAGCCATAAAACAAAATACTGTGGTTGGAAATATGAAAAATCTGTCACAGCAAGAGAACCATGTCTATTCTTTGATGCTTCTGTTGTCATCTTTCCTGACCCTGGATGTCAGTGATTTGGAGTAATTAGTGCTCTAGTAATTACAGCAAGCAAGCAAGAAATGAATGGTTTCCTTTCATCTGCAATCTGTTTTAAAACAAAATGGCTCATTCTGCGTACCACATATATACATATTGCAGTTCAGCTGTAATGAAGTATTAAATGGATGGCATGATTTCTGAAAGAAAAGGATATGGAAAATATACTAAGGCACAGCTCAACATATTCTGAGTTTGGTTCTCAAAAATGAAAGAGTGCAGAGTTTTCATAATAGACTAAAATTGGCTTCATCACAATAGCCTTACGATTAAAAAATTTTAACTTTATAATAATATTTGAGAAGAGCATGTGACACTACAAGCATGTCTAAGAATGGTAATAACAGTGGATAACAATACAAATATACAGACTCGATGATCACATTTTCCTCTCCGAAGATTTTCAAAGACATAGAATTAATGTAAGTATTACAAATGCATAGAAATCCATATACAAATTCACAAGTTAGGAGCAAGATGGGAGGAGAAAATTCCTAGGGGTAGTTCACATACAAAACTGTAGAAGAGTTCAAGCAACAATAACAACATCAACAACAAACTTTTCATTATTTGGGTTTTTGAAAGCAGTAATCACTCCATTCAGACTTAATCCTCAGCTTAAAAGTGCTATCTTTAGTCACTTGATAAATGGGTAAAGCATTTCCCTTTTAGTTAAAGGAAGAATTTTCCCAAGGAAATAATCAAACGGACTAACACAGGCAGCTTCAAAGAGCTGAGTCTGAATATACGTTCATTGCCAGACTAATTTCAGACATGGGAATTTGAATATCTGGAAGGTTATTTTTCAAGACAGAATAGAGTTAGTGATGGAGGTAGAAGGCGCAGTACTGTGGACATACTTGTATACCATTAGAATAATTATGCTATAGACACAGCATTCCACCACCTGTGAGCTGCTAGCAACAAAATGGACACACCTCAGCTCTGGAACTGGCTCTGGACTGTAGTCAGCAGCACTGGGTGCCCTGAAGATCCACATGAACATGAGCTGTACAGAAAGACCTCCCTAAGGACACTTGAGGCACTCATTAAGTTCAAAGAACAAAAAGATTTCCTCACGCATCATCTTGAAAATATTTATATTTCATGTTATGTGAATAGACGTATCTAAACAGATCTGAAATCACTCATTGAAAGATGTGGTTGTTAGGACAAATCAGAAATAGCACATCCAGAAAAGAAGATCTGGACATTTTAGTTGCTTTGCCATCTGGCTTAGGAGCCCTGAGTCCGATTGACTTACCCACGGTTGGTTTTCCATCAGTCAGGTGAATGCCTTCAACTCAAGATAGTCTAGCTTCAGGGGATCTGCCTGTCACTTCTACCAGCTCAAAACCTAACAAAGAGCATCATTTAGCATTTCTCCACCCCTGCCCACTGTTGGTTTGTTTACAAATGTTTTTAATGTTAAGATGCCAAAGAATCATTTAAAATATGGACAGTTTCTGACTGTAGCAAACTAAACTGAACAGAAGTAGTGAAGTGAATCAAACACCCCTCTGCCTGTGCATATTCTATAAATGTGTTACTTTCCATTTCATCTTCTCTTACTCATTTTCTAAATCTGGTGTCATTTTCAAGCCAACTAAAGCTTTCAAGTTTTGGTTTTAGTCTTTCCAAAATGTGTGCTAATTGAGTATATTCAAGTTACTGCTCTTAAGAACTCTTTCCTCAAAAAAGTATCAGCACTTAAGTAATATTGAGCCAAGGCTGAAACAGCATTTTAAGTAAAAGATACGTTGCTAAAGGAAAAACTATTTTTTTTCAAGTACATTCTATGTATCTGTAACCAGTATTCTTGCCTGGAGAATCCCTATGGACAGAGGAGCCTGGTGGGCCACAGTCCATAGCATCGCAAAGAGTCGGACACAATTAAAGCGACTTAACACGCACACACAACCTACCTGTATTTTTAACTGATATGTATTAAGTGATTTAATCTTCATAACAACAAAGAGTTAGGTATTATTATTATTACCCATAAAGGCAGACAGAAGTAAAGCTAGATATTCAAAGTTACACAGCTACTAAGAGGCAGGGCTAGGATTCAAAGCCAAGAAGCCTGGTTTTACAACACATGCATGTAACCCCCAAAACAAATATAAATATATTCTGAGCCATAAATGATGAGTTAGCTATCAATTCTGAAAATAATGCCAATATATTATCAAAGAAGACTGATGACAGTATCTCAATGATGTTAAGATATTGTACAGAATTTCGATAGTGAAAGTGAAAGTTGCTCAGTCGTGTCCCACTCTTTGCACCCCCATGCACTTTAGTCCATGGAATTCTCCAGGCCAGAATACTGGAGTGGGTAGCCATTCCCTTCTCCAGGGGATCTTAACCAACCCAGGTCATCCACATTGCAGGCAGATTCTTTAACAGCTGAGCCACCAGCTTTCAAAGAAAGCTGAGGCTTTCAAAGAACAAGAGTCCCAGTGAGCTGACAATTTAGTAATCAGGCTGGCAGAATATTCCTGGATGCTTTATAAGTAAGCCTTAAAAGACAGGGAGGCGGTTTGCTGGTTAATTTTATGTGTCAATTTAGCTGGGCCACCAATGTCCAGATGTTTGGACAAATATTCTGGGTGTGTCTATGAGGGTCTTTGGACAAAATTAACATCTCAATTGGTAAAAATAAATAAAGCAGACTGTCCTCCCTACTGTGGGTGGGCCTCATCCAATCAGTTGAATGTCTGAATAAAACAAAAAAGCTGACACTCCTGAATGTAAAAGGGAAATCTTCCTGCCTGACTGCTTGACCTGAACACCTGTCTTCCTGCCTTCAGACTCAAACTGAAACATCAGCTCTTCTGGGTCTCAAGCCTGTCAGCTTTTGGATGGGAACTATATCATTCATTATTGTTTGAATATTTTTTAATGAAGGAAAAAAACCCGAAAAACTCCTGGTCTCCAGCTTCCCAACTACACATCTGGGGACTTCTCAGCCTCCATAATCACATGAGTCAACTCCTTGTAATAAATCCTCCCTTCCTGCCCCTACCACTTCTATTACTATCAAGATATTCACAACTCCTCTGAAAGTTTATCTCTGGAAGACCTGCAATGTAGAGATGCAAAAAGAGATGACCTTGATTTTTTTGCTATGAGAGTGTCTGGCCTCACCACGACCACTCCCTGTGACCCAGTATATGTCATATACATCCACACCTCTTTGTCCGGACTGTCTTCCTCCTCTTGAAATGTTTCTTAGATCCTTCAGTTCCCCTTAGTCAGGGCTGGGCTGTCTCTAGCCTCTGGGCTCCCCAAGGTAGCCCTCTGGTTCCAGGCAGGTTTTATTATTGGGGGTTTAACTCCCTAGGGCTGTGAGCTACCAGAAGATAGTACACATCCTGGTAATCTTTAGTGTCCTTATGGCTTAGGGATAGCACCTAAAAAGTCTTCAGGAAATGTATAATTAACAAAAATTAAACTGTATTTGCTTGATTGCATAGATCCCCTTCCGACAGAAGGCAGTGACTTGAAAGGAGGGAGAATATTCAGCTTTTAGAAAATGGTTTGAAGGCTTCTAAATGCGAACAATTCATAGTTTTACAGTAGATTAAAACTGGAGCAGAATTACAATAGGAGCACAAGCTCTTACAAATTAAAAAAAAAGGTACAGAAATAGCCAAGACAGCAATACTTAAATGCTGGAACCTGTTCTTCCTCAAGATTTTTATTCAATTAAAAAACATGTAGATTGACCAAGAATCAAGAGATCTCAGTGTAAATTAACTTAAGGCCTCTTTCCGAAGAATTCTGAGTTACCAAAGATACACGTATGTCAAAACAAGCCTGGTCATTCCTCTTTGTGTTTGGACAAACACTTGCGCCCAAGAAGAAAAATAAGCCAGAATTCCAGTGCCCCAGCCCACTCTCTCCCCACAAGACCCCTATCAGGTTAACATCATCCTTGTACTTTTTACAGCTCCACCCAACCACACCCTGTCCAGGAGCTGGCTCCAGGGATCTAAACAGATCTTGTGCTGATGCAACATTCTTAGAATGCCTCCATGTCTTGGGTTTATATCAAGTTGCCATCTGAAGTTGAATTATAGTGAATGGAGTCCCAGAATTTCAGTCTTAGAACCCAAAGGTGTCATGTCTGAACCCCTGGAGTTATGACTAAAGAAAGACTTCTTATTGGTCATGTAGTCCATCTGGGTACAGAATCAAAGTCTAGATTTCTAGTAGAAGAGTTTTTCATTATGACATACTGCTTTATACTCCATCACCCATTATAAGTGAGAGATAAGACTCCACGGCTACTGTTTTAAACTCCATCACAAATAATAGGTGGGGGACCAACCACAACGCTTTGTGTGTGGCTCGTTTGCATGCCCCGCAGTCTAAAAGGCAAAGTATTCGCATTATTACACTAATGACCCCAGTTCACTTCATCTGGACCACATATTAGATAAACCTTATTCATAATTGTTGCAATAATATTCTTTTATTAAAAATAATTAACTGCATTTCCTTACTCCTTGCATTTGTCACAGCTATTATTTTTAGAATTTAGCTGAATTTAGGCATTATAACTTTTCAAAATACATCTAAGCATCCTAGGACTTTTAATTTCTGTGTATTCTCAATTTAAAACCTGAAGCAAAGTTTGAAGGAATAAATAGGCTGACTTATTTAAATCTAAATGTAAATGGCATCAACTCAGGATTAGCCTTTCTGACCAAGTGCTTTAGACTCTTTCTCGTGTTTTTATTTCAAAGCACCAGGGGATGCAATCACATAAAAAGTCATTCATAATCTTCCACTACAGTTTTTAAAAATTGTTTTCAGAGGATATTAACCAAACCCATAATCCCAAAGAGCTTTTCAAACTAGGTAGTTATTATTTCTTCTATTTAAAACTGAAAGTAGACATCCAACACCGTCTGAACATAGTAAACGATGAGCAGAAATGAGTAATATTAGGCTCCCAAAACCACTAAACATAAGAAAAATCAAAGTTAGAATATGAAGTATAAATCAATCATTGGCAGTGGTAGAGCAAATGGAATCTTTTTAGGGAAACCATTAGAAGAAAACCAGAAAACTGCTGCTGGGGAAGAATGGGGGGCCTCATGGGATTCATGAACAGTATTGCATTGTATCCTGTGTAAAAGTGAAAACCTTACATTTCTGGGTGTTTTCTGGAGGAATATTGGATACTTTGTTTTTTTTTTTAAAGAAGCTAAAAATGGAAATGTTTATAACAGGGAGTTAATATGACATTTCTTAGAAGACTATAAATCATTATAAGACAGGGCAATATCCTCAAAATAAAATATCCAGTTTTGTATTACTTGGCTCAATGTGAGATTAAAAATCATCTTTTTTTTTTTTTTTTTGGTAATGAAAGAAATAGTTTAAGTTTGGTCAATGAAATCAAAGACCTCTGCTCTTTCCTGTAGAGCGAAGCATTCTGAAAGCTGTAGCATAATGTGAAGGGTGGGAACAGGCGCTGAGCCCAGCTGTCACCACCGTTCACACGCAGAGTAACGTGTAGCCAATACAAATAGACTGAGGTGAGCTCCGAGCTTCCTAGGCATCCTCCATTCTCCAGGAACAAGGTCAGGAGACCCTGGAGAGGGAGTGTGTGTTTATTTATCTTCCAGTTCCAAGGCTGACCGTGGAAATGTGAGAGGGGCTGAGGCAGCCCGCCTCCATGCCGAGCGAACTGAATGAAACTGGCACTGTGCACCGGGGCCTGGAAAGTGCTCCCGGGCCCTGAAGGGAGACCTGCAGCGCACAGCCCGTCAACACCCGGAGAAAAGGAAGCAACTGCTGCCGGGGCCTTGAACGGATGTGCGTGCCAACCTGGGGGCACAGAGCTGAACCACGAAAGAGAGACCCCTCTTGGTTGGCTCCTGCCACTTGACCTTGAGTGGGAAACACTCTGCTGCAGATCTGAATGGCATGGAGAGGAAATATGATCTGGGCAGAGTGGCAGCTTGACGACTTGGCCACTGGAGGGGGAAAGAGAGGATATCACCTCCACAAGGGCAACACTAGACCCACCACTTAAGAATCTGAGCTGTGTTTGGGAACTGAATCAATACTCTCATCTTTGTCCTAATGATTCATTTATTTGGGGAAGAACTGTGTATCATGTTTCTGTTGTTAACTTTAATAACTGACATTTTCAGTAACAGTACTATGCATTTATCTTGATCCTATCCTCATAGATGCTGTCCTACACCAAGGCCCAATGTCATGGTAGCAACTATCTCCATCTGCTGTTAACGGTATGGCTACAATGCAATGTTTGTTTGCTTTTTTAGGCAACACAGCAAATTTATTAACTCAAATGTACTCTGTATTATTTTAAGTGGCACACTTGAAGTCACACTTAATGGCTCCACACTTACGATAGTCATGCCATCATGATTCAGAACAGTTTTAACCTCTATGGGCACTTTCTAACCACATATTAAGCCATTTAATTTTTGGAACAGCTGTAATATGGTGACTACTGTTAATCCCATTACAGATGACAAAACTAAGACACAGAGGAGTTAAGTAACCTGTCTGTGATGGATCCAGTCACATGTCCCCCAGGCCTGCACAGCCTGCCTGATCCTCAGGCCTTGGCCACTGGCTTTTAATTTCACAGTTCTCATGGAAATAAAAGTCCTCAGGCTCTCCATTCCTACTGCCAATACAGTACAGCTAGAGGTGCCCCAAATCCACGCCAACTGATATCAAGAGGCCCTGCCTGCCGCAGGGTCTGTGCAGAAGAGCTGTAACGCACCTCAAGAGCTGGGTAGCTACTGCGCGGTGGAGAGCATCAGCCCATGGAGTCCCTGTGGCCTCTTCAGAGAAGACCCTTTGGCCCAACAACCAGCAGTGGTCTGCTGCAAAGCTGCTACAGCTTAGAAGCACACACCATGTTTTGTTCTTCCCACCTCCCTGCCGTGGTCCTTTCCCTCTCACTTTGGATTCCCTGGACTTGCACTCCTGGTGTTAACATGCAAGCGTTCATTATGGGCTCTCCTTTCCGGGGCGCCTGGACCAAGACAGTGCCAGGTGAATGGCCCAAGGTTAGTTAAGTAACAGCTCTTAACTAATGCTACATTTCATCCTGTCTTTACTGTCTTTATTACGCTTCCATTATATTATTGAGTCATTTAGTTCTATTTTAAATGTCTATGCAGTGACAGAAACAAATTTATGAAATAGTAATAAACAGAAGAACCAAGATTTTTCAATATCATGAAAATATCACTCAGACGGTAAAAGCATCTGCCTACAATGACAGAGATCCAGGTTCAATCCCTGGGTCGGGAAGATCCCCTGGAGGAGGCAGTGGCAATCCAGTACTCTTGCCTTGAAAATCCCATGGATGGAGGAGACTGGTAGGCTACATACAGTCCATGGGGTCGCAAAAAGGCGGATACGACTGAGTGACTTCACTCTCACTTTCACGCAAATTTCGAGAAAAATCTCACTAATCCCAAACTCCCAAACTCAAAGAAATCCATTTTCATTATACATTATTTAAGAAAGAAAAGAATGTGTGGATAGAAGCTTAGCTGTCACTCCAAATCCATCCTGGTGCACTTAGTGGAAATAACTTTAACTAAATCATGAAAACATACTTGATCCATGACACTAGTGTCTGATTATCAATCAGGAGCAATGATTTCTGATCCCATGTAGGACTCTTGTTTTTAAAATGAATTTCTAAGTAACCTGAATTTCTATAAAACAAAAAGCTATAAAACTATACCATGTCACTGAGACTCAGTGCAGTTTCAAATGATTGGTTCAGAACACTCCTCTGACTTATGTTGTAGACAAGTTTTTCCGAATCCGTGGGCTAAGAGAACAATTCGAGAAGTACATTCAAACTTGCTGGCAATCCTTACCTAAGCTCACTATTTCCACATCGTATCAGCTCTCACCTCATTAACCACAGTACCTAAATCCTGCATAGACCTGGAATGAAAAGTATGAAAGTCATTTTTTGGGGGGCTGCCTCTTTTATTTCCAGTATTCCTTTTAAAGCACAGTGAACATTCTTCAGTCTCTGACACACAGAGGAAAAGGTGAGACTATTTTTCACACATGTTTGGTCTGGAAGAACATGCTCTGTTCAAAACAAGAAAAATGTGAGACTGGAAGTTCAGAACATTGAGAAGGTTCTGGGACTTAAACGACAGATGTAGAAAAAGATTAACAGAGAAGTTGTATTTAGAATGCAGATACGTAACAATTCAGTGGGATGAAACCTTCTTTAAAAAAGAGTTGAAGTAAAACAATTATTGAATAATTTTGAGATTAAAAGTGAGGGAACCAAATAAAAATACAAATAGGAAGGTACAGAGTTATTAAGATGGAGATTCTCACTTCCCTATTATTATTACTCAGAAAATAACACTGAGACTAAATATAACAATGATGTTACAGGAATAGACTTCTGGTCATTAAAATCTCCTAATGGTAGGACAGGTGTTGAAATATATTTTGGTATATTCAGGGTAAACCTGACCAATTAAAAACATAAGAAGTTCAGTTTAGATCTACTCCATTTCCCTTTTGAGATCATATATAATTTTTTTTTTTCAGGCTCCAGAGAGTGTCTCTTTTCTGAATGAAAACATACTGACATTTTAAAGAACTGGATTAAATCTTTCAAGTCACTGAGTATAAATCTGTCCATTAGGAATGGAAACAAAGCTCTGGATCTTTCCCTTTAAGGAACTTGAGAAGTTACTCAATCCATTTGTTTTATCAAAAGGAGAAGAATTTCTGAATTTTCTTTGAGATTTCAAATGCTATATAGGTATATTTATTTTGATATCATCTTCTTTGATATTTAACCCATGATTCCATGTAGCTTTCCCTGCTGACTTATCATATCTTATGAAGATTATGACATAATTTTCCTTGCTTTAGCTTAAGACTTCATGCATAAGATGTGACCTTCCCAAGGCATATTCATTACCTGTATTTTGAGTTTTCTTATTGTCTTCATGTTTACAGTGGTTCTAACTATCCCCCTAGGTTATATTTCCACTCCCATTTGAATTTTCTTTTTTCTTTTTTTGGTAGCATTTTCCCAAATAGTCATCCTCTCTTTGGACAACATCCTTCTTATAGCATCATACAGTGCCAGAAACATGTCTAACCCGAAACAGGAAGTCTTGCTGGAAATTGCAAGCCTGCTTCCACTCAAAGCCTTATTTATACTACATGGTGAGAAGAGACTGGTTTCTCTTGTTTTACTTTCTAAATGGCACCATATGAGGCGCTTTTGCTAAAAAATTGCAAGACTGTCAGCACATGGTACTGTCAGGGGTGCACCATCTAGCATGGTCTTACAGTAAATGTAATGGTAACCAACACAGTCCCAGACAAAAATGTGGTACTCATTCATTCAGTCATTCAACAAATGCTCCTTTTGCACCTGCTGTGTGCCAGGCCCTGTTCACAGTGACAGCAGCTAATATTTACTTTATACTCACTGTGTGCTAGGTGCACACATGCATTCACTCATTTAATCCTTACAACAGCCCTGTGAGGCAGGTAGTATTCATGTCCTTTGACCAATAAGGAAATTGAGCCTTAAAGAAGTAGGTCACTTGGGGTAGAGCAGAGGCTCAATTTCAGGTCTGTTTGAAGACAGAAAAGTACTTACTAGTACTAGTACTAGAAGAGGATCAATCAACATGGTATCCCAAAGTGAGTATAAAATTAATGAGTATCAAAATCAATTCAACAACTACCAGGACAGCAGACTTTATTATTTCAGTGACAATATTTACTTAATGACAATGGAATAATGTACTTTATTCCACAGTCAATTCTAATGGGATCAGAGCAGTTACTCGAGGCAGAAAGTGTATTAGGAAGATTACGTGCATGCTAAGTCACTTCTAAACTCTGGGAGTTGGTGATGGACAGGGAGGCCTGGCGTGCTGCAGCCCATGGGGTCGCAAAGAGTCAGACACGACTGAAAGACTGAACTGAACTGAAGTCACTTCAGTCATGTCCGACTCTTTGCAACCCTATGAATGTAGCTCACCAGGCTCCTCTGTCCATGGGATTCTCCAGGCATGAATACTGGAGTGGGTTGCCATTTCCTTCTTCAGGGAATCTTCCCTACCCAGGAATCAAACCTGTCTCTTACAGCTCCTGCACTGGTGCTGGCAGGCAGGTTCTTTACCACTAGTGCCACCTGGGAAGCCCCACAGAATTGAATAATTCAGAGCGAGGTTCAAAACTCATGTTTGCCACTCAATAGCTATGAATTTAGGAGGATATAGCCTCTGTGAGCTTCAGTGGCCAAGTCACAGGATTGTCATGAAGACCAGAACTGCTAGGGGAAATGCCTGGCACAACATCCATGACTAACTGATTCTCAAAGTTAGTCCCTTACCTTTCTGTTCACTGCTAGACTAAGCCAGACTAAGTACACTAAGTAGTAGAAAGAAGTAGTCTTTCTTCAACTCCACTTTCAATGCTCCCTAAGGTTTTCAAGACAAATTCCAACTACTTAGTTCAGAACACAAGGTCCTTCATGATATGAACAGCGATGTCACTTATTTATGGATGGTGCCCAACTCTATATGGCCAGTGTCATGCCAGTATTAAATGTTTTTAACACCACTCCTGTCTACAACTCTTGTCACTACTGACATACGACCAGCAAACTCCCGCCTATGTTCCTCCCCCTTGTTCCCTCTGCCTGGAATACCTTTCCACCTCCTAGTCCATGTGAGTTCTTGCCCTATTTTCTAGTAATAAGATGGTCACAAAATTGATAGGCCAACTTGGAACACTTCTAAAAGTGAAGGGACATACTAAAACTAATTATGATTAAACAATAGGCATAAATGTGATTCTCCCAGACAAGAAACATCTTCCCGTCAGAAGGTAAGCCTTCCCTAAAGCCACTTATGATCTAGGGTCCCTTCTCTGTGCCTCAGTAAGTTCACTACAGCATCACATGCTTATTGCAGCCTGTATCTCATTGTGCTGGCACTGTTCTATGCTACCTGTCTCCTATACCAGACTATGAACTATTAGAGGGCAGGGACATTCCTATTTACTTTTCTATCCCCAGTACTTAACATTTGCCAAGCACACAGAATTTACTGTTAACACTAAACAAACGATTAAAAAAATTCAGTGCAACATTGTGAAAAGTGAAAGCATTTTAGGTACCTCACCATTCTGCTATTATGCAGTAATATTTATTCCATGTGCTTTCATTTCCAAATCAATTTCTATCCATGAAAATAACTGATCCTCCAGGGGCACTGGAAAAAAGCTTTTGTAAACCAGATCACATTTCAGTTTTCCATCTCTTCCTGTTTTATAGGGACCGAATTTTTTTCAGTAACTCTAGTTTGGTTAGCGTGAAAAGAAGTTCATTTTATGAGCACTTAGCTAATAGTGAAAACCTTCATGGCACCAAATAGACAAGCCCAGTTCCAGTAAGCAGACTGTGCCCATGCTGTCCCAGATCAAGCTAGTTTATTTTTTTCACGCTGATGTCAAGCTGCTGGTGAGAAGCTTTGCTCTCTGCATCATCTCCAAATCTATGAAAAGTAAAAGTGTTAGTCGCTCAGTTGTGCCCCACTCTTTGCGATCCCATGAACTGCATGCAGCCCACCAGGCTCCTCTGTCCATGGCGTCTTCCAGGCAAGGATACTGGAGTGGTTTGCTATTTCCTTCTCCAGGGGATCTTCCCAACCCAGGGACTGAACCAGGGTCTCCTACACTGTGGGCAGAGTCTTTATCGACTCAGCTACCAGGGAAGCCCAAATCTATACCAGCAAGCTAGTGAAAAGCTGATTGGATTGGCAGACAGAGTGCAGTTCATTCCTCCCTTTTACTGTGTGGCTTTTCAGTAATTCGGAGTCTCTTGTTCCCTTGCAGGTATGGCAGAATAGAGGCAGAATTTAGGAGAGATTCCACCATGAACTGGATTTGAAATAAGAAGAATCAGATGGGAGTCTTGGTTATCACACTTCCTAGCAGACTCCTCTGGGGAATGAGAGTAAGAACTACACTTTCTTTGTGCAAGTATTTCAAATTGGGAAAGCATTTGTAAATTTAAAGCACTAAACATACAATCCCTGTGCTACCTTCTGGAAATTACAGTACTTCCCTTCTCATGGCAAGTTCATGTGATTGTTTTCATCATTTACTGGAAAGATCAATAGGCAGAAAGAGTGCAGAATCAGGTTAAATATGCCCTAAATTAACTTATGGAAAGGTCTTTAATATGGAAGATGATATGAGGACATTATTTTTATCACTATATACAAAAGTGCAGAGTCCTACCTTAAATATTAGGTAAAAGAGAAGCAAAGGAGTGCAAAACAGTAAATAATAGTGTAATTACCAAATACATGAAAACTTTGTAGAGCACCATGTGTATGTATGTGCAAATATATGTGTACACACATTTTTTATATATGTACATATTTATTGTATTTGTGTACAGAATATTTTTCTCATGAAATGTTTTTTATTTGGTTTTTATTTATTTTAGGCTATGTAAGGGAGATGCTATTATGGTAAAATATATCAAAACCTGCTATACAAAATTGCAAGAGAAACTGTCTGAAAATGCAAAGCATTACTGAATTGTTCTCTTAATTCATAGAGAAAATATTACCCAGTCATAGTAAGCTACATCATATCATATTCACAAAAATTGCTTCAGGCAGATTTATTGTCATAAAATGAAAATTTCGGGCAGTTTTTGGCATAAAAACGTAATGCTATACTTAAATATTAAATATATAATAGTATAATATAAGATGCTATAGATTTTCCATAACATCTTATTTTCCATAGCTTATTAGCTTCATACATTTAATTATCCATAAGATAACAATGACCTGTATTTTATAGAACTATATATAACAATTTTTGCTCTAGTCCAACAACTGCATAACCCAGTTAGATATTTAATCTGTTTCACTAATCAGTTAATGTTCTTTATAATGCTCACATCAAAGAAATTATGTAATCTCTACTACTCTGTAACCTTTAATTTCACTTTCTGTAAGAAGCATTACATTATTAATATCTTTTGCACATTTTATACTTGCTATGAAAAATTCTGGCATAATATACTTTTATAACCATTAAGTAAATTAATATTAATGCTAGATTAAGTAGTTTCAGGATTTTTTGTTTGAAATGTCTTCTGAATAGTTCTGAGGGGAATGTACATGTTTTATATTAATATATATGTAATGAGTCTTGTCTCCAAGACATCCTTCAATGTAACTTGAGACATTAAACTTGAAACAAATAATTTAAACATATACTGAAATAAGAGTAGGATGGAAACTAAACATTAGAGCAAATCAAATTATTTAACAGATTTTAACATTAAAGCAGAAATGATGCTGCTTTTTCTTCAGAGGTAACCCAACCTTCCTCAGAAAGTTAAATTATAGTGCCTACACCCCATTCCACATAATTAGGCAACAAAGCTCTGTGGACACATGACAGGAAAATATCCCACATCTAACGTTTAAAATCCATATTTTACAATATCCTTACAGCATACCATTTGTGGGCAGTGAAACTGCATTTGTAATAATCCATTTATATCAGTGATTCCAAAAGCTAATGGGGCTTCTCAAAAAATGTACACTCAAACCTGTATGTAAAATTTTAAAACTGTACTTTTTTTTTAAACAGGAGAAAACCAAATTTAATTACTTATGTATATATGTATAGGACCTCCACAAAGATATGAGACTCAAAGGCAGCCAGTCAGAGGAGACTTACACACCACCCAGAGCTAAGAAAAGTGATAGGGATCTAGGGCTTGAAAGGGGAAAAAGGCAATTCATAGGAAGAGAAGAAGCGCAGACATCTGGTACATAAAAGTTAAACTATACTTTTTAAAACAGTGTGCTTTCACTCTGATTCTTGAAAAGAAAAACGATTGTGGATGTGCATTTTTAGGAAAGCCAATGAGACTCCATGCTTTTTATCCATTAGCAGTTACTGTTTTCAGTCAAATGTTCTTTAAGGTGAGAGGCTGATTTAATGAATGGTTTCCATAATGACAACTACATCAACCATATAGTTCGGCAATTCCATTATTTAGATGGTTATCTGACATTTCCTTTGATATTTTTGTATTCAACATTTGTTTTGATTTTTTTTTTCAATTGCTTGGCTCATTCTATTTAATAATATGATAGATATACAGTGAATGGGGGGTAGTTCCTAACTGGGGGCGAGTCTGTCCCCGTTTTTGATTGTTATGACTGAGGGTTGCTGCTGGACCTAGCAGATAGGGACCAGGGCTACCTCTGAACCTCCTGCAATGCACAGGACAGCCCACGGGAGAGAACTACCCAGCCCCAATGTCAACCGTTCTGCTCTCGAGAACCCAGGCCTATGGAATGTGTTGAGTTTGAGGTTTTGGTCATTTTCATGGTAAACTGGAAATGAGAAATAAGATTCACTACAAAATGACTCATTAAAAGTAACAAAGGTAACTAACTCAAATTCTAAATCAATTTACAAGTCTTAAAAAAAAAATTTAGATATAGCCTAAACTCTGTGAGCTGGTGATGGAGAGGGAAGCCTGGCATGCTATAGTCCATGGGGTCGCAAAGAGTCAGACATGATTGAGTGACTGAACTGACTGAAACAGTCTGTATGATACAATGTAACTGCCCATCTCTTAAAGGGCTGACAGCAATATTCCAGGCACTTTGGGTATGGTGTTCAAGAGTTAAAGAGCCCTCCTCATTCCATGCTTACAATTCAATTACTGGAAAATAAACATACGCCATATTACTTAAACTTTGGAGCTATAATTACTGTAAGTAACTACTGGATAACAAAATAAATTCTTCAAACTACACATTAAAACTTCCACTTGTCATTAATCTAAAACTAAGAGAAATTACTGATTTGTTATTTAGGATTCTGTTTATCTTTTCATGCACGAAACTAACTATTTGCTTGCAAAACATTGCATCTTCATTAAAACCATTAATATTCTGAGTAGATGGCAGTACTCATTTTATTAATGAAAATGGAATTTCAATACTGTGTTTCATGCAGTTCTTAGGACAATGAATATTCCCACATGATGTTATCTGTCTAAAAGGGTTCTCTATACTAACCCAAAGCAGTTACATCTAATTCATAGTATTCATTATTTTTCAAGCATTCTTCCTGGATATCAAATAGGCATTTATAGTATTCTTTGATAAATATGTATATAATATGTGTATATAATATTGTTGGGAGAGTGTAGATGCAATTTGCCAAACCCTGTCTTCCCCAAATACTGTTATATTTTAAAACAATAAAAGCCACCTCTTCAATTTTTCTAAGAAAGGAGAGTCTGTGACCAGGTTATCTTCTTCAAAAGCAAGAGCAAATAATCTAAAATTAGTTAATAAGTCCCCTAACTTTGTAAATACTCCATATATTTTAGGCAGTATGTTTACCTCCCAAACGTGACTTAATTGGTTAATAAAGTTATGAGTTTTGGTCACTTGATGTGGTGTTAGGCATTGAGGGACATTCAGGGACATTCAGAGCAGCTAAGGGAAGTCAGTGAGGGATTTTACATGGCCCCAGGCAATTCCAAAGTAGATGATCAGTGGATGTGCAGTGGACAACTGGAAGTCAGAAAGGACAACCCAGGGCTATTCCGGTTTGAGTGGAATCAGAAGACACAGCAGGTCAGAATCAGAAGTGTTCAGGGAAAACATCTACATTAGGCAAAACTCTGGGAGGAGTTGGTCTGGGTCCCTCACATCTTAAAATGGTAAACACTCTGTGCTGCTGGGGTCCACCTAGCAGACTGGTTCAGTAACTTTAATGAAGAAGGCAAGGAATATATATGCAAAGTGCTCTGATAATCTTAGAGGAAATAAACTACCTGTATGTTTATAAATATTTATTGCTATTCCATCCCAGATAGAAAAGTATACATTAATAGTCTTGCTTTTTTATAAACAGTGTATTGTTAGCTTTAAAAATGGCTGATTCATATCAATGTATGACAAAACCCACTGGAAAAAAAAAATAATAATAAAAAAAAAAAAAAAAGGATAACCAACTAGGACCTACATGGAAAAAAAAAAAAAAAAGAATAAACTTTGCTTTTTAGAGCAGTTTTAAGTTCACAGCAAAACTGAGTAAAAAGCACAGCGTATTCGCACAGAGCCCAACCCCACACACACCTGCACGGCTTCCCCCACTTTTGATATCCCCCACCACAGTGGTACATTTGTTACAAGTGTTGAACCTACATTGACACATCATTATCCCCCAAAGTACACAATTTATATTAGGGTTCATGCTTGGTGTTGGGCAAGTGCACAATGACATGTATCCACCACTACAGGATTACACAGAAAAAGAGCTATATTGATGCCTTTTTGTTTAGCATTTTTTTGTCAGTACAATTAGAGTTAAGAGGATTCTTTTTAGCCAGTACTGCCTCTATCTACCTCCCAAAAGTACTATTGATAAAAATAAACACCCTAGTCTAAGCTTCTACTGGTAGTCCTTAGCACACTAAGAATGAGTTGAATTTTTCTTAAATTAACGTTAGGGAGGAGTTATGGAAAATGATATGCCTATTTAATGCTCTGCTCATTTGACATGGTATCTTTCCAGAAATATCTCTAAGTAGATTCAGGATTTTTCATGGATTAAAATGTCAGCAGTTGATTTCACAGAGGCAAATACCACAATTAGACTTCTTCTACTGTCTCATATTCAAACTGAATTTCTGGGAACATTTCCAACTAGCCCCAACAGTCTTTCTAGATTAGTGACCAGGAATGTTGCAACTGACTAAATTTATATCATTTGAGCAAAAACTTCCATTTGTGTTTCAGGCTATGTTGATACAGAAAAAGTACAGAATTGGCAATTATCCTGTTAATTTGATGAACATGGACAGCCATACTAGCTATTTCAAACCACTAAATAGAATTTTTTTGTCTCAATGATCTACTTTGTTAACCAGATAACTGCCAAGACTCCAGCTTCATTCTGTTCTATATAAAATTACAATTTCTCAGCATCTGTGATATCAGCTACTTAAGGGAAATATATGGGTAAATGTATTGGATGGAAATGTATGGATATTTTTGCATTGAAGCTGTATTTCTTACTCTATAGTGATAAAGTAGCATGGAACACAGAGAGAACACAGTTATGGCTTTTTTTTTATTCTGCATCTCAAATAGTCAGTATTAAAAGTATATTAAAAAAAAAAGTATATTAAAAAGCAATATGACATCATGGCTACAATCAATAGCTTTGGAACCAGCCATGCTTGAATTCAAATGCTGGTTCTGCCTTTGACTATATATGTGACCAATGGCTCAGGTTTTCTGTCTGTAATCTGGGACATGAGAGTGCCTACCTCATGGGTCACTGTAAAGATCAAATGAGTCAGTTCAAATAAACTGTTAAATAGAGCTCAGATCATGGTAAGCACTGAATAAATGTAACTATTATCCTATCATAACCTCATCATTAAGATTGGTTAACCCATGAAGGATCTCTTAGGGATGAGAAAAATGTCCTAAAACTGGAAAACTTGGTAAATTTAATAAAAATCATTGAATTGTCCATTAAGCACAGGTGAATTTCATCATAAGTAAAAGGCACCTCAATAAAACTGTTAAAAAATGAGGCAAAATAAAGATTGTCCAGACTTATTAACACAATACTATTAGGTTACTGAGCTATAAAGGCTGAGATAAAGAACTGAGAAGCATGAGAAAGAAGAGTGAAAATGCGAGGGACATAGAGCCTGCCCCCTCTCTCCTCTCCTACTGTGTGAACTGTTTGTTACTACAGCGGTAGAGCAGCTCATGGCTTGCCTGCTGTGCACTGATTCTCAGCATGACCTCCCAGAAACCACTCTCCAGCATTGAGAGGTAACTTTGAAAAGGTCTAAGAATTACTTCTCTGCTTAGAATGTGTCTTGAGTCTACTCCTAAACCTTCCATTTCCGGCAACCCTGTTCCTTAAAATCAAGAACAAACGAACAACACTAAGTCAAATATTTTCTCACTTTCATTATCTCATTGACTTACGATTTTAAAAATCTGTTAGCTGATTCAGTCGTTAATTCAGTGTTTATTATGCTACTCCCCCTGTGCTCCAAGCATATTCCTGTAAGGTAGAGGAAGAGAAAGACCAAGATAGTGGGGTTCTGGCCCTCAAGAGTCTCACAGTTGCTAATGTGGTTTAATAAACCTGGATACACACCCTCTTAAATCTAAACACTGCTCCCCAAGCTAAAAAAAAATCTTGAACGTTCTTTGAAGCACGTTTCATTTCCAATGCAGATAATCCCTCTCTCTCATCTCACAGGTCAAGAGGTGGAGATTAGAACTGGTTCCTTCCAGAACTCCACTCCACTGCCACGTCTAACTTGCTCTCTTTTGGACTCTACATCATCTCTAATCCCAAATTTTTTCTGTCTTAATTGTCATCTGCCATTTCCTAAGACACTTCTATCCTTCCCTTTGTATTCATTACCTTTGCTGGTTTCACTATCTCTGTTGCTGACCTCTTCAAAGTTACCTGCCTTTTTTGATTGTTGTTATTCCAGTTTTAATGAATGACTACACCTCAGCTTCCTGTAGGCACTGGGGCAATGTGGACTTGTCATCATAATGCTCAGTATGCTTCATCAGAATGCTCTGTATGGATATTGAGTTATCAAATTCCTCATTCTGACTACCATTTCTTCCTTTTCTACTTCTTTCACTTTTTAAACTTCTATCTGGTCTTCCAATTACCTTTAATAACCCTGCCTCCCTCTAATCTTGGTTTCATTGACTCTGAGAAGATGTAGGCTAGATTTCAGAGTTGGCCATTTCAGTGAAGCTCTATTACTCCATTTTTTTGATGCCTTTGACTTTTTCCCCTTTACCTGTCTTATACTCCCCAAGCCTGCGGTAATGCCACTACATTGCTTTCCTAGTCAATTATGAAACTGAATTGATTGATTCAATTATGCAGTTGTGTGTTCCAATCTTACCTCCACGTTAATTAGCTCAGCTTCTTTCTGAGCAGAGAGAATCATATTCCAAGCTGGTGGTACAGCTGCCATGGAAAACCAATATGGCAGTTCCTCAAAAACTAGGCATAGAACTACCGTGTGTGTGTGTGTGTGTGTGTGTGTGTGCGCGTGCGCGCGCTCAGTTGCTCAGCTGTGTTCGACTCTGAAATCCCATGGACTGGGACCCACCAGGCTCCTCTGTCCATGGAATTTTCCAGGCAAGAATACTGGAATGGGTTGCCATTTCCTTCTCCATAGAATAACCATATGATCTAGCAATTCCATCTCTAGGTACATATTCAAAGAATTGAAAGCAGGAATTAGAATAGATATTTATATACCCATGTTCAGAGCAGCATTATTCATAATGGTGAAAGCAAACCAAATGTCACCAACAGATGAACGGATTAACAAAACGCAGTACATACATATTATGGAATACTATCCAAGGAAAGAAATTCTGACATATGCAACATGGATGAACCTTAAGGACATTAAGTGATACATGCTAATAACAGAAAGACAAACTGCATGATCCCACTTATATTTGGTATGTAAGGTAACCAAACTCACAGAAATAGAAAGTAGAATTGTGTCTGCCAGGGCCTGCAGGAAGGCAGACATTCCCCACCCTTGGCACTTGACCAGGAATAGACATGACCGAAGTATGCAAGGAGACCTCCCATTTTTAAAACATCTGTTTCTTCTGTTTGCGAGGAAGTGGGAATCTGAGAGCATAAAGGTCATCTAATGACTCATCAGTAGTTATAAATCTTGTAAGGAACTTTATATCCTCACAGTTGATCTATAATTTAAGCACTCTGATTACTGTTCAAATACTAATCCTTATAATAATAAACGCTATAGTCCAGTGTCAGTGCACTTCAATAAGCTCATATTCACTACTTCTCTTAAACACAGCACTTCAGTGTCATCACTTAAGTTTACTGATGGAGAATACAGGACGAGAGAGGACACTGAGGGGAAGCACCAGAGGACATGCTGTAAAAGAGCCAGGAAATCATGGTGCTCAGGGCTGGGCTCTGGTGCCTCAACCATGTGTCTATGAAAACTACCATTCGATTCAGAAAGAGAAGATCGATTCCCAGTGCTCAATCTCAGTTACTCGTCTGCAATTTCATTGTTTGCAACTGAAACCACAGGAAAGCAAGTGAGACTATAGTTTGGCATTTGGTTTGCACAGTTCAAAATAACCTGAAGCAGTGAAGTCAGAAACTGACTTAAGGAAAGTGTTTTACACTTTTTCTTTGAAAAAAAAAAAGGCAGAAAGAGGAATCTGAATTATGTATTCCATTTTATTTCTTACTGTTAAACACAGACACTGACATTTATATCTAATGTCTTTTAGGAATACAAAATAAAAGCAATGTCATGTATTATGATCCAGCAGGTAATTCAGCGATTCAGGATTCACCAAGAGATTTATCAAGCAGTCTCCAAGGGAAGCAGAGTTCAAGTTCAGGCTCATCAATAATACATAAATAAACTGAACAATTAGGTAAGAAGTGGCTACCTTGTCAGTTGACTTATTAGCCGAAAAATGATACACTCACTCGCTACAGAAAGAAAAGACATCTTAAGACAGAAGAGCTGAATAAAAAAGAGAGAAAGGCCTAGCACTACCTAACCTCCCACAACCTTGAGGCTTCACTCCTGTGTCACCCTGCTGTGAAGGCAGGCCTGGGTGTTAACATGGAAAGGTGAATGAAGTACTGCTTGGGAGCTTGACTCTGAATTTCATGGCCTCTTTAAGCAGCCTAGAGCTTGACGTCAACAAGTCTGCATGTGTTTTGGAGAAACTAGACAGGCTGGACATGGAACAACAGACTGGTTCCCAAAAGGAGTATGTCAAGGCTGTATATTGTCACCCTGCTTATTTAACTTACATGCAGAGTATGTCATGAGAAATGCTAGGCTGGAGAAAGCACAGGCTGGAATCAAGATTGCCAGGAGAAATATCAATAACCTCAGATATGCAGATGATACCACCCTTATGGCAGAAAGTGAGGAAGAACTAAAGAGATTCTTGATGAAAGTGAAAGAGGAGAGTGAAAAAGTTGGCTTAAAGATCAAAATTCAGAAAACTAAGATCATGGCATCTGGTTCCATCACTTCATGGCAAGTAGATGAGGAAACAGTGGAAACAGTGAGAGACTTTATTTTGGGGGGCTCCAAAATCACTGCAGATGGTGATTGCAGCCATGAAATTAAAAGACGCTTACTCCTTGGAAGGAAACTGATGACCAACCTAGACAGCATATTAAAAAGCAGAGACATTACTTTGTCAACAAAGGTCTGTCTAGTCAAGGCTATGGTTTTTCCAGGAGTCATGTATGGATGTGAGAGTTGGACTATAAAGAAAGCTCAGCACCAAAGAATTGATGCTTTTGAACTGTGGTGTTGGAGAAGACTCTTGAGAGTCCCTTGGACTGCAAGGAAATCCAACCAGTCCACCCTAAAGGAGATCAGTCCTGAATATTCACTGGAAGGACTGATGTTGAAGCTGAAACGCCAATACTTTGGCCACCTGATAAGAACAGCTGACTCATTTGAAAAGACCCTGATGCTGGGAGAGATTGAGGGCAGGAGGAGACAGGGACAAAAGAGGATGAGGTGGTTGGATGGCATCACCGACTCAATGGACCTGGGTTTGGGTAGACTCCAATAGTTGGTGATGGACAGGGAAGTCTGGCATGCTGCAGTTCATGGGGTCGCAAAGAGTTGGACATGACTGAGTGACTGAACTGAACTGAACTGAGACAGGCTGGAAGTCCAGAAAAGTTTCACTTTCTGTGGGGCTTAGGTTCTCAGGTGGGCCCCAAGGCAGAAATTGGGGATTGTTAAATGACCCGAGAAAAGCCCATTTTCTGCCTCCTCTATATCATGGACAGCATAAGGATCAATTTTGACACTGCATTATAAACTACTGAAATGTGAAAAATTAAAAAAAATTAATTGATGATTAATTGATATACTAATTCTGGAATTGCGATCCAGTTCTGAGTCAGTGCTAAGTTAAATGATAGGTAGAGTCAGAATTATACTCAATGGCTAAGCCTCTATCTTGGTACCCAATGAAGTAGTTGGCTTCTTTTTAGCAACTGTGGGGGTCCTGTGGCAAGTATCGTTAGCCAGAGAGATCTTAGTCAGCTCAGTGCCAGGCTCATATTATCAGAGGCACTAGAAGTGAGGCTGGCAGAAGTGAGGTTAGCAGAAAGGATGGCAAATCCACACCCCTCCAGGCACACATACTACGGATGGTTGCCCACTCCCAAGGGCTAGTGGAGACGTCTGCTCTGTAATTGAAGCTTTCTCTATTTTAAAGATATGTGAATGAGGACTCAGAGAAAATAAACTGGCCCAAATCATGCTTGTTGGAAGTAATGCAGAAATCCCAACCCAGGTCTTCTGAACCCCCAGGGCTTAGGTGGGTTTACTATGCTATGCAGTTTCATTAAAAACAGCAGGTAGATGCAAAGTTTAGATGAAGAGACACTATCTGAAAGGCATACATTGTATGAACAGTGATCTGGAACTTAAAATGATGAACTAAAGTGTCCATTTCATCAATGCAAAACTGAAATGAGACTACTATAAAGAAATGTCATTGTCGTTCTTTAGTTGCTAGGTCATGGCTGACACTTTAGCAACTCCATGGACTGTAGCCTGCCAGGCTGCCCTGTTCACGGGATTTCCCAGGCAAGCATACTGGAGTGGGTTGCCATTTCCTTCTCCAGAGGATCTTTCCAACCAAGGGGTCAAACCCATGTCTCCTGCATTGCAGGCAGTTTCTTTACCACTGAGGACCGGGGAAGCCCATAAAGAAAGTAAGACAATTATAAAAACTCAAAGAGAATGAGTCAAAAACTACCAAAGAAAAGGTTTTAAGAATAAAGGCAGATTTCAAATAATCAATTTACTCATCTAATTCAGGGGTCCATAAACTAAGGCCATGGGCCAAATCTGGCCAGCCACCTGTTTTTATAAATAAAATTTTATGGGAAAACAGCCATGCTCATTTATTGACATATAGCTATGGCTGCTATTGTAATACAAAACTGTGACAGAGACTGCCCTGCAAAGTCAAAAATATTTACTATCAAGTCATTTACAGAAAAAATATGCCAACCCATGAACTAAGTCATGATGAAACCAGGGCAGATTTAAAGGTGTTAGTAACTAGTCATATTTGTTAATCCACATGAGTAATTCTCAAACCATGTCTCACACATTCTTTTGAATGTTAAGAATTGTTGATATTAGGTGAAAATGAGTTCAATAAAGCAACAAGTTTGGGAAAGCCTGGAAAAATTATTTTTTTAAAAAGGCCATATGCACTATGAATTTTCAAGTTACGGCGATGGGTGTAATTTTACGCAGTACTCTCTCAAACTCATTTGACCAGCAGTGTACACCGAGAGCCAGTGGTCTCACTGACCACTTGGCTGGTCCTCTAGTACAACTGTGAGACCTGGAAGAAGAAGTAAAGGAGGGCACAGCTGCCGAGACTGGAAGGAAGCTACTTATTTCCTTACTGGCTCACCAGGTGCTTTATATGTAAGACAGAAATAATCAAATTCTTCTCTGAGAGTGAAGCAGAGTTCAAGCTACTATTACAAAGCCTTAGAAACTACAGACTCCTTTTGCTAAGCTTAGTGCATTACGTTATAAAGTGCCCTTCTCGGCATAAACTAGCGTCTCCTAAGAGAGCCAATGGGTAGTGAGATGCAGGGTATCCACGAGAGAAGGAAGTGTCCCTCTACATGATGACACCCAGTATTTGCGTGTGTGTGTTTAGCAGCTTTACACATTTTGCCTCAAAGTGTTTTGTTCCCATTAACTATGAGCTAAATGTCTACTTGAGTAATTGCTTCTCCTTTGGTGTTAACAAAAGAACATATGCTATTTCACTTGCATCTCATTAAGCTCTTCAAATATTAGATCTGTAGGAGACTTGGTCTGTCTACAGAAAAAAAAAGTAAGTGTATTCTCAGTAGCTGTATTTGATAACCTGTTATTTATTAATGCAAACTATTTCCAAATGAAATGTTCCATGGCCACTCTTCCTTTTGAACTCAGAAGGGTGTGAACATGTTATGGTCAGAGGATTCATAACCAAAGCCCCACTCGGGACACCAACCTCTCTGACCCCAGTCCAAGGAGACTGGTTGGCCCGTAGGTGCCCTTGCCACACCTCATGACAACCACACCAGCTTGATCCAGAATGGGGGGGGGGGGTGTCCACAAGTGCCCATGGTTCTAACCTAGTCAGGCCTTGTGCAGAGATTACTTCCCCCCCAACCCCTGTCCTAAGTTCCTTCACAGACTACCTCTTTTAACTATTATTAATATGTCCATTTCTCAGATGGGAAAACTAAGGCACAGACCAGGAAAAGAACCAGACTATGACTACACAGCTAGCAAGATGTAGTGCTGGGTATGAACTAGAGAGGTTCAAGTCGTCCAGAATTCATGCCTTTAACTGGCCTGTAGTGGACTTGGGGTCCTGTTGTCTTTAGAGACTTGCTTTTTCAATTCCTGGATCCCATGAAATACTCCACAGTCTCCTATTAAATGTTCATTTTTGCTTAAGCTTGCCAGAGTTGGCTTGTCACTTGCAACCAAAATAAACTTAATAGAAGAGAAAGCACTCCTCTTTTTTCTCAACAAGATTTCCTGTAGAAACCATGTGTGAAGGACACTGAAGTCACCATCAGTTTCCACCATCAAAGCCGAAATTCTATAACACAGAAGTAACGTGAGATGGCAGAGATGGGGTGAAGGGCTGGGCTGGGGGTGCTCATCAGAAGCAGGGTGCAGGCTCAAGTGTACTTGCTGCCAATCATTAAAGCTATGCCTTTCACAGCTCCCTTGTCCCAGCATCTCTGTATTGTTCAGTCAGTGGGCCTGTGATGGAGCACAGTGAGGCTTGTGCCCACCTGCATGGCGTCTCAGGGTAACCTCCCATCTTTTGCCTCTTTCCACTGTGGTGTGGACCACAGTTAAGCTGAATGTGTCCCATAACAATATTCTTCAGAATAAAAGGTACTTTTTCTTCTTAGCCCCTCAAAGACAGATCCTTTGCCCAAAGGCTTTCGGTTTCTTTTTAATCTAACATGTATTTGTCACTTACAAAATTGAGTACTCTTCGAAGTGCTTTACCTTTATTAATTCTTGTAAGTCCCTTGAAAATCACATGAAGTTTCACAGATGGGGAAACTGAGGCAAAAAGGAAGTGTGCAGCTAGTATCAAAGCTAGGATATGGGTCCCAGAGCTGACACAGTCACATGGACTGTGTGAGAAGGCCCCCTGCTGTCCCCACTGTGATGGGTGAAGACAACCAGGAAATGTGCTGACTAACAAACTATAATTCTGATAAAAATTGTTTATAATTGTGCAATCCAAATTATCCTATTTAATGAAGCTGAAGAGAATTGCTCATTTAGGATGTGATTAGCAAGAAAATTAAGCACTGCCTTTCGATCTAGAAAAGAGTGATCTCCTTCTTCTTCAAGCATTAGAGGAAGTTCAGTTTTCCAAGGTGACAGCCCTATTTAGGAGAACCCAACAGTGAGTGCCTACACAAACCCAAAATGCATAGTCAATTAATTAAAAAAAAAAAACTACAATAAGTTCTGGAGTGAAGGGGGTTGTTACTCAGGATATCATCTTGATCACTTCTGTCCCTGTCACTGTTTATGGACCATAATATCTACCATAAAAGCATACATTTTCCAATAGGTTTTTATTCTCTGCACTAGAATCACAAAATAGAAATGAGACTGGCCACAATTTTAAAATGGTTTCAAAGAAACATGCCAGACAATACTCAGATTCGCTCTCAATTTCCTTGTTTTGTGAAAGAGTTTTATCTCCAGCAATGAATTAATCTTCAAAAAGGTCCCGTAACAGGGTGATAGAAAGTGTATCCTGGGGCCGAGAGGAGGGTTAATGCCCTTGCAGACTGTAATCAATGGCAGCAACATGATTTACAGAATTTCCCAGGCTGCCAAACGGCCCGTGTATCAGGGCGTGAATCTCCGCCCTGGCAGGGCTGCTGGTGTGATGGAGATGCCTGAGTCCTCGTTACACTAGTTGTACCTGGCAGGCCATGCAGGGTCTGCCCAGAGATAAAAGGTGATGTCCTCGGGCAACTGCAGGCTACCTGTCCCTGTGGCACATGCTGCTGGCTGGGACTTTGTAGTTTACGTAAAAACAGTTGTTTTCTGAAATGGAATGAAAGCAAGGCAAAGGGTGGCAAGCAGAAACCACAACTGAGGATGAAGGGAAAACACAGGCCTGATTTGGAGAGAATCCCAACGGGGTAAGTTGCTCAGTGGTTGACTGACAGCAGGGAGGCAGCCGCTCAAGTTTCCTCTTTATGTCTGGGTCAAGTCTATGAACACCACCGTTCACTACAGGCAGAAATAAATCAGTGTTTTCAAAAATGGAAACACCATAATATTGTATGGATTTTTCTCCTACTTGTACGGAACAGAATGTCTGTCTGCTTCAGCAGTGTACAAACATTCATATTTGAATATTTCATAATGAAGTTTTGCTTTTAAAATCACATGCACGTTTTAGGTCCCCGACAATACTTTGCTTTGGGTAGCAAAATCCCTCTTTTCACCTGTGTGGATTGATGGTTACACTGTTATCTTCTGAACTTACTGTAAGAATCTTTTCCATAGAGAATGGCAGTTACTTCCTTTAGTGAAAGAAAACATCCACATTCCAATCAATCATATTTATTGAAGTTATAAAGGACTCTGTGCTAAGTAAAAGTCACATTTTTAGAATTAAGCATTATTCATCTTTTTGAAGCCAACTAAATAGAATGGGGCGACAGTAGATAATGGAACTAAGGAGAATGGGGCGAGAGATGAGATGGCTGGATGGCATCACCGACTCAATGGACATGAGTTTGAGTAAACTCCGGGAGTTGGCGATGGACGGGGAGGCCTGGAGTGCTGCAATCCATGGGGTCGCAAAGAATCGGACAAAACTGAGCGACTGAACTGAACTGAGCTAAAATAGAACTCTCATTACTGTTAAACTGGCTCAATGTTTTTCACTTCAACTCTCTTTACTTACAAATTAAATTTGAAGGCGGGGATGATTAAAATGTAAGGAAACTCTCTATCTGTGATGGTGTTTATTTGATAACTTTATTATCTCATCTGTAAACTATTTCCATTTTGTAAGACTCCAACAGTGGAAGTTAGGCTGAGCTCCCCCAGACACCCAGATGAGAAGCAGCAGAGCACAGGTGTTGTGGGAGAAAGGGGGCCCCTCGTCGGAAAGGCCAGCACCTCTGGTGTGTAGGTGGGCGGGGGACTGGGCTGCAGGCCTGACAGGCTGCGGGAACTCCACTGACTGCGGGAACCCGAACCTTCAGGGAGAGTCAGCTCTCTTGCTCTAGAGGTTGACAGGGCAACGAAGGACTTCCCGGCAAGGACTGCAGAATTCCTGTGTGTGAGGGGCTAGCATCATCGTCTTGAAGCTACACTCGCATAGCTAATATACTGTTTAAACTGAGGATAGATTTCACCTGGGGGAGATGGGGGCATCTGTGACCAAGGGATATTTATGGCGCTAGCATCTTCAACAGAGAAGGCAATGGCACCCCACTCCAGTACTCTTGCCTGGAAAATCCCATGGATGGAGGAGCCTGGTAGGCTGCAGTCCATGGGGACTCTGAGAGTCGGACACAACTGAGCGACTTCACTTTCACTTTTCACTTTCATGCATTGGAGAAAGAAATGGCAACCCACTCCAGTGTTCTTGCCTGGTGAATCCCAGGGATGGGGGAGCCTGGTGGGCTGCCGTCTATGGGGTCACACAGAGTCGGACACGACTGAAGCGACTTAGCAGCAGCAGCAGCCTCTTCAAGTGGCCACTGACTCTTTGATGACTATTAGTGAAGTATCACCAGGAATAATGAAATGAGGAACCTGTCACATAAGCACAGGATATTCCCAAACCCAGTATAGGAAAGCACTGGGCCAGATGGGAAAATGTCTTTCTCATCCACAATGTGCAGGAACAGCCAAGCTTTCCATGGAAATACAGAAAGTAGCTTCTCCTGAGAAGAAACGAAAACAGTGATGACAGTCAGGGGCCAGATCAACATGGGGTTCTGGGGCCAAAGAGATGCCCTTTCAGTCATGCCATTCAGTGTTCAAGCCACAGGGTGGGTGTAGGCAGGGGCCGGAAGACTGAACTGAACACATTCCTCTAAGGTGAGGATCACAGACCTTTACTCTTGACTCATCAATTTTGTCCTTTCACATAATTTGCATTCTCAATTTACTTGTAATAGACCTTCTGGGAAATTCTAGAATCTTCTATGATGACCTGAGGGGAAAAGCATCTTGCCACAGTTTGAGAATACAGAGATCAGCATTCGCCAAGTGGCAGGGTAACCAGCTGCCATGGTAGCATAGTGTATGGACTTTGTGAAATGTTCTACCTATGGAAAAATTTTCAGAACTAGAGCACAATTTATTGTAACCTGAGTCCACAACATTTTCTTCTTGCTTTTCATCAGGCGGTTCTAGGGATCTGAGCCACGTCTAAAAGAGCCAGAAAACAAAAGTGGATAACTGGAAATGGTCTTCTTTGTCAGTCAGTCCTTCTATGAAGACCCATGTGAACTTCATGTATAGATTTTAGTCTAGAAAAGTCTGAGTTTCTACTGGAAGCTCAGTCAAATGGTATGACATTGCCAGAGATGGACTTAGAGAAATAAGAGCTTAGTTGTAATGAGGGAGGTACAGATGAATCCATTCAAATTTGGGTAATAAGGGAATAAATAGAATTGATACACACAAACATACATTTCCATTAAAGGAAAAAAATCAGTAAAGTCATATATCTATATTTAGACTATAGATTTTAAAATACCAAAAGACTAAATTGCTTAGGGCTCTTGGGAACTCGAAGTCCCTCTAGTAGAAAAGTCCTATTGTCTGGAATGCCGAATTTTTTTTCCTGGCATGACTGCTAATTCTCTACTGATAACCTCTAAGTACAGTCAGTGGCAGAAGTTCTATGGTAGAATTATGTTACAGAGATAGGAGAATCTATGGAAAGTAAGACCATACAATTTGAAATAAATATTAAATCAAGCAAAAGTTCTAAAATACCTCCTAATGATTCAGAAATGACCCAAAACTCAGTTGTTCCAGAGAGTTATTGGTTTCTCTCCCATCTTGATGTGACTCTCCCTTCACATCACTGGAGGGGCAGCCAGCTTGCCCAGGGCTAGCATTGTAGCCTACTGCCATGAAGATGTCAAGGGCTGATGGCTCTTCGTTACTTTCTGGTCATTTCAGTTAACTTTCTTCTTGTCGGTCAACCCTCTTTCATGTTACTGTCCCTTCCATGCATCATACATCTTTTATCTTTGTGTACCTCTTGGTAAGATTCAATAAGTTATTTATACAACTATCTGTCCTACTAGACTATGAGTGTCTCTATAGCAGTGACCATGTCTTTATTTCTGTATATCCAACTGAACAAACAAAGCTCATCTAAACTTTTAATCATCACTAGTCATCATCATCAGTATCATTCTCCACTAACTTTATGTAAATCTCACTTGAGGAATAAATGCTATGACAATGGAGATACATATCTAAGAGAACAGTATTTATTTAAATCCCAATTTCTCTCAGCTGACTTTTTTCTACTTCAACTTTCCAAAGACAAAATGATATTTCTGATTTTCTGTTTGTGGGTCACAAATTTCTTCTGATTTTACTTTTAAGAGAATGCACTGCAAACACTCGATGATCCTACAGTTCCCTAAAAAGAAAAATAAAGATTGCAAAAAGTAATCATCTTGTTTCATTTTAATGTTATAATGAATATTATTATTTATATAAAATTGAACTAATAATAGTGTACACAGGCACTATTTATCAAGATCTCACCACACCTCTAGATAACACATATGACTGAAAAATGCATGATCTGAACAATACTGCTAGGAATACACTCAAAAGATTACTCCAAAATAGAAAATAAACGTGTTCATTTTATGTTGTAAAAATATGGTGAATTGGAAGAGAGAAATTAGACCCATCTCTTCATATGCTGGTCATCTTTTCCATCATGAAAAATACACTATAGCATTTTGTACCTCAGTGACTGATGTACTTGCTTGAATGAATCCTTACCAACAGGTAAAAATATCATTTCGATTACTTTGTGCCATTCCAAACTGAGGTGACTCACTCAGTAATGAGATAGAGTAAAAAGCAGTTGTTTTTAGTGGGTTTTTCCTGGGGCAGGGAATCATTTTAATTTACTTGTCCCAGATGCCACATTTCATCTAGTTGGTATTCCCTCTGTTACTGGGCCTGCTCTCCCCTTACTCAATAAATATGGAAATCTATTCCTCGTCCAGTTTGAACACTGTAATTTTTATAGCAGTTTTACTCTTTCTGACAAGCATATTTCCACTCTCTTTTCAGTTCTGAAGAATGTGGAGCAATACACTCTTCCCTGAAAATGCTCTGCATTTGTAAAACATATTTCAGGGTTCAAATTTTCTACATGTATTGTTTAATTAGTCTTTACAACAAAGGCCTCAGGATCTCTCCCACACTGGGAAGTTAATCAGAGAACAACTGTGGAGTGACTGTGGCAGACCCAGCTAAGGCCAAGTCATCTTTTAAGTCCAATTTCAAGGGTTTTCCCTTCCAGGGTCTCATTTCTGAGGAGTAGCAAGCCTCCATCTCAGAAATCTGGAGGTCCCAGTCCTGCACACAGATTAGATTCTGATCCTTTTCCTTTCTTTAACATTCTTCCTGGGAAAAGGTGAGTTATAACAGAGAAGCAAATAAGTAATTAAGTAATTTAATAACGAGGGGGAAAAAATGAAGCAAAGACCCTTTCCCATAACCATAACCTACGACTCTATATCTCTAATACTAGCCAGACTCGTTGTTTAGTTGCTGAGTCATGTCCAACTCTTTTTGCAACCCCAAGCCCATCAGCCTCCGCTATCCATGGGATTTCCCAGGAAAGAGTACTGGAGAGGCTGTCATTTCCTCCTCCAGGCAATCCTTCTGACCCGGGGATTAAACCCACGTCTCCTGCTTAGCAGGTGGATTCTTTACTGCTGAGTCACTTGGGAAGCCCCTACTTGCTGTACCTAGGTAATTTTTGTGCTAAATTATACCAGTAATATAATTTGACAAAAAGATGATATGAAAAGTTTTTTTTTATTTATAGGCAAATTACAGCTACCTTTATCATCAGTAAAAAACTATTCTTTGTTTAATAAAAACAACAACAATGAACTAGGCATGCCAATGTCTTTTGAAAAGACCACACCATCCGACTTCCAGGTGGTAAGGTGCTGGGAATGCGCTGAAGGTTTACCAGCGGTGCAATGACTGCACTGGAGCCCTCCCCAAGAGCTCTCTTTCAAGTTCTCACAACTGTGGTGTTGATTTCCTACCTCAGTATTTTTAGAACTGCACCACAATATGAAACACACATCTTCAGACTAGTAACCAAAACCAGGCTGACGGACCCCTCCATCAGCACACTCTCAAAGAGGCGGTAAAGAAATACAAAGGTAAGACTACCTCCAGTGCAAGACACCCTGAAGGGAGCACAGTCTCTCCCCCAAACGTGCACAGGCAGAAATATGAAAGCCGCAGGAACCCATGAAAAAGGCACATATTCACAAGCAGAGAACGAGAATGGTAAAAAGTGGAAGGCTGCTTTGAAACTTACTGTTAAGATGGGAAACGTGAGTGGACACACGCAAAAGGAAAGCCATGCTGAAGACCAGTGGACTAAGATGTGAACCAACAGCTGGGTTAAATAACCTCTGGACCCAATTTAAGTGCATTTATGCTGGGGCACTAGGCCTTTGATGAGTCTTTTACTTCTGAAGACTTACTTCTAGCTAAGTCTTTACTTCCAGGCCTCAAGAAGACTTTACTTCTAGGCCTCAAGGCTTCAGAGTTACAGATTCCCATCCTATTCAACTGGAACAACTATATTTATCAGCCTGCCAAGTGCTGAAGTATGCCAGGATCAATAATTTAGTTATTCCTCTATTCTACTTAAGTATTGTGTTTATGGGATCATTATTTGACAAGATCTTATTCCGCATGTAGAATCTCTTAAAAACAAAGGTTGAGAGTCACAGCCAATAGATAATCAAACCAATATTTTATTAGCAACTTCTTACTTTTGAGCCAGCATAAAGTATACATCTAAAATATACATAATATTTATAATGGTATTATAAACTTGGAAATTGCTTATTTTCAGGTCATAAATATTATATAAATACATTGATAATAATTATCAGATATAGTATTTTGGTCATATTAATATCAGATAATCAATGGTGAATATTTACCAAATAATTTAATATGAGGAAGAGGATTAGTCTTAACTCAATAACAGCATAGTAAGATTTTAAAAACATTTTGGTTATCTGGTCTGCAAATAATTAGGAACATATAATCAAAATTCACTGCACACAAAGACTCTGTTAACTACATAATAAATTCAGAAGGTATTTCTATTTTGAAGTCCAACAGTGGAACTTGATCTAAAAATTAGGTGAATTTCCTAAATCCTTCCAACAGAGTGCACTCCAAAATCATCAGTAACTAATTCATTTTATTAATTCAGTTCAATCTGTTGCTTCCTAGAGCTACCAAATGTTTTCTTTGGCATCATGTTTATAATCAAAATGTTTACTTTAAAATTAGAACATGTGTTTTGGTGACACGAGTTTCCAAGAGCAGCTGAATCTTCCCAATAACCAAAATGAAACTAAATTCAAATTGTTATAGAGAATTTTGGCAGCTCTCATTGGTAACCAGACTGCCATAAATGGAGAACAAAATGTTTTGCTTTTGAGATTAGAGACATGAATAAAAATAACTAATATAAAGACAAATGGCCAGCCCATTTAAAATGAACCTGATGAAGAAGCATAAAAATAAAGGAAAGCTAAAATCTTTGGTCTTTGGAACACTAATACATAATTTAGGAAAAGATAATAAAGAACAATGATCAGAAAAAGAAGTTAAGTTCCTGCATGGTATAGTAAGTCAAAAGAGGAAAAAAGAAAAAGACACAAAAAGATACTCTAAGGTAAAGTCAACAATGTTTTTGAATGTGAAAAAACAGGAGTTGTCAAGACTTTTGTGTAATACTGTAACTCTGAAGGGGAAAGAAAAAAGAATGTGGAGTCATGGGGTTAGTGACTATCTAGAATCTATTTTGATATAAAATATAAAATAAACTCATGGAGGTTTGGTGACTTTTGAGATAAGAATGTTGGTACAGAGGACATATCTGAAGGAGATGGATTCACGAGTCTCTATAGCAGGACCAGCCCCATCTGCGTGTGACAGGAAGAACCACTGGAGGTGGAAACACCATAGACATAACAGCATGTGACATATTTTTTAGAAAGAGGTATATGGGGAGCTACTGGGTCCAATTCACAATGTGATTGGGGCATTTCTAGACAAAATCAGATTTATTAACTTTCATGAGTTTCTATCATGACATAAGTAAAAGAGACAGCCAAACCATTTTGTGTGATCAATGCAGGAACTTACAAGGTGGACACAGAGGGGCTGAATTTGGTTTTAAATTCAGATTTAAAACTCGAAATAATATAAAAGCATTTTTCTTCATAATTCTTCAAGCCCAGAAATCAAGATAGGAAGAGCAAAATAAATTAAGAATCTAGATATTTAGTTAAAATACTAATATATAAATGTGTGAACATGTGTGTGTACACACACAAATGGATACCCTTTTCAAATATGTCATGTATTTACAGGAGGAAGAATTTGATCTAAAAAGATCTACTATATACAGGGTGAAAGAATAGGAAACTCTTTGGAGGAAATGAAAAGAATGAATGTGTATATTCTGTTCTTATAGATACTAGCTGAGGGAGTTAGAAAATAAAGCTAAATCAAATTGATTGGCAGCAAGGGTGAAGTGACATTAAAGAGAAAGTGATAAGAAGGAAAAATCATGTCTATGGTGGTATAATTTAGGGATAATACAGTAATTATAGTGAAGACACTATGGGAATATCCAACCTGTACAAAGGGAGGTGCTAGAGGCTACATGAATTTTATTTAAAGTTCATTGGAAAAAAATGAACTGGATGCTGCAAAAAATGCAATTAAATATTGCCTTATCTGCTGGGTTTGTAACTCAGCCAAAGTTTTCCATTATAAATAGTTTTTAGATCAACCTAACAATAACAGATCTCCAATATGCTACTGGAGATCAATGGAGAAATAATTCCAGAAAGAATGAAGGGATGGAGCCAAAGCAAAAACAATATCCAGTTGTGGATGTGACTGGTGATAGAAGCAAGGTCCGATGCTGTAAAGAGCAATATTGCATAGGAACCTGGAATGCTAGGTCCATGAATCAAGGCAAATTGAAAATGGTCAAACAGGAGATGGCAAGAGTGAACGTCGACATTCTAGGAATCAGCAAACTAAAATGGACTGGAATGGGTGAATTTAACTCAGATGACCATTATATCTATTACTGTGGGCAGGAATCCCTTAGAAGAAATGGAGTAGCCATCATGGTCAACAAAAGAGTCCAAAATGCAGTACTTGGATGCAATCTCAAAAATGATAGAATGATCTCTGATCATTTCCAAGGCAAACCATTCAATATCACGGTAATCCAAGCCTATGCCCTGACCAGTAATGCTGAAGAAGCTGAAGTTGAATGGTTCTGTTAAGACCTACAAGATCTTTTAGAACTAACACCCAAAAAAGATGTCCTTTTCATTATAGGGAACCAGAATACAAAAGTAGGAAGTCAAGAAACACCTGGAGTAACAGGCAAATTTGGCCTTGGGTACGGAATGAAGCAGGAAAAGGCTAAAAGAGTTTTGCCAAGAGAATGCACTGGTCATAGCAAACACCCTCTTCCAGCAACACAAGAGAAGACTCTACACATGGACATCACCAGATGGTCAACACCGAAATCAGATTGATTATATTCTTTGCAGCCAAAGATGGAGAACTCTATACAGTCAGCAAAAACAAGACTGGAAGCTGACTGTGGCTCAGATCATGAACTCCTTACTGCAAAATTCAGACTTAAAGAAAGTAGGGAAAACCACTAGACCATTTAGGTCATACCTGAATCCCTTATGACTATACAGTGGAAGTGAGAAATAGATTTAAGGGACTAGATCTGATAGACAGAGTGCCTGAAGAACTATGGATGGAGGTTCGTGACACTGTACAGGAGACAGGGATCAAGACCATCCCCATGGAAAAGAAATGCAAAAAGGCAAAATGGCTGTCTGAGGAGGCCTTACAAACAGCTGTGAAAAGAAGAGAAGCAAAAAGCAAAGGGGAAAAGGAAAGATATTCCCATTTGAAAGCAGAGTTCCAAAGAATAGCAAGGAGAGATAAGAAAGCCTTCCTCAGTGATCAATGCAAAGAAATAGAGGAAAACAATAGAATGGGAAAGACTAGAGATCTCTTCAAGAAAATTAGAGATACCAAGGGAACATTTCATGCAAAGATGGACTCAATAAAGGACAGAAATGGTATGGACCTAACAGAAGTTGAAGATATTAAGAAGAGGTGGCAAGAATACACAAAAGAACTGTACAAAAAAGATCTTCATGACCCAGATAATCACGATGGTGTGATCACCCACCTAGACCCAGACATCCTGGAATGTGAAGTCAAGTGGGCCTTAGGAAGCATCACTATGAACAAAACTAGTGGAGGTGATGGAATTCCAGCTGAGCTATTTCAAATTCTGAAAGATGATGCTGTGAAAGTGCTGCACTCAATATGCCACCAAATTTGGAAAACTCGGCAGTTGCCACAGGACTGGAAAAGGTCAGTTTTCATTCCAATCCCAAAGATAGGTAATGCCAAAGAATGCTCAAACTACTGCACAGTTGCACTCATCTCACACGCTAGTAAAGTAATGCTCAAAATTCTCCAAGCCAGGCTTCAGCAATACGTGAAACGTGAATTTCCAGATGTTCAAGCTGGTTTTAGAAAAGGCAGAGGAACCAGAGATCAAATTGCCAACATCCGCTAGATCATCAAAAAAGCAAGAAAGTTCCAGAAAAACATCTATTTCTGCTTTATTGACTATGCCAAAGGCTTTGACTGTGTGGATCACAATGAACTGTGGAAAATTCTGAAAGAGATAGGAATACCAGACCACCTGACCTGCCTCTTGAGAAATCTATATGCAGGTCAGGAAGCAACAGTTAGAACTGGACATGGAACAACAGACTGGTTCCAAATAGGAAAAGGAGTACATCAAGACTGTATATTGTCACCCTGCTTATTTAACTTCTATGCAGAGTACATCATGAGAAATGCTGGACTGGATGAAGCACAAGCTAGAATCAAGATTGCCAGGAGAAATATCAATAACCTCAGATATGCAGATGACACCACCCTTATGGCAGAAAGTGAAGAATTAAAAAGCCTCTTGATGAAAGTGAAAGAGGAGAGTGAAAAAGTTGGCTTAAAGCTTAACATTCAGAAAACTAAGATCATGGCATCTGGTCCCATCACTTCATAGGAAATAGATGGGGAAACAGTGGCAACAGTGGCAGACTTTATTTTTTGGGGCTCCAAAATTACTGCAGATGGTGATTGCAGTCATGAAATTAAAAAACGCTTACTCCTTGGAAGGAAAGTTATGACCAACCTAGATAGCATATTAAAAAGCAGAGACATTACTTTGCCAACAAAGGTCCATCTAATCAAGGCTATGGTTTTTCCAGGAGTCATGTATGGATGTGAGAGTTGGACTATAAAGAAAATTGAGTGTCAAAGAATTGCTTTTGAACTGTGGTGTTGGAGAAGACTCTTGAGAGTCCCTTGGACTGCAAGGAGATCCAACCAGTCCATCCTAAATGAGATCAGTCCTGGGTATTCATTGGAAGGACTGATGCTGATGCTGAAACTCCAATACTTTGGCCATCTCATGTGAAGAGTTGACTCATTGGAAAAGAGCCTGCTGCTGGGAGGGATTGGGGGCAGGAGGAGGAGGGGACGACAGAGGATGAGATGGTTGGATGGCATCACTGACTCGATGGACATGAGTTTGAGTAAACTCTGGGAGTTGGTGATGGACAGGGACGCCTGGCGTGCTGTGATTCATGGGGTCTCAAAGAGTCAGACATGACTGAGCAACTGTACGGAAGTGAACTGAACAATAACAGAATTTTCTTGCTTAGACATACTCAGTCTGGCTAAAGAATCTTTTAATTCCACTAGCAGTCTATATTAATAACTTGATTCAAATTATTTACTGTTTACTTAGGTAGGTAACTTGCTCTAGATCGGCATTTCCTTAACTAAGAGTCAGACATGACTTAGCGACTAAACAACAACAATACAGAAATTGAGAGTTAAAAATTTCTATGTTTGACATTTGTGTAGTGATATGATTTCAGTAATCAGAAACACACACACTAAAGAGATCAAAATCCCACTACCAAGGAAATTTTCTTTTTGTCACCTGTCACTATACCCACACACAAAAAAAATCAGGACACTCAGGAAAATACTGAAATAATTCAATAAATTAAATTCAAAATAGGCAATTCAATTATGAAATTCAAAAGTGCTTTCTTATCTTATTGTGGGTGTGTCTATCTTCCCACTAATCTACCTGTATTCTCTAAACAAGAAAGAGAATATAGACTGGTAATAGAATTATGATAGCAAGCTTAGTACAATTGGTAATTACTGTAGTCTCTGACACAAGGGCAATCTCTAGAACAGTCTCCAAGCAGAAGTGAGTCGACTAAAAATCTACAAGAACTAAGATCACTCTTTATCTGCCTCAGTTTATTGACCTCCCATGTGACATAAAGGAATTCCCCAGATTCCTTGTGTTTAGACTGAGTTTTAAGGTTACACCCTTTCCGATGTAGACTATGATGCTCATATATCAAAGAAACAGCAAGAGTCACCTGACATTTCGCTTCTGCTTTCCCTCTTTTAATTCTATACAAATAGTTTTCTTGACTTAAGTAATCCTAAATATTCTTGACTTCTACCTAATGCATACTTCCCATCCACACCCTAAAAAGCTGCACTCAGAAACAAGCCAACATCTAAGGATGGAAAAAGTGATGCTAGCAATTCACAGAAATCACACATCAGTTTTGATGAGACTTGAATTGACAGGACCAAACAAAATTGACAAGTCGCTATTTTGTGCCTTAAGTCACTGAAGTGAGTACATAAGATGCAAAAGAGTTGCCATTGTATGTTTTAATGATAGACCTGAGTATGAAGTAACTCTAGAGATCCATTAGAAGAGCAAAACCAAAAAAGATTAAAAAGTACTAGTATTCTGAATAACTCTGGTTTGTGTTTTTTTGCAAGTTTTATCCTATTCAATTATAGTAAGAAATAAATTTCAGATGACAAAATGATATATGTTACACCATTAGTTGCAAACACATGCTCAAATCTAATCAAAGGAGACCAGGAGAAATAACGAATAAAACAGTCATAGTAGAATTACTACATCTTATGAATAAGTTGACTATGGCAGTTTTCTCTTTATTAACGAAAATTTCTTCATTGTCAAAAACTACCTTGAAAATGGTACAATTTAAATACTGAAATACTTCATTTAAAAATACAGCACACATAAAAAAAAAAAAAAAAAAAAAAAAAATACAGCACACATAAACTGAAACTCTAGTGTTTTTAAATATCTTCTAACCATTTAATACATATATGATATTATCAGGTGAATTAAAGTTATAGTGTTTATTTTTTGTTTCACAAGGAAAAAAAGACATTAAATGGGCAATAAAATAAATATTATGAAGTGGTCTTTCTTACTCAGAATGAATCAGTCATTAATTTCAGCGGGTTTGTGGCAGAATGAATGCACTTTAAGTTCAAGTCAAATAAAGCCCTTTCTTGATGTTCTTAAATTGTTGAAAAGTGAAAGTGAAAGTCACTCAGTCTTGCCTGACTCTTTAAGACTCCATGGACTGTAGCCTGCCAGCTCCTCTGTCCATGGAATTCTCCAGGCAAGAATACTGAAATGGGAAGATGTTCCCTTCTCCAGGAGATCTTCCTAACCCAGGGATCGAACCTAGGTCTCCTGTACTGCAGGCGGATTCTTTCCCAGCTGAGCTACCAATGGTGTTTCAAATGAAAAAAAAGGGATACACAGATGTTTATAAATGCTGAAAAAGGAGAATTCCCTTTCTTTACATTTAAAATGATACTTCATTGTGTACTCAAAATTTTACCTTGAGACTACATTATATGTTGATAAAGCTGACTTTTGGTTCATCTTCTTCCAAAGATAAATGGCTTTAAGTAAACAAAAATCAAGCCAACTTTCAAAATATTTTTACACATTTATACTTTTTCACGAAACAGTTATACTCTTAGTTACTAGGTAACAAAAAATTAGTCTATTATTTCAATGTAAAAATAACAACCTGTATGGTTATTATATTGAATGCCTTTTCCTCCCTCTTCATTTGTGACATTACTTTATTAAGTCATAGTCATTTAAATGTTTTCTTTTTCAGATCTAATTGAAGATTATTCTGCCTCCATGACTTGCCAGCTGTGAGGTTCTTTACACTCTACTTTACTCTGCTCTCACCTGACCCTGGCTATTTTCCAAAAATCTATTAGCAATTCAATTTTAATAAGTGACACAAGGGAGAAGGAATTTACAGTATTATAGAAGTACAAAATTCATGATGACTATGGAAAAGTATAACAACAGGGAAAGGCAGAAAAGGGGGGGAAAAAGAATGAATAAAATGTTTGGGTTCCGATGTTAAATGATTGAAACAGTTTCTATTTAAATGCAAATTTGACTTTTTAAAAGATGGGACTACCAGTAACTGCACCCTAAATGGTAAAATGAAAATCAATTTGAAATATGGGATGAATAAAGTATATGTGGACTTTCTGGGAATAATTTTTTATTATGAAAACCTTGATGCATTTTCCTTTGCTCAATCCATCTTAGACTTTGGACAGCTATGTCTGAGATGAAATGCAAACATTTTTTAATTTGCTTAAGCCCAAACAGTCAGCTCTCTAGAATCTTCCTTGTCCATTCAAGCCAGATTTCACAAAATAACGATCAATAGTATGATGCATGTAAAATACAAGACCAAAAATAGGAGTTTAACTGCAGCATTATAATGACCAATAGTCACTATGTGTTTTTTATGATGTTGGGAAATCACCTTTAAAAAATGGAAATCACTACATTCTATTGATTCAGAAACAGAATCTTCAGACATAAGTCAGCAGAGTTGACACTTTGAAATACATAAAATGTGACATCTGCTCTTACAAATGCACTACACAGGCTGTATATCATCAAAGAGAAAAACAGTTCAATGTCATTTCAGCCACTGTAAGCTATGGTTTACAACTGAAAGATAAAAATAGTCATACTGTCTCTATGACATCTAAACCACTTTTCTATTGCAGTAGCCCATGTTCTAATTTATCTTTGTGGTTGAATAACACACAATCAATTGTAAGCAACTAGTGTAGTTAGGATTCCAGTCAACTGCAATTTTCTATAGCTTTATCTTTTCTCCACTGAGGTGACTTTTAGTAATATCCACAACACACTATCTCAATTTTTGTGGTTGCTAATGTATGTCAAGTTTTTCGTCATCATTCTAAGGGCTAATATATGATACTAATCCATAAATAAAACTTACATTTTAAATAAGGGAGAGACATTAGCACTTGCTTGCATTATAATAACCAAAGACCTATATTCCACTGGCAAAAGACATTTTTATTAGATTTAAAATAAGACCTGAAAAAGCATGGTCTTTGTGTAAGATTCCTGATTCTACTACTTGTTAACTATGAAAATTCAAGTGAATTATTGAACCCCTAAAGGAATCATGCAACTCATCTGAAAAAATAAAATAAAAATTCTTATCATTTAGGGGCAGTTTTAAAGATTTAAGTGAGACAATGTAAATATCTAACACAGTGCTTGACACATACTTGATGTAACATGGTAAATGGTGACTATGATTATTAATGTTGGGTTACTTTTTATTATTATCATTGGTGGTACAATAAAACAGCACACGTTTTTTGTGGCCACAGTAAACAGCAATGCTTGTTCACTTAGCCCAGTATTAAAAAACCTCCAACATGGTAACCTACACCTAAAATACAAGTTATTTGGATTTTTCTTTGCAAATAATGCTAATATTTAAATTTTCAGAAATTTATTTTATGTAATCTTAACATGAAAATATCATTATCATAAGTGGTTTCTAAAAATTCTACAATAAAAATGATTGCAACAAGTATTAAAACCTAGGTACTGTGTGTTTAAATTACTGAATAGAGCTAAAAGGAAGGTAATATAAATTAGCAACAATTGCTGGTAAATGGAACCCTAGACATATTGATATGGATATTATCATATTTTTGCATTTCTATATAATAATTTAGTACAACCTGGAAAAGTAAAATCTATCACAATAAAGTATAGCTAGTTTTCTAGAATTCACTTTCTAAACAGCCATCAATTACCAGTTTCTATCATCTTTTTTTCCCAAATAAGCATGAAACAATGAGGAAAAACCTGTTAATAGTCAATTTGGTTTCATGAATGAGAGACTTGCTCACTGACAACTTTCCTGAAACTGAAACAGGGTCTTTCATTTTTCTCCCAGGTCCTGCAGTGAAGCTAGAAGACCAATATCTTGTCTCCTACTAGCCCCCTGGCCCACGGTGAAAGATCACCACTGTCCTGAGTAGGTTTAAAGCTGTTCATTTAGCCGTTTGGGTGCATTTTCCTTCCCAGATCTTTTCATTATTACTAGTAAAGCAGCACCCTCAGGGTCTGTACTTACCAGACCTTCCTAGGCACAGCCTTGGGCTGCCCTCCTGCCTTGGTTTGCCAAGTGTGCACAAAGTTATTGTCTAAAGCACTCCCTGCCATATGCTCTTGCTTATGGAGACGTTTTGCATGGATTCCAGATTAATGTTCGAATAAGCCCAGCAATGCATTTCAACTTTCATTTGTCAGAAAACAAATGTTCTCTGAACATTCACATATTAGATTCATTGTGTCCATGCTGCTTTCCTTTAGTAAAAGAAAAGATTTGACATGTAACTCCTAAGCCTCTGGTCTTTGCACACATATGTGGGAACATACACTGTGCGATTACTGACAAGGAACAAAAGACATAGTTTCAGAAAAACTGGGATGCTGTTTTCCTAACTCACTAAGTCCTATCACTGGCTTTTAAAGTAATCCTGTGCCCTGATGGATTTATGTCCTCTTTTGGAAAAGTAGCCGCTGTTCTATTATGATGTATGTTTTCCCTGAAAGAAGGAAGAAAGGTGGGGAAGGAAAAAAGTTGTAATTAGGTATATGTTTAGATCTTCTTGATCTAAATCCTGTAATTCTATCCCCATTGTCAAGGACTACTAGATTACCATCTTATCAAGAACAGGTATCACTTCTTTTTTATACTTTATATTTCTCCCAAAGGGCCTAATGTATATTTTACCCTCTGATAACATTCATTAAATATTGATGGAGTGACTGCAATACCAGCGACCTTCCTTAAAACATAATATTTAACTATGGCCTTGGACACATTACCAACCCTTAATTCCTGAGACACTAACTTTAAATAGCTAATTATAATAAGTTGACCGAAATTTATAATAAATGGGATCTTTTTGTGTACCTCCAGACCAAAAAATAACTCTTGGAGAAAAGAAAAACTCGTTTAAATGCAGGAGTTTTAGTTGTGTCTTCTAATGCTTACATTCCAGTGCCTCCATGGAAACCTCCTTTCTAACCAGAATGCATCCATTTCTTTCTTCTAACATCCATTAGGAATAGTGCTGAGTACAGGCAGGACTTAGGTACATGATCACCAATGGATAGAATCATGTTGGAATTGAGCAGCAAAATCCTGTGCTACCAAAGTTAGGAGAAACCAGAAATGCCTTAGCATCGCCCCCTGTGACTGACAGTAAGGCCTTGCCGGCCCCTTGCACTGTCCTAGTGCTCACAAAACAAATCACCACTCCTCACTTGTTCTTGGAGCATCACCACTGCTCTGCAGGAAAGTATCAAGTTGTCACAACTTTTTTCCGTTAAGAAACCTTTTTAAAAAGTTATTATTAAATCCTGTTATTTGACTCGGTTCAATGAAATTCTTCTTCCTTGAAAAGTGAATTTAACCTACTGGGACTCTGTCTAAAATTGGTAGAAAGAGGAATAATGCATAAATAGCAATGCATGAACTTTCTCAGTAGAAGATTGTATGTGTAATGTTTTACATGATGCATGGGAACTGCAAACTAGTTATTAGAGTTTAGAATGCTCATCTCAAAATATAAACCAGGTCTCTGTATTCAGAGAAGATATGAAGGGATCTGAAACCTTTAGTCAGGGATAGAAATAAATGATTAAAATTTGAATAATTAAATCTGATTAATATAATGTGTTAACAACTAAACCACAATTTCAGGAGGACAGAAATAAACTCTGAATGAACAATAGAACCTTTTCGAATTCTTTCTGGAAACTGCATATTAAATAGATAATAAGTAATGGGATAATATTGATACTACGGGTAATAAGTAAATAAATAAAAGTACTGTTGGCATTTTTCAGCAAACCTGATGAATCATTCTGTCCATAAAGTTGAATCATATGCTGACGTTACTCAAATATTTTCTAAAGATATTAAACTACATGGGTAATAACAAAGTTGACGTATGGGATAATCAACTTTGGGGAAGTTTGAGAAGTTGGAAGGTTATCAGCTATGACACTGATAACCTAACAGGAAAATATTTCTTTCTTAAGAAGACCCTAGTTACTTTCAAATTTGGCATGACAATTTTTCCATGCATCTATCTTTTACCTGCTTCACCTGCAGTGAATTCAAATTTGAACTCATAACTGTTTGGACTTTCAAAATAGATAAAGTATACTACACATTTTTTTTATTTTTTATGGACTAAAATTATTTCTTTCTACTCTTTTTTTTTTGGTCAAATGCAAACAGCTTTTATTGGAGTGATTTCCATCTTCCTCAGGTCAATTGGTAAAAGAATGGTTAAATTACCTGTGCATTTATTTGAATGAGAAGACTATTCTATATCCATATTTATAGGTCATCTTAATCATTCATATTTTGAGGTGCTAATTTAGTGGTAGAATGAAACATATTAAAGAAACTGTACAGGTTTAAATCACTGTCTGTGAGATAAGATTTTTAATGAATAAATGAGAAACAGTGGGAGTTCCATTGACAGTGGTGGCAGGGTTTAGTCGCTCAGTTGTGTCTGACTCTTTGTGACCCCAAGGACTGTAGCCCACCATGCTCCTCTGTCCATGGAATTCTCCAGGCAAGCATATTGGAGTGGGTTACCATTTCCTTCTCCAGGGGATCCTCCTGACCCAGGGATCAAACCTGCGTCTCCTGTGTCCTCTGCATCGCAGGCAAATTCTTTACTCACTGAGCTATTGGAGAAGCACTTCACTGACTATATCCACCTTTTAATAAAAGAAAAAAAAAACCTGGGCTCACTGAAACTCTGTCCTGTCAGAGGGGCGGTGGCGGAGCACGTGTGTTCCTGTCTGGCAGGCCTGCCCTCAGGTGTGCAAGGACACAGTCCGTATGGCAGGCTGCTCCTTCATGGGAAGGTGGGTCCTTCCGTATAGAGACACAGAAGTCATTGCTCCAGAGATCACAGGAGACCTAGAAGAGTTCTATGGGAATGACACGTCCCAAGAGGAGTCTCTCAGTGTGGTGGCCTCCTCAGTGGCAGCACAGTTTCTCATGGCGTTGGCCTTGTGGCATTTTCCCCTGGAAAACTCACTGGTCAGTCACACTATCTGACTACAAAGACGTCCTCAAACGTGGCCATCGGTGAGTCAGTTTCGTAACAGAATTTAAGTTAACCTGGATTAACGCTATAAACAATGCTTTTTCTTAGGGAGAACAAGCAGAACAGTGGGATACAGATTTCAGGAGGTATATCACTCTAGTTCTTTTTTTGGCTTGAATTTTGTTTAGTTTTTCTTTCTTCCCTCCAGGTCTCCCTTCCTTTCTTCCTTTCTACCCTCTTTCCTTCCTTTCTTTATTCATTAATTCTTCCTTCTTTTCCTCTTTTTTCTTTCTTGATGAGTACAAGTCTCTCAGGAGCACTCATTCTCATCTTCCATCTTGAATTCTCTTGGTTCTTCCCTCGCCCCTTTCCTTTCCACTCCCTTTCTCTCTTCCATTCTATCATCTCCTTTTTCTTTACTTTCTGCAGGAGGTGGAGTATTCTCTTTCAGACCCTTTCCTTTTCCACTATAAGTTCCAGTTTCTGTTTCAGAACAATCAAATACTAAGTGAGTGACTCCCAGTTTTACACCTTCTGCTGCCATTTAATCTCACCTGCAGCACTGCACCAGCATAGAGAGATGTGAAAGATATGCAAATGAAATATGTATTTAAAAATCTGACCAGCTGTCAGTAATTTGTACACAGATTTGGAATAAACATGGAAGGAGGATAGGATGTTTCCTTTAGAGTTTTTGTTTGATATTAGAAGATAAAGAGCTACTGAGTTTTATCAGAATTATACTCTAGACTCTAAAAATGACCTTCAAAGTTGATGTTTAAGACATAAAATAGTGCAGAATTTATGAGTATTGGCTGTAGAATTTGGTTTTGATTCATTTCTAATTCTTCCACTTAAGTAGTGATAAAATATTGGGCTAGTTTTTTAAAATCTAGAAGCCTGACTTTTCTTAGGAATAAAAGGAGAATGCAAAGAGTACTTAATGAAAAGATTATTGCAAATATTAAATGCTACAGTGAAAATAAAATGTTTAATAAGTTGCCTTACACTCAAAAAGCAGGTCATAAATATGTTACCAATTATTATGCCCATTATTATTTCAGGAAAACAATCAGGGAAGAATTTAAATATTGCAAAAAACAGCTGAAGTATTTTAGGTGGGAAGCTGCTGGGAAGACAATATTAAACTATTGCATATAATTTTAAGAATGAAGGGGTGAACCAAACTTAAGATGTAATATTTGCAAAGCTTTTGTTTACAGTTACCCTCTGCCAACCCTAATCACTCTGGATTCTACCACGGTACAATGGGTTTTGATGGGACTGTGAGCCCAGCTGTATCACCTGATAGCTATGTGAGATTATGAAAGTCATTTAACCTTTCTGAATCTCAGTCCTCACAGCCCTCTTCAACAAAACTGGTCTAATAATGCCCACCACACAGAGGTATTGTGAAGATCCACTATAACAATACGTTTGTCGATGTTTTATATTCGGCGAAGTGCTATCATTCGCATTCACTGCACTAAGGAAACACAGGATATTTCTCCTATAGACACAATTGCTATGAAAAACAAATGAGTTAAGTGAAAGGACTGGCAGGGGTTTTGACAAAGGATCACTGTGCCTGTCCCCTCCACTGGCCTCCCTGAGGAAGTCCAGGTTGCTGGAATGTGTGTGCATTTGCATAGCTGAATCACAGTGGGAACAGGAGTGACAGTAAGAAAAGGTGTTTCTCAATTGCTCTCTGAAATGAAATACAGCTAGTGCCTCTGAGAAAAGAAGTCTGCCAGGATAAACGAAGAATTCACGGAAAAACCATGAAGCTAATTTCAGATATATTGTATTTTTAGATTCCTTTTCACTTGGCTCATGGAACATGTCAGTATTGACAATTACACATAACTGATCTAAAGACCATGAAGATAAAAGAAGTAACTGGACATTATTTAACAAAAGCCAAGGTAACAAAGAGACCAAGCATTAGCCTGCCACCAATGTGATTTCAATCCATCCAAAACTCCTTCTCTTGGAGGAAAATCCTATTTATTTCAGTTCTGTCTCCTGAGCACAAAGAGCAGCTTTCCTGTGTAGAAGAATCCCTGCACCCCCCCAAAGCACCCCTACCCAGAAAAGTCTGCTGAAAACAGCCCTTTACGTGTGTTTGTGTTTAAGGCTTCTGGACATGGCAGGCTGGGTTGGCAAAATTCAGCAAATCCTTTTTCAAGTGTCCTGGTCTTCTTACTAACATCTTTACTTGTTCATCATATCTTTCAAACTCCGTTAACTTCAGTCTGAAAGATAAGTGGCCCTGTCACTTATTGTCAAGAACTTTGATTCAGGAATTTACCTCCCCCATCTCTATCAGTTTCCTAATTGATAAGATGAGAATAAATGTAGTAATGATAATAATACTACCTCTCTTTGGGGTTTACTTGAAGATTAAGTAAGATTATACATGGAAACAGTCTTCCCAGATGGTGCTAGTGGTAAAGAACCTGCCTGCCAATGCAGGAGATGTAAGAGACATGGGTTTGATCCCTAGTTTGGGAAGATCCCCTGGAGGAAGGCATGGCAACCCACTCCAGTATTCTTGCCTGAAAATCCCATGGACAGAGGAGCCTGGCAGTCTACAGTCCATAGGGATGCAAAGAGTCAGACGAGTGAAGTGACTTAGCATGTACGCACATTTGCATACATGGAAACTTCTGACTCTTTGTTCACAATAATAACCCCAACATCTTAGCTTCTCTCCTGCCACCTCTACTCTGGGGCCTATTCCACCTGCTTTTTTTTTGCAAACAGCAATTCAACACACTACTGCTCCTTAAAGAAACATAGTGACCACAGAAAAGCCATAGAAAGGAATTCATTAAAGGTCAAGGTGATGCTGGATACACAAGTTCAAAGGGGAAGGAGCTAAATTTCAATGTGGCTTGATTTAATTTTTTATGGTGAAATCATTCTTGGGTGGAGCAGGAGTACACTGGCAGCATCAAACCTTCCTTCTTCCCATCACCCTAGCCTCCTCTCAACAAAATGCAGTCAACCTTTTGATTCTTTAATGCAACTGTAGGAAAAAACACAGTACTCTAAGGTTTAGAAATTTAATGGTGAAGTGAACCAACAGGCAATCTGATGTGTGGATTACTGACAACAGGAGTACCTTTGATTGTTAGTTTTGAACAAGAGTCTAATTCCACGTTTGGAGAAGGGTCAAGGGAACTCAAGGAATAGATATTTCAGCCATAAGTATGGGGTACACTAGGACTATTTGGAGGAGGTGGTAGGGAGGAGCCACTGGACAAAGGAGGCCCAAGGCAGGGGTATTTGGAGAACGAGATTTTAGAGATGTTAGCTTTCCTATGGGAATGAACAAGTACCCACAGAGAACCTGACCTGCCTGGGCAGGGGGTGGGGTGGGAGGCTTCAAATCTCAACCACAGAACTCACAAATAATCACAATAAAAAAAAAAAATTTGGCCACCGTGCAGCATATGAGATCTTAGTTCCCTGATCAGGGATTGAACCCTCACCCCCTGCATTGGAGCACAAAGTCTTAACTACTGGACTGTCAGAGAAGTCCCAATTACATTTTTCTTGGAAAAAAATACTATTCAATCTAAAAGTCAGGATCAGGATATTTTCACTCTAAAAAAGTCTTCTGGAATTATAACTAACAGAATAAAAATTAGGAAATTAATTCACACTAATCTCATAATTATAGCTTTCATTAATAAAATATCAGTCATGATCATAGCACATTTTAAAAAAGAATCATCTTTGTGCAAATACCTCACTTTCTCTTTGACTTCAAGAAGCATAGAATCATGGGGATGTAAGGAGGCTTACTGTCTCTCAACTTAACCCAGAAGGAAACTGAGACACAGAGTGAAATGACTGGCCCAAGTGTGCTCAGCTGACCGGCAGGAACCAGCAGAAACCTCGTGTTCCCAGGTGGTATACTCTTGGTACACCCACATTTGTTCCCATAGGTTAAAAAATACCCTAAAATAAACTGAATCAGGAAACACTAGTGATGAATAAGCTAACTCGTGGTTAATCGAGTGCTATACAGTCCTTTGTCATATGCCAGCAATTCTAGTCCTGCTGGTGCTTGCAGCTTACAATTATCAGCCCATGTGTGTACATATTCCTTCATGCAACTACAGTTCTTAATTCTAGGATTTCCGGCAGGCATGGGGTGAGATAATTCCATACTACACACTTGCTTTTGTTTATTATCCTATTACGCCTTTTTCTCTTAGGACCTTACTTCTGTCCTGGATTTTTGGGTCTAATAGGACTGTGAAGTAAACATTTTATCTTGGATTTTGTCATACAAGGCTGTCATCCAATATATAATGTACTCCAGCCATAATGTCCTGAAGATGAAGTTTCAGATGATGTTAAGGAGATCATTCCATAATTTAAAACTCTAGGTTTTCAATTCTGCCTCTCAGATAGTCTTGTATGAGGCGTAACTATTTATGTGCTGAGCATACCCTGGCCCCAATTTTCCCCATCTAAATTTAACTGCGACATTTTAAATTTAATTCAATTTAGTTAAGTAGACTAAGCAAGAAAAGTGAAGTCATGTTGTTTCCTTCTGTTTATTTTGATTAGAAAATTAAGCAGTGGTTTATAAAATAACTATGCCTCTCTTTTGAGGAGTAAGTATAACACTAAAACACTCTGTCAAATGCTAAAGGAATCTTTTTCTAAAATCTGTTACTTTAAAGTGTTTTAGAAATGAATAATGTAAAAAAAACTGTAATCATTCAGCATATTTAAAGTATTATTTATTAAATATTAATGTACGAAAGTGTTGTTGGTATACTGAAAATAAGACTTGTACAGTGGTGAAGTTGACAATATGTTATTATTCTGTGGGGTACATAAGAAATAATGAATAAGTTTAGAAAGAAAATAATGGTAAGAGTAGCTAAAGATTTGCTTCACAAAAGTTCCTTTAAATCCAGACCCTACAGAAAGTTAATAAGGGAAGCCTCCTTGTATTAATAAAATTACCAAGTTCACTTTATCTCTCTCAGCATTAATCTGAAATTTTCCTGTCATCTGTTTCCATTTTGAAAGTTGAGCTTTATTTTCCCCAAGTCTCTGGAAAGGAGGAGGAATCAAAGCCTATGTTGATATGTAGAATCTCCACTGCAGCCAGAGCTGGAAACACTTCGTATTGCCAGACAAAGCAATTCAAAAGCAAGCAACTGTTACGTCAAAACTCGTCAAGAGAAGATAGAAAAATACACTGAGGGAAACGCTGATGACCTGCTTAAAGCCTAAATATCTTTGTTGCAAGGACACTGACAAATAGAGAGCAGTTAAGAGTCATCTGGAGCACCAAAATTTAATTCCACAACTGTATTTATTTTTAGCATTTATTATTATTCATTGGTGCTCCTAGAATAATGGTGGTGTGAATTATGCATGGCAGAATGGAATGAGGGAATAGTATTTATAATTCTAAATTTACAAACAGAAGAGAATTAGTAATACTGTAGTTATCAAAGCAAACAGGCCTAATTAAAGAAATAACTGCTACAAAACCATATGCAACTCCAATCAGAAAAAGACAATTCACATTTAATGAATGCCTTTAATATTAATTACAGAATTCTTAACAATACATTGGGACAGCTCTCTTGGAGAATTCAGCTTACTGTTTAACAGTTTCTGACTAATTTTATTAACCTGTACATCTGAGAGGATCAACCCCCTCTGGGTTTAATTAGAAGAAAATTCAATTTAAATCTAAATGTCAACAGTGGTTACTAATTATGGCAGGGCCCTGGACGGGACAGCAAGTCTGTAATCAGGCAGTTCCCTGGTAACAATTAACACTTTCTTTCTGAGTTATGAGTGCGTTAGGATATTTTAAAATAAATACGATTCAGCATGGGACACTGCTAATATCTTGAGCCCCTACTGCTAGGTGCAGACATGCAGAAGAGGATGCCAAATTAAATTACAGAGATTTCTCAAACATATAGCTGAATAATAAGCAGCTACAAAACTAGGTCAGAGTCGAAAAGCTAGAGCTGAATGCCCCTCCCCCAACATGCAAAATAAATATACCCACTATCTCTGAATAGAAATCATTCTTTTGTTATGCCCTTTGTCAAGAATACATTATTGCAAAATGATATTTATTTCCACAATCTTCACAGCTGTGAGCACGACTGAATTAATCTTTCTAGAACTGATTTCATTTGCAATTTCATGATTATGATTATAAAATGTAAATTTATTACTTAAAAAAGAAATGATTATAAAAGACATAGATAAAAAAAGACAGTTCTTTATCTATTGGTTTGCTTTGCTCGATACTAATGAAATAAATAGCTGACTAACCCTGAAATAAAAACAAACAGTATAAAAATGATTGTAAAAATGTGAAATGAAAGCTAGGAAGACAATAAAAAATCTACTCTTTTAACGTAACACATACAGTGATTATGTAGCTCAGAGAAGTACCAGGACATGCAGATTTTTTCATGGTGAGGCTAAGCTTTAGTGGTTTAGTCATTTGAGATTTTTCTATGGCTGCCATTCTTTAAACGTTAGCATTAAAGATAATACAGAAAATACTTGGGTACTACTAATCTTTTTTTTCAGCTTTCAGTTTTATGCTCTTAAAAGATAATCTCCAGCAGGCCATTTTCAGACTGTTTAATATTGATGACCTAAATAACAAATTAGTTTAAAGAAATCCATATTTATAAGACCTCAATTTTTAGTGGAATTCAGTCACTAAATTGGTCTTTCCTTGAAATATATTTCTTCTTTTAATCAACATGAAGTGCCTACTGTATGCAAACAACTGCACTGGATGCCAGAATATACACAAGAATTTGAAGACAAGCATGGCTGGGTTCCACATTATTGGTAAAAATAATAAAGTCAGACTTTTTATAATAACTAGGCCATTTATTTTATGCAGTAGCTTTATTTACATTAACTCACTTATCCCTAAATTAGAGTGATCCACTTTTTAAATATCAATTTAATTTTTCCTGCTTAACACTTTGACTTCTAAATATACAAACACAATTATTAAATATATTGAGTGTCAAATGTCTATTTACAGAAAAAGATCACTGATGGTAAAGATGGCTCAACTAAAAGCTGAATGCCAATAAGTGGTTATAAGCACTTATGCTCATAATAGATGAAACAGCATCTTTAAATAAATATTAACATGTTAAAACTGCTATTTATCATGTCAACTCCATCAATAGAGATCATATTTCTAATACTAGGACTGATCGGTTAGCTTTTTGAATTTGCTCATATTCATGAAGCAAAAATGCAAGCATAAGACATTTGCGGTGTTCAACTGGATCTGAACTAGCTGCAGAGGAAAAGGCTATTTAAGCTCATGAGACAATGCAGGGTGTGTATATAGAATAAATTATTTTTTACTGTATGATTCCTTTCCATTTGCTTTACCTAAGAGTCTGAGTTTTCAATAAACTATTTCTACTTTGGACTTCCATGGCTTTGTAGAGTGTGAGTCAGGCAGAGATTTAGGTTATTTTCCCAATCCAAGTATTATCTATCACTCCTCTAGCAGGAAGGCTAACAGCTCTTGGCTGAAGAAGTCTCTATTGCTTCTTCATGTTCAGAGCCCTGGACACTTCCTCAGGCGTGGAAGGCATCCTTCCTCCTTGAAGAGTCCACATTTCACCTCTGGGAGGCATGATGCCTCCACCTGGCTGCTACGGCCAGAGTGCCTAGCGTTCAACAAGCTGACTCCAGGCTGGTGTTACTAGACTTTGCGAGGAAACCTTCAAGTAGGCTGAAATAAACATACCTTGTTGGCATTGTCATATTGCTTAATAACTGCACACTTAAATGAAATTTGGAGAAGCCATGCTTATGTAAATTGTGCCGTGAATTTTTTCTTTTCTTTTCCCCTCTCTCTCTGCCCCTATCTCTCTCCTTTCCCTCTCTTCATCCCTCTCTCTCATCTTTTTTTTTTTTTTTTTTTTTTTAATAGCACTGTGCATCAGAGAGGTTTTCACTAACTCTTTCAGCTTCCCCCAGTATTACTACCCGAGGCACCATATCCTCTCCCAGAGGGAGACAAGTGTGCCTTGCTGGTCAACAGAAAAGCTGGGAGGTCTGTCTGAAGCTTGTAGTTAATGACTTGTTTGTCCTTTGCTCAGGATACCTTTAAGATAATTTTCAAAGGCATTCCATTATTAGGTGCTGGATTTCTCAGAAGGAAGAAACATGTTCTTTGAAACTAAGTAAAGCAAATAAACAAGAACAATGATATTTATACATGATAGACAATATAATAAGATATATTTCTTATATTAGTTTTAAAGTGTGAGTCACCAGGTAATATTATTCTGAATATTATACTACAAACTCAGAACAGGTGTCTAGAACTATTTTCCTACACTTTTAAATGTTAACTCTTTCTCTCTGCTTAACTGAAGCTTTAGTTAAGATCTTTTGATAACAAAACGGAAGCTCTGTAACCACAGCTCAATAATAAGGTGAATGGAAAAACAGTTGGTTTCCGTCTCCCTCAACTGCTTACCTTGATGTGTTCAAGTCAAAAAGAGAAAGAGAGAGTGTATGTTCTCCATTATACCAACAACCACAAAGGCAAACGATAAATACAAAGCACCGTTTTGTACTCCCTGTTGGTATAAAGTCTTTATTTGTTAAATCTTATGAAAATTTTATTTTCATTTAGGGCCACAAATTTCAAGCAAAGATTGAATAGTTTCATAATGTCACATTGTTCAAAAAATGTCTTCAACCATTATAATGGTAACGTTTTAAAGAAATAAACTGTTAATTTTATATCTGAGGCCCTATTATGATACTCACACAGTAACTTCTTGGAGAAGTGGATTTAATCCTTCTGTGGAAAGGGGCCCAGGTGAGAAAGAAAATACACTGTGCCCCAAGGGAGGGTGCCAGTAGGAACAAGGAATCAGGAGGATTCTGGGGAAATGCTCCTCCATCTTCCTCCCAACCCTCCACACTGGCAGTATAGCTTAGCAATTCAGTCCTCATGTTTAATTTTAGGATCAGGAAGATTCTAGAGTAGCATTTTCCAAAGTGTGTTCCACAGCATGATGGAAGGTTACACCTAAGCAGGTTAAGTAAGTCGGGACATGCCAGGTTAAACAAAGGTTAAGGAGCTTTACTCTAAGATTTCCCAAGGGCTCTGAGTCAGGCAAAAGGATTCTAAATTCATATATTCCATGTGTTTTTCTCACCTCTTGACTCTCTAAGGTGTCTCTGAATTATTCTACTCCTACTGAGGGACTTAAGAACCTACTCATTGTGGACTCCCCAGGGTGAAATCCACAATTGTGGACCAGGAAGTTCTGGCCTTTCCCCCTTGACTTTAGAAATATGTTGATAGTTAATACTTTTCTTGCTGAAAACATACAAACGCACAACCAAAAAAACAACAAATTTCAGGGTGAAGCCAACAATCCCATCATGATTACACAGGACTGAGAACAGAATTATAATTCAAAAAGGTACTGATTATTAAGTCTGGCATGACTGATGGTTCATTCTGGGCCTTCAAATCTGGGGGACTTCATACTGATCAATAATGTCTATTTTATGGAAATTTTTTCTCAGGTAGATCCCGATTAATTTTCTCACCAAGAAAACATCTTTTGCTTTCTTTAGTATTTAAAATTTAGACATTATGATATGTTTTCTAAAACTGAGATGTAATTAAATAATCTAGGAAAAAGATAAAAAATAGATTAATAACCACAGTATTCTTCAGAGCATCAGGTTTCAAATGTGCATTGTTAAATAAGGTATTTGACAGCCTTCAGTACTAAAGCCAGATTATTTGCAAACAACTAAGTGAAACCAAGAAAAATGTACAACCCTGATCTTATTGAAATAATTATAGAACCTTTAATGTCCCACAATGCAGAGAGAGAAAAAGAATGCCGCGAAGAAAGAGCAACATAATAGAAACAGACAGAAGTAGGACAGTCATTCTACTTTTTACACAGCAGACACAAACTACTGTGGAAAGTTGAAGAGTATACAAAAATGATCACCGAACCAAAAATGAAATTTTAATTTGTGTCTCAATTGAAAAATATTAAGGAAATGTATCTAAGTAAAATAAAAATAAGCTGTAATTTAATTAAGTCACTCTTGCTTTCATATAGATACATAATTGTTTAGGTCAACAAATGTATACTCTTATGCATGTGTGTGTATATACATTTATACTTGACTACATAAAATGGAATGTGAGTATACATAATATGTGTTTTTCTGTTTTGGTATCATTACAGATTATTATTTTACCCAATGGATAGTGACAATGTCCTACAGTCTGGCAATACAATACTCATAAGTTGACTTGCTATGCAAAATATTCTCCTAATGAACTCTGGCTGCATCTCTGCAATGAATCATATTTCTCTCTACAAGTCTAAAGATGAAACAAAATGCAGTTAAAAATAACTGCATGGCACATTGTAGGCACTCAGTTTGCAAAACAACTGAATGAATAAATGAGTGAGTACAAATCTTGCCCATGAGACATTTCTACAATGGTAGTTTTCACCCTTCACTTGGAAAACAGTGCTGAGTTTTGAGGAGGTACTTTAAGGACTAACGTTCAAAAGCAACAACTTTACTTCATAAACTATACTAGGGTTCCACTCAAAATGTCATTTATACAAAAGGACACACAGTTCTTATTTTGAATGTGATAACTGCTGGTCCATGTTTATGGTTCAAGGATTTCTCATTTGGGTACCACCCTGTTTTACAATCTTTTCCCCTTAGCTTTCACTTGGGACAAACTGAACTGTTGATCATTTCCATGTCTTCCCACCTAGTGGGACTCATGTTGTTCCTTCCAGCAGAGAACACTTTTCCTTACTCTTTCTGCCCATCTAGAATGTACTCTACTTTCTAGGCCCAGCTTCAAGTCAGTGTTTCTGCACAGCTTCCAAGCTGTCCTCACAGCTATGAAACATAAATACATTTTAAATGTATACAGTGGGGCTTCCCAGGAATTCACCTGCCAATGCAGGTAGACATAACAGATGCTGGATTGGAGAGATCCCCTGGAGGAGGGTATAGCAACCCACTCCAGTATTCTTGCCGGGAGAATCCCATGAACAGAGGAGCCTGGCAGCTATAGTTCATAGGGTCAAAAACAGTCAGATACAGCTGAAGCGAATTAGCATGCATACACAAATGAATACAATCGAGTATTTAAGATACAGTTTCTGTTAAAACCCAAGAATCTCAAGCACTTCGACAAAAAGGCATCAACTAGTTACACCATCAGAAGTCCTAGGATTTCTTTTTAAGTTTCATCTGAAAGTGTTACTACATCCTTCATGAAATAGGTGTAATAAAGTGTATAGTGAAAACTTCTGACAAATACCAACTTTCCTTAAAGTATTACACTTTTCTCAACTGCAGAAGACAGCTGAGGTAATATGTATGTACAAAGGAAGTTTTTCTTCTTATTGAGAATAGATTTAATTTCTCTAAACAAATGTAACAGCAGAAAATGTATCTAAAACTTTCTAACAAAGCAACAATGCATTCCAAACTTTTTCTTTTCCAATTACAAAAAAAAAATCCTTTGAAGTCCAAGTGCTCCTGTGTGTACTAGCTCCTGATGGAGTGCGGTGGTTCTAGAGAGAATCACAGTGAAAGATTCCTTGGTAGATAATAAATACACGACTATCGTCCCTGAAAACACTGCCATCTATTGTCAGAAGAGAAAGGTCACTTCTGAAATTTTGCCATGCAATAGGTTTTCTACAAGTGAAGAAAAAAATACCTGAGACTTAACAGAGCAGGTCATCCTACAGGAGGAAAAGGTCTCCAGGGACTCTACAGCTGGGAACACGGCCAAAGCACAACAGTAAACTGGTTCTCTCAAATGAATGCTTCTTTAAAAGAAGGTGACTCGGAAATGGCAACCCACTCCAGTATTCTTGCCTGGATCTTCCCAACCCGGGGATCGAACCCACGTCTCCTGCACTGCATTTTCACTTTGGTCACCCACAATTGTCTCCCTAATAAAGAGGGAGGATTAGTGTAGAAAATCCAACCAAAAACTACGCCAGGTCCCCTGCTAGAGCTCTACATATAGTCATTTAATCCACACAACAACTGTATGAATTTGACTTTCTGGACTCAATTTACAAATGAAAAATGAAAGGATTTGTGTATCCATCCCCAGTTTTGCAGAGCCAGTCACAACAGAGAATTCAAATCCATGTGCCTGCAGCTCCACAATCCTTGCTTTTTCCTGTACACCACACTGCCTCACACATGAACAATTATACCTGTTTCCAAACTGTATAAGATTACTCTTTAGCGTGCATGGTCATTGATTTGTTTTTTCTTTGTCTATTTCTGCTTCTTAAAATGCAGCAACCGGTCGACTTCTGGGGGGTGAAGACATCAGCTAGGCTTTCCAGGCAGAAACTGGAAACTAGTGTGACAGGTGATTCACAACGTGGAAACAAACAGGTGAGCAACGAGGCTTGGGTGCAAGAGGTGAGCAGACCTGACGCGCACACAGTGGTCTGACTGTTGGCTCACTTTGTCTAGAGGGTCACTGCCTTGAGGCATGACAGTAAAGCCCTGCTAATTGTGGGGTTTGGAATTGAGACCTTGACAACTCTAGTCTAAGGGGAAAGGTAAAAAACACCCATGAAAAGCACATGCACCATTCCCAAATGGCTGAAAACCAGTCATATTGTGAACTCAAACTCCATTAACTGACAGTTATGCTTGAATTATGAAATCTCAGTGTATGACTTACACTGTGCAATTTTTGAAGTTCATACTAATGAGTCTGGCAAATCTGCTTTGAGATACCATCTTGCTGAGAAATAGAAGGCCTTTGAGAAAACCTCTGAGCCCACAGCTTAACTCATGTGTGTTCAATGCCTTTTATACCCATTTAAGAATAATTTATGAATCTGGTTTAGTACACAATGTCCTACCTATGTCTTGCCTATTAGTCCATAATCTTGATAGCAGTGGTTCACAGATCCTTCAGACTCTTGTGAACTGTGAAACCACTTGAATAGAATGTTTTTATTGAAAACCATCCTAAAAATACTCTGTGACTCTAGTTTTCAATATTTGAGAACTATGTAACAGATAAAAAATACTTTTGTATTTCATCTAGTCACTTCTTTAATTTTACAGTTGGAGAAATCTACCCAGAAATGTTACAGGATTTGCCAAGTCCCGCCACTGCATAGTAAAGAACTCATCCACAGCTCTTTCCACTGTATTCCAGATAAAAGGCTCTATTATTTTTTCAGAGTCAAGAAGTTTTGACTGTCATAACATTGTGTTAGGTCACTAACATGACACAGTCCCAGCCTCCTCCCTAGTTTCCTCTACAGCAATTCTAACCCTATAAACCCTGCACTTTAAACACACCAATTCAATCGCTCTTGGCAGAGAATATACAGTACACGCCTTCCGACATGCTGTCCTTCAGTCCTTTACCCGTGTCTCTCAGTCTGCTTGGTAACTCCCTCCTCAAGGCCCAGCTCAGACGTCACCTTCTCAGCAGCAGTCGGCTCTCTTTCCCCTTGGCAGGACTACTGCGTTCCCTCATGTTTATGACAGTGCCAACTGTGCCATAGAACATCCTGTGTTCACGACCACCTTCCCAAGCAGAGGACCCGTCAAGGACAGGACCTTGCCTTCCTCCAATTTCTCCTCTAGGACTAGCAGAGTTCCAGACACAGAGAAGGTCCTCAGAAACGTTGACTGAACAGAACTGATTGTGATAGATGTGTCAATGAGTGTGGTACAGACACTCAGGACGACAGCTCTACCAAAGTGTAAGTTTCAAAAGTGAAAAAAATGAAGACAAAGGTTACATACACGATCTTCACTCATTAAGGGCCATTGATGAGTTTTAGATTTGTGTCACTTTTTTTATTCATTCAGTTATTCATTCAACAAAGTAAATGATCCCACAAGTGCCAGTCAACACTAAAATTGTGCAATATCTGCTTTTACTTTCAATCTGTACTTTTCCTAGGACATTTCGTGGTTCTATGTCATTGCGATGGCTTACTTCAGAGTGCTGCTGACATTTTAAGAAGGCATGGTTTTAGTGGCCAGCATGGTCACGGGCCAACAGGAAAGACTGAGGCAAGTGTAAAAAAAGCAACAGAAGAATGAAATTTAGCAAGCCATGAACAAGAGTACCTCACTTGTTCAACAGCAAAAAAGAAGAAAAGGAGACAGGTGGAGATTCAACTGGCTACTTTTTCAGCCTATAGGCTGTACCTTCTTTGTACAGCATCACGCTACAGAGTCTTGAAAGATCTTCTTTCAGTTCGATAAGCAAGCAATTTTCCTCTAGCAATCTGGGTTTGGATAAGAAAACTTACAAGATCTAGAATCCACTCTTATTTTTAGTCTGATAAGCCTGTAACTCTAGGACACTGAGAAATGCAGTTAACAGCACTTGCCATTTGAATGACATTCAGGTACTATGCACTGGATGGAATCTATCCTTTTACTTCTCAAAGTTTCAAGTTGTCAGACAGAAATATGTTTCACCTAAGTTCCAATATTTAACAAATGTTCGTTTTCTGCCTTTCTTGCTCCAAGAACACAAATATTTGGTACAAAATTTCCATGAGAACACGGAGCAGTTTAACACTGCCCTAGAATTGCTGTAAAAACACAACAACAAAAAAACAGTGTCCCTGTGATTAGGCCAGAAGTGAGGCATGAGGGAAACACGGGGTGGTGGTTGGAAGGTGGGGTGGTAACTGCTAAAGGCTTTCACAATTACAGCAATTTCCACTGGCTAATCACCTGCTTTCAACCTCTGCACCTCTTTTACTTGTGGTCTCACCATGAAAACTACAACCTGTTACAGAAAGAGACTGGGTGCAATCTACAAGGAAATGCTTCTACCTTTTTGGTCAATGTTGAAGCTGTGTCCGATCGTCCAGTCCTAAACTCAGGGACATTACTAATGGTTAATAAAAGACTATGTGACTAAGAAGGTCAAAATTTCACATAATATATAAAATTATCTATCTAAATATTACCTATCTTTGTAATATCTAGTATGAAGACATACCTATTAATCTCAGATATTAGAGTTATAGAACATGAAGTCATCCTTCAATTTCACTGCAGATCAAAAGATGGAATGTTTGTGATTTGCAGGCATTTTGCAGTTTATTGTCTTTGTTTTTGTTACGCCTTTATGTAACATGAACAACTTTGTTTTGATTTTTCTATGAACTAAAGATGATTCAAAATACAGAAACAGTTTCTTTTTAAAATCACCCTGTTTGACAGCACCCACTGGTTTGAGTCTAAGCGTCTTTGTAAAACATTCTGGATTTGTCGCACAGATTTAGATCTTCCATGTTCCTTCTCATCGTTAGCCAGTTATGAAGGAACTATTACCTTTGCTCACCCTGATATTTTATCAACTTCACTGAAACAGTCTCATCACCCAGGATACACTCAGGAGATTGGTCCATTGCCCAGAAGTACACAAAGAATATTTTTGGTGAACTCCCATTAGCCTTACGAGGAGTTACGCATATACATGTGATCCTCATCAAAAGATGGATACAGACTTCTATGTATTTGAGTATGGTAATAGATCCCATCTTGCATAACTGTGACCTACTGCTCTTTGTTCATGTGCTTGTTAGCCAGTTAAATTTAGGAAGGCTTCAGATTTCACTGCTATCCCTGGTGAATTATTAGTCATCAACTCCCCAACATCAGGTCTTACAACTCTGTTCAAAGCAGAAACATCTCTGAAATCTTTTGAAGCACAACTTCATTAATAGATGATATACTAAGCATTAGAATTAACTGTATGGATTTGTATCTGTTACTACGACTTGTGTGAAATAGCAGAGGGATCCCCTTAATAAGAAATTCCTTTTAATACTGCCAATCAAAATATTTTTATTCCTATTACAAAAGCAAGTTTGACATAGTTGTGCCTAGTATCATTCTTCAGTAAGAAAATGAGGGTTTTTTCTTTTTTAAAGACAGTTTATAAATATGCTAAGCATATATTTCCAACTCAATTTAAGACTGATGGCTATAATAAGAACTACAAAAATGAAACATTCTTTGTTCAGAGTCATAATTCAGAATGAAGGATTATTTTACAAAAGCTTAATAACTGTACATTTTTGTATCTTCTCAGACACAGAAAATGAATCGTTTGCAAAAAATTTCATGATCTGTGCATCTGGCTATTTCAGCACATGGATAGTACTGAAGATCTCTGATATGTATATTACCTGTGGACACTTTTCTAAGTAACACTGGAGGTTCAAATCCAGAAATGTAGATTAGGTTGGCCCCTTTTTTTGACTGCAATGGCAATCAAAGCCAATAGTTAGGTCTTTTTAAAGAACTTTTCTTTTTCACAATTAGGTTTCAAACAATGCAGATTTCATAACTGCTATTAATGTAAACAAAGACTACTTGATCTTTCAAAGTTATATTAAAAAGATAGTTTCTTATCTACCAAAGCTTATTAAAAAGATAATTATGCTAATCATAATTTTTAAAAGTGTCTTTATCACTGCTATATTTTCTGGCTTGATTAGCAACTAATATCTTCACAAACTTTGAAGTTCACAAAGATGTAAAATTCTGAATTACAGCTCTGGAAAATGTATTTAGTTGTTAACAGCATGTAGATAGGTAATTGCTAGTTTGGGGGCAGAAATGCTTTATAACCAAAGCACTTTTTCCTGGAGGGAATCATACTGTCATTTGTTTTTATTTTCAAAATGAAAACAAATGGCACTATGATTCCTGAGGGCAAAAATGACTTCAGTCTATTTCTTCTCCTCTGCACGCTCATCCACTCATTCTTAGTTAGATGCAATATAGATACAGAACACACCCACACCCCCAGGACTTCCACTACTGCAAAATGTATTCACTTGCTGTACAGTAATTAACAGCTCTTGACTGGAAAACTGCCAGCATGTACAACGTGACACTCTTCCTTTGAACACTAACAAAGTGCATAAGTAATTTATGTTGGATTAAATATCCCTAACAGGGACCCTTAAGTAACCCAATCACTTTAAACAGGCTCCACATGCATGCTCCAGTGCAGTGAAAATGTCAGACAGTGATAACCCACTAATAGCACAATTCTAACTATATTCCAGCCATTAGCATTTTATGACATCAATCCTCATTAAACCTGGCAAGGAGAAAGATACCAATGTTTCCCAATTTTACAGCCAAGGTGGAAGAGAAATGGAGAAAATGTGTAGACAGGTGCTGTCTCCCAAAAAGGATTAACATTTTTTAAAATGTGGTAGCAATTTTCTGTTAGTACCTTTGTTTGCATTGAAAGAGAGACAACAAAGAGGTAATGGCTACAAGGACCTCGATGGAATTCAGCCAAGAGCGAAAGAAAAGACTGGTATTTCAGCCATTGTGCTCACTGCTAAAGCCCTGTGCCAACTCATCTTCCAACCCATTATATGAAATTTAATTTAACCTGCTATGCAATTAATTCAGATGTTCAGCCTATTTTTCTCATGGCAGAATCCCTCACACAATGCCTTATTTAAATATTAATCAGTCCTCTTTCAATTAGGACTAATTTGCTTCACAGGGTTTCTCTCATCTTCTGATTGCAGGAAAATGGAGGTAACTTGCAACGTTTGAGGATAATTAACATGGTATTTTTATAATACTGATACATCAAATGGGACCTTAATGAACCCCGCTGATTCCATTTAGTAAAGCATGCCTCAAAGTTATAATCAAGAGGAAAGCCATTGCCATCTGTTTGAAATACTAAGGAGCACAATTTAAACACAAAATGCTTATTTCTCTAAACTGTCTATTGTAGAGGTCTGCAAAAGTCATTTTTCTATGCAAACTAATTGTACAGTATTTTAATTTGAACCTTTTATTGCACATATACAAACCAGTGACATCTTAAGATGTAGGGGCCCTGTTTAATTAAATGTTGACAACCACAGAAATAAGTAATGTTTGTCAATGTTACTTCTTTTAAGCGTGCTGCGCAGTTGCTGCTAGAATAGCAGTAGTAAGTTTTACATTTCTAATGAATCTAATATTTCACAGCCTTTTGTTTAATATTTGAAGAACTTTTCTTAACAAAAACCATGAAGCTCTATGAAATGGAAAAACATAAGCATACGCTGTTGGTTTGCTGCTCCTGACGTCACAGAGTAAACAGGTTAACATTTACACACGGCCAGGTGTGCACAGTGTTCCATCTGCTTCCAGGCAGGTTGAAGGTCAATGTTTTAGGCTTTGAGCTATTCTAGAGTTCCTTGGTTACATCTAGGTTACAGAGGCTATTGGCTCCCAAGGTCATTATCAAAGCACTCAACATGTTCCAATGGCAATAAAACATGATTGATAACAGATTGCTTATTTACAATGTTTACACTGTGGTCACAAGGATTTCCTCTGTGAACTTCTGAAAAAGCAGACATTACCTGTGTGTGTTTTAAATAAGAATCTCCCCTCATTTTCTTCATAAAGCTATTCTACATCCTGCGTCATTATATCAGAAGCATCAATAGGTCAGAATTTCATTGTAAAAACAAAACCAAACATTTGATGTGAAAAATCACATTCATATTAAGTATCAGTCAACCAATAAAAGTATCAACTCTGTGTCTTAGATGCATTTACCAGAAGCAAAGAAGAAATAATTGGAGGTACAAAGGACAGGCCAGTCCAGGGTAAGAAACGCATTCCAGTTAAACCTGACAGAAAGAGCAAAAGAGGCCACAGTGTGTAAAAAGGACAATGAAGAGATTAACTGGATTGGAGAAAGGAGGTCTGGCTGAGGTTTTATGGAAAATAAAACCTATAGCTTGAGGAAAGTTATGCTATCTCATTAGCCTAAAAACATAGCACATTGAAATAATTTATGTGTTTATTACTTTGTTGAGTTTAAAAACTTCTAGGATGAAATCTACAAATTTCTCATCCCAGCACCCACTACTGGGTCATGTTTTACATAGTCAGGGCACAAGTAAGCCTTTTATTGATTTTAACAAAATTCTTGTGCTCATTTGGCAAATACCTACTGAGCACACATCGTGTTCCAGGCATGTTCTAACCACTTCATATAAATCAGTGAACAAAAGATGAAGCACATCCCTGCTCTCAAGGTGTGTAAGTTCTAGTGGGGAGGGACAGGCAATTCAAAAGATAAGCAAACAAATGAGGTAATTTCCAATAATAAAAATTTATGAAAAATGCAAAGCTAGATGTTAAGCATAGAAAGTGAAAGTGGGGGACATTTTGGATTGGGTGGTCAAGGAAGGCCTTTCTGAGGGGGTGACACATAGGCTAAAATTTTAATGACAAGTCAGCTTCAAGGAAGACTGTGCCAGCCTGAGACAGCAGATCAACAGCAACCATGAGTCAGGCAGAAGCTCGGCTAGTATAAGGAACATTAAAAATAAACAAACAAACTAGAGAAAAACACAAAATGAGGTTGGAGAGATGGACAAGGGTTGGAAAATTCATGAAAGTGAGTTTGCGAAAAGAAATTGGATTCCCCTCCTAAAGGCAATGAGAGAAACTGGAGAGCTGTTCACAGAGCAGTGACATAATCTGATCTGTGTTTTTTCTCTTGTTTTCCATGGGAAACAGGGATGGTAGACGAGTAAGCAGAAAATCAAGGACACTATTAGGAAGTTTCTGCATCAATCCAAGCCAACTATGTTCATGGCTGGGCTACAGTGGGAGTATCAGCAATGGAAACAGATGTGAATAGAGAAAGAGGCAAACAAGAGAGTGAAGGGGAGAAGTGTAGGATCAGAGCTGACTTGGAGGCTGTTGCCATAAATAACTGGGTATCTCTTTCTGAGATGGAAACACTAGGGAAGGAACAGTTCAAGAAAAAAATCTTGAATTCCCTTACGGTCACTTTAATTTTACAAGTGGAGCTGTTGCACAGTAAAAGCTACTTATCAAAATAATATTTAAATCATTTACTATTATTAGCAGCTCTATGAATATTCTCTTCAACTCTGAAATGGTTATTTCCTTTTAGTTTCACTAGTGTAGTGTGCAGTCAGATGCCTCTGAACCTTTACTACATCATCCCCTCTGACTATACCACTCTTCCTAATATCTACCCTCTAGCTAATTTCCACTTTCTTTAATAATAAGTGGGAGTTCATACTTATGATTGGTGAGTGCCAGGCACCAAGCTAGGTGCTTAGATGACATTTCATTCAAAGTTCACAAAAATGCTAAATCTAAAAGATATAGAAATATCTACTCTACAGAGTACTCTTTCTGGTAGCAAGAACAGGGTGGGGTTGCCCCCATGATCTCAGCAGATTAGGCCCCTCAGTGTAGATTTCTATAGTAATTTCTTAGCTGCTCTGCCCTTTCAGACTGGAAGTCCTTGGAATCTTCTGAAAGCATACAGAAGAAAATATACCCAAATAAACCTCAAAGCAGCCAAGATTTTGATTTGTATATGGACCACCTACAAAGGGCCCTCCAAGCCCTCTGCCTGAATTGTGCTTCCAGTCTGATGCGGAATCCTTGATGCCCAGGAGTTAGTTCTTCATGGTCCCCCATCCAATTACTTATCCCTCACAGCTTGAGAGATTGTATCTCTCTCACAGTTTAAAGACAGCATGGCTGCCAACAGGCCAGAACAATCATTAATAAATTAACTGTTCCCAGATAAGATTGCAATCTATGCCAGTCCTATTATAAAGTAATCTCTACTATAATTACTACGCAGACTCTGCCAGGACACAGACTCTGACGTGGGAGGCAGATGATGAGGTTATGTGTCCACTCACAGCTCAACAGGTACCTAATGTTTGTGCCCTTCCCCACCAAGTTCCCACCCCCACGATGAGCAAAACACAATGCTTAAACGGTATTAAAAAAAAAACAATGCTTTACACAGTCTCCCATCCCCTTAAAAATTGCAACAGAAGGGCTCAGTCCTATTGGTTTGTTCGATGCCCTCATCTGAGAAGACAGGCCTGCTGCTGAGTGCCAAGATGGGGCCAGAAAGAACAGCCCTCAGCACGCTCCACCCGGCACATCTAGACATGAACTTCTACCCCGCAACCAGCACTATACCACCAGCTCACAATCACCCCATTGGGCATTTGGACTTTTAGAGCAGAAGAAGAAAACAGCAAGTTAAAGAAAGGAAAGCAATAATAGTTAAAACAACATACTCATAGGTAGCACCTCATTTTGTGCCAAATGCTGCTTGTTTGGGGCTTCCAAAGATGGATTCATTTTATCTGCACAATCCAAGGGGGTAAGAACAATCATGATGCCTATTTTATAGATGTGCAAGTTTAGACACTTCATACAGTTACAAACCAGTTATGAACTCAAAGCCTCATAAGGAGGAAATGGAGGAAAGGAGGGAAGAGAGCAGTGTGACCAGGGGCCCGGGAGAAGGCACACGGGGCAGAACATCCACAGACAGAAGGAAAATGGTGTGGTATGCCCTACAACCAACCGCATCCACCAATCACCCACACTGGTCACAAACAGCCATTTCACAGAATGCTACACTATTCTCTACAGTCTCCTCTAGTACTGAATAATTAAATATTCGCCTAAGTAGATTTTAACTGACAAAATAATATGTCAAGACCGTCCAATGATATTAATACTAAAAGACAGTAAAAAACACACTCTTCCCTGGTGGAGCTCCTGGACAGGCGCCCACTGTGGAGGGTGGACCCTGGCCCACACATCTGAACATTCACTAAACAGCCCTCACTCATAGCTCTCTCCACCCCTTTCTTCCTGTTCTGTCCTTGTAGACTCTTAATAGTTCAGTGCTGTGTTATGCCTAGTTGCTCAGCCATGTCCAATTCTTTGTGACCCCATGGACTGTAGCCTGAGAGGCTCCTCTGTCCATAGGGATTCTCCAGGTAAGAATACAGGAATGGGTTGCCATGCCCTCCTCCAGTGGATCTTCCCAACCCAAGGATCAAACCCAGGTCTCCCGCATTGCAGGTAGATCCCTTTAAATGTCTGAGTCACCAGGTTTGTACTCCCCACAAAAATATGAGCACACATACTTAATTTAATAAAGCAATTGATTTCCATTGCTAAACAACAAAAATGTGTGCATAGTTGAAAATTAGAACCAATAACTTAGTAACAATTATGGTGACTACAGTAAAACAGTAATTCCCACATTACATCTAACTTCTATTCCTATATTTCATTTGCTCATGTACACAAACAAACAAATGCCATATGTTCCACTGTGACATATAACCTCTCAGAACCGATGACTAGCCACTCTCTTTTCTATCACTTAATCGAGAAAACATTTAATGAGAAATACTATGTGCCAAGGATACTCAATCCCGAGGCTACAGAGCCTAATATGGCATGACAGGAGCTCCAATTTCTGAAATCAGAAATACAGTACAGTGTGAGTGACAAGCAATCATGATAACAATAATGATGACGAAATAATAACAATGCAAATCAGGATGCTGATGAGAGCTCACACTTACAGGGTTTACTGTGTGCCTGTTCTAATTGCTGCACATATGTGAACTCATTGCAGCATCAGAATAACCCTATGAAGGTGTTACTATAAGCCTCATTTTACAAAGAAAGAAATGGCCCAGAGAGCTGAAAACTCACACACAATTCCCCTCAGTCACTCAGATAGCAGAGGATAAACAGGCCTTCAGGCCTAGGCACTAGCTCTGGTCTTTGGCCCTAATCATCTCATAATGTTGTGCTCATAGCAGTCCTGTTCAGTGTCTTGAAGACACACAAAAAAATAAAATTAAAAATAAAGAAAGAAATGCAAGCCAGAGTATGAGGTGAGAGTAGGGTATTGGAGAAGCCTCCAAGAGGAGGTATTCTTTGAGTTGAATTTTTATGAGTGAATAAGACAACTAGATGACAGGGGTGAGGTGTGGGAAAGGGAATGCAGTATCTGAAGAGATCGAATCCAGAAAGAGCTGATCACTCCTTGAAACTGCACCTTGGACCAGCTGTGGACTGAGGGCACATTTCACAGAGTAGAGAGAGAAGCGTGGAGAGGTAGGCCTCTTCACGTGCACAGGCCCTTATCCTGCTCAATTCTGGGATATCTTTTCATCTCTACTGTACTTCATCCGTCATCTTACAGAAAATTATCATTTAAAACTTCAATAATTTGGGGACCATGATAGTCTTAGTGGAGAGCACAACATTTGTTGGCATAAGAAGTTCATCTCTGCATAGAAGGCCTTCCCGGTGGCTCAGCAGTAAAGAATATGCCTGCAAAGCAGGAGCCGCAGGAGATGGGGGTTCCATCCCTGGGTCGAGAAGATCCCCTGGAGGAGAGCATGGCAATCCACTCCAGTAGTCTTGTCTGGAGAATACCATGGACAGAGGAGCTTGGTGGGCTACAGTCCATGGGGTTGCAAAGAGTTGGACATGACCAAAGTGACTTAGCACACACTCATGCTCTGTGTAGTAGTGAGGCTCTTTCCTAAATTATTAATGAAAATATTATCAATCAATCAATGGAACTAAGTTACATTCAAATTACATCTACCCTTTCCTATTTAAGCTGGCTACCAGTATTTACAGGATGAAATTACTTTTTCACTACTGGTATTAAAATTGGTATAATTTATTCTTCATAAATCTGGTGTGTGTGCTCATGACTGGAAAAGTTTAATGTTATTTGTCCTGATAAGATCCAAGTTAAACTGATGGCTTTATTTTTGCCAGGGTCATCTTTTTATCCCTTAAAACACACAGGCCCTTCTGTATCCTTTCTGAGTCTGCATGTGTTTCTCCACTTTATGAAGAGGCCTGGAAAAAATGATCCTTTTAAGATGAAATGAAGTCTGCAATCCCTCAAATAACCTAGGATATACATCACGAGGCACCCACAGTTAGACTGTGTGGGGTTTTGAGACTTCATCCAGCCATTGGAACCTGCTGGAACTCTCCTGCAGTGTGGTTTCATGATCACAAATAGCCCTTGTGTTGAACAGTTAAGATACTACGACCAGAAGCTTCAAGCAAAGGAAGGCAAAGTAAACAGTGCATGAAAAGAGTGTGCTACTGCGCTCGTAAGTCTGTGTTTACAACCATTTAAAAAGTTGTTTCCCCCTCTACTTGACTCTAAAAATTCCTTCAAATTCTTCGTTAAGAATTTTCTGTAAATTGGTTTCTTCTTTGCAGACTATCTTAACATGCCACTTTTCCTTTCTTAAGAATCTTACGATCCCGAAGGCACATCAAATTTGTGTCTTTATGCTGAAAAGTGATCACAAAATAGCAGCATTACAGAAAACAACCATAAAATATGAGGGCTCCAAGACAGTTTGGGGAGCACCCAGTAGTCTATGGCTTCTGAGATATAAAAATTCTCTATAGAAGAATTTGCTTACAGTGACACCAGTTAAGTCCTGAATTAAGTCTCCAGTATGAACTGCCTAATATATTTTATGTATCTGCTTTAAGCATAGACTAGAGTTATAACGGTAAACTCAGGTTATTTATTTTAGCAAAAGCTTTTAGAATATTAAATTTCATTCTGGCACAATGGTTAACATATTTTGCTCTAAAGAGAGAATTATTTAAGTTCTTCTCACAAATCTATGACCTTCTGAACTCAAAGTTGAGGTGGCGGTGCTCTAAATTTTCATGAGTTGGATAACTGACTAGGCCAGACCAAGAGGGTAGATGATTATTAAATACAAACAAGGTCAAGTTTTCTGTTTTGCTTTTTTTACAATAAAAATTTTGTATTTTGCTTATGCTAGCCCTCCCTTGGGTAGAGGTGAGGTATCAACAAGTTTCTCACATTCCATCTAAGATTTTTCAGCCAACAGTATCATTTTTAAACAACAGTAGCTTTTTCTGAGAGATTACATTACTTATTTTCCCTCATTTTGATAAGGAATGAGCCACAAGTGTCCTTAAAAGTTGAGATTATCACTGCTACTCATAACATTACATCAGAATTTTAAAGCTGGAAGAAACTTTTGATTTCACCAGATCCTGCCTCTGCCTCTTATAACTAGAATAATCTGCTCTCCCTCCAGAATGAGGCTATGGTTCTCTGCCCAAGCTCACTAATTATCAGGAGCCTTGAGAGGGGCTCTGGGCTCTTACACTGGTGCTAAGCCTTCCACAACACATGCCTCTCCCTTAGCAATTTGTTCTCTTAAAAATGTTTTGCTTGTTTTCTCTTCTGTTTGCTCCATTCTGAAGGCAGTAACAAGCTGATTGGTAATGGCAGCAAAGGGGGGAAGATTCTTTTCTAAATCTTCATGTAATTTCTCTACTATTGCCCCAAGATCCTGGAGCAGCCTGGTGTGATGAAATCTCAGTGGACTGGGGGAATGTGAGTAATTCTTAGGCTGCTCCCAACCAGCCTCAGGCAGTAGGCAAAAGCATGTAGCTTTTCTAAGAGTTTATTTTCTTCATTTATGAAATGACAGTTGGGCTAAATGATCTCTGACCTCCATTCCTTGCTTTAGAATTAAAACAATATTCCCAAAATACACTGAAGTCACTTAAGAACTGCACTACGGTAATCCTACATTATGTCAACTCACATCAGTCATTCATTAGTGGGACATATCTAAAAAAGTATGAGCAAGCTCGATTAAGCAAAGAATGTCAAACTCAACCAACCTTAATCAAACCGATTTGATATGAATAGAAAGTGTATTGTTCACATACCTGTTATGACTGAAAGCAACGATTATCAAATGTTTTCCAAATTGTCTTCTAATGAATCTACAAGACTGTTTATACAGTGGAAAATACTCCTGTGGTATGCTTTTTTTTTCCTTTCCTTTTTCCTTGCCATAGTTGCGTTGAGTTACCTGCTTTTCAATAGTGCTCTATACTTCCGTACATTGTGAAGAAAATACATACAGATGAGGGGAAAAAGGACTTCAGGATTTTTGTTTATATCTTCATTATTCACCTAGAAATGATTCATTCCCTTGTTCATTTTCATTAACGCTCCCTTCCTTCTTTTTTCTTATTCCCTCTCATTATCCTTCTAAGAGGATAATGTCCTTTCATTGTACATTTCTTTTTTCATTTCTCTCTTATCATTACCCTAACTACCTCATTCTGGCATCCACTAATTTTCCCTTTAGGCTAAAAATTAAAAAATCTAAACCATTTCTGTAAATTGTTGAAAATGATTTTTTTTTTCTTTCAGAAAAACATTCAGCAATAACTTATAACTATGTATTTACCTTCTAGTTTTGGGCAGAGGAGAACTAATCTAAATACATTTAAATTTATATCCTTTAAGATAGAACAGCACATTATTTACTAAATTGACACTTTATTCTGGTTTATACTGTTTAAATCCAGTAAAGGGAAAATGAGAAAACTCATAAAACAAGATAATTTTAATGTTCCTTAGCTTAACAGAAATTCACATGTGAAAAATAATTTACTCACAACTGGACTCTGAGAAGCATCAGTTTCCTTCTGTCTCAGGAAATTCAAAAGTCCTTTGCTATCTGAGACCATCAACAGCAACTGAAGTTTGACATCACCTGTCGTGGGTACAGCAGTAACTTCCCAACCATGCACATTTTGTCAAGTTCAACAAACACTAATTTGAGTGCTAATCTTCTGTGTGAAAGGCACTAATCATGAATGAAATAAACAAGCCATTTGAGTGTACAACTGTCAACATGACCAAAATCTGTTCATACCGGATCAACACCACGCCCTGGCCAACTGCTGATGTACCACAGACCCCGCTGTCCACTACTGCTAAGTCACATGGTCCTTTTAGCTCAACACAGACAAAGCATTCCTTGACCATCAAGGAAACGGTAGGTTGAAAGGAACCTCAAATCAGAACTGCCTTTGGAGTCCACGGCCACTGCCTCAGGAAAAGCTCTTCCTGCCTCTGGGACTAGAATAGCCCTTGCTGATTTCCCTGACCCCATTTCTCCCCTTACTTCTACCTTCCCTGGCTCTTCTCTTCTTGCCAAAAAGCAAAGAAATGTGATCCAGTCACCCTTTTGCTTCAAAACTTCCATTAGCCCCTTGCCCAATGAGGTCAAAACAAGCATCAGAGGGGACAGGTCACTATCCTGTGCTCCAGCCACTCACCGGCAGTGAGACCTCTGGCCACGGTGGGAGTGCCTCATAAGAGGGACAGAATGAATGTGAATGTGTGTGTGCATGCACGTGCATGCACAAGTATAAAGCACTAAACCACCTGGCACATAGTGGGTATTTAACGTACATTATTTTCATCCCTTTCCTACTTGACTGCTGGAGTAATCTCAAATTTCACAGTATGGCATCATCGTCCCACCCTCTGAATCAAGCTGCGCTGCTCTAATACCTTCTTTCCCTTTCCCAGTCCTGCCCCTTCATTAGAGAACATCGGAACTCCCAAACCCACCAGGCACCTCCTGGAGTCTGCGTCTTGTACCTAGGATGCTCTCTTACCTTTCCCCCTTGAAAATGTGCACTCATTATCTAACAGAAACCTCACACCCTCCCCAAACTCCAGGGTTACAGCGCCTTTCTGCCTCTACCACGTACTCATTCACTCACTCAGCAATTCTACTTTGTGGCTAGAAGCATGGACTCTAGAACCAGCCAGCCTGAATCAAATCCCAGGAAAGCCCCTCATTTACTATGTAAACTTCAGCAAGTTACTTAATCTCCGTGGCCCAGTATCTCTGGATAGAACACAGTTAAAAATTTAAATCCTATTTAGGGAATTCTTGACATATTGTAGGAAAACAGTAAGTGTGGAAGTGTCTTGGGTTCTTGTATTGGTTATGTCTTTTATTAATGAATGAATTTAGGGAAGTCGATAAAATGAGCACTAACTGCTGACCTTACTGAGTGACCCAGCATCACCTTCTATGAAAAGGAAGCTCTGGTATATATATACACCATGGAATGTTACTCAGCCGTTAAAAAGAATTCATTTGAATCAGTTCTAATGAGATGGATGAAACTGGAGCCCATTATACAAGAGTGAAGTAAGCCAGAAAGATAAAGAACACTACAGCATACTAACACATATATATGGAATTTAGAAAGATGGTAACGATAACCCTATATGCAAAACAGAAAAAGAGACACAGAAGTACAGAACAGACTTTTGGACTCTGTGGGAGAAGGTGAGGGTGGGATGTTTCGAAAGAACAGCATGTATATTATCTATGGTGAAACAGATCACCAGCCCAGGTGGGATGCATGAGACAAGTGCTCGGGCCTGGTGCACTGGGAAGACCCAGAGGAATCGGGTGGAGAGGGAGGTGGGAGGGGGAATCGGGATGGGGAATGCGTGTAACTCTATGGCTGATTCATATCAGTGTATGACAAAACCCACTGAAATGTTGTGAAGTAATTAGCCTCCAACTAATAAAAAATAAAAAAAAAAAAAAGAAAGAAAAAAAGGAAAAGAAGGGGACTGGGGACTGAACTGAATAGTCTCTCTGAGGTCTCTTCCATGTTTACAATTCTAAGATTTTTCTCCTAATCTGTTTATTTATAATTCTTCAGAGCTATTATAAGTTTTTCTTGCACTTAAGTTCCCACAGAATTCCTTAACACATGCCATATCAAATGTTACTTCTTTCAGATGGGAACACTTATATCACATTCAAAGGGATTTCCAATAAAGTCCAAATCTTAAAGTATTCTGATCGCTAATGGTAAAGGGTTTGGAGCCCAACAAACCTAAGATTACCGGAATTTAATATTTGCGGGTGTTTTTTTTTTTTTTAACATGTCAAGGAACCCAAAGTATTACCTGACAAGGATCAGAAGCTGGTCAATCAAATATCATTTCCTATCATTCACATCAACACTAACATCCTTCAAGTATGAAAACTTGATACCAAAGTCATAAAAGGCATTTCAGACTTTCATAAATGAAAGAACTTTAAAGCCAGAAAAATCTTTAGGATTGAATGAAAGAACTTTAAAGCCAGAGAAATCTTTAGGATTTTTTATGTAGATATGATATGTAAGTATTAATCTATAATGTAACAATGGAGGAACAACTAAGAACAATTTACTTCCCTATAAAAATAGTTGCATTTTTATTACTATAGAAGGTATGAGGGCTCAAAAGTATCACATAACAGGTATGAATAAATTCATTTTTACTGACTGCCAAGTCCATACACATAGTTTTTATTACATGGCTTTAAATGTACTTACATGTGCTTGTAGATGTCTAGATCTAATCTTATAATAAAGTAGTCATATGACTGATGCCATAAATGAGGTGTGACTCTGAAGTAGTATGACTAATTTTTAAGCAAATATATCAGAATTTAACCATAGATACTTACTAGTCCTTTTTAAAGTACTGAAGTTAGCTTGATAGTATTTTTATGGGTTTATCTTTATCTTGGGCTTCCCTTGTGGCTCAGCCGTTAAAGAATCCACCCGCAATGCGGGAGACCCAGCTTCGATCCCTGGATTGGGAAGATCCCTGGAGAAGGGAAAGGCTACCACTCCAGTATTCTGGCCTGGAGAATTCCGTGGACTAGTCCAAGGGTCGCAAAGAGTCGGACACAACTGAACGACTTTCACTTTCACATCTTTATCTTAAAACTCTTGTTTTAGAATCTACTTTTGTGTGTATGTGTGTGTCTTCATGTGTGTGTGTTAGTGGTAAAAACTTTTTTTAGGGTGAATTAAATTAAGAAAAACTACCAAAGAGTCAATCACCTATGCATCAGAGCAAGTACATAAAAAAGTTATGTTAGAATCTAACTTTGCTTTAAAACCTTTCAACTTGGCTGTATGTCTGAAAGTTTCCCATAATGAACTGTAGTAGAGAAAAACATCAGAACTGAACTTAGTGAATAAAATGGGAAATCTGTTAGATAATAGACTGACAATGTAAAATAATGTAATGAAATAACTACTTAGGAGTTCTGATATAGACCAGAATAGAAAAGTTACAGAAGAGGCATTCTCAACATGTTTCAAACAATGGCAGTAATTGTGGGTCAGCTGTGTAATACTAAAGAGGAGACCATGTATTTGGATCTCTATATTCCCACAATTATGTTTAAAGCATGGAGTCAACTTTATGACCTCCCTCCACTATGTGTGGATCCTTGAAGTAGTTCTACCATCCCTCTACTAAAGTACAGTTTCTGAAAGCAAGAATGGAAATTTGATCAAGCACGTGGAACAGACCGATGTTGGCATTCAGCCCTGAATTCATTTAAATTATGATACCAAATACAGTAGAAAGGGACCAAGACTTATGAATGGATACTTCCTGTCTTTGCACAGCTCTGAACCCCAAGGAGTACCCTAAACCATAAGCCTTACAACCACAAAATCAACTCTTCCTTTTTTCTGTTCCTTTTTCTCTTTTGGAACCCATCAAATCCTCCATACATAGTTACTTCCCTGAGCCAGTTTTGGTGTAACATTTAAAACCGCAGAATTATGCTGGGAGGTTAGCACCCATTCCATAACAGAACTGTAAAACTATTCTGAATTCAGAAAAACTATGGTGGTATCATTAAAGGTTTCAGAAAGAAAACAACAATTCCAATTTCCTTTTCATGAAACTCATCAAAAAAAAAAAAAAAAAGGTGGACTACAGCCACCAACACTGTGTGAACCAACAGCTCTGCCAAAACTGTGAATAATTAACAGATTTGAAAATATAAGTAGCTTAAGCCAATCACACATTTGGTAGAGGTGAAAGTTGACAGTGATAACTTGTTACTACAAGTGCCCTCTTTTTTGAAAACATGATTTCCCACCTGTCCCTCACTGACTGCACAGAGTTGATTCCCTGTCCACATTTCCATAGGCTATGATGGTGCATCTGACACCTCAAAGAAGGTAACAGAATATTTACATACACAGAGCCCTTCATATAGTTCCATGTAAAAGACTTTTTTTTATGATTTAAATTAGCTTATTTCTCCAGGTATATATTCTTCTCTCACCTAGACTATATGACAAAAATATCTAAATTTCTACTTTTATTGTAATGTAATAGAGTGTTTTGAAATTCTACATGGGGACTCCTTTGAAACACAAGTTTCTTCCTCACACATGCATAAACACTGGACAAACTTCGTGTATGTATTTTAAGAATAAGCAGTGTCACTTAAATGTCCTCGTTAGGGAAAAAAAAAAAAAAATATATATATATATATATATATAACAGATTTTTATCAAACTCAAGAAAGCCTAAAATGAAAAACTAACAGATTTGTAGTATGTATGAATACCTGGCTAGTCACATGGTTTTGCTACTTTCAGAAAACCAAATGCTAAGTTGCTTCAGTCATGTCGGATTCTTTGTGACCCCATGGACTGCAGCCTGCCACACTCCTCTGTCCATGGGATTTTCCTGTCTGGCTAATCACATGGTTTTGCTACTTTCAAAAAATAAAAAATCCATTTTAAATTTAAGTATTAGCAGAATAGCTTAGGAAACTGAGCCCATCAGTGCATTTAACCCTATACATATCAATCCTCTAAGTCAAAATGGCACATATTCACCTTTACATAGAATTATCTTAAAATGATGGAGATCTGTATTATTTTCCAACTTTTGTGTGTATGAAAATCAGGTTTTTTTTCCTGCCCAGTTTCATTCTCTTTCTCCACTATTTTTTTTTTTTTTTTGCTACTTTCACATGATTCTCCTTAATTTTTACTTCCTTAATTACCTGCAGACACATCTTTTTTTTTCTGTTATTATTTAAACAAGCTATATTTAGAAGCAGATGCACTGTGTTTCTTTTAAGACATGAAGGAGAGTTTCACCTTTAATAGTACACATCTGTTCCCTTCTGTGTTTATGTGATGGTGGCAATAAGATTTTTGAAAAATCTTTTTGAAAAATATCAGGGTTCATGATTACATTTTTTAAAATAATTCACAGGCAAGACTTGTAACTGGTACAAAAATAGTTCCGCTACTCAGATATAAAAGAATCATGTCTGATGTTGAATATCTGGGATTCTATTTTCTACTCATAGTTGCTATCTGAATAATGACAGTCTAGATACACGGTAGTTAAGTCTGTAGAAAACAGCAAGGTCATTCCAAATTCTAGAGAATTTTCAGTCCCTTCAACAGTCAATCATGTTAAAATGAGGCCCGATCAGGTTTCCTGTGAGAGGCAAGAACAGTGAGGGCTCCCAAAACATCCAAATCAGATAAGCAAAATTCTGGGGGTTGGTGTTCCATTCTCCACCTCTCTCCTGCCTAGAAAAAAAAATCTACTGATCTCTTCTAGTTTAGGAAAGGATTAAATAATGATTTAGTGGAAGCTGACTTTTATAGGACTCAAAATACATGTGCTGGCAGAATACCTGTGACTATCATGGAATGAGGCCAAAATATTTGAAGGGCTTCTTTTGCCCTTGACTTCAGAGAGATTTCACCAGAAAGAAAGAAAATGGGGCTCCAGCTTAGTACCAACAAGTCACTCAAGGCATCTGGTTTAAGTTGGTGCATCTTTCCCTTCCAGGGCAATCATGCCCAAGCCCGTGTTTACAGCTAATGGTGATAGCCATTATCTGGGCTCACAGGCCTCTGTACACAGTCTGTGTCTGCTGACTTTTAGGAAACTATAGCATTACAGAAACATGCTGATTTTTACCCTTCATGTTGAATGACTTCATTTGCTTATTCATTTGACAATAACAGCACAAACAATACTAACATACATCTCATATTTATGTGCTAGGCCAACTGACATTCAATATATATATGGTATGAAAATTTTTAAATACTCAACTAAGAATTAATAATGGCAATGCAGAAGCTTTTTATGAATTAAATATTTCATCAAGATTTTTTTAATTCTCCTATTCATTATTTCAAGACAGTTAAATTCTCCTAGTGTTCAAGCTGCATCAACACTTTTGAGTCCTGAGGGTCTTACTGGGAGAGTTGCAATTTCAGACAACTAAATAATAACCTAGGTGTTAATGAAACTCAGGATTGCTGAAGGTTCATAATTTACAAACAGGGAGCAATTGAGGCTCTAAAGGAATAAATACTATCTTTCTGTAGGAAAACAATACTCTGAGCCTGAGTTTAAGTAAACTGGATCATCATCCAAACCTCAATGTCATGTTTTTAGAATTGCATATGGCACAGTATGTATTTCATGGCAACTCACTGGTAATAATTCCCTACAGGCCAGACTAGTGGAGAAAAGTGCACATGAGGAAGGAGAAGAAGGAAAGAGGTTCCAGCTTTCATGAATTTCTGCTCACTGCTGGAACAATACAGCCACACACTCACTGTGCAAATTAATTAAATGCAGTCTTTTAACCATGGGTTAGTTTACATTGAATAATTTCACAATTAACCTAAGAAAGAACTTAGGATTGTGCTGCAAATAAAAACACTAAAAACAAAGGCTTCTGAGGAAAAAAAGGAGCCTAAAAAACACCATCTACAGTAATTTCAAAACATCACAGAATGAAATGATAAACAAACTTAGTTACGTTGTCAGAAAAGTGAGTGTAGTAATTTAAAGACAAAGTTATATTCAGAATTCCCCTCTTTGTATTATGAATAAAAAAGAGAGTGCCATGTCTTACAGGGAGTTTTTGTGATACAGTGTCACAGTGAAATACCCAGGCCCAGTCTGAAATGTTATTAGGAATATAAATGAGTTCAATAGCAATTGTTAAGCCATTAGTTGTTATTATAGTAATGTAACTTCAGAATAAAGTCTGAAGTAAATCTTCACAGAAAATAATTACTGCTTTCTTAGAAGTAAATGAGTTCTATTTCCTCCTGTCCACAAGGTCAAATGAACTTTCTCCCAAAGGCTAAATAAAGTCACAGCTCCTCAGAATCTCAGAGTAAGAAAGTTCTCTGAATCAACCTGCCAGCCTGTCTTGTCTCAGAGCCCATGACAGTACCTTTATATGCTGGCAGGTTACAGTGTTAAGGTGACTGGTAAGTTCTGTTCTTGGTCATCATCAGAAGCAATAACGAGGAAGGAGCTGAACTTACCAATCTGTGGGACTGTCTTTAGCAATCGCTCCCTGCCTGGATCTTCAGGCACCTTCCCATATCTGCACCCCAACAGACAGTTCCATGCAAACTCCCCATTTGGATACTGTAGATACCTTTCTGTTTTACTGATAGAAACACTAAAACATCAAGAGGCTAGGAAACTCGTTCCCAAAACACAGAACTTACAAATAGTAGAGCAAAATCTCTGGTCTTCTGATTCCAAGTTAATATACCTTTTCCCAAAGGGCAAGCAAAGGAAATAGCTTTCTTGGAATTGTCCTTACTGTTTATACCATCATGAATGAATTGAGCCCCCCCCAAAAAAAGATACAAAAAGTGGAACCTCTTGCTGGTTTTCCCCTGGAGACATTATTTAAACATCTAAGTAACATCCTCTATTAAAAATAATTTGCATTTACATCATTTAACATACAACATACCACTATTCACGCTTACGTGAGTATGCATAAGCATAACAGAAGCATTAATACATGAAAAACAGTTATTTCAAAAAAAATAAAAACATTTTCAAAGCATTTGAATTCATTCAAGGACACAAAATTCATCATAAACTCTTCTCACATACTTTAGAATCTAGTCCATTGACTTATTTTCAATGATGTGGTAAGCAAATTAATTTACCTATCAATTATTTCTTTATCAGGTAATGAAATGAAAAGCAGGTGGTGATACAAAAGAAGAGACACACCTTAAGCATCTTAACTGTGTTTAAATTCATAAGTCAGTTTGCTCTTTCAACTTAGGGATCATAGAACAGTAAATTAATCACTCAACTGCTAACAAATGTTACTCAGGCTTCACTTGGCAATTACGTGGTCACTCAGAGAATCAAAGGCAATTAAATAGCTGATCAATGAGCTCTCCTCTTCAATAGATAACAAAGACTCCCAAGTTTTATCTCTTCTTCTTCTAAATAAACTAGAGAAAACATACATTTTTATCAGCATATTAGGCTAAAAAGACTTGAAACTCCAATGCCTTTCAACATTTCAATATAGATTAAATTCTATGTGTTAATGATGATATCTACAATATAACAAAGTATTAAGTATTAGAAACTAGGTTTAGGAAAAAAATCCCTTCACTGAATAAGATAAGCAAAGCAGACCAATAGCTAAGCAATTATTCAGCCTACTAAAAACAGCAGTGTGATGAACCCAGTTCTCTGGTTTTCTAATCTATAAATTATTTTAAATCCCTTGTAAAAAGATTTCAATAGGATTTCAAACAATGGCTTTCAAACACTCATATAGAAGAACATTTCTGCTGGCTACTGATACCTTTATGAACTCCTGAGTTAAACCACTTCTGTGGATCACAGAGTGCTTTATAGTTTCCCCAAAGAAAGTGAAGTTGTTTGAAATATGAGTATTTAGAAAGTTCGCCTCTCTTGCGGAATGTAGTCAAATAAGAGAGCAGAGTAGAGTGGTAGGGGTTTCTATACTAAGAGGGCTTTGAAAATTAAAAGCAAAGAAGTATATGTTCTTGTATTATACAGTCACTCTAATAAAAGCAAAACACACACACACACACACACACACACACACACACACACACACACACACACATCCGGGGGATGCCTGACATGAATAGTTTCATAAGCCTGGTATCGATCCCCTGATTCTTTTCAAGGGAGGCTGCCTTACTGTAAACTGTCCCCTGGTGCATTTCTATCACCTCACTCTCCTAAGTCTTGCACTAGATATAGGAGAGCTTGGAATTTCATGTTTTGTGACAATTTATTGTAACTTATGCCCTATTATAAAGTTTATATATAGTCAGAATTAATGTGAGTGCATGAGGAAAGCAGATATAATAAAGCAACATCTCAGAGTTGACAGTGGAACTGGACTTGGAGTTGGACAGCCAGGCTAGATTTCAGTCTTCTTTCCAGGCTGTGTGAGTGCAGTCATAGATGGCATTTACAAAAGTGTCTCAAGAACAACATAAGACTACTCAAATATTAGAAATTATAGACCAGAGAGTGAAACACCTATGTATTCCATCTTCCTTAGGCTCAACACTTTATTTCCTTGATCTAGTACTTAAAAAGCCATTAGATTAATAAGGTAAAATTAGAACTGCATAATCTTTGAGTTTTCTTCCCTACCATAAAGCATTAATGTAAACGGGGAAAGTCAATGCTCTCATTTCCTTCTGATTCTTATATTAATATAAAAACCTGAATGTTTTCTAAACCTCAGGGCATCTGGCGAGAAGCTCAAGTTGACCTTCTGGATCTTATATTTGCCTCACCTAACATCTGGAGCATAAGTGTTTTTTATCTTTTATACCTTCATTTTGACAGTTTGAATTGTTTATGTTTTTGCTGTGAAATATCTGTAAGAACAAAACTGAAACAGCTCAGCTGCATTCTGTGTTGCATTCTGCAATATTTCACCAATATGGAAATCTTTTCATTGTTTCTGATAAAGGAACTAAATCATTCTTTGCTTTCAAGATCAATCACTCATCATCAAATATTTATGGGAAGCTATTATATGCAAGGCGCCACACTAGAAACTGGTCATACAAAGATTAAGATGAATATATATATATTCTTACTGGTTTGTGGCATAAAATTATCAGCAGAGTCAGGATGATTTTAGATGACTTCAAGAACAAAGGAAGAAGAGTTGCTGGTTCAGTATAGTCTTAATGTTTGACACCAACATACAGATGGCATTTATCATCCACAAAATGATCCTTCATACCACTTACTGGGGGCATTATACTGAAGAGAATGAGACAGGTTTGGCTCTTTTTGACAATGACAAGATTTCCTGCTGTCTGATGAGGATGTAGCTTGCTCTAGTTAATGTATAGGAAAGCAGGAGATTGATTTAAGAAAATATTGAGGACAATTAGTAACTCTAAAACAATCCACAGAAACTTAGGGATTATGTCAGACACCTCAAACAGTTACAGAGCTTGGTATCCTCAGGATATAACTTTAAAACAAACACAATTTGCATTTTAGTTAAACTTTGTACCATTTTTCCTTGTAAATCTTGAAGTATCTCTATTCAACCTGAGTCCTAGCAAAGAAAGAAAGAAAAATCTATTTTGAATTTCAAAAACTTATGTAAACAATCTGGGCCTTCAGCAGATGCTTTAAAAATACCTATTAGGGGAAAATGACTGATAAATAGTCCAAGACTTATACAAGTCTAAACACTTCCTTGAAATTCATGTGACAATAAAGCTAATGATGATTATTAGTTTTAGAGGATGCCTTTGACATTTCTTTTTTTAAACTGAAGTATAGTTGATTGCCCTCGACATTTCTTGAATGAAGAAAAATCACATATACTATCAACCAAACCATTGTTTGATTCCAAGATTTTTTTTCAAAAGTGTTTTGCTTAATGCACAAACTTATTGACTAAGCCATTCAGTATTAAGATAAAAAGCATAGTGCTCAGTATTTTGACCAAAAAAATTGCAGAAATTCCTTCTCCCTTTCTATCATTTAAATATGTTACAATGAAAAAAATGCCTTTTCCATAAAACAGTAATGACTTAAAATCCCTAGTGGAAAGACCAACAGAACACATGGTTTGCATTTGCCCACATTCTACAGCAATACACTCTCCACTGCATGGCCTCTAGCATCTCAGCAAGTTTGCCTGGGGAAATATATTGGTCTGCCTCAACCAGAAAAAACATAAAACATAATCTTGACTGTTGTTTCATTCATTTTATAAGACTAATAATTCAGTTGTCTTATATCCAGAAAAGCAGTCTTTATAGCATGTTCTCTTCTGTACTGACATTTTTATGCCATTTTTCTAAAGTGTCATATATTTCAAATGGCGTTAGAGTTAAGAGTTATTACTCATAAGTAACTGCTTCCCTTAAGGAATCTAGGGAATTTGGATCAATGTGTAAGTGGTACTGAAAACACATGTACACTGTTTAAGGATTTAGAACTTATCACTGGATTCTCCAGGCAAGAATACTGGAGTGGGTTGCCATGCCCTCCTCCAGGGGATCTTCCCGAACCAGGGACCAAACCCACTTCTCTTAAGTCTCCTGCATTGGCAGGCAGGTTCTTTACCATTAGTGCCACCTGGGAAGCCCTATCACTGGTCTGGAGACAGTGAAACACCTAACGTATTTCCATTTGAAAGGAAAATAAAAAGACGATTCTCTAATGATATTTTAATATCACTTTTCTTAGAATTATAGTCAGTCATTCAAGACCAAGCAATATTCTTGCCTTCTCTCTTTCTCTTTACACACACACATACACACACACACACACATCTCAATACGTGTAAATCTATGGCTGATTCATATCAATGTATGACAAAACCCACTGAAATGTTGTGAAGTAATTAGCCTCCAACTAATAAAAAAAAAAAATAAATAAATAAATAAATAAATAAAGTCAGCTTCCACTATTTTCCACAAAAAAAAAAAAAAAAAAAACCATGTGTACTTTTGTTAAACACTGTTTTCCAACTTCACATATGAAATCTAGGATTAATTTTATTAATATTAGAAAAAATAATAACATGATAAAAGAGAGGTTAGTTCAACTAATTGTACTAACTTGAAAGTTAATCATCTGTTCAGTGTTTAGGGCTCAATTTGTGAAAATGAATGACCAAAATGATCTAATAAAACTCTCCAGTGTTGTAAAGCCACATGTGCTTTATAGCATCTTATGTTAATTATTAATCAAATACTTATAATACCCATAAATAATGGAAGCTATATTTAACTCTCTTACACACAGTTCATGAGTAGGCATGAGTACAGAGGTTATCAGCATACAGGCATCATCCCCATTTTGGGGTACTCTTTCCTTCCTCTAACAGAAAGAAAAAAAAGAAAAGATTTCTAACTACACGACAATGTTAAAGCCTTGTCCAGTGTTCCCAAATGTCAGAGATCAGAAACTGCTTTCTTTTATCCTGCCACTCAATCCTTACAGTTATGAGTTCACTGAAAATGGCTTTTGTGACTTATATCATGTAATTTAACATTGTCAGTATTCGGTAATTAAAAGGGAAGAAAGGTTTGGGGTTTGGTATTAAAATTCTGACAGAGACAAATATATTGTTTCAGAAATATGTTTAGTAACTTTTCCAGGAACAACAACAATAAACAAAAAAACCCAACATAGTTCTGAGAATTATATTAAAGACTAGCCTGTTAAAACTTTGCAAAAGGAAGTTTCTTCACCACAAACCAAATACATTCCTCTAAATGTACACTCTCTCATAAATGATAGAGATGTTCTCTACTACATACCACTAGCCACCACAAGCTCATAGACAGGAAAAAAAAAGAAAGAGAGAAAGAAAATTCTAACTGGCTTCACTCTAAGAGCTTTTCCAGTTTTCCAGGGACATTTCTCTTATTGCACTATGCCCACGGAGCTGATATGATGACCAGTTTGCTGATTTACTTTGTATACTCGAGTTGATTCAAACACCAGGCTTGCTGTGATCTCAAAGGGGGAGCCATGCTCAGATCAGCTGCAAAAAGGCCCCGGGGACAAGCACTGTTGTAAACCAACAGGAGCTCTACTCTTGAATCAACAGTAGCACACAGGGACCAGATGAGCTTATTACTTGGCTTGAGGCAAACCCGGGGAGGGCTTTCTCTACCTACTCCCCTCCACCGTGCCATTTTCTCAGGTCTGAGCTTGAGAATAAAGAATAAGAGCCAAATGTGTCCTGCCCCTCTGTTTAACCTGTTAGCCTTAGTCCACTATAGAGTTCCAGGCAACAAGAAAGGCTGCAGCCAGCAGGCCAGGGATGGGAAATGAGGACTCAAGCGCAGCCACCACAGAGAAGCACACATTTCAGCCTAAATGGATCGAACCAAACGCAAGGCCAGAAGCTGATCCTACTACATGTGGGAAATTGAATACATGATAAAATGCTGTTAGGGAAAAATGTTAGATCCCTGCCTCACACCTTAGTCAAAAACAAATCATTAGAGTCAAATATTTCAAAGAAAATAAAGTAGAAAGTACTTTAGTGGGGAAGTACAGTACAGTGGGGAAGGCCTTTCTAAGTATCACACAAAGTTCTCTCTAAAGGTCTGAATTTCCCAAGTCAGCACCTGAGTCTCTGCACTGCTGGTACTCGCTCACTTTATCTGGACTGTCGAATCTCCAAGACTGTCTGTCTGTCCCATCCTGCAACTTTAACCAGACTGCCTAGAAAGCCATCTCAGAATGTGAGAGCAGTGGCTGCTGGACACCATCCTAGAAAGAACTGGCACCAAAATACAAAAGTTTGAGTTATTCTTTAGAAGTCTTAAAATAATTTTACTTAAAGTAACTGCCAAGTGACACTATGATACAGGACACTCTTCATATACATTTCTTTTGCCAAAGAGATCAAAACATTTTGCTAGACGGCCTATAAAAATTAAGAAAAATGAGTAATTTGTAAAGTTTTCATTGGAAATGTTCCCAAACCATGAGACCCAAGAATTGTACTGATGCCACTATAGTGAAACTAATATGATTAGGTGATGCTCTTTATGATGTCCCTAGGACTGTAGTTATTCTTATCCTCAATCTCAGCCTCTGATGTGAAAAACAATCTCTGAACACTGGTAGTCTTCCCTGATTAAAGGACTAAATCTCATGGAAAGCCCTCGAAATGTCTGCTGTCATGTGTCATTTATTATATAAAAGAAATGCACGCAGTGCAGAAATTCCCACAGGTTTTATTAACTGGAAAGCCATATTCCTTCGGCCTAGGGCATATCTCATACAGACACCAACTGTGCACAGTCTATGTTCCCATGTGAGGAGCAACTAGGAAAAGGCAAAGCAGTGAGTATTTGCAACAAGTTACATTTCCACATTTTAAACTAACTACTTGGGAAGAATTGATAAGATCATGACATATTTAGAAAAAGTATAATCTGATTTGGAACAACAGATAATGTGTGACAAGCTACTCCTTAGCCTTTACTAATGTAGGAATCTGAATTTTCTCCCTGGAAGAAAGAGTATGAATAATGTCCTTAGATTTAAGCTTTAAAATATAAACTAGTCAATTTATTTTTAAATAAAAACCTTATTCAGGGAAATATTTAAATACAAAATGAAACATACATTACAAAACCTATTACTAACTAGCCACATTTTGTAAAAAAATAAAAATAAAAAATTTTACAAATAGCTAGCATTTACTATACCTGACAGCACACTAAGTGCTAAATACACACCTCATGGGTTTGTTGTAAGAGTTAAAAATAGACATTATATGAAAAATAGAACAATGTCTTGGACATTGAAAACATTCTGTAAATATTAGTTCCTAGTATCTCATTTAATCCTCTCAACAAGCACAGCTGGCCCAGAGCTATTAAATAACTTGTCTAAGTTACATCATCTTACTCCAGAGCTTATGCTCCTAACGGCACTCTTCATGAATATAAACAGTATATAGACTCCTTCCTCTCTCTTTCTCTCACCATACAGTGTACATAGATGGAACAGTTTGTATATGAATGACACATATAAATGCTGGAAGAAAATACATGCTGAGTGGTATAATTACATATTTTTATAGCTTCACTTTCCATATTTTCTACAGGTAACATGTATGCCTTTAATAATCACTTATTTTTCAAAGATCTTCAAAAAACTTAAATCGTGAAAACCTTAAGAAATTTTAAGTGCCTCATATGATTTACCAACAATATCAGCAAAGAATCTTTTTTAGTAAAAGCGATTACTATAGCAAATTATTTCTTAAAGCACTACAAGGCACCATAGTAGATAAAAGGAGTTTGTCTTACACCATTCCAGATGTCCTAATTTCTCATCGGTCAACAGTAGAACTATTGTTTTTAATATTATTTGTAAATATCCACAGGGCCCCTTAGAATGTAGACCAAAGTCAGGTCAGTCCATGCTCTGGGCAGAAGGGGGGGGGGGTGCATTTTTAAAGTATCAGTTAAAGTGAAGGTTTCCTCCGATACAGAAATTGAGCAGAGAGCTCAGGGTACGGAGGGAGATACCGAGTTTGGGTCTTCAGTCTAGTTCAACAAACATACCTTGAAGGTCAACTTCTAGCAAGGCTGGGTCTTTCTAGAACATAGGAGGCAAAGAGATAAAGCACTCTTAAGAGCAGCAAGAGGAATCTGGCCAAAGAGGATTTGAACTTCTCTCGGCTCTAGTCCACTGGCAACCTTTGTGTTGGTTTGTAGTAAGGAAGAGGTAGAGGGATTTTAAATAATGAGGATGGCTCATAGGGAAGTAAGAACCACTTTGCTCTTAGTAGTTTTCTGTAGTATAAAAGGAAGAGAATTGCAAAAGCACAGTATCTTCTTTTTTAAAACAGTTATTTTCCATTATGGTTCACTATAGGATATTGAATATAATTCCCTGAAGTATTCTATCTTCTTACTCCCCTTTCCGCATGTCACCAAAATCAAAATAAAATTGAATAAATACACATACAGGTTTCCTAAGAGACTAAGAAAGAAGGTGAAGGTATCTTTGATGCCCCCAAAGACCTCCTGTTTCAGGTATAGGGAGAAAATAATTTAACTGGAAGGAAAAAAGGAAGGAATCTTTTTACTGTTTTAAAGAATTATTTTATGAAAAAGATATTACTGGGTTAGTAAAAATACAACATGGAAAAAGAAAGAAAGAACTAGCAATAAATGTATTTCCTTTGAACAAATTAACACTAATATTGATTCTTAAATGTCCATACAGTAGTCTACTGTCAAATTAGATAACATGGATTTATATTATTATTCAAGGAAGAATTCCCTATCGGGAGGCCCATATTTCAATGCAGAAAGTATTACATTATTTGTCAAGGAAAACACATTACTCTTTGTAAAACAGAAAAGTTGACCTTGGCAAACAGTTAGTGAAATTGTTCTCTACTTGATTTCACTTACATGCAGTGTGTGGGAGAGAACATATTAAGTGTTGCTTGGTGGCATTGTTTCAAAAGAACTCTCAGTATTGTAGCCAGAAATGAGTAGGGAACATCTAGAAAATAGTTCACATTGCAGTGCTGGGAAGTGATTGAATTCTTGTTTCCATGCTTTATGTTAGGTAGTAACAAAGAATTTGGTGGTAATTAAGTACTGGCTTAATGTATGTTTATCTTTTTCCCAAGATCAACCACAGTCACTTTTTCCATAATCAAAGACAAATAATAAGCTTTCATTCTTTGCTAAAATTCTAAAATTGTGTAACCGTTTCCCCTGTTACTAGGATGTTATTACTTTATCATTCAGCTTTGTTTCAAGTGGCACTGCCACTCGTTTCACACAGTGCTTAATTTTGTTAAGGCAAAATTTGACATCCTCCTGTAGCTCTGTCATTGTTTATGTATTACTCAATCTATCTCAACAGCTTTACTTACCCTAACTTTAAAAAATATTTATGTTCATTTATTTGGCTGTGCCAGGTCTTAGTTGCAGCATGTGAGATCTTCAATCTTCCTTGTGGCATGCAGAATCTTTTAATAGCAGCATGTAGGAGATAGTTCCCTGACCAGGAATCGAACCCAGGCCCCCTGCATTGGAAGCACAGAGTTTTGGCCACAGGACCACTACGGAACCACCTCCCACCCCCCCAAAAACTCTTTTCTTTGTCTTTATCCCTCTGGCTCCCAATCTCACTACTGTCCTTTGTATTATCATTTGATAGAATAATTGTAATACAATAACAGTAACAACGAATCTTTTTCAGTGCAAGTAACTTTTTGAAGCAAATTTTGCATATTAAGTCATTCAATTTTCTCAGCAACGCTGTCAACCAGATATCATTATCCATGATACAAATGAGGAAACCAGGACTCAGAGAGACTGACTATAATTTACCAATGTCACAGAGCTTGGAATGGGTACATGAAGGACATTTCTTTCTGATGCACGGTGCTGACCGATCCTCCATGATGGCAAATTGCTCTGTGCTGTTTAGTCTCCTTCACTGTCTATATTAAGGATGAGAAATTACCCCACTGTTAACTTATCAAGACTAGCTGGTGAACAATTCTACTCTTGGGGAAAAACTTAATTGAAAAACACAATGGAATTTTTCACACTAAATGTTCTTCACTTTTGTCACTCCCTACTTAAAGTCTACCGTAAAGCTCCATCTTTTTTTGATTTACTAAGAACTGAGTCAGCAAGGATTACAGGAGATTACCAAGAGATTGTACCGTAAAGATGACAGATTGTAAAACAATGCAAAATAGAAGATGAAAACAAAATTTTTTTCAAAATTGCAAAGCTAATCTGCATTTGAGTGTGTGTATGATCAAAACATGTTATTAAATGACTGGATCATGGTATTATGAATGGTGATGCTTCAGCATTTGAACTATCAACGTGGATCATCAACAATAAATGCAACTAAAGTACCTAGTACTGATTGCTTTGAGAAAAGGCATTTGATAAAGGAAAAAAAAAATGAAAACAGTACCATGAACCATTTTACCTCCTGTGAACAGAGATACATCCTCGTATCTCTAAAAGATAATGTGCAGTAAAAGTTTAGCAATTACCTGGCATTTCCTCTCTTTGATGGTCTCTGTCTTCTGTAATTTCCTCTACCACAATTTTTAAATAACCAAAAAAAAAATGTTTATCTGGTAAAAAAATTCCCCTCTCTTCCCCTACTCCATAGTTTCTCACTACTAGTAAAACTCCCACCTGGCCTTTAAGATTCTTCACCAGTTTCATAGTTAGTGGCCAAGTGATCTACCTGATAAGAGGACAGTGAGTCCTTGAATAAAGCTTGTAACTTTACATTTGACCATTGCACCATTTGACACTCTCCTACATAAAACAAGGGATCTAGACAACAAGCAACCCAGAGGTCTGGAATTATGTCCTCTTGGACATCACCTGGAGAAAGAAGGCAGAGTTGGTGAAAAGCAGACTCCAGTCCTCTGCCCCAGTTAGGAAGGCCAGGAAAGCAATAGCAGAGCAAATTTGCATCACTCTTCCATCATCTTTCTTAACTCTTCTCTAATTTAGACTTAGTTTAAACTTTTTTTATTTTATTAATTTATTTTAATGTATATTTTACAAATTCAAAATTTCATCTTGAGGACTATTATTTTTCCTAAACACATCTAGAAGTTACCCCCAATACAGCACTTTGGGGATTTCCATTATGTCCTCCAACCCCAGAAAAAAGTGCCAAAGTACCCACATGATCCTTATTTAACAGAAGCAAAGGTTTTTGTGTTAAAATTCAAATGCAAAAGTAAAGTAAAAGGGGCTAAATATAGAAATAATACCCAATGCCCTCACAGCAATGTGGCTTTTCCTCCTCCTGGTCCATTAATTCTCCTTTCCCTCTCTCCCTTGGTCTCAGCTCATGCTACCACAAACACTTTCTTTAGGCTTTTATAAATATTCATTCTGTACTTACCACTCACCAAGCACCTTGCAAGCACTGGGGAACTTAGGGTAAATATGACAAATATGACCAGTCTTAAGAAGTCATGTCAAGAAGACTTAACAACTCGACCAATAGCTACAAAGCAGTGTGATAAGCGCTGTAATGGAGGTGGGTGGAGAGGGAGAGGAGAAGGATGTCCTAGCTCCCCAGATATTGGGAAAGCCTTTGCTGTTATGCTAAGTTGTGTCCAACTCTTTTGTGACCCCTTGGACTATAGCGTGCCAGGCTCCCCTGTCCATGGGATTTTCCAGGCAAGAATACTGGAATGGCTTGCCATTTCCTTCTCCAGGGGATCTTCCCCACCCAGGGATCAAACCTGCGTCTCCCACATTGCAGGCGGATTCTATACCTCTGAGCCACCTGGGAAGCCCCAGGAAAGCTTTGCTGGGAAGAAAATCCTTAAAGAAGACTCAAAGCATGAATACATAAGTCTGTCATGTGGGCCAGGGAGAATTATGTCCAAATAAATTAGCTTTTAGAGCAAATATCAACACAAGGGGGAGCAGGGTGATTACTCAAGAAAGCATAATAATTTTATAAATACGGAACATTTAACTGGATAATTTAATATGAACTGAGTTTGAAGGCAGCATGGGAATAAGGAAGGAGGCGGTTTCAACTTATGGCTTTTATTATAGTGGTGCTTTACCAGAATGGCTCTTCTGGGTGATGATTACTACCTGTTCTAAGTATACAGCTTAAAGGGATATTGCAGATTGCTCATCTTCTCCATTCATAAAAGAAACTCAAGAACAGGTGCTTTTGTTTTATACTTGCTCCCCAGTTATAGAAGTTGAAATAACCACAAAATTCCTCAAACCTTTGCCCCTTACTATAGAAGTCAAGTCCCCATCTATAACTTTTTGTTTCCTCAAAAATTACACAATCTCTGACAATTATTTCCAAGAAATAAAGGATGTTTGTATGTGTCTGTGTGTGACAGAAAGACAGAGAGGAGTTAAGATTAGAGAAAAAAAGGAAATCAGATCTATTATCAAGCTTTAAGACTGCTGCAGTAAGTTAGTTTTTATCCCCCTTATAATATAGATTAACTTCCCTAAATGATTTAATTTAATGCCTTTATCAAGAAAATTAAGCCATATGAATCCTTCACAGTAAAGGGGGAAAGGCTTATGGATTTATTTCATATTTTTATTCTTGCCTGTTTTTAGTAAAAATAAACTTGCAAAACTTCTTTAGAAAGGGTGTTTTTAGCTTTATAATGCACATTTTTAGCTGATATTACTTACAAGGAGTTATCTAGTGAAATCCTATATAGCCATCCCTCAATAAAAGTACTAATAGAGGATTAAGAATGTGAGAATCTTGATCAAACATTGCCAAGACTGTGCCTCTGATGCAGGCTGAGACAGGATTTGCCTGCTAACTAAACGTGTATAGAATATACCATAGGTCAAGTGCTAACTGTTTATTTTTATATTTTTCATCTGACAAAAAAATGGCAGATTTATTTTATTCCAAAAGATTGGACACTGGCCAGACTGTTCTGCCTAATGATAATGTTTCTTGAAGATGGACACAGATTTTTTGCTTTAGACCTAAACTTAACTATAAAACAGTACTTCAGTACTGAGCTTCTGAAAATCATCATTGTTAATCATATAAATGGAAATGTCTATGAACACATTTAAATAAAGAAAAACATCCTTAATTCCTTTTGCTGTGATGATATATATCTACATAAGGTATGTCACACATTCCTTGAGGACCAATGTTGTACTAAATGTACTATAGAGAGAATAAAAAAAGCTTTGGAAATGACACAGGTTTAAAGTCCTTTTATTAATTCTGCTGAGATAATTCAAGTACTTGGAAGGGGAGGTCGGTGAAAGCAAGGGTAGAAAGGAGACAGGTATTAGTGCCTGTTGTAATTACTGTGTTCCCCATGGTCTGAAATGCTAAAAATGAATGTTTCCTCTATTACAATGATATAAACCTTTCTCACTGAAAGCTATTAGCATATATAATGCACATGTCTGAAAATCATGGTTTCTCTGTCACTCTTTTAAGACCTTTAGGGACTTGGGTTATTGTAGAGACTTAAATTACCGCCAAAGTGTAATTTGTAGTTCTCTAGTTTTCCAGGGTATTTTTAAAAATCAGTTTAAGCAATTTTACTCATATTTAATGGCTCAGTCTTTTCCAACAAATTAAAACGTTTGTACAGTCTTGACTCTGGAAAAATTTGCAATACAATTTGCAAAAGAGAAGAAACATTAATATACTTCATCAACTGCCTGCATTTCTATCAATGATTTAAAATTGCAATTTTAGAAATTTATTAATGTAATATTTCTTTAAAAATAAATAAACAACTTCTCAGAAGTCAAAACACATATAAACTCTTGATCTGCTTACACCAAACTAGGCATATAAAGTCACAAGAAAATGAATGGCATTAATTTGTACTTTTTGTACAAATACATTTCCTCTTGTATTCTGGGGATAGAAATTGTACTACACTTAACACACACTTTATTTTTTCTGTTTTCAGTTCTTTCATTCCAAAGGTAGAATAAAACAAGAAATGTTACTTCCCTTATTCAGTTTTATTTCAGTCTGTGTCAATTTAGCATATTTTAAATAGTCTGTATAATTTTCAAAAATAAAAGGACCATTCTAATGTTAATTTGGATCAACTTTCCAAACATATGATTCTAGGTTTCCAAAAGGGGCCCTCTTGAGGGGGCTTTTTAAAACTGAACAACAACAACAAAAAAGCACCCTGAGGCTGCCCAATTCAGATTTAACCTACTTACATGAAAAAGGAACTGCTTTGGTTAAGAATAAACTTCCACAAGCTCAGGTTCAAGCTAAATACACCAGCACATTAGTGAGGAAATGAGACAGCAAATAGTAACTCCTTTCATACTAGCGAGAAATACTGTATTTATTTTTAAACAGCTGGCAGAAATTCTCATTTTAATTAAATTACATTTACTGAAATAACATTTTCATAATTAAAAAAATAACCCATTTCTCCCAAAGAGCTAGCAAAATATAATCACAATAACTTAAAGTGGGCAAAGAAGTAATGAGATTGTTAGAATAAAAGTGACTAATTTGGATTACAATTGTGCATCAGTTCAGTGGTTTTCAGTGATGCAGAAGCCATTACTATCTTTTGTTGCTATGTAAAGTTAATACAAAGTAGATAGCAAGTTTTGTTATTAATGATTTTGTAGAAGTAACTGAGTACAAGTTTCATATAATATATTTTTACTACTTGCATGTTAGACTAAAGATATTATCATGGAACCTCTTCCTTTTACAACTGAGGACACAGGGCTTCCCAGGGGGCTCAGTGGTTATAGAATCCGCCTGCCAATGCAGGAGATACAGGTTTGATCTCTGGGTTGGGAAGATCCCCTCAAGGAGGAAACGGCAATCCACTGCAGTCTTCTCGCCTGGAAAATCCCACAGACAGAGCCCGGTAGGGTACAGCTCAGGAGGACGCCAAAAGTCAGACATGACTGAGCGCGCACGTGCGCGCGCACACACACGGGCACACATACCCAAACTGCGTTCAGAAAAGTTAAGTTTCTTGTTTGTAACCATTTAGCTAGTTAGTTATAAAGACTATTCTGGAACTCATCAGGTTTCCAATGCACAGCTCTTTCTCAGAGTGGAAACATTTATACCTTCACAGATGGTAAAAGGAAAAAGAAAATGGCGCACATCTATATGAATTATGGTAGAAACAAAATTCCATTTCAAACTAAGGTTCAGTTTCTTCCACTTCTGGTTCCCTCCTTCTAAAAGTTCACCTGGATATCAAAGTTCATGTTCCAAAAGGAACAAAATTTGCTGAATAATAAAGTTAAGTCTCATGTGTTGACAAAATCAATACATGAATATGTTGCCAGGGTTTACCAATGATAGTTTCAGAGGCAGCAATATTTTTCACACACAAAATAATTCTGAATACTCAACTCAAAGAAACAAGATGGCCCAATTGGTCAAATGATAAACCTCAGTGGTGAAACTATACAGGAAAAAGAAAGAACATTTAACTGAAGAGGGAAAGGATAACAAACCATGGGGAACAACCTGCTTCCTTCTCGGATATTGCTGAATGCCAGTCTTGTGAAGAATAGAAAGCATTACATGTTATAGCTATGCCAAATTAAAAAACTCACATAGTTGTATACATGTGCTGCTGGATAATTTATGAACAAATATGTCATCGTTGAAGCCTAAACAAGTAGGAAGTTTGCTTCATTTGTACAAAAAAAAACTCCAATGAGCTTTCTTTAGCAGCCTTCTCCATTATTAGGTCAAATCAAAGTACAAGTGAGTGAGCAACCAAACAACCGCTGCTGGGGAACAGACTAATAATGTTCTAAACGTTTACAATCTTTACCAGCTATAGCAAAAAAATAAAAGACAAATGCTATTAAATCCCATAATACTGAATATTTGTGACAATGACTGACAAAAAGAGCCCTGTTCTTTACTAATTATGGATTGCTTGTCATACTCCCTGAAATTATGTCTTACAGTTCAATTCTATAATCCCACAAATTCTTTGCATTTCAAACCTTTCCCAAGATTCTTTTCAGTATCAATCTACTACTTTTTCTGCTCTGTGTAATGTAGTATTGAACCACAGAATTATGAATATCATTTAAACTTAGAGGGCCCAGGGACCTTCAAGGAAAAAAAAATTTTTTTCCCCTAACAGTCTAATTTGTAAATTAATTTCCTTGTTCACTGTCAGTTATTCTCAACTTACAAGCTTGTGGGTCAAACTTCTTGTTGCTGTTTAAACACTCTAAACTAAGCCGACTCTCTGCAACCCCAAGAACTGTAGCCTGCCAAGCTCCTCTGTCCATGGAATTCTCCAGGCAAGAATACTGGAGTGGGTTGCCATTTCCTCCTCCAGGGGATCTTCCCAACCCAGGGATCAAATCTGCGTCTCCTGCATTGACAGGCAGATTCTTTACCACTGAGCCACCAGGGAAGCCCTAGAGCTCAAACTATGACCAAAAGCTTAGTGTAACTAAAATGAGACAAACTTAATGTTAATAAAAATAATGCACTGCATTTCACATCATTGTACCCCAAATGGTAAACACCAATATTACACAGATTGTCCCACAGATCACTACTGTGCCTGAAAATGTTAGTAGATATTGAGGTAGAGGAGGATAGGGTTCCAGAAATAGTGAGGTAAAGAGTGGAACAAGTGCCTTTTCTGCAGACCCTCTGAGTAGCTGTTAATCTCATTGCAGACCCAAAAGAAGCAGGGTTTGGTGTGGTATCATTTTCTGAACTTATTTAAGCATGCTGCTGCTAAGTCGCATCAGTCATGTCCGACTCCATGCGACCCCATAGACCCACTAGGCTCCGCCGTCCCTGGGTTTCTCCAGGCAAGAACACTGGAGTGGGTTGCCATTTCCTTCTCCAGTGCATGAAAGTGAAAAGTGAAAGTGAAGTCGCTCAGTCGCGTCCGACTCTTCGCGACCCCATGGACTGCAGCCCACCAGACTCCTCCGTCCATAGAATTTTCCAGGCAAGAGTACCTGAAATTTCTCTTCATTTGTGGAAAAGGAAAAAATCTCCAGGATATAGCTAAGCTAAATGTTCTAATTTAAAACTACAATAATAACTGTAATACATTACTATTTCTAAACACACTCCTGCATTTCTAAAGACACTGTGGAAAAACTGGACCTTATAGTTTTCACAAGCTTGGCTGTCCCAATGTCACTCTTTGTAAATGCTGGAGATAAGAATTCACACCAAGGATCAGGCTCCAAAAGATGGAGATGCTTCTCTGCTAAAACAGAAAAACTCCATCCCTGATTAGAACCGTGGGCACTAGTTTAAAAAGTTAAGACTTAATTTTACCTATTTAATTTGCATATCAGACACCTAAAGGTTTTCCACACATCTTTCACTGATGTAAATGGCATTTCTCTCTTTGACTTTCCAAGAAATAAAATCATATCTGTCATTTATTTTCTAGTAGGAAAAGGTACAATTATAATAATAGTTATTATATACCATTCCTGACACACAGAAAGTGATATACAAATGTTTGACATTATTTCTGAGAACAGATTAATAATGCTTTAAATGTTTACAATCTTAACTAGCTGCAGCACAAAAATCAAATAACAAATACAAGTTAAATCCCATAATATTGAATATCTGTGACAATGACTAACAAAAAGACCCCTGTTATTTACTAATATTCCTAGGACCTCATCCTTGATATCTAGTATTCACGTAGGTTTCCTAATGACCCCTGGATTTTGTCATTAATTTAATGAGACATATTTTCTAACTCTGAAAAGTGAAAATAATTTTTGAAGGTAGAAAAAACATGGTATTTTTCCCCACTGTCCAATAAGAAGTATTCTCTACAGTAGGTTATGGGGCACAGAATTGAATACAACATAGTCCCAGTATCCACAGAGCTTCCACAGAGGCCAGAATGGAGAGATGGTTCAAAGAAAGAGGCGGCAGAGGATGAAAAAGACAAGGACTGGGGATGAGAGGAGGAGAAACAGGAAGATGAAGGGAAGAAAGAGGAGGAGGAGAACATGGAGGGGAGAGGAGGGAAAGAGGAAAAATAAAAATAAAACCAAGTTTTGTTAAAACTTACTTTTCTGTGGCAGGCATTCTAAGTATTTTGCACATTTTTGTTCCTTTAATCTTAACAACAGCCCAAAATGCTGGGTAATACTATCTCTATTTTAAGATCAGGAAGCTGAGGCATAGACAAGTGAGGTTAACTTGCTGTCATGATGTGACTGCTGGAACCCAGTCACTTCCCAGTCAGCCAGATTGTGGACCCTAGGTTTATGATGACTTCACCAACAATGACAATATTTCCCACTGTCTGAAGGTTAGGATAAGATATTTACAGGCATCAGGGGGTCCAGAAGAAGCACTTCAAACTCAAGGTGGGTCTGGTGAGGCTGGGAAGATGACTTCTGAGAGTTTGGGAAGAGTTTGCAGCAGTTAGCCAGGTAAGACAAAAAGGGGAGCAACTGAGGCAGGAAGAGTAGCCCATGTTATTTCATGATGGCTTAAATAGCAAGGTACTGGCAGGTTCAAGGGTATGGTACACGTGAAGTAGTGTGGAGGGCAGATACATGGGAGGAAGCCAGGTGTCCAACCAGGAGGGCCCCTGTGCCACACAAAAGAGCTGACAGCAAGAAAATGTATATTCAAGTGATCCAGTGAGATATGATGAGGGCTGACATCAGAGAGATGAAGTAGCAAAGGAAAAGGTGATGGTGAATAGAGGAGAGATTTATTGCAAGAACAGAGAGGTGTTAGTAGCACATTGGATGCAGAGGATGATAAAGAGGGAGCACTCCAGAATTCTTTCCAGGTTGTCTCTTTAAAGGTCTGAGCTGCTTCTGATTTTCTTGTATTCTCCCTTCCTTTCTCTCCCTCTCCCCAGGAACCAGTGGATTACACATTATATGTGTTCAGGTAATTGTTGAATGAGTTGAAATCCAAGGTATTTCAAGTATACGGTTGTTGCTGTTGTTTTTTAGTTTGTAACTATACAAACAAATAGATCAACACACTAATTAAAACGGAAATAAGACTTCTGCATTTCTGACCAATACAAGGATACCAGTTTCCACTGCATCCTTCCTTGATCATCAGGCATTCTGACACAAAAGGAAAAGAAAGAAAAGGGACTCTCTACAATAATGTTCCTAAATATACTGCTCTCTGGGTAGAAATAACACTGAATTTCTTTTTCATTTCCTATCACTGCTGTTTTGCCACTGCTGGACTGTAATAGATCAATGACATCATCACATCCCAGTGATGCAGGAAGGCTCCCTACTCAAGAATAAACTGCCTTACATAGAAGACATTTAGAGAAATGAATTATGCTAATCATTGGCAAGTTACACAGTAATGATTAAAGAATTAGTTGTATGGTATCTTGCTCTGAACACAGTCACAGAGCTGGATATCACAGAAAATTTGAAACTACAGAAATCTTTGTGGATCATCAGACTATCTTTTCCAGCTATTGTGTCTTACACTGGGAATCATGACTCAGGACACATATAATTTATGTAACAACATTTCAATTCCATTCTTCCATTATTGTGTTACAGCTATTTCAAGTGGCACAAAATTAATCATATTTTTAAACAGAGAAAAATCTATTATTTCCAACATACAAGAGATGGTGTTAATTTCATTTTCTCTTCATATGATCATTAAAATGTCAAAAATGTTTTTTATTTTGCTTAGCATTGTAGAAAATTGTCATTGAACTCAAATACACATACGTATAACACTGACTAAAAGTAATTAATCTAGCTTACAACAAACATATGACAGGGCAATTATTTACAGATAGTTTTATAAGTAAGTGATTCTCCCATATTTTGATTCTCTTCTGAATGGTTAAAAAGCTAAACTGGAAAGTTAAGGCTAATACATGCACTCTTCCCAATAGATCTCTTATACCTACACAATGACAAAATTGAGTTGAATTTCTAAACCAAGTTTTCAAATTTATACTAAGAAAAGCCAAAAAACAACCCCATTAACTGATTCTACCTGGGAACATCCAAACCTCTATCCATGCTTCTGTTTAATCTTAGAAGGAGCTAGAAGCATCTCAGAGACCAGCAACATATAAACTTCATCAGTTTCTATTACCATTATAACCTCTGCATTTTGTTAAATATCCCTTCACTAGCTCTAGAAACCATCAAGAAAACCTCACAAAATGAATAAAAATAACAACAGCGCAACAAATATCCAAAACTTTATTGAGCAAAACCACACTAAACATGTTGTTTGAAACCAAATAGCTATTGGGGTTGGTGAGGGTGTGGGGATCATGGCCATAGTATTCAGGGTCCAATTTACTTTGAGGCCAGCATGGATAGTAGAATATTTTTATCTTAAGTTTTTCTTTCACAGAATTCAAGTCCTCAAGACATTATCATTGGACAGTATCCCAGAAAATTAAACACAAATCCCTGAGCTAGAGAAGAATGTTCATGGTCTCCATAAATCTACTTAATGGAACTCAAGCCTTCCCTTGGACAGATGTGGAAGACCTGACTTAAACAATATGAAGTGTTCCATCTAAAAATGACACAACATAACTCACTCCCTTCACCCCTCTATACCCCAGAGGACCCTCAAACACACCCCTGAGTTGTGACCAAGCACTTCCTTCACCTAAATATTATGGCTTGCAGATATTATTATGCAAAGATAAAGCATTAATTTTCAAACTTCATAAACCATTCTCCTATTTCCTCACTGTCCTTATTATTTATAGATTATTGCACTTTTTTTTTATACCTTGAATTGTCCAGATAATAATTTTAATTCTCCACATCCACCATGGCAACAAACACTGCCACAGAAATAAGTACCCTTGGGCAAGTCTCTTTACCGCTCAATTCCTAATTTCTCCAGCAGTAAATCTGTCTGCAAACATGTCATTTATCAGTTCTCTGAACAAATATCTATCAAACTTCCACTGAAGAGAGGCAAAGAACTGGTGTTTTCTGCTCAGAGTGCTACCCAAGTGCTCACAGAGTGGGTACCCAAGAAATACATTGGTGACTAACCAGAAAACATAGTTCCTACACTTGATATCTTAGCAAAATGCTGAATATTTGTAGAATTGAGAAAAAGCAGCAGGTAAAGAGTGAAACATGTTCCTGGTAAGAAAAGTAAAAGTGAAAGTTGCTCAGTCGTGTCCGACTCTTTGTGACCTCATGGACTATACTGTCCATGGAATTCTCCAGGCGGAATACTGGAGTGGGTAGCCTTTCCCCAAGGGGTCTTCCCAATCCAGAGATCGAACCCAGGTCTCTCAAATTGCAGGTGGGTTCTTTATCAGCTGAGCCACAAGGGAGTGGCTGGAGTGGGTAGCCTATCCCTTCTCCAGCAGATCTTCCCAACCAGGAATCGAACCGGGGTTTCCTGCATTGCTGGTGGATTCTCTACCAACTAAGCTATCAGGGAAGCCCTCTGGTAAGAAAACTAATCATCAGTCAAGAAATAAGTTTTTAACGAACATTCATCTACCATGTATGCTGTAAGATATCCAGATGGATCCAGAAGAAAAATGTCTGGCCCCTAAAATCTGTACTCCATTGCTGAAGTATTACTTATTTACACACAAAAAAGATGAAGCAACAGTTCACCTACCATGTAATCTGTAAGATATCCAGATGGATCCAGAAGAAAAATGTCTGGCCCCTAAAATCTGTACTCCATTGCTGAAGTATTACTTATTTACACACAAAAAAGATGAAGCAACAGTGAAATATAGTGTAAAAATAGTGCAATATCAAGAACTAAAATATAGTAGACTGCTTCTGAATGTCAGAGACTGAAATTAGAGAAAAGTGAAGGTGAACTGGGATCAGGAAGAGTTTAGAAGGAAGATTTGACCCTAGAACCTGAGCCCCAAAGGAAGCAAAAAAGCTGATCAAGTGTGAGCATTTGAGGTGAGAGGGGCAGAGAAAAGATGGAGACACTCAGAGGGAGCATGAGATGCCAGGCCTTTGGAAACAGAGGACCAGCATCATGAGGAGGCCATGCCAGGTTTAAGATTTCACGCAAGAGAAAGTAAGGAGCCAGTAGAGGAACAAGGAAACCACACTGTGACTAAGAAAGATCACACAACCCTTTGTTACATGTAAGCAGGTCTGAAGGCAGGGACAGCAGATAAAGGCTCTTTCAGGGACACAGCCATGAGATGGTACTGGTGAAAACAGGAATTCCATTGCATTCCAAGAAGACAAATCGACAGCATTTACTGATGTGATGAAGAAGTGTGCAAAGAAGAAATCCAGATTTTTAGCCAGAAGGACCCAGAAGAACAAAGATGATAATGGCAAAACTGATGAAAGAGAGTTGATAAGTTTGAATCTGGAGAAGTTAGCCTAAAAAAAAAAAATCTGTAAAAATAATACATAAAAATCATAGGATTTGAAGTCTACTGATGTTAGTATTTTGGTCAGCATTATAGTCCCTGCATAAACCATGGCCGCAGATGTGTCAACTAGAGAAGTAAAGGCAAAGAGAGAAAGGCAGCAGTTGAAGTCTGACAAAGACTCCTACTCCTTGACCAAACTTTAGTCAGGCCCCTTTGAACCCTCTTCCAACCATGTCTCAACCTTGAACTGCAAGCTCTGTCTTTGCAGTCTCCAGTTTCAGCACAAATTCTTCTAAGCCAGTTTAGAGAGAATCCCCCCCATCCTCAATATCTGATCAAATTCCCCATCTCCCACCATCCTGTCCTTTTATCTGATCACCCTTGCCTGTCTCCAACAAGAATCCTGTGAGGTCAGTCTCACAAGAATGACCCCTGCCCACAATTACCCTTAATAATTTCCCAGCCTCCAATTTCTCTTGCAAGCTAGCTCCCTGACTATAAAACCCCACTTATTCTTGTTGTATTCAGAATTGAGCCTAGTATTTCCCCACTGTAACAGTCTTGACACCACCTGTCACAATAGTCTGGATTAAAGCCTTCCTTATCATTTTGACAAGTTTCAGAATAATCTTTTCTTTAACAAGGGTCAAGTCAAATGGATTACCTATTATTAAAGGGTCACGAAGAGTCTGTGCGAAGGGGAGACAGAGCTCCATTTCTCAGGAAGGAGAAAAATAATAATCAAATATCAACAAAACAATAGCTCTGACCCCATCAAGAGCAATACTAGAATATCATTTGTATCATACTTTATAAAACAATTTCACATATATTATCTTACAGTTAAATCCTCACAGAGCATGAGACGGTTGGATGGCATCGCCAACTCAATGGACATGAGTTTCCCAAACTCTGGGAGATAGTGAAAGACAGGGAAGCCTGGCGTGCCACAGTTCATAGGGTCACAAAGAGTCAGACACAATTTAGGGACTGAACAACAACAATAACGAATCCTCACAACAGTCCAAAAAGTCATAGAATTTTTTTATTTTTCCCAAACAAATCAAAAGTGGAGAGAGTCAGAATGGGCCGGGGTCACACAGTTCCTGTACCATCAGGAGCCAGGGTACAATTTGCTGACTGCTCAAGGCAGTTCTGGTTTGGGGTGAACATATCTGAGGAATTCTACTGCAGTCACAGATGACCACTTCTCTTGAAGTTAAAAATATGCCCCTGAATTTAAACCCTTATAACCATGGAAGTAAGTGTTCTCTGTTCTGTCAGAGAGCACACGCTTCATCCTATGTTCTCAGAGGCCCAGTGTCTATGCTGCAATCCCAGCTCTGTCTGTCTCTTGCAAGTTTGGATGGAGATAGTCCACCTGTTCTTGAGGCTCCATCTAGTTGACAGTATATCCTTCAGATCTTTTTCATCATGAAGTCTCTGCAACAGTGAGGTCACTCACTTCCTCACTGGGACGTGACCAGGAAAGGCAAGAAGCTTGGTACTCAAGAATGTGTTTCTCATAGCCCTGATCCCTGGATTTCCGAGGACCCTGCTTACAGAGCTCCCAAACATATACAATATATACAAGCACAGAAGTGCTCTCACTCTGGCACAGAGTACTGCTCCTGCACTGATTCTTTCCTGGTGAGAGTGGGAAGGTTCCAGATAGTGTTGATGACAGCCTAATATCTGTCCAGACTAAGAGCCTAAACAATTGACATTTTATTTACATGGCTGATATTGAATGAAGTTCAATATTTATTGATTCTTGCTTGTTTGCTAAGGGCTATGATGTAGAAAATGTGCCATTAAAAAAAAAGGAAATTTTACTTATTGGACTATACAGAATAGAGGCAATTGAAAGTCTGACAATCCTATATATAGAACAATTGTTTTGTCCCTTTAATTCATGGTAAGACAAATGTTAAACATAGTAAGTTTTGCCTTCTGGGGCAGCCTTGGTTGCACTTGGGAATGCCTAGAGTCATTGCCAGTGGAAGGTGAGTCGACTCAGGAAGAAAGAAAGGTAGACAAAGGAAATGGAGGAAAAAGTATTATCCACACAACACTTAAATTATGAAAAATATTAGTACTATCACCAAGGATCATAAAGCCTAACTCTACTTGTGCTATATTCCAAGTGTGGGCACTGGTAAAGTTTCCTGGGCCAATTCATGAGCTTTGGGACTAAAGCAGAGAGAGCAAGCAAGTGGCCTGAATGGCTCTCATAGCTGTAGTCATCACTCTTCCTCCGGGAACCTGGGACAGCAGCCCCTCCGACTGGGAGAAGGATACCTGTGATGTGGCGGAAATTAGAAATTTTTACATGCTGCATCTGACAATGCACTTGAAAAGTTTTTTAACGGAAGAAATCTGATTCTTGCATAGAAAAGGAGTTTTCAAGTTAATTCAGGCTCACAGCACAAATGAGCTGAGACAGCAAACTTAGGTTAGCTCCCACACAAGATTCCTGCATCTCCTTAAACTATACCCTTATTTGCTTAAGTTTTCTTTTTTTCCTGTTATTGTACAATAGAAGAGGAACTCAAAATATCTATGGTGACTTCAAGTTTCACATTCTGATTGCATTTTCAGAGCATCATTTGATATCCGTGAAAAGTAGCACTTGGAAAAATATCTTTACATGATTTCTAAGAAAAGTAGAATACGACACCTCTGAAGGTATTGATTATGTTACTTGGGAAAGCTCTAATAACTGTGGCTTGTCAGGCAGAATGAAGAACTAGCTTCCTCTGGCATCATGTTCAAAGCAACAGTGAAGGAGAGGATAAAATTGAGGAAAAGGAATAACAGGTAATTCCATCCTATTTTAAAAAGCCAGATAACTGACACTGGGAGTTATTTGAAAAGGCAAATACTGCATGGCAGGCCTTCCATGGCTACTGTAATTCTATACCTTTACCAAAAATTTTGTATGTATTTATTTCCATTTTCCCATAATTTAAATCAAATCACTGAATATTTATAAAGGAGAGAAAAAAGAAAACTGTTTTACCTTGAGCCATAATAATCAAAGAGATTTATTTTAATTTGGTTCTCTACTCTGAATGTTTCCAGACAACCCCAGCGGTGATTTGATTCATTGTGACCATCTGAGAATAGCTTTTTGAGACAGCAACATCATTTCAGTCGGGTTCTCATTTTGCCTTACTCTTGTTAATACCATTTGATAAGACCATAACTAGTAATTTTTGGATATTTGTTCACTTTTTATTTTGTAACAATTTATATTTGTTCAGCTTGATTTTAATTTGGAAAAGGCTTATATATATATTTTAATTAAAGGAGAACCACTAATGCTGTAAAAGTCTGCTTTTAAAAGAAAATCTTTCACAGAGAATCAGGGAATTGAAAGCATCATTTGTCAGTGGGTCACTTTGGGCACACTTCATCCATGAGACCTTGAGGACAGAAGCTGGGAGGTTTTCTTGAGTCAAACAGCACTGTGAAATCTACTAACAGCCAACAATAGGGGGTTGCTTCAAAGAGTATGATCACACAACCAAAACTCTCTTAAAATACATTTATGGATAAGAATTTTATTTAATTAATGCCTCTATGTCCTATACACATCTACCCTTCACACAACTGTTAAACATATTCATTTAATGCCTCCTAGGTGTGTGCACAATGGTCACTGTTAAGGGGACAGAATGATGAACAATATAGGGATCTTGTCCTCAAGGGAAAAGAAAGCTAAAATTTGTGGGACACCTACTATGTGCCATACCTTAAACTGTATCTTAGTTACAACCACAATCATTCTCAAGAATAAACTTGAGAAGTCATACATTTGTCAGCTAAGTGATAAAAAGGCTTTTTTCTTTTAATGTATCTTCATTACTGTATCTCCATACTTGTGAATTTGTATGATTTCTCTATAAATTAATGCAAGAAAGAAGCTATGTCCCTTGTGCCTTCCTTTTCTTTAGTCTGAAGTTAGGGAGGAACAGAATCTCACATTTATCCAATTTCATTTCTCCTTAACCGACCCCCTTCATTATTTTCTTAAAACAACTCACAGTCAGTTAGAGATTTGCACTTAAGAGGCTATTTCTGGGCTTCTGTTGCTGTATCTGGAGTGAGGGAGTGTGGGTAAGCAGAGAAAACCTGACTCCAAGTACAGGCTTTCCTTTGTACCTCGATGGACAATCAACAGACTAAGTCAGGAAAGGAATTCCAAGTATAGCTGCCTTAATAGGCTAAAATTAGAACGAGGGGTAGGACAGAGAATGAGGAACAGAAAAGCAAGCAGAGAAGCAAGGAGAGGCTACATAAATGTATTTTGTAAACTCTTGCTCTTGGAACCTACAATTATTATTATTATATTTATTTAAGCAAATTTTTAAATAACTATTTAAATGCTAGCTGTCTCGACATTAAATCCTCTTAGTTCTGTATATCATGGTGGGGAAAGAGCTTAACAGTCAAACTGTCCTCTGATCAACAACTCAAATGACATTTTAAGAGTCATTCCAACATATTTGGTTATTAGACAGGTTTACTGGAAAAATAAAATAAAAATGAATGCCTGATCATTTCAGTTTTTAATCCAACACTACAAGGAACATTTATGTAGATGAAATATACTTGTAATAACAGTGCTTAAAAATAAACGCTATTAAGAAAGCTTAGGGAATGATTATATTTTATTCAATAGAAAAAAAAACAGTTGAACTCTGCTCTTGTCTTCTGTTTCAACATTATGTCTCTGTCCCTCCTCCTCTTGTAATAAATATTCTCTTGCCAGCCCTGTTACTGACAATAATGTAGGTGAACTCTGCACCATGGACATCTGTCATTATTAATGACCATGGGAGAGAGAAACGATAACTCACTCTTTTAGGAACCAAGAGAGCAAAACGCTATATAAATTTCCTTTCACATTTTCTGATGCTAGAATATTTACATTTAGCCTTTCAAAATTCACCAGTAAGCCTCAGTAGCAGAATAGGAAGGAAAAAAACTCACATTTTAAAATGTCAGTTGAAAAATACTGTTGATACAGAAGACACTTGTTGCTATATGAAAGTTTTTATGAAAACAATGTTACATACACTATGTTTTAGGTATACAATACATATAATCCTTTTAAAGCTCAGCCTATAAAGAAATGTTATGGAAGGAACATTTTTTTAACTCTCAGGCTTAAATAACTTTTAATATGACTAGCCCATAGTCATACTAAAATAAGAGCATTCCATTCAGTAAGTTTGTAAAAGCATATATTTATTTTAAATTAGGCCTTTTAAGTATTTGTACTTGAATATTGAGAGTATTAAAATACTATGTTTTTATTATCAAAATATAAACAAAATGATATAGAAACAAAGTAAAAGATAGAGATACGTGCTGCTTTAAGAACAAAGAGCCCTTATTAACTTCTCAGAAAAATGAGGATGATTGTGTTAATTCTGTGCTGGAAAATAGCCACACAAGTCTGTATTAGCCATTTCTTACTAGAAGGACAGATAATATTCTCTAGTAAAATAAAAATATACCAATTCATGCAGACATTGTATTTCAAGCTAATTCTTAGGTAACAACCTTCTCTGTCTCTTCTCAATTTTAAACTACCCACTCTTAGTATCTTTTGCTTCTTAGTATTGAGGCTGACGAAATGTATCATGAGGGTTATTTTGACTTTTCCTAAACATAGGTTTAAGACTTCAATAGACTGGAGGGCTCAGTTTAAGCCACTATCATGCTCTGCTACCTCTTTCTTGTCTTCCCACTGCTCCTTGCACTGTTCTATTGACGTGTGAAATTCTAGAAATGTCAGCTTTTGTCAACATTACAGTCTACACTGATATTAATACCTTTTTAAGAAAGCATAAAGAGATACTAGAAAACAATTTTGTCTTTCAACAGATTTTTAGAAGACAGTAAAATATCCATAAATTTAAAACATTCTCTACCCAAATCCCAAACTGAAATGTAGTTTTCCAAATGCAATGCCAAGTATAAATGTAACTGTATATGCCAATGAATACTGTAGAAATAACTCCAGATTTCACATCTGTTTAAATGATAAATCATGCCAAATAATAAGGAAACAAAAAAAATAAGCAAAGAAATATGAAAAAAGGATAGTCAGAAGTAGGCCCTACACATCTCCCTGAAAAGTGTCAGACTCCTCCAGATACTACACGATAGCAACAACCAAGACAAATGTTGATCTAAGAGATATTCTACTAGCAACCTTTAAGGAAAATAATCCCTCAATTTTTATGTGCATATGTCAATGAATGAATCAATGAATCGACAATAATTAGATTTCAATTATCTATTCCACCAGCCACCAAAAGGTACACTTAACTGAAATGTCTGTCTACACTCACTTTCAGAAAAAATTAAATCCAGTCAAACGTTTGGTTTTTCTTTTTTTTTTAATTATATGATGCCAAAATAACCAATTTGAAATTGTCATTTTCCATTTTGTTTTCAGTGCAGATGGAAATACACTAAAGAAAGGCAGCAGGCTCTGTGTTGGGAAAGGGTCTCTTCAATTTTAACAAATGATCCTAGCACTTCTCGTATTATTACAGAAGCGAGACTAAGGGTGTGAGGTTTGGGAGAACAAGACGGAGAGAGGATTTTCTCTACAAATTTTCCCTCCTCTGAATCTCCTGTAACAAATTTTCAGGTTGAATCAAACCATTCCACCAAAGCTCATAAAGAATAAAATCTGTTTGCCTTCTGGGATGTGGAGAGCTGTGGGGAACACATTTTTCTGCTCCCAACTCCATGCCTGCTCTTATCTCTCCCCACCTACTCATGTCAGATGACAGAATTAGGCCAAATGGGTTTGTTTCTATCTCTGGTACTGTTTTCGCTTAATAGACTTCCCTCATCAGAGGTCTATACCTTATTCCCACTTAAACTTTTAGTCACTAAAACTAAAAAAGAAGCATCAATAAACATTTTAGGGACATAAAATCATTCCATTCAGCCAACTGTTTCAAATCAAATTAGTTCAAAACACTTTATCCTTAAGATTGCAAAAACACTGTGATACTAAATATTCAATATTATCAGTCAGGCAAATTGGCCCAGGTCAAATGAGCAAATTTTTTAAATGAGATTGCTAAATTTCTCAACTTGATAGCTTCGTAATAAATAATGTGCTTTCTATTCAAGCTGTACATTAAGTCTTTTATGTGGCCTTAAGGCACTCTCTGCTGGCTATGCCCATTACAATGTAGCCATAGAAACTGACACATTTATTTCTTGGATTAGTGTGCCATTGAAAATATTAATATGATGCAGTAAATGGGGATTTAATCTAATCTACTGATGGTAGGATGAAGTTAGTAAAAGGTTGAGTGCCCTTATGGAGAAAGAAAGATTATATCTGCAGAGAGAAGCTTGTTACTGGTTACAAAGATCAACTAAACAGCCTATGACATCTTATGCACTTTCTACGTTTAAACAGACTTTGTCAAACTCAGCATGGAGGCTTTCTGCAGGCCAAAGAATGCTTTTTCACACATATATTAAAGATTTCAACATCCAAGTTGAAACACCTTTTATCCATAGGCATAAACAAAATAGGACACCTCTCACAACATACTTTGCGAAACATGGCACACAGGGTGAAACTGACATGCCCAAATCCATTTTGTTAATAGTAAAATTTGTTTTATTTTGACTTGAAAGTATTTGCTTAGCCTTTCACCTCTGCCAAGGGTTACCAAAAAAAGAAACATAGAAGAACTTCACCAAAGAAAGCCAGTTTTATTTAACATGTTCTGAGAAAACGCAGCTAATTACTTTCACCATTCATTTTGTTAATTTCTAACTGGAAATCAAATATTGATAAATACTCCTTTTGCACACTTGACTCTGATGTCTCCTAATAATTCATAAGATTCCAGGTCTGTCCCCCCTTTCACTCTGCAGCAAACTACATAAATTTCAAAGATATATTCTGACAGATGAGGCATTATTGAAAAGCAAAGTACAGCACTTTGTCCTTGAAAAGTTAACATGTAATGCCATAAAGTATTCAAATAATAATTTACTCAATCTTTCAGGGTAATTAATTAAAATGCTCGAGATGTTGGAGAAAATCACCTTGAGCTTATAAAACTGGAAAGCCCCCCTTTTCCTCTCTGCATGCAAGCTGCCCCTGCAGACCTACCACATGCTTTCCCAGTTATAGGGTTTGATTTCAGAAGATAATAAATAGCCAGGATCTAATTTTGCCATGTCACAACCGATTATGTTTCACAAGAAAAGGTAGAGTGCTCACCTACCAGATGAAGGTGAAACATAAAACCACTTTTATTTATGTCATGTGTCCAAATTCAACTCAACCTGGCCCTGGGTACTGTGAGTGTGTGGACTTCCATTGTCATGTGAATTTATGTACCTCAAGAAAGTGTCAAATATAAACATAAATTTAATCAAAGGTCTGGAAACCTTTATTGCAGAAAAAAAAAATAAAACACACTTTTGACATCTAATATAAATTATTTTAATGTGTTTTGTTACTACTTTTCAGAAGGTCACAAAGAAAGAATAAGACATTAAACAGACACAGTCTATGACTATCTTAATTCAGGTGATGATTATAGCCGTATAATTTAGACCCAAATTCATTTTTAAAGGCTTTTTTTTTTTTTTTTTTTAACTTTCAGAAGTTCATGTCCACTCACTATCTTAATCAACTGTAGTGGTAAGTTGCTCAACTGTAACCACGTAAAGGAAAGTTTACCATAGGAATTTATATTTCCAATGGGAATATAATCAGGCCTGAGTCTTTGACCCTCTGAGTAAAACGAAAGCCTCCAGACATTTTCTGGACGAGCTAGGTCACAAATACTTTTCTAGATCACGAATATAACTGCTCCAGCAATACACGTTGGGTGCAGAATAGAAGCAAAGTGTAGACATCAGAGTTCCTGTTGCTGTTCATGTCAGGAGGATAAAGCAGAAGGCTGATAACAATAGATTAACAAGGCCCGGGTATTACTCAGCCGTTCCCTTCAGTTGGATAGGCTTTGGACAGAATTTTAATGACTAAAAAAATTGCATATGATGAATAAGGATGTCATTTTCAATTAACGTGAACAAAGGATCATCCCCATATTTGGCAAATGAGGTAGCCGTGGTGTAAGAAAAGCTGGGGCATTCACAGACAATGCATCACCCTCGCGAATCAAAACAAGCTCATGACATTTGGTACCCTTGCTCTGACGCGGCCGTTTGTTTCTAGCAGGTACTTATTACCCATAGGTTAAAGAGGCCCTAAGAGTCTCCCATTAACTAAAAATAATACTGAATTGAATATTGTTAGGAGTTAGTGAGGGGTCACCCTAAACCTAAATGGACGGCAGATCGCGTCAGCACCCAAGATAAAACACCTTGAGCCCTAAAAACAACTTACAACTGGTATCCGTGACAAACCGGAAATCTAAATCGCAATAAAGTTTGACCTTGAGGGAACTTACTTTGCAGAAGGACTTCGAAGAGCGCCTCACGCTGACAGGAAAACTAACGAGTTCACTCAGGACGCAGCTGGAGCTCAGGGTGTAGCCTGTGTGACGTGCTCAGGGCGTACTATGCACGCCTAGGACGTAGCATGCGTGCTCATGACGTAGCGTGTGTGCGCCCAGGACGTAATATACGTGCCCAGGACGTAACATGTGTGTGTGTTCAGGATGTAGCATGTGAGGGTTGTGTGGGACAGCCCTTATCCTTCCGTCATTTCCTACTGAGTGTCCTCACTAGGAGCCTGTCTTGAGTTCACTTGGTTGCGCGACCACCATGGCGACCTCTTTCAGCTCTTCAGTGGTCTGCTGGGAGATTCAGTTAGAGTTCCTGAAAGTCCTTTAGGTGTCTCCTGTTTTAAGAATTGGGCTGTCAGAAGTGACTTCTCAGATTCAGTGATTGCCAGGGGAGTCCATTCACTCGTTGGTGGCATGTAAGAGCCTCCGGGAAACAAGGCTAGCCTTACTTAATTCGAAGTATTAACCATAAGTTCTGTGGCTAATACTACCATCCCCTCTGAGACTATAAGGCTCAGCAGTCTCCAGTGATAGCACAACAAACTGAAGACCCCACCAGACTCAATTTACTGGCCATTGATGTGATCAAGTGCTTTCTGCACATTATGGCAAAATATGAAATCGTTTTTCCCCAAGAATCTTCTACTGGGTTACACAAAGTTAAATAACAATCCAGCAGGACTTCTCAGTCTTTTATAAGCTAACATGTAGTGAATCTCTTGTGAATGTATGCAATTATGTTTTCTTTTTTTTTCGCCTAGGACAACATTTCTTTCATGGAGCACCTATTAAAAACTTCATAAAATACTCATATTCTCAGCAAATAGTCTGGAAAACCTCACTGTAGGTAACTGAACTAAAGTTATTATCAGCATATTTATTGCTCTGTAATTCAAGTTTTTCCTAGATGGGAGAGCTCTTTGTCTTTGGTAGTACCCATGTTGTTTCCAATGCATAATACCATCTACATAAAGAGCTGGATGTTGTGTATTCCTTGTGCATTTCTAATGAAATATGCAAGGGCAAACCAGAGAATGCCAAGAGCACCTGATAGTAATAGAAGCTTTTCCAAAGAAAGGAAGGGTCCTGCATGCCAAGGAGGATTAGACACAGCTTTCTCAAGGCTATAGGCTCCTTAAAGAAGAAATTGGGGTATTCCTAGAACCGCTTTTAGATGAGTCCATAGCATTGTCCACAATTCCTCTTTCTTGTCTTGACTGGCTCCTTCCCTTATTTCACTGCACCTATTCACTCATCTTTTCAAAGCTTCTAACCAACTCCATCTCACCCCTCTGAGCATATGACCTTGCTTTGTTCACTAAGTAACCAGGAACATTGGTGGGCACATCTTCAAGTTGGAGACCTGTAAAATAAATCAATCACCTTCTATATTTTTCCTTACTTGTTTTCTCCAGTGGCAAAGCATTGGTGCCCCTTCTTCCACTGAAGGCAGCACTCAACCAGCTCCACTTTGACCTCAGTGGGTCCTTAGATTGTTTCCACAAGATCTGGCTACATTGTTTCACCACTCACTCTGCTTATGCAGCAGCACCACCTTCTCCATATAAACATACTCAAAAATAACCACTCCAGCTGCCTGCCTCCCCCAAGTACAACTCAATCTCTTTCCTTTCTCCTCAGGTAAATGTACTGAAGAGCCACCCACACTCTCAGTCTCGACAGCCTCAGTTCTTCTCATTCCTAAGTCCATCATTATCTGACTTCAAGACTCATCACTCCATTAATACTTTCATCAAGTTGCTGATGGTGTCCATATTGGCAAATTCTGTGGCTATTTACCCATCTTTATCTTATTATAATATTCACTATTGACAATATACTCCCTAGAACTCTATATTCCCTTGGCTTCAGTGACATCAGCTCAGTTCAGTTCAGTGTCTGACTCTCTGCGACCCCATGGACTGCAGCACACCAGGCCTACCTGTCCATCACCAACTCCTGGAGTTTACTCAAACTCATGTCCATTGAGTCAGTGATGCCATCCAACCATCTCACCCTCTGTCATCCCCTTCTCCTCCCACCTTCAATCTTTCCCAACATCAGGGTCTTTCCCAATAAGTCAGTTCTTCGCATCAGGTGGTCAAAGTATTGGAGTTTCAGCTTCAACATCAGTCCTTCCAATGACATCCCTCTATCCTAATTCTGATTCTTTTAAAATCCCTTCCTCTGGTCATCACTTAAAACTTGGGTTCCCTCATGATTCCATTCTTGGTCTGTTATTCTTCATTCACAATAAGCTATTCCTGGATAATACAAACAGACAGGTCTGGGTTTTAATCTAACCTAGTTTTTTGCTTAGCTCTTTAGCCTGTTTTTTCACCTGTAAATTAATGATAGCAGCCCTTTTATAGGGTTGTTATAATAATTAGATAATCCATGTAGAGTATACATACATGCCTGGTACATGGTATCAATAAAGGTTTGTCATATTGGGAATGATTTTCTTTATCAGTCACTGTCATCTAACCAATCGTCCATATCTGATTTTCCCTCTTGTGTACATCACAAATCTTTCCATTGATTTCTGCCATGTTAGATCAATGTTGCCACTTCATTCTCCCTTCATCAAGATCAATGGTTTTCAAAACTTCTTCCAAGAACTCCTAGGATTCCTCTTTTTATATCTACTATAGTTATTAAATTTCAGTATATACTTTTTAAAAAAGCTTTTGTTTGTATAAAAAGTCCGAAGTCTATCAGATCTGATAGATTACTAATTGGCATTCCTGTTTTCCATCCTGTCTTTACAAATCCATTCACTGCATTAAAGCCAGAGTATTCTCTCTCTACAATCTACATTGGATAGGCTACTTCCTCAATAAAACGTTTAAATGGCTTCTTATAAACATCAACAAATAAATGTCAACCTCTCTAACACAACCCATGAGGCCAGAGTCTAAGCCCAGCTTCAATCCTTCTTGTTCTAGCAAAACCAATCTGCAAGCACTTCCCCAAAAGCTCAGGATGAACCACATGAGTGCTACTAAATCACTTCAGTCATGTTCAACTCTTTGCGACCCTATGGACTGCAGCCCGCCAAGCCCCTCTGTCCATGGGATTCTCCAGGCAAGAATACTGGAGTGGGTTGCCATGCACTCCTCCAGCATGACCCACACTCTCTGTTTATGTTGGTCTCTTGTTTTGGGAAACACTTTCCACCTTTCACCTGGCTAATTCTTACTGGATTCTTCATTTCCCATCTTCTTCTCCAGGAAGTCTTCTTTTAAGTCCAGGCTGGATCAGGGCCTCCCTCTGTCCTCCCTATGCATTGTTCTACTATAGAATCTTCCACAATACATTGTATTAATCACCTATTTATGTCTCTCTCTACTCTACCAGATTGTGAGCTTTTAGGGACAATGACTGTATCCTGAACTCCCATGCCTAGGTCAAGATAAGTGTACTAGAAATGTTTGTTGTTCTAATACAAACTGTGTATTCTTGAGAAGCAACAAGGTGTAGCAGAAAGAGCACTGGACAGGACTGGCAAACAGGTGGTGAGCGCCTTTTGGTAACCTCACCAAAACCAGTGATCACTGCATCTAGAAGAGGGATGGAGGCTGCCTCTGAGCTGAGCCAGGAAACCAGAAGACCTATTAGCACTTTCTCCATGGGCATGGAATGAGGTCACAGTAGACCTCCTGTGATTGAGACCTTTCTGTCCTTGCTACATAGGCTCCAAGGGGAAAGTCTCCTTCCAATCCTAGCTTCATCACTTACGAGCTACCAATTATTTATTACACCTGAGCTTCATCTCTCTATAACTGTGTCCACTATCTATCACAGTTGCTAAGAAATAATGTAGGTACAAGCATTTACAGAAGTGGAAAGTCCTTGAACAAACTGGGTCTTAGTCTTATTTTAATTCCCAACAGAATCAAGCAAGGGTGGTAAATGCTCATTTAACATCTAATGAATGATTATCTATTATTGTTATTATCAATCATATATATTATTCATATATATCTATCATTGTATCTATCATACATATTATCATGATATTCATTATAGCTTGCCATTGCCTAAGTGCTCTGTCATATTTCATTTACTTCTAACTGACATATTTCAGTTGCTAAAAGTGCTTTTGAGTCAACTATTGGGAATGGTGTTACTTCAAAAATGTTTCCTTTAAGCCTGGCTAAGTAAATAAACATTTACAGCTATCTGTACACCTTCATAATGTGGGAATCCCTGTCTAAAAATCTACATAAAGTCTTTTCTTTCTACTGTACTGTACAAACTTTTCTGCTCAGTTGCACTTGCAACAGGGACTTGCCTGCCTGAAAATACATTCTTGCTTCAGTATATATATGCTTAATTAAATAATAGAGTTAAGTGGTAACTTGAGTGTCTTAGCTACAAGTCCTATTTTATTTCAAATAATTCAACCTTTCAAAAATAACTCAGGAGGAATCAATTATAGATTTGATCAATTTTTATTGGTCTGTTGCTAAATGCCAATAACAAAATCTCCTGCAGAGAATATCACATCATTTACTCATAGACTTGTTACACTAAACAAGATAAATAAGGACATCAAAGTATCAAAAAAGTGATCAGAAATTATTTACTGAAAAATTATGAAACTAAAACACAGTGTAACAGAGCATGATTCCCATTTGGTTAAAAATTACATGCTTTCCAGATTGTGTAGTACTCAATATATGTTAAATGCATCTCTAATAAAATAAATATTTATGCTTAAATAAAAACAGTAAAAACAGTGGAAAGTTACACCCTAAACTGTTGGCAGAGGTTATTTCTGGAGGTAGAATTGGATGGGAAAGTGGGAATGTTTTGACCTTTTATTTTGTTTATGTCTGCATAATTTATAATATAAGCACAAGAATAAGTTGTATAATTATTACATAATATTGGGCTTGAAAGATTTATAATCATCATAAAAATTTTAATTATTATTATGAGTGATAATAATAACTGAGTTTGAAAGACTTCGTAATTAAAATTTTAAATCAGAAAAACCAATAATCGGCATGAGTCACAGTGTAGAAGGATTTGTGAAGCAGTGCAGAATTTGGAAATAAATACACAGACTGCACTTTTAACAGGTTTGACAGTTCTGAAGAATGAGCAGTATTCCTCAAAGTTATCTATGTCCCCAAGGAGGTATACATTTTTGTGGACAACTTTATAAGGGAAACACATATTTCAGTCACCTTTCATCCTGGTTTCTAAAGAAAGGACACTCAAAGAGCCTTTTGTCTTACTGATGTCACTATACTTGGGAGCAGCACAAAAAAGCCCACTGCTACACTGTATCCCAAAATAATGGTACGAGTGAGAACTAGATCATAATTTCTTTTCCTAATATCTGAATACCATTATTCACCATTTACTAACATTTGCATTTCTTTTACAGCACCATCACTAACTTATATCCTCATTATGCAAGTATCTTATACAGCCTATAATAACCTAAATGCCCAAGGGTAGGAATTATATCTAATCATAATTGTACCTCCCATGGTTTTGTCAATTTTTGTTTTGGTAAGTAATTTGAGGTCACTCATTTTAGGACATAATTTAATTTTGTAATTAGATACATAAAGAAAATATTTACTTTAAAAGTCATTTTTTTTAGCTTTCCATAGATGTTTCAGAGATATATTCTGTCCATATTCTAGCACATTAAAAGAATATACTTAAGATTTCTAATATTTACTTCAAGGGGAGCTTGTTGACTTTTCATGTACTTAGTTTTCCCAAGAATACCCTGAAAGAAAAGTTATACTAAATATAATGAAAGAGAAGCAGATTCTTGCACATTCTTTAAAAACAAGACTTCCATAAGGTGAAGTAAACTAGCATTTCCTTGAGTGTTCTCCCTGAATCATGATTTGACTGTTTAGGCAGACATGCTGGTTTCCTAACTTCAGGAATTCAACAGAACCAGTGGACTGCAGAATAGGTGTCTGGAGATGGATTTATATCAGCTCACTTACTAGTATATTCCTATTGTGTCAGGTGGCTCTAGGGGTAAAGAATCCGCTTGCCAACGTAGGAGATGCAAGAGACATGGGTTCAATCCCTGGATCAAGAAAGTCCCCTGGAGTAGGAAATGGCAAGCCACTCCAGTTTTCCTGCCTGGAAAATTCCATAGACAGAGGGGTCTGGTGGGCCCCAGTCCATGGGGCTGCAGAGTCAGACACTACTAAGCGCGTGCACGCACGTGCGCGGACACACACACACACACACACACAATTCTGTCATTTACTAGCCACATGATTTTAAATAATTCACTTAAACGCTCTGACCCTCAGTTTCCTTTACTGTATAAGGGATGGCCAACTCCCTCTGCCCCCAAGAATTGTTAAACATTTCAAATGTATGTACAAACGCCCTGAAAACAATAAGGGAGAATACCAATTAAAGGATAATTGCTCATTATCAAATTACTTTAAAAGTATAAATGGAATGGTAATGTCTCTTCCACACTCTTATTATCACCTGGTGAGATGGACTAAATGTGGTTTTAAAAATGACTTTAATTAGTTTAATTTTCTAACACCCATTAGCACTCCTAACATTAGGAGTATGAGAGTTTTTGTTCAAGCCCTAATAGGCAAGTCATTACTAAGCCATCATCTTAACTTCCTTGTACTTTTGTCTATTCACTTCTTACTAACTTCATAGCAAAGCTGAAAGTCATAACACACACACAGAGTGCATTCCTCCAGTATAAAAGTGAGTGCCTCTCACCTTTCATGGAATGTGTAGTAGTCAAACTGTGACAATGAAACCCAGATTGCCCTAAAGTATCTTAGAAATAGTTCTCTAAACTCTCTATTACACACAAATTACAAGTCTTTATTTTAGTTAAGAAATTAAAATGCCACTAGAAATCCAAAACAAAGACAATCTGGCTCCCGCTTTGCAGACAATGGTCATAATATCATTTGAGGTAATTACGGAGAAAAAAAAGATTGGGAAAGGCACAGAGGATCACAGGAGGAGGGGTGTCCTGTTGACCCTTGTGGATTCGTTGACACCTCCAGGGGCCACCGCAGGGCAAACACAGCTAAGAGCCAGGCGAAGTGTGTAACTGGTATCTTTGCAACACTTCTTTTCATGAAAGGCCTCCTGTTCTCTCCATCTGCACCCAACTGGTGTGTCCTGGGTACAACTCTAGGGGCATCTTGGGTCAGAACTTCTTTGCCTGACTTCTTGGGGCCTAATATGGCAGTTTATTCATGGGATACATTCAACTCAGCAAGTGTATCAGGGCATGAGGCTAGAGCACCATCCCAGGTGAGACGCACGTTTCACTGTGGCCAGCTGCAGCCCTTGTGTCAGCCTCTGTTCTGGGACCTGACCTTGCTGGAAGGTGCCCAGAGCCACGTGTGGGGGAGCACCTGGGGTTCAGGAGGCCTGCTGGCACCTTCAGGACAGGTGTCCCTAACAGGATGCCGTGTCTGGGACAGTCCTCTTCTCTAGGAGGAGAAGTGCACACGTGTGAAGGCACAGGTGTGATCTTACAGCAGTGCCACCAGCTTCGACACCAGTTTGAGGTACTCCAAAGGAGACTAGTTAATGAATTTCAGAAATGATGTTTACAAGCAGCATGAGGCCCTCTGGCCATGCTGATGCTGCCAGAGTGAGTTTTGAGGCAGCAGCAATATATGTTCATTGAACACTTCTGTTCCAGGCTGGCTGGGTGGTGTTTTACAATCTCTATCATTTACTCCTCACTATAAACTTTACAAAAGAAATAGTATTATTGTTTCACTTTTGTTTTTTTTTTTTAATTTACTGCAACATATAGTATGGCATGTGGGATCTTAGTTCTCTGCCTAGGGGTCAAACCCACATCCCTTGCACTGGAAGCACAGTCTTAACCACTGGACCACCCAGGGAGTCCTTATTGTTTCTATTTTGCAGATGAGGCCCAGAGAAGAACAGAAACTTGCCCTAAGTGTTCTCTGATGCCTCTACAAAGTTCCCTGCTTAGAATTCTTATTTGGGCACATTCTACAGCAGTGTGTTATTCGCTCAGTCGTGTCCAACTCTTTGAGACCCCGTGGACTGTAGCCTGCCAGGCTCCTCTATCCTTGGAATTTTCCAAGCAAGGATACTGGAGTGGGTTACTATCTCCTTCGCCAGTTCTACACCAGAGCTGCTGGGAAAAGCCATGTATGAAATTCAAATAAGTCCACAGTTAGCACTCACTCAATTTCTGCTGTGGCTTTGACTCCAGAGCTAGACAGGTTGACACTGAAAGGCTCCAGTGCTTTCTTGAGGAATTGAAAATAAACTAATTAACGGGTTTTAAAATAGGTAAACATCATATTTCAGGAACATATGACTTTACTAGTATGCTTCCATGTGTCTTTTAAACATAAAGGTTATCTTTGGTACTTCTTCAACTATACTGGTTGTCAAACCAGTTTGTCAACGCACGTTTTAGTTTTCCAGTTTACTTCATTTTGATCAAAGTGTAAAATTCTTCTTTGCCTTAGCTGAGGTCAATTACTTATGGCTCTATCTGGTCAGGGGGCACATTGAGAGGAAAAGAGCACATGAAGCAACCAGCACAGATGCAGCCCACCTTATTGCAGCTAAAAAAAAAAAAGGTGGCTCAGTCGTGTCCGACTCTTTGCAACCCCATGGACTGTAGCCTAACAGGATCCTCGGTCCATGGGATTTTCCAGGCAAGAATACTGGAGTGGGTTGCCATTTCCTTCTCCAGGGAATCTTCCCAACACAGGGATCGAACCCAGGTCTCCCGCATTGTAGGCTTTACCGTCTGAGCCACCAGGAAAGTGCACCTAAGTTGCTTCAGTTGCTTCAGTTGTGTCCAACTCTTTGTGACGCCACGGACTGTAGCCCACCAAGCTCCTCTGTCCATGGGATTCTCCAGGCAAGAATACTGGAGTAGGTAGCCATTCCCCTTTCCAAGGGATCTTCTCGACCCAGGCATCAAACTCGGGTCTCCTGCATTGCAGGAGGATTCTTTATTGACTGAGCCACCAGGGTAGCCCAAGAGAGCTGTAGAAAATGTTTTTTTCAATTTCCTGAGACTTTTGTCTATAAGGCATTGATCTAGTCATTCCTTCAAGTACAGCATCAGACATTCTAGAATATGGGCTTGTATATGTGAACTAAAAGGGTTAAAGATGACTGAAAGTCGAGCCCTAAGAATATATTTTCCTTTTATGTTATTTTCTCCAAATGTTTGATTTTTTAAGTATAAACTCTTTTCTTTTTCAAACCAAGAACTTCTTGAAGTCAGGAACTCTGCCATCTTAAATCCTGCTGATGATTTATTGGTTAAAGAGACAGCAGACTGATAGCAGGCAGGGTAGCCTGCACACTCTCCACTTAAAATAGGAACTTTCAAGGAGTCTAAAACAGCAAAGCTAGGATTTATCCCAGTGATATAAGAACTATAACAATGATGTTGATAAGCCTGTGTGAGCAGGGCAAGAAACTGAGGTCAGCAAGACCCCTGGCTATAGATGCCAATGCTCACTCAGGTTGAGCTAAACCTCTGAAAGAAAGTGAAAGTGTTAGTCACTCAGTCGTGTCCGACTCTTTGCGACCCCATGCACCGTACTCTGCCAGGCTCCTCTGTCCATGGGGTTCCCCAGGCAAGAAAATTGGAGTGGGTTGCCATTCCCTTCTCCAGGGCATCTACCCGAACCAGGGATCAAACTCAGGACTCCTGCATTGCAGGCAGATTCTTTACCATCTGAGCAACCATTCCCAACTCTGGGATTCCTTGACTTGTGATTCTCAAATGCCTTTCCTAACTTATCCGATTAATACAATTAAACATCAGAGAAACGTTTGTTGGATTGCCACTTTAATAGACTCAGGTTCCCATTGAGCCCAGATGGTTCAGTTTTTTAAAAGAAACCTCAATTTTTAAAAAGTGACATTTTCCTGCTAAGACATCAAGTTGGAACTGGTTGAAACCATGTTCAAGTTGGCTCTAAAGTCTGCTCCTTGGAAACTCACTGTGTTGTGTTGTTTGGTCATTAAACTGATCAGATTATAATGAATCCTCATGGTATGTTATGAAGGACAGCACCATCAAGTTTGTAAGTTTGATGTCTCTGATAAAGAGGCCTCCAGTTGCTTTTAGTCACAGAACCTTTTCACATCATAGAATTTGTTGCTATTGTAGTTTAGTTACTGAGTTGTGTTCAACTCTTTTGTGACCCCATGAACTTGAAGCCCACCAGGCTCCTCTGTTCATGGAATTTTCTAGGCACGAATACTACACTCGGTTGCCATTTCCTTCTCCAGGGGATCTTCCTGATCCAGGGAAGAATCCATGTCTCTTGAACTGGCAGGTGAATTCTATACCACTGAGCCACCAGGGAAGTCCATTATAGAATTTTCTGTTTAACAAATCAGCAGATATCCCTGACATTTTAGGCAGGAAAGAATAATGCAGATGATGGAGCTCCTTATTTTGGAGAAAAGATGAGACATTAGTAACTTATCCCACACCGAGTGGTTAGCTCTTTAATTAGCATCTACATCCTGGAATTCCTTGTCCATCTTCTTTCTACCACGTTAAGTTATAAATAGACCATTTATTCAACTCATTTCATCACCATTACTAATCATCAGAGTTATGTAAGAGGTTACCTGGAAGACAGACATCAAATGGTTTAGTACCAAATAAATGAACAATTATGTTATTTCAAAAACTATACTGATAAATGTAATCACTGAATAAAATCCAGGCATATAATCAGTTACCTGAGTATTCCTGAACACTTGACATTATAGATTTAAATGAACACACATACCCATAGAGTATTAGCATTTGGCTCAAATCTCTCTAACTTTTTCAGAGAGGGAAGCAATCAGTCTATGGTGGCATTTGACAGCAGGAAACACATAAGGTGATTATATTTTAACTATTTCCTAGTATATATATTTTAAATGTCATAACTTTAGAAATGTAGTTGTTCTAATGTAAGTACAGTTTGGGAGTGAAATAAAATGATAAAGAAAAACTTCACTGAAGATGGTAACAGACCGTACCATATGGCTCTCAAAGTCAACCAAATCTCCTTTTGGAAAACTCTCAAAGACCCTAAGAACTGGCTTTTATTTTTTTTAAGGCGAACATTTCTCTTTGTAATGTAAAAGAAAGGTTCTTGATTTTGTCATTAAATGTAAATGTATTCCATATTTGAATACATGGCATTCCAGCTTCCATTTAAAGACATGGAGTAGAGTTGCGTCTTTTTTCCCCCTAAAATGCAATTACTGAGAAAAGAGCTTTTGAGTGAATTATTTGAAGTAGAAAATCTTAAACAACCTCTCTCAGGAAAAAGGAGCTCTAACATCAGGCGATACGATGCTGAGGTTGTTGCCACAGACACAAACACACACTATGATATCGTGTGTCTTTGTTTCTTTCTTTTTGACAAAGACCACAAATAAATATCCCAACATCCTAAAACACGCATGCCTAATTCTGCAAGTGGTTATAATGAAGCCCTTTGAATTATTATAAATGCTCGAACATTAAAAATTCATTGGCAAGGAGACAGAGGTGCTTTCTATTTGTGGTGCTCAATTCAAACACAACCACCAAGAATGGCTGATTGTCCTGGGCAAGCACGGCTGACAGCCATCAGCAGGTCTGTGCAAACGGTGTATGGAAAAGGTAATAAGAGCTTCAGGAGTATATTTCAACCCATATAATAAAGTAATTGTGAAAGTGTAATTGCAGTCTGCTTCCTTACCATATAAGGGTAAGGAATGAGATGGTAAGAAAATACGAGATTCACAGAATTATATTGTAAGCAATTTTGCAACGACTGTCTCCCAGAATATGCAGTATTTGTCAGAAAAATCATTTTCAGTACCCTGTAGTGTTTATCTTTGGAAATCCATTATGATGAACCTGAACAAAATGAACATTGATTAGTTCACCATTAAAAAAAATACTCCCTGAACTTAAAAGCAACTTCAAATATAAAAGTAGTATTGGATAATACTAAGTAACTGATTTCAGCTCATTAAAAGCACTGATTAAAAAAAAAAAAAGAATTGCACATAAACCCCGTTCTTTATGTCTGAAAGATAGTTTACATTTCCAAAAATTTAAATATTTGTAAGATTAGAATTTCAATTTTAAAAAATTCATTCCTTGGGCTACTTCAGAAACAATCACTATTGGCTTAAGTTACCAAGTTATCGTATCCCACAGGCTATCAATTGCTCTCATAGCAAGAGTTGAGAAGAGGCAAGGAATGCTGGGTCTCCTCTCAGTCAAACCACCTGGACTAAAAATAGGAAGAGGAGGAAGGAAGGGAAACACGTGAATGAACATAAGGATGTTCAGCACTTAATATGAATAGCACTGAGGTCAAATATGAAAGCTGTCTATTTGATTCTCACCTCACCCATCTTCTATTAATAGGATTATTCGTATCACATCTAAGATTATTACCTCTGCAAGTGACATTTTTTTTCTATTCCTACATTAAGCACAGTTTGTGGTGCACAGTAACCACTTGGAAGATATTTAGTGAATAAAATAACCAATATTTGGAAATGCCATATAGTGGGAAGCTGGGTCTATTGCAACCCTGTGACATGGTCTCTGAAACCCATGGTGAAATAGGCAATGGAACTGAATATGAGGAATCTGCTTTTTCATTATTTTCTTGTTCCACTTTTATAGGACCTTGTAAATAACCATGTGTAAGCTGCAGATGTGTATTCATTCCCCTGGCCTACCATTTCAGATAAAACTTCAAAAGATGTTAAATATGGGGAAAAGCTCCTTGATTCAGATAAGTGAAACAGCGAAAATGCTCGTCTGCCTAAATGAAGTTTCTAGAAGAAAACACATATTTTTTTGTCATTAAAGAGAACAGCTATTATTTACATATGCCTGACTGGTTTACAAAGAACACATTTCAAAGGGAGGTTAAGATTTAAATGAATTTAAGGAAAATGAACAAACCAAGCCTGACTTAATGCTATGCTGTGGACATCAAGTAGATCAGTGGTTGTTGAAACCCTGCATACACCCGTAAAATCTATCCATGTTGTCCTGTGTAACTAGAACTACTGTTTTCCAAGAAGGGGATCCTGATGATGGAGAAGGCAGAAAAGAATGGATGTCCCAAAACAGAAGCCCATTTTAGGCAGATGAGAATACAGGTAAAACAATATAAGTCTAAAGGAATCTTGAAAATAATGTCAGTCATCTTACAAATTCTCTGAGATGGAAGGAAGGAGGATGGGCAAAAAGGAACCCAAACTTCAGCCATCTGTTATGTTATAGGTCTTGCTCCATCCTATACCTGTCCCGATGCACCCTAAATCATCACTATAACCATTCAATTCTTCATGATCTTTTTCTTTTCTTGGATTTTCCAAATTCTTCTCAGGTTAGGCGATGTCCTAATGTCTAACAGCATACTACCACATTTGACAAACCTTTCCATCACTAAGTATACTCAGGTTTTGCCAGGAACTCCAGGATCATTCTCTTCTGTCTGCGTGCGTGCGTGCGAAGTTGCTTCAATTGTGTCCAACTCTTTGTGACCCTATGGACTTGTAGCCTGCCAGGCTCCCCTGTCCATTGGATTCTCCGGGCAAGAAACTGGAGTGGTTTGCCATGCCTTCCTCCAGGGGATCTTCCCGACCATGGGCTATTCCTCCTTCTTCGCCATTCTCTGCCTTTAAACATAAGGTCACTATGCCCACAGGACCAACAATGATTGAGCCCACACTGCTTTTTCCATTTGAAACCAAGATCAAATACTTTGTCAAGCTTTCTTATCAAAAACAGAATTAGTGGAAGTCGGAAAGAGAATTAAGAGTGAACAAAATATTCTGATTTCTGGGGGAGAGATAACCCAACAAAATCAGCTTGTGCAAGACCTCCAGTCTATTTCTTAATAAGGACAAAAGACTGTTATGCTATTTCATGCTCCCCAAACTCATACCCTTAAGAGCAAAGAGTGATACATGAAGGCAGCAGAACTTTAGAATAACAGAGACTTGGTTTCTGGAACAGAGTGGACTCGATTGTAAGTCATTTAAAGTATTATACTAACATGAAAACAGACAAGGAATGTGATATGGAAAATATTATAAAATTTACATATTTCTTAGAGCTGAAGCATCATCTTTCTAATAACTCCGTAGATTTCACAGGAACTTCTGGAGTCTTCCTCCACCCCTTCAGGGTGTAAGTCCATTAATGTACCTCAGTAGAAAAACTACTTGAAGACTGTGAGATCCTTTTAAAATTGCTGATATTCATTTCTGAATATATTTGGACACTTCACTGTATTTTCCCAGTTTACTTATAATTGTGTGCATATCTGTCACTAAACAAGAAATTTCAGCAAAGCGACTACCATAATTTTAAAAGTTAACTCAGCCAGTGCATTTCTGCAACTACACACAAAGCAAAACATTCATATTAATTTCTAATTATCAGGATGATCAATTTAAAAAAGAACTTGGAGGTAGACTACAAGACTCTAGTGTGTCTCTCAAGAAGTTACATTGAATGTAACTGAATCTTCTGGCTGACATATAAAGCCTCTAAAAGCTTGTGTGTTAAGTCACTTCAGTTGTGCCCCGACTCTTTGAGACCCTATGGACTGTAGCCCACCAGGCTCCTCTGTCCATGGGATTCTCCAGGGAAGAATACTGGAGTGGGTTGCCATGCCATCCTCCAGGGGATCTTCCCAAACCAGGGATCGAACCCATGTCTGTCTCCTGCATTAGCAGGTGGGTTCTTTACCACAAGCGCCACCTGGGAAGCCACTAAAAAAAGCTTATTCATCTGTAACTGAGAAAGTCTTCAAAAAAATAGGTGAATATCTTAAGGTTCATTTTATCACAGAACTCCCTCTCCAGGCAGTTTTCTCTGGTACATTCCTATAAGCGCTGCGCATGAGCCCACTTTCAAAAAACAACCTGAATTCCACCTCAACTGCTCCCAACCCTCTCTCATGTGGCAACCGTTACCTGCCTGACTTGTGAAGCAACTCCTGGTTGCCTGGGAGTGGAGCTCTCCTCCTTAGGGCCATATTTCTCACTATAGACACCTCAGGCTCAACCCAGGCACCATATCGGGTGGGCCCTCAGACATCCTGTGATGTCACATCTCCATCTATGTCCTCATTTGATGTCTTCTGCAGTCTTTCATGGGAGGAAAACTTATGAATGTTTAGGGTTCACAAGTCTCTCAAATAATCAACATTCTGTCACTCAGTGCATTTCCATTTTTTGCTCCATGAATGAGCAAGAGCCAAACTTAATACTTGATTATTGGGGTAATCTGGGCTTCCCAGGTGGCTCAGTGGGAAAGAATCCACCTGCCAGCGTGGGAGATGCGGGTTCAATCCCCAAGTTGGGAAGGAAGAAAAGGAAGAAATGGCAACTCACTCCAGTATTCTTGCCTGAAAAATTCCACAGACAGAGCAGCCAGGCAGGTTGCAGCACATGGAGTTGCCAAGAGGCAGAGTGACTTAGCGACTAAGCACAGATAGGGATCACACCTGAGCTAAGAAACACGTGGCATCTTTTTTTCCTGGCTAACATAATCTGCAGTAATACTAATAGCCTTAAAGTAGGTGTTGGCTTTTTTTTTTTTTTCCCAGTTGCCTCAAGTCATTTTGAAAAGAGGTAGGAAGTCTAAAAAATAGTTCAAAAAATAGGAGTCCCTTTCCCCTCCTTGCTGCATGATTTCTAAGGCCACCTAAAATGCCATTTCCTCCAGGAAGCAACGGGGATTTCCTGAACTTCAAGCCATTAGTACTCCTTCTGTACCACCAGCACTTTGACTACAGACTCCATCTGCATCACATCAGTTACACTAGAGCTGGGCTACAGTTATTTGCATTCCTCTCTTGGCTAGTCACACAGAGGCAGAGTCCAGTGCTTACTGATCTCTGTGCCTGTCTCTGCCCCTGCAACACTCAGCCTAAGGCTCAGCACACGGTTGGGTGTTCAGTAAATGCCTTTCACTTCTAAAAATGAACTAAGTGTGCCTTATTAACAAAGCCTACAGCTTCTTTACAAGTGTATTCCAAAAAAAAAAAAAAAAAATCTGCTTCTTAGGCGAGAATATCCTCATCTCATCCCTGTGCAAATATTTGTATGGGGACTGCATTAGAGCTACCTGAAAATAAGAAGTTATAACGGAAACAGTGACACAGCCTTAAGTGAGGCAACCCAAATAGGAACTACTTTAATACTTTTACTGAAATGTTCTCTGCTTGATAAAGTTCATTACCAGAATATCATCTTTAAAAGTGAAATGCATTCAGCTGAGCACTTTTTTTCATTTTGTAAATAGATTTTTCCTGCCTGAGCTCTCAGTATAAAGTACAAAATAGTCTTCCATAACATTAGAAAAATGTCACCCCGTACATAAAGCTAAATTTTTAAAAATAGGCTTTTTTCTTTAGCCTTTTAAAGGTACAGCAGTATCTTCCCAGAGCCATAACCCTGTACCGCCTACTATTGTTGCTATTTAGTTGCTAAGTCCTGTCTGTCTCTGCGACCCTATGGACTGGAGCCCATCAGGCTCTTCTGTCCATGGGATTTCCCAGGCAAGAAAATTGATGTGGGTTGCCATTTCCTTCTCCAGGCGATTTTCCCAAACCAGGGATCAAACTTTTGTATCCTATATTAGCAGGTGGATTCCTTACAGCTGAGCCACAGTGGAACCCCACGGCCTTCTATACTAAAGGCTGAGTCATCAGCCTGCAATCTGACACCTTCTAAAATGTGCTGGAATAACACAATAAGACTAGAATAAAATTACATCCCCATGGGATATCCTATGGCTATAAAGTCACCATCTTTTCAACATGACCCTACTTATTACTAGGGTTATATTTAAAATGACCCTGGCACTAATCTTCTTCTCACCCATTCAAAATGACATAGAAAAGTAGGTAGGTGTTAAATTTACAACCCAAGTGCCAAATTTTCACATCACATCAAATGAAAAATTTTATATATAGCATATCCATTGCTGAGTGTTTTGTTTTTACTTTGAGTTCTTGATCAATCTGGGGTGACTGTAGCCAGTTACCTTACACAGTAAGTTTGACTCCAATGATTTCACATGTGTTAGCTTCAGACAGCTAAGTTAAATAGATTATCACCATTGTCACATCTTGGCAAAGAGATGATAGCAGAAATGAAACTTTGACCTTTAAGTTTTCAGTCTAGGAGTTATTTTTCTAAGAACTGAACATTCATATATTCATTCATGTCATTTTACCATAAACACTGTATTCTTGCTCTTCTTAACCAAAATTCAGACACACCTTCATGGTCCTTCCCCCTCTCAGATATACAACTTTACTTCTCTTCCTTCCACTAACCACCCCCCACATTTTTTTCTAAAGATTTCAAGTTAGAGAGAGGCAATTGACCTCAGTAAAATTTTCCATTGGCTTACATTTTTTTTTCTCTTTTCAAAGTACCCCTTAGGGAAAAAGAAAAAAGATAAACACACTTCATATAACAAGTGCCATAAGAAAAATATGTTCTGGCACTTTTCCCAACTTGTAACAGAAAAGAATTTACATCATCCAAGTATAAGTGCAAAGAGTAAAAGAAAGAAATCTCCAAATGGATTTCTGTTCCATTTTCAAACTCCAAGGCTAAGGGAACACAAGTGCTTCACTTCAGAAATGAATAACGAATGACTTCAGTACACATACACCTTTCTCTTTTTGGAGATATTGCACATAAAAGAGCATTTTTTTGGCACGGCTGACCTGCAGAGATGTGGAGCTAAGCAGAGTCATGAATTCACTCACTCTGATATGCACACATGATACGCAATTAAAATCTCCATTCACATTCCTGCCGGGTTGTCAATCATGAGGAAAGCCTTTTTGACAACATTCAGCGAAGCGTACCAACTAACCGCTCAACAGGAACTTAAACAGTAACAGCTTTTGTTACTAGCAAGAACGATTTTCTTTTTTTTTTTAAACCAAGATTGGGTTCAGTTTCTAAGAAATCATTATGCTCTGTATTTTATGGGCTTTCATTAAAAATGAAAATGTGTCAAGAAGATTTTGTATAGCAAGCAACGTGATGTAATATCTAGAAAATAGGAGATACATAACAATTTCTAGCCTTTTCAACTGGGCGGGGGGGAATCTTTTTAACTTTTCCTGTGTAGAACAATGAACAATGATCTTATAAAGCAGAGTTCTGGGAAGAGATGTGACGTTTCTAATTCATTCTGAAGCTTTTCACTAGAATTTTCAAACTTTTCAAAGAGATCAGGTCTATATCTCACTTGAAAAGTGACTGACCAGTTTATAAACCAATAGGAAAGTGACATTTTTTTAATCATAAAGAAGAATATTTAGCATGTCAGAAATACTGCATGCATTAAAGCTTTCAATTTATAGCACTCCACAGAAAATATTATGCACATAAATTCTCTACAGATGAACCCAGAAGGTACTCTGCTCATAACTTAGTTTCTATTGAACATCTAATCAAAGACTGTGCCCTTTGTAATAGCACATTAGTTTGCTTTAAAGTCATAAATCCATAAAAACAGGGCCCAGTAAAATTGAATACAGGATGCTTGTTAATCGGCTGCTGTGTCTGTTTTGAGCAACTAACCTGGGATTGTAAATTTGAAACAAGTTAAGACTATCAGATATTGAAATATTTGTCTTTCTACTTATCATGCTCTGTAACTGAGAGAGCAGATGCATTCTGACCATTAGCAGTCATGACAAATTGCCTTGCTAATGAACGTTACACACTGGAAGTGCCATAACTGATTAAACTACAATTTCCCACTACCAGAGAGAGAGAGAGAGAGAGAGAGAGAATTGGGGACTCCAGCAGTGGGCAACTCTGATATTCTGCCAACAGGCCTTCAGGCCACTGTGTGATATTTTGAAAAACACTCTAAATTCCATATGAACAGATTCTAGAAACCTATGTGTATACAACAGGTTTTTAAAGAATATTAGATAAAACAGCTTAGGTTGGAGCTGATGAGCCATGAAAAACGGATTCATTTTAACTATTTGATATCTTTGCAAGTAGGTATTAAAGAATATTCTCTGGTGTGGGTTGTTTTTTTTTTCTTTTTCCCTCTCTCTCTCTCTCCTTCCCTTTCCCCGCCCCCAAAACATCGCGTGTGCTTTGCATTTCACATAAAATCTTTCTTTTGTCAGTTCCTTTGTCGGTGCAAAATTGGCAGCAGTTCAAATTCAAAGTACTCCTATTCATTTACTGACCAATGTCATTCTAGTTCACATCAGCCAGTGAGCTAAGCTCTAAAAACATAAAAGACTTGCTTCACCACTGACGAATAATGTGTACATTTTTACAGAGCTTAAACCTTAATGCTTTCCCTGAAACTAACAATACAGTATATCTTATCATTCCTTTTTCACAAGCAAGCAGCTGCTGAAACGCTTGCCACTTCAAAATATCAATTGCTTGCCAGAATTTTCCTCCACACACCCTGTCAAACTCATGTATATTGTGCAACGAAAATGGTGCAGGACGCAAAGCTAGAAATTGTGTCAAATTCTGCTGTAAGGGTGTGATGTGCAAAGAACAATGTATGACAACCGTAGAGACTACAAACAATGGCACTGGAGCCAGGGACTTCATAGATCACAACTGTGCCTGTACATATTTCATTGTAGGCATTATATATTTAAAGCATGACAAATGTATCGTCCTACATTATGTGCTACACAGAGGCTCCTCCCACAGATCGCCTTTCACGTCTCTCCTAGTGATGGAAACACAGTTGAGTTTCATTTCTTTTTCTTTTCTGAAAACATTTAAGGTTCTCAAGTCTTCAAGGAAGAAGACACACTCACACACGCACACAAACGAGGCTATCCAAATGAATAACAGAAAACAGAAGACAAGAATACAAGATGAGAAAAGGAAATCTTGTTCACTTAACATTTTGGCTGCTCTCTGAGGACACAAAGGCAAGGATTATCTTAAACAGTAACCAAGGGTATCAAGAGAACTACACTATCACTATTCCTGTAAACTGTTGTCTGCCTAATTTTAATGCAGATAAGTGCTGGCTTATTGATTTGTGCGATTTTCTAGCAAAATGGAAATCCCACGTGAATATGTTCTTTGTGTGCAGAAAATATGGTTTAAGAAGCTTTTACTCTTATTGCTTCCCTATGCCAAAAGAACAATTAAGCAAATAATATTTCACTACTGGATCAGGTCTATAAACTAACACGGATTCCTGTCTGTTTAGACTTTATCCCTTCTCGTTTTCCTATTCGCTCTGTTTACTTTAAAAGCTTCTGGTTATTGAAAAGTTGTTTTTCTTCCAAACGTCTCTTCAAATAACATGTAAAATCTGAAAACAGCCTCCCTTTGGAACACATTTACTTAATTATAAAGGGGCTCTAACAACCTCACACTAATTCAGTCAATGACTGCAGAAAGGGAAACATGTTTATAGGAGATTAGTATGAATCTATATTCATCTCCTCCACAACCTAGCTTAGGTTACAAAACCTTTATCACCCAATTAGCTTGGTGTGGAATTAACTAACTCGAAGTTAACGAAAACTTCAAGTCAGATACGCTTTTAAGGTGTTAATAAATATTTTGGAGAGAGAATAGGTAGTTTAGGTGCTTAGGGGTGCTGACCTTTGCTGTGTTGATTAGTGGGACAATGCTACATTATTAACACGCAGCAGCTGTACCTGAACTGTTGCCATGAATATAATAGCCTTTTATAGCCATCAGGGGAGTGAGGTGGGAGGCCTTTATTAACCGCTAGACATGATTAGCACATTATGTGAACTTTAGTAGGCAAATTATCTCTTATTGAAATATAATGTTGGTTATAACTAGCTGTAAACATGATTTTTAAAACTTCCCAGTGAACAACTCCAGGTTTCACTACCATTCAGTTCATTATTGGCCGGTAATCGATGAAAACAGGTTCTATTGGGGAATGTACTTATGGGAACTGAATCTCCAAAAGGCAGACCTTGTCACCAAAGGCTGACTTGAAAACTGTTTGGTATTCCAAGTTCAGGGATATTAGCATACATGCAAACTTTCTCTCTTTAATTAAGTCAAACTGTTCATGGACTAGAAAAGCTGCTTTGGGATTTTTCTTCTTCTTTATTTCTTTAATCAGTTCTTAAAAGATTAGTTTTGCAGTAAATTTTGGAGAGTTACCTTGAAAAATAACAGCATAATTTATTTCAAAAAGCTTAATTTGGAGAGAGAAAAAGATTATCCCATCAGCCTTAGTAACTGAACACCGTGCAGAGAGTCCATTATGAACAGTCTTTTATGCCCTGGCAGAAAGTCATTAACATAAAATAAATCATTAGCTTTGATATTAAGCTTCTACTATCTGCAGGTTTCTATGATTAATGTTCATGACTGCATCTGCCAAATGATAAAATATACTTTTTGTTGAAAGGTTATCCTGCCTCTTTATTATTAACATTTCTCTTTATACAATTGTTCCTGGCATTTTAGGTGAAGGCATATTGGTGTAGAAGGAAAGAGTTGGTTTTTTACAAGGGCTTGGAGATGCCAATGCATGTAACACTTTACCCATCATTTTTCAAATTAACCATTTAATTGAGTTAAAGGACCCAAGAATATCAGGTGGTGCGCAGACATGCTTTCAGTGTAATTGGACTATCTTCAGATCCAGTTGGTCCACTGTTTAATTAATCTTGCACATTACATTGCCCATCTCTGGCCCATATATCAGAGGAAGGGAGTAACGGGCAAGCTTAGTCCCCTGAAGTCAGGAACTACAAGAGGTCATTTCCCTCTGGAGCAGGCATTCTCAACTTTATTTTATCTCCTTACACTGCACCATAGACAACAGATTCCACCCTAGCATCTCTCATTAGGTACACTGACTCACAATACAGAAAGGGAAAAAGACACTCCCTGGGGGCTTATCAATAGCTGAGAGAGGGGGATTACGGGCTGTACGGACACACACCTCATTTTCCCCAATTCACCTCTGACCCACTAGAAAGGTTATTCCTCTCACTCCTTTCCTGAAAGAATCACTAATCCATGACTTTGGGAGAAATAGTCATCCCACTAAGGTAGCAGAAATAGAAGAAATGGGCTGAGAATACAGTATTTTTCTAAAGTCTTGAATGGCTTGAATTTTTGAACATCTTTTCTCACATGGTTTCAAAATAATCTACCTCTGTTGACTCCTTGATGCTTATAAGGTTGCCTTGATACAAACATAAGTTATTTCCTCTAGGGGATGCAGGCAAGATTGGGACACAGGTGGATGAAAAGTTTTTAGTTATCAGAACTTTTACCAGACATAGAACAGAGTAAGGCTTCTAAATAGAAAGGGAAACAATTGGAGGGAACCATATCCTCTGAGGGTTGTATTTATTTTGCCTAGGGGGTAAGTCAACACAGGTTCAAGAGCCCAGGTTTTATCTGAAATCTTCAACAAGAGTCTTCTTCAGAGAGGCCTAGGGTTTTCCTCATAAAAGATCCAGTTCTTTAGTCTTACTAAGGTATAATTTGTCCAATTAAAGCCCTATCATTGTGAAAAACACTGTCACATGTGAAATATGGCTAAGTTTCTTAAAAAGGAGTGGTAATGAGGCATTCCTGCTAGCTAGCTAGTATGATTGCCTTTGTTGTTGTATACACTGATTCTGCCACTTATGGTAAACTCTTATGCATTTATAGGAAGAAATATATCCAGGACAACGTGGAACACAGTAAAACACATGCTCACCCAACACACACACAAACACACACACACACGCACACACACACATGTGCACGCGCACATGCCAATTTGTCTACCAGGTAACAACTTCCAGAGAGGGGCTCAAAGACTTGAATGGAAAAGTATTCCATGCAGCAACTGATAGTGTTACAACTGTGGATCAGATACCTGTAACTTATAAGCCCACATAGTAACTCAAAACACTTTATATTTTCTTGGCCACTACAAAGCTTCTTATCAACCAACCATGGCACTAGTTTATTTAGGAGTCCTTTCAAGACAGCTTCATAAAAGCACATAACTCAAGAATGAAAAACAATAAATACTTGGCTAAAGCTGAACCATTAAAAACTCCAAAGTGAAAAATGGACAAGCAGAAAAGCATTGAGAGTGACATGGGTTTCGTGACCTTTGTTAGCATAAAAATAAATCAGTGATGATGTTTCACAAATATAATGGAAATCTGAAGATAGATTTTAAAAGTTAACTTTTTAATCAAGGAAGGCAAACTCACTGTAGATCAAATAAAGAGACCTGGGGAAATATTACAGGGGGTTTCTTTTTGGCATCACCCCTCCTCTGATCTTTTTGCTGCATCCAGGCACAGAGCAATATAATGTTCCCATTTTCAAAATGAATGCTATAGGGAGGAACATGTTATAACCAGGAAAGACTCATTTCAGGTTAATGTGAATTCCATGTCTCAAAGTATTATGGAAGAACTGCTATAATTAACAGTCTGTTGGCACTTCCATTATAAACCACATTTCTAAGCAGTTTATAACTCAACTGTTTTTAATGAGAAATTACTCTTCAGGATGAAACTTGGCATGCATGGTGTAAAACAAAAAATGCTCAACTTCATTAGCGCAGATGTAAGCTGTAGCATCTTGGTGGGCTGCTTTCCTAGGACAGTCCATTTAACACAATTCACTATCTACTGCTGGTCCTGTCAACCGTTGGAGACCACAGGCTATCTGATTCTGGGAAGTACATCTTCAAAGAAAACGATCAATTGAATAATAGTTGTTCTTGGGCCTCCTCAGGGGATACCAAAATCTGAAGTTTCTCAAGTTCCTTATATAAAGTGATACAGTATTTGCATGTAACCTACATACATCCTCTGTTACTTTAAATCATCTCTGGATTACTTATAATGCCTAATACAATGTAAATACTATGCTAATAGCTGCAAGCACTATGTAAATGATATGTAAATAGTTGCTGCTGGTGCGCGGCAAATTCAAGTTTTGCTTTCTGAAACTTTCTGGAATTCTCCACCCCCCCCAAATATTTTCTATCCAAAGTTGGTTGACTTGCCAATGCAGAACCTGCATATATAGAGAGGTGCATGCATGCATGCTCAGTTGTGTCTGACTCTTTGCGACCCCATAGACTGTAGCCCACCAGGTTCATCTGTCCACGGGATTCTCCAGGCAAGATTATTGGAGTGGGTTGCCATTTCCTTCTCCAGGGGATCTTCCCAACCCAGGCATTGAACCAGCATCTCCTACATTACAGGTGGATTCTTTATCACTGCACCACCTGGGAAGCCCATGGAAAGCTGATGTATATTAACAACATGAAAATGGAAATAAATAAGAAAAAAGAAAACACCTTTAAGATTGGTAATAGTAAACATTCCCATGTTAAAATTTTGTTTAAATTCAATTAAACAAGGCAGCTTTCATACACTTAGATGCTTCATGGGGAAGCTTCTTGCAGCCAAGATTATAGCTATGTCTTTGGGGCCCACAGTATTTATAACTATGCTGTATCACAATGTTGTTTTCTCCTAAAGATATACATGCTAGATTCTTAGATTTGGCTGTATACAACATAACTTTTATCTTTAACAGTTGATCCAATATTTTAAAAATGCAATTGTTCCTAACAGTTCATCAAGTCATGATAAGTATATTACTTTTCCTTGAAATATAAGTTAAATATTCTACCTTATGACTTCTCAGAAACCTTGAGATTCACCTTTGGATAAGCTAAGATGTAGGATGACAAGCTACCTAAAAGTGATTAGTTAAATAGGTTCTTCATTTCCAACTATTCCCATCTTAGTTATCTATGCATATTCTGATGAGAACACATAAACATGCCAACCCATATAATCACTATAAATATAACTCACCTGACTTACCATGTGCAACTAAAGATCAAAAGATCATAGTCCCACTTTCATACTATTTTAGAAGCTAAATTAAGATTTCTCACTGATAAGGGATATTCAAGGAGCTGATCCCAAGCTCTAGATACACTGTGCCTAAAATGTGCTGGAAGAAAGGAACAGTGAGCGCTTAGAAATACCCACCATGGCTTTCCTCTCGGGATCACACCTGTTTTCTTAGTCCATTATTCTATGATCCTAGGTCATTCACTCAGCTGGGGAAAAGGATAGCAGCCTAGTTGAGGAATTTAAGAAGTGGACCTGGGCCGGTGGACTAGAAGATTCCAATTTCTGTGCCCAAAAAAGGTCAAGTACTGGGGGTAGGACGGACTTGCTATGATGCACGGCTATGATGGCAATGATGACAAGCACCAAAGGCGGCCAGGATGAACACAGTGGCGAGCCAAGGGTCTGAGGAGAGGGAGTTCAGGTGAGAAAATACAGGCCTTCCACGTTCAGATCCAGACTGGGAAGGAGAAAAACGGGACGGGGAGTGGTTCCAGGATTGAGACTGTTTGGGAAGGGGACAAGGAGGAGGGAGGGAGGAGGCACCAGAGAGACAGACAGACAGACCAGCTGCTGAGGGCAGGCTTCCATCAAGACAGGAGGATCTCCAGTAGTTGAGAAATATCCCCAGGGTCTTTTCAACTTTCTAGTAAGTTAGCAAAATGTTGGGAAGCACAAGAATAAGTCATCCTTCGTGGTTAAGTAAGATTTCATCTATGCCCATCGCCCCAGTCCCCTAACCTATCCCTTTCTTGAACTGAGCCCATCACACAAAAAAGTATGACCACAAGAAATAGCCCCATACACCAAAACCAACATTTGAGATCCATTCTGGTACTAGGAAAACCACTGTTAACTGGGAACTTTCCCTACTTCTTTCAGATTCAAGTGCCTTACATTTTTCTCTGTTCTTAGCCCCTTGCAATCACGTCACTTAAAAAAACAACAATAAGCAGCTGATGAGATAATATTTAAATATTAGTTTAGTTTTTCCAGCTAAGAGAAATATCAAAATAATCCTTAATATCATCACTCAGTAACTTTAAAATAAATGGTAAAGTATGAGAATAGTAAATAATGTAAGCTATTTTTAAAATAACATGAGCTCCAAAGCTCATAACTAAAATTTTTTGCATAGACATTTAAAATTGGAGTTTATGACACTGAGATATCCCACAAAGTCAAGATATTAATAGCTACATTTGAGGTTTTTGTATGACATCTGACTCAGTGGCCAAAACCATGATTGCTTGGCTTAAAGCTCTTATCTATAAATTTATTTAAAACATCTTTAAAGACCTCAAAACTTATGAAAGATGCCAGCTTAAAAAAACTCCCATGGGAGTTTTAATTACACTAATGATGTTCAAAGTACTGACTATGAATTTCCCAAAGTCCTAGAAGTTATGGGGGTAGGGAGGGAACTAATCAAGCATGATGCTCTAAATTGCTTATAATCCTCCCCCTCCCTCCTCTCTCCCCTCCTCCTCCTTTTTCTTACATTTATTAAAGCAGAAATAATGACTCTATCATAATGTGCTTGCAAATCCTGTATTTTAGGAAGGGTGAGTTTTGCCACATTAAAGAAAACACATAATACTCTAAACAGGAAAATAAGCTCGAAGGAGATTCTGAAGAGATGGCAATGAATCTTGTTTTTCTCAGAAGTCATCAAATGTCTAATGTTAGCCCTGACATTTTAAGTCAGAGTTCATCACAAACAGGTTCTTCCTCCTATGTTTATGTGAAAAGATGATACATTCTCCTTCCTCATTTCAATGACAAAAGCCCAATATTCCAAACGCCCATTATTCTTCACTCTGTATATAGCCAGTATCAAGCATGGGTTTGTGTTATGAACTTCCTTGTGTCTAAATCAGTCAAAGAAAGATTCAGGGCCTGATTCCACAAAAGCAACCGCTGAGAACAGTAAAGACCATTATTTCCTCTCCCACTGCTGGCAGAGGTCAGCATCCCTGTCATTAGCCATGTCATAACATAATTGTATTACTACTCCTTATGTGGGCAGATACTGAGCAATAACTGAACACATCACATCATTGCAGAAATGAAAAAGTGCCACTTCTTTGTCCCAATTTAGCATAAAATCAGTGAAAACAATCTTCAGAAATGACACTGCACTAGAAACTGAAAGGAACTGTTATTACTCTGTGGGTATATATTTCAACTAATGTTCTGACATCTTCAACTAGAACAAAAAAGAGGACTCTATTTTACTACTGAGCTCCAACTGGGAGTGCCTATAATCCAGTTTTTTTTTTTTTTTGGTAACATTCAGTTCAATTAAGGGATACAATGTTACTTAAAATAGCCTTCATTAGATGAAACTCCAGTATGGTACCCACCTCTCAATGTCTCAAACAAAGCCATGCTTTAAGTTGCTAGAGGTAAACAGTGTTACTCTGAGCCTACATGTTCCTGTCCAGTCTATGAGTTACACTGCTATTTCAAAGGCTGACCTATATACAGCAACATGCCATCCAGTTCTGGCTGTTTGTATAAGAAGAGATGCTTTGCACAGTTGTCATAACCAACATCAATGCATTGTTCTCACTTTTCTCCCCCAATGGACTACGTGAAAACGGAGGCCACTTTGCATGATGATGTGCTCATAATCTAACGTGTTCTTGCAAAAGAGCGATACTAAATTAAACTGTTATCCAAAAAATTGCTCCTCCAGAGTTTATTAACTGAACAATATAAGTAGTGTTTTGGCAATCTATAGAGCAGCAGTGCTGGAGAATGTCAGCAAAGTAAAACAACCTCGTTTTAGTTTAGAAAAGCTTCAGGAAGAGGATATTCATTTTCTGGATTAGGGTCTCTCCTGACATTGAAAAAAATAATGTCACTGGAGAAAGTCTAGTCAGTGTGTGGTGCTGAACCACAGAAAGATACTGGTTCCGCTGGGATTTAGCACACTGACTTTAGTAAAGTGTCGACAGATTTCAAATAAAGACAATTAGTAATTTATGATCTTATCATCCTACTGAAAACAAATAACCTGACAAAGTGACTGTTTCTTGTAATAAACTACACACTCATGGCACCTCTGAAAGAGACAAGCTTTACTTTGCACTCTTCTCTCTTTGGGGGGAGTCACTTAGCTTGTTTTCACTAATGTAGATACAGATTATTTCACCTCTTTCAAACTTCTGTCCACCTTTCAGATCCCTGCAAATCTACTTGAGTCATTGCAAAAATGAATGCTGGCTGACTACACTCTAAGCAGCTCAAACTGTGTAACTGGACAGAAATTTTGTGCCAATGCTAATCACGGTGGAGAAGAAAACATTAGTGCCGGGGCTTTCTGGGGCCTAGCAAATCTACTCAGTACACAAAATGTAATCAAGAATGAGTGACAAATATAGTTGATAGACTGCTACCCAGAGAAGGGCAGGAGCAGACATCCTGAGGCAAACATTTCCATGAAGTCTCTTCCTACTATGAAAAGTGTATCTTATGACTGTGCATCTTTAAAAATCCATTATTCCCCAAATAAATAAAATAGAAGACTTGCATCCAGTCTATAGAAAGTGTGGCTCATTTGCATTTAAAAAGAACAGTTTGCTCCCCGTACACCGGGTGACTTAAAAGGAACTTCAAGGAGCTAGTAAAAAAATTCTGAAGACTTTCTAAATTAATTTATTCAATGCACAGTACAACCCACTAAAATTGTTTAAAGCACTTAATTGGAAAATGATTTAATATATTGGAGCAATTCTTGATTTTCCAAAGCATTTAACTTTCAAATTAAATCTGACCCTCCTATCACTAGAATGACGAGTGAAATGTGTATCTAAGACATTATAAAATCACAGATAAATTTAATAAGATTCGTCCAGTTTCACTGACAAAATGCTTCTGACCTTTTGGTTCCAATTACTACTGTGGAATAGGTCTTTACTATCCAACTCAAGACTGCTGCTACCTTGCTATTATTTTTGTTAGTAGTCGTGTTATAAGCAAAATAAAATGTTACATACACAAAACACCTCCTTATTAAGGCAAAACAGACTTTAGAATAAAAGAGCTATGTTACCAACAAATAATGAAACTTCTTCACAGAAACTTCTCTGGTCAAAGTTCCCTCACCCTCCAACTTGTCCCTAGCTACAGAGCTGCTTCCTGCGGGATGAAAAGCCTTTCTACCTTGTCCCAGACTAGACATCTCTGGTTTCTAAGTTGCCTAGACATCATCAACACACGTTGGTCTTACACCGTACACAGGGCATCAGGGAACTTCTCCACGGGATGATATAACTCACAGCTCTGTGCGGTGTGTGTCTGGAGTGTGTCTGGAGTGTGAGTGAGAGTGAGTGAGTGTGTGTGTGTGTGTGTGTGTGTGCGCGCTCGCGCGCGCGCGCTTGGATTGACCAAGACTCGGAGTTGCGAGTCTGCAGCGTGCTAGGGAGCCCGGGGGCTGAGGGTGAAGCGCGCTAAATACCTCCGGATCACGTAAAATAGCTCCTTGATGATGACTCGCCACCGGGCAAATGTTACGAGTCCCAACGCTCTATCCAGTGGAATTCACCGAGGGGCCGACACGGAATCGCTGGCAGAGGCAGGCACGGTGTCCACCGAGTGGGAGCTGGGCGTCTAAACCGCTCGCCCAGAGTCTCAGAGAACTCAATTCTCCCCGCCACGTTTCACCGGGCGGGACTGCTTAGACATGTCCAAAAAGCCCGAGGCGAGGACAGCCGTGGCCCTGCGACTGCTCTCGGACTTGGTCCCCCACGCGTCCTCCCTCCGGGAGGTGAGAGTTCGGGAAAGCGCAGGAGTCGCCCCCTTCCTATGTACCCCCAGACTGATCCATCCTTGGGACAAGCGGAGCTCCGCAGAAGCCCCGCTCACCCTCCCGGCCGGCTTCGCCCCGGGTCCCCGCGGCCTGGGCACCTGGGGTCCCCGGGCTTCGGGTACATTCCAGCCCGGGACCTGCTCGCGTCCCGCGCCAAGTGCTGCTGCTCCGAACATGAACGCGGCGCGCCCGCCCAGTTCCTAACAAACTCGCGGTTTCTGCGCGCACCTCCGGGCGGGAGCTGTCCCCGGGACCCGGCGCTCCCGCGGCACCCCGGCCTGCAGACCCGAGCCCGGACACTGGGCTCTGCCGCCGAGCGGCTTCGGGAAAACAAAAGAGTTGCGGAGCGCCGTTCCCGGGCTGGGGGCGTCTCCGGGTCCCCGGCACCCCGACTCCCAGCGGCTCCCCTGGCAACTAATCCCGGGCAGGGGAGCGGTGCCACGAGCCCCCGCAGCTCGCACAGGAGCGAAGGAGGAAGGGGAAACAAGAAAATCAATGGAATTCTCTCACTCTCCGCCTGCGTTCCGGGACCCCAGACACACCCCCAAAGTATTCTGCGGTTCTTCCTTAATTTCTTTTTCCCCCCCAGCGCCCGCGGCAACCCTAGGCAGGGCTACTGAGTCGCGATCAGCGGGAAGGGAACGATGGAGCAAAGCGCGTCACTTTCCGCACCATCGCGGTGCAGGGCAAAGCCCGGGAGCTGCTCCGCAAAACTGACTCCCCGAGCGCACGCCCCGGCAGCCGCGGGGCTGTGAGCCGAGCGCGCCCGGGAGACCGGCCTTCGCGGCCGGCCGGCGGGCCTGCCGCCGCCCCCCTCCCGGGACCGAGCAGCCAGAACGCGGCGGAAACAAAAGCAGAGCGTTCACCTTGTTGCAATAGTAGGGGTCCAGGCAGGGAGTGGGTCCCAAACAGGGCGCGTCGGGCGCAGCAGCGGGCTGGGCTGGAGGTGGATAAAATCTTACGTCCATTTCACTCTCACATCAAGCAAACTCCTTTTCTGTGCCTTAAAAAAAAAAAAAAAAGTGTCCAGCAAAACAAGCTTAGACGGAACAGAGAGAGGTGTCTGGACTCAGGAGTAAAAGAAACACCTTCCTTCCCTCACATCCGTTTGTGGTTTGTTTAAGAAGAAGAGGAGAAAAAAAAAAAAAAAGAAAGAAAGAAAGAAAAAAAAAAAAAGAGGGGGGAAAAGCGCTCAACTCCCCCAAGCCACGGCGCGCACCCGTCGGCGCCGAGCGCGCAGCCCGCTCCGCCGCCGGGCAGGTAACTTCATGCGCTCATTGTCCCCCCGCCCGCGCCCCCATCCCCGCCTCCCGCGCCCCTCGCCGCCCGGCACACGCGCTCGGGCTCTAGGTCCTGGGCGTTTTATTGAAGTCTCTGAGTTGCTCTGCTTGGAGTTTATTTTCTCCACCTTGGAGGCCTGGAATGGGGTGGGGAGGACGGGAGAGGGGGACAGGGCGGTGTGCGTGTGTGTGTGTTTGTGTGGTGTGTGGAGGGGGGCGGTGAGCGACCCGGGCCCGGCGGGGTGGGGTGCGTGGCGGGACGCGGGTTGCTGGCGGCCCAATGGCGAACGCTCGGGGCCGGGGGCCGGAGGAGGGTGGAGCGGAGAAGGACCAGGAGAGCGCGGCTGGGCCCCGGGAAGCCTCCGCTGCGCCCGGGCCGCGCTCTCCTGGCCGCGGCGCGACGCACACAAAGGGGCCGGCGAGCCCGAGCCCGAGGCGGCCGCGGGGCCCGGAGGGGAGCGCGCAGCCAGGGGGCGCTGTGGTGCAGCCCACTCCGCAGCCCCGCCCCCGGGCCCGCCCCGGCCCCGCCCCGCTCCCGCCGGCCCCGCCGCGGCCGTCCGCACCTCTCTCTCTGGCGCTTGGCACCTCTAGCCGCGCGGCCATCCCCACCCAGCTATCCGCTCCCCACCCCAGTTCCCGCTCTTGGGTGGAGGTGACTGCTCCTGCCTGCGCCTCCTTGGGGGCCGGGAACCCTTGGGCAGCGCCAACCCTCTGCGCGCTCTAACTGGTCTTCTGTCCCAGGGACCCCCAAGGGAGGGCAGGGTGGATGGGCTCTAAGAGTCTCCGTTCTCTTGCTGGTTCCTGCCGCCAGCCCTCACCTTCCCCTGGTCTCTGTTCCCCGGGAGGGTTAGCGAAGGCTAAGGCTGCTTTGTTGTTCAGTCGCTCAGTCGTGTCTGCCTCCTTGCCACCCCATGGTCTGCAGCAGGCCAGGCTTCCTTGTCCATCACCAAACTCCCAGAGCTTGCTCAAACTCATGTCAACTGAGTCAGTGATGCCCGTCTCCTCCTCTGTCCTCTACTTCTCCTCCTGCCTTCAATCTTTCCCAGCATCAGGGCCTTTGCCAATGAATTGGCTGTTAGCATCAGGTGGCCAAAGTATTGGAGCTTCAGCTTCAGCATCAGTCCTTCCAATGAATATTCAGGGTTGATTTCCTTTAGGATTGACTTGTTTGATCTCCAAGGGACTCTCGAGAGTCTTCTCCAACACTACAGTTTGAAAGCATCAGTTCTTAAGCACTCAGCCTTCTTTATGGTCTAAGTCTCACATCCATATATGACTACTGGAAAAACCACGGCTTTAACTCTACGGACCTTTGTCGGCAAAGTAATGTCTCTGCTTTTTAATATGTTGTCTAGGTTTGTCTGAGGACAGTATAAGGAAGGATAAAATGAACATCCCTTGAGGTCTACACATGGCTCCTTTAGGAACATTTTGTTAGGCATTGCTTTATATTTCTTACAACATTTTCATCTTAAGTCATTGTTTTCTTTCTTCCCTCATCATTTTTTAAGTGGCAAGAGTACAGCTTCCTCTCTACCTCCAGATTAACACGGTGCAAATTGGTGTAGGGAGAGAGAACTGTAAGATAAAAGAATTTTTCTCTACTGGATTCAGAAGAACCTCTGTGTTTCCAGGTCCTTCAAGGAGTGATTGATCGGTCATATGTGATGATGTCTCCATAAAAATCCCAAAGACCAGGGTTCAGAGAGCTTCCAGAGTTGTGAACAGTAGAGGTACTGGGAGAGGGCATGTGGCCGTTCCACGTACCTTGCCCTCTGTAGCTCTTTGATCTATTTGTTCCTCTGTGTCCTTTATTATACCCTTTTATAATCAAGTGATAGACAGTAAGTCAACCTTTTCCTGAGTTCTGTGAGCCACTCCAGAAAATTAATCAACCCCAAGGAGGTGCCATAGGAACCTCTGATTTATAACTGATTGGTCACAGACATAGATAAATAGGGACTCCCCTAGTGTCCAGAGGCTCAAGACTCTGTGTTCACAATGCAGGAGGCCTGATTTCGATCGCTAGTCAGGGAACTAGATCCCACACTCCACAACGAAGATCAAAGATCCTGTGTGCTGCAACTAAGACCTGGTACAGTGAAATAAATATTTTTCTTTTTTTAAATGTTTTGTGCCTGCCTGGATAAAAGGGGGGGTTGGGGGAGAAGGGATACATATGCATGTATGGCTGAGTCCCTTAGCCCTTCACCTGCAACTACTGAAACATTGTTAATCAGCTATACTCCAATACAAAGTAAAAGTTTGAAGTTTGAAAAAAAGAAGGAGCGGCACAAGTAACAACCCAGACTTGCAATTGGAAGTGTGTAGGTCTTTGGCGGGGAGTGGGTGGCAGTCTTGTGGGACTGAGCCCTTATCCTGTGGGCTCTGATGTTATCTCCAAGTACATAATGGCAGAATTGAGTCCAATTGTAGGACACCCAGCTGGTATTACAAGATTGCTTGATGTGGAGAAAACCCACACATCTGGCATCAGAAGTGTTGAGTGTCTAGTAGTGTAAGAGCAAAAGAGAAAGACAGGAAGCAGACCAAGATTTTCCCAACTCAGGTGCGAATTTGAGCTGTTGGCCAAAAAATTTTAAGTTCTTAACTCTAATCACTCATATAGAGAGAGTAGACCAGGAGTGTCATCTCCGTGTAATCTGAAAAACTACTCTCTTGATAACGTTCCACCCAGGACAGGTCATGATCATGTCTCAAACGGGTGGGTGCGCTTCTACCAAGAAAAACTTGGGGAAATTTGAAAAGCAAGACCTCTGAGTAAATCTTATTGATTTGAAAGATAAAATAGTAGAGGATCATTATAACTTTTAAAAGAAAACCTTTTTATTTTATATTGGAGTATAGCCAATTAACAATGTTGTAATAGTTTCAGGTGGTGAGTAAAGGGACTCAGCTATATGTATACACATATCCAATCTCCCCCCAGTTCCCACCCAGTCATTATATTACTTTTCAATTTCTACAACATTTAACTCTATGTCATGGCTTTTTGTTGTTGTTAGTCTCTAAGTCATATCTTGACCCTTTTGTGACCTCATGGGCTGTAGCCTGCTGGGCCTCTCTGTCGGTGGGATTTCCCAGGCAAGAATACTGGAGTGGGTTACCGTTTTCTTCTCCAGTGGATCTCCTGACCCAGGGATCAAACTCCTATATTGTCTCCTACATTGGCAGCAGATTCTTTACCACTGAGCTACTAGTGAGGCACACATTTGTCCATTTAATCATACATGTGTACATTCTTCATCAAAGGTTTATGAGCTGGGGGGAAAGCACTATGCTGTATGTTGGGTGTAGGTTAACATATAAAAACAAATTACTTTAAAACACTTTCTTCTTTAAATGAGTTTAAAGTCTTACTGAGCAGTGTTTCCAGCAATGTTTGTTCAGTGAAATCACCTTAGAAGCCTCAAAAAATACTTGTGCCTGGGATCCTCCTGCAAAGAATCTGATTCAGTTCATTTGGGGTAGGGCCTCAGCATAGGACTTTTTAAAAGCTCTCAGCTTTTTTTTTGATGCCGATTAGTCTAGGAGGAAAGATAAGATGGGCAGAGAGGGAATGTTAAAAGCATGAAATTTTAGTAAATAAAATTGACTGGCTGCATTTTTCTTGGAGTTGAAATTCGCAAGGGGACACGGGGGACCCTGACTCCCAGGATGCCATCACCTGCACTGCCTTTCAGAGACTGAGTGTGGCAACAAAACATGAATGAATTGTTGTGTAGTCCAGACTACAATTTGGTCATCTGAACTAGGAATTTTACATACTTCATTACCAGAAAATAGGCTTCCCAGTGGCTCAGTGATAAAGAATCCACCTGTGATGCAGGAGACGTGGGTTTGATCCCTGGGTTGGGAAGATCCTCTGGAGAAGGAAATGGCAACCCAGTCCAGTATTCTTGCCTGGGAAATCCCATGGAGAGAGGATCCTGGCAGGCTACAGTCCATGGTGTCACAAAAGAGTTGGACATGACTGAGCGACTGAGCCTGTGCACCAGAAAATATGTGTATATAAGCAAAACATCTCCCCACTAGAATTGATGTAATAACATGGATAGCTGCAATTTACTAAATTCCTCCTCTATCGTAGACCTGGTCCTCATTTTTTTACATTTAACTTCACTGTCTCATTTAGTTTTACAAATGACATTGGAAACCCTAACCAGTAATTACAAACCACACTTAGCATTTGATTTGGTTCCCTAAACATTACCCATCATCATTTTAATTATGGTTTCATACATTGTAGTGTTTTCAAATTTGCAGTTGCTTTCCTTGACCACATTTTATGTTTACTGATTCTTTGTACTATGCTAAGTCATAAATCTTGGACTAAGATCTCCAAATTACACACAGGATGTGTTACTTTAGGGAAAGTAACATCCTATCCATGATATATGGGAGTTTTATTAGAAATTATTCAACAACAAAGTGGTACTTCCTGAGGGACATTTTTTGTTAGTTTGGGGAGATAGTTTTTCTTTTCTTTCAGGAAGATCCCCTGGAGACGGAAATGGCAAACCACTCCAGTATTCTTGCCTGGGAAATCCCATGGACAGAGGAGCCTGGCGGGCTATAGTCCCCCACAGGGTTGCAAAAGAGTCAGACATGACTTAGCAACTAAATAATAACAACCACCACAACAGACTACCTCTTTTGATGGACTATGAAAAACATCTTGTAGGAATTCATTTTGAAATACTAAATTTTAAAGCTAAAATGGAAGTATGTAATTTATAACTAAATTAATATTCAGTCTTTCAAACTAATATTCAGTCTGGCCTCTTATGTAAGGGTGAGTTTTCCAGCAAAGCTGATGCCTCAATCTCTCCTATAGAAGAAAAGCCTCATTTCTTTAAAAGACCATTCATTTGAACCTCATTGGGCCACCTTCTATTTTAACACATCTCATTATGCACGCATATATAGGTTGACCTTCCTAACAAGGTTATGGGTTGAAATAGCTATGCTTGCCTCCTTAGAACCTAACCAACCCTAAGTCCTACATGTTTTAAAGTTTCAAAAAACATCATTAAGGATTTTGTTGGGAAAGGTTTACATTTTCTCAACTTGCCAGTTAGAATTTAGTGTTGTCCAGAGTCATTCACTATTTTTCTAAAGTAATTTAAATGTAAACTAGGCTGATATGCAATACGTAATATAATGCCACAAGAGAACACAGACTACTGAAGTTTATTTCCTGGGGAGACTAGTGAGAAATGACTAGACTGTAAGCCTTTCAACCAGAAAATAAAGAATTTTGGAATGATGAGGAAAGTTTGAAGGAAATGATAGAGGGTCCACAGATACCTCACATGGTACTCAATGACTCATAAAATGCAGTATTTTTTACATAATATGGGAAGTGTGCCACACTTGTACATCTCACCATTGAGTCTGGTACAGTACTTTGATCTTCAACAATATACAACATTTGTGGCATAATAGCCATAATAGGACTATTCAGCTATTTCACACGGCAATAATCCAGTCCTCTCTCATCAGGATAAACTGTGAGGACAAATCCTTTCAAAATCAGAATTAGTTCCTTGTGGAAGAGGGAGGCTACAATTATCCTTTAAATAGGAGCAGCTGCAACATGGTATCGGCCTGGAGCTGGCAGTGAAGTGTTTTTCCAATGCAATTAAATGGATTTTTTTTAATGCAAACTAATGTTCTATAAAAAGTCAACTCTAAGGTGAGTAGGTGTGGAATTGCTGAGATGAAAGGAACAAGCATTTTGCTTATCTGAGTTAATATCACTACCTTGGTAAATGATATTTTGCTGCAAACGAATAATCAAGGCTCCTACTTTCCCATGAAGTGGGCCCACATGGGGACCAGAGTAACACAAAGGAAAGATAATTCTGGTTCACTTGTACACTCTGTGTCTTATTTTGAAATGTGTTCAAAGCTACATTTTGTTTTTGTTGCTTTTCCAAAAGATATGATGACTCAACAGCAACATTTTGATTTAAACAAGAAAGGTAGGCCTTGGGTGGACAAATATAAATATAGGACGTAAAGCTAGCCAGCGCCTACCTCCATGGCAAGACAAAGAGGTAAGGGCACCTCAATTTTGACCATACAGATGATTAAAGGATTGGAAGATAAGATCTTTAAGAAAGATGAAAGGACCAGAGAGGGTAATATTGAGAGGCAATGTAATATCTTCAAATTGTGTATCTTACAAGTTCTTTCAGAATAACCAGACAACACATCCACTGGAGATATCACATGAGGAATTGTATGTAATTCTAGAACAGTGAGCATTTCATCTCACGTGAAAAGAATTTCCCCCAGTGATCCTGAATGTACTGTCAAAAGAGAGTATGAGCTCTCCTTAGGACTGATTTTAAAGTCTCAGCACCCAATGAATACTTGTCAAGTCACCCAAGCATCTCCTGACACCCCTCCTCTTCTTGAAATGTTCCTTCTTTATAAAAGACCCAGTGGGCAGAGGGTTTGAACTTAGCTCTAATTATCTGAAGGGTTTCTGTGCTCATAAATTTTAGATAGGATAAAGTTCAGCCAGACAATGAACCAAGACGTCTCCCGTGGCTCTTTGAAATCTGAAAAATGCTTTCTTTAATGTTAGTTCTCGTTCCTGAGTATTGTCAAGGACATTGGTCACAAAGGAAAATAGCAACATCTAATTTTGTAGGCAAAATTTAAGATGTGATGTAAAACTAGGTATTACAATGTTTAATATACTTTTAGAAGGTTACATTTTTTAAAAGAACACTCTCACATGAGAGAGATGGCCTTTTTAAATGATCCCTGAGCCAAAGATGAAAGAAAAGGAATCCTCCTGCTTCACGAGACTGGATTATTATGCTGTAGCCTTCAACTCACTAATTCAAAAATCACACATTTTCAAGATAGCAAGAGACTCTTCAGCTCCAAGTTAGGCTGATGGTGGCTGCCAAATTCCTACTCCTCCCATGAAATCTTCCAGGGTTGATTAGGAAAGTGACTCTACCCTCAACCTGCCCTGTTTCCACAGGTTGTCCCTGATCTCTGCCCTGATTAAGTGCACCCTGCTTCCTTCCACTATAAATCTCTTTACACTTGACCTTTACATAATGCAATTACCTTTACATAATGCATGTATTGCTTTAATGTTTCCATTTTGTTCCTAGTGGCATTCCAATACACCTGTCTGTATTAATGTGTTTGATGCTGATTCTAAGCTCCTGGAGGGAAGGGACAGAATCTCTTTAGATGGGATTGATGGTCTTCAAATATCAAATGCCTAAAAAATGCTCTCTGCAAGAAAACAACTTAACTTAGCATATTTTTTCTTGATCTGGAGAGATTTAATTCAGGAAGCTATTGGTAAAGATTCAGGCTGTCATAATATATAAACACTTCCATTTTATTAAGACAAGTAGGAAAGAGTTACAATTGTACTATATTATCTATGTTGCCTTGTCTCTATTACTACATTTGAATATCTCCTATAATTAGGGCTTCCCGAGCAGCACAGTGGTAAAGAATCCTCTTGCCAATGCAGGAGATGCAAGAGATGCAGGTTCGATTCCTGATCAGGAAGATCCCCTGGAGAAGGAAATGGAAACCCACTCCAGTATTCTTGCCTGGGATGGGGAGCCTGGCGGGCTGGGGAACCTGGCGGGCTACACAGCCTGGGGTCACACAGAGTCGGACTGAAGCGACTGAGCATGCACCTCATCTATTAATATAACTAAGGAAACCATTATTAAGGTCCCTTTACATGTTAAGTGCCCCTATGGAATAATACCTTAGTTCTTGTGGCTCCTTCTCCTCCCCTTCCTCCACTCTCTTGACTGCTTTACCCATTTATGTTTTTGATGTGGTGTCTATAAACACCTATAATCTCTAGACTCCCAGAAGATTGGGACCCCCTTGGTTGTCCAGCTTTCTGATACCCAAATATACCAAACCATTGACTCTCCCCAAAACAGCCACATGTTGCTGGCCTTATTTTCAAGCATTTACACCTAGTGCTCCCTTGGTCTAGAAAAAGCATCAGCAGTACCACATAATCACATCACTTCTAAAATCCAAATCAAATATTACCTCCACATGAAGCCCTGCTTCTCTCCCTACCCCCACCCCGCCCCAGGCATGATGTGTATTCCTTCATTACTGTGTTGTAATTGTTAGTTTATAAGCTATTTTTCTTCTGCTTTAGATTATATCTCAATCATCTTTATACTTCTAACATTTGGTATAGAAATGAGTACAAAAGGCTAGTACGACAGGGCAAGTTTTTAAAAATTTTTTTATGTGACCTGCTTCTGTTAGGTGTTATTTGGGAATAGTGTCATATATTTTATGGTGAATACAGTTTTTAAAAAAAGATTTATCCACTCCCTTAGCAGTGGTTTATCTCTCCCTCAGAGAAAACCAGAATGAGTTTTTTAATAAAATGATTGAAAAGGTACACTGAATCTTCAATTTAATTATTTCAATTCCTGCAAAAAAAAGGGTCTTTCAGAAAGCCTGCTGCTTGGTAAAATGTGATAAAGTTCCAACACATTCTTAAAAATTGTAAATTAATTTATAAATTTCCATTCAAAGTTTAATCTGCTATTTTCACACAAGAAAACTCATAAGGTTGCTTCCTATTGAATTACTATCTTTGCATCTAGAGTTTAAACCAGTATTTAATCTCTTTCTAGAAGCTTCCAGAGGTGCTTGGTACATATAGGTGAATGTTGCCCATTTTTATTGCTTTTGGAGTTAGGCAAGAATTCCACACCCGTCATTCCAGACCCTGGCTTACTTAGGTTTCTAGTTTATTTCTCTCAATTTTTGTATTTCTCCCAGAGCAGGTCACTTCATTTTTTTTTTTTTTTTTTTAATGTGCCCTGACTCTTTCTGGCTTCTGCATGTATGTTCCTAAGCAGTGTCCTGCCCTCCACATCCTCCCATCGGCTTCATCACCCTCTTGCTTTTGTTCTTAACAGCCACTGCCCCGCTGAAACTACTATTGATTCTTCTGTCTCGATCTAGGCTTGTCCTACTCTCATTCCTGGAGCAACTATTGGTGATTCTTTCACGGGACATCTCTCTTACCCACTGTGTTACCATTCTATGTATTTTATCCCATCTCCCTTCTCAATACGTTTTTGGGGCAGTATTACCATGCCCTGTTCATCTCTGAGACGCCTGCAATGCCAAACACAATTTCTTGACCATAACAAGGACTCAGTAGCTATTTGTTTAACTGGATTGAATTCAAATATGTTCAAACAGCTCTCTCTTCACTATGTTTGACAAAATAATTATAACAAGTCCATAATCACATTCAATGGTAAAGCCAGGATTTGAACATGAGTAGCTTACTGCACTTTAACCCCTACAACTTTGTTATCCCTATAATAGACAGAATATGTATTCAAAATTGTTGGCCTGGCTATATAATTTAGCTCTAATCATTAAAGGGTAAACATTTTCCTGATACTACTGAATATACTTTCTCTGACATTGTGTGACAAAAGGTGATTTTATTTTTCTGTGACACTAGTTTCACAGAATGGGAACGTAAAGCAATTTAAGCTTTACGTAAAGCATTCCTTTCATAAATTTATTATGATATCATCTATTGCCTCTGAGTTCTTTCAGGATCTATAGATACAATGTATAGATGTATAGATACTATCAAGTTTACTATGTAATATTGGATTATGCATGCGTGCTCTGTCACGTCCAACTCTTTGAAGCCCCATGGACTATAGACTGCCAGTCTCCTCTGCCCAAGGGATTTTTGAATGGGTTGCCATGCCCTCCTCCAGGGAATCTTCCTGACCAAGGAATTGAACCTACATCTCCTCCATCTCCTGCATTGCAGGTGGATTCTTTACCACTGAGCCATCAGAGAAGCACCCGTAATAACGGATTGTCTGTCCCCAGTTGGAAGACTGGACTTCTGTGCACTTCAGTGGCTCAAAGGTAGCACAGGAGTATTTGGAGCCAAGGATGTGGGCTTTATAATAAACTTGGCTTAGCACTCAGGGGTTTATTCTGGGTTTTGGGGCTTCAACATGCTGGAAGAAATAAGGAATCTACAAAACATCTTTTTAATCTCAGTGATGGGACTTGAAAATTTAAAAAACAAGTCTGAAAAAATAACACCAACTTAATCTCTCCCCACATAAAGGAACCACTTGTTCTAGTAGAAAGCACTGTTGAATTTATTTTTAGAATAAGAGAAAAAAAAAAAAAAAAAACTGAGGGAAGCAATGAAGCAACAATGAATTACCCTTCTGCTCTAGCGATATATTTGAACTGATTTTTCCTTTGTGGCTGGGCTTTTTCTGGGGGACAGAAACAGCAGAAATTGTTTTACAATGCCCTTCAATAGCTGAGTCAAAATTCTCCTGAATTGTTGAAATTCTTCCTTATTTGCAGTTGAGTTTACTTTACTTTTACCAGTAGATGTTTCAGGTCAATGTGCATTTTGCCACTATCTTCTGGATGGAAAACTGCCTTTCCATTCAGCAGCCTTCTCTTAAAATATCTCAAGTTTAAGATTTTCTACTTTATAACCGTATAGTTTTCTTTCTAAAATATTTTGAGAATGTGAGGTTCTGGCAGGATCAAGTGACTACAAATCAGATTAAACAACACCCATTGCCAAGTGATCAGACAGAAAAAGAATTGTACAGATGAAAACTAATGACCACACTGACCACTGCTAGGTGGCACTCTGTAGGATGCTCACAAGGAGTCCAGTTCCAATGGCTGTTGAGCACTAGCTCCTGGGCTGTTTGGAGGAATGCAGGTCTCCTACTTCAGTCCAAGAAAGATCCCATCAAGACAATTTCAGCAATTGTCTTGATCTTGATCACTCTTATATTTGCTCTGTGGAAACTGGCAAATAAAGGCTGGTCTAGGGTTTCATTTATCTGGATAATTATATAAGCTTGGGAGATTATATTGTGAACATTCTATTCTCACCCCCCCTTCTTTAGTTTGCATGATTTGGCTTTGGTCTTCTTAACTTGAAAATACCCCAATGCAAACAACCATTTTTTTGCCAAGTGTTTTGAAAAACCTCCTCTGCTGTCTGGGGTAGTACATGCTTTCTGGTGGTGTGAGAGGATGCTGTGGGGATTAAGAGCCTGTGCTTGGGGATCTGCCAAGCTGGGTTTAAATGCCAGTTCTGCTATTTGCCCAACTCTGGCAACTGAGTCCATCTTTTGCTGCTCAATTTCTTCATCTCGAAGACAAGGATCCCAATAAGAGTAAAAATACCTTATGGTTGTTGTTGTTCAGTCTGTAAGTCGTGTCTGAGTCTTTGCCACCCCACGGACTCCAGCACCCACGCCAGGCTCCTCTGTCCTCCACTATTTTCCAGAGTTTGCTCAAGTTCACGTCCATTGGTTGGTGATGCCATCTAACCATCTCATCCTTTGCCGCTCCCTTCTCTTTTTTCTTTCACTCCTTCCTAGCATCAGGGTCTTTGCCAGTGAATCCACTTGTTTACAAAGGCTGTAAAATAGTAATTCTGGTATGTACCAGGCATAGGCACTGATTAAAGTTTCTTATAGATATTATCCCACATCATGTCTTACCCCATGAGGTTGGCTCTATTAGTAATCCCAGTTCAAGGGAGAAGGGGCTTCCCTGGTGGGCCAGCGGCAAAGAATCTGTCTGCCAGCGTAGGAGACACCAGTTTGATCCCTGGGTCAAGAAGATTCCCTGGAGGAGAACATGGCAACCCACTCCAGCATTCTTCACTGGAGAATCCCATGGACAGAGGAGCCTGGTGGGCTACAGTCCATGGGGTTGGAAAGAGTCAGACACGACTGAAGCAAGTGAGCAGGCATGCAGGTAAGGGAGAAGAGATGGGGGCACAGAGGGTAAAGTAGCTGAGTAGGGACGCCCCACTGTAGGGAAGTGCCGGCTGGGATTCTGGCCCAGGCACGATTGTACTACAGGTGTATTCTTCACTACGCAAAGCTACTCTTTCATGGGCATGGCCAGTGTGACTTATGGTGCCTGCTGGGCAAGTGGACACATGTGCGTTTAATTCACAGAGTGCTCTTGAGCTGTGCGGCAAGGGGTCTCGCAGCTCATCACCCACCTGTGCAGGTCTTGGGATGGGGTGTTTGGGAAAAGGTGGAGCCCAGAGGCCAGAATTAGGTCCCTGCCACCTTGCTGAGTCTGCTCTGCTCTGAGATTTTCCTCGAAGCCTGAAGGGGGATCAATTTTCTTTCCTTCGGATTTCTTTTTTCTTAACATTTCCGTTAATTTTTTTTTTTTTACATTTTATTCCCCTCTCCTCATATTATCCTTAAGCATCACCAGCCAAAGAATTAAAGGAATACTCCTGGGGTTGCTATTTTTAACTCCTGTGGTTGGAGAGGATTCAATAAACATGCCTCTAGTATTAGTTAACACATTTTATTGGCTCACCTCATGTTTAAATATGCTCCACACACACTGCTCTTTAAGTCTTTCTTCACCTCTTTTGCCCCAGCTTGAGTATGTTCTCCTTTCATGATGTCTTCTTACGTGGCTATGGTTTAGGTATATTTGTGTACACTTCTCATCCAGCCAAAAGACTGTAATCATCTTGAGGACAGAAATTCTTACTTTCTTATCATGTTATGCCCTGTAGCAACTAGCATGTTGTTGCTGTTTAGACCCTGAGTCGTGCCTGCCTCTTGTGTGACCCCATGGACTGTAGCCTGCCAGGCTCCTCTGTCCATGGGATTCTCCAGGCAAGGATACTGGAGTGGGTTGCTATTTCCTTCTCCAGGGGATCTTCCTGACCTGGGAACAAACCTACTTCTTCTACATTGGCAGATGGATTCTTTGCCACTGAGTCACCAGGAAAGTCCAGCATCTAGCATAGTATCTAACAAACAGAAGTTCATGAAGACAGAAAAATGTAAAGCATATTTAAATGCAGCCACCTGGTAAACCAACTCAATATACAAATGGCAGATTGGGAGCCAAAAGATGTGACCTTAAAATGTGGCTCATTACCCCCTTACCCTGACTTTATCTTTTCTTGGCAGCTTGTTGAATGCAGAGGACCCAGTGAAGGAATTCTGAGGCCACTCTCTGAGGTGGCAGAGGCACACAGTGAAAGGATCTGGGGCTTCTGAGTATTTCAGAAGAGTAGCCCAAGATGGCTGCCTGACTGATGTCTAACTTTCTTTAAGTCATCATGTTTTAAGGTTATTTGTTGCAGCAACTGGTGTTATCTGACAAATACATCACCAATAGCTTCTTTTGAAAAAGTAAATCTTGCCCATTAAAATGAAAAAGGTGTATACCCTTGGAACCAGAAATTACTCTTTTAGGAAACAAATTTTTACAATTAAAACATTATAAGCACACAAAAATGGGCTTGTAAAAATATGCCTGCAACAGGAAAGTAAAAGTCAAGTATATTTTCATCCTTTGGGAAATGGTTAAACAAATTATGGCACATTGATTCATTAAACTCTGTACAGACATATACGGGCTTCCCAGGTGGCTCAGTAGTGAAGAATCCAGTCAGTCTTCTACCAGTGCAGGAGACGAAGGAGACTCGAGTTTGATCCCTGGGCCGGGAAGATCCCCTGGAGAAGGAACTGGCAACCCACTCCAGTATTCCTGCCTGGAGAATTTCATGGACAGAGGAGCCTGGTGGGCTCTAGTCTATGGGGTCACAAAGATTTGGACACAACTGAGCATGAGACATACAGACCTTAAAAGAAATGACCTGGCTAAATGTGCTAACCTAGATAGATGCTTGTAGTAGTGTAGTGTTAGTCACTTAGTCATGTCTGACTCTTTGCAATCCCATGGACTGTAGCCCGCCAGGCTCCTCTGTCCGTGGGATTCTCCAGGTAAGAATACTAGAGTGAACGAAGGAGGAGCCAAGATGGCGGAGGAGTAGGACGGGGAGACCACTTTCTCTCCTACAAATTCATCAAAAGAATAACTGAACGCAGAGCAAACTTCGCAAAACAACTTCTGATCGCTAGCTGAGGTCATCAGGCGCCCAGAAAAGCAGCCCATTGTCTTTGAAAGGAGGTAGGACAAAATATAAAAGATAAAAAGTGAGACAAAAGAGCTAAGGACGGAGATCCATCCCGGGAGCTCTTAGGCGGCATTGCTTGGGGTAGGGTCCGGGCCTGAGTGCCCTGAGGACAATCGGAGGGAGCTTCTGGGAGTTGCCAACTTGAACTGTGGGAGACCAAAAGAGAGAGAGTAAATTAACCGGCCCGAACACACTGCCGGCCGTTCGCAGAACAAAGAGACCAAGAGAGTCCAGAGAGGAGCTCGCAGGCTGCGGACCGGCCCAGCTCCGCCGGAGGCAGGAGGCAGGGGGGAGGGGAAGGTCGCGGCGAGACAGGGCGCAGGCACCCGACCGGCGCGGGCGGGCACTGGGGCTGGGGACGCAGAGGGCAGAAGGCGCAGGCACCCGACTGGCGCCAGCGGAAACTGAGACTGGGTGCGTGGAAGGGAGTGGGCGCGCCACACCTGGGGAGAGTGCGCCCACCAAGCCCCTGGCTGCCTGGACCGCTCTGACGGGGAAGGCACTGAGAGCGGGCTCAGCTTTTCCCTCCGCGCTTTTGTGGAACACCCGAGGGCTGGAACCTCGCGCAGCGCGGGGCGCGCTCCATATAGAACAGCCGGGAGCCTGAGCAGCGCAGAGGAGAGAGCAGCGTCAGCCCCTCCCAGCAGCCCCAGCCCATCCCCGCGGTGCAAGCCCCGCCCCGCAGAGCGACGGAACTAGCTACCTGAATAAGAGTCCATCTCCGCCCGCCTGTGTCAGGGCGGAAATGAGGCTCTGAAGAGACCGGCAAACAGAAGCCAAATAAACAAAGGGAACCGCTTCAGAAGGGACTGGTGCAACAGATTAAAATCCCTCTAGGAAACATTGACTACACCGGAGGAGCCTGTAGATATCGAGAAGCGTAAGCTGGAACGAGGAGCTATCTGAAACTGAGCCGAACCCACACTGACCGCAACAGCTCCAGAGAAACTCCTAGATATAATTTTACTTTTTTCTCTTTTTTTTAATTTTTTAAATTTTTTTCTTTTTTTTCTTTTTTCTCTTTTATTTTCCTTTAAAATCCCCTATTACTCCCCCATTACTCCTTAACTTTCATTTCCATAGACTTTTACAATTTTTTAATTAGGGGGAAAAAAAATTTTTTTTTCTTTCTTTTTTTTTTTTCTTTTTCTTTCTTTTTTTTCTTTCCTTTTTCTCTTCTATTTTCTATTTTTCTTTTTCTCTTATTTCTTTTAAAGTCCTCTAGTACTCCTCTACTACTCCTTAATTTTCATTTTCAATACACTATAACCTTACAAAAAAAAAAAGAAGAGAAGCCCTGTTTTTAAACGGAAGATTATTCTCTCCCAATCTTGACTCTCTGTTTTCTACCTCAGAACACCTCTATTTCCTCCTTTCCCCTTCTCTTCCCAATCCAATTCTGTGAATCTTTGTAGATGACTGGGCTACGGAGAACACTCTGGGAACAGACAGCTGCGTAGATATGTCTCTCTCCTCTTGAGTCCCCCTTTTTCTCCTCCTGCTCATCTCTATCTCCCTCCTCCCTCTCCTCTTCTTCATGTGACTCTGTGAACCTCTCTGGGTGTCCCTAACGGGGGAGAATCTTTTAGCCATTAACCTAGAAGTTTTCTTATCAGGGCTGTATAGTTGGAGAAGTCCTGAGACTACAGGAAGAATAAAACTGAAATCCAGAGGCAGGAGACTTAAGCCCAAAACCTGAGAACACCAGAAAACTCCTGACTACATGGAACTTTAAGTAATAAGTGACTGTCCAAAAGCCTCCATACCTACACTGAAACCAACCACCACCCAAGAGCCAATAAGTTTTAGAGCAAGACATACCACGCAAATTCTCCAGCAACGCAGGAACATAGCCCTGAACATCAACATACAGGCTGCCCAAGGTCACACCTAACACATAGACCCATCTCAAAACTCATTACTAGGCACTCCATTGCTCTCCAAAGAGAAGAAATCAAGTTCCACGCACCAGAACACTGACGCAAGCTTCCCTAACCAGGAAATCTTGACGAGCCAATCGTCTAACCCCACCCACTGGGTTAATCCTCCACAACAAAAAGGAACCACAGACCTCCAGAATACAGAAAGCCCACTCCAGATACAGCAATCTAAACAAGATGAAAAGGCAAAGAAATACCCAACAGGTAAAGGAACATGAAAAATGCCCACCAAGTCAAACAAAAGAGGAGGAGATAGGGAATCTACCTGAAAAAGAATTTAGAATAATGATAATAAAAATGATCCAAAATCTTGAAAACAAAATGGAGTCACAGATAAATAGCCTGGAAACAAAGATTGAAAAGATTCAAGAACTGTTTAATAAAGACCTAGAAGAAATAAAAAAGAGTCAATTAAAAATGAATAATGCAATGAATGAGATCAAAAACACATTGGAGGGAACCAAGAGTAGAATAACGGAGGCAGAAGATAGGATAAGTGAGGTAGAAGATAAAATGGTGGAAATAAATGAAGCAGAGAGGAAAAAAGAAAAAAGGATCAAAAGAAATGAGGACAACCTCAGGGACCTCTGGGACACTGTGAAACGCCCCAACATTCGAATCATAGGAGTTCCAGAAGAAGAAGACAAAAAGAAAGGCCATGAGAAAATACTCGAGGAGATAATAGCTGAAAACTTCCCTAAAATGGGGAAGGAAATAGCCACCCAAATCCAAGAAACCCAGAGAGTCCCAAACAGGATAAACCCAAGGCGAAACACCCCAAGACACATATTAGTCAAATTAACAAAGATCAAACACAAAGAACAAATATTAAAAGCAGCAAGGGAAAAACAACAAATAACACACAAAGGGATTCCCATAAGGATAACAGCTGATCTATCAATAGAAACCCTCCAGGCCAGAAGGGAATGGCAGGACGTACTGAAAGTAATGAAAGAGAATAACCTACAACCTAGATTACTGTATCCAGCAAGGATCTCATTCAGATATGAAGGAGAATTCAAAAGCTTTACAGATAAGCAAAAGCTGAGAGAATTCAGCACCACCAAACCAGCTCTTCAACAAATGCTAAAGGATCTTCTCTAGACAGGAAATGCAGAAAGGTTGTATAAACGTGAACCCAAAACAACAAAGTAAATGGCAACAGGACCACACCTATCAATAATTACCTTAAATGTAAATGGGTTGAATGCCCCAACCAAAAGACAAAGATTGGCTGAATGGATACAAAAACAAGACCCCTATATATGCTGTCTACAAGAGACCCACCTCAAAACAAGAGACACATACAGACTAAAAGTGAAGGGCTGGAAAAAAATATTTCATGCAAACGGAGACCAAAAGAAAGCAGGAGTCGCAATACTCATTTCAGATAAAATAGACTTTCAAATAAAGGATGTGAAAAGAGACAAAGAAGGACACTACATAATGATCAAAGGATCAATCAAAGAAGAAGATATAACAATTATAAATATATATGCACCCAACATAGGAGCACCACAATATGTACGGCAAACGCTAACGAGTATGAAAGAGGAAATTAATAGTAACACAATAATAGTGGGAGACTTTAATACCCCACTCACAACTATGGATAGATCAACTAAACAGAAAATTAACAAGGAAACACAAACCTTAAATGACACAATGGACCAGCTAGACCTAATTGATATCTATAGGACATTTCACCCCAAAACAATCAACTTCACCTTTTTCTCAAGTGCACACGGAACATTCTCCAGAATAGATCACATCCTGGGCCATAAATCTGGTCTTGGAAAATTCAAAAAAATTGAAATCATTCCAGTCATCTTTTCTGACCACAGTGCAGTAAGATTAGATCTCAATCACAGGAAAAAAAATTGTTAAAACTTCAAACCTATGGAGGCTAAATAACACGATTCTGAATAACCAACAAATCATAGAAGAAATCAAAAAAGAAATCAAAATATGTATAGAAATGAATGAAAATGAAAACACAACAACCCAAAACCTATGGGACACTGTAAAAGCAGTGCTAAGGGGAAGGCTCATAGCATTACAGGCTTACATCAAGAAACAAGAAAAAAACCAAATAAATAACCTAACTCTACACCTAAGCAATTAGAGAAGGAAGAAATGAAGAACCCCAGAGTTAGCAGAAGGAAAGAAATCTTAAAAATCAGGGCAGAAATAAATGCAAAAGAAACTAAAGAGACCATAGCAAAAATCAACAAAGCTAAAAGCTGGTTTTTTGAAAAAATAAACAAAATTGACAAACCATTAGCAAGACTCATTAAGAAACAAAGAGAGAAAAGCCAAATTAACAAAATTAGAAATGAAAATGGAGAGATCACAACAGACAACACTGAAATACAAAGGATCATAAGAGACTACTACCAGCAGCTCTATGCCAATAAAATGGACAACTTGGATGAAATGAACAAATTCTTAGAAAAGTACAACTTTCCAAAACTGAACCAGGAAGAAATAGAAGATCTTAACAGACCCATCACAAGCAAGGAAATCGAAACTGTCATCAAAAATCTTCCAGCAAACAAAAGCCCAGGACCAGATGGCTTCACAGCTGAATTCTACCAAAAATTTAGAGAAGAGCTAACACCTATCTTACTCAAACTCTTCCAGAAAATTGCAGAAGAAGGTAAGCTTCCAAACTCATTCTATGAGGCCACCATCACCCTAATTCCAAAACCAGACAAAGATGCCACAAAAAAAGAAAACTACCAAAACTACCAAAAGAAAAGGCCAATATCACTGATGAACATAGATGCAAAAATCCTTAACAAAATTCTAGCAAACAGAATCCAACAACATATTAAAAAAATCATACACCATGACCAAGTGGGCTTTATCCCAGGGATGCAAGGATTCTTTAATATCCGCAAATCAATCAGTGTAATACACCACATTAACAAATTGAAAGATAAAAAACCATATGATTATCTCAATAGATGCAGAGAAAGCCTTTGACAAAATTCAACACTCATTTATGATTAAAACTCTCCAAAAAGTAGGAATAGAAGGAACATACCTCAACATAATAAAAGCTATATATGACAAACCCACAGCAAGCATCACCCTCAATGGTGAAAAATTGAAGGCATTTCCCCTGAAATCAGGAACAAGACAAGGGTGCCCACTCTCACCACTACTATTCAACAGAGTGTTGGAAGTTCTGGCCACAGCAATCAGAGCAGAAAAAGAAGTAAAAGGAATCCAGATAGGAAAAGAAGAAGTAAAACTCTCACTGTTTGCAGATGACATGATCCTCTATATAGAAAACCCTAAAGACTCTACCAGAAAATTACTAGAGCTAATCAATGAATATAGTAAAGTTGCAGGATATAAAATTAACACACAGAAATCCCTTGCATTCCTATATACTAACAATGAAAAAACAGAAAGAGAAATTAAGGAAACAATACCATTCACCATTGCAACAAAAAGAATAAAATACTTAGGAGTATATCTACCTAAAGAAACAAAGGACCTATACATAGAAAACTATAAAACACTGATGAAAGAAATCAAAGAGGACACAAACAGATGGAGAAACATACCATGTTCATGGATTGGAAGAATTAATATTGTCAAAATGGCTATTCTACCCAAAGCAGTCTATAGATTCAATGCAATCCCTATCAAGCTACCAACAGTATTTTTCACAGAACTAGACCAAAGAATTTCACAATTTGTATGGAAATACAAAAAACCTCGAATAGCCAAAGTATTCTTGAGAAAGAAGAATGGAACTGGAGGAATCAACCTGCCTGACTTCAGACTCTACTACAAAGCCACAGTCATCAAGACAGTATGGTACTGGCACAAAGACAGAAATATAGATCAGTGGAACAGAATAGAAAGTCCAGAGATAAATCCACAAACTTATGGACACCTTATCTTTGACAAAGGAGGCAAGGATATACAATGGAAAAAAGACAACCTCTTTAACAAGTGGTGCTGGGAAAACTGGTCAACCACTTGTAAAAGAATGAAACTAGAACACTTTCTAACACCATACACAAAAATAAACTCAAAATGGATTAAAGATCTAAATGTAAGACCAAAAACTATAAAACTCCTAGAGGAGAACATAGGCAAAACACTCTCCGACATAAACCACAGCAAGATCCTCTATGACCCACCTCCCAGAATATTGGAAATAAAAGCAAAACTAAACAAACGGGACCTAATGAAACTTAAAAGCTTTTGCACTACAAAGGAAACTATAAGTAAGGTGAAAAGACAGCCCTCAGACTGGGAGAAAATAATAGCAAATGAAGCAACAGACAAAGGATTAATCTCAAAAATATACAAGCAACTCCTGCAGCTCAATCCCAGAAAAATAAATGACCCAATCAAAAAATGGGCCAAAGAACTAAACAGACATTTCTCCAAAGAAGACATACAGATGGCTAACAAACACATGAAAAGATGCTCAACATCACTCATTATCAGGGAAATGCAAATCAAAACCACAGTGAGGTACCATTACACGCCAGTCAGGATGGCTGCTATCCAAAAGTCTACAAGCAATAAATGCTGGAGAGGGTGTGGAGAAAAGGGAACCCTCTTACACTGTTGGTGGGAATGCAAACTAGTACAGCCACTATGGAAAACAGTGTGGAGATTTCTTAAAAAGCTGGAAATAGAACTGCCATATGACCCAGCAATCCCACTTCTGGGCATACACACTGAGGAAACCAGATCTGAAAGAGACACGTGCACCCCAATGTTCATCGCAGCACTGTTTATAATAGCCAGGACATGGAAGCAACCTAGATGCCCATCAGCAGATGAATGGATAAGGAAGCTGTGGTACATATACACCATGGAATATTACTCAGCCATTAAAAAGAATTCATTTGAACCAGTCCTAATGAGATGGATGAAGCTGGAGCCCATTATACAGAGTGAAGTAAGCCAGAAAGATAAAGAACATTACAGCATACTATCACATATATATGGAATTTAGAAAAGTGATAACGATAACCCTATATGCAAAACAGAAAAAGAGACACAGAAATACAGAACAGACTTTTGAACTTTGTGGGAGAATGTGAGGGTGGGATATTTCAAAAGAACAGCATGTATACTATCTATGGTGAAACAGACCACCAGCCCAGGTGGGATGCATGAGACAAGTGCTCGGGCCTGGTGCACTGGGAAGACCCAGAGGAATCGGGTGGAGAGGGAGGTGGGAGGGGGGATCGGGATTGGGAATACATGTAAATCCATGGCTGATTCATATCAATGTATGACAAAACCCACTGGAAAAAAAAAAAATAATAATAATAAAAAAAAAAGAATACTAGAGTGGATTGACATTCTCTTCTCCAGAGGATCTTCCTGACCCAGGGATCAAACCTGGCCTCCTGCGTTGCAGGCAGATTCTTTACCATTTGATCTCCAGGGAAGAAAAATGCTTATCACATAGTTATTTATACAACAGACTTGGAAATTATTTGTTTTTATTAAAGTTACACTTAAAGATGTGATAAAGTTGAGAAAAATAAGGAAGACTAATGTTTACAACTTTATTCTAAACAATTGTTATCTATTGGGTAGATAATTTTTTTAAAGTTTCCCCATTTCTTTGCCTCTCTCTTATCCATAGTATTTTGCAATGGTGGTGGTTTAGTCATTAAGTCATACCTGACTCTTACAACCCCATGGACTGTATCCTGCCAGGCTCCTCTGTCCATGGGATTTCCCAGGCAAGAATACTGGAGCAGGTTGCCATTCCCTTTCTCTAGGAAAACTTCCCGACTTAGGGATTGAACCAGGGTCTCCTGCACTGCAGGTAGATTCTTTACCGAGTGAGCCACAAGGGAAGCCCCCTCAGGAGGTGGAGTTCATTAATTTATTCCTTAAGTCTGGATTACTACTGAAATGGCTTTGGACTATTACAAACAGTGGAGGCTACCGCATGCTAGTTTCAAGACTAGGACTAGAGTGACCTTGCCACACATCTGTTATCTTTTTTTTTTGGTCACTGTGCCACCACCGTGAGAGGAAGCTCAAGTTAGCCTGCTGAGACCCCCACATGAGCAACAGGACTGAGTCGAGATCTACTAGCAACACCAGCAGAGACCGGAGGGCTGCCTGGTCAACCAGCAGACTCTTCCTTTACTCCTTCCCCACTTCCTTCCTTCCATTACATCTTTCTTCCCCTCACCCCTCTCTTTTTCACTGTATATAAGATTTTCTTTAAAATTGCCATAAATGGTGTCGGGTACTCTGCTAGCCCATCACATCTACTAGGATTAGGCTTGCAGTGACTGAGAGTAGGAAAGACACTCCTCTTTTTTTTGTGGTTTTTTTGTTTTGTTTTACATTTATTTTTAATTGGAGGATAACTGCTTTACAATGTTGTGTTGGTTTCTGCCGTATATCAACATGAATCAGGCATAAGGATACATCTGTTCCCTCCCTTTTAAACCTCCCTTCCTCCACCTCCCACCCCTTCACTCATCTAGGTCGCCACAGAGCACCAGGTTGAGCTCCCTGTGTTGTATAGCAATTTCCCTTTGGCTATCATTTTACACATGGTAATATATATATTTCAATGCTACTCTCTCAATTCGTCCCACCCTCTCCTGCCCCCACTGTGTCCATAACTCTGTTCTCTATAAGGAAAGACACTTCTTAATTCTATAATCTTCACAGCAGGTGGATTCTTCATGAAGCTAGTGCACTGGGAAAATTAGTGTAAAAATTATCCTAACAAAACAAAAGATATTTCCTAAATAAAACAGCTTCTTGGTTTTAGGCATAGTAGACATACTCTACTTTTTTCCTGTATTCAATTTTACGTGGTGCTGGTGTTTGAAGTGGAAATATATATATTTCCCTTTTGTCCTCTGGTGCTGATCACACAGACAAATGAGCTGTGTGGGCATGTTTTTTTTCTTGCCTGAAGCATACATGCTCAACTGACCCTCTGTCTCTGGATGTAAAGGGAATGAAGAGGTGTAAATCCTTTTATCTGGGGTTTGAAGAAATGTCCTGGTGGGACTATCACACAGTTTCATCGAGATGGACAAATTTTTACGAGTGGCCTTCACTAGGATGAGAAATTATTATAAACATTAATACAACAAGAAGACAAATGAATGACTGTCCCAAGGGATGTAGCCCATGGAAAGAATTTTTTTGGAGGAAAAGGTTAATTTCATAAGAATGTGACGAATCCAACCCAGGAAAAAGAAAAAAAGCCAATGGCTTCACCACTGTATTACATTGTTCATTAAATAATATCTCAGAATTACCTCGTTTTTTTTATAGATGCATTTTTAAAATTTTAAAATAATTATTCACACTTAATAAACATTAAATGAGACAGAGTAGGTACTAGGGGGTCTCTGTTATATATTTAAAATGTAGTCAGGTATGGGTAGAAAATGTTGAACAAAAAAAATAAAGAAATAAAACATTGAACAGCTTGCTAGAGTAGCTCATTTCAGAGTATTTTCAGTTTTATTTTTATTTATGTATTTTTTACTGGAATATAATTGCTTAGGTAACCATCAGCAGATCCCTTCCCAGAGATAATAGAAACAAGCAATAGAGTTGAAATAGATGTTGGTACAGAAAATAGTGAGTGCTGAACGGTTCCAAAACAACTCTGGAGTGGAAGAACAATATTAACTATAAAATAGCCAAATTAAAAATCATTTAATGTCAGATTTCAATATGGCATTTTCGTTTTCAATAGAAAGCAAGAGATTCTACTAAGGCTCATTCTGATTATCCAAAACAGTGAAATAAAGACCTTTCCCTTTGTACAGAGGGTTGGGTGAGTGGAAGTTCTCATTTGCTGCTACAGTTCCTTACATCATTACATAATTGTTCCCTTGTATGCCAGTTATTCCATGGGTATTGAAGTATGCAGGGCTGTTGAGCTAATCCTTAGTTTTAATGCAGTGTTATGCTTATAATAGATTCACAAATATTTTGAGTGAAAAAATGAACAAATCTCCAAAGTGGATAATTAAAGTCACCTGATACTCTTACAAGTGAATTGGTTAAACATATAGCACAGTCAGTTAATGTTTAACCTCATGAGGAATCAGGAAATGCAAGTTAAATCATCGATGATACATTGCTTTTCACCTATCACACACTGCAGTGAATTGTAAATTGCTACAAGCTTTCTAGAAAGCAATTTGGCAAAATGCACTGTGAGCCCTCAAGGAGTTCATACCCTTTGTCAGGATAATAACACGTCCAAGAATCTATTCGACAGAAACAATCAGAGATACGAAGATATTTATTCAAGGATATTCATTGCAGCACTATTTATAACTAAAAATATTAAGATTTCTGAAATCTTAAGTCTGAAAATAGAGTTAGCTAAATTATGCTACATTTCTATGATTAAATGCTGTGGAGCAAAAATAATCACATGCTTGCAGAATATTAATGGCATGCAGAATAGTTCAAGTTAAGTTTGCATTGTATGTATATGTGGGGGTGTGTGTCTGTGTGAAAGAGAGAAAGAGAGCGATGGTTTAGAAAATCTCTCTTGCTCTAGGCAAAAAATTAGTGCAAATATATAACATATATGAACAAATATTCTTAAAGCATGATAAATCTTCTGTAAAAGATAAAGGATCCTTTTACAGAATCTAAAAACTGAATTTTACAGAGAAGGAAATTATGCGGTAAATAAGCATGAGTGTTAGGTTTACTCTTAGTGTTAAGAAGTCTTGTGTGTAGGGGCTTAAGAAATAAACCTGAGAACTGAGCAGGCTGACTCACTGGCAAAGAATCCACCTTTCATCGCAGGAGACATGGGCTCGATCCCTGGGTCGGGAAGATCTCCTGAAGGAGGGCATGGCAACCCACTTCAGTATTCTTGCCTGGGAAATCCCATTGACAGAAGGACTTGGCGGACTATAGTCCACGGGGTCACAAAGAGCTGGATATGACTTAGTGACTCAACAACAAAAATGTCAAATTGCAGCTCCCATAAACAGGGGAATTCCTAAAGGGTTATAACACCATCCTCAGTGGTAGATAGGAAAAAATATGTCCTAGAGAGATGGTGGGAATGTATGTCTATCTTGTCTTTGAGGGAAAAAGAAAAATGAATGAGGGGGAGAGAGAGAAACATTCATTGAGAGAGGTATAAACTTTTCTCATACTTTACTGGAGATTTGGGCCTGAATTTACATTAAAACCCTGGTGGGCTATAGTCTATGGGGTTGAAAAGAGTAGGACATGACTAAGTGACTAACACTCTACATTACAAGATGCATCTCTAAACTTAGAACCCATGTTTTATTTGCTTCCTCTTCATTCTATTGGTGAAAGAGGGTTTTCTACCTTAGGGATATGAGGGTGGTTGAACACAGGACACTCAACACTGGACGTGAAGATGGGTCGCCACATATATTTACAGCCTTGGGAAGGAGAACACGGTGTCATGCAGGCTCACTCAGAGGTTGCCCTTACAAACAGAGTGAATATACAGGGGATGTGAGAGGCAGTCTCTGAGGTATTAAAAGGCTGAGGGGACCCTTGGTTTTTGTGGGAGGATGCCTCAGATATGCAGCTGATACCACCCTTATGGCAGAAAGTGAAGAGGAACTATAGAGCCTCTTGTTGAAAGTGAAAGAGGAGAGTAAAAAAGATGGCTTAAAACTCAACATACAAAAAAACTAAGATCATGGCATCTGGTTCCATCACTTCATGGCAAATAAATGGGGACATAATGGAAACAATGACAGACTTTATTTTTTTGGGCTCCAAAATCACTGCAGATGGTGACTGCAGCCATGAAATTAAAAGATGCTTGCTCCTTGGAAGAAAACTATGACCAACCTAGATAGCATATTAAAAAACAGAGACATTACTTGGCCAACAAAGGTCCGTCTAGTCAAAGCTATGGTTTTTCCAGTAGTCATGTATCATGACTACTGATGTGAGAGTTGGACCATAAAGAAGACTAAGCACTGAAGAATTGATTCTTTTGAACTGTGGTGTTGTAGAAGACTCTTGAGAGTCCCTTGGACTGCAAGGAGATTCAACCAGTCAATCCTAAAGTAAATCAGTCCTGAATATTCATTGGAGGGACTGATGCTGAGGCTGAAACTCCAGTACTTTGGCCACCTGATGCAAGGAGCCAACTCATTGGAAAAGCCCCTGATGCTGGGAAAAATAGAAGGCAGGAGAGGATGAGATGGTTGGATGACATCACTGACTCAATGGACATGAGTTTGAGCAAACTCCAGGAGTTGGTGGTGGACAGGGAAGTCTGGTGTGCTTCAGTCCATGGGGTCGCCAAGATTTGGACAGGACTGAGCAACTGAATTGAATTGATGATTGGCTTGTTTGAATAATTCTGCAGGCTGGTAGGAAACGTAAGCCTACTTTTCAGGGATCAACAAGCACTGGGCCTGGTCTCCATCATAAGGAGGGTTGTTTAGATAGAGAACCTTATCTAGACAGTACAGTGGGAAGGTGAGTTGCGACTTGTCCATTTGATACCCTCCAAACTCAGATGTTAAGGCAGTACATATTATTGAATCTTAATTTCGGACTTTAACTAGTCCCAGACAAAGCAAAAGCAAATCATCTCTGGAAAAATACAGCTAAAACCAGTCCCAGGGAACACCCACAGCTGAAATTCCAGAAGTATTAATATATCTAGACATAGGAGAAACCAACCTATCTAAATGAAGTCATATTAAACAAAGAACTACAGAATCAAATCCTTAATCTCTAAACATTAGAATTATCTGATAGAAATATAACACAATGTTTAATATGTCTTTTAAAAGATAGCATAGAAATATGACAGAAGAATAAGAGATTACAAAAACTGACCAGGGAAATTTGATAAATAAAGTAAATAGAGATTCTAGGAATGAATTAGAAACTGAATGAACTGACTAAATGGTAGTTTAGAAACAGTTGTAGAAGGAATTCACAAACTGGAAGAGCTTGCTGAAAAAATGAGAGGTTAAGAGATTTGTATGATAGAGTGAGATACTCCAATAAATATGTTGTCAAGGTTTCAAAATCTAACCAGAAGAATGAAGGAAAAGAATTATTTAAATGTATAAATGAAACAGATTCAGAAAATTCAGTGGCTCTCAGTGAATCATAAGAAAAAGAGGTTTAAAAGATTTTTTAAAAAGACTTAAAAAACCAAACAAAGAAAGGTTGCTTAACACAAGCCAGACAGAATTCAAAACAATTTACATGTATTAACTCCTCTATCCTCACAATGTGGGAGATTATTTAGGCACAGAAAATTTAACTAATATGGCCAAGGTTTCATAGGTCATAAATTGTAGGAGTAATTTGGCTCCTGAGTTCATGCTATTAATTCTTATATGAGACTGTCTCTTGAAGACAGCTTCAAGTAGGAACATCTTAATGTGATGGCAGAACACAAAAAGCAATGAGATCTTAAAAGCGACGTGAGAGAAAAGAAAGATAACCTACAAAGGAAAGATAACTAGATAACTGTCCTTTCAATGGAAACAGAAACCAAAAGAAAAATGCTTGGAAAAATAACTCTCAATCTGGAATTATCTTTCAAGAGTGAAGGTAAAATAAGACATTCAGTCCAATAAAAATGAAGAGAATTTATTATTAACAGGCATACAACAAACACACACACACAAACCAAAAAAAATAAAAAAAGGCCTAAACGACTACACATTCTTCAAGATGGATCAAAGATAGTGATGAAAGATAGGTATATTTCTAAACTAGCAGAAGGAAAACATGGGGTGAGGGCAGATAGTACAAAAAAACTCAATAAATCTAAAATAACCACATGAAAAAAAATTTAAAGATACAAACATTCACTCAGGGGTTATCAAGCCAACCACAAAAACAAAGTTATAGGCAATATAGGCTATTATATTGAAAAAAAAAAAAAGTCAGCATCTTAATCAGAAGGCGCAGAAAGACGAAAGGATGGAAAAATATATACCAGGCAAATCTAACAGTGCCAAGAAACAGCTTGTTTGCCTCACATCTTTTCCTCACTCTGTTGCCTTGCTGTTTATCATGCAGCTCACTATTCCCAGATACCCTTGCCCTCTGGTTTTGTGTAGCTTTGGCCAATGTGAAGCTCTGATGGAAGACAAGAGGGTAGAAAGAATGAGGAGAGAGTTATTTCTCACCTGATCTCTAACAACTTCCTTTGGAAAGCCCCTCCCTCTGTGTTTTCAGCTCCTGATGGGCAGCTCCTGCTGTGATCTAGCTACTGCTCTGACAGAACCAGCTTCTGGGCTCCAGAGCACCCGCTTCTCTCCTTGTCCTTCCAGCCCTGGGGATGCTAACACCTTCCTGCTGCTGCTGCCCTAAGCTGCCTCACTGGCCCCTCTTTGCTGCTCAGTTCTTCAATCACGTGTGTAAACAATTTTAAAGATTAAATATCACTTGATTGGAATAACAAGAATGTTTTTGTTTGCTCATAAAAATCACAGAGAGTGGCTTTGTTAACAGAGGAAATAAAAGGACTTTAAGGCCAGAAATGAAGAAATGATAACTAGTGATAGCTACTATATTTGATTTAAATAAATTGACTTGAAATAAAAATTATATTTGTATGCCCCTAATAAAACAGGAAAGATCGAAGGCAGGAAGAGAAGGGGATGACAGTGGATGAGATGGTTGGATGGCATCACCAACTCAATGGGCATGAGTTTGAGTAAACTCTGGGAGTTGGTGATGGACAGGGAGGTCTGGCATGTTGCAGTCCATGTGGTCCCAAAGAGTTGGGCACAACTAAGTAACTGAACTGAACTGAATGAAACAGCAGGCTTCCCTGGTAGCTAAGCTGGTAAAGAATCTGGCTGCAATGCAGGAGACTCTGATTCAATCCCTGGGTTGGGAAGATTCCCTGGAGAAGGGATAGGCTAACCACTCCAGTATTCTTGGGCTTCTCTGGTGACTCAGTCGGTAAAGAATCTGCCTGCAATGCAGAAGACCTGGGTTTGGTCCCTGGGTTGGGAAGTTCCCCTGGAGGAGGGCATGGCAACCCACTCCAGTATTCTTGCCTGGAGAATCCGCTGGACAGAGGAGCCTGGCAGGCAGCAGTCCATGGGGTCGCAAAGAGTTGGACATGACTGAGTGACTAAGCACAGCACAGCACAATAAAACAGCATCAAGTGAAATCAAATAAAAATCAATAGAACCTCAAGGAAAAAGTGCAAATCAATTGTTATAATGGGAAATGTTAACACTTATCTTTCACAATTGGCCAAAACAAAAATTTGGGATATAGAAGATTTAAACAACATTAAGTCACAAGCTTGAATGAATGAACATTTATAGATTGAACCATGGAGAACAATTACAAAATTTAAGCATGTATTATGCTATAAAACATGCTTTTGTAAATTTTAAACACCATCTTTTACTCTCATTTTACAGTTCTGTCTCAATTTACAGGTTTACTTGTTTAAATAATTCTGGAATTAATTGAAATTTCAAAATTTTGTTCATTTCCTTAATAATTTGTATAGAGTCCATGGACTTTTGAAAAAAAAATATAATATTTGAAGAGCACAAAATTTAATACAGACATTTGCTACAAGGGCAAATTCTGTATCACATCAGTTTCATTTGTTTGTTTCCTTTGTTTTTTGATTTCACAAAGACCAAGAGAAGCACTTAAAGTCTTCCACAAAACTCATTTTTCAGATTTTTTTCCTATGAGACAAGAGTATTACTCTGAAGTGGGATCTGTGGGGAGAGGGGCTGGGTCAGGAGCGGTTGGAGTCTACTTATTAAACTGTGGTACAATTCTATTTAATATGTAGTGTATCTTGTGCATATATTTCAACATTATGGTCAAGAAAGCCTTCTTGGAAGACGTGCTGTCCGAACTGAGATATGGGTCATGCAAAGGAGGCAGTCACATGAGGATTTGAGAGAAAGAGGTCAAAGCTAAGATCATAATTAGGGAGAGAATTGGGTAAGTTTAAGGAAATGAATGAAACAATTGAATCTAGGAATGAAGCGAAGTCCTACCCTCTTGAAGTTGCCATTGGAGTCATCCCTTACTATAGAACATGACCTTTTCCCATCTATATTAGTGGACTCTCTCCAAAGGCAACTCCAAGAGGGTAGGGTTTCGCTTCATTCCTAGCTATATGTCCAGTACCCAGAACAGTGCCTGACATATAACATTTCAGTAAATAAATATCAATAGATATGCATCAAATTGACAAAAAAAAGAATGATAGTCTAGGATCCCTGGTTTTTTTTTTTTTCCTATGACTAGTGTGGACTGGGAGTATAAGAGTTAATATCATTTTTGAAATGAAGATTCTTCTTTAATTTAGCTACAGGGTTCCCGATTGTCAATATGCGTATAAGGCACAGCCAACTCTTTCTTTCTATCCAGTCATATCTTATCAGTGTCACTTCAACACAAAGCCCTATTGTTGAGATATTTTTCAAGAGAGTTTGCCTCTAGTGATAACAAAAATATGAAAAGGAGAGTTCTATCAACTTCAATACTTTTCTTTGTGAAAATGCATCAAAATCTAAGCTTTGTTTCATTATAATTATTAATTAAAACTTCCAACTGAGGAAGTAATTTTTCCCTTGTTAATCATGATTGAATTAGGAAATGTAAGGAAAGCACTTAAACCATAATAAGAATGTCATTTGGTAGTTTATTAAGCTTTGGACTCTGATGTGAAGCTCCAAGAAGTCATTCTCTCTCTTCATGGATGAAAGGACTGGAACTGACAGAATTCATGAGCATGAAAGTGTCTGTATCATGCTTTGAGGAAGGCTGGTTATTTTGTCTAATTTTTAGCACTTTTAGGCAGTAGAAGGTAATCATTTTGAGTACCTGCAAACACTCAGCCCTCTGTTCTTAGTAAACACCTGCATTGACCTGTTGTTGTTCAGTTGCTCAGTCGTGTCTGATTCTTTGCAACCCCATGGATTCTTTGCAACTCCCTGTCCTTCACCATCTCCCAGAGCTTGCTCAAACTCATGTCCATTGAATCGATGATGCCATTCAACCATCTCATCCTATGTTGTCCCCTTCTCCTCCTGCCTTCTATCTTTTCCAGTTAGGAAAGATAGCACGTGACCTAGAAGGAAGTAGAGACAATCTCCATTCCTGGTCTAAGAGTTACATGCCCAAAGCTTAAGAAACACGTTGTTGTTCAATAAGATTTTTAACACTTTTGTCTTCAGCCAGATCACTTACAAAGTCTTATGCTGCCCAGTTGACGAAGGTGGTAAAGAACCCACATGTCAATGCAGGAGACACAAGAGGCGTGGGTTCAATCCCTGAGTCAGGAAGATCCCCTGGAGTAGGAAATGGCAGCCCACTCCAGTATTCTTGCCTGGAATCCCATGGAGAGAGGAGTGTAGCGAACTACAGTCCATGGGGCTGCAAAGAGTCAGACAGGACTGAGCACACACACACACACTCACACACATACACATGTTGTCCAAACCAAAAGTATTCCATTAATGGCTGACATTTGAAAGATTTTAGTATTATTTTCAGCACAGCTAGTATTCACTGTGAATCTGCTTTAAAATCATAGTTTTGATGCATTGAAAATAATTTCTGTTTATTCTTTTTATTTATACAGATGTTTATTTCAGTGAACATGAAATAAATCTTTGTTGATAATGATAAAGCCAAAAAAATTTTTAGATGTGAAAAACACTGTCATGACTATAAGGTTAGTTTTAGCATATGAAATTCTACCTGAGAATTAAGATGAAAACTAAACAACCCAACTGTAAAAAAGCAAATGTTTCAAAAAATGCACAGACTTGGTAAAAGCAAACTTTTTCAACTTAAATTGAGTGCTGAAATTGGTATAGATGTGAAATGCTTTTCCAAGCATTTTGGGACCTTTTCTTTTGTAATAATAAATGTGGTTCCTATTACATTGCTTCTCTTTTGGGACTGTATCACTATGACTCATGATGAAGTCAAGAAAATACATAATAACTACAGATGGAAAAACACAGAAGCACTCATTATATTGTTAGCAAGTCTATACCGAGAATAAAAGCTTAGCAATGGAATCTCTTATTCTAAATTTTAATGTTGAGGTAAAAAGTTATCACTTGTCAAAACTTATTTGAATATAATTTTCTCCACTTCTGTGGCCAAGAGTCTCTACCACCTCCACAGCAAGAGCCATTCAACTTGTCTTTTCCTCCACTCTTGTCTTTCTACTGTCCACTGTCCAATAGCAACCATGTGGTGCCCATTTAGTCACTCAGTTGTATCTGACTCTTTGTGACTCCATGGACTGTAGCCAGCCAGGCTCCTCTGTCCATGGGATTTCCCAGACAAGAATACTCAAGTGGGTTGCCATTTCCTCCTCCAGAGGATCTTCCTGACCCAGAGATTGAACCCATGTCTAGTGCGTCTCCTGCTTGACATGTGGATTTTTCACCTCTGAACCACCTGGAAGCCGACTTTTTGTGATCCCATGGACTGTAGCCTGCCAGGTCCTCTGTCCACGGGATTCTCCATGCAAGAGTACTGGAGTGGGTTGCCATTCCCTTCTCCAGGGGATCTTCCCGACCCAGGGATCAAACCCAGGTCTCCTGCATTGCAGGCAGATTCTTTACCAACTGAGCTACTAGGGAAGCCCCAGTAGCATCCATAGTGCTCGTCTAAAAACATGGTTTTGAACAAGTCACTTTCCTGCTTCAAACTTTCCCTAATATCCCATTAACAACAAAATGCAAGCTCATGTCCCTGCCCCTGGCCTGGACAGTCTCATCTGATCTGGCCCCTGGTGAACTTTCTTACCAGCGAGCAACCCACTCCAGTATTCTTGCCTGGAAACTTCTTGAACTTATAATCTTGTAATATACTCTGTAATTTGTCTGTTTAGTATCTGTATTATTTGTTGACAGCCTCCCCTTCTTCCCATCTCCACTAGAAATACAATTTCTACTAGAGCAGAAAATTTAGCATGTTTTGTTCACTGGTGCATTCAAGAACCCAAGACAATGCCTGGCACAAAATACATGCTAAATATATATTTCTTAAATGAGTGAATAAATGAATCTTCCATTTGAAAAAATTAAAATCATTATCAAAGATACCAAAAAATGATCATTTCTAATTGTTACAAATTAGTGACTTTGATCTTGTTTATACAAAAAAAAAATCATTCATCATCTAACAGATCATAGAAAGATTCAGAAAACAATAAAATATGTAGACTGACAATAAACTTGTGAACAGCCAGCATTATTTTTCCAATCTAAATCAGAGGAACTTTACTGAAAATAGAAGGTCTTTGATGCTGAGACATAAATAAAAGCCAACACTCCAGCCTAATTATATTTTGCAATTTAGAATATGAGCAAATCAAGTCTTTGTGACTATTTTCAATGGTTATTAAAATACATTATTCATATTAATGTCATAAATCATACTTGGAATGTATTCTTGATTTGCTTTATTAGCCCTGTGGTTGCATAAATGTAACTATTGATTGCTTTTAAATTATTATCTGAAAATTGCTTAAACTTGTAGCTACTAAGCTCATGTTTCTCAAAATGTTCCAAGAAATGTTAACAGGCATTTCGTGAAAATGTGGAGTCCAAGCTCATGTAAGTTTGGGAGCCTCTGAATAAAGCAGGTTTACTTACTATGGGATTGCATCATGGGGTTCAATTTTCAAATTTGGCGCACAGAATTTCCTAAATGTACTTGATCACAGCACCTTTTCATCAACTATCAGTTTAACTTTGGGAAAGCATGCTACCCACAGGTAATGCTGCCATCAAGGATCAGTTTGTGGTCATTTATGATTGAGTCATTAATTTTTTTCGCAAATAATTACTTGCCTGCTTGCTAAACTGCTTTACTCCTGTCTGACTCTTCGAGACCTTAGGGACCCTAGCCTGCCAGGCTTCTCTGTCTAGGGAAGAATACTGAAGTGGGTTGCCATGTCCTCCCCAAGGGGATTCCCGACCCAGGGATTGAACCCATATCTCCTGCAGCTTCTGTATTGGCGGGCAGGTTCTTTACCACTAACGCCAGTTGGGAAACCCTAATGATTACTTAGTGATAGCACACTGTAGAATATCAGCAAAATGAGTAGAAAAAATTGCAGATGTCTGGATAGAAGACATGTAAGCCTCGGTGGAAAAATAAACACTTACATACACTAAAGAAGAGGGCCTGGGGTGTCATGACAGACAAAATTTGAAGGAAATGGTAAATAGAGAAGGAATAGAGATTGAGAAAAGGATGGAGAGAAGGTTAAGAAAAAAACATAATTAACGCTTTTCATTCTTGATATGCACCCAGAATCCAGATTTGTGTCTTATTGCAAGTCAACAAGAGTGGGAGCCCCGACTCTATTCCTTCCTACACTTGTACGGAAATGATTGAGAGTAAGCAAAATGTGCATTTCATACAATACAGTTGCTTTTTTTTCCCGTAAGGAAAGAGATTATAGCCTTAAGAAATCAGATTCTTGTGACATTTGTTCTTCTTTAACACTGAAATAGTGTGCATTCTCAGATTTTAAAGGCCATCCGATTAGCAACACATGGATGACATCATTGAAAAAGCACAACTTATGGGTCATGAAACATTTCTTGAAAACAGTAATAGAAAAAATGAGCATTTTTCATTTGGAGAAAGATGTCCATAAATCTTAGTTACTAGTTGTATTTATTGGCATAAAGGGACACAATTTTTCTAGTTTTATTTTGATTTCATTTTAGTTTTATTTAGCTTTATTCAGTATTGAATAATTTTGTTTGGAGCTACTGAATAATTTTGTTTGGAGCTATAAAATTGCACAGCATTGAGATATCACTTATCTTTGACTATGTTGCTAAATGGTCTATAAATAATTATATAAATTTGATGTTTAATATGTCCAATTAACTTACCCTGTTCCTTGCATGTGTGCTAAGTCACTTCAGTCATGTCTGAATCTTTGCTACCCTATGAATGGTAGCCTGCCAGGCTCCCCTGTCCATGGGATTCTCCAGGTAAGAATACTAGGGTGGGTTGCCACTTCCTCCTCCAGGGGATCTTCCCAACCCAGGAATCGAAACTGCCTCTCTTATGTCTCCTGCATTGGTTCTTCACCATGTTCCTTAGGATGATCCATTTAAGCAGGTGTGCTCAATATTTATGGAGAGAGATTGTTTAGGAGTGAGGTGTATCATCTGAATGAGAGTTCTACTCTGATCAATTGATTCTCTCACCATCATTCTATAGTCAACTGTTGTAGTTTAGAAGGTTATTTACTTAATTTTGATGTCTATGTTTGGTTTAATATCTTCAGCACTCTGTGTAGATGCTAGGGAGAGAGAGTCAGTTGGGTGACTTTTCCTCCTTGGGTGCTAGTCTTGACAGTAGCTTCTGCAAAGTCAGAGCTTGCAATGGAATGGAGCGTTTTTCCAGCCCACTGGCTTTTGCTGGGTTGTAAACTGTCGGCTTGCTTTTAAGGGAGGGAGCAGAGCCTATAATGAGGACACTAGTCCCAGCTTAGTTCATTGCTTCTGCCACCTGCCTTCTGGTTTAATGTTGGAAGCAAGAAGCATGCAATTAAGTATGAGGAAATGAAAATAAATGACACCGTTCATTGCACATTACAAAGTGCCTGGCAGAAAGAATGCTGTTTGTAGAGACCCAGTGGCCCTACAGAAAATGCAGTTCTGCCTGAGAAAATGCTGGGGACTGAGAAGTGACCCAGGTTCTCCCTGTAACCTATTGTGACCATAAACCAAATACATTACAGGTGCAACTATAAATGCCCAGGACATTCACTGTTTAATGATTTGCAGAGAATCAATAATTAAATTTGAGTATAAGGGGATATACTCACAGTGACACGTTTCAGCTGATTTTGTAAGGTAAATCCTATAAAAGTAATGACTTTGAAGTAAATAATTGATTCCTTTTGGAAGACCAATCACTTGGAAATTGTTTTATAAAATAACAAATACTGAAGCCCAATTTGTTTTTGAAATCATTTCCTTTTCTTTTAATTTACTGATTTTATTTTTGGTTGTGCTGAGTCTTCGTTGCTGGGCACAGGCTTTCTCTATTTGAACAGCGGGGGCTGCTGTTCATTGTGGTGCTTGGGCTACTCATTGTGGTGGCTTCTCTCGCTGCTGAGACCAGGCTCTAGAGCTAGGGCTCAGTGGTTTTGATGCAGGAGCTTAGTTGCTCCCAGGCATGTGGAGTCTTCTTGGACCAGGGATCGAACCTGTGTCCCCTGCATTGGCAGCTGGATTTTTATCCACTGGATCACCAGGAAAGTTCCTCAAAATTGTCCCTTAAAAAGCATTTAAGTAAGCTGTATTGAGCTGACTGAGTAAAGGACAACGTGGTTCATTCGTGCTAAATGGACGTCAAAGAATAGGTTCAGGATATTGCCTTGAGTTCTGTCCACAGACAGTTCTACCCCCTTTCTAATGAAGAGTTGAGAGTAGAAGGCACATCGCTCTTGGACACAGAGCTTAGGAGAGCACCACTGAGCTGGCCAAGAATCTCAGAAGCCTTCAGTTTTATACTAAGAGTTAATCTAGTTAATAAAGGCATCTTTTGGATGTGTATATCATTTCAAGAAGAGAATAGTGTTACAAATCTTTCCACCATACATGTTCAGTACATGCTTCAGAGAAACTGCAGAGCAATCTATTATGTGTGATATTTTAAAAACACCATGCGGGTTGGGGGATTTGCAGAGTATTCAAGAAGCTGAGGGATGGTTCTTACAATGAGCCAGCCCATCAGTGCTATCTGGAGGAAGCCCAGGTGACAAGAGTGGAGCTGGTAGGCCTTTTCATTTTGTAGAAATCGCCATTGGTGGGGTGGGCAGGGCAGGGTGGTGGTGGTGGGGAGGCCGGAGAATAAGTTCTGGCCAGCATTCCAGTGATGATTGGCATGGGAAACCAAACAACATAAGAGGATAAGAATTACAGGAATTAACTAATACCTGACTTTTAAATATTTTTTTTTTATAATTCAAATTGCTGATGTTGACCTTGTTCATATAAGTAGCAACCTAATAATTTATGTTAAATATTGTTTCTTCTAATTCTCATTTTGATGTCAAATTGCTCAGCAAGTAGAGAATAGAAGTAAGGGTCTATATGGTGGATGCCACGATGGCCTGGGATGCACTGCCCCGATCCAACCCCTTCATCAATGAAGAACTTATTCCCTTGGCTGCTAGGAATGCTGAAGGAAGAGGCCTCTCTCTATAGCTCCTCTTTGGGGTTGCCTTGGTTCGAGACAATGAATGGCCTCCCTGGAGAACATATCTCCTTCCAAAGACTAATTAACATCGGTGCACAAGGGTCTGGCTTTCTCACCCTAGGGCAGATCTAGGGATTTGGAAGGAAGGCAATTAGAAAATTGGTGACAACAATGTTTGGGAAAATATGTGGATAAATATTTCCAAGTGGTTCCAAAGTATAAAGACAGCTGTGTCCCACATGATGCTGGCTGAAGTGGACAACAGGTTTTGTTTTGCTGCTATCAGTTACATTTCCCTAGCTACTCCCATCACTGCCCAATGGCTCCTGAACAAAATGGCCATGGTAGAAGGAATCAAGGGTACTCATGGGCACAGCAACATAGGTGTCTATTTGCCAAGGCTAACCTGGCCACGGCCACTGCTGAGCACTCTGTCTGCCAGCAGCAGAGGCCAGCACAGAGCCTGCAATGTGGCGCCACTCCCCAGGGGACCAGCCAGCTACTCAGGTGCAGGATGGTGATGCTGGAGCTCCTCCATCACAGAAGGGGCAGCATTTGTTCTTGCTGGAATAGATTCTTACTCTGGTTATAGATTTGCTTCCTCTGCTGCAATGCTTCTGCCAAACCCACCTTTTGTGAATGGAATGTCTTATTTACTGTCATAGCATGACACACATTTTCACTTCCCAACAAGGAACTAATTCACAGCAAAAAAAAAAAAAAAAAGGTGCCAGGGGGCCCATGATCTGGGCTTTTCTGGTCTTACCATATTCCCCAGCTTCCTGGAGCAGCTGGCTTGATCAGATGGTGGAGTAACCTTTACTAGACTGAGTGACAGCATCCAGTAGGTGACAATGTTGGGGTAGGGGCAGTGTCCTCCAAGAGGTGATATATGACCTAAATTGGCATCCAGTACATGGTGCTGTTTCTCCTATAACCAGAAGTCCCGCATCCGGAATCCAGGGGTGAAGATGGAAATCCTCCACCCACTGTAACGCCACCGTTTCTACTAGCGAAAGCTCTGCTTCTCATTCTGCTACTTAAGGTCCTGCCGTCTAGAGGCCTTAATTCCAAAGGGAAGAATGCTTTCTCAGGGGGTCCAAGAAAGGTTCTGTTGGACTGGAAGTCAATAGTGTCACTTGGCTTAGAAAGGATTTGTGAAATTCTAAATATATGGTCTTATCTAGATGCAAAACTGTCCTCCATCTCTCTGACCTCTAGCTAATATGTTTGTTTTCTATAGCTATACTTATATTTACATACAGTACAGAGAGACAAAGACAGATGGGGAGAGAACATGAGAGTAGCACACGCCTTTGTCAATTTTTAAGAGAATGACATGATTTTCTGTAACTCATTTAACAGTCAGCGAGTAGCAAGAAAAGCCTAGGCTTTGAGCCAGATGGGGAGCTGTGTTCAAATCCCAGTTCCTCGATTTACTAAATTGCTTAATTTTGCTGAGACTTTGTTTTCTCATCTGTCAAATAGGGATGACAGTACCTGCTCTCCATCTCTGCAGTGAGTAGGAAATAAGCAAATATGGCAAAGTGCATCTTGAACTCAGCATAGTGCTTCCAAGGTCATCACAAGGGACAATCTTTACTTTTGCTTCTTGTCCTGCAGTATTTATTCTTAATGATATTAATTAGTACTTGATTATTATAATAATTGTTAATACATTCTCTTTTTAAAAATCAGGATGATAAATTGTAGGTTTATTCTAAGCATCATCAAATTTTAGTTTGGTGGTACGAATTGGGAGAGTAGCATTGACATATATACACTACCGTGTGTAAAATAGCTAGCTAGTGAGGAAGCTTGATCTAGAGGGGTGGGATTCAGGAGTGAGAGGGATGCTCAAGAGAGAGGGGATATATGTGTACGTATAACTGATTCATTTTGTTGTACATAAGAAACTAACACAACATTGTAAAGCAATTATACTCCAGAAATAAAATAGTGTTAGTTTGCATTCACCACTATTTTATTGCTTATTGTTGAGAAGATTGGCATAAAGTAGAATTCAGAAGTTGTGCTACCTGTTTCCAGTAAACTCAGATTTTAGATGGTGACTGGAACTCCTAGTTTTATTCCGAATAGAAAAGAGTGTAGGTATTGAGATTTGATTGATGATGAAAGTGCTAATTGATTGTCTCTTTCTAGGAGCTAGCTTTATTCAAGGGAATGATAAAGCAGATACCTTCTGTCCCAATAGAGTTCTTGAGCAAGACAAGATAAATACAATGTAACCCACCACTTAAACACTGTGATGTGAAAGGCTAAAAAATATTCAGGAGAACCATTGTGGCCACATATGTTTAATCACTTTTCACCTGGGATTTCTTGTGCATTGTCTCACATGGGATATTCTAGCGGGTAGAGTCTTCAATGCCTTTCTGACCATTCTCACCAGAGATGGGAAGTAGGCTCATGGCCTCCTTCGCAGCCTCTGATGAAACATTTCTTGTCCTCTCTTTGTTGGACAATTTAGAGAAGAATAATCTGTTGGAGTATTTATAGAAGCCATTAGCATGATGACTGAAGGCTACAAGTAACTGATGGCTCTTTAAAAATATGGCCTTAAGAAGGGAAAAGAGAAACTTGTAGGGTGTCTTTTCCAAAGAACAGAGTGCTATATTTGGGTGGTCTGAGGATTATGACAAATGTCAAGGACCACACACCACAGGAAAGCAGCTCATTAGAGCTGCACACACCGAATGCCATGTTCAAGGTTGAGTGCCTGATTTTGCTGCAAACACTAATTTTCAGATTATACAATTTGAAAATTTTAATTAGCCATGAATCCTTGTAGGGATAACTTCCTACACCTCTTTATAATACTATAAAAATAAGTTGGGTTCTGCTTTAGCAACCTGAGAGCTCAAAATAAGGGTTTTTGTGAGATAGTGACTATTTCCTCTTCAAATGTTAATTTTGAAAATTCATATTTCAGAAGAATTAATGGCCCAATTCTGTGGCCATTCTGCATTTCTAAATGTCATTAAAGTTAATGAATTCTGAAAATGAAAGGAATAAAGCCGTTCTGATCAATTTGAATGAGTTTTTACTGTTTAATAACATCAGATCCAGTAAATCACTTAAATATGCTGGTGGTTTACACCTTTTAAATGACTGTTGGGTTCAGACACAGCACCTTTATTGTTGGGAATGTGGTGTACACCGTATGGGGGACAAAGTATTAAAGACTCGTTTAACATACTGGACTATTTAGACCCAGTGTAGATCCTATTCAGTGAATGTGAAAATTCAGTGAATAGCCCAAAATACAATCCTTCCTAATGGAGTTGCTGTTTGGTCACCAAGTGGTGTCTGACTCTTTTGTGACCCTATAGACTGAAGCCCAGACTTTCCTGGTAGCTCAGCTGGTAAAGAATCTGCCTGCAATGCAGGACACCCTGGTTTGAAGGAGGAGGCTACCTACTCCAGTATTCATGGACTCTCCTTGTGGCTCAGACAGTAAAGATTCCATCTGCAATGCAGGAGACCTGGGTTCAATCCCTGGATTGGGAAGGTTTCCTGGAGGAGGGCATGGCTAGCCACTCCAGTATTTTTGCCTGGAGTATCCCCATGGACACAGGAGCCTGGTGGGCTATAGCCCATGAGGTCGAAAAGAGTTGGATACAACTGAGAGAATAAGCACAGCACAGACTGTAGCCCACCAGGCTCCTCTGTCCATGGGATTCTCCAGGCAAGAATCCTGCAGTTGCTTGCCATTTCCTTCTCTAGGAGATCTTCCCAACCCAGGGATTGAACCCTGGTCTCCTGTGCTCCTGTCTTCCCATCTGAGACACCTGGGAAGCGCCGCTAATGGAGACAGTTCCACAAAATATTGTATTCTTAGAGATGATGCCCTAAATATAAGTGTATACAATAAAAATACATAAGATAGGTAAACAAAATTATATAAATATATAAAATATAAATATGTAAAATATATACTACACATGTAGTATATATTTCTGTATTCATGTTTGTATATGTATGCCTGTGTGCGTGCAAAGTTGCTTCAGTTGTGTCCCACTCTTTGAGACCGTATGGACTGTAGCCTGGTGGTCTCATCTGCCCATGGGATTCTCCAGGTAAGAATACTAGAGTGGTTTACCGTGCCATCCTCCAGGGGATCTTTCCGACTCAGGGATCAACCCACATTTCTTACCTCTCCTGCATTTGCAGGTAGGTTCTTTACTACTAGGTCCACCTGGGAAGCCCTTTGTATATGTATACATTGCCATATATATTTTTAAAATTAGAGCTTTGCAAAGGACACAGAAAATATAATTCTATGGGATCTTAGTTCCCTGACCAGGGACTGAACTTGGGTCTCCCCAACTTACTCAGGCTACCTCAGTTGTAAAAATATGCAGGATTTTTTTCTGCCTCAAATGGCATTCAATTTTGGTTATAAACTGTACTTTAACTATTAAAGTTAACTAGTCCTTCAAAAATTTTGCGAAGTTGAATCTGTACTTACCCGTGTATTCCAAAAGTATCTATTTGACTCAGCACAATTATTCCTTCTTTTAAAACCATGTGAAATTGAGAGCCAAAGTTATGTAAGTATTGGGAGGACCTGTGCTTTTAATTTTCTTGTAATTACTTACATGACTCCCCAGCATTGCAGGCAGATTCTTTACTAGCTGAGCCACAAGGGAAGCCCAGGAATATTGGAGTGGTTAACTTATCCTTTCTCCAGTGGATCTTCCTGACCCAGGAATTGAACTGGGGTCTCCTGCATTGCAGGCAGATTCTTTACCAACTGAGCTATCAGGGAAGAATCTTATAATTACTTACATGACTGAAATAATGGAATATTGCACATTGATTGATTTTACTTAGGGTCTTCCTACATTTCCTTCAAAATGTTAACACTTTGTATGTAGAAAACTTTTATTATAAATAATTCGGATACACTTACAATCAGAAGAAGAGAATTACTTTCCTAACCGGATATGTTTTCTGCCATGGTGTAGGTGTCTTATAAGAGCTAAATAAATAACAAGTAACATCTTATATTTACCTTGCTGCAGGTGAATAAATAAAGTGACAGAGAAATAAATTATTTTCCCTGCTAGCTAAGCACAGAGTCAATCTTCCTTAATAAGGTGATGAAACAACAGAGCTATACTTTATTTGTTTTTTACCTTTATTGTGGGAGAATCATATCTCAAGGGAAATCAGCTTTCAACTCTAGAACTGAAGGAAACATAATATCATTGTCTGTTTTTAATTCATATAGTCCACCTACAATTACTGTTTTAGTTCCTACTTAAATATTCCTTGTCTTAAAAATGCTTTAGGTCCAAACTCTAAGGCCTTAAGATCAAATTGTAAGACTCTGAAAGATAGGTTATTTTAAAGCCTATGGCACATCACATTATATATATGACATATTTCTTAATGTATATGCATATAACCTTCTAGCACATTTTATTTTTTTAATTGTCTTTGGACACAATTTTTAAAAGTTAAGTATTTTTAAAACTTTTTTTAATTTTTAGAATTGTGTCCAAAGACACAATTATGAAAGATAAATCTTTGCATTGTCATATCTGTCTGTGGTTATTATTGTTTTCTAATGTGTTTTCCAAATATTTTTTATTATGATAAAATAAATGTAATATAAAATTTGTCATTTAAGCCATTTTCAAGTGTACCGTTCAGTGGCATTAAATACATTCATGTTGTTGTGGAACCATCACCACCATCCTTTCCAAGAACTTTCTAATCTTCCCAAACCGAAACTCTACATTCATTTAAATAACTCTTCATTTCCTTTTACCCCAGTCCCTGAAACCACCATTCTACTCTGTCTATAAATTTGACTAATCTAAGTACCTCAAATAAATGGAATCATAAAATATTCTTCCTTTCATGACTAGTTTATTTTATTTAGCATAATAGATGAATGTCAAGATTCATCTTTATTGTAGCCTGTGACTGAATTTCCTTTCTTTTCAAGGCTGAATAATAGCTAACAATAGTAGATGATTTAAAAATAACTATCAGAGATTTCCATAATGACTTCCAACATCCTTTTCAGAGGGACATAAGGGAATTTAACAATTGGATGGAGGTTGAAGGAACATATGCAGAAAATATCTCTTTCATATGCATATTGACGCTCTGACCACCCTGTAAATACCCATAGCTTAGCAATTAGCAAACATGATTTTAATTGCTTATTTGCTTGTTGCCTTTGAGCACTGGACAGTCCACTTGGAAAGCAGGATTATGTCTTATTAGCATGATATCTCCTAAAATTGGCACTGGGCTTGGTACGAAGTGGGCATTTGTTCTCTCTTTGCTGAAAGATTGGAATGAGGAAGTCAGAGAGGGACTAGTAAATTTACCTCTAACTGGTGGCTCAGATGGTAATGAATCCGCCTGCCAATGCAAGAGACCCGGGTTCAATCCCTGGATCAGGAAGATCCCTGGCAGAAGGAAATGGCAACACACTCCAGTATTCTTGACTGGGGAAAACCTATGGACAGAAGAGCCTGGTGGTCTACAGTCCATGGGGTCACAAAGAGTTGGAGTCGGAAATGACTGATCGACTAACACTGTGTTTGCAGTACTTCCTGCTGATATCTTGATCACTGTTAGATTTGAAAATAGTAGCATCTTATATTTTTTGTATCTGTCAGAATTTATCACATTTTTGAACAATGCTGGTCTAAATAAATATGCTTTGATTCATGGTTTGGGGGAGGCGGTAAAATGTGGGCAATATATTTATTTTATAAGGATGTGATAGAAATTGTGGTTGTTGCTGAGTTGCTAAGTCATGTTTGACTCTACAATCCCATGGACTACTGAATGTCAGGCTCCTCTTTCCTCCACTATCACCTGGAGTTTGCTCAAATTCATGTCCATTGAGTTGGTGATAGGAATACACACACCTAAACCTACATAAGTGCATATATGAAGCTTTTGCCTTAACCTCCGTATATGCTGTTGTTCAGTACCTAAGTTGTGTCCAATTCTTTGCAACCCCTTGGACTGCAGCCTGTGGATTCTGTACCACTGAACCCTCAGGGAAGCCCATCCCCTGTATATAGTAACTGTTATTTTTATTGCATCTGCCAAGTAGGCTGCAATAATGAGAGAACTCAGCTATTTCTATTTTTTACAGTTACCTACCTTAGAAATTTCTACTTGGAACCTTTTGATAAATAATGTAAGGAAAACAAAATCACTTTAGCCCTAACCTCTTTGGGATGCCGGTTCTAATTGTGACATATCTTAAAGCAATAGCAATGAGAATTTTTGGAATAAAGAGTCTTATATTTCTCACCCTTTGTTGTTGTTTTCTCAAGGTAGGCATAAAAAGCAGGATCAAGAGATGGAAGTAGGTACCAGTCCACTCACCATCCAGAACCTTGACGTGCCAGATGTTTTTGGTTGGAAGTAAGTAACATGAGAGCATGGACTTGCACCTGTTTTGTTCATTTCCAAGTCCCAAGAGCATGCCTCAGAGTAAGCCTTCAATTCACAATTTTCCAGCAAATGAGTGCATCACTTTTTAAAATTTTAATATTTTATAATATTACCTGCACTAATGCTTATGAGATTTTCTGGTGGCTCAGAAGTAAAGAATCCGCCTGCCAATGCAGGAGATGTGGGTTCGATTCTTGGGTCAGGAAGATCCCATGGAGGAAGAAATGGCAACCCACTCCAGTATTCTTGCCTGGAGCATCCCAAGGACAGAGGAGCCTGGCAGGCTATATCCATGGGGTGGCAAAGAGTCAGACGTGATCTAGGGACCAAACAATAACAACAACGCTTGTAGGTTTTTATTTCAGAAAATGATGTTGTACAATAAGAAATGTTAGGAAAAAAAAGGAGAGAGAGAAGAGGGGATTGTGGTGATGGGAGGAGCAGCCACAAGGAAGTTTATGTAACCAATAGGGAAAGTATAAAAAGGCATTTTAAAACATTTTGTAAAACATGTGTTACTAGTATAAAAGTTTGGCTAAATGGCAGTGGTGCCCAGGGGTTGGGAGGAGGGAGAGATGAAAAGGCAGAGCACAGAGAATTTTAAAGCAGGGAAGGTACTCTAAATGATAATACAGTGGTGGGTGCTGTGCTGTGCTTAGTCGCTCAGTCGTGTCTGACTGTCTGTGACCCTATGGACCATAGCCTGCCAGGTTTCTCTTTCCATGGGGATTCTCCAAACAAGGATACTGGAGTGGGCTGCCATGCCCTCCTTCAGAGGATCTTCCTAGCCCCGGGATCCAACCCAGATCTCCCACATCACAGGTAGATTCTTTACAGTCTGAGCTATAAGGGAAGTCCATGAATACTGGAATGGGTAGCCTATCCCTTCTCCAGGGCATCTTCCTGACCCAGGAATTGAATCGGGGTCTTCTGCATTGTAGGTGGATTCTTTACCAGCTTCCCTGGTGGCTCAGATGGTAAAGAATCTGCCTGTGATGCAGGAGGCCTGGGTTTGATCCCTGGGTTGGGAAGATCCCTGGAGAAGGGAATGGTTACCCACTCCAGTATTGTGGCTTGGAGAATTCCATGAAGCAGAGGAGTCTTGCAAGCTACAGTCCATGGGGTCACAAAGAGTTGGACACAACTGAGCGACTTTCACTTTACTTCTTTACCAGCTGAGATACCAGGGAAGACCCACAATGGTGGATACACTTGTTAACATGCATTGCATGTACAGTACCAAGAGTGAACCCTAAAGTAAACTGTGAACTTCGGGTGAAAATAATGTGTCAGTAAAAGTTCATTGATTGTAACAAACTTACTCCTTAAGTACTGGATGTAGATGGTGGGAAGTTTGTCCATGGAGTGGCAGGGGTATTTCAGGAAATCTTTGTATTTTCTGTTCAATTTTGTTGTGAATCTAAAAGTGCTCAAAAAAATAGTCTGTTAAAAAAGAAAGTTAACCTGATGATAACCTCATGGTAAATCTTCCACTGAACATTATAAAATAAAACCACTTCCCCTGGAAAATTAATAAACAAAGTCTCTTTTGCTTTCCATCTTTGGTATAATAGCTTAATCATTTCAGCTACAATGGAAAAATTTGTAACTTTTATTTTCCCAGAAATTATAAGTTTCATTTTATAATAAATGCATAAAATGGTGTATGAAACCATAGTACATTTTGGCTATATAAATCCAGTTATTAATTAAATTATCAGTTTGTTTCATAAACAATAATTTAGAATCCAGATTGCCCAGGGTCCCATGCCAAGTGCTCTAACAAATGCAGAGTGTTTTTAAAAATAATAATCTGCTTAATTTGTAAGTTTGCTTGCCATTTTCAGATATTTATAATTATATTTTTTCACCTGTTTCTCACAGCCCCAGGCAGTCAACAGGGAAGATCTGAAACTTGCACTCAAGAAGTCTCTAATGCTTGAAAAAATTTATATTTTTTGCATAATAATAAAATGAAAGCAAAACATAAGTTTAAAATGAAAACAATATCCTTGTACCCAATTATCTTGAAACATCTTTAATGAAAAAAATGAAAAAGAGATTTTCAGACTGTTCGTATATGAAGAGTAATCACTATTGGTTCAAAGGTGGTATTCATAGAAATGACTTACCACGGCAGAAAAAGTTATCAAAGTTAGATGCTAAAAATAAAATGTGCTGCTATTCAATTTGGGGAAAGATGCAGTGATCAGCAAGACCTCAGCAAGTAACAGGACACAGGAACTGATCTGGTAAGAACACAGTTGTTAAAACAACCATAATGTCTTTTGAAAGGCTGAATTTTGGATTCCTGATGTTGATGGAGTTTCCCTCGTTAAGGCTTCCTTTACAAACCTCTAGCTTACAGAAGAAGCAAATAGGAAAAAGAAGAGTGATCCTGTGTCTAGTTCTGCTCTGGAGAAATCCAGGGAGGTGCTCGAGAGGAATGGGACAGCTTCCTCTTTTCCTGTGTTTTCACAGCTCTCCATGCTGTCTGGGCTGTCACATTGCTCACCCTACTTCTCTTCCTCGTATGTTCCAAGTTCCTGGCAGCCACGTTCAGGTTACAAAGAACCAAGACGCACTAGACGCGGCTATCTAGTTCAGGTTCCTTTGCTGCCTGATTTGAGCGGATGCTGTTTCTTTCTTCTTGGCACTTATCTCCTTCATACCCTCTCCAAGAGTCAAGGCTCTATCTGATGTTGTTTCCCATCGTGTCTCCAGACACCATCTCACTGCCTGAAACTCAGTCACCATTTATTAACTTAATAAATGAATGCGTTTCCAATTCAAATGAGATCATGTTCCCCTCACGTTCAGATCCTTTAGCCAACCTTCCATTGTGGTCAGAATAGTGTTCAAATCCCTTAACATGGCTTGTGATTCACCTCATGCTCTGCTTCCTGGTCTGTCCCCAGCCTCATCTCAATTCAATCTCATTACATGCATATTTACTGAGCACCTAGCAAATACCACACGGTGCTACTGAGAGGATTCAACAATGAACAGGACAGACGTTGTGTTTTTCTCAAGGAGCCTGTGGTCCAGGACAGATGTTAAATGAACAATGACAATTTTGATGAACTGAATGTCATCTAAGTAATAAGACAGCTCTTCCTTCACACTTTATGTGCCACCGCAAGTTATTTTTATTTCCTGCCCACACTGCAGGCACTTGTATTGTGGTCTTGGCACATGCTCTTCCTTGTCTTTCTTAGATCAGCACACTTGTGCTTGCTTTGTTGTCCTTTCCCCACTCCCCCCCCCCCCCAGCTTTGCTTGGCTCACTCTTCTTATTAAAATTAATATCTTTCCAATCTTTCCTTCCCTATGAGCTCCTAGAGCACCTTGTGCTTCCACTATCTTCACACCTACAGCTCTGTGTCTCTTACTTGAGCCCTAGGAGGACAAGCTTGCATCTGCTTTGCTCCTGTGTCAAATACATGATAGGTGCTCACAGGTGCTCAGTAAATAAATCTTGATTGAGTGAATGGCTGAGTGTCAAATGAATGGGTGAGCAAAGTGGGATGGAAATTCAGAGTTCAGGGATGTTACTATGCAAGGAATGACTTATGAAGCATATGTCTTATTTTACCAGAAAAAAAAAAGGTTGCTTTGTGTTATAGCCTTGTCAAAAGCAGATTTACAATTACCAATGTTTGATTTCTCCCCATTGGAGACCATTATTACTGTCAGCAAGGACTCTGCTGTCAGCAAACATCCTCTCTATCACATTCCTACCACCACCCTTCCAGGCTGGGTATTAGAAAAAGGCTAGAGATTCCTGCGTAGAAACAATTTAGGGACAAATATTTTGGTGTTCCTATCCCTGACCGCCTAGGGTCACATCGTATCTCATTAAAACCAGGTAAGGTAGCAAATTGAGATTTGTTGGAAGCATGGGTGGAAACCATCATATTAATCACCCAGTCCTGCAAAATGGCCCTGGAAATGGTTTTTCTCACTGATAGAGCCTGAGAGGGTCTGGGAAACTTGAGTGCAATTTCTCACTTGAAAAACACCAAGATACCCAAAATAAGGTGTCTATGAGACAGGAAACAGGTCAACACATACTGTATAAGTGTCAGTATAGAGCCACAGGCGGAGGAGGCTCTAAATAGTGCTGGGAGAATTCTTATAGACTTGGGTACCTAGATTTGGGAAACTTGGCTCTTTCCATGTTTGTTTTTTTTCTGATCATTTTCACTTTATTCCCCGTTGACATTTAATGATGTTCTCTTTGAAAAGAAGTCTTCCCTGGTGGCTCAGATGGTAAAGCGTCTTTCTGCAATGCAGGAGACCCAGGTTCAATCCCTGGGTTGAGAAGATCCCCTGGAGAAGGAAATGGCAGCCCACTCCATTACTCTTGCCTGGAAAATCCTATGGATGGAGGAGCCTGGTAGGCTACAGTCCATGGGGTCGCAAAGAGTCGGACATGACTGAGTGACTTCACTTCACTTTAAAAATGCCAGCTGGTCCAAAATGTATAATGAGGGACCCCAGAAGAGTGTGTTTTGTGTTGTTAAAAGGTAAACTGGGGTAACTCAGATTTTGGAGGAGTTTATTTGAGCAAACAGTGACTGGATTAAGTGGCACCAGAATGAAAATAGTTAGGGGCCTCAGCCAACAGGAGTCTGGGAAAGGCTTTTATAGAGAGGACAAAGCAGGTGGTGATTTGATTGGCTGCAGCCAGGTTGCCTTCTCTGGGAAAACTTGGTTGGTTGTTTATGATTGGTTGTTCTTCAGCTATGATTTCTCAGCCTGGAGGCATTTTGACTCTGGCTGAGTTTTCAGTTTGCATCCCTAGGCTGCTGGGGTGTTAGAGCCATGCTGCTCTAAATGACATCCTAATTTAGTTATTTAACAATGTTTTCTTTTGTTTGTTATGATGTGAGTTATCAGATCTGGGCATAATATGAGAAGTGGTGTGTTTTTCTGGGGGGTCAAACAGAGGGACGGCAGTAAAAATTAAAGCAAGAGACTATGACGCAGTGAAAGAGTAAAGAAGAGTCGACTTTACTTGCTCCATCAAAATTTGTTCAATTTGAGATAATTCTTGCCTTCCAGTTAATGAGAAATTTGATCTCTGAAGTCTGATATTGAAGCATAATCTAAGAAGACCACATGCTGCAATTTGCCACCTTATTTTCTTCACTACAAAGAAGGTTCCCAGAATGATGACGATAAAAGTAGATGACTGCACAATCGCATTCATCTCACATGCTAGCAAACTGATGCTCAAAATCCTCCAAGCTAGGCTTCAACAGAATGTGAACTGAGAACTTCCAGGTGTTCAAGTTGGTTTTAGAAAAGGCAGAGGAGCCAGAGATCAAATTGCCAACATCCGTTGGATCATAGAAAAAGCAAGAGAATTCCAGAAGAACATCTACTTCTGCTTCATCAGCTATGCCAAAACCTTTGACTGTGTGGATCACAACAAACTGTGGAAAATTCTTAAAGAGATAGGAATACCAGATAACCTTACCTGCCTCCTGAGAAATTTGTATGCCGGTGAGGAAACAACAGTTAGAACCGAACATGGAACAATGGACTGATTCCAAATAGGGAAAGGAGTACATCAAGGCTATATATTGTCACCTTGCTTATTTAACTTATATGCAGAGTACATCATGAGAAATGCTGGACTGGATGAAGCACAAGCTAGAATCAAGATTGCCAGGAGAAATATCAATAACCTCAGATATGCAGATGATACCACTCTTAGGTCAGAAAGCAAAGAAGAACTAAAGAGCCTCTTGATGAAAGTGAAAGAGGAGAGTGAAAAAGCTGGCTTAAAACTCAACATTCAAAAAACAAAGATCATAGCATCTGGTTCCATCACTTCATGGCAAATAGATAGGGAAACAACAGAAACAGTGAGAGACTTTATTTTCTTAGGCTCCAAAATCACTGCAGATGGTGACTGCAGTCGTGAAATTGAAAGATGTTTTCTCCTTGGAAGAAAAGCTATGGCAAACCTGGACAGCATATTAAAAAGCAGAGACATTGGTTTATTGACAAAAGGTCTGTATAGTCAAAGCTATAGTTTTTCCAGTAGTCATGCATGGATGTGAGGGTTGGACTATAAAGAAAACTGGGCGCCAAAGAATTGATGCTTCTGGACTGTGGTGTTGGGAGAAGACTCTTGAGAGTCCCTTGGACAGGAAGGAAATCAAACCAGTCCATCCTAAAGGAGATCAGTCCTGAATATTCATTGGAAGGACTGATGCTGAAGCTGAAGCTCCAATACTTTGGTCACCTGATATGAAGAACTGACTCCTTGGTAAAGACCCTGATACTGGGAAAGACTGAAGGCAGGAGAAGGGGATGACAGAGGACGAGATGGTTGGATGGCATCACCAACTGAATGGACATAAGTTTGGGTGAGCTCCGGGAATTGGTAATGGACAGGGAAGCCTGGTGTGTGCAGTCCATGGGGTCACAAAGAGATGGACAAGACTGAGCACCTGAACTGAAATGATGATGAAAATGACTAATAAATTACTGATGCTTTTAATTGTAACTGAAATGTCTGACTGGAGTGCATTTAATGTCACTTATTCAGCGGTTTTTAATCACCTGTCTTATTGCATGCCCCAACACAGACCAGCATGGAGATGTTGCATCTCATTTGATGTTTTGATATTTTGGAGGGAAGTTATAAACCATTCAGAACAAATTCAGTGTGCCATTAATTTAAAAAAATAAAGGAAACAAAAAGAAAAAGAAAGGAAGAAGAGAGAAAAAGGAAGAAATTGTTTTTCTCCAAAATGAAACGTAGCAACTGTGAGCCAACAGGAGCAGGACAAGGTCTTCACCTTTGGGTTCTTGCTTTGCATTCAAATGCTCGTAACTGTTTTAGCAAGCTCGACTCCCACACAGCAGGCTCTTGCTCCTCTTTAATTTTCTCTAATTTGTGTAGTGAATAACCAAATACTCATAATGTAATTAGAAGATAATCAGGCTTGTAATTATGTTAATTGCTGGAGACTTACATCAATCCTCCAGCAAAGTGATAGGATTTCAGGGGAACTATTAACATGGCAAGAGGGTGAGGGTGAGACCAGGACAGGAGCCGAGCAGAGTGATGAGCGCCTGGGCTAGCATCATTTAACCACATGATGGAGAAGAGGATGGAGCCTTCAGGGGAGATGCTTAGAAACTTGAGCTTTACGTTCCAGAACACCAACCTCTTCAGTTGGTTTTCTTCCTGTAAATAATCACATGGCTCATCTATATTTATTGTAAGAAGCCTATTTCAAAGGAAACAGGGAAACAGGTGAGAGAGGAAAAGTGAGAAAGCGAGAGAGGATTACTACTTGCCCTGTATCCTTGTCTTCCAGGTTACTGGAAAATAACCAAAACGAGACATGACTGCCAACACTTCTGCACTGGAGGGGATCCTTTCCTCATGCCATGATGATCGGTTCTCACAGCATTACTTAAGGGTAACCAACGTAGCCATCTTTAGATCGCCATTCACCCGTTCAATCTGCACAGCCCTGACAATGAGTTTCTCTCTACATACAATGCATTAAAATATTCATGCAGATCTTCAAATTTCTTTTAGAGCTGGGAAGAGCTAAGCTGGGCACCCAGGAGCCTGCCCTGACTAGCTTTCTTGCTCTCTTCATGAGTACCAACAGTCTGAGAAGCTTACCCTTTCTTTAACCCACTTTCTTTCACCTACATCTGTTGTGTGGTGTGGCAGGTGAGAAAAGCCTGTAGTGTGGTTTAACTGTTACTTAAAAAAGATTTATACCACCACATTTTTTACCACCTCATGAAGTTAAAATTAAAATTACCTCACAAAGGGAGGTAGAGAAAAGGGAATCCCTGCGCACTGTTGATGGGAAGGTAAATTGGTGCAGCCACCGTGGAAAACAGTATAAGGGAAAATCAGTTTTCCTAAAAAATTAAAAATAAAACTACTGTATAGATCCAGCAATTCCTCTTCTGGGCATATATCTGAAGGAAATGAAACCGCTATTTTGAAGCTGTATCCATACCCCCATGTTCATCTGAGCGTTATTTATAATAGCCAGGACATGGTAACAACTTAAGTGTTTATAAACGAATGAATGGAACATGTGAAAAAATACACACACATACACACATGCATATATATATATATATTCAGCTATAACAAAGGAGAAAATCCTGCTACTTGAACAGCATGGATGAAACCTGAGGGCATTATGCTAAGTAAGATAAGTCAGACAGGGAAAGACAAATATTATATATTACTTATATGTGGAATCTAAAAAAAAAAAAGAAAAAGAATTTCATAGAGAGAGCATAGATCAGTGGTTGCCAGGATAGGCAACCTGGCAACCAAATAAATGAAGGTTGTCAAAAGTACGAACTTCAGTTATGAATAACTTCTGGGACATAACGTCCAGCAGTGTGACTATAGTTACCAATACTGTATTGTATACTTGCAAGTTGCTAAGAGAACAGATCTTAAAAGTTGTCACCACAAAAATATTTTAACTCTGTGAGGTGATGGATTTTTTCCCCCCATTTATTTTTATTAGTTGGAGGCTAATTACTTTACAATATTGTAGTGGTTTTTGTCATACACTGACATGAATCAACCATGGATTTACATGTATTCCCCATCCTGATCCCCCCTCCCACCTCCCTCTCCACCCGATCCCTCTGGGTCTTCCCAGTGCACCAGGCCCGAGCACTTGTCTCATGCATCCAGCCTGGGCTGGTGATCTGTTTCACCATAGATAATATACATGTTTCAATGCTGTTCTCTCGAAACATCCCACGCTCGCCTTCTCCCACAGAGTCCAAAATTCTGTTCTGTACATCTGTGTCTCTTTTTCTGTTTTGCATATAGGGTTATCATTACCATTTTTCTAATTCCATATATATGTGTTAGTATACTGTATTGGTCTTTATCTTTCTGGCTTACTTCACTCTGTATGATGGGCTCCAGCTTCATCCATCTCATTAGGACTGGTTCAAATGAATTCTTTTTAACGGCTGAGTAATATTCCATGGTGTATATGTACCACAGCTTCCTTATCCATTCATCTGCTGATGGGCATCTAGGTTGCTTCCATGTCCTGGCTATTATAAACAGTGCTGTGATGAACATTGGGGTACACGTGTCTCTTTCAGATCTGGTTTCCTTGGTGTGTATGCCCAGAAGTGGGATTGCTGGGTCATATGGCAGTTCTATTTCCAGTTTTTTAAGAAATCTCCACACTGTTCTCCATAGTGGCTGTACTAGTTTGCATTCCCACCAACAGTGTAAGAGGGTTCCCTTTTCTCCATACCCTCTCCAGCATTTATTGCTTGTAGACTTTTGGATAGCAGCCATCCTGACTGGCGTGTAATGGTACCTCATTGTGGTTTTGATTTGCATTTCCCTGATAATGAGTGATGTTGAGCATCTTTTCATGTGTTTGTTAGCCATCTGTATGTCTTCTTTGGAGAAATGTCTGTTTAGTTCTTTGGCCCATTTTTTGATTGGGTCATTTATTTTTCTGGGATTGAGCTGCAGGAGTTGCTTGTATATTTTTGAGATTAATCCTTTGTCTGTTGCTTCGTTTGCTATTATTTTCTCCCAATCTGAGAGCTGTCTTTTCACCTTGCTTATAGTTTCCTTTGTTGTGCAAAAGCTTTTAAGTTTAATTAGGTCCCATTTGTTTATTTTTGCTTTTATTTCCAATATTCTGGGAGGTGGGTCATACAGGATCTTGCTGTGATTTATGTCTAAGAGTGTTTTGCCTATGTTCTCCTCTAGGAGTTTTATAGTTTTTGGTCTTACATTTAGATCTTTAATCCATTTTGAGTTTATTTTTGTGTATGGTGTTAGAGAGTGTTCTAGTTTCATTCTTTTACAAGTGGTTGACCAGTTTTCCCAGCACCACTTGTTAAAGAGGTTGTCTTTTTTCCATTGTATATCCTTGCCTCCTTTGTCAAAGATAAGGTGTCCATAGGTTCATGGATTTATCTCTGGGCTTTCTATTCTGTTCCATTGATCTATATTTCTGTCTTTGTGCCAGTACCATACTATCTTGATGACTGTGGCTTTGTAGTAGAGTCTGAAGTCAGGCAGGTTGACTCCTCCAGTTCCATTCTTCTTTCTCAAGATTACTTTGGCTATTCGAGGTTTTTTGTATTTCCATGCAAATTGTGAAATTATTTGTTCTAGTTCTGTGAAAAATACCATTGGTAACTTGATAGGGATTGCATTGAATCTATAGATTGCTTTGGGTAGAATAGCCATTTTGACAATATTGATTCTCCCAATCTATGAACACGGTATATTTCTCCATCTGTTTGTGTCCTCTTTGATTTCTTTCATCAGTGTTTTATAGTTTTCTATGTATAGGTCTTTTGTTTCTTTAGGTAGATATACTCCTAAGTATTTTATTCTTTTTGTTGCAATGGTGAATGGTATTGCTTCTTTAATTTCTTTTTCTGTTTTCTCATTGTTAGTGTATAGGAATGCAAGGGATTTCTGTGTGTTAATTTTATATCCTGCAACTTTACTATATTTGTTGATTAGCTCTAGTAATTTTCTGGTAGAGTCTTTAGGATTTTCTATGTCGAGGATCATGTCATCTGCAAACAGAGAGAGTTTCACTTCTTCTTTTCCTATCTGGATTCCTTTTACTTCTTTTTCTGCTCTGATTGCTGTGGCCAGAACTTCCAACACTATGTTGAATAGTAGTGGTGAGAGTGGGCACCCTTGTCTTGTTCCTGATTTTAGGGGAAATGCTTTCACTTTTTCACCATTGAGGGTAATGCTTACTGTGGGTTTGTCATATATAGCTTTTATTATGTTGAGGTATATTCCTTCTATTCCTGCTTTCTGGAGAGTTTTAATCATAAATGGATGTTGAATTTTGTCAAAGGCTTTTTCTGCATCTATTGAGATAATCGTATGGTTTTTATCTTTCAATTTGTTAATGTGGTGTATTGCATTGATTGATTTGAGGATATTAAAGAATCCTTGCATTCCTGGGATAAAGCCCACTTGGTCATGATGTATGATTTGTTAAATATGTTGTTGGATTCTGTTTGCTAGAATTTTGTTAAGGATTTTTGCATCTATGTTCATCAGTGATATTGGCCTGTAGTTTTCTTTTTTTGTGGCATCTTTGTCTGGTTTTGGAATTAGGGTGATGGTGGCCTCATAGAATGAGTTTGGAAGTTTACCTTCCTCTGCAATTTTCTGGAAGAGTTTGAGTAAGATAGGTGTTAGCTCTTCTCTAAATTTTTGGTAGAATTCAGCTGTGAAGCCATCTGGTCCTGGGCTTTTGTTTGCTGGAAGATTTCTGATTACAGTTTCGATTTCCGTGCTTGTGATGGGTCTGTTAAGATCTTCTATTTCTTTCTGGTTCAGTTTTGGAAAGTTATACTTTTCTAAGAATTTGTCCATTTCTTCCAAGTTGTCCATTTTATTGGCATAGAGCTGCTGGTAGTAGTCTCTTATGATCCTTTGTATTTCAGTGTTGTCTGTTGTGATCTCTCCATTTTCATTTCTAATTTTGTTAATTTGGTTCTTCTCCCTTTGTTTCTTAATGAGTCTTGCTAATGGTTTGTCAATTTTGTTTATTTTTTCAAAAAACCAGCTTTTAGCTTTGTTGATTTTTGCTATGGTCTCTTTAGTTTCTTTTGCATTTATTTCTGCCCTAATTTTTAAGATTTCTTTCCTTCTACTAACCCTGGGGTTCTTCATTTCTTCCTTCTCTAGTTGCTTTAGGTGCAGAGTTAGTTTATTTATTTGACTTTTTTCTTGTTTCTTGAGGCAAGCCTGTAATGCTATGAACCTTCCCCTTAGCATTGATTTTACAGTGTCCCATAGGTTTTGGGTTGTTGTGTTTTCATTTTCATTCTTTTCTATGCATATTTTGATTTCTTTTTTGATTTCTTTTATGATTTGTTGGTTATTCAGAAGCGTGTTATTTAGCCTCCATATGTTTGAATTTTTAACAATTTTTTTCCTGTAATTGAGATCTAATCTTACTGCACTGTGGTCAGAAAAGATGACTGGAATGATTTCAATTTTTTTGAATTTACCAAGGCTAGATTTATGGCCCAGGATGTGATCTATTCTGGAGAAGGTTCCGTGTGCACTTGAGAAAAAGGTGAAGTTGATTGTTTTGGGGTGAAATGTCCTTTAGATATCAATTAGGTCTAGCTGGCCCACTGTGTCATTTAAAGTTCGTGTTTCCTTGTTAATTTTCTGTTTAGTTGATCTATCCATAGTTGTGAGTGGGGTATTAAAGTCTCCCACTATTATTGTGTTACTATTAATTTCCTCTTTCATACTCGTTAGCGTTTAGGGAAGTTTTCAGCTATTATCTCCTCGAGTATTTTCTCATAGCCTTTCTTTTTGTCTTCTTCTTCTGGGACTCCTATGATTCGAATGTTGGGGCATTTCACATTGTCCCAGAGGTCCTTGAGGTTGTCCCCATTTCTTTTAATTCTTTTTTCTTTTTTCCTCTCTGCTTCATTTATTTCCACCATTTTATCTTCTACCTCACTTATCCTATCTTCTGTCTCCATTATTCTACTTTTGGTTCCCTCCAGAGTGTTTTTGATCTCGAGGTGATGGATGTTAACTTAACTTATTATGGTAATCATTTCACAATATATAAAAATATCAACTCATTGTGTTTTATACTTGAAAACAATGCTATATATCAATTATATCTTGATAAAACTGGGAAAAAATAAACACAGGGAAAAGCAAAAGGACCACAGGGGCCTTCTAGGCATGGAGTAGAGAGCTTGGTTAGAGCTGATGTTAAAATATGTTTAATTACCATCAACCTCCTTGGTCAAAATGGAGGGGAGGAGAATTCTCTCACCCAGGTTTTGTTTATTATCTGTAAATAAAAGGGCCAGGAGATCCTCTGTATATTATTGTATATTGTATATTAATTGAATGCCACCTGTCAATTATAAGGTAAATTGAAAAGCCTCTGTTTTACAAATGCACACAGATAAAATGACCCTATGCAACAAAAGTAGGATCATAAACATCAAATCTTTACTACTTCTACTTAGTGTGAATACACACAAATGCTCATTTCCATCATGACTTATATTTTATATCCTTAATGTCAAAATAAAGTGACAAATTTGAATTTGTACTTCACCATATGTTTACTGCTTCTTGGCCATTTGGGAAGCATATCAAAACTATATGGTATATAACGAAAATGTAAGAATGCTGTGAGCTGAGTTAAATAAGGTGTGTTACATAACATTCACTCATTTTCTATTGTATTTTTGATAATTGCTAACCATTAAAACAAACACAGGTTTTTTCAGGTTTATGAAAAGTTGAGTCATTAAAATGACCCACATGATTCGATTTTCCTGGCCACTAGAAAGCCAGACAGGAAAAATCTATGATGAACCCACAACTATTTTTAAAGGATGTATGTGTGCTCAGTTGTGTCCAATTCTTTGTGATCACATGGACTGTGGCTAACCAGGCTCTTCTGTCTATGTAGTTTTCCAGGCAAGAATAATGGAGCAGGTTGTCATTTCCTTCTACAGGGGACGTTCCCAACCCAGGGATTGAACCTGTGTCTCTTGTATCCTCTGCATTGGCAGGTGGATTCTTTATCACTGCACCACCTTGAAAGCCCATTTTAAAAGAGGTAGTTCCATAAAAGGTACCAGTCAACCATCAGTTTATTTTGCAATAAAAAGATGACGTTGTCATCAATGAAAGAGTAATCACCAGTTACAGATATTCAAGAGTAAATGAGGAATTTGAGAAAAGGTCAAATTTCATGATATGGAAGGATAGGAAAATATATTACTCACAGAAACTAGAATTTTTTCCTGTAACTTATTTACAGTTGGCAAATTGTCCAAAAACCTAATTAGACAAGCAAATATTCTTGGGAGAGATCTCAGACTAGCTCATTACATTAACTCCATAAATTTGTTCTTTCAGTAGGCAACTCTCTTACAGAGAGTTTCTTACTTTTTCTCATTCCTTAATTTCAACTTTTGTCATTGACTAGAATTGTATTTTTACTGAGCATTGGAGTAATTGACCCAGAAAAATTCATTTAGCTTATAAACCATCACTTCAAATCAGATGTAGATTTGAAGATAATTTAGTTAACATTCTACTATGATTTCTCAAAACCTCTTTAGTTTATGAGAATAGAATTTATGATAGTCTTGTTATATAAGGAAGGAAAAGACATTAATCCTAAAAACTGTACTCCTTAAGACTGAAATTGGTTTTATAAACATTTTTTTTTCTTTTCGGTCTCTCTCAAGGCCATGGAATGATGGAAATGCTAATGGTGGAAGACGAATCCTATAATTGTGGTCAAACTCACGATGAATAGCCAGCATACATTCTAACTACATCTAGGTAAATGCACCATATACTACTTATAAATAACTTTTATGTATGAGGTAAATGCGATACAGTATTTTCTATATTAAAACATATTTTAGTCCAATTAGTTTCATAAGATGCTATAAAAAGAAATAAAAAACACATTTTTTCTTTCACATTCCTTCCTTTCCTTTACCAATGTGCTTTTTTCTATGTTCCAATTTCTCTTATAATTAACAAATTTGGGTCTGTGCAGATTTTCCCCAAATTGCATCCAGCTTTCTATTAATTCTGTAGCAAGATTTTAGTTTATTCCACTTCATGCTGATTTATTTCCTTACTTGTTAAAATACTTCAAATGAGTGATTAATGCAATGGAGAGTAGCTAAAACCTGTATTTAAAATTTAAACGGTTATTGGACCCAGACATCCTGAAAGTATTGAAAAATTGAAGGAAAGTGGCTAGACATGAACATTGAAATTACTTTACTTAAGAACAAGTATTTGTCAAAATTCAAGCTTATGGCTCTGGACAGGGACATTCAAAACATGTTTTAAAAGAAAATATTCCAGCTGTATAGCCTGAAGTCTTCTGTGAACATTTTGGAAAGAATTGCCTTTAAGATATAACTAAATTATTAAAGGCTTGTTCATTTTGAAGTTTAATTTGTATCCTTAAATGATATTAACAGTCAAAAAGAGATTCAGAGTTGAAAATGGATATATGCCATTTATGTGATAAAAAACCAAAACTAAGAGTATGTTTGTGTACTTATATAAACATTAACTTTACATGCTTTAAATGGAAAAAACAAACTAAAAGAACTGAGAAAAATTAGGAATTTTGTTCTCACAAGCTCAGTCCTTTCAGTAATCATTGTTCTGGTTACGAAAGGCCTGAAGGGAAGAAGTATGATCTGAAAAGCAACATGCACCCCAGCTTTCATTGCAGTACTGTTTACAATAGCCAAGACATGAAAGCAACCTAAAATGTGCATTGACAGAGGAATGGATAAAGAAGATGTGGTACATGTATACAATGGAGTATTACTCAGCTATAAAATAGAATGAAATAATGCCATTTGCAGCAACATGGATGGACCTAGAGAGTGTCATGCTGAGTGAAGTCAGTCAGACAGAGAGGGAGAAATATCATATGATATACCTTATATGTAGAATCTAGAAAGAAATGATAGAAATGAACCTACCTACAAAACAGAAACAGATTCACAGACTTCCAGAACCAGCTTATGGTTGCAGGGAGGAGGGGATGGGGGGATGGGATAGTTAGGGAGTTTGGGATAGGTATGTAAATGCTACTATATACAAAATGGGTAACCAACAAGGACCTCCTGTATAGCACATGGAACTCTGCTCAATGTTATGTGGCAGCCTGGATGAGAGCGGAGTTTGGGGGAGAATGGATACATGTGTATGTATGGCTGAGTTCCTTCACTCTGAACCTGAGACTAGCACAACATTGTCAATCAGGTATGCCTCAATACAAAATAAAAAGGTTTTTTAAAAAAGAAATGCCTCAAAGACTATGTCAAGTATCTGAGTTCTTGAAGAAGGGTATGGTTGATCATCATCTTCTCCATTAGGGCTAGAGAAGAATTAAATATGTGGTTTCCACTTACTGAATAAAAGCTGTTTTTCAGGAAAAGAATGTAGAAGTAGTAAAACAAACTTTTGAGGATATTTGATAAATTATTGCTACTGTGTGTGTGTTTGTGGAGAATTTTAAAAGTAATTTAAGCATCCAACTGTAGATAAAGGTCAGCCTTGAAATGAATCTTTAAAAATTTGATCAAAGGGGCATGTTAGTTTAGAGACAAAAACCTTTTAGTGGTTATATGGTCATGGAGGTGAATATATTGAAAGATGAGATAGAAAATTCGATTTAAAAATATACACAGTAAATGTGAGTTCGTTAAACTCACTGTTGATGTTATTGGGAAGGTTATAAATCTGATGAAGGATCATTATTATTTAAAAAAAGGGCATGTAAAATTTAAAAAAGCAAATTTAAACAAAAAATATACATAAGATACAAATAAATCTTATATACCAAAATTACATATAAAGGCTAATATATAAATCAAACATGGTATTTCATTTCACAAAGTGTTCAGAATATGCCATTGTGCAAATGGCATTATAACTATGGAAAGGTGTACCCTCTGCTTTTCAACAGTTAGAGGCTTAAAATAACACATTGATTGTTATTAATCATCTCTTGGCCAGTTATGTTAAAACCAAACAAAAGTTGGGTTACAAAAGTATATTTTTTACAGGAGTGAAAATAAAAGTGCATTTATCAGTTAGCTATGAAACCATAAGTTATATGGAAGTTATTTAAAGTGAAGTTGCCAAATGATACCTAGAGAGAAATTCTAAGAAAATGGAAAATTAAGAAACTAATGAAATAATTAAATTATTATCTTGGCACCTTTGAGGAGTAGAAATTGCCAAACAAGCTTGGCCATTAACAGGTTCTCCTTAAAGGGACAGAAGAGAAAAGCCTCCTTGTGGTTATTCAAATGAATACTTTAATTATTATTTTTGTTAAAGCATCATACTGTTACGCGTATGGCATGAAGAATCCATTAAGCATTTTGATTAAGCACACTAAAATTGTGTTTCTTCAGATAATATATGAACCGGATTAGAAATTATTGAAGATAAAAATATCACTTTAGATATGTAATAACTCCTGCGGTCTCAAATGAATGGTAATATCTCAAATGGATGATAAAAGATTAAGTTCATTTTACATAATAACTCATGTAATTTAGAAAGCAATTGACCGGGTGGAAAAGGGCTCTGTTTTTAATACTTCTGATTTTCCTACAAATGGAATACAGTAGAGGTGCGAATATAATCCTGAATGGTAAATAACTTTCTTGCTCCTCAAATCTATACTTTACTTTTCAGTGAGTCATGATTTTATAAATCACTCTTTTTTATAAGTCACTCTTGATCAAATTTTAGAACAACTGGTAAATGGTATCCCTCTTCTCTGATACCTCTGGGTATCTTTTTCTTATCTGATTTGTAATATTCCTAAACAAGTTCATCATAATCATGATGTAATTTTATACTTATCAAAGGATCTTCTTTTTCTCCATCTTACCAAAAGTAAGTCACATTTCACGTGAAATAAAATCCTTTAAAATGTCTGCAATCTGGCACATGTGGGTATTTAATAAACGTTCACGAAGCAATAATCGACTGAATAATGAATAATAGATTATTTTAAAATTAATTTATTTGGCTGCATTGAGTCTTAGTTGCAGCACATGGCCTATTTGTTGTGGTGCACAGGCTCTAGAGTGCATGGGCTTGATAGCAGCTTAGTTGCCTCATAGCACGTGGCATCTTAGTTTCCTGACCAGAGATTGAACCCTCATCCCCTGCATCCAAAGGCGGGTTTTTAACCTTTGGACCATCAAGGAAGTCCTGAGTAAGATGTTTCTGATCCATGTGACCCTTGGGTAACTGTTACTTGTAGGTCATTGGATGCTTACTTTGTGAATGACAGTGTGTTAGGTGTTCTAGGTGAAGCAAAGATGAGAACATTTGAAACTGTATAGCTCCCTTTGCTCTCTCCAGGTTGTCTCTTGATTTGTCCTTCCTCAGTTACAGAGAACCCCTGATACTAAGATTATGGGCTTGGTGATCATCATGATTTTCCATATTCATCTTGGGAAAGATATTTAACTTTTCTGAGCCTAATACACAGTGGGAATAATGATACCTGTAGCACAGGTTATAGTGAGATTATATGAGGCAAAAATATGGGAAGGGCCAAGTCCAGCACGCTACCCTTGGTTTCACTTTAAACCTTATTTATGTTTAATTCACACACATTATTACTCATTTGTCTTCTAGTACCGTGGTATCTTTGCTTCCATTTCCCTTATTCTTTATCTTGATAATATCAGTCTGTGTGTCCATTGCAAGCTTTGGTTTATGTGTTTTTTTAAATACAATAAAACCAAGTTAATCCAGCCAAAAACCTCAAGGATCTAGGATGCCAAATAAAATTATTCACCATGGCCTTCAGAAGAATTGTGAACTTCCAGCTCAGTTTGACAGTTGGTTGGTGATGGCATAAACCAGATTCTGTAGGCTTACCGAGTAGCTACATGATGAGGAAATGCAAGTAGACATTGTGGATTACATGTTACAGATGATCAGAAAAAGGAAGAAAGAAAAGGCATTATGAGGTCTCTAAAGAATGAGACTCTACAGAACAAGGAAATGGGAGAAAGTTAGAGCAGGCAAGGTTCATGTGGGAGAAAGGACTATAAGAAGGAAAACAGATTTGAAGGCACAAAGAGAGGAAGTTAATTATTTGCTTTGGAAGTTCTTACTTAAAAGTTCACCGCAGAAGTAGAGTCTATTTTTTTTTTGTAAGATTCTTCTTTCTTTGTAAAATATGTAGACAAAGATGTAACTAACTTACATGAGGACCAGTAATGTGAGGACCAGTCAATTTCTTTTTAGTCTTTTACTTATTTCCTCTTTTTTATTGTAAAATATACATAAAATAGAAAAAGCAAAGTATATATTTCTTGTTGTTCAGTCACCCAGTCATGTCCGACTCTTCGTGACCCCATGGACTGCAGCATGCCAGGCTTCCCTTGTCCATCAGCAACTCCCAGAACTTGCTCAAACTCATGTCTATTGAGTAAGTGATGCCATCCAACCATCTAGTCCTCTATAAGTCCCCTTCTCCTCCTGCCTTCTATCTTTCCCTTATATGTGTGTGTGTGTGTGTGTATGTGTATAGTTAAATGAATAATTATGAAAAGGCTACTCATGTTACTACCATTCACTTTAAGAAATAAAACTTTGCCTCCCTAGGGACCTCCTGTTCCCTCCCCCATGGAGAAACAAAGCTATCATTACTTTCAATGCAATTAAAATGTATTATCTTAAAATTTTTTGTGTCATCTTTGGCATTTGGTAATTTCACTAGCATGCATCTAAAATTATTATTTTTGAGAAATTTTTGTTAGGGTTTGTTTAGCATTAGAATCTATAGTTTGGTGTTTTTCCATCAATTATTAGAAAATTCTCAATACTTACTTCTCAAAACATTACCGTAACTTTTCCTCTCTTGTCTTCTCTTGTTTCATGTTGTCTTCTCCTCTGCCCCCTCTGTGTCTTCTCTTTGAGGAATTTGTATTAAAAGTATGTTAAGTGAAAGGTATTTCATGTTCATCATGGGAAGATTCAATATTGTTAAAATGTCAATTCTTTCCAAATTGATGTATAGATTCAATGCAATCTCAGTCAAAACCCCAAGGTTGTTTTGTTGTTGCTGTGTTGAGTGTGTGTGTGTTTTAAATGATTAAAGTTTTACTGGGGATCAGATGGTCTCCCCAGGCAGTGCAGTGGTAAAGAATCCACCTGCCAATGCAAGAGATGATGGTTTGATCTCTTGGTCTGAAAGATCCCCTGGAGGATGAAATGGCACCCCACTCCAATATTCTCGCCTGGAAAATCCCATAGACAGAGGCACCTGGTGGGCTCCAGTCGGTGGGGTCGCAAAGAGTTAGACATGACTGAACAGCTGGGCACACACCCGCGGGGATCAGACGGGACTGGGTAGGAACCACGGGAAGCAGGGCCTGCACACCAGGCCAGTGCTGTCTGTGCTGGGTGACCAGAGCCGACGGCTAAGGCGAAGGTCTGGTTGGGCTCCTCACAGCAGAAGCAGTTAATTCCTCCATTGGCAGTGTACATACTCGGAGTGAAATCAGTCCTTTGAAATTCTTACAACTTGTTCTATAATGCAGCATATGGTTATTCGGTAAGTGCTCCATATGTAGATGAAAAATATGTATTTTCTAGTTGGTGTTGCAATGTTCTATATATTTCAATTAACTTAAATTTGTTAATTTGTTAATTAGGTTTTTCTGCCTATTTATATCTTTTTATCTTCCTGTTCTATCAGATATTGAGAATGTTTTGTCTCTCACTATAAGTGTGAATTTGTCTACTCTGTTTTAATTCATTAATTTTGTTGCATATATTTTCTTTTTGGAAAATATGGAATACATACTGATTTTGAATTGTATAACTTCCTGGAGGATTGATGCTTTTATCATTATGACATATTTCTATTTCTCTCTAGAAATGCTATTGGTACTAAAGTAGTCTCTGATATTAAGATAAAAATAATATATTTCTTTTGGTTAGTGTTGTCACATCATGTGTTTTTTATCTCTTTTCTTTTAAATATTTTGTTTTTTATACTTAAGATATATGTCTCCTAAGGAGCATTCTAAAATTTTAATTTAATGTATCTTCATTTTGTTGTTAAAAATAAGCATCATCAATTTTTTTAGTATGGTTTTGCTTTTCTACTTAGCAAAAATTTCTCACATTTTGTTTATCTGAAAATATCTTTATTTTCACATTTCTATTGAAAACTTGGCTTTCCGAGTTATTGTTTCTTCTTTGAAGGCAATTTATCTTTATTCTTTTGCTGCTTTTAAAAACAAATTATTTATTTTTAATTGAAGATAATTGCTTTACAATCTTACTGCTCTTAAGATATCACTTTCTTTCTGTCTGTGTCTCTGCCTCTGCCTTCTACCTGCCCCATCTCTCAGCTATTATATTGTGATACCTCAGAAGAATGTTTTGTCCTTATCCTGCTGAACTTTACAGAGGTTCTTCAACCTGGGGTTGATATCCCTCAACAATTCATAAATAAGTTTTTGGCTATTATTTCTTCAATTTACTATTAAATCCATGTTGGATATGGTACATTTTAATTTTTAATATCCATTTCTTTTATTCCAGACTTCTGGTGAAATTCTCCCTCTTTTTATTGATTTTCTTCACCTTTCCCCACATTTTAATGAATATGTTAAACATGGTTATTTTAATATTTTTGTTTGTTCTCCTCAGCATCATGATAGTTTGTAAGTCCGTTTCTATTATCTTTTTTTCCCCCTGTTGATTTTGGTTAATTTAGTCCTGTCTCTTGGTATGTAAAATGGTAACAGCTCCAGATGACATGAAACACCTCTTTCCTTGCTTGGATGATGATCTTAATCCAATCAGGGACGGTGGGAGTCGGTCCAGGATTGAATTCTGGGTTAGGTTCAGTCTTCTCCTGGCTTCTGCTATGATTCTAGGGTGTAGCTATCCAGGATTTTCAATTGGTTAAATGGTACAATGAATGAGTCCCTCCTATAGTGGGGTCTTGAATCCTATTTTTTCAGTTTATTTATTTGCCTTCTATCTGTACTTCTTCATAATTTTGTAAAAATCCTGAAGGAAAAATGGCCGTATGTTTGATGGTCCTCCAGTCTTCAGTTGACTCTCTCACCTCATGACACGGCCCAAAGCACTGATATTTCTCTCTTCCCAGCTGGACTCTGCTGGGACGAAGCCCACATTATTAACACACAGAATCGGCAAATGCCTTTGGGGAAAAAGAAGCTGCAAGTCATTGGTAGACATCTCTTTGGTTCTCCATCTTGCTAATCCTTCTTTCTTGGGTAGGTCTCTGACATTCTGAAACAAATTATTTTATAGCACACTCAGTTTTTTCAACATTTTTGGTAGGTGGCTTGTTGGCAGACTCACAGCACTAATTTCTCATCCTCTCCCAGCCAATGTTTATTCTCCTTCTGCTTAACCCTTCCTCAGGAGTGTAATATGAATGGGATAATACACTTGAAGTTTTTGTTTCTTTACCTTTACTCCATTTATTGCTTTTTAGAATGTCGCACAGAGTCGGACACGACTGAAGCGACTTAGCAGCAGCAGCAGCAGCAGCAGCAGAACTGTTCTAGAACCCAATATGAATTCAACATCTGCTAATAATTGCTTTCAAATGCATGACTTTATTTTGCCTTTTTAAAATTATAAATCATTCTTTGCACTTTGAATATAATTGCAAAAACAAGCAAATAAGTAATTTTTGTAATTACTTATTTAGCTTATAACAGCACCTGTAATTTAAATAACAAAGTCAGGCTAGTTGGATTGGTTCAGTTCAGTTTAGTTCAGTTGCTCAGTTGTGTCTGACCCTCTGTAACCCCATGGACTGCAGCTCGCCAGGCCTCCCTGTCCATCACCAACTCCCGGAGTTTACTCAAACTCATGTCCATTGAGTCGGTGATGCCATCCAACCATCTCATCCTCTGTCATCCCCTTCTTCTCCTGCCTTCAATCTTCCCCAGCATCAGGGTCTTTTCAAGTGAGTCAATTCTTCCCATCAGGTGGCCAAAGTATTGGGGTTTCAGCTTCAGCATCAGTCCTTCCAATGAATAGTTGGGATGCTTCTTTGCTAATTTTTTTTTTTTTTTTAATTTTTAACTGTCTGGACTCAGAACTGATACTTACAGTTTTAGATTTTGTGTGCTCAGTCGTGTCTGACTTTGTGCCACATGATGAACTGCAGCCCGCCAGGCTCCTCTGTCCCTGGGATTTTCCAGGTAAGGATACTGGAGTGGGTTGCCATGCCCTCCTCCAGGGGATCTTCCCAACCCAGGGATAGAATTAAACTCACGTCTTCTATATTGGCAGGTAGGTTCTCAACCACTAGCACCACCTGGGAAGCCGGATACTTATAGAGTGAAATTCTAATCAGAGAATTTTATTTCTTACCTCAAATTCCAAAATATCTGTCTATACTCCTTTTGTCCGAATCAGAAATAGAGTTCATGATTAAAGGATTTCTTTTTTAGGTCTAATAAGCTGCTTTTCCGTGCTTCCTCTTCAACTTCTCCAGAGTAGCCTGAAATGTGTGTAACTAATACAGCAGTTATCTACACCCTTTCCTCTATTTCCATCCCTTCCAATTTTGTTGTTGTTGTTCCACTGCAGCATGCAAGATCTTAGTTTCCTCATCAAAGATGCCCCCTGAAGTGGAAATTGAGAGTCCTAATCACTGGACTGTCAGGGAATTTCCCCTCCCTTGTAATTCTCTGTTGACCTTGCACATATGCAACAGCAACTCTCAGAAGCCACAAGATATTGGCAGTGAATCGTTTTCGAGCATTTGTTTTATTTTTCACAATATGGTTTTTAGCAAGAAAATCTTCACTTACCAGGACTAAGTTTTTTTTTTTTTTTTTTTAATTATTGAACTTGAGAAAAGTGAAGTGAAATTTGCTCAGTCGTGTCTGACTCTTTGCCACCCCATGGACTATATATTCTATGGAATTCTCCATGCCAAAATAATACTGGAGTAGGCAGCCTTTTCCTTCTCCAGGGATCTTCCCAACCCAGGGATCAAACCCAGATCTCTTGCATTGCAGTCGGATTCTTTACCAGCTGAGCCACAAGGAGCATGAGAGGTACATAGCATATTTCCATATCTTTTGCAGAGAGGAGAGATATGATTTATAAAGAATTTTTTTCTCAGTCTCTGAACTGTGGATGATATTTGGGTCAAGATGAATCCTAGGTCAGTTTGGGTTACACGTACAAATGCCTGGTATTTGGGAAGATTTCACATGAGAAGCCCAAAGAGTTTGCTTCCTATTAATCCACACTTTTCTGGGCCACTGTTGGTATGGCGGTGGTTATTTGATGGCCTGAGACACCTCCTGAAATAGAATCTGAATGTACAAGCCAGGCTGTTGATCCCTATATTCAGGTGGGCAAACTTGATCATGTCTGCACATTCTCTGAAAGTGGAAAGAGTCAAGTGTCATGGCTTAAGTTGGGGGTGGGGGTCATGACACACATGCTTTACTCTTCGAGATTAGGGAAAGCTCCTGGTTCCTCATCAGAAGGGTGGGACAAAGCAGAATTGAGGGTGAAGAAGGAGGGTTCGGGGGGTATCTCTAGGGGTAGTGTCACTCTAAATCACATTATCTATTTGGTGAAGAAGTTTTGTTCCAAAACTTGTGCACAATACTTGGAATGTAAGCATAAAAAGATCCATCCACTGTGACTAAAGATTTCCTACCCACCCCTCCCGCCTCCGCCTTTACAGACCTAATGAAATAGGTATTTGATTGCATGGTTGCTAATGACAACATTTTGAAGACTTTTATCAGAGTTTAGCTTTTTTCATGCATTTCTTCTTATCCTGCAATTACTACAAACGGGAAAAAAAATATGGTTTCTAGTTTTAAAGGATTCAGTGTATACCTATGTGGATATCTGTAATTTCCAAATGCATGTATTCAACAATCTTTACCCAAACTTTTCCAGCCTGATTTTTTTTGTGTGTCTATTAATAGTTCAATGGTGCCACCATCCACTTAGGTGCTCAAGCCAAAACCTCGGGAGTCCTGTCCCCTTCTACTGTTTCATTCACACACCTGACATCTAATATATTACCAAAAATACATCTCTACCACTAAAATATGTCCCATATTCCACTTGAGTCTAAAGCTTCACCAAGACCTATTGGCTTAATTTAATAACTTCCTTACCTTTTTCCCTAGTTTTCATTCTTGTTTTGACACAATCTGAGGTCTATTAAGAAGCCAGAATGGTCTTCTAGAAACTTTCATCAGGTTGTGATGCTCTTCTGTTTATCACTGAATTTAGGAAAAAAAGAAAAATCCTACCTCTTTATCACTGCCTTTAATTCTTCTATGAGCTCATCTCTGCCACTCTCTGTGAGTGAGCCTTAATGCTATTCCTGGATTTGGCCAAGTCCATTGTGAAGTTTAAGCATTTGTACTTGCATTTTCTCCTGAAATCTTCTCATAGCTAACTTCTACCTGTCAATCAGAACAGAATCAAATCAGAGTCTTCTGTGTTGGAAGATTAACTTTCTGCCTATTGAATCTAAAGTGGCTTCCTAGTCACTATCTATAATACCACTGTCTTTTATTATTTTCCCAGTACTTATTGTAATATAAGCATGTCTATTTTTTATTGGTTTAGCCATTTACTCATTCGAACTCCATAAGAAGGAGCATCTTGCCTGTGATTGATCAGTGCTTTAACCCCCAGCACATGAAGTGTGTCTGGCACACAAGAGAGGCTCAAGAAACAGTTCTTATATAAATAAATGAATGGGTATCCAGTACACTTATGTGAAAGAGACTTAATTACAGTAGTGGCATTGTGTTAAAAAATGTCAGTTGATAGCAACAGGTCCCAAGGAATACAGAAGAAATACAGTGGAAAAAGAGTGTTTTCAGAGTAGGCTGAGATTAATCAGGCAGGATTCAAGGAAGAAGTAGTTTTAAGAGTTGGGTTTTAAAGATTTGGGCTATACGAACTGTTTATTCTCAACAAAGCGCAGCTTTGGCAAGTTCCCACTTCCAAATTCAATACTATTATTAGCCGTAGTACAATGGTAGACAGCGGAGAAGCAGGTGGTTTTAATTCTATCTGTAATAAACCTCAACTGTTAACCATTTGATGAAACAGGGAATCTTTGTGGTACTGACTGCTCTTACCGATAATAGATTTCATTTTTAATCTTCTCAGAAAATGTAGTCAGCTCTGTCCTTGCTCTTAAGGGTCACTCAAAAGGCTGGATTATAAAGTTACAGCTCCTGCTCTGAGCAACAACAATCGGGTGAACCCTGATTCACTGTTGTCAGGGCAGGCAATTGAGTTGCTGCCATTACTTCTCCCATATGCAGCTGCGGAAAGGTGAAAAGAAACAAACACATTTCTGCTGGAGCACAAAGTTCCAACCCTTTCACTAAGCTTTTCTCTTAAGGGTCTGAGTCATAAGTCCTGTTCAAGTTCTCTTGATCATTTTCCCTCATAGGTAATAGATGAGAGAAAAATGGGTCTCTAGAAGATCAAAATTCAAGAGTAAATAACTTTAATGAAAAGAGCAGCAGGCTGAGAAAATGAATTAAACTAGTATGTGAAGTCCTGCTACATGTCTAGCTTGGGGTATAAAATAGAATGGGGCATGCTACTTTCCCAAGAGAAGTGTAGTTCTTTTTTTAATTTTTTTTTGTCTTTTTTCAAATTTTTAAAATCAATTTTTAATTGGAGGATAATTGCTTTACAATGCTGTGTTGGTTTCTGCCATACAATAATGTGAATCAGCCCTAAGTATACATATATCCCCTCTCTTTTGAATCTCCCACTCACCCTACCCCCATCCCAGCCCGCTAGGTCATTACAGAGTACCAGGCTGAGCTCCCTGTGTTAGACAACAACCTCCCACTAGCTATCTAGTTTACATATGACAATGTATACATTTCAATGCCACTCTCGAAATTTGTCCCACGTCCCACTCTCTCCTTGCCCCATTGTGTCCACAATTCTGTTCTCTGCGTCTGTGTCTCTATTCTTGTCCTGGAAATAGGTTCATCAGTACCAAATTTCTAGATTCCATATATGTGTGTTAATATACAATATTTGTCTTTCTCTTTATGACTTACCTCACTCTATATAACAGGCTCTTGGTTCATTCACCTCAGTTCAACTAACTCAAATTTGTTCCTTTTTATGACTAACATTCCATTGTTTTTGGTACCACAACTTACTTTTCCATTCATCTGTTGCTGGACAGAAGTACTTTTATCTTAGGTTAACTAATTTACACTCCTGGATAATGAGCAAATAGGGATTGCCAAATGGATAACACACCCAAAATAATTGCTAATAATTTTATACATTTCTACCTTCCTTTCATTCCTTTTCTACCTCCCTCCAGCCTCTTTCCCTTCCCACTTCTCTTTCTTCTGCATAAGCAACCATCCAGGAAGTACACATAAGAGGACCAATGAATAATATCTGAAAATTACATTTTGGATTAGCTGTTCCTTTGGCTATTGTTTCCAATGACTTTGTAAAATATGTACAAACAAAAGCCTTCAATGTGTTTCAGATTTGCAGAATGTTTTCCTTCGTGATATCCTCTATGGCTTCACAGGTTAGAGAGACATTTGTTCTAGATAGTTGGAAAATATTCAGAATTATTTTTGTCCATTAGGAAATTTTCTCGAGTACTATGATGGAGTCTGTGAGCTCTCTTATTTGCAAACAAGAAGCAGTGATCAGCCTAGTAAAGTATTTTGAAGTAGAATAAGTACTGATTGATAATGTCATTAGTAAATGTGGAGAAGTTACCAAAGCTAGAGGTATCATTATGATATTATTTCTTATTCAGCAGAAATTATATATCTTCAAAGTGGTGTGACTTTCTTTGTAATGTCATACATATTTCTGAAATTTATCCCTAAAATGTTTAAAAATTTTTTCCTATTTCCATGAGTAAGATCTTTTGGGTTCTAACATGTATTTCAGCCAAGTATGTAGAAATTGAAGAATATATTGATTTTTGTATATCTATCTGCAGTACGACTAGAATGTTACAACTCAACCCCAAAGAACTAACCAAGTGTTCACACTCTGCTTTAGTAATGTATTTGTTTTTTAAAGAGATTCCTGTAGCTCCTGTTGATACACATTAATGTCATCTGATAGTGAATTTAATATACTGTGTCTTCTTTCCCAAGATTAAGAATTCTAATTTTTTAATGATGCATGGTATTGTGATGAGTGAGTACCATTTTTTGTTGCTGATTTTAAATTTGGTGAAATTGCTTTTAGAGTTTTTAATGTTGAACTTTTGGTTTAAGATATTCTTTTTTAAGAAAAAGATTCTATTCTCATTAAAATTTTAAAAAATTGGAGTATGTATTTGAAGAACTATCATTCTGATAGTGCTCTTAAAATTGCAGCATTCTTACATTCTTAGGATAAAACTTACCTTCTTGATCATGGTATGACATAGGGTTTGGTTGAAAGTAATCTGATGATAAACAATTAATGAAAGGTCCATGAAAATAAAATTAGCCATAAAATAAATATCCCCCATCACTCTTATTTTAAGCAGGATTTATCCTGAGTGTCAATGTTCAAATCTGCATCAATTTCAGTAAGCCATTTTTTATTTTTTATGACACTTGCTTCACATGAAATAATTAAAATATTTGGTATGTTTTTAGTTGAGAATAAAAATTTAAAAGAAATTGTTGACAAATTATTAAAAACACTTTTAAACAGAAAGAAACATAATTAATTGAAATTAATTGAATTTAAAATGCTTTAAAAATCTTAAAACTTCGAATTATATGGCGTTTTAAATGTCTCTTCATAGATTTTCATTTTTTCCTCAATGCAGAAAAAAAAAGATGATATAACCTACCAAGAGTCTTTCACTGTTAATATTTTCTTGTATGCTTTTCCTGATATTTTTCTTTCCAGTGCACATATAGTCACATTATTATTATTATTATTTTTACAAACATGGAATGAATATCAAATGTATATAGTGGTCTGTTTTCATGGTTATCTTTTCAGAGCAATGGGTAAACTTCTCCAAGATTAATTGCATATGATTAATACATATAATTAATTTGCACATAATTAATGATTATATGCAAATCCACATATGCATATTGTATTCCATTCTGCCATCATTTATTTAGTCATTCTCCTATTAGTTATTTGTGTTTTTCCTAACTTTTTTTTTTTGGTGCAAAAATGGCTTTATTGTATGAAGAGAAATACCATGTATGTGAATAGAAAATCTCATTATTTGAAAACTACAAATCCTGACTAACCGACCTATACATTCTTTTTTTTTTTTTCTGCTCATTTTTAGTTTACTTTATTTTTATTAGTTGGAGGCTAATTACTTTACAATATTGTAGTGGTTTTTGTCATACATTGACATGAATCAACCATGGATTTACATGTATTCCCCATCCTGATCCCCCCTCCCACCTCCCTCTCCACCCGATCCCTCTGGGTCTTCCCAGTGCACCAGGCCCGAGCACTTGTCTCATGCATCCAACCTGGGCTGGTGATCTGTTTCACCATAGATAATATACATGTTTCAATGCTGTTCTCTCGAAACATCCCACCCTCGCCTTCTCCCACAGAGTCCAAAATTCTGTTCTGTACATCTGTGTCTCTTTTTCTGTTTTGCATATAGGGTTAGGGTATTGTATTCCATTCTGTATTCCATATTGTATTCCATTCTGCCATCATTTATTTAGTCATTCTCCTATTAGTTATTTGTGTTTTTCCTAACTTTTAATTATTATAAACAACACAGAACAAAAATGTTTTAAGAAATTGATTGTTAACAAGAATGAAATACATTTTGAACCAAACCACATGAAACAATATTAAAACTTAGACTTTAAACAAGCTAACTCTAACTTTCTAGAATCTTAAATGCTTGTTTCTATATTTTTCTGTTTGATATATTAATTAATTTTAATTATATTACATAGATAATTTGATATCTTTATCAAGCTTAAGGTTTGTATTCATATTTTTCTCATTGAATAAATTAACTGGTTCCTACTATTTATCAATGTTTGTAATTATCTAAGATGAAAATATTTTATTCTCTGTCATTTCAAATAACTAGTAAATTACCAATATTTGGCATATTTTAGAGATTGATTTTTAATAAATGTGTCACAATTTCTTTTATATTTATGGGCCTATATAGGTATTTTAACTTGTCAACTTTTTACACTTTGTAATACTTTATAGAATTTAAGCCATTTGCAGGAGTAATTAAAATTAAGTGTAACTATTACATCGTAATACTTAAAAAAATGTCTCAGGACTTTCCTGGCTGTCGTCGTTAAGACTTCGTCTTCCAATGCTGGGAGTTCAAGTTTGATCCCTAGCTGGGGAGCTAAGATCCTGCATATCTCATAGCCAAAAACACAGAACAGAGCCAAACACAGAACAGAAGCAATATTGTAGAAAATTCAATACAGTCTTTAAAAGTAGTCCACATCAAGAAAAATCTTAAAAAAAAAACCCTTATCTTCTTTTGCATTATTATTTTAACTTAGATTTGTCTTCCTTCCATTATTAGATTTGCCATTTAAGTTTTATATTATTGATTGACCTGCAAAATTACTTTCTGGATTTGTCATCCATTATTTTCCTACTGTCGAAATCATTTTATCCTACAATAGCATCACCGTTTCTAGAAATAATGGTGTGGCCTGACTATAGATTGCTGGAAAATATTATGATCCTTCAGTGGTCAACTCAAACATCTAAATTTTAAAAACCCTTCCTCTGGCCAACACCACACACACAGTGACTTGTGAAAAGATAAGTAGCATAGCTAGGAAGTATTTTTTTACTTAGAAAAAAATGTGTTGGATTTATACTCAACCATGTAGAAATAAATTCCTCAAATTTCTTCCACCTGTATCTCTTATGATCAGATGTGTAGTGTTTTCATCCGAAATATTCTATAAAGCAATCTTGCATTTTTCTTTGAATAATTGCTACTGTGGGAAACATGTCTTTATGAATTTTTGTATTGGATCTTGAGACAATTATCCGTATAACTTTTGAGTATTTTGAAGCTATTTATTTTTCCTTTTTTGGCATAATACAGTATCAGTGTTTGTATATTATCTGTGGACACCTGACAATTAGGACAGTGAGGGAGGAGGTTGTTACTGATTTTGAAGTACTTACCATAGAAAAAGTTCTTCCCTGGTGGCTCAGTGGGTAAAGAATTTGCCTGCAATGCAGGAGACCTGGGTTCCATCCTTGGGTTGGGAATATCCCCTGGAAAAGGAAATGGCAACCCACCCCAGTATTCTTGCCTGGGAAATCTCATGAACAGAGGAGCCTGTCTGGCTACAATCCATGGGGTCTCAAGAGTCGTACATGACTTAGCGACTAAACCACCACCACCATAAAAAAATCCTTCAAATATTTATGTCATTTAATCCCCATCCAGCGAGGTAAGAATGATTATCTACACATTTTTTGCAATGGGAAAATAGATCGAAAGTTAAGTGCCCTGCCCAGATCACATCTTAGTACAGTGTAGTGCTAGAGCTCAGAGCTGGGTGTGCTAGACGCTGAAGCCTGATGCGTTTTTTACTAAATTAGTGTCTTTCAAGGAGATGTAATTCCTATTAGGGGTGTACAGAGTTTGACATATATCTAATTGTTGAACATTTACTGTATTATTCATTTCTTTGCTGTCCTTATTCAATTTTTAATGGGGGCTTACCCAGGATAATTGGATGCAGTAATTTAATAGTAGAGTTTTTGAAATATGGGTTCCCCAGGCAATCCATCTCGTCTGTACTGTGCCTTCAACTACCACACTTCTGGCTGTCAGCTTCCAAACTTCTTTAAGCTCCAGGCTTGAGCTCAGAAAACGTTTTTAAAAACTCAGATTAAATATTGTACCATTTGGATTCAGTATTAAGAATGATTAATAAACATTTGGAAAACAATGAGAAACACGCAAAATATAATAAAAATCATCTCAAATCCCACAAGCTTGGAGAACCACTATTTTTATGATTTATTTTTTTGCTGCTCAATATCTTTGTCTGTTATAGGCACACACATATATTTTATTTATCAATTGGAATCAAGTCAATGATTCTGGTTTGAACCTACTCTTTTTCTACTTAAGAATATAATGTGAACATTTTAATATTATCAGATATTATTCAGCAATGTGATTTTTTTATTAGCCATTGTATTGTGTTGTATGCATATACTATAGGGTAACAATTCCATATCATTGGGCATTTATGACTACAATTGTAGATAATTTTTATGCAAAACACAGGATGGATATTGATGTGTACAGTATTTTAAATTGCAATTCATTACACAATAAATGAACTTTTGATAAAATTTCATCAGGCAGGGTGGCCATGGAATTGAGTAGTCAAGAATCAGTCTTAGTAAAATCTGCAGCATACCTTTGACAATATCACAGTTTCTGTTAATGATACACTCCATTTTAGGCTGAAGTTCATCTTGAGATACCTCTCCAGTAATATCCCAAACCTTTCACCCCACAAAACTTGCATTCTTTAATGTAAATTTAATTCTTTTCTTTCAGAGTTGTCAAATACTGCCAATATTTTTTTTTCTGCTGATGACAACAGATATAAGAACTAAGGTGACTTCTCTAGATAAAGATCGTCTAAAGACAGGTAAACTTAGAGACCACATTTTAAATGGAATTAAATGCAATAGTGTAAATCTTGATGCGACTCTTCATTACTAATTCTGCTTCAGTTCTTGGCATCCCCTGCATTTCTCTTCACACGTTCTCAAATCTGTTATCTGTACATTTTTGCCTTCCTGTAAGTGGTTTGTGAAATAAAGAGAACATTTACTTCCCATTTGACTATTTTATAATAGCTTCTAAATAGGAAAGTTGTGAGAAAATGTTCACGTATAATGTGAAGCTATTGAATTTTTTCATAAAAGGCGAGAAAAAGCAGGAAAAAAAATCTCATTTCACCTAATGCATTTCACAGATTGCCATAAACTAAGACTCTTTATCATTGGAAAGAAAATGCAGCTTTTTTTCAGTAGGAAACAAACATATTTGCATCAAAACAGAATGGGGAAGCTGTAAATAGACGGGTAAATTTTGGTTGTTGCCAGGCAGACTGAGCTGTCACAACCCTTGGAGACATTTGGAGAATATTTTCACACAAAAGGTGAGAATCTAATCATTTGTTCATTGGAATCTATGATTTACTTCCCACATATAAGTAAGGACTTTTTAAAAAAAAAATTAAAATCTCAATGACTTTAAGTTTTCTATCTCATTTCCAATAACCATCTAGGGCACCTTCATCATCTGTCTTGATGATCCTTTAAAAACGGATTTTACATCTTGTTTCCAGAAACTTCTACTCAAACTTGGCTATGGTCAACACTGGCTATGCCGTTGATCTGTTTTCTCTTTGACTTGCTCCAAACCCCCTTGCCTTCTCGAGAACACATTCTTTATATCCACTGGGTGATGTAATCCTGATTCAGTCGGTACATTTCCCATGTCCATGTCACTTTCTCAGTTGTGATGGCTTCTCTTTCCCAGCCTTAATTTGCTGACTTCCTGCCATTCCCGCCTTCTGCTGCTGCTAAGTCGCTTCAGTCGTGTCCGACTCTGTGCGACCCCATAGACGGCAGCCCACCAGGCTCCGCCGTCCCTGGGATTCTCCAGGCAAGAACACTGGAGTGGGTTGCCATTTCCTTCTCCAATGCATGAAAGTGAAAAGTGAAAGTGAAGTCACTCAGTCAGGTCCGACTCTTCGTGAACCCATGGACTGCAGCCTACCAGGCTCCTCCATCCATGGGATTTTCCAGGCAAGAGTACTGGAGTGGATTGCCATTGCCTTCTCTGATTCCCGCCTTCTAGTAGATTAATAAATATAATCTATGTACTCACATTGGGCTTCCCTCATAGCTCAGATTTTAAACAGATCTTCCTGCAATCTGGGAAACCTGGGTGCAATCCCTGGGTTGGGAAGATCCCCTGGAGGAGAGCATGACAACCCACTCCAGTATTCTTGCCTGGAGAATCCCCAGGGACAGAGGAGCCTGGCGGGCTACATGGGGTCACAAAGAGTCAGACACGACTGAGCAACTAAGCTCAAATACTCACTTTACAATTTCTATCGCTACTTATGCCTGAACTGTCGAGAACTGATACAGTGGCCATGATGTGCTGATGTGCCCCCAGTGGGTCACAGGTGTACTGATAATGAGTTGGCCAAAAAATTCTTTTGGGTTTTTCCATGAGATGGTACAAAAAAAACCCCAAACTCTTTGGTCAACCCAATGCATGGGTTTCCATCAGTCTCAGCCAGTTACTCCCAGTCACCAGCTGCCTTTTCTCCAGAATGCCATCCAAACAGGTGTGCTGTGATGGGGTAATGATTAGGAATTGCTAATTGAAGGTTAACAGTTGAATACATGAGCTGATAATTGTTATTTGCTAATATTTAACCCTGAGTGAATTGCTTAACTTCTCTATCAGTTTCCTTGCAGGATTGTTCCCAGGGTGAGTTGATCTTATTCTTGAAAGCACTTTGCATTATTTCATTATTATAAAGATAATGATGATCATGCAAGGGATCATGGTACTGATTATGGATGACACAGAAGTGAGGTACCCTATCCTTAAAGAGATGTCAGTAAAGTTGGGGAGACAAAAGCACCAAGAACTACCAGTGTAGTCCATGATAGGTACCAAATACATATCACAAAGTGCTCAAGGGTTCAGGAGTCAAGTGAAGGGAGGACTGCCCAAGAAATTAAATAAGAGGTAAGTCTTAAAAGATGGTGAAAAAAACAGGGGGAGTAAATGCACTAATGGAGACTGAGCAAACCTTCAGATTCAATTTTGTTGAAATCAGGCTTTATTAAAATTAGGTTCTTGTGTCAAATGTAACCTGACCAGATGCTGGCTGAAATTGTTTTGTAAAACAAGCATTGATTCGTCAAAAAAAAACAAAAAAAGAAAAAAAAAAACATGGTGAAGAGTCCTTTAGGTAACTGGGAGCCTGCCTGACATCAGTACTCTAAGGAATTACTCCCTCATAGGAAGGCAATTGGCTTCCCTGGTGGTTCAGTGGTAAATAATCCACCTGCCAATGCAGAAGACTTGAGTTTGATCCCTGGGCCAAGAAGATCCCTGGAGAAGGAAATGGCAACCCACTCCAGTATTCTTGCCTGGAAAATCCTATGGACAGAGGAACCTGGAAGGCTACCATCCATGGGATCTCAAAGAGTCAGACACAAATTAGCAACTAAACAATAACAAGAAGGCAATTAAGACACAAACCAATTTGTATTTTCCAGGCTAGAATCATCGGCAAGAGGCAAATCTCAAAGTTGATTTACTTGAAGTTTTTGACTTATAACTTAAAAATATTTAAAATAATGCATCCTATTTCTCCCCACTTGAAATGACATGATTTAAAAAGAAGTCTCCATACATTTGATTTCTTGTGTGTGTGTTTACTTTTGGTTGGGCAATGTAGCCTTGGGTGCTTCTGTTTAATGTAGTGTTTGTTGTCTCTCTTTCTTCTTACTTCTATTTTCCCTCTGTTTATGATCAGAATGACATCAGATAAAGAAGGGAGAAATCAGTATTCTCAGGCCAGGGGAAGAGGGCCCCTCTGTGATTGCAGTCACTTGCAGTTTTTGATCTGCCATAACAGGGAAAATGATGCAACGGGAAAAGTGAGAGATAGGGCAGTCTGTCGATCCACTTTCCAGCTCCCAACTCTATGACCTCCGTCTAGTGGTGTCTTTTCCTCTGAATACTTAGTCAGGATTTAAAACTAAGGAAAATGAGCTGAAGAACTGGCAAGTAGTACCTGCTTTTTCAAAATTTCCTAAATTGGTCTCAGCAGCAGCAGCTTTAATGTGATGCTGGAAATCATTTCCTTCCAAGCAACATTAGCTCTACTGGCTTGTGGTTTATCTTAAAATGAGTCAACCTCACTGATATCTTAAAAAACACTTCAGTATTACAGAATTAGCTCTCAGCTCTAACCTGAGTATACAACATTAGTTTCCCGTAAATTACTATATAAGCTCAAAACCATTTAGAACACGAAGCACTTGATTCTTTCCAGGCACAATCAATGGAATGCCATTATTCCTCCATGGGAGAGATACAGTCAAGATTTTGTTTCTCTACATGATGCATTATTGCATTATAGTCCATGTTATTGTACTAATACAAATAGTTCATTAATGAAAATAATATTTCAGGCATAGGAATAATTTTTTCTACTTATCAGGAGGGACAATGTCATTGTTGAGAGCGTCCCAGATGACTCAGTGGTAAAGAATCTGCCTGCCAACGCAGGAAACGTAGGAGATCCTGGTTCGATCCCTGGGTCGGGAAGATTCCCTGAAGTAGGAAATGGCAGCCCACTCCAGTGTTGTTGCTTGAAAAACCTCATGGACAGAGGAGCCTGGTGGGCTACAGTCTTCGGGGTTTGCCAAGGGTTGGACATGACTGAGCAACTAAGCATACAGCAATGTCATTCTTAGGCAACAGATAGATGGAAAGTTTTCACTGTTGTCTTAAACAGATCAAGGTTACTGGAAAACTTGATTAGAGATTTTCAGGAAATTGATTAGAAGACAAGCAAGTTGCCTTTATTTCTCTCTGAACCTTCCCCTGATGACCTTCCAATTATTTTCAGCAGTGTCATGAGATCAGAAATTAGTTCCTTTTTTTCAGCACATGATTCCCATTGCCCAAGAGTACCCAGTTCACAGCAGGGTCAGGATGTGTGTTGACCAACCATGAGCTGTATTCTTGGGACTGGTGTGCTTCTTTTGCTTTCCTTTTTGTATCTCCATCAAAGTTTATTCATCCTTTGCTTGAATTCTGCTTGTCCTAGGCTGTGCTAATTAACACTGAGCTTAACAGGTGAAGTCATTGAGAGAATGTTTCAAATGACAGACCTTATAAAAAGACACAGTGGTAAGGATTTTAGACAATGTGCAAGTCTATAGGGAAAATATTTTCATTAATAATAACAATTTACATGAATTGATTAGATAGTTCTCTTGGCATTTCACAGATGACATGGTGCAGGCAGGACCTTCCATGGAAGCTGAGAACTGGAGAAGCTGTGAATGTGATTCAGAGCAACTTCAGAAGGAGCAGCATGGTCAAAAATAGCTTACCTTGGGCCATGTAAAACAGTGGACATAAGTTCACAGATTCACAAATGTTAATGGTAATAGTAAACATGGCAATCAACTGTTGTAAGCACAACCAGATAGCTTAATCTGAGTAGACAGGGTATAGATTTTTGAGGTCAAATGGAAAAAGTAGAAATGTAGGGAGTGTCTTAGTAGGCTTCACTATTATTGGTCACACAATAGGAATAGCTTATAGTGTTTAATAATCTGTACTAAACAGGAGCAAAATGAAAAGCATAGAAAAGTAAAAATAGGAGTAATTCAATAATTTACTTAAGGATGCAACATTTTTAGTCTATCCTAATTTTTGTTACAAGAACTATAAATAAATAGCAACACGCATTGGTTTTGTTTCTTTTTCTTTCTTCTTTATCCAACTTTGGTGACATGTCATATGGATATCTGAATTATCAGATGTTTTGTTTCCTTTATTTTTAAAAATAGTTTTGTTTATTTATTTATGCTGTGCTGGGTCTTCGTTGCTGTGTGGGCTTTCCTCTAGTTGGAGTGAGCAGGAGCTACTCTCTAGTCATGGCGCCCCGGCTTCTCGTTGCGATGGCTTCTCTTGTCGAGGAGCACAGGCTCTAGGGCACACAGGCTTCACTAGTTGTGGCTGTTAGGCTTAGTTGCTCTGAGGCATGTTGGATCTTCCCAGACCCATGAGCATGAAATATCTTTCCATCTATTTCTGTCTTCTTCAATTTCTTTCATTAATATCTTGTAAGTTTTCAGTGTTCATGTTTTTCACCTCCTTGGTTAAATTTGTTCTTAAGTATTTCATTCCTTTTGATGCAACTGTAAATGGGATTGTTTTCTTTACTTCCATAGCTTCTTTTTTATTTTTTAAAATTTATTTATTTTTAATTGGTGGATCATTGCTTTACTATATAGCATTGGTTTCTGCTATACAGCAACATGAAACAGCCATAGGTTTACATACGTCCCCTTCCTCTTGAACCTCCCTCCCACCTCCATAGCGTCTTAACACATGGAGAAAGAAACAAAACTGTTGTTGTTCAGTCACAAAGTCATGTCTGACTCTGCGACCCCATGGCCTGCAGCATGCCAGGCTTCTCTGTCTTTCACTATCTCCCGGAGTTTGCTCAAATTCATGTCCATTGAGTTGGTGATGCCATCCAACCATCTCATCCTCTGTTGCCCACTTCTCCTCCTGCCTTCAATCTTTTCCAGCATCAGGGTCTTTTCCAATGAATCAGCTCTTCACATCAGGTGGCCAAAGTATTGGAGCTTCAACTTCAGCCTCAGTCTTTGCAATGAATATTCAAGGTTACTTGGTGTTAAAGCCAATTCTAATCCAAAATGATCATAAACAATCTGAACAGTAACAAACAGATGGAAACTAACATGAAAGGCTTCCCAGTCTCTGAAAGTGCTTCTTGGGTGGCAGTCACACCTCTGGTAATAGCCTGGGGCACAGGAGGCTGAGCCAAGGTGCCTGAATTTTGATGCAGTTGTAGAAGCTCTATAGCTTGTCTCTTGCTGGGGTGGCCTGGGATATTAAAAAAAAAAACAAACTTGTATTTCAATAATTCTCTATCTTGCTAACAGATAGGGGGGAGTATGATGTAGGGGGAGTATGATGCGTAAGAAGGAGGAGAAATTATATATTTTTCTTCTTTTAAATATTTCATTTGTTTTCTGGTTATAAAAGAACCATATACTCCCATTCTAGGGACTTGGAAAATATAGACAAAAGCAAGTAAGGGTTAAAAAAAAAACCCTCTTGTCATCATTCTATCAAAGGTAAAAACGTTGATTTATTTCCAATTCTCCCTTTATTTCATATCCCCTCTTTATCTACTGACCTTTTTTTCTGCTTTTCTTTACCGAAAATGTCCTCAAGAGTTGTCCTTTCTGTTTCTAAATTCTTTCCTCCCATTCTCTTCGCAGCCCAATCCCGTCATCTTTACACTGTAGCCTGAACTGCTGGGGTTTGGGTCACAAATGAAATCCCTGGTTCCAAATCCAGTAACTGGTCCTCAGGCAGGATTTGGCACATCTGTAAATTACTTCCGTCTTGAAACTGTTCTCATTTGAATCCCAGGACACCACTCTCTGGTCTCCTCCCACCCTTCTAGCTTCTTCTTCCCAATCTCTTTAGTATTTGTTCTTCATCTTTGCAGCGCTTACACGTCAGGACACCTGTGGGCTCACTCTCAGTTCACTGTGTGAACTCATCAGGTCTCATGGCTCTAAGTGTCAGCTTCACCTGTGCAGCCAGGACTGCTTCTCTGAACACCATGCTTACATTTCCAGCTGACTGTCTTGGTAGGTGGCTTCCCTGGTGGCTCAGTGGTAAAGAACCTGCCTGCCAATGCAGGAGACACGGGTTCAGTCCCTGAGTCAGGAAGATCTCCTGGAGGAGGAATTGGCAACCCACTCCAGTATTCTGGCCTGGGAAATCTCATGGACAGAGGAGCCTGGTGGGCTACAGTTCCTGGAATCGAAGAGTCAGACCTGACTGAGCACACGTGCATGCAAGTTTCTTATATGATAATATAGCTTGGCTCTTTTTGATGAAATAAAATTAGGAAAAGCACATGTTTATAAAATCCAAAGAGAACAGAAATAATAAAATGCAAAGTAAATTTCTTTTTCATTGGCTTAATATATGACCAGGCCCTCTCCCAAGGTTAAATATTGTTATACTTTTTTTGGCACTACTTTTGTGCCTTTACTAGAAAGTTTTGATATATCTTTTTATCTCACTGTATTACATTTGCTTATTTAGTTTCTTTGATTAGAATAACACATAAATAGTTGTTCATGATTAAATGTGAGTCTGTAGTTTATTTTATATTTAAATATTAAATATTCATTTCTTTTGTAACTTTATTAAATTATCAAATTGACACTTTTTTCATTTCCTTCATAATGCTGAAATAGTTCCAGGTTCTCAGTTTGTGTTTTAAAATTAGATATAAGAAAAATATTTTGGAAATATGCTCAAAGAATATAGATTTTGGTCTTATTAGACTCATTAGTTCTGTGTTTACATTTAGTCATTTAGTCTTTCTGAGCCTTAGTTTTCCCATCTGTCATTAAATCATGTTGAATTAGATAATATCTAATATTAATTCCAACTGTGAAATTTGAAGTGCATAATTATGTCTCTTCTTTAGGTCATGATAAAAACACAAAACAGTTTTGCTGAAAGCCTGGCCTATAGGTCACTATAAGGGACATTCACCTGGCCTTCATATTCACTAAGGTCTTAAATTTATGTATCTGATGTTATTTCCAAGTGATGTTAAACACATTACCACAGAAAAGCTATGACAGAAATGAAAAAAGTGCTAACCATGGAGCTCTTTTCCTCTCTCACTACTAGATCACACTCTTTGTAAGTTATGATAGATTCTTAACTTTTCCAGGAGATCTTCCCAATCCAGGGATTGAACCCAGGTCTCCCACAGTGCAGGCCAATTCTTTACCAGCTGAGCCACAGGGAAGTCCCAGAATACTGGCATGGGTAGCCTATCCCTTCTCCAGAGGATCTTCCTGACCCAGGAATCGAACCAGAGTCTCCTGCATTGCAGGCAGATCCTTTACCAACTGAGTTATCAGGGAAGCCCTATGATAGATTCTTAATATTATGACTATCCTGTGGAAAGCATATTTATACTGCATTGCATTTTTGTGTTAAAGTGTTAATTTGTTAAATACAAACGTTTAAACTAAACTACAAGTTTCGTAAGTCTGTTTTGAGATTTCTTTACTTAATTATTAATTATTTTTAAGTATAATCATTGAAGTTATCTCCACTCCAGTATTCTTGTCTGGAAAATTCAATGGACAGAGGAACCTGGTGGCCTACAGTCCATGGAGTAGCAAAAAGTCAGACAGGGCTGAGAAAACACACACACACACACACACACACACACACACACACACACACATCTCTTGACTTGAGGGTCTGTGTTTGGAGTATGTGTATCTGAAGTATTAAAGTTAATATGCAATACTTTGGTTAAAGGGCTGAGATTGGCCCTTGCATTCCTACCAGCAGAGGCTGTATTTTGAGTTTGTTTTCCTTTTACTTATATACACATGTACATATGGTAGGCCTGAGATAATGAGATTCTTTTCAACTTAAAATGCCTGTAGCTAGACATATGAACAAAACACCTCCATATAATATGCCTTCCTTAGTGGCGTTTACATGGGAGATGTGTTTTGATTTGCTTTTGTGTAGCAAATACTATGTTATCTGGGCCAAAAACATTTCACCGTCAGAGACTGTAAGCACAGCTGATTTTTAAGAGTATTTTGGGCAGCTGCAGATTTCTGATGACTATCCACCAGGCACTTCATCTCTTCATTGCCCAAACTGAGTCACTTTCTATCTTAAGTCTAACTTTATATAAAAAGTATCATCTCTTTCCTACTGATGAAATAAATATACAGAAACAAAACTAAATGAAATAGGAGCTATGTCTAGTTTAAAAGCTTTATATTTAAGAAATGCACAAATATTTTGAAAGTAAGCCAATAACTATCTATGTGTCTTTGGGCCAGAGGTTCATCTTTTAAAATTCCACCAGAAATTGTCATTAATTTTAAAGACTTACACACAGTTAGATATTTTTCTGCTGTTACAAAAATTAGATGTTTGGGATAAATGTACCTTTAGATAAGGACATGATGAGGGAAATCAATACTTCATTTAAGTTTGCACTAGGAGAAAATTTAATCTGAGATGAAAAGTGATAAATTTGGCTAAATCTAGGGATGGTCCATGAAGACACTTCCTAAACTCTCTGTCAGAGATTATTATGTAGTTTCTCCTACTTGTTAAATAGTATATTAGTTATTTTAAGAAAATTAATTCATTTTATAATTTTTATAAATTATTCATTTTATAAATGAATAAAATTCATTTTATAAATCCTATATTAATATTATTCATCTTATGTCACAAAAAAACAAGACTTAAAGGACATGTTGTATAGCTGGATTTTAATTCATTCATGTTTGAGCCAAAAAGCCTGTGATTTCCATTCTAAGAAACCACCCCCTGCCATGAATTAGGCTTTTTATTTTTTAATCGAAGTATAGTTGGTTTAAAGTGTTGTGTTAGTTTCAGGTGTACTGAAACTATATATATAGTGTACTGAAACTATATATATGTATATATATATAAAACCATATATATATATACATGTATAAAATGTTTTCTATGTATATTATATTTATTGTTTTATACATATATATATATTGTTTTCCAGAGCCTTTATCTATATGAAATTAAAAGATATTGAGTATATTTCCTGTGCTATAGGTAGGTCCTTGTTATCTGTTTTATATTTAGTGGTTGTGTATATGTTAAACCCAAATGAGTTAATTGTTTTGATCCGCAGTCCAATCACTCTTTTCAACAATACCTTGCAGTTTAGGACTGGGGCTCATGCAGACATGGCCATTTGCTTACTCTCGAATGACCAGATATCCTTCTGTGGAGTTGGTGTTACCTGTCTACTCATAGGGCCACACATCACCGTATGACCTGCTTGCCCTTCCCAGGAAATGGTTCAGGGTAGGACTCACTGTTTTCTTCCTCTCAGTCCAACTCAAAATTCAAGCAGCTATTTGACTCGAGTCACAACACCCAGTCGGGGCCTTCTCTGGTGGCTCAGACAGTAAAGGATCTGCCTTCTATGCGAGAGAACTCGGTTCAATCTCTGGGTTGGGAAGATCCGCTAGAGGAGGAAACAGCAACCCACTCCAGTATTCTTGCCTTTGAAATTCCATGGACAGAGGAGCTTGGTGGGCTACAGTCCATGGGGTCACAACATCATCCCAGGCCTGTTGAGGGCAGCCTGATTCCTGCATGTGCCAAAGTGTTTTGAGGATCTAGTATGTTGCCTATAAGTAGTAGGTCTTGTGATTAAAGAGTTGTGGAAACCATTGGTGAAATGAAGTTCAACAGGGTCCTAGTCTTTAATGTGCTAGCCTGCTTTATGAGTTTCCAAGGGGGAAAGTTCGTGTGCAGAGTGCTCCAGATGTGTTTGACCACATCTCACTGTTCCTTTTTCTAGAGCCCTTTAAGGAGAATAGTATTCTATATGAGACACTTTGAACATTGCTGATTTAAACTAATGAAGTAGTGGGACTTTCCTAAGCCCTGGAGAGGTGAGTAGGAGCCATAATAGGAAAGACTCTCCCTTTGCGATATTTGAGTCATTATCAACTTAGTTGTTGCTGTTTATTGTTGAGTCGCTAAGCCATATTCGACTCTTTTCCGACCTCATGAACTGTAGCCTGCCAGGTTCCTCTGTCCATGGGATTTTTCCAGGCAAGAATACTGGAGTGGGATGCCTTTTCCTCCTCCAGGAGATTTTCCTTTTTCAGGGATCAAACTTGTGTCTTCTGCATTGGTAGGCAGATTCTTGACCACTGAGCCACCAGGGAAGCCCAATCAACTTAGGAGGTCTGTTCACAAGGCTGCTCCCATACCCAATACTTTCCTTAGTATCAAACCAGGCAGTCCTTTCAGGGGAAACTATGTAGAATAAACATCATGCTAAGATATGTGAGTGCCCCTGGCTAAAAGTAGGGACAGGAAAGGAAGAACAAGAACCCGAAAGCCAGGAAGAGAGGCTGAATCCATGACCAAAGTTCAAAACAGAGGTGTGCATGTCTGTTGTTACAGGTTAAAGCAGGTGAGTCTTTTTTGTCTTCTGGGGAGGCTTCATGGAAAAGGTGAGTCCTGAGCTTGATGTTATAGGAGGGGTGACTTTGGCAGAAGTGTGCTAAGAAGTCCTCTAGGCAAGGCAGGGAGCAGGAGGGTGGAAATGGTGAGTCACATCCTGGTGAGACACTTCATTTCTGCTTCCTCTGTCCAGGCAGGTCTAATCAAGTTTATGCTCCTTTATAGAAGAGAGGAAAGGATGGGGGAAAGAAGGCAGCCAATTAGCTCCTAAATCTTTCATTCTCATTCATTTGGACTGACATACTCATGCTGGTTTCCCCTTAACAGACGTATTCCTACTTTTCAAAATAAGGTTGATTGAACCAACCACATTAAAATAAGCAGACAAAAAATAATTTAAAAAAAATGAATATTTTTTCATTCAAAATCAAGTTCTTGGAAGTTGAAAGAATAAGAAATGACGTCCTAGAGCAGTAGTTCAACCAGCAGAGCCTTAGAAGCACCCAGATGAGACATGCTTTTCACCTCTGTGCAAGGGGCCCTCCGATCCCCGAAGTGGAGGAGGGATGGAGATCAAGGAATGTTAGCTCACCTGTCCATCTTTCTCAGCCCCACTGCCCCATTCTCCCCACTTGTTCCCTTTCGCCTGCCCTGTTCCTTCTTCACAGGCTCTGGGGGACCACCCTGCCACAAAACTGATGCTGAGTTTCTGCATGGAGAGCAAAGGGCTCTTTAAAAATGTAAATTGGATCGTGTCATCTCCCCTGCTCAAAATTCTTTGGTGACTTCCTACTGCCTTTACAATAACCTTTAAACTTCTCACTGTGACCGCAGGGCGCAGCACACCTCCCCAGCCTCTCTCTCTGTCACTTCACCTAACCTGACCTTGGTTTTCCTCCTTGAGCCTTGCTACAGAATCCTTCTCCAGCTGCCACTGTCTTCTTTTGGCAAGCTATGGCCCATGGGCTGGCTGGCTTTTGTGGTGCTTCTGTAAGACCCTTAAACAAAGAAAGATTAATTTTTATGTTTTTAAAAGGTTATCAAAATATGTGGCAGAGATCAAATGTCATCTGCAAAGCCCGAAGTATTTACTATCTTTTTTCTTGAAAGAATGTGCTAACTCCTGATTTAGATCATTTTCCCCTACTAGCCCATTCTTGATGTTCTTTACATCATGTATCTCAATTTGCAATTATAAGCTAATGAATGTCTTTACTTTGCTGTTCATCTGCTTCTCCTCCACCCCCCGCCCCCCACAAGGAACAGGATTATCCCTGTAAAATCTTCAAGAACAGAACCCAGTGCCTTACCTGTGTCTTGCCACCATGAGCATTGAATACATCCTTGCTGCTCACTTTGATGGTACCATTTATGGTGGGCGGTCCCTGCTCACATTACACAGATTAGTTACCATCTTTGCTTTATCTTCAGCTAAATTGTCCCCAGTAATTACTACATCAGGAAATCCAGTTCAGCTGTGTGAATAAAGCTTAGAGCCATGCCTTATAACATGTTTATTCAGCAGAGAATCTGATCCCACGTCCCCAAATTGCATATAATGGGTTCCTACTGTGGGCTTCACAGACTGATCGGTATTCTAGGAGATCAGGAGGCTGGCCCCCAGGGTGTTGCAGTTACAATCTTTCAAGCTGGGGTGGCAACCAGTCTCATGTTCGTCTAGGCACAGATGATCTGTCTGGTTGCATCTTCTGTTACTGGAACTTAATAAAGAAGAACATTCCTGAAATTTTAGAAATTGGATTACTTTGATAATTGTCTCTTTCTAACCATGGAAGGACCATGTTAATAATTCTTTGCAGTGCTATTCAAAGATGACATCTGTTTAAGCATACATTATAAAAGTCAGATTTGCTCAACAGAGACTTTATTAATTTGTTACTTTCCCTGAGCAAATGTGACTGCACATTTGTTTAAATATTTACAAATGTATGTGAATGAGCAGCAGAAGAAGGTAAAAACTGAAGCCAAATAGGACACATGTTTTTAAAGAAAGATAGGGTTTCATTTACTTTGTTGTCATATGAGTAATAACTTGGTACAGAAAATGTGATCTGTTCAAACCGTGCTTCTCATATTCACTGATTGAAAAGGGGCAGTTCCATTTTGTGCAGTGCAAAACCAAGTCATTCTTATTAAAAGGTCACAGGAAACTGAGGAGAAATGTCAGGCACACAGACTGACCTATTCAGAATATAATCAAGCTTGCTTTAAAAAGACAACATCTACATTATGAAGGAGAGAGATCTGATTGTATTCTCTGTGCTTCGGTAATACAGTTAGTGCTGATAAGACCTTGAGACAATCTTGCCCTTCAGAAAATGAGTGTTTGTGGTGGGTGTGGGTGAGGTGGAGGGGACATCATGATGTAATGTGGCTAAGATCATCTCTTCAGCCACTGTTTCCTTCTGAATTATTGAACTTTTTTTTTTAACGAGACGCACGTTTTTAAGTCCAAAGATTAGCTTTGCTCCACTTTAATTTTTCCTTTGATTAATTAATTTCATAAACCACTGATGAAAGTGGTCCCCTGGATCCAGCAGCAGACTGCGGACAATACAGCTTCTGTCATCTGTTTGCCCAGAGCCTGAATGCCATGCAGAGGTACCATTTCTGCATCGCATTCTCTGATATTCTCCCGTTTCGTTTCCAAAGACCAGCTGTAAAGGCAAGATGGCAATGCTGTTTTCATGCCAGTTCATCCTTGGCCTCTCTCCAGATTTCTAGCATTCAGGGCTTGATTTTGCTGGCTGCTTCTTACCTTGTGTGCGCAGAGCTCCCATTGACTTCATTATAATAAACAGAATGATGATAACTTCAGTGGTAAGCAGAAGGGTTCTTCACTTTGCTGGGAATTCAGCATCTATGAAGAAACGTGGTCCAGTAAAATCAGCCCATTTCAGATCAAGTAAATAAGCATAATAGTATCGGCAGTGCCAAGTTGGCGTCATGTGACATATGTCTAAGAGAATATGGTCACTAGAGTTTCTATTTGTGTGGCTACCAAATTAGCATCTGATGGTATCTACTTGACTTCTTCAGTCTCCTGATTGGAAACCTGGAGTTGGTTATATTCCTCTCTGACTAGGATGGATCTTACAGCAGATGTACACACACACATGTTCCTTAAGAAGCTGATTTTTTTTTTGTTGTTGTTATGAAGATAGATCACAAATAAGGCCCACTGGAGCAAGTAATTTATGGAATTTTTAATATCTGCCATTTCTTCTTTGATTCAAAAAGTCATGGCCAACAATCCAACAATACAGTGTTGTATTTATTTCCTCCTGAGCTGGCAATGTAGCGAAGTAGCATGGTATGGCTGATTCTGCCAGGTTAAGTATTCAGTTCTAATAGACAGACTTTTTTAGGCATGCATAATCAGTTGAGTCAAAATTGTAGCATGACTTTTTAATTGTGGCTGACGGTTTTTAAAATAGTATTTTGTTAAGATGACTATATTTTAGTTAAACTATATTTAAATAATTATAGTTATTTTAAATAGCTATATTTATACTAATTTATTATATTTTAAAAAGATAAAACCCAAGTTGGAATTTGATACAAAGAAATAAAGGAACTATGATACAGTAAAGTACCTGTTCCACTAATGGTTACATTCTGTAAATACTGGTTAGTCTAGATGTGTTTTCCCACAAGGATTGAATAAATTTAGCTTCCTGTGTATCATTTTTAGCTTAGATGAAGCTTCAAACATTCCAGTTAGCGTATCTGGATAATGAACTATTTATTCACACTTTTTTTTCCATTAAAGATTTTTAAAAACTTTTTTTCTTGACTTTAATGAGAGAAACCTTAAGAATTTTTGATGTATAACAATTACAAAAAAGATCTGTTTTGGTTTAAGTTTCTTGACTTTCTGTTTTTCTGTGTCTTTGACTTTTTGATACTTTTTTTTCTTATTAGATGTTTTTTAGAAACTAGCTGCTATTCTTCCTTTTTCCTCCTACCTAAGTACTGTTTCAATGTTACCTTCCTCTTTCTGGTAACTTGTTTAATCTAAATGTCACTGGAATATTTACCAACAGTCTACACTTTTCTGGATCCTTTGCAGATTGGCTTCTGGCATAGACTACATTTTTAGAAAAAAAAACAACAATCCTATTTTTACTTTTCAAGTATTTAATTTCTGAAAACACACTTGAATAGGTTTTAACAAAGCATTTTTCTCAAGAAATGCAAACTGATTTCTCTACAAAACTATTGTGTGGCCTAGATTCAAAGGATTCAATAAAAGCAACAAGACTATAAATAAATGACTCAAAAAGCAGATATTTTCCATTTTGTATTATATACTTTGTAAGCTACAATTAAGTGGGAGTAGTAAAAAAAATTGCTGAGTAAACATTAAGAAAGATAACTTGGAAATTTTAGTGTTTTAAGAAAATAGTGGTACAATTTTCTCAAGTGCAAAGACAAACTTTTTCCCTCTATCCATTTGACCTATTTTTCAAGAAAAATTTCACTTGGGAAGCCAATGAGAAAAAACACTGGAAGACATATGGTTCTTTTCTTTAGCTAAAAATGAAATGAACTAAAGAAAAAAAACAAAAGGAAAAGAATTAAAATGTTTTGCTACCTCAAAAAGATTAATGCTATTTTAATATAATTTTTAATACCATTTCAAAACATATCACAAATATTTTTATTAGATTTCACAATTCCACTATAAAGTACACAAATAAAAAAAGATCAAAACAACAGCTTTCTGGGTGTGTGTGAGAGAGAAGGAGTAGTTTGAGGCAATGAGAGAACGATTACTTTATGAAGTATTATCTTTTGGCAAAACAAGTCCATCAAATAAATGACCACCATGAAAGGTGAGACACCAATGAATAATGACTCATTGCAAACACAACAAAAAGCTCACAAAATTAATTCTCAGTATCTAGCAATTTGCAGAAGTCATAGACAATTCATTATATTGTTATTGCCACATTGAGTATAATAGTGAAAATAAAGGAAAACTAAGTGTTCAAAGAAACAGTGAAGTGCATTATAGTGTGTCTCCTGGATGTAGTATCATGTAACCTTTGTTCCAGGAGTCTTAGAGGGCTTCTAATCACAGGGCAAATGCTTCTTCTGGGACCTTCTGAGTGAAACGGATTGTGAGTCTTCAACAGGAGGAAGCTAGTGAAGTGTGTGCTACTTTTTGTATAAGCAAAGCACATGGGCACAAAAAGGAAGACACGCTGGTATGTGAACGAGAGTTCGAGGAAAAGTTCTCAATGAAACAACATTTGGGCTGTTTTGAAGGGAATCATGGGATCCTGATAGGCACGCAAGCAGTGGGTAGGAAGCAGAACTGCTCAGGCAGGAAGTGGGCTGAGGCACCCAGAGAAAAGGCAGGGGTGTTGGAAGATGAGGGAGGAGTTTGAGGAAATGTGACTAGTTTGATGAATGCATGGGAGCTGTCCCGAGATGGGGTAGGGAATACTGGGAAGTTAGCATGGTCCCAGACCGTGGGGGACTTGAGTGTCATGCTAAAGACTTCAGACTTTGTTCTGTGGGCCTTGGGGAGTGACTGCCAGGCTTTTGGAAAAAAACAATGGGCATGATGATGGAAGCAGACTCAGAATAGAGCAAGGTGAGATTCATCTATTGTCTTTCTTTAGTAGACAATAAATCTTATTTGCTGACAAATCTGTCAAATCTATGGTTTGCTGACAAACCATAGTCAAAGCTATGGTTTTTCTAGCAGTCATGTACGGATGTGAGAGGTGGACCATAAAGATGATTGAGCGCTGAAGAATTCATGTTTTCAAATTGTGGAGCTAGAGAAGACTCTTGAGAGTCCCTTGGAGATCAAACCAGTCAATCCTAAAGAAAATTAATCCTGAATATTCATTGGAAGGACTGATGTTACAGCTGAAGTTACAATACTTTGGCCACCTAATGTGAAGAGCCAACCATTGGAAAAGACCCTGATGCTGGGAAAGATCCAGGGCAGGAGGAGAATAGGGCAGCAGAAGATGAGATGGTTGGATGGCATCATCAACTCAATGGACATGAGTTTGAGCAAACTTCGGGAGATAGTGAAGGACAGGGGAGCCTGATGTGCTGCATTCCATGGAGTTGCAAAGAGTTGGACATGACTTAGTGAATGAACAACAACAGCAAATCATATTTTGATAAATGTGCTTTTAATATTTCATATTAAAATAAAATATTTTTATTTCTGATTGCATGGCATGAGGGATCTTATTTGCCTGACCAGGGATTGAACCAGTGCCACCTGCATTGGGAACTTGGAGTCTTATCCACTGAACTGCCAGGGAAGTTCCTAAAATAAAATATTTTATTAAATATTTTAATAAATCATCTGTCCCTGAGTGCTTTTTCTTCGTTTTGAACTTTATTTTTAAGCAATTTAAATAGAAATGTAAATTTGATAGAAAAGCACTAGCAGAAAGAAAGGTGCTATGTAAATACATACTGCTGCTGACTTTGTTTTAGCATTTCTATTTTTGTTATTTAATAAGACTTCAAAGTGAGTGAAGACTGTAAGGACCAGCGTTGTCATCTCTGAGCATTTCCAAGTCACCTCCCTCAGCTGAGCCTTCAGCTTCCTCACCTATAACCAACCATAGCTATTATTTACTACTGGAGAAGGAAATGGCAGCCCACTGCAGTATTCTTGCCTGGAGAATCCCATGGGCAGAGGAGCCTGGCGGGCTACAGTTTGAAGGGTCACAAAGAGTCAGACATGACTGAGCGAGTGAATGAGCATAAGACGAACACTAAATAGTGCTTGTTATATGCCAGGCATGCTTCCGAGTGCTTTTTAAAATTATTTTAATTAGATTAATCCTCATATAATCCTCTACAGAGGTCCTAGTTTTATCTCTGTCTTAATGGTGATGAAACCAAGGCTCAGAGAGGTTAAGTAATTTGACAGTTAGTAGCAGAGAAGGGATCACAATCAGGACAGTATGGCTCCAGAATTTCTCTTCTTAAACTCTACTTTATTTTGCTTCTCAGTAAGAATAATAGCATACTGATGATAATATGATAGAAATATAAAACTAGTGATCGTACAAGAATATGATATCCTTGCCAGAGAACATTGATTGGTGTGACCATGTGCTGTGTGCTTTTTTCAGACATTCCTATTTATTCTTCCAGTAACTCCTGAGAGATCACTTCTGGTATCACTTGTTTCCTGTATCCATATCTCATGGCCCCACAGAGACAAGACTCAAAGCAGGGTGAATCTACAAAGCTACAAAGTAGGGCACGTAACAAGTAGTCCCTGGCCCAATGAGGACACTGGGCCAAACAGTCTCTAGACCCTCTTTCAGCTCCTCCCTGTCATGATTCTCTTGTTAGATGGCCTCGGCAAAAGCAATCCTGGGCATGTCTGACCCTAGTTCTAAGGACAGCGAGTGAGTTTGGTGACTAGAATTAAGAGTGAGTCTTCACATAAAAACAGGAGACATCTGATAATTTAAATGTTTCAAAGCCAATTTCAATATTGCTTCAATATAGTTCATGTGGGAGAAATTAATCTTACAAAATTATGATGTGTTTCCAGTGCCTTGCAACATAGACACTCAAGGGATGTTTTGAGAATGAATAAATATTAAGGTAGAAAAGTACTTTCTTCCAGGCACTGGCCTCCTTCCACGTTCTCTGCTCAGTTGGTAGACACGTGCTAAGCTGTTAGGTCTGAAACTTACTTCTCGTAGGATTACACGTTCTACAGATATTCAGCCATATCTAAAGAAATGTCTCAGTCCTTAACATCTTAATGGAGGTCATAGACTCCACCCCTTACCCTTTTCACCATGGAATAGGCAACAATGAAGCTAAATTCTTCAACTGTTTTAACTTTAAGAAATCCACCTTAGAGAACTGACCTTCAGGAATAGAATTTTTAAATGGTTATACAAGCCCATTGAAAGAAAAATCCTCAGTGATATGGTACTCATATTTGTGATGCTGATGTCATATCCTGTGAAAGTAGGCAAGTTCTTTGTCATCTGTAGGGAGTACAGGAGTGAAATAATACTAGAAAATAAGATCTTCTCCCAAAGAATGTTGCTCTGTACTCCATATGTACCATCAGGGGGAGGCTGCAAAAGTAATTCTCTGGAGATGAAGTTATCCTTGTACAGTTCATTGTATATGCTTGTGTCTACAAAGAAAGAAATATCCTTGCATTTCTTACCGAGTGTTCCTTTTAATATTTTATAGTATTTAGTTACAATGAAAATAAATATTAAGCATTAATGGAAGTCAGTAGAAATCCTGTTTATAAAAGTCTATTAATAGACCACTTGTGGGGATGTGGGCTAGAGATGTGTTGAGTGGAAACATAGTAATTAAGTGGCTTCAGTGTAACCACAATTGGAATTAAGAAGCATGGCAGTAAAAAAGTCCATAAAACCATTTTTTGGTATAATCTGAAAATAACCTGATAAATTAAGCATGACGTATCTGTCTAAATAAATGTATTTATGCACTATTATTTTAACCTCTAATGGCATTTTCATTTAGCAATGGTCCCTGGAACATAGTCTCTGAGATAATCTCAGAGATAAATGCTCAAAAATAAGGTTATTTTGACTTCAGTAAATAATGAATTCTGGCCTCAAATCTCTGTTTTTGCTTTATCATTTAAATTCATATAAGGTAGAAAAAATATATATATATATATTTGCACATTTTCCAGTTCCTTTTTACCTTTCTTGAATTGTGGCCACTAGAACTATGAGAAATATTACAGGCACAGATGCACCAGAATTTGTTTTATTCCAGTACTCTACAATGTGATGCCCACCATTTGTTAGCCTTTTAGGCTGCAAAGGTACTCAGAGTATTCATGATATTAAGAACTGGCGTCCCTCCCAGGCTGTTATCACTTGATTGTGAATGCAGCCTTCCTTCCAAAGAACCGAAGTGCTCAGTATTGGCTGGTTGTCCTGTGCCTTAGGATGGAGGTGGTCTCACACTGATGTGTAATTGCAAAGCCCTTTGATCAAGGGAACCAGTTGACTGAATTGCCTGGAAAATTTTAAGATCTGCTGCCTGGTAGTATGGAAGAAATATATAATACTTACCAAAAACCTGCCCTCCTGCACACCCACAAGGCTTGTCCTTGTGGTAGAACTTGGAAAGAATTAGAACTAAAATGTGTCACTGGGTAATTAGCAGAGCCATGTAAGAATCTCATGGATAGTAATAGAATCACAAATTGTTTCTTGAGTATTTGTAATGTCTTAGTTACATTCTGTCTCTATCTATCTATCTACACTGAATCTTTATATCTATCTATATATCTGTGTATGTAAGTATGTATGTATATGTATGTGGGTATGTATAGTCGGACATAAGAAAGCCAGATAAGTTTGCCATGTTATCACACACCTTTTATAGAAGGAAAAATGTGATTTGGAGTTAAAATTAACTTGCACTAACTCACTGGCTGAGATTCTAAGGTTTGCATTCAGGTCTGTCAGATAGCAAAAGCTGTATATCTCCTTTTCATTATATTTGAGAAGACCACATCTATTAGATTCTGTAACACAGAAGCTGACTCTTGGTTATTGAAACCAATAATTACTGATCTATAGAGAGCAGGCTATCTGTATAGTTGTCCATGTACATAGTTAGACAAGTAATACATTTTTGGGTTAATTATAATCCTTATCCATTGTGATCTTGATAGGAATTGAACTGATCTGTAGATTGATTTTGGGAGATATGGACATCAGAAGAGTATTAAGTCTTTCAATCCATAAACATAAACACAGGTGCATTTGTAATTTTTTTGTCTTTCCTTCAACTTTATTGAGGTATAATTAGCATTTTATGTGTTTCAAATTTCTCTTATCAGTGTTCGTTAGCTTTCAGTATGTAAGTCTTTTCTAATCTGTAAACTCCCATTCCAACAGTGAAAAACCTGGCCCCACCAGCCACCATGCATTTACTTAATCATCCAATTCAACTTATATACTTAACTTTTGATTCAACATGTAACTAAGTTGTTTTCTGTTATAAGTTATATATATTATTATTCACAGGAATAATATTCTGTCGTTGGTATGTGAGCCTTTGAGAGGCTGTAGGTAAGATGAGCGGAGAAGGCAATGGCACCCCACTCCAGTACTCTTGCCTGGAAATCCCATGGACGGAGGAGCCTGGTAGGCTGCAGTTCCATGGGGTTGCGAAGAGTCGGACATGACTGAGAGATTTCACTTTCACTTTTCACTTTTATGCATTGGAGAAGGAAATGGCAACCCACTCCAGTGTTCTTGCCTGGAGAATCCCAGGGATGGGGTCGCACAGAGTCGGACACGACTGAAGTGACTTAGCAGCAGCAGCAGGTAAGATGAGGGGCTTCCCCAGTGCCTCCGCAGTAAAGAATCTGCTGCAGTGCAGGAGATGTGGGTTTGATCCCTGAGTCAGGAAGATCCCCTGGAGAAGGAAATAGCAATCCACTCCAGTATTCTTGCCTGGGAAATCTCATGGACAGAGGAGCCAGGGTTGGGGTGGGGGGGCTACAATCCATGGGGCCACAGAGTCGGATACGACTGAGCATTCATGCACGCATATATATACTTGTGTGTCAATCCAAATGATGATACCTTTCTGTATGTACAGGACTTTCTTTTCTTGCCCTTAAACAGATGCTAGAGAATCATTTTTGGAATGAGAATCTCACTTTGATCACATGTGTGACTTAGGTATTTTTGTTCCTCTTGGAATTTAGCCTGAAAAACAGTGACTTTTGTTCAGTAAGCATTTCAACAACCAAAAGGACATTCTGTCAGAATCTTAATTAGAGTGATGGTGTGGGGCTCTTTCACAAAACAACATGAGTAATTACATAAAACAATCATCAACATGCACAAGTATTAACAATGTCCTTGATACAGCATGTGAAGAACATAATGAGAATCTCTCCAGATTAATCTAAGTTGGTTTTTTTCTTTAAAATAAAACTAGCTGGTTAAAGATAATATATTCTACAGATTTTTGCTTTACAGACTCTATATTGTGAAATGATATGCCAAATAAAAGATACCTTCTGTTGTAGACATTGAAGAATACTCCTGAAAAATTAGGGGAAAGAGAGGTAAGAAAATTAATAGAAGTAGATAAACTATAAGTGGAATATTTATGAAAATTGGTGTAGAAAAACAAATTCTTTTCATGAGTGAAAAATATCCTAAGACTAAAAAATGTTAAAATAAATGACCTCTAAGAATTGGATTGTATCAGAACGGAACCCAAATAAGCTGCTACTGAGTTCAGTGGCACATAGAGAGGCCAAAGGCAACTATAAAAAAAGAGAATAAGTTTATGGTTTAGAACAGACAGAAAGAATCTTGGAAAAGTATTTTGTAAGCATATTTGTGGGCATGCTAGTACTTGTCTCAAAATGATGTGAATGGTGCCATATCCCTGGGTCTTCCTTTAAAAACTCCATCCTATCCATGGCTTTCTCAGTCAAAGAAAAGGCTTTAAGATTACACATTCAGTTCAGTTCAGTCACTCAGTCATGTCCGACTCTTTGCGACCCTGTGAACTGCGGCATGCCAGGCCTCCCTGTCCATCACCAACTCCCAGAGTCCACCCAAACCCATGTCCATCGAGTTGGTGATGCCATCCAACCATCTCATCCTCTGTCGTCCCCTTCTCCTGCCTTCAATCTTTCCCAGCACCAGGGTCTTTCCTAATGAGTCAGCTCTTCGCATCAGGTGGCCAAAGTATTGGAGTTTCAGCTTCAGCATCAGTCCTTCCAGTGAACACCCAGGACTGATCTCCTTTAGGATGGACAGGTTGGATCTCCTTGCAGTCCAAGGGACTCTCAAGAGTCTTCTCCAACACCACAGTTCAAAAGCATCAATTCTTCGGCACTCAGCTTTCTTCACAGCCCAACTCTCACATCCATACATAACCACTGGAAAAACCATAGCCTTGACTAGACGGACCTTTGTTGGCAAAGTAATATATTCTATCATGTAAGAGCTCTTTATCCAGCTTTAGCTTGAACATGTTTACTCTTTATTTTTCCTATCAAATTTTCTTTGAGTTCAGCAGATGACTATTGCTAGTATTTGTTAGGTATTTTTGAGGTACTCTAGATAGGGTTGGCCTTCATATGGGATAGGGGGAGTGGGTACTGGTGGATCATATTGTAACACACACACATCATACCTGGTGTACACTGAAGAAAGCCTTAAAGGAAAAAAGAATGGGAAAATGAGTCAGATGGACAATTTGCTTCCTGAAGGATGAGTATACAAGTGATATGTGGAAGACGTTTTAAATTAAAGCTTTCCTAACAGCTCAGTTGGTAAAGAATCTGCCTGCAATGCAGGAGATCCTGGTTTGATTCCTGGGTTGGGAAGATCCTCTGGAGAAGGGATAGGCTACCCACTCCAGTATTCTTGGGCTTCCCTTGTGGCTCAGCTAGTGAAGAATACACCTGCAATGTGGGAGGGCCTGGGTTTGATCCCTGGGTTGGGAAGATCTCCAATATTCTGGCCTGGAGAATTCCTTGGGGTCACAAAGAATTGGACACGGCTGAGTGACTTTCACTTTCACTTTTAAATTAAAGGCAATTGCTTCTTGCTTTGCCTTTTGTGGTTTAATTATGAAAGCCTCAGGCTCTCAGTCTTTTAAAATAAACTTTAGAATTGTCAGATTTTTCGATCTTCCCTGTTGTCCAGATGGGCTTCTCTGGTGGCTCAGTGGTAAAAAATCCACCTGCCAGTGCAGGAGACACAGATTTGATCCTTGGGTTGGGAAGATCCGCTGAAGAAGGAAATGGCAAACCACTCCAGTATTCTTGCCTGGGAAATCCCACCGACAGAGGAACCTGGTGGTCTATAATTCATAAGGTTGTGGAAGAGTTGGACACAATTGAACGATTAAACTTGTTGATCAGATGTCTTGCCCTGGTTAGCTTGTGCCCAGAGAAGCATAAGACCCAACATGCAGTGCCCATGGCAGAATTCCTGACTCTATGGAGCATCCTGGTATGTTGGCCTCGAAGGAGGTTGTTGAGCAACGCAGAGAGTCAACACTCAAAGCAAAGCAGATGGGTGAACCATACAGTAACTGTGATAATGTATGCTACTCTCTCTTGACCACTTGCTGTGTTCCAGGCAGTGTGCTCTGTACTTTACATCTAACCTTCAGCATAACCCTACAAAGTCTACTAATTCATCAGTCACTCATTCATTTATTCAACACTTATTAAGTGCTTACTGCCAGGCACTTGTGAAGCAAAGGGGACAAACACAGTCCCTCTTGCTGGTAACTTCCAAGGTGCTAGTAGGCAAGCATGATTGTCTATGACTGTTCCAGGCAGCACAGGAACCAAGTAGGGGATGTGCCTGGCTCATTCTGGGTCATGAACAGAGAAAAATGAGCATGTTAGGTAACCAAGTAGAGAGAGATCACTCTAGACAAAAAGAATCACATGCAAAGTCAGTGAAGCAGGAAAGAATGCACATGTGATAGGGATGAAAGTGTGTGGTGTGGCCATGGACAGATCCTGAAGACTCTGTGTGAGAACCAAAAAGTTCAGAATTTTATCTCAAGGTAATGGAGAGTCAATTAACAACAGACTTCCCCCTACTTATTGTACAAGTGAATTTCATTTATTGGGGTGGCTATGGGAAATGAAAAAGAAGACAGTATACGGCTGATTCATATCAATGTATGACAAAACCCACTGGAAAAAAAAATAATAATAATAAAAATTTAAAAAAAAAAAAAGAAAAAAAAGAAAAAGAAGACAGTATAAATCACCACAACCCCATCATGAAGATTTAACCCCCTGGAAGAAATATACAGAAACAGATATGTTTATATAAAAATAAATGTAAAACACATATGTACTTTTGTGAATACAGATAGTCCCTGATTTAGATGGTCAACTTAACCATCTTCCAGTTGACAATGGTGTGAAAGTGATATGCATTCATTAGGAACACACTTCAGATTTTGAATTTTGATCTTTCTCTGGGGTAGGGATATGTGGGTGGGTCCTCTCTTCTGATGCTGGGCAGTGGAAGTGAGTTCTAATCAAGAGAAAACAGCTACTATGCTGACAGCCATTCTGTTCTTCACTTTCAGTACAGCATTCAATAAACTACATGAGATATTCAACTCTTCCTTATTACACAGGCTCCCTGTCAGAGGATTTTGTCCAACTAAATGTTGATGTAGTGTTCTGAGGGGCTTCCCTGGTGTCTCAGATGGTAAAGAATATGCCTGCAATGAGGGAGACCTGGGTTTGATCCCTGGGTTGGGAAGATCCCCTGGAGAAGGGAATGGGAACCCACTCCAGTGTTCTTGCCTGGGAAATCCCATGGACAGAGGAGCCTGGCAAGCTACAATCAATGGGGTCACAAAGAGTTGAACACAACTGAGCAACTAACAAACATACACACACGCACATACACAGTGTTCTGAGCATGTTTAAGGTAGGCAAGCCTATGCTATCATATAGGTTTATTTCATTAAATGCATTTTCAGCTTATGAGGGGTTTATCAAGAGATGATGTCATCATAAATTGAGATGGATTTGTATGTGCATACATACACGTTTATGTATAAATGTATTAGTAAATTTTTTTTCTCAGAGTGTCTGTGTTGATATATATTATTTTACAGATCCCTATTACCATTCACATAAAGTTTTGGAATCTGCATAGTCACAGATATTGAACATCTTTTTGGTCAATAAATAGTCTATCTCAAATATAGTTTTAACTGCTGTGATCCAGGAAGAGGGAAGATACTAGGGTAGTGGTCAGGCCTGATTGGCTGTAGGATGGTAGGTCTGGAAAAGGTTGAAGGGAACAGAGAGAAGTTTAATTCTGAAATGTCAGTCTTAAGAGGTCTGAGTTTGGTCGTGTATCTGATTTATCTCTCTTGGCAATAGAAGTATTCCCTTGAAGGAGATACTATGTGTTGTAGTTCCCTATCTACCTGGCCCTTATTTTTTCTTCTCACTCTTATTTTTATCAGAATGCTTTTCGTTACCAGGCTGTGTCCATGTCTGGCATGCTTTGAACAGTGCCCGCTGCCAAGATGTATTTCATGTCCTGTCGTGATTAAGATAACCCTGGCAGAATGCCTGTCCCGCATTCTTTCTTTTTAATGCTATGAATTCGCTTTGAGTAAAAGTGGCATTTAAATGCTAGATGAAAAATGATAAAATGAGTAGCAGTGTTTAACTTGATTGTAAACTGAATTGTCTGAAAATTCAGATTTAAAAGTGTGATCCCTTGAATCAGGCTCATTGTATACCATGAGGAAGAATTAGTTTGGTAGAATATCTTTGGTGAAAGATATCAAACAGGGGTTGGTTTTCCTCCTAAGTCTACCTGTACGCAGTTATCAGGTTCTTACTGGCTTCTTTAAAATCCAAAATAAAAGTTTTAAAACATACTTCCAAACAGAGATATACTTTATAAAATTTAGAAAATACAGAGAAAGAGGAAAAAAGACAGTAAGTATTCCACAATGATTACATTTGGAGTTCCAACTGAAAAGTAATTTTCTATTAATACAGTCTGATGAAGCTGAGTAACAGCAGTGTCCTAACAGAAGGATCAGCTCGATTAACTGTCTTCTCTCATCGACATGACATCATAAGTTAAGTGGACACAGAATAACAGGTCTTGAATGTTGTTGCTCTGGAAATTTTGTTTAGGAGTCCAGGATTGGCTGTCCTTTACAAAAGCATACTCGTTTCTGTGACTGAGATCATCAGTCCAATCTAAATGTGAAGAGTTTGTTAACTGTTTCATGGTGTAAAGAGCTTAGAGGTTTCTGTGGGAAGAAATGTGACATAATTTTCACAGCTTTATTTATTTATTTTTTTTGCAAGCTCAACACATTCAGAGAAATGTACAACCTATAGTTTGTGTAATTTTCACAATAGAAAGTACTGCTTCTTATGCACAATGAATTTGGTAATAGAGACTATTAAAATTCTATGGTTCTGATTTTTCATAGTTATATCTTGCCCCAACTGAGAGTAATTATCAAAAATCGATGCTTATTGTAAATAAACATAAAATCAAGTTTATACTTAGCTGAAAATGACCAGCCAAAATTCTTGAGGAGCTAAATGTTTCTGCGGATGTACCCCTATCTCTTAGCAAACTTAGAAATTGACAACTTATTGCAAAACCTCTACTATTAATTATAGACCTGAATAGAATTCTTAAAAAGAGAAAGACACACGATTTTTCAAGAGGGGAAAAACCAGTGAAAGAATTAAAAGAGCTGTTAACCTAAGTTATAAGCTTTAAAAAAAATGGCACTTCATTAAAAAATATATATGTGTGTGTGTGTGTGTGTGTGTGTGTGTGTGTGAGTGAGTGTGCTCAACGGCTCAATGGTGTCTGACTCTTTTGTGACCCTGTGGACTCTAACCCACCAGGCTCCTCCATGCATGGGATTTTCCAGGCAAGAAATAGTAGAGTGGGTTGCCATTTCCTATTCCAGGGGGTTCTCAACCCAGGGATCCAAGCTGCGTCTCCTGCACTGGCAGGCGAATTCTTTACCACTGTACCACTTGGGAATACATAGATACCTAGAAATCATGAGACTTTTATATTAACTGATACTTTCATCTAATAGAATGTTTTCTTATCAAATAATATAGCTGATAAAAAGGGAAAGCAGTACCTATCACTAGTCCACTTGTGGAATTAAACAGCATACTTCTTACTTTATGTATAAAACAGAGGTAAGCAAAGATCATAAAATAGAATCTTTGATAATGAGGTGAAGGAAGAAAGAAAGGAAAAAGGAAGGAAGTGCAATAAAAAGAAATCTAATTCTAGTTTGTCCGAAAGGGAGGTTCAGTTTCAAATTGAAAACATTGGGTTTTAATAAAAGGATGGTCTTTATTCAACCATAGTTTCATGTTTACTTGGATAAGTGGAGGCTAAAAAGATACTGCTTGTGTTCCATATGTTACCCATTAAGCTGCAACAAAGACTCCAAGCACAATTGTTTTGTGAATCAAGATTTCTACTGAGTATAAATTATAGCCTCTAAGTATAGAGTCCACAGCTCACCTGTATCCCCAGGTACCACAGGGGGTGCAATAATAAATCTCAGGTAGACCAATTATGAGTACATGGAAGCTCTGACTTGCTCATAGATGTTTGGTATAGGAATGCTATCATTCGCTGAGCAACTGTTCCTGGCAATGTTTTCTGTGGTTTCCATATAAACTTGTGGGGAATGATAAGGTTATAAGTTACATATTTGAGTTTGGAGCTCTTAAATTCAAGTTATATGTCACACATACCAACCTCTGATAAATCTTAATCTATGGATTACTCAAATGTGGAAATTCTGGCTCTAAAACCACAGGTAGTATAGTAATTACAGTTAAAACTAAACTCGAGTTTATTAATCCCAAATTAATATCCCACTGAGGAGTAGTATTATTGTTTTTATTATTATTATCTTCTATGAATGTGGCTTAAAAATTCTTTTTCTTTTGGCAAGCAAAATTCCTTAGTGTTTGAATACCATAGTAGGAGATTTACAAGATAAGTAATAAAGTTGCATGCATGTGTGTTAAGTCGCTTCAGTCATGTCCGACTCTTTGTGACCCCATGGACTGTAGCCCACCAGGCTCCTCTGTCCATGGGATTCTCCAGGCAAGAATACTGGAGTGGGTTGCCATGTCCTTCTCCAGGGGTCTTCCTGACCCAGGGATTAAACCTGTGTCTCTTGCATCTCCTGCATTAGCAGGCGGATTCTTTACCACTAGTGCCACCTGGGAAGCCCAGAAATAAGGTTGGATATACATAATTTATAAATGTAGGCAAATTATTGAAAAATCAAGTTATTATTATTTTGCTTAAAGAAATATTGTGCTTGTTAGTCATTTCTCTTTTAAAATTTTGACCAGAATCAAAGGTGTTTTTCCCATCCAGAAAAAAATGTGCTCCCCAGAATCTGCTTTTTTGTGTTTTTGTTTTTTCCCTATTGAGTACCCCTTACATCCTTTAGGTATTTACTGCATGGATTCACTGTTCTCTTCTCTGATTTTGGCTTTTACAACTTATTCATTCATGCTCTCATTCAACCTCTCCTCCCAACCCTAACATAAGTTGGCAACACTTCAATAGTTAAATCCCATCTTATCCCTAAAATGTTCCCTGACCCCACAGACAAACCCCTTCCCTCACTATGTGGCCAAAATATAATCTGAAATAATTCTCCTCATACTGTGGGACCACATTTTGTTTAGTCGATTGCATAAATACCAAATTATAATTTAATGCATGTAGGAACATCCTATTTTTAAACTGAATTTCCACTTCTCTGTTTTGAAGATCTTAAAAAAAAAACTCAGCTGAATTCAATCTGATACATTAGACTCTCTTAACAGTCTTATTGATAAACTGAACAGCCAACTCTATGCCAGATGTTCAGTTCAGTTCAGTTCATTTGCTCAGTCATGTCTGACTCTTTGTGACCTCATGGACAGAAGCAGGCCAGGCTTCCCTGTCGATCACCAACTCCCAGAGCCTACTCAAACTCACATCCATTGCAACAGTAATGCCATCCAACCATCTCATCCTCTGTCGTCCCCTTCTCCTCCTGCCTTCAATCTTTCTCAGCATCAGGATCTTTTCTATTGAGTCGGCTCTTGGCATCAGGTGGCCAAAGTATTGGAGCTTCAGCTTCAATATCAGTCCTTCCAAAGAATATTCAGGACTGATTTCTTTTAGGATTGACTGGTTTGATCTCCTTGCAGTCCAAGGGACTCTTCAAGAGTCTTCTCAAACACCACAGTTCAAAAGCATCAATTCTTTGGCCAAGGCATCAAATTTGGGCTTCCCTTGTGGCTCAGCTTGTAAAGAATCCACCTGCAATGCGGGAGACCTGGGTTTGATTCCTGGGTTGGGAAGATCTGCTGGAGAAGGGAACGGCTACCCACTACAGTATTCTGGCCTGGAGAATTCCATGGACTGTATAGTCCTTGGGGTCGCAAAGAGTTGGACATGACTGAGCCACTTTCACTTTCATAGTGACCATGCCAGATGTAATACCTGTTAATTTTTCAAAGAAGTCCATGAGGTAGAAATTTTCATGCCCTTTTTTGCATCTGAGGAATTGGGGTTCAGAGAAATCACGTAAATTGTCTGATGTGACAGAGCTCCTTTTGAATAGTTCCAGGGTTAGGTGCTGCCAAGATGATTTTGCAGAACAACAATGGCTTAGAGTTGTGCAGGGTACAACCTGCACAACTGGAGATGGGAAGCCTCCAGGATACAACTCGGGGCTTTTCTTTATGTCCAGACTCCTTTCTAGTCATGGTGCCCTCTGGCAGCAGTGTGGAACCTGTTCTCCTTTGTGGGAGAGGTGGAACAAACTGTGACTTCATGTAGTTGTGAGGAAGTATGGTCTGAAGAAGGCCTGAAGAAGTAAACTTTATTCACAGCACCGTGCAGCAGCCCTAACACCACCATCCCCACAGGGCTTACACTTTCTCTTCCCGGGAGCCCATCACTTCTTACTATTTCTTACTATTACTTAGCCTATTGCAGACTTGCTCTCTTTCCTGCTACACTCTAGATTTCTCTTGAATTGCATTTTGCTGACTGTGGCTCATTTAAGTCTAAGCTTTATCACAAGTACTTAGTAGCTTAGTGAACTTGAGTGACTGACATGTCTGTTCTAAGCCTTGTTTCTCATGGGTCAAATGACAGTAAACGGAAACAATTTTTTTTGGAAGGATTAAATAAGTCAATACATATAAAGATAAGACAATACATGTGAGCATAGCTTCCTTGGTGGCTCAGACAGTAAAGAATCTGTCTGCAATGCAGGAGAGCTGGGTTCGATCCCTGGGTTGGAAAGATACTCTGGAGAAAAGAATAGCTACCCACTCCAGTATTCTTGCCTGGAGAATTCCATGGACAGAGGAGCCTGGTGGGCTACAGTCCATGGGGTCGCAAAGAGTCGGACACGACTTAGCCACTCACACTTTCACTCTCATGTAAAGACACAACTCAAAATGTCACACAGTAAGCTCCACAAATTATTATCCTCCTTCTCGTCTTCCCTCTCTTTCTCTCATCTTCACATCTATGCATTTTAAATATGACAGTTCTTTCTTTGCAACCAACCTCTGTAGTCTGTTAAAATAGCTCACCAGTGGGAATTCAGGCTAGTTTCCAGGACTGGGGAGAGACAAGGAGATCAAGAGTAGAGAAACCTCGTGTACTCTTTTGCTTTTTAGCATTTGACAAGCAACACAAGGCCCCTCATTTCATGGATTTAGGACTTAAATGTGGAGATGCTCACATAAGGTTTGCATTTTCCATGAAGAATGCAACTGAGACCACTTTGCCCAGGTATAGGAAGTTTAGAGAGAAGATAGGTAAGCTCTTTCAGTGATAACACTACGCTTTCCTCAGTCTTCTTTCTGCTCCTTCTCTCTGAGCTTTCTATGCCTTTAGAACTTCCCTCCCCTCTTCTTTCCTCTGCTTCCTTTCTCCCTTTCTTTCCCTCCTTCTCATTCCTTCTGTCCTTTGCTTAGTCTAGCACTCACTCTCTCTCCTTGCCTCTGTTCCTGCATCATCTTCCCCTCCCTCCTTTCTTTCTTTCTTTCTTTCCACATCTGCTATAAAATGTTATTCTGACTCCCATATGCTCACTAACTTAAGCCTCACCCATATTTCTGAGTAATGGTAGTTACATGTCTAGGCTTGAATTCTATGAATATTATATAGGCTAATAAATCTAGCAAAGAACACTTTAAAAAAATAATTTTTCTTATAGAAATATTGCATACTCAAAGGGTGCCAGAGCATTTTTTTCCCCTTCCTCAAACACCTGGTAATGAAATTTATTGACATATAAACTTAATAAGCTGCTAATTGAGTAATTATCGATTGCCGGAAATGTGTTCTTAAAAGTCACATTAACAATTGGCAGAGAGGCAAAAATAGAACAGACTTGGTTTTCAACTTACTTTATAACATTACCTTAAAATTGTAAAGAGTTAATCTTATCACACTACACATGGCTGAATTTATAAAAGATAAAATCACAAATGAGCAATGCACAGTTACTTGTTACATATTCTTCCCATTACAACCGACAGGTGCATTAATCATACAGTGTATTTTACTATTAGAAGCTATAAAGGAGATCAAATCTCGAGTAATTTTTCTTCTTCTCTTTCATTTGATAAGTGTGTTGTTTCAGTGTGCAGATAAAATATAGTGTCAGTCACCAAGAGTCTCAGGAGACATTCATTTTTCCAGTAAGAATATCCTTGCTTATTTGCAATGTAAAAATTCCCTAGGTCATGCATCATTTTCCCTTAACTTGGCCATCAGATCAGGCAAAGAGTCTGCGTGCATCAATTTGCAAAAGTGGTTGTCCAGAATTAAGCGCTGGGCAGAGAAACAATGTTTTGGGGGACAGTGGGATTGCTTTCTGAGTTTTGCTGGTATTAACGACAAACACCTCTACTCATATCGTAACACCGATTCATAATTAAGGCTCTTGTAAATTACACAGATTGCTGACAGATTTCATAAGCTGTTCTGGGGAGAGGTGGCAAATTTTACAGTTTGTCACAGATTGCCAATGAAGCACTTGAAAGCGTAGATGAAATACAAGAATATTTGCCAATAAAGTAAGGGAGTCTATGATATTCCCTTTCATGGCATGTGATGAAAAATATATTTAAAAAGGGTACCTTTCTGCTTGGAAAACAAAAATTTGTAATTTTTCTCCAGTCTAGGAAGAAACCCTGAAAGAGATGCCATCAATCCAAATACCAAAAACAGATGGGCACATTTTAATTTTTTCTAATTAGTAAGGAGAATGGAAAAGTGTCTTTCAACTCTCGTCAACTTAAAGAGGGGAGAAGTCAACCAGGAAAATTCTCTGTGTTTCTCAGTGTTCCCATTTTCTGACTTTTAAAAGTATAACTTATAAATAAAATTCTTAGAATTTCTTAGTTTTGGTGATTGGTGTGACACTGATGTACTGTAATTTATACAAGAACTACTTCAGTGTTGTTTTTCAGCGTTTCTTGCCAACCTAAGTATTCTAAATATAAACTGAAGAAATTCGGTCTGGCACGGAACAGCTGATGAAATATTCTGGGCTTGCATTCCACTACTTTCCCAGAAGACCTTCTATGAGGAGCTGGGAATGTAAAGAGATCTTGATTGAAGTGCAAAAGTGGCGGTAGTCCGGGTGCACGTAGACTCAGTTCAGAGTCCACCCTGAGTGACCCTTCAGCTCCATCATGGGCACCTGGGTTACGGCTGGGACGTGGCCACGTGTGTGCGCTCATCATCTATATTTGGGCCACAGCTAATTTTCCACATTATAACTCTCTCCTGTGCATGTGCATGCTCAGTCCCTCAGTCGTGTCTGACTCCTTGCAACCCACGGACTGTAGCCCACCAGGCTCCTCTGTCTGTGAGATTTTCCAGACAAGAATACTGGAGTGGGTTGCCATGCCCTCCTCCAGGGGATCTTCCAGACCCAGGGATCAAACCCTCATTTCCTGTGTCTCCTGCATTGGCAGGTGGATTCTTTACCACTGAGCTACCTAGGAAACCTACAACTCTGTCTCTTAAAGCCCACCCTCTAGCATATCTGCAGGGGCTAGTCTGGTAAAGCTGTCCCTTCCATTCCATGTTTAATTAACTTAAAACTGAATTTTACATGTGTCCAAGAGTTGAGCAGTCATTTGGTGAATCTGAGCAGAGTAGACAGCCTCTGCTTGTTCTTCCCGTGGTGTTTCCTTCCCTGTATTGATGGTCACAAAGAAAATTGCCTCATATCTTTTTCTTTCTTGGTTTAAGTATCCTGGTGGTAGTTTAGTCACTAAGTTGTGTCTGACTCTTGGGAAACCATGAACGGTGGCCCTCCAGGCTCTTCTGTCCCCGGGATTCTCCAGGCAAGAATACTGAAGTGGGTTGCCATTTCCTTCTCCAAGAAATCTTCCCGACCGAGAGATTGTAACCAGGTCTCTTGCATTGCAGGCAGTCTCTTGCACATACAGACTGAACCACCAGAGAAGCCCATAAGTGTCATGCCTTATATTAATATTTGAAATGTGATTCTTACAATACCTTTGGTTTGCTAAGAATGAAATATATAAAATAAGCTTAAAACCTCAACCCAGGGGTTCTAGTCCATGAGGTCTGATGCTCCAGCATCATGATGTTTGGGGGACCTGGCACATCACATCTGACTCCACAGCTGGAGTAACTAACTATAGAGTCTTATACCTTGGACACATCCCTTCATTTTATTCACAAATGTAGAGCCTTGTTGCTATGCTTATGTGTCTTCAAGCACAAGATTATTGAAGAAAAGCATCACTAAGAGTGGCCATTAGAAAAATGAAGAAGGAATTTCTAAATGTGAAGATTGCAAGGATTTCTCCACCTGGTGATGGTTACTGGGCTGAAGGTTTGAAGATGTGATTTAATTTTGCAGGGCTGACCAAGTCAGAGTGCCTCAGTTTCTCAAAGGCTTGTTGGGTTGAATGGGTGAATAGAACTCCATCACTACTCCTGATGTTAGCAGTGTAAAAAGTGGCCTTAAGGAACTTAAAAAAACACAAAAATTGATATCATTTTAATACAAGCAGTTTCCTGAGAGTTTGGGCATTGCAACCTCTTCTTACAGAGGGAGATTTGAAATTCTTCACCCATCGATCCTTACTCCTCATATGGGCCCATGAATATTTGCAAAGAATTTGTAAGATCAAAACTGTCTGTGTGGAGTCCCCGCAAAGTAATGCTATATAGGCTCCCATACACACCAGAGGCAACCCTGCTTCAAGTACCATGTATCTAAGATTCAGATGTTGAAAGGAAAGCCATGACAGGTAGTGCTATTTTGTTGTGGAGGCGGTTGTGGTTTAATTTGCTGTTAATATACTCCATTAGCACATTTAGTTTTCAACTGCATCATCTCTCCACCCCAACCCCCAACTTCAGGCGTGTTGAGTCTATTCTTAGATAATCTTCCCTTAAAGGATAAATATTTACTAATCTATTATCCCCTATTCTGCCATGTGTGGCAATAATTTAATATGGAGCAATGCCAAAAACACTGTGGGTGGTGATAAATTTATTTGGAAGCAGTGAGATTAATGGTATCCATATGTATACAGACAAGTAGAAAAAGTTGGAGTCCATTAGTTTTAGCCTCTTTTCTTTCTAACTCATTGGTGGAGATGGGAAGGTGTTCTGGCTCTTTAAGTATAAATGTATTTCAATGTATTTTGATATCCATTTCTACAACATGATTCCGGCATGCTCAGTCAAGTCTGACCCTTTTCAACCCTGTGGACTGCATCCTGCCAGGCCTCTGTCCATAGGATTTTCCAGGCAAGAATACTGGAGTGGGTTGCCATGCCCTCCTCCAAGGGATCTTCCTGATCCAGGGATAGAACCCAGGTCTCTTCCATCTCCTGCTTTGGCAGCCGGGTTCTTTACCACTAGCACCACCTGGGAAGCCCACATCTACATCAATATCTACAAATTTTTTGTGCCAGTTTTGTAGTCTTAGTTGAATAGCTTTTTACAACTGTCAAATAAATGTGGTGTGAACAACTCGTAGGAAACTTGCATACTATGAACTAATGGCTTTAGAGAGGAAAGGGACTGAATTATTTAGAGGGATTGCCAGCATTATTGCAAAGAGAAGTATTTACTTTGACTGTCAAAGCTTGTCATTGTAGACCTAGAAAGAGGAAGAGGAATGATCTAGAAACGTCTAGAGGCATGTTGGCCACACAGCTCTGTTTTGAATCCTGAGAGATGAAAATATTTCTTCTTGACCCTTCTAAATATTCTGGGTTCTTGCCTTCATCTCAGCCTGCCTCAGACCCTGCTTTAAATAACATACTGGATAATTTGCATCATATGAGTTTTCTCTACCATACCAGTTCTCATACTTTGAATAATCTCTGCTACTTTTCATTCCTCACCTCCTCCCTTCCCCTGTTGACTTATTGTTTTTGCTTTGTGCCCTGCTACAAAGGACATTGTGAACTGGTATCAGTGGGTTTCCTTGCTTGGTGTTTAGTTGGGTTCTGCCAATGGGAGGCACCTTCTGGAGATCAGAGCATGTAAGGGGATCTTGGGTTGGGAAGATCCCATAGAGGAGGGGATGGCAACCCACTCTAATATTCTTGCCTGGAGAATCCCATGGACAGAGGAGCCTGTCGGGCTGCAGTCCATAGGGTCACAAAGAGCTGGACATGACTTCGGTGACTGAGCATATGTGTACGTGCCATACGAGGGACTGGCGAACTGTGGCCTCTGGGCCAGATCTGGTCCTCCAGCTGTGTGTGTGGTCCATCAACTGAGAATGGATTTTACATTTTAAAAATATTTTAGTTACCATTTTTTTAAAAGTCTTTATTGAATTCGTTTCAACATTGCTTCTGTTTTATGTTTTTTTGGCTGTGAGGCATGTGGGATCTTAACTGACCAGGGAATGAACCTGAACCACCTGCGTTGGAAGGCAAAGTCTTAACCACTGCACCACTAGGAAAGTCTTCCTGGTTTTTATATTTCTAAATGGTTAAAAAAGTCAAAATTTAAGATTTCATGAAACACGAAGGTGGTATGCAATTTGGATTTCAGTGTCCATGAATAAAGTCATAGTGAAATACACTACCCTCATTTGTTTCTGTTTTACCTGTGGCTGCTCTTAATGGCAGAGTCGAACAGCTGTTACAGAGGCCACAGGGCCCAGAGAGCCCCACGGACTTTCTGTCAGCCCCTTCACAGAGCAAGGTGCTCATTCCTGCGTTTCTCCATGTTGCCCTGTATTTCTCTGAACTTCTATCCCACTGATGGTTTCCATCACACAGTTGTTGAGTGTACAACAAATTCTCATTGAATTGTCATTGTGTGTTGTTCAGTCACTAAGTCTTGTCTGACTCTTTGGGACCCCATAGACTATCACACGCCAGGTCTCCCTGTTCCTCACCATCTGCTGGAGTTCACCCAAGTTCATGTCCATTGAACTGGTGATGCCATCCTCAAAGTCATCTCATTGAATTAACTGAGTCAAATGTATTACTTTAGTTTCCTGTAGAATCATGAATGCTGATTTCTTTGGCAGTCACAACGCAGCACCACAGGCCAGGGGCTCGAAAAACAGCATCTCTTTCCTCGTGGTTCTGAGGCTAGAGTTCTGAGGCAAGGCGTCAATGAGGTTGGTTTCTCAGAAGGCCTCTCTGCTGGCTTGTGGATGCTGAATTCTCTCAGTGTCCTCGCATGGCCTTTTCTCAACGTGCCAGTAGCCATGATGTCTTTGTTTCTTATGAGGATGCCGGTCACATTGGATTAGGGCCCCACACTTACAATATCATTTCACCTTAATTACCTCCCTAAAGGCTGTACATCCAAATGCAGTCACAGTGGAGGGTGAGGGCTTCCATATATGAATTTCAGGAGGACATAATTCAGTCATAATATATAACAAGGGATATGCTTCTAGGGGGGCTTCCCAGGTAGCACTAGTGGTAAAGAATCTGCCTGCCAATGCAGGAGATGCAAGAGATGTGGCTTCAGTCTTTGGCTGGGGAAGACCCTCTGGGGTAGGAAGTGGCAACCCGCTCCAGTATTCTTGCCTGGAGAATCCCATGGACAGAGGAGCCTGGTGGTCTACAGTTCACGGGGTCGCAAAGATTCAGACACAACTGAGCACACACTTTCAGGATGCACCCTTTAAAATCAGACTATGATATCCTGGAGTAGAAAGGGGTGACAAAGCATAATGCTCATGCTTTTATTGTCAGATTGGGCCACACTAGTTTGAGCTTTAATACTTGATTCTCTCTATTATTATTACTGACTCTAACCACATCGAGTCTTATTGACTGACTGTGTTTGCTTTTCTCAGTTCTCATCTCCAGACTGCAAGGGTTTTACATTTTTGGAGACAAGTCACATAAAAGAACAAAGTACAACACTGGAGACCTTGAAGGGAAAGCAGAAAAAACAAAACAAAACAAAAAGACTGTGTGAAGTAGAAGAGCATTTTCAGTACCTTCTAAAGTCATTAGAACATTCTGCCCTAACCTCAAGTGGGAGTGAGAAGCAGAGAACATTGAAGATAAACAAACACGCTGTCATCCTGTCTCTGCCAAGCATTGCCTCTGTTGGCGTTGTCTCCTTTTGATGGGACGGTGATTGGAGGCTGTTAATAATCACCACTGCCTACATTTAGGACTGGTCTTCTGGGCTGTATTAGGTTCAGCAAATGCTTTGTCTAAGTAAGTGTGTCCTACGTAGGGGGCGAACGTGGTGTCTGACTTGTTACAGCAAATTTTGAAATTATATAATTTTCTGAAGGGTAATTACTTAAGATGTTACAGAAAATTTGGAACTGATATACTTTTATAAAGAATAATTTTTTAAGATGGGGAAAAGTAGAATTATTTTTAAATGTAAAAGTGAAAAAAATTGGCCTTATCTAAAGAACATATGGAAGAACACATTTCTGAATCGCATCCTGCTAAAAAAAAATCCTTCTCCGGTCTCAGTTTTCTACCCCCCACTGTTACGCCAGTTCCAGTTCCAAATATGTAAATGGCGCCAATAAGGTGTCCGAGGGTGTGGTTGTTCTACCAAAATCACACAGAGGGAGATTTCTTATCCTTGTCAACTTCTGATTTCTTCTGGTTCTAGATCTGTCCTGTTAAGCCAATCAAGTTACTCTTTGCTTGACTTGATGGCAGTGAACATGGATAGAACTAAGTGTGTGTTTGTGTGTGTGTGTGTGTGTGTGTGTGTGTGCGCGTGTGCGCGCACGCCCATGCATAATCTGTGTTTCTGTGGTATTGACATAGCTAAAGAGGTGTGTTCTATTTGGAAGAAAGCATCAAATAGGTTAAGCAAAGTTTCTTTTTTTTAAGTCTGTTATTGAATCTGTTACAATATTGCTTCTGTTGTTTATGTTTGGGTTTTGTTATGTTTGGTTTTGGTCAGAGGCGTGGGGGATCTTAGCTCCCCGACCAGGGAACAAACCTGTACCCTCTGCATTGGAAGGCAAAGTCCTAACCACTGGACTGTCCAGGAATTCCCTAAGTAAAGTTTCTGAGAGTGTCAAGATAGTATTTGATAGGTTACTTGGAAGACTAGATTTAAGCAGGTTTTGTGCTGAAATGATAAAAGCACAGTAGAACTGTGTCCCAGCTGGGTGACCTTGGAGTAAACGGCTAGCTTTTCTAGTTATCTAATCCGGACACACTAGGATAATTGTTTATATCACAGAGTTCATTTCTACAACTTTGAATTTTGCAACAGGAGTGGCAAAAATAGTGAAAACAGCTCAAGAAAAATAACATTTATCCTTAATTAGTGCAAAATGAAAAATTTACACAAAGCAATGCAAAAATGATTGCAAAAAGTGATTTTTTTGGCGAATAGTTCCATATAATTTATCTTATGCACAGATTTGGGTAACCGCCTTTTAACTGGAATGTAACACTGTATCATCATCACTCAGAAACTCCTGAGGATGGTTTTGAATGTTGAATAATTGTAACAGCTAGTAAACTTGCATATTTTCTTTAAGAAGGATGATTTTTTATGATTTTTATGGGAAGCTCAGTTGGGCTTCCCAGGTGGCGCTAGTGGTAAAGAATCTGCCTGCCAAGGCAGGAGATGTAAGAGACGTGGATTCAATCCCTGCTTTGGGAAGATCCCCTGGAGTTGGAAATAGCAACCTGCTCCAGTATTCTTGCCTGGAAAAGTCCCGTGGACAGAGGAAGCTGGCAGGCTACAGTCCTTGGGGTCACAAAGAGTCAGAAAGGGCTGAGTATCTGAGCACAGGGAGTTCAATTATGATAATTAAGTGGCACCTTTCTTGTTATAAGACATTTTATCATAATACCTAAGAGGACTTAAGATTTTTTTTTTTTTTTTTTTGGAAATGACAAAGAATTTGTTAAAAGTTTCTGAGCTCACTCTTTATCAAGGATAATATTCAATTTACAATGCTTGAGCAGGGGCTTCCCTGGTGGCTCAGTGGTGAAGAATCTACCTGCAATGCAGGAGACGCATGAGATGTAGTTGTGATCCCTTTGTCAGGAAGATCCCCTGGAGGAGAAAATGGCAACCCACTCCAGTATTCTTGCCTGAAGAATCCCCATGGACAGAGGAGCCTGGCGGGCTATGGTCCATTGGGTCACAAAGAGCTGGACACAACTGCGTGACTGAGCACACATGCATGCATTCTAGAACAGACTCTGAAGGTTAAGGACATGTTTTGATACAACTAGGGAATTAGATTCAAACCTCATTTCTTTGCTCACACACCAGCATCCTCTTCTGGGTGTCCTGTGTGGTCACATCTGTGCTGATGGGACATGTCTTTGACCTCAGGGCTAAAATCTTCTGTCATATGGTTCTTAATCTTTAGTAACCCAAGCTAACCTGCATAGGTTAGAAATTATTTCTCTCCTAAGTTATTTTGTTCTTCCCCAAACATTTACTGGGTACATACTCTCTCGTGAGCACAGAACATGGTACCTGGACATAGCTGGACCCCTGCCCTCATGGAGGTTCAAACTCAGTAGGAGTGGAAACCAGGGGATAAGCAATTATAATACCAAAGGAGGGGTGTGTGGTTTAGGGATGTCCAAGCTGATAAGGAGGTACTAGGAAGAGTAGCTAACCTGAGCCTGCAGAGAGTCTTGAAAGGCTTCATGATAAAATGACATTTATGGAGAGTTACAAAAGTCCGAGAAAGTTATCTAGGTAAAAGGAAAGGACAGAAAAAAAGTGAAGGTGAGGCAGAAACGAAGGCACACAGGTGGTATGAAGGCAAACCAGAGGGGACAACGGCAACAGGAGAGCTGGAGAGGAGCTCTGCCCGAGTCTGAACTGAGGGCACCATGTTCCCTTGCTTGCAATGACAAGGAGCCATCTTCCCACAGACTCGTGACGACTTTGCAATACCACTCAGCCCAAGCACACTGCACAGAGTGGGACCCTGGTCCTTGTCATGTTAGCAGGAATCTGCTGAGGCTCAGCCAGCACAGAGTGGGGCCCCTGATTCTAGAATGTTCCTGCTTTTGCTGTGACTATGCAGCTGTCTCTCTTGTTTTCTTTCCGCTTTGGTTTGATTCCTTTGGACTTAAAGGAAACCTCCAAAATGAGTTTGCGTTTGTAAAAACTATATTCATTTCTGTGTTGTTGTTTTTTTTTCCCCAAATGTTTTATATTCCTGTTTCTGCTTTAAGACAAATTCAAATTCAGACAAACAAAATACCAAGAACCAGTTTACTTTTTCATTTAATGTAGAAAAGCTATACAAAGTGACATGGATACTAAGATATTCACATAGGCATTTCAAAATATAACATGGGAAAGTGTAGACTGCTTCAAAAGAGAATATGTGTTTCTAGAGGAACAACAAAAATGATGAACTAAAACCACTCCCTGGACATAGATTTTATAACCCACCTAAAGGATATTAACTCTGACACCAGTCAGCTATAATAAAGGACTAATTTTATTACAGCCTTTGAAAAGAATCCTACATCCCAAGTGATTATACAACAGCTGTAAAGTTTTGATGTGAGCTCTCTCTAACATAGAGGGTTTTTCCTTATTTCTCATCTGTCTTGTTATGGCTATAGCTTTGACCTTCTTTATGTCACTCATCCAGAGAATACATTAACTCTGTCTTGAAGCTCCTACCTCAGAGTATTTGAAGAAACTACTTGAGTTAAATGTTACCAGAGGGGTTAAATGCTTACGTTACCCTTTGAAAACAAAGATTTCAAAAGGGCATATCTATATACTTCCAGCTACTGTTTTGTTAACATTTGTTCAATTTAATGGCTCTCTTCTTTGAGAGTCCATGATGGGGAAACATGAATTGGCATTCTGTCCAGCAGACCAAGGAAGGACCAAATCTGAGCTGTCCCCTGAACTTATCAAAGCAAATGTTTTCACCTTGTTGTAGGGAGTTCTGTGTGCTACATTCAGCCAGCAACTGCTTGGATTAAGTGCTCGTGGTTTGAAATTGGCTCCATTTCCTATGAATAAAGCCGTGTCCTAGAAAGGCCATTGAGCTTCTCTTTACTAAGTCTTCTCCTCATCTTGTATTGAATGCATATTAAATGCATGGAAAGGAAGGTAACATCTACACAGTATCAAATATGCAATAAATTCAGTAAATTTGATCAAAAGGTTAACTCTGATTTTCTTTAAATTATATATTAAATGATTTCTTTTGAAATAAAAATATTTCAATGGCTGAATGTCTCACCTTAAAACTGTCTCATAGTGTCTCTTTAGATGACTTAGATGATGTCTATATGTTAAAAATAAAGGTAAGAATTGCCAATAAATTTGACCAGAAAGTCAGGGAAGACCATCTAGTTCTAGTCTGAGTTGGCCATCAGAGGTGAGGACCAGCATTGGCCGTCCATGTCAATTAAGTTAATCAAAGACATTCCAAATCACAATTTATATAGGCTGCCGGTAAAACAGGCCGACTAGTCAATAATTCTCTCTAGATTGATTCAACCTCGGTGATATCTTTTATTGTCAAATGTTTTATTTCTATCTACTTTTGAGGAAAAAAAATTCTGAATCTTTTTTTTTTTTTTGGTTTGGTGAATTTAGTCTATTACATGGGAATGATTTCTCTCGAGAGAAGTATATGAAATTACAGGTAGATAAGTGGAAATAAAATGATTATGACTTATCTGTGGTTGGTATTTTCCCAAAGTGGAATTCATTTAAATTAATTCACCATTCAAGAAGGAAATTGTCTTGAGTCAATGGAAGATAACTCCAGCTACCGTCACACAGAGCAACAAGTTTCCAGGTTTAAGATGAGAAGAGAAACAGGTTGTTTGTACTAGTTCCCATTCTTGTTACAACTGTCGTTATGAGAATGGATTCATGTTTGTACTAGTTCCCATTCTTGTTACAACTGTCGTTATGAGAATGGATTCACGTTTGTACTAGTTCCCATTCTTGTTACAACTGTCGTTATGAGAATGGATCACGTTTGTACTAGTTCCCATTCTTGTTACAACTGTCGTTATGAGAATGGATTACGTTTGTACTAGTTCTCATTCTTGTTACAACTGTCGTTATGAGAATGGATTCACGTTGTGCCATTTTCTGTTCCTTTGCTTTTTTTTCTTGTCACAAGAATAAGACATGAGAATCTCAATGGCTAGTGTTATCTGTGAAAGGCAGTAAACTATTCTGCCTTCACCTTTTATGCAGTCTTCTTTTGATGGACTCACTATTCTGTCTCTTTCTCCTAAGTTACCAATGGTGCTAAAAGAAAAGGCGAGAAATGGCTGCCTAATCAAATGAAGAACATTAGAAAGGTCAGAGCTGGAGTCTCGGCCACTGGCTTTCACAGCATGGATGAAACACATTTTTAAAGAAGAACGTATTCTTGTGACAAAGATTGCCATAAGAATAGAATCTATTCATGTGACAATGATTGTGATAGGAATGAAAACAGTGCACACTTCTCTTTCTCTTTATAATCATAGTCAAGTAACTTCCTGTGGGGCCCACTCGGGAGCTGAACTTGAGAATTCTGAAACTGGAGGAGAAAAATCAAAGGAAGAGTGAAGCATAATGAAAGAAGAATCAACATTTAGGTGACCACCCAAGGTAGAGACAAGTCTCAATTACAGAATGTGGGTGGTTTGAAGTAAAGGTCTGGTAAAATTGGTCTGCAGATAAACCACATAGAGTTAAACAGGAATCCTATTTCTATACTTACATTGCTTTTGAAATATCTAACTGTGAACCTTTAATTATGTAAATAACAAAACTGATTTCTAAGTACATGTAAACTTGTAACTAGGTCATTCAAAGAACACAAATATTGATTATTTTTTTTCTGTGACAACAGATGACAAATTACTCATTATTATTATTATTATTTTCTGAGTCTAGCACAGACTCCTAAGCTGAAGCTTGTAGGGCACTCAAATCCCTGTTGAATTAAACTGAGTTAAGAAAAATTGTTAAGAAGTAGTAGTGGACAGCAGTAGCCCTCCCAAGTTTAAAGTGAATTTAAGTGATATTGCAATACGTATGATATTTAAGATATTGGTATCAAAGTAATAATTTAATCAGGAAACCAAGTGATATCTCAAGAGTGCTATGCCTTTATTGAGAAACAAAAACAAGCAATAAAATAAAAAACCTTTGCACTAGCACTCTAACTTAATAATTCACATACTTAGATATTAACCATGTACCTAATGTTTACAACCTAGGGCTTCCCTGGTAGCTCAGTTGGTAAAGAATCTGCCTGCAATGCAGGAGACCCTGGTTTGATTCCTGGGTTGGGAAGATCTACTGGAGAAGGGATAGGCTACCCACTCCAGGATTCTGGCCTGGAAAATTCCATGGACTGTATAGTCCACAGGGTCTCAAAGAGTTGGATACAACTGAGTGACTTTCACTTCATTTTTCACTTAATATTTACAATCAGATGTGTGGTCCTAGCCTCTGCAGTCCTACTTCTCTCCAGTAACTCTTTGACAATGCACTGTCCATTTGTCTGAAGTTTGTAACAACAACAACAATAAAAAAAAAAAAAGAGAAAGAAGTAGAGTCATGTATATTTATACTTGTGCTTATGATTTTTTAAATTGAGATGTAATTGAATATAACATTATGTTAGTTTCAGGTATACGGCGTAGCGATTGGATATTTGTATATATTGTGAAATGATCACCACAGTAAATCTGCTTGGCATTTGTCACTATACATAGTTACAAAATTTTTTTTCTTGTGCTCAGAATTTTTGACATCGATTCTCTTAGCAATTTTCATATATGTACTACAGTACTATTACATACAGTCATCATGCTCTACATTACACTCCCAGGACTTATTTACTTCATAATTGGAAGTTTACAGCTTTTGACTCCCCTTACCTGTTTTGCTCACCCCTCATCCCTCACCTTGGGCAACTACCAAGATATTCTCTCTATTTTGAATTTAGGTAGTTTTTGTTTTAGATTCCACATATAAGTGAGATCATATGGTGTTTGTCTTTCTCCATCTGACTTATTTCACTGAGCACAGTGCCCTCCAGGGCCATCCATGCCATTGCAAATGGCATATTTATGATTTTTTATTAGTCTTATACATATTGGGAAGGGATAATCAATAACAGACTGACTTCTAGACTTCAAAAGACAAGGATTTGATTGATTAAGATTTTTTGTGTGGTTTTATATGAGTATTTTGAACAAAGAGCAGCAGATTTATCATCCACAACTTGAGACCACTAAGTTTACTTATCCCAGACAATGTGGGTTGCTTTTCCATTTTCAGGAATATCCTCAAAGATCAAGGCTGAATCTTAGCTTTAAGCATAAACATTAGTTCCAAAATTGTTGTCCATATGCTATATTGGTATTTACATTGCGTGATGTTATATAACAAAAGAAGCAAGCCCTGCAAGTTCTGGAATACACAGACTTGGAAAAGAACGGTAAAGTTCAGTGCAAACTCCTACATGTATTATACTTTTAAGTTTGCCATCACAAGATGAATAAACAGGAAAATTCCTTGGCTGGAATTTAGACTGTTAGCTCCTTGAAGGAAGGGACAATACTTTGTCTTTTTAAGCTGTTAAACATTTTATTTATGTATAGTTGGTATATAATGTGCAGTGGCGCTAGTGGTAAGGAACCCACCTACTAATGCAGGGGGACATAAGAGATGCTAGTTTGATCCCTGGGTCTGGATGATCCCCTGGAGGAGGATCATGGCAACCCACTCCAATTTTCTTGCCTGTAGAATCCCATGGACAGAGGAGCCTAACAGTTTACAGTCCATGGGGTCACAAGAGTCAGACACAACCGAGCACCTACCAACAGCTACCAGCTATTCACCCAGAGGTGCTCAAAACCAGAAAAGTCTAATATGTGCTTTCATTTATCTTTGAAATCTTTCTACTCTATAAGAGAGAAGCATTTTTCTCTCTTAGCCTTCTTAAGTGTTGCAAAGAGCATTTATATTCTTAATTGATGTTCTTAAGGCATGTCAGTTTTTGTCTTTGTCATTTAGAAACCATGATTCTCAAATAAGTTTGGGTACATCAGCTGCCTAAGGGGGTGGCCCTGGGTTTGAGGCAGAAGCAGGAGCACCCATAACATCTTGAGAGTAAACAAAAAGCAAAACGACATGAAAGAGATTTCGATACGATCTGGAATTCCTTGAGGAGGCCAAGTCCCATTCAATACCTTTAAAGCCAGTATGAATGCTTAGAGATTGTGACTTTTTAGTACGTGACCATTTGTTTTAACCTTCTACCTTATTTTTTAAATTTAAATATTCAAATTAACCTTTATTTTTCCACAGTCTTAGAGATTGTCCTTGAAACATAATGTCAAAGAATCTGGCTTATGGGGTAGCATTTTAGCACAATAATTTTCACTTTCACATTTTAGCACAATAATCTTCATCTTATTATGAAAATGTAAAGTCATTTTACAAATTTAATCTGATGAAAAATTTAAAAACTTTTAGAGTCAAGAACACATTAGGTGTAGTCATGGAGGAGGAGCCAGTGATTGAGGGAAGAAAGACACCATCCTCCTCCTCTCATGGACACAGTTTTGAGAAATTTAGAACCAGATGTTAATTTATGGGCCTACTCTACCTTTTCAGACTGGGTGAACATTAATCAGAAACTCTTCAGAACAAAACAGGAAAAGATATTTTTCTATCGTCTTATCTCTCTTCAATTCAGCAAAATAATTGACTTAAGTATCATTTTTACCACAGTGTGGCTGGGAGGTGAAACACTTTTAATTTCAGACAATCTTGATTTTTCAGGGACCCATAGCATCCTTTATTAAGCTTGGTCCAAATGGAGAAACTCAACTGATGAAATCCCTGGTAACTGGGCAAATAGCCTCTGCTTATATATGGTCAATGGTATGGAATTATTTACTTTTCAAGGAAATCCATTTTACTTTGCAATAATTCTTTTTTAAAATATTTATTCTTATTTATTTCGCTGTGCTGATCTTAGTTGCAGCATGCAAGGTCTTCCATCTTCATTGTGGCATGCAAGATCTCGAGTTGCAGCATGCAATCTCTTAGTTGCGGCACGTGGGGTCTAGCTCTCCAACCAGGGATCAAGCCAGGTTCCCTGCATGGGAAGGTGGAGTCTTAACCACTGGGTCACCAGAGAAGTCCCTTATTTTTGAATAATTGTTACTGATAGAACATTCTTTCTGATCAAACACAAACTGCTTCCCTAGAATTTCCAACCCTTACATTTGTTTCCACTTTCTAGAACTTCACATTAAATTTCACATGGAGAACATTCATATGTATGGCATGCTGAGTTTCAAAATCAAACGTTCTAAGCTTCTTCAGCTACTCCTTACAGGTAATGGTTGTGAGACTTCTCTTTTTTGACTCTTTTTGAATGCTCTCTAGATTGCCAATGTCTTCCTAAGGTACACTGGATAGAACTAAACGTATGTATCAAAATGTCATCTGAATAACAAAGAGTATGACGGTTCTTTCACCTCCTTTAATCTGAAAACTGTGCTTCTTATGATATAGCCTAGAATATCTCTCTTTTTAGCACTTGCTAAATAAGCTCAAAAGAATCTAAAAATCCAAGTGTTTCCCACCAAGAACTTCTGACACATCAACGCCTCTTCCTTCTTCTGTACTAGTGCAAGCACTTGAAGGGAAAAATAGCTATTTAAGGACATTGTTCATATTTTTCTAGGGTGATAAAATCAAGGTGTTTTGGGATTAGATACAACTTTAGAAGTCATCTAATACAATCTTTAAACTTCACAAAAGTTTGAAAGTCTGGAGAAAATAAGTGCATTGAGCAAAGAACATGTGACTATGTGTTGAGGTAGGACTAGGTCCTCAATCTTTGGTTTCGCTGAAAAGAGAAATATTGTCTAATACCTCCTTGACTAAGACAGAAAAGGAATAGTCTATTGACCTTTAGTAAAGCAGACTGGTTGAGCCCACAGGTTGATATTAACCATTATTATTTTTGAATGAATGTAAGTAAGTTATATCCAGCTAGAGATGTGCATGGCAAAAGGCAACTTGATTATTTCTTTAACATCAAAGTGTAGAATTATTTTACCATCTTCTAAATGCTCGGCCCCTGGCCACTTTGGGGTCTCCAAATGATTATGCTACTCTCTCTCTCTTTTTTTCTTTTTACTTCTTTCAAGCAGTGCAAGGACAGAGTAGCAGAAAAAGATGCAGTAGACCAGGAACAGGAAACCGCAGAAGAGAAACTGTTTCTTTATCTTGCTCTCTGGCAGTTACTCCTCTTATAACAGTGAGAGCGGGCAGGAGGTGCGTTTCTGTCAGATAAGCAGCAAGACGGGCTTTCGTGGGGTTGGGGATAAACTCCCTGAACATTTAGAATTCACTTTCAGGAGAAAGAAAATTTCAGGATTACTGAGAGAAGTATAGAATTGTGCCCCAAGTTAGCTGTTAATAGTGGGAGGCAGAAAAGTATAACACAGTTGATCAAAAGTCTGTCTGCATAACCCAACTGCCTGTGAAAATGAAGATATTCAGATACTAATTCCACGGGTGTGGAGCGCTTCCAGTGCTTTCAAGAAATGCTCCCCAAGACACAGTGGTGTAAAGTCAAGGATAATAATCACTGGTGAGAGGTGGAGGGCTTGGGCTGTGCAGTTAGCCTGCTCGTTTGCATCAAAGTTGATCTCTTACTATATGTCTTTGCACAACCCCTCTAAGCTCCATCTCCTGGATTTAAGTTGGAAATAATATTGGGAACAATATTATTATTATGAAACAACTTTAGAAACCTGTGTAAGTGAAATAAAATCATACTTCTAAAGGACTTAGTACAGTGTCACACCAGGTACCCTGTAAGTCTTCCATGCATAGTGATAATCCTGGGTATTTAGAAGTTTCTCTAAATGCTATCTTTATAAATATGATAATATTTAGATTATACATAGAAATATTATGATCTAAATGAGGGTGAGATAGTTGGATGGTATCACCGACTTAGTGGACAATTGAGTTTGAGCAAACTCAGGGAGATAGTGAAGGACGGGGAATCCTGGCATGCTGCAGTCCATGGGGTTGCAAAGAGCCAGACACGACTTAGCGACTCAACAACAACCACAGCAGCTATATATATATATGTAAATATATATACCTCCACACATGCATATATAAAGATATATATTAAATATTTTTGGGCTTCCCTCGTAGCTCAGTCAGTAAAGAATCTGCCTGCAGTGCAGGAGACCCAGGTTTGATCCCTGGGTCGGGAAGATCCCCCGGAAAAGGAAATGGCAACCCACTCCAGTATTCTTGCCTGGAAAATCCCATGGGTCGAGGAGCCTGGCAGGCTATATAGTCCATGGGGTTGCAAGAGTTGGACACGACTTAATGACTAAACCACTGCCATATTAAATATTAGGGCTTTCCTAGTGGCTCGGACAGTAAAGAATCTGCCTCCAATGCAAGAGCCAAGGGTTTGATCCATGGGTCAGAAGGATCCCCTGGAGAAACGAATGGCAACTCACTCTAGTATTCTTGCCTGGAGAATTCCATGGACAGAGGAGCCTGGCAGGCTATAGTCCATGGGGTCACAAAGAGTAAGACACAACTGAGCAACTAACACTTTTATATTAAATATTAGATATATAACATCTAAATAGTATCATATATATCTGATTTTAAAGTAGTATCATATATATTCATACATAAATTATATACGTACACATCTGGAATGTGGGCAGTAAAGTGTGGGACTCAGCTGAGAGAGGCTGGATTTTATGGGCAGGCAAACAGGATGTAGTATCTCAGAGCAGCAGAAAGGGCTGAAGTAAACTCCTTGTTGTTAAAGAATAGTCTGGAATACTGAGTAAACTATTGGAATACTGTGTAAACTATTAAAAGGAGATCAAGTATTCCAGGAGGTTAATATACACCAAACACTTGCTGTGTCTCTTTATTTTATTTAATACTCCAACCCAATTTATGAAGTTGGTACTAATTTTATTCCATTTTCAAACAGGGCAGTCAGGCCTTGGACTAGTTACATCCTTGTGAGATTAGACGGCTAGCAAGCGGTGGAGTCTTTCAAACACATCGGGTCATTGTCTTTTAGATCAGGAAGTTACAGTTGAAGACCTCCTGTCACCTAGTGTTGATGTACCCACATTACAGGCTTTGTTTATTTGAGAACTGAAGAATTTTACATGGTCAAAGTAAAGCCTGATGTTGTAAGGAACAACATTGCTTAAGAACCTGGATTGTTAGGTCCATGAATCGAGATATGGTTAGATAGCATCACCGACTCAATGGACATGAATTTGAGCAAACTTCAGGAGACAGTGGAGGACAGAGAAGCCTGGCGTGCTGCAGTCCATGGGGTCTGAGTCAGACACGACTTAGCGGCTGAACAACAACAGAAGACATTTCACATGCAAAGTTTTAGAGGAAACTTAAGATTCTGAAGGGAAAGTAACAATACTTGTCACCGCACCAACCAACACATGTGACCAGAAGCTATCATGCTGTTTAGTCTTCAGAAAAACTGAGGTTGGCACTTTATCAGGTGTGCAATCATGGATGAATTTTTTAGCCTCTGGGAAGTGAGCTTTATTTCCTCTTATGCATAATTGTGATAAAGTTTCACAGTTTTCAAATTTTGTAATGCATTAGAAATAATACATATTCAAAATATCTAGCACAGTTCTTGGCACATGTGAGAGGCTCAGTGCGTAATAATGTACTTGCTTCATGTGTACATTTAACTTACCTAAAAGCAACTATGGAGAGAGAAGAGGGGAGAGGAGGAAGTAGGGGGGAGGGGCAGGGAGGGGGGGCAGGAGGAGGAGGGAAAGAAAAGCTTAGACTGAAAGCAGAGAGAGAGAGGAAGTTAATAATGGTTGCTTAAGTGTCTACTCCTAGACACTACAAGTGCAATTTAAGTGGCTTTATGGGAGTCATTTTGGCTTAATTTCATTCTTACACATTGTCTTAAAAAAGTGAAAAGTGAAATGCACTTCACTGAATTAGTGGTAATAAAAATATTAAAATAATAGTATAATAACACGACAACAGGTAACGACATAATAAATGTGTTTCTATTTTAAAAGTATTAATGAGGACTCAATGAGACTGAGATGTAGAATGTCTGGCCAGCAAGTGATGTTCTGAAATGTGAATTCTCTTCTCCATTGTTGCAGACACATCCCCTTCAAATTCCTAAAGTGTCACTCACTTGTCAGAACCTTCCAACAGGCCACCGAATTATGATTTATATATCATAGATTTTCCCCACCCCCACATTTTGTTGTTCAGTCTCCGAGCTGTGTCCGACTTTTTGTGGCCCCACGGACTGCAGCAGCCCAGGCTTCCCTGTCCTTTACCATCTCCTGGAGCTTGCAAAACATGTTTGTTAAGTTGGTGATGCCATTCAACCATCTTGTCCTCTGCCGTTCCCTTCTCCTACTGCCTTCTATCTTTCCCAGCATCAGGTGCTTTTCCAGTGAGTTGGCTCTTTGCATCAGGTAGCCAAAGTACTGGAGCTTCAGCCTCAGCATTAGTCCCTCCAATGAATATTTAGGACTGACTTCCTTTAGGATTCACTGTTTGGATCTCCTTGCAGTCCAAGGGACTCTCAAGAGTCTTCTCTAACACCACAGTTCAAAAGCACCAATTCTTCGGCGCTCAGCTTTCTTTATAGTTCAGCTCTCACATCCATACATGACTGCTGGAAGAACCATAGCTTTGACTATAGAATGTTGAGAATTTCTGTGAAATGATTTGATTATCTGCTTTCACAGATCACTAAGACAGAATTATTTTCTTAGTGATTATGAACTTAGTTTTGGAGGCAGAGGAGATTTTTAACTTATATTGAAATATGAGAACATTTAACTTACATCTTTTAATTTACTTCAATTCCAAAATTAGTCATAATCTATTATTGTTCTGGTCTGCCTGTGATATCTAAGTCTGTCTTTCACTCCCTAAATGTTTGTCATCTAAGTTTGTTGCAGTTTTAGGGTTTTTTGGGGGGGGGGTGGTTAACAATTAGATTTTTTAAAATTAATTTATTTTTTATTGAAGGATAACTGCTTTACATAATTTTGTTGCTTTCTGTCAAACCTCAACCATGAATCAGCCGTGGGTATACATACATCCCCTCCCTTGTGAGCCTCCCTCCCATCTCCCTCCCCATCCCACCCCTCTAGGTTGATACAGAGCCCCTGTTTGAGTTTCCTGAGCCAGACAGCAAATTCCCGTTGGCTATCTATTTTACATGTGGTAATGTAAGTTTCCATGTTAGTCTTTCCATACATCTCACCCTCTCCTCCCGTCTCTCCATGTCCATAAGTCTATTCTCTATGTCTGTTTCTCCAGTGTTGCCCTGTAAATAAATTCTTCAGTACCATTTTTCTAGATTCCATATATGTACGTTAGAATACAATATTTATCTTTCTCTTTCTGACTTACTTCATGCTGTATAATAGGTTCAAGGTTCATCCACCTCATTAGAACTGACTCAAATATGTTCATTTTTATAGCTGAGTAACATTCCATTGCATATATGTACCACAACTTCTTTATCTATTCATTTGTCAATGGACATCTAGGTTGCTTCCATGTTCTAGCTATTGTAAATAGTGCTGCAATGAACAATGGGATACATATGTCTTTTTCAATTTTAGTTTCCTCAGGATATATGCCTAGGAGTGGGACTGCTGGGTCATATGGTGGTTTTATTCCTAGTTTTTAAAGGAACTTCCATATTGTCTTCCATAGTGGCTGTATCAATTTACATTCCTACCAACAGTGCAAGAGTGTCTCCTTTTCTCCACACCCACTTCAGCATTTATTGTTTGTAGACTTTTTGATGATGGCCATTCTGACCAGTGTGAGGTGATATCTCATTGTAGTTTTGATTTGCATTTCTCTAATAATGAGCGATGTTGAGCATCTTTTCAGAAAATATGGAATGCTTCACAAATTTGCATGTCATCCCTGCACAGGGGCCATGCTAATCTTCTCTCTATTGTTCCAATTTTAGTATATGTGCTGCAGAAGCAAGCACAAGTTTGTTACAGTAACTGTTTTTGTTACTGATGTTTTATAGTAAAGTATAAAGGGAAAAGCAATGATAGTGTTGCCACAGTTTCAGAAACATAGTGGAGCCACCCCAGAACTTTGTCTCTCTTCTCCCTTCCCCAGGATTAAGGCTTTGGAACTTTACTAATTGTTAAAGTCATAATTATCCTCCTCCTCTCCCCTTTCTTCTCTTTCTTCTTCCATTCCTGTAGTGACATTTTGGGTGGTCAGATCTGAGAGCTCTATCTTGGGTTATATGAGAGCGAATGAGAATGGTCAAATGGACCATGGAGTAAAGACCAGGGGTTAAAGAGATGCCCCAAGTGTCATCTTGAAAGGTCAAGGATGGCAGGTGCCTCCATGAAGGTTGCTGTGACTTAACAGCAGACAGAGTTCAGGCACAGGTCAGCAAAGCTATGGGGAGATCCATATTCATGGCTACCTTGATCCATTCAAAAACAATTCCCTTAAGTCTTCTCCCCACAACTGGTGCTTTTGAATCATTAGGGGAACTAACAGCCCCTCAATACACGTCTGTCTGTCAAGGATGATAATATAAACAGGCTAATGATTCATTGGGTGGGCTGGGAAGAGAGCTTTATTGGTCCAGAATCATTTTTCTCTCTGATCCTATCACGTTTCTTATTGTCCTGTAGCCCCTCCAATTTTGCTAGGTCCCAGGATTCCTGCAGGTTTCCCAGGTGGCACAAGTGGTAAAGAATCTGCCGGCCAACAAAGGAGATGCAAGAAACCCGAGTTCCATTCCTGAGTTGGGAAAACCCCCTGCAGAAGGATGTGGCAATCCACTCCAGTATTCTTGCCTGGGAAATTCCATGGACAGAGGAGCCTGGTGGGCTACCGTCCATGGGGGTCACAGACAGATGCGACTGAGCACACACATAGGATTCCTGCTCATGGTTTGGGTGGCCCTGTGCTCTAAACCTCCTCCTGGTGGCATGACCCAGGGACTCTGCTGTCCTTTGTCTCCTCCTTCCAGCTGCCCCTTGCACTTGGATTTGTGCGTTCTCCCGTAGCCTGCTGGTGGGAAAGGACAGTCTCCTCAACTCGCTGCTTCCTTCCTGATGCTGAGGATAGGCACCCTAGCCATGTGAGCTCTTAGGTTTTTGTTGCAAACACCATGGAGAACTTACACAATATTACAAAAATAAAAACTATGAGTATGATACTAAGGTAATGGAACTCTATAAAATATTTGCCTACTGGACTGCTCCTACCCTTGTACAAGCATCTATATTGTATGTCCTATCTTCTTCAAAACAAGGCCTAATTTCAAGAAGATTCAAAGAGACTCATATGTGCCCATTTCTCCTAATTTGTCTCTGAAATGGGAAAGATTAGGGTGCTGCCTTTGTTTATTGTGGCCCTGACTTAGTTTTAATTACACTGCCCCAGTATTTTGCAGCATGTTCCCTAATTTGAGGTTGTGTGATGTTTCCTTGTGATTAAAATCAGGGTATGCATTTTTAGCAGGAATAGCATATAAATGATATTGTCCTTTAGAAGGTAGATCATATTACTATACCCTACCAATTACTGGGCTTCCCAGGTGGCTCAGAGGTAAAGAATTTACCTGCCAATGCAGGAGATGCAGGTTCTATCTCTGAGTCAGGAAACTTCCCTAGAGGAGGGCAGGACAACCACTCCAATATTCTTGCCTGGAGAATCCCATGGACAGAGGAGCCTGGCAGGCTATGGTCCATGGGGTCAGAAAAGAGTCAGACATGACTTAGCAACTAAATACCACCACCAGTTACTAGTGGTAATGTTCACTTTTGTCATTTATTTAAGATGACATCTGCCAGGTTACTCTGTAATTGGTAAGTACCTTATACAAAGATACCTTGGAATCTCACCTCTTCAAATGTTCAATTTTATGTGTTTTATTATGTGTGTATATATATACTATTTTAGCAAAATGGTGAATGCATATAACTTATGAGTAACTTATCTATACACACATAGTGCTCAAATGCTCATTTTTTTTTTTTTTATTGATAGCACTTTCTGGCCAAATTTGTTTCAGAAACCACTGTTCTATTTCCTTTCCTTCCTTAGGCTTAACAGGAGATCTCCCCATTGTTTCTTACAAGAAAATTTCGATTGCCGACTCTTTATTATAATAGTATAATTTCCCCTTATCTACATTTTATACTGTCTTGGACCTGTATGCATTTGAAATAGACTGCTTCATCTGTTTGCTAGTTTTTTTCAAATATTTTATTTGATCATCAATACTTTTGTTTTGCCACACCACGCAGCTTACGGGATCTTGTTCCCCAACCAGGGATTGGACGTGGGGTCTCAGCAATGAAAATGTAGAGTCTTAACCACTGGATCATCAGGGGAGTCCCATATTTGCTAGTTTTATTAATAAAAGCACTCTCATTTATTACCATTCCTCAGTGCCCAGTGTATTTATCTAGATTTTAGGGTTGTCAAAGTTTATCTCTTAAATGTTATATATGTCATATTCTATATATTTTTTATTAGGCTGTGTCCTCTGAAGGTAGCATCTGTGTTTGGTTTATTTCTCTACCTGCCATAATATGAACATAATACCATGCACATAAAAAGCTCTCAATTAGGCTTTGTTTATTGACTGAGTAAGCAGATAAACATCTGGTACAATGTTTGCACAGTGAGGAATCACAGTTACTTTGGTTCAATGACTGTGGCAGACACTCTTGGATGGCTAACCAAGTCACCATTTCCAACTTTTTTCTAGCCAACTTCCAGTTAGTGTTGGGCATATGACATAGTTCTAGCTAATGAAAGAGAAGGGGAAGTCTGATATGCAGTTCTGGGAAAATTTTCTGTTTTTCTCCTGTAGCCACTGAATTTGTGCTTTCTTCCAGCTCTTTGCCTCGGATGTAGAGGTGATGGCTGGGCTGCAGCAGCCATTTTAAGACCATGAAGGATAGACAAGAGAAAAGCATTGCTATTGATCTTTACATTTTTCAACTGAAGAAGCAAAACCAAGAACTATTTACTTTTGAGCATCTTGCTATATAAGAAAACAAATACAAATTGGTGTAAACCATTATATCTAGATATCTTTCTACCCATTCAGCTAAAATATTCCTGACTTACACTCTGATAGATCAGAGAAGCAAATACTGTTCTTTGATTTATTCATAAATTCTTCTCTGAGAAGGGGATGTTTCATGATCATTTTTGAGTTGGAAAACTGACCTGGGATATTTTAATTAGAAGAAATTCCCATATGCATTTCTGCTTCAGATGCTGTCTGGGTATGGGGATAAAATAAGCAATATAAGAGGAGCTTATTTCCGGGATCTGCTGGTGGAGGGGTTGTGGGATGTCAGAGATGAGGACAGTGACCTATGCCAACGTAAAACTTGAACAGCTGGCCACAGGAAGACCCAACTCATAACAGGACAGGGAAACATGGCATTTAGGTAAAGATAATGTGGCAGGCAGATCAGAAGCAGGGACATCTTAAGAAAGAAAGGGGAAACCTGCCAAAACCATTGGGGATGTTATGAAATTTGGGGCAGTGGGGTACAGTAAGAGCTCAGAGTCTACGAGTTCAGAAAGTTGGAATTAAAACCTTCTGGGATTCAAAACTCATGCTGCTACCTACTAGCTGAATAAGCTGGTGAATTCATGTCCTTTCTGAAGCTCAGTCTCCTGTCTGTCTAATAAGAGATGTTTTATTACCTTTTGTGAGGTATGCACCTCAAGAAAGATGAAATAATTACTCAAATAGGGAGTGTTGGAAAGTTTTAAAGAAATAACATTATTGATAACAAACTGTAGTCCAACCTGAGGGCAATTTTACATGGCATGTTCTACATGGATGTGGAAGAGAATTCCTAAAGATATAATTTCCCTTTGAGGCCCAGCCAGAGAAAGGGATGGTTTTTAATATAAGGTGTACCTCAAGCCTCAGCATTTTTTGTAGTTTTGTGTGCTTGGGTCTCAACAATGTTGAATTAAAACCTCTGGTTTTCTGCTCAGTTTCGGAGGCCATGGTAGGAAAATTCAGTTCCCATAATCTTAGCAGTTTAGACCTCCTGATGGTTTTTAAGCCAATAGAGGTTGATGAATGTTACCTTTTGGTCTTTTCACCTGTTTTAATTGAGGAAACTTCTGTAAAATGCTGGTTTTGGTTCCAGCACACTCACTAGTCAGGGTTACTACTCAAAGCCAAACTCATTCAGCCAACAGCACTAAAAATACTCTTGGTTTCTGCCAGTCAATTTTCTTGTATTTTCACAATTAGTTGTTCTGCCTGGAAACTGCCTGCCAAAATGCAAATATCGTCCAAGGGCTGATGGAAATTTGAGAATGTGCTAAGCTGTGTAAGGTTTAAGAGCAACATTATTCATTCACTATTTGAAATATTTAAACAAATGTAAATCAAAAAAAAAAAAAAAGAGAGATGAAATCTCATTATAAGAATGAATGGCTGCTTTCCACTCTTTCTACAATATAGGCTTGATCCCCATTTACATACCATTTGTAATATTAATATGATTGCAGTGAAATAAATCACATCCTTCACTTTTACATTTTTAATTACATTCTACTGCATTTGTTCTTTTGTTTATAGTTAACTAATAAAATATTTATTACATCTTACATATATGATAGTCGTTCTGTAGTTTAATCAGATTTTACACATAATCTTTTCTCCCTCTTTTAGTATCTTTTTTATGACCCTACGCACCCCAGGATGTTGTTTTATGGAAACCTCATTATTTTTTAATGCATGGCTATTTATTAATGTATTGTGTATATAACACACTATGCATTTCTTTGAATTGATGAATACATTTACATCCACTTGAGAATAAAAATTCCCTGAAGAGCCAATCTCACATTTCTCTCGCTGTGCCAGAAGCCCATATGATTATTTTTTCTTGTTTTGTTGAGGAATGAAGAGTGAAAAGAAGAGAAGAAAAAGGCAAAGAAAAAAAGAGAGAGACAACGAGTAGTTTTTTTAAGTTTCATTTTCTGAGAAACCTTTCTCCTGAGGTCAAAAATGAATGCCTCACTGCAAAATGGAATTTTCAGAGCATGCAAATTAATTTACCCTTTGCAAATTCTTATATTTGATATGCATTTTATGTTGAGCACTTGACCCACTGTTTCTTCAGTTCTTTTCCATTGTGTTTGCTGAATTACCTCCTCCATTGCTTCACCATATTGCACTTAGAGGATTAGATATTAATTGCATTAAGAGTGATGATCACAGTTAACTACAATAGCAGGTAGCACTGAATGTAATCTTACAGCTATAAACAACAACAACAACAAAAGATTATCATCGAAAACCCTGCTACTAACCAGGAACCCAACTCCTCATAACTCAGGGAGTCTTTGTGAACCGCAGAGTAAGCAAGACAGAAGCAATCTCTCTCTCCCAGGTTAATTCATCCACCTTTTGCATTATATGAGAATTTTTCTGGAGGTTGCTGGGGGTAGGCCCTGGCTATGTGTCTTGCTAAGCATCCTCCTCATGACCTTTGAAATCTTTTGAGGATACTACTCCAGGCTCTGTCTGTACTAGCACAGAACAGCATTCAGGTTAACTGACTGGGGAGACCAATGACCTTAGCAGATTGACTCTTTGTTCTGTGAGCAAGAGTCCGGTTTAGGTGGAAGACTGGCAGAAGGCTGGAGAGCATGACTGAGGTTTTTTTTTTCTCTTCATTCTCTAGACAGAGTCATTTTGGATACAGTAGAGAAAATGTGATAGAGAGAAAAAAATGTTCTCATATTATTTTCTCTCCCTTCCTACCTTGCATGGTTTTGCCTGACATCCTCAGTGGGCTGCACACGCACAGTCCCGTTGGAGGTGTTTCCATGTCAACTCCCTATGTTCTAAATGCTTCTCGATTTCTAAGGAATATATTTAATTTTCATATGGTATGAAGAGGGTGCTGGGCAGGAAATATATTGTGACCTCCAATTTCAATAAGCAAATGTGTCAATTGTCACTGTGTATTCGGGGACTAGGAATATAAAGTGCTTTCTAAGACAGAATGTACTAAATGGAAGGTTACCATTGAGTCACAGACAGACCCCCATGTATGTTCATCAAGCTTGATGTTTTCTAACCCAACTGATCTTTCAGGCCTGTTCTTCCACAAGGGTTGATGCAGGATCCTTTGGCAATTAGGGGGAACTCTGGATACTTTCTTACTCCCTGTGGGCAATATTCCCCAGGGCATTCAAGTTTCAGAGGCTTTCCGGGTGTTGTGCTGACGTGTCTCTGGCTTAGGGATGCTCAGAGATCTACCTGGGTGAGGCACATGCCACCTCTATGCTCTTCTCAGACCCAAGTCATGAGAGATAGTTTTTTTAAAAAATTTTATTGAGTGACTAACAAATGTTTCAAGATAAATACCTAGAATTTTCTCAAAGAATCTAAGTGTAGATCAAATGATATGGTTCATTTGCTGCCCAGAGTCACTTAAATTATTAGAACCTCAAGATCCTCATGCTAAAGTAGGACTGGTCATAATAAAGTCGCCCCCCCCCCCAATGTTAGCTCTCAGTATGACGGAACATTTTTTACTCTTATGTCTTTGCTTTTTCCTCCATTTGGCCTCTCCCTTGCCATTTCAATATGCTCTAGTTTCCCACAAAAATAATGTCTTGACAGCTTCTACCATCTCCAATCTTTCAAATTTTTTGCAGATGAGTCTAAACTTTTGTTCTTACCTACCCCTCACCTCTGGTTACTTCACTGGACCAGAACTCCAGGTACTAGTTTCCAGAGCAAATTCAGTCTCCAGGAAATGTTAACTTCCTCCCTATATTTTTTTTCCCCTTCTCTTCTGTGCTCCAGAAATTAGCATTTTTAAATTTTTTTTTTTTTTGAGAGATTTTAGCTTCACAGTGAGATGGAGAAGAAGGTACAGAGATCTCCCCTATATTCTCTGCAACTGCACATGTATGGCTTCTCCCACTACCAGAATCCCCAGAGGTTACGTTTGTTACAACTGATGAACCTATAAGGACACATCATCATCACCCAAAGTCCATAGTTTGCCTTCGGGTCCACTCTTGGTACACATTCTATGGGTTTGAACAGTGATATAATGACACGTATCCGTTATTATGGATATATAGCTCAGTCAGTAAAGAGTCTGCCTGCTCAATTCCTGGGTTGGGAAGATCCCCTGGAGGAGGAAATGGCTACCCACTCCAGTATTCTTGCCTGAAAAACCCCACCGAGAGAGGAGCCTGGTGGGCTACAGTCCACGGGGTCGTAAGAGTCAGACATGACTGAGCGACTAAGCACACATCTGTCATTATAGTATCACTCAGAGGATTTTCACTGTCCTAAAAATCCTCTGTGTTCCTTACCCATCTCCCTGACCACCACTGCCCCTGACAACTACTGATGTTTTTTCCTGTCTCTATAGTTGTACCTTTTCCAGAACGTGCTATAGTTGGAATCATACAGCACGTAGTTTTTCCAGATTGGTTTCTTTCACTTAATAATATGGATTTAAGTTTCCTCCATGTCCTTTCATGGCTTCATAGCTAATTTCTTTTCAGTGCTGAATAATAAATATCCCATTGTCCAGACATACCACAGTTTGTATATCCATCCACCTACTGAAGGACAGTTGATTGTTTACGAGTTCTGACAACTATGAATAAGTTGCTATAAACATCCATGTGCAGCTTTTTGTGTGGATATAAGTTTCCAATGCATTTGAGTTAATTCCAACAAGTGTGATTTCTGGATAGTATGGAAATTATGTGTGCTCAGTCCAACTTCTTTGGTTCCGTGGACTGTAGCCCACCAGACTCCTCTGTTCACGGAAATTTCCAGGAAAGAATACTGAAGTGGGTTGCCATTTCCTCCTCCAGGGGATCTTCCCAACACAAGGATCGAATACATGTCTCTTGTTTCTCCTGCACTGGTAAGTGGATTCTTTACCACTAGCGCCACCTGAGAATTCACTTTCTTCCTTCTAAATTTGGTGGTGTCCTCTCAGGATAATCGACACCTAGTCTCTGCAGCATCTCCCACTTGCTCGGCTTGTCTCCTTTAGACCATCTGCTGTGGGGCCCCTCCCGTGTGGCTCACTCTTTCTTCATTCTCTTGTCCTCCAGCTTAGAGCGCAGCGCTGCATTCTGTTTTCTCAGGGCACAGTCTTTCCCTGAAATACTCTTTAGCGATTTATAAACGCATACTTATTTATTTTTTCGTGTAATATTTTGTCTGGGGACCGTGTTTTAGGGTTGTTGTTCACTGATGGGTCAGTAGCTCAAACTTTCCCCCTTATCCACCTGCAGCTGCTGTATCCTTGCAGCCTGAAAGCAGAAAGTACTGCTCCTGACACAGAGTTACTGGTCAACAATAGGTGCCCAATGAGTGAATGAATGAATGACTGAATGACATATATACACTGTTGCTATCAGCATGCTTTTGAGAGTTAGCATTTTGAATTGGAGGAGTAGGATTAACATTTATACACTCAGTTCAGTCCTCAGTCATGTCCGATTCTTTGCAACCCCATGGACTGCAGTACGCCAGGCTTCCCTGTCCATTGCCAACTCATGGAGCTTACTCAAACTCATGCCCATTGAGTTGGTGATGCCTTCCAACCATCTCATCCTCTGTCATCCCCTTCTCTTCCCGCCTCCAGCATCAGGGTCTTTTCCAAAGAGTCAGTTATATGCATCAGGTGGCCAAAATATTGGAGTTTCAGCTTCAGCATCAATTCTTCCAAAGAATAGTCAGGACTGATTTCTGCTAGGATGGACTGGTTGGATCTCCTTGCAGTCCAAGGGACTAAGAGTCTTCTCCAACACCACAGTTCAAAAGCATCAATTCTTCAGTGCTCAGCTTTCTTTACAGTCCAACTCTCACATCCATACATGACTACTGGAAAAACCAAAGCTTTGACTAGCTGGACCTCTGTTGGCAAAGTAAGGTCTCTGCTTTTTAATATGCTGCCTATGTTGGCCGTAATTTTTCTTCCAAGGAGCAAGCATCTTTTAATTTCATGGTTGCAGTCACCATCTGCAGTGATTTTGGAGCCCAAGAAAATAAAGGCTTTCACTGTTTTCATTGTTTCCCCATCTATTTGCCATGAAGTGATGGGACCAGATGCCATGATCTTAGTTTTTTGAACGCTGAGATTTAAACCAACTTTTTCACTCTCCTCTTTCACTTTCATCAAGAGGCTCTTTAGTTCTTCTTCACTTTCTGCCATAAGGGTGGTGTCATCTGCATACCTGAGGTTATTGATATTTCTCCTGGCAATCTTGATTCCAGCTTGTGCTTCCTCCAGTCCAGCTTTTCTCATGATGTACTCTGCATATAAGTTAAATAAGCAGGGTGACAATATACAGCCTTGACATACTCATTTCCCAGTTTGGAACGAGTCTGTTGTTCCATGTCCAGTTCTAACTGCTGCTTCTTGACCTGTATACAGATTTCTCAGGAGGCAGGTCAGGTGGTCTGGTATTCCCACCTCTTGAAGAATTTTCCAGTTTGCTGTGATCCACACAGTCAAAGGCTTTGGCATAATCAATAAAGCAGAAGTATATGCTTTACCGGAACTCTTGCTTTTTTAATGATCCAACAGATGTTGGCAATTTGATCTCTGGTTCCTCTGCCTTTTCTAAATCCAGTTTCTAAATCTGGAAGTTCACGGTTCATGTACTGTTACAGCCTGTCTTGGAGAATTTTGAGCATTACTTTGCTAGCCTGTGAGATGAGTGCAATTGTGCGGTAATTTGAGCATTCTTTGGCATTGCCTTTCTTTGGGATTTGAATGAAAACTGACCTTTTCCAGTCCTGTGGCCACTGTTGAGTTTTCCAAATTTGCTGGCATATTGACTGCAGCATTTTCACAGCATCATCTTTTAGGATTTGAAATAGCTCAACTGAAATTCCATCATCTCCACTAGCTTTGTTCATAGTGACGCTTCCTAAGGCCCACTTGACTTTGCATTTCAGGATGTCTGGCTCTTGGTGAGTGATCTGCCATGTATAAAATAGATAGCCAGTGGGGAGCTGCTGTATATAGCACAGGGAGCTCAGCTCAGTGCTCTGTGTGGGATGCGTGGGTGAGAGGGAGGCTAAGAAAGGAGGGGATATATGTATACCTATAGTTGATTCTGTGTGGATCACAATAAACTGTGGAAAATTCTGAAAGAGATGCAAATACCAGACCACCTGACTTGCCTCTTGAGAAACCTGTATGCAGGTCAGGAAGCAACAGTTAGAACTGGACATGGAGCAACAGACTGGTTCCAAATAGGAAAAGGAGTATGTCAAGTCTGTATATTGTCACCCTGCTTATTTAACTTATATGCAGAGTACATCATGAGAAATGCTGGACTGGAGGAAGCACAAGCTGGAATCAAGATTGCCAGGAGAAATATCAACAATCTCAGGTATGCAGATGACACCACCCTTATGGCAGAAAGTGAAGAAGAACTAAAGAGCCTCTTGATGAAAGTGAAAGAGGAGGGTGAAAAAGTTGGCTTAAAGCTCAACATTCAGAAAACTAAGATCATGGCATCCGGTCCCATCATTTCATGGCAAACAGATGGGGAAGCAGTGGAAACAGTGCCAGACTTTATTTTCTGGGCTCCAAAATCACCGCAGATGGTGACTGCAACCATGAAATTAAAAGACGCTTGCTCCTTAGAAGAAAAGTTATGGCCAACCTAGACAGCACATTAAAAAGCAGAGACATTACTTTGGCAACAAAGGTCCATCTAATCAAGGCTATGATTTTTCCAGTAGTCATGTATGGATGTGAGAGTTGGACTATAAAGAAAGTTGAGTGTCAAATAATTGCTTTTGAACTGTGGTGTTGGAGAATACTCTTGAGAGTCCCTTGAACTGCAAGGAGATCCAGTCAGTCCATCCTAAAGGAGATCAGTCCTGGGTGTTCATTGGAAGGACTGATGTTGAAGCTGAAACTCCAATCCTTTGCCACCTGATGGGAAGAACTGACTCATTTGAAAAGACCCTGATGCTGGGAAAGATTGAAGGTAGGAGAAGGGGGCGACAGAGGATGAGATGGTTGGATGGCATCACTGACTCAATGGACATTAGTTTTGGTAAACTCCGGGAGTTGGTGAAAAACAGGGAGGCCTGGCGTGCTGCGGTTCATGGGGTCACAAAGAGTCAGACACGACTGAGCGACTGAAGTGAACTGAATAGTTGATTCATGTTTTACAGCAGAAACTAACACAACACTGTAAAGCAATTATATCCCAATAGAAAAAGATAGCATTTTCTCACTGGTTTCTTTTGTTTTTCACTGTGACTATGGAAATATACTCCAAAGCTTTTTTATGTCTCGTAGATTATCAATTATTTACAAGGTTGCCTGAATCACATGCGTAAATACAAGTTATATGTGTATACTTCCTCCTCTAGAACTCACTTTGCCTTTTCCTTCTTTTAGACTGAAGTCTTACATGTCTCCTCCTGAACAAGTGCTCCCCTGCTTCTCAAGATCCAACTCCTTCCTCCTCCTCAGACTCTTGATCCACAGACATGAACTTGCAGTGACCCTCCGGCCTTCACAACACATGATTCAACACCTCTGGGCAGGCTCAGACTGTCTCCTCACCCCTCATTTCCACTTACTCTTCCACATGCTCTTGGGGTTTCTCTTGGCCTCTCTGCTGTAATAACACGTTTGTAGACTTCTGTTATTTCATGTTTATTTGGTGTGTCTTTTTTCTGGTCAACCTCATACTACTGGTATCCACTACTGGAGAGTAATGGCCGTGAAGGAATGGACCAGCCCTCTTTAGTTTGGCTTCGTTGTCTTTGATACAAAATATAATGGGCATTCAAGTCTGTTGAATTATTGATAAACCCAGAGACACCTGCTTCAGACTTTGTAGTATAATGTGTTTTTGTATGAGAGTATTCTTAATAGAGACATTTGGACTGCTTTTCAGTGCCTCTGAACAGGTGGAACAGATAACAGTTCAGTCAAGTGTATTGTTTGACATCGTGTAAATTCATACTATCTTCAATTCAGTAAATGAATTTTTGTGTTTAGAAATTGTCTAGAACCTGACTGATATTCACATAACTACCACAAATGAAGAGAAAATCATATTTTTGTTGGTGAAGAGAGTAATGGCACAGATCTCATATAAGGAATCCAATTCTATAGTGAAATGTGACAACACAAGCGACTTGTTTAAAGGCTCCTGAACCGTTCAACCAATCCCATTGTCCTTTGTTCCCAGGTGGACCATCACCAATGGTTTACAGATGGATTTTATAAAAATTTTATAAGCAAAACTCTTTACTGTTATGGAAATGGCTGTTTCAGGAGGAAAGTTTTACTCGATGATAATACGTTTTCCCCTCACTTTTCAAAATATGTGAGAGTAAAGCTCTATATAAAACTATCACAGACTGAAAGTAAATAATCAAGTATATTTTAATCAGTTCAGTTCAGTTCAGTTACTCAGTCATGTATAACTCTTTGTGGCCCCATGGACTACAGCACGCAAGGCTTCCGTGTCCATCACCGACTTCTGAAGATTGCTCAAACTCATGTCCATTGCATCGGTGATGCCATCCAACCATCTCATCCTCTGTCATCCCCTTCTCCTCCGGCCCTCAATCTTTTCTAGAAAAGATTAAGACAGCTCTTCATATCAGGTGGCCAAAGTATTGGAATTTCAGCTTCAGCATCAGTCCTTTCAATGAATATTCAGGTCTGATTTCCTTTAGGAAGGACTGGTTTTATCTCCTTGCAGTCCAAGGGACTCTCAAGAGTCTTCCCCAACACCACAGTTCAAAAGCATTAATTCTTTAGCGCTCAGCTTTCTTTTTTTTTTTTTTTCCAGCTTTCTTTATGGTCCAATTCATACCTATACATGACTCCTGGAAAAACCATAGGTTTGACTAGACAGATGGACCTTTGTTAGAGGGTTTGATCCATCTCTTCTCTTAGAGATGAAAAATTAAATCTTTCTTTGTATTTTAGATATTCACAATTTATTATTCTGTTTGACACATCAATTTTACCCATTTTCTTAGATTTATGAAGATATGGAAGTCTGAAATTGTTTGAGGCACACTTTGTTCTTCTCCTCATACTTTTTAGGTGTGTTTTAGCAGAGCCTGAATTGAACCAGTGGAAGAAGTTCCAGAATCTTTGATTCCCCTCCCTTCTATTTACCATCTCATCCATTTGTCAAAATGCAAGGATGCAGAACATCAAACTTTATAAATAACATTATGTACATAATGTGTAATTAAAATATTAAAGACATATCTTAATAATATCAAATATAAAGTTTATTTACTATATAAAGTTTAAAATGTATAATAATGTGTAAATGTATATAATATATTCATAAGTATATTATATTATATATCTTAATTTCACAAAAAGGATAGTTCTCTGTGTGTAATAAAAGAAGCAGGCTAAAAATGTTTTTGAATTTTCTTTTGTTGAGATAATTTTATTTTATGGGAAGATGTTTGAGTTTATAAAAGCACCAACTATCAAGATGGGTTTCCATTTTTAATGCAGCTTACTTAATACTGCATTATATCAAGATAACTGCATATTCTCTGACTTATTTGCTGTTTCTCCATATTTGTAAATCTCATATAATGAAAATAACATATTGCATTCCACATTTCATCTCTTTAAGAACTATCAGAAAAACTTGAACGATCTTGTCAAAAACATTTTTCTTTGGACTTGGCAACTATTTGAAAGCCAGGAAAGGAAGAAAGTGTCAAAGATGAATGGAACCCAGTTGTCTGGAAGAAAGAGGTGCCAATAGTAGAGATCACCAAGTTGGGAGGAAGAACTTACCTGGAGTAAAATATGAGTTAAATTTTGTACCTGTACTTTGAGGTTCAAATAAGATATCTAGGTGGAAGGGTCTAGAAGTCAGTTGGGAATGAAATGAAATACAGTTAAATAGAAATAAAGATTTGTGGCTCCCTTGTATAGAATGGTAACTTTGAAGAGTTTGGAGGATGAAAAAAGGGCTGAAGTTAGAATTTTCTAGAATCTGAAATACTCCTTCCCTCTATTTTCTAATTTATTATTTAAATTGGGTTATAGTATATAATTCAGCTAGAAAATAATTACTGTAGATGGCTATTTAAAATATAGTAATCTTAAAAAGCTACAATTTTCTACATCAAGGATATTATATAGCATGGGGGTAATGCATAAAATGATCCATCATTCATCAATTATATAGATATTAAAAGAAATAGCATTATAAGTAATTGCTTTGGAAATTTTTCCTACAGTTTGACTCTCAAATGTATGTACCCCAGCCATATTCCTTCCTTTCAGACCATGCTTTTAATCAATGTTTACAGCAAGTAGACCATTAGAGATACAGTTTGAAATGGGAGATTAAATTCTGAAATTTGTTTCAATAAACAGATGAAGGTTTAATAATTTTGTTGACTTTTAACACTGATTTATTGGGAAGATTTTTGGGGACTAGCTGTTAAGACAAACAGGCAAAAAAACGAGCCTGAGATGTATGCTTCTAGGCAAATAAATGAAATATTTACATCTGTTTTGCAAGGTTCTTCATAATGACTTCTTCTCCAGTTCTGAACCATGTTTTATTTATAGAAGAAATTTTGGTAAAAAATAATTGAGCCTCTGTGATATTAGAGTGAGTCCTATACAGGTCATGAATGGAGCAAAGCAAGAGACTGCTATCTCTCTGATTGTTCTAGATTTGTAAAGCAAAGGAAATTTTAGCCAGTTCTGGGAAATATAGTTTCTCACTGGATTTGAATGTGAGGAAATGAAGCATAAAGTAGTTGTGTGAAATCATGCCTTTGAAGGGAGAGCTTGTTGTAAATGAAGCTATCATGGATGGGAATTGGGACTTGGTAAAAATATCTGTGGACTTCCCTGGTGGCGCAGTGGTAAAGAATCCGCCTGCCAATGAAGTGGATGTGGGTGAGATCCCTGGGTTGGGAAGATCCCCTGGAATACTGGAATACTCCAGTATCCTTGCCTCGGAAATGCTGTGGACCGAGGAGCCTGGAGGGCTATAGATCATGGGGCTGCAAAGAATTGGACACGACTGAGTGACTAAACAACAACAATAACAATATCTGTGCCTTAGGCCGTGTTACCCTGAAGCCGACTGTATCTTTGATATTTTTTAGTTGTGGTACCTAGTTCATTTTTTTTTTTAATCCTAAAATCAATTTGGAGAGGAATTTCTGTCACTGTAAGCATTCTAAATGACAGAACTCATTGTGGATGATTTTTTTTTCCCCCTAAGAACTTCTTGAAACAAAACCAAGGAGAAAAGTCACTTCTTATAGTTCTTGGTTTAAGCAATGACCATGTCTTACTAGTTTTCAGGAAGTCGTCTGGGTCAGTCTGGTTCCTCCACCGCCCCAAGCTAGGTGAGGCGCTTTCTTTACTCAAAGTTTTATGTCCTCTGCGGCCTTCACTTTAACGTTTTTCTTGGGGACTGCTTGGCAATAACTGAAACCCCGTTGCCTGGTGTATTCTGAGAAGGACCACAAGACTGGGAGATGCTGCAAGGTCCAGTGACTGGGCATTTTTGTGACAGAGGTTGGGACATCTCCTGACCACAAGTATGCATGACTGAACCATGGTGATTTCTCAGAACTGAGACACTGTGTTCCCTCTGTCTTATTTTCTCTTTTTCCCCTTTTTTTTTCAAGGAGGAAGAGTTAAACACAGACTCTGTGTAAAACTCTACATTCTTTGTGTTCATTTTAAGGCAGGAGCAGGTGTACCGTATGGCAGCCCAGTGTCCTACAAGCCCTTCATGAATGTGACCCCAACCTGCAAGACTCCATTATAATTTCTGTCCAAGAAGACTTGATAATGACTCTTCCTTGCACTTTGCTCTATATTAGCATGCCTAAAGTTAATCATATGAAGTCGTATTTGTGACTTTGACTTACATGGACGGGGCGACTGAAACTCAGAGAACTTGGGACTAGAAGATAGGTCTCTGAGTAGCACGTCCAGGCACCTGCCACCTTTTACTAGAGTGGCTTCAAACACTAAGTTATCCGGACCATGCAAATACAGCCTCCTGCCTCCAGATCCGAGGACCCAACTGCCTTCTCGGAAAGGGAGTGTCAGAGAAAATGATTATCGCCCTGTGTATGCAGTCCCCTACACTTCCTCTCTTCTTTGACTCTGTCCTTCTCACATCATCCCCAGAGCTCTTGAGCAAGAAAGCACAGAAATGCTTGCATGGGTACACACACACATGGCCTCTCATAACACCACTCTGTTTGGAACAGTCCTGTTTGTATTTAGTCTTTTTTTAAATTGAAGCATAGTTGATTTACAATATTGTGTAGTTTCAAGTATACATCAAAGTCACACATATATATATAATTAATATTACTATTATGGGATTCCCAGGTGATGCTAGTGGTAAAGAACCTGCCTGCCAATGCAGGAGACAAGAGAAGAGGGTTCAATCCCTGGGTTGGGAAGATCCCCTGGAGGAGAGCAGGGCAACCCACTTCAGTATTCTTGCCTGGATAATCCATGGACAGAGGAGCCTGGCGGGCTATAGTCCACAGAGTCTCAAAGAATCAGACACAACTGAAGTGACTGAGCATGCACACATATATTATTATATATAGTAATATATGTATTTATATATATATTTAGTATGTTTCTTCTTATATATACATATTTCTATAAAATAATACATATTTTTCAGATTCTTTTCCATTACAAGTTATTACAAGATATTGAATACAGTAGAATTTGCCAAGAACCCTGTCTGCAACAAGTGCAAAGATTATTAAAATTTTTTGTCCAGGAAAATGCACAAATTCTCATGCAAAGCTCTTTGTTTCTTCCTTTAGATGTGAAGAAAATGGAAGACAGTAATTGGCTGCTTAAACATATTAGAGTCTGTTATTAGTTAATAAAATATGTCTATGTTTACTGTTTTTTTTTTAATGTGTTATGCCATACTAAATATTTTGCAGTAATTCCAAGCTGCCAAGAAAAAAAGTCTCAAAGGATATTTTTAGTGTGATTTTTAAGTTCTGTGAAATCAGCTCTTTTTTGGACTCTAATTAGAAACATATGACGTCAAATCTTGCCCTCAAGCTAACTGCTGATCTGCCTCCTGTAGTTGCTTTCTCTCTTCATGGCTGATCAGAGGAAAGTGAATGAAATGCTGGCTTCAGAGATCTTCTGGTTGCTCTGCACTGAATCACGATCCCTTGCTGGTGGAAAAGTCTATCGCAGCACTCTCTCCCCATTCTTCTACTTGTTTTTAGAACAACTCCAAGACAGACAACATCTTTCCAGGAGATGCATCATTTGCATTCTTATCTCATTGGGGAAGACCCTGATGCTGAGAAAGATTGAAGGCAAGAGGAGAAGGGGGCGACAGAGGATGAGATGGTTGGGTGGCATCACAAACTCAATGGACATGAGTTTGAGCAAACTCTGGAGATAGTGAAGGACAGGGAAGCCCGACATGCTGGAGTTCATGGGGTCGCAAAGAGTCAGACATGACTTAGTGACTGAACAACAACAACTCTTATCTCAGAATCCCTACGGTTCTTGTTTTGGGAGATTATAAGGATTTTTAAATTTTTATTTTTAAAAAATAATTTTAAAGACTGCTGCTAGTTCTCTGCAAAATAGCGAGTGTAATTAGAAAGGACACTTCTCTGGCTGTTTTGCAGGAAGATATTTATATTTCTAGAGGGAAAAGTCAGATGCTGGTTAAAGGAGGTCAGAAGCGTTTACATCAAGACTGTGAGCTTCTTATAACTCAAACTTAATCTTATCTCTATGTGATCAGACTGCTTGATCTTTATTGTTTTTAGGTTATAGCAGGACAGTACTTACATTAACAATGTAATTGGAGTTAAAAGCCTTTAAGGATACTGAAGGGGGATGTTTTCACGTTCGTGTGCTGGGCGTAGTTGCTCAGTCATGTCCGACTCTGTGTGACCCCATGGACTGTAGCCCACCAGGCTTCTCTGTCCATAGGGATTCTCCAGGCAAGAACACTGAAGTGGGTTTCCATACCCTCCTCCAGGGGATCTTCCAAAACCCAGGGATTGAACCCAGGTCTTCTGCATTGCAGGAAGATTCTTTACTGTCTGAGCCACCAAGGAAGCCCTTTCATGTCCTTAGTGGAGAGCTATTGTTGTCACATGTGTCTGCTAGTGTAGACAGGCTAACACTAAAGTGTGTCTGTTAGTTGTTCACAGGTGTTTTTTTCTGCAGTAAGTTTGCCTTACCAAGCTTGATTTAGAGAAAATATTTTCTCCCTAAGAACAAATAACCTAGAGGTTGTGAGAAACACACACTTGATTGCTTTGAAGAATTCTTTCAAAATCTCCACATTAAAAAGTTAGAAAAGAAGGGAAAAAAAACCAATAATTTTACTCTTGGTTGTCATTCAACAGCATCCAGCCGAAATAGATGTTCTACTTTGAGGCTTAGAGAAGAAAAACCTTGATCCATGTTTTCCTTCTCTTCTTAAAAGAATCTATGGTGGGTGGAATCCACATCCTTTTCTTCAACCATTATCTAATAATTCACCAATTTATATATTTGTTCCAGGTTTTTTTTCAGTCTCTAGTCCTGAATCCAACTTGGCATGTACTATAAGCTCCTCAAACAGAGATTTCTCCCCAGACATGCTCCTCCCCTGCGGACCCTTAGCAATTGGTAGGTGCCATCATCTACCCAGTTGGGCAAAACATGCTTCTGGGAGTTATGCTTTTCTGACCACTAAATGTCATCTTTTTGGAAGACTCCTGGTCTGGACTGTTTTCTCATTCATTAAAGCAATAGTCTGCATATAGTTTTGGACTCGATACTGATGAGTTCTGAGAATTTTAACCCATATTTACAAGGCTAACTATGGCCAACAAAGAGAAGACATGAGATGTGAGAGAACAAGAATGGAAGTAAACCTCCTTCTCAGAGACACATTTACCTGTGTGTAGGTGTTCAGTGATGATGATCGAACCAGTGCTTTCACTCCTGAGATGTGTCTGAGCAAAGTGTTAGGAGGATGGCACCCCTGTCATTCACACATGGCCATCTCCCCGAGTCCTCTTCTTTGGGAGAGAGAAACTGGAAGCTTCAAGGCTCGTTGTGCCAAAGGATTTCAGAGGGAGCAGCATTCCATCAAATGGGAAATGTGGGGCTTTTGGCGTATTTAGAAAAGAGTGCATATGAGCCTTTCATCCATCCCCAATTTCATATGCTGCTGTTAATTTATCACAGCAGTGGTTCATGGACAAAGTAATTCAAACAAAGCAGCTCAATGTCCAGTTTGCTAACAAAGAATGTATATTAAAAGTGTGAATAAAATGTGATTTGTAAGAAATCAATATTTTAAAATCCTTTGAAACCTAATTCCTGGGGCTTCTAAGTTTCTATAATTAATATATTAAGAATTTATCAATTTCTCTGCTTTTAAGAAATTGTTAAATAGCCCCCAAATGAATAAATCTATATCTTCTTTTGAAATAACCTAGTTGCTTTTTCTTGGGATTCCATAAGTCGTTATTATTCTTAGCAGTAACTTCAATTTACAACAATTTTCTTTTTCATTGTCTCTTAAAATACACAATACAGAATAATGCTACATTTTAAACACTTGATTGATGCACAAGCTCATAAAGACTCCTTCTCCTCTACCCCCTATTCTGCCGCCAGCCCATCACCAGCAAGGTGAAGGTGGAGTGGGTAACAGTGAGGGTTCCCCCAGGTCCTCCAGCCATTACTGCATTGCATTTAATAAAACATAACCAGACTGCTGCTTGCCTTAGTCTTATTAGCTTTTTCTCTTCAAAGCATGTACGTGATTCTCTGTTTTGACTATCACAGTGTCCTGCGTATGGAAGGACCTGTTGATTCATGGCTGTGTATCTTAAGGGGAAATAGATGATGATAGTAGTTACCCATTCCATACCAAGGCTACTTTTTAAAACATCTCTCTGTACTTTCTGCTCCTCCTTACTCCTCCTGCCAGCGTAGGTTAGAGCTCTGTTTACTCTTTCCTAAATCCTTCTGACAACCTCTGACTAAGCTCTCTCTCTCCAGTTTTCATTTCTCTCTGATTCATTATCATTTGCAACTGGTATAATGCTTTTTTCCCCATTCATTCTTTTACTAAGTGAAAAGGATTTCTTTAGTCTTTACCATTTGGCACTATTATTTTTATAATAATTACAAGTTTAGAGTACATATGATACAAATACTTAATCCTGATTACTAAATCATATCTATGACCAAAAAGTTAATATCATTTAGATAATTGCATGATGTACTAAACTATTTAAATTACTTAAATAATATGTGTTTTGTATATGTACAAACATTTTCTCTCTTCTAAAGGATTTATGTATATGTGATGCATCTTCAGTTACTAAGTCGTGTCCAACTCTTTGACCTTATAGACTGTAGCCCACCAGTATCCTCTGTCCATAGGATTTCCCAAGAAAGAATACTGGAGTGGGTTGCCATTTCCTCCTCCAATGTATATGTGATATCATCATGTATATTATTTTTAAAATAATATTTATTATTAAATAATAAATATTTAAATATTCATTAATATTTACAGTAATACTATATATTATTATATAATTAATGTTATAGTAATTATATAATATACAATTATTATATATTTATATTATAAATATTTCAATATTTATTGTTTAAATAATATATTATTTTTAAAATTTTTGTTGGAGTATAATTGCTTTGTGTATGCATTTAGTGGCTCAGTAATGTCTGACTCTTTGTGACTCTGTGGACTGTAGCCCACCAGGCTCCTCCATCCATGGGATTTTCCCAGGGAGAAAACTGGAGTGGGTTGCCATTTCCTTCTCCAGGAGATCTTCCAGGCCCAGGAATTGAACTGGTGTCTCTTGTGCCTCCTGCATTGCAGCTGGATTCTTTACTTCTGAGCCACCGGGGAAGCCCATAATTGTTTTACAATGTTGTATTTGTTTCTGCAGTAGAACAAAAACGTGATTCTTTTAAAATGCAAATTCCATTTTGTTAACTCTAATTTGTACTCTTTCTTTGGTGTAGGATAAAGCCCCTCTCCTTAGCTGGATAAGCAGGCCTCATATGAAAGAATCTTTCTGTGTCTCCATTGCCCACATTCCTGCTGTCCCTTCACCTGTGTGCATCTTGGATGCCACATGAGCCATCTGTCATTCTCTGAACGTACTCTGACCTGTCTTGTCTCCATGTCATTGACCTTGCTGCATCATATGCGTAGAGTGACTTGTTCTGTTTTGTCTTTCTTGCGAACAACTTTGGACTCAATTCAAATACCATCTCAATGTGCCTGGCCTTCTTTCACAGAGTTAGAGACCTCCTCCTCTGTGCTCCTGTAAACTCTTGCACTTACCTTTACTCCATGTATTTCAATGACTCTCTTCTACAGGGACCATGCTTCGTTAATTTTCATGTCCCCAGAATCAATCAGAATACCTAAAAAATAGTAGAGATAAGCAAAATAAGCATTTATTTAATGAATTAGTGAATGAATGAATCAGCAGGAGTGAAGGTGAGGCAACTTAATTACCAGGAAATAGAAATTAAAACTAGGATGGAGAAATATACAAGGCACATGCAATTAATCTAGAATTTTTAAAAAATCAATTGAGCAAAAGACATAGTATCGGATGGGGCAAAAATTTTGTTCTGTTTATGTAGTGTTATGGAAAAACACTTTGAATGAATGCTTCAGCCAACCCAATATTTGCAAAAGGTAACAAAATTCAACTTTTCAGACTCAAAGCTATCAACCTGGCCCCACCCCAATTCATCTTCCCACCACAACATCACGTCTACCCCAGATTACACTTCATGGCCTTGTTGGAGGTCTATTTCTTTCCCCTGGACCTCTCTTTTAGTTTTCTCCCATCAGTAAGCCTCTGTTTGTCTCCTGGCCTCCTGCCTACTTTTTACAGTCTCACGACTCCTGCTTCTCTGATTGACACCTCAGTTGCTGTGCTGATCTAGATTGAAGAGTGAAGATGTATATTTTGTGGCTCTTTTACTTCCATTGAGATCAAAGGGAATTGAGACTCAATTTGGACTTTGGATGCTACTGCATTTTTTTTTAATGCAAAAGTCGATTTGTGTTCCTTTATATATACAATCATGATGGTTGTTGCTTTTAGTTAGCAAAGTTAGATTTATAGACACTCTTTTTTCCCCCCAGAGACTTGCTTAAACTTTTGCCAATTGATTCCAGATGAAGAGTAAAACTGGAAATGCCTCCATGACTGGAATTGTCAGGTTTCATGTCACTGTGGATAAATAAAATGGAATTTAATACAACAGTCATTCAGCTACGTCTTTCAATTAAGACGTTTTATGCAAACAGTAAAGTCCAGAGAATACTCAGTTATAAGTGCTAAACTTTAAAACAAAAGATGCACGATTTAGAGCAATATTTTTAAAGCGTAAATATCTAGGTATCATCTGAATCTTTATTTTGAATATCAATAGTTCAAAGCTGCTGTTTATTCTAATTGTATTTAATCCTGTTTTTATGTTTAAGACTAAATGAAGAAATTCACCCTGTAATCTACATTAATGATAATAAAACTTGCTACCATTTCTGGATTATTTACTATACATCTGTCTGGCATTTTGTTTATATGCTTTAATTTAAATCTCATAACCAGCTATGAGGTAGGCATTACTTTCTCTTATTTGTTAATGAGAACATGGGCTTCCCCAGTGGCTCAGCAGTAAAGAAACTGCCTGCCAATGCAGGAGATGCAAGAGACACGGGTTTGATCCCTCGATCAGGAAGATCCCCTGGAGAAGGAAAGGACAACTACTCCAGTATTCTTGCCTGAAAAATCCAGCGGACAGAGGAACTTGTTGGGCTACAGTCCATGGGGTCACAAAGAGTGGGACACGACTAAGAACCCATGCACAACAAGAGTATGGACCCTCAGAAGTGGAGGTGTCATTCCCAGTGGAAGCAGCTCTTGATTAGGGGGCAGAGGCTTGAATTCAAATCTACATGATAAGTCTATGCAAGAGCCCCCAGTCGCTCCTGCCCACCACCTACATACTTACATTACCTCCAAGCCTAAGGTTGGAAAGTTTTCAGGGAAAGTGATTGTAGTTCTCATGCTTTGAGACTTTGCTATATCTCAGTATCCAACTCCTTTGTGGGTCATTTCATGTATGCAGTCACTAAACGGGTAGGATTAATGAGAGTAAGGCAGTTTTGTCTTTTTTTATTGTTTCTTTTCTGGACTCGTCATTCTGCTTCCCTTTTGACCAGAGGAAGCTAAAGAGTATCAGAGGCTTATCTTAGGTGGTTTCTCCTAGGCTTTGCTGGGTAGAAGAATAAGCACAGAAGCCAGTTAAAATACATATTCTGGGAACTTGTTCCTCAAGATGAGCTTCAGTAAATCTGGGATGGAGTCTGACTGTCTAAATTAGTAACAAGCATCCCTGGTTCTTTTCTTTCTCCTTTTTAAAAAATGCAATATAGTTAACTTTTAACATTATATTAGCTGCTGCCATGCAATGTAATGATTTGATCATATTTGTATATATTGTGAAAGGATTACCACAATTAGTATAGTTAACATCTATCATTGTACACAGTTACAGAATTTTTCTTCAATGAGAATTTTTAAGATCTACTCTCTTAGCAACTTTTATTTTTTAATTTAAATTTATTTATATTTAATTAGAGGATAGTTGCTTTACAATATTATGTTGGTTTCTGCCATACATAAACATGAATCAGCCATAAGTACACATATGTCCCCTCCCTCTTAGTAACTTTTAAATATGCAATATGGCACTATTAACTAGTCACAATGCTGTACATTACATGCCCATGATGTACATATTTTATAACTGGGAATTCATATCTTTTGACTCCCTTTACCCATTTGGCCCACCCTCTATCCCTTGTCCTCAGGAAACTGCCCATCTGTTCTCTGCATGAGAGAACAGAGTTTTGTTTTTTTCCCCCCAAATCATCTTTATTGCTATATACTTAGTGTCTCAGAGCTAGGGTTTCACCAGAGAAACAGAATCAGTAGGCTAGAGATTTGTTGTAAGGAATTGGCTTATGTGATTGTCAGGGCTGGCTAGTTAAGTGTGAAACTCTCAGGGCAAGCTATTAGGAAGGGTATATGAGCTTGGTTTTTATTTGTTTGTTTTAGATTCCACAAAAAAAATGAGAAAAAATGGTATCTGTCTTTCTCTGTATGACTCATTTCACTTAGCATAATGACCTCAAGGTCCATCCATGTTGTTGCAAGTGGCAAAATTTCATTCTTTCTTATGGCTGAGTAGTATTCTGTTGTGCGTGTCTATATATATATCTATATATATATATATATATACACCACATCTTCTTTATCCATTCATCCATCAATGGATATTTACACTGTTTCTATATCTTGGTTATTGTAAATAGTGCTGTGATGAATATGGGGGTATAAGCACCCTTGATTCTGATAAAGTACAGTGAACAGAATCTGAGAAACTAGTTTAGACCCTAGAATGATGCTGCCTGACAGAAAGATAGGTTTCCTAATAGAAAGATAATGTAGGTCACAAATGGGTCATTTAAAATTTTGTAGTGGCCACATTTAAAAAGCAAAAAGAAATAGATAAAATTAATTTTAATAATATTTGGTTACCCCATGCATTCAAAAATACTATTTAAAAGTTGGAATATATAAAAATAATTGAGATATTTTAAGGTTTTTTATATCAAGCTTTGAAGTATTTTATACTTAGAACATGTGTCCATTTAGACTAGCCACACTCCATGGGCTCAGTAGTTACATGTGGCCACCATATGTGACAGTGTAAGTCTAGAATCAGAGAGGGACATAGTTGGAACTTTGTTTCAAGGTCAAGTCACAATTGAGGGTCAGATGAGTTACCAAACATGTCTTCAGATTACTTGCTATATCAAGCATATCTCACACACTGGAAGTAGGCATGAAGATAGAAAAGTCCCTAAATCTTCTCCATTGCTAAAATGAGATGATGCTGTGGCTATGAAGACCATGACATATGCACATCCATAGAAAATGATGCTCATTTTCTACCTGGAGAAAGTATTAGTACTGCTCACTCCTGGTCAGCTCTGAACCTTTTGGAACTGAGGCTTGAACTTGAACATAGGGTAGCCTTTGCTAATATACATGAAATTCATGTTTCATATCCATACTTAATCCTCGTACTTAAAGGGCCAGATCCCTTTCCACACAGGCAATTTTAAATTGCCCAGGAACAGAAGGCATCATAGCTTTGGTACAAGTATATAAGTTTGGTTATTCACAAATTATACTAAGGCATGGTTTTTGTGTTGCATTTAAATGGCTTTCCTCTGTTGTGTATTTGAAGCACTTGGAAAATTAAAAAAAAAAAAAAAACAAAGTATAAACTATTGAAATAGCACTTTGGGATTGATTAAAACTTTGAATTCAGAGTTATATTATAGCTCAGGTTGCTTCAGATTGCTGGCATATGTAGACTCATATGCTAACACATCCTAAAGTTTCAAATATCTCTTATCTCACATATGTACACACATAGATAATCAATCTAGAGTTACTGATCTTGCATTTAATAATACTGCACTGGATACATTGGCCAAAGTTGGATAAGTTAATGCTAGCAAATTTGATACACTCAAACTATTAGGAAAAATGAAAACCTAGAATACAAAGGTATATTTGCCAAGGTCAGATATATGGTATAATAAGTGTGTTCAGAGTTCAGAGGAAGGAGAGGTTATTCTGGGCTAGGTGAGTAGGAGCAGGAGTCTTGAAACGAGTGGAGCTTGAGTTTGACTTGGCTGTTGAACTTAAAGCTTCTAGTACTGCAAGCATGAATTCACCGTCTCATGCATTACAGTTCCATCAACTTCAGTGGTTGGGCAGGAATGCTGAGGATACAGTGGCTGTAATGTGCTCTGGGAATCTCAGTACCATTCCCACTGTAGCATGTGGTCAGTGTTATCAGGCAGAATGAGTTTCTCTATTCCAGTCCTGGTGAGTCTGGGTGCTAAATTCGAGGCTCAGAATAACCCGTGGAGATTTCTACACACCCAAAAGCGGTGTTCTCCTCTGCATAAAGGAAGGATGTGGGCTAGCATGTTCTGCTCTGATAGAGATAGTGGAAGAAAGAAGAGGGAAAGGATAGATTAGAAACTCAAGTTCCACTTTTTGACATAACTGCAAATTTGTGTAGGGTAATATTTATCCTCATGAGTAGTCAACTTCAGCCTTTTTGATTTTAATGATTCCCATGGACAATAAAGATGTACATTTTATTAACTTTTCAGCCTGTGTCATGCTAATTAAGATGTTTTGCAGATCTGAAGTTCTTCCCACTGGAGTTTTGCCAAAATAATAAATCTGGAAAGTATAACTTTAAACTACATGTAGATTCAATTGTATTGCTTTAAAATACAGTTCCTAAAAGTCTATAGTTCCCAGATGGATTTCTGGGACACCTTTGAATCCCACAGACATTGTCAAGAAGTTTAGGAGATTCTTCGCTTCATTGCATGAAAATATTCCAATTAGGTCTGACTTTTCATGAAGAAGCAGCAGAAGGCTGCATATTGGTATTCTTTGAGATGCAAGATGCGGGATAGATGAAGCTATTCTTTTTTTAAAGTGTCTTCTTCACAGCTGCCATGGTGTGTGTGTGTGTGTGTGTGTGTGTGTGTGTGTGTGTGTGTGTCTGTGTGCTCAGTTGCTTAGTTTTGTCCCACTCTTTGCAACTCCATGGTCTGTAGTCTGCCAGGCTCCTCTATCCATGGAATTTTCCAGGCAAGAATAATATTCCATAAATTAATATTCTTCTCTTTTAACAAGGCTTTGAAAATACTGAGTTAAGCATACATATTTTTAAGTGGGATAAGACCTGTGATACGCATTGACATAAGTATAAGCATATATTTGAAATCCATTAATCATTATATTAATTCCTTTGCCAGGTCTGGAACGCATGTGATTTAAGAAAGAAGGGCACATCTTGTAGAGAGGTATTGGGTGTGGGGATTAGAGAGTGATAGTGGGTAAGTAGTTGCCAAACTCCTTTGTCTGAGGAATTCTTTAGGCAAGAATACTGGAGTGGGTCACCCTTCCCTTCTCCAGGGGATCTTCCTGACCCAGGGAGAAAAACCCAGGTCTCCTGCATTGCAGGCAGATTCTTTATTGTCTGAGCCACCAGGGAAGTCTGCTTGAGTTAAGATCAATATTATTTATCATCTACAGTGTTTTCCTGGTTTCCAGGAGGCAAGGGAACAGATTTTATGATTTAGGTATTCACTGTGCCTTCTAAAAAGGAATGGAATTTGGAAGTCTCACAAGGTCTATCTATCTCAGCAATTTCACTCACAAATAAATGCTGCAAATAATTGAAAATAGATATTCAGATAAAACTTGTCCAGGAATGCTCTTAACAGCAGTGTTGACAACAGGCAAAAGATAAAAACAACCCAAATGTCTATCAATGGGTGGATGGATAAACAAAATATGGTATATTTATACCAAGGAATATTATTCAGTAATAAAAAGGAATGAAGTTCTGATATATGCTACAACATGGATGAAACTTGAGAACAATAATGCCAATTGCAATTGCTATCAAAAAATAAAACACTTAGAAATATAACAAAGGAAGAAAACACTTGTACACTGAAAACTATAAGACATTGATGAAAGGAATTGAAAACAACACAAATAAATGGAAAGATATTCCATGCTCCTGATGCTAATAATTAATATTGTTAAAATTCCATATGACCCAAAGCAATCTATAGATTCAATACAATTCTTGTCAAAATTCCAGTGGTATCATGGAACCACAGAAGACCACAAATAACCTAAGCAATTTTGAGAGAGAAGAACAAAACTGCAGGCATCACTTCAAGCTATATTGCAAAACTATAGAAATCAAAGCCATATGGTATTGGCATAAAACAGGCAAGTATTTCAATGGAAATATATGTGTATATATATATATATATATATTCAATTAATTTATGACAAAGGAGCCAGGAATATACACTGGGGAAAGGACAATCTCTTCAATAAATGGTTTTGGAAAACTTGGATAGCCACCTGCAAAAAGTCAAACTTGACCATTACCTGACACCGTACATAAAATATCTCAAAATGAATTAAAGACTTGAATGTAAGACACAAGATGATAAAACTCCTAGAAGAAAACCTGGGTGGTAAGCTCCTTGATGTCAGTCTTGGTGATGATGTTTAGATTTGACACCAAAAGCAAAGGCAGCAAAACCAGAACAAACATGGGTCTACATTGGGTCTACATTTAACAGGTCTATATTAAACCAAAAAACTTCTGCACAGGCAAGGAAATTATTAACTAAATGAAATGGCAGAATGTCAGAAAATATTTTCAAATAATCTATCTGATAATGGGTTAATATCCAAAATATATAAAGAACTCATAAATTTATGATTAAATAATGGGCAGAGGATCTGAATAGACAGTTTTCCAAAGAAGACATACAGACATACAGACCAACTGATAAATGAAAAGTGTGCAGCATCATTAATCATTAGGAAAATGCAAATCAAAACCACGGTGAGATATCACTTCATACCTGTTAAAATGGCTATTATCAAAAAGACAGTTACAAGTGTCAGTAAGGATGTGGAGAAAAGGGACCCCTTGTGTGCTGTTGGTGGAAATGTAAATTGGCACAGCTATCAGTGGCCCAGGTAGTAAAGTATCTGCCTGCAATGTGGGGGACCTGGGTTCGATCCCTGGATCTGGGAGGTCCCCTGGAGAAGAGAATGGCAACCCACTCCAGTATTCTTGCCTGGAGAATCCCATGGAGAAAGGAGCCTGGTGGGCTACAGTCCATGGGGTTGCAGAGAGTTGGACATGACTGAGCAACTAACACTTTCACATTGTGGAAAACAGTATGGAGATTCCTCAAAAAATTAAAAATAGAACTATCATGTCATCCAGCAATTCTATTTCTAGGTATTTATCTGAAGGAAACTAAAACACTAAGTTGAAAAGATATCTGCCTCCATATATTCATTGCCGCATTGTTTACTACAGCCTTGACATGGAAGCAACTTTAATTGTCCATAGGTAAATAAATGGATAAAGAAAACATATATTCTACAGCATATTAGCCATGAAAAATGAACTCTTATAATTTGTAACAACATGAATGGACCTAGAGGCAATATGCTAAATCAAATAAGTTAGACAGAGGAAGACAAATACTTTATGATCTTGTATGTGGAACCTTAAAACAAAAAAAAAAAAGCCTCTTAGATAGAGAGATTAGTGTTTGCCAGAGGTGAGGGATAGGAGGTGGGTGAAATGGATGAAGGTGGTCTTCAGTTATAAAAAAAGTAAGTCCTCCTGGGGGTGTAATTTGCAGCATAGAGATATAGTTGATGATATTGTATTGTATATTTGAAAGTTGTTGAGGGAATAGAAACAAAACAGAATTGAACAAAAACAAAAAAGAATTGTACCTATAAAAATTTTCTATTTCTGCCAAGCATTTTTACTTCTATCCATTTAGTGAAGCCCATGTGTGCAATGCCAGAGGCTCTTGCTCCATCCTTAACCTTTAGGGTGGGCAGGAGGCAAGCTGGTTGTTGTCCAGGTTTGCCTGGACAGCGCCTGGGGCCTGTGGTCTCGGAGTCCTGATGCATCAACCTCTCCTTTTACTCTAAAGCAGGTAGTATATTATGTGCTCATCTCAATAGAGGATGTCCTTCTTGTCTGCCTTTCTGTTGAAGGCAAAAAGCAAAGCAGTGAACTAGGAGCTTACCCAGAATGCTTATTTATTTACTTATTTATTACAATTTAGCCTTCCTGCTAGGGGAAGGGAAGCAACGTTCACGCTCGGATGAGTGTTAACCCCAGAGCTTGTCTTTCATCTCAAAGATAAATGCTGCTTCATGGGAGAAGTCAAGGTAAGGAGGTGGTTGGTAAGGCCGTGGAAAGAAAAAGTAATTGTTTTCAGTGCCTTGCCAGCATGAGTATGGAGATAGAAGACTCTGAGCTTTCTTTCCTTTCGACTGGGTGGAACGGTTTTTCATTTTCACAGTATTTGCAATTATCTTGTCAATGTTTGCATCTCCGTTTGTGGGCACTCAGTGTTCACTTTCCAATGAGCATCCGCGGCCTTCCAGCCGATGGCACGCTGGAGTTTTCATTTTCTGCTTCCCACCACGCAGCAGCACACGTGAATGAGCCCTGAAATGCTCAGAAACGCTGAGGCTAGCAGATGAAGCATGGGCTTGGAGGAGGCCCCATGTCATTACGCTGTCACTCAAACGTGACACCACAGAATACTGGATCCCTGGGACGTTGCCTTTATTCTCTAGCACCATGTCCTAGTAGAGAGCTTGACAGTCACTTGGCTTCCTGGAGCTTTGGAGCACTGTGTTACATGATGTCCATTACTCTTTGAGGAAGAGGTGTGTGTTTCAGACTTTGAATAGAAAGTTTCTTGTAGCAGATTAGCCACATGTGCTAAGTGAACTAAAATTTACTGAATGAGAGGCACTACTGATGTAGAGTCACTTCTGATAATGAGTCACTTCTGATAATCTAATCTAATTGGTATAAATTTGCAGAATAGGTAATGTTATTATTCCCATTACAGAGATGGAGACAGTCCAGCTTCCTAATCTGACAAAGCAGGTAAAAATTCAGGTCTTTCTGGTTCAACTCCAAAGTCTGTTCTTGTTTTATTATGTTATATTGAAAAGTGAAAAGTTAACACAGATACACCACTAGATTACGGACCCAAGAAATTTATATCCATGTCTAGTCAAGGACTGCACTGTAATAAAACAGACCAGTGGTCTCATAGCTTGTTATTAACTGTGACTAATATTTGTACCACAGAAGTACAAATTTGAAATACACGGGGTTGATACTTCCACTTGTTTAAATGTTGTCTAGAGGCTAAAATTCCTGTAGAGTTTAATTGTCACCTCTTCCCTCTCCAAATGGTTCTCAATCTTTCATCCTCTCAGAGAGAATGAAGTTAATCTTCCTACTGATACGGTACTTCGTATTTAAAGTTAAGTTGAGATCCAGTTGCCATCCTCACGGCAGCCAGACTTTATTGCTCTATTACAAACATTATTTCACGTCTGCTGTTGAAGTCTGTCCGCTTTCAGAGCTTTAGGCCAGTAATGCAAAGTGCTTTGTCATCCGTGATCTATGCTACAATCACAGGTGGGGAGGAGTGAAGAATTTTTATTCTCCTCATCTTTGTGATGTTAATGATTCTCTTGACAAAACCACTTCATTTTGTGTAAAATTAGAAATTCATAACCTGTGAAACCCATAAAGACTTTGTACCCTCAAACCGCTGAGGACCACTGAAGGAAGTAGAGCCAATTCTGTCGGTACTTTCATAAACAAGGAAAAAAAAACAACTTTAAAAATTCTTTGACCCTGCTTTTTGCCATCTGAATGGTCATGGTTGAGTGGAAAATCAATGAGGTCCTGTGAGAATTGCACCTCAGTGTTGCCGACAAGGCACACAAAAATCCAACTTTTCACATGAGATGAAGATTGCCTTTGCTTCATTTACTCTCTTAAGACACATTAAAATCAAAGCTATCGCCCCATTTGGCCATCTGTCAATGCTCACCACACAGTAAGTGGGTCGACTTTGTTCTTGAATCACCAGAATACGAGAATGTTTTGTTGTTGTAATAAATGATTTCAGGCTTAAGAGACAGAAATAAATCAATGCAATTTATAAAGTTGGGGTGGAAATGTTAGATGCTGTTTTTATAAACCGCGGAGAATTATATATGGATGAGTTGCAATAAATAAAGCATAGCTTTAGCAGTTCACAACAATAAATGATAAAGATGAGATAAATTAGTGTATGGCCTTTTATCTGGAATCATCTCTTGCTTTCCCCAAATGCACACCAAGGTCCTTTGCTCGTTAAATTGCAAATTTCAGGTTTGAATGTAACTTGGTAAATAATGGCTCCCCATTTTCCTCCTAAAGTTCAATTTCCAAAGTGTGGCTTAGAGGAGACCCCAAACCAGAAAACCTAGTTTCTGAAGGTTCCCATGCAATTGTACTCCTGTTTATTAACAATGAGTTGTCTTTTAACAATGGCTTGCATTTTTCAGATAGAATATACTGAATCTAGTTGACTGACCCTGAACTGGTTAAACACAAGTGCTCACCCTGCAGGTGCTGGGTCAGAGAACTTGTGTGGCCAACATCTTCAGAGCTGGTTCAGGAAACAGAGCACTCTGGGCCTTGCAGACAGGACCGTAGAGGCTCTTATTCTCACAGCCAAGTTCCAAGTCTGCTTCCTTGGCTTACCAATTGCAGGAGATTAGATTTTCCTATGCTGGTGGATTTGATCAGGCAAAAAGAGTAGCAAAGCATAAGCACTGTTAATAAGTAGTCAGTCACAGATTCTCCTAAACATGATTTTGTACAGAGATTTGTGAGTTAGCCTGTTGGAAAAATAGAAACCACAAAACGATAAAATATGTAATATTGGGAAAAAAACTGAATAATATCAAACTACAATCAAAATGCCTTCCTCTTTAAGGCATCATTTCTTTTCAAGGCTTAATTTGTTTTGATGAAAAATCTCATTCAGTTCCAATATTATCACTGCATCCTTAAAAAAAAATGTAGCAATAACAACAATACGATAGTGGTTCCTGAAATACATTTTGTGGAACTCTAGTTTGACGAGTTCACAGATATTCTTGTTAAAGCAATATTTTATATCATTACTTTGTGTCTTGAGAGAGAACTGCATGCTCCTTTAGATATCAAACACTCGAAGAAAACCCACAATAAAGAAACAGAGTCCACTTTTTCAACCCTGTTTTTTTCAGAACAAATTTCTGAAGAACTCATTTTGTGTACTACGATCAGTGAAAAACAGATGATTTTCCAGAGGAGACTATTATGATCACTTCTGGTCACTTTCAAGAATTCCTGTGCAATTCATAAAAGTTGTTTTTTTCTAATACGTCCTCTTCTGTCAGTCCTCCTCTTCCTTTTCCAGAAGAAAGTTGTATAAACATATTACATTGCTTTTGTTTTATTTCCAGTTACTGTAGCACCAAGAAACTGGTGGTAACCCCAAGTATCTGACAAGAGGAGACAGAGAGGTAAGATGTGGCATGTGAATGGGTAGAATGCCCTTCAGAATTCAGAAATGTGAACTAAGGTTACATTTTACAGCATGGAAGTTCTCAAAAATACAATATTTAGTCAAATAAACTTGGGAGAGAACAAGATTTGTAGTAAAAACAAAAATGAGTAATATACATATATTATTATTGAATTAATATCATATGAGCTATGTATGTGTGAGATACATATACCTAAGTAAATGTGCAAAAGGTGGATGGAAGAGACAGATATGAGATGTGCTAGACCTGAATGCCTGTCGTGGGAGGAGACTGAACTAGGAGGCAAATGGGACAGTGGAGAAAATAAAAAATAAAGCAAAAGGCAGTGCAATGTGGTAAGATAAGGACCTTCTTTGGGCCAATGATTATAATTTGCCAGGTCTCAATTCCAGACACTTCAATCTAGAACAAAGTAAGGAAGATGGAAAGACTGAAGGTGATTCTGATGCATTTGCTCCATGTTTCACAGTGTAAGAGACAGAGGTCCACATGCTTGGTCCAACTCCACGAGTCCCTGTCTGTGTCTCCTTCACTGAAAGACAAAACAGGACACACTTGGAGGTTACTCAACTTTTCCAAGTGGAATCAGAAAGGCCAAAAATTTGCTGCAGCTTTACAAATCAGGCTGATTTCAGCCCTGGTGTGTAGAAATTGACCTTCGTTGGTCACGAAGTCAGGCTCTTGTCTGGAGCATCAGTGAAGTGGAAGAGTTTTAATTATAAAAGGTAGGATGTTCGCCTGCACAGTTTAGCCTCAGGCTACTTTTCTGTCCTGGGTTGCCCTCATCTGCTGGCTTCTCCTCCTTGGGGCAGGCAGCAGACACTCTGCTTGCTTTCCCTTTCTCTTGGAGTTTATGTATCTGTTTCTGTATCCTCCCATCTCCACCCCCAAGTCCACATCAGCATCTCTATCTGCATCCATACCTCCATCTGTTTCTGTATCCGTACAACTTTTAGATTCTTGCCTGACACATAGCAAGTGCTCCCAAAGTTAACAATTATTTGTTTACTTATGATTTAAACCCACTATTACCCACCCATTTCCTTGGGGCTTTGGCACCCCAGAATATTCACTGTAGAAAAAGTTTCAGTCTCCTGCTTGCCCTATGAACAATTATTTGTATGCACATTTAACTGTGAATCTCTGAAGAGAAAAGATCAAAAATAACAAAGATGAGGAAGTTGTAATTCCTAAAACATCATACATGGTTCTTCTAGTATGGTCCCCAGTTTTTGACTCCATTGTTGACACAGCAACTGAGAACCTCTCTGGCTTTTCCTTTCATGATCTTGAGAATGGGACTCATCAGTATTCCCCTCATTCTTTTCCACATCTAATATCTTCACCCTAGATGAAAAGTACTCAGAACCCTAGTAAAATCCTCAAATCCCAGTTATAGCACCACTTACTATGGGAGGAATGGTGTGTTCTCCTGATGCATACTGTTGAAATATAAGTAAATTCATGTTTCTTATCTAATTTGGAAGAAAGGCGTTTGTCTGGCTGTGTCTCTGGTGGCTCAGTGGTAAAAAAAAACCCTGCCAATACAGGATATGCAAAGACGTGGGTTTGATCCCTGGGTGGGGAAGATCCCCTGGAGAAGGAAATGGCAACCCACTCCAGTACTCTTGCCTGGAGAATTCCATGGACAGAGGAGACTGGTGGGCTATGGTCTATGGTGTTGCAAAGAGTGAACATGACTGAGCAACTGAACATGCACATGCTCTTTGACTAATACCTTTGCATTTCCTTCTCCTCCCAGATCGTGGAAAGTACCATTCCATTCTTTGCTTCTATGAGTTTTACTATACTTTATGTATCTTATAAATCATGTGGTATTTGTAAGTAACCTGAATTTCCATCAGTAGACTACTAGATATAGAAAATGTGATATAAGCCTGTAGGTGGCACAATGATGAAGAATCCGCCTGCTGAACATGAGATGCAGGTTTGATTCCTGGGTCAACATATTCCCTGGAGAAGGAAATGGCAACCCACTTCAGTATTCTTGCTTGGAAAATCCCATGGACAGAGTAGCCTGGTGGGCTATAGTCCATGGGGTTGTAAGAGTCAGACATGACTAAACAACAAACAACAACAATAAAAAAAAACCAATTAAGTGTTATCCAGTTTTAGAAAAGAAAGAATTCTTGCCATTCAAGACAACATGGATGAACCTGGAGGGCATTATGCCAAGTGAAATAAACCAGAGACAGATGACCCCCACTTCTGTATGATGTTCAATCACTTGGAGAGACTTCTCTGGTTTGTGACCCACTTGAGTCTAAAAATTACCACCCACATTTTCTCTAGCCAAATCCTTTCCATGTACTAGTAGACTGGCATGAACTCTGCTTGACCTGGCGTCCTCCCTGCCCTCGTGGACTTCGTGCTGTTTGTTCCTGTCAATCTCTAGCCCTGTAAGGATCAACCTTAGTTTCTTTGCTTCATCTGCTTTATTATCAGGGCCAGGCCAGTTTGAGCACTAAGATTTTATATATATATATATATATATATATATATATATATATATATATACACACAACTATATATTATAATTATATATTACATATCTATAATTTTTCTGGTATCCTAAAGAACGATTTCCACCACCACCAAAATAAAACCACCATAATATTGTATATATATATTTTCTCAATACCCCCTCCCTAATAGAAATTGTCATTCTTCCCTCTTCAGGCAGCTTTGAATTATATAGTACTGGAAGATGAAAGTGGATGGACATAATGTACCCACCGGGGCAGAAAAATAATCAAGATGGCACAAGATTTTGAACTCAGTGACTATACATACAATCTCTAATCTAGACCATATAATTGACATACATGCTGATAATGGGGCAATAGCTTATACCCTTTCATATAAATAATGTCCCTGGAAATCTAACATAAAGTTATACCAGCTACTGTGAAATGGATAGCAAGGCCCTCTCTCTCTCTCATTACTGTAGAATACAAACACATCTTATAATAAAAATGACTTTCTCTTGAGTTTCTTGATTGAGAGTCTGTATTGTGAATGTGGAAAATTTACTAATATGAAGTACAATACTGGGTGCATTTTTGGTGTTTGAGATTCTTCTCATGCTAAAAAGAAAAAAAAATCATGAAAAAGAGAATTAGGTTAGAACATATAATTTGAGGTATTTAGTACTTTTGGAGGTGAAGGTAAGTATTTCTAGGCTTTGGATCAGAAAAGCTAATGAAAGTTCTTCTCCAAGGTGAAAGAGACCATGTGAGGAAAAGCATCAGCTGTTCTTTGCATCTGCTGGAGACATGAATCAGAACGAATCAGAAAAAATGCAAAAGCTGTAGAGGGCGGTGGGGGTCATTCATACCTTTCACATTGGCGGAGTGAAAGGAAAGGTGGTCACCCTCAAACGTTCATGAATCGGGGGTAACTCTAACTTCATCCATTCGCCCTCGAGAAGTTGACATTATAATAATGAAAAACATGTCAGGTTGCTGAGATTTGAATTGAGTATGCACATTTGTTAGCATCGCTGGCTGCATGGGTACTTTTGTAGATGAAATGAAATGCTGTATAATATTAAATCATTATTTCATGCCCCTTGTATTGAGGTTCTGAAGGGCACTGAGAATTATACTATTTCTTAGAGTTGATTATAACATGGAGGTGATCATGTCCCATTTGTGAGCTAGGATACTGAAATTCTTTTTAGAGGAAAAGGAAAGATTGCTTTTAGTATATTCATTTTTTTTTTTTTTTTGCTCATAGATTTTGGATCCAACGCACCTTTCCAAACAGGCTAGAATGGATAAAAATGGAAGTTTCGATAGAAGAGCAAAAATAAGAGAGAGATGGGGAATCCCATGGGTTTCCACACTGCATTGTCCGTTCCTTGTTTTCCCTAAGAAGGAATAGTTTACCCATGCCAGTATTCTTGGGTTTCCCTGGTGGCTCAGATGGTAAAGAATTCTCCTGCAACACAGGAGACCTGGGTTCGATCCCTGGGTTGGGAATATCCCCTGGAGGAGAGCATGGCAATCCACGCCAGTATTCTTGCCTGGAGAATCCCCATGGACAGAGAGTCTGGCGGGCTATAGTCCGTGGGGTCGCAGAGTTGGACATGACTGAGCAGCTAAGCACACAAAAGCCCTTTCAGATTTTTAAAAATTTATTTTTAATTGGAGGATAATTGCTTTACCATAAGATCCCTTTCAGAAAGACTTGGCGTGGAACAGAGAAGGAGAAATGAAAGAACCTGAGAAAGACACAAATGGATTGAAGTAATTGCTAATAACTCTCAAGAACAGACAGGTTTTCTTAATGTCCCCCTGTCATCGTATGGGGGAACTAGTGACATGAGCTCAGCTTGATCACTTTACGTGCTCTCCTCTAAAGAAAGCCTAGTTCTTTTTACATTTCTTATTTATTTACTTTTGGTTGCACTGTGTGGCTTGTGGGATTTTAGTTCCGCAACTGGGAATTGAACCTGGGCCATGTCAGTGAAAGCACCGTGTCCTAACCACTGGACAACAAGGGAATCTATGGGCTTAGTTCAGAATTGCTGCAGAACACACAAAACACTTTCTCCTGACATTAAATTTACCACCTGCAATTTTTCTCAATTTTTTAAAAAAATGCACAATAGATTTAGAGTATTATAGGGAAAAAGAGTAGGCGTAGCAATTTAGTCAGGAAGAGCAAGGAGAGCTGTGCACAGATATCTTGACAATTGGACCACTAAATGCAGTTCGTGTAGTTCATGTCTGGAAGTGGACCCTCCAGATGTTTATGGCCTCTTTAGAGGCAGCCAGAGCTACATGCAGCGAATGGTAACCAAGGACATTTTGCCTTCTTAATCTGAAAGCGACAAAGGTGAGTGTCTTACTCATAGCCATCACAATGGGAGCAGCAACGAAATGCTGAAAAAGTTTTGACCTTTGCTTTGCTTTATTTAGATTTCATTTCATTGGCCAGTCTGCTTAAATTTTCTTTGACAAAATAGCAATACTATATCTATTGAACTATATGCCATTGTTATTTTAAAGCAGTTACCAAGAATATTAAAAAATGAGAGGGAGAAATTTTGAATTAAAAAAGAATATTTAAAAATCAGCCAGAAGATGATATATTTGGTCAAGCCATGCAATAATTATTGAAGACACCTCACCCTTGAACATTTAATAATTTAACAATTACTAGTAATGACTGAGTACACACACTGTCCCAGACGCTTCTGAGCCTTTCTTGTGTGCTAACTCATTTCAACCTCTTAGCCCTATGAGGTAGTTGTTCAAGAAGCTCAAACACATAGAGCTTAGAGCTTAAGTTGCCCAAAGTTATTCAACTGGTAAGTCATGGAGCAGGGATTTGAAGCCAGGCAGTCTTGGATCCTATGTCAAACTTTCTTTTCCATTTTTTTACAAGGCTGGTGAAAAAAGAAGACAGAAGTGCTATCTGACTTTGATTATTGCTGTCTTGTCAGCAATACAATAGTGAGAGAGTTTATCATATGGTCATATCGATGGAGGCATCACTGAATTCATCTTTTTCATTAAAACAGATCTCACAACTTCTGTCTTTTCACTCTCAGTTGAAGACATCACTATCTTAGTAGTAACACATGTTCAAAATATCTGACACTCCACATTCCTCGTCTAGCTGCCAAATTCTTTTGCATCTTTCAAGATTTAGCTAAAGAATTACCCTTTCTGTGAATCTCTCCCCAGGGAGATTTCCTTACATTTCCATCTTCTCATGGACCTGACCTGTTTCTCCTGGTTCCTAAATGAGATTCTGTACCATTCCTAAGAGATGCAGGCTCAGTGTCTGCTCCCAAATACACTGTTCCTGCCCCTGAACTTTCACCTAGCCCTTTGAACATTCATTCATCCCTGGGACTCTGACCGTAACTGGCACATAGCACAGGGTCAGCACCTACTACTGAAGAAGTCAAAGAAAGAAAAAAAGACTCAGGTCAGATGGATATCACAGAGGTTTTCAGGAAAATGAGTACTAGGTTGCATATCATCAACCTAACTCAATAAGTTTCCTATCATCAGTGTCAGAATGTCAATTGCTCATAAGAATGACCTGGGTTCAGTAAAAAACAATTCCATTATATTATATAAATTGTACTTAGAGCTGATTATTTCACAGTACTTTCAGAATAACATTATACATTTGTAACATAAGGGATTAACTTGGTTTTCTGGAAGATATAGATTTCTAGAATGACTCCACTCAGAGTTCTGGATAACTGAAGCTTATTGTACTAAAATTCCATGAGCCTGAAAACTTTTGTTGGCTGTATACTATAGAAAGAACTCGGCTTATGAAAAACAATAGAGTTTAACCCATTTTTAGTTTTAAGTCTTTAATCATACAAAAAATTTTGAAAAAGAATTGTTAATTTTTTTTGTGCTTGTTGACCCATATCACCATGATACTTCTTCCAAAATTCTTCAGCATCTCAGAAAAAATTGACATTGTCCTACATAAAAACCATGCATTACCACAGCTAATAATATGAACCATAATCTAAAAATATCTAATACTTAGCCCATATTCAAATTTCAGCAATTGTTATTAAAATATTTTTGATAGTCATTTCTTAAAAATAGCAGAATCATGCAAGGATAATGTGTTGTAATAATTAATTGGCTTCTTAATGTTTCTTTTATGCATAAATCATCCACTGATTCTTTGAAGGATCAGATCAATTATCTCTTAGAATGTTCTACTTTTTGACTTGCCTGATAGTTTTCTCATGGTTTTGTTTAATTTGTTTCTCTTTCCTCTGCATTTCCCATTCCGAGCATTAGTCCTAAAGACTTGATTAAATTCAGGTTCAACATTTTTGTCAGGAATACTCACGGGTGAAGCTGTGGCATTCGTGCTACATTACATCTGTAGGTACACAATGTCTGTCTGTCTGCCAGACAGACATATCAGATGGTGTAGTGCCAGCATGGCTTGCAAAGCAAGGTGACAGCTCTGGTTGCTCTCCTCCGAGCAAATCTTAAAAGTCCCGTTTTCCAAAGATAACTCTCCCACTGTGTCTTCCATAATTTTTGGAATGTCAACATTTCCCACCTTTGTTTATGCTGAGCTTTTGGAAGCCTTTGATAGAGCTAACATAATAAAAACCACTCTCTGCCATTTATACTTTTATCTTGAGCTATGTTATTGGGTTACTCAGCTATTGAGTCAGCAAGGTACTTGAGGGAGAATAGCAAGAGCAGAGGAGTCTTAATGGAAGGGAGAAGGATAGCAAAGTAAAATTAGATAATCTAGTTGGCACAAATCACCAAGGTTTCTTAACTGTTATTTTGTAATGGGTTGGGCAGTTAGTTTGCGGATAGGGAGTGAGTGGTGAGGAGTAGAAAGCAAATATTTTGTGAATGGTCTGGGAGAATGCTATCAATTCTCCAAGTACACTGGGGCCCCAACCTGCTATCAAGTTACCGTGATGCTCACACCTCCATGTGGGCTGGTCCCAGGTCCACTAGCATGATTGACTTTTATCACACTATCTTCTCCTTATTTCTCTCTCTCTTTCTGATTTTACCGATAAGATCATGAGTTGAGAAGACCCAACAGAAGGAACTAAACCTCTTATACTTTTCTACTTTACTTTTTCTACCTAAAACTACCATTCTTTCATTAGTTTTTGCTTATTTATTTCTATCTTTTGGATAAAGGCAAGGACTTTGATAACCTTCATCATTCTTATTTCTCCAGAGTCTAGAACCCACCTTGCCCAGAGAAGAGTTTCAGAAAACTTTGTTGCTGGGGAAGGAAGCAAGGAATAAACAGCCTGAGACAGGCTGGCATCATTTCTTTCTATTGTATGTGATTCCTTTGTATTGTTAATTTGATTATCAATATTTATTGGAATTAATTGGATGATGATGTACTGACTAGAATGAGAAACATGCTTCCCTGAAATCAACATCTTGCAGTTCTAAAGACATTAATTTTCTTTCTCATTCACCTTGAGGGGTTGTCTCTAGGTACCTCGGATTATTTCAAGCACATTTTCTGCGATCATGCATTGTGGATGGAGGGAAGGAAAAGGAGCTTTAACTTGTTTGTTACTTGTGAGGCTTTTTGTTCCTCTGGTAATAGTATATACCAAATTGAGGGGATTGTTGGCATATACAGCAACTCAGGCAGCAATTTTTTTTCATTTGTTAGATGAAACACAAGTCCACTTAGAAAATAGTCTTCTTGCATTTCTCTCAGGAGAAAATAGTGAATGAGTACAGAATAAAGAGTTATGGATGTTGACCTTTGAAACTCTCCCCAAAGCAGCATCGCTACTGATGGGATGACATGAAAAGTCATTTCACTTGTAATGAGATACCAAGTGGGCCTGTCTTCTTTTAAAACCTGGCATTTAAAAATACATTTACTTCTATTATGTACTGGCCTAACCTGCACAGGCTATTGGATATGACATATTACCTGAGCAGATGTTTTAGACAAGACGCTGGCAGCAAGGCAAGTAAAGAGTAAAGTTTATAGTTTTGTTTCTTCAGTCCTAGAGTCATACAATTGAGAAAGCTTTTTCATATGGCAATTTATTGCAAATGTTATGTAAACTGCCTATTAATTTTATGCCTACCGTGCAGCAGAAGCCTTTAATATGAAGAAATGGGGGAAATAGATTACTTTTTATTTTTATTTTTTTTGCACAGGACAGCTTTCCACTTTAGCAAAATCTTTGCTGGTCAATTTGCCTCTGACCTTATGATATTATGGATGAAGAGATAGGTTGGGCGATATTCAGATATCTAGAGAATTGTATTCCTTGACCCTAAAGGAGGGAAAGAATTGTGAAGGAAAGACACGATGATAGAAAATTTTATAATTGCGTTATTTTGGTTATTCCTAGGTTATAGAAGGGCAGGGCTTTAAAAAAAAATTGTTCCAGGGAAACAACTGCATTCATTTCACTGTCATGACCTCTACAGCGATTTAGATTAAGAACTCAAAATAAGACTGTTTAATATTTCATTAAAATGTATAAAGTATAAACATACAGTGTTATGTTACATAATGCATTTGCAAGTTGATATTCAGATGTGGAAGATTTCTGTATTCATGAAGGAATGACCTTCATACCCCACTGGATCATCATCAGTTTATGCAATCCTCTGACATTTTTATTTTATTTATGTGCCATATGAAAATACGACATTCGTATCATCATCTCTAACAAATCTGTTATCAATCAGAGAGGGCAGAAAACCATCTCTGTGTTCACCAGTTGCTGGCTCCAGCACTTGCCCCCCTGACTTGGCAGTGCCATCTGAAGCTGTGCATATGCTCAAGTATTTGCATTCCTAAAATTTTTCCTTTCCTTATCCACACTCATCAAATAACAATTTAGAAAAATGGAAAAGACATGATCTCTGTGCTCTGTAATCAACAGGGAATATTTCTGAATGACAATGGGGCAGAAATTCAGAGAACTAAGGGGAAATGAGTTAATTCCAAATCAGTTAATAGAATACTACCACCACCACCATACAATCAGAATACTTGAACAATTTCTGATTTCTACACGGAGACTTCATAAAGATAAACAGACCTTCCTTTGACACTCCAATCTCTCTTTCCCCAAGCAGCACTGTCTGTCCTGACCTATCTTATTGTTTCCAATCCTAACCAACAAGAGGCAGTGAAGAAGCAAAACAGTTCTATGAATTGGCTGCTTTCTTTAGGCGGCAAGACTAAAGGTGGTGATTTGGATTCAGAAAATACTTATTCATAGATTATGAGAAAAAATAATCAATATTGTCAAATTGCTTAGAAGTTTTGACATTGCTCCTAGTGGGACTTTTGTTGGACTTTTATTTAGTTGCCATGTCGTTTCTGACTCTTTGCGACCCCACGAACTGTAACATGCCAGCCTCCTCTGTCCTCCACTATCTTCCAGAGTTTGCTCAGATTCATGTCAATTGAATCAGTGATGTTGTCTAACCATCTTATCCTCTGTCACCCCTTTCTCCTTTTGCCTTCAATCTTTCCCATCATCAAGGTCTTTTCCAGTGAGTTGACTCTTCGCATTAGGTGGCCAAAATATTGAAGCTTCAGCTTCAACAACAGTTCTTTCAATGAATATTTAGGGTTGATTTCCTTTAGGATTGACTGGTTTGATCTCCTTGCAATCCAAGGGACTCACAAGGGTCTTTCCCAGCACCGCAATTCAAAAGTATCAGTTCTTCTTAGAGTTTAATATTTAAGCAAAGTATTAAAAAATTTTTTTAAATTATTTTATTTTTTTAAAGAATTGAAGTTACATATGGTATTATAGTTTCCAATAAGTAGCAGTACTTTTAAGAATAATCTTAACATTTTCTATTCTCTTCTTCAATAAACATCCAAGATGCTTTTTTGGCCATTCATTTACCAAAAAGAGAAATTAAATGATTCTATTAATATCCCACAAATAAAATAAATAGAGAATATAGGTACAAGTTAACACATATCTTTTGTTTCCTATACTTGTAGCAGAAAATCAGGAGAAAGAATTAGAGCAAATTTCTAAATTAAAGATTCCTTCCCTCTCAGTTCACATTAGGTAACTGTAGCAGATTAAATGAAATTGGAAATTGAGCTAGCAAGTAGTTAAAGGGTCCCTCCCACTGTTGTTTTCTATGATATTTTGTTTCCTGGCATCTCTCAATTAAGATAATGAACATGATTTTCTATGTTATTGATAGCAGATGAAGTCTTACTACAGTTGGTTCTGATTATTAATAGAAAGAAAAACATTTCACACTAATATGGAAAGATTTCTATCAGTATTGTTTTTGCCTTCTCCATTATATTGTATTAGGAACAACCACTACAAATGAATTATATGCATTTACTCTTTTTACTTATTAAATTGGAAAAGAGGAATTTTATTTGATTATTTAATGAATTTCACCCTATTCCAGTAATTGATGTATTATAATAATATTTTATTGAGAAAAAAGATTCTTTGGTCCTATGAAAGTATATACACCCATTATAATATTTATTATCAAGCAAGAATTCTCCAATTACTTTTTTAACAAATTATTTTATTGTGTACATATGTTCAGCCACCAGATTTTGGTAAGAATTTTATAGAGCAATTCTTTTCTTAAAATGCAGACAGTCTTTTGGACAATGCTAACCTGAACCCTCTCAAATTTCCACTCGCATTTATTGCATAAAGCCTTTCATTTACACTTTTAACACCATCCCATCACTCTTGGCTTTGTTGCATTCTCTTGCTTCACCACTTTAAGCAAGCTGTAACATCTATAAATTGATTTAAGTGTAATATCTATAAATTGATTTACTAGTGATTTAAAGATATCAGCATTGACTTATTTTTATACCTTAGCTGTTAAATGAATTGACAAATGTAAAGCAATAACACAGAACCTGACTCATTGTGAGGGGAGTCTTTATTAAATAAATTTTAATTTAAAAAATTATTTATAAATTGACTAAATTTATAAATAAACTAGGGTCATTCTGATAATGAAATTGGGGGCTAGCTCAGCACAATGTCTGCCTAGGTCCAACGAGTCTGTATTAGGGCTCCCTCTTTTGAATTGATGAAAAAATTATCAATGACTTAGGTTTCAAAAGTATCTAGTCTACAGAGCACATTGACAGATACCTTCTGGTTTGACTCCATGACAGCTCTGTGGATAAACATAAGGAAAATATTAAAATCTCCTTTATAGAAATTCAAAAAAATTAACTGATGTACATTAACCCATATTAATTTGTTCTACAACATACCTGTCTTGATTCAGTTCAGTTCAGTCACTCAGTCATGTCCAACTCTGCAACCTCATGGACTGCAACACATCAGGCCTCGCTGTCCATCACCAACTCCTGGAGTTTATTCAAACTCATGTCCATTGAGTCGGTGATGCCATCAAAACATCTCATCCTCCGTCATCCCCTTTTCCTCGTGCCTTCAGTCTTTCCCAGCTCCAGGGTCTTTTCCAATGAGTCAGCTCTTCGCATGATGTGGCCAAAGTATTGGAGTTTCAGCTTCAACATCAGTACTTGCAATGAATATTCAGGACTGATTTCCTCTAGGATGGACTGGTTGGATATCCTTGCCGTCAAAGGGACTCTCCAAAGTCTTCTCCAACACCACAATTGAAAAGCATCATTCTTTGGCACTCAACTTTCTTTATAGTCCAACTCTCACATCCATGCATGACCACTGGAAAAACCATAGGTTTGACTAGATGGACCTTTGTTGGCAAAGTAATGTTTCTGCTTTTTAATATGCTTTCTAGGTTGGTCATAACTTTTCTTCCAAGGAGTAAGCATCTTTTAATTTCATGGCTGCAATCACCATCTGCAGTGATTTTGGAGCCCCCCAAAATAAAGTCTATCACTGTTTCCACTGTTTCCCCATTTATTTGCCATCAAGTGATGGGACGGATGCCATGATCTTAGTTTTCTGACTGTTGAGTTTTAAGTCAACTTTTTTACTCTCCTCTTTCACTTTCATCAACAGGTTCTTTAGTTCTTCTTCGCTTTCTGCCATAAGGGTGGTGTCATGTGTATATTTGAAGTTTTTGGTATTTCTCCCAGCAATCTTGATTCCAGCTTGTACTTCCTCCAGCCCAGTGTTTCTCATGATGCATATAAGTTAAATAAGCAGGGTGACAATATACAGCCTTGACGTACTCCTTTCCCTATTTTTTGGAACCAGTCTGTTGTTCCATGTCCAGTTCTAACTGTTGCTTCCTGACCTCCACATAGCTTTCTCAAGAAATCTGTCTTGATTACACCTTGTTATTTTTAAGAATCAGAAACTGACTGAAAACAGCTTAAATGAAAGTGAATGTATGAAGAAGTAGGGGTAAGTCCAAAGCACAAATGGACCTCATGGTGGCCAAGCCAGACTCTCTGTACCTGGATCCTCTGGGTCTCTTCTGTACATTTACTTCAGATTTTCTACCTCTGTGAAGATTTTCTTATGTTTTCTATGAAGTTTTACCTAAATGTGGGTACATGAGCCTGGTTCTATTGGCTTCATGTTTGGCACCCAGCGAAGTCTAATAATAGCCTTTTTGTTCCAATCCATAATTCTCACACTCAAGGTTCTCTGTTTCCACCTCCTCCCTCCTCCTTCCCTATATGGAGCAGGGGAACATCCTAGATCCCATCATCTCTGGGCAAGGATGCAGGATTTAATGACTTGCTGTCCTTTGACATGTTGTGGGTACCTACTATTTTGACAGATGATGTGGACAGGTTGGAATATAGGAGCCAGTGAGATTTTAAGACACCTCTAGAACACTGGATCATCAAACTTTGCTCCTAGATCACTCTATACATTCCTTAGAGATATTAGAAATTATATTCTAGCCTTTTAAAAAGAGAGGATGCTGTCTTTTTTTTTTTTCTAATTGGTAGTTGACATTAATTTCTGGTAAACAGTTTCTTCCTTTGTATTAAATTGAAGTCAGAACTAAATGTAGACTTTCTTGGTGGTCCAGTAGTTTCCTGTCAAAGCAGAAAACATGGGTTCAGTCTTTGGTCTGGGAAGATCCCACATGCCGTGAAACAACTAAATCCGCGTGCCACAATTGCTAAGCCTGCGCGCCCTAGAGCCCAGGCACCATGAGAGAAGCCCCCACGTGCAGCAACTGGAGACTCCCACGTGCAGCGATGAAGATCCAACACAGCCAAAAATAAATTTTAAAAAGTTAAAAAGAAATACTAAATGCAAAAAACATGTATGTTTGGTTTTCACAAAATAATTTTCCTGTTAAATTATTCCTCAGGAAATTGGTTTAGTGTGGTAAAAGATCCTCTAGTAAAACTCATTATCATTTTATAAGTATTGTCTTACAGAATGGTTATGAAGCACTGTGGGAGAAAAGGCATGATTTAAATACAATTAATCTAACAGCATCTTAAAGCAAATACTGAAGATGTAGTCTCCCTAAATATCAAGTTCCATTAAAAAAAAATGTCTATATATTCCTTACTCCTTGACATTATTCAGTAGTGTTTGGATATCATGGTTGAACCCTTCTCCCCCAAATTCTAAGCAATAATGATGACCGAAAAAGAGTTTTAAACAAATAAAGTGGCCACAGGAAGCTTAAACCAGGCATCCAGCCTACAGTGGCAGCAGCAGGAGTGAGACGGGATTAGTGAACCCCACATCCAAACCCCAAGGAGTTCATGAGATAAATGGCTTTATCCTGAACTGCCTTAGGAATTTGCCCCATCACTGGAAGATGGCTCCATATGGCAACTTCTTAATTTGACTACGGGAGGGAAGAAGTGGCTGGAACTATTTAACATATGTAATTTTATTTCTCCTTTTATGTGTGGCCATAGAGAAAGCTTTTTAAAAATTTAGATTATTCATCTATCAATTTGTTCTCTCTGCTCACTGGCACTAATATGTTGAAATTAATTTGCTTTATATGAGGCCTTTAGAAACAAGATACCAGACTTAGGTTCTCAAACTCAACTATTTGTCCCACTGTAGCCTGTTATCTTTTTAAAACATAAATAGTTCTCCATTATTTACACACCTCATTTAAAAACCTTCAAACAATTCAAGGCATTAACATTACTTCCAGCCCTACATGACCAACCACCAATTCCCACCATTTTTCCCCTTGCTACCTGTGCTCTAGCCATATGAAATTTCTTCCGAATCCTGGGACATATACTAAAGTAAATACTGTAGATGTGGTCTCCCCAAATATTGGAGTTCCATTAAAAAAATCTCTGTATATTCCTTACTCCTTGACATTTTTCAGTAGTGTTTGGATATCACGGTTGAACCCAACCTCCCAAATATGGGAGATCAAACAATCCTCCCAAATTAGAACCTTTACAAAGCTATTATACTGCATGGATTACTCATTTCTACTGTCTTGTCCTCTCATTTCATTTAGTCTCATCTCCAATGCTATCTGAAAATGAAAAAAAAAAAAGCTTTCTTTGATCAGTCTATTTAAAATAGCTCCCAGTCACCATTTTTTACAGCCTTATAGTGTATTACTAGGTCTTCCCTGGGCTCAGACATTAAATAATCTGCCTGAAATGCAGAAGATTGGGTTCTATGCAGAAGGCCTTGGTTTGATCCCTGGGTTGGAAAGATCTCCTAGAGAAGGCAATGGCAACCCACTCCAGTATTCTTGCCTGGAGAATCCCATGGACAGAGGAGCCTGGTGGGCTACAGCCCATGGGATCCCAAAAAGTTGGACATGACTGAGCAACTAACACTTTCACTTTTCCTTTCACAGTGCCTTACTATTTCTTTTTAATACTCATCATCACCAGACATTAAATCATTTATAATTCTATTTTTACTATTTTTCTCCTCTGCTAGAACATAAACTTGAGAGCATGAACCTTGCCCAGTTTGTTCTAGAATAGAGTTGGCACAGGGTAGATATTCCAGGTGCTAGTCCATAAACTTTGTGTTACCTGTTCATGGCAAAATAAAGATATTACATGAGAATATGCATTCAAAAACTTTTGTAGCAATTTGACATTGATGCAACATCAAAGTTTAGGATTTTGCAGATTATAGAATTATCAGTCCATAAGGAATTGGGAAAAATAAAAACTGGTCCTGCAGCCAGAAAGTTGGAGATGTACTGCCCTACTTGCTCCAGTAAGACAGTTGTTAGGTGGTGGGAAAATATGCCACTGAACCTTACACTACATGCTACTAAAAAGGGAGGACTGTGCAGACATGCGTGCTAAGTCGCTTCAGTCATGTCTGACTCTGTGTGACCCTATGGACTGCAGCCTGCCAGGCTCCTCTGTCCATGAGTTTCTTCCGGCAAGAATACTGCAGTGGGTTGCCATGTCCTTCTCCAGGGGATCTTCCCAACCCGGAGGTCTAACCCACATCTCTTGCATCTAATCTGCACTGGCAAGCAGCTCTTTACCACTAGCATCACCTGGGAAACCCCCACAAAAGAGGAGGATTGGATTTCAGGAAAAAAATCCTCTTTGGATTTTGGAAACCACACATCCCACATCTGCTGTGTGATTCTGATCCATTAGCAAGTGTCCTGCCCCAGAAGGCTCTACGTCAGATCCAGGCTATGGAGAGTATTCAACTGAAGTGCTGAGGCAAGTAGGAATTCTGTTTGGAGGTTCTGACAATTCCCCACGAGATAATCACAGCAGGAAACTGAGGGATTTTAGATTACAGTCGTGCCCTATTTTCCAGTAGTAGTAAAGAAACTGCCCACCAGTGCAGGAGATGTAAGAGACATGGGTTCAATCCCTGGGTCAGGAAGATCCTCTGGAGACGGGAATGGCACCCTATTCTAGTATTCTGGCATGGGAAATCCCATGGACAGAGGAACCTGGCGGGCTACAATCCATGGGGCTGCAAACAGTCAGACACAACTTAGCGACTGAGCACACACAGACACACAAAGCAATAATATATTATGTTTGTAAAGATATTGCATGTATCTCTTGTGATTATAAGAGAAAATAATCCTTAAAGTGCCCTGCTCAATTTAAGCTATGACTTTATGTTTGATATATAGTATTTCAGAGTTGAATATTCTATACTTACATTTAATACAGTTTCCCAAATTTAAAAAAGTCTTTGCTTTTAAATATGGAAAATGGGTTGAAATATTAATGACATAAGATGATCAGTGGTAAATATTAATGTCATTCAAAATTCTTTTTTTATTATATTTTTTTCACTTATTTTTATTAGTTAGAGGCTAATTACTTTGCAATATTGTAGTGGTTTTTGCCATACATTGACATGAATCAGCCATGGATCTACATGTGTTCCCCATCCTGATCCCCCCTCCCACCTCCCTCCCCATCCCATCCCTCTGGGTCTTCCCAGTGCACCAGCCCCGAGCACTTGTCTCATGCATCCAACCTGGGCTGGTGATCTCTTTCACCCTTGATAGTTCTGAGAGAATAGCATTGAAACAAGTATACTATCAAAATTCTTTAAGAAAAACATTTTTAATCAACTAAGCCATTTTTTAAAAATCACTTTACAAAGTCTATCAGTTGGATGGTTAAATGGTTGATGGACAGAATTAAAAATTTTTTGTTGTTTTGTAAAGCTACTTTCTACAGTAGGAAAAAGGTGATATATCCAAACTTGTTATTGGATTTATTTCTCTTTGTTAACTTTTTCTAAGTATAGCATTTTTAAAACATTTGGGATTTCCATCCTCATTATGTGTCTCAAACTAAGAGAATAAAACTATTATATACATTTTCCTGTGATATCTGGAACAATTCAGGCCAAATTAGAAAATGCCTTCATTGTGTTTAACAGCTGTTAAAACAGACAAAAGATAATCAGGTCTTTAACAAAACAATTCTGTAGTGTTATAAAAGTTCCTCTTGGCTAAACCCATTCTGTTATGAAATTAGAACAGTTTCTACACTGGGGAACTCTGACTTCAGAAGGCAGTCTGCCACATTTTTGGATAGATCTTGTTAGATTTTCCGTTCTGAACTCTAAATGCAAACAGCTTATCTTCATTGGTCCCAGTTCCACCTCTGGGACCACCCTCTTGTTTCCTGACATACATCAAACACATGAGTATAGCTATATATGGTGGTGGTTTAGTTGCTAAGTAATGTCTGACTCTTGCGACCCCATGGACCATAGCCTGTCAGGCTCCACTGTCTATGGGATTCTCCAGGCAAGAATACTGGAGTGAGTTGTCATTTCCTTCTCCAGGGGATCTTCCCTACCCAGGAATAGAACCCGGGTCTCATGCATTGTAGCTATATATATTCCCTCACTCTTATTCAGGTTATACATCCACATTTCTTCTGTTCTTAGATGGTGGTTGCTTGCTTTCATCATCTTGAAAGAGGGTGAAAGCGTTAGCCCGTCAGTCTTGTCTGACTCTTTGCGACCCTGGGGACTTTTAGCCTGCCCAGCCCCTCTGTCCATGGAATTCCCTAGGAAAAAATACTGGAGTGGGTTGCCATTTCCTTCTCCAGGGGATCTTCCTGACCCAGGGATGGAACCCATGTCTCCTGCATTGCAGGCAGATTCTTTACTGTCTAAGCCAATCAGGGAAGCCCCCTTCATCATCTTGGCTGCCCTCATCTAGAAATACTTGTGACCCTTATTTGGTGGCATAGGTGGCCCTTCTTATTGCTTGATTAGCACCTCCCATGAAATCTTTCATATAACAAATGTCATAAATTATTCCCCCAGCATCAATATAAACTCTTATTTACAACAGTGATTGATAACAGAATCTATTGAGACTGGGCCAAAGCAGTGAAGCATGACAGGAGAGGTGATACTCTGATTCACAAGGATGAAAGACTTTTCTCTGCATGGAAAACAATTCAGACTTCTTTGAAAGGAGCCATGATTTTTGGCAATAGCATGGTTTCTTTTCATGCTACTAAAACACAGGTGTAAAAAATGGAGACCCGAAACTAGAGATTTTCAACAAAAGAAAATGATGTGATCACTTCAGCAAGAGGCGCTGGTTGATGTAACTTATATTAGAAACTGGGAGAAGCCACAAGAATTGCTAACTGGTACTTCTTATCCTGGGCTTTCCAATGCAAGAGACTTGGGTTCAATTCCTGGGTCAGGAAGATCCCCTGGAGGAGGAAATGGTAACCCACTCCAGCATTCTTGTCTGGAAAAATCCCAGAGGAGCCTGGTGGGCTATAGTCCATGGGGTCGCAGAAGGACTGGACACGACTTAGTGACTAAATAACAACAGTAACAGCACGTTGTTACCCTCTTCTCCACCCTTACTGAAGTTTGACCTATAGCTAGTGCCAAATTACATAATAAACAAGACAACCAGATGGACAATGTTTTCCTTAAAACATGGTGAGTAAAATGAAATACAATACACCAAATGAGATCTGGAAAGTGTGGAGTGATGTGGGAATGTTTCCATTTCTCAAAAGACACTATACTTACTTTACTGGGACCTCAGTTTTCAAAAAATATTTGTTCTTTTATGTTGAGCTTGGGATCAACTGAAACCCCTATATCTTTACTGCTTAAACTTTTGCTGAGCTACATCATCCACTTGTTACTTGTACAATCAATTTAATCAAATCAGAATGTAATATGTTCTCATTCTTTACTTAAAAATCCATCTCTCTAACTGATTTATATTTTCACACCTAGAGATAGTTGCAAATCTTAATTCTGTTATCCTTTCTCATATCTTTCTCCTTCAGTGACCCTTTTTCATTTTGTATCTTTCACAAGTGTGATAAGTCACATTCCCTGGACAATGTTCAAATAGAGTGACACAGGAATAAAATTGGTGTTGTGCAATGGGAAGTGATTTTTAGCTCTATCTCCAAAAACAAAGAAATTCCTTCTGCCCAAAAGCTTTTAGAACCATTGCATCCATGACCACAACATTCTGAGGCAGCAGATAGTGGCAAAGATAACACAGGAGAGGGCAAGGATTCTAAACTCAGGGCAGATAGACGGCCCCCACCTGATAGGGATTCCCATGGTTGGTAAAGACAGCAGCTGGGCTTTCACAGAGTGTATGGTAGATAAACAAAACCTCTGACAGAAATCCATTGATAAAGATGAGAAATATGCTTATAAGTCTTATGATCGAGTGGTTGTGGTTCTAGAACTTAGAAGAGATGTCCCATGAGGTCAGCTTGGGGAAAGTCTTCTGAGACACACAGATCTAGTTCCACAGATTATCAGTGGGGGACACGGCTCAGTCAAGAGGACACTGAGGACCTCAGATGGACCCAGGACCAACTGTATGAACCTTTTATTTTGTTACATAATGTGTGGCAAATTGGCTTCCCAGGTGACACAATGCTAAAGAATCCGCCTGCCAATACAGGAGACACAAGAGACGTGGATTCAGTCCCTGGGTCGGGATGATCCCCTAGAGTGGGAAATAGCAACCCCCTCCAGTCTTCTTGCCTGGAAAATTCCATGGACAGAGAAGCCTGGCAGGCTACAGTCCTTGGGGTTGCAAAGGGTTGGACATGATTGAGCGAACACGCACACACAAACACACACACACCACATACAAAATACATGCAAAATCTATTTTGTCCTTATTAAGAGCGTGATGTTCAAAAACATATTTTGTTACTAACACTACTTAGTTATTACAATCAAGATTCTGGTACTCAGGACTGGGGAAAAGAAGATGAACAGCAGCCTTTACAGATTTTTTTTTTTTTCCACTAGGATGTATTTCTGGCTTAGAGGCTTTTCTGTTTCACTCTCACTGAAGTTTTAGTATCTCTTAAATAAATAGATCTTTGCTATACTGTCTTTTATTAAGTGCTTTTTCTGTCCTAAGTGATCACAACTTACCTGATTAACAGTTTGTTCTAATCTTCAAGATATCTTTCTTTAATTTTGATGATACAAATCTGGATGTAATCTTTCACCCCCTCTTTTTATTCAGATTTAATGACTGTTTTCCTAACATTAGTATCCTTCTTTCATTCTCCATGTAGTCTTAAAATTATTGTCAGTGATTTTTGGAATTCCGTCTTAGCTTTTTGTGGTATATCAGAATGTAATCCTTCCAGACACCTGAATTCGTTTAAAACAAATTGTTAATTTCTTACAGCCTCTTTACATAACCATCTTGCTTTAGTTCCATTCCTGAACATTCCTAACCAGATTGAACATTTTTCTCCTTGAAACAGAATATAGATGTAAATTAGACTATTGAGAAATCATTTTCATCGTCTTTATCTAAGAATTCTATTCTTGTTCTTGCTCTGAACAGGAAATAAAAAGGCTATACTATTTAATTGTTTTCCCAACTAGATTGCAAGCTCCCCCTGGGCAACAGTATGTATTTATATGTCTTTTATTCACTTTTCAGTGCCCAGTGCTGAATACATAAAAGATCTTCAATAAGTACTTAATAGCTTGCCTTGTCACTCAGAACATTACAAAAGCTGCTGTCTTGTAGATGTTGTGAAAATGTCAGATATCTTTGGCTTGTCATCTCACCATCTGTTTTTCACTTTCAGACTCTTTTTTGAAACTTTGCCTAGGCACATAGATGATTCACTTTCTTTTCCATAGTGTTGATGACATTTCCCCAAGTGTTAAACCTCATGCCTGTGGTTAATCGATTCCTGGATCAGCTCATCATTCCAGCCTGATGATTCTTGCTTGTAGAATCCATGTGTCTTTTGTCAGGGTTATAGACTGTGGTCTTCAGAATATTTTAAAAACTTCTGACATTGGCTCAGTGCTAGGGATTAGAATTTGCCAGCTTTTCTATTGAAATGAAAGAGTTCTCTTAACTAGAGCACCGCCTTTTATCTTTCTTTGAGCTAACCAACTGTCATCAAGTCTTCTTTAATAGTTAAGTCTTTTTCAGGAATTTATGAGACTTACGAGAAAAGTAATGTTATGCTGAACACTCCAAAGGCCAAAATTCTCAACAAGCTTTCATCAACAAGTCATTCATTCTGAACATTCTGATGAATGGAAAACTCCAGAGGATGTTAACGCTGTCTGAATGAAATAATTAAATGCTGGAGTTGGAAGGGAACTTAGGAATAACTTAGCATATCCCCTTAATTTTACTTGTGGGAGAAAATGAAACCCAGAGAGAATAGGGGATATGCCCAAAGAAGTTTAGTAAGGAGCCAAATGAGAATCAGGAGCCAAGGCGTCCAACAACAATCCAAGGGCAGGGCTCCTTCTGTGCAGCCCTTCAGGCTTTCTTCAACAGAACAGTTTGCAAGAGTTGAAGAAACGGCCAGATAAAGTAGCACAGAACTAATGAATAAGTTCTGGTTGCAATATGGACTTTCATAAGTGAAATGTCTTATGACCTCAGGAAAACAATTTTTACATGTTTCTGGTAAGTGATGAAATTAGAGGTGTGGTGGGATTTGCTGCAGACAGTCATTGATTTGGTTTGAGTGTGACCATTGATAGGGAGGCAACAAGCAGACACAATGAAACGAATGCAAGCATGATAGGACCGAGTTCTGAGAGCTGGGGTATTGTTGTTGTTTAGTTGTTACGTCGTGTCTGATTTTTTTGTGACCCCATGGACTGTAGCCCAGCACGTTCCTCTGTCCATGGGATTTCCCAGGCAAGAATACTCGAGTGGGTTGCCATTTCCTCCTCCAGGGGATCTTCCCAACCCAGGGATAGAATCTCCATCTCTTCCATTGGCAGATGGATTCTTTACCACTGAGCCACCAGGTAGTGTTAGGGTAGAGGCTGATAAATTTAGTGTCTGGTCAACAATAGAATCTGTCTTCATCTTTCAATAGTGATGAAATTATAACTAGTGCATAGCAAAGAATCTATTGTTTCAAGGAACATTATCTGTGGAAATATCTGCGTTTCTCAAAGGAAGATTAATTACAAACAGCATCTCTTGGGCCTAGACTGAATCAAATATAATGTCCTTGATTGCTGTTTTCCATACGGAAACATTTCTAATTGGCAGAGGTATGCCTGGGCAATGGTTCATTTGGTGACAGAGGAATTACAGGTAGAATAAATGTTTTGGTCCTTGCTGACTGGACACTGCTCCTCAAAACTCATCTCACAAAGAGGTGACATGATGTATTTTGAATTGTGTTACACTGAATCATTTCAGATTGGCTTTATTTTCCTATGGCTTGCTACATTGTACCCCCTTTACAATCCATGCCAGTTGTCACACCTGCTACTATTTTATTATTTCTGTAACAATGGTGAAACCTGCCCTCCTGCTTTGGGTACCTAACACTGGGCAAATGCAGGAACCTCAGCTGGAACAGTGTGTGGTAACTTTCAGAAGTTTAATTCTTCCTTGAACGTTCATAACAAATCAGCAGTTTTCAAAGACAGCTTTGGGGGAAAAAAGATTACTTGTAATGAAAAGAATTCACATTTACCATCTATTACAAAAATTCAGGCCCACAGAACTTGGAGCAAAAAAGACAGGGCAGAATAAACCAGCATTGTGTTCAATCATAAAAATGTTGGGAGTACAAAAGACACAAAAGATGCTACACTGAAGAAGGATATAAGGTCACAGAGGAGGAAAAAAGTGAACTGCAGTGATAAGAGGAGGTGAAATGTAATTGTCTGTGTACCCAAGGGTGGGTACCCCAGAGACCTGAAACTCGTAATTGCTAACAATCTTCTCATGGACACACACTTCAGACTCTAACACCAAAAGTCAGAAAATAGGGTAGATATAAAGAGAGCAAATTTTTACTTCTAAGTATATTTTGAATAATCACATGCCCTATCTTTTAAAAAGAACTGCTTCTTAACTTGGAAAATAGAATGAATAAATACATATAGAATATATATTTTTTAATTGCTGCAAAGGGATAAAAGAAAGTTAAAAGTATTATTATCTCTTTTTTCTGATGGTTACATCTGGCTTTTCTTTGTATCATTTATGCACTCAGAACTACTTCTCTTCCTTTTAGGAATCAATAAATTAATTAATCCACTTGAGGACATTTTTAAATGTATTTTTTAATAAAGTTTTTTAACTCTTTTTTTAGAGTCATTAAAAAAAGCTTTATTGAATTTGTTACAATATTGTTCTTCTTTTATGTTTTGGTTTATTGGCTGGGACGCACATGGCATCTTAGCTCCCCCACCAGGGATTGAACTCACACCCCCTGTATTGGAAAGTGAAGTCTTAAGCACTGGACCACCAGGGAAGTCTCCATCTGAGGATTTTAATTGTTGAATTATACATGTATTCTGTGGGAGCCATTTTGCAACCTTGATGTTATGTAGTTAGACTCACTTTAATACAAAAGGTGAGTTTTTCACTCTTTTTCCCCGGTGACTTGAAATATTCCTTCTATAGATAGTTGAGGGTTGGTATAATTCAGAGCCATATGTGTAAGTTGGGGTAGGCTTGAACCAAGCTTTGATCCCTCATGGAAGTTAAAATTGAGTGATGAATATATAGAAAAACATGTTAAACAAGGAAAGTATGATATTTGGAGTAGGTTTTCTGGTGGGTAATATGTGAGAGAATTCCATACTCCAGTGGCATTTGCTCCTTCCCCTCAACTCCACCTGCCCCTCATTCTAATTATATGTATTTTATAATTATCCTCCTAGCCAGGTGTCAACTATGCATTCCTCTCAGTCTTCACAGGGCTTCCCAGGTGGTGCTAGTGGTAAAGAACCCGCCTGTCAATACAGGAGACATAAGAGATGCAGGATCAGCACCTCTGTGGGGAAGATCCCCTGGAGGAGGCACGCAGCCCATTCCAGTATTCTTGCCTGGAGAATCCCATGGACAGAGGAGCCTGGTGAGCTGCAGTCCATGGGGTCACAGAGAGTCGGACATGACTGAAGCGACTTAGCACACACACACACGCAGTCTTCACAAAGCTCTTTTTGGTGCATTCGTCTTCTCTCTCTGCCTTCCTACATGGCTGAGAGAAGAACTTCATAACTTTTAAAAAAGCTGTCGGTACAGAATTTACTCAAGGGCTGCCCAACTCATGGTTAAATTTCTGCCTGAATTTAATATCAAGGAAAACTGTGTCTCTGAGCAGACCAACTTGCCTGCTCCCTATTGTGGGAAAAGAAGTGCACGACCAGATTCATTTTATTTTCCACTTCTCTTGACAAAAATCACAGTGCTTAATGTCTTGCCTGAGTGTTACAATCTGCTCAATTCAGTTGCCTCAAAAACACCTATTCCTTCTGCTTTCTTCAGATGGTATCTGTTCTGGTGTAGCCTTAAAAATATGTTCATAAATGAGTAGGGTACAATTATGTAATTATATATATGTAGTCAAGTTCAAGTGTGAATTTATTTTGCTACCAGAGATAAAGAGTTCCCAAAGACAAGTCCCTCGCTAAGGCTGGGGAATCCCATATGCCCCTTAGATTCATCAGGGCTTGCTCCAAAGCTATTCCTCCACCCGCCCTTTTTTTTTTTTTTTGCAGCATCATTGTTTCTGTCTTTATGATAAATTTTCGCATTATGTATGCTGATGCCCTGGTGTGTCTTCTATTTGAAAAGACCTCAACAACCTTATTTCATGAACTTCCTTCCCCTTCTAAGCAACGTCTCATCTTTCAGTCTCCACAGAGCCGCTCCCCCAGCTCCCAGTCTCTTCTCCATCTGCTCTAGCCGATGTCTATCCACTGCTCTCCGCAGACTGTTCTTGCCAAGGGCCTGGGGAATTCCTATGCTGCCAAATCCCATGGTCACTTCTCTCCTTTTCTCTCACTTGACATCTTGGCAGCATCTGCTACAGTGGATGAAGTTTTTGGAAAAATTTTCTTTGGTGACTTTTCTATTATACCACATTTTGTTGGCTTTCCTTTTATTTTGTGGCCATTTGTTATTTTTTAAAGCTTTATCAAGGTATAATTCACATACCTGGATTCACTCTAGTTTTAGGTTTTCAATGTGATGGTTTTGAGAAACATATAAAGTCCTGTAACCTCTACCAAGGATATATCCATTAGTTCAAAAATTCCATCATGATCCTTTATCGTCATTCCATTCCCATCTCCCCCAGCCCCTGGCAACCACTAATCTGATTTCTCTCTATGGTTCTGCCTTTTCCAGAATGTCTTAATGAGAATATACATGAGTGACCTCTTGGGTCCATGTGTTTTCACTTAACATAACGCTTTTGAGGATCATCCATGTTATTGTGTCTATCTGTAGTTCATTTCTATTTATTTAATAATTACTGAGGGCAAAAAAAGTCCACTAAATGTTGCTGGTGTTGTTCAGTTGCTCAGTTCTGTCTGACTCTTTGTGACCCCATGAACTGCAGCACACCAGGCTTCCATGTCCTTCACCATCTTCCAGAGCTTGCTCAAACTCACATTCATTGAGTCAGTGATGCCATCCAACCATCTCGCCCTCTGTTGTACCCTTCTCCTTCTGCCTTCAATCTTTCCCAGCATCAGGATTTTTTCTAATAGTTGACTCTTCACATCAGGTAGTCAAAGTATTAGAGCTTCAGCTTCAGCATCAGTCCCTCCAATGAATATTCAGGGTTGATTTTCTTTAGGATTGACTGGTTTGATCTCTTTGCAGTCCAAGGGACTCTCAAGAATCTTCTCAAACATCACAGTTCAAAAGTATCAATTCCTTAGCATTCAGCCTTCTTTATGGTTCAACTTTCACATCTGTACATGACTACTGGAAAAACCATAGATTTGACTATAGGAACCATTTTTGGCAAAATAATGTCTCTGCTTTTTAATATGCTGCCTAGGTATGAATGCACCACAATTGTTTATCCATTGACCAGGTGCTGGACATTTGGATTATAACTAATTTTGACAATTATGAATGAATCTGCTATTATATATTTGCATTCATTTATTAGCTGGAAAATACATTTTCTTCTTCTTTGTAAATACTGATGAGGAGGATTACCAGGAAATATAATAAACATATGTTTACATTTATTTAAAAAATAGCTAAATTACTCTCCATTTTACATTCCCATAATGATGTTTTAGGGCTCTAATTGCTCTGTGTCTTCACCAGAACTTGATATTATCAAGTTTTAGCAATTTTAACACTTATTTGATAGCATTTCATAGTGATTTTAATTTATATTTTCTTAAAGACTAATGATTTTGAACATTTTTATATGTTATTGGCCATAAATAGCTATTTCTTGGTGAAGTTTCTATTCAAATACTTTATGGAATTTTTAATTGAGCTTTTATTTTTCTTATTATTAAGTTGTAAGAGTTATATATTCTGAATACAAGTTTTTTTCTAAGATATGTGTCTTGACAACATTTTTGAGTCTATGGCTAGTCTTTTCATTTACTTAAATGATTTTTGAAGAGCAGAAGTTATAAATTTTAACTTACCAGTTTTGTCTTGTATGGTGTGTGATATTTTGGTGTGTCTTATTTAAAAAATAATTGCTTAATACAAGGTCATAAAAGTTTTCTCATGTATTTTCTTATAAAAGTTTTGTGAGTGTTCTATGATTCACTTCAAGCTGAATTTTGATTTCAGTTTGAGATAAGAGTTGATATTCATTTTTTTCTTTTTCTTTTCTTACATATGATTGATCAAGTGTTCTGGCTCTGTTTGTTGAAAAGACTCTTCTCTCTCTACTGAAATACCTTGGCAACTTGTTGGAAAATGAAGATCAATATATGTACATGTGCAAAAAAGAATAACAATTTGAAGAGTCCCACTTCCTGATTAATTAAAGTTCTGATTGTGCATGCTCAAAAGAAACTTTTCATATCTTTTATTCATTTATTTTATTGAGGTGTAATTGCTTTTGGGGGCTTCCCAGGTACTGCGGCAGTAAAGAATTTGCCTGCCAATGCAGGAGAAGCATGAGATGCGGGTTTGATCTCTGGGTTGGGAAGAAGATACCTTGGAGTAGAAAATGGCAACCCACTCCAATGTTCTTGCCTGGAAAACCCCATGGACAGAGGAGACTGGTGGGGGACAGTTCACGACATTGCAAAGAACCAGGCAGGACAGAGAACACACACACACAAACACGCACACAATTTACAATAATATATTAGTTCAGTTTACAAATATATATTAGTTCAGGCATATGACACAGTAATTAAAAATTTTTACAGATTATACTCCTTTTATAGTTGAAAAATATTGGCTACAGTCTTTGGGCTATACAATACACTACATACTTACTTTATATACTTTTAGTCCTCTAGTCCTATCTTTCCTCCTCCCCACTTCACTGTCCTCACTGTTCACAACTAGTTTGTTCTCTATGTCTGTGAGTCTGTTTCTTTTTTTGTTATATTCACTAGTTTGTTTAATTTTTTAGATCCCAAGTATAATGATACTTGAGTAGCAAATGGTAACACAGAGTATTTGCCTTTATCTGACTTATTTAACTTAGCATATTACTCTCCAGGTCCATCCATTTTGTTGAAAATGGAAAATTTCATTCTTTTTTATGGCTGAGTAATATTCCAGTGTGTGTGTGTGTGTGTGTGTGTGTGTGTGTGTGTGTGTACTAGATTTTTGTCAGCTATATCCCTTATTACAGTAATTTAACCATAATTATATGGAATTATGGAATTCCTCAGAAGGAGTGGAAGAGGTTTCTTTTGGAGGTTGAGGACTGTCTTTTTAAGTTCTTTGATTTTTTGCTCTTTTGTTCCACTTAGTTTGTTCCTTTCTCCTTTCACTGTCCCATCACATTTTCTTACCTTGGGATTTTCTATCAATTAATGGATTTCATATCGATTAATGGATTTTCCTAGTTGGCTCGGTAATCATCACTGTTTCCATACTACTGTACTGTACTCAGTAACTTAGCTGTCACTCAGTCATGCCTGACTCTGTGATTCCTGCCAGGCTCTTCCATCCATGGGATTTTCCAGGCAAGAATATTGGAGTCAGTTGCCTATTCCTTCCCCAGGTTCCATACTACAGATTCTCCAACCAACTGATCCAAATTTTTGTCTTCTGTTGGTCTGATTTTCTTAAATGACAGGATTTAGACTGTCTGGAAGAGGAGATGAAGTACATATTCTTGAAATAAATTTTCCAAAGTAGTATTTCTTTTAGGCTTTGATAGAAGTTGGTAACCAACAGCAATGGTTAGTGCTTTGATGTTGAGAAGAAACAATCATTTGGTAGTAAAGGAGAAACTAACAGAATTCAGGATGATACCTCAAGAAATCAAAGAAAAAACAGAAATGTGGAAAGTATATTTAAAGTTATGAGTTACTAGAATGATCTGAGGTTAAAACTGGCTCATATGTAAGACTTTTAAAAATCCCCCAACCTGCTTTTGGACTTTGTTTCTCCATATTAAAATAGTGCTTCTTCAACAAAGGAAACTATAAGTAAGTTGAAAAGACAGCCCTCAGATTGGGAGAAAATAATAGCAAACGAAGCAACAGACAAAGGATTAATCTCAAAAATATACAAGCAACTCCTGCAGCTCAATTCCAGAAAAATAAATGACCCAATCAAAAAATGGGCCAAAGAACTAAACAGACATTTCTCCAAAGAAGACATACAGATGGCTAACAAACACATGAAAAGATGCTCAACATCACTCATTATTAGAGAAATGCAAATCAAAACCACAATGAGGTACCATTACATGCCAGTCAGGATGGCTGCTATCCAGAAGTCTACAAGCAATAAATGCTGGAGAGGGTGTGGAGAAAGGGGAACCCTCTTACACTGTTGGTGGGAATGCAAACTAGTACAGCCACTATGGAAAACAGTGTGGAGATTTCTTAAAATACTGGAAATAGAACTGCCATATGACCCAGCAATCCCACTTCTGGGCATACACACTGAGGAAACCAGATCTGAAAGAGACACGTGCACCCCAATGTTCATTGCAGCACTGTTTATAATAGCCAGGACATGGAAGCAACCTAGATGCCCATCAGCAGACGAATGGATAAGGAAGCTGTGGTACATATACACCATGGAATATTACTCAGCCGTTAAAAAGAATTCATTTGAATCAGTCCTAATGAGATGGATGAAACTGGAGCCCCTTATACAGAGTGAAGTAAGCCAGAAAGATAAAGAACATTACAGCATACTAACACATATATATGGAATTTAGAAAGATGGTAATGATAACCCTATATGCAAAACAGAAAAAGAGACACAGAAATACAGAACAGACTTTTGAACTCTGTGGGAGAAGGTGAGGGTGGGATGTTTCAAAAGAACAGCATGTATACTATCTATGGTGAAACAGATCACCAGGCCAGGTGGGATGCATGAGACAAGTGCTCGGGTCTGGTGCACTGGGAAGACCCAGAGGAATCGAGTGGAGAGGGAGGTGGGAGGGGGGATCGGGATGGGGAATACGTGTAAATCTATGGCTGATTCATATCAATGTATGACAAAACCCACTGAAATGTTGTGAAGTAATTAGCCTCCAACTAATAATAAAAAAAAAATAAATAAATAAAGTAAAAAAAAAAATAAAAAAAACATCTGATAGCAGAATGGTATATATCAGGGGTCCCCAACTTCTGAGATCTAATACCTGATCATCTGAGGTGGAGCTGATGTAATAAAAATAGGAATTAAGGGCACAATAAATATAATGTTCTTGAGTCATCCTGAAACCATCCCCTCCTAGTCCATGGAAAAATTGTTCCCAGTGCCAAAAAGATTAAGAATCGCTGATATACTGTATATATATATATATATATATATATATATAGTGTGTATATATATAGTATAGTATAGTATATATATAGTTATATATATATAGTATATATATAGTATAGTATATATATTCTATATATAATTCTATATAATAGAATTATATAGAATTCTATATAATAGAATTTATATATAATACTATACATATATATATTTAGATGTGAAATGAATATTTGTTAAATGACTCTGTAAACTCCATCACTGGCCCAGTTGTATGCTGTTATAAAGGTTAGTAAATGCCAACAGCTCACCACATCCCCCCTTTTCTCAATTAGAAGCAAGATCTTAGAAGGAACCATAAATACATAAAGGACTTTCCTGGGATGAGCTCCTTGTCAAATAGGCATGTTGGAGCCATCATTCATAAATGTAGAGTCCAAAGAAATGAGTTAAAGAAGCATATATAATCCTCCAAGAGAGGGAGTAGAAAAAAAAGAAAAAAAAATGGTGCTTCTTGATGTAAAAATGAAGGCAAATAATTAATTTGGCCAATGTTCTAAAGTTGGCTTAGACTAGAGCAAAATTTTTTCCCAACAAGCATTTTCACAAGGGCTCATTGGTTTCTGATATAGTCTTGCTGTGAAACTGTTTCATGAACCATTTTGTTGAGCCAGATTACATACAGAATCTATTTCCTGTGAGCATCATGGCTGAGAGATCTCCTTGCAAGCCAATCTTCCAGTTAAATGCTCCAAATTACCAGTTAATTGCTCCAGCCTGATGCAACTAGCTTATGCATCTTCCAGATACTAAGTCAGAAGGAAATAGTGCGGATAACTGCAAATTATCCAGTGGATTTCAAACCATTTATTTAGCTAATCAAATATTGAACATATTTAGCACTTACCCAAATGTACCTGAATTGACAAAACTCACATTTTCAGAACTGTATTTTTTCTCATTAAGCAGCATATACAGTGATTAATAAACCTAAATTATGAAGTCAACATTTTAATTGCTAATGTACTTGGATGCTTCTAGTAAAATTTGGTTTTATTCAATTTATTTTGCATATCATAATGTATTTTATGGAAGAGAGCACACCTGTGTCATCAGTTACAAAAGAAATATGCATGCAAAACAAAGTAGAGACCATTGGTGTGGATTATTGGTGGCCAAATTATTGTCTGTGTTTTAAAAGGACTACTCCACAAAATAATATCTTTAACCTAATCATTGAAAGGCATATTCAAAATGTCTTTATGGGCCTTATCCAGACTTGGAAATGAATGCAAACCTGCCTTTTTAAATAACAATATAACTATATAGCTTTAATGAAATTGAAAAAATAAAGACTTTTGAATTACAATAGGCCACTCATGCAGAATAATTCATGCACAATACAGGATTCCAATTGGGGACTGATTTAATACTGATGTTAATGAAGTGCCAAGAAGAGAGTGAGTAATAGGGTGAAATTCTTTTGTAGCAATTTCCAGGAGAAGGATTTTTTTCAGGGGGGTAATAGAACTTCTTAGAAATTTCAATTGGAGCAATTCTTTTTGGGTGGGAGGGTTTGATTGAAAAGAGAGAGAGGAAAAGATGAAGCGAAGTAAGGTTGAGTAAAGGGGAAACTTATTATCTTGTTTCTTTGTGAAATAAAAATTTGCTCATGTAGTAGAAAATGAAATTGACTAAATGTTAAAATGAAATGATCCTACCTTGTACATTTTCCAAGCTGAACAAAATACAAACAATAGTAACAATAAAGAATAAAGATGTTTTGTGAATTTAAACAGTTAATGATCTTGTGTTCCTTTAATATATCCTTTTAAAAAAAAAAATGCCATCCTTAAGGTAACAGCTTTGAAATATCATGGGATTTAAATCATAAGTAAAATAAAAATGTATCTTAACATTGCAGTTAAAGATATCATTTTCCAAAAGGATTGTAGCAACAAGAAAGTACCATTTCAAGGGACTGAATTTATTTCCTGGAAGTAGCAGTCTTACTCTCATTACCATCTTTACTTTAGACAGTCTTCAAAATTATACATATGATATTTCATCTATTCTAGAAACAACACTGACTTATTCGATATGGTTACCTGCTTATTGCAGCTGTACACTATTTACCAAATTTGCCAACTGCAGAATATTTACAGGACAGTAAAAGTCCTGAAGCAGAAGGCTGGATGGCTTAATAGAGCATAATTTTTATATATTTCAGAAGACGCTAATGTTACTACTCAACATGGCTGTTCTAATATTTGAGAAATGGGAGACTTTACCTTTCGCCCTCTCATTCCAATTTAAAAATCTAATCTGCAACACATTTCTTCTTTCCTATCATTTTGAGATGCCCATTTCTGTGCCTGTTTGTGGATATGAGGTTGTTAACGTTCCCCAAGGCTATAAAGAATAAAATATTTTAAATTCATCTTTTGAAAGTAAAAATGCTTTTCTTGTTGATATAAAATTTTGCCAGAGTCTTTTCCATTCTGACATCATCTTGTTTCTGCCATTTTAATGTTTATAAGTTGTCATTTTGCTAATAAGTGTCCTTCGATGTGAAATCTTCAACACTGCCTACAGAATGAAGTTTAGACAGATTGACAAACTGCATTCTCTGAAATCTGTCCCTTTGCCCCTATTTGCCACTAAACTTCTACTTAGAAATGCTACTCTAGCCAGAATGGTTTGTTCACCATGGAAAAACAAAGACATTTTCCATTTTTTGCCTTACTCATGTCCCTCTCATTCCTTCGGCTCTCTTTCTACAGAAATACTAGCTGGCTCTCCCGTGAGTCTACGTGAAGTCGCTTCAGTCAGGTCCCGTTCTGTGTGGCCCCATGGACTGTAGCCCTCCAGGCTCCTCTGTCCATGGGATTCTCCAGGCAAGAATATTGGAGTAGGTTGCCATGCCATCCTCCATGGGATCTTCCCCACCCAGGGATCAAACTGAAACTCGGCAGGTGGGTTCTTTACTTCTAGGGCCAGGACTAGATCAAATGTTATTTCTTCAAAAAAGCCATTTCTAACACCCCTGAAAGATAAAGTCACTTTCTTTTCTGAATTCCTTCAGCAATATTTGTATCTGTCAAATTACACATTTACCTCTAAAATGGGACCAGAAGCATTTTGTCACTGTAGGTCAGAGCATGGACTCAGGAGCCCAGCTGTCTGGGTTCAAATACCGACTCTGGAATTTTTTAGCTGTGTGGGTTTGGGCAACTTTAACATCCTGAGGTTCAGTTTCCCCATCTCCAAAAATGAGATGTTAATTGATCCAACTTGAGAAAATTTAATGTGTCCGAAATACATAGAACAGAAACTTGACCATCATGGTTGAGCTTAAATAATCTTTAGATTATAGCTTACAAATTACAGAATTAAGATAGAAATTCATGTCTTTATGAGTCAAAACTACATATTCTTTGCACAATGCTATCCTTTCTGCTTTCATGACACTACTCAGCATCAGTACTCAGCATCAACCAAGGTTGTGTATTTTGAGGCCAAAGTGTATATATTTTGCCTTCCACTGGTTCTATCATTGTATTTTACTTATAACAAGTGCTCGATAAATATATCATGGATGACTCAATACACATAAACTAATCAAATAATTCTAACTATTGGCAGCTTCTAAGAAACAAAATTCAACCATAGAAAATTGAAATCCAAAGTATTCTTTTCAGAATTTATGACATATATTTAGCCACCAACTATTATCTGAGATCAGGTTGTTTACAAACAATTTATTGCAAGAGCAATAAATTATTTTGTTGTTCAGTCACTCAGTCATATCTGACTCTCATGACTCCATGGACTGTACCCCACCAGGCTCCTCTGTCCATGGAATTCTCCAGGCAAGAATACTGGAGTGGGTTGCCATTTCCTTGTCCAAGGAAAGGAACATTACTGTGACATGGATTTGAATTGAGGTTGCTGTGGCCACAATGCAGAGTACTAACAACTGTACGATCACAGCGCGCCACTGTAAAACTTATTTATTAGGGGCCTCTCTCTAGTAACTGCCAATCTACAATCAGTCTGGTTAGGTAACTAAACTAATCTGAAACAGGTAGTTAAGCACCCACCCCCTTTTCTAGATTAACAAGACCACAGTCATTCTCATAAAATATATTGTGAAGACTTCTTTCAAGTTGAAGTTACAGACTTTTTATGGCAGATTCTCTATCAGGAGACCTGCTTCCCTACTTATGGCTTTCCCAATCTCATTGTTCATTTGTACTTGCTATCACATTGGCCAAAAAGTTTGTTCAGATTATTCTATAAGATCTTATGGAAAAGCTTGTTAACTTCTTGGCAATACTTTAAGAATTCCGTTTGGGAAGCACTGCCACATTGTCGATAACGAAGCTTGAGAGCACTTACAGAACGATCATATCTTTGTGGCATATATTTCTGGAAAAATATACCCCCAAAGGGAAGGTTAAAGGGTGTTAAAAGGTTAAAAAGGTTAAAAGGTGTTCCACTCTATATATTCCTACATTTAACCAACTGCTAACTTGGGTAGAAGTTGTCATGTAAAGAACACCCAGGGAAACTTATAGTCAACATAAATTATTTGTATTAAGTGTGTGAAAGGCCCTGAGGAATATCCACTAATTTTACTTGGAGAGACCAGAGAGGTCTTGATGACTGAAGTAGTTTTGCTGATGTAAATGTTGTACACAGCTGGCAAAGCCAGAAAATGGAAAGTTGCATGGAGAGAGAGTTTGAAATAATTTTTTTTTTTGAGTCAGCAATGATTCGTCATGACTAAGAGAACCTGACTGTCCTCCTGTCTCCCAGCATCATCACTTCTCCACCTATGCCAAGAGAAACCTGACTACCTCACTAGTCTTCCTTCTATCAGGTGTGTACATAATAAATGTAGCACCAATTATCAAGGAGTAGGAACTCTGCTTATCAATGAAAACAACAAGACTCTGTCTAGCTTTACAATCTTCCTAAGGACAAGTCTTATTTGAACTAAACAGATTAGCACACATTAATACAACATTGTATAATAAGAAGCTTTCAAAGATGGTTCTCATGATCTCCACCTCTTGGTATTCATGCCTTTGCCTGACACCCGTCCTTGAATGCAGACCTGGAACTAATGATTTGTTTTGAAGAGAATATGGCAAAAATGATGGGATATCACTCCCATGATTGTGCTATAAAAGACTATGACATATCTTATTGGACTCTTTCCATTGTTTTCTTGGATTGTATGCTTCAGTAAGCAAGCTGCCTTGTTGGAAAGATCCATGCAGGAAGAAACTTAGGGTAATTCCTGGCCAATAAAGATCAGAATTCTTTGGTCTAACAACCCATGAAGCACTGAATCCTGCCAATCATGCGAGTAAGGTTAGAAGTGGATTCTTCTCCAATTGAGCTTTCGAGAGAGACTGTGGCCACAGTTGACACTTTGATCACAGTCGTATGAGAGACTCTGAGACAGAGGATCTGTATACACCATTCTCAGATTCCTGACCCTTAGAAGCTGTGACATAACAAATGTGTGTTGTTTTAAGCTGCTAATTTTGGGCAATGTGTTTCACAGTGACAGGTAACTAATACAGTATGTGTTTAATTTGTACTCTAAAATTCTGAAAAGATCGGTCTGTTTCTATAGTATTATTTAGGAATATAGAACACACTTGTGGGTTTGATCCCCTTTGGACTCCAGCCCCTTTAATTAATTATATTTTTTGTTGATTTTTCTGGAAGTATTTTAGTTCATTCTCTACAAAACTTACATTTTTCTTTTCTTTAGATAAATACTTGCCAAAAATATTTATTGGATTTTTTTTTCAAATTCAGGAATCAATTTCCTAAAATAAAGGTCTTTACATTTAAATATAATTTAAGTGTGCCTGTGGAGTTGAGGGAGAAGTGTGTATTTATAAACATCACAAAACACATTGGTAAAACAAACATCCAACAAGCAAAGACATGTGTTCCTGTGTTGTGGGTATATATGTGTGTGGTGTCTTATTTATATTTATTTATCCCCTGAGTGCCTGAAGATTAGAAAACTAAAGTTGGAGTGAAGGAAGGGAATCTAAATCATTGTAGTGGGCTAAGATAAATAGGTTATTTCATTAGGAGAAATAACAGGAAAGTAAGGATCTAGTTTTCAAATTCTTACACTTCTTTTTGTTTTTATTTTTTTAAGGCATAGTATTATATTCCATATATACCAACTATTTTAAAAAGCCATGTAGGAAATAATAGCCCTTCTCAAGAATTGAACTGTAGGGTAATGCAGCGCTGTGATTTCCCCTACTGAACAAACTCATCTGTGCACCACTGGGTCCCTTCCAGTATCAACTACACAGTCTTTATGATGTTGACATTTCTTCCAGCAAGTTGGAAGAGTTTCACTACCAGAAATGTCATATTCCCATAGGAAACACCATTTTGACTGCATTTTTAAGTTGGAAGAGTTTGGTCTACACATTCTTCAATCTCCATGAACATGAAAATTGGTTTCTTGAAAGCAAGAAGAGTGCATGTGTAGTGGCTAAATTGTTTTCTCTCCCTCAGGCTAAAATCTCAAGGTTTCTTCCAAGAGGTACAGATTGTTCTGGCTACAAAATCTTTGAAATCTCATGTGCTTGATATATTTTTAATTTTCCCTTTATACATCCCAATGTTAAAGAAGAAAGGGGATTTTAAACAAGCAATTTGCAATATTGTATATAGTACAGTGCAGGTTTTTTTTGGAAAGCATTTCATTGGAAATATCCAATATGAAATGGAGAAGAAGCTCCAAATCAGTAAACCCGTAGCTTTGTACATATAAAGGCAGAATGAGATTGGGAAATGTGGCTACATCTTTTTCTCATGGCAATTCATTGGAACTATGATCTGTCTTATAACCAAGAGGAATCTAGTTACTTAAAAAGAAAATATATTATACAAAATATCACTTAAGATGAAGGCCTCTTTGTTCATAGGATGAATATGCAAATCTGATTTCTGCAGGAAGGTGTTCATGTTTAATCAATGACACAATTATGGAGAGCATAGTTCTTGACAAACAAGTATATGGTAATAGACATATCTTTGTTGTTCAACCTCAATAAATATGCTTCAGCACTCAATTGACACCTAATTAACAGTTAATTACAGTTTCAAAGAATATAAATTTACATTTGGTTGCGTTAGTTAACTCAGTGCCTTTAATACTTTGCTCTTGGTAGCAGTCTACGTAAGAATTTTACTACATTTATTCCTCTTGCCAAGAGAAATGTCAGGAAGCTAAGAGTTATTAGAGCATTCTAATTGAAATTTGAAAACTAATTAGAATGTGTGTTCCTATTTAGAAGCTGCTGAACTAAAAAGTCTGAAGCGAAAATAAATCACTATATTTATACTGTAACTGTCATAGATTCTTAAAATTAAATTCAAACGTGAGACTTGATTTACAACATAACCAAAAATATACACCAAAGCACTTTAAACTTCTTCAAAAAAGTTGTGAAGATATTTTTGAAACTAAATAGAAATAAAATCTGCTTTTCCTGGGATAAACTAACAAGTAAAATAGCAAGTAGTAGAATTTTAACAACATTATATGGAAAATATGGCAACACTGGCCAATATCAGCAATTTCATTCACAGGAACTGCATGGGATTAAACTTTTGCAAAGAAAAACTTGGCAGGAAAAATTGTCAAACTCTTTCCAGAAATCAGCTGACAAAGAAAACACACACACACACACACACACACACACACACACACACACACACGAGTCAAGAAAATCCTGGTATCAGTGGGATCTCCCCAAAACTCATACAAAGATACATGAGCCAAAAGACAGTATTTCATAATCTCTGACAATTTGAGGGTTTGTTAAAAAACATACATATATGAGAAAAAAAAAAAAACAATGCTTACATTTTACAACATTGAAAGTGAAAGTCGCTCAGTCATGTCAGACTCTATGCGACCCCATGGACTGTACAGTCCATGGAATTCTCCAGGTCGGGATACTGGAAGGGTAGCTGTTCCCTTCTCCCGAGTATCTTCCCAACCCCGGGATTGAACACAGGTCTTCCTCATTGCAGGTGGATTCTTTACCAGCTGAGCCACAGGGAAGCCCAAGGATACTGAAGTGGGTAGCCTTTCCCTTCTCCAGGGGATCTTCCCAACCCAAGAATCGAACCAGGGTCTCCTGCATTGCAGGCAGATTCTTTACCAACTGAGCTATCAGGGAAGCCCTTGGGGGTTATTTATTTTGAAGAAGCTCAACATTTGAATAAAACAGAACTCCCCTGAAATATGAGATCACTGTACCCTTTTTTTTAAATGAATAAAGTTCAGTCACCTGAGAAAGAATTGAGCCCCCACCTCTAATCCATAGCCTCTCCATCTATGACAATGTTGTCTTGTACTTTCCTGAGCCCATGTTGTCCCAAGAATTCCTTCAATTTGGCCAACATTCATTGAAAGATGTCTTCTTGTTACAGGGAATAATAAATGAATAAAACCAACAGAAATCCCTGACCCTGTAGATCCCACACCCTAGTGGAGGAAAGGAGGTATCTGCAAAACAAAACTCAGTTCGCATTAACTTCAGTCTCTCCAGACTGGCTTTCATTTATTCATCCATTCATTTGCCAAACAAAATGGCAGACATGGAGCTACAGTGAGGTTCCACAGCTGGAGAGCTAGGCAATAAACAAGTAAAAGTAGAGGTAACCGGATAAAAGAGGACCCTTCCCTACCCGGTGTGTGTTGGTCACTCATTTGTGTCCTACTCTTTGTGACCCCATCGACTATGGCCTGTCAGGCTCCTCTGTCCATGGAATTCTCCAGGCAAGAATACTGGAATGGGTTGCCATTCCCCTCTCCAGGGGATCTTCCCCACTCAGGGACTAGACAAGGGTCTCTTGCATTACAGACAGATTCTTTATCATCTGAGCCACTGGGGAAGCCCATTTCCTTACCCTGCAGATAGTAAAATCCCAGAGCTTTTCTATCACTACCTGCAAGTGTCAATGTGTTTGTGGCTTTCCATATGTTACAGGAAAAGTGATAGAAAGTTACCTTGGGTGGTTCACATCATCCCCTTTTCTCACTGAAGAGAGCCTTTAGTTCACAATAAACTGCTGTGTAAAATCAGGATTGTGGAGCCGCAGTCAAATCAATTGCTAGAGAAATCTGAAGGGCAAGCATTGGCTGGGGCAGCAGCTGGCCAGAGAGACAAGGAAAAGAAGCTGTAGGCCCTCCGAGAGTTTGTTGGGGCAAAGAAATGCAATCCTGGGGCCAAGGAGGCTGTTGGCAGGGGGCCAGACCTCATTAGAGGAGCTGGAAGTATCACAGGATACCAAGGGAAGGAGGAGACTGAGGAGATGGGGATGGTGATGCATCTAGAGAGACGCCAGAAAGCCCCTGTTCCTGGGTGTGGGGTGGGGGTAGGGGCTCTGAAGAACCCGCTAAATTGTAAAGACTGTCAATATCTGAGCTGTCCTGTAAGTGTCCTGTCAGAACTGGCCTGCGATACTGGATCTCATTGCCTCCCCTGCACTGCATCCTCCCTAGGATGGACGAAGGAATGGAGGAGAGGATAAAGGAGAGAGAGTGCTACTCAGGGAGGAAAGAGGTGAGTTGACTGGATCCCCTTCCCCGAGGGCTGGTCTGCCATCTTCGGGAGGTCAAACTCAGAGCACAGGTGTATTTGTATATGTGTGTATGTGTTTGTGTATGAGAGAGGGAGACAGAGAGAGGGAAGGAGGTTTCAAGGTTAATAAGTTTAAAGTATTGAGTGTTATATAAGGCACAGGGCATTAACTTAAGGACCTTGGTTTTTCTGTTCTTGAAATGGCATCTCTCTTTAATTTCTCCTGGATGTGCATTCACTCCTGCCACGTAATGGATTCTCTGACTTCATTCTCAACACATAATATCAGTCAGATTATCTAGCACACAAGTTTCTTCCAGAAGGAAAGTAACACTATCATTGCATTCAGCTAAATGATGCTCGTGTAGCTTGAAATGGTGAATGCGCCTTCTGATATATCCAGCATCTACACTGGCGGCATATGGTTGATGATGGTTGTGCATGAGTGCAGTCAGGAACTAAACTAACTCATTAACTTAGCATACGATCATGATCAATACAGGCTTCCCTGGTGGTTCAGGGGTAAAGAACCAGCCTGCCAACGCAGGAGACACAGGTTTGATTCCTGGGTAGGGAAGATCCCCTGGAGAAGAAAATGGCAACCCACTTCAATATTCTTGCCTGGAGAATTCCATGGACAGAAGAATCCATGGCAGGCTACAGTCCAGGAGATTGCAAAAGAGTCAGATATGTCTTAGCAACTAAAGACCAGCAACATGATCAATACTGATCACTTCAGCAAAATTGATCATGCAGAAAATGGTATTGATCCTAAAGATAACCAGTGAAAGATTCTACAGGGCTGGGTTTCCACCACTTTGTATGTATATACATGGGCTGAACTTTCATAAAGCTCAAAGAGGCCCTGATGCATTTTTAGATCACTGATATTATGTGACTGTTTTAATAAGTATCTTGACTATGTTATTTATATAAATTAAAGAAATGGTGTGAAACTATGACAAAGAATGCAATCTCTTTGGAGCTTAGCTCCTGTGACTGACACAGCTGTTAAAACACCCCTTCAGCTCTTATATAGAAGAATCTGGAAATTATCACTTGGTGGGAACTGCCAAAGAAGTTCACACGCAGATTCCTGCATCCTCTGGCAAAGTGCTGCATGACTTTAAACTGACCTTGAAATTTATGGCCTGGCATCAACAGTCATTAAACTGGGAACAGCTTGTGTAATGTCTTGATAGTAAATGGTACCCAGAAATACGTTAGCAGTAGAAAGAATTAAAAATAACAGTTTCATTTTAATTCTGGTGTAGAGAATGACCTGTGGTTTTGAGGAGTAGTCACAAAGCTGAATACCAATCTCAGGGAAAAGGACAATGTTTGTGATCCTCTAAGTATACTTAAAACAGAGACTAATTGTTCTGATTTTGCTCTGAACAGCTGGCAGACAGGAGAGTAGTTGCAATGACTTTCATCAGGCCTCTTGAAAATTTACAAATTGGCTCTTTCTCCTTTGCTCTGTAGAGCAAAAGGAAGAAAGCTTATGCTTATCTGATATGTGGATGAGAAACCACACCCTCTTAATGGCAGCATATCTGAGCCTGAAGGCAATTCAGCCCTCCTTACACGAAGAGTCGCCAAATTTAATTGGACCCCAAGGTAGAACAAGTTAATCTTTAATCCCTGAGTTCCTTGAAAATGTCTGTGAAAGTGAAAGTGAAGTCGCTCAGTCGTGTCCGACTCTTTGCAACCCCCGTGAACTGCATGTAGCCCACCGGCTCCTCCTTCCATGGGATTCTCCAGGCAAGAATACTGGAGTGGGTTAGTTTAGTATTTGGTTAGTATGGATTTATTCCACTTCATCTCTTAATATATATAAAAATTTGATTGGGAAATGATAAGTATGACATACAATATTAGAGCTTTAAGACAGTCTATTGTTATTATTCAATCTATCAGTCATGTCTGACTTTTTGCAACCCCATGGACTGCAGCATGCCAGGCTTCCCTGTCCTTCGCTCTCTTCCTGAGTTTGTTCAAATTCTTGTCCATCGAGTTGAGGATGCCAAACTTATGTTAAGATTGTCTACATAACATGAATAATATGGACCTATTAAAAATAAAATGTAATTGGATTATTGACCATAAGTGAGAAGAATCTGTCAGCTGAACTTGCCTCACCCATAGTCCCTAGTGGAAGGATAGCTCTGGGTCATTATTTATGAGTGGCAAGTGATTACCAGCAGCATGTACCATGTAGCTTAGAATGAAAAGTTAGGAGGAATCAATCAGGTTTCCTCTTCCTGACATTCCTACTGGAACTGGGGAATGAATCAGCTAGACAGAAGCCAAAAGAGTAATGAATGGGCAGAGAATAGCTGAGACACTTAATGGTTTAAATAGAGGGTGAAGATCCATGAATTTATGCTATTCAGGTATCTAGAGCTACTGTCAGTGTAGAAATTCCTTCTATTTCCAACTACTTTGTGATTCAGCCCTAACCTTGAATTTTAAAACAGATTTATAAAGGATTTTGGAGGAATCACTAGCAGAAAATACACACCATGAAGAATAAGGCAAAAGGTGGAAGAACATTGTGTTTTACCATTTTCACTTCTTAAGGAACTACAGTTCTGTATAATGCTGACCCCAGCATTTCCAAAACTTAAGTCTATAAGCCTGGCTTCCTAAGAGTCAGTCTATAAACTACAAGCATATTCCCAGAACCTAACTTGCTAGATTTGGCATCTCCGGGATGGCTTCTAGGATCATCGTTTTCAGCTCCTATGCAATTCAGATAAGTAGCCTAAGCCAGGCTGAGGTGCTGATGTTGCCAACTATCTCATTTTGCAGAGAAGATCGAGACCCACTGTCTGCAAATGTCAAGCCCCAACTGTACCATTAATACATGGAAGAACCCAGGAAGCACCTGCATCTCTTTGTTTTGAGTACTTTTTCCAACCACCAATTTTCTTACAGATATTTGAAATTATTATTAACAGAATCACCTTAGTTTTCAAGGACTAGTGGATTAGAACTTTATTGTGCTGAAGAGCCTGGTGGGCAGGGGCTCGCTAAGAGTCAGACACGACTCAGCAACTTCCCTTTCACTTTTCACTTTCATGCATTGGAGAAGGAAATGGCAACCCATTCCAGTGTTCTTGCCTGGAGAATGCCAGGGATGGGGGAGCCTGGTGGGCTGCCGTCTATGGGGTCGCACAGAGTCGGACATGACTGAAGAGACTTAGTAGCAGCAGCAGCAATACACTTTTCTATTCTATTATCCAGATATCCTTGTTGAGGGCTTATTGAAGCACAGAAACTAACACAAGTTTAAAATATAATTATATAATTATGAAAGTTTAAGACTGGCACATGGAAGAAACAATGTATCAGTGAATCCACTGAAATACTCTGTTGCTGCATTCACCTACACATTTCTGTATCTACCTTTCAAAGAGGGGAAACAAATGGAAACAAACAAAAAACAATGAAATAAAAATATGTCAAACCTGAATATTAGCTTTTGCTTGGAAAAGAGCAATTATTAGTCCCACTCCTTCCTATTTCCCACAGAACATGCACTCAGTCATATTCTTCCCACAAAAGTGAAAAGTTGAAGAGAACGCTTCAAACATTGTCTCCATCCGACTTCTTCTAGAGGACAAAGAAGTCATGACTCTGACTGGTTAGCAAGTGATATGCGAGGGGCAATGTTTCTATAGTGGGCAGGGCATTCCATCAAAAGGAAATGAAGGTGGATGTTTTCCTGGTTCTCACTGGAATAGCTTTCATCCTAGATTTTCACAGCAGTAAGTAACAAGCTTTTGTGTATGTATACTTACGTGGTGCCAAGTGTCTGAAACCTGCACACGAGGACAGGAAAGTAGCCAATTTCAAAGCGGCACAAACTCTGTTCCAGGCAATGTTCCAAGTATATACAAAAATAAAACCATTTCATCCTTATAACACCCCCATGAGGTAGATTCTATTATTATCTCTATTTTGCATATGAAGAGGCACAGATGAAGAAATTGAGTCAAGGTGATCTGTTCAGGGTTTGAAAGTTAGATATAGGCTGCAAAGACTGGGTTTAAAATGCAAGATTTTGGACTTATAGAGAGAGAGCGGATGAGAGCCTCAGTGAAAACTCTTCCTTTGAGAGGCAGATATTAAACTGGTTGAAATTAGTAAAAAACAATCATTTATTGTCTCCAGAGATTGACCCAAGAGCTTACAAAAGACTAGCAGCATTTATTCATCAAAACTGATGAAATTCTGTGAGAGCAGTGAGAAGACCAGCATCCAGTAGCTTTGTGTCACAGAGAAGTCATTCGTGGCGGGCTCTGCGGATGTCCCAGGAAATGTCTAAATATTCCCACCTCTCCTGCTCTTCAGGGAGAGTCAAGACAGGACCACTGGGGAAGGGCATCCACTTCTCCAGAGTTGTGTGTTACTGGCCCTGGTGTATTTGCAGCCTATGATCGCCCGTAGGAATCACACAACCAAGCTCTGGGCTACAGAAGCTCCTCCCTGGGCTGTGAATTTCATTTTTGCCCTCCCCTCTCTCCCCAATTCCCACTCTGGATCGCAGAGTTCCTGGCCACAGGAAGCTGGAGCAAACCTCAAAAAGTGGCAACACCCATCCCTACCAGGTTTGATGACTGAACTGAAGTAAGGGACTCAACTGGTAATTCTGGTATTTAGAGAAAATGTATGTCAGCCACTCCTGGGCTAAACCAGCTTTTAAATGCTATGCCCAGTGCCATTCAAGCCACCAACTATGCCTTTGACATTACCACCCATGGGTTATCCTACTTGTAAAAATCATGAGAAAAATTCACATTTGTTGATTTCTTATCCTAACACTTAGTTCACTCCTTACTCTAATGTTGAATCACCTTTCAGATCGAGACAAATGAAATAGTTATATACTAACTCACGTAAGTAGACAAGTCAGTTCAGTTCAGTTACTCAGTTGTGTCCGACTCTTTGAGACTCCAAGGACTGCAGCACTCCAGGCTTCCCTGTCCATCACCAACTCCCTGAGCTTGCTCAAGCTCATGTCGATCGAGTCAGTGATGCCATGCAGTCTTCCCATCTTCTGTCATCCCCTTCGTCTCCTGCCCTCAATCTTTCCCAGAATCAGGGTCTTTTCCAATGACTCACTTCTTTGTATCAGGTGGCCAAAGTATTGGAGTTTCAGCTTCAACACCAGTCTTTCTAATGAATATTCAGGACTTATTTCCTTTAGGACGGACTGGTTTGATCTCCTTGCAGTCCAAGGGACTCTCAAGAGTCTTCTTCAACACCACAATTCAAAAGTATCAATTCTTCAGTGCTCAGCTTTCTTTTTGGTCCAACTCCCACATCAATACATGACTACTGGAAAAACCAAAGCTTTGACTAGACGGACCTTTGTTGGCAAAGTAATGTCTCTGCTTTTTAATATGCTGTCTAGGTAGGTCATAGCTTTTCTTCCAAGGAGCAGACATCTTTTAATTTCTTGGCTGCAGTCACCATCTGCAGTGATTTTGGAGCCCAAGAAAATAAAGTCTCTCGCTGTTTTCATTGTTTCCCCATCAATTTGCCATGGAGTGATGAGACCAGATGCCATGATCTTAGTTTTTTGAACATTGAATTTTAAGCCAGCTTTTTCACTCTCCTCTCTCACTTTCATCAAGAGGCCATTAAGCTCCTCTTCACTTTCTGCCATAATGGTGGTGTCATCTGTGTATCTGAGCTTATTGATATTTCTCCCAGCAATCTTGATTCCAGCTTGTGCTTCATCCAGCCTGGCATTTCATGTGATGTACTCTGCATATAAGTTAAATAAGCAGTGTGACAGTGTACAGCCTTGACCTACCCCTTTCCCAATTCAGAACCAGGTGGTTGTTCCATGTCCGGTTCTAACTGTTGCTTCTTGATCTACATACAGATATCTCAGGAGGCAGGTCAGGTGGTCTGGTATTCCCATCTCTTTAAGAATTTTTGACAGTTTGTTGTGATCCACACAGTCACAGGCTTTGGCATAGTCAATGAAGCAGAAGTAGATGTTCTTCTGGGACTCTCTTGCTTTTTCGATGATCCAACTGATCTTGGCCATTTGATCTCCGGTTCCTCTGCCTTTTCTAAATCCAGCTTAAGTGTCTGGAAGTTCATGGTTCATATACTGTTGAAGTAGACAAGAGCTTCATATAAAGAAAAAAGAAGGGGAAATGTTGATTAGATGTAATCAGTATATTCATGAGCCCAACAAAAGGTCCTGATGGAATTGGACACCAGTAGCCTTCATCAATGGCCATCAGGAGAGTGCATGTTTTGATTGTCTTTTTTTTCATATTTTATTCCCCTAGTAACTTATTCTTGCTCCCTGAGATCACTGCTCAAATACACTGTCTGCATGGAAGTCTTTTGGGTTCTGACACCAAAATATGGTGATGTGGGCAGGGTGGGGGAATGGTTTTTGGTTGCTGGAAGAGGTGCTTGATTAATTATGTAAACACTAATGCTTTGGGGACTTCTCTGGTGGCTCAGCTGGTAAAGAATCTGCCTGCAATGCAGGAGACCTGGGTTCGACTCCTGGGTGGGAAAGATCCCCTAGAGAAGGAAATGGCTACTCACTCCAGTAGCCATTACTTGGAGACTTACATGGACAGAGGAGCCTGGTGGGCTACAGTCCATTGGGTCACAAAGAGTCAGAATGACTGAGTGACTAACATTTTCACACGCACACACACATGCACACACACACACACACACACGCACACATCACTTTGACCCTGAAACAACTTTATGATGTGTTCCCCAGATCCAATCTGAAAAATACTGTGTTTACTATTGATTCTTTATTCCTCCTTTGATGTTTATCTTTTGTTTAGAAATAAATGTTATCAATTTTTTTCTTTTACCTTACACAGATTCTTAGTCTCACACTCAAAATTTCAGAAGATGAGGCTATGGAAGATAGATAACGTCCAAAATTCTAGTTGCTAGAATAACCGAATGGCTTTAAATATGAGCATAAGGATGGTGAGATTTATCCCTATGTAATGGGGAGCCATCAAACATTTTTCAGGAGTGGAGGAACTTGTGGATAACCTCATATCCATTAACCTGCTGGTGATGTTGAAGGTGAACTGATTTCCTGACACTGTAAATACACAGTCACCTAACTGGACATAAAGGATCAGCCTTCTAACTTCTGTTCCAGTTTCTGGATACAACTCAATATAATGTATACTCAATATTGTATCCAATTTGAAGATATTATAAACCTTTAGTTAATTGTTCCTTTTGATTGTGCATAATTTTTATATCTTTTGTTTATATAACACAAATTTGTCCATTCTGTTTGTGTCTTGATTTTTTAAATAAATTAAACATCACGTAGAAATTCCCTTCATGTGATACTTAATCAGTAAACTTACACAGAGGGCTAACCTAACAGGATTGTAATAATTTGAGTACTTGTAATAATGATGCTTTCTTAATGTATACTAATCACTTTCCACATTTAGTTTTGTTGCCTAAAATCCAAAGGCCAAATTATATTAGGAACTTCAATAAACAAATCTTATTCTAACATAATTTTTAAATAGATCCTTTCATTTTCTGAGACTTAAGAGCTAGGATGCTGAGGCTGGTATGCTAAATATTGTATTCTGTACTCCATTTAGACTTTGATTTGGATTTAAAATTCAAAATCACTTCCATCATTTCTATCCTTGTGAGTGTGTGCCTGTGGGGATATTAAAATAGAGAAAGAGCTACTTGGAGAGATGAAATGATTGGATTTGATGCCTTAGGCCAGAAACCTCATTTTGCTTATGTTAATATGTAGAACTTTCTGCACTCCAATTCATGGCCAGTAAATGCTTTTTCTTGATTTTGTAAAATTCAGCATTGTATATCCCGGTTGAGAACCTTATTTCTTTTGTTGCAAATAGTGCTAGCAACCAATCTCAATCTCGTTTCTATTACCATAGCTCAATTATAAAGTGGTTACACACGGTTATTGAAAATCTAAACCTATATGTTGCTTTCCCTAGTGTCACTTTATTTAAGATTGCTGATTGAAGCTATTGTAATCTTAGGTAAATCAGTAATTAACTTAGCACAAAGATAGAATAGAGAGATGAAATCATAAGACCTAAGAGGGATTTTTAAAGAAGAATTTTAATAAATATCTAGCAGAATATAATCCTTTCAAAGAAGTGCAAATAGTGCCCCAGTGTGAGAGGTTAACATTAAGAAGACATTTTTGTTAATATTACCTTTAAATTAAATGGTTAATTTATCCATTTCAACAGATGGATTAGAAATTCAGTCAAAAAGCAGAGATGGTTGGACTGGATAAAAAAAACAATATCCAACTCTCTATAGCCTGAACCAACTCTGAGAGATAGTGAAAGACAAGGAAGCCTGGCATGCTGCAGTCCATGGGATCACAAAGAGTCAGACACAACTTAGCGATTGAACAACAACTCTCTATAGGAAACAAGCCGTAGAGTCAAAGATACAAATAATTTGAAGTAAAAGGATAACCACAGATACATCATGCAAGCTGGAAAAGAGGTGGAGTGTTACAGTAATTTCTGACAAACTTTAAAATAAAAATATTAGTAGATATAAAAGGGGGACTTTTTATAATGATCACAGAGTCAATCCATTCATCAGGAAAGACCATACTCTAGAACATAATAAGTCTTAACAAATTAAGCATATTGATATAGTATCACAGGAACAATTGAACATCTATATGCCAAAAGAAATGAGTCTAGATACGTCTTACACATTTCACAAACATTCACTCAAAGTAGATTATAGACCTAAATGTAAATACAAATTTAGATGACTTTTGGTTTAACAAAGGGTTTCTAGATGCATCATTAAAAAACACAATTCAATTTTACTAAAGCTAAAAACTTCTTTTCTGTGGAAGACACTCTTAAGAGAATGAAAAACATCTCATAAAGCGCTTGTAACCAAATTATAAAAATAACTGAAAAAACTAAAAATAATAAAATAATCATATTAAAAATGGACAGATGACCTAAACAGATCCTTCATAAAAGAAGATATGTTGTCGCTGTTTAGTAGCTCAGTCATGTCCGACTCTTTTGCAACACCATGGAATGTAGCCCTCCCATCACCTCTGTCCATGGGATTTCCCAGGCAACTATACTGGTGTGGGTTGCCATTTCCTTCTCCAGTGGATTTTTCCTGATGCTAGGATTGAACCTGAGTCTCCTGCATTGGCAGGTGGATTCTTTACCACTGAGCCACTGGGGAAACCCAAAAAAATACACACAGATGATAATAGCCTGTGAAAAATGCTCAACATCACTATTCATTAGAAAATTGCAAATTTAAACAAGATCTACTAGTCACCTATTAGAATGGCTAAAATATAAAAAACCAACAATACCAAATGCTGATGAGCCTGCAGAATAAGAATGTACAGTCATTGCTGGTGAGAACACAAAATAGAAGATAATTTGAAAGTCTTTCAAAAAGTTACACAGTCTTTATTATATGCTCTAGTAACAAGGCACCCAATTATTTTTCCAACTGATTTTGAAAACTTATGTCTACATAAGCCTGCACACATGTGTTTACAGTAGCTTCATTCATAATTGCCAAACACTGTAAACAACCAAAATGTCCTTCAATAGGTGAAAGGATAAACAAACTGTTGTATATCCATACAAGGGGAGAGCTTTTAATCATACAAGGAAATGAGCAGTCAAGCCATGAAAAGAGATGGAGGAATCTTAAATGAATATTAATGAGTGAAAGAAGCTGATCTTGAGAGGCAATATATTGTATGATTCCAATTATAGGACTCTTGAAAAGGCAAAAAAAAAAAAAAAATACACAGGTCAATGGTTACCAGAGGGTGGGGGAAAGGGGAGAGGGATTAAATAAGCGAAATATAGGGATGTTTATGGTAATGAAGCTATTTTGTGTGATAGTGTAATAGTAGATGCACGCCTATAAGAATTTGTCAGGAGACTCTCCTGGTTGTCTAGTGATTAGGACTCTGTGCTTTCAGTCCAGGAGACCCAGGTTCCACCCCTGGTTGGGGAACTAGATCCCGCATGCCTCAACTAAGACTTTGCCTGATGCAACTAAGATCTGGCACAGACAAATAAACAAATAATAAGTATCAAAAATTTTGTCAAAATCCATAAAACCTTACAACACGAAGAGTGAACTTTAATTTACCCAAATAAAATATTTTGTGTGTGTATATGCATATGTATTATGCATATAATCTAAAAATATGGATAGTCCCAGGAAAGTATGCAGACTGTGACCACAAAATCTAACTGTATTTTAGAGATATGATACAACCTGATGAAAGAGGTGAGAGAAAAAAGATGCTAACCTAAGTAATTTTGGGAATGAATAGAATTCATAAGACTAAAGCCAAAAGGACTACACATAAGTACCCTAGCTGATAAAGTTGTTTCCTATGTGGATAAAGGTTAACAGTACTGATAATGCTGTACAGTGTACCGGAAATGAATGACTAAGTAAATAGATGGTAGATGTCTGGAGCCTGGTCTTTCACTGTCTGGATAGTCTTTTGAGGTCAATATTCCATGTAGTGACCTTTCCCCACATCCTGACTTTCAGAATGATCTTACCTTCTTTTTGCAAATTATCTAAACCCTCAGCTTTGTGTTAATAAAGTTAATGAATGACCAATTCATAACTACTGTAAAGGTATAAGAGAGGCTAGAGTACATGGTTTCTAACTGTCTTCTCCTTCATCTTTTATTTGAACCCATAAATATATTTTAATAGTGGAGAGAGAGAGAAGAGCTATAGGTCCTGTCTTACTCTCTGCATTCTCGAGTTAGTGGTTTAAGCTGAGAACTTTTTATGCCCAAAACATCTCTTAGGGTCCCTGGATTTATAAGTAAGATACTTGGATAGTTCACTATAGGCATCTTCCTTGACACTCTCCAGAACTGAATGTGCTTGTTTTCTTCTGTAGGACTTGCAGTCTTAATAAAATTTTGATTTGGAGGTGTGAGCGGGTGGCACCCATTTCACTATGCCCTCAGGCTGAATTGGATCGAGAGAAATAAGTGATCAATTCAACAGCTGGCAACAGAGAATCTAAGTTACTGTTTCTCAGGAGAAAAGGTTAGGAGGGGTCCCTACTCATGAATTCAATAGAAACCCAACCCTCACTTTACGAAAGTAAGAAAACTCATACACACACAAAAAGGAAAAGTACAACTCTCTAATCTTTATATCCATGTCACTCTCATTTGTTCTAACTCACATTGAGCTATCAAATTTTGTGGCAAGCCATAAACTTGTTGAGTCATTAGCCTGCATGGTTAATGGAGGAAAACTAAATTCCTGTTTCTGCATAATGACACTTATTCACTGTAGACATTTGCATCACTGGGAAATGATAAAACCTCATCCTTCATAATGAAGTTCTGGGCTGACAAAGAGGAAAATATAGTGTTGTGGGACAACTATGAATATAAAACAAGCTTAATAAAGAAATAGTGACAAATTATATTATGCAAAATGTAATGCAATAAAAAATGTTACTAACTCATTGGAAATGTCATAAATAATCTAAATAGTTTTTGACTGTCAAGGCCTTGAAAAATATATTCCTTTAAAAATGAGGTGTAGAAGAGATGTCAATTTAATTGCCATCATATTTTGACAAGCTTGGGGATCCCATGTTTGGCTTATTTGCTAAATTTAGATAGTTGTTCAGGTTGAAATGAAGGGAGGAATACAATTAACCAGTTTTGCCATTTTATTGTTGATCTGGGGAGGAAGCTGTCAGTACTCTTAAGCTATAGGATCACTGCATGGGTGTCAGATCAATATTTGCATAAAGTTGTAATCAGCGTAGACACGTGCATCTTCACAAAGTAGGCTAAGTCTTAGATTTTGAGCTTGAACACTGAGAAAAGAAAATTGTCAAATTTGTAATATTGCTAATAAGTTGTAGCTTCTGAAAAACCTGTCACTAGCCCTTCTTAAGCAATTTGACTGAGCCTCTGGCTTAGAATTGAAGGACTTACAAGCTAGAAGGTAATTATTTTTCTTCTTCTCATCAAGTATTTGCCACAGAATAATCTATTGTTACCATTTGATATCTTATAGGTTTCTTAATTCTGATTTTATTGATAAAGAATGTTCTTTCTCATCTAGGTTCAGGTCAGTTCAGTTCAGTCGCTCAGTCCGACTCTTTGCAACCCCATGAGTCGCAGCACGCCAGGCCTCCCTGTCCATCACCAACTCCCGGAGTTTACACAAACTCGTGTCCTTTGAGTCGGTGATGCCATCCAGACATCTCATCCTCTGTTGTCCCCTTCTCCTCCTGCCCCCAATCCCTCCCAGCATTAGGGTCTTTTCCAATGAATCAAATCTTCACATGAGGTGGCCAAAGTATTGGAGTTTCAGCTTCAGCATCAGTCCTTCCAATGAACACCCAGGGCTGATCTCCTTTAGGATGGACTGGTTGGATCTTTTTGCAGTCCAAGGGACTCTCAAGAGTCTTCTCCAATACCACAGTTCAAAAGCATCAATTCTTCGGCGCTCAGCTTTCTTCACAGTCCAACTCTCACATCCATACATGACCACTGGAAAAACCATAGCCTTGACTAGGTGGAATTTTGTTGGCAAAGTAATGTCTCTGCTTTCTAATATGCTATCTAGGTTGGTCATAACTTTCCTTCCCAGGAGCAAGCGTCTTTTAATTTCATGGCTGCAATCACCATCTGCAGTGATTTTGGAGCCCCCCAAAATAAAGTCTGACACTGCTTCCACTGTTTCCCCATCTATTTCCCATGAAGTGATGGGACCAGATGCCATGATCTTAGTTTTCAGCTAGGTTACCATTCTTCAACACATTTTTCTCTTTTCCTTTTATTCTTCTATGTTTTAAAGACTCTTAACTGATGGTTAAAGGAGAAGCTAAGAAGTAGAGACATGACTCCAACATCTATAATGTTTTGAAAAGCATTTTTCTTTTGCTATGGTTCATCAGAAGCGACAACAGTGATGCATCCTGGTACAATATGCCAAGGATGAGGACCCCTGCCCCCGCCAAAACAAGAACTAAACTAAGCCTGTCTTTTCATGCTGCTCAAAATGCAGAAAGTAAAGAAGAAAAGAATCACCATTCAGTTCATGGTACAATACCTTACTTTTATCAGTTCTCTATCTTAGTGTACTCTGTAATTAAAAATGACTTATATAGGAGCTGTTTCTTTCCAGGATAAAGCATTGAACACTTTGCATTCCACAGCAGAAGTTCCACCACTCAACCAATCACAGCTTTTCACTTCCCGCTAAGCCTTCTCTATACCGCCCTCCAACAGCTATTGCCAGTTCATTGGACTTGGAGTGTAAGAGGCCATCAGTTTGCCATCTGGCTCCAGAGAGTACGTTGCATTCCCAAGTCAAGTATAATCTTTTAACTTCCTTTGAAACCCTGAGATGGCTTTGAAATACATACATATATATGTATGTATAATATATATGATATATAATATATATATGATATATACAATACATCCTATTTTGAATTTTTTGAAATTTGGTATATATTTCCCAAAGAACAATTTAAATTCTTTTGTTGTAATTCCCTCACTTGTTTTTAGTGCTTTTAAAAGTATTTCCAGAGTTATTGATTATATTCTCACAATTTTCCTGAACCACTGTCATTGACAATTCAATCTTCACACTATTATCTTTGTACAAACTCAGAAATAGCTCTGGATCAACTTATTAAAAATAATTGATACATCAAGTTCACCTATTTCTCCAACATGAAGAATTAAATTTAAAACTTTTGTTTTATAGTGAAAGTGAAAGAGAAGTTGCTCAATCATGTCCGACTCTTTGTGATCCCATGGACTGTAGCCCCCTAGGCTCCTCCGTCCATGGGATTTTCCAGGCATGAATACTGGAGTGGGTTGCCATTTCCTTCTCCAGGGGATCTTCCTGGCCCAGGGATCAAACCTGTGTCTCCCGCATTGTAGGCAGATGCTTTACCATCTGAGCTACCAGGGAAGCCGATGAAGAGACAGTCACTGATGGGGAGAAAATACTCATAAAAGGTATATCTGATAAAGGACTTGTAACCAAAATATGCAAATTACTCTTAAAACTCAATGATAAGGAAACAAAAACTGTATACCTATGGCTGATTCATGTTGAGGTTTGACAGAAAACAGCAAAATTCTATAAAGCAATTATCCTTCAATAAAAGATAAATTAAAAAAAACTGAGCAAAATGTCTGAACAGACACCTCACTGAAAAAGATATATGTAGCAAAGAAACACACAACATGATATACAACATTATTTTTCACTGAGTTGTAAATTAAAAGAACAAGATACCACTACACATCCACTAGAATAGTCAAAATTCAAAGCGCAATACCAAGCCCTGATGGGGATATGAAGCCAAAAAACAGTACTTTCATTCGTTGTTGGTGGGAATGCAAAATCCTACAATCACTTTGCAAGACAGTTTGTCAGTCTCTTACAAAACACAGTTTTAGTGTAGATATTTATATACCCAATTGTGTTGAAAAATCTATGTTCACAAACAAACCTTTGCACAAGGTGCTTAGAACAGCTATTTATTCATAACTTCCAAAATGTGGAAGGAATGAAAATGTTCTTTAATAAGTGGGTGGGTAAATAAACTGTGGTACATCCATATGGTGAAATATTATTCAGTGCTAACAAGAAATGAACTGTCGAGCCACAAAAAGACAAGAAAGAAGAAACTTAAGCACATATTACTAGGTGAAAGAAGCCAGATGGAAAATGTTACATATCACTTGATTTTAACTACATGATATTCTGGGAAAAGCAAAACTATGGGGACAATAAAAAGATCAGTGGTTGCTAGAGGTTATGGGGGAGAAAAAGAGGGGTGCATAGGAGAAATTCTGGGGACTTTTGAAGTGAATAAAGTTATTCTGTGTGACACTGTAACAATAGATACAATTATGCGTTTCTCAAAACCCATAGAAATGTAGAGTGAACCCTAATAGAAGCTGTGGACTTTAGTTAATAATAACTTGTCAATATTAATTCATTAATTGTAACAGATATGTTGTTGTTTAGTTTCCAAGTCATGTCCAACTCTTCTGTGACCCTGTGGGCATCCTAGGTAAGAATACTGCAGTGAGTTGCCATTTCCTTCTCCAGGGGATCTTCCTGACCAAGGGATTGAACCTATGTCTCCTGCATTGGCAGAGGTACCATACTACTAATGTAAAATGTTCATAATAGTGGACAATGTATATAGTAAGTGGGGAGAGGGGGTGAGGGGGACTCTGTACTTTCTGCTCAGTCTTTCTGTGACCTAGAATCGTTTGAAAAAATAGAGTCTATTAAAACAACAACAAAACCCCCAAATAATTGACACACTGTTTTCTTGATGCCATGATTATTATTTCAGCTATTTCGCCAATGTGGTTTATTTTATTTTTATTTATCTAGTACATCTTGTCCTATTTTAAGCTGCAAAAATCATATATTTTTAGTGTTGCTAAATATTGTTTATGTATCATTCTTCTTGGGTCCAAAGATTTTAGTTCTAATTATTTATAGTTTTTCATATGCAGTACACAACTGTGACAATATAACTTAGGTACATAAAATATTTACAAAGAATATGCAACCAGAAAATATCAAGCAACTGTAATTGACTTCACCCTTGAGCTTCCAATCAGATTGAGAATTGTCCTTACTGATTGATGCAAAGTGATGTGCAATCACGTGTGATTGACTGGAAATCATTTATATTTTGGAATGCCATGCTGATTTATATAAGGACCTGCCATTCCAGTACAGCTGATGGCAATGGTTAGCTTTGCTTCTTGTGGGGGCAGTTTGGCCCTCAAATAGGTCATGAAAATTATACGTCCACATACTATAGGATAAGTGTCATAATTGTTGCTTGCTGGATGATAACAGCTAACACTTGAGTACTTAAAACACGCTGGATATGGACAGAAGACATAGCATGTATAAACCAATTAATCTTCACAATAGTCCTAGGAGGTAGGTGCTTTTATTATTCCATTTTATAGATGACATAACTAAGTCATGCAAAGTTAAGTAACCTGTAGTTTTAAGCCAGATATATGGTTAAGATTGGGGGTTCAAATTATGGACAGACCTGGGCAGACACTCTTGGCATTCATACCCTTTTCTATGCTTCTCTTAATAATAGAAAGTGTTGATGTAAATGGTAGAACTTTGATTTAAAAAAATACACAAGGATTCCCTGGTAGCTCAGTGGTAAAGAATCAGTTCAGTTCAGTTCAGTCGCTCAGTCGTGTCCGACTCTTTGTGACCCCATGGACTGCAGCACACCAGGCCTCCCTGTCCATCATCAACTCCTGAGCTTACTCAAACACAGGTCCACTGAGTCAGTGATGCCATTCAATCATCTTATCCTCTATTGTCCCCTTCTCCTTCCACCTTCAATCTTTCCCAGCATCAGGGTCTTTTCAAATGAGTCAGCTCTTTGCATCAGGTGGCCAAAGTATTGGAGTTTCAGCTTCAGCATCTGTCCTTCCAGTGAATATTCAGGACTGATTTCCTTTAGGATGGACTGATTGGATCTCCTTGCAGTTCAAGGGACTTTCAAAAGTCTTCTTCAACACCACAGTTCAAAAGCATCAATTCTTTGGTGTTCAGCTTTCTTTATAGTCCAACTCTCAAATCCATACATGACTACTGGAAAAACCATAGCCTTGACTAGATGGCCCTTTGTTGACAAAGTAATGTCTCTGCTTTTTAATGTGCTGTATAGGTTGGTCATAACTTTTCTTCCAAGGAGTAAGTATCTTTTAATTTCATGGCTGCAATCGCCATCTGTGGTGATTTTGGAGTCCCCCCCCAAAATAAAGTCAGCCACTGTTTCCACTGTTTCCCCATCTATTTGCCATGAAGTGACGGGACCAGATGCCATGATCTTAGTTTTCTGAATGTTGAGCTTTAAGCCAACTTTTTCACTCTCCTCTTTCACTTTCATCAAGAGGCTCTTTAGTTCTTCTTTGCTTTCTGCCATAAGGGTGGTGTCATCTGCATATCTGAGGTTATTGATATTTCTCCCGGCAATCTTGATTCCAGCTTGTGCTTCTTCCAGCCCAGCATTTCTCATGATGCACTCTGCATATAAGTTAAATAAGCATGGTGACAATATACAGCCTTGACGTACTCCTTTTCCTATTTGGAACCAGTCTGTTGTTCCATGTCCAGTTCTAACTGTTGATTCCTGACCTGCATACAGGTTTCTCAAGAGGCAGGTCAGGTTGTCTGGTATGCCCATTTCTTTCAGAATTTTCCACTGTTTATTGTGATCCACACAGTCAAAGACTTTGGAATAGTCCATAAAGCAGAAATAGTGGTAAAGAATAAGACTGCCAATGCAGAAGACGTGGGTTCGGTCCATGATCTGGCAAGATCCCACATGCCCTGGAGCAACTAAGGCCTTGAGCCACAAAAACTGAGCCTGGAAGCTGCAGCTACTGAGTCTTCTCTCAAAATACTGAAGCCCACGGGCCCGAGAGCCCATACTTATCAACAAGAGAGGCCATCACAGTTAGAAGCCCACACACTGCAAGTAGAGAGTAGCCCCCACTTGCCGCAACTAGAAAAAAGTCCATAGTAAAAGCAATTAATTTAAAAAATACACAATCTAGTTTGTCTTCAAACTTTGGACATCTAATGCTCAGAGCATTCCTGGAAACTTCACTTACTGACCTTGCTTTGGTCTGTGTCTACAGAGGCAAAGCAGATGGTGATCGTAGTTACTGTCTGACCCACAGAGGTTCTGATTCCCTAGAGCACTTAGTCCTGAACTTGTTGGTGATGCTAGGCACTTGCTCTAGACCATCTCTATGTGCCTGTGTCAATAGACCCTGTCCAAGGAGAGTTAACCTTTTCCTTCTCCTGTGCTCCTGGAAGAAAAACGAGATCACCAGATACTGCAGAGAAAAGCCTGCAAGATGGTGGGGGTGAGTAGACAAACCCATGGGGACCATGGGTACAAAAAAAACCACAACTGAAACTATTTACTTATTGGTTGAAGCTATGGTTTTTTGTTAATACTTCTAGAAAAAGATTCACACTGAATTTTTGTTTGCCAGGCTTATTCTCTGTAAACTGTTAGATAGTCTACCTTTTTTACAGATTGCTAGCTCAATATCAAACAAATATATATGGCAAAGACCTTTTCATAAGACTGAAGAGATTGAAATTCTTTTTTATGATAAATTGAGAGAAACTGAAAAAACATCTGGGAACAAATGCTGCAACTTTTTTAGTCTGAAGTTCATGGATTTCTAAATGCAATCTTCTCCCCTCTCTTGTAGCATACAAAACCTAAATTGAAATGTGAGGGAGGTGGCAGTTTTGAAAAAGGATTAAACACCCTATGAAACCAATGAAAGCACAGTCTTTGTACAATTATTTTTACTTTCTCCCCTTAAAATGCATAATGAGGTAAATTTATACATATCAACTCCCTGCAATTTACTTGAATTGAGTTATAAGATTTCTAAATGGCAAGAGAGATGTATAACTGTAAAGATGCTAATCTACTTTCCATAAATTTTAAAACTTAAGATCACATCCTCTTAAGAATGAATCTGAAACTAAAAGACAGGATTTTTTCTCTTCTTTTGTGGATAAAGGAAGAAGAATAATTTGAATATTAAAGAAAAGAGATGTTTAGAATCTTAAATTATAAAGTGAGATTATAACAAGTTGGTAACTCGAGGAGAAATGAAGACTCTTTCTCCAATCAAAGACTCTTTCCCCTTCTACTCCAAAATAGTCCATTCTAGACTTGTTTAGACTATAGTTTATATTAATCATCCTTGTGTTCCTCATAGAAGCGACTGTATCCTTACATCTGAAATAATGTGCACTCAGAAAGAATACTACATGACTTATCTGAAGAGGAAATGAAATGTTCCTTAGAGCATAATAACACATAGAGAAAGGAGACGATGTTTATTGGGTTCCTAAATTGATGTTTTGAACATTAAGGGGAGATTTATTTTACTTTATATTTTGAAGCCTACTAGGATTCTAAAAAAAGAATGTGGAGTTTGAACCACATGACTCATTAGTTATAAAACTGAATTCACTATGGGTAGTAAAGTTCAGACAGATTTTGAGGGGTGTAATTCTGACAGAAAATTAACAAGAAAAACAGGAAGATAGAAACAGCATAAAATAAGTAAACCTGTTCCCAAAATATAATAATAGTGCTTGCTATTGATAGTATTATGCAAGTACACTGAAAAATAAGTTTTTTAGAAGCATGTCATAGCTTATAAAATACTTTAATATGCATTTGTTTATGTATGTGGGTGTATATGTATATACATATCTATAAATATCTATAAATTCTCAGTGGACTGATGAATAAAATTGAAGAATTAGGTATAAATGTGTGAATATCTGGATTACACTTGGAATGTGCTGAGCACAATTATCACCTTACCTGTGTTAACATCTGTATTCTGATTACTCCAGAATTTTTTCCAGCTTAGTATAATCCATTTTACTCTTACATAACTGGGAACTGGAAAACCTGTGAGTTGGCCCCACGTCTATGGCCAGTGATTGAAATTTGCCTGGTGGATTGAGCCATAGTCAAAATTTTCTCCTGGCAGCTGCTGGCTGTCTCTCCCCCGGTCATAGAGGTAGTGTGAAGTTCTTTGCACCATCCCTAAGCTACCATGACTGCAAGTCTAAGTTCTCTTTAACAATCAACATTTTGGCTCAACAGATGTTCATTCCTGCCTTCCACAAACTGACTTACCCTGCCTTTCAATGACATGTCAAAAGGCTTGAATTTGCTGTCCTTTACCATTAGACTGCTGAGAGTGACTCAGTTCAAACTATGGACACCACAGCTCCTGCTAGTGGACTGGCCATCTAAATGGACAATGTCAAGACAAAGTAGAGCTCACCTTGGCTTCTGCTTGGCTTCTGGTTTCACTGAGAGCGTTCTAAGTCACTTCTGTCATGTCCGACTCTTTGCGACCCCATGGATTGGAGCCTGCCAGACTCCTCTGTCCATGAGATTCTCCAAGCAAGAATGCAGGAGTGGGTTGCCATTTCCTTCTCCAGGGGATTGTCCTGACCCAGAGGTCAAACACTTGTCTCTTGTGTTTCCTCCATTGGCAGGCAGGTACTTGACCACTAGTGTTACCTGGGAAACCCCGCTATTTCAGCTTAAAGCTCCTTAAGTCTTTTTTAGGGAAGACAAAGTAGTCAGTTTCATGGGATTCCCAGCAATCACATCCATAAAGCAGTGAAAAGTTTTAAATACATTAACTGTAACATCACACAATGAGAATATCATAAGATGAAATAGTAGAAGGAAGCATTTGCTTTGTAAGACAAACCTTGATAAATGAATCGAACCCACTCCCACTCTCTCTTTTTTTTTGTTCACCAAACAAAATTATTAACTAACACAGTATATCTGGGACTCTGTAGAATTACTCTTACCCACTTATAAAACTGAAGGGATCCTATCACACATTTTTACCTGTTTTGACAAAAGTGTAAGGTTATTACACTTATCTACTACTGTGGGCAAGAATCCCTTAGAAGAAATGGAGTAGCCATCATAGTCAACAGAAGAATCTGAAATGCAGTATTTGGATGCAATTTCAAAAATAACAGAATGATCACTGTTTGTTTCCAAGGTAAACCATTCAATATCACAGTAATCCAAGACTTAACCCCAACCAGTAATGCTGAAAAAGCTGAAGTTGAGCACGTCTATGAAGACCTACAAGATCTTCTAGAACTAATACCTTAAAGAGATGTCCTTTTCATTATAGGGGACTGGAATGCAAAAGTAGGAAGTCAAGAAACACCTGGAGTAATAGGCAAATTTGGCCTTGGAGTACAATATGAAACAGGGCAAAGGCTAATAGAGTTTTGCAAAGAGAACACACTGGTCATAACAAACACCCTCTTCCAACAACACAAGAGACGACTCTACAAATGGATATCACCAGGTGGTCAATAGCGAAATGAGATTGATTCTATTTTTTGCAGCCAAAGATGGAGAAGCTCTATACAGTCAGCAAAACAAGACTGGGAGCTGACTGTGGCTCAGATCATGAACTCCTTATTGCAAAATTCAGACTTAAATTGAAGAAAGTAGAGAAAACCACCAGACCATTCAGGTATGACCTAATTCAAATCCCTTATGGTTATACAGTAGAAATGAGAAATAGATTCAAGGGATTAGATCTGATAGAGTGGCTGAAGAACTATGAAAGGAGGTTCATGACAGTGTACAGGAGGCAGGGATCAAGACTACCTCCAAGAAAAAAAAAAGCAAAAAAGAAAAACGGTTGTCTGAGGAGCTCTTACAAATAGCTGAGAAAAGAAGAGAAGCTAAAGGCAAAGGACAAAAAGAAAAATATACCCATCTGAATGCAGAGATCCAAAGAATAGCAAGGAGAGATAAGAAAGCCTTCCTCAGTGATCAGTGAAAAGAAATACAGGAAAACAATAGAATGGGAAAGACTAGAGATCTCTTCAAGAAAATTAGAGATACCAAGGGAACATTTTATGCAAAGATGGGCACAATAAAGGACAGAAATGGTATGGACCTTTCAGGTGGCAAGAATACACAGAAGAACTATACAAAAAGATCTTCATGACCCAGATAATCACAATGGTGTGATCACTCACCTAGAACTAGACATCCTGGAATGTGAAGTCAAGTGGGCCTTAGGAATCATCACTATGAACAAAGCTAGTGGAGGTGATGGAATTCCAGATGAACTATTTCAAATCCTTAAAGATGATGCTGTGAGATGAATGGATACGGAAGCTGTGGTACATATACACCATGGAATATTACTCAGCCATTAAAAAGAATTCATTTGAACCAGTCCTAATGAGATGGATGAAGCTGGAGCCCCTTATACAGAGTGAAGTAAGCCAGAAAGACAAAGAACATTACAGCATACTAACACATATAAATGGAATTTAGAAAGATGGTAACGATAACCCTATATGCAAAACAGAAAAAGAGACACAGAAATACAGAACAGACTTTTGAACTCTGTGGGAGAAGGCGAGGGTGGGATGTTTCGAGAGGAATCGGGTGGAGAGGGAGGTGGGAGCGGGGATTGGGATGGGGAAGACGTGTAAATCCATGGCTGATTCATATCAATGTATGACAAAACCCACTGAAATGTTGTGAAGTAATTAGCCTCCAACTAATAAAAAAAACAAAAAAAAAACAAAAAAAACAACTCTGGTTACAGTACAAAAAAAAAAAAAAAAGATGATGCTGTGTTTCTGTGTCTCTTTTTCTGTTTTGCATATAGGGTTATCATTACCATCTTTCTAATTTCCATATATATATGTTAGTATGTTGTAATGTTCTTTATCTTTCTGGCTTACTTCACTCTGTATAAGGGGCTCCAGTTTCATCCATCTCATTAGGACTGATTCAAATGAAATCTTTTTAACGGCTGAGTAATATTCCATGGTGTATATGTACCACAGCTTCCTTATCCATTCATCTGCTGATGGGCATCTAGGTTGCTTCCATGTCCTGGCTATTATAAACAGTGCTGCAATGAACATTGGGGTGCACGTGTCTCTTTCAGATCTGGTTTCCTCAGTGTGTATGCCCAGAAGTGGAACAGACTTTTGAACTCTGTGGGAGAATGTGAGGATGGGATATTTCAAAAGAACAGCATGTATACTATCTATGGTGAAACAGATCACCAGCCCAGGTGGGATGCATGAGACAAGTGCTCGGGCCTGGTGCACTGGGAAGACCCAGAGGAATCGGGTGGAGAGGGAGGTGGGAGGGGGGATCGGGATGGGGAATACGTGTAAATCTATGGCTGATTCATATCAATGTATGACAAAACCCACTGGAAAAAAAAATAAATAAAGAATCTGGCTGATAAAAAAAGAAAAAAAAAAAAAGATGATGCTGTGAACATGCTGCAATCAATATGCTAGCAAACTTGGAAAATTCAGCAGTGGCCACAGGACTGGAAAAGGTCAGTTTTCATTCCAATCCCCAAAAAAGGCAGTGCCAAAGAATGCTCAAACTACTGTACAATTGCACTCATCTCACAGGTTAGCAAAGTAATGCTCAAAATTCTCCAAGCCAAACTTCATCAGTACAAGAACCATGAAATTCCAGATGTTCAAGCTGGATTTAGAAAAGGCAGAGGAACCAGAGATCAAATTGCCAACATCCATTGGATATTAAAAAAAAAAAGAATTCCAGAAAAACATCTCCTTCTTCTTTATTGACTATGCCAAAGCCTTTGACTGTGTGGATCACAACAAACTGAAAAATTCTTCAAGAGATGGGAATAGCAGACGACTTGACCTGCCTCTTGAGAAATCTGTATGCAGGTCAGTAAGCAACAGCTAGAACTGGACATGGAACAACAGACATGTTCCAAATCAGGAAAGGAGTACATCAGGGCTGTATATTGTCACCTTGCTTATTTCACTTATATTCAGAGTACATCATGAGAAATGCTGGGCTGGATGAAGCACAAGCTGGAATCAAGATTGCCAGGAGAAATCACCTCAGATATGCAGATGACACCACCCTTATGGCAGAAATATGAACAAGAACTAAAGAGCCTCTTGATGCAAGTGAAAGAGGAGAGTCAAAAAGTTGGCTTAAAACTCAACATTCAGAAAACTAAGATCATGACATTTGGTCCCGTCACTTCATGGCAAATAGATGGAGAAACAATGGAAACAGTGGCTGACATTTTTGGGGGGGCGGTTCCAAAATCACTGCAGATGGTGATTGCAGCCATGAAATTAAAAGATGCTTACTCCTTGGAAGAAAATTATGACAAACCTAGATAGCATATTAAAAAGCAGAGACATTACTTTGTCAACAAAGGGCCATCTAGTTAAGGCTACGGTTTTTTCAGTAGTCATGTATGGATGTGAGAGTTGAACTATAAAAAAAGCTGAGCGCTAAAGAATTGATGCTTTTGAACTGTGGTGTTGGAGAAGACTCATGAGAGTCCCTTGAACTGCAAGGAGATCCAACCAGTCCATTCTAAAGGAAATCAGTCCTGAATATTCATAAAAGAACTGATATTGAAACTGAAATTCCAATACTTTGGCCACCTGATGCAAAGAGCTGACTCATTTGAAAAGACCCTGATGCTGGGAAAGATTGAGGGCAGGAGGAGAAGGGGATTACAGAGGATGAAACGGCTGGATGGCTTCACCAACTCAATGGACATGAGTTTGGGTAAACTCCAGGATTTGGTGATGGACAGGGAGGCCTGGCATGCTGCAGTCCATGGGGTCGCAAAGAGTCAGACATGACTGAGTGACTGAACTGACTGATTGTTATGTTTCTGTGCAACTCTTAGGGAAATCCTAAAATATGAATATGTCATATTTTACATGACATATTTTACATACATATTTACACACATATTTACATACATATTTACATGACATATTTTACATTACATATTTTACATACACCTGTATGACATGGTGTCTTACAAATGATGTATTAAGGAAATCAATTCTATGACTGCTGACAACATTCACAATCTACCTTGTGTAACAAAAATTGTTTGAGATCAGGAAAAGAAAGCACTAGGCATTTTTGCTATGGTTTTCAAGCCCCTAGCTATTTGGCATACTTAAGTTGATTGTCACCTTTATTTATTTTTTTCTTTCCAAAATATATTCTCACTGAGGTCTTGTGTGACATGTACAATATCACCTTAATCTCTACATCACTACTTCTGACATGAAAACTTTGCTCTCCAAGAGAGGTAACTAAACTGTTATTGGAAACAAAATTACATTACCTCAGAAAACTGAGCCCTGCCAGCCTGCCCTGGTTTATCAACTACAGAGAAAAAAAAAATCGGATATCAGTCATTCTGATTTGGAAGAAGATTTTTCTGGTAGAGAAAGAAGACTTCGAGACATTACAAAGAAAAATGTGCTACTTGTTAATATTCTCTTATATCATAGAATAAGTTCTACTAAAAAATAGAAAACATTTTTGCTTCATGTATTTGAACAAAATGTTCTAATTATCTGACATGTTGAAATGCAGTTATCTTCTTTACAGCAGAGATGCAAACTTACAAAATAAGCATCAAAATATGACCAGGAAGATGGGATTATATTTTTCTTTGTATTTAAAAAAAAATTTGAAGTATGGTTGCTTTACAATATTATGTTAGTTTCAGGTATATAGTATAGTGATTCAATATATTTGTATAGATTATAATTCATACAAAATTATCACTATATAATTGTTATATTTGCCAATGCTAAACAACATATCCTTGTTGCTTCTCTATTTTATACATAGCAGAATGTATCTCTTAGTTCTATACCCTTATTTTGCCCCTCCCCACTGGTAACCACTAGTTTGTTATCTATACTTGTGAGTCTGTCTTGCATATACATTCATTTGTATCTTGTTTTAGATTCTACATATAATTGATATCATACAGTACCTGTCTTTGTCTGACTTATTTCACTAAGCATAATATTCTCTAGGTCTATCCATGTTGTTGCAAATGGTAGAATTTAATTTTTTTAAGACTAAGTAATATTCTTTGGTGGGCTTCTCAGGTGGTTCAATGGTAAAGAATCTGCCTGCCAATACAGGAGACTTGAGTTTGATCCCTGGGTTGGGAAGATCCCCTGGATAGGGACATGGCAACCCACACCAGTATTCTTGCCTGATTTTATTTTCTCGAGCTCCAAAATCACTGCAGATGGTGACTGCAGACATGGAGTTAAAAGACACTTGTTCCTTGGAAGGAAAGCTAGACAAACCCAGACAGTGCAACTTTGCCAGGAAAGGTCCATATAGTGAAACCTATGGTTTTCCCGGTAGTTATGTATGGATGTGAAAGTTGGATCCAAAGAAGGCTGAGTGCCGAAGAATAGATGCTTTAAAATTGTGGTGCTGGAAAAGACTCTTGAGAGTCCCTTGGGTGGATGGCAAGGAGATCAAACCAGTCAATCCTAAAGGAAACCAACCCTGAGCATTCATTGGAAGCACTGATGCTGAGGCTAAGTTTCAACACTCTGGCCACCCAATGCATAGAACTGACTCTTTAGAAAAGACTCTCAAGCTGTGAACGATTGAGGGCAGGAGAAGATGTGGATAACAGAGGATAAGATGCTTGGATGGCATCATCAACTCAATGGACATGAGTTTGAGCAAATTCCAAGAGATAGTGAAGGACAGGGAAGCCTGGCATGCTGCAGTCCATGGCGTCACAGAATCAGACATAACTTAGTGACTGAACAACAACAAGATTCCATTGTACACACACACACACCTCACACCTTCTTTATCTCTTCATCCACTGATGGGCATTTAGGTCACTTCCATATCTTGCTATTGCAGACAGTGCTGCTATGAACATTGAGGTGTATGTATTGTTTCAAACTGGTGATTTTATATTTTCCAGATATATACCAAGGAATGGAATTGCTGAATCATATGGTAGTTATATTTTCTCTTAACTTACCTTTAGAAAGTACAAGTCTGTATTACTGCACTTAATGGAAAATTACATTTGTTTTTGTTTTGGTGGTCTAATATACTGTGGTATCCTAGAAGACACCGGTTGTTATTTGACTTTATCTGTTGAGTGGCTGGTGCTATAGTGGGTAACACATTGAGAGGTCTCAGTGTTTCTTGATTAATCCCAGGACCACTAGGATTCATCTAAGACCTCATATTTGGCTATAAACCACAGTACTTACAGGTTAATCATCGGAAGTTCTAGCAACTTGTCATGATGTATAATGAAAAAATGGAAAACTTTCTCTGGATTAAAGACTTCCCATGTCCCAAACAGGAACTTTTCTTCTCCAGTGGCTGCTTCCTTTGGAGAGAAAGGAAAACCCCATACAGCTTAACATGTTGCAACTAACGCTGAGTCACCAAGAATATCTAAGCAGGTGGGTTCTGCGAATAGACTAAATACCACAGTTAGTGATCCAGAAAGGCAGATGCATCTCTGGAAGTCCAAGATGACTGCTTTTTATCTTGGATTCTCTGTGGCATGAAATGGTTTCTTTAAAACTTCTACTCCCTGCCCCCAAATTTGTCAAAATCAATTGTTTTGAAGTTACAAAAAAAGAAATAGAACATGTTCACCATATTCCAATAGAAAATCTATGCCACATGACATCACTTATTAATGCATCACATTAACACTTCATAATATATTCATGTTTGCAAGTAGGATGTTAAATCATATGAATTCCTGCCTGTGCCAGTTCTGTTTATTGTGAGACTAAAATGAAGACTGCAAACAATGAGCTTATACAATACTATTAATATCATCATTTTGACTATTTATTTTTTATTTATTTCTAGTCTCTCCACTGAAGATTAAACATAATACTATATAGAAACAATAACAGAAAGACTCTTTTGCTAATATTCTAGTTTCTTGCCCAAGACTGAAGTGCCCCAGAATTTAGGTATATTGATATTTTACTGAGGGAAAAACTATGTCAGACTTGGTGGTGATGGTGGAAAGACACTGAAATTATTTTCTCAGTCTTCCACCATTCACTTTGCCTAGTTCTTAATTTTAATTTTGCTATCAAGACCAAATCCAAATTTTGTAGGACATTATACAATTCAGGGGGACTTCTTTAAGAAGAAGAACACTGCATTAGTTAGGTCGGATTGTCATCACAAAATACCATTGATTGGGTGGCTTAAACAGTAGATTTTTTTTTTTTTTTTGCCTTTCAGATAAGCTTCATTTTATTTATTTTATTATTGAAATATAGTTGGTTTGGGGTTTCCCTGGTGGCTCAGATGGTAAAGAATCTGCCTGCAGTATGGGAGACTAGGGTTTGATCCCTGGATTGGAAAGATAACCTGAAGAAGGGAATGGCTACACACTCCACTATTCTTGCCTGGGAAATCCTATGGACAGAGGAGCCTGGTGAGCTACAAGTATTTTTTTTTCTCAGATGGATTAGTTAACACTTTCTCTACATTCTTTAAGATTTCAAATTCCAAGTGCAAACTCTTTCTTTTCCTAAGAGTCATAGAGTATTCTTACTTTAAAGTCAAGGTGAAACATGAGAAAGAACACAACTTCTCAACTTATTTTGGTAATAATTATGTAAATTTTAGAAGAGAAAAGATACTTCTGGAATGGCACACACTGAGCTTGTATTTAGTTAGAAAAGTCAGACAAGATTTATAAACTAAAAAACCTAAATTAGCTTAGTTTAAAAGGTTCTGTGCCAAAAATAAAAATTTAAAGAGGACTGTGCCCTGTTTGGTTAGGACTGTATTTGCCAAGTTTTCATGGTAAGAAGGAATCTCACAATATTTGCCCAGCCTGGTATGCACAGATCATTATAAAGGCCTTTTTATTACCACTGGGTCTCCTATATTTGTGGCCAGTAGCAGTTGCCTCTATCTGAATAAGGCATAACTAGAAGGAAAAAAAAAATCACTGTGGGTTTTGAAAATAAGCTTTATATACAATGAATGAATTATTTCATATTCAAACTACATATTCTCTAATTCATATCTAAAATTTGTTAGCAACATCAGTTGAAAGCTGACAAAACAAATGAATAACAGGTATCAGAATAGCTGTGCAAAGTGAATCCAAGTTACCAACTGATGACTTCATAGAGTTGGAACTGTCCTTCCAGATAAACTGAACTTTTCTTGAAAGTTAATCATGTTTGTGTCTGAACACTGGAGAGAAATACCTAGCCCTTGGAAATTGCACATGAAGGCAAACACTTCAAGACTATATTTTCTTTGGCTCTCCTTTAGGATTGCAATACCTGAGATGTTTTTCTTTAAATTTTAAAATTTCTTTGTCATGGTTATGACACTATGAGTGACACAGATAATGTCACTGAAGGTGTTCAGCATCGTTACTGACCATGTGTCAAACATTGAGCACTTTTTATATTGCATTCAATCCTCATGATGCTGGGTTTGAGAAGATCTGAGAAATGAAAGAATTTACCCATGGACACGAGGTTACCTCAAAGTTAAAACAAAATCAATCTCTTTTTCTTTTTAAGAAGATACCTATTACCTTGCAAATACAATTTTTTTTTTTTCATATCTAAGGCCAATATTCTAATGTACTGGATAAGCAGGGACTAAGAGAAAGTCATTTTTAAAGGCATGACTTAAAAACATCTCCTCCATGTAACTTAGCATCCCTGATTTCTTTCCTTTCAAAGTACTTTGTAACTCTGTACTTTGTAAAAGCGCTTAGCAAATTATTTTTTGCCTAGGTTTAATCCCTTATGTGTTTATTCTTTGAGATGAACCTTGACTCAGTCATTTCCCTAAAGCTGTGAGCATGAAGGCTAGGCTGTTGAAATGACTTAAATATTTCTGGCAAATGGAAGACCAGACAAGTTTATAGGTTTGATGACAGCCAGAAAACTCAAGCAAGTCCTGCGATTCATCATTCTTGTTTCACCTTCTTCATCAACACTGGAATAAGGCCAAATATCCAAATTAATGGGAAGTGACATGGAAAGCTTCATATTATATATGTAAATCTGCTGGCTTCTAAAAAATTTGCTATTTTGGATCCAAATCTTATGTTTCATCCTTCCACAAGTAAGTAGACAAGATTATCAGTAAATGAAAAATATAGATCTGACATCTTCCTCAAATTTTTTGAGCTATTTTATTAATATGAAATATGTTTCACTGAAAAAATATCTATAGTATAATCGACCATTGGCAAGGAGACCAAAATTTGAAAGGATTTCTTTTAGTCTTGATGCATGGGATAAGTCACATTTTGTGTTCAATATGCAGCAGACACTGTGGGCTGTTCTAGTGCAATTCATGTTCAAGAGTCGCACTGAAGTAAATACTTTTCAATGCTGGAAGTATAGCTATTAGTTCAAGTCCTTTTCTTTATTTCTTAGAGAAATGGAATTAAAAAAACAAACACTACTTAGTTCTTTGGCCCATATTTTGATTGGGTCATTTATTTTTCTGGAATTGAGCTGCAGGAGTTGCTTGTATATTTTTGAGATTAATCCTTTGTCTGTTTCTTCATTTGCTGTTATTTTCTCCCAATCTGAGGGCTGTCTTTTCACCTTACTTATAGTTTCCTTTGTAGTGCAAAAGCTTTTAAGTTTCATTAGGTCCCATTTGTTTAGTTTTGCTTTTATTTCCAATATTCTGGGGGGTGGGTCATAGAGGATCTTGCTGTGATTTATGTCGGAGAGTGTTTTGCCTATGTTCTCCTCTAGGAGTTTTATAGTTTCTGGTCTTACATTTAGATCTCTAATCCATTTTGAGTTTATTTTTGTGTATGGTGTTAGAAAGTGTTCTAGTTTCATTCTTTTACAAGTGGTTGACCAGTTTTCCCAGCACCACTTGTTAAAGAGGTTGTCTTTTTTCCATTGTATATCCTTTCCTCCTTTGTCAAAGATAAGGTGTCCATAGGTTCGTGGATTTATCTCTGGGCTTTCTATTCTGTTCCATTGATCTATATTTCTGTCTTTGTGCCAGTACCATACTGTCTTGATGACTGTGGTTTTGTAGTAGAGTCTGAAGTCAGGCAGGTTGATTCCTCCAGTTCCATTCTTCTTTCTCAAGATTACTTTGGCTATTCGAGGTTTTTTGTATTTCCTTCTCCAAAGAAGACATACAGATGGCTAACAAACACATGAAAAGATGCTCAACATCACTCATTATTAGAGAAATGCAAATCAAAACCACAATGAGGTACCATTACAGGCCAGTCAGGATGGCTGCTATCCAAAAGTCTACAAGCAATAAATGCTGGAGAGGGTATGGAGAAAGGGGAACCCTCTTACACTGTTGGTGGGAATGCAAACTAGTACAGCCGCTATGGAAAACAGTGTGGAGATTTCTTAAAAAACTGGAAATAGAACTGCCATATGACCCAGCAATCCCACTTCTGGGCATACACACTGAGGAAACCAGATCTGAAAGAGACACGTGCACCCCAATGTTCATCGCAGCACTGTTTATAATAGCCAGGACATGGAAGCAACCTAGATGCCCATCAGCAGATGAATGGATAAGGAAGCTGTGGTACATATACACCATGGAATATTACTCAGCCGTTAAAAAGAATTCATTTGAATCAGTCCTAATGAGATGGATGAAACTGGAGCCCCTTATACAGAGTGAAGTAAGCCAGAAAGATAAAGAACATTACAGCATACTAACACATATATATGGAATTTAAAAAGATGGTAATGATAACCCTATATGCAAAACAGAAAAAGAGACACAGAATTTCAGAACAGACTTTTGAACTCTGTGGGAGAAGGTGAGGGTGGGATGTTTCAAAAGAACAGCATGTATACTATCTATGGTGAAACAGATCACCAGGCCAGGTGGGATGCATGAGACAAGTGCTTGGGCCTGGTGCACCGGGAGGACCCGGGGGAATCGGGTGGAGAGGGAGGTGGAAGCGGGGATTGGGACGGGGAATACGTGTAAATCCATGGCTGATTCATATCAATGTATGACAAAACCCACTGAAATGTTGTGAAGTAATTAGCCTCCAACTAATAAAAATAAATAAATAAATAAAATAAAAAATTGAAAAAAAAAAACAAACAAACACTACATGAAGGCAAATATAACATCACAAATGTGCCCAGGTTTGGGAGTTACTGGGAATGGTCAGTTTCTCTAAATATGAGAACACAACTTTCACATATTTTATTTTACTTTAGAACTAGTAGGGATTCTAAGAATATTTAGAGTGCTTTAAACAAATTGTGCCCCCCCCTCATTAACCTTGACCCAAGATTATACTTAAAGAAAGCTGAAGACCTAAGATTCACCTCAATTGTCTGAACTTTAAGATTACTTGTAAGAAACATTTTCTTTATATCAGGTTTTATCCTTTCCATTGGTCTGTAAAGACAATTCATCCTATGAAATGTTAAAATTCCAAATAGATTTTTAAAGAATAGTTGATACAAATATATGAAAGTCAGCATGATAGTTATTGCCATAATATAAAAAGCAGGTAAAGAATCAATAACTTCTGAATGTCTAGGGAGAAAATCTGAGGATCAAAATTGGGCTTAGAATGAAAAAGATTCATGTCGAAGGTCAGTTAAAATATCAGTCTATTAAAATGTTGAGTACAGTTGCTGTGTTTCTTAAACTTGGGAACCTCTGAATCACAGTAGAATAAAATAGATAGAAACCAGACCATGAAAACACTTAGGAACTCAATCTGAACTTTAGCACAGAAAGAAATGCTCTTAATTAATCCGTTGGCATAATGAATCCAGATATTGGGTTCCTATTATGTGAAAAGAATCCTTTCTAAAACCAAGGAAGTTTTACTTCAACTATTCTGAAAGCCAGAAGAAAATTTGGAACATAGTGAATATTATTTTTACTTGAAGATCTTTACCAAACCTAAGCAGCAATGTGTCTGTCAATATTCTGGAAAGGGTAATTACCAATTGAATTAGCGGACCGAGAAAGGGACTCCACTTAGGGTCTCTATGAATTGTATTATTTGGCATTAAAAATATATTGTCACTTTTCTCAGTTGACAAAAGCAAGTTGCTATTTTTAACTCTGAGGTGACATCAGTTTGGAATAATCTGACCTCCTGTGATATATTTTACTTTCGTGTAATGAAAGTTATAAAGAGGATTTACTGACTTTTATTATTACAACTCCACCTCTGGTTTTGCCCATTGTATTTCCTAATTATGCTCAGAGGATGGCTTCTTATCAAGGTGGTTTACTTATGAATAATGTTCTTTGTGTGGCTTCTGTAGTGGACAAGTTAGATTGCTTCTGACATCAGCCAGCAGTAAATTAGCTTCTAGTTCTAGAAGACTGAAAGATTTACTTTGTCAACATCCTTGCATTCAGATGAAAATAACTTCCTTTAGGTTTTATTTGCTTTTTACCTGAGGCACTGAATACTTCCCAGAGTTCCAAACAGGCTCCTAATTGCATTTAAGGAGACAAAGTATACTTTTCAATACCTCAGGTTGTGAAACTTGTTTTGTGTTTTGTTTTTAAACTTATTTAAAAGGATACTGATTAGTCACATTTTTTTTTAAACAATAGTTGCACTTGGCTAGGGAGTTTGAACATGATCTTCAGATGCTCAAGGATTCCACAAAAATAAATTCTAAAACATTATGTGAAATGATTTAAGTAAAAAGCACTGAATTCCAAGTAGATATTAATAGTTGGGAGAAAAACAATATGGTGTATATGCTAGAGAAATAATATTTTCCTTATGGACACTGTAACTGCAGAGAAATAATTCTGATGAAGTGGGATTCATGCTAATAGATTACTTGTTGGAAAATTTTAAGGACATGACTGATATTTTTAAAAAGCATATATGTTAGGATTAAAATTTCCTACTATGGTGTATGGAAACTTTAAGTTTTATTTTAAATCAAGCCTCTTAACTTCCTAAAGATTAACTGAAAAAATAACATAATACATTTATTTGAAAGTACACTCATTACGGTGATTGAGGTTATTAGGTGAGACAAACATTTAGAAGAGTTGCTGTTAACCCTTTATGATTTTTGGTGGACTAGTTGTTCGTAATCATTTGGAAACTTACTAACATAAAATATGTTAAATTTATTTTTGTAACTTATGATTAAGAAGATCATAGCAAACATTGCCAATGTGTCTGGAAGAATTTCAGCTAAGGTAAGGGAAAGAAGAAAAAAAAAAAAACTAACAACGTTAACTCATTTTACTTATTTTTAATTAATAAAAAATCTTACTGGGGTATAATTGCTTTCAGTGTTGTGTTAGTTTCTGCTGTAGAAAAATGTGAATCAGCTATGTGTACACACACCTCTCCCTCTTGAGCATCCTTCCCACCCCTACCCCCACATCTACTTCCTCAACACTAGTTTGTTCTTGAATTCCTCAGAACTTCTCTTTGGTTGCAAATTCAGCACATGATTATTTAGCAGATCACAACTGGTTCAAGGTAGCATGAAGTTATCTATGTGTTTTCCAGAGGTAGTCTTAAAAGTCACATTGTCTACATGAAAGAGAAATACTGAATTCAAATACTTTATTGAAGAAAGCATGTTCCTTCAATTTAAAAGATGGCATTCTGCCAAACTGGATGATTCTTTTTCATTAAATGCAATAGTTAAACAATCTGTCTTGGTGGATTTCCACCCTTGTTTTGTATGTGTTCTGTCACCATCAACAGTAGAGTCAATAGTTCATTGCTGGGCAGTGCCAGCCCAGGAGGAGACCCAGGTTCACAAGAGGGGATGGAACTTAGACCAGGAATGCTGTGGAAGCAGTAGCAACAGCTGAAAAAGAGGACCCTTTATTCTGGAAATAAAGTTAAAATAATTGTGGGAATTCCTGGGAAATCTCAATCTGGAAGAGCAACCCCCAAATTTGATGCTTTTGAACCTTGGTGCTAGAGATCTCTTGAGAGTCCCTTGGACTGCAAGGAAATCAAACCGGTCAGTCCTAAGGGAAATCAACCCTGAATATTCATGGGAAGGACTGCTGCTGAAGCTGAAGCTCCAGTACTTTGGCCACATGATGTGCAGAGCCGACTCTTTGGAAAAGACCCTGACGTTGGGAAAGATTGAGGGCAGGAAGAGAGGGGGGCAACAGAGGATGAAACAGTTGGATGGCATCACTGACTCAATGGACATGAATTTGGGCAGACTCTGGAAGATAGTAAAGGACAGGGAAGCCTGGCATGTTGCAGTCCTTGGGTTCACAAAGAATCTGACACGACTGAGTGACTAAACAACCACAATGCTGGGATACAGCTTTATCGCGCAGAGTAGGCTTAAAGAATGCCCAACAAGTGGACCAGATTGTCCAAGGACTCCAACTGATGGATGCAAGCCTAAGGAAAATGCAGATGATGTCTGGCAGCTGAGAAACAAGTTGGCAGATAAAGAGAAATCACAGTCAATGAGCTGGAAGGACAGGCATGTTTCTTCTCTGGACTTGACTGCTCTTGGGCAAATAATGAGTAAATGGTGGATCTAGAAGATCTGAGTACAAAGTACTTGAAATAAAGGGTCCAAGAAGATAACAAGTTCAGGGAATTTCAGCTCAATGACATGGTAATAATAGCAAATAGTCTCTATTAATTGGAGAAGGAAATGGCAACCCAATATTCTTGCCTGGAAAATTCCATGGACAGAGGAACCTTGCAGGCTACAGTTCATGGGGTCACAAAGAGTCAGGCATGACTTAGCAACTGAGCATGCACTCTTTATTGATTATCTGCTGTGTGTCAGATTTTAAGTTAAGCCGTCAACACATGTCATTTACTTGGCAGGACTGCTTTAGAAAGTATTTTTATCCCATTTAGGGGTGAACAAATGTTGAGTTTGTCTTTCTGTTGTCATGGACAGAGAGTCTGTCCCACTTCCTTCCAGTGTAGCTCTGACAACTTGCCCCAGGTCCAGATATCATCTTGAGCATTTTTTTCTACTTTTGCTCTCTAAGTTGTAAAGATTGGGATATACAACTTGCCCGATTGCATTAAAAAATATTTTAACAGCTATATAGTGAAGTGACAGATTTTTGGTAGGTTTTTGTTAAAATATTTGGTGGTTATTAAGCATATCAGTTTTCCTTTACTATTTAACTGAACCTAGAATTATTTTAGTCTAACTTTAACAATTATGACAGTTAGTAAAGCACTAGGGGGAAAAAGACATGGAGTTAAACTAGCCAAGCATGGAGCGGGGAGTCTGCTATAAATATCAGAGATGAATTTGTCATAAATCACTAGATTCAGAACATAAAATATCCTTGTGCATGAAGTATACATAAACTGCTACATTTTTAAGTGACATGCACCATGGCAATACAGCAGCAAACTAAGCTTAGAAGCTTTTCCTTTCAGTTATCAAGCATCAAATGTGTCTTTAACCATTGCTTGTAAACCCATCACAAAAGAAAAACATCCTAACTACAGACTCAGTTTTATGATGATCATAGGAGAGAAACTATATATGTATGTATGTATATGTGTATGTATAAAATCTCCATTACAGAGTATCTTCTGGGAGATGATGAATGTAGAAGTCTGCATTTATGTTGCACACTGATGATATCATTTTTATCCAATAACTTGAGAAATCAACATTGCTATTTTTGAGCAAAACATAGAAAACAACTTGAAATTGCTTAGGTTGCAATTAAGAGTGTTATTTTTGTTAGAGCCTTGCAAAATAGATCCAAGAAGAAATAAGTGAGTTTATAGAGTATAGTTTGGTTATATGTAGACAAACTCCAGTCAAAAATTTTAGAAACCATTCTCTGTCAGAGAGAAATTAATTTCTATACCCCCAAAAGAGTGTGAGTTTACAACTGTTGATAAATACTGTAAATCTATAAATACACTAATTACCACATACCAAAAGGCATGAATGACTTGTTTAATATTAATTAACTGCAAGAAAGATGTTTTACTGTCCACCAAAAATATCTAGGCTCTTCCCTGGTGGCTCAGGGATAAAGAATCTGCCTGTAGTGCAGGAGACGTGGGTTTGATCCCTGGGTCGCAAAGATCCCCTGGAGAAGGGAATGGCAAACCACCCCCCTATTTTTGCCTGAAAAATCCAGTGGACAGAGGATCCTGGCGGTTTACAATCCATCAGGTCATAAAAGAGTCAGACATGACTTAGCGACTAAACAACAGCAAAAAAATATTGACTGTAGTTACTATATTTGTCAGAGCCCTAAATATGAAAACCTAATGATTAAACAACATTCTCCAGAAACTAATATGAATCAGACACTTGTTTTCTAACCATGTCAGTGAAATGAAGCTTAAATTTCTCTTAAAGGAGATCCAAAAGCTTAAAACATCTAATCCAAGTAAAAAAAATTTTTTTTTAATTAGAAGGTAGAGGGAGGCTCTGATTTCACATTGGTGTTACTTTTGGTCTAACTAGTAAGGAGAAAGACTTTCAGTACATTCTAACAGAGAAAAAGGGAGAAGAGAAATAAACAATGATGGGCAAGTGCAGCCACATGAAGACTCAGAAATCAATATATATTCTGTATGGAGCACACTTGCATTGTTGCTTACTATGTTAAATAACTACATTGAAAGTAAGATATACATATCTTATATCCTTTTATTTCCCTTAAGATTTGCTTTAATGAGCTAAGGATATGCTTTCTCCTTACATGTAGTTAAACAAATAGAAGGATAAGGAAAAATGCATATGTAGACTATAATACTGTCATTTAAAAATAAAGTGAACATAATTTATTTGGTGCTATTATATTTAATCTCTGATTTAAGCTTCCCAGGTGGCGCGGTGGTACAGACTCCATCTGCCACTGCAGGAGACACGGGTTTGATTCCTGGGTTGGGAAGATCCCCTGGAGGAGGGAACGACAACCCTTTCCAGTACTCTTGCCTAGGAAATCCCATGGACACAGGAGACCGGTGGGCTATAGTCCACAGGGTAGCAAAGAACCAGACACAACTGAGTGACTAAACAACAATGGTATGAAGAAAAGCATTACTAAGGTGGTAAGAATTCTGGGACTGTCCCAGAAAACCCTGATAGATTGGCTTAAACCCAAACTTTAAACCTAACAATCAAGTCTATACTTTACAAGTGAAATAAAGGAGCCTGAGTGTTATACCCTTAATGTTTTATACATTTGCTCCGTATTTGATGTGGTTTGTTATTTTTATGTTTCCCAAAATGAAATGTATTTACATAACATGAAATAAAAATTAATAAATTACACTGAATTAGTTACTGAAGAAATAACTTGAGTCAGGGGGACATAGCTGTGAAATCAGAATTACTCGTGGTTTCTGTCCTTAGCTCTGCCATCCTTGAACACTCAGCCAAGAGGCTAAAATCTGCAGAAAGCCCTTGGTCACCAGGTAGCAGCCAACTAGTTAACAGGAGTCTTGGAGAAAGTTTTCAGTTCCAGTGGGACTTTCCAATGTTCAAGTAGCGACGGAAATTTCACTACTGCCATACAGCAGAAAGCCAAGTACTATTAAACATAGATCAAGATTTTTTTAAAAATTGGAGAACTTCAGATATCAGTGTTTTAGAGACAAAATTGCCTCCTCAAATTGTTCTGGGTGACACCTCAACTGCTCATTTCTATGCCGTCTCATAAGCTTTACCTCAACAGGAAATTCCGTCTATTGATAGTCTGTTGTAAAAGTAGCCATGTTTATTATTCACTCAGATAAAACAGTATAAATGTATCTATTTAATAGTAATTAAGTGGCTTCTTATGAAGGCATTTTTATATGCATTTCCAATAGAGATAACTTAGAGCATAGTCATGGAGTATAAAAATGCTAGAAATAAGGAAGAAGTTTTACTTATTTTCTGTTTTTGATGCACGTATCAGATTATTTTCCCCCTCTAACCATTAAAAACACAGCAAAGATTAAGGAAAATGATAGAATATTCATTAGCAAAAATACTTTTGAAAATATTAAAAATTAATCATTTTTATAAATTTTAATTACAAGAGATACTCTTACTTTTGACTAGCTTAAGCATGAAAATAAAAAATATTGAATAATTTGAAATAGTATTTAAACATATTCTGAAAATACTCTGAAATATTTTTAAAATGTATACATTTGTATGCCTGTGTTCAATTTTTAAGATAACAGTTTGAGATGATATTCTGGGATCAGCACACATAAGCACTAATGTTATCTGAATCAGTAACTTAAATTGTTTTTCCTCAGAGAATTCTTCAAAGAAACTTTAATATATGTATCTTTACTTTTTTCACATTTTATTTCAGAAACCTTCACTGGGTATTATACTTTCTCAGAGACTTTCAACACTTTATTTTTCTCAAGTGATTCTATAACTTTAGAAAAGACACAATCCAATCTCTTAGAAAATGGCCTTTGTTATAAAAAATGTCCTCATTTCCTTCTCTAGAAAAGATACACTAAAAATAAACCTAGCGTTTTTGCTGCTTTCCTGTCCTCTTCACCATCTCTCTTCCTTCCTCCTGGTGATTGGTAGCCATTCAGTCATGTTTCTTTCACTGTCTTTGAAAATTGGTTCCATTATTTACAGTACTATCTCTGGAGCTGACATTTTTTTCCATTTTCAATATTAAATATTTTGTTTCAATTTTTGGAATTGCAAGCCCAGCCATTTTTTCCCTCTATCTGTCAGTCAAAGGATTGAAAATAAATTAACCAAAATAAATGGAAAACTTTACATACTTATAATAATTTGTATTGGTTAACTACTGAATGTGGCAAATAGTCTATTTGATTCACTCAGCACCCATTACAACTCCATTCTCCCTTCCTTTCATATGGTAAAGCTGGAAAATTAAATTCTAAAACCTGCGCCTCCTTCAAGGGACTGGGGATACAATGTGAGTAAAGAGATGGCGTAGGTGAGAGGCAACTGATAAGTTGGTCACTGGAAGACAATGTGGTAAGTGCTCTGATGAGGAAGTGTATGTACAAAGGGCTCTAGGCACATATAGGAATATTTACCATTTCTTAACTCATTTCATGTCTACAATCTCTGGATGTAAAGTTGATATAGTGATGTCCCTGGCAGTCCAGGTTAAGACTCCACGCCTGCACTGCAGGGGACATGGGTTTGATCCCTGGTTGGGGCACCGACTCCATGGACATGAGTTTAAGCAACCTCTGGGAGTTGGAGATGGATAGGGTGGCCTGGCATGCTGCAGTCCATGGGGTCGCAAAAAGTTGGACACGACTGAGCGACTGAACTGAACTGAACTGAACCGGGGATCTAAGATCCTGAATGCTCTGCTGCATGGCCAAAAAAAAATTTTTTTTCAAGTTGATATAAACACATTAATTATTGCCATGTGCCAACTGCAAAGCTTGTCCTGACAGCCTGGTGCTTTGCTGAGAGGGAAGTATGGAAATTTCCCCCATTGTTTACTTTAGTCCTGTGATTTTGAAGAGATCATTTTAAAATGGCAGCAGAACATGTTCCAAAATAAGAAACCAAAATCATTGTCCTTCTACTATGCTCTGCACTTTATTTCCCCTTTTAAAACTTTCTGTTTACAGATCCTTGGCGTCATCTTGAGTTCAATTCTTTCCTCATATCTAGGCTGTCACCCATTCCTGTCAGTTCTTCCCTGGTACTGCACTGTATTTTTCTCTTCTAAATTATTTCTTTTTCCTTGCATTAGCCAAGGATTTTATCCTGATATTAATAATACTGTTAGTTGCTCACTCGTATCCAACTCTTTGTGACTGCATGGTCTGCAGCCTGCCAGGCTCTTCTGTCCATGGAATTCTCCAGGTAAGAATACTGGAGTGTGTAATCATTCCCTTCTCCAGGGGATCTTCCCAACCCAGGGACTGAACGCAGGTCTCCTGCATTGCAGGTAGATTATTTATGGGGAACCACGAGGGAAGCTCAAAGATCTTATCATCTCCTTCACAAGTTTTACAAAATTTCCTGTCTGATCTTTTGGGTTCTATTTTGTCCTTCTAAGGCCACCTCTATCATAGTCTGCAATTACTTTTGCTAATGATGGTCTCAAAACTCTGAAAAATTGTGTTGTGTGCAGAAGGCTGGGTGATTGACCTTTATGCATCACTCCCTCCTTGTTTGCCCTAGAACTCGGCAAATGCCTCCCACTACAGCCTTGGCAGTGTGACTGGCTTTAGCAGTGAAATATGGTAGAATGAGTATGCCAGCCAGTTCTGCATCAAAGCCTGAGACATCATGTGTCTTCCCTTGATATCCTGTGAGCCTGTGGTTCATCCAGAGGAAAGCATGACCCTGGTAACCACTATGTCCCCAGAACTGATAGGAAGGGGCACATCTGAGCCTGAGCTGGAAGCCTGAAGTCTGGCGTGACCCAACCCCACTGGTGATGTTAATTTTGATCACCTGGCCAATATGTTATGCAATTTTGGCAATGTATTGTTACCAATCAGTAGTCTGTGGGGGAGATTCCTTACTACCATGTAAATATACTCCTTGTATAAGTTTTTCCTAGATTGACTATCCATTGATGATTCTTGCTTGATCCAATCTTTACTATAATGGATGCAAAATTATTACCATTCCCTCCATATTTATCATTTGACTTTTCCTCCTATCATCTACTAGTCTGCTTATCTGTCATCTATCTATCTGTCTGTCTATCTATCTATCTATCTAATGTGGCTCCAGTGGTAAAGAATCTGCTTGCCAATGCAGGAGATGCAAGAGACATGGGTTCAATCCCTGGGTCTGGAAGATCTCCTGCAGTTGGAAAAGGCAAACTGCTACAGTATTTTTGCTTGGAAAACCCCATGGATAGAGGAACCTGGCGGGCTACAGTCCATGGGGGTCACAAAGAGTCGGACATGACTGAGCATACATCTGTCCATACATTCATCAATCATCATCTATCCATCAATAATCTATTCATTATTGGTATGAACTGATACTCTTTCTTACAATGGTTTAAATTCTTTAGTGTTATTAATTATTTTGGTTCTCAAACTGTCCTGAATTTGGTCAGTGGAAGCCCCTTCCATCTGGGTCCTATGTCTTTCACAAATGTACCCATCAGTTTTTAAGGACTTCTTTAATTTGTGACATCAAAAGATGCTGTGTGCCCTGGTGCTGGGATCGTCCATTGATCTGTGGAGTGCTAGTTCCATTTAGTGGGGGTGATATTAGAGATCATGTTCTAGGTGCTTAGTGTAGCACTATGCTTTTTATTTTTAAAACACCAATAATGCTTTTGGTGATAATGGTATTAAATTATGGTTAATGAGATTTGTATTGAATCACTTACATATCAATGAGCTTATCTGAAGATATTCTGTACACATATTTTTAATATGAGATTAGACACCAACTTTCATATGGGCAAAGTAAAAATGTATTTAAAAAACTATGACTCCTGTGAATCTATTTTGTGCAAATCATAAGGTATCTAACCACAAGCTGCCTTGGCGATAATGTCTCACAAACGGGTCTTTTGTGGTCAGGCTCTGCTGTCTGCTATGGGATTTTTTTCAAAGTGAACCCTTTGCTTGGCTTGGCTGATGTGGACACTAAGGTCTGAACTAGAGAAAAACAGGCTAAATTTTTAAGCTTATCCTTACTTAAGAGGAATGAGTCATCTTGGATCCAAATTACATAGGACCACAGAAAATATACAGTCTTGCTTTCTCTTGGCTGCATTGAAACAGTCATCTTAGGAATATTTTTTTCCCTTATTTCTTGGCAAAGTCATCAGGCACTAGAGAGCTGGCCGGAATAAACTCTTGTGGTAGAAATTCTGAGACAGGTTCCAATCCAGGTACAGTCTTCCTTTCTCTAGCAACTGGAGAAATGAGACAGGACTGGAAGAGGTTTTCTACAACCAGGTCTGAATAACATCACACATAAAATACAGATTGTGGTGTACAAATTCTCTCTTTTGATTATCAAGTTCTTTCTTTTCATTTTCAAGCTGCTTTTCTCAGTGGTGTTATAAAATTGTCTGAAGTACAGGAAAAATCTTCTTGGTTTTATTGCTATTTTCAGTGAATTATTTCCCTAAGCTTTCAAAGAAACTTTCTTTTTTCTTTATTAGGTAGAATAGTTGTGTTCTCATTCTCTTTAAGATTTTCAAAGCAATGATCATATGAAAGTATTGAAAGTTTGGTGAAAATCACTTGCATCATACAATTTTGGAACTAAAAAGCTTTTATTAATATTACTCTAATAAACATCTTTCTGTTGCTTTATGTTTTAGTAACATTCTGACATATCATGGCTTACTTTTTTATATCAGTAACAATTATTTTGACAGCTTTCACAGATTTTAGAGCATCCAAGTAGCTAAATTTTAAAAAATAATTTTTTCAACACTTGAATGCTCATAATATAATTTCTCATTTAAAGTTTGTTAGTATTGTAAGATGACTACAATATAGGAAAGAGTAAATCTAGACAATACTAAAATATTATAATAATATAATAATGACAGTCAAAGTGTTAGTTGCTCAGACATGACCGACCCTTTGCGACTCCATGGACTGTAATCTGAGAGGCTCCTCTGTCCATGGAATTCTCCAGGCAAGAAAACTGGAGTGGGTTACCATTCCCTTCTCTGGGGGATCTTCCTGACTTGGGGATCAAACCTGAGTCTCTAGAATCGCATGCAAATTCTTTACCATCTGAGCCACCAAGGAAAGCCCAACATAATAATAATGCAATGTATAGAATAATAACATGAGTGGAAGAAAACTTATAGCTTTCTTTAGATTTTCTGAAGCTTTTATTTTAGATTTTCTGATGCATGCATACTAAGCTGCTTCAGTTGTATCTGACTCTTTGCAAACCTGTGGACTACAGCCCACCAGGTTATGTCCATGGGATTCTCCAGGCAAGAATACTGGAGTGGGTTGCCATTCTCTTTTCCAAGGGATCTTCTCTTACTAGATTTGTTGTATCCTTCCAGCTGTTTGAAATGTTTGTATGCCCACATTTGTTCATTGGCTGTATTAGCTAATACACCGTATACACAGTTAACAAGTTCTTTATACTTCCAATGCGTGTGTGTGTGCACAGTCACTCAGTTATGTTTGACTCTTTGCTATCCTATGGACTGTAGCCCACCAGGCTCCTCTGTCCATGGGATTCTCCCAGCAAGAATATTGAAGTGGATCACCATGCCCTTCTCCAGGGGATCTTCCCAACCCAGGGATCAAACCCATGTCTCCTGTGTCTCCTGCATTGCAGGTGGATTCTTTACCCATTGTGCCATAGTTTTGTTTGGTTTCCATGACACGCTTTTCTGTTCTTCTCTTTTAATGTTCTGACTTCTCTTCCTTAGTTATCTCATAAGTTGACTATTCTCTGCCCATTCCCATCACTCCTCAAGGTCCCATGGTAAACCTTCTTTCATTCTCAGTCTACATATACTCTCTGCATAATTCTATTAGTCCCTTGACAAGGGTTCTTAATCTAGAACCCAAAGGGAAAATTCAGAGTGTTAAATAGCATTGCTGTGCATAAGTTCATTTTCACCATAGCATTCACCAACTTCTTTTTTTTTTCCCACCAACTTCTTGAAAGCAAGTGTGAAAAAATTAATGATAATAAACAATGATTGATCTATATATACTATTGATTCCCTCATTGTAGTCTCTCTCCTGTTTACCACACTGAAACCTTCCTGTACCCTCCAAATCCTCCTGGGTTCTTGTTCAGTGACTATTATTACCATCTGTATAGAGGCCCATGTTGGTAACATCAAATTTACCTTTTCCTTTAACCCATGCAACACATGCAATAGATCCCAGAGTTCTATCCATGCTACCATGCCAACATTTCAAGGGTCCTTCCACTCCTCCATACCCAGTAGAAAAGCTACCAACATTTCCTGCTTGTGTAACAGTTTTCTACCCGGGCTCCCTCCTTCCAGACGTAGCCCCTTCAATCTCTTCTCTGTCCCAAGGAGTCTTCAAAAAATTAAACTGATTATATTATAGTTTAGCGTTAAAACTAGTGTTTGCTTCCATGATTCAAAGTATAAACACAGACTGTACCTTTGCACACAGGATTTTATGACCGTTCTCTGCAGGCATCACGTAAGAATCGCTCATTCTCAGTCTGTGTGCTAGTCACACTTCTAAGATCTCCTGATCCTGCCTCCAGATTTTGACAGGTACTGTTCTTTCTCCCTGCAAAACTTGTTTCTTCTCCACCATTCCTCTTTCTTGTCTTCATTCCTCTAGTTGGACTTTAGTTTCACTAAATGTGATCATATGCCTAATGGACAGAGGTTAGTTAGACATGTCTCCTAAGTAACCCCACAGTTCTCTATAATTCCTCTGGCACAGCACTGTACAGACACTTTGCCATCAATTTACATTTGCATAATCTTCCACTGTATCTCTTACTCCAACCATCCCCAAATACATAGCCAAGTAAAATCAGTCCTTGCTGTGCAAACGCAGCTTCAAGACAAGCTGCGTAGGCATACCTTCAACCAGGCTGTCAATACTAAACTCATCTTAGGGGGAAATTCTGGAGCTTCCACCTGACATTTCCTCTAGTGTATTTAAATATATTTACCTGTTGCTTCTGTATGGCTGCAAATGTTCCAATGGCAGGGATAGACCCGCCCCCCCCCCCCAACTCCCACCCCGTGCCTTCTGTTTCATCCCTAATACAAACCTGCTACAGTGCACAGTATACATATTACATGATTCATAATTTTTCTGAATATTAATATATCTATGACCTACAATTTCAAACAAAGCTGGGCTACAGGTAAAAGTTTTTAGTGAGTAAATAGAGTGCTCCTTCTAGTTAAAATACATTCACCAATGCCCCGCAGATCATGCAATTTAACAAGCTACAAATCCTAATTGTAAAGCTTTTTTTTTGCATTGTGACACACATTCATTCATAGAAATTGTGTCAGATGCCTTCATGAAACCCACATGCACTCTGTCTACAACTGATATTACTACTAAGCTTTCAGAAAGCAAATAGAATGCGAAAAGCTCAGACTCTAGAGCAGTGTCCATCCCTGAATAGTTCATAGGCTAGGGAAACATGTGTGTAATTGAACACCTTACAACGTCACAGGGGCCATAAGAGAGATCCAAGGAAAGTGATCTGCAGGATCAAGGAAACAAGGAAAAACAACTAGCCAACTCTGCCATTGGTCCACCATTTTATTCCTTGGATGTACTTCGGAAGGAAAGCTATGATAAACCTAGACAGTGTATTATAAAGCAGAGACATCACTTTGTCAACAAAGGTCTGTATAATCAAAGCTATGGCTTTTCCAGGAATCATGTATGGATGTGAGAATTGGACCATTAAGAAGGCTGAGCACTGAAGAATTGATGCTTTTGAATTGCAGTGCTGGAGAAGACGCTTGAGAGTCCATTGGACTGCAAGATCAAACCAGTTAATCTTAAAGGAAGTCAGTCCTGAATATTCATTGGAAAAACTGATGCTGAAGCTGATGCTCCAATACTTTGTCTACTTGATGCAAAGAGCTGACTCATTGGAAAAGAGCTTAATGCTGGCAAAGATTGAAGGTAAAAAGGGAAAGGAGTGGCAGAGGATGAGATGGTTGGATAGCTTCGCCTACTCAATGGACATGAATTTGAATAAATCCCAGGAGATAGTGGGAGACAGAGGAGTCTGGTATGCCATGGTCCATGGGGTTGCAAAAATCAGACATGACTTAGTATCTGAACAGCAACAATATACCAATCTGGTTTCCAGTGATTACTAATTTCCTTTCCACTGGCTTACATCTCAAATAATTAGCCAATTGCTCTGGAGCTTTGCCCTAATTCTATGAGAACACAAATTTGAGGAATAAAGAGCATGGAAGGAAAAGATGATCCATATATGGATTTGTTGACGATACCTTCTAAAACTTTTTGAAAGCAGGGTAACATTTATTCTTCTCTACTGTTTCCTTAATGACTACTGATGGTAGCTGAGGGCTCTCTGGGACAAGTTCTTGCAGTAGCTTTGAACAATTCATCTGGGTCCAGAAAATTGGATTCATTTGAAAACCCTCTTGCAATCTCTTCACTAATCTTTCAGTTTCAATTCTCCATCCTTGATATATTTTCCACTCTTTCCAGTCTGAAGATTATTCTCTTTGACAGAAAGGACAGAAATAAAATAGGAGGCTCCTATTTCCTTTCTCTCTTTCTTGTTTTGTTAACTTTATACCATCTGTCCATAATCAATAGGATTACTTCTTCATACTTTCCTTGGTCAGGACAGAACTATAAAACATGCTATTTTCGGCTTCTTCTGAACATTAGTCTTTATAACAGGATGCTAGACTAGATACTGAATGTTCATATATTAATATTTCCTTAGTTGTTACTTTTTTCTAGATTAAAAAATGTTTTAAATAATCTAACATTAATTCTATATTCATTTGTAGATACTAGAAATTTAGTGTTCATGTTGTACCCTCTTTCAGAGATGTCTAGCTGAGGTGCTGTAGGACTAATTTCCCTCCAGGCACCATCACATTAAATGGGCAGGGGAAACTCTTTTTTTCTAGTTCCAAGGACACTCCTCTTTCCAGAAGTCTCTCTCTCATCTTTTCATTAACAATAGAATTATTTTTCCCAGAGAAAGTACTGCAATCCCTTTAAGTGTCCTTCAAGAGACTTACAACACAAATAAAGCAAATACATATGTATAAATTTGCAAATACACATGCTAAACAAATACTAGTGTGCTTGTCTGCTCAGGCTGCCATAACACAATGTTACAGACTGGGTGGAAGGTAGACGTCTAAGACCAAAATGTTGGAAGGTTTGATTTCTTCTAAGGTCACTTTGACTTGCGGATAGTTGCATTCCTGACTATGTCCTCATGTGATCACACACACACATGATACACACACTCAGTGTGTGTATATTGTCTGTGTTCCAATTTCTTCTTATAAGGAACCAGTCATATTTCATGAGGAACCCCACACATGCGACTTCAATTTACTTTCATTAACTCTTTAAAGACCCTATCTCTAACTACAGTCACATTCTGAGGCACTGGGTTTAGAATTTTAAAATATGAATTTGGGAACTCAAAAGTCACCTCACAACAAATATTTTGCCAAAAACACAGTTCTCATATTCTCCCTTAAAAATATATCTTAGACATCTCTGATCTCTTAAGTTATGTATGATGTTGTTTAGTCACTCAATTGTGTCTGGCTTTTTGCAACCCCATGGACATGCAGCCTACCAGGCTCTTCTGTCTGTAGGATTTCCCAGGCAAGACTATTGGAGTGGGTTTCCATTTCCTTCTCCAGGGAATCTTCCTTACCGACCTATCGAACTTGCCGGTCCTGCATTGGCAGGTAGATTCTTTACTATTGAGCCACCTGGGAAGCCCAAGAAGTATAAATATGAGAAGGCAATGGCACCCTACTCCAGTACTCTTGCCTGGAAAATCCCATGTACGGAGGAGCCTGGTGGGCTGCAGTCCATGGAGTCGTGAAAATCGGACACGACTGAGCAACTTCACTTTCACTTTTCACTTTCATGCATGGAGAAGAAAATGGCCACCCACTCCAGTGTTCTTGCCTGGAGAATCCCAGGGACCGGGGAGCCTGGTGGGCTGCCATCTATGGGGTTGCACAGTCGGACATGACTGAAGCGACTTAGCAGCAGCAGAATATATATATATATAGTTCTAACTTTTTAAAACATACTTTTTTATATATAAATGTGTCATAATAATCTTTACCATTCCTTTAATGACAAAAACATTTTCAAATATAAAAAGGTATTTCAGTGAATAATATTGAATATAGGTCATTTTATATATTTGGATATATGTGTAGGATATATTCCCAAAAGTGGAATACAAATAGGGCAAAAAGTAACAGTGATTTAAAAATATTTTTTGTAACTAGTATTGAATTGCCTTCCATATAGTTTTACTAATTTATATTTTCAGCAAAAAATATGAAAGTGCCTCTGGGTTACCAAATTTTTTAATGTTTGCCAATACATGTAAGTGAAAACTACATTTTTCTCTAATTTTTGTATTTCCTTTATTATAAGGGAGCTCAATTGTCTTTTCATGTTTATGTCATATATTTGTATATCATTTTCTGTGATCTGCTTTATCATACACTTTGCAAAATTTGTATTGTTTTAAATTATTTTCTCTTTAATTGGAAGAAATATTTTACACAGTAGGGAAATTAACATTTAATACATTAAAGAAATTAATTTTGTCCTGTGGGGTTGCAAATTTTTCTCATTTGTCTGTTGTCTTTTGATATTTTTCCTTTTGTTTGTTTATTCAAGCAGAACTATTATACTTTTGAAGTATTATATAGTTGAATTTATCAATATATTTTTATGAGGCTTCTGGAATTTTATGCCACTTAAAAGGCCTTCACCACTCTGAGATTATAAAAGAACTCCATATGCTTACATTTTTCTGTTAATACTTTGTTTAATTTTTCATCTATAATTCTTGAATCTATTGTATGTAGAATTTATTGTATGTGAGGTGGAAGTAAAAACTTGTTTATTTTTACCAAATGGCTAACCTATTATCCCAATGACTAGTTTACTTAGAATCCATATTTCCTTACTTGAGTTAAGTTATGTTCTCTTTATCAAATGAAAAAAACCTTCATATATTTAAAGGATTTTCTATTCTGTTCTATCTAGTTATAAGCATATACTACTCTGGTTTTAGATAGTTAGCTTTATAATGTGGTTTAATAATTTACAGACAGCAGAAACATTATTTTGCCAACAAAGGTCTGTCTAGTCAAAGCTATGGTTTTTCCAGAAGTCATGTATGAATGTGAGAATTGGACTATAAAGACAGCTGAGCACCGAAGAATTGATGCTTTTGAACTGTGGTGTTGGAGAAGACTCTTGAGAGTCCCTTGGACTGCAAGGAGATTCAACCAGTCCATTCTAAAGGAAATCAGTCCTGAATATTCACTGGAAGGACTGATGCTGAAGCTGAAGCTCCAATACTTTGACCACCTGATGCGAAGAAGTGACTCATCTGAATAGACTCTGATGCTGGGAAAGATTGAAGGCAGGAGGAGAAGGGGATGACAGAGGATGAGATGATTGGATGGCATCACCGACTCAATGGACATGAGTTTGAGTAAACTCCGAGAGTTGGCGATGGACAGGGAAGCCTGGTGTGCTGCAATTCATGAGGTTGCAAAGAGTTGGACATGACTGAGCGACTGATCTGACTGACTGACTGACCTCATTATGCTGTTGTTTTTTTCTCTTTGGAAATGTAAGTGAACTTTCCATTTGTTTAAATGGGTATGTTTTTGTGTCTTTCAGCAAGGTTTTCTTCTTGTAGGTGGTGCCTATTACTTGTTAAATTTACCTTCAGTACTTCAACTATTTCTTAAATTTATTTATTTATTTGGTTGCATCAAGTTTTAGTTGGGGCATGTGGGATCTTCACTGTGCCATGTAGGGTTGTTTACTGTGGTGTACAGACTCTCTAGCCGTGGTGTACAGGCTTAGTTGCTCTGTGGCATGTGGGATCTTAGTTTCCCGATCAGGATTGAACCTGCATCCTCTGCATTGCAAGATGGATCCTTAACCCATAAGTTTCATGCATTTCAGCAATTTTTTTTTCTTTTGCTACTATCAAAGATTTTTCCTCCTGTAACTGGTTTTTACTTGCATTAACTAGACTCTGAAGCAGCATTCCATATATTTTATTATGGTTCTTAGAGCACTGTGATATTTCCTGTAATATGTGCATGTTTACATATATTCCCATATAGAGAAATTCCTCCCTTATTTTTCTTGCTATAGCACTTAGCATAATACTGTATCAATACAGACATTTATAAACAATGTTTAAAATGCTTTTCTACCTAGTTATGGTCCAGAATAAACTGAGATCTTATTTTTAAAATAATGGTTCTATTTTAAAAATACATGTTTTTTTTAATTTTTTTATGTAAAGCATCTATGTTTAAACCTCTTGATCTTCTTGTTATTTAAAAATAAAGCATCTCATTGATGTATTACCACTGCTGGTTTACTTCAGAGAAAATCATATATAAATATGAAAATGAAAGTGTGTAATATTAAAACTTACTTAGGAAAATAGAGTTCTTTAATATTTTTGGCCATAACATCACAACAAGAAACCGACGAGTTTTTCTGTGGGTGCAAATGATCACAGACAAGCTCATTTTATTTCATGTTTACATCAAAATACAAATAATTGTATTAGTACATACTCCTAACCCATTCTTGGCTTGAGAATTGTAAGCTCATAGAAAGAGAATTTGTTCCCAGATCTTTTTCAGCTACAACACGCTCTGTGTGGACATGTGGGTACAGTTTCTTGTTCTGGCACTTGTAATAGTGATTATGATGTATTATAAGAATAAGCATTGTTGAATAAATGAGCACTTTCCGCCTGAGGATATCAGAAAATATATGAGGCTAACTAATCTTAGTAGAAATTTTGGTTGCAAACTAACCAAATAACTTTATCACAATAATAGCTCTAACATCTCATTAGATAGTGTCTCTATGTGACTCATTTTTATATTATTATCTTTTTACAAAGATCATCAGTGTGATGTAGTCCACGTGTATTTTTTTTTTACTGATTTCTAATATTAGATAGAATTTTCTGACCAATTTGATTATAGACTCACTGATAGTTAGATTTATTCAGGATACATCTTTTTTGTCTTGTCTACAATATTCCACATCCATCAGCTCCTAGAGCTTAGAGTAGTTCTGAGCCCTCAGAAACAAAAAAAAATTAATATTTGTTGGAAAACTTTAGTTTTGAGATAATCAGTTAAGAGAGGTAATCACCTGTGGTGGTTCTGTGGGTTTTTTGGGGGGTGAGTGTGGAAATAAATTGCATAAAAATATTGAGTCTTTAGCCTGTCTGTGCTGTGCAGTCACTCAGTCGTGTCTGACCCTTTGTGACCCCACGGACTGACTGTAGCCCACCAGGCTCCTCTGTGCATGGGGATTCTCCAGGCAAGAATACTGGAGTGGGTTGCCATGCCCTCCTCCAGAGTATCTTCCCAACCCAGGGATGGAACTCAGGTCTCCTGCATGGCAGGCAGATTCTTCACCATCTGAACCACCAGGGAAGCCCTTAGACCATTTACTCCTATATTATTTCCACTTTCATTAAAAGTCTGGCATATACACCTAGTGAAACTGAAAGTTGCTCAGTTGTGTCCGACTCTTTACAACCCCATGGACTATAAAGTCCATGGACTCCTCTAGGCCAGAATACTGGAATGGGTAGCCATTCCCTTCTCCAGGGAATCTTCCCAACCCAGGGATCGAACCTAGGTCTCCTGCATTGCAGGTGGATTCTTTACCAGCTGAGCCACAAGGGAAGCCCAAGAATACACTTAAAATGTTAATAATTACAGGGAGATAAGCTCTGAGACTCTCAATGAAAACTGTGCCCACACTTAACTGCTGTACTATTCATTGCAACTGTACAATAAATTAGTATTTTTTCTTAAATTTTTTAATTGAAGGATACTTGCTTTACAGAATTTTGTGGTTTTCTGTCATACATCAACAAGAATCAGCCATAGGTACTGACTGACAAATAATTAGTACTACCAGTATTTATCTGATGATAATATTATCAGTTTATCAATTTATCATTATTTATCTGATAAATAAATTAGTATTTCTACCTTAAAACAATAATCTGGCCTCTGGCTCTAAGAATGTCACTTGTTTTAGGCCAATGATCCCACCAAAATACACCTAAATAAAAACTGGATAAACATAGATAAGCAAATAGCTGTTTAATGAGTAAGAAAAGAATAATTGCATACAACCAGGTTTTAAAGAGCCAAGATTTTAGAGTAAAGAGAAATGCTTTGAAGCTATGAATTCTCTGCCTTTCCCCCCACTTTTGGTAATTTATAATTCCTAAACTGCATCAAGTGACAAGTGGTAAGGAGAAGCAGAAAGCTTCAGGTTAAAAATTTCAGCAGAGTTTTCAACAGTCTCAGCAGTCAGAGGAAGAAAAAGAGAAATGCATATATAGGGCTCACTAATTAGGAAAAGACCCTAGGATTCCTGTCAAACTGTGAAAGTCTACACAGAACTAGAAATAAAAGCAGAGGGTACACAGCAGCTCTCACATAGACTGAAAACATTGATGAAATTAAAGAGATCATTGTTCACTCCAACTGCTTGTCAGAAGAAAAGCAAAGCCTCTCTGGAGGAAGATAGTGTAATCCAGAGCGCCACAAAATGTCAGGACCAAACAACTGAAAATGAAGAGAGAAAATGAACAACAGAAACAGGTCACCACATGATCCAAGTATTGAAGATAGTAGAAACAGACTGGAACATAATAGTTTTGTGGACTATGTTTCTCTGATAAAGTTCTGTGTCTGGTTATTTGAATTTTACCAGAAAATTAGAATTAGTAATAAAAAAATCAAATGTACATTGTGGTACTAAAAAAAATACATTAACTGAAATTTAAAGTGTAATAAATTGCTGAAATGATAGAATAGGCACAGGATTTAGAAACTGGAATATAGCTGAGTATAAAATATCCATATACAAGCACATAGAATGAAGGAAGAAAGAGAATAGAAATCACATGAGATACAGAGGCAAACTACAATGCACATATAACTGAAGTTTCACACTGAGAGGAGAAAGAATGAAATAAAAGCAATACTTACAGAAACATATGCTGAAAACATTCCAAAACTGAAGAAAGATACCAAACTACAGATTCAAGAAGTAATATGAAACTCAAGCAGAATAAAGAAAAAACATACCTAAGCATTTATAAAATGCTGAAAACCAAACACAGAGCTCATAAATGTCCAGGAGAAAAGGAATAAAAATAAGATTGTTAGTTAACATTTCAAAGGGTGAAAGCCAAAGGAAAATAAAACGTCATCTTGAGAGTGGGGAACAAAAATAATTACCAATCTATGCTCTGCCAAGATAGTCTTAAAAAAAAAAAAAAAAAAAGAGAAGAAGTAAACATACTTTCATACAAACAGATACTGAAAGAACTTTTTTGCTATTTGAATAATATTAAAATATATGAAAGGCTCTTTCATAACGAAAATGATCCTTGATGAAATAATATAAATTCAAAAAGGAATAGATAAACAACAAGGACCTACTGTGTAGCACAGGGAACTATTCAATATCTTGTAATAACAACTCTGAAACAATATATATATGTGTGTGTGTGTGTATATATATATATATATATATATAAAAATCACTTTGCTGTATACCTGAAACATTGTAAATCAACTATATTTCAATTAAAATGCAAAAAATTCAAATATAAGTAAAAAGAAGTGCAAGAAGGAATACAACGCATTACAGATCAACTCTGAGTCTAAAATCTCATGAAAATAGTTGCTCAGTTGTGTCCTGCTGTTTGTGACCCCATGGACTGTAGCCTGCTAGGCTCCACTGTCCATGGAATTCTCCAGCCAATACTGGGAGTAGGTTGCAATTTCCTGGGTCTGGGAATCTTCCGGACCCAGGGATCAAACCTGGGTCTCCCACACTGCAGGCAGATTTTTTACCATCTGAGCCACCAAGGGAAGTCCCATGTAAATATCATCAGCTCAAAAAATCCCAAATCTCATCAGTACATCTTTTATATAAAACATGGTAACACTCTGAGATATGACTCATCCCTAGGAAAAACTCCTCTCCATTTATGGATCTATAAAATTGGAAATTTTCTACTTTCACAATAAAACTGTAGGAGAAGCACAGACATTCTCATTCTGAAATGGAGAAATTGGAAGGAATAAAGGAATCACTAGTTCCAAGCAAGTTAGAAATCCATCCAGAAAAATTCCCCTCACTTTCAAAACCTGAAAATAATTCCCTGTGGTTCCACGCTTCACCCTCTGGGCCCACAGTGGCTCTGTTGGGCTTTATCCTCAGAGTTATCTTCCCTTTTCCTGAAGGGCAGGATACATTTGCAGGTGAGTAGGTCTGTCAGCTCATTTCCCGCCTGAGAAATTTCAGAAATCTGAGTGTTCTCCTTTGGTCTTACTTTTGTCTCTTTCAGTCCAAGTTGAAAGTGTTTCTGCTGTTACAACATTCTCAAACATCTTATCCATCTCCCCTTTCTGTCATGGGCTCTAGGACATTGGGCAAAGTCCTCCATAAATTTTTTCTGGAAAAACTCCATTTATCTATTCCTGGATTCTGCTGAGATGGATCCATGTGTCACCCAGCTAATCACTTCATCCAAAGACAATCCAGTCATGCCCTTGAACTTCTTTCTAGGGCACACTTTTTCATCCATGAATTACTTAATTTTAACATCCTTTGCAGTCTGAATATACCAAGAACCTCCCAAATCATCAAGTGCTGGTTCCATTTTGCTTGGCAATTTATCACTTTTTCTCTCACATTTTACCATAAGCTACAAGAAGAAATTAGGCCACACCCTCAACACTATGCTTGGAAATCTCTCCAGCTAAATATCCAGTTTTATCACTGATAAGTTCTGCTTTCCACACAATAGTACAACATAATTCAGCCCAATTTCCCTACTGCTATGTAACGACAGATTTCCTTCCCTTTAGTTTACAGAAATATGCTCCTAGTTTCCTTCTGAACTCTCTCATCAGAAATTCCTTTAATGCTCATGCATAGGTCTACCAACATTCTCTTCAAGGCAATCTAGGCTTTTTCTATCATGCTTCTTAAATTTCTTCTATGCGATGCCCTTTACCTAATTTTACAGATGCTTCCACATTTTTAGGTGTTTGTTACAGCATGACTCCATTTCTCAATATAAATGTAAGAGTTGGCTTTCTAGGGCTACTGTTAACAAATTACTATGAAAGTGGCTTAAAGTGAAACCTAATCTTTCACAGTCTGGAAACTAGACGTTCTCAATCAATGTGCCAACCTGGCCATGCTTCCTGAGAATACTCCAGAGGAGAACCCTACGCTGTTTCTTCCCGCTTCTTTTAGTCTTCAGCTGTTCCTTGGCTTTGTGGTTGTATAATTCCAGCCTGAATGTTGTTTTCTCATGCCTTTCTCCTCCTCATTCTGTGTCTTCTCTTCTGTTTCTTAAAGGACTTTTCATTGAATTTAGAGTCCACCCTATTCTAGAATGATTTCCTCATCTCAACATCTTTATATTAATTACATCTGCAACGAGCTTTCTTTTTTTCTCTTAAATAAAGTCACTAATTCCTGGGATAAGGACATGGACACATCTTTTTTTGGGGGGTGGGGTGGGTGGGTGGGAGCCCAGTCAACTCAGCACAGCCTCTAACACATTTAAGTCCCCAGACTCTGACTTGATCATTAAAATATTTTATGGCTTTTCTCCCTTCCCCACTTTATCACTTTCTTTTGGGGATCATTTTCCAAATAAACTTTCTGAACTCTAATTTTTGTCCCAGGATGTGTCTTGAGGGGAATCCAAACCAAGGAATACAGGTGAAATAAATTATGTGAAAACATAACATAAATTATATGACAGCATAACAAGTGTGAGAGGTAAATGAACTTAAAATATTCAAAAATCTTTCACTTTTGATCTTCCTGGGTTGGGAAGATCCCCTGAGAAGGAAATGGCACCTCATTCCAATATTCTTGCCTGGAAAACCCCATGGACAGAGGAGCCCGGTGGGCTACAGTCCATCAGTTCAGTTCAGTTCAGTCGCTCAGTCGTGTCCCACTCTTTGCAACCCCATTGAACTGCAGCACATCTGGCCTCCCTGTCCATCACCAACTCCCGGAGTCCACCTAAACCTATGTCCATCGAGTTGGTGATGCCATCCAACCATCTCATCCTCTGTCGTCCCCTTCTCCTCCTGCCCTCAATCTTTCCCAGCATCAGGGTCTTGTTAAATGTGTCAGCTCTTCGCATGAGGTGGCCAAAGTATTGGAGTTTCAGCTTCAGCGTCAGTCCTTCCAATGAACACCCAGGACTGATCTTCTTTAGGATGGACTGGTTGGATATCCTTGCAGTCCAAGGGACTCTCAAGAGTCTTTTCCACCACCACAGTTCAAAAGCATCAATTCTTCAGCGCTCAGCCTTCTTTATAGTCCAACTCTCACATCCATACATGACCACTGGAAAAACCATAGTCTTGACTAGATGGACCTTTGTTGGCAAGGTAATGTCTCTGTTTTTTAATATGCTGTCTAGGTTGGTCATAACTTTCCTTCCAAGGAGTAAGTGTCTTTTAATTTCATGGCTGCAGTCACCATCTGCAGTGATTTTGGAGCCCAGAAAAATAAAGTCAGCCACTGTGTCCACTGTTTCCCCATCTGTTTGCCTTGAAGTGATGGGACTGGATACTTTGATCTTAGTTTTCTGAATGTTGAGCTTTAAGCCAACTTTCACTCTCCTCTTTCACATTCATCAAGAGGCTCTTTAGTTCTTCATTTTCTGCCATAAGGGTGGTGTCATCTGCATATTTGAGGTTATTGATATTTCTCCCGGCGATCTTGATTCCATCTTGTGCTTCCTCTGGCCTAGCGTTTCTCATGATGTACTCTGCATAGAAGTTAAATAAGCAGGGTGAAAATATACAGCCTTGAGGTACTCCTTTTCCTATTTGGAAGCAGTCTGTTTTTCCATGTCCAGTTCTAACTGTTGCTTCCTGACCTGCATACTGATTTCTCAGGAGGCAGGTCATGTGGTCTGGTATGCCCATCTCTTTCAGAATTTTCCACAGTTTCTTGTGATCCACACAGTCAAAGGCTTTGGCGTAGTCAATAAAGCAGAAGTAGATGTTTTTCTGGAACTCTCTCGCTTTTTTGATGATCCAGTGGATGTTGGCAATTTGATCTCTGGTTCCTCTGCCTTTTCTGAAACCAGCTACAGTCCATAGGGTTGAAAAAAGTCAGATATGACTGAAGGAGTAACACTCTCATTTTTTAATAAGTCAAGAATAAATGCTCTGATCTCTATGGTAAAAAATAACAGAATGTAAAACTTACAATTAGCACAGGAGGAAACTGAACAAAAAGTTCCTGATATTCTTTTCCTAAAAAAGAGGGCAGAGAAGAGGGGAAAGAGAACTGAGAAGTGATAGAAAACTAGAAACAAAGTAGAATGATGTAGATTTCAGTGCAAATACCTCAGCAAATATGTCAAATATAATTAATACTCTAATTAAAAGATAGATACTGTCATAGTGGTTATTAAAAATATATACTGTTACTATTAATAGAGACACACCTTAGAGACAAGACAAGAGAAAAGTTGAAAGTACAGAAGGGGAAAGGGCATAGTAGGCTAACAGTGTAAGTAAATGAATATAGCTACACTAAGCATATAAAATAGATGGCTAGGCTAGAATCACTGGTAGAGATGAAACAATGATAAAGTATTGAGAACAGTTCTAAGTTCACAGACTGCTAATAAAAGTTTGTTCAGTTTCTATTTTACCAAACAAGGATATTAGGGGAAAAAAATAGATTATCATTTTCTATCACCATCCATTTTATGAAAGAGAGATTTTACAAGATTAATAGGATGAAAATATTCTGAGAATAAAGAACATCCTTTAAAAAAATAAATTTATGAAAAGCTCACTACATTGCCTATATTGTTTTTATTGTACTGCACATTAGAAAAGCAAACTTTGTTACAAACCCACTAGTATTTTGCAAATTGTCCTCTACCAATACTCTTTCTCCATCCAAAACTATTAGCTTATCAGACTATTCATGTTTTATAATAATTTAAGCAATCACATTTTAACTAAATAGTAGGCACACAATGCAAAACTGAATCTGTTTTTTCCAATTTCTTGTATAATTTTGATTTCTAAAATGAAATATTGTTAACTTCCCTCCCAAAATATTTGAATTATTTTAGCTTGTTTCATGAGCAGATTCAATAAAAGCAATTTTATTAATTCCCAGTTTTCAGCTGGAAAATCCACCTCATTGCAGTTGAGCCTAACCATTATTTCCCTATAGTTTTTCCCCTCTTCCCAACACCAAAATTCCAGTGCTTTCCAAAGATACTAGGGTTTGATATATGCCATTCATAATTTTACTTCCTTATCATATATATGTGTATATAGAATTTAAAAGTATTTTTATAGATAGGACATCACACATAATCACTCAGTTGAAATGGACAGAAAATTGATCTTTGCATGTTTGATTGTTTTTCCCTTTATGAGGGAACAGTTATTGTAAACTTCTTGTGATATGCCTAAACTTTTATTTTCCACCAGCTAAACATACCCAAAACAAAACATGGTTTATTTAAATCAGAAACCAGAGTCTTATCTGAAGAGGGAGGAAGGTTCCAGAGATGAAATCTCTCTAAAAAGTATAACCTGCCCATTGAACTGTATTGTTTAAGCAAGTGTACTGTCATCCATCTTAATCACAAAATTAAAAAAAAAAAATGTTTTTGTGATTAATCTAGTTAATTGTCATTCAACCGCTTAGCTTTAAAAGAATTGCTTGAAAAATCAAATGTTTTATTCTGTGATTTGTGATGTGGCTTAAAGTCCCAATAGTCTCAGAAGTGGTGTTTACACAGTCCAAATTAAAATGTAAGCACTGGAGAACTAGATTAAATTATGTATCGCATGTGTCTCTTCTTCAAAGTTTCAAACTCACGTTGCCTTTGATGTTGAGTATTAAATTGCCCCAGGTGATGCTGAGTTATCTGTTATAAATTTTATCAGTATCTAGTAAGATTTTTTTTTAATCACACTTACCAAATTCATTTTCTGAGGAGTGCCAGAGCCTTGTTCTGAGAGATAGGAAGCCTTCTTTCTCTTTTGTTAAGTAAGGATTCTACTTCAGAGTGAGAAAGGTGAGTAAATGATAATTCCTGGCCACCCCACTACACCTAGACAAAGCAATAGGATGCTTGCCTACGTTTATTAAATTCTTCAAATATCCATGAGGCAGGGGTTGTCTCAGATTTTATAGATGAAAAATCTGAACTCAGAACAAAGTTATTTCCTTCAGATCCCTCAAAACTGGATTTGATCCCATTATAGTTTACATATGTTGTAGAAGGCTCACGTGGGATCTTTTGGTGTTCCATTAAAAAAAATCTAGTCTTAGCCCTCTGTCATGATTGTTATCCATCATCTGTGCCCACATTCCCTGCATTCTCCAAGTTGTGTCCCCAGCAAATGCTTTCTCTTTGTCCTAACAGGCTTAAGTGGAATCAAATATTGTAAAATCCAAGAGTGAAGGCATGGCTGGCTCTTAGACTCTTAGAACACTCAGGGTCTAAGAATAACATTAATTTTGGCAGTGAGCTCAGAATCTAATCAAGATACAGTGAGGAATGGGGGGGCGGGGTAGAGGGGCAGGCCACCACGAGCCTCCCTCTTTCTCTCTCTCTTTTTTAATATTCTGTTATTTATCATTCCAAATATATAACAAAATAAATGGATTACCTTATAGAAGTGAGATCTCTGCTTTTACTTTTTCAACACAACAATGTGAATATTATTCATAATCAAAATTATGCCTCCATAACATCATTTTAAATGGTGACACAGTATTTCACTATTTACTATAGCTCTTCCTGGATTTTTAAATGGCTCCCAAATTGTCACTTTATTCAACAAACACATTGCAATAAACATACTTGATGAATAAATGTTAGGTGACATCTTTACGTACTTAATAAAAGCATTTTATTTTGTATTGGTGTACAGTTGATTAGCAATGTTGTGATAGTTTCAGGTACTCAGCAAAGGCACTCAGCCATACCTCAGGTTTCCATTCTCCCCCAGACTGCTCCCCCATCCAGGCTGCACATAACACTGAGCAGAGTTCCCTGCGCTATACAGTAGGTCACCACAATCCTCTCTTGCTTGTGAGTCAATTGGCTTATTTATTCTTTCATGTCTGGACAGCTGCTTCCTGGGCCAACAGTCCTTACTTCGCACAGGTACTCCTCCAGGCCAAATAACTCCTCTGAATTCTATGAAAGAATGTGAAAGTGCTAGGCCATCGGTCGTACCCACCTCTTTGTGATCCCATGGACTGTAGCCCACCAGGCTTCTCTGTCTATGGGATTCTCATTGGGGGCAGATTGTTTACAATCTGAGCCACTAAGGAGGCTTCCCTAGAGGAACAAAGAGTTGGACACAATGGAGCAACTAAGAATGAATTCTAAAATAAAGGGTATGTCATGATTATGTCAAACAAAGATTCATTTAACAAATATAGCTTCAAAAATCTATCACTTCTTACTGTATTTCTTTGGAGGCAATCACTAAGGTCTTTTTATAACATTAATGTTTCACTTTTTAAAAGACACCGATTGTCTTCTAGGCTTCCCAGGCGGCGCTAGTGGTAAAGAACCCACCTGCCATTGTAGGAGATGCAGGAGACGCGGGTTTGATCCCTGGGTTGGGAAGATCCCCTGCAGAAGGGAGTGGCGACCCACTCCAGTATTCTTGCCTGGAAAATCCCAGGGACAGAGGAGCCTGGTGGGCTACAGTCCATGGGGTTGCAAAAGTTGGACAGGACTGAACAACTAAACAACAACAACAATTCTGTTTTTCATATCCATGTTTCTCGCCTGTTTGTTTGTTCTTAGGATTGTACTATGCACATGGCCCTGGCCATACTTGGGTCAGAGACTTGACCTCTATCCTGCCTGTGGTTTTCTATATTGCGGTCAACATGGTGTCTCTAAGACAGAGCTAGGCTCCTTTAAAAACCAATGTTTGGGTACTGCCCTGATCAGGAAAGAGTCAGCCTGGCATTTTACTCAGTGAAAGGTTATAGGAGAAGGTCTGCTTGCTCTGAGGGTGTTTACTGCGACAGAACAGCCATAAAGAAGGAAGGAAAATCCTGTTTTTGGCACAGATAGCCTGCTCCAGGAGCCTGGTTCAGAGAGTGCTGTCAGCCCCACAGGGGGATCTCCTCTTCTGGGGCCACAGCTCTGAAAGGAACAGGACAGCCTCCCTACCCTGGACTAGACCAGGCTACTTCTAACCGAAGGGTGATTTCCGGCTCTCCCTGAGGTGACGGGAAAGAGAGGGTTTGATGGTGCTGAGGAAGATAGAACTGCAGAACTGGAATTTTGTGGTAATTCAACCATTCAGTGACTCTATTTTTGACTTAACCACAAATAAATTTGGGAGGGCTTGTTAAAAGTTACCTTTTTTTCTTAACAGCAACAAAAATCAAGAAATTCTGACGTTTGAAAATATTGCTGTGCTGTAGGACTGATTTCTCTTTCTCACTCTTTTTTTTTTTTCTTTTTTAACTATCTTTCTTACTTTTGGAGGGATGGGGTTCACTCTGATGCTACTCTCTCTCCTTGGCCAATACAGGTATGCAAAGACATTGTTAGATGATATTTACCCGAAGAGTGTAGGTTTCAGGCTAATGTTGCTGAATATCATAGACTTTCCATTTAAAGAAATAGATGAATCCAAGGATCAGGTTTCTGTAAACACTTGAATATTATATAGGATATATAAAATATATAAATATGTATTAAAACTCCGCTGAAAACATTTCATATTTAATCTTCCTTTCCTTCCTCCCTATTCTGCCCCACTTTTCTCTTTTTCTCTTCTTTTCTCCCCACACACTGGTTCTTTCAGGAGCTGGGACATGCAGTTCTATTGAGCTGTTTTTATTTTTTTTCATTATTCATTTGGTTTCTGTATTTTTCCGTGTACAAGGTACTTTCATTTTTTTAAAAAAATGAGAAAAAACAATGTTGTCAGTATCAATAAATCTGCATCCAGAGAGAGTCACTTCCTATCAAGGTTTCAAAAGTGCTTCATGGCTTTCCGATCTCCTGTCTGTGCTAATCAACTCTGATGCTTCACATACACAGGACACAGGATGCCAGCTTCTCCACCAGCTCTGCGTTCTGGCGTTCCATTTTAGGAATGAGAACCTGGATTATTTATTTATAACTGCATAAAGTCCTGTTGTTAAGCTGCTCTCTGTGAAAAGCAGAGAGTGGTTTGAGCCAGATGGGGAGAGCCTGGGCAGGATGGTGGCTGGGTCGTGTGGGAAGAAGAGAGCAATTTTATTTCCCCCAATAAATGAAATAGCCTAATTTGACCCTCCACCGGTAACATGATAACCGATTAATACATTCACAGGGAAAGATTATGCCATCTGGTTTTAGCAAATGGAAACTAGGAGTCAATTGCACTTAAATACTCTTTGGGGCATTTGTTTTTTCTTCTTGTATAGCCAAAACCAAGTGCTTGTGTAGCAAATGAAACTTATAAAGAAAGACTGTGAAACCAAATTGGTTCATATTTGTAATGTTTCTTTAACTCATATACAACAGGTGCTATAAGCATTAATTGCCTGACATAATAGTTGTGAGAAATAATTTTTAAAAGTAGTGATTTTCCCAATCTCTTTAGATTTTCTTTCTCCCAGGTCAAACCTTAGTAACATTTTATTTTTTCATTCTTGAAAGCTGATCTAGGTGGCGTAACTTCTTTTATCTATACAAGAAGGCCATTCATTCACACAGCAGATGACACAGGTAGTTTTTTCCTCAAGACTTTTAAAGAACAGTTTTAGCCCAAATCACATAAGTTATTGCTATCTAATAATATGCAATTTACCAGAATTTCAGCTTTTATAACACATTAAAGTCCAAGAGAAAGCTACTCATATTTAGAAACTAATGTATACATATGTGACAATGATAATCTTAGGGCTTCATAGTGATTATTGACTTGGAATTCAACTTCAGTATTCACCTTGCAAGTGGTTTGGAATGTTCAAAAGTGAAACAAGAATTGTACTTGTATAAAGTAGGAACTGGAATAAAACTGCTTCTTGAGCATGAACCAGCTCTGTATCCCCCTAACACCCAAATATTTGGGGGAAGAAAGTGAGCCTAATACTCTGGAGTCAGTGGACATACTTAACTATGATTAAGTATGATTTTTTTTAATTCTTACAAATGTGGACCCTGATGAAGACTGGCTTCTATTGAGCCCCACTGATTTAATTTGGGCATACTGTAATTTCGTGGGCTGGAGTAGAAAACAGCAATTCGGTGAGGCCATCATAAGCTCATTAGAGACACACTGGGAACACTTAATGGTGTACAACCCACAGCTTTTTGCACGCTTTTTATAGTGATTCCCCTCTTGCCATGCCTGCTGCTTCCTACTCTATGCTGTTGATAGTAGGGTCGTTTCCAAACACCCCAGAAAATGAGAGGTATTTTTTAAAACAAGATTGAAGTCATCAAGAAACACTGAAAGCCAGCGTTTCAGGGGTGTGTGGCCCACGGATGGGATAAAAAACTTCTCATGTATTGTTAATCATGGCAAGATTGGTTAGCTGTTAAGTACTGTAGAGTGCAACTAATCAAAAGCTCAAACATCCCACACAATGGAACAGAAATAATTACTCTCCCTGAGCTTCTATTGTTTCCCACCTTGGCCTCCCCTGGACTAATAAAAGGTTTAATTTTAAATTATGTGAAGGAAATGTCAGCCACACAAAGAAATACAAAATGCAGCTGTTTTGCTCACCATCAGGTAGAACACAGAATGGATTAGACCTTAATAGGCTTAAGCGAAATGAAGCCTAAACAGATCAGAGCAGCAGCAACCCCTACCTTACCCACCATGCATATTTTTCTCTTTACACCTAATTGATAGGGCCACATACACACAAAAAGCCTGGGTTCCAACACCCTCGCCTTTCAGATGAGAAGGTTCTGATAAGGTATGTATTCTGCGCTTCTGGTACCAGCTATGCACAGTGGGTAATTTGGTTCAAACAGAGACGTTTATTCTGATGCTTCACAGGAAGGATGGGGGAGGGGAGGGCACAGGAGACAAAGATCACTTAAAGGCTTCCTGCATTCAAATGTGTGGGCTTTTTTTTTTTCACTTTTACTATCGTTAAACAAACTAAGATAAATTTTCAATCCAAAACTTGTTTTTGAAGTTTCAGTTTACTAAGAAGAAAGTACTACTACATGAATGTATGGAGAAGGACAAATCTATTGAAGTCTTCTAAATTGTGGATTTTACAATATAATTGGACTAAAATTTCAGATAACAGCAGAAATAAAAATATATATTAGGAAAGTAAACACAGTTAATATTTATTGTCTAAATGTATGGTTACCAGGTGATAAGGAGGAGGAGGGATGAACTGGGAGGTTGGGATTGACGTGTGCACACTACTATAATAAAATAGATAGCTAATAAGAACGGACTGTATAGCACAGGAAACTCTACTAGTACTCTGCAACGGTCTATATGGGAAAAGAATCTAAAAACAGAGTGGCTATACGGGTAGTGTATGTATAACTGACTCATTTTGCTATACACCTGAAACCGACCCAACATTGTTAATCACTATACTCCAATAAAACTTTAAAAAAAATATTCATTGTTCTAAATAACCAAAATGCCATGGGAATTTTGGGAGATTTGATTATCATTATTTATTCTATTACCCATCCATGAATATGTATTATTTACTCACTACTTTCTTGTATTAAGTGTTATGGTGGTGCCAAATGCAGTAAATAACATATCTGAAAGAATGAGGATCTATTTTTCTTTTCTTTTTTCTTTTTGGGTCATACACAGTATTATAAAACATTCAGGGTTCATTTCCTTTAGCACTGACTGGTTTGATTTCCTTGCTGTCCAAGGGACTCTCAAGAGACTTCTCCAGCACCGCAGTTTGAAAGTATCAATTCTTCGGTGCTCAGCCTTCTTTTTGGTCCAACTCTCACATCCACACATGATTAATGGGAAAACCATAGCTTTGACTATATGACCTTTTGTCAGCAAAGTGATGTCTCTGCATTTTAATACAATGTATAGGTTTGTCATAGCTATTCTTAAAAGGAGCAAGCGACAGAGGATGAGATGGTTGGATGGCATCACCGACTCAATGGATATGAGTTTGAGCAAGCTCCAGGAGATGGTGAAGGACAGGGAAGGCTGGTATGCTGCAGTTCATGGAGTTGCAAAGAGTTGGATGCAACTTAGTGACTGAACAACAAGTACTATAACATAGATGGATAGCAATTGTATGCTGTACCAAGCAAAGAGCCTGGACTGGACATGTCACTTACCCACTCCAGGCCACTCAAATTAAGGAGGTAACAACCTCCTTGGCTGGTTGAAAGAAAAAGAGAAGATAAATAAGGTGTGTGAAGTACCTACCACAATTCTAGGTACACAATAAACGCTTGTTGCTGCTGCTAAGTCACTTCAGTTGTATCCGACTCTTTGTGACCCCTGGATTGCAGCATACCAGGCTTTCCTGTCCTTCACCATCTCCGGGAATTTGCTCAAACTCAGATCCATTGAGTTGGTGATGCCACCCAATCATCTCATTCTCTGTCTCCCCCTTCTTCTTCTGCCCTCAATCTTTCCTGGCATCAGGGCAAATGACAAGGAAAAAGTTACACTTTTCTCACAGTGTAAGTCTGATCATCAAAGTATGTGCTAGAATACCGTATGCCTTCTAACATTTTATATCTTATATTTTCCTTCTCTTCCAGTCTTTCACCGTATAGTCACAGAATTATTTTTTCTAAACCACCATTCTGTTAATGTAACTTTCCTACTCAAAATCACTTGTCTATAGGTAGAGTTTTCAAGTATTTTAAATAGAAAAATCCCTCAAAAATTCATAATAAGTAAAAAAACCACTATTTTAGTGTTATAAACTATACATTCTACTTTGTAATAAGAACTTACTATGAAGCAAGTACATAAGAACATGGGACTATCTTAAAGAATGTTAGCAATTTTAATATTTCATGCATATACTTAAATTGACAGCAAGAAACAATAAAGTCTGGTATTAGTCTCAGCCTAGAAAGAAGTTATTTTGAACTTTTGGTTGTACAGAACAGAAAAACTACTATTGACAAATATAAGCGGTCAAACGTTAATAGGTCCTTTTACGTAGCAGCTGATAGTCTTGTGGATTAAGCAACTTAATCTGGAATCTTGAAAGGAATAGTGGTAAATTATGTTTATTTTTCAACTACTCATGTTTCTTCTGCATTTTGGCACAAGTCAGCAACCAAATTGCTCAGATAATGCAAAATTTTATTTTGAGCAGACCAAAGCTTTTATAGTTTGCAAACATACTATCAAAAAGAGTCGGACATGACTGAGAGATTTGCATAGCACACATTTTGACTGAAGTTCCATAGAATCCTTTGGCCATGCCTGTTTCATAAGTATATATATACATATATAGTATTATTATCTTTTGAGATTTTTCATTTGGGTGGAATATTTTGGTCTCTCTCTGCCCTCCCCAGCCACCCTCCAAAAAAACGAAAAGAACAATTGTCCATAGTGATGAGTAGTGTGCTTCTGAAATCTGAAATATCTGAAGGGGGATTTGCTACTTCCTTATCTATTTATAAATGTTTGGCAGAGGCACAAAATTCTAAGGACAATTTCCTCAAACTCTGTCTGCTGGTGTACTCTGTTGAAGATGAGAAATCTGAAGGCAGTCTGTTATTTCCCTTTGTTAGTCCTTTTCTCATCTCTCAAGAAATGTACATTATTTTCTCTTTGTCTTTGGAGGTCAGCACTCTGCTGGTTTATGCTTTAGCCTGCATTTGTCTTTTTGCCGTCATTTCTACTGATACTTGGTGAGTCTCTTCTGTCCCTGCTTGGCCACTGAGAGCACTTTCAAGTTGGCCCCTGTGTTCCCTGGACATACCCCATTCTTTGAGGCCTTTTTTTTTTTTTGAGCACATTCTTACCTCTAACATGTCAAGATGCTCTAGGCTCATCTCATCTCGCATATTTGCTGTCCCAGTCCTGGAATCAATCATTTCTCCAAATAGCTCTGGTTTCTTTAATTGAAGAATAGTATTAGAAACCAAGATCTGGGCATTAGGTGTGCCTGTTACTATAGGAGTCCAATCGCTTCAAGGCTCTCAGTGAATAGAGCTATGAGATGTATACTCACCTTACATATACAGAAAAGCATTAAAATGTTAGTCACTCAGTCAAGTTCAACTATTTGTGACTCCAGGGACTGTAGCCCGCCAGGCTCCTCTGTCCATGGAATTCTCCAGGCAAGAATACTGGAGTGGGTAGCCATTACCTTGCCAGGGAATCTTCCCCACCCAGGGATCTAACCCAGTCTTCCCCACTGCAGGCAGATTCTTTACTGTCTGAACCATGAGGGAAACTTCATATGTATACATGTCTCTCATTATTTCTGTACCCATCTATCTGCATCTGTATGAGTTCATACTGAAGTCACTGAGTCTAATGCAATATCTCATAGTTTGTTCTAGCACTTTTCCTAGGCTTTTCTGTAAATGCCTTTGCAACAGTGAGAAATCTGACTTCTGCCATCAACCACCCATTTATTTATTTGTTTAGTCTCAGTATAGTTATGCAGCAGCTTCATAATTTTGTTTAGTCTCAGTATAGTTATGCAGCAGCTTCATAATTTTTTACCCATATCCCTGAAAGTGGGAATGACAACCCACTCCAGTATTCTTGTCTGGAGAATCCCAAGGACAGAGGAGACTGGTGGGCTACAGTCCATAGGGTCACAAGGAGTTGGACATGACTGAAGTGACTTAGAATGTATCCCTGAAATAATTTTTTCAATTGTTATCATTGCAATTTTTTTAAAAAAATAAGACAGTTTTTAAAAATCACTTTAGAACAATTTTATTGTTAGGATGTTTCAGTATTTAAACTTACAGTTAAAAATGCGCTTTATCTAGTGGAAGAGTATTTTGGTTTTAGAAAATCAAGGATGATTAGCTTTTGTTTCCTTTGAGATGTTAGCATCAACACTAATTCAAATCAACTAATAACAGTGATAAAGGCCTATAAATTAGCACAATTACCACAAATAACAGAACGATCTGCAATTTAAGGACCATGCTTTAACAAAATGGACAGCTTATATGGCATTGACCAATGTAAATTTGAAAGATAAGTTTCTTAATTATTATTACCTATTAAAATTAAGACAACCACTTGAGAACATTTAGGAAACAACAGTTTTTTTCATCCTGTTTTCTCATCACATCGTCTGTGATATGGATGGACTGGGCAGGAAGTGAGACTGGAGATGACTTAGATGGGTGCTGGGTTTTATGATGCTACGGTGTAATAGACTGAATGTTTGTGTCCTTCCTCCCAAATTTATATGTTGAAACCCTAATCCCCAACGTGATGGTATTAGGAGGTGGGACCTTTGGGAGGATAATTGAAAGCAACTCTTTTGCTCATTTCTGTTCCTCTCTAGCCTTAAAATAACCTAATTACAGGAATGAGATCAATAGGCAGTTTAACCTAACTCTCCTGAATGCACACCATGCCTTGACTAATCTCTTCATTCTCTTCCTAGATTAAAACATGTAAAGGATGAAGAATTACTCAGTTAAAGAATGACTAGCTCTCTATCCTCAACAGACCCTTTAACAATCCTGCAGGCAGATCATGTAGGCAAAATGACATCTGAAAAGAGTCAGCCAGTCTACATGCAGTGGAGAAGGGTACAGAGTCCAACCTCTTGTCTTGATTGTTCACTGAGATTCTTTCCTTCCAACTGTCAGGACTGACTAGAATCTTCAGAGTTGGTCTTGGGACATAAGTCCACCTTGTTCCCAGACTGAAGACGTTTCTAAAGTATCTTTCCTTTCTAATGACACTTGCCTCTCTATCATTGGCTTTTGAGTTTGGTTGCATAATAAGGTTTAGATTGGATTATTAAGGCAGGACCTTCATATAGGATTAGTGACCTTATAAGAAGAGTGAGGGATCTCTCTCCCTCCACAAGTATGCACTATGGTAATGCCACGTGAGCATTCAGCTACAAGGTGTCCAACTACATTCTAGGAAGTGAATCCACTGGCACAATTTTCCAGCACCCGTAACTATGAGAAATAAATGTCTGTTGTCACATACCCCTTGGTATTTTGTTATAGCAGCTTGAGCAGACTGTGACAGTCATTCATGATTTCTAGATAATTTGTTAATTTATAAATTTTGGAAGTTAACTGCTGTCATATTTTTCAGTTGCAACTACATATGTAAAATATACTTACTTTATACTAAAATATCACTATATGTCATTTTGTTCTTTGGAAATTGAGGTATCTAAACAATGAAAATAACATTAACCATCAATAGATCTGAGAAATTCCAAGTACAGTCTCATATTGTGGTTTCTTCTAGAGTTCTATATCAAGCATCCCACAAAATTATAAGACCATGTGAAAATATCACATAAAGCAAGAACAATGGATGCTTTGTCTTGACTGAATTAGCAGATTGCATTTTCTGGTAGCTGACTCATATGACATTTTTGCAATGTAAGCAGCAGAAAGTTTAACAAATCCCTTCCGGATAATGTAGCTTTTCCAACACATGAGACACACTCAAGTATTTGAATATCAACAAATTTAAACCTAAATCATGTTTTTAAAGATAACATTAAGTTGTTCAGTACTTGAAGACAGAAGTGTAAGGGTTTATTTTAATTCACACTCTAATACTATTTTGCAGAATTTTATTATTAGCAAAAATCATAGAAACTCTTTTGGAAAATTCACTGGGTAAAGCATAGTGGAGTTGAAGATATTTAATTACAACAAAAATAGTCCTCAAGAACAAATAAATAGGATCACAATAATTTTGCCTGTGAATGATTTTGTGTAAAAGTAGAGTAAATTGATTTTATTTTGTATTGTCACCATGGCAAACACCAGTTAAACTATCAGGTGACAGCAAAGTTGATTTGTCACATGGATTTGAGCAGACTCTGGGAGATGGTGAAGGACAGGGAGGCCTGGCATGCTGCAGTCCATGGGGTCGCAAAGGGTCAGATATAGCTTATCAACTGAACAACAACAACAAGTAGTTTAGATATCTTGAGTTCCCAAACATCTTGCTGCTTTCAACATCCAAGAAATGAATGGGATGTACCTGGTGGTCTGGTATCTCAAGCCCTTTATCTAGGAAGAGGGCTGGCTAACCTGCTTGGTCAGAGTTTGATTGTCACTTACGTCTCTTTTGCATTAATGAACTCCAGGGTTCCATCCATGAAGCTGAGATGGTTCTGTTAGCTTCCGTAAATTTGACCTTACAAATGTCAGATGGCTTATTTATAACTGTATGACATGTAGAGAGAGGAATGTACACTCCGATGTGCTGTTTGTCTATTTTGGTCTTTGTTGATCCCATTTCCCTATAACATTGTTGTGGAAAAAATGTGATCTTTATGCCAGATTGTTTAGAAAGATACTATTTGAGCTTATCATATTGCAAATTTTTAGGAAACATTTTCAATGTCTTCATGTCTGGGGAGAAAATAATGTGTTATACAAATATAAAGTAATATAGTGACTATCATTTTAGTTACATACTATGTACTAGTTACTAGTGTATGTTTCAGTGTAGTCAATAGATAAGTCTAGCAACTACGGTTTCAGATGTGTGAGATCAACAAGTTAATAAGAGATTTTTGCTGTCCAAAACCAGAGTACATATGATGTCTTTATGCCATTTATGAATGGCAAAAAGGCACTCCTTCTGGGAGAATGAATTACAAGAAGGCAGCCCCTCTTCTGGCCGGTGTTGTTTGCCAGGCCAAGTTGGGCTGAATAGCAGTCCCTCTTCATTCTGACACGGGGACATGTGTGTAAGGAATAAAATGCCAACCACATACGGAGGCCCTGTGCACTTTACCAGAGGAGATGTGAAATTGTTTGTGACTAGCATGGCCTAGCTTTGAGTTAATTTTCAACATGATTTGCATCTGTTACTTAGATAATTGGTGACCTTATTTTGATTTATTATGAAGAAGGCACAGAAATGATAAGGTAAAAATATGTTAAAAACCATTTATTGGGAATTTTCAACATACCTGGCCCTGAGCTAAGCATCTGGCTCTGAAATTGAAAAGAGTGAATCAGAGCATTGATTTTCTAATTATAAAAAAATTACAGAGAAGAACTGATTTCTCTTATTTTAAATAATAACTATGAAGATTAAGTAATAAAGGCAAAAGATATAAATCATAAAGTGTTTTAAAAGCACATGAGTGATACTGTATTTTTAATAGTTTAGGAATTGTTACTTTTAATATGTATGAATAGTAATAGCAATACACACAAAATAATAAATAATGCCTAACAAGAAAAGAAGAAATGGTTCAATGTCATGTTTGTGTTGAAAAGTGGTACAATTTAAGTCTAATAGTTTTATTCACTTTCAAAAACCAAGATTCTTTAGATCAGATTAGGAACTCTATTTTTATGTGATTTTTTAAAAATCCCAAATTATCAGCTTTTTATGGGATTCTGTAAAATTTCAAATTATCAATTTCCCATATAGACCTAAGTTCATTATGTTTCTATTTACCTTTGAAACTCATCTAAGCCCTTTTCATCAAAACAATAATCTGAACATTTTGCATTTTCAGGTTAAAAGAGATATGAATACTTTAAAAATGATTGTAACAAAATGATGATCAGTCTCTATGGACAATAGTATTGAGAGGTCACTTTTCACTTTTCCCCTCTATCTGCAGTTTATAGATTTCCACAGTTAAGTCAAGATTTTCTAATTCAGTCAACTGTAAATAGTGTTTAATTAATGAACAATGAGTTTCTTAATTTTTGGCTATTATATATATTCAGCCCCAGCTAAAGAAAGTACATTGAACTCTGAATTGTGAATAAACAATACAAAATACATATTCATTTTGTGTGTCTGAAAATACTTGATAGAAATTACTTACTGACTTCATTTCCTTCAATGAGTATTTTTTCATTCTCTCATTTTTATTTCATATCTACATGTATCCATTCACATTTAAACCCAATCTCCTCAGGCTATGTCCATAAAAATTCTTACTCTGTGCTCCATATGCAACATATTTCAACAAATTTTTCACACCAGATCTGAATTGTAAGCATGTAAAATTTTTGTGAACTGGGCTGTAAAATATCAGAAACAATACAGTCTATCCAAGTTGACAGCTGATATCTGATCTGAAAATAGTGTATTTCCCTTCAAATGTCGGTCTCCTGTCACTTTGCATTGTATTGACATAAACTGCTTTACAAGAGGAGAAATACTGTGAAAAATAAAACCTTTTATAAATATAATAGCTAAAAAATAAAACAAACAAAAATCAAGCTGTTTCTATGTTTTTAATATCTGAAATTCCACCTCCCTACATGAATGTGATAATCTGTTGCAACTGTTTATAAATGATATATTAGGCTCCTATTGTTGCTCTAACAAATTGCCACAAATTTAGTGTCTCAATGGTCTAAAATCAAGGTGTGTTGGCAGGGCTATGTTTCTTTTTAGAAGTTCCAGGAGAGGGTGGTATAATAAAAATTGTTGTGTCTTTCTTTGCTCCAGGTTCCAGGCATAGAGCTCTTAAAATGCTTGTAATCTCCTGAGTGATAAATTGTCTTTGGTATGCTAATGAGATGGCTCTGAACATCTCCAAAATAGCTTCAGGATGGATGCTTGTCACAAGAAAGACCAAGCCAAGATTAGAGTCTGAGAAGATGGAGACAGAATTTAATTGCTAATGGCCAATGATCTAATCAAGTACTCTTCACCCTCTATTTAAAATTCTTTATTATTATTATTATTATTTTTTTGTCATACATTGATATGAATCAGCCTAGATTTACACGTATTCCCCATCCCGATCCCCCCTCCCACCTCCCTCTCCACCCGATTCCTCTGGGTCTTCCCAGTGCACCAGGTCCGAGCACTTGTCTCATGCATCCCACCTGGGCTGGTGATCTGTTTCACCATAGATAGTATACATGCTGTTCTTTTGAAATATCCCACCCTCACATTCTCCCACAGAGTCCAAAAGTCTGTTCTGTATTTCTGTGCCTCTTTTTCTGTTTTGCATATAGGGTTATCGTTACCATCTTTCTAAATTCCATATATATGTGTTAGTATGCTGTAATGTTCTTTATCTTTCTGGCTTACTTCACTCTGTATAAGGGGCTCCAGTTTCATCCATCTCATTAGGACTGGTTCAAATGAATTCTTTTTAATGGCTGAGTAATATTCCATGGTGTATATGTACCACAGCTTCCTTATCCATTCATCTGCTGATGGGCATCTAGGTTGCTTCCATGTCCTGGCTATTATAAACAGTGCTGCGATGAACATTGGGGTGCACGTGTCTCTTTCAGATCTGGTTTCCTCAGTGTGTATGCCCAGAAGTGGGATTGCTGGGTCATATGGCAGTTCTATTTCCAGTTTTTTAAGAAATCTCCACACTGTTTTCTATAGCGGCTGTACTAGTTTGCATTCCCACCAACAGTGTAAGAGGGTTCCCTTTTCTCCACACCCTCTCCAGCATTTATTGCTTGTAGACTTTTGGATAGCAGCCATCCTGACTGGCGTGTAATGGTACCTCATTGTGGTTTTGATTTGCATTTCTCTAATAATGAGTGATGTTGAGCATCTTTTCATGTGTTTGTTAGCCATCTGTATGTCTTCTTTGGAGAAATGTCTGTTTAGTTCTTTGGCCCATTTTTTGATTGGGTCATTTGACAAACCCACAGCAAGCATCACCCTCAATGGTGAAAAATTGAAAGCATTTCCCCTGAAATCAGGAACAAGACAAGGGTGCCCACTCTCACCACTACTATTCAACATAGTGTTGGAAGTTCTGGCCACAGCAATCAGAGCAGAAAAAGAAGTAAAAGGAATCCAGATAGGAAAAGAAGAAGTGAAACTCTCACTGTTTGCAGATGACATGATCCTCTACATAGAAAACCCTAAAGACTCTACCAGAAAATTACTAGAGCTAATCAATGAATATAGTAAAGTTGCAGGATATAAAATTAACACACAGAAATCCCTTGCATTCCTATATACTAACAATGAAAAAACAGAAAGAGAAATTAAAGAAACAATACCATTCACCATTGCAACAAAAAGAATAAAATACTTAGGAGTATATCTACCTAAAGAAACAAAAGACCTATACATAGAAAACTATAAAACACTGATGAAAGAAATCAAAGAGGACACAAACAGATGGAGAAACATACCATGTTCATGGATTGGAAGAATCAATATTGTCAAAATGGCTATTCTACCCAAAGCAATCTATAGATTCAATGCAATCCCTATCAAGTTACCAACAGTATTTTTCACAGAACTAGACCAAAGAATTTCACAATTTGTATGGAAATACAAAAAACCTCGAATAGCCAAAGTAATCTTGAGAAAGAAGAATGGAACTGGAGGAATCAACCTGCCTGACTTCAGACTCTACTACAAAGCCACAGTCATCAAGACAGTATGGTACTGGCACAAAGACAGAAATATAGATCAATGGAACAGAATAGAAAGCCCAGAGATAAATCCACGGACCTATGGACACCTTATCTTTGACAAAGGAGGCAAGGATATACAATGGAAAAAAGACAACCTCTTTAACAAGTGGTGCTGGGATAACTGGTCAACCACTTGTAAAAGAATGAAACTAGAACACTTTCTAACACCATACATAAAAATAAACTCAAAATGGATTAAAGATCTAAATGTAAGACCAGAAACTATAAAACTCCTAGAGGAGAACATAGGCAAAACACTCTCCGACATAAATCACAGCAAGATCCTCTATGACCCACCTCCCAGAATATTGGAAATATTTAAAATTCTTAACCAGTGGGGTTTGGAGAGTTTCCTTATTGGTGAACACATCAAGACTGTGGGAGAGTGGCCAGGCTGAAGAGGACTTGGAAGTTCTGAAGGACCACCACCCCATCCTTTGCCCTAAGCATCTCTTTCATGTGACTTCTGGAGTTGTATCCTTTATAATAAAGTGGTAATGGTGAGCAGTCTTTCTGGAACTTCTCTGGTGGTCTAGTGGCTAAAACTCTGAGGTTCCAATGCAGGGGGTCAGGGTTCAATCCCTGGTCAGGGAGGGAATTAGACCCTGCATGTTGCAGCTAAGGATCCCACATGCCACAACTAAGACCTGGGGCAGCCAAATAAATAAATATTAAAAAAAAAAAAAAAAAAAAAGAGTAAGTGGTGTTGTCCTGAGTTTTCTGAGCTGTTCTGGCAAATTATTGCACCTGGGGAGAAGTCATGAACTCTGGAAACTACAGTCACCCAGGTAGGACTGTGAACAGCCTGGACACTCCATTGCAACTGATGTCTGAAGTGGGCACATCTGCAGAATGGAGCCCTCTGTCTGTGGGGTCTGATCTAAACCTGAATTGAAATGAACCAAAATGCTGAACACCTAGCTAATATTAAAAAACTGGAGAGCTGCTGTTGGTAAAGATACCACGTATTTGGTGTCAGGGAACCAACCTCTCATTGAGAATCCATTTTCTTGCCTTTTTCAGCATTTAAAGCCTCGTGCTTTCCTGGCTTCGTGGTCTCTTCCATCTTCAAAGCAAGCAGTGCCTGGTTTAGTCTTTCTTGGATCACATAACTCTGCTTTTCTGTTTCTTTTTCCACATTTAATGGACTCTTGGGATTACTTTGGGCTCAATGGATGACCCAGGGCAATCTCATTTTAAGGTCGGCTATTTAGCAACTATCATTCCATTTGACACCTTCATTTCCTCTTGTAACATCTTCATGAGTTTGGGGGAATTAGCATGTGAATATGTTTGCAGGGGTACTATTTTATTTACTATAAATGGTGACAGCAAGGAGTAGGCTCTTTAACAGAAAATCATGTGATAACTGGACCATTCAACATATCACCTAAATGCCAAAAGGTTGTCCAGGTTATTTTGTGGTACTGGCCTTTTGGTAGGTTAAATGACTACTTGAACATGTAAAGAAGAAATACTATCTGCTAACCACTCTGGAAACTTAGCTTCTGGTGCTTGTTCTGTTCTAGTAACCTTGGACTAATCATGTCAACACTCTGACTGTCCTCATCGGTGGGGATTATAATACCAGTCATCATTCAAGAGATGACATCACTGACTTGATGGACATGAGTTTGAGCAAGTTCTAAGCGTTAGTGATGTACAGGGAAACCTGACATGCTGCAGTCCATGCGGCTGCAAAAAATCCAGCACAACTGAGCTACTGAAATGACTGATTCAAGAGTCATTGAGAGAATGAAATGAAATAATATATGTGGAAATACACTGGGAATCCTGTAACACGTCATGCATTGCATTGTATGCTATGAGCTTGGGCTTCCCAGGTGCTGCCACTGGTAAAGAACCTGCCTGCCAGTAAACGCAGGTTCAAGCCCTGGGTGGAGAAGATCCCCTGAAGGATGGCATGGCAACCCATACCAGTATTCTTGCCTGGAGAATCTCATGGACAGTTGAGCCTGGCAGGCTACATTCCATAGGATCACAAAGAGTTGGACATGACTAAAATGATTCAGCATGTACGCATGCTATTAGCTTGAGCTTAGCAAACTCATAAAACAAGATTATTCATTATTGTAATACTCTTTGCTATAAGGCTGTTTAAACTTCGGGATAAGTAAAAGTTAGAACACAATCCTTAAAACAAATGTTTCCGTAAAACTACTGTATATCCCCTGCCCTCTACACCCCCTCCCACTTCCACACCCTTGTAGCCCTCCTGCCCCAATCAGGTTTGAGAGAAATATAACCAAAAGGAACAAAATTTTGGAAAACAGCAGAAGTATGAAAATATGGGAACATTTATGGAACCACTGTTTTTTCCCCTGTGAAGAGAAAAAAATGATGAGAACTTAATAAGAGTCTTTAAGAATTTGAAGTCTCATGGCACAAGGAATGGTGACAAAATAAGAAACAAGCTTAAGGATAAGAGATTTAGTTTAGACCTCAAAAATAACTTCCTCCAAATGAAAGTCAATAGCGGTTGAAATGGGATGCTAAAAGAAGTTTCATATTTTCCTGCTTTAGAGGTCTTTTGAAGAAAGAAAATGAAGGTATTCTTACATCCTGTGAGCGGTAAAGGACTTTAAGTAATCTCCAACTTTATTTGAAAGCTAACAAAAATAGGTCTTTATGGAAAAAACATTTTCAGGACCAAAATATATTTGGCCTTTTTCAGAAAGATTTTGGCTATCCTTGAAATTCTATTTTTCCAAATAAACTTTTAGAACCTGGGAAATCCTCTTGTGATTTTGGTTAGAATCACTTCAAATTTAAAGATTATGTGTGGGACAAGGAAATCTTCTATATTGTGAGGTGCAATCTATTGACCTGGCGAGCTCTTCACTGATGTGAGTTCTTTTTAATATCCTTCAATATTTTATATTTTGCTTCATATGTTCTTGAACCACTTAGGATTATTCTTTCTTCAATTGGTATCATGACTATCTTGTTTTTTTTTTTTATAAAATACATGGGACAAAGAGTAAATAAAACACATATGACAGTATAACAAGATAATGAGCAAGATAAAATGAACAAGAGGTCAAGAAAATGTATGTGATATCTAATTTATTCAAAACACTAGAGCCCAAATTAGATATGATTATGTATCCATATTATTGGGTGTGTACATGCTCAGTCACTAAAGCGTATCTGACTGTTTGCGACCACATAGACTGTAGCCTGCCTGGATTTTCTGTCCATGGGATTTCCCAGCTAATACTTAGAGTGGGTTGCCATTTCCTCCTCCAGGGATCTTCCCAACCCAGAGATCAAATCCAATCAAATCTGCCTTGTCCACTGCATTGCAGGGTTCTTTACCACTAAACCACCTGGGAAGCCCATCCATATTATTCAGTTTGGTTCAGTTGCTCAGTCATGTCCAACTCTTTGAGACCTCAAGGACTGCAGCACGTCAGGCTTCCCTGTCCATCACCAACTCCTGGAGCTTGCTCACACTCATATCCATCGAGTTGGTGATGCCATCCAACCATCTCACCTTCTGTTGTTCCGTTCTCTTCCTGCCTTCAATCTTTCCCAGCATCAGGGTCTTTTCCAGTAAGTCAGTTCTTCACATCAGTTCAATTCAGTTGAGTTCAGTCGCTCAGTCGTATCCAACTCTTTGTGACTCCATGGACTGTAGCACGCCACGCTTCCCTGTCTATCACCAACTCCCGGAGTTTAATCAAACTCATGTCCATTGAGCTGATGATGGCATCCGACCATCTCATCCTCTGTCATCCCTTTCTCCTCACCCCTTCAATCTTTCCCAGCATCAGGGTCTTACCAATGAGTCAGTTCTTCGCATGAGGTGGCCAAAGTACTAAAGTTTCAGCTTCAGCATGAGTCCTTCCAGTGAACACCCAGGATTGATCTCCTTTAGGATGGACTGGTTGGATCTCCTTGCAGTCCAAGTGACTCTCAAGAGTCTTCTCCAACACCACAGTTCAAAAGCATCAATTCTTTGGTGCTCAGCTTTCTTTATAGTCCAACACTCACATCCATACATGACCACTGGAAAAACCATAGCCTTAACAAGACAGACCTTTTTGGCAAAGTAATGTCTCTGCTTTTTAATATGCTATCTAGGTTGGTCATAACTTTTCTTCCAAGGAGCAAGTGTCTTCTAATTTGATGGCTAGATTCACCATCTGCAGTCATCTCGGAGCCCGCAAAAATAAAATCTGTCACTGTTTCCACATCTATTAGCCATGAAGTGATGGGACCAGATGCCATGATCTTACTTTTCTGAATGTTGAGCTTTAAGCCAACTTTTTCACTCTCCCCTTTCACTTTAGAGGCTCTTTAGTTCTTCTTCACTTTCTACCATAATGGTGCTGTCATCTGCATATCTGAGGTTATATATATTCTGGCAATCTTGATTCCAACTTGTGCTTCATCCAGTCCAGTTTTTCTCATGATGTACTCTGCATATAAGTTAAATAAGCAGGGTGACAATATACAGCCTTGACATACTCCTTTCCCGATTTGGAACCAGTCTGTTGTTCCATGTCCAGCTGTAACTGTTGCTTCTTGACCTGCATGCAGATTTCTCAGGAGGCAGGTCAGGTGGTCTGGTATTCCCATCTCTGGAAGAATTTTCCACAGTTTGTTGTGATCCACACAGAAAAAGGCTTTGGCATAGTCAATAAAGCTGAAGTAGGTGTTTTTCTGGTACTTTCTCACTTTTTTGATGATCCAGGAGATGTTGGCAATTTGATCTCTGTTTCCTCTGCCTTTTCTAAATCCAGCTTGCACATCTGGAAGTTCACAGTTCACCTACTATTGAAGCCTGGCTTGGAGAATTTTGAGCATTACTTTGCTAGCCTTTGAGATGAGTGTAACCGTGCAGTAGTTTGAGCATTCTTTGGCATTCCCTTTCTTCGGGATTGGAATGAAAACTGACTTTTTCCAGTCCTGTGGCCACTGCTGAATTTTCCAAATTTCACTGGCCTATTGAGTGCAGCATGTTTACATCATCATCTTTAAGGATTTGAAATAGCTCCACTGGAATTCCATTACCTCCACTAGCTTTGTTCATAGTGATACTTGCTAAGGCCCACTTGACTTCACATTCCAGGATGTCTGGTTCTAGATGAGTGAGTCCCAGAATCGTGATTATCTGGTTCATGAAGATCTTTTTTGTACAGTTCCTCTGTGTATTCTTGCCACCTCTTCTTAGTATCTTCTGCTTCTGTTAGATCCATACCATTTCTGTCCTTTATTGTGCCCTTCTTTGCATGAAATGTTCCCTTGGTATCTCTCATTTTCTTGAAGAGATCTCTAGTCTTTCCCATTTTATTGTTTTCCTCTGTTTCTGCATTGATCACTGAGGAAGGTTTTCTTATCTCTCCTTGCTATTATTTGAAACTCTGCATTCAAGTGGGTATATCTTTCCTTTTCTCCTTTGCTTTTTGCTTCTCTTTTTTTCACAGCTGTTTGTAAGTCCTCCTCAGACAATCATTTTGCCTTTTTGCATTTCTTTTTCTTGGGGATGGTCTTGGTCACTGCCTCCTGTATAATGTCACGAACCTCCATCCATAGTTCTTCAGCCACTCTATCTATCAGATCTAATCCCTTGAATTTATTTGCCACCTCCACTGTATAGTCATAAGGGATTTGATTTAGGTCATACCTGAATGGTCTAGTGGTTTTCCCTACTTTCTTCAAGTCTGAATTTTGCAATAAGGAGTTCATGATCTGAGCTATAGTCAGCTCCCAGTCTTATTTTTGTTGACTTTATAGAGCTTCTCCATCTTTGGCTTCACACCACATCCATCTTTGGCTTCTCCATCTTCACATCAGGTGGCCAAAACATTGGAGCTTCAGCTTTAGCATCAGTCCTTCCAATGAATATTCAGGACTTATTTCCTTTAGGATTGATTGGTTTGATCTCCTTACAGTCCAAGGGACTCTCAAGAGTCTTCTCCAACACCATAATTCAAAAGCATCAATTCTTCAGCACTCAGCTTTCTTTATAGTCCAACTCTCACATCCATACATGACCACTGGAAAAACCATAGCTTTGACTAGTTGGGCCTTTGTCATTACATAAAGTGGCATCTTTTCTTTTTAATATGCTGTCTAGGTTGGTCATAGCTTTTCTTCCAAGGAGCAAGCATCTTTTAATTATTAGACATTATCAAATTTTATGTTTTAATATCCTTAGCAGGTGATAGAAATTGTGGTGCTGACATAAATATAAGAGAAGGCCTTATATTTTAAAAAAGAAAATAATCCAAAAATAGCAATAACAAGTGCATTCAGATTCCATTTATGGTATCTGCACACTGCACAACTCCAAAGCATACCATCCCACTAGAATACAATGTAAGTGGCCCTCTTAGATGTGCAAAAAAATCCATTGATTTGAGTATATTGGTATGATGCAAAGCACAAATGTATAGTCATCACAAAGCTAATGTTGTTTATCCTTATCTAGGGTTGAAATTCCAAGTAGCATTTATTTTTTTTCTTTATATATCTTATTTGAATATTTTAAAAGGAGTGTTTGTTGGGACTTCCCTGGAGGTCCAGTGGTTAAGATTTTGCCTTTCAGTGTAAGGGGTGCCAGTTTCATCCCTGATCAGGGAGCTGGGATTCTATATGCTGCAAGGCCAATAAACCAAAACCTGAAACAGAAACAATATTATAACAAATTCAATAAATTAAAAAAAATGATCCACATAAATCTTTTAAAAATTAAATACTTGTCTATTATTTATATCTTAAGCAAAAAAACAAACCATAAAACAAACAACAGTTTTTATTGTGGAGTGGGAAGGAAAGAACAGCTACTAGAGTTAAATGGAGCTTTCCAGATGGCTTAGTAGTAAAGAATCTGCCCGCCAATGCAGGAGGTACAGGAGATGAAGGTTTGATCCCTGGTTTGGAAAGATTTTTTAGAATAAGAAATGACAACTCACTCCATTATTCTTGACTAGAAAATTCCATGGACATTAAAGTCTAGCAGCAGCATAGTTAAACACCCCAAATTTATCCCTTTTCTCTTTCAGCCATCAGTCTACTTATTTTCAGTCTCACTTAAGGATGTTTTTGTTTTTCTCTTCCCGGGTTTAAAATGATAACCCCTATACCATACTCTTTTGATGGTCTCCCTCCTAAAATGAATGTTGTCTTCAAAATGGTTGTTGGTACTATTTGAAATTGTATGTTCGATATTTTTTTTTGCATCTAGTAGGGCAAACTACCCTGGCTTCCCTTCTCTTGAAGCCTCTAAGCCAGCACATACCCTCATGCATACAAAAGGGTAACAGTGCCATTGATCTCTGATTTAGTTTTGCAGTTTTGGAGCTACTTATCTAACTGGTACACAGAAAATACTGATAATTGTGTCTGTTTGGGGGAAATATGCAATTTTAGGTTAACCTTTATTGTTTAGAGCCATAATATATGACTCATGTCCCTATTGTTAAACAAGTAACCCTTCATTAAATCTAAAGTGAGTAGGACCATGTAATCAGGAGCTGTAAAGAGTTTATTTACTTGGCCCTTTTTGTTGCTGTTTAATAGCACATTTGTGGCCAGTTTTATTGTTTGAAACATCTTCATAAACCATTACTTTAAACAGAAAATTGATTGTAATATGGTTATCTAAATTATCTTGTCATTAGATCTATTTTAAAATTTTGCACAGAGAACACTATTTTAGCAAAATTAAATAGAGAAAATTGTGGGCAAAACATGCAACAACGATTTATTTTGCAAAACAGTGTGTAACTGCTCTCTAATTACTAGCCTTTGAGGCATTTATAGCTAAATTAAAATCATCATTAGCTGTTAAATGTGTTTGCTTTGATTAGTTCCTGTTTTATGAGGTTTCAGGCTGGAGTAATTTTGTGGCATTGTTATTAATGAATTTAATGTTAAGTGGGAAAACAAAAAAATTTTTTTATCTGACATGTATCGACTCTGGAATCATCAGTTTAAATTTTGTCAAAAGTCACAGAGATCTTCTGTAATATGTTACTAGGTGTTGGAAATGACCATAGTCAAAGGAAAAGGTATCTTTAAAGGTAGTGTAATGGAAAAAAAGACAATAAAGCCTTAGTCCCTTAATCATCACGGGCTAATAATACAATATATTATGGAAAGCTGGACAGACATGTTCACAGCCATATCTCATCACTCTGTTAATTTGGACCAGTAACATAGCCCACATACACTTGAGGTTCTTCATCTGTGAAAATGGGGATATTCACATCTTTCCTGAAGGGTAGTTTTAAGAATTATGTAAGTAGCATAGTGTCTGGTTCATCCATTCCTACTCTTTTCCCTTTTCTTTACAGATGATCTAAAGATTAGAAAAACAATTTGAAGCATCTATCCAAATATAAGCTAATGGATTTAGTGTATTCATGCTATTAATACATTTGAACTTTGGAGAGAGAAATAGTTTGAGTATGAGAGCTTCCTATCTGAAATAGATCATGGCAGGATAAAAGTATGTCTTTAATAGGTTATTGGAATCTTTGCATCAGTGGGAAGATGTCTCTTTTCAAACATCATCATTTTATGATTTCTGGGAAGATGTGTAATTGTATAAAGGCTTGTTTTCTTGCCACCTAAGTCTAGGGATTAAGCTTCATTCCTTTACAGGTCCAGATGTTAAGGGGTATGAGAAAGTTGAAATGGAAAAAAGAAACAATGAAAAGGGAGTAAGGAGATGGACAAGTTAGCATTGTTTCTCTTAAAAGGCTCTAACACCATTCATGCCATGTGATTACTATTTAAAAAAACCCACGTTTGTCAAGATTAATGTTCAAAATGTTGATATTATATTAGGCATTTAAAGTTTATTCTAAAAATAACTACAGAATGAGGAAGTAAATCTAAACACTTACTATGCTATAGGAAAACGCATGCATTTTTGTGTGTGGCAGCCAACTGTACTGCTGGCCCTGTAACATTCTTTTTCTTGGCGACATCTAAGCTCTCTGAAAGCTGTAGCATGCTTAATTATGAAATAGGAAGAATTGTACCTACTTCCCAAAGTTGGGATCACAGAAAAAGATAAAGAAAACAATAATGTGCTATTTGTATTACTGATATTCTCTCCTACTTACTGGTGAAAAAAATTACACAAACAGAAAACAACCAGAAAGATTACAGGCAGAAATGTCTCAAATATTTCAAGGTGAAAGATGAATGACTATTTATATTTATGGTGCAGATCAAATACTCAAGGTTCCTGAAAGTTTCATAGGACCAGCCCTTATTTGCACTTGCTTCAATCCATGGGGTTGCAAAGAGTTGAGCATGACTTAGCCACTCAACAACAAAGGGTGAAATAAGAGGCTTCCCTGGTGACTCAGTGGTAAATAATCTGCCTGCCAATGCAGGAGCTCTGGGTTGGGAAGATTTCCTGGAGAAGGGAATAGTAGCCCACTCCAGTATTCTTGCCTGGAAAATCCCTTGGACGGAGGAGCCTGGCGGGTTACAGTCCATGGGGTCACATGGGTTACGACTTAGTGACTAAACAGCTACAGGGGTGAAATTAATGACCATTTGAGAGCCCTTGTTAGCATTCATTCTGATATGAAACCACTGCCTTTTGCATAAGGAAGGTTGAGGAGTAGCTCTCCATCATAAACTTCACACAGATTTCATATTAAGCTCTTTTCCTGTAAAATTTTAAGTTTTCCCTTTAGGAGAGCAGAAGCATTTAAGTTCTTGCAGTGGCATGCAGACTGATGTAAGTGTTGTGTTTGTGGGAAAACTTGTTATTGGGAGGAATGCTTTGTGGAGTTGAGTCATGTGCTATATTCTACTACTGAACAGAGTTTTCTCTGGTATAACTCAAGAGTCACATCTAAGAAATCTCAACTTATTAAATACTTGAGCCACAAAGGCAACTTTAATTTTAAAAAAATGATTTGGATTGGAGAGCAGCAGACTTAGAATAACAAAATAATTTTTCCTCCAGGGATGTTTGATAATAATGATTTTTTAAAAGTTGTAAATGTACAGCTTATCTAAACATGACTGAGATAATCCACTGTTTGATGAGTAATTCCAGGTGTTTGTTAAATTGCAATCCATCACCACCAACACAAGGTTAGCCTAGCAATGCTTATATATATTCATATATTCCTATATAAGAATAGCTTGCATGGGTTGACATATGCCTCATTTCTCTGTAAGACTCCATATCTTAAGACAATTTTTTTGTAAGACCCGTGTAATGTTAATAAGCAAACTTGGTTTTCCATGTATCATCATAGTTTATTTTCTTAAGCATTCTGTGAGGTTGGTACTATTACTAGCAACCAGTTTTAAAGAGTAAGCATCTGTGACTCAGAATTTAAGTCAATTGTCAGTTTTATCTGAGCAAGCAAGCTGGAGAGCTGGGAGTTAAACCCATGCGGTGAATTTATAGATACGACACCTACCAAGTACAATTATGATTTCCCTTTATTTTTTATTTCTTTCACTTTGTTTTAGTGACTTTTAAAAACAAGATATTTTCTTGGCTATGCTGAATGGCATAGGGGATCTTAGTTCCCCCACCAGGGATCAAGCCTGCACTCCTTGCATTGAAAGTGCAGAGTCTTAACCACTGGTCTGCCAAAGAAGTCCCCCAGTGATTTTTGATACAGAAAAGTAGAAAAATAATATAATCTCCACCTGTTTTGTCTACAACTCTGATGTCACAGATGACATTTTGTTTCAGGTCCTGTTTGTTTTTCATGTAGTTGCTTGTTGCTTATTTTTCAGAAGTAAAATATAATAAGTGGGTGGGCTTCCCGGGTGGCACTAGTGGTAAAGACCCTGCCTGCCAATGGATGAGACATAAGGGACTCGGGAAGATCCCCTGGAGGAGGGCATGGCAACCCACTTTAGTACTCTTGCCTGGAGAATCCCATGGACAGAGGAGCCTGGTGAGCTACAGTCCATAGGGTCACAAAGAGTCAGACAGGACTGAAGCGACTTAGCACGCATGCACATAATAAATGGAGTAAATCAAGCAGCAAGGGGGCTGGCTCACTTGGATGGTCGTGCTGGTTATGATTTTTGACTAAGCCCCATTCTTAACATTTTGCCAAATTAAGTAAAGCAATCTATTTCTTCCAGGTGGTATTTTCCACTTAGTTACATTGCTTCTTTCTGGGTATGGTTTAGTTCTTCAGGGTTTGGTTCATAAAAATACCACTGCACATTTTTCTTGGTTCTGTTATCTCTGGTTTCAAGATGGTGGCTCAGAACATTCATATGGCTGGCTCTTACAAAACACCATAGAAATGAAAATAGAGGTGTCTGAACCTGAATAAACCCACAATAGCAAATAGGAATGAAGGGCAACAGTGGACTAAAGTTATTTATACGGTTCTGGAAGACAAAAAACAGATGTGTGTGTGGTGACAGATGAAACAAAGCAGAAATAACACAGGCCAGAATAAACCAAGAAATAGTTTAAAAAGTGACGTTCAGGTCGATTTTACAGGAGGCTTCGTGAAGACCCTCCAAAAACACTCAGTAGGTATAAACAAGGAGCACTACCCAGGGAGGTGAAAAAATGGTCTCATCTTTCGACAACATCTATGATATGTCAGTCCAACCAAGGCCCCATGAATGTAGCACAACTGTGAGCTCAAAGTTTGCACATGAGAAGAAAACTGAAGGACCATGCTCTATCATAAATGAACCCATCTGCCTAGAAATGGCAGGATTCTAGTGTGACTCTATAACAATGGAAACGTCAGAGTAAAGGTCTTCTTATTCCGATCTGAGGTGACCTTGCCTGCTGTCGTATGCTAAAGAAAAATAAGCAATTGACACGATCACCCACAAACTCAAGAATCAAAGGCTGTAACTATAATATAAGAACTGAATATTATGAAAAAAGGAAAAACTCAAAACCAGAAAAGTTCTTAGAAATTAAAACTAGGACTGCTAGGAGTTAAAAATTGTACAGTAGTGACTAGAGCTATAAATAAAACTATCTCCCAGTTTTTAAACAGACAATTTCAGACTGAAACTATAAAAGGTATTTGAATACTGTGAGAAAATGTTGACATCCCTCTAGCCAGAGGTAATCTTTCAGCTTTCCTAGCTAAGTATATCATTATTTTTGTTAGTAGAATCTTGAATATTCCTCCATCCTGCACTACTGATTTTTCCCAGTCTAACAACCTTTTAAAAATTTAGCAATGCATCTTTGATATCTTTCTCTTTCACAAAAAGAGATTCTTAACTTCATTTTAAAAAAGATTTTTGACATATAATTCTTATACCATATAACTAGCCCATTTAAAGTGTATGATTCAGTGATTTTTAGTGTAATTAGTCACGGATATGTGCAACAATCACAATGGTTGATTTTAGAACATTTTTGTAGCCTCAGAAAGAAACCTCGTATCACTTAGAATAGCCCTTATTGTCCTATCTACATATCCTCAACGTATCTTCAAACTGGGCCTTCCCTGGTGGGTCAGACGGGAAAGAATCTGCCTGCAATGAGGGAGACCCAGGTTCAAGCCTTTGGTCAGAAAAATCCACTGGAGAAGGGAATGGCTACCTACTCTAGGATTCTTGCCCGGAGAAATCCATAGACAGAGGAGCCTGGCGGGCTACAGTCCATGGGGTCACAAAGAGCTGAATGTGACTAACACTTTCACTTTCATCCTCAATTAATCCTGAGCAAATGCTTACCTTATTTTTCTCTACAAATTTCCCTATTTTGGACTCATATGAATGGGATCATATAGTATCTGGAGCTTTGTGACTGGCTTCTTTCATTAAACATAATGTTTCCAAGGCTGATCCCAGTTGCTGCATGTATCAATACTTCATTTTTTTCTATGTCTATGTGCTAAGTTGTATAAAATGCTACATTTTGTTTATCCATCTCACCTGTTGATGAACATTTGGGTTATTTCTACCTTTTGGCTTTCATGGATAATGTTGCTGTAAACATTTACACACCAGTTTTTGTGTGGACATATGTTTTCATTTGGATGAAACTGCTGGGTCATGTGGTAATTCTATGTTTAATTGTTTGAGGAACTGTCAGTTTTCCAAAGTAGTTGCACCATTTTAGCTTTCTACCATCAGAATCAGAGTATAAGGATTCCTACTTTGCTACATTTTTGTCAACACTTATTTTTATCTGATGTTTTGATTCTACCCATCCTGCTGCATGTCAAGTGGTACCCATTGTGGTTTTGATTTGATTTCCCTGATGACTAATGATTCCAGGCATTTTTCATGTGTTTTTTGGTCATTTGTACCTTTTCCTTGGAGAAGTGCCTGCTTTTATCCTTTGCCCATTTCAGTTGTTCTTCTTACTTTTTGACCTGATATCTTTGGGTGGCCATCATCCAGCCTACTACAGAGTTCAACACTGACACTTTTTGTGCAAAAATCGATATCCTACATTCTTAATTTTCAGTTAACAGTGTGTGCATGACTGCAAAATCTCTAATTCCATCCTAGCTGGTTTCATAAGAAATTCTGTAGATCTATGATATTTGTGAGGGACATCTTGAATCCATAAGTTTTCACTATGCAGAAATGTTGAATTTTCTTGACTCTTTCCCAAATCACATTTCAGCAAGGAGTTTTGCATTTGTTGGATGTATCATCAGCCCAGAAATTAATTTATTTTTTCTGTTCACTCCCTCAGTCATGTCCGACTCTGTGACCCTGGGGACTACAGCACACCAGGCTTCCCTGTCCTTCACTATCTCCTGGAGTTTGCTCAAACTCATGATCATTGAGTCAGTGATGCCATCCAACCATCTCATCCTCCATTGTTCGCTTCTCTTGCCTTCAATCTTTCCCAGCATCAGGGTCTTTTCCAATGAGTTGTTTCTTTGCATCAGGTGGCCAAAGAAGTGGCCTAACAATTACCTGTCAATAAATTGCTAGTCATCACTAGACAAGAACATTCATACTAGTTGGACAATCATTGATATTTTTTATTAATTGCCTTAGAAATTTATGTAGAACATATATGTAGCCTCAATCATATAAAATATCAGATTAATTTCAAGAATGAATAATCAAAACCTTTTCTGTGGCTATCAGTATGACATTCTTAGGCCTTTTAATGTTACTTTACAGGGAAGATCCCCTCGAGGGGGCATGGCAACCCACTCCAGTATTCTTGCCAGAAGAATCCCATGGACTTGCAGGCTACAGTCCATAGGGTCACAAAGAGTTGGACATAACTGAAGCAACTTAGCACACATGTACCTTCAATACAATGCTGTCAGCTGACTTTATTTTTGTAGTTGATTTTCACTGACACATATATACCCGCTGTAACAAAAATTACCTTGTATAAACTCATTGAGGATTACATAATTAAAAAGCTACATGGATATATGAATGTTGGCTGATCAGTTTCTCTCATTCACTCGTTTTCATTAAGTGATTTGCATGTGTATGGCTGTCTTAAAACCTGTGCAATTCAAATTTTTCAATTGGAAAAATTACTAATTACCTCATGTCATGGGTCTTTGAATTTGCTCTAAACTAGTCAAAATTATGGATGTTAGATCTAATCACCCTAAAGATCTCCGGAAATAATGAGTAATAACATTGCTTTACTTTCTTTTATTCAGGGACATTTAGCAAGTGGAGCTTTCTCAGGGGAGAGTTACTAAGCTGGTGAGAGTCTCAAGATCAAAATAGTTGAAGAATCTGGGATAAGAAGATGCAAAGAGATTAGATTACTGCCTTCAAATAACAAAAGTAGTTCCATATGGAAAAAGGATTACAGTTTGTTAATTTAACCTCGGAGGGTAGAACTAAGACAAATGAATACCACTTTTAGAGAATTCAGTTTGAAGAAGCACTTTGTAAGTACTACAACTGAACATTGTGGAAATGGGATCCTATGATAGGCAGGGAGTTCTATGAACTTGGACATGTTCCATCGAGGTTGGCCGATCGCTTCCTCAGATAATGGGGGTGGTGCTGATGAAGTGTTAGAATAGAGAGCCTTCTGGGTTTTCCTTACACCGAAGATTCTTGCCCGAGTTCACACATGCTATAAAACAATTAGGGTTTAATTTAATAATTACCAGAAGGCTGAATGTTATTCTTTGTAATGACATTAAAATATTACTGTAGCAAGAAATACTAGAATTTGTAATCTAATCTTCTGGCCCTTTCTGACTTAAGGATGTTATTGGCAAGGGTGTATGGGGGACAGTTCTCCCATATTTCATTCTAGAGAAGCAAAACTGAGCTATAATTGTCTTAAAATGTTTCTGCAAAGTATAATTTTCTCATGATGTTCATCTATAATTAAATTGATTTTTACAAAATATATAGTATATGTTAGGTGTATCAACAAATGAAATGATGTTCTAACCTGACATTTAGTCTTGCATACAAAATATGCTTTAAACTTCCAAAATCTCTTAAAATATCATAATATAATTCTCTAAAAATCTTCATGAAAATTTCAAATCTTTGATTCAATTTATGCTTTCATATATGATCATTATTTTCTTATTTTATTGCATTTTATTTGTCTATTGCTACAGATTACTGTATTAGTAACAAGTTTTAAGAGGCTGGTCTGTTTTTTAACCTTGGAGTTTAGGATTTATACACTGACTAATTTAAAAATAATAATCTTTTAGAAATTTTTTCTTAGAATGCCAAATGATGACCCCAGAAAAAGACCACAGATATTATTTTAGTACTTTCAAGAATGTGGATACTATATTTTCAGAAAACTAAGTCCCCCTTATCAATTTATATAAACAGTATGTGACACATGGGGCTTCCCTCATAGCTCAGTCGGTAAAGAATCTGCCTACAATGCAGGAGACCTGGGTTCGATTCCTGGGTTGGGAAGATCCCCTGGAGAAGGAAATGGCAACCCACTCCAGTATTCTTGCCTGGAGAATCCCATGGACAGAGGAGCTGGTAGACTATAGTCCATGGGGTCATAAGAGTTGGACACGACTTAACGACTAAACTATTACTACTATTATGTGATGGATTATAAAGAATAAGAGAGGAAAGAAGATGAATTTTTATATTCAAATTCTTGATATAACACTTAGGTAAGTGTAGGAACTCAGGCAAGTCACATAACATCTCTGACCTTAAGTTTTGTAAACTCTAAAATGGATATAGTAGTGCCCACCATGTAAGATTGCTGTAATTATCATAGATTTTATATGATGAATATAGAATATAAGAGTAAGAATGATATATAAAAATAATAAGATAAGAATAGAAAAATAACAGAGTGCCAGACAAACTTGCAGGAAATTGATCAGTGGGTGCTATTATTTTAGTAACTGCTATTATGACTACTATCATAATGGGAGTTGATTGCCTCTATCAACTGCCCTATCTCAGCCCACTACACTTCAGCAAGATACTTAAGAGAGCAGAGAAAAATCCATATTGGTTATCCCAGTTTCTTTATCTTACAAGTAGGATTGCTTGAAAATGAATTTTGATAAAACCCAAAGCAATAGCCTAGCTACTTGGTGTCAGCTCCTGAAAGTTAACACCAAAATGGGTAGGAGTAAAATGTCTCTAAGTCTTCATTTCTTTTAGAAACTTAGTGATTCTCTCACTCCAAATTTGATTCTCAACCAAAAAAAAAAAAAAAAAAGTTCAAATCTTTAATGCACAAAATAAAACATCACTGTGCAAAGTTTTGTTTTTGATAATAAAAAATTGACTAACATATATAGTTACTAACTATATATATATAAATATTAACTATATATACTAACATATATAGTTACTAAGTTTTTTTTTACATATAATTTTTATATAATATTATATAATCCTTATTCTTAAAAATCTCACAACCATTATGAAGAAAAATGCAAACTTGTAATTCCCTTTAGCTCAATGCCAGTTGGGTCAGCAGCAAAGAATCCACCTGCCAAGCAGGAGACACAGGTTCAATCCCTGGGTCAGAAAGATCCCCTTGAGAAGGTAATGGCAAACCCACTCCAGTATTCTTGCCTAGAGAATTCCATGAACAGAAGAATCTGGCAAGCTATAGTCCATGGGGTCACAAAGAGTCGGACACAACTGAGAGATTAACACACACATGTCATGAAGAACTGCCATTTTAAAAAAATAGTTAGAATTAAGCTATGGTAGGTAACATTTTAAAATGCAGCTTGCCCTTTTCTTATATTTATTTTCTTTATTCCAGAATTACATAAACTCCTACCAGGAATCCGCATTTTAAAGAAATAACCCTAGTGACCCTTAAAGTGTTATACATTATGCTATACTTCTAATTTATAGGAAGAGATAGAATAACCCAAATACTGTCACTTATGAGTAAAGAAGCAGCAAATACATTAAATAGAACCTCTATTTAAAGACTCAGAAAGAGGACAAACCAAAGTACTTTTCATGATAAACGTGTTTGATGATATATTTTAGTCACCAGAAGGATGAATTAAATAAAGAACCCAAAACTGAGGAGGCAGTAGTATGAAAGGTTGGTGGTTATGGTAGTAGCTTCCTTTTTATGAGCAAGCTAAATAACTTCTCTGTCTTTAGGTTTCTTAATTGCAAAATGGGAATAATCCCAGCCTCTCTGTCACAGAGGGCTTCCTTGATAGCTCAGTTGGTAAAGAATCCTCCTGCAATGCAGGAACCTGGGTTCAATCCCTGGGTTGGGAAAATCCCCTGGAGAAGGGAAAGGCTACCCACTCCAGTATTCTGGCCTGGAGAATCCCATGGATGGTATAGTCCACGGGGTTGCAAAGAGTCGGGCACGACGGAGCAACTTTCACTTTCTCTGTCACAGAGTTGCCATGAGGTTTAAGTAAAATCACTGACAATATGTCTAGCAAAATAATGGGCACTCTCAAAATGAAAGCTTTATTTTACAAACTTGCCTTTTAAAATGTCAAAGAAGACATTGCAAAAGAATCCAGATTTCAAGAAGGTGTGATCCTTGAGAGAACAGTCATTTGTGCAAAGACAGTTTAACAGGATGAACCAGACTTCACAACAGGTCTGGTGTTTAGACAGGAGTGTTTGTATTGAGTTCAGCAACTGTTATCGAATTTCTCTCAACAAATATGTGCCTTGGGAAAAAGAAAGTCTGAATGTTAAGCTGAGTAATAGTCTCATTGATTCTCCAATAAGATACCTTCATAGGAAAACCCCTCTGAAAGATGTCCCCTCTGATTTCATGGAAGACAGCCTCACCGTTATGGTACCCTGAGGACCAAATCTCTCTGGGTGGGAAGCCAGTCACACACAGCAGCAGCAGCAGCAGTTGGAAAAGGTAGCCTTTCCTAGAGTCTGCCTTCAAAGAGCAAAGAGTAGAGATGAAGAGTAGATTACTGATTCCAGACCACATGTCAGACACTGCCTCGGGACTTCCTAAGTAGAGGTCAAGGTCCCACTGTTATACAGGTAGGGGTTAATGAGCTAGCAAATTAGGATATTAATATTAATGATGCATCCTTACTACCCACAGGCTAATGAAGTCTGAGGTCATTTGGGCTATATTAACATCAAACAAAGTGAAATTTTAGGCCAAAGGCATTTACCAGGATAAAAGAGAGCAATTTTATTGATTAAAGAAGATGAAATCTCTAGTTATTACCTGAGGTGAACAACATAGCATCAAAAATATAAAGTTAAGCACTTCTAAAAATTTGAGAAGCAATTGAAACACTTTAAGAGTATTTTTCAATCTTTGACAGATAAAGCAAGGAAAAAGTTTTTAAACTGTTTTAGGGACTGAATGTATACTTCATGAAAACGTATATAAGGAGTGTATATATATATATATATATATATATATATATATATATATATATATATAACATATGTGTGTGTGTATGTGTGTGTAATCCTCCTATTAGGAAATGTTGGTACTTAAATATATAAAATAAATTCTAACAAAAAGAAATTCTTCAAAGCAGAAAAGATACAGGCTGTGTTTTATGAGGAAATGAATTGAATATATAATTAGTCACAAAAGGATTAAACATTTCCTAACCACTTGAAATAGAGTGTCAGAAAGTAACAGTAGTGAGAAGAGTTCATATTAAACTCTCTTAAGAAACATAAGTACTAGTGAGAAAATACCCTTAAAGTTCTTAAATATTTAGATAATTAAGAAAAATATATTGAATCATCTTCATACATTAGAAAGGAAATCGTAAAATAAAATAAAAATATTGGAAGAGAAAGAAGTTAGTAGTGTTAAAAAAAAGCTGATGACTTAAATAATAGAGAATAACTGAAAAATAAATTCTGGAGTGTATTATTTGAAAACAACAAAACCTAAACACGTAAGATAACTGTGTGATAATATTATAAGAAACAGAGAAAATATATAGAGAAAAAAAGATGAATTAGGTGAGAGAGACATTTAACTGCAAAAGAGAAATATGTAAAACTTTCTAGTAAGTGGGAAAGTTTTCATGAAATGGATTATTTCATATTAAAATGCATTATTTTACCTCTGAGAGTTCAACTAAGGTTGAGAAAAACTTTAATGGGATATAATTATACTGTTAATTCAAAAAACAAATCTTGTTTAGGATTATCTTTAAAAGATGTTTAAATGAAGGATAATTGCTTTACCAAATAAATTAAAATAAATAAAAGATTTTTAACTGAAATTGTCTCATCAGTTTCAACATGTTTTCAGTTAATTAATTATCTAAATATTTTCTAATATATATTACATAATTGTAAATATTTTTAATTCCTACATATCTTTCACTTGTAAGAACTTTCAGAAAAAAATTATAATGTTAATATTTATAAAAATAAGTACAAAAACTAAAATAGAAAATTGAACTTACTATGTTAAAAAAATCATGACTAAGAAGGGTTTATGATGAATGCAATGAGACATCATATTAAGAAGTCTAATAATAGAATTAATCATTTAAATGATTTAATGTAATAAACTGTCTTGTTACAATATTGTGATATTTCTGTAATATATTAAATAATAGATTTCAAATTAAGTCTATTATAAAGTTCTAGTTAGATATATTCCCATTAAATTCAAAGGCTAACAAGTTTTGGGATCTCAGTTTTTAAAATACTTTGAAAATAAAATGCAAAAATAAAACATAAAAATCAGATGTGAAATAAAACATGAAAACATATAAATAAAAAATAAAAAAGGGAGTAGCCATAAAATTGGAAGGAAAATATATATGGTAAAATAATTGCCAAGCAAACAAGAATAGTCAGGTACAGTTCAGTTCAGTCTCTCAGTCATGTCCAACTCTTTGCGACCCCATGAACCACAGCACGCCAGGCCTCCCTGTCCACCACCAACTGCCAGGGTCCACCCAAACCCATGTCCATTGAGTCAGTGGTGCCATCCACCCATCTCATCCTCTGTCGTCCCCTTCTCCTCCTGCCCTCAATCTTTCCCAGCATCAGGGTCTTTTCAAATGAGTCAGCTCTTTGCATCAGGTGGCCAAAATATTGGAGCTTCAGCTTCAACATCAGTCCTACCAATGAACACCCAAGACTGATCTCCTTTAGAATGGACTGATTGGATCTCCTTGCAGTCCAAGGGACTCTCAAGAGTCTTCTCCAACACCACAGTTCAAAAGCATCAATTCTTTGGTGCTCAGCTTTCTTTATAGCCCAACTCTCACATCCATACATGACCACTGGAAAACCCATGGCCTTGACTAGATGGCCCTTTGTTGACAAAGTAATGTCTCTGCTTTTTAATATACTGTCTAGGTTGGTCATAACTTTCCTTCCAAGGAGTAAGTGTCTTTTAAGTTTATGGCTGCAATCACCATCTACAGTGATTTTGGAGCCCAGAAAAATAAAATCAGCCACTGCCTTGATTCGTGGACCTAACATTCCAGGTTCCTATGCAATATTGCTCTTTACAGCATCGAACCTTGCTTCTGTCACCAGTCCCATCCACAACTGGGTGTTGTTTTTGCTTTGGCTCCATCCCTTCATTCTTTCTGGAGTTATTTCTCCACTGATCTCCAGTAGCATATTGGGCACCTACTGACCTGGGGAGTTCATTTTTCAGTGTCCTATCTTTTTGCATTTCATACTGTTCATGGGGTTCTCAAGGCAAGAATACTGAAGTGTGGTTTGCCATTCACTTCTCCAATGGACCATATTCTGCCGGACCTCTCCACCATGACCCGTCTGTCTTGGGTGGCCCCACACAGCATCACTTAGTTTCATTGAGTTAGACAAGGCTGTGGTCCGTGTGATCAGATTGGCTAGTTGTCTGTGATTGTGGTTTCAGTCTGTCTGCTCTCTGATGCCCTCTCTCAGTGCCTACCATCTTACTTGGGTTTCTCTTAGTCAGGTACCAGGGAGAACAAAAAAATATAAAAATGGGCAATGGCTATGAACAGGCAATTCACAAAATAAATGTAAATTTCAGTAGACACATTTAAAGATAGCCAACTTAACTAGTGATCAAAAACAAATAAAATCAATAGGTAGATATTTTATTTATCAAATAAAACATGTTTAAAAATATAGAAAACCTACCATACTGTGGTCAAAACCGTGGTCAAAATGATAAGAAAAAAGGTCTTCATAAACTCTGATGATGGAAATAAGAAAAGACATGTTCTTTGGGAGAAAAGATTTCAAGAGAACCAAATACTTCAACTATGGGTTCACATTCAGAAGCTTGCCTACAGGCCAACAATTTAATTTTTAGGAATTTATTCTAAGAGAAAACTCACAAATGTCAGCAAACATGCATTAAGAATTATTTTCTTAATCTCTTAAAAAACTAATTGAAATAAAGGGAGGGGTCCCATCTTAACCCATCTTAACAAGTAGGAGCTTGTTCTGTGGGCATAGAGTCTAACCCACAGCCCTTACTAAATACACCACATGACTTCTACTGAGGACCTGCCTAAAATGACCATTGGAGACAGGGGATCGAATCCTAGGTTGGAAAAATCCCCTGTAGAAGAGAATGGCAACCCACTCCAGTATTCTTGCCTGGAGAATTCCATGGACAAAGGAGCCTGGCAGGCTACAGTTCATGGGGTTGCAATGAGTCAGACACTATTGAAGTGATGCATGCAAGTTACTGATGGCTGACTTTCCTGTGGGATCATTGTACAAATAATGTCAGCTAATGTTTATCGAGTAATTACTATGTACTAGATATAGGCTACCCTGGTGGCTCAGAGAGTAAAGAATCTGCCTGCAATGCAGGAGACCTAGGTTTGATTCCTTAATTGGGAAGATCCCCTGGAGAAGGAAGTGGCAACCCACTCCAGTATTTTTGCCTGAAAATCCCATGGACAGAGGAGCCTGGCGGGCTACAGTCCATGGGGTCTCAAAGACCCGGACACGACTGAGGGACTAACACACACACAGAGACATTGTTCTGGGTTTCCCACGTGGTGCTAACAGTAAAGAATCTGTCTGCCAATGCAAGAGACATTAGAGACATGGGTTTGATCCCTGGGTTGGGAAGATCCCCTGAAGGAGGACATGGAAACCTACTCCAGTATTCTTGCCTGGAGAATCCCACGGACAGAGGAGCTTGGTGGGCTACAGTCCATAGGGTCACAAAGAGTCAGACAGGATTGAAGCGACAGCACACACGCAGACATTGTTCTAATTGCCTTTTATATTTTACTGTATTTACATTTAAATAACCATAGGAGGTAGGTATTTCAATCATCTTTGTTTTAAAGATGGGAAAACTGACACGAATAAATGATAACTCAGATAACTCAGAGTCTATAATATATACCACTACACTGCAGCTTCTCCTATACTGGTTATATGCTATCACTATTTGTATACACAGAGTTTATCAGAACATGACATTTTTTGTAAGTCAATGCTCCCCCTGATGCTCTGTTTATGCTTAAGCTAGAGTTCCCAGGAAAACTCTTCAGAAATACATGTATTGCCTTCATGTAGTTCTGTGTAGAATCCAAACACATGCTTTGGGAGTGGGTTAGGGCTTCCCTGGTAGCGCACACAGTAAAAAATCTGGAGACCCAGGTTCAATCCTTGGCTTGGGAAGATACCTTGGAGACAGAAATGGCAGGCACTCCAGTATTCTTGCCTGGAAAATTCCATGGGCTGACCATGAGATTGCAAGGAGTCAGACATGACTGAGTAACTAATGCTTTAGGATAAAAAGGACATAGCAATCTATGAAGACCAAGTAGGGGAAACAAATTTGAGAAGCAGAGGGAGAAATCAGAGGACAGGGGTGTGAAAGAAATGAGAAGGTCTTCCTCTGGGTTGTCTGTAGGTTCCCAAAACTCTAGGTGAAATGTTAAAAATAATTTCACTACTGACAGGGTTCCAACTGGGGGCGGGGTTAAAAGGAAGAAAAAAAGTAAGTTTTCTGTGTTCACATTTCTGATCTCCATAAATGTCCTCAATACTTGTAGTTATGGAGGAGGAAAATGAGTTGTCTCATAGCTTTTGGGCATAAGGGGATTTAGATTGACCTTTGAGAATTAAGCTTTAAATCATCATAACATCGGCAAGATTGCAGATGTACAAAGTCACCGTAGAGAGACTGACTTCATAGCCAGCGAGATTTTGCAGATGCCTTTCCTAAAGTGATTTTTAGAACATGAGTGCTATACAAGTTCCTTTGAGGACAATCAAAGCCTCCCAAGTACACACTGTGTGGAATCAGAGGTCACATTGGGATATACTAAAGGCTCTAAGGAATCCTGCAGGACTAGCATATTTGATTCAGGGTTTCCTTCACTTATTTGCTGATGATTCTGCTTTGAGGACCTAGGAACCCTTGATAACATATACTCACAGGAAGAGGAGATGGTAGAGGCTGGGTTATATTTAAAGCTGTAAAATCAGTTAACTCTTCCTTGAGATGTCACAACATAGTAGAATAAACATGGCTTCTGGAATCAGCTGAAACGGGATCCCTCATCTTGTTTCTGCCATTTACTAGCTCTGTGACCCCAAGTTCTTTAATCTTGTTGTTGTTCAGTCGCTAAGTTGTGTCCAGCTGTTTGTGACCCCATTGACTATAGCCCGGCGAGGTTTCTCTCTCCATGGGATTTCCCAGGCAAGAAAACTGGAGTGGGTTGCCATTTTTTTCTCCAGGGGATCCTTCAAGAATCAAGGATGGAACCTACATCTCCTGCATTGGCAGGAAGATTCCTTACCATTGAGTCACCTGGGAAGCCCTATTTTCCCTTTACTAACCTGTAAGTCGGTATAATAATAACATTTGTGGCTTCATAAATCCCTCCCAAATCACTAGCATCCTATGAGTCAGAAATTAGCTATTTTGCTGATATTGTGGTATCCAGCAAGTTATTTTTGGAACCTCCCAATCATTTTTGCCTGTTACAGTGGGACCCTGGTCTGGGTGCATGTGCCTAAGGATGGGGAGTTGGCATAGAAACTTATGCCGGGTTTCTATGACCCCTTTTCCTTTCATGCCAGTACTTCCCCAAACCTTTATGTCTGTCACAGGCATGTCACTCATTACATACAGGGCCGGGGTAGGGTCTCCCCTTTGCAAAGCAAGCCAAGAATAGAGCAAGAAGTTGTGGAGTTGGGGGGAGCTGCTATACTGGGGAACTTCGTTTATTTTCTCCTTGTGACTTTCATTTTGATCTGTGCATAAATGCCAGGTTTAATTTTTAGATCCAGCCCTCTCCAGTTTCTTCTTTTACTGCTACTTTCATGAAACTTAAAAAAAAAAAAAAGTCTTTAGTCACATAAAACCCCAAGAGCTAGATTTCATACTTTATTTGGTTGAATATGGTACAGGATGGTAGAGGATGTAAAGGAACAAACACAAACAGTGGAAGAATGCTAACGCAAGATCACATAGCTCTTAATGCAGCTTTTCATCTCCACTCCCATTACTGTAATGGAAATTCCTTAGAGATTTAGTTTAGTTTATTTAGATTATGTCATTTAAGAGTTTGAAGATAGTTCTAGTTTCACTTAAACTTAGAGCAATGTTTATAAAAACTTCTCTGGGCCTTAAAGAAATGGCTGATGCATTTCCATACCAGCCAACTTGGAATTAAAGGCAGACCGAACTCTCCTCACACCATTTAAACAGATAATTCTCTTGGTAGGCAAACTAACTAGTGAGAAGAAGAAACCTAGGTTGGCGCTTTTTTAAAAAAAACAAAACAACAGCAAACCTCTTATAGTAAAAAATAGTAGTTCTTTTAGATCATGAAGTGTGTCTAAAACAAATAGTTGATTTGACCCCCTTAAACAATTCTTAGAACGATAAACAAAGGGTCTTAGCCATCTCCTGGTAGGAAGTAAATTTCTTTTTGAGAGCAAGTTAGTCTTTTGTGAGGAACAAGAACTTTTTAAGGTCCCGAGGATACCATTTAGCAAATTATTGTAGCAGTTTCCTTAGTGATACCCCAGGGCCCAGAAAGATTTAATGAGCCTTTGAAAGTGCCAAAGTTACTTTTAGAGAATAACTTATAACGGGAGGAATTTAGCTAACCACACTGAAAAGTTTCTTTGGATGGCTTTGTAGATCAAGGGCAGTTAAAAAAAGGGATGACTTCTAAATAGAGAAAAGACTTCTCCATTAGGTAAGCTTAATTTTATCCTATTAGGTAGCATTACTAACAATACTATATTTCAGATATAATACATGTAGAAAAACGCCTTTGAACTGCTTATTGCTTGCCTATATCTATTCTGTTGTCTTCAGATCAGTAAGAGTATAACTACATTCTTTCAGGACCTAAAAGATGCTTTTGGATCTAATATGTTCGTTTTTGTTAAGAGTGTTTAAGTCGGAATAAAGTAGTTTGGATCATATTATTCATATACAACTGTGGTTTGGTTTTGACATATAACCCAAAGTTGAATCTGAATGACAAGTAGTATCTCTTAGGATTACAAGTATATTGAGAAATAGAGAGACCTTTCTTTATTTCCACGTTTCAAAATTTAAGTAACTTGGAATAATTCTCAGTGCTGAGGCAAAAAAAAAAAAAAAAAAACCCACAAAAAAACAGCAAGCATTTTAAAATGAGGGTCAGTACTGAAATTTTAGCCCTATTTAGGATCATGTTGAAGTCACTGGCATGATGTATAAATGCAGAATATATATACACATTCACACATACATACATACAAATATGCTATATATAAAAAATTATATATATTTATATATATTAAGCCATTCTTCTGAAGAATGTCTTTGAGGAATATATATATGCTAAAAAAAAGCCATACCAGCAGTGCACAAGAATTCCAGTTTCTCTATATCCTCATCAATATTTGTTATTTTTATTATTTTTAAACTAATAGCCATTCTGGGGCTTCCCAGGTGGCTCAGCAATAAAGAATCCACCTGGACTGCAGGAGCCACAGGAGATGTGGGCTTGATCCCTGGGTCAGGAATGTCCCCTGCAGGAGGGCATGACAATCTATTCCAGTATTCTTGCCTGGAGAATCCCATGGACAGAGGAGCCTGGCAGGCTACAGTCCATGGGGTCACAAAGAGTTGGACATGACTGAAGTGACTTCACACACACACACACACACACACACACACACACACACACACACTAGTCATTCTAATGAATATAAAGTATTAAATAAAGTATTAGCTCATTCTTTATGTCTGTGAGCCTGTTTTTGTTTTGAAATAAGCTCATTTGTATCATTTCTTTATATTTCACATATAAGCAATATCACCCGATATTTGTCTTTCTCTGTCTGACTTACTTTACTCAATATGATAATCCCCAGTATCTTAGTATGAATTTATGGTTACCAGGAGGGAAGGGTATGGAGGAGGGATAGATTAGGAGTTTGGGATTGACATATACATGCTGCTATATTCAAAAGAAATAACTGACATGGATCTATTTTAAATTTTAAAAAAATTAGACAAAAAAGTGTTACCATTGCTTTCTGACATTCAGTACATTTATCACTTTCTTTTTTCCTCAAGCCATCACCATTCTGGGTTTTAATTAGTCTTCCCTTAAACAGCTTAGAACTTGCTATTCAAAGTGTGGCCTGTGGAAGACCGGAAAAAAAACGTCATCTGGGAGCTCGTTAAAAATGAAGACTTGAAGTCATCAGTCCAGAGCTTCTGAATCAGTATTTGCATTTCCAAAGTTCTCCAGGTGACTCATACACACGTGAAAGTTTAACAAATACATAATAATCACTTCAGTTACTCCTGACCTCATCTTTCAGGTCTTTCCAAGTTGTCCTTGTCCTGTGCTCACATCACAACTCTGGAACCTCAGTTAATCCAAGCATCCGCACTGCTGAACATTTTTAAATAAAATCACACAACCTGGAGGACTGTTGCAATGACAAAGTCATGATTTCAACCATATATGGACTACCTCCTTTTTAAGGGTCCATTGTAAATTCCATGTCACATTATCAAAAAAAAAAAAAAAAACCAACCAGTCTGATTTATACTGCTCTCTGCTTTTATCTTTCTCTTTTTCTGGAAGAACTTGCATTCTTCTTCATTAAGAAACAGGAGTTGTTAGGTGCAAAACCTCTCCATTTCATTGCCTCCACAGTTGCAATCTCATCCCCTACCTTCTCCTCCTTGATAGAGACAGAAGCATTCCTGTTCCTTCTGAGGCTTTACTTCTTCATCTCTGGCATGAGTCTCAACTCTTCCCATTTCTCCTTCAACCACCATCGTCAACCAACGCTTGTTTCTCACAGGCTTTCCATTCAACACCATTCAGTTATAAGCCTGACTATTGATTTCACCGGCTGGGTTCATTTTTCTGAAAAGATGTCAGATAACTCATAAGCAAATCATTTTGTCTTCTTGGAATTCAGCTACACTCATCTCCAGTTGTCCGAAGTGACACCTAACTGCCACCCTCTCTAAGAAATCATTCCTGACTATGCTCTCTTCTCAAGTCAATTTAGTGCCTCGTCTTCTGAGTCTCCATTATCATAGGGCCTGACTTTTAAAACAGCATTTATTAAGTTGTATTGGCTGGACAGCTGAATGGACTGACTGAATGGACACCAGTTTGAGCAAACTCTGTGAGATAAGGAAGGACAGGGAAGCCTGGCGTGCTGCAGTCCATGGGATCGCAGAGTCGGTCACTACTGAGTGACCGAACAACAAGAAGCAGCATTGTCATCATTCATGTGCTTGTCTCAAAATCTATAGAGTGAACAAATTAAAACAAGTATTCCTAGTAACTAATGCCATTTCTGGCATATGGTGGGTGCTCATAATATTTGTTGAATTGCTGTATCCCGGAAGTCCACATTCTGCAGCCCTTGAATCGAATGGCCACTGGCCCAGCCCTGGTAGGAGCCATTTCTGGTCTTGACCTGCCTTGCCCTACAGTTTTTTAATGCATCTTGCACAATGAAGTGTTCCTGTGTAATTGGTGGGTGGGTTTTCCTTGGCAGAGGACTGTTGTATAAACTTTAACTTCCTGAAACTATGGTTTTCCTTCTTGTATATTAATTTCAAGCCTATTTTCCACTAAATGAGGAAGAAAAGTCTAGTTTACTTGTAATTTTAATTCATGTGTCAAATATTGGGGGATTTATAGCTGTCATGTAAAGTTGGTTCTTTAACCTGAGTTTGAAGCAATTTCTTCAACATTTCCAAGTCTAGTGATTCTCAGGCTTTAATATGCAACATGATTACCTGGGGAACTTGTTAAAATAAAAATTCTGATATATATTCTGTTTCTGTCATCCTGGATTGAGTATGAGATTCTTCTTTCTTAACATCCTTTTAAGTGGTACCAATCTGCCCGGCTGGGGACCACCCTTTGATTCACAGCGTCAAAGACCATCATCTCATGTTATGAAATCTCCAATTTCTTTGATGTGAATTAAATAATTTTTATGGTTAAATATCCCTAGAAGAGGGCATGGCAACCCACTTCAGTGTTCTTACCTGGAGAATCCCATGGACAGAGGAGCCTGGTGGGCTGCAGTCCAAGAGGTCACAAAGAGCTGACCACAACTAAAGAGACTTAGCACACAGCATCATTAAACACAGAAAGTCATGTAATATATCAGTGATGATTGCCGAAAATTAAATATAAATTATCAAGTCGACAGTTACTTCTCTTTCTGATAAATTAATATTTATCATGAGTTAGAGGAGATTGGTAAGAGAGCACCAAAGATCATCTTTTTTTGTGTGTTTTAATACTAAAAGCAATTTCAAACTATGAAAGATTAGTTTGGAGTGATTTATGACTTCAGACTTGAAGCAATAAAATACAAGTTTCGAAGCAGCCACATTATGGGACACAGAACAAGGTCTTGCCTTGTGTTTTGCAGTCTGAGTTAAAATGTAAAGCATGACTATAGAGTTGCTTATCTCACTGGAAATGATGCATGAGCACCTGTTTGAAGCGGGCTGGATGGGGACAGGATGAAGGGCAGGAGCGGTACCAGGGCTTCTCCAGCACTTCTCAGGAGCGCAGTCTAGGACTGTGATGTCGGGCCATATGGGAGATGCCCTTGGGTTTGAGCAGTGCAGAGACCTTGTAGTTGAGCACAAGTTACCAATGCTGGCTATGGAGGTATGGCTCGGTATACTGGTCCCGATTTTAAAGCAGCAGTACTTTTACAATTCTAGAAATGGGGGCACAGTGATATTTATTCAGCTGGGCAGGGGACGATCTTAAGTGAGGGGACAGGATCCCCCAAACCAGCAGTTCTCAGTCCTGACTGCGCAGAAAAATCACCTGGGCTGTGGTTCAGGTACCTCACTGCCCGAGCCTCCCCTCACACGTTCTGATGTAACTGACCTATGGAAGGATAGTTTTAAGTTCCCCAAGGTGTTTTAACATGCAGCACAGACAGGAACCAAAGCTGTAAGTGCTCTCAGGATAAAAATCCTTCTTCCCAGATGCAGCAGGAAGCCCCTCTCCACAGCTGGGCCCCTTAATTCCAAGGTGAAGATTCAGATGAACTCCTTTCTCTGGGACAGTGATTGTCCAGCCTTAGTGGGCATCAGGATCACCTAGAGAGCTCATCAAAACAGAGAGATTGCTCAGGCCCAGAGTTTCCAAGGCCATGGGTGTGGGGTGGGGCTGAAATATGTATCCCTAACAAGCTCCCTGGTGGTGTTAGACCTCACTTTGAGAACGAGACCTCACTTTGAAGACCTAGGGCAAAGCTTAGTTTTTGAATCTTAATCTCAGCATGAAAGCTACCAAAGTCTTATTCCAAAATTGTACTGATTCCAAATCCAGTTATGGATTCTAGATGCAGGCTTTTTTTTTTTTTTTTTTTTTTTTTGGTAATTCCTCCATTTTCTTTTTTTTAAGTTTTTATTTCAGTATAGTTGATTTACAATAGATGTAAGCTTCATTGCCATGACTCAGTTCCCATCTCGTGTGCTGGTGTAGATACCTGACTTCCTAGTGTTTCTCATTGTTTTCTAACTTGGAGGTCCAGATACGGTACTTTCTCATTCAGAATCAGAAACCTTGGGCATCCCAAAGATGGTAAGCAATGGGTGAAGATTAATTTCTCACCTAGAGAGTTATCACTGATTGTGGCGTTGAGGAGGGGTTGGAGAAGGATGGCAAGTGAGGATGGTGGTGAAAAGACTGGAGGAGGCATAGGCCAGGCAAAAGCAGTGACTTTGGGTTGAAGTGAAGGAAGGAGTTCATCAGGTAGGAAGGAAATTTCTTGACACAGTGTATTGACTGATGATTGTACGATAAACTGAAGGAGGAAAAAGAATCAAGGATCGTTAATCATAATCCATGATTTATCAGTAAGATAACTCATAAGAAAATTTATTGTCACTAAACAATCTGATACAAAAGTGATAAGTGTTCATTACGTCTTTTATAAAAAGAGTCAAGGTGATCATACAATGTCTGTGTTTGACCCTGTTCCACTTTTACCTTTTCATAAAGGAACAGCCTAAAATATAGATGGTTATCTAAGATGCCTTGATGTTTTTCACCAGGAGCTGTTACCATGTTCCAGTAAGTTAGAATTCTTGGGGGAAGTGCATTAATTCTTCCATGACATGAAGGAACTTCTATGTAGCTGAGATTAGAAACCTATCAAACCTCAGAGGAGAAAAGCTCAGAATTTCCACAGTGCATACCAGAAGACTATGAGAATTTTTTCAGGACAATGTGATTTCTCGTTTTCAGCACTCCCTCCTAGCAAAATTTCAGATTGTCTCATTCAACTTCTTGGGAATGAACCCAATAAAATGGTGAATATGTTTAGTGAGCCAAAGAAAACACTTGAAGTTGAATTTCACACCTTTGATTTTTTTCTTTGTTTTAATTGCTAAATGACTTCTTTGTCTTTAAACATGAGATTGGCATTAAATTAATAGAATGATCTAATCAAGTCTCCTTACTTTACAGTTCAGAGAATGCTGAGAAATGAATACTTGGTACTATGACTAAATTTTCACTTGGCATGAATCCTTTCAATTTCCTTTGCATTTTCAGGCTAGAAAAATAATACAGAACAAATAACAACCAAAGATGAGGTGTCAAAGAAAACAAAAGCTATGAAGTAAAGTATGTAGGTTTTTATGGAGCTGCCTGGAAATCAAAGTTATTTGTATAATTCAGAAGAAGTAATCGGATCTGGTGTTCCCAAAATTCCTTAAAATATTCATCCAGAAAACAGAAGATGTACTCTGGCATCTTGAAACACTTTCTGTCTTATAAGACTATATCTCCTCCAAACTGTGATCCAGGATAAAGCTACATGAGAGCAAAAGGAATAACAGTTGGTGGAAATATAACAAGATAAAATGTAAAAGACAGAAATATCCACTGTAAAATCCCAGATGTACAGAAGTACATTGCAACTTTGGCAATCATTGTCACATCTTGAATTTGAGTTTTTCATATTACCTTCAGAATTACAAACTGCAGACTGTTGTAAAAAACATTTTTAATGTTAGCAAAATTCATGATTTTCATTTTAAGAACATGCTAAATGGGAGGTTATTGAAAGGAGAAAGGAAGATTTCTGGAGAGCCACTTCCATTTTTCCTCTGAATTAGTTGAAACTATCTTTAAGATAATTCCAAAAAAACTTGGAAATTCAGTTATCACTGTAAAAGTTCTACCTGCCTTTTGAGTCAAAATTTCTCAGATTTCAAAAGTTTTCTTCATGGTGCTGTCAGAAATATTCATGATAAATAACATATTTCATGTACAGAGGAGTCTCATTGTAAGAATTCTCAACTTTTTCAGAAAAAATTGAATACATGAAAAATTAGCTTCAAATGATTTTACCTGGAGAAAGTTAAACATTTGCTTAGCTTTTCTCTGCATTGAGGATGTACAAAAGAAAATGGAATATAGGATAAAACCAGAGCAAGTAAAGAGGTAGTCACCTTAGTTTACTTGCAATAATGGTATAATGATCAGAAACACCATACAAGTAAAACTTGCGTTATAGAAAGACTGGTAGCTTTTATTCTACAGTTCCAAAGAGGCAAAAATTTTGTTTTGGGGCTGAACTTTGCAATCTCTGACACTGCTTGAAAGTTTTGGAAGAACTTCTGTGGTTTGAGAATGATTGTAAAACGAGTTAATGTAACTCTGGTCATTCCATCTTGTCTTTGAGAATCATTTAATTGACAGTTCTCTACAGCATCCAGAAAGGAAACCTGATACCTCAGAGAAGTCATTATAGATTTTCTGATGTTCAGAATTTGACAAGAATCTTTCTAGGTGGGTGTATGGTATACTGTCAGCTCTCTCTATCTGGGGATACAAAACATGCAGTACTTGAATATCCACCAGTTCTGGTTTCTGAGGGGGTCTCCTGGAACCAATGCCCATCAGATGCCAAGGAACAACTGTATTAAATATACATGTTTCTCAAGGCAAAAAGGATGGAGACAGCTGGAGAATGGTGACCAACAATGAGACTGACACAAATTTAGAATGATTTGAAAGTTGGACCTCCAATTGTGTTCTGAAGCAAGGCTGTTGCAGGGAAATAATAATGATGGTTCATTAAAAAGTACTTAAATATTTGGGCTAGGAAAATACAGGAAGAGTCATCATTTGATGTGCAAGCTTCCGTTAAATGGAGCTGCCCCTTATGCAATAGGATGAACTATTCTGTGGAATAACGCTGAGTCTGATCCTATTTGGACACATCTCAGATTGCTCTGTTTCCCATTCTTAGCATTTTTTTTGTTGTTGTTCCTACCAGAAAAATTCTGCTTGTCCTCACAGTCTTTAGCACAATGTCTCCTTTGACATTTTCTTTCAGATTTCATTCACTTCTCACAATAACACTGTCATAATTCTTCCATAGCTGAAAATCATTTTAGTTGCATTTCTGCTGAGTGTCTTCATTACTAAGTTTTACAGGATTTCATAGGTCCACAAGGACAAAGTACTATGAACTCCACAGAGTGTACTGTTATCTGCAAAATTAGACAAGGAGGTATCAGTTGACAGATAATAATAATGATAATGATGGTGCCTAGTTAGTTTTGTATTTATTCAATTATATTTTTAACTTCTCTGATGCTTTCCCATGTCTAATCTCTTTCAAGCCTTACAAAAATCCTGTAAGACCAGAAATCTATTATTATCTTCATGTCCTCTTAAATGAGAATATTGAAGTATTTTGAATTTCAGTGACCCACACTAAGGGAATAGGACAGTTGGGACTAGGGACAATGAGGTAGAGGTTGAAGGAAACTTTTGAAACAAGAAAGATATTCACAAATGCACGCACCCTTCTGAGTTCTCTAGATTATTGTGCAGTATTTGTATTTAAGATGGGTCAAGGGTATTGGACTTGAATTATCAAGCTTCCTGGAATGTGTCTAAAGGTCTTGGGCCTCCATAGGATAATACTCAAAGCAGTGAAAATGGAAATCTCACAGCTGGGAACTATTAAGAACAAAAGAAAAGGGAGTAGAATCAACTTTAAAATAATTTAGGTACATGTTAAGGATATTTTTGTATAAATCAACCAAAAAAAAAAAAAAAAAAAGAAGTCAAGTATAAACCTTAAACTCCTTGTAGAGAAGAATTTTCAGAATAAAACCATAAAATACTCTACCCTTTTGTATGCAGTGTTCTGAGGTGTTAAAACTAGATGCCTGCTGCTCTGTTAAGGTTGCTTTATTTTTTTACAACTAACTAAAATGCTGTAGGATTAGAGTTATTGCTCTTTAGATACTAAATAATGAACATCCCAGCAGGATAGTCTGTGAGTTACATATGATGGCATAACCATACATCAAAGCGATTCAAGTCAAGAAGCATGTATTACTTCCTGGGACAGAACACTCTCTTAAGATTACAGATAAAGAACATTCTCCGAAGCAAGGAATAAAAGCTCACTTGACTTTGAGCAACAGTAAACATTTTCTTTCAAGGATTTAAACATACCCTTGATCCTGTATCTTCCTTTCTCCTTTCATGGCTTTGATCTTTCCTATTATTATTATGTTTTTATTGAAGTAGCCTTCATTATTATTTTAATGTCTCTTAAGTATCCCTTAAGTGCCTGTGTACATATTTTAAGTTCCTCAACTTCTTCTGGGAAGAAGTTTGCTATGGATGTTTATTATAAATTGGTGAGATAAATAGTATATATGTCACCCAGTGAAAAATAATGACAGTTGTCACTCTCAAAATGGCATGGAATGAAGGAAGTATTGGAAGAAAGAAAGAACTACTCAAAATTTTTTATCTTAGGCTAAATTGAGAAATATTATTTTTCTCTAAGCAGATGATACACTTATTGGAAAAAGTGAGCATTCCCTGGTAACAAGCTTACTGATAAGCATTTGCTGGAGAGAGCATCCTGTTCCGATGATGGCTTCATTCAGTGACTGGATGGTATTTGAGATGGTAATATTATGCCACTGACCACAAGACTTGGCAGTTGATTCCAGGTGTAGTGTTGGGTTGTATTTAGTAAGCAAAGTCATACGCACTTTTAAATTCTTGTGAAAAATTTTCACTTACCATTTAAGTTACAAAAAACCATAATCAGTAAATGATTCTCTAAAAGAGTTAGTATAATATAAACAATACATTATAATCTGTCTGATTTGCAGTTTTCTCCTTCATTTTCTGAAGATGCTTCTGGAAGCAATAATGAAAACCCTCTCTCTATTACTTCTTTGCAACTGCACCTTAGCAGTAAGAGCAAAAGGGTGAATTTCCTGGTACTCCTATGTGACTTGAGAAACTGTGGAGAAAGTCTGGGGATGCTGGCTGCCCCCTGGGAGAGCATGATAGAATCCAGCTAATGTTTGCTGTGCTGCAGGCACGCATTTATCTCAGCAACAGGTGAGAAAAGCTCTCTTGTTACCTGTTCACCCAAGGATACTGAAGCTGAGAGTTGAGAGACCCCCAGTTCTTGTTTATAAATTCATAGGGCCTCAGCCAGTCCTACAAGCTTAAGAAAAGACAATAGAGTCTGTTATACAGAGTGAAATAAGTCAGAAAGAGAAAAACTAATTAACGCATACATATGGGATCTTGATAAAGGGTACTGATGGACCTCTTTGCAGGGAAGGAATGGAGATACAGACGTACAGAATGGACTTGTGGACACAGCAGGGGAAGGAGGGGGGAATTGAGAAAATAGCATTGACATATATACACTATCATGTGTAAAATAGATAAACGAGTGGGACGTTGTTGTATGGCACGGGGAGCCCAGCCTGGTGCTCTGCGAGATCCTAGAGGGGATGGTGGGAGGGGGCGCTCAAGAAGGAGGTGATACATGTATATAATTAAGGCTGATTCACATTGCTGCATGGCAGAAACCAACAAAACACAGTAAAGCAATTATCCTCTAATTAAAAATAAATTAAAAATTCTCAGCCAAATAAAAAATATTAGAAGCTTAAAAGTGCTGAAGAGCAGATCATCAGTAAATGGGAAGATGGAACAGTGGAAACTTTAAACCTTTTTGCTTTGTCCTCCAATACTAACAGGTGTTAGTATGTCTGGGCCATGGCCCTATATTTCTTAGCATAATTAACTTGAGGTCTAATCTCACTAGATACAAAGTACTCCACCAATATGGAAAACATCTGCAGGGGATAAATGGATGGATATAGAAGGAGGGTTTGTCATTGAAAATTCTTCCTACACCCTTTATACTTTTTGGTAAAGCTGCCTGTGAACCCACAATCACACACATCTTTGAAACTATTCAAGGCTTTCTGTTTGCTGCATATAAGCAGGGCCCAAAGCTTTAATGTTTGACTCAATCTTAGTCTATTCATGAATACTCAACACGACTGCAATAAATTATAAAGCCTCCGGGTTCATGTGAATGCATGCATCATAGGGTACCTTTTCTGACAGCAAAACCATGGTAGGTCTGTATTGAAGCACATTCTCTGTAGTGTGATTCCATTGAAAGTGAAAGAAGAGCTTGCAAAAGATGTAAGACTGTATATAATGATTGGCAGAGGTAACTAATATCAGTGAATTATATTCATTACACAGTATGCCTGTATATTACGTAGTTTGGTTTGGTTGGACATCATTACGCCTTTTCTTTCAAACTGTTCACACTCACAGTGTTTATTTCTAAGCCTCATCCATTAAGATGAGATCCCTGTCCGTGGTCAAACCCTCAAAAACTGTTGTCTTTAAAAAGTTGATTTGGAATACTTCTGGCCATAAACTTTAAATATTTCCCCCCAAAACTATTTGAGAAGCAAATGTGGTTTTAATTTTCTATAACAATTTACCTTTTAGATGTGCAAAATATTTCCTGTGGGTAGTTTATATTTCTATCCAGGTAAAGGAGGTTGCCTGTTGTTATGTCAAAAAATAAACTTTTTTAAAAAAGACCCTCTAGTGTTTGGAAATTATTCATTTGACCTTCAGTGACAAAGCTTATGCCTTGCAAATTGATTAATACAGATACAATATCAAATCATTTTTCATACAATTTTTTAATGTTTGTTAAGTGCTGGAGCAGTATGTAAACAGAGTATTTGGCATTTTTATTAGGCTGCGGAACTCAGTCATTTCCTTTGCAACAACATCTCATAAACTATTTTGACAGTCTAATAAACTATAAAAAGCTGTGGTAAAAACTGGCTCTGAATGTTATAACCGTACAAAATGGAAAGAGCAAGAGAAAACATCTATCACCAGGATTATTATCACTGTTGCTATGGTAACCTGGTTGCAATGGCAATATCTCCACGGTTCTGCTGTTTGTTATCATCTTTCTTGATTTTACATCATTGAAATTGTAGTAATTACACTGTGCCTGATGAAAAATGCATGCTGTCATGGCAACTAAGTCAAATATTCTTAATCATTTCACCTCTTCAATCTAAAATGTAATTGTTTGTCAGTAAAATAGGTTCTACAGAAGGCTTCTATGGACTTATGATTTCCTTAAGTGTTCTGCAAAAAATAGTGCTTTTAGGCTCAAGACCCTAAGCTAAACTAATAGCCTGAGATGGTAAACAATGACTCATTATAATAAGTAAGCAGCATTAATTGTGGAGTGTCTTAGACAGTGTGGTAAAATTATAAACCACAGTGACTCTAATATAGTACTTAAAATCAAAGACACAAGAGAACACTTTCAATCGTCTTAATATCTTCAGTAAATTATTTGCATCAGATGTTATGTTCATTTTGCTATGCCCCACTTATATTTATGAGTCAGTGTCTTCTGATGAATATACTTTAGAATGTTTTCTTTGCACTGTGCATAAATAAGGCACAAAGAAAGACTTCTTTATACAAATATGAAAAAAGTAAAGTATTAAGATATAAAATGGATGCCCTTCTCACTAGAGCAGTTGGTTACAATATAGGTCTGTCAGCTCTTCCTTAAACGAATACGTTTTGTGTAGTATTTTCAGAAGAACATGATTTGGGGGGGTCATATCTATCTATGTATCTGAGTCATATGCATGTTCTATTAGACGAAAATGGAACAATCAATAGGCAACATTGTGCTGTAAAATGCCAAATAGATCCTCCTGAGTGGGAATCCAAAAATAAGCTATGAGATTTCAATAATAACATGGAAACTATAGTATATATTTTTATAATTACCTATGCTATTTCCTCAGAAACATGGAGTTTTTGCTTGAATAGGAAAATTGAGTTAAAACATGCTTTTTTAAAATAATAGCAGAGTTTTTATAGCTCAGTTCATATTTCTCTTGTTTAATTTTTGATGTAATGATGCTATAAATGAGAGCAGAAAAATATTATTGCAAGTTTTTTCAAGAATTTATGAGTAGTATAGTTATCTTTATTTGTATTTTACTGCATGTACTTTATATCTGGAACACAGAATGAGTTAAATGTTATATCCTCTGGGTTTTAGATTCGTGGGAAAACTTAATTGCAAATAGAAAATTATACATTTCCATTTCAAACACAGCTAATCATTATTCTTCCCTCTATATACCTATTTTTCTCCTTTTTGTTAGCATGTCATTACTTTTACAGGGCAAACAGATACTAGCTAACTGTAATATGATTAATCCATTTCTGCCAAAAGCAGAAGATGTCTTTGCTATTGTAAAGTTCGATTTTTATCAACACTGGGGAAGGGAAAGAGAAATGAAGTGCAAGCATGCATTTTCAGAGCTCAAGTACCAATGTATTTATAAAAATAACAGTAATTTGATTGTGATGGTGATGGTTTGCTTCATCTTTAATGGATTTAATCATAAAATTGCTTTAAGACTTATTCACTGCTTCTACATGAAAACAAAATATTACCCAAATAAAATGAATATAAAACACTGCTATGGAAAAAGACTTGTTATTAATAGTAAGTTAGGAAAGTCTTTTCATGAAAATATCAGAAAAACACATTTGAAAAATAGACTGAACTTGTTACTCAAACCTGATATAAGTTAAAAAATTATGCTGCCAGTCACTATTAACATGCATTATACAAATAAAAAACAAGCAATGAGCTTAGCAGCTTTTAAGGAAGTTGAATAACATTATCAAAACCCTTGGAGTTGTTTAGAATTAGAAATGAATAAAGATGTCATGTGAATAACTATCTTCAATGTAAAGACACTAAAACTGCAATGTAACTAGGAAGGTAATCTTTGTTTGAGAATCCTAGTATTGATAATATTTTTAATGCTGCAATCAGTTTCCCCAAACCACTGATTAATTTCCAGCTTCCTCAAGAATATGTATATGGGTGGATGTGTGTTTTCACTAAAGTAGCAGTCACAGTTGCAGCCAGATCTCCTGTTCCCTCCTCTTGACTCCCCACCCTAGGATGATTAATATTGGACTTAAAGATTGTTTTTTATATATGAATATATATACAAATATTTATAATATATATAATATTGCAATACATGAACACACACACACATATATATGTATGAAAAAAGTTCATGGCTTAGTATGATTAATACTAGACTTAAACACGTGAAAAGATGCTCAATATCACTCATTATCAGAGAAATGCAAATCAAAACCTCAATGAGGTATCTCACACCAGTCAGAATGGCCGCCATCAAAAAGTCTGCAAGCAATAAATGCTGGAGAGGGTGTGGAGAAAAGGGAACCCTCTTACACTGTTGGTGGGAAACAAACTAGTACAACCACTAGGGAGAACAGTATGGAGATTCCTTAGAAAACTGGAAATAAAACTACCATATAACCCAACAATCCCACTGCTGGGCATACACACTGAGGAAACCAGAATTGAAAGAGACACATGTACCTCAAAGGTCACTGCAGCACTATTTACAGTAGCCAGGACATGGAAGCAACCTAGATGTCCATCAGCAGATGAATGGGTGTGGAAATTGTGATACATATACACAATGGAAAATTACGCTGGTATAAAAAAGAATGTGTTTGAGTCAGTTCTAATGAGGTGGATGAAACTGGAGCCTATTATATAGATTGAAGTAAGCCAGAAAGAGAAAAACAAATACTATATATTAATGAATGTATATGGAATTTAGAAAGACGGTAATGATAACCCTACATGCAGAGCAGCAAACGAAACACTGATGTAAAGAACAGACTTTTGTACTCTGTGGGAGAGGAGACAGTGGGATGATTTGAGAGAATAGCATTGAAACATATGCATTACCACATGTAAAATAGGTGACCAGTGAAAGTTTGATACATGAAGCAGGGCACCCGAAGGCAGTGCTCTGGGACAACCCAGAGGGGTAGGGTAAGAAGGGAGATACACATGTATACCCATGGCTGATTCATGTTGATATATGGCAAAAACCATCACAAGATTGTAATTATCCTCCAATTAAAATGTCAATTAATTTTTTATAAAAGATTATATATATATATATATATGCATATTTTTATATATGGGCTTCCCAGGTGGCTCAGTGGTAAAGAATCTGCCTGCAAATGCAGGAGACGTGGGTTTGATCCTTGGGTCGGGAAGATCCCTTGGAGGAAGAAGTGGCAAGCTACTACAATATTCTTGCCTGGAGGATCCCATGGACAGAGGAGCCTGGTGGGCTACACAGTCTGTGGAGTCACAAACAGTCCAACACAACTGAGTGAGTGAGCTCACACACGTTTTTACATATAATATTTTTATTTAAAAATATATATATGCACATATGAAAAAAAAAGTTCATGGCTCTGTATTAACTTAACGTCTTTCTCTGGTTTCTTTCAGCATGAGCCTGCCCCTATCAACACTTCATTTTCTATTCTCTAGTTAAAATTCCCACCAGAAATAGATTGGTTTTTCTCATTATCATCTGGACCTGATTTCCATTTCAGTCCACTCCCTGACGGCTCCACCTGGCAAAGACTCAGCACCCTTGTTCCTGGGACACTGTGCCTCCTACCCACTCAACTCTGTCCAGGTGAGGATGGGACCATGGCCAGAGCAGGACAGCACGGGGCTGACCCCTTGGCAGGAAACTGAACTTTCATCTTGCCACCAAATACAGACTGTGCACCACTGTGGTACCATTTTGAGGCACTTGGGGTCTTGTTTCCTCCCGCAATCTCTGCATATTTGGAGTGGCTTTCCTTTGAAGGAGCTGTCACGTGGCAGACACTCTTATTAACATTATGAATCGGCTTCCTAACGGTGTGGACCAACTCAGTTAGAATTGACACATCACACTGTAAACTCTGGGGTGGTCTAATTGCGTTAGTGATCATCATTTTTTTTAAATTTATTTATTTTAATTGGAGTCTAATTACTTTACAATAGTGTAGTGGTTTGGGCATACATTGACAGGAATCAGCCATGGGTGTACATGTGTTCTCCATCCTGAATCCCCCCTCCCACCTCCCTCCCCATCCCATCCTTCAGGGTCATCCCAGTGCACCAGCCCTGAGCACCCTGTCTCATGCATCCAACTGTCCATCAGCAGATGAATGGATAGGAAAGCTGTGGTACATACACACAATGGACTATTACTCAGCCATTAAAAAGAATACATTTGAATCAGTTCTAACGAGGTGAATTAAATTGGAGCCTATTATACAGAGTGAAATAAGCCAGAAAGAAGAATACCAATACAGTATACTAATGCATATATATGGAATTTAGAAAGATGGTAATGATAACCCTATATGCGAGAGAGCAAAAGAGACAGAGATGATCATTATTTTTTTAAAAAGACTTATTTATTTTTGGCTGTGCTGGGTCTTCATTGCTCTGCATGGGCTTTCCCTAGTTGAGGTGCAAGAGCTTCTCATCGTGGTGCCTTCTATTGTTGCAGAACACGGGCTCAGTAGTTGTGGTTTGTTGGCCCTAGAGTGTGCAGGCTTCAGTAGTTGTGGCACACAGGCTTAGTTGCTCTGAGTCATGTGGGATCTTCCCAGACCAGGAATTGAACCAGTGTCCCCTGCATTGGCAGATGCATTCTTAGCCACTGAACCACCAGGGAAACCCATGAGCGATCTTTATTATTTAATCCACTTTGTCCTCCCCTTCAGGAAATATTCTCCTCCATTGTTCTCACTGTCAGTTGGGAGCTCAGAGAATTCAAGTTAATTTAAAGATTAGACTAAGTAAAACATAATTAGGAAGGTAAATGTTCAGGGGAAAGATGGCAGAGAAAACACGTTCCAAGCATAAATACAAAAGATGCTTGGGTGTCTGCCATTTTGACATGATCTGTGTCACTGTTACCATTCTTTGGCATGAATAATCTGAAACTGATGAAAGTTACCCAAGAAGTAAAACTGTGTAGATGGAAAGCTAAGAAATTAGGAACATTAGAAACAAATTCCAAAGGCTTCCCTGCATAAATTTGATTTAGAAATAGAAGTTAAGTAAGGTTTTTAGCTTTGTGTTAAACAGACACATTTGACTAAGTAAATATTCTTCTGAAAGTATAGATATACCCTAAATTTCAGCTGCATCTCAGTCCTGGAATGTTTCCAAGTGTTTCTTAAAATACACAAAAGCAGCAACAGCAGCAAGACAGAATATTTTGAACCTAAATAATTTATATCCTGTTGCTCAATCTGTGTGTGTGTGTATGTGTTAACAACTTTTACATGATGATAAATTTCAGGTATTTTTTAAATTAATTAGAAGTCTCTGATACCTAGAGAAAAGTCCTAAAGATAAAATTTTCTCTTCATAAACTCCAGGGGAGCTCCTTCAGATTTCTGATTGGCCAATATTTTTATTGCTTATCATTTTCCCATAACACAGACTTTAAATTAGTCAGAATTAAAGAGTTCCACTTTGGAAAGTGTTTTTGTATCTGGAAATCAGGTTATTCACATTCTTATGAAATCTTCTCAAAAAGCTAAAGATATAGAAGCTTGAAAAAAAGCATATGCCTCTGTGACTCACACGTTAAATATTAAGTATTTCTTACAGCCTCCAAGGCAAAAATACTATTAAGGTATTGAAAATCTGAGCAACCTTTCTGGGCCACATTTAAACTTCATTGATGGAGCTCTTAGGTCAGAATGAAACTTCCAGTTTCAGTAATGTGAATTTCAGCTCATTGTATAACCTTCTGAGAACTGCCTGAAGGCTCAGACCAATAATACTTTTAATAAATGACAAGCTTTTTAAATATGTGGATTCAGTCTGGCATTTGCACTAAGAACGTTTGAAAAATCAAAATCTCATACTTTTTTCATTCATTGTCTACTGTATTTAGATCTTGGAGTCTCTAATAACTAAGAAACTATTCTGTGACTTTAAAAATGTATACATTTAGAAGTTTTTGTTCTCTTTTATATGTAAAAAATTTCTAAATCACAATGTAAATATGCAAGCCAAGTCAATGTTAGCACATTTATCATTTCTATCATTTCTAATTTCTAATTACTAATTTCTATTAGTATCATTTCTAATCAATTTCCATGTTTTGCCGCTAAATGGAGCTAAAACTGTCAGGTCATTCAGTTTTTATCAATGAAACACACATGGCTTCTTTCAGTAACAGTATCAGGTAAATGAGAGGATTAATTTTCATGGTATCATAGTTCACTTTCTAACAACATCGGGCAACATAACTTGAGGGTATTATACAAATAATGAATCAGAGAAGGACTTGAAAATTAAAGCTAAAAACCAAGAGAAGCAAATCTATGTTAGCTGTCTTCTACTGCATTTTTGTTAGAGGAATATTAAATATAGTGGATTTCCTATTCTTGTTAGCTACCTGATAAATGGAAGATCAAAGTCAGAATCTCAAAATTAGTACAATATATATGGCCAATGGGTACATGAAAAAATTACTCAGCATCTCCAGTCATCAAGGAAACACAAACCAAAACCATAATGAGGTGTCCCTTCATACCCGTCAAAATGGCTATTAGATAATAAATAGATAACAAGTGTTGGTAAAAATGTGAAAGAAAAGAATCCCTCATTCACTGTTAGTGAGAATGTAAATTGGTGTAGCTACTATAGAAAATGGTACAAAGGCTCCTCAAAAAATAAAAAAAATAGAACTACCATATGATACAGCAATTCCACTTCTGGGTATTAGTGAAGAAAACACTAATTCAAAGAAGTTTTTGCACCTTTATGTTCCTTGTATTATTACTTACAATAGCCAATATATGGAGGCAATCTGTACGCATCAATAGATGAATGGATAGAGAAGATGTTGTATATATACAATTAAATACTACTCAGTCATAAAAAAAGAATAATACCTTGTCATCTGTGAAAACATGGATGAACCCAAGGGGTATTTTGCTTAGTGAGGTAAGTTTGGCAGCAAGAGACAAATACGCATGATTTCACTTAAACATGAAATTTTAAAACAAAGTGAAACAAGCAAAACGGAGAGTCATAGGGAGAGAATAAACTAGTGTTTGCCAGGGAGAAAGAGGGTGAAGGAATGGAAGAAATAGAAGAAGGGGATTAAGAGGCAAAAAACTTCCAGTTTTAAAATAAGTAAGCCATAGGAATGCAATATATAGAATAGGGATATAGTCAATAATATTGTGGTAACTTTAAATTATGATGGGTGGTAACACCTTATCATGGTGATCATCTCATAATGTATAAATATATAAATGTCAAATCACTATATTGTACACCTGAAACTGATACAGTATTTCTGTCCATTATACTTTGACTAAAAAGAATCTCAAAACTAGGGCATGAATGAAGACGACAGAGAGGCACAATGAAAATACTTTCTTAAAAATCAAAACTTCATGTCTCTGATTCATGAAATCGCCTTCTTAAAGAAAAATTCTACCAGATCAATGATTTAAATCCTATCCAGGTCATGAGTGAACTAAAATTTATTGTGGGTTGATATCATAGGATATAGGGCTTCCCTGGTGGCTCAGATGGTAAAGAATCCACTTGCAGTGTGGGACACCGGGGTTCTATCCCCGGATTGAGAAGATCCTCTGGAGAAGGGAATGACTACCCACTCCAGTATTCTTGCCTGGAGAGTTTCATGGACAGAGGAGCCTGGCAGGCTACAGTCCATGGGGTTACAAAGAGTCCAACGTGACTGTGTGACTAACTGATCATAGGATACATACTTATTTAAAAAAAAAAAACTTTATATCAAAGTTTTATTTTTATAATATCCTTTATTGAGATATAATTCACAAAATGTAGTTTACCCACTTAAAGTGCAAATTCAATGGTTTTTTAGTATAGTCACAGAGTTGTGCGACCATCACCACATTTAATTTTACTTTTTTAATTTATTTATTTTTAATTAGAGGATAATTGCTTTACTATATTCTGTTGGTTTCTGCCATATATTAACACAGGTTATACATATGTTCTCTTCCCATACTTTTGGATTCTGTGTATCTGTATGCTAAATTGCTTCGGCCGTGTCTGACTCTTTGCGAACCTATGGACTGTAGCCCGCCAGGCTCCTCTGTCCATGGGATTGTCCAGGCAAGAAAACTGGAGTGGGTTGCAATGTCTTCCTCCAGAGAAACTTTCTGACCCACGGATCGAACCCATGTCTCTTATATCTTCTGTATTGGCAGGCAGATTCTTTACCATTAGAGCCACTTGGAAGCCCATACTTTTGCATTAGGTCCTCCATTTAACTGTTAAGAAACAGAAACTCAGAGTCCTGAGTGTCACCCTAAGATCTTCAGAGGAAAACCAAGGAAGGGATATGGAAGCAACAGTTCTCTTGGAAGATTATATATTCCTAAACTCCAGGAGAAATATTCAGGTATTACCATTTTTTCTGCAATCAGTGAAATGTTTCAGTTTTAAGTGACTAACAACACAACCCAAGCTAGCTCCAGTGGAAAAAGGAATTAGTTGTTAGGTTTCAAGCAGGGCTGACTTCAGGGCTCAAGGCTGGGTGCAGCCTAGATTTCTCTCACCTGACTTTAGTTTCAACCTTGCCTAGTGGCAAGATAAGTCCCAGCTTTAGCTTCATTTTTTTTTTTTTTTTTTTTTTTTCAGTTTCAACTCCAGCAGGAAAGAGTGGAACTTCCAGCTCCTAGAGTGGAAACTCTGGAAAAAAGCCCTGAGTTTCATTCCTCTGGTCCTACTGCAGGTGCTTCCATTCCTGGGGTGTCTGAGGGATGGGGGAGAGAGGAAGACTCTCTATCCTGACTTTGGCCTGGATTATGTGCTCTACTGAGGCTTCCCTGGTGGCTAAGTCAATAAAGAATCCACCTGCAGTCCAGGAGACTACGGTTCAATCCCTGGATCAGGAAGATCCCCTGGAGAAGGAAATGGCAATCCACTCCAGTTTCCTTGCCTGGGAAATGCCATGAACAGAGGAGCCTGGTGGCCTGCAGTCCATGGATTGCAAGAGTCATACGTGACTTGGTGACTAAATCACCAATACCAAGTACTCTACTTCTGAATTCAGACTGATGCATCTCCACCCTAGACATGGGCCTCAAAAGTATAGGAAGCATGGATCCCCAAATGGAAACCAAGGTAAATGGCTGGAAGAAATAAAAGTACATGTGAGGTAGGCAGTCAACACAGAGCCACTACATTGTCAATGAACCATTTCCATATCACTTGAAAATGATCACACTTGCCTACTTTTTTAATTCCTTGTTTTCTACAACACAGGGAATTCCCTCTCAGTAAACCACTAACTCTTGTCTCATGATTGCATTCAGGGAGTGATGTTTGGCACCATAATCTGTGGTTTAATATAGCAAGTTAACTATAGCAGGAGGGTCCACAGTTGTGACACCAGATAAGGGAAAGGTAACGTGCCTGACAACCCCTGGGTGTGTAGGATTCTCAAAGGTAATAATAATAGAAGGGCTGTGAGTAGCTTCAAATTACTTTTTCTTTCTAATTGGCAATTAGTTCTAATTAACTTTTAATTAATATTCAATGTTTTCTTTAACAAATGGAACCCCGATGAGATCACATCTGTTAATACCACTCCATTTCTATTTTGGTAGTCTACAGTTTTCCATTATGATTAGAGCAAAGTGCAACTTCAGACAAAAAAAGTGATCACCTTTTAGCTAGGAGGAAAAGGTGGTCTGCTTTAAAGTCACTGTGCTTTAAATGTGATTTTGGCAAAAAAAAAAAAAAATAAGACTATGAAATTGGATTTTGTTCTACAATCTTAAGAGATAGGATCAGGAATTAGAAGTCACAGCCAGCCACTTGTCTGTGGCCTCGGTGAAAATTCTTTTCAAGAATTGCAAGCTGTATAAAAATCCCCCTTTTATCTGTGATGGACACAAAGCACAAGGTAATACACAGAAAAATGCATAAAGGTCTCTTCCAGCTGAAACTTGAAGTTCAGAGAGAATTGTTATGCAATTATATACAACCAGTATTACTAGAAGAAACAAAAGGAGAAAAACCTGTAGGTATCTTACTTTAGAGAAAGTTGACCCTTGAAGAAAAAAGCTCGGCTATATTTTTCTGAAGCTTAGTTCTCTTAGCTTTCCAAAGTTCTATTGCTTTCAGCATGCTGACATCATTCTAACAAATTTTTTTGTTTCATTCTTCAGGTTTTTAGTCCAGCTAGCATTTGGGTTTGTGCCTTATATAATCTGTCTTTGTAGCTGTTTTGTGTGTGCATGAAGGATTTTAGAAAATGCGTAGATGTGTGTCCTCTCCAATTATCTCAATTTTACCTTTGCTGATTAGAATAATTTTTCAAATATGCTTCCATGGCTGCTCAATGTTAAATAAAACTGGAGCCCTTGTTCATCATGCTGTGTGGATTAAGGAAAATAACTTTAGTCCATCAATTCATTTCTCAATTTCAAGCAGAAGTCAGAGTGGGCAACCACAGACGCTTCTGGCTAATTTTTGGTTTGAACATCCAATTTCATTCTCCTTGATGAGAGGCCAAAATTCAAAACTTTGGTTTAAAGAAACAAAATTCAAGTGGGCTGACTATTCCTCTTAACATTGGCTACAGAAATGAGGTTTAAGGAACTGGTTTGTTTGAAAGAAAGCTTGGCCCTTGTAGAGTAATAATTAAGATGGTTATAGGGTAAAAGGGTTGCAGTTTGTTATTTTCTACTTGAAAATGAAAATAATTTGCCAAACCCCAAATTCTCTTTTCTACGTTTATCTTCTGTTGCCCAAGATACTTTGGAAATGTGAATAAAGTTTTCTGTAGCAAACCAACTGCCATAGTTATAATAAACAGATGAAACCTTATTTCTTAACAAAGTTAATATTTGATGATTTCTTAGGAATTGAGCCTTCTTCTTGAATACATATTTTTAGGACAGTACATTGTGTAGAGGAACATCATGTACTATGAGAGATATGTTTTGATAAGATATTTGATAAAATAACAACACGCAATTCTTAATAAATTTTCTTGAACTTTACTAAACATTGAAATTATTATTTTTATTATTTTGGACAGGGGACTTATGAAGAAATAAAGGGATATGACCAAGAATAAATCACGTCTAGATTCTATTTATGCCATAACTTTCATTCTTCCAAACACTTAGGTTCAAATTAAATGCTAAATTCTGATTTTCTGTTGATGAGATTCTCAATGATGATTCTTCCTGCATCTTAGGTTGAAATTTTCAAACAGCATTAAAAAAAAACACCTCTCTTTTCTTTAATATCTAAGAAGATAGCTGAGGTTTTCAGCATTGTTCCCTTATAACAAATGGATCTGAATCTGCTATTGTTAATAACTTGATGAATATTGATTTTTAATACTTTCTGAGTGACCCATAAAGAGGATGTTGACATAATTATATAACATTTTAAGGATACTTTTAAAATACTTTACAATAGTACATATAGACTTTACTACAAGTAAAGATACAAAGATGAGTTCTTATGAAATATATACAGTAGAAAATATTTACACATTGAACATATTCTTTGCAAACTTTAAAATCCCCAGTATTATCAGATACTGGCTAAAAATAATCAGCTAGGGAAGAAAAAAAATTTTTTTATTAACTGCTTAACCAAAATGCATTTTAACTATGATCACAGTGAAATTCAAAAGTCAAAAGAAAATGCAACACCAGAGAAAATTCAAACCATTCTTAAAAATTCAAAATAAATATCAAAACTTATACAAATTCTAAATAAAATAAAGTTTAAAAAGTCAAAAGAAATTCAAAAGAAAACTCATTCACTTTTTTCTAATAATATCACTTTAGGGGGCTCTTCCAATAGAAATAATCAAACTGAAATAAAATCCCAGAAGATGTTCAATGCAGAGAAATCTACAATAGCAACAAGTGGAAATGATCCAACTAAAAAGTTAACCTGTGACATCTAATTACAGCGAATTGTTATGAACGTAGTAAAATGCCTAAACTACTCAAAAATTGTCTGAACCCTATATTATTATATATTACATGTGGACAAAAAGACTTAGGTCGATCAATTTAAGTGTAAATAAAAATTTTTAGGAAAAATTGTAGGTTCATGTCTCTTTTTTTAAAGTATCATTTTGTCTTAAAGTCTTACTTCCTTAAGAATGCAAAATTTGAACAATTAATTTTATTGATAATATTTAGTATGGTGCAGCAGGCATTTCTGTGTTGTCTAGCAATCATGGAACTTCTGAAATTCACAATAATGTAATTTAAAGTTACTTGATACTCCATAAACTCATTGATGAAGCAATCATTTGTAACATGCAAAAATATATTTTACCTGTGAAATAATATTATTAATACTTATAAATATTGGACTATTACCATGAAAAGTAATAGAAAGAACATTGTTGTAAAAGTGACTAAAACAGACTTTAAGAGGGAAAATCTTTTTCCTTAACGTTGGGGAGTGTAATTTCATTGGTTGGATGGAAACTTCTATGACAAAATGACAACTCTGAAGGAAACTTTTGGAATCCCTTAGGGGGGTTAATTTTTTATTTTTAAAAATATGTTTCCCTGTTGATTAATATAAACATATGCTAAACATGCTGTGTAATTCAGAATAAGCTTAACTAGGTACTTTACCTGGGATGGAGTTTATAAAAGTTTTCAATATCAGCATCTGTCATGATTGCTTTTATTTTCCAGGTTCGGTGTTTCTCCAGTTCAGCAGTTTTGTTTGAGGAGTTAGCAGAGAGGCAATGTGAGACTTGTCTTTGTTTGAAAGATACAATAAATTGAGCATTTTAGATTCAAAAAGTTCCTCTCCCACCCTCAAAACATGCCAGAGCACCTGTCCTTGAGAAAAGACTTGCCTAGGGATCATGTATCATTTTCCGATTATTTTTGCTTTCAGTTCTTTACATGTTAAGCATGATTTTTCTTTTGCAAACAACCCTCTATTATGTGATCAGAAAAACTGGGAAATATCCTATGATGCCCTTTGCATGTAGGCTCTAAAAAGAAATTATATAAATGAACTTATTTATAAAGCAGAAACAGACTCAGACATAGAAAATGAACTTATGATTGCTGGGGAGAAGGTTGAGGGGGAAAGGATAACTAGGGAGTTTGTGATGACATGTACACTATGCTATATTTAAAATGGATAATCAGCAAGAATCTACTATATAGCACAAGGAACTCTGCTCAATGTTATATGGCAGCCAGAATGAGAGGTGAGTTTAGGGTAAAATGGATACTTGTATACATATGGCTTGGTCACTTTGTTAATTGGTTATACACGCTAGTAAAGTAATGCTCAAAATTCTCCAAGCCAGCTTCAACAATACGTTAACCGTGAACTGATGTTCAAGCTGGTTTTATAAAAGGCAGAGGAACCAGAGTTCAAATCGCTAACATCCACTGGATCATCAAAAAAGCAAGAGAGTTCCAGAAAAACATCTATTTCTGCTTTATTGACTATGCCAAAGCCTTTGACTGTGTGGATCACAACAAACTGTGGAAGATTCTTCAAGAGATGGGAATACCAGACCACCTGACCTGCCTCTTGAGAAATCTGTATTCAGGTCAGGAAGCAACAGTTAAAACTGGACATGGAGCAACAGACTGGTTCCAAATAGGAAAAGGAGTACGTCAAGGCTGTATATTGTCACCCTGCTCATTTAACTTATACGCAGAGTACATCATGAGAAACGCTGGGCTGGGAGAAGCACAAGCTCGAATCAAGATTGCTGGGAGAAATATCAGTAACCTCAGATATGCAGATGACATCACCCTTATGGCAGAAAGTGAAGAGGAACTAAAGAGCCTCTTGATGAAAGTGAAAGAGCAGAGTGAAAAAGTTGGTTTAAAGCTCAGCACTCAGAAAACTAAGATCATGGCATCTGGTCCCATCACTACATGGCAAATAGATGGAGAAACAGTGGAAACAGTGACAGACTTTATTTTGGGGGGCTCCAAAATCACTGCAGATGGTGATTACAGCCATGAAATTAAAAGGCGCTTACTCCTTGGAGTTATGACCAACCTAGACAGCATATTTAAAAACAGAGACATTACTTTGCCAACAAAGGTCCATCTAGTCAGGGCTATGGTTTTTCCAGTGGTCATGTATGGATGTGAGAGTTGGACTGTAAGGAAAGTTGAGTGCCGAAGAATTGATGCTTTTGAACTGTGGTTTTGGAGAAGACTCTTGAGAGTCCCCTGGACTGCAAGGAGATCAAACCAGTCAATCCTAAAGGAAATCAACCCTGAATATTCATTGGAAGGACTGATGCTGAGCTGAAACTCCAATAATTTGGCCACCTGATGCGAAAAACTGACTCATTGGAAAAGACCCTGATGCTGGGAAAGATTGAAGGTGGGAGGAGAAGGGGACGGCCCAGGATTAGATGATTGGATGGCATCACCAACTCAGTGGACGTGAGTTTGAGCAATCTCCGGGAGTTGGTGATGGACAGGGAAGCCTGGAGTCCTGCAGTCCATGGGGTCGCAAAGAGTCAGACACAAATGAGCGACTGAACTGAACTGAATGCCAGTATAAAGTAAAAAGGTAAAAAAACAAAAAGTTGGGATGCAAGGTTAACTTTTCAGGGATAATTATATTTTGTAATTGAAGGGGAACTGTACTACAAGTTGTATAGCCTGGATTTTTTCAGATTTTTTTTGGTTAAATAGAGATGAACTGTTGGTAAGATGATATTCAGTGTCATTTGCCCTCGTTCATGCTCTTTAAATATAAGATGCTATATTCACTGGATTAAAATAAAACTGTATATTATTCTGGTTAATAGACCACCTGCTATAACACAAACTTAAAAACCAGGATTTCTTGTTCCTGATTGGCCACTGAGTAAATAAAAAGGCAACTCTTTAAATTAGACTGATTAAGAGAAACATTCCTTCAAATTTCCAATGTGAGCATGAGTTTTAGGGTCCCCTCAGCAAGGCAAATAAGGACTTTTATTTATGTTCATTAAAACACTGTGTCACTCTGCAGTGTTAGTTATATATGTTTGCAAATGGATTTTAAAAGATACAAATGTGAGGTTTGTTAAACTCCTTGAAATACCATATTTTAGAAAAGGGTATAAGGACTGATAATTTCAAAATTGTCCAAAAAAGCATTGCTTCCTAAAGGAACTGTTGAGGGGAGATGGCTTTAGCCAAAGTAGGTTGTTTTCATGGTTGTTGATTTGATGATTCTCCTTGTCACTCTAGCAACTACTGGTTTTTATGGTTTTCTTCACATTTGATATACACACATATGTAGATATCACAGGCAGAGACACTTGAAATTGGAAAATCAGAAGCTCAGGAAGAAAGAGATCCCATCCAGATTACTTCTGGACAAAGTTCGCACTCTGTAACACCTTACTGCCCTCATCAATAAGATAAAATATAAAGTAAAACAAGATGAAATAAAGCAATGCAATCCTTTAAAACTGAAAAAGGAACTAAATATATTTCAAAACTTCATTTTGCCCTTTATGTTTTCATTTTTAGTGAAAAACCTTGCATAAACAACAAGCAGAAAAGTGATAGCACTATATCTACATCTTATCTTCCTTATCCCTTAAGTCTATAAGAATTCTTTCAAATAACATTTTAATGAGCAGTCCTGTACCTCCACACCTGAAGAAAGAGCTGGCAATCATAGGGAACCTGTTTCGTTATCTAAGATGAAAGAGGACGTCGTTCTTTTCCCCTCAAAATAAAATATCTACCTTGTTGATCATTACATGGGTTTGAAGCCAAGATAGAGTCATACTGTAAAAGTCAGAAAAAGAAAAGACATTTAGGGCTTTTCCTTAGGGGATTTTCCTGTTGAGTTGGTCTCTATCTTCATTTGTCCTCAAATGAAATAACATTCGTGGTCTCCATCAGGTACCTAGTTCACAATCCAATAGATGACTCTGCCAGTAGCTTTGTCTGATGGCCTGAGATTCATTTTTCTCTAACCTTGACTCACTACCTTCACTCTTCTTGTGTGGATTAATTCTGGGTGCCGCTGCTGAAGCCCAGAAGGGCATCTTCAGGCTAGATTTCTTTTTTCTCCAAGGTCCTATCAACAAGTGTCATCTTGGCCAGCCTTTGGAAATATCACAGGGCTCATTAACGTGGACAAGGAATGTGCATCCATAGATCTCGATGATCTACTTTGGGATTAGATTATTCCTTTTCTGTACAAGACAGATTTATAGTCTGTTATGGGAAAAATGTTTTGCTAGATCTTTTATCATAATATTTTGACCTACTACTTTAGCATTTGTCTCCAGGCATAGCCTTGAGTTCCACTGAGGTAAATGGGCAAAGGAAATCTTAATATCTTCCCTTGTAAGCTCTGAGTGACTGCGGGATGGTGTGTTGAGACCCCCAATATAAATCATTGTTATCCCACTGGAGTTACTGTGACAACAAGAAGAAAGAGGCTATCATTACTCCACAATGGAATATTCCTTTTGTGTGTATGTGTGTGTAAATTATAAATATTACTTTTTCTCACCACCTTCAGTTTTTAAAATGTGGTTTCACATTTCATTTAATGCTAAATGGTTCATTACATAGAGTAGCAACTCAGTTCTCTTATTACGGTGTTATCTTTCACTTTGTCAAAATATGTCTACTTGATAAGAAATCTGACAGAAGTTGCTTATGATGGGATCACTAACAGCCATCAGTTTCTCTCTAGCAAATGAAACTGTAACCATGGTGACGGCCTTTTTTTGCCAGAATGAAAATGAGACAGCACTCTGCTGCAGCCATTAGCAGAATACACAAATGTCCCTCAAGGCAAACATCTAAAGCAAATGGACTGCAAAGGAAGGAGCACTAATTTCTATTTATTTAGGATTTGTAAACCTAGCAGAGCAAGATATTAACAAAGGAACAAACAAAGAAAGCTTTAAAAATCCCTGCTGTTTGTGTTTTCCTTTTGGTTTATGAAACTCCTTGCTTCAAATCTAAAATACTCCAGTCTGATTTCCCTTCTCTAGTATTGAATAATACCAACAACATGCTTTTCCTCCACCCCCGGCTAGTTCCTGGGTTTTCATTCCCCTTTGCATAAAGGGGAAAAGAGAACTTAATCAATCAAGTTGAAAAAGTACTTTAAATGATAAGGAGTTTCATCCTATATCTTTTAAATGTGTGTTTTAGGGAAAACTATCAAAAACGAAATACAAGATGTCCTTTTTCATATACTTTAATTTTCAAAGAGGCATGTTCGTTCTGATAAGGTGCATAGAAGCTGATAATAAGTCTATTCTAACACTATCAGCAATCAGCCACGGCTGTCAAAGACCTTTCAAGGGTCAGATCCTTCTCACTGTCTTCTTATTCACCATTAGATCCATCTCACCAGAAACTACTTAGCACATGCAGATCTTCTCTTGACAGACGTGGTTTAGGTGGAATTTCTTTAGCCATCTATGATACGAGAAAATGATTTTTTAAAAAAACTCTCACATGAAAACCAAAATATTAGTTTGAATAGTTTCTAGGTCTCTGTCTCTTTCTTTTTTCATCCTCTTTCTCATGTCTTTTTCTGTCCCTTTCCCTCCTCCCTCCCTCCTTTCCTCTTCAACTAGTATTAGTTATTAAGCAAAAATATTTTTTTTCCAGGGACTGATCCAGTTTATTTGCTGTGAATGTCTATTTAACTTTTAATTTATATTTTGATCTAAAGAGTAACTGCCTTAAGTATACTCTAGGAAGCTTACTAGAAGCTTCTTGAAGCTCTGTGTGTGGACATAGCATTTTGGAATACTTGCTGCCACCCCTAAAAAGCATACAAATATCAGGTTAGGGCAATGAGATTTTGCCCAGCATCTTATTCAGAAGATTTGTGTTAGGAGAAACCCAGTAAGGGGAGTCAGTCTAAAAATCTGAGGTTGTATTTGTACAACAACCTGTGGAATTTGTCTGTCACTGCAGTGTATCTACTCTGCCTAGCCATCTCTCGAATTTGTTTTTTTAATCCCGGTTGTTTACTGGGCAGATATCAAAGATCTGTACATTTTTTTTCTTGACAGCTTGAAGGATCTTCCTCAAAGTTCTGTGAATTGAAGCCGAGTTGTGGTGGACATAGAAACTTTCCTCTGGATAGTCACTGATGGAGTAACAAGAAAGGGGGTTGTTGTTCACTCAGTTGTGTCCAACTCTTTACTCTTTGCAACCCCATGGACTGCAGCACACCAGGCTTCCCTGTCCTTCACTATCTCTTGGAGTTTGTTCAAATTCATGTCCATTGAGTTAGTGATGCCATCCAACCATCTCATTATCTGTCATTCCTTCCTTCTTTTGCCCTCAATCTTTCCCAGCATCGGGGTCTTTTCCAGTGCATCAACTCTTTGCATCAGGTCGCCAAAGTATTGGAGCTTCAGCTTCAGCATCAGCCCTTCCAATGAATATTCAAGGTTGATCTCCTTTAGGATTGACTGGTTTGATCTCCTTGCTCTCCAAGAGACGCTTGAGTCTCCAGTATCACAGTTCAAAAGCAACGATTCTTCAGTGCTTAGCCTTGTTTATGGTCCAACTTTGTGTTAGGCATTGATTTTGAACCTGGGAAACAAGTGTAGTTTGCAGTGTTTCCTTTCTGGGAGTTGTCTTTTTATATTTACTGAGTTAGTGTTCTTTGTTGTGGAGTGAAAGCAAATGTACTATAACCCATAACAGTAAGATCAGCTAATTTTTATCTCTAGCTTGCAACTGAAGAACTTTTTAATAAAAAAGATTTATCTGTGAATTCACCAAATATACATTGAATGCCTCATGTACATAAGATACAGTTTAGACACCAGCATATTAGATGAGATATGCTTTGCCTATAAAGAGATTAAAGTGTCACAGTAAATATTTTTTTTTATGTTTCACAAGTGCCAGGCACTGTGAGGTGGTGAGAACACCATCTAGGAGTCAGAAGAGGAGTAATAAAATATGTTCTTGGGTAATTATAATGAGAACAGAGAGCTAGAATAAATGGACTTTATAAGGAAGCGAGAGGAGAGGGTCAGGTAGCTCTCAGATTTTGGACTTTCCAACTCAAATATAAAATATGATCTATCATATGTAATTTGTTACAGGAATATCCAGCACGATGTAATGGCGAATTGCCTGTTCTTGCACCATTACCGGCTGTACGTATGGGAAAGCTGAATGCATCCGTGTAGCTCAGTTTCCTCTCCTGTTAAATTATAAATGCAGCAGTCCCTGGTGTTTCGTGCACATTCAATAAGTGTTAGCTATCTTGTTGTCCATAGAGTGAGATGTATTTTGAAAGATACCACATGGTGTGCTTTTCACAGTGATGTTTGATGAATTTATAACTGTCTAATCAGCTCATTCAACGTTGTAATGAACCTTTTGCCAGAGGGTAGGTCAGCACATTGCTTTCTTCATCCACAGAGGAAATGGCCACAGAATTAAGTGGAGTGCTCTGTGGCTTAGTCAGATGTTCCCACACAGGGTCCTCTCCTCCTCTTGGATGGAGAAGAAGCAGTGCCTTGGCCACAGTGGAATTTCCAGGGTCTGCACTTTGCATATTACTGATCTCCACATTGAATCAAAAGCAGAAAACTGAACAGACGCTAAAAGATACACATCAGGGCACATTTACACCACCTGAGAACTTTGATTTTCTTCTTGGAGGACAGACGTAAGAAGGTTCTCCGTGAGGAACAAAAACAATACATGTGGCCTTATCTGTCCTTGGTCAACTTCAGCCCCGTGAGCTTGGGGGGCTTCCTTTTTCTAAAGCGGCACTTGTCCACCCACCTCAGTCACACCTCAGCCATGTGGCAGGAGGTTAAGCCATTCTGCCAGCTCTGTGAGCATTTCTAGCTACTAAGATCACTCTCAGTCAACTCATGAGAATGACCAAATTTCTAGTAATTCCCTGTGTTCTGTGTTATTTCAAGGGTAATATTAAATCACTGGATGCTCAAGTGAAGCCACCACCATATAGACCCACAGCCTCATGCTCAACTCGGGGTAAAAGCTGCCTCTTCAGAGAGGAAGACAGGAGGCTGGCAGTCTGACATGCATCGTTCTTCCTGGAGCTTGAGGGCCACTTTTGAAGTTTTAGTGCAACAGATGACTTTGTAAGGGAGGGGAATGAAAGTTCAAATGATACATCCAGTTCTAAGTCCTTAATGTCCGAGTATGTACTCCTTAAGAGCACGACTGATTGCTTCTCTTTGTCACTGCTCCAGTGCAAGAAGCTTCTAGAAGATTTCCATCTGAAGAGTTTTGCTTCTGAGAGGCTGACTGATATTGAGGTCTGAGAGCCAGCAGTGAAGGTTCTTGTGCTTTCCAGTCCTCCTTTACTTAACTTGCCCTACTTTTTGCAACCTCACCGGCAAAAACTATTTTCTTATGATGCAATCTAAACCTCTAACTCACACATAGGTATGCATGATAATTTATAGAATTTATAAAAAGAAGCTGCTTTTTCAGAAACCACTAAAAGGAATGGGAATGGCTCAAGCTAAAGAACCTGCCTGCAGTGCAGGAGCCCCGGGTTCTATCCTTGGGTTGGGAAGATGCCCTGGAGAAGCGAATGGCTACCCACTCCAGTATTCTTGCCTGAGAAATCCCATGAACAGAGGAGCCTAGTGGGCTACAGTCCATGGGGTCGTAAAGAGCCCGACACGACTGAGCGACTGACACTAAGTGTACCTCTAATGAAGTTATTTTATGTGACTATCATCATTATGCTTTTGGGAAAATCAACTTTCCATGTGCTCCTAAAATCATTGTCCATTATTCTGAACTGTAAGGTTGTCCTGACAACGTACATATCGGAACCTTTCAGCTAGACATGATGAGCACAAAGGAGACAAAAGGCAAATACCTCAACTAATTCACTCAGTGAGCACAGCTCTGATTCCTACTGTACTAAATTGACTAGCCATGCAAAAAATAGGATTAACTGTCCAATTAGGAACTTGTGATTTTTTAAAAAACAATTGAAGTTGCCTATACCAGGAAGTTATTAATAAAATAAACCATTAAATTAAAAAAAATAGACAGTAGCTAAGTTGAGAAACTCCATTTTGTTATCAAATCACATTTCAACTTACCTAAAAGCAGTACCAGGCTTCCAGTTTTCAAAATTAATGATGGCAACTCAATAAATACCTAATGACCATAAAAATATGGGCCAAGTAGGTGCTATTTCAGACTTGTATTTATCTTAGGGGTAAAGTCTTATGGAAAGCATAAAAGAAACATGTGCGAATGCTAAGTCACTTTAGTCATGTCCAACTCTTCACATCCCTGTAGACTGTAACCTGCCACAATCCTCTGTCCATGGAATTCTCTAGGAAAGAATACTGGAGTAGATTGCCATGCACTTCTCCAGGGGATCTTCTAGACCCAGGGATGAAACCCACATCTCTTGTGTCTCCTACACTGGCAGGTGAGTTCTTTACCACTAGTGCCACCTGGGAAGTCTGTAAGTATGTTTATATGCATGTCATATCTATTAAAATATTTTAAAGCATTTTTTGTGGTTTTCTTGGCAACTTAGAAATTCACCCTTGAAGTAAACTGTTACCAACATATGAAAATGATGTACATTTGGTTTATATTTCTTAGTTGTGAGTATTCTCTTTTAATGCTTGTTTCATCTTTTGAATTATTTACTTCTTTCTCTCTACTCTTAAAAGATCCCAACTTTTACCTTTATACATTGGTTCCCTGGTGGTGAATATTCACAGGGATTGTATTAATGCTCTCAATTAAGACTAAGGGAATCAAAGTTTTCAAGAAGCTGAGCATTAGTAGATCTTAGATCCTCTGGTTTCACCTCTTATAGACTCTTCTGAGTCACAGGAAGATTGGAAACTTCAGCTCTTAGGGCCACTTTCTAATCTCTTCTTAGTTCTAATTTTTCCAGAGCCAGCCAAACCCAGCTTGGATGATTTCAATAAAATCTCCTTCCTTTGGTTTGATTTCAGATCTGTACTTTTGGGGGGTACACTTCTGCTGGTGAAAGTGAAAGTCATGGCCGACTCTTTATGACCCCATGGACTATACAGTCCGTGGAATTCTTCAGGTCAGAATACTGGAGTTAGTAGTCTTTTCCTTTTCCAGCAGATATTCCCAACCCAGGTATCAAACCCAGGTCTCCTGCATTGCAGGAGGATTCCTTACCAGCTGAGCCACCAGGGAAGCCCAAGAATACTGGAGTGGGTAGCTTATCCCTTCTCCAGCAGATCTTCCTGACTGAGGAATCAAACCAGGGTCTCCTGCACTGCAGGCAGATTCTTTACCAGCTGAGCTACCAGGTGCCCAAAGACAAATCTTGGCCCTTGCACCACCTTACGCTTCTGGATTTTGCACATGACACTGATAGTTTTAATGAATGAGGCAGATAACAAACACTTCTACAGGAATTTTCATGATTAAGAAGAAAGAACACCAAGGACACCAATGTCATTCAATCTTTCTGCTCACAGTTGTAAATGTGGTTTTCAAAATGTGTGCAGTTAAGCTCTATATGAAACATTTTGGTGACCTTAAAACCATTATAGTGTATTTCTTCTAATTTTATTAGTCATATTGATGATATTGTTGAATAGTATCCATGGTATGACAGATAATAAATGGCAGGCTATGGTTTTAACAGATATTTACATTTTCTTAATAATTTCATACATTTAGCCACTTAACATGAAGGAGCTGCATTGAATAGAATTTGAGTACCTAGTTGAAAATGCTCTTGCTATTGTAACTCTAAGATAATTCATTTGCAACTACCAGACATGAGGTATATGGCTAGCTGGTCATGCTATCCATTAAAATGCTTCAAATCAAGCATTTGTCTTCCACGCACAGTTTCCTAGAGGCTTAGAATAACATTTAAAACAAAATAGCACAGAGAATAGAGAACTGTAATAAGGGCCAGGTCTTGTCATAAACCTTATGAATTGTTTAGAGGTATATTAAAATGTAACTTCACTTCATATTACTAACTCTTCATCATTGAGGGTCTTGCTTACACTGAATGGTGGGGATGGTAGACTCTTATAACTGCTTTCAGGAATTTGGGAGAATTAGAAATGTTATTTGGTGCTTGGGGGTTGGCGAACTGCCTCCCCAGGTAAACACTGGAAATCTGTAAAGTTGGACTAAGGGATTGGAAGAGTAAAATGCTAAATAGTAAAGAAACTGGTAAGATCACAACTTAGCATTGTATGGCATCTTCACTACTTTTGATCCTTGGAGATTTTCTTTTTTCCCCTGTTTTAAATATATATATATATTATATAAAATAAATATATATATAGTGAATATATATATTGTATAAAATAAATATATAAATATATATGTATAGTGAATATATATATATATAAATATATTCACACAGTTCCTAGAGATATGAGATGATCAAATTGTAATTGACTCATATGATTTATTCCGGTAAGACTCTCACTACACTCTTCATCATAATTGCATGCATGCATGCTAAGTAGCTTCAGTTGTGTCTGACTCTGTGACCCTATGGACCGTAGCCCAGCAGGCTCCTTTGTCCATGGGATTCTCCAGGCAAAAATACTGGAATGGGTTGCCATGTCTGCCTCCAGGTGATTTTCCCAACCCAGGACTGAACCCACGTCTCTTACGTCTCCTGCAATAGCAGATGGGTTCTTTAGCACTATCACCACCTGAGAAGCTCCCCTTCATTATGATTACTTATCATCAATTAGGAGAAGTAGAAAAATGAGAGAAGACTAGAGTGTAAGGCTAATGCCTAAGGAAGAACACAAATATAGTGCTCCGAGGACTCTGAAGATAGCACGTTTTTCTGGAGGCACAAAGGGTTTAGCATTTGAATTGCGACAGCCGGGCTCCTTTCCATGGAATTTTCTAGGCAAGAATACTGGAGTGGGTTTTGCCATTTCCTAGGGTATCTCCCCAACCCAGAAATCAAACTCCTATCTCCTGCATCTCCTGCATTGACAGGTGGATTCTTAACCACTGCACCATTAAGCAACACATAAAATAATTACTTGTCATCTTATTCCTTTTAAAAAAATATTTAGTAGTTCATGAAATCAGCCTTCTGAGAACCACTGAGTAAGTGACTTAAGAATTTTCTGGACTAATGAGGGCCTGGTCTGCACTAATAGCACAATACTAGCTCAGTACTCTCTATAAAACATCTCAATGTAATTCTATTACTAATCTAATTTTACAGGTTCCAGGGAACTTAGTACAACCTTTTCATATTCTCTCCAACTCACTTTTTAGCCATTCTCTTTCTTAACAAAACTTCCCTAACTTAAGGAGAGTAAAAAAAAAAAACTAAAACTTTAAATATATCAATATTCCTAAGTGATAGCTATTCTTAGGATGCTTTATAGAGCAAGTAGCAGATATAGTGAAGAATTTAAAACTTACAATTATCTCTGCATTTTATTTCTCTTCTTCCCTCAGGATGACTAAATTGATAAGCCATGGACTTTTTTCACTGAAGTTATTTCATGAACATGAATTTTGAATATATATACATGGTATCACTTCACAAAAACATTTCTAATATATATAATGATTAATGAATATGTTCAGTTCAAAATTTAGTATCTCAGTTAATTGTTTGAAATGTGGAATATATTTTACGAGGAAATAATATGATCACTGGTGGTTTAGTTTTCAAGTCTGCTTACAAAAGGCCATATTTAACCCATGATGTGGCCAGAGCATAACATCCTTCTTTCTGGTCCTTGATAAAGAGAAGAATTGTTCATGAGAGGAAAACCTTCAAAGTCCCTAGAAGTCGAGAAAGGCAAAATTATAATTTCAAAACTTCTAAATTTCAAAGATTTACTATATATATATATCACATTCTCTATGAAACATATTGTTCGCCACTCTTTCTTTCAGCACTCTCATCGAGCTCCTTATGGAATGTGTAATGAGGGCTAGGTATGGATTGGAAAATCTATATTTGTGCAGAAGTGAGTGAGTATGCCCCTTCTTCAGGAAGACGGGAGACATGGTCTTGACTTACACTCAAGTGTTACACTCCAGTTTGCCAGAAGGCCAGTCCCTGGGACCTATTCTTCAGGGTAGGTTGTCACTCCTCAGTCACTCTTGTTTATTACGCTGATGCACAGAGAATGGGCTGAAGGATTAGATCCCACATGGGGAGAAAAGGAAACATTACAACCAATGGCATAGGAATAAAAAGGACTATTCTTCTGCTATGAAGAATCATAGGCCACCAAATCGGGCAGTAGAAATGGGTAAAGTTATCCAGAAGGAATATCTTCTTAGAAATATACAATCTACCACGACTAAATCATGAAGAAACAAAATTTGGCTGCTACGTTTCTCCTGTACCTTATGATGCTCATAGAGTGTCCTCTGTCTTCTTAGCTTTGAGTGACATTATAAATGGTCATTTTAAATTACCTTAACCTCAGTGGGCTCCTGGTATTGGGAAAAGGTTGTATTTCAGTCAGTGTGAAAACTGATTAGGAAGTAACAGGAGTATTTTTTTGAAAATTAAAGAAATTGCTAACTTATGGTATAAAAGTATACAAAAAAATATGACCTTTGGCGGAAAATGTATTCCATGAGATGTTAGGTAACTGTTCAAAATTTACATAAAGCAACAGACACCAGTATGACCACTGAGCCAACTTTCATTTTAATGTTTTTAAGATGCATTTTTATTTTCAGAATGTGAAGTCTAAACAGCTAGAACAGGTAAGAAAAAGCTTTGGACACAGATGGGATCTGCCTTTATGGGAAGAAAATGCTTTCACAGTCATATGTCTCTAAGGAGAATTGAAAAGAGTAGCCCAAGTCTTCAGATTTGTAACAAAGTATGAAGTTGACTGATTAAGTCAGGCTTATGCTCTGGTTCTACAAATGCCAGGTCACTATAAGAATACTTCAGCTGAAAAGCTTTAGTCACAGTAGTATTTTGTGTACCAATTTCATGAGTATTTTGTGTTAGCTTGTTATTTGAGGACTTACAAATGTCTCTGAGCATATTTCTTACAGATACTAGAGATCTGCTCTATCTGGAGACAACAAAGAGGTACCTCTCAAAAACGTGCAAATGAAGAAAGCAAGTTGCTTTCTGAGAGTGAGATCGCTCCTAGCCTAATATATTGCAAGAGAAACAAGTAGTCAATCTAGCATATAGAGTTCTATAACAAGAAAAGGAGAAGATCTTCAAGGAAAACATAGAAAATCAAGAATCAAATAAGCAAATATGGATAACACTTAGCCAAAACCATTTCTTGGGAGAGTGACCTGCCTGTCTGATATTTGCTTTCACTATTGCAAAAACATACACATTTGACTAAGGTTTTTCAAAATGTAGCATTCATCTAAATCATATGCAAAGTTTGTTAAAATATAGATTATTGGGCCTGAGCACTTAGAGTTTCTGAGTTTCTGGGTGTGGAGTAAGGCTTGAGAAAACATATTTTCAACCATTTCCCAGGTGATGTGGGTGCTCTTGGTCCTAACTGCACTTGAGAAACCATTGCATTCAGCCAGCAGAAACTGCTGCCATTAAACATTTAAACCAAATGAAAAATGAATATCTTTCAATGTGTTTATTCTTTGTTCTCTGTGAACTTGAAGAATATATCTTGCCTAGAAGAAAAAAAGATATGCTAAACAGGTCAATGTAAGTCTTCATTCAGCATTTATGTTGAGCACTGTAAATCAATCATTTGCTTTTCTGGATTTATACATGAGTCTCTTGTGAGCAGAAGCATGTCTAAGTTTCATTTTTGTCTTGATTTACATGATTTGTTGGGGAAGGTCCTTTAAGAAAAAGAATTTAAAATTTTGATGAAAATTTTTGACATGAAGCTAAGTATTTACCTAGAAAATAAATCACAACAAATTATGAATTGGAGAAAGCTTATAAGTACCACAAATATCCAGCTTCCTGGGTGGCTCAGTAGGTGAAGAATCTGCCTATAATGCAGGAGATGCAGGAGACTTGGCTTCGATTCCTGGGCTGGGACAATCCCTTGGAGGAAGGTATGGCAATCCACTCCAGTATTCTTGCCTGGAGAATCCCATGGACAGAGGAGCCTGGTGGACTATTCTTCATAGGGTTGCAAAGAGTCAGACACGACTGAAGTGACTTAGCATGCATGTACACACCACAAATATCACAACATCCAGGAAATGAAGAATCTAGATTGTAACTCTGTACACTTGGGTTCTTTCTCTTTTCCGCTAGTCATACATCCCCATAGCACACATTTATTTGGGGATATAACCTCTGTTCCTGCACTTTCCTGATGAAGCCATGTGATTCCATGTAAGCGGTGGTTAGAATATTATCAGAAGTTATTCCCACTTAAATGATTAGCCAGACAAATGTAGAAGTGATGACCAGCCACTAAATATAATCTACTCCATCCAAACTAATTGGTGGATTCAACAAGATAATGGTCATATTTGGGGCTCATCAATAGCATATCTTGTGTGACCAGCCTTTGACATTAGTAACTGGGGCATGCTTCACTCTCCCCATTTTCACCCACACCTGTCTGTTTTCTTCTTAGAAGGTGTGCCAGAAAGTGATAGGAAGGAGCTTGAAGTTACCACGAAAGTGAAAGGAAGCTCTTGAAAGTTATCTCCACGACAACAGGAAGGCCAAAAGGAAGGCAAGCAGTGGAGTGGACCACCTGGGTCTACATTTCTACTTTCACAAGCTGTGAGACCTTGACCTTGCTATCAGTCCCTCTCTAGTTGAATTTATTCAATTGCAAGATAGAAATAATAATGGTAGCACCCTCATAGTGTGGTCGTAAAGACTGAAAGAGTTAGTACATGTAAAACCTGTAGAAGAGCACCCGGCACACAGTAACCACTCAATAGAAGTTTGCTGTTATTATTTGGAAAGTAAAAGGCATTTTAAAATGTGATTTCCAAAGCAGTAGCAGAGAGTTTTGGATTTATTTCCACTCTCCTCTTTTAATACTAAAATTAGCATCCTTCCAAGTCCAGTTCCTGGGTAACTGCTGTTGCTATTCTGGGGCCATCTGTGATCGTCAATAGCACCAAGTTTGGTGTTCCAATCCATGGCTAGATCACGTCACAACTCCAAGTGATCTGTTGTCTGTTTATTTGCAGAACTGGTCACAATTTGGCCTCTTTTTTTTTTTTTCGTATAAATTGTCTACATTAGCTCTTAAAACTCTGCCGACATCTACTGGGGCGCCAGCATTTGGATGGGTGTTATAACACTACATTTTCTCTTCATTACAAGTCCTAAAAATAGGGTGCCACTGACTAATGTTTTCAGCCTTCACAGCAAGATTTGGTTTGTCAGGAAATGGTGTGGGAGTAGTTCTCATATGCACTGAAGGTGCAAAGTGCAAAACAAAAATAACTCAACAAGAGTTTAACAGCCCTTCTCAATGTACGTTATTTACAAAGGCCACAATCTGGAGTTCCAGGCAGAGCCTTGAGAAGCTCGGGAGACTCTTCAGGAACAGGAAAAATGCCAATATAGATTACACAGAAGGGAACATGGGATGAAGAAAGACAGGATTTAATCTGTCATCTCTGCTCTCTTCATCAGTATTCATGTCTGCTCAGGCATCAGTAGGACTTTGAGTTTAGTCAAACTTGGAAGAACTCTTCAGTAACATAATACATAAAACCATATGGAGAAACTGCTAAACCATCACTGCTTTCATTTTTATATGTAAAAATTTCCCCATCCTCTCTAGGGGGTGACTACTTTTCTTTCAACTGTCTCATTTTCTTGTATAAAACAAGACATGTTGCATTAGTAAATCGTAATTGCATTTTCACTTTCTGTGGTTTTAGAATATATGGTAGCAAATATTTTGCAAACACTGAGATGCTTCAGAATTAATCCCTACCCTTCAATAAAAATCCTAGACACTGTCAGAAGCCAGGAGAAAAACTGTTGTATTCATTAATATCACAACAAAGAAAAAGACACCATTGACACCTGGTGCGTTCTTTATTCCAGTTCTAGTGAACATCACTTTCTTGCTTAGGCTAAAAATCTCATATGCACATAATTAAGTAATTTTGCTGTATTTTTAAAATAAAAAATTTGTTGCCCAGCTTGCTGTTATTCTTTTCAATACCAGCTTAGAAGAAAATTTTTGCGCATCTCAATGCATTAAGGGTGAATTCTTTATTTTCATGCCGAGGAAATGCAGTCACAAATACTTTGTTCAGGCAAAAGCAGATTTAGAATAGCTTTGCTTTATCACTGTTTGCAATGTACTTTTGGAGTTAATAGACTCACATAAATGAAATAACCAAAGACATTTCCCCCTTTGCATTTTTTTTTTTTTTTTTTTTGAGTTGCTTCTCATCAAAAGTTTTTCCATTTTACAGTATGGAAAACTTTCTCTTTGTACTTAAAAATCACAGAGAGAAAAACACACTATTATATTTGAGAAGCAAGGAAGATGATGGATTAAAGCAGATGTAGAGTGTTTGCAGTTATATAAGACTATTAGGGACCCTGCTTGTTCTGGTTTTTGTAATTTGTCCATGTCCTACTTTATATAACTCAATCCGTTGTGAGGCAAACATGAAATAAGTGAATACAGTATTCCATATTTCACTTTGTCAGCAAATTTTTTAAAAAGTGTAGAACAAACACAATAGTCATCATGGTTCTTGAATAGAGAACGAAGCACTTTTCAAATCCCAGGGACCTGTGAGAAACAGAAGGTTAAGGAGGTGTTTTTTTTTTTGTTGCTTTTTTTTTTTTTTTACCATGAGCAGATGTGTTTGTTACTGTTGATGGACAAGCTTATCCATTTACTTCAATTAATAACAAGACTGAGCACATCAATACGTGAGCTTGTCCTCATGCCTTGATTTTTTTCCAATTTGACAGGTAATAGTGGGGCTGGGAAAATGTCACAACAATTTAGTCCTGCCTCACTGGCTTTAACTACTTCGATGACAGTGGGAATGCATCTTGCTAAGATTCCTTATGATTCATAATAACACTACATTCGGCGACTCTTCCAGAGGGTTTAAAATCTGTGACAATGAATGCTTGAAAATCATTCCTTTCATGGTTATTCACTTGGGCACTAAGTAAAATCAAGTTAAAATATTTATGATCAGTATGAAAATGTGGAAACTTTCTTTAGGAACTTGTCTTTTCACATTGAGTCATAAGTGAAACCAACTTTGTTTGACAAAAAAAGGCCATTTTATCATCCATCTGAGCTACTAACCTCTTCTCATATTCTAAAAGATCTTTTCTACAATTTAACAGATTTTGTCAGAGAAACTCTAGTGATTTTTAAGACCCTATGATCCCCTACATTTTAGCATAAGAGAGCAAATTATGCCGTTGGCAAACTTCACAATGGATATCAAAATCTAATAATATCAGTAATTTGCTTCAGTGTTCACTGATCCAGTAAACAAACATTTTCCTTTTAACACTGAAGCTTGACCGATTAATATCTGTACAGGAGAGGAGAGGAAAGTTAGAAATTTGTTTTTTTCAGAGCAAAAAATAAAAGCTCATTTATACTATTCCAGAGGCAGTAAAGTAGACATATGTAGCAGACTGCTTAGGCTTAGCAGTCCATTTTGTTGTTGTTACTATTTAGTTCCTCAGTCGGGTCTGACTCTCTGCAACCCTCTGTCCAGGGAATTTTCTAGGCAAGAATACTTGAGTGGGTTGCCATTTCCTTCTCCAGGGGATCTTTTCAACCCAGGGGTGAACCTGCGTCTCCTGCATTGGCAGGTGGTTTTACCAAGGAGCTACCAGGGAAGTCCATAGAGGTGTGAATATCAGAGAATGCTCAGAGTGGACGCATAGCAGCTTGTGCAGAGTAGGAACAGCAGTATGTGCATCTTTGCAGCTCCACAGCATCTAACACAACCCTTCTCACATGAAGAATGCAGCAAATGTTTTCTATCAAGCAACATTCTTCCAGACCCTAGAATAGCGGTTACCAAGTGTCTTAAAAATAAATGTTCAAAACTTCAAGCTTGTTGGAGTCACGGAGGACCACTGTATTAATATCTCCCCCAAACTTATTTTCTTACCACTCCCACTTCATTCTGTCTGTTAGCTCCTATGTGAGGCTCTTCCTGACCCTGTGAGCATCTCCAAAAATGGGCATACATTTTCTCCTGTCTTTGACCGGAGGACCTGTATGTTGGACTTCCCTAGTGGCTCGGTGGTAAAGAATCTGCTTGCAAAATGCAGGAGACCTGGGTTCAATCCCTGGGTTGGGAAGATTACCTAGAGAAGTGAATGACCTCCCACTTCATGGCACTTATTTTATATTTTAACAAGTTTTGTTTGTCTCCGTAACCACATTTGAGATAGGTAAATATTTTTTTTTCTTGTTATAGAATCGTTTGATTCTAGAAACTAGAAATCATTTGATTCTAGAAACTAGGAATTTACTAAATTCTCAGTAACTGAATTGCATTGAATTGCTGATCCTTTGGACAAATTTATCACAGTAGGACTACCACCTACTTACAAGGAGACAGGACAAAATAGAGCAAAAGTTAAGGGTTGTATTTGTCCCCTTAGCCTCAAACGTACAGATCTGTCCAAACCCCTAGCATCTCAGAATATGACCTTGTTTAGAGAGAGAGTCTTTACAGAGGTAACCAAGTTAAGATAAAATCACTAAAGTGGGACCCAGTCTACTATGACTGTTGTTCTTGTGAGAAGGAAAAATGGGACACAGACAAGCACAGATGGAAGATAAAGTGAATACCCAGAGAGAAAATGGACATCTCCAAACCAAAGAGAGAGGTCTGGAATAGAATTTTCCATCACAGCCCTTGGAGGAAATTCAGCTTCCAACTCCTTGATCTGAGATCCCTTACCTGCAGAACTATGACACAATAAGTTTCTGTTGTTTAAACCACCCAGTTTGTGGTCCTTCATTACAACAGTCCTTGCAAACTAACACAAGTATCCAGTTTTCTTTGCCCATTAAAAAGCAAAACTAGATAGAAAGTAGTTTGTAATGGCACTGTGGCATTGTTGGGGAAGGTTGGTAATATAAAGACTCATACGTGACCTCTACAGAACAACAGAGAAAAGCTTGCATCCTTTTTGTCCTATAGAAAAACACAGTCTTCGTGCTATAACTATCTTGCAGTAACTCAATGTTCAAATGCTTTGTTTAATATGAAAATGGATCTTCAAATAGGATGGGAAATTATATTTGCTATAATCAATCCGCCTGCTCTGCAAAATAGATTATTAAAAATGCTTTCATTTGATTACCTGGGTGAAAATATAAATGGAAAATAACAAATCTAAATGCAGTGTAAGTATTGATAATGTGATGATGAGAGGAACTGTGTTCATTCCTAACATTAATAAATTTTTAAGTTGTATTAATGCCTACAATAATACAGGTTTGCTATATTAACCATAATTTACTTAGGCTTATCAACACAATGACTATAGGTTAAATAAAGGGGTTGTTATTTTCTGAAATGAAAATAGTGACAAAGAAACAAAGAGAGGTATGTTTACTGAGAGTGTATAATGAGGAGTGGGAAAAACAAAGCGCACAAAAGAGCTTATTTTAAAATTACTCATTTAAAGAAACTGAAATCAAATACTTGAAAGGACAAGGTTAGTCTTTGATCAGTTATACAGGTTTATTCTTCAAGGTTTTAACTTGATTCCAGTCTTAGAGAGTTGAAATTTGTTTTCTTTCAGTAAAATTCTGCTCCCATTCTATGGGGATAAAAAAAAAAAAAAAACAAGAATAAGAAAATATAGAAAGTTGTATTGGTGACACTATAGATACTTAACTTTAAAATAGCTCATACAAATATACAATAATAAACCAAAAAAGAGCACTGGTATCCAGATCATATTTCACTAACAGAAAAATTCCCAAGTGTAAACCCTCATCTATATTATCAAATAAGAACTCTGTATTCCAATAAGTGCTCTTCTGTCATTTATTACAGTTGTTTTGTTGCTGCTAGATAAGCCATTGCTTCAAAACATAAAATAGAAAAAAATTAAAGACCATTAAGAAAGACCTCTGTAAAGAGTTATACCAGCAAATGATTCAAATGTAAAAAAATAGAAAGCATTCATTTGATGAAAAAGTAAAGTAATAAAACATTGTGTTATCTAGCTTTCTGTCTCCAAAATCACATTCTCAGTAATTCAACAAATAATTATTGACCATTAAGATATTTTATTATGCCTTTGAGACACCTACAATTAATATGGTACTGGTCAAAGATTAGATCCTTTTGCTCTATGATGGGAACAAGGTAAGAATGTACACTCTTACCAGTATTATTCAACATGCTGCTGAAAGTTCAAACCAGTTCAATAAAAGAAGGAAAGTTAATGAAAGACGTATAGATTAGAGAGTTAGGAAAAAACATTGTCACTGTTTGCCGTTGACATGATTGTCTACATAGAAAGTGTCCAAGAATCTACCCCAAAAATGTATTTCTATTGTCATGGAAATAATATCTTAGCTCAGCAAGATGGCAGGATGTAGGCTCAATATGTGAAAATCAGTTGGATTTCTGTATACTAACAATATGGTAAAGAACCTACCTGCCAATGCAGGAGATGTAGGGGACAATCCTTGGGTCAAGAAGATCCAGTGGAGAAGGAATTGCCTGGGAAATCCTGTGGACAGAGGAGCCTGGTGGCTACAGCCCACAGAATCGCAAAGATTTGGATACAACTTAGCAACTGAGCATGCACAAATTCTAAAAATAAGCAACCAAAATTTAAAAGTCAGTACCATTTCAATCATTTGAAAGAAAAGAAAATATTTAGATACAAACTTAACAAAATACATACAAAATCTGTATGTTGACAATTACAAACCAGAGACACAAGAAATCAAAGACCTAATTTAATAGAGAAACATGTCATGGTCATGTTTCGAAGATGCAATAATGAAGATGCTAATTCCCTCCCCAAATTTGCCTATAGGTTTAATTCAATTCCTATCAAAATTACAGCAAAGTTTTGGTAGATACAGACAACTTTATTTTTAAGTTTATGGGGAAATGAATAGGACTGAGAATAGATAAAATAGTCTTGGGGAGAAAAAGGGATAAATCATTCTAGCCAATACTAAAGGTCTATAGCTATAGTTATCAATACAGTTTGATAATGGCCTATGAAGACACACAGGTCAATGGTTCTGGAGATCCAACAAATAGACCTTCACAAATATTTCCAACTGATTTTTCACAAAAGTGAAAAAGCATTTTAGTGGAGGAAGGACAGATTTCAACAAATGGTTCTGGAGCTATCGGACAATTATAGGCTAAAAAATGAACCTCGACCTACACCTCACATCTTTTACAAAAATTAATTCAAAATTCATTAAAGACTTAAATGTAAAATGTAGAAGTAACAAGTATTCAGAAAAATGTAGAAATCTTTGTGACCTAGGGCTAAGTAAAGTGTTCTCAGTCTCCACACCAAAACCATGATTCATAAAAGGGATATTTCATAAATTAAACTTTATCAAAATTAAAAAATTTTATTTTTGATAATACCCTAATAAAAGCATGAAAAAAGCTATACACTGAAACATAGTATTTCCAAATCATATACCTCACAAAAGACTAGCATCTAGAATATATAAACACCTTTCAGTGTTCAACAGTGAAAGAAAAAATACAATTACAAAATGGACAAAAGTCATGAGCAGCCATTTACTGCAGAGGATACACAGGTGTCAAATAAAACATTGAACAGATAGAATTTTTGCACCTCATGAGAACATTCTCTAAAATCTTAACTTCTAAAAATGTTGCAGGCAGATGCTAAATTTCCAGCTTTTAAGACTAATGAATAAATCTTACAGCAATGTTTTTCAAATTGCAGATTGCAAACAATTAATTAAGTAAATAAAATCATTTCAGGGGGTACTAACAAGTACTTTTATTAACATGGAAATTTAAATTTTATTTCTTTAAAAAAAAAATCACAAAATAACCTAACTGATACTACGCTAATCAATACTAGTACACACAAGTGATAAACATTGGGGAGGGAGTCCAAGGATGGGACGTAATACCTACTGTGTGTTAATTGTGTGTGTGTGTGTGTAAGTGTATTTGGCTACAGACACGTATTTAGCCTTCCTTACTCCTATTAAATCTTTAACAACTATGACATGGGAGATTTGGGGAAAAAAAGAAATGTGGATCTACTCCTATGTGCAATAACTGTCGCTTTCACCTACACCAGTCACTTTGCTATTGTTCACTGAGCACAAATACTGCTTTCAGAAAGGGCCTCAACTGAAAGCTTGGACATCAATAGAGCAAAATGTCTAAAAGGTCACTGTTAATAATGACAAAAATGAAATTAAATATACTTTAGAGCTTTTATAATCTTGGCAGTGAAGGCAAACTACAAGAAACATGCAGTCAGCTGGCAATTTTACACTCAATATCTAGTAATATACCAAGTATTTAATGAATCTCAATGGTAGTCTTAATAAAACACAAGGCAAAATTCTAGGGGAAGACAGAAAAAGAGAAAAAGAAGCTAAAGAAGAGCAGCACTACTTATCCACTGACAATCCCTTGACTATCCAGAACCATAACAACCTCAGCATGGCTCCAGAATTAATCTTTTCATTACTTTTCATTGCTTCTCACAAATTCTTAGACCTCTAGGTTTGTCAGCCTTTGCTATAAGAATCTCTTTTTTTTTTTTTTTACATTTCTATTTTCCTTCTTACCTGTTTCCATTTTTTTAAACCTCTTATCTACCTTGCAAATAATAGAAATAAATTTCCCATAAATGGGAAATTAAATGCATGACTAAATGTTAAACTTCTTTGGCTTTTACATTCTTTAAACTATTACTTAGCATTAAGAAGTGTCCTAAAATGAATGAATCTGATTTAATTGGCAAAGGTTAAGGCCTATAAAATTAAGTGGGTTTTTATAACTCTGCATTCTTAGCCTCTTTTCATTCTGCCATAGTGTTAATAATACTGATGTATATTTATGCCATAACTTTACTTCAGGTGAAACTATGGCAAAATATTTTTATAAGATTGCTTTTATTTCCTCTGCTTTTGCACTTAAACTACCTTTTGCCATACTTTTCTTCCCTTGCTATAGAAATAGTTTTAAAAAGAGGAAATATAAAGAATCAAAACTGAAAAAACCTTTGTGTCTTTCCTAGAATCCTCCCCTGTTACTTTATGTTGAGCTGGATGATGAATGGGCTTCCCAGGTGCCTCAGTGGTAAAGAAACCACCTACCAAAGCACTAAACTCAGGAGTTGCCGGTTAGATCCGCAGATTGGGAAGATCATCAGGAGAAGGAAATGGCAACCCACTCCAGTATTCTTGTCTGGAGAATCCCATGGACAGAGGAACCTGCTGGGCTACAATCCATGGAGTCACAAAGAGACAGATACAACTGAGCACCCATGCATGGATGATAATTACGAGTTGCTTTCTTCCTGGTGTTTCTGTAGTATTTATCCGTTCAGTTCAGTTGCTCAGTCGTGCCCAACTCTTTGTGACCCCATGGACTGCAGAACGCCAGGCTTCCCGTCCATCACCAACTCCCGGAGGTTGCTCAAACTCATGTCCAGCAAGTCGGAGATGCCATCCAACCATCTCATCCTCTGTTGTCCCATTCTCCTCCTGCCCTCATTCTTTCCCAGCATCAGGATCTTGTTCAAGGAGTCAGTTCTTCACATCAGTTGGCCAAAGTATTGGAGTTTCAGCTCAGCCTCAGTCCTTACAATGAATATTCAGGTAGTATTTATGGTATAATCTTATTACAGTATTTATTTTCATTGCATTGTAATTACTTATTTACATGTTGGCCTTTACTGCTAATCTATAAGCTCCCTGAGGGCAGGAAGCATGCCTTATTTGTGCTTTCTGCTAGCACTCAGCACAATAGCTAGGTTGGTATAGGCATTCAATAACAGTCAGTAAAACAAACATCAGCTTCTTTTTCTTTCTCTGTCTTCCTCCCTGGTTCTTGCCTCTCTTTATCATTTTCAGATCTATTTATGTATTCACTGTGCTACGAGGGCACTGTTTTTAAAGACAGGTCTATCTTTTATGTTTTTTTTTTTTTTACACTTTTCAATTTCCTATGACTCTATAGAAGAGATAGTTCATAATATGTCTGCTTTACATTTGCCAAGTTATGTCACCTTTAAAAATTTACTACAACACACGAAGGTTCTCAGGCTTCAATAATGGATGTCCCTTGTCAAGAGTCACAATAAGTTGTGCTTTTCTAGTAATTTTTAGTAAGTTACACACTGTGAACTACAAGTCCTGTTTAATGCTGGGTCATTGAAATTTGATTATTAATTTTGAAAAAATAATAAACATCTCATGATTTCCAAATGTTCTTCTAAACATTTGAATACTCCTTTTGCTTGCTTTAGAAAACTAATCTGTATCACTAGAATATCAGATATATATGGTCCTTTAGATGAATCCTCTGGATCTCTTATAAAAGGATGAAATTGAGAGTTAGAATTACATAGATACAATGCAAAACTTAATATTTTTAGGTGAAGACTAAGATTAAAATACATTAGCTGAATTGATACTTCTGTTCCATTTATTCTCATGCAAAATTATTCAGATTTTATTTTCTTTCTTTAGGAAAAGTTAGAAGATACTAAATTTAAGTCAATTTTCTTGTAAATCTTTGTCAAGTTATTTTCGTATATCATTGATTTTTCTTTTTCTTTTAGAGTGAAGACATGGAGAACATATAGATATCCAGTAGCTCTTACAAAATGTTTCTAAAACATTTTGTTTTCTAAAACATATATAGTTATTCTAACAAAAAGAAATGTTTGGAGGATTACAGTTTTCCTAAAATGCCCTACTTTTTCTCTGCTGGGCTTAAAAGTCTCTACATTTTTATATATCAAAAGGTTGGTGTACTGAAAATTTTAAGATGTCAGAGCAGTATAAAGCACACAAAGTGAAGTCCATTTCAATAAAGCAAATAGTTCTAATTGCTGAACTAAAGGTTTTAATGACAATGTCTGTAAAAATTTTATATATATGAGATGTTTTCCTGAAAGCATCAACCAGTTGCTTGTGAGGATTCAGTCAATTCTTTATTATTTCTAGAAATGGGACAACTCATTTTTATGTATAGTGTAATCACAGTTCTTGATTCATGCTAAATTAGTAACTGGATTAACCTTTTTAGACTTGTCTCCTTAAAGAGTTCTAATAATTCAGAATGAAGATGAACCTGAGATTATTATTGCAATACACAGAAAATAGTATATGCTGTTTCTACAATCTCAGATATACAATATATGAATGAAATATATACAGAATGAAAAAAAGTACGCTCACAAAGAGTCAATACAGGTGATATATTACTTTAACTTTTCTATGTGTTTAAAACTTCTTTCTCTAAGTATTTAATAATGCTAGAGGAAATTTTCTATATTTACATGTGTTGGTATCAAATTACATATCCCTTATAACATACATAAGAAACCATATTAATTTTGCTATGCATTGGTAGGTGACAAAATTGCTACCACTTAACTATTCAGTTTAGTTGCTCAGTCGTGTCTGGCTCTTTGTGACCCCACGGACTGCAGCACGCCAGGCTTCCCTGCTGCTGCTGCCGCTGCTGCTAAGTCGCTTCAGTCGTGTCCGACTCTGTTCGACCCAATAGACGGCAGCCCACCAGGCTTCTCTGTCCCTGGGATTCTCTAGGCAAGAATACTGGAGTGGGTTGCCATTTCCTTCTTTGTCACCAATTCCCGGAGATTGCTCAAGTTCATGTCCATTGAGTCAGGGATGCCATCCAACCATCTCATCCTCTGTCATCCCCTTCCTCCTGCCTTCAATCTTTCCCAGCATCAGGGTCTTACCAGTGAGTCAATTCTTCGCATCAGGTGGCAAAAGTATTAAAGTTTCAGCTTCAACATCAGTCCTTCCAATGAATGTTCAGGACTGACTTCCTTTAAGATTGACTGGTTAGATCTCCTTGCAGTCCAAGGGACTCTCAAGAGTCCTCCAAAACCACAGTTCAAAAGCATCAATCCTTCGGCGCTCAGCTCTCTTTATAGTCCAACTCACATCTATACATGACTACTGGAAAAACCATCACTTTGACTAGACAGACCTTTGTTGGCAAAGTAATGTTTCTATTTCTTAGTAGGCTATCGAAGTTGGTCATAGATTTTCTTCCAAGGAGCAAGCATCTTTTAATTTCATGGCTGCAGTCACGATCTGCAGTGATTTTGGAGCCCCAAGAAAATAAAGTCTCTCACTGTTTCCATTGTTTCACTCTGTATTTGCCATGAAGTGATGGGACCGGATGTCATGAACTTAGTTTTCTGAATGTTAAGCTTTAAGCCAACTTTTTCACTCTCCTCTTTGATTTTCATCAAGAGGCTCATTAGCTTTTCTTTGCTTTCTGCCATAAGCTTGGTGTCATCTGCATGTCTGAGGTTACTGATATTTCTCCTGGCAATCTTGATTCCAGCTTGTGCTTCCTCCAGTCCAGCACTTCTCATGATGTACTCTGCATAGAAGTTAAATAAGCAGAGTGGCAATATACAGCCCTGACGTACTCCTTTCCCAATTTGGAAGCAGTCTGTTGTTTCATGTCCAGTTCTAACTGTTGCTTCTTGACTTGCATACAGATTTCTCAGGAGGCAGGTAAGGTGGTCTGGTATTCCCATCTCTTGAAGAATTTTCCACAGTTTGTTGTGATCCACACAGTCAAAGGCTTTGGCATATTCAACAAAGCAGAAGTAGATGTTTTTCTGGAACTCTCTTGCTTTTTCGATGATCCAACAGATGTTGGCAATTTGATCTCTGGTTCCTCTGTCTCTTCTAAATCCAGCTTGAACACTGGAAGTTCTTGGTTCACATACTGTTGAAGCCTGGCTTGGAGAATTTTGAGCATTACTTTGCTAGCCTTTGAGATGACTGTAATCATGCAGTCGTTTGAGCATTCTTTGGCATTGCCTTTCTTCGGGATTGGAATGAAAACTGATCTTTTCCAGTCCTGTGGCCACTGCTGAATTTTCCAAATTTCTGGCATATTGAGTGTAGCACTTTCACAGCATCATCTTTTAGGATTTGCAATAGCTCAACTGGAATTCCATCACCTCCACTATTTTTGTTTGTAATGATGCTTTCTAAGGCCCACTTGACTTCTCATTCAGGATTTGTGGCTCTAGGTGAGTGATCATACCATTGTGATTATCTGAGTCATGAAAATCTTTTTAACATACTTCTTCTGTGTATTCTTGCCACCTCCTCTTAATATCTTCTGTTTTTGTTAGGTACATACCATTTCTGTCCTTTATTGTGCCCTTCTTTGCATGAAATGTTCCCTTGATATCTCTCATTTTCTTGAAGAGATCTCCAGTCTTTCCCATCCTATTGTTTTCCTCTATTTCTTTGTATTGATCACTGAGGAAGGCTTTCTTTTCCCTCCTTGCTATTCTTTGGAACTCTGCATTCAGATGGGTATGTGTTTCCTTTTCTCCTTTGCCTTTTGCTTCTCTTCTTTTCACAGCTATTTGGAAGGACTCCTCAGACAACCTTTTGCCTTTTTGCATTTCATTTTCTTGGGGATGGTCTTGGTCACTGCCTCCTGTACAATGTCACAAACCTCCTTTCTTAGTTCTTCAGGCACTCTGTCTATCAGATCTAATCCCTTGAATCTGTTTTTCACTTCTGCTGTATAGTCATAAGGGATTTGATTTAGGTCATACCTGAATGGTCTAGTGATTTTCCCTTCTTTCTTCAATTTAAGTCTGAATTTGGCAATAAGGAGTTCATGATCTGAGCCGCAGTCAGCCTCCCGTCTTGTTTTTACTGACTGTATAGGGCTTCTCCATATTTGGCTGCAAAGAATAGAATCAATATGATTTTGGTATTGACGACCTGGTGATGTCCATGTGTAGAGTCTTCTTTTGTGCTGTTGAAAGTGGGTGTTTGCTATGTCCAATATATTGTCTTGCCAAAACTCTGTCAGCCTTTGCCCTGCTTCATTCTGTACTTCAAGGTCAAATTTGCCTGTTACTCCATGTTTCTCTTTAGTTCCTACTTCTGCGTTCCAGTCCCCTATATTGAAAAGGACATCTTTTTTGGGTGTTAGTTCTAGAAGGTCTCGTTGGTCTTCATAGAATCGTTCAACTTCATCTTCCTCAGTATTACTGGTAGGGGCATATACTTCGGTTACTGTGATATTGAATGGTTTGCCTTGGAAATGAACAGAGATCATTCTGTTGTTTTTTGAGACTGTACCCAAGAACTGCTTCTTGGGCTTTTTTGTTGACTATGAGGGCTACTCCATTTCTTCTAAGGGATTCTTGCCCACAGTAGTAGATACAATGGTCATCTGAATTAAATTCACCCATTCCAGTCCATTTTAATTCACTGATTCCTCAAATGTTGATGTTCACTCTTACCATCTCCTGTTTGACCACTTCCAATTTACCTTGATTCATGGACATAACATTCCAGGTTCCTATGCAATATTGCTCTTTACAGCATCGGACCTTGCTTCTATCACCAGTCACATCCACAACTGGGTATTGTTTTTGCTTTGGCTCCGTCTCTTCATTCTTTCTGGAGTTATTTCTCCACTCTTCTCCAGTATCATATTGGGCACCTACCAACCTGGGGAGTTCATCTTTCAGTGTCCTATCTTTTTACCTTTTCATGGTGTTCACTGGGTTCTCAAGGCAAGAATACTGAAGTGGTTTGCCATTACCTTCTCCAGTGGGCTACCCTTGTGACTCAGCAGGTAAAGAATCCACCTGCAATGTGGGAGACAGGGTTTCGATCCGTGGGTTGGGAAGACCCCCTGAAGAAGGGAAAGGCTACCCACTCCAGTATTCTGGCCTGGAGAATTCTGCAGAGTCAGACATGACTGAGTGACTTACTTAACTGGTTTGTTCTAAAAATAAGGCACATGAATTTTAAAACAAGAGACTTTCAACTGGCAAAAATACATTATTTAAAGCTTTCTTTAGTATCCTTATCCACAGGGGCTCTGCTATGTGTCATATAAAGGAAAATGGAAAGATCAGACATCTCCCCTCCTGGAAGCTAACAGTCTGCACAAGGCAAAGTTAATGTGAATGACCCTAAGAGACAAACTGTTTAACAAAGTTGGATAATTTTGTTGGATAATTTGTTGTTGTCGTTGTTGTTCAGAAGCTAAGTTGTGTCCAACTTTTTGCGACCCCATGGACTGCAGCACACCAGGCTCCTCCGTCCTTCATTACCTCCCAGAGTTTGCTCAAATTCATGTCCACTGAGTCAGTGATGCCATCCAACTATCTTATCCTCTGTTGCCCCCTTCTCCTCCTGCCTTCAGTCTTATCCAGCATCAGGGTCTTTTCCAAAAAGTTGACTCTTCATATCAGGTGGCCAAAGTAGTGAAGTTTCAGTTTCAGGATCAGTCCTCCCAATGAATATTCAGCGTTGATTTCCTTTAGGATTGACTGGTTTGATGTTCTTGCCATCCAAAGGACTCTGGAGGATCTTCTCCAACACTACAGTTCAAAAGCATCAGTTCTTCAGCACTCACCTTTTTTTTATTCTCCAGTGCTCACATCTGTACCTGACTACTGGAAAAACCATAGCTTTGACAATAGAGACATTTGTTGGCAAAATGAGTAATTACTTTGATGAAGAAAATAAAATAATACAACAGGAATTTTGAAATGTTTTTCATCCTGGGAGACAAGAAAAGTGCCAGGGTAGAGAAGCAAACCTCAGTTAAGTATGCAATATTGGATCTGAAGGGTTTAATAAAAGTTTACTTGTGGGATGGGGCTTCCCTTGTGGCTCAGCTGGTAAAGAATCCACCTGCAATGTGGGAGACCTGGGTTCAATCCCTGGGTTGGGAAGATCCCCTGGAGAAGGGAACGGCTTCCCACTCCAGTATTCTGGGCTGGAGAATTCCACAGACTGTATAGTCCATGGAGTCGCAAACAGTCAGATACAACTGAGCAACTTTCACTTTTGCTTTGTGGGATGAGTTGTTAGGAGAGGTGGTGCCAAATATTTAATTGAAAATTGTTTGCTACCCTGTTCTAGAATAATCCTTGGTTATTTTTAAACCTGTAGTAAAACATCTTTTATCCAAACAACTTTCTATCAGTGGTGATTTGAGGAATGAACAGAAATGCATGTGTCCATCCTTGGGACAATTGTGAGTGAGGTCATCAAGATCATAGTTTCAGGAGGAGATTGGGTTTGATAATTGAATGAGAAGTGAAAATTGAAAGCAGGACATACAACACCCTCAGAGTATTTGGAAATATGCTGGGCTTTCTCTGGTGCATATAATGGAAGCTTGAGCTTTTTGTTTGGATATTAAAGGGTGGGCTTAACATGCTAAAGATGGAAGAAGAGTGAGTTTAAAATGCTATGTGCAAGTTGCTCAAATACTTGCAGTACATAGCAAGGAAGGGATGTGTTTCTGTAGGACATGGCCAAGGTGGGGTGCAGGGGAGTTGGTGACTGGTGGGGTCGGTGAATGGAGAGAGACAGTAGTAGACAGTCGACTGGGAGAGAAACAGAGTGTTTGAGATTCATGTGTAGAGAGCAGAAGAAAAAAAATATATAATTTGTGGTATGCTTGCTGTCACTTCAGTTGCATCCAGCTCTTTGCTGAGACTCTATAAACTATAGCTTTCCAGGCTCCTCTGTCCATAGGATTCTCCAGGCATGAATACAGGAGTGGGTTGCCATTCCCTTCTCCAGAGGATCTTCCCAACATGGGGATCGAACCCACGTCTCTTATGTCTCCTACATTGAAAGGCAAGTTCTTTATCACTAGTGTCACATGGGAAGCCCCAGTTTGTGCTGTACCTCCTTGCTAATTTATCAAAAGTATCTTTAGCAAACTTTGACAGAACTTTTTTTTTTCATAGAATTAATTTTTTTTCCATCCAAGATGAAGAAAGGACTTGGTCACTATACAAAGAATTCATAAAAGGAAAGTGAACTTGGGCAACTCCCCCAGCTGTTCACCACCCCAAAGAGCAAACTGTGTGTAAAAGCCAAAAATAATAAGTAAAAAGCTTTAATTCATTCGTATGGTAATCTTTGTTCTAACAAAATCAAATTAAAATGTGGCTTGTGCTTTTACAGGGAAATTTAAATAAAGGATTCTTGACTATCAGTAAACAAAATTCAGAGAAATATGTCCTGGTCTGTGTGCAGATTGGAAAAGAATTTCCAGACAAGAGGTGGAATGAGAGGAGAATAGAGTAATTTATTAGAGTGGGAGCTGCTGTTCAAACTGCAGGCTGGCTCAAGAGAGAGCTGACCCCTTTTGTGGGTTAGTAGCCAATTTTTATAGCCTCAAGACAGAGAAGATTACTACTGGAAAGGTGACATTAGGTGATTGGTTAGGATGCTATAGGGTGAGTAATGGGGTGGGTATTTTACCTAACATGAGGATAGGGATATCGGGAGGCTTATGGCAATGGTTGCTATGGGGTTTGGTTAATTCTAGAGAATTTTACCCTGTGACCTTGGTATAAAGCACCACACCTATGACCTTGATATTAGGGCTTCACAAAATAGAAATTTGATTTTTGACAGAGAGTCATATTTATAGGAAATTGTGCTCTTTTATTTAAAACATCAAAAAGATCAGTGTTTACACAGATCAACCAATATGACAGTTGTAATTTGTAGTTAAAGCTGGAGTTTTAAAATAAATATCAGCTGCAACCAAGGAGAAATACAATTTAGGTAATGCATGTGTAGAAAAAAGACAGAGGTGTAATTTTTAAAAGATTAAGCACATTTTTATGAACCTTCCCCTTAGCACTGCTTTTACAGTGTCCCATAGGTTTTGGGTTGTTGTGTTTTCATTTTCATTCATTTCTATACATATTTTGATTTCTTTTTTGATTTCTTCTATGACTTGTGGGTTATTCAGAAGCGTGTTATTTAGCCTCCATATGTTTGAAGTTTTAACAATTTTTTTCCTGTAATTGAGATCTAATCTTACTGCACTGTGGTCAGAAAAGATGACTGGAATGATTTCAATTTTTTTGAATTTTCCAAGACCAGATTTATGGCCCAGGATGTGATCTATTCTGGAGAAGGTTCCGTGTGCACTTGAGAAAAAGGTGAAGTTGATTGTTTTGGGGTGAAATGTCCTATAGATATCAATTAGGTCTAGCTGGTCCATTGTGTCATTTAAGGTTTGTGTTTCCTTGTTAATTTTCTGTTTAGTTGATCTATCCATAGTTGTGAGTGGGGTATTAAAGTCTCCCACTATTATTGTGTTACTATTAATTTCCTCTTTCATACTCGTTAGTGTTTGCCGTACATATTGCGGTGCTCCTATGTTGGGTGCATGTATATTTATAATTGTTATATCTTCTTCTTCGATTGATCCTTTGATCATTATGTAGTGTCCTTCTTTGTCTCTTTTCACATCCTTTATTTGAAAGTCTATTTTATCTGATATGAGTATTGCGACTCCTGCTTTCTTTTGGTCTCCGTTTGCGTGAAATATTTTTTTCCAGCCCTTCACTTTTAGTCTGTATGTGTCTCTTGCTTTGAGGTGGGTCTCTTGTAGACAGCATACAAGGGATGTACTTTTACTACCATTGCAGTGGATCAATATGGATATAAAATTGAGAATATAAGTTAAAAATACGTCTTACATATCTGGAAGCCCTTTGCTGTGTTAAATACTTAAGCTTAGTAAATTGGAACATTTGTGAAATTTTTACAAAGAGGCACTTAACAGCATCAATTACATTTTCAAAGTATCAACATTCTCATAAAAATGGAAACTGCTTCAGATCACACCGTAGCCCCTCCCCCACACCACCCTGGGAGCCAAAAGAGGTATTTTCTTTAAGTTTCTGTGTTATTAGCATGTCATTAGGGGCTTTTCTGCTGGCTCAGTGGGTAGAGTGTCTGCCAGCAATGCAGTAGACCTGGGTTCAATCCCTGGGTCTGGAAGATCCCCTGGAGAAGGAAATGGCAACCCACTCCTGTATTCTTGCATGGAGAATCCCATGAACAGAGGAACCTGGTGGGCTACAGACAATGGGATCACAAAGAGTAGGACAGGACTGAGTGACTAACACTTAGGGGATTCCCAGGTGGCGCTAGTGGTAAAGAACACACCTGCCAGTGCAGGAGGCATGAGACACGAGACACTGGTTCGATCCCCAGCTTGGGAAGATCCCCAGGAGGAGGGCACAGCAACCCACTCCAGTATTCTTACTTGGAGAATCTCATGGAGAGAGGAGCCTGCTGGGCTATGGCCCATGGAGTTTCAGAGAGTCAGACACAACTGAAGCGACAGCACGCAGGCAGCATGTCTTCATCCATACCTTCTCTAAGCCTCTCAAGTACAAATGAACACAGAATACAGGCATATTTCTCATTATGCAAACGGCCCTCCACATACAAATTCTAAAGGAAAGCACAGTACAGCTGCATTCCACTTTTTTTAATGGTATAAATAGGGCCTTTAATATCAATACTGAAATGGAAGTGATTAGAACTATTTACTGAATTTTAAAGCACCTTAGAATGTTCAGCCAGACAGTTTATTTGATTGGCTGAACATGTGGACACCTCATTTTGGGGAAAAAAACATGTTGGCACAGGCAAAGAAACAGCTATCTGGCTGCTTCATAGACATTTATGGAGGATTTTAGCTGATAATTCTGCTTTTAAAAACGATGCTTGTGGAGAATAACATGCTCTTTCTAGTATCATATGGTCTTTACCTAATCACACTTCTTACTCTAAAATTAGGAGCATTGAGGACGATCATTCAGAATTGGCTCAGCTCACAAAAAGCTTTTATTCTTGATGTCTTGATATATAGTACCTGATGCAGAAATTATCTATTTAGACTGTGGAACATTGATAGTGCAGGATCAATATACAAAGTAAGTTGCCTATCTATACCTAGGATGGAAGAATCTGAAACTGAAATTAATAATTTCATTTACAGTTGCATCCAAAAGAATAAAATACTTAAGAATAAATTTAACAAAAGTGAAAAATGTGTATGCTAAAAAATACAAACATCATTGAAAGATATTTAAATGTTATATGTATTTATACATATACTCCAAATTTAAGTGCAGATCAACTTTATCAACAATGCTATCTTTAAATGTCAATGTCAACAGTCTAAATAACTAGTTATAGACACAGCCTGATAGAGTAGTTAAAAAAACAGAACCCAACTATGTATTGCCAATAAAAAGCCCACTTTAAACATAAAGATATGAAGAAACTAAAGGAATAGAGAAAGAGGTACCAAGCAAATTCTAATCAAATGAAAGCTGACATGGCCATAATTTCAGACAAAACCGACTCAAGAGCAAGAAAATTATCAGAGATAAAGAGGGCATGTAATCATAATAACAATGGAGCCAATTCTCCAAGAAGATATAACAATATTTACTGTGTTTGTGCCTAACAACAGAGCATTAAGACATGAGGCAAAAACGTATAGAACTGAGAAATAGACAAGTCCACTATTATAGTCATAGATTTCAACACCCTTCTATCAGTAAGTAAAAGATCCAGCAGGCAGAAAATCACAAAGGACTTAGTTGAACTGAATAGCAACATCAGTCAACCACATCAAATTTACATTTATAGAATATTTCATCCCACAACAGCAGAAAATATGATCTTCTCAAGCACACATGGAATTCTCACCCAGAGAGAGCAAAGTTGGATCATAAAACACATCCTAACAAATTTAAAAGAATAAAACTATACAATATATGGTTTCAGACTACAGTGGAATAAAACTAGAAATCAGTGACAGGAATTTAGTTGTAAAACTCTCCAAATGCTTGAAGATTAAACAAAACCCTTCTAAATATAAATGGTTCAAAAAAAGGTAAAATTTAAAAATGTTTTGAAATAAATGAAAATAAAAACACATTTTATCAAAATTTGTGGAAGCAGAAAAAACAAATCTATAGTGAGATTTATATAGCACTGAATGCACTTACTAGCAAATAAATGAAGTGTAAAATCAAGAATATATTTGTAGAAACGTGAAAAAAAAGTAGATAAAATTGGATCCAAAGAAAGCAAATGTAAAACTTACTTAGAGCCAAAGTCAATATAAGTCAAAATCAATAGAGAAAATCAGTAAAACCAGAAATTAATTCTTCAAAAGACCAATAAACTAATAAACTTCTAGCTTATCTAACTAAAAACTGTACAAGTTAATAATCATAAATAAAACAGGAATTACTACAGATCTGATAGACATTAAAAGGATAGCAAAGGAATACCATAAACAGCCCGATGCTCACAAATTTGATGACCTAGATCAAATGAATCAACACAATGAAAGACACAAACTATCAAAATTCACTGAGAAGAAATATACAATCTGAGTAAATCTGTATTTATTAGACAAATTGAATCAATAACCAACAGCTTTCCAAAATAGAAAGTCCCAGTCCTAGATGGGTTTGCTGGTGAGCTCTACCAAATATTTAAGAAAGAAAGTATACCAGTTCTCTACAACGTCAGAAACAGAAGCAGAGGAAGAATTCCTAAATATCCATTCAGGAATACATTACCCTAATATCTAAAGCATCAAAGAGCTTACATAAGAGGAAAACTATAGACCAATATCGCCCATGAACACAGATGCAAAAATCCATAACAAAATATTAGCACACTGAATGTTTAAATGTATAAAAATAATTATACACCACAAGCAAGTGGGATTTATCTCAGGTATGCAAGGCTATTTCAACATTTGAAACTAGTTAATTAATATTAATTAACTATATAATTATATTAATATAATGTCAATATAATTTGAAAAGTAATTAATCCATTACATCAACAGGCTAAAGAAGAAAAATCACATGATCGTATCTATAGTCCAGCAGAAACATTTCACAAAATCCAATACTGATTTATGATTTTTAAGAATCACAGTCCACAAACTAGAAATAGAGGAGAACTTAATCAATCTGATAAAGACTATCTACAAAAAACCTACAACTACTATTATATTTAATACTAAGAAACATGTTTTCTCGTTTTGATCAAAAACAAGGCAAGCATGTTTCTTCTTTACACTACAATGAAACATCATAATGGAAGTCCTACCTAATGCAAAGAGAAAGAACAGAGAAATAAAGGATACACACATTGGTAAGTAAGAAATAATACTGTTTTTGTTCTTAGATGTTTTGTGCTTCTGTGTAGAAAATCCCAAAGAATCAAAAGAAAACTCCTGGGACTAGCAGGTAATTATAACAAGGTTGTAGGACACGTGGTTGATACATAAAAGTCAACTGCTTCCTCTATACTAGCAGCGAACAATTGGAATTTGAAATAAAATACCATTTATATTATCACTCAAAACCTAAAATATCTAGGTATAAATCTAACAAATTTTGTACAAATATTATGAGCAAATTATGTATACAGAAGGAAAACTTTTGATCAAAAAAAATCAAAGAATATTTTAATAAATGGAGAGAGCACTTTGTTTAAACATGTGGTTTAAATCTTTAAATTCATATTTAAAGAAAAAATAAGCAATATATTAGTATATAATTACAAATAATATATAATTATTTATCTAATATATTATAATTTATAATCAGTTCAGTTCAGTCACTCTGTTGTGTCTGAGTTTTTGCCACCCCATGGATTGCAGCATGCCAGGCCTCTCTGTCCATCAACTCCTGGAGATTGCTCAAATTCACATCCATCGAGTCGGTGATGCCATCCAACTATCTCATCCTCTGTCATCCCCTTTCCCTCCTGCCTTCAATCTTTCCCAGCATCAGGGTCTTTTCCAGTGAGTCAGTTCTTTGCATCAGGTGGCCAAAGCATTGGAGCTTCAGCTTCAGCATCAGTCCCTCCAATGATTATTCAGGACTGATCTCCTTTAGGATTGACTGGTTGGATCTCCTTGCAGTCCAAGGGACTCTCAAGAGTCTTCTCTAATGCCACAGTTCAAAAGCATCAATTCTTTGGTGTTCGGCTTTCTTTATAGTACAATTCTCACATCCATACATGACTAATGGAAAAACCATAGCTTTGACTAGACGGACCTTTGTTGGCAAAGTAATGTCTCTGCTTTTTAGTATGCTGTTTAGGTTGGTCATAGCTTTTCTTCTAAGGAGCAAGCATCTTTTAATTTCATGGTTGCAGTTATGATCTGCATTGATTTAGGAGCCCAAGAAAACAAAGTCTCTCACTGTTTCCATTGTTTCCCCATCAATTTGCCATGAAGTGACAGGACTGGATCCCATGATCTTAGTTTTTTGAATGTTGAATTTTAAGCCAGCTTTTTCACTTTCCTCTTTCACTTTCATCAAAAGGCTCTTCAGTTCCTCTTCACTTTCTGTCATAAGGGGGGTGTCATCTGTATCTGAGGTTATTGATATTCCTCCCAGCAATCTTGATTCCAACTTATGCTTCATCCAGCCCAGCATTTTGCATGATGTACTCTTCATATAATTAAATAAGCAGAGTGGCAATATACAGCCTTGACATACTTCTTTCCCAATTTGGAAGAAAGAAGCAGTCGATTGTTCCATGTCCAGTTCTAACAGTTGCTTCTTGACCTGCATACAGATTTCTCAGGAGGCAGGTAAAGTGGTCTAGTATTCCCATCTCTTTCAGAATTTTCCACAGTTTGTTGTGATCCACACAGTCAAAGGCTTTGGCATAGTCAATAAAGCAGAAGTAGATGTTTTTCTGGAACTCTCTTGCTTTTTCGATGATCCAACAGATGTTGGCAATTTGATCTCTGGTTCCTCTGTCTTTTCTAAACCCAGCTTGAACATTGGAAGTTCTTGGTTCACATACTGTTGAAGCTTTGCTTGGAGAATTTTGAGCACTACTTTCTAGCATGTGAGATGAGTGCAATTGTGCAGTAGTTTGAACATTCTTTAGCAATGCTTTTCTTTGGAATTGGAATGAAAACTGACCTTATCCAGTCCTGTGGCATTATTTATAATATAAACATATAATTATATATATTTAATTATCTGTATAATTTTATAACAATATACAATTATTGGTATAATTAATAATAATAATAATATATTATATGAACATAAATAAAATTTATTGAATGAATCCAAAGCTACATGAACTTCTTGGCAAAAAGAAGGTGAGAATAAAGGTTCAATTGCAAACATAAGTATGAAAATGATAGCCAGGAAGAAGCTACAGAATGGGATGAGGACTGTGAACAGAGTCCTAGGCTGCATTCAATCTAATAGTAAAGTAAAGTAATGGGCTTCAGACAGAAAAGAAGACCAAGGGGAGGAGGGGTAGACCTGGGTAAGAATTTGTGATCAGAGGGAAAAAGCTTTCTAAGGGGAAAAAGGATAATATTTCTTCCTTTGCCAAACAATTTAATTGGGAAAACACACAAGTACATATTCATTCACTCCTTTTTGTTTGGGAGCTTTGAGCATATTTAGATGATTTTGATCCCATTTTGATTCCAGTTTTGCTATAACTGCAAGAGTTCTGGAAGAAAAGAAAATGATGGTGGATGACTCTCAGTCCTCCCTGTGACATGAAAGATCTCTGCAACAGCTCTGGCTTCATGACACGGGGCAGGTGGGAGGAACAGAATTGCACTATTTATGGAGCTATCGTGTTTCTCTGACTGCCCTTTATTATACTGCAAGTACAGTAGTTTTCACTTTCCCAAACTGGGAATCGTTCCAGAGGAATGCATCTGGATAGCATTTGCCCATTCCCCTCCCCAGAAAAAGAATTAGTCAGCAAGGACCCTATTCATAAAAACAAATTCCATCCATTTCTACTTGAATGTCACGTCTTTATGTGGAAAAGTGTGGAGTGAGCCCCTTTTGCTACATAAAGAATGCTTTTTTTGTGATTAATGGACCTCCTTCCCCCATCCTCCAGTGTGTAAGTAGACACCTCCTGATCACATACCTGAGGGGCCTCTAAGACTACAGACATGGTGAGGGGATTTGATATGATATTTCTGGACTGAATTGTATCCTTTCTGAAAAGTGGATAATGTATAAGTTACTGGTTTCAAGACACATGCATGCTTTTTAAACCATGGAAGATACTTAACAGGATATTTTGAATACACAAACATAAAAATATACACTCATATTCCTGACTCTGTTGGATGTTTTAAGAGTCACTTCTATTAATAATCTGTAGTTAACAGATCTGAGTCTCTCAATCTGGTGTTTTACTTCACAAAATTCTAATTCCCAGAAGTCAGGAGTTAATCTTAATGGAGTAATGTAGTTTTAATCAGCCCATAAGGTTGATAAATTGGGTTGATTGAAATACACATCATTAGACAGTGAATTTTGGCAGATATTTAATAGTCACTGAGGGTGCCTGAGATTTATGGTCTAGCCACATTATTATTTTCTTTTGGTTGAAGGATCATTTTAATGTCCTGTGACATACAGTATACCTTGCCTACCATGGAATTTATTCAATGACAAAAGTTTTTAACATACTGTAAGTCCAGATCATTACATTTCAGCTAAAGAGCTGCATAGATCTTAAGTGTTATGCTTTACTTCAGGCACTTCGGGGAGATGAGGTATTTTATTGAAAATTTTTAATGCAATTTCCAACTGTTGCTCTAAGGCCTGGCATAAAAGAGGCTCGTGCTAAAGTGAACCTCGCCAAGCAAAAGACTGGATCACCTTTAGAAAAATAAGAATTTTAAAAAATACTTTTCCAGAAGAGCAGAGTAGCTTATTCATATTATCACTGCTCTGTTTGTGGTAGATGCAACTGGCTCTTTAGACAGTTTTATACAACTGCAATTAATACACATATGCATGTAACAAAGACCATAGGCAAATAACCTTTACATCTCCACTTGCCCAAGTATGGTTTATGGTAAGCCATTATTTATGTACTTGTTCAGTCGCTAAATTGAGTTCAACTCTTTGCGACCCCATGGACTGCAGCACTCCAGGCTTCCCAGTCCTTCATCATCTCTCAGAGTCTGCTCAAACTCATGTCCTTTGAGTCTGTGATGCCCTCCAACCATCTCATCCTCTGCTGTCCTCTCCTCCTTTTGCTTTCAATCTTTCCCAGCATCAGGGTCTTTTTCCAATGAGTCAGCTCTTGACATCAAGTGGTCAAAGTATTGGAGCTTCAACTTCAGCATCAGTCCTTCCAATGAATATTCAGGGTTGATTTCTTTCAGGATTGACTGGTTTGATCTCCTTGCAGTCCAAGGGACTCTCGAGAGTCTTCTCCAGCACCACAATTCAGTCCAGGTCAGTTCAGTCGTTCAGTTATGTATGACTCTTTCCTACCTCATGGACTGCAGCTCACCAGGCCTCCCTGTCCATCACCAACTTCTGGAATTTACTCAAACTCATGTCTATTGAGTCAAAGATGCCATCCAATCTTGTCTCATCCTCTGTCATCCCCTTTTCCTCCTGCCTTCAATCTTTCTCAGCATCGGGGTCTTTTCTAAGGAGTCAGTTCTTTGCATCAGGTGGCCAAAGTATTGGAGTTTCATCTTCAGCATCAGTCCTTCCAATGGATATTCAGGACTTATTTCCTTTAGGGTTGGCTGGTTGGATCTCCTTGCAGTCCAAGGGACTCTCAAGAGTCTTCTCCAACACCACACTTCAAAAGCATCAATTCTTTGGTGCTCAGCTTTCTTTATGGTCCAGCTCTCACATTCGTATGTGACTACAGGTAAAACCATACCTTTAACTAGACGGACCTCTGTTGGCAAAGTAACGTCTCTGTTTTTTAATATGCTGTCTAGGTTGGCCATAGCTTTTCTTCCAAGGAGCAAGCATCTTTTAATCTCATGGCTACAGTCACAAAATCTGCAGTGATTTTGGAGCCCAAGAAAACAAAGTCTCTCACTGTTTCCACTGTTTCCCCATCTATTTGCCACGAAGTGATGGGACCAGATGCCATGATCTTAGTTGTCCGAATGTTGAGTTTTAAGCCAACTTTTTCACTCTCTTTTTCCCTTTCATCAAAAGATTCTTTAGTTCTTCTTTACTTCCTGCCATAAGGGTGGTGCCAGACACCTTAATTTATTTATCCTCATAGTAATTTATCCTCACAATAATTGGATTAGGCATATCCTAGCCATCCCACATTTTATCGAAAGAAATTCTGTCTTCAAAAAGTCAGGTCTCTGTGTAAGGTCACATGTGACACCCAGGACTCAGTTCTAGGTACATCTGATATCAAATGATCCCCAAAGCACATTATTTTCCTCAGGAATAACCAGGACAACACCAAACTGCAAAGTTGGCAGTCATATGAGTTATGCATTCTTTTCTTTGGGTAGCTGAAAGTTCAATTTGACAGGCCAACTAATTAATGTGTCATATGATTACTTCTATCCAGCCAATAAAGAAAGCTGGAACCCAGGTTGATGGAAAATTGACCTGGCCTCAGGAACACCCATGACTGATTAAAGTGCTGTCAGCCTGCCTTTCTGATTGGCTCATGAGGCTCCAGTACTGTAAACTCCATATAAAATCTCTTTGGTTGGAATATTGTGAATTATCTCAAAATCTTTCTTCAGTAGTAACTTATCTGTCCAGTATTATTTTCTCTCTCATTCTTCCCAGATCATAGACCCTCCATGGGATAATGAAATGCTATTTTATCCTAATCCATCTACCAACTTAGAGCCCCAGGAGAAATGCCCAAGAACCTTCCACTAATGCCTAACAGTATAATGAGCACAAGTTCTCTACTGCATGACTGATAAGTAAAAAATTCATCACTACCATTATTCTTAAAAATTTAAATAATTTGCATGAGGTGGTATGATTTAAATATATAATCCCAAAAACCAAACAAATAAACCAAAACCTAGCTTTCTGTCAATCTCCATTAAACAAGGCAACTGGTATTTTGATTTCAAAATGTCTTGTAAGGGCGGCTCACTGGCTACATAAATATAAATGCACATATCTGAAATTCAAATGCTGGATTTCAAATAACCAGTCATAGGCCAAAAATGTTGGCAAGATCACTCACAGATGTTTCACAGAAATGGGGAAAAGGGAGGTCAACATACTGTAAATACATGTAGTTGCCCAATGCTTCCCTGGTCAATTTCCTCCTCAGCAGAATATGTTTAGTATAATAAATGTTTCATCTGGGACGCTTTCCAGATTTGTCATTAAAATAAAAAAAGTAAGCATAGTTGTTCTTAGTGGATCTTTCTTCTATCATAGTATCAGTCACATCTCAGAAGCGTGCTGAAATGTGATGGTGAATACAAAAGGGTCAGAAGAGAAATGAAAATGAAAAGAAAAAATAAATAAAAAATAAGAGAGGGTTATGGATTTTAGGGGGGAAAGCCCTCAGTTGTGGAATAAATTTAAGCTTTATGTCTTCTTGTCATCTGCTGGATGATAACACAATATATGAAGAATAAAATTTTATCTTTCAATTCTGTTTGACTTTGGTTTAGGCCAAAATGATTTCTCTTTCCTAAATTACTAGTATATTTATGGGCAATAATATCTGTGTTATTAGTTATTCCACCTTTTATTGTTTATATGATTAGTTATTTTACATACACTGGAGCCAGAGACTGGTCTTCTATTCAATGAATTCCTCATTTGCCTTGGCTGCCATAAGAAAACACCATAGACTGAGTTGCCTGAACAATGGAGACTTATTTGTCTGAGCTCTAGAGGCTAGAGGTCCATGACCAGGACACCAGAGTTGGTGTCTGGTGAGCATGCTCTTCCTGTCTTGTAGAAGGTCCCCATTATATTGCGGGCTCACGTGACTTCTTCTTTGTGCTAGGGTGGAGAGACACACAGAGAAAGAAAAGGTGGGGAGGGGAGTGAATTTCCTCTGTAGGATCTCTACTTACAAAGTCATCAATCCCATCATAAGGGTCCCATCATCACACCCTCATCTGAACTTATTTGCCAAAGCCCTAATCTCCAAGCATCATGTGAAGGCTTCAACATATGAAGCTAGATGGAACACAAACACTCAGTACAAAACACTCATTTCACCTAGCACAGTATCTTGCTCACTGAAAATACTCTATAAATATAGGTAATCAGCTCACTGACTGAATTAAGGAGGACTCATTGGCATAATTTTTATCATCAGAATTAAAATATTTTCTGTTCATTTTTCTGAATGTTTTAATACCAGTGATGCTTTAAGTAAGAGAGGCAAACTTTTGGTAAGAACCGCATTAGAAAAAAGACAGGTTTAAATATAAAAAATGAAAAGAAAAATACCTCAACATAAAAGCCAGGCTCCCCTGTCCTTCACTATCTCCTGGAGTTTGCTCAAATTCATATCCATGGAGTCAATGATGCCTTCCAATCATCTCATCCTCTGTTGGCCCCTTCTCCTCTTGCCCTCAGTCTTTCCCAACATCAGGGTATTTTCCAATGAGTTGGCTTTTTGCATCAGGTGGCTAAATATTGGAGCTTCAGCTTCAGCTTCAGCATCAGTCCTTCCAATGCTTATTCAAGGTTGATTTCCTCTAGGATTGACTGGTTTGATCTCCTTGCTCTCCAAGGAACTCTCAAGAGTCTTCTACAACACCAAAGTTTGAAAGCATCATTTCTTCAGTGCTCAGCCTTCTTTATGGTCCAACTCTCACACCCATACATGACCACTGGAAAAACTGTAGCTTTGACTATATGGAGACATTTGTCAGCAAAGTAATGTCCCTGCTTTGTAATGTGCTGTCTAGGTGTGTCATAGCTTCCTTCCAAGTGAGACTGTGAGGTTAATAAGTAATACACTATTTAAATTAGAGTATTATTGCTTTCTTGAATGAACAAATTTAAGCAAATGCTCAGTGTCATTATGAGCTCTACTGTGAAGACATGGTTCCTTCCTATTTACCATCCTGACACTGGTATCAGAAGGACCTTCAAATGGCATCTGGTCCAGCCACCTGCCTAGAAAATTAGTTGCTTTTTAACAGGTCTTTAACAATTCTATAAAGTTTCTATAATATACTTTTTAACATATTGTTTCTCTAATGATTCATGATGTTGCATATCTTTTCACATACTTGTTGGCCATTCATATGTATTCTTTGCAGAAATGTCTAGTTTCTTTTCCCATTTAAAAATTGCATTTTGTGCAAATCAAAACCACAGTGAGGTACCATTACATGCCAGTCAGGATGGCTGCTATCCAAAAGTCTACAAGCAATAAATGCTGGAGAGGGTGTGGAGAAAAGGGAACCCTCTTACACTGTTGGTGGGAATGCAAACTAGTACAGCCGCTATGGTAAACAGTGTGGAGATTTCTTAAAAAACTGGAAATAGAACTGCCATATGACCCAGCAATCCCACTTCTGGGCATACACACTGAGGAAACCAGATCTGAAAGAGACACGTGCACCCCAATGTTCATCGCAGCACTGTTTATAATAGCCAGGACATGGAAGCAACCTAGATGCCCATCAGCAGATGAATGGATAAGGAAGCTGTGGTACATATACACCATGGAATATTACTAAGCCATTAAAAAGAATTCATTTGAACCAGTCCTAATGAGATGGATGAAACTGGAGCCCATTATACAGAGTGAAGTAAGCCAGAAAGATAAAGAACATTACAGCATACTAACACATATATATGGGATTTAGAAAGATGGTAACGATAACCCTATATGCAAAACAGAAAAAGAGACACAGAAATACAGAACAGACTTTTGAACTCTGTGGGAGAAGGTGAGGGTGGGATGTTTCGAAAGAACAGCATGTATACTGTCTATGGTGAAACAGATCACCAGCCCAGGTGGGATGCATGAGACAAGTGCTCGGGCCTGGTGCACTGGGAAGACCCAGAGGAATCGGGTGGAGAGGGAGGTGGGAGGGGGGATCGGGATGGGGAATACGTGTAAATCCATGGCTGATTGATATCAATGTATGACAAAACCCACTGAAATGTTGTGAAGTAATTAGCCTCCAACTAATAAAATAAATAAATAAATAAATAAAGTATATGAGAGGATGCAAAAAAAAAAAATTGCATTTTGTTTATTTGCTATTGAATTATAGGAGTTCCTTATATTTTTGGATATTAATTCTTTATCAAATATACAGTTTGCAAATACTTTCATCCTGTAGGTTCCTTTTCATTTTGTTGATTGTTTCCTTTGCTCCGCAGAAGCATTTTAGTTTGATGTAATTCCACACATCGATTTTTGCTGTTGTTGCCAGGGAAATGCAAATCAAAACTACAATAAAGATCACCTCACACTGTTATGGTGGTTAGTATTAAAACAAAACAAAAAGAAACAGCAGATAAGTATTGGCAAGAACGTGGAGAAAAGGGAGCCCTGTACACTGTTGGTGGGAATGTAAACCGGTGCAGTCATTCTGGAAAATAGTATAGAGGTTCCTCAAAAAATTAAAAATAGAACTTTCAAGTCATCTAGAATCCCCATTTCTGGTTACATATGCAATTGTTATTGTTTAGTCACTAAGTCATGTCTAACTTTTGCAACCCCATAGAATGTCAGCCACCAGACTCCTCTGTCCATGGAATTTCCCAGTCAAGAATACTGGAGTGGGTTGCCATTTCCTTCTCCTAGAGATCTTCTTGATCCAGGGATCAAACCCATGTCTCCTGAACTGGCAGGCAAGTCCTTTATCACTGAGCCACCAGGCAAGCCCCAAGAGTACTATATTGCATACTTAAAAACGTATAAGGATAGATTTTGTGTTCTCATCACAAAATGATAATAACGATAATGCTAATAATAGTAAATAATAGGATGGGAAGAAATTCTTAGAGGTGGCCTGGATTGTGGTGATGATTTCATAAGGGTTATACTTATCTCCAGATTCATCAAGTTGTACACATTAATTAGGTAAAGCCTTTTGTATATCAATCATACTTCAATAAACTGATTTTTTATTTCAAATTGAGAGTCACATGAAGGTTGCTATTTCCCCAAACTGTATTCTGCTGAATTTCTAGTTCCAGGAGCAGGCGCTCTCCTCACTGGAGAGCGTGTTTATGGGTGAGTTTGTAATATTATAAAGGCATCAGAAACGCAGAAATAAGTGGAGCGTCCCTGAACCGATTAGATTAGCCTGAGCTCTTTCTACACGTGATTGGAGATGATCTAATTGGCTTGTGCAGTAAGTAAGTTATCCTGAGTGTTTGAATATAATGCATGTATGTTTATAATACCAAAACACATTTTAAAAAAAAGTTTCATTTACTCTCTTTATCTTGGCATTGCTGCTGTTAGAGAAAGCTTTCTACAGTGCTTCCAGTGGGGAGGGGGATTATTTGAGGGGATGTGTCACGGCCTCCTAAGGATTTTGCTCCATTGGAATCATTGGTTATCTTTGAATACATTTGAAGAGAAGGGTGCTTTCTGAGTCACTCCTTACCTGAATAGTTTTCTGTGGTTGGTCTCCCACAGGAAAGGAAAGTGAACCTACCCTCAACAGTGTATTTAACTGTGTTGAAAACCATATTATTTTCCCTTTCTACCCAGTCTTGTTTTCTGCGTTAATATAAGCAACTGAATAATAATAGTAAAGATTTAGATCTGAGGAAAGGAATATTATTCTTTTGAAGAATAATGTTCTTTTGAACGTCATCTTCATTGTTCAAAATACTGCTTCTAGCTATTAAGTTCTATAACTCTTTAAACTATATATATATATATATATATATATATATATATAGCTAGAAAGAGGAAGAATATAATTGCATGAACATTACATTAATTAATGGGATACCTTATTGAGATTTTTATATTCCTATACTGTGTATAAGAATGACTAGCAAGATGACTAAATAGATCATTTGAACCACAAAAGAACTGTTCCTAATTGCTTAATATTTTTTAAGTACTCATCAAATGAATAAATGTAGACAAAGGCATAGAATTAAATTGGTAATAGATAAAGACATCATCTAATGACAGTAACAACTGAAGAGCAATCAATGAGTATGTATTAAATATTGTGAGAGTTACTCCTATACCTAAGGCCCTAAGTCACTTTTGTTTTTCATCTAAAATATAATAGCTTTCACTATGTTTCACATACCATCCAGCTTTCATTCATTCAGTAATCATGTACAAATACCTGCTTCAGGCTGGACACATTTTGCTGCCCAAGGTCTCAACAAGAGCTTGGCTTTCAGTTCAGTTCAGTTCAGTAGCTCAGTCATGTCTGCCTCTTTGCAACCCCATGGACTGCAGCACACCAGGCTTCCCTGTCCATCACCAACTCCTGGAGCATACTCAAACTCATGCCCATCAAGTTGGTGACGCAATCCAACCATCTTATCCTCTGTCATCCCCTTCTCCTCCCACCTTCAATCTTTCCCAGCATCAGGATCTTTTTTTCCAAGGAGTCAGTTCTTCACATTCAGGTGGCCAAAGTATTGGAGTTTCAGCTTCAGCATCAGTCTTTCCAATGAATATTCAGGACTGATTTCCTTTAGGATTGATTGCTTTGATCCCTTCTGTCCAAGGGATTCTCAAGAGTCTTCTCCAACACCACAGTTCAAAAGCATCAATTCTTCAGCACTCAGCTTTCTTTATAGTCCAACTCTCACATCCATACATGACTACTGGAAAAACCATAGCTTTGACTAGATGGCCTTTTGTTGGCAAAGTAATGTCTCTGCTTTTTAATATGCTGTCTAGGTTGGCCATAGCTTTTCTTTCAAGTAGCAAGCATCTTTTAATTTCATGGCTGCAGTCACCATCTGCAGTGATTTTGGAACCCCCCAAAAATAGTCTCTCACTGTTTTCATTATTTCCCCATCTATTTGCCATGAGGTGATGGGACTGAATGCCATGATCTTAGTTTTCTGAATATTGAGTTTTAAGCCAGCTTTTTCACTCTATTCTTTCACTTTCATCAAGAGGCTCTCTAGTTCTTCTTCACTTTCTGCCATAAGGAGCTTGGCTTTAGTAGCCAAGTAAATCTGACACCTGCACTAAATTTTAACATTTGTTTGCACTAAATTTTAACATTTCTTTGCCTTTGAGCATCAATTAGCATTGCTTTATGAGTTTGGATAGGCAAAACCCACTACACAACTAGTTTTTTAATAGTCCATTACATAACAACTGTGCAAGAATTCAAGAAACAAAACGCTCTGTTCACAATGGAATTCACAGTGTTCCACTTGACAAAAGGGGGAAAAGTGGGGGAAGCTAGGCTTTCAAAGTTGCCAGAACCTTGTTCATTTGACTTCTTCATCCTCAGCTCTGCCTCAAAGGAGAAAATAGTGTGAGTATATTACATCTCTCTAGGAGTCTGAGGGCTTCCCTGGTGGCTCAGATGGTAAAGAATCTGCCTGCAATGCAAGAGACCCAGCTTCAATCCCTGGGCCAGGAAGATGTCCTGGAGAAGGGTATGGCAACTCATTCCAGTATTCTTGCCTGGAGAATTCCATGGACAAAGGAACCTGGCGGACTACAATCCATGGGGTCACAAAGAGTCAGACACAACTGAGTGACTAACACTGTTACTAACAGGAATTTCAATTCTGGATGTATTTCTTCTTAGTGCTCACAGATTTGCTAACCAATTCAATTCTATTATTTTACTGAAACCAAGAGACGAGAAATGCCTCTGTGAACCTTTGGCAGAATGGTGTTGCCATTGGCCCATCCTCAACTGCCTGCTACAACTCTAGAGAGTCTAAGATAATGATAAGAGACATTAACAACGATGATAAGAAATGAAAATGCATGTGCCTTGGGCATGCATTATTTCTATATTTGTGAAGAGATTATAATAAAAGTTTCCTTCCATGCATGACCCTAGAGCCCTTTAACTACTATCACCAAAGAGTTGTAATCACTTGGAAGATATTTTGGCTCAGAGAATACTAGGGCTAGTGGGTAGTAAGTGGGGGGCTTCCAGGGGACAGTGGCCCCTTTGAATCTTTCACAACCTTCCTGCCAGTGCTTATCAGACACAGAAAGGAAACAAAAGTCTCTGGGGGTGACTCAAGGTCACGACTGGCTGAGTAGACTTATGCTGTTGAAATATGCTATAGGTCTAAAATATGCTACTTGAGCTGTTCTGCAAAAGTTCAGTGGAATGTAATGACTCAGAAATGTTGTGCATTCCAAAACACAAAAGTTTTGCTAAGTTCTTTACTTTCTAAATTGTACTGGAGTACTTATTTATAGTTCCATGCCAGAAAAAGAATATAAAACAGACTTTTCTGTGGTATCAGACTAATATACTCATTACTAAGAGGGGAGAAAAGCATATTATTATACCCAGAATCATTTCCTTATTAGGATGGACCAATGGTTTATAGGCAACAAAAGGATATTGTGCATGGTGACAAGGCTCAAATACATACTACATGCTTGATGAAATGTTTCACATATTTTGTGCATTTCAAAAGCTCAGCTTTACTTCATAAATTTAGGTGAAATACTTGTTCTTTTAACAAAAATGTGTTTCTCTGTGCTTTTTCTTGTTCAAAAGCCCAGGTTTGGGGAGCCAGTGTTCAAACACAATTCAGTTTCATAATTTGAAGAAAGAAATATCAGCTCTAAGTGGTTTTATGTCTTGTTTTGTGATTGTATTAATACAACCATCCTTGGGTATTCCTGAGTTCCTGTCTGGGTGGCACTCCTTAATTCCAAGTCAATGCTGAAAACCTAGACCTGGGGAAAGAGCTTCCAAACAAACACAAACATACACTCAATCTCATTCCTTTCATTAGCATTAGGACTTATAAGACATTATTGCAATATATTGCAGTAGACAACTTATTCTTAGTTTTAACTAATTGTGTATATTTTTTATCTCTTTGGTGATTCAAGGTTATGACATGGATCAGGAAAGAGAGCTGGCCTGGGAATGAGCAGGCCAGTTCTTATCTAACTCTGCCTGAACCAGGAAAAATTACTTTTTCTCTAAGCTGAAAAATGAAGCAGGGTGGACAGAAGTCTCTTATTTTGTGGGGATACTTGGCATAGATTTAAATGCAATTACAGGTATGAAACATTTAAAATATGGCTAGACACATGGACAGAAGATTTGGTAATTTTCTTTTTTTTTTCATTTACTTTTTTTAGTTGGAGGCTAATTACTTTACAATATTGTAGTGGGTTTTGTCATACATTGACATGAATCAGCCATGGATTTACAGAATTGGTAATTTTCTACCACTTAATTTTCTACCCCTTCATGCACTGGAGGACAGCAGAGACAAGGTTGGCATCACCAGCCTGCTTTCCTTCTTTACTTTAAATTTTTACTGGACTCTAGTTGCCTTACAATGTTGTGCTAATTTCTATTGTACACCAAGGTGAACCAGCTATACATATACATACATTCCCCCTTTTTTGGATTGCCTTCCCATTAGGTCATCACAGAGTACTGGATAGAACTCCTTGAGCTATACCTGTGCAATACTCATTAGTTATCTATTTTATACGTAGCATCAATAGTGTAAATATGTCAATCCCAACCTCCCAATTTATCCCACCCATCCCCCAACTTTTCCTCTTGATATCCAAATGTTTTTCTCCTACTTCTGTGTCTCTATTTCTGCTTTGCAAATAAGACCATCTGTACCATTTTTCTAGATTCCACATAGATGCATTAATGTATGATATGTGTTTTTCTCCTTTCGACTTACTTCACTCTGTATGGCACTCTCTAGGTCCATCCATGTCTCCATAATTTCTCATTCTTTCTTGTTGCCTATCCTCAATCTTATTTTATTTTGCCAAGCAGCACTAACTCTCTCTTAGGAAAGCACACCACCAAATTGACATATACCAGCATAGCTGAAGGGAAAATCTTCATGAACCTATGTGGAGAGGCAGAGATTCTGATGAGCAACTAGTGCTTTCAGAAAGACTCACACAGACCTGGGTCCCCCAGACCTCGATGGAAGAAGTGGATCAACCCTTGAATACACTGCAACCCCTTCTCAGGTTCACATCCAGTGTAAATTCCTTCCCAAAACTGAGCTGCTATTTTTTTCTGAGATTTGTTGTTTCTAGAAATGAGATGAGACATTCAAACTCATTTCCCTAGAGGCTCAAACCAAATTTGAAACTAGCAGAGAAACAGTGAAAGCCCAATAATTTCACCAGCTGGCTCTCCCACAATAATCTAACATCGTATGGGAAGTTGTAATATGTTGTGTGATTACTTCCTCTCTTTTATTTGTTTGCTTTTCCTCTTCTATTTCTGAGTTATCTTTCTTCATTTTTGTGAAGAACAATATAAATATATAATGTCTCCAGTTTGGAAACAAGTTTGTTAGAAGCTGCTGGGTTATTTTTATTTCTGAATACTTTGAATGGGGAAGTTATAACTTTTGTCCTCCCCCCATCCTCCCCGCCCCCATGTAAAAGAAAAAGTAAGAGTAACCACAGAGCTAGGTACATAATGATTAGAACAAGGAATGATTTTATTGGAATCCTGCATGCTCTGAGTTATTAGGTTGCTGGTTTTCTGTAATATTCTACCTTTTTCAAACTGTGAAATCTGTTCAGTTTTTATTAGAAACATGATGATATTTCAGCCAGAGCTTAATCTTCTACTCAAATTATGTCTCTAGCTCAAAATTCAGTAAAGAATGAATACATATTGCATGATTGTTTCATTTCCAATATTACATATGCTTTTCTAAAAATCCATATAAACATATACCTGCATAAAAATTTGTGTGCAGTCCCCATCACAATACAGACATCTTTAGTTTGAGAAATTTTGTATATTCTTTGAAACAGGCAATATGAATTATATAGAAAAGCACAAACACATTTGCCTTTTAAGTGTCTTTTCATCCTGTGAGGTATTTTAATGTGTCATGAGTTATAATAATAAGGATCTGCATTTTATTTCTAAATTAGATAGATTTTTAACCCATAGTTTTATTTATTTCCATCTAATCCTCCCTGATCTCTATGAAATATTACAAAGTGTAATCCACCTCATGCTACCTTATTACTGATTGGTCCACATTATACTTCTCAAACATTTGTCTGCCATGCGCTTTGCCAGGGCTTGGTTTGACAGTAATAACAAGTGGCATAGGCTACTGCCCAAGGAATCTATGGCTTATGCAGGCACTAAGATATTGAAGGAAGAAATTTCAATAAGCAAGAAGTAAAAATTTTTCCCATAACCATTTAATTTATCCTTTAAGTCCCTATTCTATTAGTTCATAGAAATCTGACCCATTTGACAGCTACTCTCTATGAGTCTCCTTGCTTTGTCCCGGATCACATCTGTGTTCTCTGGCTCATACAATATCCGGGGGTTGCTGGGCGGCTCCAGCCTGGGCTGTCCCCTATACACTGCAGTGTGGCCTGAGATGTCATTTTTCTGTCAAGTGTTCCTTCCTCCTTCCTTATGTGTCACTCTGATGACCTTGTTCCAGGCACTCCTTTACTGTCCCCCTCATGATTGTAGTACATTGTTGCTCCCACGTCACTCAAGATGAAGGCCACTTAGTGGAGCTATCAGAGCCTCTTCGTCCTCTGCAGGCTGATCTCGGACACTTGAATCCTCCCATGTGTGAGATGCCCAGGTTGCTCTGCTTTGGCACATCAGACAGGCATTTCTATTCCTCTATTCTCCCACCCACTTGTAGGAAAACTGAGGCTTTGTCACCTCCATCAGCTCTGACAGACAAGGACTCTCTTCTTTCAGACCCACGGGAAGTATCTGTTGTCCTCTCTGCTGGTGGGACCTGTAATTCCATTTGCAGGAACGCACACCATGCCTGGCTTCCCCTGAGACTCTCCTCCCATGATTCTCCAGGGTGATTCTCCAGGGACTCATTTCTAGACAGGAGTCCAGAGCTACCAGAAGCCTTGCTCCAATGCTCCATCTTCTTAGTTCCCCTGTGCCCCAGCTCTTGAAATTCAAAAGCCTTTTCTCTGCTGTAACATCCTTTCCCTGAAACACACTTCATATAGACGAAAACAGGAAGGACATCACAGACTCTAAGGAAGTATGAGAGAGGAAGGCGAATGTATCAGTTACCTCAAACTGTTTACCTAGAAGATGTAATCTAGCAGGATCCATGATTGGGAGAACCACTAGTTTAAACAGACAATGAAATGACTGAGCAGCCAAAGTCAGAGCTGGGATCGGAATGTTCATAAATGCTAACTGGGCAAAGGGAAAGTGTGTACTAGGCATAGGCACAGCGAAGCACGGATGCTAAGAGCACGTGGTGCATGTGTGTGCATACACGTGTCAGACTCTGTTGGACTGTAGGCTGCCAGGCTCCTCTGTCCATGGGATTTCCCAGGCAAGAACACTGGAGTGGGTTGCCATTTCCTTCTCCAGGAAAGGACTATGTGTGTGGAGAGCACATAGAACATTCTAGAATCTGAAAGAAGTTCAGTATAACTAGAATATAGAGTGCAGTAGGAGACTAACAGCATGCATACCATGGGGGAAAATTTTGCAGGAGGAGAGGTGTGCAGATAAACATGGTTCTGCAGACATCAGTTCAGTTCAGTTGCTCAGCTGTGTCCAGCTCTTTACTACTCCATGGACTGCAGCACACCAGGCCTCCCTGTCCATCACCAACTCCCGGAGCTTGCTCAAGCTCACGTCCATCGATTTGGTGATGCCATACAACCATCTCATCTTCTGTTGTCCCCTTCTCCTTCCACCTTCAGTCTTTCCCAGCATCAGGGTCTTTTCCAATGAGTCAGTTCTTTGCATCAGGTGGCCAAAGTATTGGAGCTTCAGCTTCAACATCAGTCCTTCCCATGAATATTCAGGACTGATTTCCTTTAGGATGGACTGGTTTGATCTCCTTGCTGCCCAAGGGACTGCAGACATCCTTGCCCACTTATCTCAGCCATACTTCCTCCTTGTTAAGGAACCCCATGTTTATTCAGGACTACCTGTGCTGTGTCCTAGAGGGTGAGTGATGACATGAGCCAATCACATCAATCTCCTGGCTGAAATATCAAGTCTGGTTAACTAGCCACACAAGAATGTCAACTGAAGACTCAAGGCTTTCTCCTTGATACTAGAGAGATGTGGAAAGTGAATAGAGAATGCTCTCTTTCTCATACTGTCCTTCTTGCTTTTGAACATGGCTGATCATTGTTTTGATGTCAGAAACTAGAGCATATCAAATTTGAACACAGGGCAACAAAATTCCAGACAGAATACAGGATGATGATGACATGAAAAGAAAGAGCTGTGGTTCTTGTTTGAGGCAGAAACTCTAACTGGAACTGCTCACCTTGGGATATTTTAACAATCAATAAATATCCTTGATGGCATAGACCATGGGGTTGCAAAGAGTCAGACATGACTGAGCGACTTTCACTTTCACTTTTCAGTATTATTTGAGTATTCAGTGCAACTAAATTCTTGACAACATGAGGAGATATTTTAGGATTTAGCATTGAAATCAAGAGTGGGAAGGTGTTTTGCAGACAAATGTGAAGGCCCACGTTAAAGAGAAAGCATATTATGGTCAAAGGGGCAAACTGCAATTCAGTGTGGTTGGAACTTCAAATGTGTTTTAAGAAATGAGGTTGAGATATAGGTACAAACTAAATCATGGAATGCCTTATAATCCACTTAATGACATTTGGCATTTATCCTAAGGACAAAAAAGTTATTGACAGCATTAAGAAAGTAAGTTGATCAGATTTACAATTTTAAAATTTATTCTGGATGAACAGAGCTAGGTGGCTAGCAGAGGAGTTGGAGAGTAAGTTCCAGAACAGGAGATGAAATAAATATCTTGCAGTTGACTGGATTTCCATGGTGAGAAAGAGGAAGGAACACACAATGATGCCAAGCATCTGTCACTGCAACAAGGAGTAACAAGAAACCTGTGAGGAGTGCAGATGTTGATAACAGAGATTTCTTTCAGAAGGCACTATCTTGCCTATTAATGATTATCTAAATTTGAATTCTCTTATAACAGGGTTATGAATCAAATAGATGCATAAAATTCCTTACATGATTATGATTGACTGGAAAACCTTGATCAATTTGAAGAAAACAAATTCTTAAATGCTAGACCACCTTCTAGCATAAGTTCAACCTTTGTCATCAAAGTCTAGTACACACTGGGAGGTTAAAAATGCCTCAGAGACCAATGTGTGCATCAAGGATGTATTTATCAATCATGGTGTTTACCATTCTAATATAAGATTAATAATCTGGTATCAGTGTTACCACTGGGTGAGATGGTTGGATAGTATCACCAACGCAATGGACATGAATTTGAGCAAACTCCAGGAAATAGTGGAGGACAGAGGAGCCTGGCTTCAGTCCATGGGGTTGCAGAGTCAGACTTGATTTAGTGACTGAACAACAGTTAATATTAAGACTCTACATCTTAGCTTAGTGTATTCATCAGGATCCCTATAAGAAAAAAATTTTACCTTCAACCTAGGATAATTCAAGAAGAGTTCATTTACAAAGGGACTATTTACAAAATGTTGCTGGAATACAGAAGAGCTACAGAGGACAGTTCAGTCATTGAGGGGAAGAAACAAGTTGGCATCACCCACAAGCTCAAAGGAACAAGGAAGAGGGAAATGCACGCATGTAGTACTGTCTTGAGAGAAACATCTGTTCAGTTTGAGGACAAACCCCACAGAAACAACCACACCCATAGTCAACCAGAGGAATAAAGTATTCTGACCTCACTCTCTTCCTTCCCTCCAATTTCCTGCAGTGTCTCCTAGTTAGCTGACCTCCACTGGGGGACCTTAGATAAGCCACCTCTTTGATATAATCATGTAGTCAGCCTGCACTCACAGTGGTGAGAAGAGGAAAGAGTTACTCTGAAGCAGTAAATAGTATTAATATGTATCCAGCATGAATGGAAGTGGAAATATTATCTGAATCCATTACCTATGCCAAAATGAAGTTCACATGTGAATTTAACAGCTAGGTTTTCAAACACTATGAGATGAAGGGCTAAATAGAGACAGAAAAGTTTCAACTCAAAAGATCTGCCTTGATAAAATAAATGCTCACCGAAGCCTCATTAAGTATTTTTAATTAGTCTTTATGCTAAAGATATTAGCCCATGTTTGTTTTTAGCTGTTAACAGCTTGGTGGGTGGGAGAAGGAAGCTATAAAAGATTAATTATGAATAAAAGTGAGCAAAATTGCAACATTAAACTACATTACCGCTTAACCATTGCTTAAAATTATAACTGTGTTTTCAGTGAATTATACTTTTAAAGTTCATGTGGTACGATCATTTCTAATAATGAATAGGAATAATGGCAATGAAAGATTTCTTAATTTGCTTTGGGTTTTGGAAAATATTTTAGATACTTGGATTGAGCGTCACATCTGTTCCCTCTAAGGACTGAAGACCCACTGGGGTGTCTCAAGAATCTATCTTGTGGGTCAGCTAGGACTCTATCTGTACAGGGGTATGAAATGTTGCCTGAATAGGAACATGTTCTAGAAAAATATAGAGCCAGAGTGATCAACCTTGGTCCAAGAAGAAAAAGTCAGCAATTCTGAAATATGGCGTAGTGTTTGTTTCATGCCACTCTCTGATCAAATTTGTGGGATTTATGTCTGAATGTAAGGGAATTTAAGGAACAGAAAAGGAAAACTTGAAAATCAATTGCTTTCACTAAAACGCACAGGAAAAAATGAGAGAAGGCATCATATTATAGTGATCAGAAGTGCTACTTTTACCGAAAACGACAGGGACATTGTAAATCTGTAACAGCAGGAATATCCACATCAGTTCAGTGTATTAACATCCTTGTTAGGCACAGACATAAGAATTCTTATCATCCAGCTCCTAGTCTTGAGAAAAATGGTGATGGGCCCCAATAGGTACCTTGTGCTCAGTTGTTCCGACTCTTTGTGACCCTTTGGACTGTGTGTAGCCCACCAGGCTCCTCTGTCCATGGGATTCTCCAGGTAAGGATACTGGAGTGGGGTGCCATTTCCTACTTTAAGGGATCTTCCCGGTCCAGGGGTTGAACCCGTGTCTCTTGCATCTCCTGCTTTGACAGGCAGATTCTTTACCACTAGCGCCACCTGGGAAGCCCAGGGTAGGTGCCATAGTGGTGTCCTTGGTAGGTCTTAGCAATACAGAAGTGTCTTTGTCCCTCAGCAGTGTCAGAAGACCTTTTCAGAGTAAGGTTGGAAGAGGAGACAATTTGAATATAGAAGTCATGTTAGAATTCAAATAGAATAGGTAAAAGCAAGGCCAGAGAAGTATGTAGCTTGTTCTACTAAAAAATTTATACAGGTGAAAAATTTATGCAGGTGAAAAGGAAACAAAGATTAAAGGCACACACAGTTGAATAAGGAATTTAGGAAATGAGAATTTACAGCACAGCATAGATTAACCAATTAGCCTCCTTGTTACACTGTAGAAATCTTGTACATTGGTCACTTTAGTCCTTTAATAAACTCTTGGCTGATTTGCAATATGCCATTTAATATTACAGTTAACTCATCCCCTTAAATTTCAATATTTATGTGCTACACTCTTCAGGTTAGGGAGAGTACCCTGAGGGTTACATGTTATAGCATAACTTTACTATGAGTCTATAATCTCTTGATTATTTGTACCAAAAAAATCAGCAGAGCACTTGTAACATAACAAACCACATATGAGATATATCATTAATGTTAATTATTCATTCAGTCAAGCTTCCCAGTTGGAGCTAATGGTAAAGAACCCATCTATCAATGCAGGAGACATAAGAGATGCAGATTCGATCCCTGGGTCAGGAAGATCCCCTGGGGAAGGAAATGGCACCCTACTCCAGTGTTCTTGCCTGGAGAATCCCATGGACAGAGAAGCCTAGCATGCTATATGTAGTCCACAGGGTTGCAAAGAGTCAGACAGAAGTGAAGCAACTTAGTACAGTCACTCAGTAACTGAAAACATCTCTTAAGAGTCTGCTGGGTAAAAGAAATATTAGAGATTTTCTTTTGCTTTTTAATATGAAATTTGTTTATGTGTTCAGTAACTGATAAGTGAAAGAAGAGTAAGAGGCAAGAGAAGAAGGGAGCCCCATATTTTTTATATAGAGATGTAAACATCTGCTATGGATAAAGAACAATGAATAGTATAATTTAATACATTAGTTATAATTTGGCTTTTTAAAGTATCTCAAAAAGTGCTTAAACTTCATTGATTTTTATTTTGAATTTTTTTCTTAAATTGATGTCTCAAGTAGATGTTGACTGAGAGGATATATTTGAAATGCTTTATGTTAAAAATAAATTAGCTCTCTCCAGCAATGTAAAGATATTGGTTTACCTACCTCTTAGGACATTACAGATATTTGAACGCTTTTTCATTATGAAATAAGTGTCACCTCTAGGGAAAACTGCATAAACTGAAGCTACTAACATTTTACCTGTGGTCATATTTCTACCAAGTCATTTTTCTTATGTAAGTCCTATGGTTTCCATTTTAGAAATTTGTAGCATAGAGTGATGAGAAAAATAATCACAGCTATAAGATTTTATTTCTATATGCCAAGTTTACACTCAAGTTCTAACATTAAAAACAATTTGTTAGAACAATTCCAGAAAGACAGCATTTAGCTTAAGCCATATATGCAAAAAGCGAGTATTTATAGTTATAATATTTTATTCACACTTACATGTGTTTTTCTCTCCAATAGTTTCAGTGTTAGAGAGGGAAAGGATTTATGTAATGAAGATGGTATGTAATATAATGATATTACAAACAAGTGCATATTCATGGTCCTGGTTATGGTATAAAATGTGATTTTTAATGAGATGATTTAAAATAAGGCTTATTATGAAATTATTGACTGCACTATTTATCTTTCATAAGAAATGGGCAATAAGCTTACTGATTAAGAGTTTAAGCTTTCATATTTTCTCAACTTTACCAAGAATATTTTTAAACCCCAAGTATTTCAGTATGTTATTGATTAAATAGCTCTAAACAGTCAACTTTTTATTCATTAAATAACCTAGAGGAAAAAAGTTGTTTCTATTCCCTACAATGCTACTTTAACAGGTTAACACTATGACTTGCTGGCAATATTATAGCAAAGCAAATGCTCATCTGATTCGTTAATTAGTAAATCATTAGTTAATCATCATATTTATTATATAAGCACTATGTCTTGCCACTGAGACTATCCTCTGCGATGTGCTGTGCTTAATCACTCAGTCGCATCTGACTCTTTGCAACTCCAAGGACTGTAGCCTGCTGGGCTACTCTGTTCATGGGATTCTCTAGGCAAGAATATTGGAGTGAGCTGCAATTCCCTTCTCTAGGAGATCTGCCTGACCCAGAGATCGAACTCAGGTCTCCTGCATTGCTGGCAGATTCTTTGCCATCTTCCCTGGTGACTCAGATGGTAAAGCGTCTGCCTACAATACGGGAGACCGGGGTTCAATCCCTGGGTTGGGAAGATCTCCTGGAGAAGGAAATGGCAACCCACTCCAGTATTCTTGCCTGGAAAATCCCATGGACGGAGGACCCTGGTAGGCTATAGTCCATGGGGTCTCAGAGAGTCGGACACAACTGAGCAACTTCTTTGCCATCTGAGCCACCAGGGAAGCCCCATGCGTCTCATAAAATGAAATCATTTAACCAACTCTGTGTATATATTAATATTTAAGTATTTATATGCCATTAATTACACATTACATTTATTTATTATATTACGCATAATGACATACTGTATGAGTGTGTATGTGTGTGTGTATACATATGAGAAAGAGAGAGACAGAATAGGTAAAGGGAAGAGCTTGTGTGTTTAATAGAGTCAAAATAATGAAAGAAGGCAAAATTTACATTTTCCTATAATGGAACAGAAACTTCTTACATAATGTTAAATATTGAAAAATAAAAAATTTTATATAAGCAACATAGGCATGTTATTCAGAGCTATGGAGATAATCATCAAAACTGTATATTCACATAAAGTGTGTAAAACTTAAAAGAAAAATAAATTTAGACTCAATTATTATAACATACATTTATTGAATCTACTTTGTAACAGATTCTGTTAAGTGCTTCAAATGCATATTTGATTTAACATGAAAGTTTAGGAAGGATTTTTAACATTTCATGTATAAAGAATATAATAAGATTTATTTATTCAGAGTGCTGTAGATTACTTCTGTCTTGAAGAAAAGAAAAACTTGTATCTGTAACTCATAAAGATATTCAAAAAATGGAGGGAATGCTATTTTCCAAGTCTACCAATGCAATTTCAGTTTGTGTTTCTACTATTACAGTGTGATTTTCTTCAGCCTCTTTGAAAACAGATGGGAGCAAGAATCCAGGTGGGTGTGTTAACTACGATACTGGTGAGGAAATTGATTTTTCTTCTTTTCTACAGAAATGAGAATAAAATTTGTACTTTTGTATGCATTGCTCTTGATGTCCCAAATAAAATAATTCACTGTACTGAAAGGTTTTGTTAAACTCCAAGTCTCTGAAAAGATTACATTGAGTGAAATGTCATTTATGTTGAGCAGCCAAGGAATGAAACTCAAGGCACATCTGTGGTGGGCAGAGGCTGGTGCACCATTTTCTCCCTTTCTCACCATTTTAATTGAAGCAATAGGTTTTTTATAGTGCCCAAGTCCTCTGTAATTGTGACTGTTGGTGTGAGCTTCATGCTGACTGATTAGACCTTCCTGAAGAAACACTTTTTTTTTTTTAACGTGGAGAAATTGGTCAGTTCTTAATCCATGCAGTGCTCACTTGCTTCAGTTGTGTCCGACCGTTTGCCACCTATGGACTGTAGCCCACCAGGCTCCTTGTCCATGGGATTGTCCAGGCAAGAATACTGAAGTGGCTTGCTGTACCCTCCTCCAGGGGATCTTCCTGATCCAGATATGGAACCCACATCTCCTGTCACTCCTGCATTGGATTCTTTCCTGCTGAGCCACTGGGGAAGCTCCTCTTAATCCATAGCTAGCTACAATGTTTAGTTTCAACTCTGAGCAAGTCCAGTTAAAATGAAACCAAAGATCACAGGCTCATTATGAAGTATTTTTCTCTTGCTTCTTTTTTCACATCTCCAGTTCTACCTTATTTCTTTTTTTTCCTAATCTGAAATGCTTCTCTTACCAGTAACTGTCACTGAGTTCTGAGGCATCAGTGATTTTCACCCAATGTATATGTTAAATATTTTAATTTTAAATGATACAGATCTGCCAGCTATTAGATTACATTTACACCTTGAACTACTTTCTATGGAACGACATTCCTGAGAGACTTGTCTCGTTTCAAAGGAAATATTTTCTTACTTTGCAGGAATGTGAATTAAAGTTCATTTCTATTAAAAATAATTTGTCTTTCATGTAATTTAATGTGCCTATTATTTGGTAATAAAGGACTGTTTCAGAAGAAATTAATGATAATTTTTCCTGAAACCTTATCATCACCTATATCCAATCATTTTTCCAAATAATAAATTCAAAAGCCCTGAGCTCAAGCAATGTTTAGCTAAAGTAAAGTCAACTTTCATCAAGTGAACAAAAAACTAAGCAGATTTTTTTCTAAATAACTGACACTAAGTTTGCATTATAACTGAAATTTGATTTCAGAAAGGAAATTTCAGTACATCAAATTACCTCCCAATGACTAAAACAGGATTAGAAACTGTCTTTACTGAAATGGTACTGCATTCTATAATATAATTTTGACTTACTTATGACCCATTAAAAACATAACCTATAACACAAACTGGATATACTTTATTATTCATTTATTTTGGAAATTTATCTAGACTACTTTTTCACATAATTTTGAAAACTCTCCCCAAGCATTTTTTTAAAAGGGATATTTCACTCACCAAAGAGAAAAAAACTAAATCAATTTCTTGTTTTTTAAAAAAATTAAAAGTCTCATCAATTTTCTCACTTAAATATAAAGGCTTCATGGGATGTGCTGGCTTGTGTTTGTAAGTTAACATCTCTCCCCAAATGAAGTATCATAAAGTCATCTTAGTTCCATTATTATGCCACCTGGTTTCCACATATAACTAAAATGTGAAAGTATATCAGAAATGAGAAAAATAGATGTTGTCTTTGACCTGAAGTGTTTACTTACATAAGACTGTAAAATTTCATCTGATTTAGTACCAAAGAGAGATTTTGGTTAATATGTATGTATAGTTTTCTGAAACTCTTGTAAGAATCACATAAGATTCCACACTATGTCAATTCATATCTGTGGGTACTAAACAGATTTCGTCATCGTGTTAGTCACTCAGTAGTGTCCAATTCTTTTTGACCCCATAGACTATAGTCTGCCAAGCTCCTCTGTCCATGGGATTCTCCAGGCTAGAATACCGGAGCGGGTTGCCATTTCTTTCTCCAGGAGACCTTCCCGACCCAGAGGTCAAATCCAGGCCTCCTACATTGCAGGCGGGCTCTTTACCACCTGAGCCACCGGGGAAGTCCAATTTCATCATAAGTACAGATTTTAGAAAACAGGAAATAAAGTTTCTTTCTCCAATTTTCCACTCTTCTTCATTCATGGTCTATTAACCATGTATTTGCCCCATTACCCTCTCTCAAGAGAAGTCTTACTCTTTATTTGGGGGAAAACCACATAGAACAGCTACATAGCTGGTATGATATATAGCTCCCCTTTGTCTCAAATTAATTCTGACATAGCCTCAGTGTATACTTAAAGTATTTGTTTTCAAATGCAGCTCTCACTTATACCCAAATTGATAAAAATTTAGTGCTTGTATATGTTACATATTTTAATTTAAAAAAATTAACACAAACAAAACTGCAAAGTCAGTATGTTCCAAAGTAAAAAGTGGGTGATGTTTTACCAATGAAAATCCATCACCTATCTTAGGTTTAATAACAGAGAGTTAAATTTTATACAGCTGATGCTTTATTTTTTATCATCTTGCTTCTTCTGCCTTTTAGCCAAGTGGACAACTCCATAAACCATTTCAATTATTGTTGTTTTAGCAGGAAGGCAGTTTTTAACAATTGTTCAGCTACTTTATACTGGCTAACAAATTTCACACTGACTCTGAAATACTATAGTGAAAATGTTTTAAAGAATCGGTAACCAATGGTACTAGTGGTAAAGAACCCACCTACCAATGCGGGAGATATAAGACATGATGGTTGGATCCCTGGATCAGGAAAATCCCCTGGAGGAGAGCATGGCAACCCACTCCGGTATTCTTGCCTGGACTGAGGAGCCTGAGGGGCTATAGTCTATAGGGTCGCAAAGAGTCAAAAATGACTGAAGCAACTCAGCATGCACGCACAAGTCATTGTATATTTGCACTATTCTCATCTACTTAAATGTGAACCCAGTCTTTACTACAAAGCATGCTGTTTTCTGTTCAGCATCCTATGCTGGCTGAATCCTCCCACCATTCTCTCTGCTCAAGTCATTGAAAAAATTTAACTTTTTTAGGACATCATGGGAGAAGACAATGGCAACTGCACTCCAGTACTCTTGGCTGGAAAATCCCATGGACCGAGGAGCCTGGTACGCTGCAGCCCATGGCATCGCTAAGAGTCGGACACGATTGAAAGACTTCACTTTCATGCATTGGAGAAGGAAATGGCAACCCACTCCAGTGTTCTTACCTGGAGAATCCCAGGGATGGAGGAGCCTGGTGGGCTGCCGTCTATGGGGTTGCACAGAGTCGGACACCACTGAAGCGACTTAGCAGCGGCAGCAGCAGGACACCATGACATTCTATGGCCTTCCTTCAGCACAAGAAAGGGTGTGACAATAACACAAATGGAAACACTGAAGCCATATATCGCTATTCTGTTGTCAAGTCATCTTCTAGGTCCATCTGCATCTCTACAAGTTGCTGTCTAGTAGAAACAAACACAACATTGTAAGGCAACTATACTCCAATAAAAACAAAATTTTAAAGTCATTTTCAAATAGTTCAGAATATATGTATAACTGTTTTAGAATATCATTAAGATAAAAGCACAAAAATATTAAAAATCCCATAGAAATCAAAGTATTCAGAATATATGCCTTAGGGACTGGAGGTCTAAAGTTTACATAGTTTTGGAAATCCTGATTGTTTCTTAGTCTCTTCAAAGGAAAGTGAGCAGGTGCTGGAAGTAGAAAGGCCATAGAGACTAGGCCTGCAGGAAAGATGGAAGTGTTGTCAATGGGACACAGTAAGTTAAAATAATTAAAAGTCGAACACTGGGGGCAGCCAGGCATTTTCCCAGTTGGGCTAATGCTGGATTGTCCCAAACATATCAGCAGCTAATCCTCATTTTATGTTGTTAAATCAAAATTTGTTAACCATACTGTTTCAATGAGGTATAACCTAGATACATCCTAGTTTGGAGGCTAAATTGCTGGCAGAATTATACCTTTTCATGTGTTTGGGAAAGAATATGATGGGCAGAGAAAAATATGCATCTTTCCTTTTTTCACTTTCTTTGCTTTATATCACTGGGAAGTGAGAAAAAAATTAAAACAAAACAATGAAACTAAGGCAAATCCAACTTGGTAGCTCTGCTGTGGAAGTCTGGAACTTGACAAATGACCATGACGTTGGCTTATCTAACAACCTTCTGCAATTCCTGTGTCTTCTTAAAGACAGCTGCCTGGAATTAATTGAAGCTCAAAGAATTTTAACCTTCCCTAACCCTTTTTGAAGGAGACCTCAACACACTGCTTTAGCATAGGGCCAGAAAGAGATGAGACTATACTAAAGAAAAAAAAAAATTGTGTATCTGTATTTTCTATCTGCATCTATGTGAGCACACACATGAACACACACACATGACATATTGCTATCTATGTATCAGCTGAAAAGGTGGAGTAAAAGAGCATTACAGAGACACAAGGGTCCTAGTGAAGTGAGGATGGGGCTGACAGTCTTTGATGTAGATGTCTTTGTGGGAAAGTGCAGAAGGAATTAGTTTGCTACCCATTTCTAACCTCCACCTGTACTATTTTTCTCATTTCCTTTTTTAACACCCAATGTTTTTTGGTCATATAAAGAAATGTATTTTTGTACCTTTGTTAATACAAAGACTTTTCGGTGTATATAATATGATTATAGGGCTTCTCTGGTAGCTCAGCTGGCAAAGAATCTGCCTGAAATACAGGAGACCCCGGTTTGATTCCTGGGTCAGGAAGACCTTTGGAGGAAGGCATGGCAACCCATTCCAATATTCCTGCCTGGAGAATGCCCATGGACAGAGGAGCCTGGCAGGCTACAGTCCATGGGGTCACAAAGAGTTGGACACAATAGAGTGACTAATGTGACTAGTCACATTACAGAGCACACAGTGTAATTACATATATGCATGCATGCTTAGTCGCTAAGTCCTGTCTGGCTCTTTGGGAACCCACAGGCTGCAGCCCACCAGCTCCTCTGCCCATGGGATTTCCCAGGCAAGAATACTGGAGTGGGTTGCCATTTCCTCTCCGGGAGATCTTCCCAACCCAGGGATTGGACCCATGTCTCCTATGTCTCCTGAATTGGCAGGTGGATTCTTTACCACTAGCGCCACTGCAGAAACCCACACGTTACTTACATGTAGCTGTACAGAGACACAATCTGTATTTTCAAATTTAAACCCTTGATTAAAATCACTTTAATTTGTAATTTAAGAGCATCACTGCTCTGAAGCTTTCAGATTTTGCAAGAGAAATATTCTGCTTTCTGTATTTCATTCTTTCTTTGCACCTTCTTTTGTTTTCTGTCTTATTTGCCTGATGGTCAATTCTAATCATGTGTCTTCTAATCCTCTGCTTTTAAGCAGCCTTTCTATTAGAAAATTCTTCACTCTTTGGTAGGTTGTATTTAAATTAAACACAGTTGGGTCTTTTACAACTCAAGGCATATCTGTACCTGACTAAATTTAATACAGCTGCATCTACCACGAACTGTCAATGCTTTGATCAAAGTTAGACATGAGATGCATGTTTTTCTAGTCTGTACACATACTGTCTTTCAATGCCAACCTTTTAAAAGCTCTGGAGACAAGAATTGAGAAGGAAGATAACAGAACAGAACCTTTGTAAGAATACCTTTTAAAAAGGAAAAATTGAGAAAAGTGAATTGATTTACTTTTCTAGAAAATAAGACAACTTTGGGAAATGGGGGAGTTGAGTGCACTAATGAAAACATATCTACAATAAAGACTGAAATTATTTATAAAAAACAGGATTATCATATTTTTCTCCAAAACAGCTGATAGTAGGGCATAAATAAGAACAATCTCCCAAAACATTCTCAAGATTCATTCTCTTCAAGAATAAGTAAAAATTTGAAAAAAAAAATAACCTTTTTACAAAAAGGACTTTCCTAGTGGTCCAGTGGTTACAACTCTGTGCTTCCACTCCAGGGGATGTGGGTTTGATCCCTGGTTGGGGAACTAAGATCCCAAAAGCTGTGCAGTCAAAATAATAATAATAATTTAAGAATAGGTGAGAATTTGAAGAGTCTGTCAATTAAAAAAAATGAGTAATCAACCACAAATGACAATAGATTTCAGCCACCAGTCTGATATGATCTAGAAATTAAAGATGAGCTATATATTTCTAAAGAGAAGGACAGCCATGTTATCATAGAAAGTCCAAGTGATGTATAGTGTTATATAATATTCATGCAGTATGACTGAACTTTAATTGAATCCTGAATAGCTTTTGGAACAAAGACCTCAAACTGTAATGGTCAATATAAAATGCAAGATTTAGCAGAAGAGTCTGATTTTCAATAAGGAATAACTGAGCCATGAAGTCTCTAAATGTCTGTGCTAAAGACACTTGATTTTAAGAGAGATGACCAATAACATTCACTATCAACAGTCTCACCTCCTGCACCAAATCCTATACATTTATACTAATAACTGCTCAGTTCAGTTCAGTCACTCAGTCGTGTCCGACTCTTTGTGACCCCATGAATTGCAGCACGCCAGGCCTCCCTGTCCATCACCAACTCTCGGAGTTTACTCAAACTCATGCCCATCAAGTCAGTGATGCCGTCCAGCCATCTCATCCTCTGTCGTCCCCTTCTCCTCCTGCCCCCAATCCCTACCAGCATCAGGGTCTTTTCCAATGAGTCAGCTCTTCGCATCAGGTGGCCAAAATACTGGAGTTTCAGCTTCAGCATCAGTCCTTCCAAAGAACACCCAGGACTGATCTCCTTTAGGATGGACTGGTTAGATCTCCTTGCAGTCCAAGGGATTCTTCTTCCTCTCCAACACCACAGTTCAAAAGCATCAATTTTTTGGCTTGTAGTATTGCTCAAAATCAAGTTGAATTATCGTAGTGGTTGAGCATGAGAGAAATCTGTACGAGACTGAAAAAAAGAACAGTTGGGTGTGCCTCACAGCCTGATCTGCACACTTGAGCCCATCTTAGGCTCTAGGACTATGCTGACACAGAAGATTAAAGCATATTAGAACATGACCACGATGATAGAATCAATGGGCAGAGGATTTCCAGAGACATAAGCAGGGTGATCAGCTGGAAAAGCAAACTAGGAGTAACCAGAAATAGAGATTCCTCTATAGTATTCCCTTACCCCAGGACCAAGCAGTAAGGTACAGGGTATCCTACCCAGAGCAGGAATATGCATTGTGGGAGTGTGAGGAATAGAGACAAGGCAGTGATCTAGTTGGGTTTCCCAAGTGGCGCAGTGGTAAAGAATCTGTCTGCCAGTGCAGAAGACACAAGAGATGAGGGTTCTGTGAACACAAGAATTCAGTCCCTGGGTTTGGAAGATTCCCTGGAGTAGGAAATAGCAACCCACGCCAGTACTTTTGCCTGGGAAATCCCATGGACAAAGAAGCCCGGCAGGCTACAGTCCATGGGGTTGCAAAGAGTCGGATGCGACTGAGCACACACACATGCACAGCGATCTAACTGCATATTCTATCACCCTCCCCCTAAAACAGTGTGGACCATAACCCTACAAGTGGTTGCCAGACCTTCTGTAGGCTATCTGTATGAACTGTTTCAGAAGCAAAAATCCTCAAACGCCTAATCGAGTATCATTCACATTTGAGAAATACCATCAATATGTAATATCCCTAACAATAAATACAAACAACAAATTATATGATGGCTTAAGCTCAATTAAATTACAAAATACTCATTCTGGATTATAATATTTATGCTGTCAACTATTACAAGAGGTATACAAAAAATGATTCCAGTGATATATGCAAAGTCCAGTATGTTTCAGCCAAAGAATGTTTCTTTCAGGAATGCAAGTATGATTCGAGATTAGAAAACAGTGTAACTTACTACATTAAAATAGGAGAAAAGTCACACATAATTATTTAAATAGATATATAGAAAGCATTTAATAAAATTTGACACCCATTCACAATAAAATATCTTAGCAAGGAAGTAATGAAAGGAAAAGTTCTTAATATTGATTAATAATATCTAAAAAAATCTATAGCAAATGTTATACTCAATGGTAAACTATTGAAACCTTCTCTCAAGTGAGATAACTATGCTTACCCTCAAAACTATTCAATGTTGTACCAGAAGTACTAGCCAGTGAAATAAGAAAAAGATAAAAGTTATAAGGTTTGTAAAGAAAGAAATAAAAAGCCTTTATTCATAGAAGTCATGTTTCTTTACCTAGAAAATTCAAAATAATCCATAGATAAACATTAGAATTTATAATGTTACTAGATGTAAGGACAATGTTCAATATTAATTAAAATTATATTTCTATATACCAGCTACCAAAAGAAAAAGAAAAACATACATTTTACGATGGTATTCAGTGACATAAAATACCTTGGAAATATCTGATAAAAGATATGCATATCCTTTTACTAAAAATTATAAAACAATTTCAAGAGAAAACTTAAAGGACCTAAATAAATGGAGGGATATACTGTGGAGGGATATACTAGGCTATATATTGTCGCCCTGCTTATTTAACTTCTATGCAGAGTACATCATGAGAAATGCTGGGCTGGATGAAGCACTAGCTGGAGTCAAGATTGCTAGAAGAACTATCAATAACCTCAGATATGCAAATGATACCACCATTATGGCAGAAAGTGAAGAAGAACTAAAGAGCCTCTTGATGAAAGTGAAACAGGAGAGTGAAAAAGTTGGCCTAAAACTCAGCATTCAGAAAACTAAGATCGTGGTATCTAGTCCCATCACTTCATGGCAAATAGATGGGGAAACAATGGAAGCAGTGACAGACTTTGTTTTGGGGGCTCCAAAATCACTGCAGATGGTGACTGCAGCCATGAAATTAAAAGACACTTATTCCTTGGAAGAAAAGTTATGACCAACCTAGACAGCATATTAAGAAGCAGAGACATTACTTTGCCAACAGAGGTTCATCTAGTCAAAGCTATGGTTTTTCCAGTAGTCATGTATGGATGTGAGAGTTGGACTATAAAGAAAGCTGAGCACCGAAGAACTGACGCTTTTGAACTGTGGTGTTGGAGAAGACTCTTGAGAGTCCCTTGGACTGCAAGGAGATACAACCAATCCATCCTAAAGAAAATCACTCTTGAATGTTCACTGGAAGGACTGATGCTGAAGCTGAAACACCAAAAGACCCTGATGCTGGGAAAGATTGAAGGCGGGAGGAGAAGGGTATGTCAGAGGATGAGATGGTTGGATGGCATCACCAACTCAATGGACATGAGTTTGAGTAAACTCCAGGAATTGGTGATGGACAGGGAAGCCTGGCGTGCTACAGTCCATGCGGTCACAAAGAGTTGGACATGACTGAGCAACTGAACTGAACTGATACTATGCTTGTGAATTGAAAGACTCAATGTTATAAAGATGTCAATTCTTTCCAAATTAAACTATAGATTCAAGGTGTTGTGCTGGGCTCAGTCACTCAGTTGCTAAGTTGGGTCTGACTCTGTGACCCCATGTACACCCTTGGACCATGCCCATCAAGCTCCTCTGTCCATGGAATTTTCCAGGCAAGTATATTGGAACGGGTTGCCATTTCCTACTCCAGGGACTCTTCACGATCCAAAGATTGAACCCAAGTCTCTTGTGTCTCCTGCATTGGCAGGAGGATTCTTTACCACTGTGCCACCTGGTAATTCCTGTCAATATTTCAGTAATACTTTTGATTGACCAGCTGGTTTTAAAATTGATATGCAAAAGATTAAAATGACTGAGATATTTCTGAGGAAGTAGAACAAAGCTGGTAGACTGACATTACTTGATACCCAGACCTATTCTGAAAGTATACTAACTGAGACAATGTGGTATATTAACCCAAAGATATACAAAGAGATGTCTGCAACATAATGTAGTCTAGAAACAGAACCAATATATTCAAACACTGTTTTTTTATGACAAACATGAGACAGTGTAATAAGAGAAAGTATAGTCTTATTCATAAATAATGCCAGATGGAGTGGATATTCATTTGGTAAAAAAAATGAATCTTGACCCTGTACCTCACCCTTTATGGAAAAAAAAAAAAAATCTATTCCAAATGGATTGAAGATCTAAATGTGAAAAGTGAAATAGTAAACATTTCAGAGGAAAATATAGGAGAAGATATGATCAAGGGAATAGGCAAAATGTCCTTCAACAGAGCTTAAAAAATAGTAACAATAAAAGAAAAAACTGTTTAATTTAACTTTATTAAAATAAAGATCTTCAGTTCATCAAAAACATTATTATGAGAAAGAAAAGTAACCACAGAGCCTTAACACAATAGATCCAATGTATCATATTAAGAAAACATAAAGGAATTCTAAATCACTAAGCAAAAGGCAGATAAAGCAATTTTTTAAATGGTAGGAGACTTGAGCAAATATTTCACAAAAGAGATTGTCAACATGGAAATAAAAATATGAAAAAAAGATCAACTTTGTTAGAAATCAAGTGAATGCAAATTAAAACCACGAAGAAATACTACCACAAAATGACCAGATTGGAAATGTCAATTGTCAGCTAGGATGTGAAATGAACAGAATCCTCTTGCATTGCTGATGACAGTATGAATTGGCAGAAGCATTCAGGAAAACTGTGGCAATGTTTTTGAAAGCCAAACATATGCATTTTTCTATGACCCAGCAAAGTCTGCTCCTAGATGTATACCCAAGAAAAATGCACACAATTATTCGCTGAAATTCATTGAGTAAAATATTCAGCACAAAACTGTTAATAATTGACTAAAAATATATTACTCAAATATCAACAGTAGAATTGGTATATTGCTACATGTTAATTAAGTTGAATATTATACAACAAGGATATGGATTGAAATTTCTACAACTACATACAACATTATGAATAAGGCTCACATACATAATCCTTAGTTAAAGCAGTCAGGCATATAAGGGTGTATTCAATGTGCTTCCATTTATATAAATTATAAGAACACAGCAAATTAATCTATGCTGTAAGAACCAGGGGAGTGATTATTCACAAAGGCTGTGATATTGACTAGAGGAAGTAGGGCTTCTACCACGGTGGCAATGTTCAACACCTTCATCTGGGTGCTGTTTCCATGGATAGGCACAGTTTGTGAAAATTCATCAAGCTGCATTCTTGAAGTATGTGTGTTTGCTTTACATCTGTTTTATGTCAATACATTTTTAATTAATAGTTTCTTGTACAGCAGTTATATTAACACAAAAATGAAAAGCTACTAAGTTCCTAGAAAAATGTTTTCAGACCTTTTTGGAGGAAAAAAATCTATTAAACTTTACTTAGTAACATAAAAGAAAACTGAAATAAATGGAGAGCTGTAACATGTTAATGTTTGGGAATTCTGAGTACTGTAATACTGTCTGTTTCCCTTTATTTGTCTATAAATTCAATCTATCACAACCCACTGCACACACACAAAAAATGTTTCTTACAGCCATTGGCAAGTTGAATTCTTAATTTTTATGGAACCAAAATAACCAAGACAACTTTAACAAAATGGAACAGAAATTTTATTTTATCAAGTAGCAGAGAAAAAATTTTAGACCCTAGATTTTGACTGCAGAATCATTAGAATTTAGTGTGCATCTCACATCAATAAGGAAAAGACACACTTTTAGTTAAATCATGTTGAGAAAATTCAAAGCAAAATGAAAGAAAGATACATCCTTATTCATATCATACAAATATGAATTCCAAATGAATTAATGTCTCAAATGTAAGAATGTAAGAAATAAAGCTATATAGGTATAAAAATAAAAATATGAACATATGCTTCTGATCATATAACAAAAGTTCAAAAACCCATGAACGCTTTTGGAACTTGAGGGCATTATACTAAGTGAAATAAGTCAGACAGATAAAGATAAATACCATATGATCTCAATTCCATGTGGAATTAAAAAAAATAGACACACATGCACAAACATAACTCAACGATACAGGTAACACATTGGTGGTTGCCAGAGGTGGTGGGGGTGGATGGTGAAGAGGGAGAGATGAAATGGGTGAAGGTGGCCAAAAGGTACAAAGGTCCAATTATCAGGTAAGTCCTGGGATGTGATGTACAACTTGGTGAATATAGTTAACAATACTCTGTTGTATATTTGAAAGTCACTAGGAGAGTAAATCTTAAAAATTCTCATTACAAGAAGAAAAGACAATTTGTAATAATGTGTGGTGATAGGTGTTAACTAAACAGTGTGGTGATCATTTCCAAAATATGCATATATCAAATTATTACATTGGAAGACTAATGTCTTCCACAAAGAAGTTGTTAGTAGTCCCACAAACTAACACAATATCACATGTCAATTATATTTCAGTTTTAAATAACTAAAAATAAGAAGTAGTGAATGAATAAATTGATAAATTTTAAAACACAAATAGTGAATGGGGTATGAGTATTTATCACTTAGATAATAAGACAAAGAATTGGTATTCAGCATGCATAAGAAAATTCTACTAATAGTTAAACAACAAAAAATATTGACTTAGCAGAGCATATGTTCAGGCAATCCATATTTTTTAATTTTTTATTTAATGGAGGATAATTGCTTTACAACGTTGTGTTGGTTTCTGCTTTACAACAAAGCGAACAGCTGTAAGTATACATATATTCTCCTCCCTCTTGAGACTCTCTCCCACCTCCCCACCAGGAAATTTTATAGAAAATAAAATGCAAAATACCAATACAGCTGTAAAAGGTGATAACCCTCAATAATCAACAAGGAAATTCAAAAATAAAACAAAAATTCTCATGCCAATTCTTCATCCTTTAGACTAGCAAAAACTACAGGTTGATTATAGCAAGTGTAGCTAAGATTGTCAGCAGTTTCATACCACTGCTATAAAGTAGTGGTAAATTTCTATGAGTCTATATTGGTACAGTCTATCATATGCACAAATAGACTTGCATAAAAATGCTTCTTTGTTATTATTGTTCAGTCACTCAGTCATGTCTGACTCTTTGAGACCCCATGGACTGCAGCATGCCAAGATTTCCTGTCCTTCACTCTCTCCCTGAGTTTGCTCAAGCTTATGTCCATTGAGTTGGGGATGCCATACAACCATCTCATCCTTTGTTGCTCCCTTCTGCTCTTGCCCTCAATCTTTCCCAGCATTAGGGTCTTTTTCAATGAGTTGGAATCATCACTGAGTATAAATTGGTACAGATATGTTGAATGAACTATGCCATTACCTAATAATGCTTCTTCTGAGAACAATATTTACCCTCAATAAATAATATCATATGTCAAATAGACTTGCACAAGAATGTTCATCATGACATTGTTAATACTAAAAGCAGGGGTGCAAGGGAGAGGAAGAAAGAGAAAATCTTAATTGAATTGTAGCTAAGTACACTGTGGTTAAATATACCATGGTACAACGTATACTATATGAAAATATGCAGTGGTTGTCAGAGTAGACCTATAGATACTATCTTTCTTAAGATAGCTCTTTATGTACATATATTATAGGGGTTGATCCACTCCTGCGTGCGTGTGTGCTAAGTCACTTCAGTTGTGTCTCTTTGTGACCCTATGTATTGTAGCAGGCCAGATTCCTCTGTCCATGGGATTCTCCAGGCAAAAATACTGGAGTGGGTTTCCAAGTTCTCCTCTAGGGGATCTCACCAACCCAGGGTTCAAACCTGTGTCTCTTACATCTCCTGCATTGGCAGGAGGGTTCTTTACCACTAGCACCACCTGTGAAACCCTGATCCGCTCCTACTGACATGCTTAGCTCTTCAAGATCAAATGTAAAAAAAGTAAGTGGAAGAAAATGTCACTTCATTTCATGTTAAAATGCAGATGAAAAGTAAGAAATAAAACTACATACAACAAAATATACAAATATTTTATGTAAATTCACAGAAAAAAAAATGTGTGGATGAATAGCCACAAAAAAATTGGTGACAGCAATTATCTACTGGGAGTAAGGGAAAAGCACCTGGAAGGGGTCTTCACAGTGGAGGATCATGAAGATCTCCTATTTTATCCCCCAGTATCTGGTCCTGCTCCTTCAGGTACTGATTCTGCATTTGGATAGACCTCCTGTGTCAACCAATATGCTTGACTGAAACTGAACACTCGTCATCTTGGACTGAAACATATAAATAAGATCCAAAACAATCAGTGCTTTTCAGAACCATACCAACAGTGATCGGCTCGACTCTAATTCAAAACAAATGAAACTTAGTTGTGGAAACTTGAAAAAATCTATTATAAAATATGAAACCAGAAGAAGGAAGACTGAAGTCATGGCAATCCTCTTGCAATCTTAGAGCAAGAGCCTGAGAACAAGGCCATCTTCATTGGTTGCCGGGAAGGGGCTGAATCAAGGTATAGACAAAGAGAGAGTCAGGGTCCTGCTATCATTGAAACCTTGGGAAGACAAGGGCTTCCATCATGCAATCAACACATCATGCTGGTGTTCGTGCCAGTTGGGTTAACTTTTTAGCCATTTGCCATAAAAAGTTTTCTCTCACAAAGATCTATTGGGCTTACCTTTTGTGTTTTAATTTTTACTAGGAAAATATGTTCACAGACTCTACAATTAAAATTACTTTAAAAAGAACAAATAAAGAAAATATGCTTAGACTAAAGGATTTGTAAGATTCACTCATGTTTATGACTGTAAGATGTTTGTTCCAGGTTTTATTGAAGTATTAGAAATAATCATTAGAAAGTCTTTTTATTAATTTTTTGAATTCAAGTATAGTTGCTTGACAATGTTCTAGGTGTACAGAGAAGTGCTTCAATTACATATATATATAATTGAATCACTTTGCTGCATATATATCCATATATACTGGCTATACATATATTCAAGCTTCCCTAGTGGCTCAGCAATAAAGAATCCACCTGCCAATGCAGGGACGTGGGTTTGGTCCCTCGGTCAGGAAGATCCCCTGGAGTAGGAAATGGTGACCCAGTCCAGTGATCTTGCCTGGAAAATCTCATGGACAGAGGAGCTTGGCAGGCTACAATCCATGGGCTCGCAAAGTCAGACATGACTGAGTGACTAAACAGCAACATACAAATATATATTCTTTTCAGATTCTTTTCCATTATGGGTTATTATCTGCTATTGAATACAGTTCTCTGTGCTACACAGTAGGGCCTTTTGGTTACCTATTTTATAGGTAGTAGTGTGTGTATATTAAACCCTAACTCTTAATTTATCTCCTTCCCACTGTCTTCTTTGGTAACCATAAGTTTGTTTTTCATGTCTGTGAATCTATTTCTGTTTGTAAATAAATTCATTTGTATCATTTTTTTTTTAGATTCCACATGTGTGGTATCATATGATGTTTGAATGAAATAATGCCATTTGCAGCAAATTTAGATGAACCTAGAAATTATCATCATAAGTGAAGTAAGTCAGAGCAAGACAAATATCATTAAGAAAGAATATTTAATAATTTAACACATTAACCTGGCAGATAGTCTACAAAGACATAATCACTTCAAATCCTTCTTAGATTTATGTGGATATAAATAATACATTCATATAATCAGATAGTACAAATTGTAGACCCAAACAAGCTCCTTACATTAAACAACAGGCATGTTGTACTTATTTTCCAAACTCATTTGCCCCTAATTATTGCCAACAAAAATGAGAGTCCTTTTAAAATGCCACTCTCTGAAATGACGACATGGACAGCATGACATGTATAGGTAAAGGGACAAATCCACTTCTTGTAACTGTTGTGTTTGCCTGAAAAGAAAAATGCATCTTTGAATAGGGGCTTTCAGATAAAGGCTCTTTTGTAATCTTCCTTTCCCCCCGTGCTTCACATTTCGGTCTCTTTTCTTCAACTTGTGGAGGATTTCGAGCACAAGAGGAGCCATTCAGTTCCTCTTTGTGTATCTCTGCTCTCCTTGCAGCCAGCTCTGTGCTTTGCCTAGAATGCTGCAGTATTCAACTGACATTTTCTACTTCATTTTTCCCCTTTGTTACTCATCTTACCCATTTCTGATAAGACCACGGAGAACATAGTTTTCTCAGTAAAGAAAAAAAAAAATGTTTGTTCTTCAATGGCCATTAGGTGTGATGTTAACATTGATAAACTGTGCCTTGCTGTGAGAGCATGACATTCATCATGCCATTTCAGCCAGAGTGCCACTTGTGCGGTGGAGAAGACACCTGTTTATAACAAAATGGGCCTGGCCCACAGTCATTTCACATATGTGCTAATAGGCCAAAAACAAAAACAACTGCCATATAAAAACTTTCAGTTTCTACATATCAGTCTGAGTTACATAAAATTGGTAGTTTTTATCATCTTTGTGTATTTCCGGGCCTACTCGGTCCCTCGGTTGTTTTGTAAAATGATGCTACTGTTTACAAACTGGGATTTGTAAAACCAAAATAAACAGGTGGCCTGTCTGCCACAAACTAGCAAGTCAGATTGTTCCTTTTTAACTAATCACAAGGAAATACCTGGTTTGGGGCATAAAATCAATTCACTTAAAGAAGGAGTAATTTTGTAATGTAAGACCTTCTTGAGAAACTAAGTCATTAGTGAATTAAATTGTATGTTTAGAAAGACAAAACATGTTAAAATGGCATATGCACACACTTTTTATTCTTGAACTTCAAAGGCGTAATGCAGATTGAGCTATAGCATCTCACTATTTATCCATGCCAGGTGCCTTGTGGCTATATTTATTTTATTTTTTAATTGTAATTTTCTATTTCCACTTCTACATCCATCCTCCTACCTACTCTTAATTGCTTTTAATTCCCATCTTTAAGTGCCTCCTTCAAAATATGAAGTTCTATTTTATGTGTATTTTTAAAAATTTAAATTGATACACTGCTTTGATCTTGTTTGATGCTTACTATTCACATCAGTCTAGTCATATTATTGTGTACTTAGTCCTCACTGTAACACAGTATTACTTTGAATGCTGTTATTACACTTTGCTTCTCTGTTCCCTTAGTAATGAATACAATGAAGGCTTCTTTGCTGCTGGAAATCTTAACTCCAGTGGACATTCTCACCCATCTCCATTTGTAACACTTGTGTAAGAGAGTTATTTATTCAACAAATACATATTAAGTATCTAATAATTGTCGTGCACTGTTCTCATCGTGTAGGATGCATCAATGAAAAAAAGAAGCTAAAAGCCTGGGCTATAAGAAGCTTATGCTCTAGTGGATTTTCTCCAGAGAATATATCCAAGAAAGGGCCTGCTGGATTTTGCAGTTTATACAGTCCTAATTTCACTACTTAATTTCATTGACAAAATCCATTCCAAAATAGTTTCACCAAGTTAAAACATGAATAATATATGAATACTATTGTTTCCCTTATCCAAATTTAGTTGATACAGGGAATTATGCATCTCTAATATTCGGCAACCTGATAGAAGTAAAATGACATACTATTTCTCTGATTTCTAGAAAGTTTCTAGATTTCTGATTTCTACATAGATCTCTGAAATCATGTGGTTTTAAGTTTGTGTGAACTGCCTATCCATAATTGTTTTTAATTTTTCTGCTTCCTTGTTTTATTCTTAAGCATTTAAAAACATTTTTATTAGAAAATAAGAAATATGGGGGGAGGGGGGAGCTAAAAAAAAAAAATAGCAGGCCCAAAATAAGAAGGCTGGAAATAAGTAATATATAAATAATATAGGACTCATGAAATAAGAGTTTTACTGGCCACAGTAAAACTTAGAAGATACAGCATTTCTTTGGGAAAAAAAAATCTAATATCAATGAAACTTTTTGCAATATGTAATAAATATAACATAAATAAGTTATAAATAAACAAAATTCAAAATAAGAAAACCAAATAGGTATATAATAGTGATTTTTCTTATAAACTATATATTGGTAAATTTGGAAAATGAGATGACATGTTAAGATCTTGAGGATAATATAATACGTCAAATTATTAGAAAAATAAAAACTTTAATGTACAAATATCTATTAAGTAAAAGTTAAAATGGTGATTAAAAAAGCAGGTCCACACAGTTTGAGAACTAATTTTAATGAGTTATTAATGACCATACATACAAGTTGTTACAGAACATATTTAAAACCAGAAAAGTGATACATCTCATATAATGAGACTATCAAAATTACTTATTTTAAAAACAAGGACATTATAACTTAAGAATACACAAGTTGAAAATAAATCTCAAATTCTACTTTTGCCCATGAAGGTTTACTATTAATACTATGGGAATTGCTCTCCCTGCAGAGCTACAAAACAAGGTAAAATACATGAAAACAGAGCAGGATTATAATCTCCAAGAAAAGGGGAAAATAAAGTCAGCTTTATGACTCACCAAATACACCTCCTAGAGGTAGCTCCCAGCCTGCAGTATAGAGGCTGGAAACGCAAACAAACCTCAATAGCCTCCCTGTGTTGAGTAGATAGTAATTGGAGTTTAGCAAACCAAGGAGCCTTGAAATATATACTGGGGGCAGGGGGAGTCCTGAGAGGAGGGATCTGCACAGAGAAATAGTTCTGCAGGTCTACAGAGGAATCCCTTTGAGATTTCCACTAATATGAGAAGCATTCTATCATAATAGAATCACCAGAAACCAGTAGCCTGAACAATTTATAGGGCTTCACACAAGGTTGTGAATAGTCTGTGCTGTCACCAGCCATAGTGAACAGACCTCACAAGAATGGGGCATTAGAGTTCTTGTGCATTAACACTTTTTCCTTAATAGTAAAATTAATTGAACACTAGAGGGAAAAAGGCTGCCCGGGATTAACACTAAAAAAATATAAAAGAAAACTTTGAAAAATTCAAACAGTTCAAAGGCAACTGCATGTCAAAACAAAGCTGAATATTCTTTAAAGAAATACATCCAGTGTAAATGAGATAATCTAGAATAAAAACAAAAATTGTTAGGCATTCAAAAAAGCAGAATAATGTGACTTGTGCGGTGTGTGGGTGTGTGCATTCAGTTGTGTCCGACTCTTTGCGACTCCGTGTGACTCCATGGACTGTAGCCTGCCAGGCTCCTCTGTCCATGGAATTTTCCAGGCAAGAATCCTGGTGTGGGTTGCCACTTTCTGTTCCAGGGGATCTTCCCTAGCCAGAGATCAAACCCGTGTCTCTTCCATCTCCTGCAATAGTAGGTGGGTTCTTTACCACTGGCACCAACTGAGAAACCCAAATATGATTCATAACTGAGATTAATATCAACCAATAAAACACAGAAATAAGAAAGAGATGATAGAATTAGCAGAAAAGAACACTGACATTTATAAAGTTGCTCCTTGTGAACAAGAAAGTTAAACATATATAAACAGGATAAAGAGAGGAAAAAGAAGGTGTAAAAAACAAAAATGGAATAGAACTTCTAAAACTGAAAAGTAAAATATCTAAAATTAGATACTGCAGTACATTAGACATTACAAAAGGAAAGATAAGTGAACTAAAGTCAAAGCAATAAAAATCTGTAAAAGTGAGGCACAAAGTGAAAAATAAAATTAAAATCAGTATTTCCCTATGAAACAATGTCAAGCAGTTGACATAGTGTATGATGAAATTTAGAATAAGAGTAGGAGTAAGAGAAAAAAATCAAGAAATAGTGGCTGAAATTTTTCAAATTTGGAGAAAGCTGTCAATCCACAGAACCAAGAAGCTCAGAAATCCCAAAGCATCCGTTTCAGTTCAGTTCAGTCACTCAGCCATGTCCGACTCTTTGCGACTCCATGGATTGCAGCACACCAGGCCTCCCTGTCCATCACCAACTCCCTGAGTTTACTCAAACTCATGTCCATTGAGTCGGTGATGCCATCCAGCCATCTCATCCTCTGTTGTCCCCTTCTTCTCTCACCTTCAATCCTTCCCAGCATCAGGGTCTTCTCCAATGAGTCAGTTTATCACACCAGGTGGCCAAAGTATTGGAGTTTCAGCATCAGTTCTTCCAATGAATATTCAGGACTGATTTCATTTAGGATGGGATGGTTGGATCTCCTTGCAGTCCAAAGGACTCTCAAGAGTCTTCTCAAATACCACAGTTCAAAAGCATCAATTCTTCGGCGCTCAGCTTTCTTTATGATCCAACTCTCACATCCACACATGGCTAATGGATAAACCATAGCTTTGACTAGACAGATCTTTGTTGACAAAGTAATGTCTCTGCTTTTTAATATGCTGTCTAAGTTGGTCATAACTTTTCTTCCAAGGAACAAGCGTCTTTTTTTTTTTTTTTTTTAATTTTTATTATTATTATTTTTTTTTCCAGTGGGTTTTGTCATACATTGATATGAATCAGCCATGGATTTACATGTATTCCCAATCCCGATACCCCCTCCCACCTCCCTCTCCACCCGATTCCTCTGGGTCTTCCCAGTGCACCAGGCCGGAGCACTTGTCTCGTGCATCCCACCTGGGCTGGTGATCTGTTTCACCATAGATAGTATACATGCTGTTCTTTTGAAATATCCCACCCTCACATTCTCCCACAAAGTTCAAAAGTCTGTTCTGTATTTCTGCGTCTTTTAATCTCATGGCTGCACTCACCATCTGTGGTGATTTTGGAGCCCCCCAAAATAAAGTCTGTCACTGTTTCCACTGTTTCCCTATCTACTTGCCATGAAGTGATGGGACCAGATGCCATGATCTTACTTTTCTGAATGTTGAGTTTTAAGCCAAATTTTTCACTCTCCTGTTTCACTTTCATCTAGAGGCTCTTTAGTTTTTCTTTGCTTTCTGTCATAAGGGTGGTGTCGTCTGCATATCTGAGGTTATTAATAGTTCTCCTGGCAATCTTGATTCCAGTTTGTGCTTCATCCAGTCCAACATTTCTCATGATGTATTCTGCATATAAGTTAAATAAGCAGGGTGGTAATATACAGCCTTGACGTACCTCTTCTCCAATTTGGAACCAGTCTGTTGTTCCATGTCCAGTTCTAACTGTTGCTTCCTGACCTGCATACAGATTTCTCAAGAGGCAGGTAAGGTGGTCTGGTATTCCCACCTCTTGAAGAATTTTCCACAGTTTTTTGTACAGTTTTGGCATAGTCAGTAAAGCAGATGTTTTTCTGGAACTCTCTTGGTTTTTTTGATGATCCAGCGGATGCTGGCAATTTGATCTCTGGTTCCTCTGCCTTTTCTAAATCCAGCTTGAACATCTGGAAGTTCATGGTTCACATACCATTGAAGCCTGGCTTGGAGAATTTTGAACATTACTTTGCTAGCCTTTGAGATGAGTGTAATCGTGCGGTAGTTTGAGCCTTCTTTGACATTGCCTTTCTTAGGAAATGGGCTGAAAATTGACCTTTTCCAGTCCTGTGGCCACTGCTGAGTTTTCCAAATTTGCTGGCATATTGAGTGCAGCACTTTCATAGCACCATCTTTTAGGATTTGAAATAGCTCAACTGGAATTCCATCACCTCCACTAGCTTTGTTCACAATGATGCTTCCTAGGGCCCACTTGACCTCACATTCCAGGATGTCTGATTCTAGGTGAGTGATCACACCATCGTGATTATCTGGGTCATGAAGATCTTTTTTGTATAAAATTATGCCAATGATATTTCAAATTATACTAAAGGGAAAGACTTAAAAAACAATCAAAGAACAATGTATTATATACAGAGAACCAAAAATACAACCTTTTAAAATGTATATGCATCCATCAGAGGATGATAAGATACATAAAGCATGCATTAAAGGACTTAAAAGGAGAATTTGAAAGCAAATCAGTAATAGTGGGAGACTTTAACACCCTACTTATACCAGTAGATAGATCATCTAGACAGAAAATCAGTAAGGAGATACTGTACTGAAGAAATCACTAGACCAAATGTACTTCATGGATAATATACAGGACATCCTATCTAAAAACATCAGAATACACATTCTACTCAAGTGCACATGCAACATTATCTAGGCTAAATCACACTTTAGTTCACAAAGCAATACTCAATAAAGAAAATCATAACAGGCATCATCTCTGATCACAATGGTATGAAACTAGAAATTGATCACAAGAAAAAATAATGTGATACTGAGCAATCAATGGCTCACCAAAGAAATCAAAAGAAAAATTAAAAATGCCTTGAAACAAATAAAACTATAAATATGATGTTCAAAATCTACCTCAGAAATGAGAAAAATAAAAAATAAACAAATTAACTTTGTACCTAAAGGAAAGAGAAAAGGAAGAACAAATTCCAAAATTAGTTATTGGGAGAAAAAAATAAATCAGAGTGGAAGTAAGTAAAATAAATGAAAAAAAAAATAAAAGATCAATAAACGTTAGAGCTAGTTCTTTGAAAGATAAACAAAATTGACAAACCTTTAGCTAGATTAGCCAAGAATAAAAAAGACTCAATATCTGAGATAAAAGAGGATAAGTCACTCTGATATATAGAAATATAAGTGATCATAAGAGATGAACAATTACATGGCAATGAACAAGATAACCAGGAAGAAATGGACAAAGTCCTAGAAACAAATCTTCCAAGATGTATCATGAAGAAATTAAAAAATTTGAATAGATCAAATACTAGTTAGGCGAATGAAACAGTAATCAAAAATCTCTTAACAAACAAAAGCCCAGGTACCAGATGGTTTAACTGGAGTACTCTACAAAACATTCAAATAAGATTTAATACTTATTCTCAAACTCTTTCAAAAATATGAAGAGGAAGAATACCTTCCAAATACATTTTATGAAGTCAGCATTACCCTGACACTAAAACCACACAAGGATAGTGCACACACACACACACACACACACACACACACACACACACACAGAGGCTACGAAACAATATCCTTGATGGATAATAGTTGCAAAAATCTTCAACAAAATACTAGTAAACCAAATTCAACGATATGTGTAAAGATCACACAGTGTCATTAAATGGGTCTTTTTTCCAGGGATGCAAGGATGGCTCAACATCTGCAAATTAATCAACATGAAACATCATACTATAATAACAAAATGAAAGGATAAAAATCATAGGATCACTTCAATAGATGCAAAATAAAAACTTTTGGCAAAGTTTAAGAACCATTTATGATAAACCTTTTTTTTAACATGGGTAGATAGGAAAGGTACTTCAACATAATAAAGGCCATATATGACAAATTCACAGTTGACACAGACATACTCTGAGAAGAACTGAAACTTCTCTTCTAAGATCAAGAGTAAGACAAGAATGCCCACTCTTGGCCTTTTTTTTTCAATACAGTATTGGAAAGCCTAGCTACTGCAGTTATACAAGGCTAGGCTTGCAAATGCAGCCAAATTAGAAAGGATAAATTTAAACCATCACTATTTGCAGATGACATGATAGTATATAGAAAGAATCCTAAAGAATCTACTTAGAAAAAAAAAAAAAAGACTGTTAGAATTAATGAGTGAATTTCATTGCAGGAAACAAAACCAGAAATCCATGATATCAAAAAGAATAAAATAACTAGGAATTAATTTAACCAAGAAGGTGAAAGACAAATACATTGAAAACTATGACGCTGGTAAAGGAAACTGAAGAAGAAGGTACAAGTAAACAAAGATAGTTCATGCTCCTGGATTGGAAGAATAATCTTAAAATGTCCATATTACCCAAAGTAATCTACCAATTCAATACAATCCCTATTAAAATTCCAATAGCACATTTCATAGAACTAAAACAAATAATCCAAAATCTGTATGAACCCACAAACAATGGGGAATAGCCAAAACAATCTTGAGAAAGAAGGACAAAATATCCATTGAGACAGTTGGTCCATTCCAAAAAGTTCTTGAAATTTGGTCCTGTCCAAAACGTCCATTGAGATGTTTGGTTCTAGCCAAAACTTCCATTAAGATGTTTGGTTTGTGCCAAAAAGATCTTTTAAATTTGGTCTTGTTCTAAATGTCCTTTGAAACATTTGGTCAATGATTTGCTAAACAACATAAACATTTAACTTTATTAATGTTTATTTATATTATTATTATTGTAATTCATTATGAATTCTGGGTTTCAGATTTATTCTTGTTCTTCTTCATCATGAAGTTTGGCATGGTTACTCTTAAGGCCAGTGATCAGGAAGATCCCTTGCAGTAGGAAATGGCAACCCACTCCAGTATTCTTGCCTTGAAAACTTCATGGACAGAGGGACCTGGAGGGCAGAGGAGCCTGGTGGGCTACAGTCCATGGAGTTGCAAAGAGTCAGACACGACTGAACACACACACACATATATTGACCTGATTATTGGCTTTATATTCATTATACCTATTACGAATTTTGGTTATGCAAATTTAACTTACCAAGTATTGTGAAGACGTTGCCTATGTTTGAGTGTGACTACCAAGGCCCTGAGTGATAATTTGCTCATTGCTTTGCTGTTTCATAAAACACTTCAATAAATCTCCAAATTGAAGGATGAGGCATGACTATTTTCACTTCACCAACTTTTGAAATTTGCTATACCAACCTTCCACTGCATTAATTTTCCTTTCTGTTGTTGTTCAGTCACTCAGTCATGTCCAACTCTTTGCAACCCCATGGATTGCAGCATGCTAGCCTTCCCTGTCCTTTATCATGTCACAGAGATTGCTCAAATTCATGTCCATTGAGTCAGTGATGCTATCCAACCATTTACTCCTTGGTCTCCCCCTTCTCCTCCTGCCCTCAATCTTTCCCAGCATCAGTGTCTTTTCCAATGAGTCAGCTCTTCACATCAGGTGGCCAAAGTATTGGAGCTTTATCTTTCCAAACCAGGTATTGAACCTGCATCTCTTGTCTCCTGCTTTGACAGGAGAGTTCTTTACCACCAGCACCAACTAGGAAGCCCTCTTTTACTGTGCATTTCTTTAACTGTAGGACTCTTCCTTTGTACACATATTTAATGTAAATACCATTCTTCTGCAAGAGTTAAATATTGACCCATATACCTAACTCTATGTGCCATTAACAGGTAGCTTTGTGTGAGTGCTACGTCCCTCAGTTGTGTCCTACTCTTTATGATTCCATGAACTGTAGCCCGCTATGCCCCTCTGTCCTTCGAATTCTCCAGGCAAAGATACTGGAGTGGTTTGCCATTTCTCTTCCAGGGGATCTTCTGGACCCAGGGATTGAACCCACATCTCTTATGTATCCAGCATTGGCAAGCAAGTTCTTTACTACGAGCTTTACCAAAGCAAAAATGGTTATTATTAGCAAAAAAGCCACAACATAATAATTGCATCAATGAAACTTTATAGTATTTTATATGTATTAATCCTGTAAGCCAAAAGCATAAACATTAAGTGCTTTTTGAACCCAGGCACATTTTCTAAGTATGGATCTTACTACCAAATATCAAGAGCCATTTGGCCTGGATAAATATGCTCACAGATATTTTTGATAGGGCAAAATTTTAAGAATATTTTGATCAAATGTCTTACTGATATTTTGAATAGAACTAAATGTATGCTGATCTCTACTAGAAGTCTTACCCACTTTGCTAAGGATATAAAAAATTAAAGTAAAATATTGAAAAGGAATAAAGGCAAATGTATTTTTAGACAAAATTTATGGTATAAGTAAAGCATTTTTTTTTAACTTACAAAAGAGTTTAACTTAGTTTATGAAGTTTCTAAGATGTGAGATCAATGTACAACAATTATATTTGCATGAAGTTCAGTTCAGTCATTCAGTCGTGTCCGACTCTTTGCAACCCCATGCACTGCATCACGTCAGGCTTCCCTGTTCATTACCATCTCCCAGAGCTTGCTCAAACTCATGTCCATTGAGTCGGTGATGCCATCCAACCATCTCATCCTCTGTTGTCCCCTTCTTCTCTCACCTTCAATCTTTTCCAGCATCAGGGTCTTTACCAAGGAGTCAATTCTTTGCATCAGGTGGCCAAAGTATTGGAATTTCAGCTTCAGCATCAGTTCTTCCAATGAATATTCAGGACTGATTTCATTTAGGATAGACTGGTTGGATCTCCTTGCAGTCCAAGGAGACTCTCAAAAGTCTTCTCCAACACCACAATTCAAAAGCATCAATTCTTTCGTGCTCAGCTTTCTTTATAGTCCAGCTCTCACATCCATACATGACTACTGGAAAAACCAGAGCTTTGACTAGACGGCCTTTTGTTGACAAATTAATGTTTCTGCTTTTTTAGTATGCTGTCTAGGTCGATCATAGCTTTTCTCCCAGAAGGCAAGTGCCTTCTAAATTAATGGTGGCAGTCACCATCTGCAGTGATTTTGGAGCCCAAGAAAATGAAGTCTGTCACAGTTTCCATTGTCTCAACATCTATTTGCCATGAAGTGACGGGACCAGATGCCATGATCTTAGTTTTTTGAATGCTGAGTTTTAAGCCACATTTTTCACTCTCCTCTTTGATTTTCATCAAGAGGCTCTTTAGTTCTTTCCTTTCTGCCATAAGGGTGGTGTCATCTGCATATCTGAGGTTATTGATAATTCTCTGGGCAATCTTGATTGCAGTTTGTGCTTCATCCAGTCCAGAATTTCTCATGATGTATTCTGCAAATAAGTTAAATAAGCAGCATGGCAATATACAGCCTTGACATACTCCTTTTCCTATTTGGAACCAGTCTGTTGTTCCATGTCCATTTCTAACTGTTGCTTACTGACCTGCATACTGATTTCTCAGGAGGCAGGTAAGGTGGTCTGGCATTCCCATCTCTTTCAGAATTTTCCACAATTTCTTGTGATCCACACAGTCAAAGACTTTGGCGTAGTCAATAAAGCAGAAATAAATGTTTTTCTGGAACTGTCGTGCTTTTTAGATGATCCAACAGATGTTCGCAATTTGATCTCTGGTTCCTCTGCCTTTTCTAAATCCAGCTTGAACATCTGCAAGTTCATGATTCATGTACCACTGAAGCCTGGCTTGGAGACTTTTGAGCATTACTTTGCTAGCATGTGACATGAGTGCAATTGTGCGGTAGTTTGAACATGTTTTGGTATTGCCTTTCTTTGGGACTGGGATGAAAATTGACCTTTTCCAGTCCTGTGGCCACTGTTGAGTTTTCCAAATTTGAGTGCAGCACTTTCACAGCATCATCTTTTAGGATTTGAAATAGTTCAACTGGAAATCCTTCACCTCAACTAGCTTTGTTTGTAGTGATGCTTCCTAATGCCCACTTGAAGTCACATTCCACGATGTCTGGCTCTAGGTGAATGATCACACCATTGTGGTTATCTGGGTCATGAAGATGTTTTTTGTACAGTTCTTCTGTGTGTTCTTGCCACCTCTTCCTTATATTATTTGCATCTGTTAGGTCCATACTGTTTCTGTCATTTATTGTGCCCATCTTTGCATGAAATGATCCTTTGGTATCTCTAATTTTCTTGAAGAGATCTCTAGTCTTTCCCACTCTATTGCTTCCCTCTATTACTTTGCATTGATTACTGAGGAAGTCTTTCTTATCTCTCCTTGCTATTCTTTGGAATTCTGCATTCCAATGGGTATGTCTTTCCTTTTCTCCTTTGCCTTTCGCTTCTCTTCTTTTCACAGCTATTTGGAAGGCCTCCTCAGACAACCATTTTGCCTTTTTGCATTTCATTTTCTTGGTTATGATCTTCATCACTGCCTCCTGTACAATCAGATGAACCTCCATCCATAGTTCTTCAGGCACTCTATCAGATCTAATCCCTTGAATCTGTTTGTCACTTCCACTGCATAATCATTAGGGATTTAATTTAGGTCATACCTGAATGGTCTAGTGGTTTTCCCTACTTTCCTCAATTTAAGTCTGAATTTTGCAATAAGGAGTTCATGATCTGAGTCACAGTCAGCTCCTAGTCTTGTTTTTGCTGACTGTATGGAGCTTCTCCATCTTTGGCTGCAATGAATGGAATCAATCTGATTTCGATGTTGACCATCTGGTGATGTCCATGTGTAGAGTTTTCTCTTGTGTTGTTGGAAGAGAGTGTTTGCTATGACCAGTGCATTCTCTTGGCAAAATTCTGTCAACCTTTACTCTGCTTCATTCTGTACTCCAAGGCCAAATTTGCTTGTTACTCCAGGTATCTCTTGACTTCCTACTTTTGCATTCCAGTCCCCTATAATGAAAAGGACATCATTTTGGGGTGTTAGTTCTAGAAGATCTTGTAGGTTTTCATAGAACTGTTCAACTTCAGCTTCTTCAACGTTACTGGTAGGGGCATAGACTTGAATTACTGTGATATTGAATGGTTTGCCTTGGAAATGAACAGAGATCATTCTGTTGCTTTTTGAGATTGTGATTTTTATTCGACCGAGAGAGCCAGGCTGCGACAGCGCAGGAGCGGCGGCCAAAAGGAACTACCCTACCCCGGAGGCCAGGGGCCCCGCCCGAGAGGAGATACCCCACCTCCAAGGAGCCTCTGCTGTGCGGGCACAAGAGGGCCGAGAGGAGCTACTCCATGTTCAAGGTCAGGAGGGGCGGCCATGAGAAGTTACCCCTACTCCAAGGTTAAGAAGCAGTGGCTGTGCTTTGCTGGAGCAGCCCTGAAGAGATACCCCATGTCCAAGGTAAGAGAAACCCAAGTAAGATGGTAGGTGTTGCAAGAGGGCATCAGAGGGCAGACACACTAAAACCATAATCACAGAAAACTAGCCAATCGGATCACAGGACCACAGTCTTGTCTAACTCAGTGAAACTAAGCCATGCCATGTGGGGCAACCCAAGACGGTCAGGGTCATGGTGGAGAGGTCTGACAGAATGTGGTCCACTGGAGAAAGGAATGGCAAACCACTTCAGTATTCTTGCCTTGAGAACCCCATGAACAGTATGAAAAGGCAAAATGATACAATACTGAAAGAGGAACTCCCCAGGTCGGTAGGTGCCAAATATGCCACTGGAGATCAGTGGAGAAATAACTCCAGAAAGAATGAAGGGATGGAGCCAAAGCAAAAACAACACCCAAATGTGGATGGGACTGGTGATAGAAGCAAGGTCTGATGCTGTAAAGAGCAATATTGCATAGGAACCTGGAATGTTAGGTGCATGATTCAAGGCAAATTGGAAGTGGTCAAACAGGAGATGGCAAGAGTGAATGTCGATATTCTAGGAATCAGCGAACTAAAATGGACTGGAATGGGGGAATTTAACTCAGATGACCATTATATCTACTACTGTGGGCAGGAATCCCTTAGAAGAAATGGAGTAGGCATCATGGTCAACAAAAGAGTCCGAAATGCAGTACTTGGATGCAATCTCAAAAATGACAGAAGGATCTCTGTTAGTTTCCGAGGCAAACCATTCAATATCACGGTAATCCAAGCCTAAGCCCCAACCAGTAAAGCTGAAAAAGCTGAAGTTGAATGGTTCTATGAAGACCTACAAGACCGTTTAGAACTAACACCCAAAAAAGATGTCCTTTTCATTACAGGGGACTGGAATGCAAAAGTAGGAAGTCAAGAAACACCTGGAGTAACAGGCAAATTTGGCCTTGGAGTACAGAATGAAGCAGGGCAAAGGCTAATAGAGTTTTGCCAAGAGAACGCACTGGTCATAGCAAACACCCTCTTCCAGCAACACAAGAGAAAATTCTACACATAGACATCACCAGGTGGTCAACACCGAAATCAGATTGATATATTCTTTGCAGCCAAAGGTGGAGAAGCTCTATACAGTCAGCAAAAACAAGACCGGGAGCTGACTGTGACTCAGATCATGAACTCCTTATTGACAAATTCAGACTTAAACTGAAGATAGTAGGGAAAACCACTAGACCATTCAGGTATGACCTAAATCAAATCCCTTATGACTATACAGTGGAATTGAGAAATAGATTTAGGGGACTAGATCTGATAGACAGAGTGCCTGATGAACTATGGACAGAGGTTCGTGACACTGTACAGGAGACAGGGATCAAGACCATCCCCATGGAAAAGAAATGCAAAAAGGCAAAATAGTTCTCTGAGGAGGCCTTACATATAGCCGTGAAATGAAGAGAAGCGAAAAGCAAAGGAGAAAAGGAAAGATATTCCCATTTGAATGCAGAGTTCCAAAGAATAGCCAGGAGAGATAAGAAAGGCTTCCTCAGTGATCAATGCAAAGAAATAGAGGAAAACAACAGAATGGGAAAGACTAGAGATCTCTTCAAGAAAATTAGAGTTACCAAGGGAACATTTCCGGCAAAAATGGGCTCAATAAAGGACAGAAATGGTATGGACCTAACAGAAGCAGAAGATATTAATAAGAGGTGGCAAGAATACACAGAAGAACTGTACAAAAAAGATCTTCACAACCCAGATAATCACAGTGGTGTGATCACTCACCTAGAGCCAGACATCCTGGAATGTGAAGTCAAGTGGGCCTTAGAAAGCATCACTATGAACAAAGCTAGTGGATGTGATGGAATTCCAGTTGAGCTATTTCAAATCCTGAAAGATGATGCTGTGAAAGTAGTGCACTCAATAGGCCAGAAAATTCAGAAAACTCAGCAGTGGCCACAGGACTGGAAAAGGTCAGTTTTCAATACAACCCCTAAGAAAGGCAATGTCAAAGATTGCTCAAACTACCGCACAATTGCACTCATCTCACACACTAATAAAGTAATGCTCAAAATTCTCCAAGCCAGGCTTCAGCAGTACATGAACTGTGAACTTCCAGATGTTCAAGCTGGTTTTAGAAAATGCAGAGGAACCAAAGATTAAATTGCCAACATCCACTGGATGATCGAAAAAGCAAGAGAGTTCCAGAAAAACATTTATTTCTGCTTTATTGACTATGCCAAAGCCTTTGACTGTGTGGATCACAAGAAACTGTGGAAAATTCTGAAAGAGATGGGAATACCGGACCACCTGACCTGCCTCTTGAGAAACCTATATGCAGGTCAAGAAGCAACAGTTAGAAATGGACATGGAACAACAGACTGGTTCCAAATTGGGAAAAGAGGCTGTATATTGTCACCCTGCTTATTTAACTTAAATGCAGAGTACATCAAGGCTGTATATTGTCACCCTGCTTATTTAACTTAAATGCAGAGTACATCATGAGAAACGCCAGGCTGGAAGAAGCACAAGCTGGAATCAAGGTTGCTGGGAGAAATATCAATAACTTCAGATATGCAGATGACACCACCCTTATGGCAGAGAGTGTAGAGGAACTAAAAAACCTCTTTATGAAAGTGAAAGAGGAGAGTAAAAAAGTTGGCTTAAAGCTTAATATTCAGAAAACTAAGATCATGGCATCTGGTCCCATCACCTCATGGGAAATAGATGGGGAAACAGTGGAACCAGTGTCAGACTTTATTTTTGGGGGCTCCAAAATCACTGCAGATGGTGACTGCAGCCATAAAACTAAAAGACGCTTACTCCTTGAAAGAAAATTTATGACCAACCTAGATAGCAAATTAAAAAGCAGAGACTTTACTTTGCCAACAAAGGTCCGTCTGGTCAAGGCTATGGTTTTTCCAGCAGTCATGTATGGATATGAGAGTTGGACTGTGAAGAAAGCTGAGCACCAAAAAATTGATGCTTTTGAACTATGATTTTGGAGAAGACTCTTGAGAGTCCCTTGGACTGCAAGGAGATCCAACCAGTCCATCCTAAAGGAGATCAGTTCTGGGTGTTCATTGGAAGGACTGATGCTGAAGCTGAAACTCCAATACTTTGGCCACCTCATGCAAAGAGTTGACTCATTGGAAAAGACCGTGATGCTGGGAGGGATTGGGGGCAGGAGGAGAAGGGGACGACAGAGGATGAGATGGCTGGATGGCATCACCGACTCGATGGGCATGAGTTTGAGTAAACTCCAGGAGTTCGTGATGGACAGGGAGGCCTGGCGTGGTGTGATTCATGGGGTTGCAAAGAATCGGACATGACTGAGTGACTAAACTGAACTGATGGATAAAAATAAGAGGCTTATGGAAGCCTCCTGATGGGGGAGACTGACTGCGGGAGAAACTGGGTCTTGTTCTGGTGGGCAGGGCCTAGCTCAGCAATTCTTTAATCCAATTTTCTGTTGATGGGAGGGTCTGTGTTCCCTCCCTGTTGTTTGACCTGAGGCCAAACTATGGGGGGTGGAGCGGTAATGAAGATAATGGCAACCTCCTTCAACAGATCTCTGGCAGGCACTGTGGCACTCAGTGTCCCTGACCCTGCAGCAGGCCACTACCAACCCACGCCTCCGCTGGAGATTCCTGGACAGTCAAGGGCAAGTCTGGGCCAGTCTCTTGTGGGGCCACTTCTCCTTTCCCCTAGGTATGGACAAGGTTTTTTTTGTGCCCTCCAAGAGTCAGTTTTCCCAGTCTAGTGTAAGTTCTGGCAGCTCTATGGTGGGGTCAGCAGTGACCTCCTCCAAGAGGGCTTATTCCACACCCTTGTGGCAGGCTGCTGCTGATCTGTTCCTCCACGCTCAAACACTCAGACGCAGGTCTGACTCAGTCTCTATGGAGTCTCCTGGTGTGCACAAGGTTATGTTTGAGCCTTCCCAGTGTCTCTGGCAGGTATGAGGTTTGATTCTAAATGCAATTTCGCCCCTCCTACCATCTTCCTGGGATTTCTCCTTTGCCCTTGGAAGTGGGGTATCTTTTTTGGTGGGATCCAACATTCTCCTGTTGATCGTTGTCCAGCAGTGTGTTGTAATTTTGGAGTTCTTGCAGGAGAAGACGAGCGCGCGTCCTTCTACTTCACCATCTTGAATATATAGCATGCAGTAGCAAAAAACAATTGTAAATTAAAATAAAATATTGATATAATTTACAATAGCTAAAGAACAATATGAAATTTGCATATTACTATACTATGACTTACTATAAGGCCACAGAAATCAAAATAGTGTAGGACTGGCATAAGAATATGTGTATGTATCAATGGTATGTATCAATGGAACAGACTAGAGTCCAGAAGCAGACCCACATAAAATGGTCAGTTTTGGAGAAAATTGTGAGAATGATTCAAAGGAGGAAAGGATAGTCTTTTCAGCAAATGATGCTGAAACAATTAAATATTTTTAAAGAAAAATAATAGACTTTAATTTCTACATCACATCAAATATGAAAATTCATTTAACATGCATCATAAACTGAAACATGGAGCCAAAAACTATAAATTTTCTGTAAGTTAAAATAGGAGAGAAATCATTAAACCTATGTTTAGGCTAAGATTTCTCAGATAAGACATGAAACCCACCAAGCCATAAGTAAATATTAATAAATTAGACTGGATCAAAATTAAAACCTTTTGCTCTTCAAAACACTATCAGAAAATTAAAAGGCAAGTCATAGATTGGAAGAATCTACATTTGAAGTTTTCTTATCCAGAATGTAAAAATTAACTCTTCACTCCCCTGAAAAGAAGATATATAAGTGACAAAAGAGCACATTAAAATGCTCATTATTCATTAGTTATTAAGGAATTGCAAATTAAATTACAATGAGGTACAAAAAGTTTATTTAAAAATACCACATCTTTATACATATTGTATTATTCCAGATTCCCAAGAATGGTTTCTCATTAGGAAATGCTAAAAAATAACAGGAAAACTTCAGTAGATAAAGAAAAATGAATTGCTAACTTCAATATATGATTTTAAAAATTAAGTGATGAATGATAAAACAAGGAAAAGAAGGGAACTTCTTAACTTAATAAAGGTTCAGTTGCAAACATTTTGACCAAACATGTTTAACCAAGAAAGAAAAAAATAATAATCTCCTTTAAGACAAGAAGCCAGATATATTTAAATAATATCTTTAAGAATAGGGAGCTGGATACAGTTTCTAACCACTGATAAGACAGGGAACTAGTTGAAGATGATCACTATCTTTATTTTTTCTCAGCATAGTAGTGTTTAGGTCTTGGCCAATGTAATCGGGAAAGAAAAGTGACGAGGCATGAAGGAAAAGAATATTTGAGCATATTTACAGAAACCCAATCAGAACGAGCAGATAAGCTAATAAGACTTGTAAAGCCTAATTAGTCTGTAGTCTGATAAAAATTCATTGTTGTTGTTGTGCTTGCATTTGGGAAAAGCATTCCAGAGGAACATGGAATGCTGTTAAACTCGAGGTGGAAGGGATTCATCTTGGGCTAGGCTTGGATTCTCTCTGAAGGACACAGGAAGTCTGAGGGAAGTAAGGAAGAATCTCAACTGGCTTCTGTTTTAAGAAGAAATTGAAAGATGCAGGGATGAGTTAAGGATTTTGTGCTTTCTTAAATTAAGGAGGCTAAATAATTCGGAATCCCCTATACTTAATAGCAAAACAGATGAGGTGCATCATTGGGAAGAAAGCAGTGATCACTCAAAGTGGGTTCTCGACGTCATTTTACAACTGTGGCATGACCTTTGTAGATACAAGGTTGTTAACTTTGTCGCTGACTTTATCTGTGTCTTTCCTACCATCCTGATTAATGGCCTGGCTGCTTTTTGCTTTTTCAGTGAGAACTGATTTTCACTCTCTAATCCTGGATAGTTTTTGATTCCTTCAAAACTACAGAAAACTTAAGCAGGATTGGCCAGATAAAAGACCACCTTAAAATTTCAATTGCTTTTCTCAATTCCCTCAAAAACAATTATACACCAAATTTAAGAAGTAAAATATAAATTAAATATTAAAAAAAAAAACCCAGGGAATTCTGAAAAAAGAGTTAAACTCCATTTAATGACATAGAAGAACATGTAAATAAATTATATTGAAAAGCTCTTATTCTTCATTGGGGTAATTCAAGATTGCAAAGAAGTCAATTCCTACTGCACCCTCACAAAATTAACCCTTAAATTCAAGTCACTTCACACTAAGATTTTTAGGAGGAACTTGAAATAAAAAGCTGAGTTCATCAAGGCTGCTAAATACAACATCAATCTAATAAAAGCAAATACTTGTATACATCTGCCCCAAATATCTAAAAAAGAAAAAGAAAACTCATATGAAAAAATTCTATGAGTATCTAAGGCAATTTTTTTTAAGTAAAAATAAAAGCAAATTGAGAAGAAGCACCTACCATAGTATAAAACCTACAAAAATATCATGGCAATAAAACAATGTAGTAGAGGAAGATGAATAAGCCAACAGTCATAAAGCAGCATAGAGGGGCCAGATAACAATCATCCATTCATGCAAGCTTGGTAAATGAAAGAACTGGCATTACAAATCACTGAGGCTGTTTCACAATCATTGCAAGAGAAAATGGTTCACCATGTAGAGAAAAGTAAAGTTGGATCTCTACCTCATAGAATACACAAATAAGTCATCAAATAGTTAGATATTAATGAAAAGGTGCTAAAGTTAACAGAATAAATGCAGAATTCTCTTGTCTCTTCAAAATAAGAAAGGAATTACTTTTTAATGGGATAAAAGCAAATTTGAGTCCATCGAAATTTTTAAATCATAAACAAAGAGATGGGAGAAGTTATTTAGTCCATTGATATATTTTAAAAGTAATATAAAATAATTTATATTAGTATAAACATATCTCCATCATTTATTAAATATATACTTAATGCATAGTATATAAATATAAAATAATAAAGAAACTACAATAAAATATTTAGAATCAGTCATTTGCACTTCATATTGTCAAATTTCTAATATATCTGCACATTCCAAAATATCTGAAGATATTCCCTCATGAAGAGGGAACATGCTTATTATTTATAGGCCACAAGAATCATTTTGTTTCCAGCAATGTGTTGAAAATCTGTTTGTCTTATGAAATAAAAGGGAGAAGGATTTCCAAAATCATGAGATCAAAATAAAAATCATAGAGAATTGAAAAGTGTAATTTGAGATTCCAAAATATGAGTCTCTGCCATTTTGAGATTAAGTTAATCAACTGAAAAGAGTAATAAATGTTCTAGCTGGTATTGACCAATAATTGGTAGCATATACTATTGTTTTGGCCAATATCACTTCTGTAAATTACAAATTCCTATAGTTGTAGTTTCCATTTTCTTTCTCTCTTAGAAGCTAGTGACCCCATCATTATTGAAAAATACTAAAAAGCAATTAAGTATAGAAATCAAAAGCTCAGTATTTGGTGGAGAAGAATGAAAGCTTGACCTTAGTCAGCTTGTTTGAAAAGAACGTGTCTTTTCATTAATTCTTGTTTCATACAAGACAAGGATTACAATTATTTCATAGAAGGAAAAAAACAAATCAAATGTTTAAACATTTTGCAACTTTCAGCCTCATTGGCAAGAATGCTTTTATCTTTTGTCATGCTGTTCTTAGCTTAAAGCATCCTGTCTCTTTCAACAGAAATACTTGACAGCTGATATTTTTTTCTTTTACTTCTACTTCAACTGCTAATTGCATATTTACAATCCTTCAATCAAGAGGAAAAGAGAAACAAATTAGAAAAATTTTCTGTCAACAGAACTATGTACTATAATGAAACATCTACTCATTAAATATAGAGAACTTCATGGCATCAATAATAAGTGTTGTAAAGGGCACAAAGGTATTATTAATTCTGAAGGAATGCAGGACTGTAAAAACAATAAGTCATTTTGACAGTTGCTATGAGGACTATTACCAAATGTTATGTTTACTTGACTAGCTCAATTTATAAAACAAGACCTACAAAAAAAATCTAGAGTTTAATCAATTGAGATGTGCTATTATAAACAACTGCTAATGGACTGAAGCTTAGCTTCCCTTCTTAATGATTGAATGGTGACTGCAGTTTTTAAAATTAGAATAATTACTAGTGTGGGCAGTTTATGTGCATTTTTAAAAGAACCTTAAATCAATGAAATAAAACTGTAGGAACAGATTTAATGAGAACATAAATGTTTCTTTTTTAAGTTAAATTAAGCTAAAGATGCAAGTCTCTTTAGATACAGCATGTGATTACCTTTTCAGGGAGAATTCACAAAGGTATCTGTTTATCATGCAAATTAAGGTACATTAGTGGAGTTAAATCCCCAACTGTAATCACTGATTAAATTTTTCTGTATGTCTCATAAAAATTCAATTCAGAATTGTAGGAAATAGCATTTTATCTGATGGGATTTTATTTAGTTAGAAGAGAAATAATTGAAGAAATTGATCATCTAAATAATCTGAGAGATAAGATGATGGATCAGCCTGTAGTTTAGGGAGAGATACTGATTTTAAATTTTCTATTTGTTTTTGGCTAACTCATATGTGACGTAGTTTTCAGTGACATCATTAGCTTTTTTAAAATGTAAATTATTCATTCTTGCATTCATTCCATAAATGTATGTTAAAGCTACTCTTTTGTAGAGTTTTGTAGGTGGTAAAGGACAAGGATTGCATTAAAAATATATACTTGTTTTATGGTGCTATGAATTGATGTATGAAACATTTCATTAGATTTATATGTATGTGTTCTTCATTGGTAGATGTTGTGGGCATGTGTAGGTCTACGTACATAAGTAGTTTGTGTATGTGAGTGATTGTGCCTGAATGGGTGTGTGTATATGGGAATTCATGTGAAAATGTATTTGACAGTATAAATGTTGTACATTCTGCTTGTACAAATATGTAAATGTATATGGTTAGATCATATTACCCAAATTTAGAGTATAGGTAACTTCAGCAAAGTAGGAAAGTAATTATGAAAGGGTAAACATGGGCTTCCCAGTTTACCAGTGGTAAACAGTCTGCATATAATAAAGGAGACATGGGTTCGATCCCTGGTGGGGAAGATCCTCTGCAGGAGGACATGGCAATATTCCAGTATTCTTGCCTGGAGAATCCTATGGACAGAGGAGCCTGGCAGACTTCAATCCATGGGATCTTAAAGTTGAACACGACTGAGTACAAGCAAATATATCTTAAGATGATTTTACAGATGTGGTCTTACCAGGTATTCATGTTTTTGTTTTTGTTTTTTTTTTTTTTTTTACTATTTTCAATACCAACAGGAAATTTCAGAGTTTTTAGGTATTACCTTACTTGCGGAGATACTCCACAGGTATATGCATATGTCTGAACACATCAAATTGTACATACTAAATTTGTGCATGTCTTTGTATATTAGTTATACTTCAATAAAGTTGTTAAAAAGTAACCAATAAAAAAATGTGGGAGGGGAGTGGGTAAGATTCTGAAACAATAGTAAAAATGGGAACATAGATTTTTTTTATCTCTGTGCATTTTTATACACGTGCACACACACACACAGAGTACATACACATGCCATAAATATACATACACATACACCAAAAAAAGAATTATGAGAACTCCAAAAAGACAAAAACATTCACTGCAACGTGCAGTAAGCTCATTCAAGGACATTAGAGAATAACTGATATTGGAAGGAGTTCTGCTCACTGGATAAGTGTAAGAAACCTGCAATGAGATCTGTAGGGGATACAACAAGCCACCCCACATGAGCTCAGGAAACAAATCAGTAATGTTTCCTTACCAGTCAAAGACACAAACAGAGGAGAATAGCTGGGAGTGTAGTCAAAATTGAACAGAATGGAGAAAAACAGAGATAAAATAAAAAGTCTAAATGAAAGTAGGGAAAAGAAACAAAGCCAGGGAGTCTCAGAAAGCAAGCAGTTCTATTTTTTCTAACATTATACCAAAAGATAAGCCAGAGAACTTTGTGACGTCAAAAATGCTAACTAGAGAGCAAAGAAATCCAAATATTTTGACTACATACTCCAGCCTCAAGAGAGTATAGCTCTCAACTCCTTAACTGTAGGCTGAGTGTAGTGACTTCTAAAATGTGCAGTACAGAAAGGATGTAAAAGAGTATCTTTTAGAGAAACTCAATAAAAACCATCTCAACTAGGTGATCAAGGTTAGCATTACAAATAACAAATCATGATGAAACCCTGTAATTTGGGTATGCTATGATGAAATGACACTTTATGATCTTCCTCTGACAATGCATCACTCAGTCTAAAATCTAGAAAAACACAGGACAAATCTCAATTGGTAGATATTCTACAAAATACCAGACCAGTACTCCTCAAAACTGAAGGTTATCAAAAACAAGATAAGTCTAAGAAACTCCATAGCCAAGAAGAGTTTAACATGACAAAAGAACTAAGTGTAATGTGATATCCCAGGTGGAATTCTAGAAAAGTAAAATGTTAAGTAAAAAATTGAAGAGATCTAAGTAAAATGGGGCTTTAGTTAATAATGTATTGATGTTGTGTCACTTAATGTGATAACTATAACATAGTAACATAAATGTCAAAGATAGGAGAAACTAGTGAAAAGCATATGAGAATTCTTTGTATTATATTCATAAATTTTCAGTAAAACTAAATGGATTATAAAACAAAATATTTATCTTTTTAAAAAGTTATCTGAACCAAATCTCCTTTGAAAAGTTTACAAAACCCAAGTTCAAATATTGGCAAGCCTGAGCCATAAAGCATCTCCTAACAAATTTGAAAGAGTAGAAATCATATGATGTGTACTCTCACACCACAATGGGACTAAGCTAGAAATCAGTAACAGACACATAGCTGGAATTCCCAAATACTTGAAGATTATACAACATACTTCCAGAAACAAAATGAGTCAAAGAAGAAGCCTCAAGAAAAATTCTTTTAAATCCTGAACTAAACAAAAATTAAAACACAGCTTATCAAAATTTGTGGGATCCAGTAAAAACAGTGCTCAGAGAGAAATATATAGCATTGAATATATACATTAGATAAGAAGAAAGATCTAGAATCAGTCTAAGCTTCCATCTAGGAAGCTAGAAAAAAAAGAGAGAAAGAAGAAAAAATAAAGTCCAAAGTATGAAGAGAAGTAATAAGAAGGATGAGAGCAAAAATTAATGAAATTGATAATAGAAAATGAATGTCAATGAAACAAAAAGCTGGTTCCTTGAAAAGATGAAATAAATCAATAAATCCATTGCTAGACTCAGATAAAAAAGAGAAAGGACACAAATTAGTGATATCAGAAATGAAAAAGAGGACATCACTATAGAGCTCTTAGAAATTAGTTCAGTTCAGTTCAGTTGCTCTGTCGTGTCCAACTCTTTGCGACCCCATGAACCGGAGCACGCCAGGCCTCCCTGTCCATCACCAACTCCCGGAGTCCACCCAAATCCATGTCCATTAAGACAGTGATGCCATCCAACCATCTCATCCTCTGTCGTCCCCTTCTCCTCCTGCCCTCAATCTTTCCCAGCAACAGGGTCTTTTCCAATGAGTCAGCTCTTTGCGTCAGGTGGCCAAAGTATTGGAGTTTCAGCTTCAGCATCAGTCCTTCTGATGAACACCCAGGACTGATCTCCTTTAGGATGAACTGGTTGGATCTCCTTGCAGTCCAAGGGACTCTCAAGAGTCTTCTCCAACACCACACTTCAAAAGCATCAATTCTTCGGTGCTCAGCTTTCTTTATAGTCCAACTCTCACATCGTACATGACCACTGGAAAAACCATAGCCTTGACTAGATGGACCTTTGTTGACAAAGTAATGTCTCTGCTTTTTAATATGCTCTCTAGGTTGGTCATAACTTTCCTTCCAAGGAGTAAGCGTATTTTAATTTCATGGCTGCAGTCACCATCTGCAGTGATTTTGGAGCCCAGACAAATAAAGTCTGCCACCGTTTCCCCATCTATTTGCCATGAAGTGGTGGGACAGGATGCCATGATCTTACTTTTATGAATGTTGAGCTTTAAGCCAACTTTCTTAGAAATTAAGAAGATAATAAAGGAATACAGTGAACATCTCTAGGCCCACAGACCTGACAACTCTAATGAAATGAACTAATTCCTTGGAAGACACAGTGTGCCAAACTCATACAGGAAGAAAGAAATTGAATCAGTAATTAATAATTTTCCAAAACAAAAAGTACAAGGCCCAGATGGTTTTATGGTGAATTCTGTCAAATATAGAATGTCAACCTCAATAAACCTAGCAGGCAACAATCAAGCAGAAAGCATCTATTTGGGATCAGAGAATTAACTTGGGGCACACGGATTTGGGTAGCAACCCAGTGTTCCAATAGAAGTAAAAGTTGGGGGCTTTTAATGACAAAGAAGAGAAATGTGCATTAAAAAGAATTTTCATTGGAGTTAGAGACAGAGGTTAGCCTCGGCTAAACATGATTGATTGCTAAGGCTATTACTAGAGTGAGGTAGAAGTCCATTACTTAGGCAAATTGCAAGTGTTCTTGCAGAGTTCTTGGAATATTTGTGATTTGACTTGTTTCAGTACCTCCTGGTTCCACCAGATAAGGACTCATTAATGGTCTCCAAGCTCCATTTTCAAACTCCTTGACATAAGTGACTTCATTTTATACCACATTTCACAATAAGAAAGAAATTATACCACTTCTCTATTCTCTTTCAGAAGATAGAAGTAGAGGGAATACAAACTCATTCTATGAGTCCAGCATTACCCTAATACTAAAAGCAGGCAGAGATATTTAAAAAACTAGGCCAATATCTCTATCAAGTGCAGAAATCTTCAACAATATATAAAAAGAAGTAGAAACGGGGGAGAGGGGAGTGGGGAGGATGAGGAGGTGACGGAAGGGGGAAAAAAAGTAGAAACCATGACCAAGCAAGATTTATGTCAGGTATTCAAGGCTGGTTCAACATTTGAAAATCAACTAATGTCATCCATCACATCAACAGGCAAAAAAAGAAAAAACATGAAAGGATTTGAGAAAATCCAATATCCATTCATGATAAAATCTTAGAAAACTAGAAATAAATGCTCAACGTTATATGGCATAGAGAAATGCAAATTAAAACAAGGAATACCACTGCCCATCTATTCCAAAATCTAGTAGCCAAAAATCTCAAACTTGATAAAAAGACAGGAATCTACACATGCTAGAGACTTAATTAACTCAAAAGATAAACACAAAAAGAACTCGTTCTGGACTGAGTCTGGAGGAGGAAATGGCAACCCACTCCAGTATTCTTGCTTAGAGAATTCCATGGATGCAGGAGCCTGGTGGGCTACAGTCCATGGAGTCGCAAAGAGTCAGGCACGATTTAGCAACTAAACAATGACAATGATGGAATGAGTTGGCCAAATGGCATGTTGTAATTTGATGTGTCCAGAACTTTCTTTGTTATTTATATAGTCTCAAGCATGCTTCTAACCCATAATTATAAGGATGGGGATCATCTATCTAAAATTAAAAGACTTGAGGTTTTTGAGACAAATTCTCATATTTTATCCATGGAAATCACTTCTATTTTTGAGGCAATTTTAGATGCTCAAAATCTGTTTAGTTTAGGACTGAACTGAAAAGACACTGATTTCCTCTAGTTCAAAGAACTTCTCTACAGGTATATATTGAGTCTCCGTGTACCTTCAGAAAAGGAAAGAAAGTCCCACAGACAATGGACTTTCTCAAATTACTGTGTTGTAAATCTCTATGAACAGCAGTGTATTAGAAGTAAATTTAATTTAAGTCTTTAGATTAAAAGTGGCCACTGTCCTACTCCACTGACTATAGCACCACCTGGGGAGCTGTTCCCCTTCTGATTCACTCTGTAAGGAGGAGATATGTGAAAGTGTACAAGGGAGTATAAGTGTGTAATTAAGGTGATGAGGGATTCTGGAAACCATCTAGTATGTGGAATATTTCAAGAATATCTTTAGTTTGGGAAATTGAAGGCATTCTTGGTAAATGTATTCAACAATTTCCATGGTTGAATTAAATCAGGAACATACTTATGCTTTGCTTTATTTGTTTTTACAAGAAGTAGAAATTTATAGAGAATTCAGATTTACAGGGAAGTAAATTTCAATTTAGTTCTGACAATTCTAACTGTGGGGTTCAGAGAAGAAAGAAAAGAATTATCTGTCTTTATGAGAAAATAGGAACTACTCATTTATTTATTCATTCATTTATTCATTCATTCATCAAACATCTATTCACTCAGTGCTTATTATATACCAAGCATTATACTAGATGAGATAGATTCAGTAACAATGAAATCAGTGTCATCTTCATTTTTAATAAATCTTACCATTACTCAAGTGTTCTAAACCAGAATTATAGTTACACAGGAAACCCACTGTGCCTTTTATCAAAATTGTATGTGTGTGTGAATGTGTAACCATGCATATATTTTGGAGAGGAGATAGAAAAGCCATACCTTTCATCAGATTCTTACAAAATATCAATAGTTTGGCTGGGTTTCCCAAGCCTCCTTCCAATTTTAACATTCTTAGTTTAATATTATGAAATATCACAGCTAATATTCCTCTATTCTCCACCTTACCACTTTCTAAAACTAGTCTTAAATACAGGCTAATATTCCAATTTTACATTAATCTTAAAGGATAGAAGGCATTCATTTAAATTGTGAAAATGCCACTGATTTACATGGTAAAACAAGTCACAGATTGAAAAGAACCAAGAGAGATATTTTCTTTTGTTTCTGTGTACATAAAATGTTAAAATTAGACAAGCCTTCAAGATAATGATGAGCAGAAGGTTATCAGCCATTTCTATATCTACATTTTAAAACATATATGTTCAAATGTGTATGGTCATATATGTGCACACATATAAATACTTAAGAATGCATTTTGCAATATAAAATTTCAGCCTAAAAATAAAAAGGAAAGAAAAATTTGCAATTCAAAGAAGACCACACTATGTCTAGAAAATCAAAATTTGAAAGGTTATCTCCCTGGAAAGCAAGGGTGAAAAAGGAAAGATAATTGCATTGCAATTCAGGTTCCAAAGCACAAAACTCTATCTAGAAAATCACAGTCATCATGTGCATGAATAAAAATTTGCTATTGCTTGGAGACTGTGATTAAAAAAATAAAGTAATATAGGGGAAAATATTGGAGCTGACAGTCCAAATACAGGAAAAAGTTAACTGATTCTTCTAACCTCTTAGGAGATAGCATCAAGGTTGAAAATGTGTTCCTTTGGTGACTTTTCCTAGAGAAAATAGAAAAAGGAAAGATTCTGGGGGAATATAACTTTAAGGAGGCCATGGAAATAAGCACTGGCCTATGTCTCTTGGGTCTAAAACCAATCAAGTCTGGCTTAATAAGAAACAGGCTTTTGAAAAATGTAATATTCTCTCTCTCTCTCTTTTTTTTTTTTGGCCATGAGACATCTGTGTTTTTGCCACGAACAAATGCTTTTGTTATTTTAATCTAATAAGAGAAGAGATAGAAAAGTAAGGGTGTCTAGAAAGGGAAGGGCCTGACTCTGATATATATGTTCTTATCAGGCTATCATCACCCAATTTGCTAAGATTTAAGCAACTAGAGTGAGCAGGAGACATAACCCCAAGGATAGCAATTTCATGGACTTGCAAAGTGTATTTATAGGAACGCAAAGGGTTTAAAGTTGTCTCCTAATACTCCTTTGGGCTCACATTGACTCTATACCAAACCATGGCATTTGTGAAATCAGAGCCCAGCTTCCACCGTACCCATGTCAAGGATCCTACAACTCAACAAAGAAATCATAAAGAGGGAGATACTAGCACATTGGATGCCACTGCCATGTTTTATGTACAAAGAGAAACAGAACAGTGGGCAGGTGTTGGTCAAATCAGTATATATACTACCAGACAAATTCACTGTATGGTGCTGGACGAGGTATCGCATGCTTCTGCGTCTCTGTTCTTTCTTCTGCAAGACTGTGATGTGAAGATTTCAATCCTGTGTTTCATAATGTGTTCTTCCAGATGATCCTTGCAATAGTTATAATTACCCAGGTTTTTTTTGGGGGGGGGAGGGGCAGTGATTAGAGTATGATACATATAAAAATGCAAAATTCTGCATCCCATTCCAGACTTAAGTCTTTGGGCCTGTTGATCATTTTAGCAATGGGTGAGTGTCCAACAGGAACCAGTTTGGGCTTGAATAGGGGAAGAATTGTTTTGCAAAGAAATCTGACTTGTGCAGGGGAAATTTAATCTTGATTGGATGTTTATCAAGGCTTCCCAAGTGGCACAGTGGTAAAGAATCTGCCTGTCAATATAAGAGATGCAAGAGATGTGAGTTTGATCCCGAAATCAGGAAGATCCCCTGGAGCAGGAAATGGCAACCCACTCTAGTATTCTTGCCTGGAGAATCCCATGGACAGAGGAACCTGGTGAGCTACAGAGTCAGACACAACAGCACCCATGCCACTACTGCTGCTAGAATATTTATAAGTCTATTAACTCTTCAGTTAGTTTGAATTCTGGAAGATTTCAAAGACAAAATTTTCAGACTCTTTTTATATCTTCTTTCTGTGGGGAGATGTTCTGTCAAAGCAGAGCCTTGTTATTCTATTCCTTAACCACTATTGTATCAATAAAACATTTGCAGCTGTGTTTTATTGGTAAGGCTGGTTTTTATTTTTATAGTTAACAAAAGTCACTATTAAATTTGTCCCATAAGGCCAAACACTATTTTAGATCTCTTTATATTGCCCAATATCTATATCAGTTACCCAATAAATATTTGTTCTTGTGTTCCTTTCTTCCCATTGTTGAAAAATCATAAGCTAGTTAGATTTTTTCAATTCTTAATTGGATTATTGCAGAAGTTCCATAACTAAATTGTGCCAATCTCATTTCTTTATGTTTTAGAGCAGATACATCTTGCTAAAGTAATTCTTTATTCAACTACCTTCAGTGATATTGTCAATCACATTATGTCTAACCTCCTTATCTGGAGCACAACACTCTCCATAATCATGTTGGAACATACTTCCTTAGTTACTTTTGTGAAGTTGACCTCTAGAAAGCAAGGAGTGGGTTTTGTGGCTAACCAAGGAAATGTGCTTTAGGGAAGATTTGATGTGAGTTTTGGCATAATGAGTGGTTGATGCTTGGGGAAGTCAGTGTGGCCTAGGGGAAGGGGCCACAATCTAGATATTCTCTTTCCTGTCATCTCATCACCCAGCTTTGTGCCTGTGGAAAAGTCCCTTAACCACATGGCACCTGCATTTCCTTGCCTTTAAAATGTAGGTAAATATGCTAGATTCCAATCTTCTCAAATGGATTGATTGTCAATGAGATAAAAGATATGGCTGTTACTTTTTAAATGTGCTGAAACAAAAAGATTTTGAATTTAACACTTTCTAGAGTGTCCAAATAAGACATCTTAACATTAACAAAGCCAAAACCACTGGCTGAAATATTTCTCAATGATTTGATAGGCTCAAATACTTGTTATGCTTTCCTTGTCTTTTCTATCCATTTCGAGTAATTCTCATAACTTCCACCTCTGAGAACATCTTCAGTTTCTCTTCTTTTCTGGAAGATAGTTTTATTGAATAAAGAATTCCTTTTGATGGTCTTTTACTTTCAGCACCTGAAAAATGTGCCTCTTCCTTCTCTACTCCATGCTTTTAGATGAGAAATGCACTGCTACTCAAATTGAAGTCCCCCTGAAATCAATGTGTCACTTCTCTCTGGTCGCTTTTAACATTTTTCCTTTGTGTTTGGTTTCAGAAGTTGAATTATGATGTTATGAAAAGTAGATCTTTTGTTCTCATATCCTTGAGTCTCTATTCACACTTTTTTGGTCTAGTTTCCCTCTGTTGCTCAGATTGTGAATTCTACTGATCTGTCCTCAAGTTTACTGATTCTATCCCTGTCATCTCCACTCTGCTGCCAAGTTTCTCTAAGTTGCCACATACTTTTTTTTCCCTTTAAATTATTTTTTATTTGTCCATTTCTATGTAATATAGCCACTATGGTAAAAATTTAGATCAGGGCTTGGCAAACTGTGATCTACTACTTGTTGTTGTTGTTTTCGTTTATTTTTATTAGTTGGAGGCCAATTACTTTACAATATTGTAGTGGCTTTTGCCATACATTGACATGAATCAGCCATGGATTTACATGTGTTCCCCATCCTGAGCTGCCCCTCCCCACCTCCCTCCCCATCCCACCCCTCTGGGTCATCCCAGTGCACCAGCCCTGACCACTTGTCTCATGCATCCCACCTGGACTGGCGATCTGTTTCACACTTGATAATATACATGTTTCGATGCTATTCTCTCAGATCATCCCACCCTTGCCTTCTCCCATAGAGTCCAAAAGTCTGTTCTATACTTCTGTGTCTCTTTTTCTGTCTTGCATATAGGGTTATCGTTATCATCTTTCTAATTTCCGTATATATGCGTTAGTATACTGTATTGGTCTTTACCTTTTTGGCTTACTTCACTCTGTATAATGGGCTCCAGTTTCATCCATCACATTAGAACTGATTCAAATGTATTCTTTTTAATGGCTGAGTAATATTCCATGCTGTGTATGTACCGCAGCTTTCTTATCCATTCGTCTGCTGATGGGCATCTAGGTTACTTCCATGTCCTGGCTATTATAAACAGTGCTGTGATGAATATTGGCGTATACGTGTCTCTTTCAGTTCTGGTTTCCTCGGTGTGTATGCCCAGGAGTGGGATTGCTGGGTCATATGGCACTTCTATTTCCATTTTTTTAAGGAATCTCCATACTGTTTTCCATAGCGGCTGTACTAGTTTGCATTCCCACCAACAGTGTAAGAGGGTTCCCCTTTCTCCACACCCTCTCCAGCATTTATTGCTTGTAGACTTCTGGATAGCAGCCATCCTGACTGGCATGTAATGGTACCTCATTGTGGTTTTGATTTGCATTTCTCCGATAATGAGTGATGTTGAGCACCTTTTCGTGTGTTTGTTAGCCATCTGTATGTCTTCTTTGGAGAAATGTCTGTTTAGATCTTTGGCCCATTTTTTGATTGGGTCATTTATTTTCCTGGAATTGAGCTGTAGGAGTTGCTTGTATATTTTTGAGATTAATCCATTTCTGTTGCTTCATTTGCTATTATTTTCTCCCATTCTGAAGGCTGTCTTTTCTCCTTGCTTATAGTTTCCTTTGTTGTGCAAAAGCTTTTAAGTTTAATTAGGTCCCATTTGTTTATTTTTGCTTTTATTTCCAATATTCTGGGAGGTTAGGTGGGTCATAGAGGATCTTGCTGTGATTTATCACATACTTTTAATATCTGATTCATCTCAATGTTATCTTCCATTGATTGATTTTTTTTTTAAGTTGTGATTTTCGTAGTTTCATGTAGGACAAGTGATTTTACAATATACCCTGGATGTTAAAATAGCAAGCTAATTGACATTTTATTCTAATTAATTCCCATTTCAGTGGGCAAAGAATCTTGTTTCTGCTATTTGTATTTGTCAACCTGGAAAAGTTATATAACTTCTCCATGTCTCAGTTCCCTCATTTGAAAAACAGTAATAGTTTCTACTCACAGAATTACTGTTAGAATAAAAATTGTTGAAACAGTGCTAAGAACATGATAAAGGCTCAATCATATCAGATATTATCATTTTAATTGTCACATTAACTCTGAATTCCTATGCTTGACTTTTAAAAATTCTAGTTAAGGGGACTTCCCTGGTGGTCCAGTGGTTAAGACTTCATGCTTCCAGTGCAGAGAGATGCAGATTCAATCCCTGGGTAGGGAACTAAGATTCCACATGTCACACAGTGTGGTTAAAAAAAAAAAACTCAAGTTGAAGTGATGTCATGTGTATCCCAAAGTTGGTCAAAAGGCATGTTCATTATTTTTCCCTGAGGAAAAAAAAATCTCATTTATTCTCTCAACACACATTCTTCTTCTGGAATTCTCTTTTCTTGTGCCAGTTTATTCTAACTACATTCCTCTTCCAGTTGAGGATAACGTTACTGACTGAATATTTGTGTATGCCCCACCCGCACCAGATTTGCAAGTTGAAGCTTGAATTCCCGTGGTAATAGTGTTTGGAGGTAGGTTGGGAGGTAATTAAGTTAGGTGAAGTGATGCCATCATGATGAGATTAGTGCCCGTGTAAGGAGTTTAGAGACAAGGGCCTCCCTCTCTCTCCCACCAGACACAAATGAGTGCACAGCATGAAGGCAGGTGTCTACAAGCCAGGAATCAGATCTCATCAGATACCAGATATGCTGGTACTTTGATCTTGGACTTCTCAGCCTCTAGAACCATGAGAAATAAATATCTGTTGTTTAAGCCAACCAGTTTGTGGTATTTTGTCACAGCAGCCTGAGCAGATTAAGACAGATAGTCATTCAAATTAAAAAGTATTATTTAAAAGCCCTTGCACCGACTAAATGTTTTCCCACTCTGTCATATCACTATGAACACCACACAAATTATTTATGCTATAAATGATTATATCATTTAGCTATAAACATTTAATTTTTTATGATTATTAGTCTTGTCTTCCAAATAGGTATAAATTCCTTAGAACGTAACCCTGTGCTGTATTTATGTGTGGAACTCTGTGTGTGATTGTATGTCCTTCACATTAACTTTTAAATTAAGGCAGTGATGGGTTGAAGAATCCATAGAGCATACTCAATACAGAAGATGTGTCTTCCTGGACCAGAAATGTGGATGAGAAATAATCTCCCTTAATAATCCATAGACCTAGGCTTTTCTTCTCATGGGCCCACCCTAAAGCCAGAATGGTCTCATATCAAGGTCCTTAACTACACCTCCATCTGCAAAGATTTTATTTCCAAATAAGGTCACAATCACAGGAACTGGAAATGAGAACTTGGACATACATATCATTTTGGAGGACCTGCTATCTAGATACATGATTTTTTAAAGAAGCTTTTATCATATTTACATAATCTTATCTCTTCCTCTCTCTGTCTTCTCTCTTTCCTGCCAAGTATATGGGTAAACCGTTTAAAAATTATTTACGGACATAATGCCTCTTCACTCCTAAATATTTCAGCATGTATTCCTTAGAAACAAAAATAAACTTTACATCACACAGAAATCTAATCAAATTCAGGAAATAAAGAATATAAAGTCCACATTTGAATTTCGCCAATTGTCCAGTGATGCTCTTTTTAACAATGTTGTTTTTCCTCTTGACGTAAGATTAAGTCCATGGTCATGTGTTGTTTTCATTTCCTGTATCTTTAGTTTCTTTTAATCTGGAACAGGTTCTCTGTCTTCCCTTGAATTTCATGATATTAATATTGTTTATGTATTTTGAATTTGGTTTGTTAAATGCATACAAGTTTAGAATTATTCAATCGTCTTGGTGCATTTCACTATGTATAATTATGCAGTTACTTTCTTTATCCCTAATAAATGTCTTTTGTCTTAAAGACTATTTTGTATGACATTACCATATCTGTATCAACTTTCTTTTGGCTTCCATTTGTCTCATATGTATTTTTCAATCCTTTTACATAGCATCATGTCCTATGCTTTCAGTGTATCTCTTTTATCTATTTTTCAAAAAATATATATAGGTAGCTAATGTATAAATTACTTTCTTTGTTTGGCTGCATGGGGTCTTAGTTGCAAAACTGAGATCTTTGTCTGGGTGAGCAGGCTCAGTAGTTGTGGCATGGCAGATCTTAGTTCCCCAACCAGGGATCTAACCTTCATCCTCTGCATTTAAAGGCAGATTCTTAACCCCTGGACCACCAGGGAAATCCCTTATCTATTTTTTTTTAAATTTTAAAATTTATTTTTTAAATTGAGGTATAGTTGATGTGGGTCTTCCCAGGTGGTGTTAGTGGTGAAGAATCTGCCTTGCCACTGCAGGAGACAAAAGAGATGCAGGTTTGATCCCTGGATCAGGAAGATCGCCAGGAGGAGGGAATGGCAGCCCATTCCAGTATTCTTGCCTAGAGAATCCCATGGACAGAGGAGCCTGGCGGACTACAGTCCGCAGGGTTGTAAAGAGTTAGACATGACTGAAGCGATTTAGCACACATGCATGCATAGTTGATGCATAGTTGATATTATATAAGTTATAGGTGTACAGCACACTGATTCACAAATTCTAAAGGTTATACATAAACATATACTTATTATAAAATATTGGCTATACTCTCTGCACTGTGAAATATATCCCTGTAGTTTATTTCTTTTATATACTACAGTTTGTACCCTTAATCCCCTACTCCTATCTTTATCTGTTTTAAGCTTGTTATCATCACCATCATTATTAACAGCAGCAGCATATAAATAAAGTGTTTGATTTTAAAGCATTTTTACTATTAGGCTTACTCAAAATGTTTTTTTCTTAAATTAATAACATTTTCCTCCCTCTTAAAATACTTGCTTCAGAAAACAAGACTCCAAATGATGATGATGTTGTTTATGGAGTTAAATGAAGGATTCTTCTCCAAAGGAGTGGACTATAGAAGAGAAAACAGATTTTGGGTCCAGATAGACTTGCATTCAAATTGAGATTCTGCTTCTAACTAACTATGTGAACTTGAAAAGTTTCCTAAATTTCTTTGTGGATCAGGTTTTGCATCTGGTAAACAATTCCCAGGTAGGACAGTTGTCAAGAATAAAATAAGACTGTGTCTGTCTCTAGCACACACTAAAAATTCACAAAGAATCAGTTCTGTCCCTTTTACAGTTTACTATTTCACTGTTATGAGAGGTTTTTGGTCTTTTTACTACTACTGATCACTAAAATGTCTTGTTTTTAAATTTGTTGATCACTGTTTATATAAAGATGAGAGAGTAAACAACTATAAGTCATTGTTTGATACTGGAATTGCTACAGCTGTTAAAAAACAAAATGCAAATCTTTATCATTAAATTAAAATTAATTTTAATTTAAATAATTTATTTTCATTTTAATCAGAGTAGGAATAAAGTTCAAACTTCTAATGTAAAATAGGCAGTAGCTAAAGATTAAGCATCAGTTCTGTTCACAACCAAGAGGAATTATTTGTTTAGTCAACAGACGCTTTATTTTAACTAAGATCTTCTGCCTGCATTATATTCATTAGAGCCTGTCAATACATAGTAGTGTTTAAGTTTCACTTCCTGGCATTCCAGAGTAAAGATTCAGACTAGATCAATATTCACCTATTATCATCTGCCGTCAAGGTATAAAGTCTTATTTGAGCTGGTAATTACCTTTTATAATAGGTAGTAAAGGAAATTTAAGTTTGTGATTTAGTTAATTGTTTTTTTCTCTAGAATACATTAGCCATAGTAGATACGACTTCCCTCTACATGAGAAGCAATATAATTTACATCATCTAACATATATTTATACATTGCAGATATATGTGTATGTATAATCATGACATATGTCTGAGAAGTAGGTAGTACATAAAGTGAAAATCTTATATGTTCCAATAACATGTTCTTTATATGAGTGAGTCAAAGGAGTCAGCTTCTTCTCAGAATGATTTGTAAGATAAACACATATCATCAATCACTATAATCATTGCAGGAGGAGTGTTCATCTCATAGCAAGCACATGCACACACAGACTTAGTAAGGAAACCACAAGCACTGATCCCATCCCAGGGCCACTATGTACGTTGGCTGGCCGAATTATTTAAACCGATATTTAAAAGTTTTGTTTTGCTTACATTTGTGTATTTATATAGGTATATTTGTACTTGCTTATTGTTGATAAGCAAGTAGAGTTGGGGTTTTTCTTGATTTTTTTGCTGTGGACCATTTTAAAGTCTTTATTGAATTTGTTACACTATTGCTTCTGTTTTAGGTTTTGGTTTCTTGACCATGAGGCATGTGGGATCTAAGCTCCCCAACCAGGGATGGGACCCGCACCCTCTGCATTGGAAGGTGACGTCTTAATCACTGGACCACCAGGGAAGTCTCAAGCAAGTAGATTTGATGTGAGAGTTAAATATATGTTTGAGAAAGTTTGTTGTTGTTTAGTCACTAAATCGTGTCCAACTCTTTGCAACCTCATGGGCGGCTCCTCTGTCTGTGGGATTTCCCAGGCAAGAATACTGGGGTGTGTTGCCGTTTCCTTCTCCAATGAGAATTACATATATGTAAAAAAAGAAAAAAGAAAAAAATATCACTGCATCCTCTAATAGTTAAGAACCTGGCCTCCCATTTACAGGCTGTGATATTGATGCAATTAATCTGCCTCTAATAGTCTCTTACTTCATCACTAGAATGGAGACGATAATAGCTTTGCCTTTGTCCATCTTAACATTTACTTCAGAAGACTTGGTGAGGGTTCTATAGCATTTATGGGGTAAATAACTTCAACTGTGTAGGTACTTGGCACATAGTCAATACTTACCAAAGAGCTGTTAATATTATATATCTGTATATGTTACTAAACATGTCTTAAAATGTGATATTACTTAACCAAAAAAAATTAAGCCTCTTTATCCTTTTTGCACTTAAACAGTGATGGCCAAGAAAGAGGTTGATGCTTGCTCTGGCAGAGTACCTTGCATATGTTTTTTCAGTAGTGCGCAACTCTTTGTGACCCTATAGAGTGTAGTCCATCAAACCTGCAGCTCCTACATTGCAGGTGAATTCTTTACCACTGAGCCACCAGGGAAGCCAGCAAAGTACCTTAGGGGTCACCAAATTCCAGGATTGCATGCTACATATGTATGTTTGACCCATTCTGTGACCATATTTTCAGGCAATGAAGTCCCAGGTAGCTAATGTATAAACTAGACTACTGACCTATTCATTTATATCAGAACACACATACTGCCAGGCAGTAGGTAATTAATGTTGACCAACACTACTGCTCCTTCAAATTATTGGGGCATTAAAATGATAAAGCCTAAAGTTACTTTGTGACCGTGGATATTAATTTACAGGCTCTGGAAAAGTTTAATTAACTCTTCCTGTTTCTGGATATAAGTCCCTTAAAAATATTTGATTTTCAAGTAACTTATCCGATTCTGTGAGTTATTTTTTCACTTTCTTGATGATGTTCTCTGAAACATAAAAGCTTTTAATTTTGTTGAAGTCCAAATTATCTTCTTTTTTTTTTTTTCTTGGTTGCTTATGATTTTGGTGTAATATATAAAACCATTTAATATCCAAGTCATGAAGAGTCATTTCTGTCTTTTCCTAAGAGTTTCATAGTTTTTATTCTACAATTAGGTCTTTAATTTATTTCAAGTTAATTTTGTTTAGAGTATTCGACTTCATTCTTTTGCATGTGACTATTCAGTTGTTTCATCACTATTTATTGACAAGACTAATCTTTCTCCATTGAATGGTCCTGGCATCGTTGCCAAAAATTAGCTAGACATAAACACCTGGTTTTATTTCTAGACTCCCAATCTATTTCATTGATCTATATGTCTATTCTATTTCAAGTTTTTCTTTGTAAGTATAGACAAATGCGATTGATTTTTGTATATTGATCTTGTGTCCTGCAACTTCACTAAACTCTCTTATTAGTTCTCCTTGTTTTTTAGAAGATTCTGTAGGCTTTTTTTAAATATATAAGATTGTATCATCTGTGAATCCAGATAGTTTTGCTTCATTCTTTACAGTTGGGATGAATTTTATTGCTTTGCTGGAATCTCCAGCACAGTATTGAAAAGAGAACAGACATCCTTGTCTTTTTTCCTGATTTTAGAAGGAAAGTATCCAGTATTTCATCATTAAGTATGATGCTAGCTGTGGGTTTTTCATAGCTGCTCTTTACCAACTTGAGGAAACTCCCTTTCATTCCTACTTTACTTAGTGTTTTTATCAAGAAAGGGTGTTGGATTTCTTATAATTAATTTACCATCTGTAGTCATTTCCTTGGCCCAATACAGCTTTGCTCCCACACACTTCTTTTGTGCTATTATTGGCAACTATATGACAAATATATTACATTTCTATATGTTATGAACTCAGCAATATATTATATGTATTATTGTAGTATATCTATTATTTTATACATTTTTTAACATCAGAAGAGAAATGAGAAAAATGTGCATTTGTACTATCTTTTTATAATTACATAATTACTTTACCAGTGCTTTTTATTTCTTTGTGTAGATTCAGATTATCATTTTTGGGCACCTGCTTTCAGTGTAAAGAACTTCCTTTAGTCTCTTGTAAGGCATGTCTGCAAGTAACACATTCTGTCCATTTTTGTTTATCTGGAGAGGCCTCTATTTCATTTTACTTTTGAAAGATAGCTATGCTGAATATAGTCATCTTGGTTGACAGTTTTTTATCTTTGAGCACTTTGAATATGTCTTCCAACTACCTTTCTGCTGAGAAGCGAGCTGTTATACTATTGGAGTTCCCTTGTAAGTGATGAGTCAATTGTTTTCTTATTGCTTTCAAGATTTTCTCCTTATCTTCAACTTAAAGCATTTTTACTATGATGTGCCTGCTTTTTAATCTCTTTGTGTTAATCCTACTTGCAAGGTGAAGCTTATGAATGTGTATATGAATTAGTTTTTTAGTAAATGTGGGGACTTTGCAGTTATTTGTCCTAATATTTTCTGCTCTTCTTATTCACATCTCTCTGTTGGGTACTGTCATTATGCATTTTTGATGTATTCAGTAGTAACCAAATTTTCTATGAAGACATTTTTCTTTCTTTCATTCTTTTTCCTCTTTATTTTGCAGGATGCATTGATCAATCTATCTTCAATTTTGATCATTCTTTATTCTGATAAATGAAATTTACTATTGAGCCCCTGTAGTAAATATTTCATTTCAGTTATTGCATTTTTCAACACCAAAATTTCCTTTTGGTTCTTTTTTATAATTCCTCTCTCTTTATGGATTCTGTCTATTTCATGCAGTATTGTCACCATATTTTACTTTACATACTTTACTTCTTTTCAGACATGTTTTCTTGAAGTCCTTTTCTATTAAATCCCACATCTGGTCATTCTCACAGGCAGTTTATGCTGCCACAATTGTGTGTGTGTGTGTGTGTGTGTGTATTATAATTTCTTATTTATTTGCATGTCTCATTTTTTGGGGTTATAAACTTGACATTTTGGATAATACATTGTAGCAACTCTGGGTACTTGTTCCCTTTCACTTTGGGGCTTGTTATTATTGTTATTATTTGTTGTTTTATTTGTTCAGAGACTCACTGGGTTATTTCAGTGAAGTTTATTTTTCTTCCATAGTGTTAAACCTGTGATGTTGGTTTCCTGGAAGGCACAGCTTTGGGTATGCCCATGTTTACTCTGGAATGACAGTGGTTTTAGCAAGGATCCTTCCTCTCTTTCCTTGACCTCTCCTAGCTACTAAATGACACTGATCGCAGGCTGACTGCTTCGTAGCTTCAACAGTGCCCCATGGCATAGATTATCCTGCAAACTAAGCTGATTAAGCTCGGGTTCCGGTGAAGGGGACAGATTCTAAGCTCAGTGCTTGGTGTTTGTTCTTACCCCAGGAGGGCCTTTCTAAACATCCCCTTCCCTAACTCTCTCCTGCAAGCTAGCTGGCTTCCAATTCAACCTGTATCTTGACTTTCCCTCCAGTAGTCTCCAAACACAGCCCCCAATGTTTTTGAGGGCGCCCTTAAGCTTGAACTTCTCTATGTTATGCTGCAAATGATACCAATTCCTTTGAAAAACATTTAGGTGCTCCCTGTTTCACAGCCTGATTCCCAACCCACACAAAATATCTGAGCCAGAATTTGAAGCTGGAGGTGACAGAAAAACAGTAAACTTTTCTCAGAGTGACATCCTCACCCTGGGAGCTGAGTGCTTGGTGGCAGGTGATAGACAGCAGCCTGAGGCCCTCTGGGCTTGAAATTTTCTAGTATGGAGCCACTGTTTTGCAAGCTAGGGCAAGGAAAATCTTGGTCCAAAAAGTCTCAGCAGCTCCCTGCCAAAGGTAGAGTTTCTGTTTAATATGTAGACGCTGGTTCCTCACCTGTCAAGGGCACCTGCCCGGAACTTAGCCTCAGGAAGAGACAGGATGAGAAATGTTGATGCCACGCTTCTCCTACTGGGAGCTCCTCTCACTAGGAAATAAAGAGAGGGATCCTGTGTTCTTGACTGATGGGAGACTGGGAAACAGGAGGGAGGGAGTGGTCTTCCTTCTTAAACGGAATTTTCTTGACTGGCTATTTCTTCATTCGTATGCACTGAATACCATTTCAGAGGCTTCGAAGGGTTGTCAAGTTAAACTGTGAAAATGTTAGTTGCTCAATCATGTCCAACTCTTTGTGACCCCATGGACTGTAGCACACCAGGCTTCTCTATCCATGGAATTCCCCAGGTAAGAATACTGGAGTGAGTAACCATTTCTTTCTCCAGATAATCTTCCCAATCCAGGGATCGAACCCGGGTCTCCTGCATTGTAGGCAGATTCTTTGGCATTTGAGCCACCAGGGAAGCCCCTTTAAAGAGTTAGTTGTGTTCTTTTTTAAATTAATTTTCATCAGTTCTAATGGAAATTAAGTCCATAGAGCATCTCACACTGTTAAGCTGAAAATCAATCTTCCTTTTAATTACATTTTATCATTTCAAATTATTGGTAGGGTTTCTATATCCCAACTAAAGCAGGTGATTTCATGAAAAGTAGACAACATCTATTTTAGATGCCATGTGTGTTCTTCATAGGGAAAGATAAACAGATTTGTTTATAAATAAAAAAGAGATAAATAAACAGATTAAAAACAAATAAATTTATAAATAAAAGATTACATACAATGCAGACAGTGATTTTTAAAGTGTAATATAGCACACATTGTGTTTCTTTGAAAACTTTAATATTTCTTCTTTTCTAGTCTGCTATGCTGATTAACACTACTTTTGTTCACGTGCCAAAAAAGTTAATAATGAGACTAGTAATACTAAAGAAACATTGTAAAACGTGCCCATTAACGAGACTGACCTTATATTAAATTATATACTTGCTATGGAATATGAAAAAAGTTGTGAGTAATCAAAAAGAAGTATTAGAATGAGTCCAACTGTGTCAGAAGACAAAATTAATTCAGTTTAAAATCTTTTCATGTAAATTATAAGTAATGGTAACACAGATCTTCTAAATGACATTAAAGCTGCAGACACGTTTTAGTGGGAGATCAAATATAGGAATCTTATAAAAATTTCACATTGAAATTTGGCAGATGAAATATGCTGGATATTAAGAATTTAGCCTAATGATAAAGTTGCCTTTTACATGCGTACTTTTGTTGAAAAATCAATACACTCTTCTGCTTGAAATAACCTACATAAAATTTCACCATGAAGAGTGTATAAACTCTACCATCAGAGTGTCAGTGAGGGAGAAATAAGACACCAGTAGGTTAAATAATTTCCCTATTTTTCACGTAGTAAGATGGCTCCAAGTAATTTCAAATCAGTTTTATTTTAAAGAAAAGAAATAGCAAATAGATGAGAATATTCCAGAAACCTAGGGTCAAGATTTCAGGTTCTCTGAAAATTTGAAGGGAATGAAGAATAAGAACATGAGAGGTGACTCAAAAATATTAAATGACCCTGTGAATATTTTAAGGTTGTAATAAATTTTCCCAAGATAAGGATTTTTGTTCAAAACACATTTAATTTATTGCTAAAATAATGTAACGGTAAAATACCTACTTTTCAGTCTTCCTATGTTTTATTCACGATTTGTGAAGCACTGGTGAATAATTCTGCTCAGATGTTTTGCTAAAAGTTTTGGCTGTCACTCAATTCCAAAACTGCAAGAATTGACATTTTTATGAAATGATCCCCTGAAACTGCTGAGTATTACACTGAGGTTTTAATATGAGGAGATACAAGCTTTAGTTTCATAATGAAACTCAAGCAGCTCAGTTTAGTCCAAGTTTCACATGCACATAAAACCTAAAGACTAATGAAAACAATCACTGAACTTGATACATTAAATCCAAGCTCATAACCCTACTCTAACTGTCATGGCTATATTAATAGCATGCTTTTAATCTTATCGCTGAAATCCAAATATCTGGAATGATGCGTGAAATTTCACAATAAATCAGAGCCCAATTATCCATTATCAGAACCATGTTTTACTTTATGTCCAAGCCATAATTAAACCCCAGACTTCTGCCAATGAACTTGTGTATTTATCCATTCAGCAAACATCAATGAGTGTCTACTGTGTGTCAGGCACCGTGATATCTTCTGAACAATACAAAGTTGAATAAAGAGTTACTTGCCTTCAAAGAGGTAATGGTGGGAGAAGTGATCATACAATTGTGATGAGTGATGCTTTTAAAATGACAGGAGGATAAAAGAGGACCTTGTAAATCATGCAGATCAAAGTACAATTGGGACTTCCCAGGTGGTACAGTGGTAAAGATTCTGCTTGCCAATGCAGAAGATGCAAGAGTTGTGTGTTCAGTCCTAGGGTTGGGAAGATCCCCTGGAGGAGGAAATGACAACCCACTCCAGTATTCTCACCTGAAAATTCCATGAACAGAGGAGCCTGGCAGTCTACAGTCCATGGAGTTGCAAGACTTGGACATGACTGAGCGTGCACACACAAACACACACACACACACACACAAGAAGTATAATTGAGGAGAAGTCTCCAGGGGTGAACATATTTTAAAGGAATAAAGGTAGGGAGGTAGGCAGTGGGAAGAGAAGGGATTCAAGCAGATGTCTCAGGCAGAGGTAGCATAAAGAGTGAAAACATGGAAGATGAAAGAGATCAGTTCAGTTCAGTTCAGTCGCTCAGTCGTGTCCGACTCTTTGCGACCCCATAAATCACAATGTGCCGGGCCTCCCTGTCCATCACCAACTCCCGGAGATTACTCAAACTCATATCCATCGAGACTGTGATGCCATCCAGCCATCTCATCCTCTGTCGTCTCCTTCTCCTCCTGCCCCCAATCCCTCCCAGCATCAGGGTCTTTTCCAAAGAGTCAGATCCTTGCATGAGGTAGCCAAAGTATTGGAGTTTCAGCTTCCGCATCAGTCCTTCCAATGAACACCCAGAACTGATCTCCTTTAGGATAGACTGGTTGGATCTCCTTGCAGTCCAACGGACTCTCAAGAGTCTTCTCCAACACCACAATTCAAAAGCATCAATTCTTCGGCGCTCAGCTTTCTTCACAGTCAAACTCTCACATCCGTACATGACCACTGGAAAAACCATAGCCTTGACTAGACAGACCTTTGTTGGCAAAGTAATGTCTCTGTTTTTTAATATGCTATCTAGGTTGGTCATAACTTTCCTTCCAAGGAGTAAGCGTCTTTTAATTTCATGGCTGCAGTCACCATCCGCAGTGATTTTGGAGCCAAAAAAAAAATAAAGTCTGCCACTGCTTCCACTGTTTCTCCAACTATTTCCCATGAAATGATAGGACCAGATTCCATGATCTTAGTTTTCTCAATGTTGAGCTTTAAGCCAACTTTTTCAGTCTCCTCTTTCACTTTCATCAAGAGGCTTTTTAGTTCCTCTTCACTTTCTGCCATAAGGGTGGTGTTATCTGCATATCTGAGGTTATTGATATTTCTCCCAGCAATCTTGATTGCAGCTTGTACTTCTTCCAGCCCAGCATTTCTCATGATGTACTCTGCATAGAAGTTAAATACGCAGGGTGGCCATATACAGCCTTGACGTACTCCTTTTCCTATTTGGAACCGGTCTGTTGGTCCATGTCTAGTTCTAACTGTTGCTTCCTGACCTGCACACAAGTTTCTCAAGAGGCAGGTCAGGTGGTCTGGTATTCCCATCTCTTTCAGAATTTTCCACAGTTTCTTGTGATTCACACAGTCAAAGGCTTTGGCATAGTCAATAAAGCAGAAGTAGATATTTTTCTGGAACCCTCTTGCTTTTTTGATGATCCAGCGGATGTTGGCAATTTGATCTCTGGTTCCTCTGCCTTTTCTAAATCCAGCCTGAACATCTGGAAGTTCATGGTTCACATACCACTGAAGCCTGGCTTGGAGAATTTTGAGCATTACTTTACTAGCGTGTGAGATGAGTGCAATTGTGTGGTAGTTTGAGCATTCTTTCGCATTGCCTTTCTTAGGGATGGGAATGAAAACGGACCTTTTCCAGTCCTGTGGCCACTGCTGAATTTTCCAAATTTGCTGGCCTATTGAATGAAGCACTTTCACAGTATCATCTTTCAGGATTTCCAATAGCACAACTGGAATTCCATCACCTCCACTAGCTTTATTCGTTGTCATGCTTTCTAAGACCCACTTGACTTCACATTCCAGGCTGTCTGGCTCTAGGTGAGTGATCACACTACTGTGATTGTCTGGGTCGTGAAGATCTTTTTTGTACAGTCCTTCTGTGTATTTTTGTCACCTCTCCTTAATATCTTCTGCTTCTGTTAGGTCCCTACCATTTCTGTCCTTTATCTTGCCCATCTTTGCATGAAATGTTCCCTTGGTATCTCTAATCTTCTTGAAGAGATCTCTAGTCTTTCCCATTCTGTTGTTTTCCTCTATTTCTTTGCATTGATCACTAGGAAGTCTTTCTTATCTCTTCTTGTTATTCTTTGGAACTCTGCATTCAAATGGGAATATCTTTCCTTTTCTCCTTTGCTTTTCACTTCTCTTCTTTTCACAGATATTTGTAAGGCCTCCTCAGACAGCCATTTTGCTTTTTTGTATTTGCATATGAAAGAGATAGAACCTCTTAATTACAAGTAGCTAGGTATACATTACAGAAGCCTGGGGCACAAGTGTGGAAGGTGAAGCTAGAAAAGTAGAGATAGGCCAGTTTGTGGAAGGCCTTATAGTATAAACGCAACAGTATAAATCCTACTTTGAAATCTTAGAGGAAAATAGAGATTTGAGTAGATGAGTGGCATGATCAGGCTAGATTTTCAAAAGCTGCCTCTAACAGCAGTGGGGAAGACGCAGGGAGGAGGGTGGGAATGGAGGTGATGGGGCAAGAAGGATGCTATTGGATTCCAATATGAGTCATAAGTCATTAAGATAGGGACCAGTAGAGTGTCAGTAAGAAAAACAAGGAGCAGATGAATAGGAAAATATTGAGAAAAGAGATTTCAGGGACTTGGCATCCAACTAGGCAAAAAGCAGACAAATAGTCTCAAATGCTGAGATAACCATTTTGATTCCAAGGAGTGGATGAAAGGGAATATAAAATGAAGAACAAATTTGGAAAGTGAAAATATTTTTCTGACTCATGAAAGGCATGATTTATCATCTATGAAATTTTAAGAGAAAATCATCCATTTGGTAGATAGGTATGTGGATTTAGAATCCTGCAAAAAGCTCTGCACATATGCACTCAAGTGTCACACCACTACATGGCATGTGAAATCATGCAACTGTACTTCTGGTGAGTCCCTGCTTAGGGAGTAGAGACACCTAGACGAGAAGAACATTGGACTTTAAATAACAAATGTATTGAATGGGCAAGGGAACAAAGAGAAAACACAGGTGTTAATGGGTGCAGGTACCACACACCCAGCACTGAGAAGGAGCAGACAGGGTTACATGGAAAACCAGGAGTCGGTGAAACAGAGAAGAAAGTTTTACAAAGGGAATGAGGAAAAGGTTTCATTCATTCAACAATGCCCTTCTGCACCTGGTATGTGCCAGCAGCTGGGCTGTAGAGTGTGTAGCACAGAAAGTCATGGCCCTCACTGTGTCCTTGGACCACATTGGACAAGAGGCTCCTGGAGCACTCCTAGTTCAGGGTGAATAAGAGATGCTGTGTTTCTCTGGTTCAGTAGAATTAAAAAGACCCTCCACAGCCACACTTCAGAGAATAATTTTAACAGTTGTATAAAACTCACTCAATATAAAACTCTCTAACTCATGGGTGACAAGTTGCACTGTCTCCCCGAGTCCTCTCAAGTTTCACTCTTCATCTGAGAATTTAAATGCTTATCCAAGTTTCATTAACCAAAAAATATTGTAAAAACTTAACCATTGCACACAGTGCAAGGAAATTATCATTGCACTTTTGTGTAAAAAGCAATTACTGTTATATTTTTTAAGCCATTACTTTTAGCTGCAATAAAAAGCAAAATATTTAAAAGGAAATTTAAAAATCAAAGCTAAAGGAGAAGTCTATATTACACATTATTTGTGACCCTCATTTTTACTTAGATATTTAATTCTCTGGGAATTCGTCTAACCATGATATTAAGATAAAAACTTACCTTGACTTTGATTCAAAATGATCTACTGCCTCTTAAAGTATATAAAGTACCATATGGTGTAAAACTAGGACACTTTAGTCATATATACTCTGCCCTGTGGGCCAATAACCAGACCTTAACTTCATGATACTCACTTCTTCAAGGAATTATTGAATTTTGGCCCTATTGTATGTGTGATGTTTTATTAATACAACATTCACATTGTTTTAAAGAATGTATTCCTTTTATTTTAATATGCTACCTTCTTCCCCCCTTCCCCCTCACAGTCCTTCACCCCAGAACTTAAGAGCAAAATTACTTTTACCTCCTGAGATATATTTATCCTACACATGAAAGTGATTGGGCGGAGAAGGGTCTGTGTGTCACATCCTGAAATAGTAGTGTTTCAGAGCACCTTTCCCATTGTCACCATCTGTACCCTCCAGAAGTATGGTTTCAATTTTGCCCTGGAAATATGAGTCAAGCTATGTTACCAAGACATATTTTTCCCTGTCATAACATTTCACTTATTCTGTCGTCCGTGGACAGTTTATGGGTTGCATCTTTTACCTAGTCTTATTGAAATGGTATCTTCTTGCTCTTTGAACTCATTTTGCATTAGGGGAGGCAACACCCTCCCAATAAACAGAAGCACCTGGCCTGAGCGTGTATCATCAGTGCTGTGTTGGCCCCTAGTAATGAACAGCAGTCAGAGGCCACTTAAGAGAGATGAATATGTCAGACATTCTGCCTTCCTGTGGGGACTTCGGTAGGCATTAATGACCAGTCCCTCACCTCTGTCCCAGGAATTAATCAAGCACATAATACGCAGAGTAGAAACAACCTGAAGCAATGATGCAACAAACTGGAACTTAATCATAGTCCTTTCCCTGTTTCATAGCGATTTTGTAAGTTCCTGGACCTGGGTTAAATGTCCCACTTGACTTTTCTTGTGTCTTGAGTAAAGCATCGAAGAAGCATACACAGCGCCCTTAGCTACAGGATTGTGGACTTTTCAAAACATTATGGCAACTTTAAGAAATTCTTTAAAGTTAAAAATTGTAGAGGTATTGGTGTATTTTCTTAAGCAAAATGATGAAAGCAAAATGATGAGACAACATACTGGTTTCATTAATAAAATCATGCTTTTCTAGTATTACTCCCATCAAAGTATTTCCATCGAAATAGATTCCTTAAAGCAGAAAAGGCACTTGGTCTCATTGTTTTCAAAGGTGTCTTATTATTTCAAGTCAAAATGAACTTTCTCATTATTTATAAAATGTAAGTAGGAAAAGGAAGAACATAAAGAAAACAAATGGGTTTTGATATCAAGTATAAACTAAACAATAAATTCTGGTCTATTTTATAAGGAAATTTAACCAGAGCAATATCAGAAGAAGAAAATAAAATGAAACAAACAATAAGAGAATCATTTTACTTTCATAAAGCACACTGCATTTCATAGTATAAAAATGACAATATCAGAAATAAATCACCAAAGATTGACCTCAAGAGTAATAACAGCCACAGAGCAACTACTACACTGTTTAAAACAGGTGGTTAAAAAAAAAAAAAGTCACAATCAACTGTGTTTTTGATATAAATAACATGCATAAAATATGTGAAATTTGACTCAGTTTTCCCTTTAAATATAGGGATCTTAGGATCTTGAGCCTAAGGATCTTGGAAACCTGGAGTTGTTACTAAAGGTTTGTTAAGATTTGTTATAGGCTCCCTCAGCTTGAAATGTTAGTTTCCTTGAAAAAGCAGTGACTCTAGTATTGAGCAAACCACAAGTTAATCAACATTGATGATGTGTATTTATATGTAGAGGAGGAAAAGACTCAGACTGGAAAAAGGAGGGGAAAATGCTATATCTATTACAAATTTCTTCCAGCTTTGAGTCCAAAATAATGCAAGAGAAGATTATCAGCAAAATATGAATAGCAATAATCATCAAAAAATGACAGAAACCAAGGGTAAAAATGTGCTGAATGAAAATGAAAATAGCTTGATAGAGAAGAAAGTAGACACATTAAAATCAAGAGTAAAAATAATCAAATTGATGCCCCAGGTGCAAGGAAGGTAGAAAAATATTTTAGAGCTCTGAGAAACATTTGAGAGCTGAATTAAACAGGCTAAATTAATCTTTGAGCAATTTTCTTACTGGGGAAGACAGAATTCATTTTTTTTCACCTTAGTGAATTTATTAATCTCCCCATGGGCAAAAAAGTCATTTACATTTTTTAAGTACAGAAAGATCTGTGGGTTTTCAAGGCAGCTTTATAAGATATGAGTCATCATTACAAGTGTGTGAACAATCAGGTTTTTAAAGTCCTTTATGTCTACACTTGTGGGTGACTTTAGAAATATTTGATGCAAATCTCAATGTTCATAGCATTTCTTTCCTTGGCAAAGTAAACAAAATAGAAGAGAAAAGTCAAGTAAAATTCTTAAAATTTCTTTACTTATTATTAAATAAAGTGTGAGTAAGTAATGCATTGTATTAAGGGCAGACTAATTCATTTTATATGGGAATAGAAAGTGTACCCTATTTTTTCCAAATTATTACCTAATTCTTACTGTTTCTGTTTTGTGAAAATTTATCCATTTAATATCCTACACACACACACACACACACACACACACACACACACAAACATGTTCAAAAGATTGAACATAAAGTACTTTTCTGTTTTGCTCCTGAAAAAATAATCATAAAATTTCCGTATGTGTCAAATTAGTGATTCCAAATAAGTGACTGAAAGCAGGCTTTAAAATTAGAAATTTTGACTCCATGAAACTCTGAAGTTAGTGGAAGATAATGTTTCAAAATTTCCAACAGATATTAATTTACAGACTTTGGAAACAAAAAATTGGAATTCCTGACAACTATCATGAATTCCTGAAATATTAGGTTAGTCAAAAATGCTTCCAGAATTCTTCATTCTCTTTCATGATTATTATAGATATCTTTACACAATCACTTTGGAAATAAGAAATGTTAAGTTGGATGGCTTTTGCAAAGAACTGCCACCTGTAGCAATTATTAAAATAACAGAAAACTCAAATAAACATTATTAGGTAGTATCTGTATAATGTAACCTTCAGACCTTTTATTAAGGGCATGTGCTAAAATTTCAGTTGAAGGATGCATTTGGCTTCCAAAACTTGTGACTTCTTGGGATAACACTAACAGGGTGTGTATAAAGTATGTGAATAACTTATTAATATTTAGTTTACCGCAATGACTCACTGTTAGCCAGCAAGGGTCACAAACGTAGTTACAACGTAGCACCAGCTACCAGCGGGCTGATGGATGGACCACCTCCCTTCTGCCTGCTCCTGTCCAGGTCCTGGAAGTGTCAACTTTGACCTTCTAATCCACAGCCTTGGCATCTCCCACTCCTGCTTTCTGCTTGGCAACTGTGGATTCCTTCCAACCAGTAACATCTCTTGATAGGTTCTCACATGAAAACTATCATGCTTTTTTCCATTTTCCCATTTTAGGGGCTAATTTTTCTCAGGATTCGGAAAATATAAATTTCCCAAAGTAATGTTGGGTAGGAGTTCCTATTGAAAATACTTGTTCTTTGGAGGTATGTGTATGTGCATGTGGGCTTCCCAAGTAGCTCAGTGGTAGAGAATTCATCTGCCAATGCAGGAGATACAGGGGACATGGGTTTGATCCCTGGGTCAGGAAGATCCCCTGAAGGAGGAAATGACAACACACTCCAGTATTTTTGCCTGGGAAATCCCATGGACAGAGAAGCCTGGTGAGCTACAGTCCATGATGTTGCAAAGAGTCAGCTGTGACTGAGTGACTGAACACAGCACAGTGTGTATGTATGTATATGTGTCTTGGATGTGTCTCATGCATATTGTACTCCTTCGAAGTAGCATTTTCTCTACTAATCATAGCAACATTCAGGCAACATAACACCTACAAGCTTTTCCACTGCTCCCCAAAGTGATTTCATGAAACACAGCTTGGATAGTCTTTTTCACCTAATATAGAATTATTTCTTACTGACTAGTTAGAAAAAAGATTGAGTGAATGAGTGAAAAGTTTGCAAAGCTTTCAGAAATTCATAATATTATATTTTTGTTTAAACGTTTGAATTACCAAAGCTTTCAGAAGCACATTGATAAAGGTAGATGAATTACAAATGTTTCTTACCTATTTTAGGTAGTAGAACATAGCAATTTGTTTATATTTTCAATGATTTTATCACATATTGCAAAATTCATCATCTTACTATAATAGTAACATCACTGCCAATTTCATAAAACTTTATAAAAGATCTTTAAATGGATAGGTGTTATATTTACATGTGTGTATATTTTAAACCAGGACTTAGATTCCTGATATAACACCAACAGTAGCAATTTTAGTGGGAAAAAAACTCCCAAGTTTATACATTTTTGTGAAGTCTTCTGATTTTGTAGAGGATGAATTGAAAGATCAAGACTATATGACACAAACAAAACCCACCTATAGGGTAATTTAGGTATTAGATACCAGTTTGACCTCTGTGAATGTGCTCACTACTTTACAGATGACATCTGCTCCACAGTGCTGCAGGAAACAGTTGAAAGGCAGAGGAAGAGGTAGGGGAAAGTAGGAAGAGGTAGAAGCCAATACATTCCAAGCAGGGAGCTGGCAGTATACTTCCGCTACGAAAGAAATGGTGCAGAATTACACAGTGGTCCTCGGCAACTGTGGAATACTGTGTAAACCATCCTAGAACACCTCTGCCTGTTTAATTTGTTTGGTATATAGCAAGGTAGTAACTCAAGTGATGATGACAATTTCTTTTCAACTTCACCTTGTGGTGGTTCAATCACTTACATTCTAGATAGCTTTACTCATTTTGATGGTGACTCATAGTTGACAATGCAAGAAGATGGAAGTCCAAAAAAGCACAATTTTGATTTCTATGTACATGAGAAGCAGCTGAAACTCTACGTTCATCTTCAAAACAAGGCCTCGTCGGCCGACAAAAGTGCAACCCTAACTCTGGCCTTTCAGTTGTCAATGTTTTGGGATAATAATAGTTTTCCAGTGTGAACTCAGGAAATGCTCAATAAAAACATATCCATTCTTATGGACAGATGGATGAGAAATTCAATGCGAATGTAAACCACATGCTTCCAAAAACGTACATTGCAGAAGGTGAATGTTTTTTAAAAAATACTTGGCACGTATTCCGGAGTCAGCTACAGCAGAGATGGAATTCCCTTTGAAAGTTCCAGATGTGATGACTGATCAGACGATATCACAATTGCTACTTAAATAAGACTGTGTCCAAGCTCTATAATGAGTTTTTGTGAAGTGGTAGTCATTTCCTCTCAGATATTATTCACAGAGTTAGCAAAGTGGGTTGAACCTTGCACAACGAGGCTTATTTCTGAATTGCCAAAGTGAAAAGTCTCTGACATCAATGCATATTCTGAATTTAAGCAAAACTCAAGAAGGAAGGTGATTTCACACAGAGCACTGCTTGAGGGTCTATCAGAATATTCTGTTGAGGCACAGTTTTTACCAGGGGGGTGTCTATTGATGTCTTAAGGGCCTAAGGAATCACATGAAAGGGAATGAGAAAGCATGTGTTATGGACTGAATTGTATCCCCCACTTCAAGTTCATACACTGAAGCCCTAAACCCTAATATCTCAGAATGTGATTATATTAGGAGATATGACTTCTAACATAGTAATTAAACTAATACAAGGCTGTTAGTTCCTAACTGGTGTCGTAAGTAGAGGAAATCTAGACACTCAGGAAGATAGCAGGGATGTGGACACATGGAGGAAACACTATGTGAGGACACAGCAAGAAGGCAGACAACTGCAAGCTGAAGAGAGATGATTGAAAGATATGTTTTCAACATTTTTATAACTTACCAACTCCGTTGCAGCACAACTCACTTAAGACAAATCCATTTTAAGTGAAGAGTATGATGAGTTTGACAAATGTAGGCATTATCACCATAAGATGCAGAATAATTCCACTGTGCTCTTTTCCAGCTAATCCAGCTCACCGCTAGCCTTCATCAACCACTGGCATGCCTTCCATCTCTCTACTGGATTTGTCATTTCCAGAGTTCCATATAAAGAGAATTATTCAGTGTGTACTTTTGTATCTGGCTTTTCCTCTTTGCATTTTTGCTGTTTTTGAGATCCATCCATATTATTAAATGTATCAATAACTTGTTCCTTTTTATTACTGAGTAATATCTTGTGACATGGATATTGTTTGACGTGGAGTTTGTTTATCTATTCGCCAGCTTAGAGATATGCTTACAATTTTTGACTATTATGAACAAAACTACTACAAGCATTCAAACACAAGTTTTTACATAGATATTTATTTTCATTCTGTTTGGTAAATATCTAAAAGTGGAATTGCTAGGTCATACAGAAAATGTATGGTTAACATGAAAGAAACTGCCAGTTTCCCAAAGTGAGGGTGTTATTTTACAGTTACACCATAAATGGATGAAAGTTTCAAAATCCAACACTTTTTATTGCTAATGATTTTATTTAAAAAACTTAGCCATTCTAGTGTGTGAGGAGTGGAGCTCATTTTGCTTTGGAGTTGGAGTTGCATTTCTCTAATGGCTAATAGTGATGAGCATCTTTTTATGTGCTCACTAGCCATTTGTTTTTGAAACAATTATTCAAATATTTTGCTCTCTAATATCAGGTTTATGCTCTTTTTACTACTGAATTCTATAATGTAAGGCTACAAGTCTCTGCTCAAATATATGTAATGCATGTATTTTCTTCCATTCCGTGGCTTCCCTTTTTGTTTTCTTAATTATATAATTCAATGAACAAGTTTTTTGATAGTCAAATTTATCATTTTTTAATGCTTTTGTGTCTTAAAATGTCTTTGCCTATCTCAAGGCTGAGAAGAATTTTCCTACATTTTATTTTAGAAATTTTATCATTTTAGCTGTTACATTTAGAACTATGATTCATTTTGTTAATTTTCAAATATGTCATGAGATAAGAGTCAATGTTCTTTATTTTATTGTCCAATATCACTTGTTAAAAAGTAATATTCTTTATCCGTTGAATACATTGACATTCTTGGTAATAAATCAGTGGAAGTTATATGTGTGATATATTTCTGGCATCCCCAGTCTCAACTATTTATTTATATGTCTATCCCTGTGCCAATGCTATTGTCGGAATTATTGCCTTGTTATAATAATGAAAGACATATTTACTGCTCTTCTCCCTCAGTGATCTGAAACAGACTGTTTGGGAGTTACCTGGCCATGGAGGAACACATTTGGAAGTATTATTGTCAGATTAACGAGACAACTCTAATATGATTTAAATTACCTGTAAATAGAAAAATAAACACCCAAATTTATAAGATACAGTTTCAGAAACAAGGGTTGTGGTGAAAGCCAAGTGGAAACTGTGTAGAAAAGAGGGAATGGCAGTATGAAGCCTAGGAATAATGGAAAACAAAGTCATTCCAAATAGGAAAGTACATCCTTAGTGGAAAATGCTTGAAATATGTCTGAGTTAGTGTTATAATAGCATTAGTTATAGGAATTCAAAATGAAGATAAATTAGATCTGAAGTACAATAAGCCCAGAGCAGAAGAGATTCAAATGAGAAGTTAATAAGAGACATGAAGGTTAAAAAAAAAGAATGAAGAAGTTATTTTGAAAAGTGGAAAGAATCACAGAGGATGTGAGAGCAATAGAAGATAGGCAAGGAAGGTAGAATACATTCATATAACTATTCATGGAAAAAAGAAGAAATCAATAGAATATTTCAAACTCTTATTCTAGAAAACTTCCTAGAAATAAAAGGAGACCTACATCTATATATTGAAAGTCCTTAGAAAACTGGTGTGTCCTGATAAATCTATCATAGACTTAAAACAAAATTTAAAATTGAGAAAAAACATTCAAGGGATCCAAGAAAAAAAGATACTCATTCAGAAAAGGGAAGAAAATACTGCTGATGATCTTCTCAGCAACCACATGCAAGCAAGAAAATGGTGAGCCAACTTTAAAGAAACTATACAAAACAAAGTGAGAATCGATGAATTTTATATCCAGCTATGACTTCCTTACCAAGGAAAGTCAATCTATTGACCATGGACTTTCAACTGCCAATGAAGCAATAGAAGAATAGAACAACATTTTGAGAAACTCAATAAAACAAACATGGAGACAAGGGTGTTATATTCAGCCAAACTATTCTTCAAATGCTAAGGCTATAAAAATGTAGTTATAAACTTCCAGGATCTCAAGAAATACTCTACTCATGAATCTATTCTGAGAAACTCAACAGAAGGAGGAACTTTATCCAAGAGATTACTGAGAAGCTTTAGCAAGGGCAGATGGATTTAATATGTGTGCATAATTTTTTTGTCAACTTATTACACGGGTAAATTGAAGCAACCACTACCACACAATCAAGATACAGGGGGCAGTTCCCTGGTGGCTCAGTGGTAGAGAGTCAGCTTGCCAATGCAGGAGGCATGGGTTCGGTCCTGGTCTGGGAAGGGATATGCTGCAGAACAACTAGGCCTGTGTGCCACAACTACTGAGCCTGTGCTCCAGATTCTGGGGGCTGCAACTACTGAAGCCCACGCACCCTAGAGTCTGTGCTCTTCAACTGGAGAGTAGCCCTCCACTCACTGCAACTAGAGAAAAACCTGTACAACAGTGAAGACCCAGCACGGTCAAAAATAAATGAATAAGTAAATAAAGTTATTTAAAAAAAATAATGATACAGGGGATTTAGGGCACCTTGTGACACATCCAGACTCTCCACTCCAGTTTTGATGGTGGTGTGAAGGCTGGCCACAGCTTCTTCTTGAGTGCATGGTTGGAGATGGACAGTTATTATCTAACATTTCTGTCTTGCTACGTAGCCCTTCTCTTAGTGTCCTGGCTAGAGAGAGCATACTTTTCTTGGGGCTTTTTTTTTTTTTAATGTTCCCACTGGCATTATTGAGAAGCTGGCCTCTCCAGATCCAATGTGGGATAGATGAGTCAGAAAGAAAAGGTCAGAGAGCTCAGAACTGTGTCATTCCTTGGGTCCTAAGCTCCCTGTTTGGTTGTCTTCTTCCCTCCACTTTTCAGAACCTTCTTATATCTTTCAATATATAATATCCAGGGATTTTAGATGTACTCAGTGGGAGGACAGTGGAAAGTATATTTTTTCCATCTGTTGCTCTCAATATCCTTACCTCTTCCAGCAATTGTTCTCACTAAAAGGCTAATAGTCATAATTGAGTTCATTTTCTCTGGACACATTTCTTCATCTGCTACAATCAAACACAATTAAATTAACTCAACGTTGGTAAATGGTTTTCCTTGCTTGGTTAACAAATGAGCTACACAGGCATTTACTTTAATTTCAGCCTTATTTCAATATTTTAAATCTTTTAAAAAATTTTGTTTCAATGAGCTATTCCATTTTAAGAGGTCTAATTTTTCTGAAAATTGCTTTTCTGTGAGTGGGATTATTACAATGAGTGCTTAATCTAATAATATTGATGCATATAGTATTAGTTTAGCACAGTTACAGTGTCACTGCTTAATAAACACAATGCTTTGCCCTCTAATTGGGTAATAAAGAATTCACCCTCCACTCTTTCTTGAAAGTACAACACGCAAACCCAACTTTTCTTTCTTGATTTTGACATGTTGTGTAGGTACTGTAATCAAAAAATAAATAATTAAATGTAATGGCATAGTAATAAGCATAACATTCAAAATGCTGTTATAACTGGATTGCAGTGATTTGCAGTATACCAAGTAGAAACAGAAAGCAATGAAATTGTTACATCTAATCCTGTCACAATTACTCAATGCTGTTGCTACAGTATGAAGGCAGTATAGACTGTACAACCGAATGAGTATGGCTGTGTTTCAATAAACCTTTATTTGCAAATACTGGAACCCATGACCCAAGGGGAAAAAAGATACACACTGGATGTGAAATTTATAAACAAGCAAGTATAATCTATAAAGATAAAATAGCTGTTTCCTCTAGGAGGTGTAGAGGAAAGAGGGCTGACTTGAAAGGGACAAGAAGGAGCTTTCTTGAGTTACAGAAATATTTTATATCTTGATTAGGGCATTGGTTACATGGGTTTATACATTTTCACAACATTAAAATGTACACTTAAATCTGTGCGTTTTACTAAATGTAATTATACTGCAATAAAACATGGAAATATAATGACAAACTTTATTATTAACACAGATGAAACAACTTGAATAGGCTGTATACAAAATAACAGTATTGTATCTATGCTAAATTTTTTTAGTTTGGTGGTGGTATTGTGGTTCAGATCCCTGGGTCAGGAAGATCCCCTGAATAAGGAAACAGCAACCCACTCCAGTTTTCTTGTCTGGGAAAACCCACGGACAAGGAGCCTAACCGAGTACAGTCCATGGGATTGCAAAGAGTTGCATACGACTTAGCAACTAGACAACAACAAAAATTATGGTTATATAGGAGATTATTCTTGTTGATAGATAGATCTGAAATATTTAGGAGTGTAATATCGTGATACCTATGAACTGCTTCTTAAATAGTTTAGCTGAAACGAGTGTGTATGTATGTTTGTATGCGTGTTTGTGTACAAAGAAAGAGGTTGAACAAATGCTTCAAAAAGTTAATAACTGGTGAATCTTGGTAAAGGTTCTACTCTACTCTCAGCAACTAAAGTCATAATAACAAGGTAAGTAACAATAGGTTCCAGAGTAAAGAAATACAAGGCTCTGAGCTGGGGAAAGGCTGTGAAGTCAGGGTTTGGAAGATAGAACAAGATGACTTGTCAGGTGTACAAGAATCTTCAAGGCTGGGCATTTCCTCTCTTGAGTTTGACAGTTGGCATGAGATTCAGTGCTAGATGAAGAATTAAATAAGTACAAACTCCTAAACAAGTTATCCTAAACCGTGCAATCTAAAGCAAAGTCCATCACACTCCAGCATCTGAAACTGTACATATAACTGTGTCCACTGGGGTTTCCCTGGTAGCTCAGCTGGTAAAAAAATCCACCTGCCTGGGGTCAGTCCCTGGGTTGGGAAGATCCCCTGGATGAGGGCATGGAAACCCACTCAAGTATTCTTGCCTGAGGAATCCTCAGGGACAGAGGAGCCTGGCAGGCTACAGTCCAAGGGGTCGCAAGCAGTTGGACATGACTGAATGACTAAGCACAGCACAAGGAACTATGTCCAGGGCATTCTTGCTCCGTTGTTTTGGGAGACTCCGCTTCCAGTCTGACGCCATGCCCTGAAACAGGAACATAAGTCTGAAAATAAAGCAATTCAATCATGAAAAAATGAATATGTCTCTTACAATTATTTCAATGAAAAATTTATTTCATATAGTAAGTGAGTGACAGAACCCTCCTAGTCTACGGCACTGGTCATTTAAATTGTCATTTAAAAAAAATTTTGGTCTAAATAGCAATACTACATGTAAAAATTATTCAGTATCAGAATCTTACTATAAAAAACACCTGTCCACATAACATTAGTTTTATTGGTTCTTAGTTCTTCCTTACTCTTTGCCTAGCTGTGTTTCACAATAGTATTGCTCTGTGGTATATTTTCTGTAAAACAGATGGAACTTATTTTATATATGTGCATTTAAATTCTCAATTAGAAAATACCTATGTATTAATTTTTTATATTTTTGAGTTTGAAATAGTTATCTATATTGTTATCAACTTTTAACTACTGGGAGCATCAATAGATTTCAGGCATCCCATAGTACTATTGTCTTATAGGTATAATTATTTTTTAACGGGTTTGAAGTTTTAGTCCTGGTTACTCAATATTAAAAGAAAACATATTGATTATTTCAAACTGGGTACATAATAGTGTATTTAGGCTGAGTGAATAAGGTAATTTGGTAAACATATGTTAGAGTTTCTTCTCCCCTGGCCCCAAATGTCAAGCTATCACTAAGGAATTTTATTTTTCAACAAGCTCAAGAATATAACTAACTTGTCAATATGTTCAGGATTTTTCCTTTTCAGCCTTTACACATTCACTAGTGCAATTTTTCTATAGTTTGTGATTTGGACATAGATTGCATTTCCAGTGATACGATATTTAGTCAGGACTTCATAGTCTGAGCTTACTAGGCGGCTCGGTGGTAAAGAATCCACTTGCTAATGCAGGAGACGTGGGTTTGATCTCTGGGTTGGGAAGACCCCCTGGAGAAGGAAATGGCAACCCACTCCAGTATTCTTGCCTGGAAAATCCCATGGACCAAGGAGCCTGGTGGGCTACAGTCCATGGGGTTGCAAAGAATTGGACACAACTGAGCTACTAACACTAATAGTTAAATAAGTAGTTAAATAAGTAGAAACTGCTTACTCCAACAGCAATAAACAGCATATCTCTTGGTGATAGTGGTAAGAAAAACTGGCTAAGGAAACAGACCTGGCTTGAAAATTATTGATGATACTTAGTCAAGAGAACCCAAAATGGGGCATTTGGATGATTAGAATAGATTTGACAAAAAGCAGAGTAAAGATCTAAGTCCTGGCTCAGGGAAGAGGCTTGTGCAATTTTAATAATTAAAGGAGGTTTTTCAGGTATTTTCAAAACTAATACCATGAGGAATAATAAATCACTTGCTTAGTTGTATCCGACTCTTTGCAACCCTGTGGACTATACAGTCCATGGAATTCTCTAGACCAGAATACTGGAGTGGGTAGCCTTTCCCTTCTCCAGGGGATCTTTCCAACCCAGAGACCAAACCCAGGTCTCCCACATTGCAGGCAGATTCTTTACCAACTGAGCCACAAGGGAAGCCCTATTTCCTTATGGTGTTTCGTAAATAACACTAGCTTTCCATTAAACCAGTAAAGCTAATTATTATTATCCTAGCACAGTGATGTGGATGGATTCCTCCCAGAATAATATTTTAAACCTAAAATGTATACCACTTCGTAATTTACCAATTACATCAATCATGTTTCATTAGTCTATTTTATGACTTTTAGGCAAAGCAATCATAGATTGCTGACTCAGCACCACACTGCAGAGACCAGTTCAGGGTCCAATAATCATTCTATTTGATGCAAATGAAATTAAAATAGAATTCAGATGCCATATGTTTAACACTTCTTTCCATAATGTCAATCAGCATGAATTCGGTGTCTCCTTTGTATCTTTGCCAAGTGATCAAGGTCAGTATCAGTAGTGATCAGTCATGTCCATCGTGGGCACCTTTGATAAAATATGACAAGGACACCTCTCTCTGATCTTCCTCCGCCAAACTTAGAACCCCAATCTGAAAATGAGAAAGACAACAGATGGATCCCAGTTGATAGACATTCTCCAAAGCACCCGATCAGGACTCCCCCAAATTGTTGAGATCAAGGAAAGCCTAAGAAACTATCATAGGCAGAAGGAGCCAAGGAGACAAAACGACTTAAGTATAATTTGGTTAGGCACCAGGTGACTTGGATGGGACCCTGATAGAAAAAGGGCATTAGGTAAAAAGTAAGAAAATCTGAATCAACTACGGACTTTAGCTAATAAAAACATGTCCATATTGTTTCATTTATTGAAACAAATGTACCATAATAATGTAAGATATTAATAACAGTGGGAACAAGGATCAGGATATATGGGAACTCTTGTTCTTCAGTTCAGTCAGTCGCTCAGTCATGTCCAACTCTTTGTGATCCCACAGACTGCAGCACACCAGGCCTCCCTATCCATTACCAACTCCCTGAGTTTACTCAAATTCATGTCCATTGAGTTGGTGATGCCATCTAACCATCTCATCCTCTGTCATCCCCTTCTCCTCCCACTTTCAAGCTTTCCCAGCATCAGGGTCTTTTCCAATGAGTCAGTTCTTCGCATCAGGTGGCCAAAGTATTGGAGTTTCAGCTTCAATATCAGTCTTTCCAATGGAATATACAGGACTCATTTCCTTTAGGATGGACTGGTTGGATCTCCTTGCAGTCTCATTCTTAACTTCACAATTTTTCTGTAAATCTAAACATATTTTAAAATTAAGAGTTTGACTTAAAAAAGGTCCTCCTTCACATCTTACTAGTGGTTATTGTCACATTTCCTCTCCAAAATAATTCCACATATGTTGTCGTGTATCTTATCAAACATTATATTTAGCATATGCACAAAAAATATTACCAATGAAAGAGTTACATCATACACTGATGATAGAGGAATTATAGGATTTAGTTATCTTCAATTTTGTAGTCTTCATCTTGTTTCTCAAATCACAAAACTAAGCTCTAAAATCTGCACTTGTAAATTACCTTAACATTCAAAATCTTATTACATAACTCAGTGGAATTGACAGATATTTATATCATTCTCAAGGCTGCAAAAAGAAAACTGAGGCTGTGACAAGACTGGGACTGGACCCAGGTGTTCTGGCTCCTAAGATGACGCTTCATTCCTATAACACTTAGTTTGCCTCTTACCCTTGATTTGTGGCATTTAAAACAAACCTACTATAATAAGCAAATAAAATATTCAACTATGTGGCAATAAATGATGTCTTGTTCAAGGAATTTCATCAATAGAAAAATAACTTCAAATACCAAGTATTCAAATGCAAAAATGTATGACTAAGTCCAGCCTCTGGAAACTGACAAAGCTATCTTTTCAGTCATCCATGCCTATGGCAACTTCTCCCAATCGATGAGCCAGAAATTGAGACAAAATATTTTTTAAGAAATAAAAGTTGAAATAAGCAATACTTAAAGGGGCCAAAGTCATCAAATCCGGAGAGACTTTGAAACTCAACTGCAAGGTTCTGATTGGCAGCTGCCGTTTCTGCTTTGCCTAGGACTGAGAGAAGCAATAGCATTGCGTACTTTGTGTGTGTGCTGTCTTTTTTTCTCTTTAATCCTTTTTTATTGTGTTTGTCAAAACTTATAGAGACAGACACTGTTCTTCATTTCAGAATATCTTAAATTGTGCCTAATGACTTCAGCTGTGAATGGATACAATAAAGACAAGCCATAATAAATTAACTATTATATTTCTGGGCGACAGAAGTAGTTCCAGCTGTTGGTCTAATTCTATCTTTGTAGAAAACTGCTTTCAGCAAACTCATCCCAAATTGCTTCACTAGCTTGGATGACTGAGACATCTTCTGAAAGCTTAAAAAAATGTGGTTCAGAACAATTAGGTCAGAAGTGTAACAAAGTAAATGGGGAGATAGATAATCTCTTCAAGGAATTTATATTGAACTGATGGGAGAAGGATATTTATCAAAATTCAGTTTTATATTAACTAGAACTAGAAATTCACAGGTACTTAATTTGATTAGAAAAAAGCAATTTACTGTGGTTAAATATTTGTAGAATATGTGTATCACAAAATGGTGAATTTATTTATTATGTTTTCTAGTTACAAAAACACTTTTGTGGATTAAATTATATCATATCATTAATAATATCCTTAGATTTATGAAATCAACTTGATGCTTTCACATCAATATAAAGTTCATTGAATGTCTGTGTCCTACATCAAATCCTGGAAAAAAATAGATGAGAATTTTGTCAAATCTAGAGAATCCACGATCTACAAGTATGAAGCTAGAATATTTTAGAGCTTCAAGGCACATAAAAGATGATATAATTCATTCACATTATTTTACAGATGGGGAAGTTGAGTACCAGAACGATGAACCACATTGTACCACTTGATGCATGAAATTATTAAAAAGCTGGCCCTAGTACATATGTTCAATTATAGCTAATCATGTTCCATTTCTGTTTCATCAATGCTTCCTCTCAAATAAAGTCTCTCCGGGAAGCCTGCTTTTGCCCACTAAAATGCATTGTGTGGATTTTTTTTTGCAACTTCATAGACTGGAGCCCGCCAGGTTCCTCTGTCCATGGGATTTCCCAGGCAAGAATACTGGAGTGGGTTTTCATTTCCTCCTCCAGTGGATCTTCCAGACCCAGGGATTGAACCCACGTCTCCTGCATTGACAGGCAGATTCTTTACCACTATGCCACCTGGGAAGCCAAGATTTCTCCTTTTGGTTTGTAGAAGAGCCACACCAAAATGAGCTGGATGTTTGACGCTAATTCCTGGGTCCTATCCACAATCCCTCATTGAGAACCTGCTGGGCATTTGGGGTGTGGGAGAAACTGTGGTTTTAAAAAGCCATAAGAGGGGTTCTTCTGAATTCTGCTTGTGAATAATTGCACTAAACTGGTGTATATAAACTTTGTCTGATCATAATTCACCTGGAGGGCTTATCAAAAATGGAAAATTCTACTGCATAGGACCACATATATACATATGCACACACATACACAGACACACACAAATGAATCCAGGTTTTCAAATGGTGAAAACTTAATATGATATGTAATCTAGTTAACGTACCAACACAATTTCATGGTTTTAATATCCATACCTACAGATAGCTGTATGATTTTTCCAGTAGTCATGTACAGATGTGAGAGTTGGTCCATAAAGAGGGCCAAGTGGGGAAGAATTGATGCTTTCAAATTGAAGTGCTGGAGAAGATTCTTGAGAATATCTTGGACTGCAGGGTACTGACAACAAAGCAGTCAACCCTGACGGAAATGAGACAGTGAGAAAATATTGAGAATTTTTAATCATTAATGATAAACTGTCTAGGGGCAAATACAGATCCATGAGCATGACCCATCACAAAGTTAGTAGGAAAATTAAAGAAATTGAAGCTTCTATGTGAGGTTCTCTACTCCAGTTATATTTTTGCTTCACCCCAAATCTAACCTGTTATTCATTGCAAGTTCTGTTCACAAAGCACAGAACATTTGGGGTCTGTGGATTTTTAGGCAATGATGAAAGAAAAACAAAATACAGCCACAAAGACCAATCAGCCTCCACTGTGGAAAGTCAAGGACAATCTACTTCAAATCAGCATTTTAAAATTCTACAGCTTATCATTCCAAACTGCTGTTTGGTGAGTTGAGCAGGAGATATAATTCCCCAAGACCCTGGCTGCTGCCATAAATAGCAATCATAGCAGGAAGAGTGCCTTTGAGTCCCCATTCCCGCTCCTGGAGCAGCTGTGCAGTTCCAAGGGACAAGACAGCATACACCAAAGGCCAGAATCCCCCAGACCAGCCCCAGGTCTGTCAGGTATACCTTTGAATGAACGTTGTCATTTTTCATTTGTACTGAAAGTTTGGATATTTTTTCAACTAATACTGTGTTTAGGTCCAGAACTTGCAAAGGTATACAATGCAGGTCGTACTTTATGCGGGTGATCCTGTGACCCTCACAAAGTGTGACCTTTTGAAGCCTTTCTGTTTCTATACTTCATCATCTGACACCGGAGAGTCGCCCTTTCCTGGTGCTCCTCCCGACTAGACTGATATGGAATTCGTACCCCTCATGAGACATTAAGTTGTACATGGGAGTTTCCTACATTCATGGATTATCTCTCCTCTTATACTACAAGCTCCTTGAGGGACAATTTTCATTCTTTCCTATGTCACAACACCTGAAACATGGCAGATAAATTAATGCTAATTAGTTGAATATATTTCTGCTTATTATTAGATTCTAGTACCAATATCATAGCTATCTTTACCTACAAATCACAGTATGTGTAGCATGATTTTGGCTCAGTGATAAAAAATCCATCTGCTATTGCAGGAGACTGCAAGTTCAGTCCCTTGGTTGGGAGGATTCCCTGGAGAAGGAAATGGCAACCCACTCTAGTATTCTTGCCTGGAGAATTCCATGGATAGAGGGGCCCGATGGCCTACAGTTCATGGGGTCTCAGAAAGTCAGATACGACTTAAAGACTAACCAACAACAATGACAACAAAGCATTTTATGATAACTATCAACTTTTCAATTGCTCCTGTTATATGTGTACATAAGTACACACATTTTTGTTATACACACATACTTATATAATATATATCATATACATATATACAGTTTCCCTGTGGCTCAGTAGGTAAAGAATCTGCATGCAATGTATGAGACCTGCAATGCATAGACCACCTGCAATGAAGGAGACCGGAGTCTAATCCCTGGGTCAGGAAGATTCCCTGGAGAAGGAAATGGCAACCCACTCCAGTATTCTTGACTAAGAAATCCCATAGACAGAAAGCCTGGAGGGATACAGTCCATGGGGTCACAAGAGTTGGACACGACTTAGTGACTAAACCACCACCACCACCACACACATATCTAATATATAATCTCTGTTATTAAATAGGCATTCTTTTATGATCAGTTTCTAGCACACTCCCTCGCACATGGTGACATTGAAAAAACATTTTTTAATTAATTAATTAATTTTAATTGGAGGCTAATTAATTTACAATATTGTAGTGGTTTTTGCCATACATTGACATGCATCAGCCATGGGTGTACATGTATCCATCTTCCTGAACCCTCCTCCTACCACCCTCCCCATCCCATCCCTCAGGGTCATCCCAGTGCACCAGTCCTGAGAACCCTGTCTCATGCATCGAACCTGGACTGGTGGTCTATTTCACATATGGTAATATACATGTTTCGATGCTATTCTCTCAAATCATCCCACTTAAATTAGCAGTAACAAAAGTCAAAAGCAAAATAAATGTTTTTACTTATACAGAACTGGACAGGTTTGAATTTTTAGATATTTTCTAAAAGTGAAGAAAAGGATTGACATATCTTTTTGCAATTAGTTCTATTTCTCCTCCTCATGATATCAATGCATTCAGATGGATGGTGAGATTTAAAATTCTCAAGTGTATGAATAATGAGCCATTGTTCATTTTTTTTCATTCCAACTACTTCACACCCTAAGGCATTCAGGTGCTTTCTTAGATTCAAAGTAAACGAAATTTATCAATGATAAAACTTTTGTATAAAACTATATTCCTAATGATATTGAATTCTGTTTTCAATGCTATTAATTTCTGTCAAAGAAAGTAACTATTTCCTTGATGTAATCAAATTCCTATTATAACTTTATTACCTTTGGAACTCATGTCTGCCAGTTTCCAAAGTTAGATTTGCCAATGAGATATTTTTAAAATATCTTGTCTAAATATGAGCACTATTTCAGAATAATTTCTCAGGCTGATTTCATTAAATATAGCATTCCTGGTAACTTGGAGAGATGATCCAATTGACAGGGGGTAAATGGAAAATTTAATTTCCATTTCAGATTTTAAACTCTACAATTCATCCATATTTTCATTCAGTTACTCATTCATTCATATGTAACTGAGCTTTTGTCATATGTAAAACATTGTGTCATGTTTATACTGTAAGATATGTAAATCCTAATAAAGAAGATACATTCATTGTCCTTACGGAATTCACAGTTTACGATAGAAAATTGATACCCACAGATACAATAGTACAACATATACACATCATGTGTTGTTATATCGGTAACATTCCTCATCTTAATAACTGGCAGTGTTAAGATTCAAAACTATAGAATCTGCCTGGCTTAGAGACTTTTCTATACTGGGGATAGTAATGACTTCTTTTCAATTCTATGTCTGGGAGAATTACAGTGTCATTAACAGAAACAGGGGGAGCTTCCCTGATGGTCTAGTGGTTAAGACGCGATGCTTCTTCCATTGCAGGGGGCACAGGTGTGATCCCTGGTTTGGGAACTAAAATCCCACTTGCCATGGGCATGACCAAAACAAGCAAACAAACAAGAGAAACAGGGAACTCAGAGGGGAAAGAAGTAATTTTGAAAGTAAAAAAAAGAAAAAAAGACATTGATTTTGACCATACAGTACTTACTCTGAGGTATTGACCAGATAACTAGCTAGACAGGCACTATAGGCATTTGTAGGACTAATGAATAGATAAACAGCTGGAGTTAAAATCTTCAAAAGACAACTAAACCCAGAGATGGCATTTGTCAAGTCAGCAAACCATTCCTGTCTCTCCTAGAAATGTGTAGCCTCCTCCAACTGTCATTTTTTAAGTTGAAAAAATGAATACAATTGATATTGTGAGAATGGTTGAATCATCAACTAAGAAATGACTTAAAGGAAAAGAATTAATCAAACACAATTAAGCGTTAGGCTTGTTTAATAAAGCAAACAAAAACAATCCTTATTTAAAAAGTGCTTAGAATTCCATAGCTACATGACTAAAACTTATCACTGACCATTATAATAACCAATTAAAATGAATAAAATCTTCACCCTAACTTAGAGTCAGTAAGTAAAAATGAAAGAATGATTATTGATATCCTCAAACTATGCCGTCACCCCGATTTAAAGAAGGAAATTTCTAAAGTACACCCTGCCTTTCATTTCTCATATTTATGTCTTGAGAGATGAAGTTTCTTTCAGAGTAACACAAGTCTCTTTGCTTCATGGTTTTGCACTCTCCATCCAATCCCCTTGTTTTAATCTACTTAAGTGAATAAAATCTAACAGCACAAAATAGACCAAATAGAGAGATAAGTAAATGCATTCTTTTCTTGAAATATTTGATATACAGAAACTACAGTTTAGGAATCCTCCAATATACAGTGTGGCAAAGCTTAAAAAAAAATTTCCTTACTCCATAACATTGGGAATCCCTAGTGGCTTAGCAGTCAAGTATCCACCTGCAATGGAGGAGACTTGTGTTCAATTCCTAGATCAGGAAGATCTCCTGGTGATGAAATGGCAACCCACTTCAGTATTTTTGCCTGGAAAATTCCTATGGACAGAGGAGCCTGGTGGGCTACAGTCCGTTGGGTCACAACGAGTTGGACATGACTGAACGACTAAATTACTACCACCACTCCGTAAATTAGACAAGTCACTCTAGTTTTTCCAAAGGCAATCAAAATGAATGTTAACCATTTAAATGGGATGGGTGCAATGTTGTAAAGTAAAATAAATAAATTAATTAATTAAAAAAAAAAAACAATGAACACCCCAAAAAAATAAATAAATGGGATGGGTGGGCGGGGATTCATGTTTTGAAGAATAAAACAGGAAATTAACTTGTATGAATGGATTTCAGATTGGACTGTTGCGGATTTCAGGTTCTACTCTCTGACAGGGAAAATCTGTATTGCAAATAGTTTTGTGGAAATAGCAGAAGGAATCAAAGTCTCCAATAGCTTTAAGAAGGTAAGGAAAGAAATGTCTTATGCTATATGACAATGATGTCGAGAGAAGAGTGGAAAACACATACAATTAGGTGGCCTTAAGAGGTAAACCTGAGTAAGACCTTCCTGCTCATTAACCATGCCTCCTTAATTGAGTGCACGATTTCCATTCAGCCCCAGCTTCTTTATCTGAAAGTGAAGAAAACTGACTAGATGATCCTAAAGCTCTCTTTGAATTCTATCCAATATTGCATCACAAATATAAATTTGTAAGAAGCATTTTATTCAGTTCTTGAATAAACTGAATTCAGTTCTTGAATAACTGCTCAGCTCAATTGAGCGATTTTACATTAGATTGGATAAAGCTCAGAAAAGTTGAAGAAAATTAGTTGCCTTTGATTGTTTTCCTAATAAAAAACAGAGCCTTTGTCAATTTGACGCTTCTTTTTTTCATGCAATATAGGATGGAAGCCACAGAGGATCCCAGCCAGTAATCTTTAGAGAGTTGAAAGCTTGAACTTTTATACTATAGTCTTACATCATGTAGTATATGGAAACTATTCTACTTCCTTGAAGGTAAATTATTTTCCACAAAATCACTATAGTAGAGACAGAATACTGCACAGGACTTGAAGACACACCTCCTTACCATTGTATTCCCTTTATAAATTATTCTAAACTGTTACCAATGTTTCACCAAACCTAAGAAACACATAAAAATTGCTTCATTCTGATGCTACTTTTCCATGTGAGGAATGGAAATTGAAATGGAAAATTCATCAGATCCCCACTAAAAGGAGGTCTGACTCAGTTGGCATAAACAGCATTGGCTAAAATTTAAATCCAGTGGCTTCTAAAGAGCTGATGGAAGCTGATGAACCTGAGTGAAATATCCGCTAAAATAAGAAGGCAAAAACAGTAACATTTCTTGGCAAACTTACCATGGGCCAGGCATTGTGTTTGGAAGTTAGCTCAGTCTTTAAACATTTCTTTAAAACAACAAAATGAAACAAAAAGCTAACACTAGATCCTACTCTGTAGACTTAAAACCACCAAAGTCCAAAATCTGACACTTGAAGTTAAATAACTTGCCAAAGTCCATACTTTGGTAAACAGCTGTGAGCAATATGGATTTGAATGTGGGGCTGTCCTTTGTGACGCACTTATCTTACTACTGTAACACAGCATAGAATATTCTTTTCCTTATCTTCTTAAGGCAATTAGAGACTTTGATGCTTTCACTGTTTCCACTAGCCTTGTTGTTGTTTTTTTTCAATAGAATTTCCCTGACAGAAATTAGAGCCTCTCATCACCAACAGTCCAGTCTGAGATCCTTCCAGAAAGGTCAAATTGTGTTGTTGCTCTTCTTCTTTAAAAAAAAAAAAAAAAAAAAGTTTCATCATTTCCAGCCATTTTAAATGATTCCTGTTCCCTTCAGTTGCCACTGGGGGATCTGAGGAGAGTTGCTTGTCTAATGCTCCTGAGTAAGGACGGTTCGTTGAGAACGGTGAACGGTGTAGGAGACAAGGGCAGGAGGATAGGAGAGAAAGCTGGGTTGGGAAGGGCAGGGATGGAGGGCAGAGAGGACGAGGGCTGAGTGCTGGGTCTCCTAGGAGAGCCTAGTGACTCACCCAGCACAGAACCTCAGTCACAGGTGGAGCCCCTGAGAGCTGAGACCTGGACATCAGTGACTGGGAACCAGAAGATAAGGCAGGTATGGGAGAGGGAAACATGGATTCTTTAGACTACCTGTGAATATCTTGGCACTACCCAAGAAGGAGTGCATGTGGGAATTGAAAACGATAGGGTTAGTGGGCAACCTTAGAAAGAGGGAGGACTTTAGGAGTGATGACCCAGGCCATGGAGAATTAGTTTTATGATCACTTTTCATCCTGATTATTCCACTGGGACAAGGAAGTCTTGAGGAAATACAGATAATTTCCAGTTTTAGAGCCAATTTTGGGGGGATCCCTGAGATAGTCACTTTGAGGGTAAGGGTCCCCCATAATGAGGCTTTCCAATAGGAAAGATTGAAGGTGGGAGGAGAAGGGGACCACAGAGAATGAGATGGTTGGATGGCATCACTGACTCGATGGACATGAGTTTGAGTAAACTCCGGGAGTTGGTGATGGACAGGCAAGCCTGGCGTGCTGCAGTCCATGGGGTCGCAAAGAGTCAGACATGACTGGGCGACTGAACTGAACTTCCTTTAACACCTAATCATTCTCTGAATTAGTTGAAGTCTGCAAGTCTCAGACATGAAGTCAGATGACACAACTCAGTCATCATGCTGTAGTTGGTATAAACATATCAATTCCATGATTGAAATGTAGGTGCTATATTTAAAATTGATAACCAACAAGGACCCACTGTATAGCACAGGCAATTCTGCTCAATGTGATGTGCCAGCCTGGATGGGAGGGGAGTCTGGGGGAGAATCAGTTCAGTTCAGTTCAGTCGCTCAGTCGTGTCCGACTCTTTGCGACCCCATGAATCGCAGCACACCAGGCCTCCCTGTCCATCACCAACTCCCGGAGTTTACTCAAACTCGTGTCCATCGAGATGGTGATGCCATCCAGCCATCTCATCCTCTGTTGTCCCCTTCTCCTCCTGCCCCCAACACCCCCAGCATCAGGGTCTTTTCAAATGAGTCAACTTTTCGCATGAGGTAGCCAAAGTATTGGAGTTTCAGCTTCAGCATCAGTCCTTCCAATGAACACCCAGGACTGATCTCCTTTAGGATGGACTGGTTGGATCTCCTTGCAGTCCAAGGGACTCTCAAGAGTCTTCTCCAACACCACAGTTCAAAAGCATCAATTCTTCGGCGCTCAGCTTTCTTTACAGTTCAATTCTCACATCCATACATGACCACTGGAAAAACCATAACCTTGACTAGACAGACTTTTGTTGGCAAAGTAATGTCTCTGCTTTTTAATATGCTATCTAGGCTGGTCATAACTTTCCTTCCAAGGAGTAAGCGTCTTTTAATTTCATGGCTGCAATCACCATCTGCAGTGATCTTAGAGCCCAAAAAAATAAAATCAGCCACTGTTTCCCCTGTTTCCCCATCTATTTGCCATGAAGTGATGGGACCAGATGCCATGATCTTAGTTTTCTGAATGTTGAGCTTTAAGCCAACTTTTTCACTCTCCTCTTTCACTTTCATCAAGAGGCTCTTTAGTTCCTCTTCACTTTCTGCCATAAGGGTAGTGTCATCTGCATATCTGAGGTTAATAATATTTCTCCCGGCAATTTTGAGTCCAGCTTGTGCTTCCTCCAGCCCAGTGTTTCTCATGATGTACTCTGCATATAAGTTAAATAAGCAGGGTGACAATATACAGCCTTGACATACTCCTTTTCCTATTTGGAACCAGTCTGTTGGTCCATGTCCATTTCTAACTGTTGCTTCCTGACCTGCATACAGGTTTCTCAAGAGGCAGCTTAGGTGGTCTGGTATTACCATCTCTTTCAGAATTTTCCACAGTTTCTTGTGATCCACACAGTCAAAGGCTTTGGCATAGTCAATAAAGCAGAAATAGATGTATTTCTGGAACTCTCTTGCTTTTTTGATGATCCAGCAGATGTTGGCAGTCTGATCTCTGGTTCCTCTGCCTTTCCTAAAACAAGCTTGAACATCTGGAAGTTCACGGTTCACATATTGCTGAAGCATGGCCTGGAGAATTTTGAGCATTACTTTACTAGCATGTGAGATGAGTGCAATTGTGTAGTAGTTTGAGCATTCTTTGGGATTGCCTTTCTTTGGGATTGGAGTGAAAACTGACCTTTTCCAGTCCTGTGGCCACTGCTGAGTGTTCCAAATTTGCTGGTCTATTGAATGAAGCACTTTCACAGCATCATCTTTCAGGATTTGAAATAGTTCAACTGAAATTCCATCACCTCCACTAGCTTTGTTCATAAGGCCCACAAATGGATCCATGTATCTGTATGGCTAAGTCCCTTTGCTGTCCACCTGGAACTATTACAACATTGTTAATTGGCTATACCCAATATAAAATAAAAAGTTAAAAAAAGAAAAAGAAATGTAAGTTTGTGACCTGCTTTCAACTCTACATTTCAAAAGATTTGTGGCTCACTGGAAAAAGGCATCATGGCCCAGCTATACAACCACCCTCCATTGGTGTTCCCTAAACCACTGGCCCTATGAGAAGGACACTTTGGCCATGTCTCCGGAGCAGTGGGAAGCACTGCGCATGCTCTGGTCACACTGCTTTTCCCCTACCTGTTGATCCAGGGACAGAAGTGCCCTGTCTCTTCCTCCAACATAATGAGGAAGGATCATTTTCTTGGAGGGCCTATTGGCTGCCCAAACTGCAATGTCCCCTGGATTTGCATCTGGAATGGTTGAGAACCTCACCCCTACCAGCTCCTTGGGTTGGTGACTTCCCCACTTCTTTCCTCTAGTCTATGTAAGACAGAATTTGACATTAGGCTTGCATTTCATTCTACTTAATCCTGCATGTGTTTGTGATCCTGGTGCAAAGGCCACTCATTTAGAGAGAAAGTAACTTTCTCCTAGTTCCATTTCTAGAACTAGAAACTTAGTGGCTAATCTGCACAACCCAAGAGATGATGTATACAAAATTCCTGGCATGGTAACCTGAAGCTATAATGTCTCTATTTTTACATATTGTTTATGTTATTTATTATTAATTACTACGTTATTATAAGATAGGTACATGAATATATATACTCACATAAATATGTATACTCTGTAGGTCAAATATTACATACTTTTTAAAAGGAAACTGTATGCTTATTTAGGAATTGAAAGAAGATAAGAGTTAGAGTTGTTCATTGGAAGGATTGATGCTAAAGCTGAAGCTCCAATACTTTGGCCACCTGAAGCAAAGAGTCGACTCTTTGGAAAAGACCCTTATGCTGAGAAAGTTGAGGGCAGGAGAAGGGGGTGACAGAGGATGAGCTAGTGGATGACATCATCAACTCAATGGACAAGAGTTTGAGAGAACTCCTGGAGATAGTGAAGGACAGGGTCACAAAGCATTGGACATGACTTAGTGACTGAACAATAACAAGAGTTAGGGAACAATATTATGAAACTCTAAAGAGAATGAGAGTAAAACAGAAAAGATACAGCACAAGTCAGTTCAAGCATTTTCTACCTAGCAAATATCCTGAGAGGTAGGCGATAGAAAATTATTATAAGAATGCAATCTATCCTCAGCTAGTCACCAGAGAATCTGGTGGAAGCAATTAGTGTAATAACTGCTACATATGAACACTAAATACAATAATTAAGGACATCATGTTACTTCAGTTTGAATTTTTGCAGTATTACCAATAAGTTAATCTCTTCAGAGCTCCCATAACTTGTTAATTTGGTAAGTTTTATCTGCAATTTCATTCACATCACTCCAAGATCTGCCAGAAATTTTCTGAAGCTTCAGAGATGTATATGATAGCCTAAGGCTGTATAAAGATGGGTTTCGTTATAAGGACAAATGCTCCAGTTCTTTTGAGAGATCTTATTCATTTGATTGCTGCATCAAACTCCAGTAACAAAAAAAAAGAGGGGGTTAAAGTCAATTTTTTTTCCCGCTAAGCCAATTTTTCTTCATCTGTTCAGCAGTGCAGCAAAAGTTAATTCATTCTAAAGCACATGGTTTTCCAGCAACATTGTCAATATTATAATGTTCCTTTACAGCTCTGGCCCAGCCAGTTTATTAGATGAAGGGAAAATACAGATGGGCTGACAAGCAGGGCTGTACTTTATTGTAGTGGAAAGAACTATCAAAGAGCTCTTCTGAATCATTTTCTTTATTCCAACGTATAGGCTTCTGCTAAAGCTCAGAAGTTAGTGCTTTTATTTAATTTTTTTGCCCACCCACTTTCTATTAGCTGAGCTGTTTATAAATCTTTAAAATAGGATAGAGCATTTTCCCCCTTAAGACAGGCAAAAGGAAAACCTATCAATTATTCCTCTTTTAACTTCAGTAAAATCTCTTTAAAAGAAACAAAAAGAGTTCAATATGATTTCTTTAAAGAATGCCCTCCCACTAATATAGTTACATGCAAGGCAGAGAAAATGTCTGCTGTTTCCTACAATAGGAAATGAAAGAGCCTGATGGTTCCTGAATGATTGATGGGAAATACTAAAAGCGCATGTGTTGCAGTCGATGATGTCTGCAGTCAAACCAGCTCAGCCAGTATCTCCACAGGTAAAGGACCTCTTGCCTACTGACTGCGTGTTGGGAATGGTGGTTGGATGGCCACCATCTTTGACCCCTCCAACTGGGAGTGGGCTAGGAGGGATCATCCCACAGAAACTTTGGCAGAAGAGGGAACTCAAAATCAGCACACCCACAGAAACTTCCAGATGATCAGGAAATTATTTTTTGTAACAATACCTTCAGCAGTGAAGGTCTCTGTCCTTTACTCTGTACATTAAATAACATAATAGTTTCTCCAACTTAAGATACTGTATTTACCTATTTTACATTGTGTTACATTCTGTGCTCTAGCCAAGCCCTTTGCTAGCTGAGATCCCACTGTAGTAAGTCAACTTAACAGATCCCAAGTTGGTGCCCTTTCTATCTCAAAATCAGGTCAGATATCAGAGCCTTTCATGGGAAATTCCTCCTTCTCTTGCATCTTTTTAAAAGACCAAGCAGCTTAGAAATCATAAGATACCCTTTTGTCCACCTATAAAAATGTTTACATTCTCCACTTTGCTATAAAAAGAAAGAAGATAAGTTACTCAGTTCATATAAAGTGGCAGCCTATATTGGCTAGAATTTTCAATAAACTCATCAATATTGATAGATATCCACTCCAGTTTGCAAAGAGTTGGATTATAGAATCTGTGTGTTTGGTCCTTTCCACCACAAGGCACAGTGGAAAACCGGAAGCCATTCAATGCCTGCTGTGTTGCGTGTCACAGAGGATACAAAGACACCTCACCCATATGCTTTGCTTTCAGTATGCTTATAATCCAGAATAGAACAAGAGAAAAATATCACAACAGCTCCCACTAGTTAGAATTAATACTGTGCTAATCACAGTCCAAAGTAATTTCAGACAGTATTTTATTACATTTCATGTTTTTACAGGTGAGAAAATGTTTTTGTCACTTGCCCAAATCTGAATCCTCTCAATTCAAGATTCCAAGTTGGTTCTCGTTCTGAAGAGCGTTGACTGAACAAACGAATGAATGAAGTAGACTTAAACATGTGTCAGAGCACACACACAAAGGGAATGTGTTAGTCCATTATCAACAAGATATATATTTAGAATCATCTTCTCAGACAATCTTACAGTGATAGGTGTGTGCCAGGACACCGGAGCTTCTCCTGGGCCTCAGCTGGTACTTCTAACAAGAGCAAGAGAAGATGGTTGGCTGGCTGAGAGCTACAGCTCTAGGCTATGGAGCAGTGATGCTCAGAGTTCACTCAACATGTCCATAGATTGAATCTGTGTAAAAAAACTTTTTTGTCTTTATTTATTTTTGGCTTCGCTGGGTCTTCATTGCTGTGAGAACTTTCTCTAGCTCTGGCGAGCAGAGGCTACTCTGTTGCGGTGCTCGGGCTTCTCATTTTAGTGGCTTCTCTTGTTGTGGAGCACAGGCTTTATTTAGGTGCACGGGCTCAGTAGTTGTGGCACATGGGCGTAGTTGCTCCATAGCATGCGGGATCTTCTGAACCAGGGATCAAACCTATGTCCCCCGCACTGGCAAGTGGATGCCTATCCACCGCGCCACCAGAGATGTCCAATAGATTGAATCTTGATTCTGTCTTTACTCACTTATACAAAATGACCACAGTGCACATGGCATGCTTTATTTGTTGTTCTTGTTAGCCATTGTCATGATCTCCTAATGCCAAAAGGAGAAGCCAGAAAGCAACAAAAGTGTTTCTGGATGATTCCAAAAAATGGGGCTAGCTCATGAAAATGGAAAGACAGAGTGCCCCCAGAATAATAAAATACATATAATTTGTGCTTAGTTTACAGCAAATTGCAAGACAGATATGCTTTTGTTGTCATTTGCTTTGTTCTATTTTATTTTTTTAAAGAAATGTTTTGGTTTTGACTTAAGCCAAGTACTTAGGAGAAGCATAGTGTGGTGCCAAGCGCACAGGCTTTGGAGTCGGGGAGGCCCAGGTTGAAATCCCAGCTCTGCCATTTACTATTTATGTGGCCTTGTTAAGATACTGAATCTCAGAGTTTTTCTCCTAATATTTAAATGGCTCTTTTAAAATTACCTTATAAGATTTAAAAAGTATTAAATGACATAGTAAAAATAAATTGCTTCCTATGTAGTAAGAAAGGCTTCTTTCTTCCTCCTACATAAAGGCTCAGAACTGCCCCTTTCACTCAAGACAGAGAATACTCAGTTTTTAAACAGAGCAAAACAGTTTTAGATTCTTGACAAAGGCTGAAATAGATGAAAGAGAAAATAGCAAGCAAATGTAAAGGAGAACTGCAGGCAAATATAAGAAGTGAAAACGAAAAAGAGAAGAAAAAAAAGAAGTTACTTCTAAGTTCCAATGAAACCTGACTCAATTCTGGGATGTTTACAATAATGATGACTAAGCCTTTTAATATATGCTGCTGTGAAGCCAAGATTCACATAGAGCAACATTTAATTTAGAAAGTGGGGAAATGCTACAATCTGGAGAGGCGTGTACCAAGTTATCTCAGACAAATATATTTCCACATATGAAATTGGAATAAATCTATTTTAATGAAGGCTTCAATTGTCCTTTTCTAGATTAAACCATATGTAATTTAAAGAACTTAGATGTACTTCATTTAAAAACATCTTTAAAATCTCTGTCAGGCAACTCCTTAAGGTATCACACACTTTCTGAGCCTCCACAAAGTAAAGTGTGATTCAAATTAGTCCTCAAGCTGTTCAAACAAGGAGCTGTGGCTGAAAGTAACAGTTTGAGGAAGAGATAGCTGCATTTTATAAGTTACTTATACTTTAACGATAAACCTGATGAAACGGAATAAAATGTGAAATCTGAATGAGTAAATTTAGATTAACCAGTGAATGCCTCTAATCTTGAAGGCAGGTCAAGGTTGTTGGGAAGATATATATTTCTTCTTCAAAATCCAGTGGGTACTATAATCAACCTTCCTAAAAGTGATCCTCAAGAAAAGGGGATTATTCTTGCACATAATACCATTTGAATCCTGACTGTGCTGCTTGATTGAATTAACCTATAACTGGCCCCATAACATTGCCGTCTCCCTTCCTTCCCCTCTAGCTTCTGCCTTAATTCCATAATCAGAATATTCAAATGGAAGTATTTGCAATTTACAGTTATTTCTCCATAGCTCTGACATCTAGGAACTAGTTGCCACTACCTTCATTTAACTAACAGAGAAATTGCTATGGTGGAGCGATTCTTCTGACTTGGGCATCAGGATACTTAATTCTTGCTATACTGCTAACCTTCAGAGGTAAGTCACTTAACCTCATCGGCCCTCATCTCAGAGTGAAGGGACTGACTTGCCCACCTCCAAGGTCCTCTCCTGTTCAATCATCCTGTGATTCTATAATGTACTTGCTAAGTGCTTCGCCTAATCACACAATTACCCAGTGGTCCTCCTGAACTGGAAGTGGATGATCCCTTGCCAGGGGCACTGGAGAGGTTATTCACGAATTAAGCTGGAAGTTGGATCATAACCTCCGAAGTCACTTCTGACTCTGAATCTGTTCTGGCGCCTGGGTCTACTGACTCCTAGCACCAATTCACTATCCATCAGAAGGACATTACCTCTTTCTGGAAGCAGCCAATTTTTAGTTCATTAACAGAGAGATTGCAAGCATTAAAACCAGGCTGTGTGAGTGAATGATAAATATAAACCATTACCAACTTGTCCGCAAACTAAAATAATTTCATACGGAATTCTCTTCATCTCATTGTAGAATAATTCTTTCCATGAGAAATAAAGAAAACAGAGGCATAATTTTGGTGCCCCCAAGTGGGGAAGGATGATGGCTGCAGTCAAATTACACCTTTCTAAGACAGCTAGGGGCATCCTGAAGCCACTTGAATGGATATACTGGCCTTACGGGACTGTCCATGCCCATATCTATTCTATTCTATCTATTCTAAACCTTCTAGAGGTTTTCAATCTCAGTTTAAACAGCCTATAGTTATCTGCAAAGATAGATGCCATTTCAGATATCTCCCAGTGTCCGTGGTCTTTTCAGGGATTCCAGTTGACTTGGATATATTTCCAAAGGTCCAAGTTGATCTGTGTGCATTCATGCGTAGTCACTCAGTCTTTGCAACTCCATGGATTGTAGACTGCCAGGCTCCTCTGTCCATGGGATTTCCCAGGCAAGAACATTGGAGTGGGTTGCAATTTCCTCCTCCAGGGGATCTTCCCAACCTAGGGATCGAACCCTCATCTCCTGTGTCTCCTGCATTGCAGGTGGATTTTTTTTACCTCCTGAGCCACCAGGGAAGCCCCAACTTGACCTGAGGGCTCCCCAAATAATCTATCTGAGCCAAGTTGGTCCTCCTTGCACTCAGAACAATGGGCAGATACAATGTTATCTCTTGGAATTAAGTCCCAGTTCATCTCCTGGTTTCCATGGCTTGCATTCCATGAGGGAGAGATGCTCAACTAGAGCTATATCATGAAACCATGAGTTCATTCTGCTAGAAGATTTATTAGCATTTGAGAAAGCCAGTTTACAGTTTTCAGGTATAGAAACTCCAATGTCACTTTGTCACAAGAGCCAATGACCACAAATAATTAACCCTTTGAGACAGTTCCTCTGAGTAACAGGATTTTCTTTCAGAATAAAACATGCTTCTCCACTCCTTTCTCCAGTGGGACTCTTAGTGCTTCTGACCTTCATTTGAACCAAGGCTCCAGGAATCACTATCTGCATAACTTGACACTGGATAATTTTTTTTTAACTACATTTCTAGACCTCATAGCTTCTGCAAAACTTGCATATTTGAATGCAGCTTATAAGATTTTTATAAGAACTAAATGTGATTATATAAATACTGCGTAGGGCACAGAGTAAAACACATAGTGCACTTAGAAATATCTCTTAGCATTTGGAATTTAAACCAAAAAGATGTCATGAGCACTTACTATGTGAAAGGCAATTTGTTAGGTAAACAGTCCCTCTGGCTTCAGAGGTTACTACACAGAGTAAGTGTTAGAATCAGACATAGAACAATGAACTGGTTCCAAATTGGGAAAAGAGTAAGCCAAGGCTGTATGTTGCCACCCTACTTGTTTAACTTATATGCAGAGTGCATCATGCAAAATGCTGGACTGGATGAATCACAAGCTGGAATTAAGATTGCTGGGAGAAATATCAATAACCTCAGATATGCAGATGACACCACCCTTATGGCAGAAAGCAAAGAAGAACTGAAGAGTCTCTTGATGAAAGTGAAAGAGGCAAGTGAAGTTGACTTAAAAATCAACATTCAAAAAATTAAGATCATGGCATCCAGTCCCATCACTTCAAGGCAAATAGATGGAAAACAATGGAAACAGTGAGAGACTTTATTTTGGGGGACTCCAAAATCACCACAGATGGTGGCTGCGGCCATGAAATTAAAAGATGCTCGCTCTTTGGAAGAAAAACTATGACAAACCTAGACAGGATATTAAGAAGCAGAAGCATTACTTTGCTGACTAAGTCCATCTAGTCAAAGCTATGGTTTTTCCAGTGGTCTTGTATGGATGTGAGAGTTGAACCATAAAGAAAGGTGAGCCCCGAAGAATTGATGCTTTTGAACTATGTTGTTGGAGAAGACTCTTGAGAATCCCTTGGACAGAAAGGAGATCAAACCAGTCAGTCCTAAAGGAAATCAGTCTTAAATATTCATTGGAATGACTGATGCTGAAGTTCCAATACTTTGGCCACCTGATGCCAAGAACTGACTCCTGAGAAAAGACCCTGATGCTGAGAAAGGTTGAAGGCAGGAGGAGAAGGGATGAGAAGAGGGTAAGATGGTTGGATGGCCTCAGTGACTCGATGGACATGAGTTGAGCAAGCTCTGGAGTTGGTGATAGACAGGGAAGCCTGGCGTGCTGCAGTCCCTGGGCTCGCAGAGTCAGACACGACTGTGCAGCTGAACTGAACAGAACACGTGGTAAGCAGCATCTGTAAGAAAGCTTCTTAGGTGCCATGCATATAAGAGTCCTTAAGTTTAACTAAAGATACAACACAGAAAGGGAGCTTCCCAGGTGGTACAGTGGTAAAGAATCTATCTGCCAACACAAGCCACACGGGTTTTATCCCTGGATCGGCAAGATCCCTTGGAGAAGGAAATGGCAACTCACTCCAGTATTCTTGCCTGGGAAATCCCATGACACAGGAGCCTGGTGGGCTACAGTCTATGGGTCGCGAAGAGTCAGACAGGACTGAGCACACACATGCACCACACAGAAAATGGAAACTGATAGAGCAAGAGGCACTGAATAATTCACACAAAAATACAGGAAATATCCCCAAGGATTGTGTACTTAAGTGGTAGATGAGCAGTTCAAATCATGTTTCATAGAACTTCAGAAGACCCTGTTTTGAATTAAAATCTTCTGAGAAAGCTTTACAGAAAATGATAGATTTAAATTGAAAGGAGGAAGGAAGTAAGGATATTAAAAGAAGCTCTAAGTTGAGGTAATATAAGAGCATTCCACAGCATGAAAAGTTTGGGAGATTTGTTTGAAGAGCAATGAGTTTGCTGAAGCAAAATATTGGTAACTATAAATAACTAGGGATGTTATTGAAAGCAAGTATGAGTCACCAGCCAAAAATTCAGGCTTTGATTTCATAGGCTAATAAATATGGTCTTTATCCTGTAGGCAAGGGATTAACATCGCACACACAGCGTACCTCTCTACATCGTTTCTTCCCAGAGCTGTCACTTGATAGTCATCACACTCTTTCCTACTGAGCCTTAATAAGACCTCAGAATTCTCCTTTATACTTCTTGCCAGGTAGCAATGTCCATCCTGTGAGTGGGTTCCAAAGATAAAATAAGCTTGCACTACTGTACTTGTCTAGACAATGAAAATGGGAACATGTTTCAAGGCAGGTTTAGCATCAGTGAGACAGGATACTGGTTGTAAAGATGATGAACATTTAAAGACTTTCTGTACTAGAGGTGAGATTATAGGATAGTCTCATTTAGTTCAAATATCCACTGAGTGCTTACTGTGTCCTAAGTAATGTGGTTGAGACTCAGACCCCATAGAGGAAGGTGAGAATGGTAAACAGATCAACTGAAGCTTTGGATGGTGGGCCATGATGACAGAAACCAAAGCAGGAACTCAGAGGAAAACTAATCTGAGAAAGAAAAAAAAAAGATAAGTTTAATCTATGTTAGATGTAAATGAGTTTTTCTTGGGAGACTGTACAAAGAGAAAATCAAGTGGAAAAGATATTATTATAAAATAATATGCACTTACAAGGCAGTAAAATGCTAGTGATCCCATGAAGAAGATAGAAACTTGCTGATCAGAGAGCCTAGAATTCTGGGATGCAGAAGAAGAGAGTTTCAAAAAGGAAGTTGTTAACAGCAAATATAGGTTATTGAATTGGATTTGATGACTAGGAAAGTATTTGACATGAAGAAAATTTTAATAGAAGAAAAAGTACATTTAGCTTACAGAGTGCGAAGAAAGATAAGCACTAAAGAATTAAATGGGATGGATATGTCAGCCCATCAAAAGATGTGGTGGTAAAAGGACACAAAGAATTAAATGTTAGCCAAAGGGAGTGTCAAAGGACAGAGGACGCCTGAATACTTTGGAAAGAGAAAAAGCCAGTGCAGAGAAGAAGAGATTGAAGATGCCAAGTTCAAGAACTCATGTGGAAGGCTGGCCAGACAAGAGGAATATTCTTTGGATGAAGGTGGATAGCAAGTGTATGGAAATGGAAAGAGTCAAATTAATAACTAGATTTAGCCAAAGAGAAGGAAATACTGAAGGATCAATATCTAATATTCTTAGTAAAATTTAAAATGTTATAATTATAATTAGCAGGGAGAAATGAGTGGAGTGGAGTGCAGTTGAGCATAGATTCAGGTGTAGAATATGTGGGCAAGAGGTTACAGAAAGTTCTTACTTATTCTCCAAATACTTGTCATGTACTTACCTTGTATCAGACAGAATATTAGGTGCTGCAACTATGATAATAAATGGAGCTTGTATTGTCTCTGCCCTCAAATATTTGATGTGCTATAGAGTCTCTTGGACTGCAAGGAGATCCAACCAGTCCATCCTAAAGGAGATCTGTCCTGGGTGTTCATGGGAAGGACTGATGTTGAAGCTGAAACTCCAATATTTTGGCCACCTGACGTGAAGAACTGACTCACTGGAAAAGACCCTGATGCTGGGAAAGATTGAGGGCAGGAGGAGAAGGGGATGACAGAGGATGAGATGGTTAGATAGCATCAGCGACTCAACGGACATGGGTTTGGATGGACTCCATGAGTTGGTGATGAACAGGGAGGCCTGGCGTGCTGCAGTTCATGGGGTTGCAAAGAGTTGGACACAACTGAGTGACTGAACTGAACTGAGAGAAGAAGGTATATTGCTTTAATGAATAAAGTTACAAATATATAATTGACAATTATCATAGGTACTACAGAGAGAAGCAGGCACCAGATCATAAAGTTCTTCCTATGCTACAGCACAAAGCATGGCTGTTATACCAACTGCAATAGAAAGCCATTTAAAGGTTTCAGCATGAAAAATGTTTATTAAAAAATATTTTTTTCAGAAAATTTTTCAATATTTTTTTTCAGAAGCAACAGAGAAAGCAGAGAGAGTTGGTAAGAAGTCATAAGTGAAAGAAAATGGTGACCTGCACTTAGGAAGTAGCAGTGAAGATGGAGGAATAGAAGGTGACTTGACATGTTGAGAGAAGGTTGATAGAACTTCCTGAAGGGTTGAAGTGACAGTTAAGAGGAATATTCCTGGTCTAATTCAGTGAGAAGCGGTGGCATTTATTCTTAAAAATTGGCCTGATACAGGTTCACATTGTGATGTCTGTGAGATAGATAAATAGCTTAAGCAGGTAGTGAGCATAGTGGGTAGCTGTTCCCTTCTCCAGGGGATCTTCCCAACCCAGGGATCAAACCCAGGTCTCCCGTATTGCAGGTGGATTCTTTACCAGCTGAGCCACCAGGGAAACCCAAGAATGCTGGAGTGGGTAGCATATCCCTTCTCCAGTGGGTCTTCCCAATACAGGGATCGAACTTAGATCTCCTATATTGCAGGCAGATTCTTTACCAGCTGAGCCACCAGGGAAATCCATGTCCAAACAGAAGACATGGATTGGGAACAGATACACATGAAGATGATTTTTAGAATCAGTGGGTATAACTGAGACCACAAAGACAGAGCACGGAGGAAGAAGAGAAGAGCCCAAGACCTCTCGGTACATGGTTGGGACGTTAGTTGTAAAGATCAATAGTTAACAAGTGGGTCTGGATCTAGACGATATTCTGTGCAGAGAGAATCCAGATCTCCCCATTCACCATTTAATCATGATGACATTCAGTGGCAAAACCACAAAGGAGGTGGAACATTCTTAAAAGTACATAAAGAGTAACTGAAGTCAAAATGTAAGACTGGTCAAGTGGTAACTGTTATCCTGATGACATGGTGATTCCACAGTGAGCGATTTATCCTATCTGGGTCTTGAAGAAGAAGAAGGAAAGAACTCAGTCATATTCAGCTCTTTGCAACCCCATGGACTGTAGCTTGCCAGACTCCTCTGTCCTTGGGATTTCCCAGGCAAGAATATCAGAGTAGGTTGCCATTTCCTCCTCCAGGGAATCTTCCTGACCCAGGGATCAAACATGCATCTCCTTTGTCTCCTGCACTGGCAGGCAGATTCTTTATCACTGAGCCACCAGGGACCCCCAGGTCCCTGGAAATATAAATTCTAAGTTTTTCAAGTGCAGAGGAAAATCACTGTTTATTTATCATACATGGGATGGGCATTTGCTGTGTGTCGCTGCTTGATTAGATCTTAGGAATAGGGAGATTGGGAAGCAAGTCCCTCCCTTGGGTGAACTCAGGATCTAATGGAACAGGAGTCCTGGGAGTCTTTTCTTTCAGCTACACATGAATTAATATCAACACTGTGATAGGACCACCTAATTTAACTTTGTATAAAATGAATAACCACAAGAATAATGGGCGTAAAGATGACAAAAGACTGAGCAAAGTCATAGGAGCCCTCGAAAATTTACTGCAAAAATAGAGTAGTGCTTTTAACAAAGAATTAATAAAAGCAAAATGCTAACATTAAAAAAAAGAAATTTTCCATATCCCATGGTTACAAATTTTTATTTAAGATTACACTCCTACTATATATCCAACTATAATGGCTTCATTCTAGCTATTATATCCAATCCCAATACCCCAAGGTGTTTTTCACACTATAAAGCATCTTCCTGCGTTATTAGAGTAAATTAGTTAGCAAAAGAATGAGATATTAATCCTGTAAAGGTCATATCATCTTGATTACAAGAAGCCAATAAAATGGAATTCTTGCCTCTAATAGTTGAATGTCACAAGAGGGAAAATAGAGAGCTTTACACTTCCCTCTGTAATGAAGAGGCTGGTGTTTTTGTTTTGTTTTGTTTTTTTGGTTCTCAAAATTATATTTCTCAAAGAAGTGCTGCTTGTGTTTATTTCTTAAGATAGTTGAAGTGATGTGGTCACAGGAGGTTGTATTATCTGAGGACGAAAAGCATATAGTCAGCCCTGAGAAAAAAAGTAGTTTCTCTGTCAGCATAACATGCTTAACATTTACATGAATTTTTTTCAGGCTTTTGATGAAGATGAACTTCCTTTTTTCTTTCCATTTGCAGAGGCAACCATGGAGAGAGAAACAAACCATCTGTCCAATACCACAACTAATGGGGATGGAGACCAGAGATACAGTCACTGCATTCCCAATCTACTGATTGAACCTGGGTCTTGCTGCTTCCAGCTCACTTCAAGAGTCCTAACCAAAGGCAAATCTGCCATATATTTAGATTTCTTGATCTACAACAACAACAACAACAACAAAATAATACTGAAGACAACTGAATTTTCTGCTCTGTTTCAGAAGCAGTTCAAGAACATCATAATTAAAATGGCTACATCTATGCAACAGGTTGAGTTCTAGAGGGTTAACTATATTATTTCATTAACCCTCACAACAAGCTTCTGAGGTATGTAATAATAATATCTATATTTCAGGGATGTGACAATTGAGGCTGAGTGTCACTGCAGGTCACACAGCTAGTCAGCAGTGGAGCCAGGATTTGAACCCAAGAAATCTGGAGAGCCAACATTCCTCCCCACTTCACCCACCGCTTCCCTGTGGACCATGTATATTACATCCCTATTCAGGAATGTGTACCAATCCACTGCATTCGTGTCTCTAAGCTCACACAAAAATAAATAAATGTAAGAAAGTGCATGATTATGATGGCAGCACATGATCACTAGAACATCAGTTCAAGGGAATCCTGAGGTGTTTTCCAGAATCAGCAAACATTGTGACCATATTACACATCTCAGGATGAAAGAGGTCTAGTGACAAAGAGATTACATTTTTTCTGACTAGCAGTACTCTCCCTGAAATCAGACCAACTGGGTCCAGATCCAGGCTCCACCACTTATTACCTAAACTCAGGCAGGTTGTCTACCCGTTCTGTGCTTAGGTTTCTCCAGCTAAAAGAGGGAAGAGTTATAACAACTCTATCTACTTTTTTGCTGTCTTGTAAAAATTCAATTACACAATTCATTTGAAAAGCCTGGAAAGGTCTTAAGCATGCATAAAAACATCAAACACACGTTGTTTGTTGTTGCTCAGTCGTTCAGTTGTGTGCAGAGGCTTTTAATTTGGACACAGGGACAAAACGCCCCCTGGGTCCAAGAAACTGTGCCCTATACACTTGCTGAGTTCCCCTGTGTCTCTGTTCTTGGAGATCAGCTGGTACGACTTGGTGACACAAATCATTAAAATGCTGGGGAAAATTGCTTATGAACCAACACAATTTCAACATTATAATAACATGATTCTTCTATTTACTAAAGAAAAGATGAGCTAATTTGCATAGAGAAACAGGCATCAGAGTAGAAAAAATTTATCTGTGCTGTCCCATCTATCTTTGCATATTAGTGCTGAATTCAGTCATTCATTCATTTGTTCATTCCACATGTCCTGTCAACCTGCAATGTGCCAGGCACGGCACTAGGACCCCTGGGAAGCAAACACATAAATCTAAATGATATTAAATGGTTATTTGTTCCAGAGCTCGATTGCCATTTTTCGTAATGAATTCCCAGGTCAGAATGTGTATCAAGCAGAAAGGCTGTGATCATTCTGAGTTGGACACAGGCGTAGTTGTCTAGACTCTTACAACCACATGTGTAATATTCTGAAGTGGGCTGAGGTACTTTTTCTCCTTTTCTTGTTAAAGTCGTTCCCTCAGAAACTGATTTGTTTTGTGCTGCTTTCCATTCACATCACGATCCAATCAAACCACAGAATATAGGAAAGATCAAAGTAGTGCAGTCTAGCCATCTACGGTAATTCATAGAATATATGAGGCATTAAAATTTTCATTCTTCATTCTTGTGAGAAAGACTATAAAGGTAACCGAAAATGATGCAGAATATGAATTCATTCCTGAGACAATGATTGTAGCAAGAATGGGAAGGAGCATAAACCAACAGACCTTTTTTTTGCCTCAATTTTTAAACCCTTTTTGAAAAACAGTTCTTGCCTGTGTCATTCACACTTTTACTTTTATCTTTGATCTCTTCAGCTCTTCTCCTATCTAAATGGTACATGAAAAAAAGCCCAGAAAAGTTTTCAAGTATTGGCTTCCTGCATTTTCATCCAAAGCAATTTTACAAGCATTCCCACACACACAAGGAAAATTGTCCAGGGTGATGCCTAACAGATGCAGAAACAATTGATTGAAAAATGAAAACTTCAGTCAAAGAGCCAGGAGGAGGGGGGAAAGAGTCACCTCCTCATGAATTTTATTCTCTTCACTGTTTTTTTCTATTATGAGCTATGTTTCTATAGAATATATTTTTTTAATTCCTTATTTTTTTTGTTGTTGTTTAATAAAGTAATCCTGAAATGAATGATTTACAGCCAGAAAAATGGATGCTTTGATCATTTTCAGAATTTTAGCCAGGAGACCACGGAAGGTAAACACAATAAGAAGAAGCAAGTATCCAAAACTGTATACTTGAACCACTGATTCAAGGGATGTGATCAAAAAATTCAAATACAATGTATTTAAATTTCTTTCTTTCTTTCTTTTTTTGTCTCTAGTAACATAATCCACTGAATAGCAAACTCAGGGGGAAAATGCTTATGGCCAATTTGTACCATTAATCAAATGTGTAATAAAGGTTAGTGAAAGTGGCTCAGTTGTGTCTGACTCTTTGCATGGACTATACATGGACTATACAGTCCTTGGAATTCTTCAGGCCAGAATACTGGAGTGGGTAGCCTTTCCCTTCTTCAGGGGATCTTCCCAACCGAGGGGTTAAATCCAGGTCTCCAGCATTGCAGGTAGATTCTGTACCAGCTGAGCCATCAGGGAAGCCCAATAAAGGTAAATGATGTTCTAAAAGAAAAGGAAGTTAGTTTGTGTTTATTTTATTTTTTTATAACCTAAATATTTGCAACATTTATTTGTTGATCATAGCTCAGTAAAACTGAAAAAAAGGCTAAAGAGAAATGTATCAACACATAAGATAGTGTGATTTCTCATAGAGAAGCTATGTGATAAAAAGGTTCAAGATGAAGGGAGGGCTGATAGTCTACACGACATTTTCTAGGCCCACGCTGCCATGAGCCTCACTGTCAACATTGTCTGTCCCACCCCAGGCAGGCAGTGATAGTCAAAGATACAGGAATTTTGGACAAGAACAGTGGACAAGGTGTTCCCAGACACCTGTGGGCCCCAAGTTACTTTTGGAAAGTTGAGGGAACTAGTTTGGGGCCATCCCATCCTTCTTTCAGTGGTTTCTCGCTGCCAAGGTGACTTCCCATGTGATTCTGGAGCATCCCAGGGCCCTTTGCAGATGCTACAGAACTCAAAAGCGAGAAGGTTGGCGTGAGAAGGGCATGGATTTATGTCGGATGATCTGGGTTCATCTTCCAACCCCACTGCCGACCCACTGTGTGAATTTGGACATATCTACTCTGTCTCTCCAAGCCACTGTTTCTTCACCCGTAAAATGAGAACAACAAATCTTACTACATGAAGATTTTTGAGAATGACCTCAACTAAATTACTTAGAGCACCAGGCGTAGATGGGTTCCTGGCTCAGGCTCTGAAATGAATTGAACTTCTGTACAGCAGAAACTAACACAACATTGTAAAACAAATATACTCCAATAAAACTCAATAAAAATATAATAAATGAATGAAATAAAAAACTAAAACCCAAAACTGAGGCCACAGGTAAATTTTTGTCTTACTTGAATGTTAGATAGATCTTCAGATTTAGCAAATAAAGATCTGTTATACCAGTTAAATTTGAATTGAAAATAAAGAAAGGAAAATTTTATTAGTGTAATTTTGCCCCCAAATATTGCATGGATATCCTCAAACTGGACTTTCCAGGTGATGCTAGTGGTAAAGAACCCACTTGCCAATGTAGGAGACATAAGAGATGTGGGTTCAATCCTTGGGTTAGGAAGATTCCCTGGAGGAGAGCATGGCAACCCACTCCAGTATTCTTTCCTGGAGAATCCCATGGACAGAGGAGCCTGGTGGGCTATAGTCCATAGGGTTGCACAGGGTTGGACATGACCGAAGCAAATTGGCAAGCACCCACACATCCTTAAACTAAAACTTATTTTAAATAATGCTTCAGTGAACATTATATTGCATGTATCTTTTGGAATTATGGTTTTCTTAGAGTATATGCCCAGGAGTGGGATTGCTGGATTGTATAGCAGTTCTATTTTTAGTTTTTAAAGGAATCTCCATATTATTCTCCATAGTGGTTGTATCAATTTACATTCCCAACCTTTTTTCCACACTCTCTCCAGCATTTATTGATTGTAGGTTTTTAGTTGATGTGAGGTGGTACCTCATTGTCATTTTGATTTGCATTTCTCTAATAATTAGTGATGTTGAGCATTTTTCACGTGCCTCTTGGCCATCTGTAGGTCTTCTTTGAAGAAATGTCTATTTATGTCTTTTATCCATTTTTTGGAGAAGGGAATTGCAACCCACTCCAGTATTCTTGCTTGGAGAATTCCATGACCAGAGGAGCATGGTGGGTGACAGTCCATGAGGTCACAAAGAGCCAGACACGACTGAGTAACTAAAACTTGTCTATTTTTTTATTGGGTTGCTTATTTTTTATAGTATTGAGCTCATGAGCTGTTTGTATATTTTGGAGATTAATCCCTTGTCGACCTTAAAAATCCATTCCAATATGCATCAGGTGCAGAAAAACAATGTTTGATTCCACTTAAATTAGGTACCTATATAGTCAAATTCATAGAGTCAGAAAGTGCATGGGTAGCTACCAGGAGCCAAGTGTGAGATGAGGGGAGGGGGAATGGGAAGTTAGTGTTTAACGAGGACAGCGTTTCAGTTTAGGAACGTGAAAAACTCAGGAGATGGATGATGGTGAGAGTTGCACAACAATGTGAATGTACTTAGTGCCAATGAACACACAGTTAAATAAGGTTAAAATAGTATATTTTATGTTATGTGACTTTTACCACAATTAAAAAAATCATTTAGAAATAACAAAAGAACAACAAAAAAATAACTAACAGCCACTTTCAACCATTCCTGCCAAATATGCAAGTGATTTCTGCAAGTGAAAAAAAAATAAATAAACAAAATGTAACTTTGCTAAAAGATCCAAAATACAAAACAAATTTCAACTGACCATGCTAGAGGCTTTTATTTTGCTTTGCTGTATCAAAATTATAATAGAAAATATTTATTTAATATTTATTTTAAAACATGCATCAAAAAAAGTTGGGGCAATTAATTTTAAAAATATTCATTTATTTTGTGGTGTTTGCATTTCTAAGCTTTTTGAAAAATATAATTAAAAATTATATTCTAAATAATCACCAATTTTCATATATATGTTTTCAAGAGATATACCTAACTTGTATGTACTCTAGGCCCCACAAAAACCTAGATCTAACTGGAAATAATAATAAGCAAAATTTGTTGCTGTTGCTTAGTCAACCTGCTTAGTCAGGTCATATCTGACTTTTTGCAACTTTATGGGCTATAGCCCGCTAGGTACCTCTGTCCATGGGATTTCCCAGGCAAGAATACCTGAGTGGGCTGCCATTTCCTCCTCCAGGGGATCTTCCCAACCCGGGGCGACCCAGGGATCAAACCTGTGTCTCCAGCATTGGCAGACAGATTCTTTCTCTCTAAGCCACTAGGGAAGCCCAACAAACAAAATAGACTATAATAAAAGTACACACTGATTGAAGCTTAAATTGTAATATGGGAAACAGCCAACAAACAAATCCTGTAAGTAAAGTTGTCAAATGGTGACAAGTGCTGTAGAGAAAGACAATGAGAAAGAAGAAGTGCTGGAGTGGGGTTAAGGTTCAATTCTCAGAGGAGTCTCAATAAAGCCCTCAGAAGAAGAGAACATTTGAGCAAAGACTTGAAGCATGTAAAGCAGTGAGCCCAGTGGATATCCGGGGAAAGAAAGAACCATATATAGAAAGTTCCAGAGTCTGGGTTGTGACTGAGATGCAGCACCATGGAGCCAGTGTGGTTGGGGCACGGTGGGCAAGGTTAGAGGGGAGAAAAGTCTTGTAGGGAGAGCCTTGTGGGCTCTTGTGAGTATTATGGTGTTAATGAAAGTGAGCTAATAGGAGGATTTTCATCAAAGGAGCCTGGTGAGTGATGTGGATTTAAAAGGATTACTCTAGCTGCCAGGTTATGCAGAGGCAAGCTCAGGAAGTCTACTTAAGAGGCAACAGATTCATTCAATAGATGCCAGTGGTTTGTCAGGGTGGTGAGAAGTAGTCAGATCTGGGATCTATTTTTGAGGCAATGGCGGGAGATTTGATTGATGAGATAATATATTCAACATGAGAAGAACAGAGAATCAAGGATGGTAAATAATGTGGTTATGGATATGGACAATGGGAAAGACAGAGTTGCCATTGACTATGATGAGAAAGACTTCAGGAAAAGCAAGTTTAGAGGAAAGATCAAAACTGCTCATTTTAAGATATCAGTTGGACCGTGAGCTACAGATAGCAAGACAGAAGTTGACAGAGGGAGTTTGGAATTTGGGGAGGGAGGTCTAGGTTGGCGGTATAAATTTGCAAGTCTTTGATATAGAAAGCTATGAAACTAGAAGAGCTCTCCAGGGAAGTAAATGTAGAGAGAGAAAAATACCCCAAAGACTGAATGTGGGCACTGGAAGAGTTTAGGGAAAGAATGAGGAATCCACAAAGGAAATACAGAAGGAACTCCTGGTGAGGCAGGAGGAAAACCAGATAAGTATCATCCTGGAAGCAAATAAAGAGAACTTTTCAAAGAAGAAGGAGATATTAACTTAGATGATACTGAGAATCAATTAAGATGAGGATTGACTACTGAGCTTAGTTTTCTAAAACAGAAGCCATTGTTGGGCTTCATAAAAGTAGTTTGGTGCAGTTGAGAAGGGAAAGATCTTATTTCATTGATTTCAAGGAATGGGAGGGGAGGAACTGAACAGAACAAGTATAAACAATGTATGGGATTTTGCTGTAAAGCAGAGGAGAAATAGGGCTCTAAGTGGATAAGAGGGGTAAGTAAGATTTTTTAAAAATAAATGAAATAGCAAAATATTTGTATTTTTCTTGATCCATTAGGGAGAGAGTAACTGGTGGTTAAAGAGAGGGAAGAAATTATTTTTCATTGGATAAAAGCTTAGCTATTGCTATGTTACAGTCATTTATTGAGTGTTTGCTATATGTGCTGTGTCCTTTGGTCACAAAGAAATTATTTATTTCTCACATTAACTCTAAGAGCTACTTCATCACCACTGAATAAAGAAAAGTTTAGGACACTTTCATAGGATTACACAGGGAAGAAGCAGAGTAAATATTTTAATTCAAGTTTTCCTGATTCAAACATGGTGACTTCAAGCCTTCCTCTACTGTGTACTCCTGGCAATTAGTCGATGGCATATAGTAAATATGCGGTCAATTTAGTGAATGTATGACTGCATGAATGAACAAATGGTAAAAGTGTATATTCAAACACATATACTTACAGAGGGGTTTCCCTGTTGGCTCAATGGCAAAGAATCTACCTGCAATGCAGGTTCGTTCCCAAGGTCAGGAAGACTCCCTGAAAGAGGCATGGCAACCCACTCCAGTATTCCTGCCTGGAGAATCCCATGGACAGAGGAACCTGGCAGGCTACAGTACACAGGGTCACAAAGAGTCAGACGCGACTGAAGCAAATGAGCATGCACGCATACTTACAGACATGTCAGTTCAGTTCAGTTCAGTTCAGTTGCTCAGTCGTGTCCGACTCTTTGCAACCCCGTGAACTGCAGCACACCAGGCCTTCCTGTCCATCACGAACTCCCGGAGTTCACCCAAACTCATGTCCATTGAGTCGGTGATGCCATCTAACCATCTCATCCTCTGTCGTCCCCTTCTCCTCCTGCCTTCAATCTTTCCCAACATCAGGGTCCTTTCAAATTAGTCAGTTCTTCACATCAGGTGGCCAAAATATTGGAGTTTCAGCTTCAACATCAGTCCTTCCAATGAACACCCAGGACTGATCTCCTTTAGGATGGACTAGTTGGATCTCCTTGCAGTCCAAGGGACTCTCAAGAGTCTTCTCCAACAACACAGTTCAAAAGCATCAATTCTTCAGTGCTCAGCTTTCTTTATAGTCCAACTCTCACATTCATACATGACTTATGGCAAAACCATAGCCTGGACTAGATGGACCTTTGTTGACAAACTATTGTCTCTGCTTTTTAATATGCTGTCTAGGTTGGTCATAACTTTCCTTCCAAGGAGTAAGAGTCTTTTAATTTCATGGCTGCAATCACCATCTGCAGTGATTTCGGAGCCCAGAAAAATAAGTCAGCCACTGTTTCCACTATTTCCACATCTATCTGCCATGAAGTGATGGGACCAGATGCCATGATCTTAGTTTTCTGAATGTTGAGCTTTAAGCCAACTTTTTCACTCTCCTCTTTCACTTTCATCAAGAGGCTCTTTAGTTCCTCTTCACTTTCTGCCATGAGGGTGGTATCATCTGCATATCTGAGGTTATTGATATTTCTCCCAGCAATCTTGATTCCAACTTGTGCTTCATCCAGCCCAGCATTTCTCATGATGTACTCTGCATATAAGTGAAATAAGCAGGGTGACAGTAGACAGCCTTAACGTACTCCTTTTCCTATTTGGAAACAGTCTGTTCCATGTCCAGTTCTAACTGTTGCTTCCTGACCTGCATACAGGTTTCTCAAGAGGCAGATCAGGTGGTCTGGTATTCCCACCTCTTTCAGAATTTTCCACAATTTCTTGTGATCCACACAGTCAAAGGCTTTGGCATAGTCAATAAAGCAGAAATAGATGTTTTTCTGGAACTCTTTTGCTTTTTCGATGATCCAGCAGACGTTGGCAATTTGATCTCTGGTTCCTCTGCCTTTTCTAAAACCAGCTTGGACATTTGGAAGTTCACGGTTCACATACCATTGAAGCCTGGCTTGGAGAATTTTGAGCATTTCTTTACTAGTGTGTGAGATGAGTGCAACTGTGTGGTAGTTTGAGCATTCTTTGGGATTGCCTTTCTTTGGGATTGGAATGAAAACTGACCTTTTCCAGTCCTGTGGCCACTGCTGAGTTTTCCAAATTTGCTGACATTTTGAGTGCAGCACTTCCACAGCATCATCTTTTAGGATTTGAAATAGCTCAACTGGAATTCCATCACCTCCACTAGTTTTGTTTGAAGTGATACTTTCTAAGTGTACAGACATGTACACATATACGTATATTTACACATACACATGGGATTGCAGTGGACATTTGAGGGAATATGTGAGAAGCAGGGTGGTTGAGGAACTCTTCTACTAAATTGGAAATTCCTCTCATTTCCTTCAGAAGGTGCTGACAGAAAGAAATTACCTGAAAGGAGCAGTGGAAGCCAGACATACACCTCTTCACAAATTCCTAAGTGAGTATTTCAGTTAGTTAAGACATAAGGCTCCTGGCAAGACCTTAAGCTATGCTACTATTTCTGAAAATCACAAACAAGCAAACAAGGGAGCTCCTCATTTGGGGGCACATTTGCTCCCTTTTCAAACCCATAGGACAGGGACTTGTCAACACAGACTGTGCTACAAACAGGAAAATGGTTAACTAACACTCCAGTAACCAAAAAATTGAGCAACAAGAAAAGGCATCTTCTCCATTAATTACAATCTCATTTCCTCTTTCTGCACTCTATTTTTTTCAAGTAGTGTAATTTCTAAATTCCCTGGCATTTCATTTAAACAAAGAAGCAGGGATATATCATGATTTTCAAGATTCCCAGTAGAATATATCAGAGAAGGCAATGGCACCCCACTCAGTTCTCTTGCCTGGAAAATCCCATGGACGGAGGAGCCTGGTAGGCTGCAGTCCATGGGGTCACTAAGAATCAGACACGACTGAGCAACTTCACTTTCACTTTTCACTCTCATGCATTGGAGAAGGAAATGACAACCCACTCCAGTGTTCTTGCCTAGAGAATCCCAGGGACAGGGGAGCCTAGTGGGCCGCCGTCCATGGGGTGGCACAGAGTCGGACACAACTGAAGCGACTTAGCAGCAGCAGCAGCAGAATATAAAGGAATCGGGTGGAGAGGGAGGTGGGAGGGGGGATCGGGATTGGGAATACATGTAAATCCATGGCTGATTCATATCAATGTATGACAAAACCCACTGGGAAAAAAAAATAATAATAATAAAAATTAAAAAAAAAAAAAACCTGAAAAAAAAATAAAACAGCAAAAAAATAAAAAAAATAAAAAATAAATAAATCTTAGGGAACCCTGGCCTCCAGTTAGCTGCTCCTTATATTCTGTAAACACAAATACTCATAAGCCTTCAGGAATGTCTATAACATCATATTACAATGTGTGTGAAATTCACCCTCCAAAAACACTAGCCCTTTGTGAGGAAACATCGTCTACTGTCTGTTGTTTTGCTTCTAAGAATCATCACCTTTCAGCAGGAATGAATCTTTGCTGGTAATCCACTCATTACTGCTGTGGAGTAATGAACATATTAGTTTCTATACATTTTTAGATTATATGTTTAGCTCTGTGTTGAACAAATGACACAGACATGGAGAGTCATTCAATTTTCTATCCTCATTAAAATTTAGGCTCATTTTGCCATCTTTGATATTAGCAATCATATTTTCAATAGAATTTCGAACAGCATTATTTCAATCTCAGTGCACAAATAAGTTATATAACCATTCTTGGCTGCATTATAATCTCCTTAGCTTTAATTACTGTTCCTTAGAATACTATATTTTCCTAGTTTATGGGTTTTCAAATGTATCCCTATTTTCTATTCTAAAATAGCTCCTTCTGGTTGAGAAAGAAATGAACATGTACATATATGCCACATTCTTTAGAGACTGTGCTTTATCATTTCAATGGTCATTGTATTTAACACGTTACGTATTGTAACATGATATTGTGCAGTCATAAAAGAAACAGAATTTTAGAAAACCGCAGGGCTTAGCATAAATCAGCAAGCAGGATGTACTTAGGATCAAACATTAGAAAGTGAAACTCTAAAATAGGGATCTCATTTTGTTAAGCTCTGGGTAGCACAGAAATACTCAGTTCTATTTGGGACTCCTTCATAAAAAAGGGCTTCCCTTGTTGCTCAGCTGGTGAAGAATCCACCTGCAATGCGGGAGACCTGAGTTCAATCCCTGGGTCAGGAAGATCTCCTAAAGAAAAGACAGGCTACCCACTCCAGTATTCTTGGGCTTCCCTGGTGGCTCAGCTGGTTAAGAATCCACCTGCGATGTGGGAGATCTGGGTTCAATCCCTGGGTTGGGAAGATCCCCTGGAGAAGGGAAAGGCTAATTACTCCAGTATTCTGGCCTGAAGAATTTCATGCCATCTCTCATGGTCTTGGTAGAACCTGATTGGGAATTTATTGCACACGTATAACATACACACACACAATCCACATTATGCAGTTGAAGAAACTGAGATTTAGTGGTCAAAGAACTCACCTAGAATATCTATTATTAAGTTGTAGAACTAGTGTTTGAACCCATGTTTGTCTTTCTCCAAGGCACAAGTTTATCCATCGACAGACACTTAGATTGTTTCCACATGTTGGCTATAGTGACTAATGGTGCAATGAACATGGGAGTATGGTTATCTTCAAGACAGTGACTTTTATTCCCCTTGGAGATATACTCAGAAGTGGGATTGTTGGATTATATGGCTGTTCTATTTTTAAATTTCTTGAGTTACCTCCATGTTATTTTCCATTGTGACTGTATTAGTTTACATTCTCACTCTCAGTGTAGAAGGGGACGACAGAGGATGAGATAGTTGGATGGCATCATCAACTCAATGGACATGGGTTTGAGCAAACTCTGGGAGATAGTGAAGGACAGGAAAACCTGGCATGCTGCAGTCCATGGGGTCACAAAGAGTCAGACATGACTTGGCAACCAAACAATAACAATGGTGTGATAAATCCTGATTTTAATTATCATCCCCCCATGATTAATGATGTTGAGTACTCTTTTCGCAAAGAGTCAGACACGACTATGACTGAACTGAACCTTTTCACGTACCTGTTGGCCATTTGTATGTCTTCTTTGGAAAAAACCTCAATTCAGTTCTTCTGCCTTTTAATCTTTTTTATCTTTTTTTGTCATTGAGTCATATGTGTCCCTTATATATTTTGGATTTTGTCCTCTTATCAGATACATGATTTGCAAATATTTTCTCTCCCATCCCCTTAATATAATATTGAATTCAGTTCATATTTTGTTGAGGATTTTTGCAGCTTGGCTCACTGGCAGCTCCTGCTACTTTTTCACCCATGTCTCCAGTTTTTAAAAGGCTTTGATTGCTGGAGTTATGCTCTTGATGACTGGTCAAGTATCACCTCCAGTTCCCAATGACTTATTACTTTTAGCCTCACTTTGAGTCTGTAAGTGAAAGGCTACTTGTCTTATAGGACCCAAGTATGGATATCTCAAAACATCACATTAACTTGACCCAACAACTGGTCAACTCATTTCTACCCTAGGGAAACACAAGTTTCTCTATCTTTAATACAGTTCTCCATTTTTTCTTAATTATTTTCTTTCTTCCTACGAAGAGAAATACTTTTGTCTGAATACACAAATTATGCATATCTACTTAAAAATTATAAGATGAACATTCTTCATGAATATTTGTCTGCAGCTTTAATTAAGGTAGAGTTACGGGTTGAAGTGAAATGAACTTCTTATAGGCTTTTGAAACCTGATGCCAAATCACTTTCTGGAAAAGTATTCATTTACTTTACTAGAGCAATGCCTAAGAGCATTGAGTTCACTGAATCATATCAATATCAATCACTAAATATCTTCTACATTTGATGAAAAAAACTATATATTTTTATATTTGCATTAATTTGAGCAGTCATGTGAGTGTGAATATTTTTGCATATTTATTTTATTTATATGTATTGTGCAAACTGTTCATGACATCTATTTTTAAAAATCAGGATTCAAAATTTATCTTAATCACTCACAAGAGATCATTTTATTTAAAGTAATTAAAAGTATATAATTTTTAAAATTATATTTGTAATATGTATAAAATATAGTGTATACATATAATATTACAAATATAAGCATTGCAAATTATATGCCTTTTTCCCTCACTATTCTCCAGTCTCCAGAAAATTGAATCACTACCAATATCTTTCCTCCCTGTTGTTCTGTAAGAACTGTGAGATCCAAACTGACAAACCAAAACAGGCACTGGTGATATCAAAAGGAGGTATGCAAACAAATGCATGTGCATGGCAGAGACCCAAGTAAGCACTGGTGCACTAATGGACAGATGTTGAAAAGAAATTGTGGTAGAGTCCTAGTTTTTTTGTTTGTTTGTTTGTTTTTAGAGTCCTAGTTTTGGAAGAGATGTGGTACCTCTACACTTTGGGAAGAGGTGTGGTATACCCCTACTTTGGGAAGTGATATGGTACAGTCCTACTTTGGGGAGAGATATGGTACATGCCTACTTTGGGACGAGATATGGCACAGTCCTACTTGGAGAAGAGGTGTGATACAGTCCTACTTTGGGAAGAGATATGGTACATCCCTACTTTAAGAAGACATATGGTATATCCCTACTTTGAGAAAAGATATGCTACATCCCTACTTTGGGAAGAGGTGTGGTACATTCCTATTTTGGGAAGAGATATGGTACAGTCCTACTTTCTTCCGGGTGAGCAACCTCTATTGTAGGTGTGGGTTTTATACTTTAATCTATTGCAATTCCGTTTTATCCTATGGCATAAAGTTGGCCTTCTATTTAACATCGTCACTTGTTATGTCTTCTTCCCATGTCTTCATTTCTTCACAAGGATCTTTACTGAGAAACTGAGATAGCTTATTAAATGGAGGTAAAGCATTCTGCTGCTACTGCTGCTGCTAAGTCGCTTCAGTCTTGTTCAACTCTGTGTGACCCCACAGACGGCAGCCCACCAGGCTCCCGCGTCCCTGAGATTCTCCAGGCAAGAACACTGGAGTGGGTTGCCATTTCCTTCTCCAATGCATGAGAGTGAAAAGTGAAAGTGAAGCCGCTCAGTCGTGTCCGACTCTTAACGACCCCATGGACTGTAGCCAGCCAGGCTCCTCTGTCATGGGATTTTCCAGGCAAGAGTACTGGAGTGGGTTGCCATTTCCTTCTCCAAGGTAAAGCATGAACCGTGTGCAATGACCACCTCTCACCTTTTCACTTCTACCTGCCTCTATGTTTTATCCACACATCAGTACCAACTGTAAAGTCCCTTCTCCCTTGACTATTGAGAGAATGCCCTGTTCATTATCCTTATTTTGAAATTCAAAATATCTATTTATATATAAAAGCAATTATTTTCATTCACTACAGCAATGTTCAAGTACTTAAAATTCGGTTCACTCAATTGGTAATGGAATTTTGGTTTTATCATCGTTTTGAGGGACAGTAATTAACTTTTTAAATTTTTGGTAAATCAGTCAGTTGCTTTTATTTTCAAGTAATTAGTCTTAATTGAATATAAGCCACCCCAAAATCTTTGCAGCGATGTAAATAAATAAATAATTGAGGTTACTCGATCCAGTCTTAACTTCTAAATCAACTTGGAAATCACTACAAGGTTTCAACATAGGCAATTATCCCTGCCCAAATTTTCCTTAAAATCAAGACTGTATGTTTAAAACATTTCTCTGCAGACTCTTTGGAAGTGTGACTATAATCTAAAATACATATATAAGTTCGGTGCTTTGGTTAATATGATATTTAAAACAAAATATTTCAAACACTTATGTGACTTTCTGGTTCTTATTTTTTTCCATTAAGTTATAAAAATTCATTCTCAACTGACTTTTATGTAATCTTAAAGTCATACTCATGTAATGTAATATAGTTTACCAAAAATACGTGGACTCATATTTAACCATTTTGTGATTAATTTTTAACATACTTTTTAAATCACATGAAGATGACACTGCTATCTATCGGTGTTTAATTCACACCCAACATCCTTTCTAGCTTAAATTAAATCCTTATTGGAGACATTTATTCCAACTGTAACTGTTTTCTCTAATGAACTATCAATTCATTTCCCCACACAGCATGTTCTAATTTGTGCTTGTGGTAGTTTCTAGAAACATATGGGGACCAACTGTGGTTATGTTTGGGGATCTTCTGTACAAAAACATGGTAATTGCTTTTGTTTTGCTGATTACTCTCTGAGACAGTTTCAAACCTCTTCAACTTTTTCTCTATCCATGAGGTTTTTAACTGCAAATTCTCTTCTGTTTTATCAGATGAATTTCCCATAATGAGCGTATTGGATGGGCTGGTTCCTCTGTCCAGAGGTTCTATCATCTTTAGAACAGATCAACCCCTTGCATAGAATTTACAAATTGTTCCCAGATATCAGACATCATCAGGCTTGTTATTTCCATAGCGCCATAAACACAAAAGCAGAAGAGACATAAAAGGTATGAGGCCTTTTGCAACATGAAAGAGAAAGCAAGATTGGCGCCTCCTTTGCTTGTGGTTCTTTGGGGTTTGGGGGTGGGGGTAGCAGCAAAAGATACGATAATACAAGCATCTTCCTGATTGATTAAAGTAGTGAAGTGCACTCTTCAGTTCATAAATAATGCTCTATTACTTTTCTTCAAAGACAAGTAAACCTTGACAGAATGACCTTTTCTAGGGCAGGAGTTGTTTCGGTGCCATAAATTATACTGTAAAACGAGTGGAAATGCTACTGAGAAGTGTGTGACAAAATGAGATTAAAGATAACTATACACAAAAGATTGTTGTTTTATTAATGGATTCCTGTCATTGGAATGAAAAATCCTCAGCCTTCTACTGAATGTCGAGATCACACGGAGCAGCAAATTAGGAGGGCACTTTCTACAAGGTAACTAAAAGGGTCAAAATAACAATATTCTGATTGGGGTTTTTTTCCCTCCTGTATTATACTTGCTCTTAAAGCAAATTTAGTTGTTGTCAAATAAGCTTGCACCATCCACAGTCATTAGCTCGCAAAAAGAAGGATGGAGCTGTAGGCTGGCTTGGGTATTAGGTCTGTAACTGCAGAGAGGTTAGAAGAAGCCTGCTCAACAGAAGCTCCGGCGGGCAGCAGCACGTTCATCAGCGTGCCTGTGCATCGCCCAGAGGAGAAAGCATGTGGGAATTCTCCAACCATTCACTCATCCGGCCAGCACTCAGTCTGGCAGAGCCATCCATGTCACTTGGAAGAAAAGAAAAACCATCACCTAGTGACTGAAGCTGTAAGCGACTCTGAGCTTTTTTTTTTTTTTTTTTTATAGTACACTTGTTTCCAATTTTACCCACTAGTGAAAAAACAACTTGAAGTGATAGAAACTAGACTACGAGCACTTAAAATACAAGGAAGGATTTAAGTCTGTGTAAATTGAAAGAGATCATGGGAATTCAAGGGCTTTCTGTAAGCTTCTACATCCTGTATAAACAGAATATAGAATTCCTTCTAATGTTATTATTGCACGTTTTACTCTTGTAATTATCTCTGCCCAGTTTTTCCTTAAAATTAAGGCTGAGTTTTTAAAACATTTCTTTGTAGACTCTATGGAAGTGCAATTTTAACCTAAAATACATATCTAAAGAAAACTGATCAAATGTGGAGACCACAGGGGCAAAAAGGAACAAAAAAAGGGGAAAAGAAAAAGAAGTCACAAAGTAACAGATAAAGTATTTTGAATGATAAATTTCAATAGTAAAATTCATTCAAGTCTTAGAGCCCTTTACTGTACAGCACTAGCAGACACACAATTGAGTAAAAGAAAACAGAAACAGAAATCATCCTATAGAATTAAATCTTTCACAACTTTCCCTGGAGCTTGATCTAGCAATGGGTCACTCAAATAATAACTACTCTTGTTAGATAAAGCTTATGCTCAGCATGGCATGTTGCCATAAATCACTCCTTGTCACAAAGAAGAATAGATACACTGGCTCCTACTGCTTTGTTATTCTTTATAACTAGACACAGGGTATCAGTGTTACCTTCACTATTGGAAGAACAGAAATGGATGCTTTCATCCACCCATACCATTTTTTGGTGTCAGGAAGCCAAAAGACAAAACAATGGGATTAATGTAAGAAGGAGCATCCATCTACTTCTCACACAAACATAAAATTCTTTAGTGCATGTGGAACAGACATTATGTTTGGATAGCTATTTTGCAGGTGCTTTCTTTGTGAAAAGCAGAAAGCCATCTCCTAATCTCACAGAATGCTTATCCATTCTTTCTCCACAATGCACTCTTTACTTAGTTTAGGAAACTACCTGAGGCGATATACCATTATTCAAATTTCACACTGATCTTAGCACACATTAAACAATATATTGTCATACTGGTTTTGAGAATACACCTCACTATCTCCCTTTTGGGCTTTTCTGGTGGCTCTGTGGTAAAGAATCCGCCTGCCAACACAGGAGACATGAATTCCATCCCTGGGTTGGGAAGATCCCCTGGAGAAGGAAACAGCAACCCACTCCAGTATTCTTGTCTGGGAAGTCCCATGAACAGAGAAGCCTAGCTGGGTATAGTCCATGTGTTAGCAAAAGAGTTGGAGGCGACTTAGCAGCAACATTTCTTTTTTAGCAAAAAATAAAAAATAAAAAAGTTAAAGGGCTCCTTTTGATAGACAGCTTAGTTCAGTTCAGTTCAGTTCAGTTCATTCACTCAGTCATGTCTGACTCTGCGACCCCATGAATCATAGCATGCCAGGCCTCCCTGTCCATCACCAGCTCCCGGAGTTTACTCAAACTCATGTCCATCTAGTCGGTGATGCCATCCAGTCATCTCATCCTCTGTTGTCCCCTTCTCCTCCTGCCCCCAATCCCTCCCAGCATCAGGGTCTTTTCCAATGAGTCAACTCTTCGCATGAGGTGGCCAAAGAATTGGAGTTTCAGCCTCAGGATCAGTCCTTCCAATGAACACCCAGGACTTATCTCCTTTAGGATGGACTGGTTGGATCTCCTTGCAGCCCAAGGGACTCTCAAGAGTCCTCTCCAGCACCACTGTTCAAAAGCATCGATTCAGCATATATTATCTATGGTGAAACAGATCACCAGCCCAGGTGGGAGGCATGAGACAAGTGCTCGGGCCTGGTGCACTGAGAAGACCCAGAGGAATCGGGTGGAGAGGGAGGTGGGAGGGGGGATTGGGATGGGGAATACGTGTAAATCTATAGAATAAAAAAAAAGAAAAAAAAAAAAATAAAGCATCGATTCTTCGGCGCTCAGCTTTCTTCACAGTCAAACTCTCACATCCATACATGACCATTGGAAAAACCATAGCCTTGACTAGACAGACCTTTGTTGGCAAAGTAATGTCTCTGCTTTTTAATATGTTGTCTAGGTTCGTCATAACTTTCCTTCCAAGGAGTAAGCGTCTTTTAATTTCATGGCTGCAGTCACCATCTCCAGTGATTTTGGAGCCCAAAAAAATAAAGTCTGACACTGTCTCCACTGTTTCCCCATCTATTTGCCATGAAGTGATGGGACCAGATGCCATGATCTTAGTTTTCTGAATGTTGAGCTTTAAGCCAACTTTTTCACTCTCCTCTTTCACTTTCATCAAGAGGCTCTTTAGTTCTTCTTCACTTTCTGCCATAAGGGTGGTGTCATCTGCATATCTGAGGTTATTGATATTTCTCCCAGAAATCTTGATTCCAGCTGCTTCTTCCAGCCCAGCGTTTCTCATGATGTACTCTGCATAGAAGTTAAATAAGCAGGGTGACAATATACAGCCTTGACATACTCCTTTTCCTATTTGGAACCAGTCTGTTGTTCCATGCCCAGTTCTAACTGTTGCTTCCTGACCTGCCTACAGGTTTCTCAAGAGGCAGATCAGGTGGTCTGGTATTCCCATCTCTTTCAGAATTTTCCACAGTTTCTTGTGATTCACACAGTCAAAGGCTTTGGCACAGTCAATAAAGCAGAAATAGATGTATTTCTGGAATTCTCTTGCTTTTTCAATGATCCAGCAGATGTTGGCAATTTGATCTCTGGTTCCTCTGCCTTTTCTTAAACCAGCGTGGACATCTGGAAGTTCATGTTTCACTTGTTGCTGAAGCCTGGCTTGGAGAATTTTGAGCATTAATTTGCTAGCATGTGAGATGAGTGCAATTGTGAGGTAGTTTTAGCATTCTTTGGGATTGCCTTTCTATGGGATTGGAATGAAAACTGACATTTTCCAGTCCTGTGACCACTGCTGAGTTTTCCAAATTTGCTGGCCTACTGAGTGCAGCACTTTCACAGAATTATCTTTCAGGATTTGAAATAGCTCAACTGGAATTCCATCACCTCCACTAGCTTTGTTCATAGTGATGCTTTCTAAGGCCCACTTGACTTCACATTCCAGGATGTCTGGCTCTAGGTGAGTGATCACACCATCGTGATTATCTGGGTCATAAAGATCTTTTTTGTACAGTTCTTCTGTGTATTCTTGCCACCTCTTCTTAATATCTTCTGCTTCTGTTAGGTCCATACTATTTCTGTCTTTTATCGAACCTATCTTTGCCTGAAATGTGCCCTTGGTATCTCTAATTTTCTTGAAGAGATCTCTAGTCTTTCCCATTCTGTTGTTTTCCTCTATTTCTTTGCATTGATCACTGAGAAAGGCTTTCTTATCTCTCCTTGCTACTCTTTGGAACTCTGCATTCAAATGGGAATATCTTTCCTTTTCTCCTTTGCTTTTCACTTCTCTTCTTTTTCACAGCTATTTGTAAGGCTTCCTCAGATAACCATTTTGCCTTTCTTTTCCATAGGGATGGTCTTAATCCCTGTCTCCTGTACAATGTCATGAACCTCCATCCATAGTTCATCAGGCACTCTGTCTGTCAGATCTAGTCCCTTAAGTCTATTTCTAACTTCCACTGTATAGTCATAATTTGATTTAGGTCATAGCTGAATGGTCTAGTGGGTTTCCCTACTTTCTTCAATTTAAGTCTGAATTTGGCAATAAGGAGTTCATAATCTGAGTCACAGTCAGCTCCCGGTCTTATTTTTGCTGACTGTATATAGCTTCTCCATCTTTGGCTGTAAAGGATATAATCAATCTGATTTTGATGTTGACCATCTGGTGATGTCCATGTGTAGAGTCTTCTCTTGTGTTGTTGGAAGAGGGTGTTTGCTATGACCAGTGCATTCTTTTGGCAAAACTCTATTAACCCTTGCCCTGCTTCATTCCATACTCTAAGGCCAAATTTGCCTGTTACTCCAGGTGTTTCTTGACTTCCTACTTTTGCATTCTAGTCCCCTATAATGAAAAGGATATCTTTTTTTGGGTGTTAGTTCTAAAAGATCTTGTAGGTCTTCATAGAACCATTCAACTTCAGCTTTTTCAGCTTTACTGGTTGGGGCTTAGGCTTGGATTACCGTGATATTGAATGATTTGCTTGGAAACTAACAGAGATCATTCTGTCATTTTTGAGATTGCATCCAAGTACTGCATTTCGGACTCTCTTGTTGACCATGATGCCTACTCCATTTCTTCTAAAGGATTCCTGCCCACAGTAGTAGATATAATGGTCATCTGAGTTAAATTCACCCATTCCAGTCCATCTTAGTTGGCTGATTCCTAGAATGTCGACATTCACTCTTGCCATCTCCTATTTGACCACTTCCAATTTGCCTTGATTCACGGACCTAACATTCCAGGTTTGCATGAAATATTGCTCTTTACAGCATCAGGCCTTGCTTCTATCACCAGTCACATCCACAACTGGGTGTTATTTTCGCTTTGGCTCCATCCCTTCATTCTTTCTGGAGTTATTTCTCCACTGATCTCCAGTATCATATTGGGCACCTGCCGACCTGGGGAGTTTATCTTTCAGTGTCCTTTTTTTTTTTTTTTTTCCTTTTCATACTGTTCATGGGGTTCTCAAGGCAAGAATACTGAAGTGGTTTGCCATTCCATTCTCCAGTGGACCACATTCTGTCAGACCTCTCCACCATGACCCGTCCATCTTGGGTGGCCCCACACGGCATGGCTTAGTTTCATTGAGTTAGACAAGGCTGTGGTCCATGTGATCAGATTGGCTAGTTTTCTGTGATTGTGGTTTCAGTGATAGACAGCTTAGAAGCCCCCAAATGATCTTTTACTGCACCTATGTGTGCCCTGTTCATTCTCCTTGAGTTATAGCAAGGTTGTGCTCAGCCTGGTCTTAGACAAGGCAGAAGTGAACTGCACATGTAAAGAATCTTCAAGATCCAAAGCAGTCTTTAAAAAGACCTGTAATCTCAGAACCAGGACAACAGCAGTGATTCCAAACATAGACATCAAACCTCTGGGCATCCGTGATCTTGGAAGCTAAAGACATGTGTTGGATGTCAAAAACTGTTTTCTTTAACAGTTAGTCAATTAACCTACCCATCTGTTTTTACCATTAAAAAAACCTTAACTCTCCCATGGTTTTCTTCCACACTAGAATGTAGAGAAGCTATTTATTTATCAACATTTAGTAAGCACTTCCTGGGTGCCTTCTATGAACCAGCCAGTGGGACTCAGAGCCGACAGGATTCTTCTGGGTTTCAGAATCACTCCCCAAAGTCATTCTCCTGCTTTCAATAGAGAGAAGTTAACTCATCCTGCAACTTTAAACTTTTTCGTACACAGACAATTTTATTGTGCATCCAAATTCTCAACTTCTAAACCCTAAATTTGGAAAATTGGGACTAGGTTCCTAATCTCACAAAGAGGGTATCTTCCAAAAGCTTGAAAACCATGTTTTTAATCATGATTTCACATGGATGTTCATTCATATCTAATTCTTCGTATCTGAAACTCTGAGGCTAAATTTGAGTTTCATGGAATAACAGTCTAATAGCAAAGTTACAGAATGCTTCAGATCTCTCTTGGAAATTGCAGCAAGTTACACAGAAACAAATTATATCTGCTTAAACATTTATACACATCTACACGCTTTTACACAATTACCTCAATTTTTGTCTTAGGGGAAATCTCACACAATGCTAGCATAAATATTGAACACGTCTAAGCTAAATTCAGATTAAGAATGGCCACTTCATCATCATGTTCCCCAGCATTCTGAGAATAACTCGGAAAGCAAAACAGGCAGATTTTTTCACTTCTTGATAAAGACAGAGTGAGTTTCCACAAAACAAAGCGGCTCAAAGAAGAAATGTCATGTCTCTTTTCCAAGTTAGTTCTACTGCATTTGTTTCTAATACACCCTTCTAACTGATTTGACTATATAGCATCCTGTCACTACTAAAAGAAGATATAGCCAGTAAATAGCAACATAATCCCAATACCAGATACACATGTGTCTCCAACACTCCAAGAGTTCAATCTTACATTGTAACATTCAAAGACCAAAGCCAAGTTCCAGATCAAGTAAAAGAAAACAACATGCTAAAATTCTTAAATTTAGTAGTATAAAATATAGGATAATAGTTTTATTAGGGATATGGAAAGTCTTTTTATGACATACAATTCGGTGGTTGCAGAGAATTATATTCGCAAATTCAACCACACTGAAATTTTAAATTCTCTAAAGACAAACCACCATCAAGAAAGTTTAAAAAAGAAGTCACAGCCTGTAAGAATACACTTTAATGTATGTAACATAAAAAGTAATATTCTTTACATGTTAAAATTCCACTTCAAATTAAACCAGCAGCAAGTAGAAATAGTTAAAGGATATGAACACCAAATAAAATAGAGTAAAACCACAAAATAAAATAGCAAATGAATATAAAAATATAGGTCAACTCATTGATAATCAGGAGAAGGTAAATTAAAGGAGACATTTCTACCCATCAAATTTGTAAACATGTAGAAGAATATTAGAGGAAGAAAATGGCAAGCCACTCCAGTATTCTTGCCTGAGAAATCCCATAGACAGAGGAGCCTGGTGGGCTACAGTCCATAGTGTTGCAAAGAGTCAATACAACAGAGCATGCACACACACACACGGAAGAAAAGTAATTAATCTGACTTGGATTTAGGGAGACAATTTGGCAATCTGAGTCATGGTTGATGGGAGGAAGCTGGCTTAGACCACTTGATGAATAGTGACCATATTCACCAAGCCTCAAAAAAATCTTACAGTAGGCAGACCAGGAAACCCAGCTCAAAAAAAAAAAAAAAAAAAAAAACCACCAACAACAACTCAGTGACTAATCCAAAGTCATGTAAATCTATTGGTATAACCTAGTTTTATACTTGGTTCTCTGACTTCTGTTTTTCCATACCTCTAAACTTCTTCTTATAAATTAATAAGCACTTATTTTTTTTCCTTTATTTGCACTGGCTGCTAAACATTAGGGATCAGTTTTTAAGTAAAATATATATGACCATATCACATGTTGCTTAAATTTTTTGAAAATTCTTTTAGCAAGTGTGATGTTAAATATTAATTTCTTTGTTTGGAAATAAAGGGCTTAGACTAAATGCTCTTTTTAAAATAATTTATATCTCCAAAATTCTATTCGTTTATGGATATTCTCAAAGCACTTGCTCTGTGCATGTGTCTTTCCCTGTTTTCCCTTTTTTTTTTTCCAAAATGTGGTTTTTTTGTTTTTTGGTTTTTTTTTTTTTTTTTTTGGTCTGCACCGCATGGCATGAGGAATCTTAGTTCCTTGACCAGAGATTGAACCTGTGCCCTCTGCAGTGGAAGCCTAGGGTCTTAACCAATGAACCCACCAGGAAAGTCCTTGTGCTCTTTTATTCAAGCCAGATGGGCCTCTCAGTTCCACTTTGTGAAACCAAAATTTAGAGATGCCACTTCTAGGAGTTTTCAGTATGTTTTATTCTGTGTAGTGAAATTTTATTTCACTTCTATTCATAAATGTCTTTATCTCTAGGATTTATCACTGAAATATAATTGAAGAATCTGTTTCATTACTAAATAATATAGTGTTAAGTGCATACTATGCATTTAAAAATAAAGAACCTACTACTATAAGTGCATTCACTAACTTCTGACTTGAAGTTGTTTGCAAGTTATTTCTGAAAACTTACTTACTCAAAGAGATAATTTGGTGTCTGTACATTTTCCTCTAATACACAAATACAAATATTTAATATATGTCATAAAAATGATGGTCCAAACATGATGCTATAAAATGATTCACAGACCTTTCCTTTATAAGAAGCTTCAAGAATGTGACCTGGAAAACTCAAACACCAAGGGAAAGCAGATGGGGAGGGCAGGTAGTCATGATCAATAGTAAGAAATCACCTTTGTTAACAAAAGCCACAATATGCTCATAACACATCTGCCTATATATTCCCTGATTCAGTGAAATGTATGGAGCTCTTATTCATGACTCTACCCAGGATATAAGATGTAAATAGATTAATGTGATGTACTAGGTCCAATCACAGATTATTTAACATGATGAGAAAAATTATTTCACCTGAAGATTTGAGCAGTGTGTGCAAGAGAAGATGATCTTTGGGCAGGAGATCAATAAACACATGGAAGAGTGTCATGTATTTCCTCTGCACTTTTTTTTTTTTTACTGTCGAGGATAAAGAGGCATTAGAGTATTGACTGAAGGGCCCAAGTTTAACTCTGGTTCAGAAGAAGTCAAGTAATTTGTAAGATTCCCAGCCCTTTCTCAGGAAATTCTGATTCAACAGATCTAGAATGAGATCCAAGAATTTGTATTTTTTTCAAAGTTTCCCAAGTGACATCTGAAGTTCATGGGCTATTAGCATAATAAACTGGGTAGAAGGTGGAAATGGGAAAAAATGCTGTGAAAATGCTACAGGTGTGGTTTGTGAAGACATTTTCTCTGGTGACTCAGACATGTTTGCAATGCAGGAGACCTGAGTTTCATCCCTGGGTTGGGAAGATCCCCTGGAGGAGGACATGGCACTCCAGTATTCTTACCTTGAGAATCCTCACAGACAGAGTAACCTGGCATGTTACAGCCCATGGAACCTCAAACAGGGACACAACTGAGTGACTAAGCATACAGAGTGTAGTACAGCTTTAAAGAAATAGACCCAGACCCAGATTGGCTGAGTTCATATTCTGTCTCCATATTTTACTAGCTATAATAGTGTAGACAAAAAAAATTAAAACTCTTTGTGCCACATTTTCCTTCTTTGTAAATTCAGGGTAAAAGAGAGTACCTCTCTCTCTGGAGTATGAAAAAAATACTGAGTTAGCATATGGAAAGCTCATAGAACAGGTCCCAGCATGAGTCAAGTGAAAAGCAACATCTGCCACTTTCTTTATTATTCTTGTTTATTTTTACATATACCAATATGAGGTCATATTGAAAAGTGAAAACAGAAAACTTCCTCTTGCTGTTTTTTCTCATGAGCCTTCCAGCTTTCTGGTAAACCTGACTTTTGACACTATTCCTTTTCTTTGCAGAATAATGAACATCCCTTTCATTTATTCTTCATCTATCTGTATAGACCCACCATACTGAAAAATATTGTACCTTTACCAAGCTTACCTTTTTTCCTCCCACTTTTAGATCACCTGATCCTCCGTAAACCTGTGCAGTTTTCCCACTCCCAACATTTCCTTGGTCAGAACTGTTTATATAAGACGGATGAACCCTTCCTCTGGGCAAATCTATTTTTTTTTTCACTGTGTCAATCACATCCTCATGAGCTTCCCTGGTGGCTCAGATGGTAAAGCATCCGCCTGCAATGTGGGAGACCTGGGTTCGATCCCTGGGTCAGGAAGATTCCCTGCAGGAGGGCACGGCAACCCACTCCAGTACTCTTGCCTGGAAAATTCCATGGATGGAGGAGCCTGGTAGACTCCAGTCCATGGGGTCGCAAAGAGTCAGACATGACTGAGCAACTTCACTTTCACTTAATCACATCCTCCTCAAAATTCTACAGTCATTTCAAAGTAATAGAAAAGAATTTCAAATACGAATTACATTTACAAGTGCTATAAAAACCCTAAACAATGTCAAAATCTCTGTAATCTGGTGTTCAGTGCATAATCTAAATTGAGGAGTAGGCACTTGGCAATTTTATAGTTTCATCCAAAGGTTTTTATTTTCTCTTTGTCAAGGTGCCACATTTTGGTTGAGGAATGTGTATGAAAAAGCAAGTGATTAAACTATACTACAAAGCTAATTTTGATTAATATATATGTGTGTTTGCACATATATAAATACTATAAGTAAAATGTATATTTTGTGTATTATATATAATACATATTTTATATATATAAATCATGTTATTAAAGATCAGAAAAAAAATTAATTGAGGAGCAAGTATGCAGGTTGGCAAACAGAAGGTAGATAAGTGTACCAGACATAGAAGATAGCATTCACAAAGCCTAGTGATGGGTATGAGTCAGAAGACCAAGAAATGAAGTAAGGAAACCAGTTTGTGAGAAGAAAAAAGCCACTGAGACTGGAATATTAGAAGAGACAAGACTGTAGAATTACATCAATTTGACAAGGCTGGAACTATGCTTCACAAAATCACTGTCTTCTATATTTTCAAGTTAGAGTTGACCAAAAGAGAATTTGCATAATATCCGGAAGGTGGATATGAATCAATAGCCACCACCCTCTGATGGTCATTAAGGTCAGAGATGACAAGAGCAGAGAGATGCCTCGAGTCCTAACTTACCTCCACCCTGCCTCCAGCTCTTCTTTATACCTATCCGTTCTGCTATCCAACTATAGCTTCACACCCCTCATGGCTTTACTCCAACAAGGATACGTCTGACACCAAAAGGGCTAGTGAGGGACTTCTCTCATGCTCCAGCTCACCTTTCAGACTCTCACTTACGAGATAATTGCACCACTGTTTAGGTCTTATTCCTAAAATGACTACCTCATCTAACATACACACAATGATCTTACTTTCCTGCTTGACACTGACTGACCCAGATTTGAGAATTCAGCCTGGATCTAATTGAAAATAATTGAACATTAGGATTCTCATGCAAGAAGAGACATTGAAAATGTGGTCTTAAGGAAGATGAATTAAACAGTGGTTTTCATCCTGATTCCATCTTGGATTGTGAGCCAGCAACTGAAAGCAAGAGTAGGACCAGATGAGTGCTGTAGTAATATAAGTGGGAGCTAAGTTGGAATTAAGGAAATGATCATTAAGTCTTCAAAGTCTTTGGCAGTTGTTCCCTCTTTTCAGAGCCTTCATGCCATGCAGTCCTGAGCACACAGTAGAAATCTATTGAAAGTTTACAGTATTTGGAAATGAGTGACATCCATAAAACTGAGTTGTACTTTTCATTTATTAGTATATATTAAAATGAAGGAAACACTTCCTGATTTCCATTGAAATATAAGATCCATAAGGCTGTGGAAGTGGGTGATTTGCCTTTCTACAACTATCTTTTCAGTGCCTAGAACAATGTTCAGCATATATCAATGTCAGAATGTATATATATATAATGTATGTTAATGGATAAGGTAGTGATTGATGTCAGTAGACATCACAAACCTTTATTTAAATAGATAAAATAGAGGGTTCAGTAAGTTGAACTGTTCATTTCCAGAATCAGAGTATACACAGAGTGCTACACAACCACATGTGCTGTGCTTAATTGCTCAGTCGTGTCCGACTCTCTGGGACCCCATGGACTCTAGACCCCCCGGGTTTCTCGGTCCACAGGGATTCTCCAGCCAAGAATACTGGAGTAGGTTGCCATGCTTTCCATGGATCTTTCCAACCCAGGGATTGAACCCAGGTCTCCCACACTGTGGGCAAATTCTTTACCATATGGGCCACCAGGGAAGCACAAGAATACTGGAGTGGGTAGCCTATCCCTTCTCCAGGGCATCTTCCCGACTCAGCAATCCAACCGCCTGAATTGGATGGATTCTTTACCAGTTGAGCTACTAGGGAAGCCCACACAACCTCATTAACATCTCCAAATGTTTAATCTATCAGTTAAACTTAGCTTAGAATTTCAGAGTGCAAAATCTAATAGAAAATGACTAGATGGAAAGTTTATGGTTTTAGTCTAAAATATATATATGTATATGTTTAATATACTCTGTCACAGGACTCTTCACTGTTGTTGCTTTTTTTTTTCCACAGGCAAAAATTGATATTGAGGGTTTTTTCCACCATTCAGGAAAATCATTTTTTGGCTATAAATATTAATAAGTTTAGTAATAAATTACACACTTGAATGGCATTTTATTACTTAAAACTAAAATATTAAAAACCTTATTTTAAATGCACAGAGAAATCATGTAATTTAAATCACCTTAGACTTGGAAATGGACTGCAAACCAATGCTTAGAAAGAAAAGTATAATTCCTAAAATATGTATTTTTGTAATGGGCCAATGTATTCCACGGACGCATCTAAAAAGAAAGTGGATAAGTCCTCCAGTCTGGTATATTTTTCAGCAGATAAGCAAATTCTTTTTATTTTCTTCCCCAGGCCATTCTTTAAAATTAATAACATAAGCACTGAAGTTAGAATTGATAAAGACTAATTTTTCTGACTCAAAGTAAAATTTTCTACTTTCTGAAAATGAGTTTACTAACAATGTTATAAGGCAACACTGTAACCTTCTCAAAAATAAATCCTACACATTGGCCACATGAAACATATATTCAAAAGTGTCTCTAATTCTTCATTCAGAAAATTTGGAATTTAAGCTTGTCATAAATTTATTTCTCAACTATATAACAGATGAATTCCTCAGAATAATTTTATCTGATCATTTTAGGGGTAGAAATCATAATTTTATTCAGGATCAATCATTACATTCTCAATCAATATTTATCAGGACCAGAGCATAGGATACTGTTCATGCCTTAAATAGTTTTGTCTGAAATTCCTTAATTCTAGTTACAAAAATACTAAACATGTAGTTTGCATTGAGATACTTAGTGTAGTATTAAGTTAGCCCACTGTTATATAAGATGAAATGGGTTTTAAATTTAGCTCTTAAATCTTTCTCAGTTCACTAATCAGAGTTATTTTCATGTCACTTCCCCATAAAGAACTTTCAGTGACTCCACATTGCACACAAAATAAAATCTAGTTCCTTTCACTTAATAGGTAGGGATGTCTCTAATCCACCCATTTTATTTTTCAGCCTGATTCTCATTGTTCTTGAACTGACCACTACATACCAGCCACATAACACCTTCTACTGTGTCTGACCATGTCTGAAATCTACTTGCCTAAGGTGTCCGTTCATCACAAAAGGGACAACTGGAAAATGCTCCTTTCCCATTAAAACCTCCTCCCATTCTTGAAGGCTACACCAAATGCTTGCCCTTACAAAATGTTCCCATCCTTCCTTTACTGTCCACTCCCTTCATAGTTGATACCTCTTTGCCATTTTATATTAGAGTTTCTTATATTTACAACCACCTTGGTTTCTAGGCTGTGAGGCTGTGGTGAAGAGGGATATTGTCTTATCCATATTTGTGTTTGTCATAAAAATAGATGTTTCCCATTAAGGCTTGTAAGTTGAATTGAACTGAACTGAATAGAATTAAATCAAATTGAACTGAAACTGGGAGCCAGGGTAGTGGCAGAGATGGGAATATGACATCAGATCAATTCAATCACAAATCAATTAGCAATTACATTTCTGGGCCCAAAGGAGATCTGAGATCTCTATTAGTCAATATTTGGTCTGTCAGTTCAGTCTCTCAGTTGTGTCCGACCCTTAGGAAACCCCATGGACTGCAGCATGCCAGGCTGCCCTGTCCATCACCAACGCACAGAGCTTACTCAAACTCATGTCTATTGAGCTGGTGATGCCATCCAACCATCTCATCCTCTGTCTCCCCCTTCTCCTCCCACCTTCAATCTTTCCCAGCATCAGGATCTTTACCAATGAGTAAGTTCTTCGCATCCGGTGGCCAAAGTATTGGAGTTTCAGCTTCAGCATCAGTACTTCCAATGAATATTCAGAACTGATTTCCTTAGGATTGACTGGTTGGATCTCCTTACAGTCCAAGGAACTCTCAAAAGTCTTCTTGAAGAATGTTGGAGATACATAAAAAGGAAAACACCTTAAAGAATTCTCTCAATAATGCCTCAAATTATCTCATTGGAGGAAGGAAGAAGAGAGCTACATTTTACTGTGCAATTTATACACAGAGTCATTTAATTTTCAAAGCTACCATTTAAAGAAGGTATTTCACTTAACAAAAAAGTGAAGCCCAAAGTCACACAGTGGTTATGGGTGATGAAACAAAAGTGCAAGCTCACATCTGTCAAATCCCAGGGTGTGTGCTCTCACAATCAAATAAATTATTATCCGCCATTTTAAAAATGTCATTAGGTGGAGAATTGACCCATATCCCTAGAAGTAACAAAGTAACATTTTTTGTTTTCAATTTTTCTCTGTGAGCATAAACACTTCTGTTCTAACATTAGATTATTCTGTATAAGTCACATGGTTCAATACTGTTTTACTTGATACACTTAGCACTTTGCATATTATTCTAACACTCACCTATAAGATTTATGCTATTGTATTCCAATTATGTATTAACCATGATAAATACTATAAATTTTGTATTGTTTGACCTTTAGGTAGTTTTATACCTTTTACCATTATATATAACCCTTGGGCCTGGACACTTTTGTGCATCTCTGATTGTTCATTTGGTTTTAAAATTTCAACTTTAATGGAAAGGGAAAAGAAAGGCATGGAGAAATTAAGCTGTACCTGATTTCACACTTCTGAAAAGTGGACTCCAGTCTTCAGTACAAATCATCTAAAACAGGGTTTCTCAGCCTGGATCACTGTTAACATTTTGGACCAGATCATCTTTTGCTGTGGAGGACTTGCCTGTGTACTGTAAGATGCTTAACAGTATTCCTGGCCTTTATTCCTAGATGTCAGTAGTAGCCTCCATCCATGTATTTATGACAATCAAAAATGTCTTTGGATGTCCATCCTGTCCTGGAGGTGGCAGAGTGGGGGAGGAGACCTCTCCCCCATTGAAAATCACTGTATTTATTTTAACTGACTTAGTTCCATTGTAGCCATCAACATTATACACACTTGACTTTGGAAGAGGAAGGAAAAAATCAACATATAAACATACCTCTTTTTCAAAAACTGGTGGAGGTTCATAAGAAAGCAACAAATATTGTGCATTATATAAAACTATCAAAATCCTCAACTTAAAGGAAATGCAGCTAGCATTCCTGAACACCCAAATGATATCCAAAAAAGTACAGGAAATAAGCACCAGCTTTGTGCCCAAGAGGACAAAGCTGAAGGTATAAAAGACAGTCTTTTAATAGCCTGCAATATAAGACACTTCTCAGTAACTCATTGAAAAATGAAGATAAAACCTTGAATAGAGACAGATTGATATGTAAAGAAAAAGAAGGAGTGGAGGTTAATGAATTATTTCTAAATCAATATAATGTAATAAAATTCTCTCTTCTGTGAAAATGAGAAATTTGCATTTATGCCCAGTGAAATATAGATGAACAGTGATTGTGCTTATTACACCTGTCACAGAGAAAAAAATCAGGGCACATTATCTACTAGTTACATTTCTTCAAAACTGATTAACCTTAATACATTTTTCCCTTCACTGATCTTACAGAGTTTACTGAATATAGCATGTCTTGATTAAAATTGCCCACATCTTAATTCAAGTCACCCCTTTCTTTAACTTGTATATCTTAGATCACTTCTTTAAATTAACCATCTAACTAATGGGAATAATGTATTTCCTTAGTCATGGGATATTTAAAAACTCAAACAGAGAGTTTCCAAAATGAAATTTTCAAGAAAACTAAGAAGATTTTAAAACAACATTTTTGCCTGTCTGTATATTTGGGATGGAAATTCTATGAGAATAAGATAGAATTCTTTAAAAATACTCAGGCAAATTTTGCTGATGTTCAAAAGTGCTATGTGTCTGCAGTTTGAGACTATTTCATCATGCTTTCTCTAACTCAAGCATTTTTAAGCTTCCATTATTTGGAAATTTAGGGCGGGTAGGGGAAACACAGTCATTAAATGGATATTTTTGTGATTGCTAACTCAGTATTGGACTGTGTTTTATTATTTGCCTACTTAGTGACTGATTGAATGTCCTTAACAGTTGATCTGATTTTATCATTAAGAAAAGTAAAAACGCCTAATTATCCATTTTTCAGTCCACAGTTTATAAAGAAGTTGAAACCTCTTGTCTTTTCATTAGGGTCAGACCTATTACTATTGTGGCCAAAACCGCACAACAGAAATAGATGGGAATTCTTTTTCATTATGGACTTCCCTTGGCTTGATTCATGGACCTAAATTGATTCATGAACCTAACATTCCAGGTTCCTATGCAGTATTGTTCTTTACAGCATCAGACTTTAAAAACTGGTTGTCTGAGGAAGCCTTACAAATAGCTGTGAAGAGAAGAGAGGCAAAAGGCAAAGGAGAAAAGGAAAGATATACCGAGTTTGAATGTAAAGTTCCAAAGAATAGCAAGGAGAGATAAGAAAGCCTTCCTTGGTGATCAGTGCAAACAAATAGAGGAAAACAATAGAATGGGAAAGACCAGAGATCCCTTCAAGAAAATTAGAGATACCAAGGGAACATTTCATGCAAAGATGGGCACAATGAAGGACAGAAAGAGTATGGACCTTAAATAAGCAGAAGATATTAAGAAGAGGTGGCAAAAATTACAGAAGAACTATACAAAAAAGATCTTCATGACCCAGATAACCACGATGGTATGATCACTCACCTAGAACCAGACATCCTGGAATGTGAAGTCAAGTGGGCCTTAGGAAACATCACTACAAACAAAGCAACTGGATGGAATTCCAGTTGAGCTATTTCAAATCCTAAAAGATGATGCTGTGAAAGTGCTGCACTCAACAGGCCAGCAAATTTGGAAAACTCAGCAGTGACCACAGGACTAGAAAAGGTTAGTTTTCATTCCAATCCCAAAGAAAAGCAATGCCAAAGAATGCTAAAAACTACCTCACAATTGCACTCATCTCACATGCTAGCAAATTAATGCTCAAAATTCTCCAAGCCAGGTTTCACCAGTATGTGAACAGTGAACTTCCAGATACTCAAGCTGGATTCAGAAAAGGCAGAGAAACCACAGTTCAATTTGCCAACATATGTTGGATCATTGAAAAAGCAGGACAGTTCGAGAAAAACATCTACTTCTGCTTTACTGACTACACCAAAGCCTTTGACTGTGTGGATCACAACAAACTGTGGACAATTCTTCAAGAGATGGGAATATCAGACCACCTGACCTTTCTCCTGAGAAATCTGTATGCAGGTCAAGAAGCAACAGTTAGAACCGGACATGGAAAAACAGACTGGTTCCAAATCGGGAAAGGAGTACATTAAGGCTATATATTGTCACCCTGTTTATTTAACTTATATGCAGAGTACATCATGCAAAATGCCAGTTGAATGAAGCACAAGCTGGAATCAAGATTGCTGGGAGAAATATCAATAACCTCGGAATGCAGATGACAGCACACTTATGGCAGAAAGCAAAGAAGAATCAGAGTCTCTTGATGAAAGTGAAAGAGGAGAGTGAAAAAGTTGGCTTAAAACTCAACATTTAGAAAACTAAGATCATGGCATCTGGTCCCATCACTTCACGGCAAATAGATGGGGAGACAATGGAAACAGAGAGAGGCTTTATTTTGGGGGGCTCCTAATGGTGACTGCAGTCACGAGAAGAAACTTGCTCCTTGGAAGGAAAGCTATGACCAACCTAGAAAGCATATTAAAAAGCAGAGACATTACTTTGCCAACATAGGTCCATCTAGTCAAGGCTATGATTTTTCCAGGAATCTTGTATGGATGTGAGAGTTGGACTATAAAGAAAGCTGAGCGCTGAAGAATTGATGCTTATGAACTGTGTTGGAGAAGCCTCTTGAGAGTCCCCTGGACTGCAAGGAGATCTAACCAGTCAATCCTAAAGGAAATAAGTCCTGATTATTCATTGAAGGATTGATGCTGAAACTTAAATTCCAATACTTTGGCCACCTGATGTGAAGAACTGACTCATTTGAAAAGACCCTGATGCTCGGAAAGATTGAAGGCAGCAGGAGAAGGGGATGACAGAGGATGAGATGGTTGAATAGCATCACTAACTCGATGGACATGAGTTTGAGCAAGCTCCGTGTGTTGATGATGGACAGGGAAGCCTGGCATGCTGCAATCCGTGGGGTCGCAAATAGTCGGATACAACTGAGTGACTAAAATGAACTGAACTCCCTGTGACTCAGCAGTAAAGAATCCACCTGCCAATACAGCAGACAGGAGTTCTAAACCCTGGGTCGGGAAGATCCCCTGGAGAAGAAAATGGCAACCGATTCCAGTTTTCTTCCCCCCTCCCCCCCCCCCATTTATTTTTATTAGCTGGACGCTAATTACTTTACAGTATTGTAGTGGTTTTTGCCATACATTGACATGAATCAGCCATGGATTTACATGTGTTCCCCATCCCGATCCCCCCTCCCACCTCCCTCCCCATCCCATCCCTCTCGGTCTTCCCAGTGCACCAGCCCTGAGCACTTGTCTCATGCATCCAACCTGGGCTGGTGATCTATTTCACCCTTGATAGTATACTTGTTTCAATGCTGTTCTCTCAGAACATCCCACCCTCGCCTTCTCCCATACAGTCTAAAAGTCTGTTCCGTACATCAGTGTCTCTATTTCTGTTTTGCATATAGGGTTATTGTTACTATCTTTTTAAATTCCATATATATGTGTTAGTATACTGTATTGCTGTTTATCTTTCTGGGTTACTTCACTCTGTATAATGGGCTCCAGTTTCATCCATCTCATTAGAACTGATTCAAATGAATTCTTTTTAATGGCTGAGTAATATTCCATAGTGTATATGTACCACAGCTTCCTTATCCATTCGTCTGCTGATGGGCATCTAGGTTGCTTCCGTGTCCTGGCTATTATAAACAGTGCTGCGATAAATATTGGGGTACACCTGTCTCTTTCAGATCTGGTTTCCTCAGTGTGTATGCCCAGGAGTGGGATTGCTGGGTCATATGGCAGTTCTATTTCCAGCTTTTTAAGGACTCTCCACACTGTTCTCCATAGTGGCTGTACTAGTTTGCATTCCCACCAACAGTGTAAGAGGGTTCCCTTTTCCCCACACCCTCTCCAGCATTTATTGCTTGTAGACTTTTGAATAGCAGCCATCCTGACTGGCGTGTAATGGTACCTCATTGAGGTTTTGTTTTTTTTGTTTTTTGTTTTCCAGTGGGTTTTGTCATACATTGATATGAATCAGCCATGGATTTACATGTATTCCCAATCCCGATCCCCCCTCCCACCTCCCTCTCCACCCGATTCCTCTGGGTCTTCCCAGTGCACCAGGCTGGAGCACTTGTCTCGTGCATCCCACCTGGGCTGGTGATCTGTTTCACCATAGATAGTATACATGCTGTTCTTTTGAAATATCCCACCCTCACATTCTCCCACAAAGTTCAAAAGTCTGTTCTGTATTTCTGTGTCTCTTTTTCTGTTCTGCATATAGGGTTATCGTTATCACCTTTCTAAATTCCATATACATGTGTCAGTATGCTGTAATGTTCTTTATCTTTCTGGCTTACTTCACTCTGTATAAGGGGCTCCAGTTTCATCCATCTCATTAGGACTGGTTCAAATGAATTCTTTTTAATGGCTGAGTAATATTCCATGGTGTATATGTACCACAGCTTCCTTATCCATTCATCTGCTGATGGGCATCTAGGTTGCTTCCATGTCCTGGCTATTATAAACAGTGCTGCGATGAACCTTGGGGTGCACGTGTCTCTTTCAGATCTGGTTTCCTCAGTGTGTATGCCCAGAAGTGGGATTGCTGGGTCATATGGCAGTTCTATTTCCAGTTTTTTAAGAAATCTCCACACTGTTTTCCATAGCGGCTGTACTAGTTTGCATTCCCACAAACAGTGTAAGAGGGTTCCCTTTTCTCCACACCCTCTCCAGCATTTATTGCTTGTAGACTTTTGAATAGCAGCCATCCTGACTGGCGTGTAATGGTACCTCATTGAGGTTTTGATTTGCATTTCTCTGATAATGAGTGATGTTGAGCATCTTTTCAAGTGTTTGTTAGCCATCTGTATGTCTTCTTTGGAGAAATGACTGTTTAGATCTTTGGCCCATTTTTTGATTGGGTCATTTATTTTTCTGGAATTGAGCTGTAGGAGTTGCTTGTATATTTTTGAGATTAATCCATTTCTGTTGCTTCATTTGCTATTATTTTCTCCCATTCTGAAGGCTGTCTTTTCACCTTGCTTATAGTTTCCTTTGTTGTGCAAAAGCTTTTAAGTTTCATTAGGTCCCATTTGTTTATTTTTGCCTTTATTTCCAATATTCTTGGAGGTGGGTCATAGAGGATCTTGTTGTGATTTATGTCAGAGAGTGTTTTGTCTATGTTCTCCTCTAGGAGTTTTATAGTTTCTGGTCTTACATTTAGATCTTTAATCCATTTTGAGTTTATTTTTGTGTATGGTGTTAGAAGGTGTTCTAGTTTCATTCTTTTACAAGTGGTTGACCAGTTTTCCCAGCACCACTTGTTAAAGAGGTTGTCTTTTTTCCATTGTATATTCTTGCCTCCTTTGTCGAAGATAAGGTGTCCATAGGTACATGGATTTATCTCTGGGCTTTCTATTCTGTTCCATTGATCTATATTTCTGTCTTTGTGCCAGTACCATACTGTCTTGATGACTGTGGCTTTGTAGTAGAGCCTGAAGCGAGGCAGGTTGATTACTCCAGTTCATTCTTCTTTCTCAAGATTGCTTTAGTTATTCGAGGCTTTTTGTATTTCCATATAAATTGTGAAATTATTTGCTCTAGTTCTGTGAAAAATACCGTTGGTAGCTTGATAGGGATTGCATTGAATATATAGATTGCTTTGGGTAGTATACTCATTTTCACAATATTGATTCTTCCAACCCATGAACACGGTATATTTCTCCATCTGTTTGTGTCCTCTCTGATTTCTTTCATCAGTGTTTTATAGTTTTCTATGTATAGGTCTTTTGTTTCTTTAGGTAGATATACTCCTAAGTATTTTATTCTTTTTGTTGCACAGTTTTCTTTCCTAATAAATCCCATGGACAGAGGTGCCTTGAGGGCTGCAGTCCATGCAGTCGCAAGAGTTGGACATGATTTGTTGCCTAAACAAAAGCTTTTTCATTACAAATCTACAAGGTTGTATGAAGAGCAGAAACATGGGACTCAAGGAGGTATCCAGTGCCACATGAGGAGACCGGGGAAACTCTTAGTAAGACTAATTCACTAGAACAGTGAGTTCTAAACACATCATTTCTTTGCCAATGAACATTTCTTGATTATTAAAAGTTAAACACATGTCTCAATTAAATTTTTTTGAGAAGTGCTCCATCAGAAATATTCTTTGCAGCTTCATAATAGTCTTGAGCTATAAAACCAGCTATACTTATGCTTTTAATTAATAATCTCTTGGGCTTGTGCTGTAAAAATCAGGGTAAATTGATTTCTTGTCTATGTACACACAAAGTGAAATCGAAAAATAAAGCTGTCTCCCTGTCATCATCAGGGATAACGGTGAATTCACTATTTGACTCATATCCCCTCTATAGTATCTTGAACTGCACAAATAATCATGAGACTTTCACCTCATGCTCACACTCAACCCCAACTCTCTTCCCTGGGTTAGATTACTTTCTGCTTGGCTCTCTGAAGGGAAAGTACGTGGTCTACGATTCAGAGAAAGAAAAAATCAGGCTATTGAAGCAGGGCTGAAATTGCATATATTCTGCTTGGATGAACAAATAATAAATTGCTCTCGTTAGGTCTGTCTAATGTAATATGACTAGTTAAACATAATACACATACAAACTTTTTCAGAATTAAATTACTTTTGCCAAGTTTCTTTCAATACATAATAAAAAGAATGCTCACTAAGTTAACACACACATATATGCATGCATATTCAACTAACAGGACTATGTTGTTGTTCAATCACTAAGCCATATCCAAATCTTTTCAACCCCATGGACTGCAACCGCCAGGCTTCCCTGTCCTCCACTATCTTCTGGAGTTTGCTCAAACTCATGTCCATTGAATCGGTGATGCCATCCAACCATCTTGTCCTCTGTTGTCCCCTTCTCCTCCTGCTTTTATTCTTTCCCAGCATCAGAGTCTTTTTCCAATGAATTGGCTCTTCGCATGAGGTGGCCAAAGTATTGGAGCTTCAGCTTCAGTACCAGTCCTTCCAATGAATATTCAAGGTTGAAAGTGTGCCAAATATTCCCATCTTTAATGCACACTGAAGTAGTTAGACTTGAGTTTGTATAATATTTTTAGAATTTTCTTTAATTAATTAGAGTGCATGTTCTAATGTGATAAATGCATATGTCGGTTATAAGAGAAATTATACAAGGAATAAGTAAAAATAAGCACAAATCTAGTTGTTTTTAGAACCTGCTGAGATTCAGTTCCTCAATAAAAAATCCAAGAAAAGTGTGAGACAGAATAAATGTCCTGTTTTCTTTCTTGTGCTTGGAAATTAAGTTGAATAGGTGACTTAATCATCTTCTTGTACTTTTTTGCAATTCTGGGGCAATTGCCAATGACACGTTTTTCTCAACTATTCTACGGCATCAATTCAAACCTTGTTTACACAAAAATATCCAGGAAAAAAAATATTTAGCTGAAATATAGTCTCTCTCTCTCTCTCTCTCTCTCTCTCTCTCTCTCTCTCTCTCTGGCCAGTCCTGCTCATTTAGAGATATTAAGACTTTTTTCCTATGGCAATTAATACAAAATTGCCCACATCCATCATTTTTAATGCAAGCAATATTCAAACCCATCAGGGAAATATATGAAAGACAAATACCCAGACTGCTTAAGGTGGTCTCAAGGTCAAGCGCAATGATTCATCAGAAACATTTACAAGCATTGCAAATTGCTTATAATTTGCTAGTAAACTTTTAGAACACTCTACTGTAAATAAGTTTCATCTCTGGATTTTGAAATGGTCAATACAAGTTTTGACAAAGAGACAGGCTTAGACTAGGTTAAATGAAAGAGAACATATTTGTTGCCAAGGAAGATGGGAGGTAGACAGACTCCCCAGTGCCCTTTTCCACTAGAGGCACTGAGACAAGACTACTTAGCATTAAGCTTGCACTTACTTTTGTTTATGGAAGACATGAACAATGTGAGGTTTGTAAAATATGTCACCTCTGAATTTTTTTAACAGGGGATTGATTTATCAGTCAGATGAATCTAGAAGGCAAATTGCAGGACCTTAGCCAATTTCTAAATTGGACATCCATTCAATTTTATAACAGATTTTGAAGAGGTCAATATGTTGCTTACATGAAATGATGGTCCCTGAGCACAGAAACCTTGAGTAAAAACTAAGATGAAATGTGAAACCAGGACAAAATATCATCCTTCTATGAGAAAGTAGTGAAAAGCGCTGACATAGTGGTATAGACACTGGAGGAAAAATAAGTGTTCCTTTGGGGGAAGCTCAAACAAAGAGGAAAGCTTTGTGGATAAAACCTCCAGGGAAGTCGATTAAAAGGAAAGAGCAAGTATTAACGCTGTCATACAATTTTAAAATAGCACCAGATGAAAAAGAACCATCGGTTGCTTTCATGCTTATTTTTTTCCATGAAGAAAAGTTGTATCAGCTCTGGTGGGGCAGATCAGATGATTTTAGAAACCACATCCTCATTACTCAGAACCAGATTCCACCTTTCAGTATTTCAGTATTATTGGTTCTGTCCCCAATTTCTTCCTTTGAAACCACTGCATGTGTTCTCAGTGGTCCAGTGACCACTGCTGATGCTAATCATGGCCCTCATTTTCATAACCATAGTGATGTTGAACACAAAGTAGGTCAGGCAAGAGGGGGAAAAGTTACAACTGGGGAGTGGGTCAGTGTGTGCTAGAAATATTCAACACACACATTGCCCTTTAAAAATGGCTACTAAAGAAGAGTTAAAAATAATTGCTTCACCTTTTCTGAGTTTTTCATTATACATGTTCACTATTGGTGGACACTGAGCCCATTTTCTATACCAATTCACATGTCTAGAATTTAACACTTCATGCTTTTCTTTTTGCTTCTGCATCCACTCTGCTCCGTGCTAGAATAACTGGGGCAACATCACCCAGGGAAACAAGGATATTTCCCCCTCTCTCTCCTGTGCCTTTCGAACAAAGTATACTCTCCAATTCCTCTGTTTTTATTCATAAGGGAAGCCAAATGAATCACAATCCTTCTGTAGCTTCTTCACTTTGAACTCAGAGGGTAACTTGTTAATTGAGGGTGCAATAAAGAGGGTTTCCTTTGTCTAATCTAGTTTCACCAATGTATTGGTTATCTGTTGCCACATAACAAATAACCCCCTTGAAAAGATCATCATTTGTAATTTTTTATAGTTTCTCTGAGTCAGAAAGTCTAACGGGGCACAGTGAAGTCAGCTCATCCCTGCTCCATGGTGTCTGAGAGTGCAGCTGGATCTTGAAGAATGTGGCTCCAATCAGATAACCACTTGTTCACTTGTGCGTCTTGCAGCTGATACAGGTGGAGACTTGGGCTGGGCTGTTGACAGGAGTATCTACCCCTGGCTCCCACGTGACCTGGGCTTTCCTGTAACATGACGGATGACTTCCAAAGGCATGTGTTCTGTGATAGAAAGAAAAACAAAGAGAGAGAGAGACTGAGAGAATCAGAAAGAGAGATGGAGAAGGAATGAGGCTATATCTTTTTATTTCTGACGCTCAGAAGACACACAGGATCACTTCCACTGTCCTCTATTGCACAGGACAGTCACAAGGGAAGGAACACAAACCCATCATCCAGGTGAGAGGAGTGTCAGCCACATTAGAAGAAGAGCATATGGTATGAGATAGTATTAGAAGGACTATCACCACCAGTAGTAGAATGATATTGTGTGTCTGATTTCAGTTGACTTCTGGTGTGTGCTCAGTCGGTCAGTCACATCTGACTCTTTGTGACCTCATGCACAGTAGCCCACCAGGCTCTCCTGTCCATGGGATTTCCCAGGCAAGAATACTGGAGTAGGTTGCCATTTCCTTCTCCAGACTTCTGGAGGAAGGATGAATTATTAAGTTCTCAATGCACAACTATTTCCAGCAATTATTTTGGTTTCACAGTCATGAATTTTTTTTACAAGGCAGCATGCTAGGAAGTGTTACAAGAGTATTTGTTCATACTAAGATACAGAATCTGCCTTCATAGACCTAATAATTTTAATGGCTTACATTTCCACAGTGCTTTATGTTTTCAAAGCTTATATCAGCTATTTTACTTTATCCCTTAAAGATTTTTATGATTAGTTGTATCTACTTTGCATATGAGTAAACTGAAATTCAGAAGTGTTCAGGGACTTACCCATGGTCATACAAGTAACGTATGATGGAAACAAGACTCACGTTACAGAGAAAGCTTCCTATTATTTCTTTGTTGTGTAGTGAAGGCTTTTCTATTTTTATTCCTTCCTACTAGACTTTTAAAAATGTAATTTTGTAGCATAAAAATATTAGTTCAAATAAAACTATTATAATATTGTGTTCAGCACTTCTTAATATACCCCCCCCCCCCAGTTCCCACATTAAAAAAAAAAAAAAAACTAACTAGGATGGTGAATGGTAGAAACTGACAGACAGAAATGGCCAATAAGGAAAGCCAGTTCAGATAGCTCCTTGGGGATCTGTCTCCTCTGGGTTGTTAGAGGTTATGTATCAGTCAAAAGTAATGGATATTTCCCTTCCCTTAGTGCTTTGTAGACACACCCCAATAGATATTTTACTGATGTAGATTTTAAGAATGCTTGAAGCATGTAAGCCAAAAAAAAAAAAAAAAAAAAAAGAACAACTCAACACAACAATATAAATGAAAAGACAATGGTGAGTCCTTAATGAAAAGGAATAAAACTACCATGTGACCCAGCAACCCCAATACTGTGCTTATACCCTGAGAATACTCATAATTCAAAAAGACGCATGAACCCCAAAGTTCATTGCAACACTATTTACAATATCCAGGACATGGAAGTAACCTAAATGTCCATGGACAGATGAATGGATAAAAAAGCTGTGGTACATATACACAATGGAATATTACTCAGCCATAAAAAGAAACAAATTTGAGTCCATTGTAATGAGGTAGATGAATCTAGAGCCTGTGAGACAGAGTAAAGTCAGTCAGAAAGAGAAAAACAAATATATTAATGCGTATATATGGAATCTAGAAAAATGGTACTAATGAACCTATTTACAGGGAAGAATTGAAGATGCAGACATGGAGAATGGCCTGGCGGACACAGCTGGGGAAGGAGAGGGTGGGACAGATGGAGAAAATAGCATTGACACTGTGTGCATGCTCAGTCACTCAGTCAGGTCTGACTCTTTGCAACCCCATGGACTGAAGCCCGCCAGGCCCCCCTGTCCATGGGATATTCCTAGCAAGAGTACTGGAGTGGTTTGCCATTTCCTACTCCAGGGGATCTTCTCAACACAGGGGTTGAACCTACATCTTCCGCATCTCCTGCATTTCAGCAGACTCTTTACTGCTGAGCCACAAAGGAAGCCCGTATATACACTATTAAATGTAAAATAGATAGCTAGTGGGAAGCTGCTGCATAGCACAGGGAGCCCAGCCTGGTACTCTGGTACTCTGTGATAACCTACAGTGGTAGGATGGGGGGGGGGGGGGTGCGAGGCTCTGGAGGGTGGCGTTTTATATATACTTATGACTGATTAGCACTGATACACGCAGAGACCAACACAGCATTACAAAGCTATGTTCCTCCAATTAAAAAAAATAAATAAATGAAAAGGCACCTAATCTTTGTCTGGAGTTTATATTCATTTTCTAGGATTGTCGCAACAGAGCACCACAAACTGGGTGGCTTACACAATAGCACTTTCTTGTCTCACAACTCCAGAGGCTAGATATCCAAGATCAAAGTGTTGGCAAGTTTGGTTCCTCCTGCAGTCTCTCTTCCTGGCTTATGGACGGTCACCTTCTCACTACGTCTTCACTTTGTCTTCCCTCTGTTCGTGTCTCTTTCTCTTCACATGGTGTTCCTTTTGTAAGGATACCAGTCATGTTGCATGAAAGCCCATCCTAATGACATCATTTTAACTAATTCCATCTGTAAGGACCCCATTGCCAAATAAAGTTACACTTTTAAGCATTAGGTTAGGACTTCAATATATTAATGTGGTGGTGGTGGTTTAGTTGCTAAGTCATGTCAGACTCTTGTGACCCCATGGACTATAGCCCACCAGGCTCCTCTGTCCATAAAACTCTCCAGGCAAGGATACTGGAGTGAGTTGCCATTTCCTTCTCCAGAGGATCTTCCCGACCCAGTGATGGAACCTGGGTCTCCCTCACTGCAGGTGGATTCTTTTCCAACTGAACCACCAGGGAAGCCTTTATATTGATGTCTGAGTTGCACAATCAACTCATAACAAAATTCTATCAACTCTACTTCAAAAAAACAAATAGAAAAGTCTTACTAATAACATTGAAGACACAACATTGAATAGTCATTCAGCTTTATACTGATCAGGGTGAAGTCATGTTTCACCAAAGAGATCAGAGGAGCTGGCAAGAAAAGGCCAACATGGGGCCATGATAATCCATCCATGAATGTGGGTGGGTTGAGTTATTATAAATGCAAATAGTATCTGCATTTTCATACCTGGCAGGAGCCAACACAGAAGCAGTTTTCTATTACTTTTTAGTTCATCTATCACCACCATCCATTTATTTAAGTTGCCTCTATAACACCCTTTATGTCTAGGTCTTTCTGAATGATTCCAATATATGAAAGGACAGGGTCTATTCAGAAACTAGTTTCATAATGGCCTTGCTGCCAAATATGCAAGCAGAACCCAGGGATTTATGAATAAATAAAGGCAAACTTTCAGATACCTTGCCAAATGAATTCTAAAAAAATTATTCTGAAGGCACTGAGAGAAAGGGAAATAAATTTTGATTCAAGACTGATGCCAAGACTGTGGACTTCATTACAATTCAGATTTGACTTTTAAAATGTTACAGGAAGGTAACTTTAAAATTGATCTGGAAGGTATCTGTTTTAAGTACACTTATCATTTCATTGTTTAAGTCTCTTCTTATTAAAAATATAGGGGGGAAATAAACATCCTACTACATTATACTTTTAGTTTTTGCAAAAGGCATTGAAGTGGAGAAGTAAGTACCTAGATACATTAAATTTTAATGGCAGCTTGGTAAATTTCATTTTAAAATGTTTCATTATGAAAAATTTAAAACATGTGAAAAAAAGACTAAGATAATGAGTTACCATATATACTTATCACATGGTTCAATAATTATCAACAATTTACCACATTCACTTTGTCTGCGGTCTCTCTCTTTTCCCTTCCTTCCTCCTCTTTCTCCTTCTCTCTCTCTGAATTATTAAATAGAGCCCCAGCCATTATTTTACACTGACATATTTTCAAGCAAACCCCTAAAAACTGTAAATATTTTTACAAGGCTCATTGCTGTTATTAAACCTAAGAGAATTACCATAATACCTTATGGTACCCATTACCCATGGGTAATGGTACCCATTCAAACTTCCTGCATTATCTCCAAATGTGTTTGTAGCTGTTTTGTTTGAATCAGGGTCTGAATAAGGTCCCCACATCATAATCACCTGTTGCTTTAAGAGGCTAAATTTGTGATGATTTGATATACAGAAATGGAAAATTAATACATTCTAGCATATTTTATATTATCTTTGCATATATTCACATATGAGAATAATGATGACAGCAAGTTTAGGGTCAAAAGGTAATTAAAATTGTGACTAATAATATTAGAAAAAACTACTTGAGACATAAAAGATGTGGGTTCAATCCCTGATTGGAGAAGATCCCCTGAAGGAAGGCATGACAACCCACTCTGGTATTCTTGTCTGGGAAACCAATGGACAGAGGAGCCTGGTGGGCTACAGTCCATGAGACCACAAAGAGTCAAATACGACTGAAGTGACAACATGCGTGCACTTGAAAAAGGAAGAAAAGTGAAATGGTGTACTTCTTCTTTACAAACAAAGTCCTGATTTTATTCACATATATCTTCCATGTCCTTCAGGGAAGGAAGAGGCAGCTTCAGAGAATGGATTCAACTTGATTTGAGCCAACTTGATGAGGCCAATGGTGGTCTCATTGCCTTGGCAGTAATTGGTTTGTGTGTAAACACAGGGGTGACATTCTAAATGGTGAAACTTAAAAAGAAGTTACTGTAAAAAGTTCTCTTCACTGTGAAAAATTCACACACATCAGGAAATATCCCTTCATGTTCCTCTAGATTACCTGAGTGTGGGATTGCAATTGACTTTGCTGCTGTTCAGTCATGTCTGATTCTTTGTGACCCCTTGAATTGCAGCACACCAGGCTTCTCTGTCCTTTACTATCTCCCAGAGTTTGCTCAAACTCATGTCTGTTGAGTTGGTGATGCCATCCAACCATCTCGTCCTCTGTCACCCTCTTCTCCTCTTGCCCTCAGTCTTTCCCAGAATCAGGATCTTTTCTAGTGTGTCTTCTCTTTGCATCAGGTAGCCAAACTATTGGAGCTTCAACTTCAGCATTAGTTCTTCCAATGAATACACAAGGTTGATTTCCTTTGGGATTGATTGGTTTGATTTCATTGCAGAGAACGTTGCAGAGAACCCCATGAACAATATGAAAAGGCAATTGACTAGCTATCCTCCATTAATGAAGAGAGGCGGCATAAGAAAAAATCCAAAATGCTGAACATTGGGACTTTCCTGATGGTCCAGGGGTTAAGATTCAGTGCTTTCAGTGCAGGTGGCATGGGTTCTATCCCTGGTTGGGATGAACGGTGCAGCCAAACAAACAGGAAAACAAGAAAGCAAATGCTGAACATGGCAGAAGAGAAAGAAACTAGGAAGCTGTGACTTTGATGATGACATTGACCCTTTAGTTAAGAAAACGTGAAGTTACTCTACCATAAGACCTGTTTATGTTTGAGTTAATAAATAATAAATTGAGCCATGTAGCCATGTTTTTGTCATTTGCTGCCAAATTACACAGTGCATTGTGTGTAGAAAGAACACATATTTAACTAGTCTTATTATCAAGAGGTCTAGGGCTTCCCTGAAGGCTCAATAGTAAAGATTTTGCCTGTCAATGCAGGAGACACAAGTTCTATGCCTGATCGAGAAAGATCCCACACGCTGTGGAGCAACAAGCCCTTGCATCACAACTATTGAGTTTGTACTCTAGATCCCAGAATCTGCAACTATTGAGCCCATGTGCCACATCTACTGAACCCCAGGTGCCTGAAAGTCCATGCTCCACAATAAGAAAAGCCACTGCAATGAGAGGCCTGCACACCGCAACTAGAGAGTAGAACCCACTCACCAAAACTAGAGAAAAACTCAAGCAGCAACGAAGACCCACACAGTCAAAAATAAATAAATAAAATTATGTATAAAAAAAGAAGTCTAAAGAAATTGCCCAAACCCTCCTCTCCAAACACATTTTAGACTCATCCTGAACAGTGTTTTACTAGAGTGAAGGTACTCTACATTTAACCATAATGTAGGCAAGGCATTCTGCTTGGCCCTCTCACATATATTTTCTCACTTATTCCTAACAATAGCTTTTCAGTGTAGTCATAGCTAAGCTTGTTGCATCTCTTGGAGTCTATGGTTCATCACAAAAAGACTGCATGTCCTCAAACTCTTCTCTAAAGAGGCCTTCCTTCTTAAGCAATCTGATTCTCCCCTGTAGACATTCTCCCCTTCAACGTCCCCAAGTGGTGTCTTTGTCACTCAGTCGTGTCCAACTCTGCAGAACCATGGACTGCAGCCCCCAACACTCTTCTGTCCAGGGAATTCTCCAGACAAGAATGTTGGAATGGATAAGCTATTCCCTTCTCCAGGGGAACCTCCTGATCCAGGAATCGAACCTGGGTGTCCTGCATTGAGGGCAGATTCTTTACTGTCTGAGCCACCAGGACATGAAGTAGTTGTCCAGCCTGACCTCACTGATGCTCCCAGACCATACTCCCTGATCAGAGCCCAACAAGAGTGTATCACCGAATACTTATTATTCCTGTGACCAACCAACACGCAGGTTCCTACTCATTTCTTCTCACTTTCATGGCCCACTGATACTCTTGTCATAATTTTTGACCATTTCAATAAGCATATAGAAATCCTTCTGATATTTTGGCTCTCAGTCTTTGGCCTCTTCTGCAATTTGACCTCTACCTTATCTCAGGGACTTTATCTGCAGCCTCAACTCCAGGAACTCCATCTCTTTCCAGCTCACATGCCAATGGCTTTTCTATCCCACTGGGACTTTGAACCCACTGATCCCATCACTACTCAGTGTCTCCCTCCTCCATGATCTCCTTTGTTCCCTCTGTTCCTGGATTAAATTCCACAGTCAATCATTTCACTCACTCCTCTGCACAGACACCCAATCTCCTTGCCCGTCACAGTCTCTGTTGGACTTGTTTGACAAAACCACCAACCTAGATATAATAACATATGCCCTTTGAAGCTACATAACAACAGAACGTAAAAGGAAGATAAAACCACCCTTCTTCGTACCATTTTGAATTAATAGCCATAACACCCAATCATGTTCTTAATAATATCCAGGAACCAAACTGTAATTCCTTGGCCCATTTATTCTTTTAATGTGGTAATTGACTCCTTCACACTTTTTTCTTGATCCTCAAACCTCCGGCATTTCCTCTCCCATCCTTGTGTAAAATGAATGACTTTTCTTCCTATTGTCTAAAAGAATTCTAGTAATAAGTAATTTAGTTTCAAGAGAAAGAGAATTAGACAGTTTCCCCATTAAAAATAAATCATGGGGCTTCCCTGGTGGCTCAGTGGTAAAGAATCCACCTGCCAACGCAGGAGACACAGGTTTGATCCCTGAGCCGGGAAGAGTCCACACGCCCTAGAGCAACTAAGGCCATGCGCCACAGCTGCTGAGCCTGTGCTCTGAGCCCAGGAGTTGCAACTGTTGAGCCCACATGCAGCAACTACTGAAACCCGGGCACCTAGAGTGGTGTTCTGCAAAAACAGAAGCCACTGCAATGAGAAGCCCACACATCGCAACTAGAGAATAGCCCCTGCTCCCACAACTGGAGAAATGTCTGAGCAGCAGTCAAGACCCAGCACAGCAGGAAATAAAATAAACAAAAATTTAAAAAATAACTAAATCATGAAACCTAGAAAAAATACAAAAGAAGGTTTTCTGAAAGAAAGATAGAACTAATAGGACAATAAAATATTGTGGTATATGACCCAGGAGAAGAAGAAAACACCGAGTCATCATTTATCCCAAGAACACTTGCCATTCAGGATGAGTCATGTGAGGGGCTGAGAAACTCAAAGCTCACTCAATATTCTTTCTGGTCTATAGGGACAAATGTAAGGAGATAGGTCTAACAAAGAAGGATTTATCCTGGAAAAACCACACATACTTTGGTCTTGGAAAATAAAAACGAGCTATACCATAAGAATAAAACCAACTCTGAAATAGATAAAGTTTAAATTATTTCAATCCCTGAAATTGGATTAGACGATTCAGATTGCTAACATTCTAGGATATCTACCAGAAGCAAGAATACATCCTCCCTAAATGAAAAAATTATCCTCACTAATTTTTTAGAAATAGTTTTACCTACGAAATTCAGCATTTAATCAAAAAAGTGTTCATGAAATAGACACTATCACAAATAAATAGACGCTATCACAAATAAAAAAGAAAGGTAAGAATCATAAGAGAAAATTGATACAGAGATAAGATTAAAAATTTCAAAAGAATACGGAAAGCTATAAAACTAGATAATTGTAGACCTAAAAAAATGTGAGAATCAAAATTAAGAATCTAAAAGATAACTTTAGCAGAAGATTCAACAGACCTCAAAAGAATAGTATTGAACTGGAAGTCAGGAAGAAGAAAATATTTAAACAGAACAAGTACAAAATATATGCATGAAAATACAGAAGAGAAAAAAGGAAAGACGCTGTCTAATATCATGTAATTAAAATCTCACAAGGAAAGCAAAATGGAGCAGAAGTAATGTTTGGGAAAAAAAATGGTTGAAATTTTTCCAAAATGTATGAAAATTATGAACAGACTCAAGAAGCACTGTGAGCCACAAGCAGTATAACTTTTTGTAAAAAAAAAGTACATCGTTTTAAAAGGTTGAAAACCAAAATAAATTAAAATAAAATCTTACAACTGCAGCAGGGGCAAAAAGAGATTAATCTGACAGGATCAGAATAGACTGCAGGAGATTTTTGAACAGAAACAACAGAAGACACAGAGCTTATAGCTTCAAAGTACAGAGAAAATAGCAGTCGACACAGAACGCAACCCCCAAAGAACACATTCTTCAAAAGTGGAGGAACAACAAAGATATTTTCTGACAAAGGAAAACTGAAAAAATTTTGCGCCAGCAGACTTGCAGTAAAGGAAACCCTAAATAGTGTTTTTCAGACAGAAGGGAAATGAAACCAGATGGAAGCTCAGAAATCCATGAAGGAATGACAAGCAATAAAAATGATAAACACATGGAAAGATTTGAATGGATATTGCTTCAAAGACATAATAAAAGTATAGTGATATTTAACAAATATATGTATGCTAAGAAAATATGGGTGTGTGTGCAAAATTAATCAAACAATATGCTATTGATGAAAAAAGGAAATACATAGACTAGTAAAATGGAATTCAGATCAAGAAGCTAACACAATCATATAAAGATATTCATTTTAAGGCTAATGTGGCACTTCAGAGATGTGGACAAGGAATGGTCTTTTTAGTAAGTGGTGTGAGAAAATTAGGTTTTTGAAATGAAAGCAAAATTAATTTTGACCTGATCTTACACCATACTTAATTCCAGGTCAATCATGAATCTAAATATGAGAAACCATCAATACAACTTTTAAAAATAATACCTTTTAAATCAGGTATATAAGAAGTGTTTTCTTTTTCAGTTAAGTTCAGTCGCTCAGTAGTGTCCGACTCTTTGCAACCCCATGGACTGCAGCACGCCAGGCCTCCCTGTCTATCACCAACTCTTGGAGTTTACTCAAACTCATGTCCATTGAGTCGGTGATGCCATCCAACCATCTCATCCTCTGTCATCCCCTTCTCCTCCTGCCCTCAATCTTTCCCAGCATCAGGGTCTTTTCCAATGAGTCAGCTCTTTGCATCAGGTGACCAAAGTACTGGAGTTTCAGCTTCAACACCAGTCCTTCCAGCAAGCACCCAGGACTGATCTCCTTTAGGATAGACTGGTTGGATCTCCTTGCAGTCCAACGGACTCTCAAGAGTCTTCTCCAACACCACAGTTCAAAAGCATCAATTCTTCGGTGCTCAGCTTTCTTTACAGTTCAACTCTCACATCCATACATGACCACTGGAAAAACCATAGCCTTGACTAGACAGACCTTTGTTGGCAAAGTAATGTCTCTGCTTTTTAATATGTTGTCTAGGTTCGTCATAACTTTTCTTCCAAGGAGTAAGCATCATTTTATTTCATAGCTGCAGTCACCATCTGCAGTGATTTTGGAGCCCAGAAAAATAAAGTCTGACACTGTCTCCACTGTTTCCTCATCTAGTTCCCATGAAGTGATGGGACCAGATGCCATGATCTTAGTTTTCTGAATGTTGAGCTTTAAGCCAACTTTTTCACTCTCCTCTTTCACTTTCATCAAGAGGCTCTTTAGTTCTTCTTCGCTTTCTGCCATGAGGGTGGTGTCATCTGAATATCTGAGGTTATTGATATTTCTCCCAGAAATCTTGATTCCAGCTTGTGCTTCATCCAGCCCAGTGTTTCTCATGATGTACTCTGCATATAAGCTAAATAAGCATGGTTGACAATATACAGCCTTGACATACTCCTTTTCCTATTTGGAACCAGTCTGTTGTTCCATGTCCAGTTCTAACTGTTGCTTCCTGACCTGCATACAGGTTTCTCAAGAGGCAGGTCAGGTGGTCTGGTATTCCCACCTCTTTCAGAATTTTCCACAGTTTCTTGTGATCCATACAGTCAAAGGTTTTGGCACAGTCAATAAAGCAGAAATAGATGTTTTTCCGGAACTCTCTTGCTTTTTCGATGATCCAGCTGATGTTGACAATTTGATCTCTGGTTCCTCTGCTTTTTCTAAATCCAGCTTGAACATCTGGAAGGTCACGGTTCACATATTGCTAAAGCCTGGCTTGGAGAATTTTGGGCATTACTTTGCTAGCGTGTGACATGAGTGTAATTATGCAGTAGTTTAAACATTCTTTGGCATTGCCTTTCTATGGGATTGGAATGAAAACTGAGCTTTTCCAGTCCTGTGGCCACTGTTGAGTTTTCCAAATTTGCTGGCATATTGAGTACAGCACTTTCACAGCATCATCTTTCAGGATTTGAAATAGCTCAACTGGAATTCCATCACCTCCACTAGCTTTGTTTGTAGTAATGCTTCTTAAGGCCCACTTAACTTCACATTGCAGGATGTCTGGCTCTAGGTGAGTGATCACACCATCGTGATTATCTGGGTCATGAAGATCTTTTTTGTATAGTTCTTCTGTGTATTCTTGCCACCTCTTCTTAATATCTTCTGCTTCTGTTAGGTGCATACCATTTCTGTCCTTTATTGAGTCCATCTTTTCATGAAATGTTCCCTTGGTATCTCTAATTTTCTTGAAGAGATCTCTAGTCTTTCCCATTCTATTATTTTCCTCTATTTGTTTGCACTGATCACTGAGGAAGGCTTTCTTTTCTCTCCTTGCTATTCTTTGGAACTCTGCATTCAGATGGGTATATCTTTCCTTTTCTCCTTTGCTTTTCATTTCTCTTCCTTTCACAGCTTTTTGTAAGGCCTCCTCAGACAGCTATTTTGCTTTTTTGCATTTCTTTTTCTTGGGGTTGGTCTTGCTCCCTGTCTCCTGTACAACGTCATTTAATACTGCTTTATCTGACTGTATGGGGTCTTAGTTGTTGCACTCAGGATCTTAATTGCATCATGGGCTCAGTAGTTGAGCTGCCCAGGCTGAGTTGCTCTCTAGCATGTGGGTTCTTAGATTCTCAACCAGGGATGAAACCTGCATCCCTTGCATTGCAAGGCGGATTCTTAACCACTGCACCACCAGCAAAGTCCCAGGAAATGTTTTCTTATAGCATTATACTTAGAAAGCACCAATAATAAGTGCAAAAATTTATAAATAGAACCATATTAAAATTAAGAACCTCAGCTCCTCAAAGCTACCATTAATAGAGTTAAGAGGCAAGCACAGAATGTGAAAATATAGTTGCAGTATATATAAGCAACTAAGGAATCATATCCAGAATATGTGAAGATCACTCATTGATGAACAATAGAAAAAATGGACAAGAAACTTGAAAAGATTCTTTACAGAAAAATGTATCTAAGTGGGTAATACACACAAGAAATGTATACCATTTTTAGAAGTTTCTAGGGAGATGTGAAATAAAAGCTACAATCACTAGAAACATTGAAATTTAACAAATAATAATTGCAAATGTATCCCTAGATGTATATTCAACAAATTCCCCCCACATATGTACCATAGAGTTCATAGCAGGCTGAAAGCTCAAAACTAGAAAAACTATATGCCCAATAAGGGTAGAGTTGGTAATAAATTATGTTATCTTACAATAGAATGTTCAATAGAAATAAAAATAAATGGACTACCATAACATTCAACAAAGTAGGTGAATTCAACAAGAACAATGTTGACACAAATGCAAAACATTGTATATTAGCTTTTAAAACACAAAACTATAGTGTTATAATTCAGGATAGTGGTTGTTTTGAGGAAAGAGGAAATGCATAGGATAATGAAGGAACATGTGAGGTAGGGGTCTGAGCTGCCTATATTTTTTTGTTATTTGACCAAGATGGTGGTCACACGGTCTTCGTGTGGTGTTAACTCACTGAGTTGTACACTGATACTTAGCATACTCTTCTGAGATTACACTTCACTAAACAAAGTTTTTTAAATGTAAGGTGATTAGGAGAGAGCTGACTTCCCTTCACCACCACAATCCACTCACTAGCAACTACACTCATACTGTTTGCCTACATAATATTATTGATAAGGACAGCCCCCAACCAGTGCACTAGATTTCATTCCTGCCTACCTTTTCAAAAACATCACTCTAAGGTCTCTCTTCTGTGTCTCCACGTTAAAAAAAAATTTTTTTTTATCATTTATTTTCAGTTGCACTGTGTCCTCATGGCCTCCCAAGAGCTTCCTCCAGATGCATCAAGTGGGGGCTACTCTCCAGTTATGGTGCTCAGGCTTCTGATTTTGGTGGTCTTTCTAGTTGCAGAGCATGGGTGTGTAGAAGTCTTCCCAGACCAGGGATCTAACCCATGTTTATTGCATTGGCAGGTGGATTCTTAACTGGACCACCACAGAAGCCCCTCTCACACATTTTTAATGATATCCTCTTTAATGGATCATTTTCATCAACAGCATTCAGATAAGAAGGTATTTGTTTTATTGTTAAAATGTGGTCAACACTACCTCCCCTGCCAGCTAAATTCCCTATTTTATCAACTATCCTTTGCAGTACAATTCCTGAGACAAGTTGTCTATACTTGTAGCCTTTAATTTCTCTCCCTTTATGCTCTTAAAAACTCTTTCAACCAGACTTGGCCTCACCTTTTCATGAAAAGTATTCTCTTGTCAAGGTCACTAATGACCTCTTTATTGACCTTTCAGTAATCTTCATCCTCATCTGAGTTGATCCAGCTGTAGGGTTGGATAGAACTGATTCCTTTCTCTTTGACATTCTTTGTTCGACTGTCTTGTGGAGAGCCACACTGGTTTTCTTTCCACTCTCACTGGGCTTCCATTTTTAGTTTCTTTTTCCATGTCTTCTTCTTTTTCTAGATCACTTATTGTTCAAACTGACTCTTAGTCCTCTAGTCTATGTGCCCACACTATCTTTATGACTTCATCCAGTCTCATGGCTTAAATGTCCTTGGTATGTTGACAACAACTCTCCAATTTAAGTCTCCAGCCCAAATCTATCTCCTGAGCTCCAGAGTCATCAGTCCTACTACCTACTTGTCATCTTCATTTCAGTTCCGACATCTGCAATTCAACATTTCCAAAACTGAACTTTTGATCTTTCTCCTACCTGCTCCACTGAACGAATCTTCCCTGTCACAGTCGCAACTCTGTCCTTCTAGTCACCTAGAACAAAAATCTTAGCGTCATCCTTGGTCCCTCTCTTTCTCTGAATCTCCACATTTAATCCATCAGGAAGTGCTATCAGTTGTTGCTCAGTCAGTAAGTTGTGTCCACCTCTTTTCTACCCCATGGACTTTTCACCTCACACAGAATAAAAGCCAGGTTCCTAGATTCTCATGATCTACTTCTTGTTGCTTCTCTGTCTTCAACACTGGATGTCCACTTCCCTGCTCTCCTCCTCACAGAAGTGGCTTCTTACAGTCACTCACACCCACCACACACATCAATATTTTAGCACCATTGAACTTGCTCTGCTCTCTATCAGGAATGCACATTTTCAGATCTAAAATTATTTCCCTCACCTGCTTCAGTCTTTGCCCATATTTAATCTTCTCAATGACACTTACTCTAAGCCTTCTATTTCAAATTGTAAACTGCTTCTTTCCACCTCACACTCCTGATTCACTTAATCTTATTTTATTTTTAAATAACGTATTATATTTACCATACCAAATAATCCACATTTATTTATTGGGTTAGCTAGATATTATATGCCTCCCTCACTAAAATGCAAAGTCAAGGGTAGCTATTCATGTTTGTTGTGCTTGTCAAAACATTCGAAGTGGCTGATCCATGGTAGGTCTTCAATAAATACTTGTCAGATAAATGAATAAATATGAAATCTTGAAGTTCTTTTTCATGTTTTGTGAATAAATCCAAGGAAGAGAAAGCCACTGAAAGATTATGAGAAAAAAAAAAAGAGAGAGAGAGAGAGAGAGAAAATGAAGCTAATATTGATTTTTAAGAGATTAGAATGAATGAGGTATGAACATGTTCAGAGAAATAAAAAGATCCATTAGTTGAGCATGTAAAAGAGATCTTTCTTATTTTCCCCCAAAATATTGCTCCAGAATATCAAAGGGAAAAGATGGAAAATATTAGGTTGAAAATTGGAGGGAAAAAATGGTAGAATACCACATAATAATGAAAGTGAAAGTTGCTCAGTCATGTCCAGCGCTTTGCAACCCCATGGACTATACAGTCCATGAAATTCTACAGGCCAGAATACTGGAGTGGGTAGCCATCCCCTGCTCCAGGGGATCTTCCCAACCCAGGGATCAAACCCAGGTCTCCCACATTGCAGGTGGATTTTTTACCAGCTGAGCCACAAGGGAAGTCCAAGAATACTGGAGTGGGTAGTCTATCCCTTCTCCAGAGGATCTTCCTAACCCAGGAATCAAACTGGGTCTCCTGCATTGCAGATGGATTCTTTACCAACTGAGATATGTGGGAAGCCAGTTGTATCCAACTCTGTGCAACCCTATGAGCTGCAGCCTGCAAGGCTACTCTGTCCATGGGATTATCCAGGCAAGGATACTGGAATGGGTTGCCATTTCTTTTTCCATCAAAATAAGTGAGAATAAAGAAATTAGATGAAGAGGACAGAGAAATTTCACTTATTTTTCACTGTATGAAGGTCTGGCACAATGTAATGTGCAAAATGTAATGTGTCAGTTTCATCTCTGATATTCTCAGTGATTATGCCAACATGATGCATGCTTAGCACACTTGTAAACATCATTTCTCTTAACTACAGAATGTTAGATTTTATCTAAAACCTAAATCTGAACTATTTCCCTGCATGATCACAAACATTCATGCACAGAGACAAGTTATTTTATACAAGCATTTTCTCCCTTGTTTAGTCACTAAATCATGTCCTACTATTTTATGACCCGTAGACTGTAGCCCAAAAAGCTCCTCTTTCCATGGGATCTCCCAGACAAGAATTCTGGAGTTGGTTGCCATTTCCTTCTCCAGCTTTCTCCCTTAGACTAGATTCTTGGAAATAAATGACAGGAAACAAATGAGCATCCTACAGCCTCCGAAGTCACAGGCCTCAGGAAGGCAAAGGACATCTCATATACTGGACTTGCTTTAGGACAACCTTTGATCTACCATATAATGAGAATTCCACCATGGCTGATTTTCTCAAGATCTTTACCTAAGCTCTCGGTGACTAACAGTCTACTTTGATCAGAAATAGGGTGATATCATATATAACACTATTACTGACAAAGTCAAAGTGCAATCCATGTCTTCTATTAAAAAAAAAAAAAACAAAAAACAAAAAACTAGGTATAGATAATACTCTAATTCCTTCATGACATTTTTTGGAAATAAAAGAGCCTTTTGCTATAACATTTCAAGAAAACCTAAGATGTTTTCACTGGGGCTTAAAGAACAGATTCAGATGGATTCATTCATTTGTTAACACTGTGTGTATTAATTATACACCTACTGTGTGCCAAGGACAAAGGTAAAAGGTCTTCAACATATTAACACTCTATTTCTGAAAGAAATTAAGTTTACCAATACATTGAGTAAAGTATTTCAAGTATCATGTCAAATATTTTTAAAAAGGGATTTCCCTGGTAGTCCAGTGTTTAAGACTCCGCCTTCCAATGCAGAGTGCTGATTTGATCCCTGGTTGGGGAGCTAAGATTCCACACGCCTTGTGGCCAAAAGAATAAAACATGAAACAGAAGCAGTATTGTAACAAATTCAATGAAGACTTCTAAAAGTGGTCCACATCCAAAAAAATCATTTTAAAATAATTATTTTATTTTAATTGGAGGATAATTCCTTTGCAACATTGTGATGGTTTTTGCCATACATCAACATGAATCAGTCACAGGTGCACAGGTGTCCCCCTACCCTGAAACCCCCTCCCACCTCCCTCCCCACTCCATCCCTCTGGGTTGTCTGAGAGCACTTGCTTTGTGTGCCCTGCTTAATGCATCAAACTTACACTGGTCACCTATTTTACATATGGTAATATACATGTTTCAACGCTATCCTGTCAAATCATCCCACCTTCTTCCACGTAGTCCAAAAGTCTGCTCTTTACATCTGTGTCTCTTTTGCTGGCTTGCATATAGGACTGTCATTACTGTCTTTCTAAATTCCATATATATGTGTTAATATACTGTGTTGGTGTTTCTCTTTCTGACTTACTTCATTCTATAAAAATAGGCTCCAGTTTCATCCACCTCGTTAGAACTGACCCAATTGCACTCTTTTTTTTATAGCTGAGTAATATTCCATTGCATATATGTAGCACAACTTCCTTATTCTTTCTTCTGCTGATGGACATCTAGGTTGCTTCCGTGACCTAGCTATTGTAAACAGTGCTGCAATGAACAATGGGGTGCATGTGTCTCTTTCAATTCTGGTTTCCTCTGTGGGAAATTCCACTGTGGATTTCCCAGCAATGGGATTGCTGGATCATATGGCAGTTCTATTTCCAATTTTTTAAGGAGTCTCCACACTGTTCTCCATAGTGGTTGTACCAGTTTGCATTCCCACCAACAGTATAAGAGGGTTCCTTTTTCTCCACACCCTCTCCAGCATTTATCTGTTGACTTTTTGATGGCAGCCATTCTGATGGGCGTGAGATGATACCTCATTGTGGTTTTGATTTGCATTTCTCTAATAATGACCTTCCCTGGTGGCTCAGACAGTAAAGAATTTGCTTGCAATGTGGGAGACCTGGGTTCATTCCCTGAGTTGGAAGATCCCCTGGAGGAGGGCATGGCAACCCACTCTAATATTCTTGCCTAGAGAATCCCTATGAACAGAGGAACCTTCAAGCTAGAGTCTATGGGGTCACAAAGAGTCAGACATAACTGAGTGACTAAGCACAGAAATAATGACTGATGTTGAGCATCTTTTCATATGTTTATTAACCATCTGCATGTCTTCTTTGGAGAAATGTCTCTTTAGTTCTTTGGCCCACTTTTTGATTGGGTTGTTCATTTTTATGTTATTGAGCTGCATGAGCTGCTTGTATATTTTGGAGATTAATTCTTTGTCAGTTGTTTCATTTGCTATTATTTTTATCTCATTCTGAAGCCTGCCTTTTCACCTTGCTTATAGTTTCCTTAAATGTGTAGCAGCTTTGAAGTTTAATTAGGTCCCATTTGTTTATTTTTGTTTTTATTTCCATTACTCTGGGAGGTGGTTCATAGAAGATCTTGCTGTGATTTATGTCAGAGAGTGTTTTGGCTATGTTTTCCTCTAAGAGTTTTATAGTTTCTGGTCTAACATTTGGATCTTCAATCCATTTTGAGTTTATTTTTGTGTGTGGTGTTAGAAAATGTTCTAATTTCATTCTTTTGCATATGGTTAAACAGTTTTCCCAGCACCACTTGTTAAAGAGATTGTCTTTTCTTCACTGTATATTTTTGCATCTTTGTCAAAGATAAGGTGTCCATAGGTGATAGTTTTATCTCTGAACTTTCTATTTTGTTCCATTTATCTATGTTTCTGTCTTTGTGCCAGTACCATACTGTCTTGATGACTGTGGCTTTGTAGTATAGTCTGAAGTCAGACAGGTTGATTCCTCCAGTTTCATTCTTCTTTCTCAAGATTGCTTTGGCTATTTGAGGTTTTTTGTGTTTCTATACAAATTGTGAAATCATTTGTTCTAGTTCTGTGAAAAATACCATTGATAGCTTGATAGGGATTGTATTGAATCTATAGATTACTTTGAGTACTATACTCATTTTCACTATATTGATTCTTTCAATCCATGAACATGATATATTTCTCCATCTATTTGTGTCATCTTTGATAATCCATAATCCATGGGATCAAAGAAAAGAGAAATAATCTAGCTCAGATGAGAGGAGCAATCAGATCCACTGTCATAAATCTAAAGGAAACTGTAAAAGATGGAGAAAGGGCAGAACAATAGTCTCAAGGGAAGAAAGAACAAGAGTGTATTGCTGAGAGGATCACACACCAAGGATCTTTAAGTGGCAAACAGTCTGCACTGCAAATTTTCTGGAGGTGTGGCTGGCATGTGGGAGTGAATGATAGATAAAGCTAGAAAGACAAGGACCTAATTATGAATGCCTTGTTTGCCAAGCTCAGCAGTCCAAATTTTCCTGAAGGTTATGGAAACCCATTGACAGCATTTAATACTGGGAACACCATGCTTTGACTTGCATTTAACATCCCTCTGTAAGTTCTGTGAAAGACGAATAATAAAGAAGACTGAAGACAGGAAGAACATCCAGAAGGTTATTATAGTAATTTAGGCAAGAAAAGGTGTAGACTAAAGCAGTAACAGGTAATGATCAAGAGAAGATGTGCTTCAAATACAATATAGAAAGCAGACTCTATAGGATCAGGTGACCAAGTGAAGGTGGGAGAGGACTGAGGGAGAGAGAGGCTTAGACTGATTCCAGTTTTCTGGTTTAGGTGACTAGAGTCATGACATTATTGATAAAATAAGGAAAATAATGATTTTATAGAGGAGAGTAAAGAGTCAGTTTTTACATGCTGGTTTTATGTTGTGCATAGAACAACCAAATGGGAAAGATCAGTTAGTGGTTGTGCTTATGATTTTTGACATGAAACAAGGAAAACTGGGCAGTGGATATAACTGTTAGAATCATCAGATTTAAGCAAGGTTAGCATGGTGAAACTATATAGATAAGAAAAGCAAAAAGATCGAAGATCAGACTCTAGGAAAGACTAATATTTCAGGGCTGAATAAAAAAGAAGTCATTAAAGGAGGCTGAGAAAGAGATGCTAAGGGATAAGAGACAGACAGAAGTCAGGAGAGGGAAACTCCAAGAAGAGAATGGCCCACAAGGTCAGATATCACAGCAATCAGGTAAGATGGGCTTAGGAGAAGATATGCATTGTTTCGCAACTGGAAAGTTAACAATGACTTTGCTAAGAACAGTTTCCACTGAGCCATGGGGAAAGAGTGAGGTGTGTTGGGTTGAGGGGTGAATATGTGATAAGTTAGAAATGACTGTGCATTATTGTAAAAATTTTACCTTCAAATGGAAGAAGGGAGATGGAGTAGGTAGGGGGCTCAAAATAATTTTAAAAAGAAGTTTTGTAAAGTTCAAGAGATTTTCACATGGTGGGGGAGAGCAGATAGAGAAAATTTTGATGCTACGTGTAGACAAAATAAATGATGGAGGAAAATTCCAAGAAGGTAGACACAGAGATGGATCCAGAGTATAGGAGGAGGTGGCAGTTTTGGAGATGAACAAACTGAACACTCAAACATATACTTCTTATAGAATGGAGACTACTTAATAGTCATTGAAAAAGTAGGTGGAATGGATAATTTCATGAACTGCAAAAGCTTTAATCTTGCAGAGTCTCCATTTCCTCCCTTAAAATATAGGGATACAGACTGGAGTAGAAAATGGCAACCAACTCCAGTATTCTTGCTTGCAAAATCTCATGGACAGAGGACACTGGTGGGTTACAGCCAATGGGGTCACTAAGAGAGTCAGACATGACTGAGGGACCAAACAAACAGCTCCACTTTCTCCCTTAAATAAGGATACAAATGCTTGTCTCATTAGGACAATGTAATGATTATTAAGGTTTCAGACACAAATCAGTTAGCCTGGCCTCATGATAGGTTCTGATAATTGGTATGTTATCAATTATCAGAATTATTCAGAATTGGTTCTGAATATTGGTACAGCTTATGAGTGCTATTGATTTCACTTATTAGCTTCGCACCCATTGGTAATAATTATTGCAGAGATCTCCTATTGTGTTTTGCACCAAGCTCTCACGTCCTTAAGCAAACGCAATAGCAGAAAGAAAATGGAGTAGTCAGGGTTTGCCCTAGGGAAAACTAAAGAGTAAACTAACTTTTGCTTTGGTTCTGTCTTTCTTGCTTTGAAATTAATTCTTATTATTAATCTTGGGGGCACAAAGAGTGAAAAACTCAGATCCTTCCTGAAAACTTTCAGTCGTTTCCATTTCACCTCCAACAAAGCTCTCCCTTGACAACCTTAAAATCGAATAATAGCTGGATAAGGGGTAGCCAAGAGCAAGGATGGGGTTTCCTTCCAGCCCCCTCACTCTGCTGAGCAAATACCCCCACCCCAACCCTTCCAACCTCAGAGCACAGATTCCAGGATCTAAGGCTTACTTTAAAGAAAAAATTTTCCAATCTTCATGTTCTTGCCAAAGTTTGTATATATTCTACCTGCCAAATCTTATGTATATTCTACATATTTCATACATTACAAGCAATTTCTCAACTATGTAATATATGTTACAAGAAGAAAAAATGTTTAATAAAAAAATGTATCCTATTTAAAACACAAAGTTAGTGGTATCATTATGATTAATCACTGAAATATAAAACTGTCTATTTACAGCCTGTGTATTTTAAATTTTCTGACTCACTCTTGTCATTGGTTTTGCAGTTTTAATTCTGATAAGATTTGGAAAGATGATAAAATTATTCAAGTCACTTATGTTTATACAACCACTATAATGAGTTTATTTCTGACTCAAAAATCCCTTTTCTCATTCCCCCCAAAACTTATTTGCCTATTGACGTCAAAAATCTCAGAAAAAGCAGCACTTTGATACAACTAAAAACAAAAAGTTATTATTTTAAGACTATCTTCTCCTTTCCTTCCTCCCTTCCTTACTTTGTTTCTTCTTTCCTTCCAACAGATAACACTTATCTACTAACCTCTGACAGACTCGTGTGTGTGTGTGTGTGTGTGTGTGTGTGTGTGTGTGTGTGTGTGTGTTGCTCAGTCACGTCCAACTCTTTGGAATCCCCTGGAATGTAGTTCGCGAGGTTCCTCTGTCCATGGAATTCTTCAGGCAAGAATATTGGAGTGGGTGGCCATGCCCTTCTCCAGGGGATCTTCCCGACCCAGGGATCAAACCCAGATCTTCCACATTGCAGGCAGATTCTTTACCATCTGAGCCACCAGGGAAGCCCCAGAACTGATGATACTGGTCACCAAAGCAGATACCAGAAAACGGTGACTTGCTGCCCATGCCTTTGGGAAGTACACAGTTAAAAGGGGGATGCAAATGTTAAAAACCTAGGGAAAGCGTTAATGAGAAAGAACATAATGAAAAGGAAAGCAAGGGGAAGTGAGTGACTTCATGAAAGACCAGGAAAGAGGGACTTCTCTGAAAGTCCAGTGGTTAAGACTCTGTCTCTGCACTTCCAGTGCAGAGGGCAGGCATTCAATCCTCGGGGAACTAAGATCCCACATGCTGCCTGGTGCAGTCAAATAAAATAAAAAGATCAGGAAAGATTTCACAGAGAATTAGTTATTTGTGTTCGGTCTTAAAAGATGGCTAGAAAACCACTACAATATTGTAAAGTAATTAGCCTCCAACTAATAAAAATAAATGGGAAAAAAATGGCTAGGATATAACTAGATAAAAAAAGATGAGAGATACATGAATATCCATAAGAATATTATTTAAAATAGCCAGAAGTTGAAAATAACTCAGATGTTCACTAGATAACAAATGGAAAAATGAAATTGTATTATATACATACAAAGTATGTTACTCAGACACACAAAGGAATGAAGTATATGATACAACATGGATGGACCACAAAAATCTTATGCTAAGTTGAAGAAGCCAGTCACAGAAGACCATATATTGTTGGAGTACATTGATAGGACATGCCCAGAATAGGCAAATCTATAGAGATAGAAAATAAATTGGTGTTTGTCAGGACTGGTGACTGTTAGTGGTTATGAATTTCTTGATCAGAAAATGAAAATGTTGTCAAATTAGATCCTGGTAGTGTTTGCACTTTCTACTTTAAACAAGTAAGTTGTATGGTATGCAAATTATATTTTAATAAGGTTTTGATCTTAAAAAGAGATAAGAAAATCTATTTTAAGCAAAAGGAAAAACCTGTGCTCAAACCTGGTGGCATAAAAATACAGGGGAAAAAAAAAAACTCCTACTGGCTGAAAAATAACTTGCATGAAAAGGAAGATAGGCTAGAAAAGGGGAAGACGTACACCATTGGCCTCATTCTTGAGTTGATGAAATTTATCATCAACATGGAGACACCACACATTTTAAGAAGCCTGCATTATGAGTGTCTGGGAACAAAACTTCAGCAGCAACTTTAAGAAGGAGAAGAAACCAAAAAAAGAGAAATGAGAGAGTTTGATTGCATGCCCAGTCCTTAGTTAACTGTGACTAGAATCAAGGTGGGGATTAGCACAAAACACAAAACTCAAGCATCTTTACTAATAGGAATTTACTTTAGAGCACAGGGAACTCAATCAATACTCCATAATGACCTATATGGGAAAAGAATCTAAGAAAGAATGGATATATGTATATGTATAAATGATTCACTTTGCTGTACACTTGGAATTAGCACAACATTGTAAATCTACTATACTCCGATTTAAATTTTTTTAAATAAATAAAAGCTAAAAACAATAAAGTATACCTTTCCCAAACCTCAAAAAAAGCCAACAAACTCAGGCATCTTTAAATAGGCACGTCTAGAAAAAGCCACACATAAATCACAAGCCACATGTACTATTACTATTTACATTTATTAGTAATACACAAATCTTCCCTTGAGCATACATGACAAATGTTTGCAAGTATAAATAGTGATATTATTAACAAAGAAATATAATCATAACCAAACATACACATATTTATATACGCTATAAATAAATGTACAGAAGTCATGTGACTCACATGATCGATGAACAACAAACTATACTGGAAATGTTCTGATTAAAATTTTTCATTTCTAGAAATAAAGTCAGATTGTTTTTGAGAACACCATATCTTGCAATCAAATCATGGGGCTTGAAGGGTTCTCTGGGATTTCTACTGGTGTGGCAGGATACTAACAATATTGTTGTTTTTAGTTACTAAGTCATGTCCGACTCCTTTGTGACTCCATGGACTATAGCCTGCCAGGCTCTTCTATCCATGGGATTTCCCAGGCAAGAATACTGGAATGGGTTGCCACTTCCTTCTCCAGGGGATCTTCCTAGACCAGGGATCATACTGGTGTCTCCTGCATTGGCAGATGAATTCTTTATCACTGCGCCACCTGGGAAGCCCCGTATTAACAATGTCCATACAATAAAGAACTTGTGGAAGACATAACCAAAGGAAATCTTCTCATATAGCAGAATGTCCCAAAATGTGGTTTGTGGACCATCTGTGTTCTGATCTGTGCATTTTTAAAACTCAGATTTCTTGACCCCTGTTGAGATATAGTGACTTAGGAATTCTTCATGTGATGGCTAGCAATCTGCACTTCAACATGTAGCCCAGATGATTCTGATGGACCCTAAAGTTTCAGTAACCCATGGGAGATAATAAAGAGATATTCAAAATGGCAATGATTTAGAGAAGTTCATTTTTTTCTCATACAAACTCATCTTGTACCTGAACTGTATCTTTCCACCACTGGAAAGTGAAGGACACCAATGCAGGAATTCCAGCCTTCCATGTTGAAATAGAGACAGACATAGAGAATAAACAGTAGACACCAAGGCGGGGAAGAGGGTACAAGTTAAAATAGAGACACAGACATAGAGAACAAACTATGGACACCAAGGTGTGAAAGGGTGGATGGAATGAATTCAGAGATTGGGATTGATAAATATACTTTATTGATACTATGTCTAAAATAGATAACTAATGAGAACCTGCTATTTAGCACAGGGAACTCTACCCAGTGTTCTGTGGTGACCTAAATTGGAAGGAAATCCAGAAATGGGATATCTGTATATGTATAGCTGATTTACTTTGCCGTACAGCAGAAACTAATGCAACACGGTAAGACAATTATACTCTAATAAAAATTATTTTAAGAAAAAAGCCTCTGTGTTAATTGCTATCACCTCCGCACCTATAATGTTACTTTGCACCCAGTAGATACTTAAGAAGTACTTATTTAGTAAGCGGCTTGATGAGGCTATGTGTTTGTGTGCATGTGTGTGTGTTAGTCCCTCAGTCGTGTCTGACTATTTGCAATCTCATGGACTGTAGCCCACCAAGCTCCTCTGTCCATGGAAAAATTGGAGTGGGTTGCCATTTCCTTCTTTGGGGGATCTTCCCAACCCAGGGATCAAACCCAGGTCTCCTGCACTGCAGCCAGATTCTTTACCATCTGAGCCACCAGGGAAGCCCTTGTGTACATACACATCACAAATATATGCTCATGCGAAAAAAATCATAAAGATTTTTTTTATATGGGTGGGCTTCTTTTCCGTTTAGAGAAAATTTTACGCACAGTTCTTGTTTAATGTATATTCTTATTTTGTGTAAAAGTGAGTACATTGCCTATCAACTAAAGATAATGAGGGAACAAGCCTCTTTTCACCCTGCTGAAATCAGTGTTCAGCTGTCATTCTGTAGCTGACTGCATTTGTCCTTTCAGAATAATAAAAGCAAGCATGTTCACAAAGAAAGGGCAGCCCATTAGGGAAGAAATTGTGTTTTCATAACCAAGAACAGTATTTCCTTTTGGAAGTGCCAGTGCAAATAAATGAGGTGGTAGTTGATTCGAGTTTGTAGGAATTACAATTTGAAGTCTCTAGAATCTTCTGGGTAGTTAGATGAAATTTCTGATTTTTAAAACCACAGGCCGAAGCTTCCATTGTGACCTCCAGCTGTCCCTCCACTGTAATATATTTTTCAGTGCAATTTTCTCCAGGTAGTTCAAGCTCATTGTTAACATACGTGGGGGACCAAATATGCTTTTCAGATTCTATAAGGTTATTTCTGTAGTTGCTTCTTGCTTGCTGTCAGATTGACAGATCAGCAGTAAATGATTCAGAGTATATTCTATTAATTTCATGTGGAAATGTGCATCTTATTTCAAAAGAGGATTTTCTCACTTACTTAATAGTGCTGTAAAACAGTTAATATCCACTCTACACCTATGTATGCAATAGAAGTAAACTATTTTAAAAAACAAACAAAAAATGGTATATACTACTATGCCTCAGTACCTGAAATTCACATGTCACATACAGTTAAATGCTAAATTAATAATTTAAAACAAAGTAATGAAAAGGAGCTCTTTGTTTCTTTCTACTCCAACCTGCTTCAGCTACTGTATTCTCTATCTCAAGAAATAAAATTCCTATTTCTTCTTTCTCCTTTATCCCACACATATAACCAGTCACGAGGTCCAGTCTACTTTTTTTTAATTAGGAGGGCTTCGCTGGTGGCACAATGGTAAAGAATCTGCCTGCCAGGGCTCCTGATGCAAGGAGCAAGATGCAAGATATGCAGCTCCGATCCCTGGGTAGTCAAGATCCCCTGGAGAAGGAAATGGCAACCCACTGCCGTATTCTAGTCTGGGAAATCCTGTGGACAGAAGAGCCTGGCAGGTTCTACAGTCCATGGGGTGACAAAGAGTCAGACATGACTGAGCGCACACACAGACACACTTTTTTAAAATTCTTTTTTACTGGAGAATAATTACTTTAAAATGTTGTGTTAGTTTCTGCTGTACAAATAAACCAGCAAGTCAGACTGTGGGGTTTTCTCCTTTTAAGTGGTAAAAGGTGGCATATTTACGGAAACAAGTTCAAATGAGGGTAGCCAGAAAGAGGAAGGTGAATGGGAGGGGCAGGGAGAAGGACCACTGGGTCTGAAGCAGTCTTGAACTGACTTGATCTTGGCTCCCTTGTCAGAGAACCTGTCCAGAGTCAGTCTGTGACCCTAAAAGGCTGTTGCTGGGGAGATGGGGGCACTTGTTGGACTCAAGCAGCCATGTGATGACCTTCCCAGGATTCAAGGACTCTCCTGCCAAATCTTTCGGGTCCCACATGTATAAGTTTTCTCACAACATCCCAAGATACTAGTTAGCTTCAGAGAACTACCAGACCAGAGGTTTCCAACATGGGCCCTAAAGGAGTTACTGCTGCTGCTGCGGCTAAGTCACTTCAGTCGTGTCCGACTCTGTGTGACCCCATAGACAGCAGCCCACTAGGCTCCCCCGTCCCTGGGATTCTCCAGGCAAGACTACTGGAGTGGGTTGCCATTTCCTTCTCCAGGGGATCTTTCCCACCCAGGGATCAAACTCACATGTCTATGTCCCCTGAATTGGCAGGTGGATTCTTTATCACCAGTGTCACCTGGGAAGCCTGGTAGGATGCAAATACCAGAAGTCAGAAGGAAATAATAACAACAAAACTATCACTTACTGAATGGGTACTATGTGTCAGGAGGTATATTAAGTTCTTAATATTGTATTAATACATCTTAACATTGTATTAACTCATTCTACTGCTAACAATGCTTTCTGAGATAGGTAGTATTAATAGCACCATCTTACAGATCAGGAATCAGAAACATATATGATGAAACCTGACCCAGCCAGAAAACCACTACAGGGCCATCCTGCCAAACTAAACACTGCCACCTCTGTGATCTAGAAGGTAAAACACTGAACCAAGGAGGATTATCCTCCAGCCTTAAGATCTAACAGAATTTGCCCCATTAGGTTTTGGACTTCTTGGAATCTGTTACTCCTTTACTTTTCCTGTTTCTTCCTTTTGGAATGGGAAAGCCATCCTATGCCTGTTCTGCTGTATTTTGGAAGCACAAGACATATTTGGTTTTACAGGTTCACAGCTGGAGAGAAATTTGCCTCAGGATTAATTGCACCTTGAATCCCACATATATCTGAATTAGATGATATTTCAATGAGATTTTGAATGTTAAAGTTGATGCTAGAATGAGTTAAGACTTCAGGAGATATTGGGATAGGATGAATGTATGTTGTATGTGATAAGGAGTGAAATGTTTTGGATTGAATATCTGTGTTCCCACCCAAGAGTCCTATGTGTGCCCCTAATCCCCAGTGTGATGGGGTTAGAAAGTGGGGCCTTTGAGAAAGTGATTAAGTCAGGAGGGTAGAGCCCTCATGAATGGAATTAGCGCCCTTATGAAAAAGACTCAAGAGAGCTCCCTCACCATTTCTGCCATGTGGGGACTCAACGAGAAAACGGCCACCCATGAATCAGGAAATGTGTTCTCACCAAACACTGAACCTGCCCGCACCTTGATCTTGGACTTTCCAGCCTCCAGAACTGAGAGAAACAAATGTGTGTTGTTGATAAGCCATTCAGTCTATGGTGTTCTGTGACCAAAGTCCAAATTAATTAAGACAGACTTCCATTTGCTAAATGGGCCTGGTGAAACTGCAGCGCTGTAAAATGTTCTCCAAACTTTTTTGGCATAAAATTTTGCCCCTCGGATTGCCCTGTGATAGATTAGATTTCCATGAGAAATGTTTCAGAACACCCTGAATCTTAAAATTATTAGTCATTTTTATTATTATTCTACAATTACATAAATGGATCATTAAGTTGGCATTACCTGAAGCAGAACCAATGAAGCTAAATTAGACCTCCAAATCATATTGAATATTATGGCTGACTTATATTAATGTATAAATCTTTTCTCTAACCTGGATAAATTTTAATGAATAACCTATTGCAGAATTCCATGATCACCAAGGAATTCACTGCAACTTTTTGATAACTAAACAATTCATCATGATAAGAAATGCCTGTGTGGAAGCTCCCATTTTATTTTCACTTATGTAGGAAAATAAATTAGTATTGTATACTATAATAATGTGTCCAGTGAAGTACTAACTCATAAAGAAATTCAGGGCATTAGGAAGCTTAACTAGTTGCCGTATCTTTGTGCTCAGTCTTTCAGTAGGGTCCGACTCTTTGTGACCCCATGGACTGTAACCTGCCAGGCTCTTCTGTCCATGGAATTCTCCAGACAAGAATATCGGAGTGGGTTGCCATTCCCTTCTCCAAGGAATCTTCCTGACTCAGGGATTGAATCCATGTCTCCTCCATCACGCAGATTCTTTACCACCAGAGTCACTTGGGAAGTCTTTATCCTGGGAAGATGTATCCTTATAGTGTTTCAGTGGGAAATAATGACTGTTGAAGGCAGTGAACGTCTTCTGAACTTGAAATACTTTGGACTGTCGACTATTCACAAGACCCTCTCCTGCATGCAGTAGCTTGCCCCCAGGTGAATACCTGCTTGCCCCAGAGGCTGGTCCCTGTCTGTGCCTCCCTTCTAAGTTGATGGTGGGGCAGTTACATAGTTTAGCGGAAGCACCTATTTCAGTGGAGCCATTACAGCCATCAAAGACACATGCCACAAGGTCACAGAACTTTGCTTTAACTTAGCCACCCACAGAATGCCTCTACTTAAGGAGAAAAATCAGGCTGCAGAGGGACACTAGAAAAAAGACTAGAACATTCCTGTATTTAAAATTTTGTACCAAGATACATATTCTACTGAGGAAATTCTGTTTAAGACCAAGAGGCTTTGGATATTTGTTCACATATAAATGAACATCTCGATTTTTTCTCTTCACCCAAAAATTATGCCATTGTGTGGCCAAGCCTGTAGAGACATCCTTGGGAATCTAGATTCCAAATATTTTGACTCAGATCCAGTGATTGATTAAAATGAATTATGTTGTTGTTGTTGTTTAGTCACTAAGTCATATGGAACTCTTTTGTGACTCCATGGACTGTAGCCCACCAGGCTCCTCTGTTAGTGGGATTTCCCAGATAAGAACACTGGAGTGGGGAGCTATTTCCTTCTCCAGGGGATCTTCCTGACCCAGAGATTGAACCTGCATCACCTGCATTGGCAAGTGGATTCTTAAATGCTGAGCCACCAGGGAAGCCCAAAATGAATGATAACTGCAGTTCTTCACTGAAAGCTAGTCTTAATCAACAACAGGCTTTCCTGGTGGCTCAACTAGTAAAGAACCTACCTGCCAATGCAGGAGACACAAGAGATGCAGGTTCAATCCCTAGGTCGGGAAGATCCCCTGGAGAAAGAAATGGCAACCTGCTCCAGTATTATTGCCTGGAAATTTCACGGAGAGAGGAGCCTGGAGGGCTACAGTCCTTGGGGTCGCAAAGGGTCAGACATGACTGAGCTAATCAACAACAGACTAAAGGTGATATTTCATGGGATCATGTGTTCTAATTTTCTAAGACCTTAGTGACTATTTATCCTCATATTTTATATTTGCGATAATTGTCTCTAACTCTCAGTAGGTTTCCTAATTAATATTTATGTTCTCTTCTGTGTCTTTGTATAAATTCAGTCACCTTTATTGAGGTATAATTAACATGTTATAAAATACTCATATTTTAAAGATATAGTTCAGCGAGTCTGACAAATGTACTCTTCTATACAGCCAATATATAAGGTTTTATCACTTCAGAAAATTCTCTTATATACATTTCCAGTTAACCTCCCCTTACCTTCTGCCCCAGGCAATCACAAATCTGATTATAATAACTATATGTTAATTTTGACTGTTTTTGTACTTCATATTAATGAAATCTTCCTATAAATTTATTTTGCCCCATATCCCACCACTGTGATTAGAATATGGATTTTTCATGACTTGGCAACTGTTGAATATAGCTAAATCGGATCATTCTTTCCTTTGGATTTGTCCCCTAAGAATCTAGTCTATGTGCTCCAAATGCCTAACTAAGAGAACATCAGATTTAGCATGTTGTCAAAAGTTATATATAGGTTATAAATCACCTAGCGATTTTTTCTCTGTCTTCCTTTCCAAAATTTTATAAAATTTCCACTTCTCAACCAGAAGAGATATTTACAGTAAGCATTTGCAATCCGTCTAAATATGTAATAGTGCTGTGTTTTTTATCATAATTTTAATCGTTTTTTAGTCTGACTTACCCCCAAAAGCCCATGAAAACACGCATACCATGTCCCTGTCTTCATATTTATGATAGTCCTTTATTTAAACCTGACACTTTTCTCCCTTTGACTCATCTTATTAGCCTATCTTTCTCACTTGTTTTTTTTTTTTTTCTTGTCTTTTTCAGTTATATCAGTGGAATTTTAGTAACGTGTCTTTCTTAAGACAGAAGATTCTGAAACACAGTCATCATCACCAGTTCTGATACACACCTCAACAATTTGCCTACACATACAAATAAGACACGAGTTGTGTTCGAAGAAGAAAGAGGCAGAGGGAGGGAGAATGAAAAAGATGTTTAATGCAGTGTGGATAGAATCTCCCAGGCCTGAATTGTTTCAGAACTGGGCGGGGGGGACAGGGGGGTACACACAAACAGCAATGTAAACACGGCTGTCAACCGTACCATCCAAAATTGTTCCCATATGGCAATGTGTGTCAACAAAGCAATCCTTGTTGAAGCAACACAACATAAAATCACAGAAGGATGCTGCCAACATCGCACAGAATGCAATTGGCCTCCACAATTCAGGAAACAAAGAGACTCCCTGAGCACGTAAGAGAAAAGATGAGATCTCTGCTTCTGATGATCTGCCTGGGAGCTGGACCACACCTAGGGCAGAAGGCTGAAACTACTGGGTGGCCGTCCTCATTTCAGACAGGAAAAATGTCAGGAAAGGCAAATAATGTTAGTCATGGTGGTAAACATGGCTGTATATTAGCATATATTAATCATATTCTAGGCATTATGTAGGTAGCAATCCAGAAACATAAATCAATGGATCAATAAACAAAGGCTCAGAAGAATGAATTAATTTTCCTATAATCACCTGGCTGGTAGACGGCTAAGTTGGAGTTCAACCTGTATCAGCCCATCTTTCAAACCAGCTACCATTTGTGAATGTGTGTCATCCACCAAGCTCAGTATCAGGCAGTTTATATACAAAACCACTTGCTTCTCACAATTGGAGCTATTGCTACCATTAGTTCACATGAGAGGAAATGGAGGCTTGGAGAGGAGAAATAATGTTTGGGAAACCACTGGAAAGTGGCAGAACAAGCCAATACCAAGTCTATCTGGCTGCAAAGCCTGAGTTCTTTCAAAAAATATGTCAGAAATAGAGCCACAGATGTAGAAAACAAACTTATGGTTACCAGGTATAGCGAGGGAGGGATAAATTGGGAAGTTGGGATTGACATGTACACACTACTATATATAAAGCAGATAACTAATAAGAACCTACTGTGTGGCATAGGAAACTCTTCTCTAATGGCTTATATGTGAAAAGAATCTAAAAAAAGAGTAGATATATTATGCATAACTGATTCACTTGGCTGTACACCTGAAACTAACACATCATTGTAAATCCTCCATTGTAAATACTCTAATAATTTTTTTAATTAAAAAAGCGTGATGTCTCCCATATGGCTTATAGCCCTCTTTTCCTGAAGAACTTGGGAATTTGTTATCACATAGAAAGTGAGTCCACTCTTAAAATGAAATATGAATGACTGTTTTCCAATCTTCACTTGCATCATACTATGAATCTAGAGATGAATTTACTCTATAGGTTTGTGACTACATGATTTATGTTCTACAAAGAAGGGAAAAAATTAGAGAATCACTGAGAAAGTTCTCTAACCTAGACTATGAGTCTCTGTTGCTATGTATAGAAAAGGAAGTAGATGTAATAACAATATTTTTCTAAGGTTTAGTTCCTATACAAAAAAAGATACTCTCCAATCATGAACATAATTAAGAAGATAAAATTCTTCTTTTTCAAAATATAGATATTTAAATTTGAGTCATCAACCGTGGCATTCAAAGAAGAAATAGTGAACATGTTTCTGTGCTAGCGTGTATGCTCAATTGCTCAGTCATGTTCCACTCTTTGAGACCCCATGGACTGTAGCCCACCAGGCTCCTCTGTCCATGGAATTTCCCAGGCAAGAATACTAGAGTGGGTTGCCATGCCCTCCTCCAGAGGATCTTCCCAAGGATTGAATCCCCTTCTCCTGCATTGGTGAGGTGGATTCTCTACCACTACACTACCTGGAAAGACAAGTAAACATGGTTATCTATTTTTAAATACTTGAGTACAAATTATTTTGCTAATGTACAATATTTATAACAATAATCAACAATAATCACTTTATAAAATGCTGAACTGGGTTCAGAAAATATTGTAATTACATGTAGAATTTCAAAGGGCCTTAACTAAGAAGAAAGGTAACTCAAGAAGTAAAATTTGAGCCTAATACTTTAAATCTAAGTCCCTTGATGACATTGCTTTCACCAAAATAAAATGCTAAACATGCAGACTCTTTCCTCAGTAATATCCACTCTTAAGTGAGCTGTAGCGACGCAGCCATGTGCATGCTGAGAATCACAGTCATGCTGTACTTCTCTGCACATGTTCAGAATCGTGATCCTTAGCACAGTCCATGTTCCCGTGTGATTTTCAGTAAGCCACCTTAGCTCAAGTTATCAGAAACAGATGACAAATGGCTAAAAATATTTCTAAATAATGCTAAACCAGCAACAGTCTAGCTGAAGACCAGCTGACTCATCAAATTTGAGAAATCCTGCCGAGAAATACTAAAATAGTCTAACCTTTGGATCAACTATCTTGTAATGTTGCTTAATCAGAACGAAGGCTCTTGTTCCACATAGGAGGACAGAAGACAACCTCGGTCCTAGAAAAGCTCAAGGACACAGCATTCATATGGAACAGACTCGGGCCCTTTCCTGGCCTCTAGGCACTGAGAAGGACAGAATGAGATGGTGGATTAACCATCTGTGCCTAAACAGTGGATCTTCAGTTTAGAATCTTAATTTTGCATGTAGCATCACACGCACATCTTCTGAAACTTTGGCCCTAGTGTAAAAGAGTGATCCTTAGAATGAACTTGTCCCGTCACTCCACAAAGTAGAGCTGGAAGAGGAGACTGGAACAGGCCCTTTGTTTGTCATTTTATCATCAGGCACTGAGAGATGGGAAGACAGCTGATCATAGATAGACAACAAACAAAAAAGAACTGGAAGCTCTCAGACTGGACTCATAGTTGGACCAACTGAACAGGCAGAAGAATAGGACTGTGTACAAATAAGCAAAGTGAAGGGACAACTCCACTAAAAATGGGGGTGGGGGAGGGAAAGGGAGAGAGACAACTCCACCCCATAATAATTTTCCCCAGCTGACAAGCCAGATTCCACACGATACGCTAGCACTTTGCAAACCAAGGTCTCCAGTGGCTGTTACTAATAATGATACCTGAAAGACAGAAGCACAGAATCCTCCATCTTATCAAACCACAAATCTGAAACAGTCATAAAAAGTGCTGAGCTCATAATATTAATTCTGGGTATTTCCAACAGTTCTGTCTTGTGAAGGTAGATACAACTTGACAAGAAAAACGGCTTATGTAAAAAAGTTAAACCATCTGCAAATACTTCACTTTTTAAATACATCTTTAAGCTTATCCAAACCAATCTCTGGCCATTCTGAGATCTGTACATATTATTAATTCAGTTTGGTTCAGGTCTAATCAACCTCTGAAAGGTTTTATTTCTGACCTTATGCAAAAGGCAATATTATGATCTTATATTCTCCCAATTTTTAATAATTAAATAATTTATTTTTATGCATTGATATCTACTGTTGATACTGTTATTTTCTCTTCAAACAATCGGACTTTACTTCATCTCACACAGTTGTTGACAAATCTAGCTATTTTTTCCCATTCTGCAACTAAGATATTCAATTTTTGAAGCAAGTGTGATATTGTGTCTTGTGGATTCTCTCCATGCAAGACTAAATCTCTCTTTTGAACAGTGTTCTCCTATAAAATAAAATAAAATCCAACCTAAAAGCTTTGTCTTATATCCAGATCACTCTTAAGTTGTCTTGAGTCTTGGGCAATGCTTTTCCTTTAGATGACAATCCCAAAACCATTCTTTTATGAAACTAAAGATCCTTAAGATAAGAAATAGCAGTTACTCTTGATTCTGTCTTGTGTTGTAATACATATTAAAGATCACAGACTAAAGGCAGGAAGTTTTAACACAGAAAGATTCTTCTCTCTGGAATTAGAAACTGGGAAACAAAATTTCCCATTTATCCATTTGGACACCTCAAATTCAGCAGATACTTGAAAGTGACGAGAAATTCATAAAACCATATGCTAGTATTCCTCCATATTCCATAATCAATAGCAATATCTAAGAAATTGAAGAAACAAAATGTTTTCAGGTTTGATTTGTGTGACACAGAGGTGTCAGCATGGCAGAGTGGACAGTGGGGATGGGTCATGACCTCTATGCTAAGAGGTCATATCTGAACCTTGGTTCTATTGTTTGTTTGCTGTGTGACCTTGGGGAAGCTACTTAACCTCTTTGAAGATCAACTTTTTCACCTATAAACGGGGAGCAGTTAGCCTCACTTCATCGGTTTATTGTGAGGGACATGATAGGTATCCTGTAAATGTTCTTTCTCTTTCTTTTCACAAGACCCTAATGTATTTACCATGAACTCAAATGCACTGAAAAGAAGGATGGACTAAAATCTTCATCTGCTCCCATTCTCCCTCCTCCTCTTCACTCCTGCCGCCCCGCTGTTATTTCCCATGCCTTTAACCCGGCTCTTCTTCAATTTCTCCAGACACTCCCAGACACAGCACCTCTTACAGGCCTTGGCTAAAATGTCAAGGCCAATCAAGTCCATCCTGTGTGAAATTGTAACCCACACCCTGATCCCCCCCACCAGACACCCTTGACCACTATCATCTCTTTTTTTTTTTTCATACCACTTACCATATTCTAACTTACTTCTCTTTTCTTTCCTATCCTCTTTCTCTTTTTCTTCTTATGCTTTATTGTCAGAACACAATAAGCTATACTCAGGTGAGTGCTGTAGGGGCAGAGTTATTTGTCTTTTGTTTACTGATGGATCCCAAGAGCTGGTGGGTTCAATAAACATTTTCTCTTATGCAGTATTTTATAAAATTATAGACAGTGATAGAAGACAAAGTTAAGACTAGATCTCTCACTTTAACTGCTCTATCTGTGAATATTTTTAATGTTCTCTTAAACTTTTTAAAGTGTCTGGAATAAATTTAGATTCACAGAGAAGTTACCAAAAGAATACAGAGAATTCCCGTATATTCTTCACCCAGCTTCCTCTAATGATAACATCTTACATAATCATGCCCCATTGGTCAAAACTAAGAAAGTCATGTTCAATCCATCCATTTTTAAACAAATGAATTGTTATAGAGCACCATCACATCTACAAAGTTTATGGTCATATTTTCACATCATTAACTCAGAATAGGCAGCGACAAGAACAGACTGGCCTATTTTTATTTCACTTCCTCTGTTTTCTTTCATATTTTGTCATCTTGGAAATCCTTTCTGTGTGATTAACATGTATATTTTAGGGTTTGGGTTGGTAGATTTGCAGAAGACTTTTCCCACCAGAAATATCTTGAAGACCTGTGAAAACCTCTGATAGGAAAGCCTTCAGAACTCTTGTAAAAATATCCTGTGATTGTGTACTAAATCGCCAGCTGTGGAGAAAAGCTCCTTCATTTCTAAAATAGCAGGATAAAGCACACAGAGAACGGATAACATCATGCTTCGTGAGAAGCTTGTTTTGTCTTGAACATGTAAATATTTACTCAGTGCCCTAGGAAATGGTTCTAGGATGCCAAGGTGTTGACAAATTGCTAAGGACTGTGCTAAACATCCTCATTAGCTTAAGCTCAGATAAAGTAACTCACAAAGGGCCCCCCACCCCACCAGGCGTCACAGTTTGCTGGCAGGAGTCTGTGGTCACCAGCGATGGCTTTTCCTGGTCCATAGCAAAAGCAGCTGCTGCTGCTGCTGCTGCTAAGTCGCTTCAGTCGTGTCCGACTCTGTGCGACCCCATAGACAGCAGCCCACCAGGCTCCCCCGTCCCTGGGAGTCTCCAGGCAAGAACAGTGGAGTGGGTTGCCATTTCCTTCTCCAAGCAAAGGCAGCTAGGGAGAGGCAAATGCATGATGACACTTGATCTGTGACTGCATTAAGCTGGATGGGACAGCTGGGACTTTTGCAAGTGCAAGACATCCGGCGTTTGCCGCGGTGCTCAGACTTTTCTGCGAACCTTTAAGCATGTTACTAATCATGCTTGGTTCTGGTCCACCCTTCCGCTCTCCCTCTACTCAATTCTCCATCTTATCTTGCATAGCCTCTAATCTTGTTTCAGTTCAACTCTTTTTATCCACTAATTCAACAAACATTTAGACACCATTTGCCAGAGAGATTTCTACATGTTATTTCCCTTAATTTTCACCATGAGCTTAGGACATGTTACTTTTTCGTTTACTAAATGAGAGAATTTAAGTCCAAAGACCTTAAGAAACATACCCACCTACATATCTGCCAGCTAGTGGCACAGTCAGGATTTAAACCCAGAACCTTGTGACTCTGAGGTCATTGTCCTTTCCTTCGATGACGAGCTGCTACATTCCAGGAAAAATAAAAATGGAAAAGAGTTTTGTTTCTTTTCAAATGATTTCATGACATCAAATAAATTTGATAAATTGGTGTTCACCAGACAAGAGCATCTTACAATCGAGATTCAGCCTGTTTCTTGTTACCATGAATTTGTCATGATGCCACAACAAGCTGTGGGGGAAGGGTAGGGGAGAGTGAAAGAGGGAGGTTTGCCTTTCCTTGGTAGAAGATGGAGAAAGGGGGCCCTGAGTTTGAATTTCTACCTTTCAAAGAAGTTCTGTGTACCCCCAGCTGAATAGGAAGATTCATGCCCATCCCCACCCTGAGCTTTCCCCTCTCAGAGCCTTTGCTTATGAGTTGCCTCTCCCCTTATATCCTCCCCACATGCTCTGAGCTTTGACTTGTGCTTCTGTGATCCATCGGACTGTGTTCTTCCATGATGGCACACACCATGGGGCCTGCACACTCAATAAACACTTCATTGAAAGACCAAGCTTCCCAAGGTGGATGTCCTGAGAACAGGTCCCATAAACCACAAGTGGTCCACATCTGACATAGCAGTAATCGTGAAGGCAGGGTCGGGTGGAAGAGGAAGACTTGGAAGATAAGGTAGCACAGATTGAAAAGAAAGAAGCATTCTCCTACTTTCTTGAATTATTTATAATCATACAGATTATTCATTCAGAATTTCCAATATCATAAAAGGAGGTCATGAAATCTATACTTGCTTTATCAAACTGGGACATGGAAATTATTTCACGTCTCTGTGATTCAGTTTTTTCATCTGAAAAATGGATACCAAGAAAAATAGTCTTACCTGTAAGAGCTAGATAAGATCATGTATTAACACACTTAGGACACCACCTGGCACACAGTAATCACTCAAAGGAAGTAGTTATTATTATTGTTATTATGCTGTTGTCTAAATTTTGACTACCTCTGGACCTGTTTCTCACCAGCTTATAGTGAGCATAACTTTAAATATCTTTTCTGGATTTTAACTTCTAAGATTTTAAGCCTCTCAATATTCATACATTTCAAGTTAACCCAATATTACATTAAAAAATTTAAGCCTCTAATGTTTTCTTTCACTATAGCTTCAATATTGACATGGTAATTTTATGTGCATATTTGTATGTACGTGTAGGTGGTATGTAATGGAAAAGTTTGAGCCAACTTAAATTTTGCAACATTCTAAAGCAACAATTCAAACCTTCAGAACATTAAAAATATTTTTATTTCATTTTAAACTGATCCTGAAATAAGTTTGAAAGAAAAAGTAGTTTCAAAGAAATTTAAATGAGATGTGTTCTCAACAATATTTATTACCTTCCTGTGATATTTTGAAGTTCTAACTTATGATTCTTTAAAGTAAATAATGCTAAATCTAACCCAAAACCCAATATCATAGGAAAAAGTAATTTCTGATATACTATCACTTTTCTCTTGTTCTTAAAATAAGATATTTTCAGCTTATCTATTTTCAAATAGTTCCTAAATAATAGTTTGCTTTGGGTGATTGAATATAGGAATTTTGCTCATACAATAACTCCAAAGCATGACATTTTAAATCACATGCTCCCTTCACTCGTAATGTTTTAAAGCGAATTTCATATCATTACACAATTTATCATTTGAAGGTGGAACAAGATATTTACATGGATTCTATCTATACCGCTACAGCTGAAAAAGTATGGCCAAGGCTTATTAAAACCATGCATGCTTGGTTATTGTGGCTGAAGAGCAATGGGGAGGAAAGGCCTTGAAGATACTTGAATATATACTTGCATATATTTCAGGGCATATGCATGAAAATCGAAGCCCAGGGATATGGAGTGGCCTATAAGGCACTGAGCTTCCTTCCATATGGCTTTTAGGGGTTTCTGTGAAGACACACTCTGTGGGCTCCCTGTTAAGGGTCAGCACCACTGACTCCTGCTTCCACACCCCTTGACTACCTTCCTTGTCAATCACCTCTACTGGCCCCTCCTCCTCCAGCTTTTCCAGAAAGATGTCAGTCATCCATGGGATCCCATCCTTATGCCTGTGTAATTCTAATTATTTTCTGTGTCTTCACAAGCACTCTTCTGGCTTCTGCCACAGTGGCAGATTCCAAAACTCTGTCCCTTGTCTGTACATCTGTCATGACCTTCAGATCTGTATAGCCAAGGACCTACTGGATGTTTCAGTTAGGTAGCCCATGGATGAGTCACATCCCAACTGTGCAAAACAAGCAGCATCTTTGTTTTGAAGTTCCATAGTGGTTCTGTATGCTATCTTGCTAATGATGCTGAATTACTTGGGACTCAGTTTCCTGTGTATAAAACTTACAAAGCTGAATTTAGTGTTCTGTAGTCCTGTTAGTCTGTGAGGTAGGAATCAAACAATGAAACTCAGCAGAACAACAAGCTGATGAATGAAGCAGAAAGTATCCCACTTCTGGGCATACACACTGAGGAAACCAGATCTGAAAGAGACACGTGCACCCCAATGTTCATCGCAGCACTGTTTATAATAGCCAGGACATGGAAGCAACCTAGATGCCCATCAGCAGATGAATGGATAAGGAAGCTGTGGTACATATACACCATGGAATATTACTCAGCCATTAAAAAGAATTCATTTGAACCAGTCCTAATGAGATGGATGAAGCTGGAGCCCATTATACAGAGTGAAGTAAGCCAGAAAGATAAAGAACATTACAGCATACTGACACATGTATATGGAATTTAGAAAGGTGATAACGATAACCCTATATGCAGAACAGAAAAAGAGACACAGAAATACAGAACAGACTTTTGGACTTTGTGGGAGAATGTGAGGGTGGGATATTTCAAAAGAACAGCATGTATACTATCTGTGGTGAAACAGATCACCAGCCCAGGTGGGATGCACGAGACAAGTGCTCCGGCCTGGTGCACTGGGAGGACCCAGAGGAATCGGGTGGAGAGGGAGGTGGGAGGGGGGATCGGGATTGGGAATACATGTAAATCCATGGCTGATTCATATCAATGTATGACAAAACCCACTGGAAAAAAAAAATAATAATAATAAAAAAAAAAGAAAAAAAATAAATAAAAGAATAGGTGGAAGGTAGTCTACAAAAAAAAAAAAAAAAAGCAAGCAAATCTATGTCCGTTGAACAGTACTTACATGAATAAAATTTAGATGAGCAGAAAGATGCTTGGAGGACAAAGATCCAGAGGTCTGTGAGATGCATGTTGTGGAGGATGGGGCTTCAGGTAGTTTAGATGCAGTGGAATAGAGCCTCCATCGGGGATGTTTGGGAAATAAATACTGATTATGCGGAACAAGACTGGGCAGGGCCTTGAAAGCTCGACTTGGATACAGAGGAGCTTGGATTTAATGTGACAGGCAACATTCCAAGCAGCCATGAAGGAGCAGTACGAGAAAGAGTGAGGGGACAGTGGGAAAAAAGAGAGGGCACATTGGTAAGAATATTGGTCTGGAGGCAGACTGCAGGCTTGGCGCTCCCATCAGCCATTTACTACGGGGATGTCCTCCACGCTGCAGTTTCTTCTCTACAAAATGGAGCAGAGTGAGGAGGAGGAGCAAAGCCTGGGATAGTAATTAGCAGCCTCTGTTGTGGTTTCAGAGCCTGTGGTGTGGCCTGAGCAAGGGGACCATGTGACTGAGCCGCAGTCACATCTAAGAGGTGCCCGGAAGGAGGCAACATCAAGCCTGAACAAAGGAAGAAGAAACGCAAAGTGGAAATTCCATTTTAATAGCTGGGAAAGTTGAAGAATCTGTGAACCTCAGAGAAAAATGGGGCAACTGGGAAGAGGGCTTTGCCTGTTGATGGCATGGTTCCCCTGTTTGTCACCCTCGTTTGCTAGATCATTATATCATGGGTCATTTTGTCATGCTTTGCACAGGTCTTTGGGAAACTCACAGAAAATACTACTACTTTCTATTTTATATATTTATAAATATATAAAAATGAATATCAAGAGCCTACATCAAAATTATAATTATAGGTTCAAAAGTAATAGAGAAGTAGAAGATGAAGAAGAATTAGCTTTACAGTTTATATATCTTTTTTATAATACCATCAGAAAAAAACATGGGAATCAAAACATATTTTTAAATGTTCACATAATTCAACAACAGAATCTGCCATGGTTAGCATCTGTCAAACAAACATCAGATGGAAAGGCACAGATAGACAGTGTAGTCCTTTCTGGCTCTGTTCCCTAGAAATGATATTTTCTTTCAAAGTTTACTTCAATCAACACCCTGAAAGCCCCAGTGAGGGAGGAAAGAAGATGCTATTTCTCTAGCACACTGCTTGAACAATACTATTTTTTAACTATCTGCATCATGACTAATTTTTTAAATATCAAAGAAAACTTTGCCCTGGGAGAGAGCAAAGAGAAAATAAGTCTAGTACATGAGCAGGCTGGCTCAGAGCACAGATGCTCTCCCATTCCAACCTAACCAAGTTGCCTACTCACTCTTGCTGCCTTCCCTCTGCTCCAATGGAAGAAGCATCACCACCACAAAACAATCCAGTTCATCCACTGTGTTTGCATCCCATCTCCTCTCACTTTCTCAAGGACTTTCTTCTGCAGAAGAGTTAATCCTACTGTGTGGTTTGCTGTATTGGGGGTAGAACAGCTGCTCTGTCCCTGATAGGAGGTTTGTTGTTGTTCAGTCGCTAAGTCGTGTCTGACTCTTTGAGATCCCATGGACTGCAGCACACTAGGCTTCCCTGTCCTTCACCATCTCCTGGAGCTTGCTCAAACTCATGTCCATTCAGTTGGTGATACCATAAAACCATCTCATCCTCTGTCATCCCCTTTTCCTCTGCCCTCATTCTTTCCCAGCATCAGGGTCTTTTCCAATGAGTCAGTTCTTTCCATCAGGTGGCCAAAGGTTTGAAGCTTCAGGTTCAGCCTCAGTCCTTCCAATGAATATTCAGGGTTGATTTCCTTTAGTATTGAATGATTTGATCTCCTTGTAGTCCAAGGGACTCTCAAGGGTCTTCTCCAACATCACAAAGTATCAATTCTTTGGTGCTCAACCTTCTCTATGGTCCAACTCTCACAACCATACATGACTGTGTGGAAGAACCATAGCTTTGGCTAGATGGACCTTTGTAGGCAAATCGATGTCTCTGCTTTTTAATACGCTAAGTGTATCATAGCTTTCCTTTCAAGGAGCAAGTGTCTTTTAATATCATGGCTGCAGTCACTGTCCACAGTGATTTTGGAGTCCAAGAAAATAAAGTCTGTCACTGTGTCCATTGTTTCCCCATATACTTGTCATGAAGTGATGGGAACAGATGCCATGATCTTAGTTTTCTGAATGTTGAGTTTTAAATCAGCTTTTTCACTGTCCTCTTTCACCTTCATCAAGAGGCTCTTTAATTCCTCTTCACTTTCTGCCATTAGAGTGGTATCAACTGCAATTGTGTTATCTGCGGTTGTTGATATTTCTCCTGGCAATCTAGAACTGATAGGAGGGTAACATACTTACATGTGCTCAGTTGCTCACTTACGTCTGACTCTTTGTGGCCCCATGAATTGTAGCCTGCCAGGTTCCTCTGTCCATGCAATTTTCCAAGTACAGATACTGGATCAGGTTGCCATTTCCTCTTCCAGGGGATCTTCCCAACCCAAGGATTGAACTGTGTCTCTTGCATCTCCTGCATTGGCAGATGAATTCTTTAGCACTGAGCCACCTTCAACATGCTCATCCACAATTAAATCAGCAGGACCACAACCAGCTTTTTGTTGCTACTTCATTTTCACTAAAAAAATGGAGCCAAGTCATTTTTTTTCCTACTTGCATGATGAAATTATTTTCCAAATCATTCCCTACTGAATAATAAAGGCAGAATCATTTTGGAAGGTATATTAATTTCGAACTGATCTGTAAATGTTGCTAACACAAACATAGCCATTTGTAGGTATTAATTGCAGCTTCTTTACTTGGGAGCCAGATGCTACAAATAAAACAGTACGGATGGGCAGCATGCCCATTCCATCCCAACAAAGCACAGAGCATCCTTCCATCACCAAGTCACTGTGCTTTCCAAAGAGCTTTCTCCTTTCTCTTCTGAAAGAGAAAACTGGTAGCATTTCTCCCAGTTAAATCTCTTGTCTCCTCTTTTTAATTGGAAAAAGGATTTCAGATAATTCATAACAAAAATGTGACCTTGGTAAAAACAGAAGCCTTGGGCCATTGTTAAATACTGTGGATTTTTTGAACAGCTAATACTATTTTCATCCTCATAAAATTCCAACTCTGTCAAACAAGGAAGGTGGCATAAGCCAAAAAATACATATCCTACTACTTTTACTTTTATGATTTTAGAAACCATGGAATAACTAAAAAAAATTGAAAGGCAGCCAAGTAGGAGAGAAAATGGGACTCTGTGTCTTTAAGCTAGGGAGAAAAATAAAACCCAATCATTCCAAATGTATTGCTTTAGTCATCTGGTTTCATTCTATTAATGACCTTTAACAACTGCAAAAATATTGTGAAAAGCTAATTTTGTTTGTACTGAGGTGGAGCAGAACCATTTCTGGCTGTCATTCTAGGATGTGCTATAAAATAAAATTATCTTTCTGGGAGTCTGACAAAAACCTACTGTACAGATCCAGTTTATTTACAACATCTAGGAATGAAAAGAAAACAGAATTTTACAACACTCCAACATACAAAAAATGAATAGTACTTACACGTCTGTATGTGTGTGTGTGTGTTAGCAATACCACATCCAGATATCGCCCAAGATTAAAGATTTTTTAATAATATTTTATAGCACTCAACAAAAATTCTAAGCAGTGAAACTATTTCTCAATAAATTTGAAAGCTGTGAAAACATGAGAAAGCGTTATTCAACATAGTAGGTTCTGATTTACTGCTGAAGCTCTTAAGAAAGGCAGAATGGCCTCATTTCCTCATTTTGACAAGCCTTATGTTTCTATTAATTAAATAGAAATCTTGGAAAAGAGGTAGTGTCATCAGAGTTAATGTATTGACCTTATAACCTTAGAGGCCAAGGTTAAAAATATACCAAGTAGCCATCGAAAAGAATAAATCTGGTCCTACTGGCCTTGTCCTTAAAGTCACTCATTCTCAGCTGCACTATCCAATTTTACGAATGATTTGTGTGCCCTGCACTAAGTGTCTGGGCCTGAAGAACGTGGTTCAGGGGTTTGATGAGCATCCTAGGGCCAGCACAGGGATCACAGAATAGTGGATCTCAAAGCTGGAAGAGCCTTGCAACCAACAGGCCAAGGTTCCCTTCTGATAATTAAGTTCTCTTGACAATACACTTGCCATAAGGCCAAACACTGATGTTTCAAAACTTCTAAAAAGAGGGAATCAACTACCTTCTAAGGTAGCATGCAATTTTGAGAAAGCTTAACTTTCAGAAAGTTTTCAAAATATTGAACTGAGGCATTTCTTCTTGAAGGACCTCTTGGAACACAGAGATTCTCCTTTATATCATCATCCTTCATATATTTGAAAGTAGGTAAAATTTGTCTAGGGGCGTCCCAGGTGACACTAGTGGTAAAGAACCCACCTGCCAATGCAGGAGATGCAAGAGACGCAAGTTTGATCCCTGAGTCGGAAAGATCCCCTAGTGGAGGAAATGGCAACCTGCTCCAGTAGTCTTGCCTGTGAAATCCCATAGACAAAGGAGACTGGTCACAAAGAGTCACATGACTGAACTACTAAGCACAGAGCACACACAAAATGTGTCTAGTTGCATAACACAGGCTTATGGTGAGACTTAAGCTCCACTCATTATAAGGGGTTTCCACTTGTTCATCCATAGATAGCGAGGATGAGGATGGACAGATTGATAGATGATAGGTAGATAGACAGGTACACTTCTGTGGACATCTTGAAAACATCACCAAATCACAAAAAGACTGCCACACTTTCCTTGTCTGGACATCAAAATTTTGGTAATGAACAGTGTCACTCGGCAGACACATCATGGTGTTTACCCATCCTGAGCTTAGCCAAAATTGCTAAGTCTTTCACAACAATTCCTCCTAAGCTTATCTTCTGAATTTGTGAGAATTGTTTTTAGGACCTAACCCAAACCTCACATCATATGTTTGAAGTTTGATATTATTCAGTTTGACCTATTTTGATGTGTTATATCTTGGACAGACCTACAAGGAAAGATACCCAGTCTTTGCAGACAGTCATTCATCTACATCATACAACACACTGTCAAAACCACCCAAAGGCTGGGTAAGGAAACCACACCTTCCTGCTCATACTTATGTAAGCGTTTTACCCTCTTGCCTTCAGTCAGATTGACTTTGGCTTCCTAACCGTAGCTTTCATGGAGGAAGTTTCAAACTTGCATTGAATGATGCCAGATAAAAAGACGATGGGATCCAAATTCTCTGTACGGGTGGGGAGAGGCAGTGGTCTACAAGCAATCTTCAAGTCAGTTGACATGGTTTTAAGATGGATGAAGTTTTATTTTAACCCTTCCTTTCTGGTTGCATATTCTCACCCCACTCAAGTGATTAGATCCCAGCTCTTTCACAGCAGCAAAATGAATGGACTTCAGAGTGATGCATTTGCTTTTCATCTCCAAATATGTACAGTTTCATAATGGGCCATCTGTCATTTTGTGATTCCATGCAAGCAACAATGCCCTAAAGTTTTGTTGTCATGGCAACCACACCAAAGTCTTCAAAGCGAACTCTGAAGTCATTCCTAGTCTCAGATTCTGTGCAACATGGGGTGGGAGTGGGGGCTGACATTTCAGAAAATTGAAGTTTCTAGCATGCATTGCCTGTCTCCAATTAATGCTTAATCTAGCACACCTCGAGTTTTAATGAAATAGATTTATTTAGAAGAAAGAGAAGCAAAATTGTCTTCTGTAGCTGTGATTGATTTTATTTTAGGTTAGTTTTGTTAGAGAGAAGTTGTCTTGGTTTAAATTCCAGAGAGATATTCATATGTAGCAATCAAATCCTCCTTTTCACTTTGCTGAAGACCAATTTTAGAAGAGGTAGGGAAAAAAATTCATCTCATTGTTCATATTCTTGTCTTCTATCTCATGGTATTCCAGCGCATCTGTGCCACCGTAGAGCAGGATAAAGGGACCAAGAGTGTATTCTGTGAAGAGGAAGGAAAAAAGTACAGCCTTTAATCTTGATTTGCTTTATTTCTTTTTTTGGTGACTATCTCTTACTTATCTTTAACGTCTTTCCTGTCCCATAGGCATGGAAATGATTCATTTTCTCTCCCTTTTATTTGCAGTCTCTAATAGCTTGCACAGAAGGTGTGTCCTCGTGGCACTGAGTGACGTTGTTTTATAGGGAAGTCAGGGCACATCTTTTCGGTACTCATTCTACTGCTTAATGCCCTTCAGGCACTATACAGTTTTTTATTCTTTCATTTTTTCAACTTTTTATTTTGTACTGTGTTGCCTATTAACAATGTTGTGACAGTTTGAGGTGAATAGCCAAGGGGCTCAGACATACTTACACATGTATCCACTCTCCCCCAAACTCCCCTCCCATCCAGGCTGCCACATGACCCTGAGCAGAGTTCCTTGTCATTCTTTATTTTTTAAAAAAGGTAAGAAACTGAGATTTGATCAGTTTCAGTTTCTAAATCAGGAAACAACAGGAGTCACCGCAGTAGCAGGAGGAGAGGAAACAAGCTGTGAAGACAGTAGTTAGGGGCCATTGCAAAAATCTGGGCAAGCAGTAGAACAAGGGGTGTAGGAATGAAGAGGAGGATATGGACCACAGAAAATATCTTAGGGTGTCCATCCATTCAGTCAATGATATGGTAGACACTATCCAGGTTGTTATAAGAAAAGGCAGGCAAAAATGGATAAATACCATCCAAAGTTGTAGATGCAGGAAATTGGCTCTGTCCTATGTGATTGCATAAAATTGATACAACTATGGTAGGGTAATTTAGCAGTATATATTTTTGAAGTATAAATATGTTTATTTTATTTTTATTATGCATGTAATACACACTCATTATTCACTATATTGAGGTGAATAGTGTCTCACTAATCAAATGTAATTATTCTTAAATTTTGGCATACATTCTTCTAGCTTTTCTCAGCTGTATAAATATAGCTGTTTATATATATATATTTATATATATTTATTTATACTTATAAGAGCTATGTAAAAGTATGCATTTATTTATACATTTACATATAAATTAATATATATGCATATATATTTATATAAATATTTTATATATATAACCAAAAATATGGGATATGCATATTTAAATCTGGATTGCATCCCTTAATATGATGGCATAAGCATTTTGTACATTAGCACAAATATTATATGATCATCATTTTGAAGATTGTATAATCATTCTTAATGTGATTATACTCTAATTTCAATAAACTAGATGCTAAAAATTAAAGAAATGATATCTATTAGCTTTTCCACTTGAGTTATTCCCTTAAAATATATTCACCAAGTAGAATTAATATTTCTAGCACATAAAAAATTGTATCAAAAACCATAGGTACCAATTTACACTTCACACCAGCAATTTATGAAACCTTTTGGCATTTTTGTTTTCTGGTTCTATAGCTGAGGTGTGATTTATTGAGCATTAGAATGACATGCAAAACTAAATCCTTCTGGTGTCTGCATTTTCTCGTACTCTTTATAATCATTCACATATACCTTATTTTTTTTTTCCTAACACTTTTTTTCAATTAGATCACCTAAAGAATAGAATAATGCTAGTATTTCATCTTCTAGGAGCTTCATAAACATATTTGTGAAATTTCCTTCAAGTGTGACTAAGCAGGGTTGCTTTCCTGGTGAGAATTGACAGAGTTCTAATATGCTGGATCCTATATTATTTTAGACCAATTTAATCTCCATGAGTCTCAGAGATGATCGTAGCTCTCTCCTCTTTTTATGGCTGAAACTTTGAGTTTCATTGGAACGAATGATGCCAAAGCTGAAGCTTTAATACTTTGGCTACCTGATGCAAAGAGTTAACTTGTCAGAAAAGACTGAAGCTGGGAAAGACTGAAGGCAAAAGGAAAAGGGGGTAGCAGAGGATGAGATGGTTAGATAGCATCACTGACTCAATAGACATGAATCTGAGCAAACTTTGAGAGATGGTGAAGGGCAGAAGAGCCTGGCGTGCTGTAGTCCATGGGATCACAAAGATTTGGACACTACTTAGCAGCTGAGCAATGACAATATGCCATAGAGAAGGCTTCCCTGGTGGCTCAATGGTAAAAAAAAAAAAAAAAAAAAATCTGCCTGCCAATTCAAGAGATGCAGGAGACATGGGTTCAATCCCTGGATCAGGAAGATACCCTGGAGAAAGAAGTGGCAACCACTCCAGTATTCATGCCAGGGAAATCCCATGGACACAGGAGCCTGACAGGCTATAGTCCATGGGGTCTCAGAGAGTTGGACACAACTGAGTAACTAAACAACAACAACAATATGTTCTTTGCTTCATTTGTGCTATGAATGCTTCGATAGTCACTTCACTAAAATAGAAAAATATTTTCAGCCCAGTAACATCACAGTTTGCAGCCTAAGACACAAAAACATCTTGACATTCGTCTTCAGTATATTTCAGAGATTTTTCTTGACACACCCCTGTTACTTGTATAAGCTATTTTCCCAGGTCTTAGGTAATAACCTTGGGAATCTGAACTAAAGTATTTGTGAGAAAAGTCGTATTTAAAATTGACTCTTTGACCAATTTTGAATCCTTAACTCTCACCATCCATAGGTACATGCATCCCCTTGAATCTCCTAGAATATTCATGAAATAGATTCCAGAGGTGCTGCCCTCATATTCCTCTAAATAAGCCTCATCATATTTGACACCATGTCAAGAACATTTGGGGTTCAGCTCCAAGACACCCACTGTGTGAGGTATGGGCACCTAAAGAAATCTATGCAGTATAGAAGTGCAAAACGTATGTGGTAATAATGAAAGAAAATTTTTATGAAACTCTCATCATGTATCCTGGCTGGAAGGCTTCACCTGCATTTGATCATGTAATACTCACAACTTCTCACTACTCAAAACGAACAGTATGAGAGCTCTGATCTACGAAAGGAAGAAACGAAGCTAAGACATGCTGTAGAGCTAGTCCAAAGAGAATGGCAAAGCTGGGATTCAGACTCAGGTCTGTTGAATAGAGGCTATGCTCTCAACCTTCACATTGTGCTTGGAAGGTGTCAGAGAGAAGGCAGTATGAGAAGAATGAGAAATCGGTATTTCTTTGGGTAACAATTCAGGCTTCCTGGTGGCTCACAAGGTAAAAAATCTACCTGCAATGCAGAAGACCCAGGTTCAACCCCTGGGTAGGGAAGATCCCCTGGAGAAGGGAACGCCTGCTCACTCCAGTATTTTTGCCTGGAGAATTCCGTGGACAGAGAAGCCTGATGGGCTACGGTCCATGCAGTCGCAAAGAGTCGCAAAGAGTGACTAAGCTCACACACACACACACAGCGTAACAATCTGTTGGAGAGGTACAACTGAAAACGACCCTTAAAGGAAGTTTGTTTCCTGAAGGGTGCCTGCCTAGAGGGTGAAAACCAAAGTTTGAAAGCTTACCCATTAGAAATTTCAGAATTTCATAGTGATTAAGTAACAAATTATTTTACCAAGAAAGATGACCATGTTATTTTCAAGGGTTTAAGGGGAATAAACATTCTCTAGTCCTCATGGAGACCTGTAAAAGCTCCTCATTGTGAGGTTATTCAAGCCTATGTTTTAGCTCATCACGTGGCTTGCAAATCTCTTTCTGTCCACATGGGCATGCTTCCTCTTTAAAGATGCAAATGTAAAACTGAAGGGTCTGTGGGACTTTCTGGCGGTTCAGTGGTTAGGACTTTGACTTCCAAGGCAGGGGGTGTAGGTTCCATCCTTGGCCAGGGACCTACGATCCCACATGCCATGCAGACCCCCAAAAAAGCCAAGACATAAAACAGAAGCAATATCATAACAAATTCAATAAAGACTTTAAAAATAGTCCACATCAAAAAAGAAAAATCAAATAACATGGGAGAGTGTGTTCTAGAAGTCTCTATTTGAAGCACCTGAAGTGTTCAAGTGATGTAAATGGTGTGTTTCATATGTATATAAGTGCTACCCTGGTGGCTGAGCAGTAAAGAATCCACCTGCAATGCAGGAGATTCAGGAGACATGGGTTCGATCCCTGGGTTGGGAAGATCCCCTGAAGGAGGGCGTGGCAACCCACTCCAGTATTCTTGGCTGGGAAATCCCACAGACAAAGGAACCTGGCGGGCTACATACAGTCCATATGGTCGCAAAGAGTTGGACACAACTGAAGCAACTTTGCATGCATCCACACATGGGTTTATAAATGTATCTGTATGCTTCATGCTTGTATATATGTATTTAATTATATGTGTGTGCAACTGAAAATACCATAAATAATTCTTTTTACATTCTTTTACATTAAGAGCATGGTTTATCGATGATAGAAATGATACAGGCGTTAGTCACTGGAAAAGGCATCTTTCTCCTTTGAAATCTATGACTGAAGTATGGAGTGATGAGCAAGACAAGACACCGGTTAACCCTTACACCTAGCTCTGCCTTCTAAAGAAGAAAAATAAGGGCTGCTGAGCACATTCATCTCACTGCCTCAATTACTTGAAGAGGATAATCAGCTTAACACTATAAGGATGATGTTGAATGTGTGTTGATTTTTCTTTGGTATTGATTGCCTGCTTTGACATAGTATTCTCATTATCAAGCACTAAGGAACCACCTGGCGCCATTGTCTATCTTAGCTATTCACACATCAGGTGATCATTCTTTTTGTGGGTTTTTCCCTTCATTGTCACCAATATATATGCCTAGAACTTAAGCCATGGCTTACTGGTTTAAGCAACATAGTTCACATTTTAAAATATTGTTCAATGAAGACTATACAGTTTTAGACAGAAATCTTCTCTGGAAATCCAATGGCAAATCTTTCTAGAGTGTATATTTTTTTCACATTTTTCTCAAGAAAAGTGCTGCTTTCCTTTTAGGTGACACTTTAGTCCCTTCCCAGGTAAAAGTACACATGTAAGTTGTAGGTGCATCACAGCTCACTTTATTTGCATTTAATGTCTTTATGTAAATAATCAAAATGTGTGTATATGTTTATTGAATAGCAATTATAAAGAGAAGTATTATTGTCACAAAGAAGCACATGCATACCTGGGGCTCTTGTGTCTACTTATCCACCTGTCTACCTGCATCAGGCAGGCAATATGTGGTCCCCAGGTAATTAGTAAAGCTTCTGCCTGCACTTGGGACCCCTGAGGCCTAGACCTCCCTTTTGCAGCTCCAGCACCCGAATTACTCATGAAGAGAGTTTCTACAAACCTCGTAATCGTCCTGGTGAGCAGTGCCCATCAAGTCAAAATCCTGCCAAAGATCGGTCCCAACCAACTCCTGACCTTCAGTGCGGAAGTTCAAGAGCATCCGCCTTCTTTGTTTGTTTGGATGTGCGTCTGCTCAGTCGCTTCAGTCGTGTCTGACTCTTTGCGACCCCATGGACTGTAGCCTGCCAAACTCCTCTGTCCTTGGGATTCTCCAGGCAAGAATATTAGAATGGGTTGCCATGCCCTTCTCCAGGGGATCTTCCCAACCCAGGTATCGAACTTGCATCTCTTATGTCTCCTACATTGTCAGGTGGGTTCTTTACCACTAGCTCTACCTGGGAATAGTGCACATTTTATAAAAGGTTCAACTGTGCTGACTGCCCACAGTCTAGTAGAGAAAGTCCACACTCCAACTTGGCATTTTTCTGACCATGAGCCAACAGGAGCCAAGCCCCTGGGCATCCTGAAAACCCCTGAGTATCCCCAACCCTAACTAAACTTGAGGGTTCAAAGTTAGTCTTTGCCTTCTCACCTGCCATCCAATGCTCTTGGGACTGAGCTTCTGAAGGCCACCACGAGCACAGACCTTCCATCCCTTCCCTGTGTATCCACACTAATGCGAAGTTTGCAGGTTCTCATCTCTCCTGATGCTTTATAATTTGCCATGTTCGCCTCCATGAGTAGCATCACTGCACTGCTTAGAGCTCGAATACTACATCACCTTCCTTCTGCAATAATCCCCTTACTCAACTGACTGATGGCAAGTCCCCCACGGGCACCAAGAGCACCAGCTCATCAGCTTATGGCAGATACTCTCACATGGAAATTAGTCTCTAGCAGTTGTCCATGGGGTTGCAAAAGAGTTAGACACAATTTGGTGACTAAACAACAACAGCCTTCCTCAACCAGAGAAAGTGGCAGTTGCTTCTTCTTAGAGAGACCAGAGCTTGCCCTCTCTGGAGATAACAGACTTCAAGACTGAAAGAATGTTGAATTTAAAAACAGAATCGCTGGATGACTTACATCTCAGAAATATCACCGTGCCTTCTAAACTAGGATAAATACACTAGTTGTTGAGATATTTGATCTGAAATGGAAGTATTTAAGTGTACTGTACACTGTTGGTGTTCACTGTGTTCAGTAATGTTTATCATCACATGCTTTCTTTCAACATACGGCGGTCTGGTGACTGCTCTGAAAGAGTAAGCTTTCCCTGCAAAGGAAGAAGCTAGTTCGAAAGAAAAAGTTCTATACCACACATCCCTTCCCCCAAACACACATGCACACTGTGGTTTCAGGTCTGTTAGGAATCAACCAGGACAATAAGATTTAGAATTTCAGGCAAGCTAATACTATTGCTTCATTGCCTTATGTTGAAGACCAGTATACCAATGAATTGACTAATTTTTATTTTCATACAAAAAAATATGGGGCTCTGTGGTGACCTAAATGGGAAAAAAATTTTTTAAAAAAAGAGGGGATACATGTATACATATGACTGATTCACTTTATTGTGAATTGTAAAGCAGAAACTAACACAACATTGTAAAGCCACTGTGCTCTAATAAAAAATGTTTTTAAAATGTGGGGCACCTTGGGTGCTTGTAGACATTTATCGTTTTTCTTCTCTCAGGTAACACAGAAAGCGGATTTTTTTAAATTTAAAAATTTTTATTTTATATTGGAGTATAGTTGAAGAAGTGGATGTTTTAGTACTCAGGCCTCTATCTTTCTCTACATAACTTGCAGGTTTCCAGCCAGCCTATGGCTACTAAATAAGCAATGAAAAGAGGGTAAATTTTCATAGAAGGCTCCATCTTGGTCACAAGGACCATGGTGATCCTAAGACTTTCTGAATGTTATTGTCCATTTGGTGCTTTTAGTGAACTAAGAGCTACAAATGTGGGTTGCAAGGTGCAACACAAGAAAAAGTACCGAGTAGAAGGTGGTGAAAAGGCTGCTGCAATGAACTTGCTCTTCTTTCCTTAAAGCATAACCTCCTCTTCTCTTTTGTAGAAACTGGTCTTTGGGTTTCCCTGTAGCTCTGACCTGGTTTCTGCCTGCCCTTCTTCCATCAGATGACCAAGGCACCAGGGCAGAGGTTCACTGGGGTTTTGCACATGATGGGCAGAGTGTGATATGACATCAATGCAGTTAGCTGCAGAGCAGAGGCCCAGTATTCAGGAAGCTAGATCGTGAGATTTCATTCTGCTAAAACCTACCATCAGATTTTAAGTCACCTGTCATCTGGTTAATTTATATATTCATGTTGCTGAAACAAAACCATCTTCAGGGTTTATCACTGACATCTCTCCAGCCAGACTTGCTCCCACCATCAAATCAATGTCAACATACAGAGTGAAAATACACCCATCCCCAACACAAAGCCTTTTTTCACTTGGCTTCGTAGCATTGATTTATTTCCCCTTTTTTCTCCCCACCTCCACTTTTCCTTAGACTCAAGAAGCAGCTTCATTTCCTGGTTATGTTTCTTATTTGCTGTGCAAATCAGTTATTCTCTCTGAGTTTCAGTTTTCAGATGAGAAAAAATGAAGGAAAAAATGCTCGCTTCACAGAGCTCTTGTGGGAATCAAATTAGCGATTTCTACATGAAAGTACTTTAATGAAGGATATAGAAAGTATAAACACCTCCCACAACTGGGGCTACTTCCTCAAATGTGTAGGCATCCTCTCTCCAGTCCAACATCAAAACACCCCTAAAGAACCACATCTTTAGTAGCATCTATGGGACCTAGGTTTATTCCCCAATAAATGAGCTGTCTGTTAGTATGTCCAATGGGGACCAAGTAGCTATTTTTCCGATGCCCTGAATTTTAAAAATTTCTACTTATTTTTATAAATCAAGCCTCTTCCCCAGAGCCAAGCTGAACATATTCAAAAGTGATTATTATGCCTTGCATTCTGGGCTCCATCTTGACCAGCATAAGCCTTCACTTGGATTAGTAACAATGCCATCAGAAAATTAAAAAAAAAAAAAAAAGAGGCTGGGAATCTGAAGAGGAATATTGTTGTTATGCTTTATAAAATGAAAAACTGGGCTTTGGATTGTAAAGAGTCAAACCCCTCCCCTGCCTGAGTTATCATGCCAGCCCATTGCTCCCTCTTGCTGCTATTAGCTTCTCATAATGTAAAACATTTCTTCATTTCCAGCAGATAATACTTTCAGTGAAAAGGTAATTTTTGAAGTCTATTACTTGCATTCTTAGAGAAGAGCACAATGTAGCATTTTGTTCTAATATGCCATTGAAATTGTTTGAGTAGGTACACCATAGAATCAAATACAAAATGTCAAAATGGTTTCCATTAACTATGCACATTTGCACTGCTTCCGTTAATGGCTATGTTTTTGTTCTTTTCCTTCATCTTTGCATCTATAAGATGAAATGATTCAATTGATGTAACTGAAAAGTACACTGAAAAGGTAGAGAGCAAATTACAAAAGCATCAAGCCACAATTTCACCCACGTACTTTATTTTATAATGAAGTTTAATAATGATAGAAACTGTCGCTAGATTTAAACATCAGTCATTTCAGCAATTGTAGTTAATGTGAATATCTCATACCGAGTAATGTTTTATAAAAACATGGCAAGGATTGTGTATTATATTGAACTGAAATGTCATAATGAAATCTTAACTAGATGCTATTATTGTAATACATATTATGTTAAGAGAAATTTACTTCAACTTGAAAAGATAAGTACTATGTTTCCTTCAATATCCTAAGTTCAGATAAAATCATTTTACTTGGAAGAAAGTTTTTTTTTTCCTTTCTAGACTTAGCATGAGCACAAAGAAACACCTACTACTTATTACAATAGGTGTTGTGTTGATGTATCTTTGTGGTAAATACACAATGAAAACATAATGATTTATTTTTCTTTGATGGAATAGTAATGTTTGAAAGAAATCAGTGGTTCTTATGCAGTATGTATTTTTCAAGTCCCCAAAGTATTTGGGTTGTCTCTTTATCTTGGGAGAGAAAAAGTCTTCTTAGGGGTAAAACCCTGGACCCGAATCAACACAATCTCAGCTCCATGGGGGCAGAGCCCAGGGCATCGAGAGGGCAGGTCCAGGTGGCCATGTCTGCCGAGTCATTAACAACAGCTTTCTCGCTTTGCTTCCTGAAAGTGTGGGTTCCTGCTGATGACAGCAAAACAGGCAAGGTAACCTCAGATGAAACCAGCACCTGAAAACTCTCTCATTTCCCACTGCCCACCCACTCTCCACCCCACTCCCAGGAGCCTCTGCCCACATCAAAAGGGTTGAGCAAATCTCTGAGGGGCTGGGGAGCATTTCACAACCTCGTACCCCCGGGAGGAAGGAAGAAGCACGGGTTCAGTTTTCACCTGTGAGTACCATGTCCTCTCTTCCCTGGTCTAGTAGAAAGGATGCGATGAGAGGTCGCTGGCTCCCCATGTGCTGAATCTGCCTGGAGTCCGCAGCAGCTCAAGTGACCAGGAGATGAGTCGCTGGCCGCAGGGCCCTCGTACTTGGCACACACCTGGGTCAGTGTCACCACTGTCACTTCACAAAGCACTTTTCCCTGTTAGTGTTGGTTCTCTGGGGTTCTCTGGCTCATGTGTGCATTTTCACATTTTACCAGTGATGCTACTTGATGAGCTCATTGGATTCCATGAATCATCCAGGACAATTAGTCTCTGCCACCAGATGGCAGCACAATACCATTCACGTATGGAAAGAGGAGGGGGCGATGGGTTTAAGGGACTTTGGGTATGTACCGCTCACTAAGCCATCCCCTGAAATTAGACACCAGTTCCTTCGAATATCCAGTACTGATACACTTAAGATAAAGAGATCTATAACCATGTTTTGTTTATTGCTACGCAACAGAACAACTCAACACAGCCTACTGGCATAAAGGGATAATGAATTAGTATTGATCACAAGTCTGTAGGTTAACTGCCCTCAGCTAGGTTTATCTTCTGCTTCAGAGGATGGAGCTGAGCTCTGATGTTGCACTCTCAGTTGGGACGATGGCTGGGGCTGGAATATTCAAGATGGCCTCACCCTCCAGCGTGTCTCACCACTTGATTTATCGCTGTTTGAATCTAGCACAAGCTTCCCTACAGCATGGCCACTGGCTTCCGAAAGGTAGCTTTCCAGCTGGGAACGACTGTTCAGGGGTTTATCCAGGCTCTGCTTGTATCTCACCTGCTCATGTTCTATTGGCCAAAACAAGTCAAGCGTCCAAGCTTATGGTCAGCATGAAAGGATTAGACTACCAGGAGGTAGGAGAATCAATGGGATGGGATGGTCTTACCATAGGTCCATAAAAGGATACACAGCTCTGCCAACACAAAGAATCAGAAATCTCCCCAAAGCTGATTTGCATTAGAAATGTCATAAATTCATCTCTTCTTTTTTCAGTAAATCATAGATAAGACAAATGGTATTGACAAGCTTTAAAAACGTCAGAAAAGTAGACTATCTGGCTGCTTCCCACAATCCTTGCTGGAAGGGCATAGTTCCTGGCTCTGGCCTAGGGAAGGCAGAGCCCAAAACTCTGCTTTGAAGGGCACCCATTATTGGTCAAGCTAAAAGGGAACACTCGAGCTAAGTACACTTACAAAAGATGACATTATCAACCAGATGTAATTTCAACAGTTTACAAAGACAGACCTACCTGGCTGATGAAAGGAGGCTATTTGCAAAACCAATCCCTGTAGATAAATTTCCCCCAGGAAAACAAATTATAAAAGCAGAGGTTGCTTTATGAATACAAATTTGGAACAAGAAGAGCTGGATAGTCTTGCAGGATATTTCCATTAAGGCTGATGAATTGTCTTTCTACGCTCCACAAACATCTCTATTTTAAGAACTGACTCAGTTCCGTTGAATTACAGCAACACTGCCTCTTAATAAGACTAGAAAAACACTGATGTAACATTATTTTCACTAGCAAGGATTATGAACAGGATGAAAGTCAAAACTTTTTCTCAACATTCCGTGTTACATAAAATCAATCGTTCATCCAAGATAATATTCATATTTATTATGCATGACCCGGAAAGCATTGTTGACACATACTGTTGATTCAGTAATGAGTGTAGTTCCATTTTTAATCTGATAATCCCTCTAGCTAACAGGTTGTCATAGCCAAATGATGCTTTTATAGTTTAGTTAACATCTGGCAATGACTGAACCTAAGGATGATATCCATCAACAGTTCTAAATTTGCTTCCCAGCATCAAGATAAAGCTGAACAGCAAAGACTTGTATCCTCTAAGACTGTCCATTAAACTCATTTACACATAAAGTTTATATCTTCTACAAGTGTAACTGATATACATTGCCATTATTCCTGAAATTTCAGTGAATTAGAAACAAAATTGGGGAATCGGCATTTACTGAGACTCTTCTGTATGAGTTAGTATTTCTGTTTGGGCCTTAAGATGACATATACATAGTCTGATGGCCTTCCCAGGTGGCTCAGTGATAAAGAATCCACCTGCCAATGCAGGAGACACAGGTTCAATCCCTGGGTCTGAACCTGGAAAAGAAAATGGCAACCCACTCCAGTATTCTTGCCTGGGAAATCCCATGGACAGAGGAGCCTGGTGGACTACAGTCCATGGGGTCGCAAGAGTTGGACATGGCCTAGCTACTAAACCACCACCACCACCATACATAGTTTAAGAAATAAAATATGTGACTTTTACAGACAGCATTTCTTTATATGAATGCTGTAGCCAAACTCTCAAAATCCAATTTTCATGAGGGGATTTCAATTTTTTCATGATGATTGTTCTTCCTCCTGTGACAGAATATTCTTCATTAAATTAAGCATGGGATTAAGTGATTCATTAGATGAGGATGGAAAAATAGTCCATCATATATATTCAAATATATACACATGAACATAGAAATATTCAACCACATCATATTATAAAAGAGCTTTGTCTCTTTAAATATTAAATCTCTCATGTCAATATTAAAATGCCAGGTCTCAAAGGATTGCTATTCAAAACTCTTGCAAGAAATGTATTTATATGAGCATTTACTGATTATTTATCTTGACTGCAGTAAGTGGCTCTACATTTGGAATCACATTAACTATTTTCGACAGCAGTTCTCAAACTCACAACGAAACATCTCACAGCTGACTAGTTTGCCATCATCTCAAACTCAACATATTGGGTTGAAATTAATCAGCAATGTTCCTGATGTGCTCTGAGGCATGCCAGGGGGTTCTCAGAGCCACAAGAAGCTGCAGAGTCAAGAAGGATAGAACTCAAGACTCTGCCAGCTCCTTCAAGCAGAGAAATCTGGTTTATATGATGGTTTCTCCTCAAAAGTTTGTAGATTTTGATAAAAGGGGCTAAATGTTGAGTACATGGTAAGTTCTCAATAAACATTTATCCCTTGTTCCCTTCCCTCGTGACCCTACCCCAGGATCTGGTATAACTTGACAAACTCTCCTATTTCTATCAGCATTAATATTTTTTCCCTAGTCTTATGGTCTGGAGACCTGAATTCTTCCTCAGTTAGTCTTCCTTTCACTTCCAATAGCCAAGCTTTACTGTTTCCCATGAATGATCTTTCATATGTCTCAAACACACCACTGTCTCACCATTTCCTTAATACCATGCTCTAATCTTCTTGCGCCGAGGATCCTACAATAGCTTGAAATCTGAATTGCCTGTCCTTGACCTCTTCTTTCCATCTGGACAATGCTTCCAAATTCTGCGGCTCTCCCAGCTCCAGGATAATTCCAGACTGGTCTACCACAAAGACTTGTAAGGCTGCCTACATGCACTCTTTCATGGAAAGTAACTTGTTAAAAATCTAAAGTCATGCCTACTTCAATGCTGTTGGGAAACTAACTTTTGTAAGGGACCTCCTGGTAGCTAAAGCTGACCAGAAGTTATAGCTGATCTGTGTTCAAATGTTCAATGCATACCTTAGCATGGATTCCTTAAAGAATATTCTGAGATCCTTCCCTCTTGAGATCTTCCTTTTAAAAAGCAAGGAACAGAGACAGAAACCTTCCTTCGTCAAATAAGTTTGAGAATCCCACATGATGTATTATTATGTGAGAATAATAGTAGAGATGAACATATTAAAGTCTCTGGTGAGTATTACAGTTAGAAAGTTGCTTAGCTTTTTTTAACCTACTACTCCACAAACTTATATAGACTAAATCTCCCCTTTTTTGTTTGTTTTCATTCTTATCTTGAACAAAATTATTGAAATCTTGCAGAATTTGAGTTCTAAGAAAGCCCAGGAAACACTACTTTACTTAGCAAGCACTATGCTGTGCTTAGTCGCTCAGTCGTGTCCGACTCTTTGTGACCCCATGGACCGTAGCCCAGCAGGCTCCTCTGTCCATGGGATTCTCCAGACAAGAATACTGGAGTGGGCTGCCATTCCCTCTTCCAGGGTATCTTCCCGATCCAGGGATCGAACCAGAGTCTCTTACAACTAACCTGCACTGGCAAGCTGGTTCTTAACCACTAGCGCCACCTGGGAAGCCCCAATAGGCACTACGGTGAATTAAAATATTCAGTATGTTAAAGGATAATGATTACTATATTACTACTACTCATAACTATCTGGTAAATTAAGTCCAAAGTTCTTCTCTAATTCAAGATCTTTGACTGTTTATCGCTCTCTTATGCCCCCTCTCATAATGATGACCCTGAAAGCCTCTGGTTAAGTTCTGAAGTTCAGATTCTAGCTCTGTCACAAGACTGAGCCTCTGATCAAATTACTCATAGCCCCTGTTTCAGTTTCCTCATTTGTAAAACATGAACAATAACAGTACCTATATTTCTTGGGTGGGTAGATTTCTGGACCCTAACACAAACTTACTGAATCTAATACTCTGGGGAAACTACATGCATTTTCTATTTTTACTGGAGTATAATTTGCTTTACAATGCTGCGTTAATTTCTGCTGTAGAGTGAGGTAAATCAGCTTTAAGTATACGTATATCTCCTCCCTCCTGAACCTCCCACCACCACCCCCATCCTACCCCTCTAGGTCACAGAGCACCAACCTGAGCTCCTTGTGCTACAGAGCAGGTTCCCACTAGCTACCTGTTTTACACATGGTAATGTATATACATCAACGCTAACCTCGGAGAAAGCAATGGCACCCCACTCCAGTACTCTTGCCTGGAAAATCCCATGCACAGAGGAGCCTGGTAGGCTGCAGTCGATGGAGTCACTACGAGTCGGACAGACTAAGCGACTTCATTTTCACTTTTCACTTTCATGCATTGGAGAAGGAAACGGCAACCCACTCCAGTGTTCTTGCCTGGAGAATCCCAGGGGTGGGGGAGCCTGGTGGGCTGCCATCTATGGGGTCACACAGAGTTGGACATGCCTGAAGTGACTTAGCAGCAGCAGCAGCAATCCTGATCTCCCAGTTCATCTCACCCTCTCCTTCCCCCAACTTCTGTGTGTCTATTCCCTGTGACTGCATCTCTATTCCTGCCCTGGAAATAAGTTTATCAGTACCATTCTTCTAGATTCCATGTGTTAATATATGATATTTGTTTTTCTGACTTACTTCACTCTGTATGACTACCTGCATTTTAATCTCTCCCAATGAATCTCAACTGAAATTAGAAACACCAGTCTAGAAGGACTAAAGGACATTTAGTATATAAAAGGAAAACATCACTGCTACTTTCAAGTATTAGTAGGGGTAGTGGGTGGCTCAGACAGTAAAGAATCTGCCTGCAATGCAAGAGGCCCAGGTTTGATCCCTGGGTCCAGATCCCTGGAGAAGGGAATGGCAATCCTACTCCAGTATTCTTGCCTGGAAAACCCCCTGGACAGAGGAGGTTGGCGGGCTTCAGTCCATGGGGTCACAAAGAATCGGACACAACTGTGTGACTAACACTTTCACCTTTTCCGTGTGCAGAGTAAGAGGATACCTGTTTTGTCGAGGTACAAAAGCTTGGTAAAAGTAAGAAGGGGTGAATGTTAGCTCAGGATAAAAAGGGACCTTGCAACAGCAGTGCAAAATTGTTCAGGCTTCTCTGTGAAATAGATGTCTGCTCCTTGTGCCTGAGGATATTTATTTAGCTGGAGACTTTACTAGGATATTTGAGAAGACATTCAAGCATCTCTTGGGGTTCTTAGGTTATATGAATTCTAAGTTTACCCTCCAACGTTAGCCATTATGACTCTGGACATTCTATTGCATGCGGAAGCAGTCTTTCAAGAATTGATATTCATGACCAGATCCGCTGGGGGCTTCCTCATCTTCACTTTTCATACATCTGTCCAAAGAAGAACTTTTATCAAGATTTTGGTATTGGATTAAGTGTATTTTTTAATGTAGTAGACTAAGAAAATAACGCACTGGAATTTATATAATTAGAGCAAAAAATTACGATGCTTTGGGAATTCTCTGGTGATCCAGTGTTTGGTACTCCAACTTCTCACTGCCCAGGGCCTGGGTTCAATCCCTGATTGAGGAACTAAGACCTCAAAAGACTTACGGTGTGGCCAAAAAAGTGATACTAGCTACCAAGGATGATAGAATACTTATATTCTGGATAGTCTATCAATACCAGAAATAGCTTAAATTAGGAGGTAGAGTTACCCAACTTATTATGTATTATGCTTTATAATTTATATATACATCGCACATATTTTATATATATCAAGTGGTATATAATGGCCTTCCCTTGTGGCTCAGCTGGTAAAGAATCCTCCTGCAATGCTGGAGACCTGGGTTAGATACCTGGGTTGGGAAGATCCCCTGGAGAAGGGAAAGGCCACCCACTCAATATTCTGGCCTGGAGAGTTCCATGGACTGTGAAGTCCATGGGGTTGCAAAGAGTCAGACAGGAATGAGTGACTTTCACTTTCACTTAGATATTTAAAGATTTCTTTACAAGGTTTTGATGATCTGTTCAGCTGATGAATACTAGTTTTGTGGCCCCTTTACAATCAGCAAGTCATATTCCTAGCAATTTCTCCATCAAAATAAGATCTCTAAAACTTTCACCTTATCAGAATCCAAATTTGTGATGTATTGAAATCAATGAAACATTCAATAGATGTTTATTGATTATCTTCTCTTTGCTCCACAAATACAATTGTTTCCTGAGCTTATATTAAACATGTGTCTTTTGATATAACATAAAAATCTAACATTTCGTTTTAATTAAAGAAAAAGATTTTGGTATTAGGAATATTCTTTGGAAGCTAGCTGCAAATACCATGGGATCAGGACATTAAATGACAAGGACTAAAAATGCTCTAGAAGCATATATAGATTCGTGTCTTTAAAATAAAACACATGGAAAGCTCTCTCCCGGAGAGAGAACCTATTAGGACACCATGGGAGAAAATCTAGAAGCTTCCATTGGGCACCCATGTCCAACAGCAACCATTCCTTATAAAGCTAAACCAAGCCCAGAGAGCTCTTGTCATTAACTCTTGACTCTTCCAGGAACCATTCTGCTTTTACATAGAGTTGCAATGAGTCCCATAAAACATCACCTTCATTATGAGACCAGAACTGAATTGTATTTTAAGACAGAAAACACAGAGTAAACCGGCAGAGAATCCAAATTATTTTCATGCCACTGTAGCAAGTATTAAAAAAAAATAGCTGCAACCTTTTATAATATAGATTTGTGGAATGATGAAAACACTGCTATCATTTATAGTTTCCTTTCAGGAGGGGACGCATTTATAAATGAATGGTTCTGTAATAACCCAATGGCACCTTCATAAATCTCTCCAATGGACGGGACTCTGTAACACATCTGATGAGAAATGTGTTTACTCTTTCAGGATTAAAAATAGAAAAACACAATAGAACAAGTTCATTGGTAGGTTCAGGTGGCCACTTAGTTTATAATAGAATCAGGAAATGAAAGTGCCCTGTGGTTCAGTAAAAAACTCCACTAGAACCCATTTTTAGCTAACACAAGCAAAGCATGTTAGTGAGTTTCCTCAGTTGTCGGCATTAAAAAAAATTAACAGTATACCTCCTTTCAATCAGCTAAATATTTATTCACATCTTCAGCTTGTTATTTCTTCATTAACAAGGCTTCCCCTGCTGCTCAGCAGAATGTGTGAGGAACTTAGCAAATGTCAGAAGCACTCAAGTTGAGTCAACCAAGGGAAGTGATAAAAAGGTTCATAATCAAGTGGAACTACAATAGTGGCACATTTCAAGCTGGGAAATAATAGATCAATACACAAGGCTCTTTCCTATGGGATAACACTGCTATTTGTTCTTATTTTGTGATTTGTTTTTACTCATCAAATCACAAGTACAATGCATTTCTGTGTTAACCTTCAATTTGTAAATGATCATTTGCATTCTAATTCTCAGAACACCACAACAGAGAAGAGAAGATGTAATTTTGTAAGGAAAGCTGAGTCTTGGGAACAAAGGAATGCAAACCAACATAAGCAAAGCATCTGAAGGAAAAAAATGATTGCTGGTTAGTGTGTGACTATCTCCTTCTAACAGATAAATCAAGCCTTATGATGCAGTGTTTGTGAAACACAGACAAATATAACAAAAGTCCTCACAGAAAAAAATGTTTAAGTTTCAGTTCAATCAGGCATTAGGAAAGTCTAAGATGTCCTTTTGCTTGTTTAGAAGAAAATTATTTATTATCTTGAAGTTGAAGATGTTTCACATTTAATTTTGTGGCTGGGTAAGGATCTTGGTTTGTGAGAACTCTCTCGCTATGACTGGTCTAATACAAAAATTTACCAACTAATCTTTTTTACATAACTGTGTATTAGCTACAGCACCATTGTCCAATAGTCTTGAAACCAGTTTCCTCACATTATTTCAGATATATATGACAATCTAACAGCTCCCAATAAATTTTTTTTAAAAACCCTGATTCATAAACATAAACCATAGATAAATTTACAAAGACTGCTATTTCTTCACCAAAGATACTGATATGATATCAAAACAGATATTCAAAACATGTTTCCAAAATCACAAAGAAGAAAAAGTTTCAACATGTAGATAAATAAATAGACCCACAAAAATTTTACAGGGATAGTGAACATCTTCCTAGGTTCTGAAAACCCTGAGCAATTTTTCTTTCCAAATATAAACAGACTTTTCTATACTAGAAGGGTGTCATCTGAAAAATAATTATGGGGCTTACCATGAAAAAAACAAGGGGCTAGTCACTTAAGTGTTCTTCAGTGCCAGCTTATGACAGTGATTATTAGGTGAGAATTGCCCGGCAGTGAAGGGCCTGAAAAGCCCAAAGCTCAACATGTCACTGTTTTAGCAGGACTTGCAAGTCTTTAAATCCAGGAAGAAGAAAGGAGAGAGTCAAGAGCCAGGGCACAGGTGAAGGTTCCTTTTTATTATTATTATTATTGGAATATAGATGCTTTACAATATTGTTTAGTTTCTGCTGCACAATGACGTACGTCAGTTATACATGTGCATATATCCCCTCCCTCTTGGACCACCCACCTCTCTTCATGCCAGCCCTCTAGGTCAGCACAGGGTACCAAGCTGAGCTCGCTGTGCAGTCCAGCAGCTTCCCACTAGCTCTTTATTTTATCTGTGGTGATGTGTGCATGTCAAGGCTACTCTCCCAGTTTATCTCACCCACCTCGCACCCCAACCCTGTTCAACCTGTCTGTGTCTCTATTCCTGCCCTGCAAATAGGCTCATCTGTACCATTTTTCTAGATTCCACACCTATGCATTGGTATATGGAATGAGGTTACTTTTTAATCCCAGCTTATCCACAGCCCTTGCAGGAGTTTGTTGCTTAGTCGCTAAGTCATGTATGATTCTTTGTGACCCCACGGACTGTCGCCTGCCAACCTCCTCTCTCCATGGGATTTCCCAGCCAAGATTACTGGAGCGGGGTGTCATTTCCTTCTCCAAGGGATCTTCCTCATCCAAGGATTGAGCTCACGTCTCCTGCATTAATAGGTGAATTCTTTCCCACTGAGCCATGCACCCAGACCTCACGTGCTCACCTTGCTTCTCTGGGAGGGCCTAACACTATCCCAAAGGGCGAAACTGGGGGAATATGGATATAAAACGAGGGTAAGTTTCACTTTTGTTGGTATTGAAGTATAGTTGACTTCCTATATTAGTTTCATCTGTAAACATAGTAATTCAGTATTTTTATTGTTTATACCCCCATATGAAGTTCAAGTGCTGCCGTCTGAAGCCCCTGTCTGCAAGGAAAGATACACCAGCTCAAACTTCGCAGGCTAAGGTGACTGTTCATGAGGTTGTAGTGTAGATTGGGTAGGGTTGGAGGGCTGGGTGAAGAGGGAAGGAATGGCTTATTCAATGAAAAGAAAAGGAAAAGAGTAATTCAAGAAGCAGAGTTTCATTATCCTCTATATATTTTTTTTTCTTTTTCATTTATTTTTATTAGTTGGAGACTAATTACTTTACAACATTGTAGCGGGTTTTGTCATACATTGACATGAATCAGCCATGGATTTACATGCATTCCCCTATAGCACAGGGGTTGATTTTGCATATTAAATGAAATAGTAATACCACTTACAAACAAAATAATTGCAAAGTTATCTTAGGACAAGGACGAAGTGTGAGCTTTGTTGTGGAGGAGGGCTGTAGGTAAGATGAAGGGCTTCCCTGGTGGCTCAGCTGTAAAGAATACACCTTGCCAATGCAGGAGATGCAGGTTCAATCCCTGGGTCAGGAAGATCCCTAAAGAAGGAAACGGCCACCCACTCCAATATTCTTGCCTGAAAAATCCCATGGACAGAGGAGCCTGGTGGGCTACAGTCCATGGGGGTCACAAAGAGCAGACAACAACAAGGTAAGTGAGACACTGCTTAGTTTAACCTCATTCTTCCCATTCAAACTTTCAGTTCTTGCCCAGTGTTCCCTAAGGAAAGCAAAAGTGGACTCCAGCATCCAAAGAGATCTGCCTTCACATGATGTTGTGAACAACTTTGTAGAGTAAGCTGGTTTCTTTTGTCAAAGGAGTTCTCTTTCAAACTGGCTGAGAGTTTATTTTTTTACTTTATATGAAAATTCGACAGAAAGCCTGATGGCACAGAATGGAGTCCAGAAATCATCTGTAATACTCCACTGCAACACAGACTTTATTTTATGCCTCCTTCGAAATAAATCTTTTTTAAAATATATTTTTGAGGTCTGACGGCACATAAAAGGGAGCTATTAAGGAGAGCCACGGGGTGTCCGTGATGGGAAGGGCTGATTATCCCTGACAGCCTCCGACTCTGGAATTCATGGAAAGGCAAACCACAAATATTTCAGTGGAGGCTAACAGGAAGATACATTTTATGCCGTGTTCCCCCTCTTCCCTTTTTCTCCTCATTCTTCTTCCCTAAAATGGTACATCTGCTACAGAGGTGTTCTTAGAAGCGGGCTTATGCCATCTGAAGCCACATAATATCAGACTTATCAGCATCTTCTTAAAAGATCAGCTTGCTTAGTCTTAGAGCAGCTTCCTAATCAGAATGGGCTATATTTATTTACAGATTCCCTCAAGTTGCATTCTGAAGCATTATTCTGTTAGGATACTCTGGGAAAAGCTCCATGCCTTCCAAACACATAATTTCAGGAAGGTCCTTGGCAAAACCCTGAAATGAATTTGAATCGTATCCTTCCATCAGATTTCTGTCTGTGACCTTACACCCAGATTCCATGAATAGAACATTGTCCTGCCAGGGCACAGGCTCAATAACTGGGCATTTTCTGGGTCCCTGAATTTGTACAATGAGATATCAACTCCAATCTGCGAGCACAATGCTCCAGTGACTGCCAGGAATGGCTGCAATATTGATGCCTTTCAGTGAAGATCACATCATGCACCCAGCAGAGCTCAATAAAATGATACTGTAGTTAACAAGTTTTATAACATGAAGTTACTTAAAACATGGAACTAATCAGGGGGAAGCCTGTTTATGCATGTCACCGCCACATTTAATTGTCAATAAATAAACAAAGGTTTGCTTCACCTATTGTCATGTATATCAAGTCAGTCATTAATCTAAACTAATGAAGCTTAAGATATATGACAGACAGTTTTTATGGAGCGCCTTCTTAATGATATGTTTGCTTTTCATTTCAATGCCCAAAGCCCATTATCAAGAAGGCAGCACATTACGGTCCATACACATTGAAATCTACAGCAGGATTCTTTGTTCGGGGCTCACAACAAGCGGTGCCTGCACCTACGTAGTGAAAAGCATTACTTAGAGATGAAAACGGGAGGTGGGGACGAGGCATCTGATTCTCCTGCTCTGTTGTGGGCCCCCCACTCCCACCCCGCCCCTGGATTTTTAAGCTCACCTGGAAAGAGAAAGGAAACTCAATCCAGCCTAATTCATGCACACATCCATCTTGAAAAACATGAATGAATAGCTGTCATAAACACAATGGGTCCTAATCACTAAAGAACACCCTGAATCTCCCAAGAACACAAACCCAAGATGCCATGCTGCAAACAGACATCTAGCAGATAATAGAAGGAGGCGTTGTACAATTATTTCAGCATTCACATCCATCCTAGAGCTTTGATGGTTTCCAAAGATGTAGTAATTATTTCTTATTCCACTTCAAGTTTGGAGGAGAATCTCATGCATGAATGAATACCTATCAAACCATATTGATTCCTATACCCAGTGAAGTGACACATTCAAAATAGTTCACTCTTTGGACTGGAGCCACCAAGAGACCATTGCAGGTCCTAAGGACCCAATGATAGGCATCATCATGTCACATTTTGCTTTATTTAAATCTGGAGAAATACGCCTTAAATGGGACCAGGTTATAGCAGGACACAATACATCTCTGTGCATGGCAGGACAGAGGACTATCATGCATTGCCAGGGGTCTGGACTGTTTTGTTCCTCAATGTACTTCCAGCGCCTTCCACAGTTCCTGGTCTATGGAGGTTGCCTGTGTGCTGAGTCTCTCGGGCGTGTCCGACTGTTTGCAACCCTATGTGACCCTGCCAGACTCCTCTGTCCATGGGATTCTCCAGGCATGAATACTGGAGTGGGTTACCATGCCCTCCTCCAGGGGATCTTCCTGACCCAGGGATCGAACCCTAGTCTCCTGCGTTGCAGGCAGATTCCTTACTGTCTGAGCCACCAGGGAAACCCTGATTAAAGTGGGTTTTTGTGAAATTCCTAGATGCTAATGCTGCCCCGTCCAACCTTGCAAGTGATCTTCTCTTCAGAATCAGAGTAATGGGATTTTTATTCTGTCCTCGGGAACAAAATAACACCTAAACATGAAATGATACCAAGGAATAGGTATATTTCAGCTGTTTCAATATCTCTATTCAGAAGTAGTTTATTCTTTAGTCTTTTATGGAAATGTATGAATTCACCATCTACAAAACAAAACAAACAGTACTACTGGTATCTTTATTCTATCTTTGATACATAGAATTTAAACTGTTTTTAAAATTATCTTTACTTTGTCTGGCAACTTTCTCCCTTAGGCTTTATTTCCCAACCTCCATGAGATAGTAGGAAGAAACCTCCCTACTTTATAGAAACATTTACATACAATCTTGAAGTAAACAAGAAGGTCACAAAAATCTATTTCCATTAGTGCAAGAAACAAAGAAGGGCTTTCAACCTAGAAATGTCAGGCACCATTACTTTCTGTACCGTATGAAAATGCTGCATCTGTTGATGTCCAAGATAGCAATATGTCATCTACATATGAACATTGATGACTGTGGGACGCTTCACAGACTCCTAGCAGGCCACAGATAGTAATTGTTTTCCTAAATGGCCAGCATAAAAACCAGCGCGAGATGGACTTTTTGCAACAAAAAAATCATATAAACTGACTTTAAAAAATTTACCAGTAAGCTTGCATGTATCTTTAGTATATTTTGCAAAGAGCCTGTAATTAGCTGAGGATTACTTAGTTTCAATAATGGCAAATTGCATCATGATGAGTTTCAATGCAGGGGTGTGTGTGTGTGCTATAACATATATTTTATGTTTTTACATGACCACAGATACATGCAGCATAATAAAAGTGTCTGGATATAAGGCTAAATCCTTGTTGGTTATCATAACAGGGATCCTCTTTATAAAAATAAACCTACATAGAATGAGAACTAGCAATACAGAAACACACACAGAAAAGTCTAAAGATCATATTTTCAGCTGTCTTCCAGATAGCCTGTTGGTAATTTCAGCTTCCAGAACATCTATCACATAAGCAGCATGTTAGCTGCATCTGAATGACAGACAGACATAAGGTATTTTCAAGCATCACTCATAAACACAAAGAAACAACTTAAGAACTCAACTCCACTTGTGAGATAAACTTGTCTTTGGGTTTCACCAAGATATCTAAATGAATATGAAAACTACTGTCCAACATCTGTGCAATCAGAGATACAACACATCTTTTCTCAAAAATCCAGATCTCAGCCAGAAAAACAAAATTGTGCCAACTCCAACTCCAGGGTTGGGTGTCTAGCCGGACCCAGAGTAGTTCAAGTTCAGGACTCTCCCTCTGTTTTTTGTCTTTCCCGGCATTCATCCTGCATCTCCTGCAATTCTCCAATGCAGGCCTGTATCTTCCACAGAGAACATGTGGCTTCCAGCAACTCCTGGCTTCCAAGAAGCATTAGTGGTCTTTAATTAGCTCCAATTAAAAAAAAAAAAAAGGAAGAAAACTGATTTGGGTCGATTTGGATCATATATGCCTATTTCCAAACCAATGTCTGTAGCTTTGGGACTAGATAGCCCCAATCTGCCTATCTGCCTATCTGCCCCTGTCACCATGACTGGAAGAAAAGGGTCTGTAAAAAGATCCACTAAATCTCATGGTAAAGAATTCAGGGAGGATACCTCCCTCGCAAGAGGGTGAGGGCTATTATCAGAGGCTGGGAGGGGGGCTGCAAACCTAACAACATATTTCAATAGACAAATACATTCCTGCCAACTTCAGCTCATCAAAAGAAATGTTCATACAGGATACCAAATTACATTTCCTTCCAATTAGTCAGGTTTTTAAGTAAGTAAAGAAATTGGACAATATCTAAAACTCATTGAACACAAATTAGCCTTGCCCAGGCAACTTTCATAGGACCAGTTTTCACGGAGTCCAATTTAAACTGAGTCTGATCATAATTATCTGGTCTAGAAAAATACAAACCTCATATCTGCCCTGCTCTGTAATCTTATTTACTTCAATTTTCTTCTTTATCAATCTATTTCAACAAATCTCAGTCTCACAGTTACCCTGAAAATGTAAAAACCATAGATGCATTAGATACTCTATATGATGTTTCATAGACATTACTAACAAATGTGCCTATTTGGAAAAAAAAAAAAAACTCTCTATGATTTCAGGGATGTTTACTCCCATTTGTTGCAAACACATTTGATGACTATAATTGCCACCATGGCCATAAGTCATAATCATAAAATGATTGCTTATAGCTGTGAAATTCATCCTCTTCAACTGAATTGTAGATTTTTCCTTTTAAATATACTCTCCACTGATAAATTTTCCAACACAGTTGTGACCAAAGAGCCAACAGGTCTAGTTTTGCAGGTGAAAAATATGGTGAGATAAAAATAAGTGTGCTAAGAAAAAAGAAATATAGTGTTAATGGATACATCACTAAGTAAAAGATTAAATTCAGTTCCTGTTTAGAAGCGTCAACCAACAAGACTCAGAACTAGCAGGCATTGGTTAAACACCTTCCTAAAACAAATAAAAGGCAAAACAAGAAAGCCACATTTTATTTTGCAGATGGTTTTTTTTTGTTTGTTTGCTCACTGTGTCAAGGGAGTTTTTTATATTACTGTTTTGAATAGCAAGTGCTAATCTGCACACATCTCTGACCTTAATCTTCTGATTTTCTCAGAGATGAGCAGAGCTAGTTAGGAACATCTGTGAACAGAGAAGCAGGGGAAACCTCCCTTTCAACAGTGGAGGCCAACTCTCCTCCTGGAACAACCGTATCTCAGGATCAAGATCATGTGAGAGGCCCAGCAGGTGTGACTCTTCCTCTCTGATCAACTCACTTTGTTTTTCTATTTTTATGCTCTCTTAAACTCTGCATAATTAACTTCCCTAATGGTTCTAAAACTACTAGGTAAATATACTTAATGAACTTTTATTTATGTGGATTGAGAGGAAATATGATGACTATAAGATTTGTTCCTAAGAAAGGCATCAAAACTAACAGGCTATTGGCAAGAATATCAAACACCTGCATTGCACCACCTCCTCTGGCCTTTCAAAGGAATGACAGGGATGGAGGAGCAGCTGGCTATTGAAGGCAACCCTGAGAAGTTCAGAGGCATTTCCTACACTGTGTAAAGGTCATGACACAATGTGACCATGACCCCAGCCCTTCCTACTCCTGTTGTAATGGAAGCAGATGGATAGGATCAAACCAGATCTTGAGTCAACCAGCAAACATTTTCTGAACATCTGCCATGTGCCAGAACTGATCTAGGTACTTTCATGGAAATTGCTGCAAAACCCTCCAAAGGCATTCCATCTCATTTAAAGTAAAGGCCAAAAAAATTTCTAAAATAATAATAATAATAGAGTGAGGGCCAAGCTGCTTTTTTGGTAACATTTTACTTTATATTGGTGTATAGTTGATTAAAAATATTGTGATAGTTTGGGGCGTACAGCAAAGTGATTCAGTTGTGCATATCAATGTATCTATTATGTTTTTAATCTTTTGATCACACAACATGGCATGTGGAATCTTAGTTCCCTGACCAGGGGTAGAACCCACAGCCCCTGCGTTGGAAGGCAAAGTCTTAACCACTGGACCACCAGGGAATTCCTCATGTATCTATTCTTCTTCAAATATTTTTCCCACTTAGGTTGCTTTACAACATTGGGCACAGTTCCCAGTGCAATACAGTAGGTCCTCATTGGCTATCTATTTTAAATATAGCATTGTGTACATATCCATCCCAAATTCCCTAACTATCCTTTTAGGGACCCAGGAGGGTCCCCAGGGTCTTTCTTCCACCTCACTCCCTTCCAGCTACAATGAAGCCTTTCCTATTTGCCCCACGCACCATGCATGCTTCCCTCTTGGAACCTTGGCACACATGGTTCCCTCCACTTGGGAAGCTCTCACCCTTATACGTACATGGCTTGGCCCCTCCTTTCTTCCCTTCTAGTCTTTCCTGACTCCAACCTCAGTGACATCTTCCCTCTCATTTATCTAAATGTGCAGCCCACTATGTACTTCCTAATCCTCTTCTCCACTGTATTTTCTTCCTTAGTGCTTGTCAGTCTTTTACACAGTAAATATTCTATCCATTGCGGTCTGTATCTATCATTAGACGACAAGCTTTAGGCAACTGGAGATCCCGGCTTGTTTTGTTCATTGCCAGCTTCCAAAAGAGTGCCTTGCAGATAATAGTAACTCAATAAATATTTTTAACTAACCCACTAATTAATAAAGATTTGTTTCATAACGACTCTATGAGGTGGTATACTTTCTTCATACTAATGAACAAAAGAGGCAGAGAGATTAAGACACTAGAATCTATAAATGGAAAAGCTTCTTTTTATCTCCATGTTTCTGGTCTAGAATTGATTCTTCTTTGGCACCACTACCTGGAAGGTACAACAAAATCTCAGAGTGGGGTGAGGGGTGGAGGGAATAGATGCTGGAAATGGACATCAGAGGAACATCCATGTCCTAAGGAGTAGATGGGGCTTCCCAGGTGGCTCAGACGGTAAAGAATCTGCCCACAATGCAGGAGACCTGGGTTTGATCCCTGGGTCAGGAAGATCCCCTGAAGAAGGGAATGGCCATCCACTCCAGAGTCTTGCCTGGAGAATTCCATGGACAGAGCCTGGTGGGCTACAGTCCGTGGGGTCGCAAAGAGTCGGACATGATGAGTTACTAACACACACAAACACACATACACACACAAGGAGGTAGGCTCCAAGGGATACCCATCATGTGACAAGATGGATGAGTGAAGCTCAGAGCCTGTGCTTACTGGCAAGTGGCTGAAAAATGCTTAGGGTTGCTATCTTATAAATTTAAAATATTTTTTAAATTTTCTGTTTTTTTTTTTTTTGTAATAGCACTGGAAGTATTGCTTTTTATTTTTAATTTATTTTTGGCTGTGCTGTGTCTTCACTGTTCCATGGGCTTTTCTCTAGTTGCGGAGAGCAGGAGTTACTCTCTAGTGACAAGCACGGGCTTCTCATTGCGGCGGCTTCCCTTGTTGCCAAGCTCAGGCTCTAGGCATGTAGGCTCGTTAGTTGCATCTCCCCAGCTCTAGAACACAGGCTCAGTAGTTATGGCCCATGGGCTTAGCTGCTCCACAGCACGTGGGATCTTTCCAGATCACGGATTGAACTCATGTCTCCTGCATTAGATTCTTTAGCACTGAGCCACCAGGGAAGTCCTAAAAATATTTTTAAATTATAAATATGCCCTTCTCTGATTAGTAAGTAACTACTTACCATCTAGGATTGCTCCAGTGAAAAAGAAACGGTTTGCCTCTCATCTAACCTGTGTAGCATAAATTCCATCATAGTATGAAATGAATGCTTGTTTGAGTGACATACTGGTTGCATTAGAATTCTTGTGTTTTCCTGGCACATTACCCTCCTTTGAGTTTCATACCAATTGAATAATTCCATTGGCAGGATGGGGGAGAGAGAAAGCTGAAATGAATAAAATATTAATCTCACATACGTGGCAGGTTTTTAAATTTAATATTATCTTCTAGATCTTATACAACAGATTCATGCAGACACTAATCAGGGCTTAATCACACCCTTACTGTGTATTTAATCTTTGTAGAGACGCACTCCACTCAAACAGGTGGACCCAGTTTGTTTGGTTTTTTTCCCAGCAAAGCAAGCTTATTTGGTTTAACAGAACTAACTTGCTTTTTTCTAGTCCCTAAAAAGTAATTCTCCCTGGGTTATGTTTTTTAGGACTAATGAATCAAGACTCTTATGCTTGAAAGTGGCAGAAACCCAATCAAACCAGCTTGAGCAAAATAGGACTTTATTGGCAGATATGTAACAGTAAAAAGATCAGAGTATAGTCACAGCTTAGGTATGAGTGGAAAGAGAAATCTGCACCCTCCGGGCACTCCATCACAGTCTGCGCTTCTCTCCATCTGGGTGTGTCACTGTCTCTGGTCTGTTTCTTCCACGTATTGAAAATATATTGAGGTTGTCACATATACACTGCTGATACTACGTTTAAGATGGGTACTGATGCTGAGGCTGAAGTCCAATACTTTGGCCACCTGATGCGAAGAGCCAACTCCTTGGAAAAGACACTGGTGCTGGGAAAGATTGACGGCAGGAGGAGAAGGGGACGACAGAGGATGAGATGGTGGGATGGCATAACCAGCTCAATGGACATGAATCTGAGCAAACTCTGAGAGACAGTGAAGGGCAGGGGAGCCTGGTGTACTGCAGTCCATGGGGTCATGAAGATTCAGACACAACTGAACAGCAATAACAAAGCAGGTGACTAGTGAGAATACTGTATAGCAAAGGGAGCTCTAACTTAATGCACTGTGGTGACCTGGATGGGAAGGGAATCCAAAACGGAGGAGATATATGTATGTGCTAAGTCACTTCAGTCGTGTCCAACTCTCTGTGACCCCATGGATTGCAGCCAGCCAGACTCCTCTGTCCATGGGATTCTCTAGGCAAGAATACTAGAGTGGGCTGCCATGGCCTCCTCCAGGGGATCTTCCCAACCCACGGGTTGAACCTGTGTCTCTCGTGTCTGCTCTGCTGGCAGATGGGCTCTTCATCACCAGCACCACGTGTATGTGTATGGGTTATTCATTTTGCTGTACAGCAACTAACACAACATTGTTAGGCAACTATAAGTCCAGTTCAGTCGCTCAGTCAGGACGGACTCTTTGTGACCCCATGGACTGTAGCACGCCAAGCTTCCCTGTCCATCACCAACTCCTGGAGCTTGCTCAAACTCAAGTCCATCAAGTCGGTGATGCCATCCAACCATCTCATCCTTTGTCTTCCCCAAGCAACTATACTCCAAATCAAAATTAATTTTTTAAAAAGAAAATACAGCCCACAGCTGCTTCTGTCCCTGGCATCTCAAAGCTTTGCCACCATCTGGGCACTCCATCATTCCCCTGCTTATGTTTGCAAAACTTCCAGGGAAAGATCCTGATTGCGCTAGTTAGGAAGCCCACTCCTGGGTTTCCATCATCTGTGACCATAGCAGAATCAATAATGAAATGGCCTCACCATTCAGGCTCCACGATTGGGACATGTAAGGGGGCATTTCCTACAGAAGGGCTGTTGCCACTGTCTCAGACACCAGGAGAGGGAGGAAGGGCAGGAAAGCTGGCTTGAGGACAAAACCATTCATGTCACCCACACAGGCCCATTCTCTCTCTCGTTAAACTTTCCCCGCAAATTTCCTATTCTTGGTCGCTTCAGTCAGGTCCAACTATTTGTGACCCTCTGACTGAAGCCCACCAAGATCCTCTGTCCATGGGATTCTCCAGACAAGAATACTGGGATGGGTTGCCATGCCCTCCTCCAGGGGAATCTTCCCAACCCAGAGATCAAACCTTTGTCTCTTGTGTCTCCTCCATCGCAGTTAGATTCTTTACCTACTGAGCCACCTGGGAAGCCCAACTTCCTGCAAACTTCCTAAAGTCTGGTAAATTGCATTCTGTTAAAGTACCAGAAAAAGGCTTCCATAGAGGCTGGGGTACAGCCCAGTGCCATCATCCATCAGTGGAGTTCCTGTGAAGATCTTCAACCGCTGGTATTTAAATACGTCGATTCTACTTAGAGCCCTTTTAGTCCATTTTTGCCAATGCTTACCACAAGTAAACTAGAATATAGTACACATGACAGGATCTAAACCCTTACAGAAGTGAGCTTTTACCTGACTATCCCACCAGGAGGTTTATATCCACGTACTCACTCATGCCCCTTGCTTCTCTGTACACACTAAAGCAGACATAGATCTTCTGATGTCGCACATTGCAAGATGCCTGTATCTTTGGGTCATGTTCTCATGTCTCTGGAGTACCTGTGGGAGGCTGAGAGTCACCACTGCTGAGGATGATAATCATGACATCTCTGGAATATCCCAGGCTTCTGAAGACTGGCCCTTGCCCTAGCATCATCATCCTTATCTGGACATATTTGATCCAGGTAAACTGAGGAGACATGCAGAGTTATATTATCTTTCATCAGAAATAAGTCACAAGATAAACTACGTTCAAGTGTACTTACACACACACAAACACATACCTAGACACACCCACACACATCTCTCTGTGGTTCACAGTAACTACATTAAGGACTTTCAGATCAGCTTGGAAGAAAATTACTGTTTCTAAACAGAAGCTTTGAGAAATTTTTTTCAGATTAAAAAGAAAAAATCTAAGAGCATGCTCAGCTTCTGATAAAGCTGGGTTGATTCTATTCAATGACATGATTCACCTCATCTCAGTATATATGAGAAAAATAGGAGCCCAACAATAGCTGCAGATTTACAGAAGACGGTGTAACATACCAACTGAAAAATTGCTGTCCTACAAATGATGACTCTTCAGAATACAGTAACTTTCCGAATAATAGGAACAGAACAAAGCAAGGAACGTTCCTTCTGTTAATCAATACCAAAGAATGCATTCCACTTCCAACTCAACCATAGAAATTCCTCTTAAGAGAATACACAGACACAGCCACAGTCATTGGTGACTCCTTCGTTACTCACTATTCAGGATTCATTATTTGTCATTCATTAACCTCAGGATGTAACACATTTGCTAGGAACTGTACAAAAGAAAGTCTGACACAGTTCCCATACCTGGGATTACAATCAAAAAGCAACAGTGAGGAGACAGTGAGACCAAAAAAAAAAAAACCCAGAGGTAAAAAAATGGCACATGGAAGAACTACCCTGGTAGTGCTTAAGATGTCATGCTTCCATGCCGCCACACTTTGAAGTGGGCCCAGGTTTGAACCCTGGAACACTGGTTGGGGAACTAAGATCCCACATGCCAGTCAGTGCAGAAAAAAAATTTTTTTTAAAATTCTTTTAAAAAATGGCACATGGAGAAGAGAAATCCATAACGGAAATTTAAACTATGATGGAAATTTGAATTCCTGTTTGGGGTTAAATTACCATCAAATATTAGAAAGCAGCTTACGTTTTCAGGAAATATAATATTCCGGTGAATCAAAAAAAGGGAGAAAAAATAAAAAGAACTGCAAATCCCTTCAGGTCAGAGGCAATGATTTTGTTTCTCTTTTTTATTTCTCTTTTTATTCCTCACAATCCCTAACATGAAATACATACATCAACACCTCCAGACTTCAATCAGATATCTGTTTGACCTTGAACAATTAGCATCACAAGGTAGAATAAGTAAAACCATGACAAGATGATTCTGAATTGAAGACATAGCACCCCATAGCACATTTTCAGAGACACTGCCTCATTTAAGCATCACCACAACCCTGTAACTGACACCCTTTCACCCAGAGAAGAAAACTGAAGATAAGTAACTCTATTCAGATCTAATAAGAAGATTTAGGAATGGAAATAAGGGGACAGTTTGAGGTCTCTTTCAGAATTAATCAGCAGATGTCCACCTAGCACTTATATCAGAGAAATCAAAGAAATGTAATCAAATCAAAGATGTGCAAAACAGAGAAATATAAGTCCTAACCACCTTCGAAAGCTGAATCCTTGACAATATCAACAAGCTAACCTGAGGATAAGGCAGGTAGAGATCTTGGCTCATCATAGTATGGCAGAACACTTCCAAGACAGTGTCAGTAGCATATTGGAGCAGACAGAAAAGTCGGGATGTGGGTGACGTTTTGGAATCTAGTTTAAGACAGGTCTCTCAGTGTGAGAGATTGGCAGGAATTAGGTGAAATGACAATATAACAGTTCAAGATTGGTGGACAAAGCAAGGAGACTATGTTGGTACACATGCAGAAGAGTCTTGGGGAATAAATAGTCATTTGTGCTATCTATTCAATAATTGAGGGCTTCCCCAATGGCTCAGCAGTAAAGAATTCACCTTCAATGCAGGGGCCATAGGAGATGCTGGTTCGATCCCTGGGCCAGGAAGATTCCCTGGAGGAGGGCTATGCAACCCACTCCAGTACTCTTGTCTGGAGAATCCCACGGGCAGAGGAGCCTGGCAGGCAACAGCCCATAGGGTTGCAAAGAGTCAGACACGACTGAAGGGACTTAGCACACATGCACACATTCAGTAATTGAACAATGTGATGCTCATTTAAATAGAGCTTTCAGAAATAGACTCACAGACGTGGAAAACAAACTTATGGTTACCAAGCAGAGAGGAGGATGGGGATAAATTAGGAGTTTGGGGTTGACAAGTCCACACTGCTGCATATAAAATAGATAAACTACAAAGACCTACTGTATAGTACAGGGAGCTAAATTCAGTATCTTGTAATAATCTATAATGAAAAAGAATCTGAAAAAGAATAGATATATATGTATAGCTGAATCAATTTTTTATATACCTGAAATTAACACAACATTTTAAATCAACTACGTGCTTAGTCACTCAGTCATGTTTGACTCTTTGTGACCCTTTGGACTGTAGCCCGCCAGGCTCCTCTGTCCATGGGATTTTTCAGGCAAGAATATTGGAGTGGGTGGCCATTTACTCCTCCAGGGGATCTTCTGGATACAGGAATCAAACCTGTGTCTCCTGCATTGCAGGCAGATTCTTTATCCACTGAGCCATCAGGGAAGCAAATCAACTACACTTCAATAAAGAAAATAAAAATAAATTGAATTTTCCACAAAGTTCCTGATGCTGAACAATGTAATTATTTTATCTCCCTGGGCAAGAGTTTCCTAGAATAGTGAAGTCATGGTGACAAAAAACAATGGAATAATAAAGTTAAGTCAGTAAAGACAGTCAAATAGTACAATCATGTTAATATAGATGGCAAGTTGTGTGAGTATGGATGGTTTTGGTTCTTAACACCAGAACAGTATTATACATACAGTGAAAATAACAAATACTTTGGAGTCATCCAGGTTTAGATTTGGTGGGGGTGTGGGATCTTTTCCCATATTGACTTTTACTTGGTTGTGGACTAAGTCAAGTTACTTAACCTCTTGGAATACCGTTGCACCATGTAATCTGATTTATGATGCTTTATTGAAAAATGTAATTCATTATAGTCTAGGAAAGGAAGAAAACAAAAACCAGGAGAATTTTGAGATAAAGATGGAACACGGAAGTAGGTCTACATGCACCCTTTGGTGAATAAAGCATGATAAAGAAAGCATTTATAATTTTTATCAATAACTGCACATCTCCAAATATCCATACTTTTAATTTTTGTTCTCTTTGAGTACCATTTTTTAATGAAATGGGAGGAAAATATAACCCTTTTAACTATGATCAGCACGAAGGAAAGGATAAGGCAGTTCCTTACAATTTATTGATAAACAATTTTTACCTGCTTAGCAAGATTAATACCTTAATTCAAACACAGGAATTAATTGCAATCATAATAAGTACCACATAAGTTCTATTAGTGTACAGACCCTCTAAACTGTTGAAATGTCCAGCATTAAAAAATATGCACTAACTCCATCTCCTTTAAAATGTTGGTTGCACTAAAGCAATATTCCCTTATTTATAAGTACGGATTTTCTTATTGCTTTAAATGTGGAAAATACATGGCAGATCAAATACAAATGCCATGATTATCAACTGAAACATGAGATGCTTAGAAATATAAAGTGACCAACTTAATGACAAGTGTGCAAGGAAATAGATAAGATATTCCTTTGTGAGTGACAAAAATAATGTAAAGAAAAATATAAGGAAGCTAGTTATTTGATCATTAAGATGGTCTAACTTCACACACACACACACACACACACACACACACACATAAACAACCAAACAAAAATATCCTGTCTTACTTTGATGAGTGGAGAAAAAGCAATAAATAAAGCATTTTGCACCATGTGGCAGCCTATCACCAAATCTGAATCAGAAATCAATGGGGAATAGAAACTTAAGAAAATTAAGCACTGAGAAAACTAAAAGGTTAGACACAGAGACTCACTGGATTGACTTTGCCAAAACTCACATTTTTTTTTTTGTCATGACAATAAAGTTATTAAAATTGAAGCTGAAATTGGAATTGAAATAGTGCAGATACCAAAAATCAGAAAAACATTTACAGAATCTAAGGAGTTGAGATTTTCCCTAGAGGAAATAAAATTGAAAGTCACTGCTGTAATGAAACATAAAGAGACTACATTTGGGAATATCTCAAAGAATCTTTTTCACTAAAAAAAAAAAGTTTTAAGACCATTTAGTAGAATAAAAATATCGATTTACTGGAAAAAGGTATTCCCTGGATAACCAGAACGTGTTTTTCATGGCAATCAAGTGTTAATATGGCTTAAAGGGTAAGAGGTGAACATGTAATTATTAATCTGAATAAAGTGCTGTAAAATTAAGTCAAGCCAAATTTCAAGGGACATGAGAGTGTTAATTCACTTCACATACTAGGCTGTTTAAAAGAAAATACAATCATTTTCTCCCTGTGAAATTAGTTTTGTTCAGGGCCAACTCTGTGGTAGCAAAATTGCTGCCATTAGTGTGATCTGAGCCAAAGAAAAACCAAAATCCATACTCTCTCCTTCTCGTTGACTCACAATTATTCTCCTGAGGTTTACTGTACACATTCATTCATTTATGGCTTTTGAAGGACATGTGAGACCATCTTATATATGTAACTCCAGCCAGAGTCAACTGTAGACACTGAAGAATATAGAAAGTAAGACCAATTATCTAAGTGTTGTTCTGATCTGCAGTGATTAAAAATCTGAGCATGTTATGTCTTGGGCCATGATACTAGCCCCATATTCTAGCAATCTCTCCTCCTCAAGAGGACTTGCACTCCCTCTCCTCTTTCCTCAAATCCTCAACGCAGAACATGCTTCAGAGCATTTCTAGATGTTTCCATTGGCTGTGGTCAGGTTTTATCTAATGCAAAGAAAAATACTTTTCTACCCAGACTTTTCTATCCAGGCCAATTTATGGAAGGCGATCTGAGTACCACCGTGGTGTAGTGAGACAATGCCGATGTTTTACAGTCCCTCCTGAGAAAGCAATTTACAAGAACTCTATCACTGTTACTTAGAAAGTAGAGTCTTCACAGTGATTTTTCACAAATGGACCACTTTACCAGGCTTACCTAGAAATGATTTGAAGTTCTAAGTCATCAACTGCAAACAGCAGGCAACACAATGTTAGTCAAACAGATTTCATCTCTATAAACACAACTGAAAGCTCTGGCCACCTCTTAGGATATCATCACAATAACATTTACTTCAACATCAGAATCATGAGAATTGGTTGCCATAAATTAAATCTGTAGCATCAAATTGTAAGGACTCCTATATTAAATAAATCTCTAAATTTTTAAGAGCAAAGTAAGAAGCATATAAAATTGTCATTTCTTGAGCAAGACTTTTTAAATTAAACACAGGTACAAGAATATAATATATAGATGTATACATTTATACAGATATATACATATATTTATGAAATCAAAAATATGCCAAGATAAACTATTTTCTTGGCAACTGAACATAGAGAATTCATTATGAAAATTATATCTGTAGAAAGCAAAATTGTGTCCAATGTAGACAGCGTGAGTGAAATCTTGTGAATTGCTTTCTAAATTGTACACAATGAAAAATGAAGGGGACAAGCATGAGATTATTTCCCAGCAAGCTAAATGTATAAACATCAGGAATAAATGAAGATAGGAATATAGCACATAAATACATACAATAAGGCCATAAAGAAAAGTAGCTTTAGGTAAGCCAAATTACGTGGTGATAAGACTGAATTCTACTATTAAGAAAAAGTCCTCTCCTAAACTGGCAGCAATAAATTCAAGGAGAAGCAGAAGAAACTCCAAGTGGAGGTATGTAAGGTCAGATCTTTGATAAATGTGGGTGATTCAATTGAAAACTATTTAACATTTATGAACTAGCCCCAGTTTTAGGCACTTGGGAAGACAAAAAGGGATTCATTTTAAAATCGCAGGTTCCCAACCCTTGGGGCTTTATCCACATGGAAGTACTTAGAATCCCTGCATCAGGAGATGAAATTGGCTTTATTTGTTTTCACCTTTATTTCTAACTTTTTGTTATTCTCAAGCTCTTCTTTTCTCCCATACTGAGAAGAAATTTCTAGAAAAAAACAACAGCTGATGATGTTTATCAAGTCAGCATTCCAAATATATCTCATCTTTAACACTTTCTGTGAAGTGAAGTGAAGTGAAGTGAAGTGAAGTTGCTCAGTCATGTCCAACCCTTTGCGACCCCATGGACTGTAGCCCACCAGGCTCCTCCACCCATGGAATTTTCCAGGCAAGAGTACTGGAGTGGGTTGCCATTTCCTTCTCCAGGGGATCTTCCCGACCCAGGGATCGAACCCAGATTTCCCACATTGCAGGCAGACCCTTTACCATCTGAGCCATCAGGGAATCCCGCACTTTCTATAATGCACAGTATATCAAGATACACTGGCTAGAAATTTGCTCAAATCAATATTTTTGATGGCAGTATTTGAGAAATTGTAAGTGTCCAGGAGCTGGTCTGGTGTCACAGACATCACCATGTGCATGTTATGACAATAAAGTCAAATTTGTCATACTCCACACTCACACTTCACACTCCACAAAGCTGACCACATACATTTCCCTTAGAAATGCCAGCATCTGATAGGCACCAAGTGGACCTTTTCTCTGAAATGAAGGGACTTTCTCTCTTTTTATTGCAAGTTTGGGGGTGTTACTTATTCTTTGGTATTCTTCCCATTAGGTCACAAGTCAGTGAAAAGTATATAACTTAAAGCAAGAATAGCAATGTTGGAACTGTGAAACCAATAGCCACTCACTCTGCTATTCATACTTGATGGAAGCAGGACATCAATACAGAGCCAACTGCACAAATATTGTGGCGATTGCAATCAATCAGAAGAAAAAAAATAAACTCAGAGAAGACTTTCAATTGTTGTTCTCATTGACATCCACTAGGGCGAAGTTCCATTAGGTAAATCAGTGTGTGTGTGCTTAGTCACTCACTCATTTCTGATTCTTTGTGACCCCATGGACAGTAGTCTATCAGGCTCCTCTGTCCATGGGATTTCCCAGGCACAAACACTGGAGTGGATTGCCATTTCCTTCGCCAGGTGATCTTCCCAACCCAGGGATTGAACCCGTGACTCTTGAGTCAGCTGCATTGGCAGGCATGTTCTTTACCACTGAGCCACCAGGGAAAACCCTTAGGTAAATGGACCATTATTTTTCTCTGCCTCTGGAAACAACCTCTTGCAAACCAAAAGACAGAGACCCAAGGAGCAACTAATGAATTGCATGGCTCGTGGCAAGTGCCACCTCAGCTCAGATAGTGACTTCTCAAGCTTTCTCCATTTCTTACAACAGCAAGAAATAAGAGCAGATTTAGAGATGGAGAAGGACCTAGAGGCTGGAACACTAAGCTTTCACCCAACACTAAAGGGATGCTGGAGCAATAGACAATTCAGATGGGCAGCAATTCACCCCACCCAGATGCAAACCAATGAGTAAGCAAAACTTTCAAGCTATTTTGTAATAGACTTATATCACCGATGAGAGAATGTATACCTTTGTGAGAAGCAGTGAAGGAACTCTTTCTGCAAACAAATGGGAGATACTGAAAGCAATACTACCCAGAGTAATAGCAGAAGAAAAACAACATGTAACCAGATCAAATGCAATAGTGTATGAAAGCACTTATCACAGTCACCTAGAACCTAGTAGATGATTGGTAAATGCTGTTAACTGTCTCAACAGCAAGACAGAAAATATAACTGAAAGCTGACAAGAGTGAAAGGACAGTCTTTCAACCCTTACTCATCCGTCAGTATGAGTAAGTCTAAATCTTGCTTTTAAAACAAAACTTTGTGTGCTCAGTTGTGGCCAACTCTCAGCAACCCCATGGACTGTAGCCTGCCCAGCTACTTTGTCCGTGGAATTTTCCAGGCAAGAATACTGAAGTGGGTTGCCATTTCCTTCTCCAGGGTATGTTCCCAACCCAGGGATTGAACCTATATCACTTGGATTGGCAGGTAGATCCTTTGCCACCATTATATGCTTTTCTCATGCCTCTTTCACAGCTTTTTTTGCATCACATTAAAAAGCTATTGCCAGGGACTTCCCTGGCAGTCTGGTGGTTAAGAATCACCTTCCAATGCCATTCTATCTAGTGCCAGTTTGATCCCTGGTCATAGAGCTAAGATTCCACCAGCCTCACAGCCAAAAAGCTAGAACATAAACAACATAAGCAATATTGCAATCAGTTCAGTAAAGACTTAAAAAAGATAGATTCATCTATGAAATAAATAAATAAAAACCCATCACCAAGTATGATGAAGTTCTAGAAAATAAGCCAATCCTAGACAGATCCTACTGAAGGCGACAGAAACAAGTGAGACTTTGGGTTGTCTTGATGTAACAGTATGATGATCATTCATTTATTCGACAGCACACGGTTATTGCATAATCATAGCTGGCTTGTGGAATCTGAAAAGGGGGAGTGTAGGGCACATGATGAGATCAGTCAGTTCAGTTCAGTCAGTCAGTCATGTCCTACTCTTTGCGACCCCATGGACTATAGCATAATGAGATAATATATGTTAAAATCCTTTGAAAAGTATAAAATGCCATAGAAATGACACAGGTGATGTTGATGATTATGATGATGATGCAATCATGGCCTATTGGAGAAAAGACAACATAGTCTCTTTAAATAAAGGAAAATCATGTCTGTCTACTAAGTATAGAAAAGGGACCATTTATTCTCCTATTTAGATTTGCAAATAGGTAGTAAAGACATTCTATAGAAAGTCAATTTTTCAGATTCAAATCAGTTAACATAGGATGATGTGAAATGCTTTGTTTGAGTGAGAAACAGGTTTAAAAAAAATGCACTTCTTGGTATAGAGAGGCATTAATTAGGATGATCTTATTTAACAATTTTATACTCAGAAGATGTCAGAATGAAGACATCTTGTTTGCTAACAACTCTCCACTTCCAGACAACCAAAGAACAAGCTGGCTGGCATCATTTAAATCTCATGAGACTGTGCCATGAAAATTGGCAAATAGGTTTGATTATTAGAAATGAAAGGGGATTAATAAGGAGAAAATCATGGAACAATAATTTTGAGAGGATGAGTTCCAGTGGAAAAAACAAGAAAAGAACCTAGAGTGACATTATTGTCATTGCCCATTTGTGCATGAACTTGATCTTGGGTCTTCAGACTATTCTTTCTTCAACTGAGCTATGTATGTTGTTATTTTGACAGGTGTTGTCAAAATGTTTTACCATGTTTTCCGTGTGCCATCAAAAAGAATGGTTATTGTGAACACAGAAAGACACGAAAACAAAGGAAGAGTTTTGGGTTGGATATTAGTGGATCAAACATTTCCAGTTGGATGAATGACTACAACAGCATGTTTCCAGTGAAAGAAAAAATAAGAAGTATTTTGCAACATAAGAAAGATGCTAGTAAAAGGCTGATACTGGGATAGGTTGTTGTTGTTGCTGCTGCTATTCAGCTGCTAAGTTGTGTCCAACTCTTCTCGACCCCGTGAACTGCAGCGTGCCGGGCTTCCCTGGTGGCTCAGATGGTAAAGAATCTGCCTGCAATGCAGGAGACCCAGGTTTGATCCCTGCATTGAGAAGACGCCCTGGAGAAGGGAATGGCTACCCACTCCAGTATTCTTGCCTAGAAAATCCCATGGACAGAGAAGCCTGAGGGGCTACAGTCCACGGGGTTGCAAACAGTTGGACACAGCTGAGTGACTAACACTTTGACTTTGTTACTGAGGAACCTCCAAAAAGATGGCTGATCACACACCAAATAATGTGACCAAGGACAGCAAACATGATCCAAACCCTTCAGATGAAGAAAAGAAGTTTCTGTGTAATAACAGGCCGAGGAGGTCTAGTTGTGCATTCTCTGGAGTTATCAATGAGAGACCGAGTCTTCTTTTAATTGTCAGCTCTTCTCTTGGGGAAAAAAAAATGGTGTTCTCTCAATCAATAGTGTATTAGATCTGGTAAAAATGCAATCAGAAATAATTGGGGAGGGGGCGGTGTGCAGCATGTAAAAGTGCAAATGTGCAGAGAGAAGGCCAAGGCAGGTGGCCAGAAGCTACAGGGAGTGAATTAGCAAAGGTCCAAACATCCAGCCAGGCAGGATCACATGGGAGTTTGGTGGCCAGTGGAAATGAGGGTTAGGGTGGAGACAGAGGGAACAGGCTTACACATTCAGAGCTCACTCTGGCTGCAGTGTGGAGAAGTGGCCCCCATGGGGCCCCCGTGACTGGGGGACAGAAGTTAGCCACACTGCCCCAAGCCAGCAACGGGAGAGCTGTGACTTGGGAGGTGAACAGAGGCAGATACTGTTGGGAGCTGTTTCAAAGCATTTTCATGAGTACATTTAATAGAGGTTTTTAAACTTCTGTCTTGACCCTGTTTTGAGGTCCTGAATAGAGGCTAGTCGGTCCTCCTCCTTGAGTAATGGGCCAAGTCCACATTCTCAACCACCCCTGTCACTCGGGGACATCAGTACCCTTACCCTCATCACCCCTAAGCAGGTACAGAGAACCATGGGCAGCCCAAGTCTCCAGTGAAAGTGAAAGTGTCAGTCATTCAGTGTGTCTGACTCTTTGCAACCCCGTGGACTGAAGTCTGCCAGGTTCCTCTGTCCATGGAATTTTCCAGGCCTCAGAGCCGGCTAAAATGATTCAAGCCATCCAGTCCTAAGTCTGCTAACCCTGTCTTGCCTGCTTCTTTTTTTTTTGGGGGGGGGGGGGGCGGGGGGCGGGGGCGTGAGGATGGAGGGGGTTCTTTATTTTTGGCTGCACCACATGGCATGTGGGATCTTAGTTCCCCGACCAGGGATCAAACCCCCTGCAGTGGAAGCACAGAGTCTTAACCACTGGGCTGCCAGAGCAGTCCCCCTCTCCTGTTTCTTGCTGTGGAGACTACAGTAAAGATTCTTGCTCCCTCACCCCACCACTGTCCCCTGGCTCCCTCTGCCTCTCAGTGCCTCCCCCAAGGGGCCCCCATCTGATACAGCTGCATTCACCCAGGGAACCCTGAACACAGCAAGTTGTAACACTCTTTGTAATGTCCCCACTCCCCAGGTGCATCTGGCTTCACCATACCTCATTCAAGGTAAAACAGTAAAGCCCTTTTAAATCCAAAAGGTAAATTTGAATTTAGGCAAGTCTCAGTTATTCAAAACATTAGATGATGGGGGAGAAGGAGAATAGAAACCCAAATGTTGCTCAAGCATTTAGTGACTCCGAGACCAAACTCACTGAAAACTCATAAGAAGAGAAAAACAACAACAACAAAAAAGAAAAACCCAGCTACGATGTCCTTTCCTACCAAATTTGCTGGCAAGTAACAGAATTACTTGATCTGATTCTTATTTCATTTTATTTCTCCTGTCCATCATCTGGACAGAGATGCTAAAGAACAATGAACAATTACATGTTCAAAGAGAAAGCAGAGCGGCAAGGAGGAGGAAAGAAAGGCCTTTTTAATCTTCAAATTAGATAAGTAATATTTGAATAACTGTGCTTTCACTAGAATAATAGCATAGCTCCTGTCCATAACAGGCCCTTGATAAAAGCTTGCTTGAGTGAATACAAGAATGGACAGGATTCTTTAATTGCAAAAAGGCATTAAATTAATATTAATTTTAGAACAGAAAGTTCATATAAAATATGTAGCATATTTTTTATGCTACATTCAGGAAAATAAGACACATCCCTTTGACATGTGTTCCTTTGATAAGATTCCTAGAGTTGTGTTCACAGCTTAACCCAACTGTCTTTATAGATCTACATATATACATATTCATATATTTGAATAATTTTACACATATTCAGTTTGGGATGTATTTATTCAGCCTGATCACACTGCAAAGTCTGAGGTATTTGATGACTATAAAATCCAACAACGGTCCACGGAGGATAAAACTCATATTTCTAAATCTGTTTGCAATTCTGAGAAATTCTGGTTAGTTCAAAAGAGTTACTTCTGTTGACAGGGATCAACTGGGGTTTAAGATATTATGACATATTCACTCTTAACAGATAAAAGCAAGAAGAAAGACACCGGCACTAAATAAGAATGTCAGGATGAATTGCACACATTCTTCAGGGTAGAATTTGGTCTTACCTGTGGGGCATCATCTCTAATGTACAAGGCAAGAATGATACCATTTAAGATTCTAAACTAGTATCTCTGTACCTAAAAGAAAAAGTTCCAAATAAAAATCCTCTTTCTCTGAAAGAAACTCAAAGATGGCAAAATTAGTCAAATTTCTTTTCGCAAGTGGTACCTAAAGGACTGTTCAGGAGGTGCTCATGACCCTAAAACATCTAATTATATAGTCTACAGTCTACTCTTAACATCGTCATACAAGTAAAGATTAGACATTCTTGTTGGCTGATATTATAGATGCCAAACAGATTGGCTCAGTTGAATAGGAAGTGTTAGTCTCTCAGTTGCGTCCGACTCTTTGCAACCCCTCCAGACTCCTCTGTCCATGGAATTCTCCAGGCAGGAATACTGGAGTGGGTTGCCATTCCCTTCTCTGGGGGATCTTCCTGACCCAGGGATTGAACCCAGGTCTCCTGCATTGCAGGCAGATTCTTTACTGTTTGAGCCACCGAGGAAAGCCCTCAGTTGAACAGAACATGCTGTAAATAAGGGTGGAATTTCATGTGGTGAAGTCTTTTTTTTCCTTTTTTACCCATTTTCTCTTTTGCTCCATTTTTATTTTATATTAGAATAGAGTTGATTTACAATGTTGTGTTAGTTTCAGGGGTACAGCAAAATGATTCAGTTATACATACACATGCAGCTATTCTTTTTCAGATCCTTTTCCCATATAGGTTATTACAGGATATTGAATAGAGGCCCCTGTGCTATTCAGTGGTATGTGCTCAGTCATGGCCAACTCTTTGTGACCCCATGGACCCCAGAGCCCTCTCGGCTCCTCTGTCCATGGAATTTTCCAGGTAAAAATACTGGAGTGGGTTGTCATTCCTCCTCCAGGGGATCTTCCCGACCCAGGGATCAAACCTGCATCTCTGGGTGTCTCCTGCGTTGGCAGGCAGATTTTTTACCACTGAGCCACCTGGGAAGCCTGCTATACAGTCAGTCCTTGTTGATGACCTATTTTATATAGACTGGTGTGTACATGTTAATTCTAAATTCCGGAATCTATTCTTCTGAAGCCATTTAGCTTTGCTTTGTCCTTGCCACAGACTACAGCCATCCCACCGTCTCAGCCTTGATCATAAGCTAGACTGGTTAAAGAGTGTGGATACCAAGTCTCCCAACCAGTGGTAAAGCAGCTCAGAGATTATTCCTCTTGATAATAATAGCATCAACTAACACTGCCTCCCTCTTTTGCTATCCATCCCCCAGCCTCCAAGGACACTTTTCAGAAGGCAAATCTCCTCCTCCTCTGCTTTAACCCTCTGAGAGATGTCCCACAGCCCTTTAGAAAATGAAGATGAGGCGACCACAGTTTTCAACCCACACACATCCTTGGGTCTTCATCACTGTGTGGGCTTTTCTCTAGTTGGGGTGCACGGCTTCTTATTTCGTGGCTCCTCTGGCTACAGAACACAGGCTCTAGGCGCACGGGCTTCAGTAGTTGCAGTACACGGGCTTATTTGCTCCACAGTATGTGGGGTCTTCCTGGATGAAACCAAGCTTGAACCTGTGTCTCCTGCATTGGCAGATGGATTTTTTTTTTTACCACTGAGCAACCAGGGAAGCCCTCACCTAAATATTTTTTACTTATTCTTCAGGTTTCATATGAAATGTCCCCTCCTTTAGGAAAGCCTTCTTGACCAACACATGGCCAGTTTTAGCTGCCTCTGTATCTTGTTGTAAGTACACTTGTTTTATCACTCATCAAATGGTATATACTTGAGTTTATTTCCAAGTATAATTTTAGCTACTTAGGGTCTGGAAAAATATCTTTTTCCCCCCATAGCAGTGCTTGTTAACCTTTCAATAATATGTAAGTAATTCTTAATAAAAATTTTTTAAAACATATTGCAAGTTTGTTCTCATAGCTTATTGATACGAAAACATAAGACACATAAAATTTAAATCACTGAATAAAACTGGGTCTATTTTCTAATGGCATTTGATTCCATTGGTGAAGAAGTAACATAAAGACACCATATTGACATTAACATAAGCAGTCACAGCCAGTCAAGCTCAATGAGACCCAGCAGATGTCAAGATCATCTGTCAATGGCTGTCGATAATCAAAATTTTACTTCAGTTGGTAAAGATCTAAATGGTTTCTTTCATATCTGCAAAATTCATGGCAGAAATACAACTATGGCATACAAACTGACACACGCCAATAGATAAAATGCCCGAGTTGATTCTCAAGTGACATTTTTGGAGTTTCCTTATTGAATATACATAGGAAGATCTGAAGTAACAGTTACAGTTTTCCAATAAGACCTAAAAAACAACCGTCATATTTCTGATTATTAGGCCAATTAAAAAATGTTTGTATAGGGTCTTCCCTTGTGGTCCAACAAGGTCCTACTGGACAGCACAAGATGAAATATCCTATAGGTATATATAGGTATATACCTATAGGATATTTATACCTATATATATATATTTATACCTATATATATATTCTATACCTTGTAATAAGCTATAAAGAAAAAGAACATGAAAAAGAATACATGTGTGTCTGTCTAACTGAATCAATTTGCTGAATACCTGAAACTAACACAATGTTACAAATTAACTATACTTTAAAAGTTTTTTTAATTAAAAATTTAAAGTGCTTATTAAGACTTCACCTTCCAATGCAGGGGATGTGGGTTTGATCCCTGGTTGGGGAGCTAAGATCCCCTATGCCTCATGGCCAAAAAAATGGAACATAAAAAAGAGAAGCAACATTGTAACAAACTCAATAAATAATTTCAAAATGGTCCACATCAAAAAAATCTTTAGAAAAATGTTTGTGTAAAACAAAACTTAAGGTTATCAGCAAAAACATTAGTTCACTCCAGACAGTGTTATTTATTTTTCCTAGATGCATGGATTTTAGATGGATCTAAAAGAGGATTTTGCTACAATAGCTCAAAGGTATTATTAATAAAAGTAGAATTATAGTCATCCTGGGAGATGTGGGGTGAGGGAAGCCATCTTGAGGGTCTCCTGGGTCACTCAGGCTAAAGTTTTAGCATAAAAGGATGCAGTACCAACAGGACAAATAGAAAAAACAGCATTGAAAGACATACATTACATATGTAAATTAGACAGCCAGTGGAAATTTGTTGTATGATGCAGGGAACTCAAACCTGGAGCTCTGTGACAATCTAAAGGGGTGGGATAGGGTGGGAGGTGGGAGGGCGATTCAAGAGGGAGGGAACATATGTATACCTAGGGCTAATTCATGCTGATGTATGGCAGAAACCAACATAATATTGTAAAGCAATTATCCTCCAATTAAAAATGCATTTTAAAAACTTGACAGTTCAGACCCAGCTCATGAAAAAGCGTCCACTTCCCTTGCTTCAAATTGTTCCTGTCTTAGATTTTTCCCTTATTTCTATCTTTCCAGACACTTACTAACTAGGAAGATAGAAGTTTCATAACAAGTCAAAAGAATTAAAAACAATAATAATGTCTAAGTAGTGTCTGAAGGTGAGATATGTTAGCTAAATTTACTGGGGTAATCACTTCAAGATATACATATTTCAAATCATTATGTTGTACACCTCAAATTTATACAATATCTGTCAATAAAATTGGAAAAAATAAAGTACTACAAATAGTGATAAAATTGTTAAACTAACAAAATTTAAAGTAGAATATAATAAAAATAGCTCTTAAAAATAGCAAAATATTTTTAAAATAGTGAAACAAAATTTAAATTGCTTACAGACACAAAAAAACAAGATTAGAGTTACCAAAGAGGAAAGTGGGGGGGAAAGGGTGGTAGGGATAAATTAGGAGTTTGGGTTTGGCAGATACAGGCTTCTGTGTATAAATTAGATCAATGACAAGGTCTTACTGGACAACCCAGTAATAAACTATATCTATATTCTATATATTGTAATAAACTATAATGGAAAAGAATATGAAAAAGAATATATACCTATCTGTGTATAACTGAATCAATTTGCTGAATATCTGAAACTAACACAACATTGTGAATCAACTATACTTCAAAAATTTTTAGTCAAATATTTAAAATGCTTCTGTAAAAATAGGATTTAAAAAGAAGTAACATGGATCATTTTTCTGGATTAAAAAATAAGTAACATCAAGAAAACTAAGATCATGGCATCCTGTCCCATCACTTCATGGAAAATAGATGGGGAAACAATGGAAACAGTGAGAGACTTTATTTTGGGGGGCTCCAAGATCACTGTGCAGATGGTGACTGCAGCCATGAAATTGAAAAATGCTTGCTCCTTGGAAGAAAAGCTATGACCAACCTAGACAACATATTAAAAAGCAGAGACATTACTATACCAACAAAGGTTCATCTAGTCAAGGCTATGGTTTTTCCAGTAGTCATGTATGGATGTGAGATTTTACTATAAAGAAAACTGAGCGCCAAAGAACTGATGCTTTTGAACTGTGGTGTTGGAGAAGACTCTTGAGAGTCCCTTGGACTAAAAGGAGATCCAACCAGTCAATCCTAAAGGAGATCAATCCTGAATATTCATTGGAAGGACTGATGTTGAAGTGGAAAGTCCAACAACTTTGGCCACCTGATGCAAAGAACTAACTCATTGGAAAAGACCCTGATGCTGGGAAAGATGGAAGGTGTGAGGAGAAGTGGACAACAGAGGATGAGATGGTTGGATGGCATCACCAACATGGTGGACATGAGTTTGAGTAAGGTCCAGGAGTTGGTGATGGACAGGGAGGCCTGGCATGCTGCAGTCCATGGGGTCACAAAGAGTCTGACACAACTGAGCAACTGAACTGAACTGAACATCAAGTAAGCAAATAAGCAGACACAGCTGCCTGGACCAGCATCCCCTCTCCTTTTACCACTTAGACACAGAACTCTGATTTTCACTGGGCACATGTTCCATCCACAAGGTAAGACTATACTCACCAGCCCACCTGGCAGACAAATGCAACCAAGTAACCAGGTTCTGACCAAGATGTGTAAGCACCAGAGCTGGATGGGACTTCTGGAGGGCTGCTTCAGATGGTTAAACTGCGGAGAAAACCTCTTTTCAATCTTCTAATTTTATTCCTTTTCCAGGCTGGAGCTGTGGCAGCCATCTTGGATCATGAGTTGACTGGGAATGTGGAAAGCAGAGATTAGGACCTGCATCACTGGACCCTGATCCTTGATATCAATGGGTTACCCTCACTGCCCTCAGGAACTGCCTGTGAACATCGTTTACACAAAGGGAGAACTCAAGTCAGCTTCTATCTTCTTTCAGCCACTGTTATGTGAGATTTCCCGTTTTGTGTCCTTGAACATAAAATTCTAACTGAAACAGAAAGTTCAGAGAAACTGTTTTCAGTAAAAAATTAAAACAGAAAATGAGCAAAAGTCTAAAACTATCAAAACAATCATATCATATGCTCTAATATAATAAAGATTAAGAGACAGTAAGATGCAGAAAATAATATAAAGACAGAAGAAATTATAGTGTATGAAAATGATTAAATGTGAAATCAAATGTTAAACAAACAAGGCAAAATTTAACAAAAGGCAGTAGGTTAAGACAAATGTTCTGAGTAAACAGGATTGAAACCAATGGAAACCAACATAGATATCCAACAACTATCTTTCTTCTTCTGCCAAGATTCCTTTAAAAGGGCCTCTGTTAATTGACATTCCCATAATCTCAAAGCAAGGTTTATTACTTGCAATTGGTGACTAATCATAGCTTTATTTTCCCCTCAGAGCAAAGTCACCTCAATACCTAAGAAATTGTAGTCACAAGTAAATTGGTTCAATCAAGAATATATGAGTATAAAAATCTCACATCTCTAACTAGCACTCACAAGGCAAGGATTAGGGAAGACATCCAATCACATATTGGAAATCAATTTCACATTTTCTTTTTTTTTTCTTAATCAAATCACTATTTATTAAATAAATGAGTGAATGAGTACATTCCAAATGCTAAGTTTCAGAACTCTAGGTTGAATCAGTCACTCAATAATTAAGACCTAAAATAAGTGAATAAAAGGAGAAGACATATCCTAACAACTATAATATATTGAATTATACATATTCAAATAAAATCTATTGCATATTATAAATTATTTTTATGCTTTATTTATTTTATTTTTTTTTTATTAGTTGGAGGCTAATTACTTCACAACATTTCAGTGGGTTTTGTCATACATTGACATGAATCAGCCATGGAGTTACATGTATTCCCCATCCCAATCCCCCCTCCCACTTCCTTCCCCACCCGATTCCTCTGGGTCTTCCCAGTGCACAAGGCCCAAGCACTTGTCTCAGGCATCCCACCTGGGCTGGTGTTCCCTTCTTTTCATGATAGCTCCTAGGCTGCAAACAGTATAAAGCAGAAAACTCTTGTTCAGTGTAGATTTTTCAATCATGAAGATGATCTTTGTGAATCTCACACTTTCTTTCATAGATCCTGATGTTAGTAGCTTTAATGTTTTAACATAATAAATAATATTTGTTAGCTTTAGAAATTCAAAATCCAATTTGTCCTTCATTTGGAAGCGAAGTAATACATTTCTTAAAGGTTCCAGATAGCACAACCTTTTTCTAGCCTACTTTGTTTTGCAACTTGGGGTTTAAGAAAATTCAGCCTTTGGTGTGACTTTTCTTTCCATTTCGAAGTCTACAGACTCCAAAGTTTTAGGTAAAATTGCCTTTTTCATGGAGGTAAGAAATTGATGAATTCTAAACTGAGCTTGAGCCGGCAGTGCTCAGAAAGGACTGGTGCACACCTCTGAGGGTGGATAGCACACAGACCCCACCCCCATGGAACACAATGAGCCACGTTTTTCAAAAAAATTAAGGCTCTGTTAAAATATGTAATTTTTCTTCTCTTAGAGTCTCGGAGATGGAATACAAAAAACAAATATATCACTAAATTCAGCTGATTAGCCTATTTCAAATCAAGATGATTATTTGTAGAAAAATACACAGTAATTTCTGTATAATGACTCTCTTATTTAAGATTATCATAGCAATTTTCCCAACAGCTCATTATTAAATACACACATCCATACCAACAGTTGAAAAGAAAAATGTAACCGTATGACCATATGATCTCTTACTCACCTTCTAACCTCTTAATTCAACCTTTAACTTATGCAGCATTAATGATGCTGAAGGCTAATTATTTCTGAAGAGGCAAAAGAAAGCCATAAATAAAAATACCAACACTGGTCTAAGCTACTTGAAGCCTTAAGCCAATGTCTTGAGCAACGGCACTCGCTGGTTTTTCTCCCCTGCATTTTTCTGACACTGCCCCCTTCCACCCTGCCTCACCCAGGATGGCTGGCTGGCTGACTGACTACTCCCCAGGTCTAGGGCTCATCTTATCCCATAGACTCAAACTAGACTCAAATCATAATGACATGACCTAATGCTGTTTTTCATGTTTGCAAAGGACCCAGACAGGTGGCCCCCAGGTAGGACTGGGGTAGGAAAGACAGGGTAAAAAGGGACTCTTAGAGCACAAACAGGCAGCAGCAAGAAGGGGCAGAGAATGACAGAGTCAAAGCAGTGTCATCCCCATGGTCAATGGAAGGATAAATGGAGCTGTTGGCAATGAAATGCTCATGGGACTTCCCAGGCGGTCCAGCGGTTAAGTCTCTATGCTGCCACTGCAGGAGGGCACGGGTTCAATCTCTGGTCAAGGACTAAGGTCCTGCATGTCTTGGGGTGTGGTCAAAAAAATTTTTTTAATGAAATGCTCAAGATCCTGCAATTGCATTTCCATGTTTGAGGCTAGATTGAAGTATGCATGTCAGGGATTTGCAGGTGCCATCGAGCCTAGCATTTTTAGGGAGTGGCCTGTTCTACATAACTAACTTTCCCAAATAACTCACATTTTACCTCTTTCAGTGGCAAAAGTTTTGCATGTGAGTCACAAACAATAAAGCCTTTAAAAAATGCATTACCATTGTTTCCTTTATAAGCAAAACACAGTGACTACAGCCTCATCTTTTTTGAGGATGTAGTCATCTATTAATATGGCTGAGCCTGACCCTACAGTATGAATATAAACACTGCAGCCATCAAGCCTGCAACATACTAGGCCCCAAACACAGGAGCCCAGCGCCTGCCTCCTCTGGCTCCCTGGCCTCCCATCTCCTTGGCTTTGCTCTTCCTTTGGCCTGATAGCCCCTCCCCTACTCCATAATTCCAACCCTGAACCTATATCCCCAGTTCTGAAGGCGATTCTTTGTCTGATACCAAAAAAGGAACAAGACTATTTTGACCAATTTTCTCACTGTTGCTGGGCTTTTTCTCTCCCCTCGGAGATCATGCTGTGTTCAAGAGATCAGAGTTGATGAAACTCCCACAGCTCTGGATCAGACGGCCAGTAAACTGCTGAGCTCTGGTGCATGAAACCACCAAGAGTTTGGTTGTTAATTTCAGAGAAAACCAGTAGCCTTTTTGTCTCAAAGTTGTTTGGTTTTTTTTTTTTTTTTCTCTGTGTCCTGAAAATTCCATCCTTAGGACCCTCATTTGGGCTGATACATGACCTTGTATTGGGTTCTTAGGTCCAAGGACTGCCATTTAGAAAACAAACTTGTGATTGCTGAGGGGAAGGATGGGTGGAAGAGATAGTTCAGGAGTTTGGGATGGACATGTACACTCTGCTATATTTAAAAGGATAACCAACAAGGACCTACTGTATAGCACATGGAATTCTGCCCAGTGTTTTGTGGCAGCCTGGATAGGAGGGGAGTTTAGGGGAGAATGGGTACATGTATATGTATGACTAAGTCTCTTCACTGCTCACCTGAAACCATCACAACATTTTTAATAGGCTATACCCCAAGACAAAAAGAAGAAGAAGAAAAAGAAAAGAAGACAGATTGGCTGAATTCTAATGGAAGGGCCAAGAATATCCTGGGAAAAGGACTGAGTAAGAAGGAGGATCTGATTGGGAAAGTTTAGGGGTCAAGGACGAGGCTGGCAAGCACGAAGAGTGTCTGGGAAGAAGATCAACAAGAGGGTAACTGGCAAGAATGAAGGGGCCAATTGAGGTTACCTCTCCCAGTCCCCACCCACCCTGTGGGGTTAGTTCTGGCTGGGAGGGGCACACACAAGAAGAGCATGTCAGAGGAAGCCCACCACCCCTTCATACAGAAGCTCTCACATATACACAGAGAGATTCTGTTGTGAAAAACAGGTAAATGTATCCAAAATGAGTTTTAAAATGACGGAGTTGCTTAAGCCTATGCTTGTGTTACCTCCAGATGGACCAGCTTCAGGCACAATCAGAACTTAATCACTGAAAACATCACTAATAGTTCTCTTTAGAAAGAATGATTGCTTCATTTCAACCACAGTTTATTATTTTAAAAATCCAATTCACTCACGATATATAAAGTCATATTTCTGGCCTTGTAAACAGTTCTCTTGGTAAGTGTTGGGGGAGCATTAGCAGCAAGAACCTACCTTCAATATTTTGATTAGTTCTGCTTGGCTTGTGCGAAATTGCAGACATTAAACAGAGCAATGCTTTGACAGTGACTCAGCAATTATTCTGCCACCGTATTGGCCTCCCATACCTGCAGATTTTACCAAATAAATGTTTGAAAGAGATCATCATTAGATTTTTAACAATTTTATTCCCAATAAATGCTGCAATGCACTACTATGAATATACTTCTAAAAGCATTGCACGGTTGGAATCCACAAGCAATGTAATTGTTCTTAGGCTCTCTGAGTAAAGAATTTCCCCCAAAGATAATGCTAACTCAGGCAGACATGAAGCAAAATCATTCTAGACTGAAAACTGGGGTTTATGTGTACAAAAATAAGCACAGATACGGGAATAAGCCTGTTAGATGCAGAATAAAATTAAAATCTGATGTGCACATGGAATAAAGATAACATTAGGGAGAGGAGAGAAAGCCTGTCCTCATGAATTCTACCTCTAGTTTCTTACCATTTCATGGTCTCCTAACAAAGACGATGCAGACTACCTGACCATTTCAGTTATCAATCGCTGAGTAAAAAACCTCCCTAAAATTTATTATGTTAAAATGACGAATGAAAATTGATCTAGATTCTGCAGGTGGCCTGTGTTTCTTCTGCTCCGCGTGATAAGACTGGCCTCAGTCATGGTCTGGAAGGTCCAAGAAGTTTCCCCCACGTGGTGTCTGTCCCTCCACAGCATCTTCAAGTGGCCTCTCTCTCCAGCAAGATAGTCTGAGCTTCCTTACAGCATGGAAGCTTTGTCCCCAAGCACAAAAGCAGGAGTTTCTATACCTTCAAAGACTAGGTCCAGGACTGCACAGCATCACGTCTGCCACAATATGGAACTTTCCGATTAGAACGCAAGTCCCACGTCCTACCTTCCCCTATCATCCCTTGAGCCACCAGGGAAGCAGGGAAACCAATCATTACCCTGAATTTAATGTTTATCACAGGCATCCTTATATTTTAGCTACATATGCATCATAAAATAATCAGGCACTCTTACAAGTTACTATCTTCACAGAACTTGCTGTTGATTAGTTAAGTCGTGTCTGACGCTTTGTGACCCCATGGACAGCAGCAAACTTCCCTGGTGGTTCAGATGGTGAAGAATCCGCCTGCAATGCAGGAGACCCAGCTGTAGTCCCTGGGTCAGGAAAATCCCCTGGAGAAGGGAATGGCAACCCACTCCCATATTCTTGCCTGGAGAATTCCACGGACAGAGAAGCCTGGCTGGCTACAGTCTATGGGTCGCAAAGAGTTGGACGCAACTGAGCAACTAACACTTCACAGAACTGGTATATTATAAATACACATTTGCATCTTGTTCTTTTTTCACTCAACATTCTGTTTCCACATTAATCCATCATGATCCATGGGGTTCAGCTTCATTCACTTTAATTGTTGCATAGTCTTCCATTGTATCACTGTGCGCAATAAAATACCTACCCTGCAATCTTTAAAATAATCTAAAATGTGTTACTGTGTATCTATCTGTGATATCACACAGAACATTTTTTTAAGTACACAATTCTTCATAAAGGCTTTGGTCAAAAGTCTTTGATCCACTTCCTTTTTAAAAATTTTATTATTTTTTGGCTTCATCACTGAATTGAAGAGGGTTCCTCAAAGAAGCAAGAGACCTGAGAAAATTGTCATCTAAGAGTCAGTCGTGGTAAAAGCCACTGTTTCTCTAACAGAGCCACACTGAGCAAGGGTAAAGGCTGTTTAGTGTCTCAAAGAAACCAATTCTCCCAACATGGCCCATCCATCAGTCTAATTCATATTCAGGATTCTCAAAAAATAGCAGTTTTTAGTTTCTCAGGAATCTAATCATCTGCAAGGTACTTTGTGCAATGAAATAAAACATATTTTTAATATTTGGCCAAGACTTAAATCCTCAAGAGCCGAGACTCAGAGCAAATATTTCCACATTAATTGAAAATTTTATTGTCAAATATATTTCATGGTTTATTCATGCACAGGAGTGCTACTTGTCTTCTACCATTCATTCCAGTGATTTCACGGAGAAGCCAGAGGCTATTTTCAAAATTGGGGTGGCATTTAAAATCAGGGTGACATTGTTTTTCTCACATGCAAAAATAATGGTTTCTTCCTTTACGCTGAATATCTTCTCCACTGGGTGATTTTGCTGATAATAATATCTTTCCTGTCTAGCTCAGAGGATAGTCATAAGAATCCAAGAAGAGACACCACATGTGAATCTGCTACATAAACTGTAGAGGGATTTATAAATATTGTAGATTATTATCATTATTATTATTATTCCAAAGTAAGACTCAAGCGCCAAGGACTCAAGGGGATGTAGAACCCAATTGAGGAAATTAATTTTGAAATGTACCCAGAGAGGAGAGAGAAACAGCCATCTGGTGAAGGCATAGTCCTGGGATAAGACTGCCTGTGTTCCATTCTGCCTCCGCCCAACTGTCTTTATGCAAGTTGCTTAACTGATCTAAGACCCAATATGTTTAATTTGTAAAACAGGGATAATAAGAGTATTGTATCAGATTTCTACATTGGTAAATTAGATAATTTATGGGAAATGTTTATACTAAATGCTCACCTGTTATTAGTAAATATTACTATTTCAGTAGAATATGTGTGCATGCTTAGTCGTTTAGTCATGATTTTGGACTGTGTGGCCTGTCACACTCCTCTGTCCATGGGATTTTTCAGGCAAGAATACTGGAGTGGGTTGCCACTTCTTCCTTCAGGGGATCTTCCTGACACAGGGACTGAACACACATCTTTTGTGTCTCCTGCGTTGCAGGAGGATTCTTTACCACTGAGCCACCCGGGAAACCCAGCCTAAACTTAGCTACTCCAAAATTCTAGAAATTAGTACATTCTTTTCTACTAATAGTTAAAACTTTCAGATATGTCATTTTCCCAATATCAGTGATATAGAAACTACTGGATAATCATTTTTTAAAGAAATGAAACAGAGGTTTGAGTTTGATTGCAAATAAAATATTTCACTTTTGAAGACAGCACCCCATTGTATCGTCAGTGGGGAGGCAAGAAAAGAATGCAGGTTTTATGCTTCTTGACTTAAGTTTGCCTCTATCCAAGGAGCAAGTCAGTCACAAGATGATTACAAAGAGCCTCATAGCAGATTATCAGAGCGGTATTTATAGCAATTCAAACTGGCTTATGCATGTTTTATTTTGTGCTGCAAACATGATTTCCAGACTTAAACACTTTTTACAAAAGTTATTTAGGTTCCTTAGACATCAAAGAACACTTTAAAAACAGACTTTGATGAGTCAGGAGTAAATAAATCAGAAGCATGCAGATTAAATGTCTATAAAGGGAAAAAAATCTAGAAGAAATGTGCTTGAGGAAAAATTCATTTGGAATCATCTTGAGACCAAACCATTTTCTTAAATGTCTACTTTTCAAAATTCACCTATTTGGGAATCTAAAATTAAAAGCTTCTTTTGGGATTTTAAAAAAAAAAAAAAGCTTCTTTTGGGGGAATTCCCTGGTGGTTCAGCAGTTAGGTCTCCAGTTTCACTTTGCAGCCTGGGTTCAATCCCTAGTTGGGGAACTAAGATCCCACAAACCACACTTCATGGCCAAAAAATAAAATAAAAGCTTCTTTTGGTACTCAGGAAACAGATTCCATTGTTCCCCTATATCATACATAGCAACCTAAAGTCACCTTATCATGGTGAAGTTCTTTTTGATGTATATACAATCCCTAGTAACTGAACCAATAACACAGCCTCTCAGGTAGATGTGATTATTTCACTCAACAATACTTAGAGCCATTCTCATCCAGCTAATCCCAATAGTAACATCACACAGCATCTATGGTACTAATGGCTAATGCTTCTTTTAATTAACCCTTTCCCCACCAGAGTAAGGAATAGGCAGTGTTTCTCTGACCTGAGAGGACTGTGGAATTCTTTGCCAGTGTTTTGTTCTAGAGTTAGATTTTTCAAATTCAGATATTGGGACCTAGAAGCATATGACTTTGGACCTCCAAAGGGCAGTGATATCAGTGTGAAACTTTTTGTTTTGTCTAAAAGTAAATATAATCACAAACAATGAAAGTATGTGGAAATGCTTGACTGTGAAGTAGTCACCTACAAGGTCCAGAGCATTTGTATGTTATTTTTGTGATTCTGTTTTAAATATCTTCATTTCACAAGCACAAAATAAAAGTTCTTAGAGGAGCTTTGGATCTGAGAAAAGATAACAAAGAACTCAAAAGAACTTCAAGAAACAACACTCCAGAAACACAATTACAATTTAGTAAAACTCTGCTTTACTTCAGGTTTATTCCTAGAATGTATACTCATCACTGCTGTATCCTACTTAGTTATCATAGAAAATGTTATTAATAAATAAAAAGCAACAAATACACCCAAGTAAAGGGTTTCCCAGGTGGCTCAGTGCAAAGAATCTGCCTCCCAAGCAGAAGATGTGGGTTCAATCCTTGGGTTGGGAAGATCCCCTGGAGAAGGAAATGGCAACCCACTCCAGTATTCTTGTCTGGGAAATGCCATGGACAGAGGTGCCTGGTTAATAAGTTAAGGAGGGGCTTAGTTAACTAAGTCATTCTGTTTATTTAAGAACATTAAATAAATAGCAACAAATAAAGCCATGTAAACTAATAAATTAAGGAGGGAGTAAATTTCCAACTAGAGTCTGGAATAAACCTGTTGTAAGTCTGTCCATCATTCACCAGCTTGCAACGCTATAATACTCTGCTTATCACTTTTTTCTTAGCACTGAACAGGATATGCTCCTTGGATTTTCTAACTTATGAATATGTCCATGATGCCCTTGTATTAACCAGGGAACAGAGGACAATACTAGTCTATTAGAAAGTGCTTTGACCAAGAGTAGAATTCCTTGGAAATTCTGGGTCTGTGTGATTCAATCTTACTCCACAATTTTCATCACTGAGATGAGTTAATTGACCCTGAGGTCAAATAAAAAGTTGCTGAAGGAACAAATAGGATTAAAAATTCATGGAAACTTGTTTTTTAAAGTCAGTTCTTTAAGGGAGAACAATGAATCCATTCAATAAATATTTGGTGAGTATTCATCTATTTGTTTAGTATTTATTTTATTTATATCCATAAAAACTTACTAAATAATCATGAATAGAGAGGATTTTAGGCTAATGGGTGAACAAAATACCTTCAAAACATCTTCTGGATAACTCTTGGTAAATGTGTGATCTTTGGAACAGGTAACTATGTAATTATAAAGTTAATGGCTTCATGAAACTCTTACGAAAAAAAAAAAAAAATTGTATCAAACACAATCTCCAAAAAGTTGTCCCTCCACAAGCATAATTTCTCTTTTTGCTAAGTCATCCTGCATTATAAGCCTCATATTAAAGTAGCTCAAAAACTTCAAACAAAAAAAAAGAGTAGCTCAAAAACAGCTAGCACTGTACTTTACTGGGGGTAATTAATTCATTAGCTTTATGCTATTGAATAATGTTGCTCCCTAATGACACAGATACTATAAAACTATTCATATTCTGTGCTATAGTCCTGTAGAAACTACTTCATCTGGAAATGTCTATTAACTAAGACTTGTGTCCTTGTATAGTACAATGGAAATTGATGTTTATAATCATGTCCTGGAGGCACCTGGAGATCTTAAAATGCCTTCTAAAAACTGTCATCTAAAGCATAAAGCAATCAAGGTCAATCAGTCAGCAAACATGTCTCTATTACAACAGATAGAGACAATACAAAAATGTGTTAAGATGTGAATTCTACTCACAAGGATCTTACAACCATAGAGAGAACTATAACCCACGCAACAAATCTCTAATAAAGACAGTGTGGCATATTTAAAAGGGGACTTTTGCCCTCATCCCAATGTGCTTTTCTAGCCCTCTTGCCCTCAGATAAAGAGAAGATTTCCCTGGCCAAAATACAAGATGTTGCTTGGGCTTTGCTTCCCAGGGGGAGAAGACAGCACCCATGCCCAGAGGCCACCTTTCATTCCTGCCTCCCTGCACCCAGTAGATGACTCAGATCCAGTGATCCTGGTTCAGATTCAGAAGAGAGATTTCGAGCCTGATGCCCGTTTTCCTGCACAGACACTACCCGAGAGCACTGTGCTGGAAGAGATGGGGGTGACTACCGACTATGAACACATCAGTATTTTATTAAAGGTTGCTATAGAATAACTTTGGCCACCTCATGCGAAGAGTTGACTCATTGGAAAAGACTCTGATGCTGGGAGGGATTGGGGGCAGGAGGAGAAGGGGGTGACAGAGGATGAGATGGTTGGATGGCATCCCCGACTCGATGGACATGGGTTTGGGTAAACTCTGGGAGGTGGTGATGGGCAGGGAGGCCTGGCATGCTGCAATTCATGGGGTCGCAAAGAGTCGGACACGACTGAGAGACTGGACTGAACTTTGCATGAAGCCAGGAGGAAAGAGGCATGAGTAATAAATTTTTCCAAATCCCACTTGAAACTGCTAACATGATATTTGACCAGAAAATGAAACAAAGTTTATATTATATATTTGAGTTGTCCTAAAATTACTACATGCTTATAACTTTTTCCCCAGCATTATTGAGATATAACTGAAAACGTCATGAGAGTTTAATTGTGCAATCTGTTGATATCATGTACTTTCATATTGCAAGGTTTCCCTGGTGGCTCAGATGGTAAAGAATCTGCCTGCAATGCAGGAGACACAAGTTTGATCCCTGGGTCAGGACGATCTCCTAGGGAAGGGATTCTTGCCTGGAGAATCCCAAGAAAAGAGGAGCCTGGTGGGTTACAGTCCATAGGGTTGCAAAGAGTCGGAAAAGACTAAAGTGACTTAGCATGCATGCAAGAAATAACCACTTAGGTATTTGGCCTGTGAATGCATCAATGTTGTCTCTTTTCAACAACAAGTGGAAGATAACATTACTGGACTACAAAAGTTTCTGACTTAGAGTAGATTTACTGGTGTAAAGATGACCTTAACACTCAACCCTGACACCACCTCCCTCTCAGTGTTTTTGAAGTGGAAGTGTACACGCATCTATTTTGGAGCATATCCCTAAATTGGGGAAATATACATGTCATGAAAATCACACTAATTAAATTTTAGTCCATGCTTAGTATCAGCCTCTAATTCCACCTGCCCTGCAGACCCGAAATCCACATCTGTTCTTTGATAAAAGATGGAGAATAGGTCTGTTTTGCCAACTTCTAAAATGGGAGCTTGTTCCACAATTATTTTGACAAATTTGCTTCAAGGAAAATTTGCAACGTTGGAAACTGGTCCAAAATGCAGGGTCACGTGCTTGACCACCCAGCCAAGTTTTGCCAACGGCAAAATTTAATTGGCAGGCAGTGTTCAGATACAAGTATGTGACTACTGATGTTATTGTTGATGATTGAGGAAGAGAAAATTATACTCATTTCTTTTTTCCTTATTCTGACTTACAGAAAAACAGAAAGGTTACTGGTGTGTATACTACACATAACCACCTCAACTCTTCAATTGTTTACATTTGTTTAATGCATTTGCTTTATCATTTTCTCTTTCACTTTGCCTGTGGCATTCTTGTGTGTTTGCATATATATGCGTGCATGCTAAGTCGCTTCAGTCATGTCCGACTCTTTGGACATGCAACCCTATGGACTGTAGCCCACCAGACTCCTCTGTCTGTGGGATTCTCCAGGCAAGAATATCAGAGTGGGTTGTCATACCCTCCTCCAGGGGAATCTTCCCAACCCAGGGATCGAACCTGCACCTCTTTTAGTCTCCTGCATTGGCAGGCGGGTTCTTTACCACTAGTGCCACTTAGGAAACCCCTTGTATAGATACCAATGTGTGCATATTTTTTTCTGAACCATTTGAGTGAGTTGTAGGCATCATGATGCTTTAAACTTAAAACTTTAGCATTCCTTAAGAAAAAGGATATTTTCTTGTATAAGCACAACACTGTTATCAAGATCAATATTTTTATAGCTGAGGTATCTAAGAGACAGTCCATGCTCATATTTTACCAATAGTTCCAAGAGTGGCCCCTACAGCTCTTTTCTCCTCATCCATGACCATACATGCATTTAGTTGTTTCCTTTAATCTGAAATAGTTCCTGAGACTTGCTCTGTGTTTCTTGCCCTTGATATTTATAAAATATGTTGCTATTGTTCAGTCGCTAAGTCACGTCCGATTCTTTGCAACCCCAAGAACAGTAACATGCCAGGCTTCCCTGTCCTTCACTATCTCTTGGAGTTTGCTCAAACTCAAGCTCATTGAGTCAGTGATGCCATCCAACTACCTCATCCTCTGTCGCCCTCTTCTCCTGCCCTCAATCTTTCCCAGCACCAGGGTCTTTTCCAGTGAGTTGACTCTTTGCATCAAGTGGTCAAGGTATTGGAGTTTCAGCATTAATCCTTACAATGAATATTCAGAGTTGATTTCCTTTAGGATTGACCGGTTTGATCTCCTTGCTGTCCAAGGAACTCTCAAGAGTCTTCTCCAGCACCACAATTCAGAAACATCAATTCGTCAGCACTCAGCCTTCTTTATGGTCCAACTCTCACATCCATACATGACTACTGGAAAAACCATAGCTTTGACTATATGGGCTTTGGCTGCAAAGTGACGTCTCTGCTTTTTAATACACTGTCTAGGTTTATCATAACTCTTCTTCCAAGGAGCAATTTGAAGTATATTTGAAGTATACAGGCAGTTATTCTGTGAGATGCCTCACAGATGCAGTTTGCAGTTTGAGGAGTGTTATAGGACCCCGCTGCCTGAATAGACCCGTTCCATCAACACCTCTGTGCATCTGTGATGCCCAACATTGAGACACTCTTTCCTGAACATTCCTAAACCTTCTATATAATTTTAAGTCCATGTTTTTAAACCAATTGTAGCACTTTGTGATAATATTAGTTACAAAACAGGCTACTTAGCTGCAACAAAGACCCAAACATGGCTTGTACTGAACCACATTTCCCTCTCATTAAACATGTCAGGGAAGAATGTTCCAGAGCGGGCTGGGTGCCCCTGCCCTGGTCAGCACGCAGCTTCTGTCTCTAAAGCAGAACAGCTGCTCCAGGTCTTCCTATCACCCAGCCAGTGGGAAGGGCCAGAGAGGTGTATGTACATCCCTTTTTAGAGTGATGGTCTGGACATATGGCAGTGTCTCCTCTGCTTATGCACACCATAGTGCAGAACCCAGTCCCACAGGACACAACAACATGCGGGAGACCCTGGGACACGGGTCTCTCACGACAGCCACCCATCTGCAGTGCCATCACTAGAGACAGGGAGAACGGTACTGAAGATGCGTCTGACAGCCCCTGGCCTGGAAGCTACTCACACATTGTGCTATGTGCTCAGTCACTTCAGTCCTGTCCGACTCTTTGCACTGTATGACCTATGACCTATGGTCATTGACTCTTTGACCTATGGACTGTAGCCCGCCAGGTTCCCCTGTCCATGGGATTCTCCAGGCAAGAATACTGGAGTAGGTTGTCATGTCCTCCTCCAGGGGATCTTCCTGACCCAGGGATCGAACCTGTGTCTTTTATGTCCCCTGCATTGGCAGGTGGGTTCTTTACCACTAGTCACACATTAACACTCTGATCAGCAGACCATCACAGAAAGACTACACTACCCAAAGATACAACATATCAGGAAAGGGGACTTAGTGAAAAGTCCATCTTATATAAAGTCTGCCTAGGCAATAAAGCCCCAATTGAGAAAATGCAAGGGAAATTGCTGAGATTGGGGCATTCTTAAAGATCCATTAGATGCCTGAAAAAAGAGTTCCATTGGCCACGTCTCAACCTTGCTCCTTACTGAATACCATCCTTTGTATTAATACATCACACTCCAGTGACACAGAATCACTTGTGGTTTTCTCTACATACTTGTTGCTTCCCACTCTTTCCAGTTCACATCTTACTTGTACCTCCGCAAGGAAAGTTCTCCTTGTTGCCACCACTATCCACTTGCCTAATACCAGCTCATCTTTTAGCAGGTATTCAAATCTTACCTCCTCTAATTCTGGGAATACAATGAGTCCTTTCAGATAGCTTATACCCACAAGTCTCAGCATCCCAGCACATTTACACATCTGTCTACTCGACTCTATGCTTCTTGACTTAGAGACTGTCTTGCCAGACTTGGACCCTTGTGTTCTGTGGTTCTGAAGTGCAGGCCCACTTTGATTACTTTGTCCTTATGTTGGAGGGTGACTGTAAGGATAAAACTAGGAGGTCATAAGATCCATAGAAGGTATTCTAGGACATTTTCAGGGTACACTCAAGATGGCTTGGTGGTTGAGGGAGAGAAACCGATGAAGAGAGAGAGAGACCACAGATAGGCGAGAAAAAACAATCTGGTTAAGAAAAAAGGAGGGAACAGAAATAAGAGCATGGGGCTTGTCAAAGAAGATCATCTAGACTTGGAAACAAGAATAAAGAGACTGTAGAGGAAGTTACAGAAATATGCTGTGGTAGGGAGAAGGCAAAGTGAAGTTACTTGTGTGTACACGTCCACAAATCAAGAAGTCATGTCCCAAATTCCTTTCAAATTTATGTGCTTATGTCAAAAAGGTCAGCTTTTAAATTTGACTTCCTACCAAATACAAAGTAATATCTGTGCTTCATTTGAGACCCAAATTCTTTTTCCTATAGCATTTTTATTGGAAACTTAACCCTCACGTAGAGTTCTGGTAAAATCTAGCAACTCCTTGTTTACAGAGAGTTTTATATAACTAGCATAATTTTAGGAAATAAATTGAAAAAGGATGTGAAGCAAAAGACTAGATAAATGCTTTTGGTTCTGATAAGTAGCTACAAAGTACAGATATTGTTCCCTGATGGCTTTTGAAATATTTTTTAAGAGAACTGAATTGTATAAAAATAGTAAATATCAACACCATAATCTAGTTCATTACCAGACTCACACTGGGCAGAGGGGAAGGTTTACTTGTTTTGTTTTGTTTTAATCTCTCTCTTCCATTTGTTCCATCCCTTCACTCTGTCATTTCACATGTTTTTCTAAAAGCATCACCTCCTAGATAATCCCAGGCAAGTCCTATTTTATCATCTTGGGTGATCTCACTGGTCCCAATAAACCAAGATTTATGTCACCTTTGCAAAGGGGGTGTTAATACCCCTTTGGTACAAATCAGCCAATCCAGAATTCTCATCGGGGGTAACAATTAAATGATGAGGCTTCCTAAAAGGTGCTAGTGGTAAAGAACCCACCTGCCAATGAAGGTGATATAAGAGACCTGGATTCCATCCTTAGGTCAAGAAGATCCCCTGGAGGAGGGCGTGGCAACCTATTCCAGTATTCTTGCCTGGAGAATTCCATGGACAGAGGAGCCTGGTGGGCTACAGTCCATAAAGTCGCAAAAAGTTGGACAGGACTGAGTGACTGATCACACACACAAAATTAAATGATACTATCAATGATTCTGGTGCAATGCACCTTAGAAAGGAAACCAGAAGGGATCTCATGAGATTTTCTTTCCAATTAATTCAGGTGATTCTTCAAACTTTGTGAAAATGAGAGCTTCTGCTTTCCTTTCAAATTCAGTGGAGTTTGGCTTTGAATGTGGTTTTTTGGGGGATTCAGAAATGGCTAACAAGAGAGAGAAATAAATAAATAATAGTAATTGGTGCTTATTCAATGCCTGTTATGGGCCAGACATGTACTACTCACATTAACTTTGATATTTTCTTTTATTTCCACAGTAATCCTGTGAGCTACCACAGTCCCCCATTGTCTGGATGGCCAGTGTTCACAAATGAATAACAATGCAGGAGGTAACTACTGAAGCAGTGGAAGCCCAGACACTAGACTGTGACACTGCCTCCCAGGATTCCCAGGAAGAAAACATCTGTGATTCCCTTCAAGGCCCAGGAGACAGCAACCATGACCTTGACTTATACACAAAGTCACCTGCCTGTTGGATTCTATGCCTAGAGGGTTCCAGGTGCCAGTTGTTTTTGCTCTAAGAATTGTAGTTGTCACTAAGATTTATACCCATCATTTCACTATTCTACTATAAGAATCTCATAAAAAATAAATCAAACCTTACAATAATATTAAATATATTGCAGTTTTGTTCATAATAGCCAGGATGAAATTATCTGAAGGTTCATCAGTGGATGAATGGATAAATAAAATGTAGTATAGATAGACAATGGAATACTCTTAGGCCTTAAAAAAGAAGGAAATCTTGCCATGCGTGACAACCTGGGTGAAGACCAGGTTGAAGACCTGGTCTTGAAGACCTTACAGTAAGTGAAATAAGCAAAATAGGCAGAAAAGGACAAACACTGCAAGACCTTACAGTAAGTGAAATAAGCAAAATAGGCAGAAAAGGACAAACACATAGGCATGTAAGCTGTCTATAGCAGTCAAAATCATAGACTCAGAGAGTGAAGTGGTGATTACCAGGGTCTGGGGAGATGGAATATGCAGTTACTAATCAGCGGACATAAACTTTGCTTTTCAAGGCGAATAAGTTCTAGAGGTTTGCTGTACAATTCTGTGCCTACAGGTAGCATTGTATTGCACATCTAAAAGTCTGTTAAGAGGGACTTACCTGGGGGTCCAGCAGTTAAGATGTCTTGCTTCCAATGCAAGGGGCACGGATTTGATGCCTGGTCAGGGAACTAAGATCCTACATGCTGCGTGGCATGGCCAAAAAAAATTAAAAATAAAATAAAAATCTGCTTAAAGGATAGATCTCACGTGAAGTATTCTTAACTAAATAAATAGCATCTTTTTATTAAAAGCAGTGATTGGCCTTTGAAATATGTATATTTTATTTGAAAAACACTTTTTACAGAAATATAGATCAATGGAACAGAATAGAAAGCCCAGAGATAAATCCACGAACCTATGGACACCTTATCTTTGACAAAGGAGGCAAGGATATACAATGGAAAAAAGACAACCTCTTTAACAAGTGGTGCTGGGATAACTGGTCAACCACTTGTAAAAGAATGAAACTAGAACACTTTCTAACACCATACACAAAAAATAAACTCAAAATGGATTAAAGATCTAAATGTAAGACCAGAAACTATAAAACTCCTAGAGGAGAACATAGGCAAAACACTCTCCGACATAAATCACAGCAAGATCCTCTATGACCCACCCCCCAGAATATTGGAAATAAAAGCAAAAATAAACAAATGGGACCTAATGAAACTTAAAAGCTTTTGCACTACAAAGGAAACTATAAGTAAGGTGAAAAGACAGCCCTCAGAATGGGAGAAAATAATAGCAAAGGAAGAAACAGACAAAGGATTAATCTCAAAAATATACAAGCAACTCCTGCAGCTCAATTCCAGGAAAATAAATGACCCAATCAAAAAATGGGCCAAAGAACTAAACAGATGTTTCTCCAAAGAAGACATACAGATGGCTAACAAACACATGAAAAGATGCTCAACATCACTCATCATCAGAGAAATGCAAATCAAAACCACAATGAGGTACCATTACATGCCAGTCAGGAAGGCTGCTATCCAAAAGTCTACAAGCAATAAATGCTGGAGAGGGTATGGAGAAAAGGGAACCCTCTTACACTGTTGGTGGGAATGCAAACTAGTACAGCTGCTATGGAAAACAGTGTGGAGATTTCTTAAAAAACTGGAAATAGAACTGCCATATGACCCAGCAATCCCACTTCTGGGCATACACACAGAGGAAACCAGATCTGAAAGAGACACGTGCACCCCAATGTTCATCGCAGCACTGTTTATAATAGCCAGGACATGGAAGCAACCTAGATGCCCATCAGCACATGAATGGATAAGGAAGCTGTGGTACATATACACCATAGAATATTACTCAGCCATTAAAAAGAATTCATTTGAATCAGTCCTAATGAGATGGATGAAACTGGAGCCCCTTATACAGAGTGAAGTAAGCCAGAAAGATAAAGAACATTATAGCATACTAACACATATATATGGAATTTAGAAAGATGGTAATGATAACCCTATATGCAAAACAGAAAAAGAGACACAGAAATACAGAACAGACTTTTGAACTCTGTGGGAGAAGGTGAGGGTGGGATGTTTTGAAAGAACAGCATGTATACTATCTACGGTGAAACAGATCATCAGCCCAGGTGGGATGCATGAGACAAGTGCTCGGGCCTGGTGCACTGGGAAGACCCAGAGGAATCGGGTGGAGAGGGAGGTGGGAGGGGGGATCGGGATGGGGAATACGTGTAAATCTATGGCTGATTCATATCAATGTATGACAAAACCCACTGAAATGTTGTGAAGTAATTAGCCTCCAAATAATAAAAAAAAAAAAGAAAAAGAAAAACACTTTTTGTGCTCTTTATTGATTGTGTGTAGACATACAAACACACACACAGGCTCACACGGACATACACACACGCACACAAATGACTTACCTTCAATAACATAATACACTTACCCGTTTTCACATATATCATGTATTCTCAAGTGTACTCACAGCATGCAAAAAAGGCTATAATTGACATAATGAGGTAAACTGACGGAAAACCTGTTGCTTTTCAGCTTGACTGTGTCTCCTTCTGGGCTGCCATGAGATTCAATCTCCAAGTCGTTTTTGACATTTGATAGCAAACTTTGCTTTACAATACCAGTTTTTGAAGTTCTTATCTACAACAGGTGTTCTTGCTATTCTTCTGACTGCATTTTACAGCTTATTTTGGAGGTGACTGTAAGGCATATTTCCCCATCCTACCTCTTCCTTATCCAAAGAACATGACACTAAAATTCCCCTAAAAATATCTCCTTTATTCTCTTCCCTGTGTCTCTTCCTATTCCAGTCTCACCACAGAATTTTTTTTAATCTAATAACAAAAATGGCTGCTTGCCCAAAGCTCAGAAAGAATTGAAATGTGGGTAACCTGGCTCTTTTCTCTATTAACCATGCAGTCAAGGGCTAAATCTGACAGCTTTCTCAGAAATATCTTTGCTTGTCAGTATCATGGTAATGATTCAAGAACGGTTGGGCTAAACGCTTCAGACTTTTCTAAACACACAGCTGATGCCATGTTCTTTTCCTTTTATGAGCTGCTGTTGACATTGAGATTTTCCACAGCCTCAGAGTCGTTCTTCTACCTCTGTTGGAAGGATGGGTTATTGCAGTCAACCTGAGTTGCTCTGACAAAAAACGTGCTTAGAACATCCTCTGGTGGTGATAACGGGAATCATCAGTTTCAACACAATTAAAGGGTCACTGCCCCATTCCACACAATCACCACATCCCTGGACACATAATAATGATAGAAATACCTGCTGCTTTCAAGATATTTCCACGCCCAGGCCACTTGCTTTAGTCCTTCTGCTGTCAAAGCTCTTAACACATAGTGGCAACATCTCATCACAGGACTTGTTTTCCACTTTTTTTCTATCATAGGTGTAAATCTGAAAGTGAAAAGCGAAGAGACCTTACAAGCTGGTTTTTCAAAAGTTCCACGAAACTTTTGGGAAAAAAAAAAGTTCTCATGTGCAAAGTTCCACAAAGAGAAATAAAATACTATTCCACAAAGATGAGCATTAAAAATTATTCCACACTAAGAAAAAGTCAAACTCATAGAAACAGAGAGCAGAATGGGTGTTGCCAGAGTTTGGAGGATGAGGGATGTTGGTCAAAGGGTACAAACTTTCAGTTATGAAATGAGTAAGTTTTGAAAATCTAGTGTGCAATATGGTGACTATAGTTAATGATACTGGATTGTCTACTTGAAATTTTACTAAACAAGTTGATCATAGGGGTTCACTACACGCACGCTCACACACAGAGGCAACAACTATGTCTAATTCTGTGGTGGTAATCATTCCACAATGTATGCCATATCACATCATCAGGTTGCACTTTTTTATTTTGGCCACCCCACACAACATGCAGGATATGAGCTCCCCAAGCAGGGAAGGAAACTGTGCCCACGATAGTGGAAGTGTGAAATCTTAACCACTGGACCCCCAGGGAAGTCCCGCGTTGTACATTTTAAATACAAGCCATTTTATTTGTCAATTACACCTCTATGAAGCTGAGAAAAAAACAAATTTGCATAAATAAAAACGAAACATTATTCAACAGAGCTAAACAAAGTGCATTGCTTGGATTTCTTAGTCATGAAAATTAAAGTCTAAACTGCCCAATTCCAACAGTTTGAGATTGCAGAGCTGCTCAGTGACATGTCCTCTCTCGACGGCTATGGTCTTCATGCTTTGTTTCAAAGCTGCAGACACTACAGAGACATTTTTTTTTTTCTTTCCCCAACAGTAAATTCTAGAAATCGGTAAACAATGACAGTCTTTCTGGGGAAGGAAGGGCTAAGGCACCAATTATGAATTAATTAAGCTTATTGGCAAACAAAACCTGTGAATTAGGTGAGAATCAGCATTCATTTAAGCCAGCGATGAGAGTGACTGAGAGCGTCACGCCTCCTGATATATGCATGTGTTCTCTGTATTTTATTACACATCATAGAATGAATTAAAACTAATGAGGCTGGCTGGTATGACTAATTTCTTTAATGATTTTGATTAATGTAAAGTTTAAGGAACGTGGCACATGACTATCTGTTGAACGCCACTGATGTTTCATACATCAGCTGGCTCCCATGGAGGTCATCGTCCACAGGAATTACTCTGTAAACGTTTCCTTTGTAAATCTGTCAGGATGTAAAAAGGTAAATATGAATTTTTTTTCCCATCTTTTCCCATTCACGGACTGGAACATTGAACTTAAAGCAATCATAAGCTGAAAATAAGAACACTACGGTGTCAAAGAAGGCTTCCCTGGCAGCTCAGATGATAAAGAATCTGCCTGCAATGCAAGAGATCTGGATTCAGTCCCTGGGTTGAGAAGATCCTCTGGAGGAGACACTGGCAACACACGCCAGTATTCTTGCCCGAGAATTCCAGTCCTTCAGAGAGCCAGAGTCCACACCAGAGCAAAGCCTGGAGACTGCGCGCTCACAGAAAGCCAGGGAGGAAGGACGCATCTCATGTACCAGATGCTGAGACCAAGGGCAAGACACTAAGGCTAGACGGGGCAGCCCTGTAGGAAGGACTGGGTTGGAACACACTTCTCAGTGTGGTCAAAGTTAGTGACGACAAAACATTGCATTTACGAAGTAACAATTCCCTGTGTGATGACATCGCCAGAAGGCAAGTGACCTACAAAAGGCTGCTACCATCTCCATCTTGCCATTCACTAGATAGTTGTGTGGCCTGGACTGATGAAATCAGGAAAAACACAACCACAGTATTTTTTAGCCTTGCTCCCCTCACCACCGCCCATCCTCAAACCCAAGGAACAACAACAGAAAAAAGTATTTTTTTTGTTCATTGAGGGGTTATAGGGAAGGAGATCTCATAATTTTCTAGCACATAAGAGATAGGATGTAGAAATCAATACCTACTCACCTGTTATCACAAGTGGGAATGAATTAAGCATCTTTAACATGTTTTCCTGACCCTTTATTATTATTACTACCTATGTGTTTCTGTGTATGTGCTCAGTCGTGTCTGACTCTTTGTGGCCCCATTCACTGTAGCTTGCCAGACTCCTATGGAATTTTCCAGGCAAGAACACTGGAGTGGGTTGCCATGCCCTCCTCCAGGGGATTTTCCTGACCCAGGGATCAAACCCACATCTCTTGTGTCTCCTGCATTAGCATATAGATTCTCTACCACTCTGCCTCCTGGGAAGCCCCTTATTATTACCTAAATAACCATAAATACATATATAAAATTCTGTATACTTTTAATACAAACATTGGTTCTCCTATGCCCAAAGACCATTACTATGTGCCTGGAAATATCCCTCAGGGCTGGGGAGAAACTGTTATATAAATGTAAAGCAAAGTGATGGAAGAGATTTACCCTGGAATTAAGCTAGGAAAATATTAGAGAAATGTTAAGAAATAATCAGGACAACTGGTTGTATTACTTTCTGGTGGGCAGGAACTATGCCTGCTGTTTTCAGTGTCATTTATCATAATTCATCATTGGACCTGATAGTAATACAAATGTGTAGCAACAATAATACTTTGTCTCCACTTAATTAGCTAATTGTTTTCCCAATTCAGATCATCAAATATTCTTGTACCCTCAATCAAATAGGTGCAATAGGGATGCAAAGAAGACATCACATGAGTCCTACTCTCAAGGAGATTACAACATGCATGTATGCATGTTCAGTTGTGTCTGACTTTTTGCGACCCCATAGACTGTAGCCTGCCAGGCTCCTCTGTCCATGTGATTCTCCAGGCAAGAATACTGGAGTGAGTTGTCATGCCCTCCTCCAGGGTATCTTCCCAACCCAGAGATCGAACCTACATCTCTTAACGTCTCCTGCCTTGGCAGGCAGGTTCCTTACCACTAGACTAGCACCACCTGGGAAGCCCCTAATACGACCTAGTACTGGAGAGTAACTGTAAGGGGGAGTGACACAGTCAATGACCACAAAGGGTTAAAGGAACAAAGACAAGACAAGTTACGTGGAAGGTGATATCCTCGGAAAGGCCAAACAGCTTATCATGACACTGTATTTGGTAAGAAGATCTTTCTACTTGAGAAGGTCATGTGTTCATTCTTACTCTCTGGCACATATTATAAATAAAACAGTACCCTCCACAGCAGTGGACCTTGAACTTCAGTTTACATAAGGATACCTAGAGAAATGGGAAACATGGAGATGCTACCCCAATTCCTAAGCATATGATTCAGCAGGCTTGCATTTTAATGTGTATTCAAGGTGCTCTTGGTATGGGTCCTTGGGCCCTATTTTGAGGTATATCACTTAAACATTGATACTTGGCTCAATGTCCTTCAGAAAGTTTACTCCTTTTAGCGTTGCATTTGACTCATTTCTAATGAGGTGGATGAACCTAGAGCCTACTATACAGAATGAAGTAAGTCAGAAAGAGAAAAACAAATAATGCATATATAGAGAATCTAGAAAGATGATACTGATGAACCTATTTGCAGGACAACATCGGAGATGCAGATGTAGAGAACAGACTTTGGACACAGTAGGGGAAGGAGAGGGTGGGATGAACTGGGACAGTAGCATTGAAACATATACATCAATTACCATATGTAAAATAGCCAGTGGGAATTTGCTGTATGACATAAGGAATTCAAACCCAGTGCTCTGTGAAAACCTCGAGGAGTGGGATGGGGTGGGAGGGAGGTTCAAGAGGGAGGGGACATATGTGTACCTATGGCTGATTCATGTTGATGTATGGCAGAAACCAAGATAATATTGTAAAGTAATTATCCTGCAATTAAAAATAAATAAATGTTTTAAAAGCTGCCAAAGTGAAATGAAGCACAAGCTGGAATCAAGATTGCTGGGAGAAATATCAGTAACCTCAAATATGCAGATGACACCACCCTTATGGCAGAAAGTGAAGAGGAACTACAAAGCCTCTTGATGAAAGTGAAGGAGAGTGAAAAAGTTGGCTTAAGGCTCAACATTCAGAAAACTAAGATCATGGCATCTGGTCCCATCACTTTATGGGAAATAGATGGGGAAACAGTGGAAACAGTGTCAGACTTTGTTTTTTTGGGCTCCAAAATCACCGCAGATGGTGATTGCAGCCATGAAATTAAAAGACGCTTACTCCTTGGAAGGAAAGTTATGACCAACCTAGATAGCATATTTAAAAGCAGAGACATCACTTTGCCAACAAAGGTCCATCTAGTCAAGATTACGGTTTTTCCAGTAGTCATGTATGGATGTGAGAGTTGGACTGTGAAGAAAGCTGAGCACCAAAGAATTGATGCTTTTGAACTGTGGTGTTGGAGAAGACTCATGAGAGTCCCTTGGACTGCAAGGAGATCCAACCAGTCCATCCTAAAGGAGATCAGTCCTGGGTGTTCATTGGAAGGACTGATGTTGAAGCTGAAACTCCAATACTTTGGCCACCTCATGCGAAGATTTGACTCATTGGAAAAGACCCTGATGCTGGGAGGGATTGGGGGCAGGAAAAGATGGGGCCAACAGAGGGTGAGATGGCTGGATGACATCACCGACTCGATGGACATGGGTTTGGGTGGACTCCAGGAGCTGGTGATGGACAGGGAGGTCTGGCATGCTGCAATTCATGGGGTCACAGAGAGTCGGACATACATGATTGAGCGACTGAACTGAACTGGACTGAAAGTGAAATGACAAGGGTCCGGTAAAGTTTTGTAAGACACTTTATAAAGACCCTGCTCTTCCTTCCAGATGACACCTATGAACTAGCCCCTTTGGCACAACCTACTCTGTACTTGAAGTTAATATGTGGCTGCATTTTTATCAAGGCTAATGAAGAAATCTCAGGTGGGTTAAACAATAGGAGAGCAAAACTCACACCATAAGGTCTAGCTATCTTTTGTCCATAAACCATTATTTGGAAAGAAGTAGACACATTTGACATAAAATTATTTAAAAGAGACAGACATAGACACTTTCACTCCTTTGCATTGCAAATTTTATGTGATATCTTATCATTATATTCCCAAAATGTGTTCAGGTTTATGTGACATTGATTTGTTTTTAATAAACCCATGCTGCCTGAGTCTCAATTCATTTGATTGTAGAATTCTGAATAGACTATAAAAACAAATTTCTAGAGTTAATGACTTAAAAAATTGCCATTAATTGAGGTACAAGCATCTATTTCAATTAAAGAATGTCACAATATTTAGTTTACATCTCATAGCTACCACCGTAAATTTAGTCATTGGCATAATTTATACTGAAGAGCAATTTGAATAATTTAATACACTGTACTTAATGTTGGTCATTAGATGTAATTGCAAATTTATACTATTATAAATGCAATATGCACTGTACTAGTCTTTATTCTGTTTATTTCCTGTCATATTGTTTACTATTAAAAAACAAAGCAGAGGAAACTATCTCTCTTAACCAAATAGCCTTAGAGAAAGTCTAACCAATGTAATCTCATGGGCAAAATCCATCCTTCATAAATAAACTCATAAAAACAACAGACTTTATAAATATTTAACATGCAAGTACTCGGGATTATTCAGCAAATTTAATTATCTATATTCTGATTTCTCTTTTTGTGCCAATTAGTTCTTATTCAGCCAATATTCAATTTCTATAGAAAAAAGCAAAAATCAGTGATTACTTCCTACATCTAACATTCCCATCTCCAGGAGATGAAGGCTGACATCATCAGGGATAATTTGGGAAGAGCATGGACCCTTTATGCTGTGGTGACATGTTGTCTCCCCTCTGTGGTGTCCTTCCCCAAAACATCATCCCAGTCAAACCAGCGAAACATATCAGACAAACAAAATTCTATTTTGTAAAACTGAGGGAGGTTCTACAAAATACATGACCAGTATCCCTCAAAACTGTCAAGGTTATTTAAAAAAGAAGGCGGGAAAAGCCTGAGAACATGTCACATCCAGAGGAGGCCAAGGAGACTTGACAACTAATGTCACCTGGTGTCCTGAATGGAAAAGTGCTGCAGGAAAAGAGCACTGGTGAGAACTAATAAAAATAAAATGTGAATTCAGTGTGTTGATGTCGTTGTTGTTGTTTAGTCGTTTAGTCGTATCTGACTCTGTGCAACCCCATGAACTGTAGTCCACCAGGCTCCTCTCGTCATGGGATTCTCCAGGCAAGACTACTGGAGTGGGCTGCCATCTCCTCTCCAGAGGATCCTCCCGACCCAGGGATCAAACCCACATCTCCTGTGTGGGCAGGTGGATTCTTTAGCACTGAGCCACCAGGGAAGCATGAATTAAGTATGGATTTAGTTCATAATAATATACCATTATTGATTCTTTCGTTGTGACAAATGTGCTATAGTACTTGAAGGGTTAACAATAGGGGAAACTGGGTGAGGGGTATATGGGACCACACTGTACAACCTTTGCAACTTTTTTGTGAACTGAACATTAATTTAAAATAAAAAGATTAAAGTTGAAAAGCAATACTATGAAAGGACCATGTAAGAAAATACTCAAACCATAATAAATGACATATGATTAACATCTAGATTATGGTCTACAAATTGATTAGGGAAAAAAGCCAAAAATATAGTAAAATAAGGAAAGCACCAGAACAGTTTTTTTCCTGAAAACAAATAACAAATACTCAATAAATATGAAATTATGCTAAAGGTACACAGAGATCAAGGAAAAACAAATTAAATTAGGAAATGTACACTGATTAAGTCTGGGTCAAGATTAGAGAAACTGGGTGGCCATGCACCCCTGCCAGAGCTGTGAATTATTATAGCAACTTTGGAAAGAATTTGACAGTTTATATGAAAATTATAAATGCTTAGATCATTAAGTTCAGAAATTCCAAGTGTCATTATTTATCCTAGACATACGGTGGCCAGAAAATAGATATAAGGACATTTGTTGCTGCAATGTTTATCAAGGTAAAAACTTGACAACTATGTCCATATTCATAAATAGCAAAGTGAAGTGAAAGTCGCTCGGTTGTGTCCAACTCTTTGAAACCACATGGAATAAACAGTTCATGGAATTCTCCAGGCCAGAATACTGGAGTGGGTAGCCTTTTCCTTCTCCAGGGGATCTTCCCAAGCCAGGGATCAAACCCAGGTCTCCCACATTGTAGGCAGATTCTTTAGCAGCTGAGCCACAAGGGAAGCCCATTCACAAACAGAGCAGTTGCTAAATAAGTTACACGATTTGATAGTATATATATACTATGTATATGATACATGAGATTGTATAGATAAGGAGAGAAACCCAAGATTTTGTTGAGGGGAGAGAAAAGCAAGCTACCAAAGAGTAAATTGCCGCACTTTAAAAAATAAATAGGAAAAATGTTAACAAAATTATATATTTCATCCAGGAACCCTAAATTATGTAAACACACAGAAAATAACATGGAAGATGCTTCCTAAATTGATGGTAGTGGGTACATCTTGAGAGTTGGGGAGACACAACATGTGTTAAGGATGCTTAACAAAAGGACTCCAGCCAGTGCTGTCTGCTATGGATTTGACAACCAGCTCTCCCACTGGGGCTTCCCAGGTGGCGCTAGTGGTAAAGAATCTGCCTGCCAATGCAGGAGATGTACAAGATCCCTGTGGGTTCGATCCCTGGGTCAGGAAGATCCCCTGGAGGAAGAAATGGCAACCCACTCCACTATTCTTGCCTGGAGAACCCCATGGATAGAGGAGCCTGGCGGGAGTCCATGGGTCACAAAGAGCTGGACGTGACTGAAGCAACTTAGCACACACACCTCCCACTGTAGTGTCTACTGGTTTCTGAGGAATAAATCCATCCACCATGAATAATTTTATGGCTTCAAAAGCTACTATTTTAACAGCTGTATCTTCCGAGCCCGTATAAGGTGGCTCTAATGTATTACTGACTCCAGCCATGCTCCTTTTTTTTGACTTGTATAGTTAGAACTATTTTTAAATAAGAAATAAAAATACTCTATCTGTATTATTCAGAGACTATCCAGAATCAGAAATGTCCTGAATGGCATATAAAAATCCTTGGAATGCCACCATGTGCTCTTGATGTCATTTAAAATTTCAATGCCAGCAATAGCAGGAATCAAACTCACATCCTCTGTGTTAGAAGCCAAAATCTTAATCACTGGACCACCAGGGAAGTCCCAAACAACAAAAGTTTTAGCAGCACCAAATGTGAAATCAGTGTTGTATTTATGAAAGAACTCAGATGGAGATGAAAGTTTCAAGATGTATTCGGTACCAATAAGATGAAGACACACTGACTTCTATAGACAATAGATAGGATGCAGCAAGGTTAATCAGGGAAGAAGAAAAAAACACTAATTGTATTCCTTCCATGCAGAGAAGGAATTTGGTTCTTAAAAAATACTGTCTCGTATTTTCAGCTAATTGATACAGACACCATAATATAATCTTCACCTTTGGATAAGTATGTTTGATATCTAATTTAGTACTACAGTAGTTTGGTCAAAGTACTCAAAGGGTTTCAAATTTGTTAACTGTTAAATCCAACATGAGGACCAGATCCCAAAACCCAGAAGTTGGGTGCTGCATGGTGCTGAGGTTCAGATGCTCAAACTGGCATCTGGTCTCCTCACCCAGGGAGGCAGGTCCGTCTCCATCTTGAACATTCAGTGAACTTTACATAGTGAAGGAGCTTAAGAAATCTCATGAAATATAATCTTAGTCTATGATGCTTCAGATAGCTACCATGTTCTTTTCTTCTCCCCTCCTTTTTATACCCCTTAGCACCTCAGTCCAGAGATCATTGTTTTGAAATAACAGAAGCATTAAAATGATCTTAAGTTGATGTGAATGATTAAATGATCTTAAGTTGATGTGAATGATTAAATGATCTTAAGTTGAAAGTGAAAAAGTATTTGAATCTTTGAGAAAGATAATGAAAATGATATGGTTATCTCTGCTTCCTCCCCACCTCAACCAAAAAAAGCTTTTAAAAAAATTGAAGTGAGAAATTACCACTCCACTCAACAAATAAGAAAATAAAAAGCAAAGAAAAATTAAATTACTTTCTTTTCAGAGTAGAGCAAAATGCAGAGTTTCCTTATATGAAAATGAAGGAAAAACCCATTTCTGCATTTTATCTCATTTTTGTTTCATTTTGTTTTGTTTCAATATAGTCTCCATGAGGAGACAGTAATATAATGAAGAAAAGAGGTTTGGGCAGAAAGAAAGGTAATAGATTCAAATAATGTTAATTCTCTCATTATCTGCTCTTTTATCTAAAAAGTCTGGGTATGATTGCATTCCCTGTGGAAAAAGGAAACTATATCTGGTGGTCCGATTATAAATAGACCAATATTTCATTCCTGTGTTGCAAAAGAAAGAAATTTTAAGTAAACCTATATGTGTGCTGCTTATTTGAGTAATATATTTCTAATCCTAGAAACATTTGGGAAAATAGTATAATGTAAAGCCTCATTTTCCCCAAAGGAACAATGTTATAATCAGAGGGATAACTGTGAGATACTTACAGTTAGAAGTAATAAAGTTGAAGAAAGAGTTAAAATAAAGTAAGATAATAGTCTGGCAAGAAATGAAAATGAAAAGGGAATTTTTATGACTTGCTGCAATTTGGTTTTATCTTCTTGTTGAAATGAATATTGAATTCAAGGAGGCACAATTACTGGCGGTTCCTAGAAAAGAATGAATTCCATGCTTAATAGTTAATAAACTCAAATTGTATCAAAGTAACTTTTAAAACTTATTTCTTTTATCTACAGTATTCTATAATATCAAGCAGGTAGCTATTGGCTATAATCTCCAGGGGACTGTATCACTGTGATCAAAATCTATAGATTCTGTAAGAGGCCAACAATATAATCAGGACAAATTACAGTGTAATATAGTGTGACTGTTCTTGGGCAAATGTAATGTGACTGTCCCATTATTTGCATCTCATATTTTAAGACAGTAGGAACAGAAAGAAATCACATATAGAAATTCACTTTTTTTTTCCTTTATTTATTTGTTTATTTTTTCAGTGGGTTTTGTCATATATTGATATGAATCAGCCATAGATTTACACGTATTCCCCATCCCGATCCCCGCTCCCACCTCCCTCTCCACCCGATTCCTCTGGGTCTTCCCAGTGCACCAGGCCCAAGCACTTGTCTCATGCATCCCACCTGGGCTGGTGATCTGTTTCACCATAGATAATATACATGCTGTTCTTTCGAAAAACTGGAAATAGAACTGCCATATGACCCAGCAATCCCACTCCTGGGCATACACACTGAGGAAACCAGATCTGAAAGAGACACGTGCACCCCAATGTTCATCGCAGCACTGTTTATAATAGCCAGGACATGGAAGCAACCTAGATGCCCATCAGCACATGAATGGATAAGGAAGCTGTGGTACATATACACCATGGAATATTACTCAGCCGTTAAAAAGAATTCATTTGAACCAGTTCTAATGAGATGGATGAAACTGGAGCCCATTATACAGAAATTCACTTTTTAAAAAGAACATTAATTTTAAATTCAGACAATATAAATACATTTACTAATCAGTTAAAACTGTGAAGGTCATGTGACTCAGAATATCATATCTGGAATAATTTTTTTATTCTTCACAGTATACAACAAGAAGCTTAAAAGGGAAACTAGAACATCAATAAAATCAGTTCTTAAAAAAAAAATCAGTTCTAATGAAATATGCAAAAATCAGGGATACAAATGTTTGGTCTAGAGTTAGCTATTAGATTAAGTTAACTTCCCCAGGTTAAAGCTTTTAATGATATGAATAGATAGATTAAAGGTAGAGATACACATAAACTTTTCAACAATACAATGGAATCACATCAATTTGAAACTCACAAATTTTGTAGATAAATCAAAAATTTTTATAATTTAATAAGTACTCTAAAGATATTCAAGATAAGTTTATATCATCTGGGGCCTCAGATTATTCCTATAATTTCAGATGCTCAGCAAGGTAAGAGATAACTAAACAGCTGAAAACACAAGACCCTATAAATAAGAAAATCAGCAGAAATAACAGAAAACTGAAATGGATACATAGGAACTCTCAGTTCAGTAGCTCAGTCATGTCCAACTCTTTGCAATCCCATGGACTGCAGCACACCAGGCTTCACCATCTATCACCAACTCCCAGAGCTTGCTCAAATCCTTGTCCATTGAGTCAATGATGCCATTAAACCATCTCATCCTCTGTCATCCACTTCTCCTCCTGCCTTCAATCATTCCCAACATCAGAGTTGTTTCCAATAAGTCAGTTCTTTGCATCAGGCGGCCAATGTATTGGAGCTTCAGTATCAGTCCTCCCTGAATATTCGGGACTATTTTCCTTTAGGAGCTCTAGATAGTAGAATTATCAGACTACAAATAAGTAATTTATTATAAGCCAAGGTTAAAATTATCAGCAGCATAATGGAAACTGTTACACAATGACTTGGATGGTTTGGAGAAAAATAAAGTGCAAAGTTTAAAGCTAAAAAATATAGTAACTTAAATTAAGAACTCAGTGGGAGAGTTTTCACAAGACATCCAGCTGAAGAGTTAGTGAAACAGAAGATAGGTTAGAAGAAATTAGCTGAGTGAAACATGGAGTAACAAAAAGATTTAAAATAATGTATAAATGTAGGTGATATTGTTGCTGATGTTCTGTGGCCAAGTCATGTCTGACTTTTTGGGACCCCACGGACTGCAGCACACCAGGCTTCCCTGTCCCTCATCGTCTCCTGGAGTTTGCTAAAACTCATGCCTATTGAGTTATTGATGCCGTCCAACCATCTCATCCTCTGTCGTTCCCATCTCCTACCTCCATTCTTTGCCAGCATCACGGTCTTTTCCAAAGAGTTGGCTCTTCGCGTTAGGTGACCAAAGTATTGGAGCTTCAGCTTCAGCATTAGTTCTTCCAGTAAATATTCAGGGCTGATTTCCTTTAGGATTGACTGGTTTGATCTCCTTGCTGTCCAGGGGACTCTCAAGAATCTTCTCCAGCACCACAATTTGAAAGTATCAGTTCTTCAGCGCTCAGCCTTCTTTATGGTCTAACATTCATATCCATCCATGACTACTGGAAAAATCATAGCTTTCACTATATAGACCTTATCTGCAAAGTGATGTCTCTGCTTTTTAATATGCTGTCTAGGTTTGTCATAGCTTTTCTTCCAAGGAGCAGGTGTCTTTTAATTCCATAACTGCTGTGTCTGATCTGATGTTAATCTCATTCAGTCTACTTTTGTGTGTGTATGTATTGTATTTTTCACCTCTCAAAGTTTCCTTTGGTCTTTATCATGTTTATCATTTCTTTCCTGATATTTTCCATGTTTTCTTTTATATCCTTGAGCATATTTAAGATTTATAAACATTGTCTTAAGATCCTTGTCTCCTAATTTCTTTATCTCTATCATTTTTGGTGATGATTTTCATCTGCGTATTGGGCACAGTTTCCTGCTTATCTGCAAACAAAGTAACTTCTTTATCATTTACTGATCACTATGAGGGTTATGTCATTCAGAGCTGGATTTTTTTGTTTGTTTGTTTTCTTTTAATGAGTATTTGCTTCTCTGGCACTTTCACTTGTATACCATTTTGACCCCTTCAAGTCTTGTTGCTAATCTTTATCAGGTGAGCCCAGAGAAGACGACTCTAGGAGTAATTTAGCCCCAAGATGATGGTGTGACCCCAGGGAGAATTTTGCCAATACTCCATGTCATACCAGTTTTCTTCACGCAGATTGTGAAGACCATGAACTCTCCCCAGTCCTGTGTGAGCTCCTGGAATCCTTTGGTCTACTGCTTCCTGGTGGCTCTTGGCTTCTGTAGATCCACCTCCTACATGTGCAAATGAGTATTTAGCCAAAGACTCAGAAGGAACCCTCTGCAGATCTCCAGCACTCTCTACTTTCCCTGGTCCTCTGCTCATGAAGTGTGACCGCATCAGCCTCCCCAAACTGCCATCTCTGTCTCCCGAAGTCAGTAAGCCACCAGCTCCATGTATGTCCTCCCGCCCTGTACCACAGCCTGGAAACTGCTCCACGCAGTTAACCAGGGCACTTATAGGGCTCAGTCCATTGTTTTCCTTCTCTTGGGCTCACAGTCCAGTTTTCTAAGTTTTATGAAAGAAGAGCAGCTTCCAAAGCATTTAATTCTTCCTGGGCTGAAGTGGAAGTCCTGCAGTAGCTACTATTTTATGCTTTCTTAGGATTTAATAGCGCTAATGCAGCCTACATTTAAACCTATCTAAAGAACTTCCCTAGTGGCTTAGATGGTAAAGAATCTGCCTGCAATGCGGGAGACCTGGGTTCGATCCCTGGGTTGGGAAGTTCCCCTGGAGAAGGCAATGGCTACCCACTCCAGTAGTCTTGCCTGGAAAATCTCATAGACAAGGAGGCTGGTAGGGTACAGTCCATGGGGTCACTAAGAGTAGAACATGGCTAAGCAACTAATACTTTCAAACAGCTTACAAGTTTAATCGTAGGCTGCATTAGCACAATTAATTACTAAGAAAGCATTCTTGCCTGGAGAATCCCTTCTACAGAGGAGCCTGGCGGGCTATAGTCCATGGGATTGCAAAGACTTGGACACGACTGAAATGACTCAGCACGCATGCACACAAATGTAAAGATACAATATTTTGTCTATTTGTCTCTGAGAGTTTTTAATCCAATCAAATTCCAGGACAAAAACTGTTGGCATCTAAGGTTTTCTTCCTCCTCCTCCTCACCCTATCACTTGACTCTTATCTCCTTTTGCTCCTTCAAATATTTGCTTAAATTCCTGTCTCTCATTATAAAATATTCAGTGATAAGGTATGACATATAAGGGAATGGATATGCCCTGCCTTGGGTAGGCTGTCTAGTGCCCCTCCCTTAGGGAATACCAAGAAAATCTTCCTGCAATGAGCTGGTTGGTCAAGGGTTAAAGATTAGTCATTTCTGTTTCAAAAATGACAATACATTACTTGTCACTTCCTGACTGTGAGTCATTCATATCAGCCTGATAGCTGGCATTATAAAGAATAGATCTTTCTTTATGACTTTTTTCCATCAGATTTATTTTTGCTATTTCTGAGGCAAGTGTCACAGGAAAGCAATATGTATATACATTCTCTGAACAAACTGCACCAGGTAAAACATTAAAAGGATGGGAGGCTGGCTTATAACTGTCTGTGAGGAGGGGCAGGGGCCATGTGGAAGGGTGGGGTAATTGAGGGGAAGGATGGAGGAAGAAATTTTCAACACTTGGCCAACAAGACACTGCTGTCAGAGCTGAAAACGTGAAGAGAATGTTAGCATCAACAGGATTCTACCCCCAAAAGAATTCTAAGGTTTTAATGCTGTATCATAATCTTTCCTACAGTACAAAATGTTTAAATGCTCTATGTTAGAAAGGTTCTCATATAGACACAAAGATGGATACTGATGGCATCTTTGGTGGTTAAAGGGAAGATTTCTGCTTCATGCCATGTTTCACATTTTTGACAAACAGGCTGAGCTAATATGACAAGTTTTCTTTATAGTTAATTCTTGATGTTTAGAAAGTACATATTCTTAATTTTATTACCATTATTTTAACTTTCTCTAAACTTCAAATTTACAGATTTGTTGTTCAAAAGAAAAAAGTAAAAAGATACTCAAAGCCTGAGAATTTAGTGATGATTTCAGTAGTTTGGCTTGGTGATAAAGAGAAGATGGAGAGAAGATCACAAGAAATCTTTAAGGAAAATACTACTATTATTCCAGTTTTACCAGCAAAAAACCAAAATGTCCTCGTCAAGACTCAAACTGGTCTAAACAAAATGAAACATAAAAAAAAAAGGTGGGGCGGGGGAAAGCTTGAAAAATTTTCCTCTACACTTATCAGTTCTTTTGGCTGATCTAATAATTAAACTGACATGAGACAGATTAACAGGAGAAAAGCAGATGTAATTTCCAATGTATGACAGGCTCACAAAGACATAAAAGGGTCAAAAGCAGTTAAGCAATTGAGGCTTATCTCCCATCCTGAGCTAAGGAGGCTGGGGTGGACTTCTGCTGACAGTTCTCTCTGCTGATGGTTCTGTTTTCTTGTTTGCTTATCTATCCTTTTTACTCAGCTTGTTTCATTTCACATAATTATTTTTAAATTCCTGATTTTGTGTATATCATGAGTGCATTCCATTTATTCCTGAATAGTACTCCATTATGGGGATATTGTTTTTGTTATTTAGTCACTCAGTCACGTTCATCTCTTTTCAATCCCATGGACCATAGCCCACCAGGCTCCTCTGTCCATGGAATTCTCCAGGCAAGAACACTGGAGCAGGTTGCCATTTCCTTCTCCAGGGGATCTTCCTGACCCAAGGATCAAACCTGTGTCTCCTGCATTGGCAGGAGGGTTCTTTACCACTGAGCAACCAAGGGAGGCCTTATGTGGATATACCACAATTCATTTTTACGTTTACTTGTTGATGTACATTTGGACCATTTTCTGTCTGGGGCTGTCACATACATGATACATATATGTATGTACAAATATTCATATAGACATGTGCTATCCTTTGTCGTGGAGAAACTGCCAGACGTCCCACAGTGGCAGTACCATTTTCCATTTCCACCATTAATGTATGAGCATTCTAGCTCCTCCACCAAAAGCAGACAGTTCTTAGACCAGGCCCTCTATTTAAATCCTTTAGTCAGTTAAGAGGGACGTAAAAAGCTCTTTCTGAGCCTTTTGGACCTTGGTCATCTTCAGTTTAGAATAATCCACATATCAGAGTGGCACATTTTGGAGAGGCTCATTCTGAACTCCTTTAATTCCATGGAACTAAAACATCCAGAACTGGATCCAGTAAGCTTAAATACAGCGACTCAAAGCACATTATCAGAGCTCTCTTGTGTGGACTCTTTACAGCTCCATAGACCTCCTCCTCTGTGGGTTAAAATTTACTCTCTATGTGGTTTCCCTGGTGGCTCAGTTGGTAAAGAATCCTCCTGCAATGCAGGTTGGGAAGATCCTCTGGAGAAGGAAATGGAAACCCACTCCGGTATTCTTGCCTGGGAAATCCCGTGGACTGAGGAGCCTGGAGGACTACAGTCCATGAGGTCACAAACAGTCGGATACAACTAGAGCGACTGAGTACGCACGCACGTGAAAACTAAGTTAACACCATCCTCATAACTTGCTATCATGAAGAGCAGCTCTCTCACTCCTCTGTCCAGGAAGCTCCAGCAAAATTCTCAGACTGGCTCAGTTCAGGCCATGCATGCTCAGTCACTTCAGTCATGTCTGACTCTTTGTGACCCCATGGACTGTACAGGCTGCCAGGCTCTTCTGTCCATGGGATGTCCCAGGTAAGAATACTGGAGTGTTTACCATGCCCTCCTCCCGGGGAATCTTTCCGAAACCAGGGATCGAGCCAGCATCTCTCGTGTCTTTTGCATTGGCAGGCAAGTTCTTTACCACTAAGCCATTTGGGAAGCCCTCAGGCCATGGGCCCATCCCAAATTAATCACAGTGGCCACGGGGGTTGAATGTTTAGACTGCCCTCTCTGAGTCACTTTATGGAGGAGGTAAGACCTCGGACTTCCCTGCTGGCTCAGCGGTAAAGAACCCGTCGGCAACACAGGAGACTCAGGTTTGATCCCTGGGTTGGGAAGATCCTCTGGAGAAGGGAATAGCAACCCACTCCAGTATTCTTGCCTGGGAAACCCCATGGACAGGCTGGCGGGCTACAGTCCATGGGGTTGCAAAGAGCTGGACGCGACTTAGTGACTAAACAGCAAGAAGATCTTGGCAACTTTGCTAGGTGGGAGAGTTGTAGTTCCTGAAAGAAAATTGGTTAGAAGACAAAAGGTAATATATTTCCACAGAAATATACTCAGAAAAACAAGTTGAATATTCAAGATTCTATAATGGTTTGAGGCTGAGCACTGGAGCGAGTAGCACGTAAGTATTTACTGACTGACTAAATTCAAGTCTGTGTTCTAAGCTCCAAAGCCATGCCCTTTCCTGCACATACAGCCTCTTATTTTTTGAACAACATACCCACGTCTCTTATGTCTCCTGCATCGGCAGGTGGGTGCTTTACCATAGAGCCGCCTGGGAAGCCCTACTGAATTACCCCTAAATTCTCGAAGCGAACAGAATTCACCATGTGGATTGACAAAGAACATTGAAACATGAAATGATAGTTCTTAGAAGAACAATGCTACATGACACTGGTCTATTGTCAGTTCTTTGTACTACTCTTGGTTGTAAGGATTTGCTAATCATCTTGCTAATTCTTTGAAAATGAAGCATTTTCAGTGCACTCAACCCTCCAACATCAGGAGTAGTTTAGCTTAAGAAGAATGATAGAATAAGCTCCCTTAAGAGCCCGAGAACAGGACTATTATGCTGCTACTCTTTCCATCTGTGTCTTTCATCTATTGTGTTTTATCTCCTCTTTTTCTCAGATTCTACCAATAAGAACGCTTGATTTGAATTAATGGGAGAATGAGGTGCTAGTGTCTGTTAAATGTTTTTCCAAATCTGTTTTATCTTTTAAAAATCAAAACGATTTTTATTTTCCTTTCAAAGTGAAAAAGGAAAGAGAAACCTGAAAATTATCAAGCACGGAGGGAGACATTTGCATTTCGGCTCCGACACTAAGTTATTTTTCTGTTGTCAACAAACGGAGAGCTTGATTTTAAGTGTTGCCAGCTTCTCTCTAAGCTTCATTATTCCATTTGGCTCCACAATAAAAAGAAAGAAGTTACAGACACTCTTTCTTTATCATCTAGGATTCCTGGGGAAAGATTGAAGCATCCTTTCTGGCTTTGAGGGAAAATGCGTGACACTCATTAACACGAACAGGAGTACTTTGCGCTGGAAGAAGAGATTCCATGTTTTAAATGCTTGAGTGATGATTCCTGCAAAGCTGAAAGAGGCTTTTTGTCTCAGGCGGCTCTGCCTACTGTTGCAGGACCAGAATTATGAATCACAGTAGGCTGTCTTTTTAAGACAGGCTCTCGATCCACAGTGATTCCAGGACACTTGTGCAGAAAAAGATGTCATTGCAAGCAATGCCATGTACCAGGCACGCTTCATCACTCTAGCACTACTAGAGAAGGCTTCCGGGCAACACACTTGTTACTGCTGGAGAAAGAAAGGCTAAGCTAATTGAAACCCTATGTAACACTCTTCTTTTCTCTGGTAGGTTTAAGGTAAAACAAAAATAATAGTATTGCTTTTGTAGTTGCAAAGGCTGAAGAAAACCCATTGAAATATATGTGGACACAACAACCTGATTTTTTTTTTTAATATCCCGTATGTACTATGTAAACAGAAGTACATAATTCTTTTTATGTTCACATCTGAATAAGAAAAATTGCCTTTTAAGTAAAATAATTATGGAATAGGAAGAGATAGCAATGGTTTTTTAAAGATCCAATAAATCATATAAACTGATCTTTCCAAAAAATGTTTGTAGGTTGCTAAAGATATGAAGAGAAGAAGAAATAACTGAAATTAATTCTGAAGACAAATCCCCATCAAAATGAGAAAGTGCACCAGCTTACACTAAATGAAAAAGCACTCGTGTGGCATAAAGCAGATAGAATAAATCAGCTTTTTTAAAGCAGTACAAATATTCAAAAGGAGGGCTGTTTGAAAACCAACAAAAAAGAAGTTAGAAGATGACGAAACTGCCAGAGTGAGGAATGGGCCAGGCCAGTGGCCCAGGGGGGTTTACCAGTTCTCCTGAGGCTGCCCTGAATCTCCTCAGCTAGAACCCTGCTCAGCCTGGGGACACACCCAGTCCAACTGGTACACTCAACTCTCAATGTGAGGGCAGAGGACCACCCAGGGCACACCAACTCACCTGGCCTTGTACACACCCAGCTCCAGAGTCCTTGGAGATTGATCTTATGCTGCTTGGTCTGGAGAAAGGAGGCTGGCAGGAGTCCAGGATATTGAGAAAGAGTTGAAGGGTCTGGGTGTGTCAGAGCTGACCCAGACATCCTCTTAGAGAAAGTGTAGAAAACAGAAACAGGGTCAAAAGCTGCTAGGACAATCACATGTCTGTTATTTTTTACCAAGAAGACACACCCATCCTGAGTGTATGACCCCTAACAATTGTGTTGTCAGCAAGTTGGAAAGAAAAAGATGCTTGCCTTTAGGATAATATTAAACACCAAGAATTTACTGGCTGTTTTCCAGGGGTTTTTTTTACCATGAAATCACGGATTTAGCAATGAAAGTTGAGAAAAGCTGGAGGAAGACACACACACATGCAGAGGTTTATTTTGCATTTCCAAAAAGATAAGTAAATCTGAAGTTAGTTGTTACTGAGGCTGGCTTGTGTCTGGTGCAAGTTCAGAATCTTTTGTCTTACTGGGAAATCTGTCAGGCAACAAGGGTATGGGGGGAAGACATACAGTGGGAACCTGTCAGAGAGTCTGGGAACACAGTCCTTAACTTTGAGGCGCTTCAACACTACCTGGGAGGATCAGACAGGAGCACAATACAGTTCTTTTAGGGACAATTTACAAGCAAGACATTTCACAAGACAGAGAACTATTCTATATCTCTTGGAGCCTGAGGAGTCATGAAAAAAACTTGCAAATGACTCTCCCCAAACAGTAAGCTGAGGGCAGCAGCTCACTCACACCGGCACACGTCTATTTGTCAGATGAAGAGGCGAAGATGTGATACAGGAAGCAGCTTCAGGCACTGGCTCTCAAGCCAGCGGGTAGAGCAGGCACTGTCCTGTCTCGTCTGCTTCTCTGTTTCACTTCTTGGCCCTGATCTCTCACTCCATGCTCATACCTCTGGGTGACAGGCTTGTCAACCCCCAGTTTTACACCATTCCAGCCCATCATGAATTACACATGGGGTAACCTCCAGAAGACATCAACCTCATGGTCGAACCTCTTCTGAGTCTTGCTGCTGCCTCTAGTTTAAGGACGTGGGTGTATCATTTATCTCCAGTCTTTCTGGGGTCTATTCCAGTGCCTGCTACTCAAGAGCTCCATAACTAACATGCATAATGGATAGCTTAAAAGAAAGTGAAAGTGAAAGTCGCTCAGTCATGTCTGACTCATTGCAACCCCATGGACAGTACAGTCCATGGAATTCTCCAGGCCAGGATACTGGTGTGGGTAGCCTTTCCCTTCTCCAGGGGATCTTTCCAACCCAGGGATTGAACCTAGGTCTCCCACATTGCAGGCGGATTCTTTACCAGCTGGGCCACAAGGGAAGTCCAAGAATACTGGAGTGGATAACCTTTCCCTTCTCCAGGGGATCTTCTTCGAACCCAGGTCTCCCGCATTGAAAGCAGATTATTAGCTGAGCCAATCTCCTATAAATAAAGGTGTAACATCATCATCTAGCTCTCAAAGTCCTCAGGCTGACTCCTTCATCCTTCCTTTTATCATAACATCTCTCCACTCTCTTGTACATATTTTAATTCAGCTATAATGCTTCATGCACCAACTCTGTATCAGGTCACTGGCTTCACTTTCTTCACACCTTTTCTCCTACTGTTTTGCACACCTGGACCCCTTCTTCTCACCTGCCACACCACCTTTTAAGTCCTATGACACCTTCCCCATAAACATGCCGTCCACCTCAGGATAGTCTTTTTTCTCTTTTGAACATATAATTTGTGCCACTCCTATGGTTTTTGGAATTCTAACTGGGTGTGTTCTGGGCAAGTTTTGAATTTTCTTTGCACCAGCACAGTAACTGACACACAGTAAGAAATCAGTAAAAGTGTTTGTTGAATAAACGAATAACAGATTTGTACCCTGTCCCCCTCACTGTTAAGGGAAAAATATTAGACGTTAGCAACCATATTTAGTTTGCAGCAAAAGAGGAAGTAAAAGAAAGTGAAGTTGCTCAGTCATGTCCAACTCTTTGCGACCCCATGGACTATAGCCCACCAGGCTCCTCCATCCATGGGATTGATCCAGGCAAGAATATTGAAGTGGGTTGCCATTTCCTTCTCCAGGAGATCTTCCCCACCCAGGGTTCAAACCCCGGTCTCCCACATTGTAGACAGACACTTTACCATCTGAGCCTCCAGGGAAGAAGAGGAAGAAGAGATACAAATAAGGGAGAGGGGCTTAATTACTGTTCTCGATTTTGCCCACTTTCCCATGCCATCCACACCATCCTGCATGTACCCTTCCTACTACCCAAAAGTCCATGCATTTGTGGATACAGATACCCACTCTCCAAAACAAAACAAAACAAAAAAATCTGCATCAGGACAGGCATTGTATCAAAGACTAGGTGGGGGCTTCCTTAGTGGCTCAGTGTTAAAGAATCTGCCTGCCAATGCAGGAGACTCAGGTTTGATCCCTGGATGGGAAAGGTACTATGGAGGAGGAAATAGCAAACCACTCCAATTGCCTGAAAAATCCCTTAGACAGAGGGGCCTAGTGTGCTACAGTCCATGGGGTCACAAAAGATTTGGACATGACCTAGCGACTAAACAGCAGCAACATACTAGATGACAAGCATCAAACGAAATCATTGTAATGGGCTTTTCTGACCCCAACAACACATAAACCTCATTTTATTCTATTTTCTGCTTCTGAGTGAGCCAGACCATCATCCCAGGTGGCATCTCAGTGAGTAATAATCCTCTGTCTCCATCATTTAGGGACCTCTGTCAGAGGACTGCTCTCCAGAAATCTCTGTATCTCCAAGAAAAGACAATGCATCAGTTAGATGCAAGTATGAAAGCACTTTGCTTCAGGGATAGTTTTATAGTAAAGGATGGGGACATTTGTTAAATATTTCTGATGGGTAGAAGTTGAAAGGCAGATAATAATATGTTGCTACATAAATTTCACTGGTCCTAAGTGGTCATGAAAATAAATGGAATGTGTATATTAAGAAAATTTGTCATTGGAGATACTATACATTGGGGTTTTGTAATATAAATATAAAAAGGAGCAAAATAAAGCAGTGGTCCAATAGGGTGTGATTAATTAGGAATATGAAGGGGGAGAATTAACAGGACTACTGTTACCTCATACTTACGTGAGGATCATCTCCCACAAACTGACATCCTGTCACAAAGGGACTTGTCCAATGTGTAAGGAATTAAGAATCTTAGTCTCAGGAGTCCTCAAGCCTCCTTATCACTTAATTCAGTAGTCAGTGTGCTGACAAAAGTCTTGCCCACTTCTTACCTTTGCAATTCACTAATTCAGCAATTGCTGACTTTTTTAGCGATTCATCTAAAATCCAGTTAAGACAAAACTATCACAATTTTAATGTACTAGAACCAGATCAAATTCCACAGCTTATATGACAGTGAAAGTGTTAGTTGCTCAGTCGTGTCTGACTCTTTGCGACCCCATGGAGGTGTAGCCCACCAGGCTCCTCAGTCCATGGAATTTCCCAGGCAAGAATACTGGAGTGGGTAGCCATTCCTTTCTCCAGGGGATCTTCCTGACCCAGAGATTGAACCCGGATCTCCCACATTGTAGGCAGATTCTTTACCATTTGAGCCACCAGGGAAACTGCAGCTTATGACTCACATGAATCAAATGACCATCTATTTTATTTGCTTCAAATTCTCTTGCTAGAATATTTTCAGGCAGAAACTTTGGAAAGTTCAGCTACTGTCATCCATTTGGTTGGTAGCAGGAGGACAACTGAAAATCTATGTCTGCAGGTTTAAGAGGTCTCTGTGTACACCAGGATGAAGCGAAGGGTCCACGCACTGCATTCGTCTTCAATGTTCTGTCATTATGACAAAGTAGGATTTATCAGTGTAGATGGGAAAATTGAGGAGCATACTTTTCCTCATCCATCTGGCCCTCAAAGATGTCTTATTTTTTTTATAATTTTATTTATTTATTTTTGGCTGTGCAGTCTTCACTAATGCGGGGAAATTTCTTCAGTTACAGTACACCAGCTTCTCATTGTGGAGGCTTCTCTTGTTGCAGAGCATGGGCACTGGGGCACGCAGGCTCAGTAATTGCGGCTCCTGGGCTCCAGAGCACAGGCTCAATAGTTGTGGCATACAGGCTTAGTTGCTCCATGGCGTGTGGGATCTTCCCGACCCAAGGATTGAACCCTTGTCTCCTACATTGGCAGGTGGATTCTTTACCACTGAGCCACCAGGAAAGCCTCCATGGTGTAGGAAAATACAGAATTAATTGCAGGGCTCCAAGCAAGGAGAATGGGCAGCTCATGCACAAAAGACTTGAACTATCTGATTGCTTTCAAGGAAGGGTTTTTAAGGGGTTTGGGGGTTGAAGGTTGTAGCTCATGGACTTTCTTTTCATTGGGTGGTAGTAAGGAAACAGGGCAAGTTTCAGGAATCTTAATCCTTGGCTTTCAGATCCAACAAGTCTGGAATCTATGGGCTTGTGGTCAGGGTGTAGTCACCACCTTCCAAGGGGGTGAGTTAGAATCCTAGTTTCTGCAGAACAAGTCAAATATATGGATCAGATCACTATGTTTATGCTTTGAGGAAGAACAAGGTCTCTGTTTTATAACTGAAGTATTTTCTAAGCTGTTATCAACCTGTATCTGCACATTCCACAGAGAGTTTGGCTTCATTGCAATTCTCTCTCCTTTACTTGGCTTTTCTCATGTCTGCACCCACCCCAGGTACATTCTCTTATTAGACACCACATCCTCCTGGGAGGTGCCATTGGCCTCCACTGACTATTGTGATTCTCTTCCCACATATCAGCTGGAGAAGCTATACCAAGCTTCCTTCTATTCATCTTCTGCCTCCCAAGGTGGTTGTGGAAACTTATACTGTTGAGGAAAACTGGAAATATCCTAGAGGAATTCAAAATTAAAATAATTCTTCATCAGATGCATAGGTTTGACCATATGAATACTTGACACATTTTTCTCTCTGGTTAAAAATAGGAAAGAAAGTTACCCTTCGTTAAATCAGAGGACAGAATTAAGAAACCCCAAAAATCGATTACATCAACCTATGTGGCCAGTTTTTAACATATGATTTAGAAAGGAAAATATAAAGCTTCTTTGGACCTAAATGTTATCTGTCTCCTTTAAGCTAACTCCCAACCTAGTGATTATGATGACTAAAATATATCTAATACAAAGTCATGAGATGGCAAAAACAATACATTGACCAATTGTTGGTAATTCAGAAATAAGAAAAGGTCTCCAAGAATGGTATTGAAAATACATGTTCTCTTGCTAAGGATGTAGACGTTAGCAACAATGGACCCTTTAGTCTTCTGGGGGGAGTGGGTGGGAAGGGGTTTTGAGAACAGAGAAATGCAAGTCTGGAACCCAAAGGTGGGAACTGCATTGAGAAATAATAGGTGTACAATGTCTATCGGAGAAGGCAATGGCAACCCACTCCAATACTCTTGCCTGAAAAATCCCATGGATGGAGGAGCCTGGTGGGCTGCAGTCCATGGGGTCGTGAAGAGTCAGACATGACTGAGCGACTTCACTCTCACTTTTCACTTTCATGCACTGGAGAAGGAAATGGGAACCCACTCTAGTACTCTTGCCTGGAGAATCCCAGGGACGGTGGAGCCTGGTGGGTTGCCATCTATGGGGTCGCACAGAGTCGGACACGACTAAAGCAACTTAGCAGCAGCAGCAGCACAACATACATGAAATGTTTTCCAATAAACATTTTCATGCAAGGACTAACAGTAAGCATGGCCCTGGGCTCTGGGAGATGCATGCTCCTTGGAGTTAACTGCTCTCCTGTACTTATCTGGCACAAGAGGGTACCACCTAATAACTTCATTCACTTTTCTTTTCTGTGGATATAGGAAACCAAGATCTGTGGAAATATAGGTTTTTCTTACCTGGTCCCTGTATTTTCCAAACTGCTTCATGTTTCTGGTTATGTATGAAAATTGAGGTTTACCATCATAACTACTGAGTCTAAGAGGAAAATCCTCATAAGAGACTTCACTAGACATGCATGTGAATCATCTGATAGGGCCCCAAACATATTTCTTGAATTTTTGGAACTATGTCATATAAAGATCACTAAGTATGAATCATATAAAGTAGAATCATATAAAGATTCTAAGTATGAGTAGAAGAGTAAGGGTAAACATGTTAATTATAAAGATTTTTGTTGTTGTTAAGATTATTTTATTCAAACAAGATTTGCTGAGAACAGCTTCTATTAGGAAATTTATTTAATATGATGGAAATTTCCAGGTGTTAATTTTCATCCCAGTCTTTTACTATAATAACACTGTAGATTTCCTTTATGCCACAAAGAAGCATCTTCACATTATAAGAGATAACATGTTTTTCATGCAATGTATAGACTTTATTATGCATTTTTTTTTTTTAAAAATCCCTTTGGGCTAGATTCTAATATAATTTCAGAAGGACATTCCTATTGAAGTTGACTGAATTCCAATGTATTTTGAAAGCAATTAAAGTTTATCAAAGGAATTTTGCAGTAGAGTCATTCTGGAAATGAATCCAGCCCAAAAGGGAATAACACAAGCGTATCTAGGTCTTTGGAGCAGTGCTAACAAACTCCTTATGTTTTATTGACTCACAAAAACTACAGTGTTCCATTGGACGGTAGGAATGTAAAAGCCTTACAAGTCAGTCATTCATGCAGATTCACTGAAGTTTTAGAAATTGAAAACTTTCTTAAAACTCAATAGCATCATCCTTAAATGGGTATTCCTATATAACCAGAAGTAGAAAATTTCTGGTATACTTTATTAAAGTGTAATCTAAGTCAAACACAACATAAAGTTTCCAATAAAACTTTTTCTTCTATATTGTTATCATTCTTTAAAAAAAGAAAAAAAAGAAAAACCCATGTGAAGGGTCACGTGTCAGCACCACATGACCTGAGTGTCAGTTAAGAGTGTCACACAGAAGTGGCACAGGAGCGACTTCCTGGTGGTGCAGTGGTGAAGAACCCACCTTCCAAGGCAGGGGATGCACTTCCACTCCTGGTCAGGGAACCAAGATCCCACATCTAACCCTGACTGGGGAATAACGCCACAGGGGCGACTAGAACCGTGTGCCCCAACTAGAGAAGACCCTGAGCACCGCAATGAAGACCCAACACAGCCAAAACAAAAATTTTTTTAAACTAGCAGAAGAAAACACCTCTAAACAAAGGAAGGAAACGCAGCAAAAGAAGAACAAATGTTTCTGTGAGCCTCTCTTTAGGGATTGTGTTACATTATTGATGTAGAATGCCTCACCTTTTACATAAAACTCTATACTATGATGCAAATAATAATCTGTATGAAATAAAAGAGAGCTTGCTTTTTATCATATCGATATGTGCTATATTAATATACTCTAACAGAAGTGCATGGATTCTAAGGAAAATGAGGTTTCTGGGGTGCCTCTTCATGCACATGCTATTTTGAGGCACAGTCTTGTAGAGGTCAGACTTGAAAGTCATTAATCAGCATATACTAATTAATTGCTCTTAATTAAATAGAAAAATAAAACGGAGAAAATTTCAGAGTAATAAACACAGTAGGTTAATGACTATTACTGTTATGTCAACTTCACTTTCAAGAAACTTTAAGTTATCCAAAAGCATGAGTCTACCTTCAATCACAATGATGGTATTTGACACACAATTTTGCTTACTCAAGTGAAAATCCCAAAAGGAACTTGACAGCCTAACCTTTTGAGTAATGTACCATCTTAGATGACAGAGCATTACAGCCAGAGTGGCCACAGGAGAAGCTCCAGAGACCTGCTTCCCAGTGAAATAACCATATTGATGGAATTTTTTTTTTAAAGTGAGGGGAGAACTTCCCTGGTGGTCCAGTGATTAAGATTTTGCCTTCCATTGCAGGAGGTGAGGGTTCAATCCCTGGTCAGGAAGCTAAGATCCCACATGCCTCATGGGTGAAAAACGGAAAACATTTAAAAAGAAGAAGAAGAAGAAGCAATAGTGTAACAAATTCAGTAGAAACTTCAAAAATGGCCCAGAAGAAAAACTTTAATTAAAAAAAAGAAAAAGAAATGCAAAGTGTCCAGAAATTTTCCTAAGGACATGCAACAAATGGAGAAAAATGTATTCAAGAAAACTCTCCTGAATCTCAGTAAGATTATTTGGAATCTGAACCATAAACACACTCAATCCAGTTTAGCACGATTAAATACCCATTTTAGGTAGATATGGCCAGGAAGATGGGGTTCCTTCTTCCCTCAAACCTCAATCAAGAGATCCTTAAAAGGTTTACAGAGGCTAACTTTCAAGAGCCCCTAAGCCCCCTTCCTCCACCCAACCCCCACTCACAGAGCAGAGTTTTTCCACCCAGAGGCAGACGGAGAATACTTAGCACCTTGCTCACCTTAACCTCAGCTTATTCACAGGGTGAAAGTTTCATGCTGGGCAAGGCAAGCCACAAAAACCAGAGGCTTCACCCTGACCCAGAACCCCGCTTGCAAAGCAGGAGAGTCAATCCATAAGAAGCAAACCACTGTCCCCACCCACAGCTCCAGAGATATGACTCCAACTGCCCAAGTCTCCACCATGAACCATCTTGGCTTCCATTTTCAGGGACATTTGGTGTGATTTTTTTTTTTTATTTGCATTTAATGCTTTTCATTATTACAAACTCCACCCAACACATCTAAAATCTCTCAACACATACTTCCTAATTCCATCCTAATTCCATCTAACTTTGATATTTTGTATCACGAAATCCCTCAAAATTGGGTCTATGTTACTGAAGTTTTACAAGAATAATTATAACAACGACTAATAACATATACTAAGTACTAGCTTTGTGCCAGGCACTCTACTGCTTTACATAAATTATCTCTTTCTGCCACATCTAATTGCATCTAAGCATATGCTTAAATTTGCCAGTAGCACTTAATATTAATTAAAATAAGGATATTGATCATCTTCAAAAGAAATATCTCAATATACTGATGTGAAACCTATAGAATAAAATATTTTAAAGACTTACAAAATGTATACCACTTAATTATTATGCCATACTATTAAATTTATGTTTCTATTATGGAAAATAAACCTATAAAATAAAAATAAAGTGTCTGCTTTTTATCCTATTTATTTCTTACACCTTTCTCAAATTCCTAGAAACCACAGCTTCTCATATGTCAAATAAGTATGATCAGATTCATATATTCAATTAAATCCTCTAAGAAAGTAATATATAAAGTAAGTATTATGTTCTTGCATTAACTCCCAAATTATGTTGTATAACAAATCACCCTGATGTTAATCACGGTATGAGGGTTGAAAAGTAACACAGGATAAGATTTTTACTAATCCTTCACATTCCATTTTGAAGCTGTATGCTGCTCTTGATCAGAACTCTCATTTTATTATCAAGAATTACATTATTCTCCGAATGAGTGAATTTTCTGTTGGAGACAGGAAATGAAGGACTGCAAAGGCTGGAAATGTATTTTTCCTGTCTCAGTGTTAATACATGATATATATGCATTCATATTAACAATAACTCTGAAAACTAGTTTCATTTCCTCTACACATAAGCAATAAACAGTAAGTGCAAAAATGTGAATACTAGCAGCAGTGATGTGGATACAGAATATGGGGTTCCATTTGAATGTACAGCCATTTCTAATATTTCATTAGAGCATTGTACAGGCAACTGTCGCAGATGTCCATCACAGTTGGATTAGATGAAGAAAACAATGCAGGCTTTGAGGCTAAACCGAAGCTGCAACTCAAAGTTTTCATTTCTTATCCAAGGGCACCATAGGACCATTGTCTTCCTCCTTCAAGGCAAAAAAGAACGAGTCAATTATGTTACTGATATTCTTCCACAGCAAACTGAAAAGTCTTTTCTACAGTCCAACAGGAGACAGCAACAATGAGAAGTTTCATAAGAAAACATGGAAATTTCAAAAATATCTTCATGCTCGTTTGTCATCTCTGCAATTTTTCCACCAAGTCTACCATAACTTTATTTCTTTGACAGAATCTATTAATGCAAAATTTCATAGAAACATATATTTTTAACCCAAATAAATGAATGCTTGAACTGTTTTCTAAAGAAAAAATTTGTATGTCATGCAAAATAATAAATAAAGCTTTTAGTTGTCATTAATTTCCTGTGTAATAGTTGCAGGTGGTAACTAAGCACAAAGACCACTTCTTCCTAGTCCCCAAATTCTATTAAATAAATGAAGAAATAATAAATACAGAATAACACAGGAAACAATCAGACATTTTGAGATAACTAAGAGTCTTCTCATTTAGAAAACAATATCAGCTAAGATTTTCATTCAATACATCTACTCGTGTTACAACAGATGGGCTGGGGAAACTGACAACTGGTTCATACAGTTGCTAAACATAAACTAGTCCAATTTTTTGGGCAACAAATATCTATTAAAATAATGCATATACTTTTTACCCAGAATTACACTTCTTGGAACTTATGATAGAGATCAATCATCTAATTATACAAAAATTTTATGTGTAAGAATATTCACTGCAGAAAAAAAAAACCTAGAAAAAAACCAAGCAATTTCCTTCTTTAATAAACTATGATACAATAGAATACTTTAAAATTGTTCTTACATGATACACGTATAGATTTCCTTGTACATATGTACATACACATGACTACACATGTATTTATATATTCACATCAGTTCAGTTGCTCAGTCGTGTTCGACTCTCTGCGGCCCCATGAACCACAGCACACCAGGCTTCCCTGTCCATCACCAACTCCCAGAGCCCACCCAAACCCATGTCCATTAAGTCGATGATGCCATCCAACCGTCTCATTCTCTGTTGTCCCCTTCTCCTCCTGCCCTCAATCTTTCCCAGCATCAGGGTCTTTTCAAATAAGTCAGCTCTTCCCAACAGGCAGCCAAAGTACTGGAGTTTCAGCTTCAACATCAGTCCTTCCAATGAACACCCAGGATTGATCTCTTTTAGGATGGACTGGTTGGATCTCCTTGCTGTCCAAGGGACTCTCAAGAGTCTTCTTCAATACCACAGTTCAAAAAGCATCAATTCTTTGACACTCAGCTTTCTGTATAGTCCAACACTCACATCCACACATGGCCACTGGAAAAACCATAGCCTTGACTAGACAGACCTTTGCTGGCAAAGTAATGTCTCTGCTTTTTAATATGCTGTCTAGGTTGGTCATAACTTTCCTTCCAAGGAGTAAGCATCTTTTAATTTCATGGCTGCAATCACCATCTGCAGTGATTTGTGAGCCCAGAAAAATTAAGTCAGGCACTGTTTCCACTGTTTCCTCATCTATCTGCAATGAAGTGATGGGACCGGATGCCATGATCTTGGTTTTCTGAATGTTGAGCTTTAAGTCAACTTTTTCACTCTCCTCTTTCACTTTCATCAAGAGGCTCTTTAGTTCTTCTTCACTTTCTGCCATAAGGGTGGTGTCATCTGCATATCTGAGGTTATTGATATTTCTCCCAGCAATCTTGATCCCAGCTTGTGCTTCCTTCAGCTCAGCATTTCTCATGATGTACTCTGCATATAAGTTAAATAAACAGGGTGACAATATACAGCCTTGAGGTACTCCTTTTCCTATTTGGAAGCAGTCTGTTGTTCCATGTCCAGTTCTAACTGTTGCTTCCTGACCTGCATACAGGTTTCTCAATAGGCAGGTCAGGTGGTCAGGTATTCCCATCTCTATATGGAACAATTTATTAGAAAACATTAGTAATGCTAGGGTATATATTTCCAAACTAAATTTCAAATAAGATAGTGAGCCATGATCAAATATTTTAAGATTGTGCCTCAAAGACATGATTTTGAAGGTAAAACAGGATGCTGTTTATATATGTATTTGACAACTATAACCCAACAAATTATAAATCAAAGTGACTGACATAAAACTGATGATCCACATTGTCAAGCCTCAGCATTAGAGCTTTTTAAAGGAAGCCTAAAGGTCAGTATGCATGAATTTTTTGCAAAAGGGAAATAAACTGGAGGCCCCCCTGCCACTTGCTCAAATATGTTCCACATAACTCTGGAAGTTAGGTGGAAAAAATGGATCTATAGTCAAAAAAACAGTGAAAACTCTGATCAAATTGAGTAAAACATGATTCTTTTATACGAAATCATCTGTCTCTAATATGCTAATGTGCATTGTTAATCTCCAAAAGAAAATATCATATTCAGGATTCCCCAGGTGACGGCAACAGTCACCTCTTGATTTAACAAACATCTCAAGGGAATACTGCTCTGCAGAACACAGTTGGGAAAGGGTGTTCTAGAGGTGGAGATTCCAAGTTTATGAAAGTAATTCAATTTCATTTTAAGAATATATCCAATTATTCTAAAAATTAAGCTGTGTGTGCTGTGCTTAATCACTCAGTTGTATCCAACTCCTTGCAATTCCGTGGACTGTAGCCCGCCAGGCTCCTCTGTCCATGGGGATTCTCCAGGCAAGAATAATGGGGTGGGTTGCTGTACCCTCCTCCAAGGGATCTTCCTGACTCAGAGATTGAACCCAGGTTTCCTGCATTGCAGGCAGATTCTTTACCATCTGAGTCAGGAGGGAAGCAAAAAAATTGAGCTACCATGGTCCAAAACATCAATTAGGCAAAAGATAGATAGATAGATAGATCCTCTTTTCCTTCTGTCAGCCACCACCCCTCTACACACACACACACACACACACACACACACACACACACATCACATCACATACTGTAAACCCTTCCCTTCAACCTCCCAATATAGTATATAGCAATTTTGGTTGGAACAACATTCAATTTCTTTTATTGTGATTACGTATATATTATTCAGCTTCCCAGGTGGCATTATGGTAAAGAACCCAGCTGCAAAAGCAGGAGACATAAAAGACACAAGTTTCATCCCTGGGTTGGGAAAATCCTCTGGAAGAGGGAATTCAAACCCACTCCAGTTTACAGAGGAGCCTGGCGGGCTACAGTCCATAAGGTCGCAAAGAGTCGGACACCACTGAAGTAACTTAGCAAACACAGAAATATTATTCAGAGCTGAACTACCTGTATTAATATATCATTCATTTTCCTTTCTTGCACAACTTTTTGTTTTCTCTGGAATGAACCTTTATCTCAAGCTTTCCCCACCTAGGTACTCAATCCCAAATTGCCTACAATTGTCTGACTCTCCTCTTAAGAAGTTAAGACATATCACGCAGTCTATCAACTTTGTATTCCTGGAGGAAGCTCTTCTAGAACCTTCTCGCCTGCTCATATCTGGACTCACACCCTTCACACTGGCCACCTTGCTTCACCATCACTCTGGGGATCTCCTTTGCCTTTCTCTTTTGTCGGATCTCCTGTTTCCTGGATTCCACATCTGTTTCCTTGGATTACTTTGGTCAAGCACATCAGCCATTTGAGTAGAGGTCTTCCTGCCAGGGTATTGACAGATGAGTGGGGGAGGAGGTGCACAGTAAGGATGTTATTTAATCACCCTGTCTTCAGAAAGGTTTCCCGACCCTCAATCGAGCCTATGTGCCCTAAGAGAGGAACTCTCCCTTCATCACAGCATAAGGACTTCCAGGGATCCACCATAGATTAGGAGGGCACCTGGAGATGTAACTGCTTCTCCAACAGCTATTAACAAGTCCAGATGATTTGAGCCTCCTTCAACTTCTAGACACATCCGTTGCCACCAAGTCCAGGGACGTTGAGAGATCCCGTCATATTAACAGCCTTGTTCCTCGTGTGTGATAAATCCATTCCCGCACAACCACCTGCTTCCAAAATACTCTTCCTGCCGTCTCTTCTTTTCTCTATTCTTGTAGGTTTTCACACTTTAAAAAAAAAAAATCTTTCCTGTTATTTTAACACACTTCATGGCAGAAACAAAACTAAATGCCTTTCTATTTAATGGATTAGCATGATTTGATACATAAGTTCCTTTTTATGCATTTGTATATTTTCTAAACTTTCTCTAATTATTCTATCATTTGGCAATCAGAACATAAATTTACTTGCAGGGAAGGAAAGGTGACACAGATGTACAGAATGGACTTGTGGACACAGTGGGGAAGGGAGAGAGTGGGACAAATGGAGAAAATAGCATAAATATATATATACGCTATTGTGTGTAAAGTGGATAGCTGGTGAGACGGTGTTATAAAACACAGGGAGCCCAGCTCTGTGCTCTGTGATCACCTAGAGAGCTGGGACAGGGGCGGAAAGGGAGGCTCACCTGGGAGGGGGATATATATACAATTATGGCTGATTCATGTTGTTGTATGGCAGAAACCAGTACAACATTGTAAAAAAATTTTTTAATTTACCTGGTATAATAATCTAAAGAAATGACATTTGGAAATACAAAGGTAATCAGGCCGACTTTCTCCCTCCTTAGGACTTCCTCCAAATACTCATTTGTCTATACATAAATAATAAGAAAGTTTAACTATAAAAGGAAATTTTCTATTACCCAATGATCATTGTTCATAATGAGACCTTGAAGTAAGGCCATAATCTTAAGAAGTCTTCTAAATCATCAGCTATTTCAATATAATTATAACAGATGCTATCTTTCATGTGACTATTTCTGAACCTTAAATTATCTTCTATGAAGACACCCTAGGGAATGAGCGCAAATCAAATTACCATTGAAGAACTTCCTGAAAAGCTCTCAAAAATAAAAAAGCACATGTGCACATGTGTCCTTCTTAGAAGTTGCAGAGTTGCTTGGCTGACCTTTGTTCCAGGGAGTTTGGTTCAGCTAATTGATAACCCACTGCCGTGTCCCTCTTTAAGTAAGATAATTCAGTAAAAAAAATCTCCAAAAGCAGAGTCTTTATACTACAATAAAAAAATATTAAAGAATTTTTTAAAAAGAAAGAATGAAACTCAGAGATATTAGTAACTTTGTCAAGGTCACACAGCTAACTGGTGGTGGAACCATCCTTCTACCACTGTGCCACAGGGGGCCTCCACATTCACCCCAGTGCTCGTCACTGAGAGGAGGGTTTGAGAGATGCTTGTTGTTTCATTCTTTTACATATTATTTGAATTTCCTGCTGTGAACATGTATTCTATTTAGAGGCACAGGGACAAAGAACAGAAAGAAAATCAAAGAGTGACTCTTGCCACAGAAATTTCAATAGGTAAATGGAGATGGACACATTTCAAGACAGTGAGGAGTTAAAAAGAAGATGAGAAAGAGGTGAAAAGCATAGAGTGACTGATTTTTAAAGGGCAAAAACACCTTGAACCCATGATGCAAGCATAAATTAGACTAACACTTAGGGGATATTGGGGCTTCCCAGGTGGCATTATTGGTAAAGAATCCACTTGCCAATTCAGGAGACACAAGAGACATGGGTTCAGTCTTCGGGTTGGGAAGATCCCCTGGAGAAGAGAATGGCAACCCACTCCAGTATTCTGGCCTGGGAAATTCTGGCTGCCTACAGTCCATGGGGTCACAAAGAGTCGGACACAACTGAGTGACTGAGCACCAACTGGGGATGATATTAACAATGTGATACCAAAAATGAAAACTTGGATGTCCTTTTTCCCTAGAAATCTCAATCCTAAGAATCTATCTAAAGAGATAAGGAAGGACTTCCCTGGTGGTCCAGTGGTTAAGACTCTACCTTCTAATGCACAGAGCATAGGTTCAATCCCTGGTCGAGAAGCTAAGATCCCACATGCTTTGTGGTGCAGCCAATAAATAAATAAATAAATATTTAAGAAAGAGAGCTAAGGAGGCAAAGATATGCAAGGACTTCATAATGATCTGCCCTTTGTTATTTGAAATGTGCAGTGAAAAGAGCTCAGGGTTTGCAGTGAAACCTACCTGGGTGCGAACCTTGGGTGTGCCGTGTACTGTCTGTGACCTGAGCAAGTTACTCAGCCCCTCTCATGGAAATAAGAGAACATGCCTCACGAGATCAATGTGAGGATTAAATGAGATAAAATACAGCCTAGGATCTGAAACACGAAACAACGTTCGTTCTTTCCTGTCATCACTCACTAGAATGTGTCACTTAGAATGAAGGTGTGGGGTTTCTCTGGCGGCTCAGTGGTAAAGAATCTGCCTGCCAGTGCAGGGGACATGGGTTCCACCCTTGGTCCAGGAAGACCCCACGTGCGGCAGAGCAACTCAGCCTGTGTGCCATAACTACTAAGCCTGTGCTCCAGAGACCGAGCCACAATTACTGACGCCCACACACCTGGAGACCGTGCTCCGCAACAAGAGATGCTGCCACAATGAGAAGCCTGTAAACTGCAACCAAAAAAAACTGCCTGTAAACTCTGACCCAGCACAGTCAAAATAAAATAATAAAGTAAATAAAAATTTTTTATAAAATAGATTGAATGTGTAAACTTTAACTAAAACTCAAGAACACATCAGGTTGCTTTGTATATCGCGTACATGTTGTTATTGTTTAACTGTTAAGTCATATCCAACTTTTCTGCACCAAAGTATCATAAACCACTAAACATAGCTTTTAAAGTTCTTCCCAAGCAAATCTACCTTATGCTATTTTTGACACTTTCTCAATCTCAATTAGCACTAAACTCATTAACAAAACTGTTTTATACACAACAGTAAGTCACATTTTTCTTCCTTCTTCCCTAATCCCAAGTGTGTTGTATGGGTGATTGAGTATCTAATTACTTCTTAATTGAATGCACATATTACACATTTTTCACTAGGTTCAAGTTTAATGCTTTCAGTCCAGAAATCAAAGTCAATGAAATTAAGTTGAATTGGGATTTGAGCAACTATTTTCAGGAGAAGGTTTGTATTATGTCTAATTATAAGTAAATGTGGATTTTAGCATTATTTCCCATGGAAATATTTCAGGTCCAGAAATGTGCCATAAATGACTAATTTAGATGATTAATAACACTGTTATTCTTATTTACAATCTTTTATTCCTCATTACAGTGATTTTATTGCTGGGACCCACCAAATATAATCATTCTTGAAATAAAAGATACCATTAGAGAACCATTGGTTGTACCCCGACTAAAATTAGAATGAACATTCATTCATGTTTGTGAAAAATTACATGAGTTTCTCTGTACCATAAAGGTTACTGGAACTCTCACATGCTGCTAACACAAGAAAAACATAAATCTTGGAATATATTCATCAAAAATATTCATTTATGGCAAATCATAAAAAATATTACTATCAAAATGGTGCTTCAATTCAGTTCATACTTTAGCAGGACACTATTTCTTGAGGTTTTTTGTTTTTATTTTTCCTTTTGCATTATGCAGGAGTTAAAATAAAAAACCTCTGAAGTAGGTATCTCATACAATGAGATCATTGTTTGCTTGTTCCTAGATATGGAAATCAACCATCTGTAATAATTTAGTTGAAGGCCTCTTTAGGCAGAAGACTAGATTAAATAACTTTCTGAGATCCAATCCAACTCCATGCTTTTAAGAAGCTTTTGAAAATGTATTCTGCAGACAAGCCCTCAAGACTCATGAGTTTCTAACCACTATAAAAGTATAAGAATTCAGAAACTGTGCAGGCATTTAAAGAAGCAATGTGATAGAAAATTTGTTGTTTTTCAGTCGATAAGTCATGTCTAACTGTTTGCGACCCCATAGACTGCAGCATGCCAGGCTTCTCCGTCTGTCACCATCTCCCAGAGTTTGCTCAAACTCATGTCCTTTGAGTCTGTGATGCCATCCAACCATCTCATCCTCTGTCATACCTTTCTCCTCCTGCTTTCAATCTTTCCCAGCATCAGAGTCTTTTCCAAAGAGCTGGCTCTTTGCATTAGGTGACCAAAGTATTGGAGCTTCAGCTTCAGCATCAGTTCTTCCAAAAAATATTCAGGATTGATTTCCTTTAGGATTGACTGGTTTGATCTCTTTGCAATCCAAGGGAACTCTCAAGAGTCTTCTCCAGAGCCAGAGTTCAAAAGCACCAATTCTTCAGCACTCAGCTTGCTTTATGGTCCAACTCTCATATCTGTACATGACTACTGGAAAAATCAAAGCTTAGACTATACAAACATGATAGAAAATAGACTCATCCAAAACCAACATGGTTTTACTGTTTTAACAATTAATTTATTCTGAGAATGGTATTGCTGTGCTGAATCACTCAGTTGTGTCCGATTCTTTGGACTTCATGAACTGTAGCCTGTCAGGCTCCTCTGTCCATGGGGATTCTCCAGGCAAGAATACTAGAGTCAGTTGCCATGTCCTCCTCCAGGAGATCTTCCCAATCCAGGGATCAAACCCAGGTCTCCCACATTGCAGGCAGATTCTTAACCATCTGAGCCACCAGGGAAGCCCATGAATACTGGAGTGGGTAGCCTATCCCTTCTCCAGGGGATCTTCCCGACCCAGGGATTGAACCAGGGTCTCCTGCAATGCAGACGGTTTCTTTACCAGCTGAGCTACCAGGGAAGTCTGAGAATGATATTATATAGTGTCAAATTTCTTAATAGGAGAAACCTCCATATTATCCAACAAATATTTCAGATTCTGTATAAGATATTGGGCATTGTCTAGACTATTTTAGCATTGTATGCTACCAAAACTAGTTTTAACTGGCATGTTTGTTTAATTAAAACTGAAGGATCACAATAATCAGAATGGCCATCATAAAAAAGACTACAAGGAGTAAATAAGGGAGGAGTGTGAAAAAAAAGGTACCCTCCTGCACTGTTGGTGGGAATGTAAATTGGTACAGCCACTATGGAGAATATACGAAGGTTCCTTAAAAGACTAAAAATAGAGTTACCATATGACCCAGCAATCCCACTCCTGGACATACATTGAGCGATAGTTCAAAAAGATACATACATATATAGTTCAAAATGATGCATGCACCCCAGTTTTCACTACCACACTATTTACAATAGCCAGGATGTGGAAGCATTCTAAATGTCCATCAATAGAGGCATGGAAAAATGGAATATTTTTCCATGGAAAATGGATTATATATATACAATGGAATATTACTCAGCCATAAAAAGAATGAAATAATGTCATTTGCAGCAATATGGATGGACCATAAGGAAACTGGAAGAAAGGCTAGTCTGCAAAGGATGGTCATGGGACTTTTCTGGTGGCCCAGTGACTAAGACTCTGTGCTCCCAATGCAGAGGGCCTGGGTTGCATCCCTGGTCAAAGAATTAGATCCCACATGCTGCAACTTAAAAGAGATCCCATGTGCTGCAACTAATCCCTGGCGCAGTCAAATAAATAAATAAAAATAAAAATTTTTTGAAAAACACACAAGAGTAACCAAGTGGATTTGAACAGCAACAAAAGAAAATTTTTTTTAAAAAAGGAAGATCATAAATTCAACCTTTTATATACTGAGTCTAAGACTCAGTGTATAGGTCTTTGGCACATGCAGAAGAAAAGTCATGCAAACAGTTGGGCATCCAATTCCAGAGCTTAACAGGGAGGCCTGGTGCATGCATATAAATGAGGGTTGTCTGCATTTGGTGGTAACAGAGGCTGTGGGTGTAGGTGATTCACCTACAAACAGAGGAGGCCCCCTAGGCTGAACCATGAGGAGTCCAACAGCAAGTGCCCTCCAGAAAGGTCCCTTTATGTGCTGGGTTTTCATAGTTCCCTGGGTCTATGACAAACATGCTTTCCTAAGTTTCGACGACAGAGGGGATGACAGAGGACAAGATGGTTGGATGGCATCACCAATTCAACGGACATGAATTTGAGCAAGCTCCGGGAGATGGTGAAGGACAGGGAAGCCTGGTGTGCTGCAGTCCATGGGCTTGCAAAGAGTCAGACACGACTGAGCGACTGAACAACAACAAAGTATCTATGAACTTCATCGTGGAAAAGAAGAACTAGAAAGAACTGACAGTAAATGAGGTGGAAAATCAAATGAATGCTTCTTTGTGAATAATCTGTTCTTAATAAGCCCCAAACTGGAAAAATAAAACTTAAAAATCGATTTGACGGAATACTAATAATGAGCATCCATGAGGAAATAGACACAATACAACATGTTTAGGTGAGATAAACCTGGTCTCGGTGTTTCTTATGGAAAATACATGAAGTTTAAAATAATGAAATCTACTATACTTAAGGTATCATAACATATTAATGTTCAACATAAAAGCTGACCCATGACTGCAAAATGTTTTCTTTTCTTCCTCCCAAATACAATTTTGTTTAAATTCAAGTGAAGGGGGGAGGGATAAATCATTCAGCAATTCCACCCTCAATAAATCATTAACATTTCAATACACACAAAAAAAGAGATATGGAAGTAAGAATTATTTTCCTTCTTTGGTCATCTTGAAGAAATGTCTATACAGCTTTGATATTTTTCATTCTTGGGTTAATAACAACTTTTATATCATACAATCAACACATAATAGATGGGTTGAGCATCCTTGGTATTTTGGCCTTTTCTTGAAATCATTTTGAAGTCCTTTAGGAAATTCGTTCATTTTTGGACAATTCTATATGATACAGTAAATAGAAAACAGCTATATCCATCGAGCTCTCATTTTTCATCTTAATGCTGTATATCATACTAAATTATTAGAGTGAGTCAAGTCCAAGTTCTATTGACTAAAAATATGGCTCTAAGCTTTCCATTTATTCTGGAAGGATAATAGCTTTTGCCTACTTGGTCATTCAGAGTTGACATTATCCCTTCCCCACACAGCTCCTCCTTTTCCATAATGGCCTGGCCTTTTCTAACCTCCAACTTTGTCAGGTTATAAAAGAAAACTGATACGAAATTGATGCTAGCTATAGCATTTATTAAACTTAAGAAGACAATGTTATTAACTGCAAAGGTATACATGGGGAAGAATTCAGTACAGTCTGAATGTGACTTCAAAGACCCAGAAAGGGTCTTTGCCCAAATATGAGGGTAAGTTTGACACAAGAATCATTCAGAGATACTTACTTATCTTTTCTCTTCTGTTTTTTTGTTTTTTTTTTTTTTCTAATCTATTTGGAGCACACGTATGCAGTTCAGTTCAGTTCAGTCACACACTTATAGTTTCCCCTTATTTAGAGTTCTGCAGCATTGGTTTTTACAGAAAATAACTATAACTAACTGTAGCTACTGTAAACAAGTATGCTGCTTAACAATTAAACTGAGTCACAGGGGGAACAGGCAAATTTTTAAACAGAATAGCTTTCTAATAATTGGCTAATATTTAATGAAACAAACAGGCAAGTAATTATTTTATTCGAAGGTTAGTATCAATATTATGATTGAGTCCAAAGTCATATTCAGACTGTACTGACCTCCTCCCCATGTGTACTTTTGCAATTTATAACATTGTGTTCTTAGATGTAATAAATGTCACAGGTAGCATTAAATACTATAACACTAACCTTTCGATGAAATAATTACTTGCCTGTTTGTTTTACTAAATATGAGCCAATTTTTAGAAAGCTATTCTGACTGTTCATATATTTGCTTGAATCCGCTGTGACTCAAATATTGTTAAAGTGTACACATATTTGCAGTAACTATAGCTAATTATAATTGTTTTCTGTAAAAACCAATGTCAAAATTCTAGATAATCTCCTTTCCCTCCCTTAAAAGGGGAAATGAGAAGTGTGCTCCCAATAGATTAGGAAACAAAAAAACGGAAGAAGAAAAAAGTTAAGTATTTCTGAAAGATCCCTGTGTCAAACTTACCCTCATATTTGGGCAGAGACCCTTTCTGGGTCTTTGAAGTCCCAGGATAATTACATTATTATGCCAAGAGCAGCAAAGAAACTGGCCAGAAAGCTTGGTCTTATTTTTGGTTTGTTGTTACTAAAGTTTGGTTCTCCAACATCCATACAGTTTGATGGGTAAATTGGCTCCCAGAAATCTGAACTAGGCTTGTATCTGGATGAGTTATATGTGAACTCTTTAAACAAGTACAAAACCATAGTTCATACTTCTTAAATGGTAATATAAAAAGTCCCAGGTAATTCATAGGAATAATAAGTCTCGGTTATCAAAACCCTCCAGATGTCTAGACATGTCATGTAAAAATGAATGTCATTTTAAATTCCAAAACTAAAGTTATTTTAGTAAAGCACAGCTAAAATAAATCTGAATTATTTTGAACATTTTTTTAGAAAGCTATCAGAAAAAAAGTTTTTTTCCTTCTCAGTTCTAAGAGCTTAAATGAAACATTCATGCATTAAATTCAAAGTCTGACTGTCAAATCATTTCACTTTAATAAAAATTTGAATTACCTGCCTTAGGGCATTATTAAATATCAAATAAAAAGCACACATCCATAAGTCTGATTTCCCAATATAATTTTTATGTAGAAGTATGACTAGATTTGTATTACACATTTCAAGATAAAAGGATCAAAAATGTATTCATGAAAGGATACAGTCAGAAGTGAACTCATCTTTGAGAGAATTTCTGCACCATCCTTAGGAATCTGAGGAAAAATAACCCCCTTTCAGGAATCTCAGCCACCAAGACAAGGATAGCAATCCATCTTCTCTCTTAAAATATCTATACCGTAATTAACTGAAGACTTTGAGAATTACACATTGTCTTCCTATCATACAATGAATACAAAACATATGTATCTGAAATATATGCAATCTCCTTATAAACATTTAAGTGTGTATGTGTGTGTGTAAAGACAGAGATAACATAGGGACGATTATTTAGATATTTAGAGAGGCAATTTGCATGGAGGGCAAGATATGGATCAAAAACTCAAGCCAATAATCTCATTTCATAAAAAGCATCATTTATAGTTACTGATATTCACAGAAGAGTATACCAAACCTACACTGGATAAATTCATAAACTCATGTCCACCAGCCTCACTGTGCCACTCTGCCTGCCCTCCGATGAGTCCTGCCTGCAAGCCCTCCCCTCACCCTCTGCTCCAAACTTCCTCCAGCTCCCCTCCCCAACTCTCAACTCTTCCCCAAGCCCCCTTAAACAGTAAAGCAAATCACAAAAGGCTGTCTACAAACCACCACCTCCTTCCTTCCTCTGACCGCATGGAAAGTGTCCATTCCCGTTAATAAAAGTCAGCCTCCACTTGTGCTTAGAATTTCACCCCCTGGCAACTTTTCAGACTTCACTGCTAGGATTAGCCCCTCGAGAAACAGCATCTTCAGCCCTGCCCACCTACTGGCTCATTCCCCACCCCCATATAGAAAGTTCCAGTATTTCTTTTAAAAAAAAAAAAAGCCTTCATTTGGAACTAAACTGGGTCATCTGTAGAGATACAGACAGACCAAGAGATGGTCATACAGAGTGAGGTCAGAAGGAGAAAAGCAAATATATTAATGCATATATGTGGAATCTAGAAAAATGGTGCAGATGAATCTATTTGCAGGTCAGGAATAGAGATGCAGACTTAGAGAATGAATGTGTGCACACAGCAGGGGGAAGGAGGGGTGGGATGAATTGAGAGGGTAGCACTGATATACGCACACCACTGCTGCTGCTGCTTAAGTCACTTCAGTTGTGTCCGACTCTGTGTGACCGCGTGGACTGTAGTCCACAAGGCTTCTCTGTCCATGGCATTCTCCAAGCAAGAATACTGGAGTGGGTATACTCCACTCCATACTGAATACTGTGTGTATGAGAATACTGGAGGAGTGCCCTGCTCCAGAGGATCTTCCCGACCCAGGGATCGAACCCAGGTCTCCTGCATTACAGGCAGCTTCTTTACCGCTGAGTGACCAGCATATATACGCTACCATGAGTAAAATAGATAGCTAGTGGGAAGCTATCTGTCATCACAAGGTATCCCCACCTCCTCCCTTCAAACTCCACTTCTGCCCCCTACAGCCTACACCCTTCATCCTCCTGCTACCCTGAGGGCCTGAGTGTGGAGATGCTCCCTGACCTCTGACCCTCAGTGCTTATGACAGAGGGCTGTCAGTCAGGCTGCCTGAGTGAGTCCAACTTCCACTTCCACTGCTCAGCAACTTTGGGCAAATGACCTAACTTCCCGGTGCTTTGGTTAACTTGTCATAAAGCAACACATAAGGTTTTATGAACACATGAGGTCGTCCCCATGTAGCATTAGAACATTATATGTACACACACATGCAGACACACACATAATCTATGCCCATGACTCCCACATTCTGTTCAGACCTCTTTTCTGATCTCCACTCTTGAAATTCCAGCTTCCTTCATGACAGGTCCACCCACTGTAGTGACTGACAAGCCACTCTCAGTTCTCTCTATCTCTCTGTCTCAGACAGAACCTCCTCCAGCTTCCCTGTTGTCACTCTGCCTACACAGTTTCTAAAGCCCCAAAATGCGGCTGTTATCACGGATAATTCCATCTCCTCTCCCTCACATCCCACTTACCCCTAGATATCACTTTCAAGGACTCTTTCACAAATGTAAACCTCCCTCCATCCTCACTGTTCCTAGTCTGGTACCCAAGCCTCCATGCTTTGCACCTTGGTTACCCAATGGACTTCTAAAATACCTTTCTACTCTCCCAGCCTGGCCCACAGTAATCCAGTCCATTCATTCTCCAGCCACTGTGATCTCCTGAGAATATAAAGGGGTCAGGCCACTTCCCTGGGAACCCTTAGATGTCAACACATTGACAATGAAATAAAGACATCTAACTCGGCTGACAAGGCCCTTGAAGACAGGGCCCCGCCTGACTCTCCCTTTCATTTCCACACCCCAGACTAAGAGGGCTTCTTTCAGGTATCTCAGCGCATCAAAGTCTTACTATCTCCACAGGGAGGGGACCCTCGAGGGTCTTTGCAAAGATATTCCCTCTAGCCAAAAACTCATCCACTCCACTTTTTTGTTCTTCTCATTCACAGAATTTATTACAATTTGTAACTGTATTTTTGAAATGTTTTTACATTGTCCTGCTCACTATCTCAGACTTAAGCTTTGTTTTTGAAAAATATTTTTTGATGTGGACAATTTTTGAAGTCTTTATTGAATTTGTTACAATATTGCCTCTGTTTTACACTTTGTTATTTTGGCCATGAGGAATGTGGGATTTTAGCTCCCTGACCAGGATCGAATCCATACACTCTTCTGGGAAGGTAAGTCTTAACCACTGGACCACCAAGGAAGTCCCAGGCTGAGCTCCTGGAGGCCAGAGATTTCAGTTCCTCTGTGACTCGTCCATCCACCGGACCACTGACACAGGTTGAGAGGACATACTCCCAGTGGACCACTAAACAGTCAGAGCTCTGTCCTGACTCCGAGGAAACTGTTCCAACAGACACTTTCCTCTCACGGGAAGCAGTGGTTTCACAGCAACACAGTGACCTAGGTATGTGACCTTGGGCAATCTACAAGGTGAAGAAGTAACCCAGTACACAGGCATTTATATATATTTTATATTTTCCTTGTTTGTGATGTTTATTTTGTTAACTCCTTAAGGGCAAGTAACACATACATTAAATCCAATATATTAAAATGTATAGATTATGTTTCCATCAGTAAAGAAACATGCTGCATTTATATAATCACCAAGTGCTTCTTGATCTATCAAATAAAATCACTTCCATAGGGTAAGTATTATCACTCTGGCCCGATCTACCCTCACTACCTACCCCAATAAGCAAGACGACCAAATCTGCACTGGACGAGTGGCCAGCTTTGAGGATCAACAACTCCCAGTCCCTTTCTTCATGCTCCCCATTCATCAGGAGATAACAGCTGCAGTTTCAAGCTACAACAACACAGCAGAGTACCAAAGAAGTAGTACTTGCGTGTCACCGTTACCCTGCCTCAGGTGCCTTCCCTTATGAAAGCTGATATTAAAGCAAAACTTATCAATAGAATGAAAGGCTGCACTGCTGGGAAAACATAGGAATGTAGATTTTTCCCTAATAGGGCATGACATTTTTACAAACCACCTGACTTGTAATGAATGGGGCTTGAGAATGTGTCCTAAATTTCAATGAAGTGCATTCACATTGTGAAATTAACAGGTTCATCATGAGAGCTGCTTTCAAGTGCAGGTTCAACTGTGTGCCTGTTTTCCTCACTTAATCTCCACGTACCCAGATGAAGACACATCAGCTCCTGTTTTCTTTGGCTACTGAAATGCAGCTCTAATGACTCTGTCACTGAGCGGCTGAGTGGGTCTAAAATTGTCTCCCAAAATCCCATCACAGCCCTCCACGAGCTCTGCCCCCTTCACATGTGTCCTCAGCCTTCGAAATTCTTCAATCTGAAAATAAAAGCAGAACAAAACAGATTAATTGTCGACCGGCCATGAGCAAGATGGGAATCTCATCAATTACTTAAAATATGCATAAATTACAAGCATTTAAAAAGAGAAAATTAAACTTCAAAAAAGAGAAAAACTGAGTTCGTTCTTCCAGAGCTAAGACATTAGACACAACCTCTATAAGAGGAAAGAAGACAACAGAAGCAGAGATATGAAGGCCTCCAGATAAACCCAAACAACTGTCAAAACCTGCTGGATCTGTTAATGCAAAAATGATATACACCTCTCTCAAATAGCTCTTATGGGGACATCTCTAGCGGTTCAGTGGTTAAAATTCAATGCTTCCAATGCAGGGGTCACTGGTTCTATCTATGGTAGGGGAACTAAGATCCCCACATGCTTTGGCCCCACATGTTGCGGCCAAAAATAAAAAAGATAAAAATAAAAAGGAGATAATCTGTAATACCTAAAAGAAAAAAACTTCTATGTCTGTTGTAACATAATAAGAAAAAGTGAACAAATGAAGAAATGTTCTGAAATGCTTCCCAAATATATCTCTATAATGAATCATGGTGTTACTGTGTGCAAACACTGATTATAAGTTAAATATATTAGATGGAGGCTTTTCATCAAAAAACTCCCTTTGCTGCTTGTTGAGCCCTCCAAAGAGCAAATAATGCCTCTGATTTTTCAAAAGTTTAAGCCCACCTTCCTCCTGTGGCAACAGTGATTTTCAAGTTCATCTCCCCTCTCAGGCAGCCTCCCCAGATCCCGTGGTCTCCAGTTACACACTATTGGTTGCCACAGTCCCGAGGGACCATTCCCATCAGTTGGACCGCAGTCTCCCTGACTGGGCAAGTTGTATCTCCTGAGAACTCATAGTCTGCCAGACACCACTCACTGGAAGTGTTTGAGCAAGTAGCAAACACATGATGAGCTTTCGCCTAGCTCACTGCCATCTAGCAGTTGATTTACCTTTGTCAAATCATCTGTTATTTCCTTTAAATGCCACATAAAATCACATGGGACATTCTTCATTCCTTACACAAAAGGAGAAACTGAGTCCAGGCAGGTTAAGGAAGATTCCAGATAGTCTGGGTCTGACAATTCCAAGGCCATGTGCCCTCTTCCCAGTCCCACAGCCACCTCTTCAGAAATTCTGGTAATCAGTAGACCCTATAGCCAGCATATATCCCAGGACATTGAGCAAATGTGACCTGAACAGCATCAATCAACCAAAGCATCACCATCTGTGAATCAGAGGCTTCTACCTACAAAGGTTCACAAAGCACCGACACAGACTTAACCCCGTCAGGAGGGGAAAAACACACAAGATGTTAACTAATTCAGGATTCTAATAAAAATCTAGAAACCCCCATACTTTAGAGGACCCATGGGACTCTTGTAAAATTTCACCAGTGAATTCTCCTAAAAAGAGGTTCCCTGACTCCAGAAGAGTCAAATCTCATAAGATTCTAATTCAATCCACTCACATCTGAATTGGAAATCAGAGTTGAGAAAAATTAAATGGCTTGCTAGATCAGAACCCAAGTTAGAAATTTGACTTCTTGGGCTTCCCTGGTGGCTCAGCAGTAAAGAATCTGCCTGCCAATGCAGGAGACACGGGTTCTATCCCTGGCCCGGGAAGATCCCACATGCCACAGAGCAACTAATCCCACATGCCACAACTACCGAGCCTGTGCGCTAGAGCTCAGAAATTGCAATTACTGAAGCCAGTGCCCCCGAGAACCTGTGCTACGCAGCAAGAGAAGCCATCACAACAAGAAGCCCTTGCACCGCAACGAAGAGCAGCCCCTGCTTGCTGCAACTAGAGAAAAACCTGCACAGCCATGAATAAATAAACAGAATTATAAAAAGGAAAGAAATTTGACTTCTAAAGTTCTATCTTCTTATGTCTTCAAATACTGTTTGATTTCCCTAAATGGGTTAACCCTGATCCTATTAGAATTGTCCTGTTTTTTAAAATAACGTCTACATGCTGTTTTTATATAGAAGTGCCAGTCATATAAGCCATGAGCTGTTAAATCTATATAATGGTTTCTCACTAGACCTTCTCAGGGGTTTATATGAGGGAATATGGCAGCAGGGAATATTGCTTGTTGCACCTGAAAAATGTCTAGAGCCAAGTCTTCATGAGAATCCCTTATACTTATTTGTGAGGTGCATTTTTCTTAGTTTTCCCTAAGAATGGAGTGAAAGGGAACTTTCTTAGTCAGAGAAGCCTATGATTTTTCAAAACGAAGATGAAGGTCAAGGACACTGACTGCATCCAAAGGCTAGTTCTTGTCTGGTCTCTGCTACCCAAGACCCAAACGACCCAACTGCTCTTCCTTTCCAAGCTCAGTTTCCATCTGTGAATAACAGAGATGATGACGATAACAGTATCCCAGGGTTGATATGAGGTAAATAAGATCATTCACGAAAACACTCGGCACAGTTCCAAGCACACAGAGAATGTTCATAAATAACCACATGACTTCTGAAGTCCAACCTTCAGCATTTGGAGATGATTATTTAGCTACAATTTTGTATGCAAAAAAGGAGACTAGAAATAATAAACAAATTGACTAAGAAACAGAAGTTCTCTTTCCTCCCATTCCTGCTGTGTGCGATCATATGTAAGAGCTTCAATCAGAACCTGTAAACCCAGGACAGGGTCACCAATGAGCACTGTGGACTCAAAATTTGACTGTCTCAAGGTATTTCAAGAAATACTCCATTTCTTATTGACTCCGAAGCTTATTGCAAAGCTGAGTTAACTTTATATTTATGTATTCTGAACTGAAGCTAAATCTTTCAAGCCCCAGGCCTCAGCCTGAAACAACTTCTGTGAAAACAACTTCTTCTAGAAGAGAAGATCTGAGTCAATAGCCGGCCAGTCTCCAATCACTGCCTTCTCGGAGAGAACTGCTTCACAAGAAATGTTTTTCTCTGATCAGAGTGATGCTTTGAAGACTTCAAACATCAACAAAGACAGGGGAAAAAACACATCTCTCTGAAATGCCAATTTTTCTGAAGTAACCACCCCTCAGAACCCTTTAGTCACTTCAAATGGTTTCGAGTGCGCACTCTGTTATTGCACACCAAAATGAGACGGAGTGAGACAGGAGGAGAATGATAATCCGAGATAAAAGTCTTCAGCTAAATTCAAATGTCAGGGCCATACAGGGGCCATCATTATCAATCAGTACATACGAGTTCATCGATTTTTAATGCTCCTCTACTTAAACATGGTATTTGTGTTCAGCCAATTTAAAAGAGAGAGATGGAGAGGAGAGAGATTTAACACTTGGGAGACACGTCCTCACCCGTGAAGGTAGAAAGCTGAGCAGCCACTGTTCTCTAAACTGGGTGGCACGACCGTTGGTCTAAGACGTTCATTCCAACCTTCGCTGACGTCTGACCTTGATGATTCACTCAAAGTTCAGCTTTAAAACTGCTTTCTTCATGAGAGTAGTTAATAGGCTAATTTCTAAGGTCTGAAGTTTGGCACACATTACTTTTAGTAGTTCCTGGGGTCCTACGCACATTTTGTAATAGACTTGTTTTGATTTACATCTTATGTGTCATCATGTTAAAAGAGAAAACTAACACATAAAAGTCTCATCTTATTTTCCTTTATCATCAGGAAATTCATAATAATACATGAATTGCTGTTGTTGTTTACTAAGTCATGTCCGACTCTTTGCAACCCCATGGACTATAGCCCACCAGGTTCCTCTGTCCATGGGATTCTCCAGGTAAGAATACTGGAGTGGGTTGCCATTTTTCTCCAGAGGATCTTCCCAACCCAGGGATTGAACCCACGTCTCCTGCATTGGCAGGCCAGTGACAATAGTTAACAGATCACTTTTTAAAATGTTTTAAATTACACTTATCCAAATCCATTCAATTGTGTGGGTTTCTTCCCATAGCATAGTCTGCTAACCAGAACAACACGAAAAGTTAACCAACCAATCAGGGGCTCCCAGTCCCAGACACCAGGATTCTAGTGCTCAGGAAGATGTAAATGGTTCACGATGGGCTCAACTGTCAGTACTACACTATACGCACCGACTCCTTCTCCTGGACTAGCAAGCAGAGGATGGAACCCGCATCTCCTGCATTGGCAGGTAGATTCTTTAAGGCTGAGCCACCAGGGAAGCCCATAACACCCAGCTACTTAGTTACACATGTTACCCCTATAAGAGGACACACTATATCTTCAATACAAAGTTTTGTTTCTCAATACAATCAGCTTAGTAGCCATAGCCATCCACCTGCCATTTGCTATTCCTTTTGTTATTTTCTGTATCAATCCTCTCTCTCTCTGCCTCTGTATCTATGTTTCTGGGCTCCTCTTCAAGTGCAACAAGGTGAGGCTCCTCAATTCTTGGTCTTGATTCTAGAATCACACCTTTGCCCTTTAGTTCCTCTCATTTTTACTGCCCTCTCTGGACCTTCTCTATTTTGGACTCTGCTTTCTCTGGAACTATATGAGCAGCAACAGTGAAACATTCAAATCAAGGACAGACTGATTCATTTTCTCCTAAGATTACAATTTTTTTCCCCTAAATCACTCTAAATTGCAATTTAATGTCCATGTGAGTGTGTGTGTGTCCACTTCCACACTCCTGCTCTCTGAACAGATGTTGCAATGCAACTCTTCACTAACAGCACCTACCTCTTCTTTTCTTGAAAAGCTAACTGGAAAGCTATCCATTTACAAGAGCAGTTGAAATTATTCCTTCAAATACACATTCCTTTGCCTTTGACTCCCTTTGAGGAAGACACATTTTATTTCCCAGTAATTGAGGAGCACGACTTAGTGAGTTAGGGTTAGACTTTATCACTGGCCTCCCTCAGGGGGGTGGTACAAAGCAAGGCTCCCTTTGAAGCCTGCAAGACCAAAAGGCATGAGGCGTTGTCTCTGGGTTGTTGCATAATTTACTGGATGACGTGGAAGTAAATCATCACATTATAGACTATTGGTTAACATCCCCAATACTGTACTAGCGAGAGAATCCTATGTGGAATTCTAAGTGGAATTGAGAATTTTCTGTGGCTCAGCCAGGTTCATTCAAACTGACTTTCAACAAATAGACATTTATTGTGGTTATAGAGGAAAACGTCATTTTTCATTAAAGATTTGACTTACTTTTAGAAAATTGCCCCTAAACTGCTAAACAAATGTGACTGCAGACCGTAAGCTGCTTCTGCTTCCTCTGCCAATCTGACCCCTCCCCTGTGACTAACGCAGTTGAAACTCTTATCCTGGGTCCCTTTCAGCTCAATGCTCTACAGAAACATCTCACTTCAGTTAATGATTCAGTTAACTGGCAATGATAGTCCCTGTTCATGAATCTTTTCTTGCATGATGGCAACTCTGAAAAGAGATGATGGCTTTCTCCATGGCAAACTGGCTGGATGGGCTGGGGTGTGGACCTACAGCAGCCAGAGCAGCATAAAGGAAGGGATGGTGGAGGAAGGATACTGGAGATCATAAGCCAAAGCTCAGCAACAGAGAAGCACCAAGATCCACCAGTGAACACACCGGGGCATGAAACAAGAGTCAAGGGTGAAGACTTCCCTGGCTGCGGATAAGAATCTGCCTGCCAATGCAGGGGACACGGGCTTTATCCCTGGTCCGGGAAGATCCCATATGCCGAGAGGCAACTAAGTCCATGAGCCACAACTACGGTTCCTCAGCTCTAGAGTCCAAGAACCAGAACTACTGGCTTCTTCTCCACATGCAGTAACTTCTGAAACCGTGCGCCCTGCAGCCTGTGCTCTGCAACAAAAGATGCCATTGCAATGAGAAGCCCTTGCACCACAACTAGAGAAAGCCCATGTATAGCAACAAAGACCCATCACAGACAAGGAAATTAACTTTTAAAAAAAGAGTGAAGAGTGAGAAGTGAGCAGTGGCTCCCCGGACATGTGTTTACAAGGCGTGGTTACGTAAGTTTCCTACAGAGGAAAGAGTTCTGTTCCAAGAGCACGTTGGTAAGTCCAGTTTGTTTGTAAGTTCTACAAAGTTAGCCCAGGGACCCAGCTAATACAACTGGCTATATAGTACTGCTCTAATAGGTTTATAATACTTTTCACAGAAATGATATATAAACAAACACAAAAAAGAAAAAAGTTTTAACTTAACAGTACAGTACCTTGAAAAGTACTGTAGCATAGCACAACTGCTGGCATACAGGGGCACATTCGCATCTTGAAAGTTCACAACTTAAAGCTTCGTATGTAGGGGACTTACTGTATTTTCTACCTGGATGAGCTGCACGCATCTCATTTAGAGTCTCTGTAGCATTTGTCACTGTTCACTTCCCTTCTCCACAACTTGGAAATCCTCTCTCCTGTCCCGGATCCCAGGACATCACTCCCTCCTGGCTGTCCCCAAGGCCCGTGGGCAAAGCCCCTGACTCCCTGTCTCCTCCGCCTGCACTGAGGTTTTGCACTCAGCTGGGCTATCTTGTCTCTTTCTCAACTTGAGCTGAACAGACCATCAAATCCATTTCTTTTTCCTGGGCACAAAGCTAGAATTCACTTTTCAGCTTCCCCTACAACCAGGTGTGGCCATGTGCTGCGTTCCTGCCAATAGAATGGAAGCATAAATGGTGTTCTCCATTTCTCAGTCTAGTCTTTAGAAAGCAGTCTCCCTTCAGGCCCTCCCCCACGCTTTCCCCTCCTGCTCACTATATGCCCACACCTAAGAGAAGAGAGGTATTAAAGATGGCAGAGTGTCCTGCAACCCCTTTCCCTGAGTGACTACACAGAGAAAAGCCTTGACTGTGAAGCAAAAATACATCTGTTGGATTTTATGAGTGTAAAAAAAAATAAATTCTTACTGTGATAAGTCATTGAAAATTTTTTAAGATTTTTGTGATGTGAACCATTTTTAAAATCTTTATTGAATCTATTATAATATTGCTTCTGTTTTATGCTTTGGTTTTTTGGGCCCTGAAACATGTGGGGTCTTAGCTCTACAATCAGGGAAAGAACCCATACCCCCTGCATTGGAAGGCAAAGTCCCGACCACTGGACCACCAGGGAAGTCCCCAGTCACAGAAGTTTTGGGGTATATTTGTTACAGCAGCTACCATCTGCTGTTAAATTCCATCTATATCTCATTAGTCCAAACCTCTATTCTTAACATTCAACTCAAATTTCTAATTTTTTCCCTCTCCTTTAATAGACTAACTCCTAATATTTTTCAGGAGTTATTCCCTGAACCTTCCAGTCTGAACTGGGTTTTGGTCCTATATGTTTTCAGAGCTCCTTACTTATGACACAACATAGTTGCCTGTAAGAACATCTGCCTCCTCAACTCCACAGTGAACTTTTTAAGAATAAACACTGTGTTTTAATCTCTGAATCCTCCATGTCTGGTTGGCACTCAGGAATAGTTTCTCATAAGAAAAAAAAGAAATGACTGAATAGATAAAGGAATTGGGATTTGTCGTATTAAAAACAGGATGGCCCAAAGGTGGTGTGATCAAAGTTTCTAAAATAATGAAACAATGAAGATGCTGAATGGGTATCTTTTAAAATTAATCCTCAGAAAAAGAGAAATAAGAAGAAACTGTTCAAAGCTGAAAGAGGTGTTTTAAAGATTTAAGGACAAACAAAAGGAAGCTTTTCTGAATAGTGAGTAAACTTGAACTTGTTATAAAATATAAGAGGTATAATAAAAGTTTATAAAGAATTTCTATAGGAAACTCGGTTTATTTATTTAGCATATTGCCTAAGTCTTTTGAGATTGATCATTAATAACATTGTCTTCTTAGCATTAACAAATATCATGGGCTACACTGATACTGGAGTTAGTATCAAATATTATAATACTGATAACATCAAAATCAACGTTTAAACACATTGTAGTGACCTTGCATCCTGCCCCACCGGTAACATCCCAGTGACAATCCACCTTGGCACCTCACACACTGCATTAGCATCTAGAGCACCTATGCTGCACCCAAGGTGGGAGACAGCAGACCAAAAGTGGGCTAGAGAACAATCCAGAACTTCACAGGGCATTCTTTCTAGGTCCCCCACCCGCTCCATACAGAATTTTCCTGTATAAGCCAAGAAAGAGCTGTTACAAAGCCCAAGTGTGACTTACAGAAATAACCAGTGTTCTCACCTCACCTCCAAGAGCTTTCTCCTCTCCAATACCTGAGAAATCCCACATGAAGCAGTAAGTAGACTAATGAACAGTTCGGGTATTTCACTGACTTCTATTTACTCTATAAAAACTGACTTTTAAAGTACAGATGGTAAATGGGAGCTGGGGTTTGTTCATCCTTGACCTTTCAACTGCTTTCACTGGCTCAAGACATTTAACTTTATCTGAAGAGATGTGACCAATCTAATTGAGCCGAAAGGAGCAAGAACATGAAACAGACATTTCCCTTTTACAGACAGAAAATTTACCCTTTAATGCAAAACTTCGTCCTGGAAGGTTAAAGCCCTCCTCTCACCTGTAGCTGGGATATCGTCAGAGGGTATCGGAATAATATCCAGGTCACACCTTCACTGCAGGGCGGGATGGTGAGAGAGCCTTCATAGACCCAGTAATCACGCAGCAAGGGGTCTGTGCCATGGCAAGGACCAGTCACGGAAAGACGAGTTAAAGAAAAATAATTTGGAAGAGTCCAACAATCATTTTCAAAATTACAAACTGTCCAGACAACATGTCTCAGACAGATGTCATTTTTAAACTGGAGTCTCACATATATATTTTTAAATTAATCATATGAAGAAAACAATCAGTAGAGAACATGCTGCTGCTGCTGCCAAGTCACTTCAGTCGTGTCTGACGCTGTGCGACCCCATAGACGGCAGCCCACCAGGCTCCCCCGTCCCTGGGATTCTCCAGGCAAGAACACTGGAGTGGGTTGCCATTTCCTTCTCCAATGCTTGAAAGTGAAAAGTGAAAGTGAAGTTGCTCAGTCATGTCCAACTCTTCACGACCCCATGAACTGCAGTCTACCAGGCTCCTCTGTCTAAGGGATTTTCCAGGAAAGAGTACTGGAGTGAGTTGCCATTGCCTTCTCCGATAGAGAACATGATGTATCCTCTATTATTTATAGTGATTTTGTATCAATGAATTCCTACACATATTTAAATATGGTTATATAAACTAGATATATAAACACTTGATATACTATACCAGATGTGTGTGTGTATGTTTGTGTGTGCTAAATTGTGTCCAACTCTTTGTGACCTCATGGACTGTAGCCCACCAGGCTCCTCTGTCCATGGAACTCTCCAGGCAAGAACACTGGAGTGGGTTGCCATGCCCTCCTCCAGGGGATCTTCCCACTCAAGGATCAAACCCTCACCCCCTGCACTGCAGGTGGATTCTTTACTATCTGAGCCACCAGGGAAGCTCAGTGGTAAAATGTTTATTATCTCAAAAAATTTACTCCCAAGTTTACAACAATCTGAAACTGGTAACAACTACAAAGAATATTAATTATAAAGAAAGCTTATTAACTCGTAAGATACAGTTGTGTTTATTCTGAGAAAAACAATGCAGTCACAGCCACAGTTAAAATTCACCCGATGCAACCAAATAAATGCTTACCTGGTAATAAAGTGTTAGGATTAAAGCAGGGTATTGTTTTGGACTTCCCCTGAAAAAAAGAAAATAATGAACCCCATGTTAACACAAAATTTTAGAATAAGAACATTTATAAGCACTAAAAATAGAGGTTGAAGTTTTTTCTTATTGGCCACACTGCACATGTGGGATCTTACTTCCCTGACCAGGGATCAAACCCATGCCCCTTGCAATGGAAGCGTGGATCCTTAAATCACTGAACCCACCATGGAAAGCCCTGAAGTCTTTTCTGAATGCCAGACCCCATAGGTTTGTGGGTGTGCCAATCTGTCTTCTCACTGGAGTGACAGGGCTTGGTTCCAACAAGACGTTCCTGCTCTGAGTCTGTAGCTATTTCACGGTGGCCACAGCTCAGGAATTTCCCCATAATCCCTGGTGTGGAACTTAAAATTGTCCAGTGTCTGTCTGCCCCACGTCACTGCCCTTCCTGCTCCTGGCGTAGAATTGTGGGCCTTGACCCAGGGATTCTTTAGAAACAACTTTCCTGCTGAAACTCGGCTCTCAGTGTCTAACCTCTTGGCGGCACAGGATGTACGGGCTCAGTTGCCTAGTCGTGTCGACTCTCTGCGACCCCATAGACTCCAGAATACTGGAGTGCATCACCATTTCCTTCAGATTTTCCTGACCCAGGATCGAACCTGGGTCTCCTGTGTCTCCTGTCCTGCAGGCGGACTCTTTACCTGCTGAGCCACTCGGGCAAATCAACCTAAGTCACCTTCTCTGGGAGGTATCATCTTATGATTTATGTGAGCTTCTGTTGCTTTTCTTCTCACACAAATACTCTGAAGTGTGGTTGCCACAATTTTTATTTCTTTCATTTATACCACCTTCCTATATCCAGAGGGCAGAAAGAGGTACTCAGGAGGCCTGGGTTGCTCCAATCCTACACAATCCCCCCCCCCAAAAAGTCCTGTCTTCAAACCTGGCCCTTGGCTGCCTCCTGGGAGATCATCTCTGAGTCCTTGGAATAAGCCGCCTGATAAGAGTGGCTCTGTGAGCCTGAGGCCTTGGACAGGCTGTACCAGTTGGACCAGATAAGTTTATCCCAACAAAGTAATTTATGGTAGAAGCCTGGTTTTGCTCAGGATGGGGGTGGGAGGCTTGGAGTCAGCACAGCTGAGGTCAGTCCCCGAGGCACTGCCCAGGCATAACTGACCCCCGATAAAATCCCTGGACACCAAGGCTCGGGTAAACTTTCCAGGCTGGTAACGCTTCACAAGTGCTGTGACATCACTGCTGGGAAAATCAGGTGTGCTCCCAGGCAACTCCACTGGGAGGGGACGTCTGAGAGTTTGTGCCTGGTTTCTCCAGGACTGCGACCCATCCACCTTTTCACTGTGCTGACTTTTGACCTGTATCCTTCCAGGGGAATAAACCACAACTAGGAGACTAACAGCTTGTCTGAGTCCTTTTAGGGAATCCCCAAGCCTGAGAACAGACATGAAAGGCTCTTACATAACCAGTATTTTTATTTTCTTTTAGAGAATGACTTACCTTGTACTGAATATCCTGGAGGATTTCAGTCACAGCCTTCAGACCCACGTGCTCTTTTCCGATCTGCAATGTATAAAGTATAAATCATAGCTACTAAGCATTATAAGTAAAATAACCAACTGAAGAGAAGTTCAAGTTCACCTGAAAGTCCTTCTTGGGACTACAAGACTTACTTCTTAATAAATAGGTCAACTAAAGACAATTAAAGTACAAGAAAGTATTAGATATGTTCCTGGGCATTTCCAAGAATCTATTTTAAATTCACCTTGCTAGGTATAGATTTTACCCACTGTGCTACATATTTATATTTATATACTTATAAATATATTTATGTTTATATATATATAATCACATGACACTGTAATATAAAAGTTTCGAGGATATTTCTGAATTAGAATTTTTCACACACACCCAAAGCCTTCTATTTTTACTTTTAGCATTTCTAGATCATTACTACAAAGACTGTATTCATGTTGAAAAACTTTTATTAACTTCAAAAAATAAGTATGTGATTTCATACGCTAAAGTCACTGAAATCAAGACACTTATTGATTATCATTGGACATAACTCTATAATCACCTATTTATTCTTAAATAAATAAGAATGTGCTGTTTGTAACTTTCTATTTTAAAGCAGTACATATCATTACATATTTTCAGTGCCTAAAATGTCCCAAGGAATTTGAGACTTTAAAAAGAATATGATGTGAAGTATTCTTGATTCTAACTTTAAAAATTATAAGCATAATCTCATTTCTACTTTTCAGTCAAGTTTTAACAGTTTCTGTCCATGCTAATGAAAGGCAGTCACAACAGAGACCATTTATAGCCTCAGATAAACAATCCTTGTTATGGTTTGCTTTTTCTCTTGCACATACATTTTTGGAGAATGATCCACAAGGACCTACAACAGCTGTCACCATGCTCACATGCCCTGTTTCTCTCCATTGTGAACCAACTTGGAAAAACACTAGGTCAAAGGGGATCAAAGGAAAGAGGTGTGACAGGAAACTTATACAACCTAAGACAGGCCAATCAGTTCCAAACAATCAAGATTATATTTTCCAAGTGTTTGCAATTTCTGAGATAGGCTCTAGAAATAGAAAATGGATTCTCTTAAGTTAGTGTGTGTGTGTGTGTGTGTGTGTGTGTGTATCTTAGGCAAAATGTACTCCTTGGTGTCAAAGCGTGGACCTGTAGGCAGACGCCTGCACCCCACCTTCAGAGAAAAACAGACTCCTTTGTTGTATTGGTGGCTCAGACAGTAAAGAATCTGCCTGCGCTGTGGCAGACCCGGGTTCAATCCCAGATCAGGGAGATCACCCAGAGAAGGAAATGCCTACCCACTCTAGCACTCTTGCCTGGAAAATTCCATGGACAGAGGAGCCTGGCAGGCTACAGTCCACGGGGTCACAAGGAGTCAGACATGACTGAGCAACTAACACTCCCACTTTCTGTTGTACTGGTTTAAGCAGAATATAGTATTTGGACGCTTACACCCACAGGTGGGCTCTGTCGTCACTTCATGCATCTCTGATCAGAGCATAATTCTTTGAACAGCCCACATCTGAACACTGTGAGGCCACACAGTTTAGTGGCCCAGGAACAAGGTCACTTACGTCGGATGCTGGGTTCTGACCTTGACTCACTGTTCAGTCTTGAGCAAGTTTACCTAACCTCTCTGTCCTTCAGCTTTCTCCTCTATACAGCAGGGAGGATTAAAAGTGATAGAGTTGAAAATAAGACTCAGTCAAACAAAAACCTTAGAATAGGGCACGGTGCATCGAAACTCAGTGACTATCACCCAGATCACTCTTACTCAGAATGCTACACAGCATCAAATACAGCTCTATTACTGCCTCTTTCTATCTACAAAGGCTCTATACTTCGTGGACATAACTATATTTTGCAACCAACTCCAGCTATCGCTCTATCTCGTTCCTTCCTTTCTTTGTCAAAGTCCTGTCTGAAGAGGTTACAGCCACCAAAAAGAAAACACGGATGATGCTCTGCACAGCCCAGTCCCTAAAATCCTACAACAGTTTGTGCGTGACAACGCAACCTGGGGCCAAGAGTCCACCCGCCACCAGGTAACTTCTGACCTCTGCCCTTCACCATCTTTCACCACCGCCCAGAATGCTAGCCCTCTGGTCAGTTTCCTCTCCGAGAACCTCAGCCCTGCAAAGCCCTGAATTTTTCAACTTCTACAGCTAATCCCCTTACTTCCCACCACACCCTCTGGAATGGGATAATGCCACATCCTTGACAAGCTCCCTGCCACCTCCTGGATCTGCTCAAGGTCTTCATTCCAAGGCTTTTGAGTGGACACTGTGCAGCCTCCCTCAAAGATGAGATTAAGAGCCCTGGCCAGTGCCTGGCTGTTACCTTCTGATGGGTCTTCTATTCCACAAGCCCAAGGCCAGCCCCCTCCGAGTGGACCGCCTTCCTCCCATGCTATCCTGCTCAACTATCACTCACTGATCCACTCATCACAACCAATGGTCGTTCCCTCCTGCGGTCACCCCAGAGGACTTCAGCATCCCTGGGTGTGACCTATGCCCTCCCTGGCCTCTTTCTTGACCCCTCGTCCATGTCCCTCAGCTCCATCCCATCTCTGTCAACCAATCCTGAGAATGTATCTTGGATTTGTTTTCACTCTGACACCCACAACTCCACAGACCATCCCCTCTGACGGTAACTGCCCACCCATCCATCCTCTCCTCTCTTCTTTCTCTTCCTATTCACTGATCACAAGGAGTCAAGTCCTGGGGTCCCTCTTGACTCCGTCTCTTTCCTTTCCTGCCTACCCTGAAAGACATCTCTCCATCTTCTAGTCCCTCTGCCCTCCTAAATCATCTGCTCTGCAACCTATCGATGCAACAATTAATTTGCTAGAATTCTCTGCTCCTCGCGGTGGATGGAGAGACTAGCCCACTGTCCGCTGTCCTAGACTGTCTGTGATGTCCAATCTCAAGAGGGTCTCCCACCCTGATGGTCAAGTCTGTTGTCATTCACCTCCTGAGCTATTTCAAAACTCAGTCCCACACCCACATTTCCTCTGCTCTATAAATAATTTTGCTGCGCATGTCTGGGAGATAATACAGGTCATCAGGCATGAACTCCCCTAATTTCCTGTCTTTCTTCACCTAAAAGTGCTTGCTGTTGGTGCCCACCCTTTCCTGCTAGCCCTCTGTTTTGGAGAAAGGGTGGGGCCCCTCCTGTCCGGGATCAGTGCATCCACATAAACTCTCAACCGACACCCCCTGCTTCCTCTGGGGCTCTTCTACATCGATCATCTCCTTTCCTGCAGTATTTTCAAACTATATCTGCACTAGCTTTTAATATATATATATAATTATTTATTTGGCTACACTGGGTCTTAGTTGGGATAGGAAAGATCTTCGATCTTTGCTGTGACATGAGGGATCTTTTTTTTTGTTTTCGGGAAGCAAACTCTCAACTGCAGCCTGCAGTATCCAGTTGCCCAACCTGGGATCAAACTCGGGCCCCCTGCACTGGGAGGGCAGAGTCTTAGTCACTGGAGCACCAGGGAAGTCCTGCACTCGCTCTTTTTGCTCAGAATAAAAACACAGGCCCATCTTGGATCTCAAAATGAAACAAATTGAACCTCGCTGTGCACGTCACCGCTAGTTATCACCCCTTCTGTCTTTGAGTCAAGTTTCTTGAAAGGGAAGTCCATCCTCACGGCCTGGACACGCTCCTCTCCGCTTTCCCAGCCTCTGGTCCTAAGTGCAAGGCCCTGGATGTGGTCCTTTCCTCTCTGCCTCAGCTGACACTCAGGATCAGCCCTTCTTTCCTCCATGAACATCTGTGCTCAGTTTTTGTGATATTGCTCTTTCTTGAGAAAGGCATCGTCACATAGATAATCTGGATCTTCCTTCATGCCCTGCATTGGCAGGAGGATTCTTTACCCCTGAGCCACCTGGGAACCCCCTCCAGGGTCTCTTTCATCTCTAAATCTTTTATTGCATCAAGATGATGATACAACAAAGTTTAAAAGAGTCACCTGACAGATGAAATTAAAATCTTACCTTTGAAAGCATATGGTCCAATTTGTACATTTTACTGTAAGCGTGTTAGATGCTCAGTTGTGTCCAACTCTTTGCAACCCCAAGGACTATAGCCCACCAGGCTCCTCTGTCCATGGGATTCTCCAGGCAAGAATACTGGAGCGGGTTGTCATTCCCTCTTCCAGGGATATATTTCGCTCAATGCATATAATATTCTTTGCCCACCACAGAGCTCAAATCTAAACTTTATATCCACCAAGGTCTTTACCAGTCTTATTTCATCAGTGTTTTTCTACAAGGCACTTCCAATCATCTTAGAAGGAAAATTACTCATAACAAGTAGCTAAAGGAATCTACTGCATGATTATACTATTGACTTTTCTTAGATTTTGCAGTGAGGCAGGGTGCAAAAACATTTCCTGAAATTCTTTTTCATTAATAAAATGAATTCTGCCTTTAGGAGACATTTTCTAATTCATTTCTCCAATGACTCTGAATGCCATTCTGAAGAAAATTTCTGATAACACAGTGAACCATTTTCTACCAGTGAATATGGCTGAACTTGATCCACAGAGACCACATTTTTTTTTAAAATTTCATTTCTTTATTTTTGGCTGTACTGGGTCTCTGTTGCTACACACAAGCTTTCTCTAGTTGCTCTGAGTAGGGGCTACCCTCAAGTTGTGGTCCCCAGGCCTCTCATTGTCGTGGCTTCTCTTATAGAGCACAGGCTATAAGGCCCTTGGGCTTCAGCAGTTGCAGCACATGGGCTCAACAGTTGCTGTTCCCAGGCCCTAGAGCACATGCTCAATAGTTGAGGCACATGGGCTTAGTTGGACCAAGGCATATGTGATCTTCCAGGACCAGGGATTGACCTGTGTCTCCTGCATTGGGAAGCAGATGCTTTACCACTGAGCTACCAGGGAAGCCCCAAGTTTTCTATTTTTAAACTATCAATGTTCTCTGTATAAGCACTTAATGTCCCTTCTAAGTAGTAAAACTGAGAGAGAACAAAAAACCTTCTGCAAAATGAATTAGAAAGAAGCATCTCTGAACCATGTAATAATCTTAGCAGGAGACCGTTTACCTGGACAAACAAAGCGATGATAGCGATTCCATGGGGCTTCCCCACAGCCTCATCAATGCTGCCAAACAAGGTGGAGTTCCAGTGGATCAGGTGGAGCTGGACAAGCAAAGACAGACAGGCAACCTCGTTACTAAAGGTACTTCTGTTCAGGAGAACAAAGATACATCAACTTCGCCTTGACCCTATCCACGCGGCATGGTATGCAACAAGAGTATCACAGATAGGGACAAGGAGATGACTGGTGAATCCAGGTTCTCTGTGTGAATTCCTTCCTTCTTATTTCTCAACAGAAGCAGGGCTCGGTGCCTCTCAAGTTCTGCTTCTGTCCTGATCAGGAGCACATCTGAGGGGTCTTGCAGATTTCAAATTGATTTCGTTGCGTTCCTTAGATGACATCCCCTCTGGCTCTCACTGAAATGAAACTCCAGATCTGGTCACAAACATGAGAACTCATTGAAAGGATGAGTACCTATATAACTCCAGTACTGTGTCACCCACCATCTCCATCAAGAATGACAGTCTCACATTCTGTAAATTAGTTCAACTTTCTAAGTACATGTAGAGATAGCATTCTATGAAAAGCACTACATCTTTTTTAAAGCATGGTAGAGTAATGAATGCCAATGTGGAGCTCTTTTTTAAAAAGGCCATTTCCTGCACTGCAGATAAAATTTTATCGGTGAAGGAATGACAAATAATACTCTAGAGGACTCTCTCACTCTTAGCCCTAGAGAGCTCGGTGGTTTTCAAGTTTATCTAGAATACGCACTTGCTTCTACAGGGTTGATAAAACACTCGCAAGAAGCCAAATTCAATTCCCTGGCTAAAATCAAATGGCCGCTGAGGTTCTCAGTATAACAGTAGTTAGGTAAACCTTCTGCCGAGAATACTAATCATCGCTTTACATTTTAATCAAGTTATAATTACTTACCTCCTGAAAACACTGCTTCATTTAAGAATTAATCCAAAAAGACACACTAAAATTCAAACACCTTGTCCTTTTAGCATCCATATTAAAATATGAAGGAAAATTATCAAGGAAGATCGCTGTAAGTTTGAAGCTTCTCTTGCTGAGTTTTCCCAACTAGAATTCAAAATTATAAAGCTGACCACTAGAGGGAAGTAATGAAGCTCTCTGTCTATAATATTATAGAAATGGTAACCCAGAACAAGACTCTCGGGAGTTTCTTGGACTGCAAGATCAAACCAGTCAATCTTTTTTTTTTTTTTTCCATTTATTTTTATTAGTTGGAGGCTAATTACTTTACAATATTGTAGTGGTTTTTGCCATATATTGACATGAATCAGCCATGGATTTACATGTGTTCCCCATCCCGATTGCCCCTCCCACCTCACTCCCCATCCCATCCCTCTGGGTCATCCCAGTGCACCAGCCCCGAGCACTTGTCTCATGCATCCAACCTGGACTGGCGATCTGTTTCACACTTGATAATATACATGTTTTGATGCTGTTCTCTCAGATCATCCCACCCTCACCTTCTCCCATAGAGTCCAAAAATCTTTCTGTACATCTGTGTCTCTTTTTCTGTCTTGCATATTGGGTTGTCGTTACCATCCTTCTAAATTCCATATATATGCATTAGTATACTGTATTGGTGTTTATCTTTCTGGCTTACTTCACTCTGTATAATGGGCTCCCGTTTTATTCATCTCATTAGAACTGATTCAAATGAATTCTTTTTAATGGCTGAGTAATATTTCATGATGTATACGTACCATAGCTTCCTTATCCATTCATCTGCTGATGGGCATCTAGGTTGCTTCCATGTCCTGGCTATTATAAACAGTGCTGCGATGAACATTGGGGTGCATGTGTCTCTTTCAGATCTGGTTTCTTGGTGTGTATGCCCAGGAGTGGGATTGCTGGGTCATATGGCAGTTCTATTTCCAGTTTTTTAAGGAATCTCCACACTGTTCTCCATAGCGGCTGTACTAGTTTGCATTCCCACCAACAGTGTAAGAGGGTTCCCTTTTCTCCACACCCTCTCCAGCATTTATTGCTTGTAGACTTTTGGATAGCAGCCATCCTGACTGGCGTGTAATGGTACCTCATTGAGGTTTTGATTTGCATTTCTCTGATAATGAGTGATGTTGCGCATCTTTTCATGTGTTTATTAGCCATCTGTATGTCTTCTTTAGAGAAATGTCTGTTTAGATCTTTGGCCCATTTTTTTGATTGGGTCATTTATTTTTCTGGAATTGAGCTGTAGGAGTTGCTTGTATATTTTTGAGATTAATCCTTTGTCTGTTTCTTCATTTGCTATTATTTTCTCCCATTCTGAAGGCTGTCTTTTCACCTTGCTTATAGGTTCCTTTGTTGTGCAAAAGCTTTTAAGTTTCATTAGGTCCCATTTGTTTATTTTTGCTTTTATTTCCAATATTCTGGGAGGTGCAAACCAGTCAATCTAAAAGGAAATCAACCCTGACTATTGATTGGAAGGACTGATGCTGAAGCTTAAGCTCCAATATTTTGTCCACTTGATGTGAAGAGTCCACTCATTGGAAAAGACCCTGATGTTGGCAAAGATTGAAGGCAACAGGAGAAGGCAGCGGCGGAGGATGAGATGGTTAGAGAGCATCATGGACTCAATGGACATGAATCTGAGCAAACTCTGGGAGATAATGGAGGACACAGGAGAAAGATGTGCTGCAGTCCATGGGGTCAGAAAGAGTCAGACACGATTTGGTGACTGAACAACAACGAAAACAACAACCCAGGACAAGTTAAGCTATGCAGAGCTCTCATTAACTTGGCTATTGTTGTTCAGTCGCTCAGTCATGTCTGACTCTCTACAACCCCATGGACTGCAGCATGCCAGGCTTCCCTGTCCTTCACCACCTCCCAGAGCTTGCTCAAACTCATGTCCATCGAGTCTGTGATGCCATCCAACCAACTCATCCTCTGTTGTCCCCTTCTCCTCCCAACTTCAATCTTCCTCAGCATCAGGGTTTTTCCTAATGAGTCAGCTCTTCACAACAGGTGGCCAAAGTATAGCAGCTTCAGCTTTACCATCAGTCCTTTCAATGAACACTCAGGACTGATCTCCTTTAGGATGGACTGGTTGGATCTCCTTGCAGTCCAAGGGACTCTCAAGAGTCTTTTCCATCACCACAGTTCAAAAGCATCAGCTCTTCAGCACTCAGCCTTCTTTACTGTCCAACTCTCACATCCATACATGACCACTGGAAAAATCATAGCTTTCACTAGACAGACCTCTGTTGGCAAAGTAATGTCTCTGCTTTTTAATATGCTGTCTATGTTGGTCATAACTTTTCTTCCAAGGAGAAAGTGTCTTTTAATTTCACGGCTGCAATCACATCTGCAGTGATTTTGGAGCCCAAGAAAATAAAGTCTGTCACTGTTTCCACTGTTTCCCTATCTATTTGCCATGAAGTGATAGGACAAGATGCCATGATCTTAGTTTTTTGAATGCTGAATTTTAAGCCAACTTTTTCACTCTTCTCTTTCACCTTCATCAGGAGGCTCTTTGGTTCTTTTTCACTTTCTGCCATAAGGGTGATGTCATCTGCCTATCTGAGGTTATTGATATTTCTCCCAGCAATCTTGATTCCAGCATGTGCTTCATCCAGCCTGGCATTTCACATGATACTCTGCATAGAAGTTAATAAGTAGGGTGACAATATACAGTTTTGACATACTCCTTTTCCTATTTGGAACCAGCCTGTTGACCCATGTCCGGTTCTAACTATTGCTTCTTGATCTGCATATGGGTTTCTCAGGAGGTAGGTGAGATGGTCTGGTATACCCATAACTTTAAGAATTTTCCACAGTTTGTTGTGATCCACACAGTCGAAGGCTTTAGCGTAGTCAATGAAGTAGATGTTTTTTCTGGAATTCTCTCGCTTTTTCTATGATACAATGGATGTTGGCAATTTGATCTCTGGTTCTTCTGCCTTTTCTAAATCCAGCTTGAACATATGGAAGTTCTCGGCTCACATACTATTGAAGCCTAGCTTGAAGAATTTTGAGCATTACTTTGCTAGCATGTGAAATGAATGCAACTGTGTGGTAGTTTGAACATTCTTTAGCACTGCCTTTCTTTGGGATTGGAATGAAAATACCCTTTCCAGTCCTGTGGCCACTGCTGAGTTTTTCAAATTTGCTGGCATATTGAGTGAAGCACTTTAACAGCATCATCTTTTAGGATTTGAAATAACTCAGCTGGAATTCCATCACCTCCACTAGTTTTGTTCATAGTGATGCCTCCCAAGGCCCACTTGACTTTGCACTCCATGATGTCTGGCTCTAGGTGAGTGATCACACAGTTGTGGTTGTCTGGGTCATTAAGATCTTTTTTGTATAGTTCTTCTGTGTATTCTTGCCACCTCTTCTTAATACCTTCTGCTTCTGTTAGGTCCATACTGTTTCTATCCTTTATTGTACCCATCTTTGCATGAAATGCTCCCTTGGTATCTGTAATTTTCTTGAAGAGATCTCTAGTCTTTCTCATTCTATTGTTTTCCTCTATTTCTTTGCATTGAACTTGGACTGCCCAGTAATGTCAAGGTGCTGCCTTTAAGAAAGCAATGTTCTATAACTCTTCAATTAATAATGAAAGACAGACCAATTTAATCTTTCCATTTCTGGCTGCAACTGTAGCTTTGGCGTCCCAGTGGTACAGATAAGTGTACAGTGGAATAGATAAGAACTGTTTGCCGTAATTAAAACCAACAAGAAAAAAAGGCCAAGGTTGAAATCTATCTTGATTTCGCAAATTACAAAGTTCAAATAAACGATTTTCTTACTTCTCATAGCAACAGTAAGGAGTATTTTTTTCTGAAACAAACCAGAAATGCATGTTTTGAGGTTGGCTGCTTTCAGTCTTTTTGTTTTCATTTTTGTTTCTTTGCCACTCCTCCTAATTCAGTAACATCCCATCACTCACACCTGCTTTTCCAAAACTACTTCTTATGTGTTTTTGTTTAAAAAATGCAGAGTCCCCACTCCTTGATTGTGTGCTGCTCATGGTGATTTCGTTTCAAAGAGTATGGTGCAGGATACCAGGCAGTGGAGAAACGTGGGCAATGGCACCTGGGCCAGGTGATCAGACAATGGAGAAACATGGTCAATGCGACCTCGGTCAGGTGACCAGGCCAACATAAGCAGTCATCAGACATGCTGATACAGGCAGCCTGGACATGATATGATGAACACAACATTTTACACCTCTATGCTCTTCCTCCCAGTAAGCCATAACTCCACTGTAACCATGAAGAAAACACCAGACAAATCTTAACAGAGGGATACTCTACAAAATATCTGACCAGTACGTCTCAAAACTGTCAAGGTTATCAAAGACAAAGAAAGCCTGAGAAAATGTCACAGCCAAGAGGAATCCAGGGAAACAGGAGAATTAAATGTAATGTGGTGTTACAGATGAGGTCTTGGAACAGAAAAGGGACTGTAGGTGAAAACAAATAAACAATAAAATAAGGACTTAGCGTATCAAGAGTGGACAACTAATTACAGCCAATGTACCATACTAAGATGTTAAAAACACGGGAAACTGGGGCTAGGTTAGATGTGAATTTTCCATGCTCAGGCTCAGTCACTCAGTCATGTGCCCAACTCTTTGCAACCCCATGGCCTGTAGCCTACCAGACTCCTCTGTCCATAGGATTTCCCAAGCAAGAATGCTGGAGTGGGTTGCCATTTGTTTCTCCAGGGGATCTTCCCGACCCAAGGATTGAACCTCCATCTCTTTTGTCTCCTGCACTGGCACTCTAGCGCCACCTGGGAAGCCCAATTTTATAGACTTTTCTGTACTATTTTCATAATTTTCCTGTAAATCTAAACCTGATCTTAAAAAAATACAATCTATTATAGAAAGAAAGAGGGAATTTCCTATCCGTTCAGTGGTTAGAACTCCACACTTTCAACTGCCAAGGGCTGGGCTCAATCCCTGGTCAGGGAACTAAGATACTGCAAGCTGCAGAGTACAGAAAAAAGGGAAGAAAGAAAGAAGGAAGAGAAAGAAAGAAAAGAAAAATTAAGGAAAATGCCAGCACTTCCACCAACCCAAGCTAAAAAGGATGACAGAAGACTGCTATAACCTTCATGTGACTAGTAAAATAACAGAGAATGAAAACAGCAAGACAATCTCTACCACCTGGTTTTCATCCTACTGTCTGGATCTTAAATAATTACTGGAGAAGTGATAGCAGTCAAGGAGGAAAAGAGAGTCTTCCCTCACAGTCCACAAGGAACCCAAGCTTTATTAACAAAGCTCTGGTCTGGTACTTATGAGAAACGCCCTTCTCTTGTTTAGTTGCTCAGCCATGTCTGATTCTTTGTGACTCCATGGGCTGTAGCCCGCCAGGCTCCTCTGTCCATGGGACTTTCCAGGCAAGAATACTGGAGTAGGTTACCATTCCCTTCTCCGGAGTATCTTCCCAACCCAGGGTTTGAACCAGCGTCTCCTGCATTGGCAGGTGGACTCTTTACAGCTTTGCCTCATTTAGACCAAACAAAACATCATCAGAGATCCCCTTTCCACAAAATTAGAAGGTAGTTAATGCAAGTGTCAGGAAAATTTCCAGCACATTCTGCAAATCCAGATATAACTATTACTGGTGACTTAAATGCTCAGTCCTCATCCATCACACACTCTACATTTTTGCTTCAGCTTCAGCATCAGTCCTTCCAGTGAGTATTCAGGGTTGGTAAGTATTCATCTTATATTCTGCCTTATATTAGTGTTGGTTCAGTTTCACAGAGCAAAGTCACTGTGCTTCAGTGCCTGTGATGAACTGAGAGCACTTTGGGGGTAATGGGACTGGAAAGTTAGAGGGCTTCAGATAGCACAGAGGTTTAAAGGTTAATCAAAACTGTGCTTTGGGAAATGTTAAAGCAATATATTATTGCAGTGAATATGATTATTACTTATGCTGCTTAGAACCAAACTCCCCCACACTGACATCTTTCCTTCAAAGGTCTTCCTAGCAGAATAGGGATGAATGGAAGTATTTGGCATGGGATGTGGGAAGATAAGCCAGGTTAGTTCAGTTCAGTTCAGTTGCTCAGTCATGTCTGACTCTTTGTGACCCCATGAACCTCAGCACGCCAGGCCTCCCCGTCTATCACCAACTCCCGGAGTCCACCCAAACCCATGTCCATCGAGTTGATGATGCCATCCAACCATCTCATCCTCTGTCGTCCCCTTCTCCTCCTGCCCTCAATCTTTTCCAGCATCAGGGTCTTTTCCAATGAGTCAGCTCTTTGTATCAGGCGGCCAGAGTATTGGAGTTTCAGCTTCAGCATCTGTCCTTCCAATGAACATCCAGGATTGATCTCCTTTAGGATGGACTGGTTGGATCTCCTTGCAGTCCAAGGGACTCTCAAGAGTCTTCTCCAACATCACAGTTCAAAAGCATCAATTCTTCGGCACTCAACTTTCTGTATAGTCCAACTCTCACATCCATACATGACCACTGGAAAAACCATAGCCTTGACTAGACAGACCTTTGCTGGCAAAGTAATGTCTCTGCTTTTTAATATGCTGTCTAGGTTGGTCATAACTTTCCTTCCAAGGAGTAAGTGTCTTTTAATTTCATGGCTGCAATCACCATTTGCAGTGATTTTGGAGCCCACAAAAATAAAGTCTGACACTGGTTCCACTGTTTCCCATCTATTTTCCATGAAGTGATGGGACCAGATGCCATGATCTTAGTTTTCTGAATGCTGAGCTTTAAGCCAACTTTTTCCCTTTCCTCTTTCACTTTCATCAAGAGGCTTTGTAGTTTCTCTTCACTTTCTGCCATAAGGGTGGTGTCATCTGCATATATGAGGTTATTGATATTTCTCCTGGCAATCTTGATTCCAGCTTGTGCTTCTTCCAGCCCAGTATTTCTCATGATGTACTCTGCATACGAGTTAAATAAGCAGGGTGACAATATACAGCCTTGGCGTACTCCTTTTCCTATTTGGAAGCAGTCTGTTGTTCCATGTCCAGTTCTAACTGTTGCTTCCTGACCTGCATACAGGTTTCTCAAGAGGCAGGTCAGGTGGTCTGGTATTCCCATCTCTTTCAGAATTTTCCACAGTTTCTTGTGATCCACATAGTCAAAGGCTTTGGCACAGTCAATAAAGCAGAAATAGATGTTTTTCTGGAACTCTCTTGCTTTTTCAATGATCCATCAGATGTTGGCAATTTGATCTCTGGTTCCTCTGCCTTTTCTAAAACCAGCTTGAACATCTGGAAGCTCACAGTTCACGTATTGCTGAAGCCTGGCTTGGAGAATTTTAAGCATTACTTTACTAGCGTGTAAGATGAGTGCAATTGTGCAGTAGTTTGAGCATTCTTTGGCATTTAGCTACAACAAAAGTTCTAACAGAAAATTATTCTAAGGGTGCATCCTTTGTGCTAAGTCACTTCAGTTGTGTCTGACTCTTTGTGACCCCATGGACTGTAGCCAGCCAGGGTCCTCTGCCCATGGGATTCTCCAGGCAAGAATACTGGAGTGGGTTGCCATGCCTCCTCCAGGGGATCTTCCCAACCCAGGCACTGAACCCACATCTCTTATGCCTCCTGCATTGCTGCTCTTTTACCACTAGGATCACCTGGGAAGCCCATTCTAAGGATATCTGATGGTTAACTTTGTGTGACACCATGGCTATGGTGCCCAGTTTTTTGGTCAGGCACCAGTCTAGATGTAGCTATGAAGGTATTCAATATTTTTAGATGTGATAAGGTTTAAATCAGTCGACTGAGGGACTTCCCTGGTGGTCAAGTGGTTAAGAACTCGCCTTCCAATGCAGGGACACAGGTCTGATCCCTGGGCGCAGAACTAAGATCCCATATGCAACTAAACTCATGCTCCACAACTAGAGGCCCACATGCTGCAACTGGAGAAAGCCCACATGCCTCAAGGAAGACCCAGCACAGCCAAAAAAAAAGACAAACAAAGACCCATTGTTATTCTCTCCGCATCATGACCCTCATTCCTTCCTATTTAAAAAATCTGACCTAGGATAAAAACTGTAAAGCATCGTCTAACTGTTTTAGAGGAACTCTCTGCTCTTCTGCTAAAGGGCTCACAAATTCCAATTTCCTGCATTGATGATGCCACTAGGCCATTAGAATGTGCGAAACGTTCATCTTAATGTACTTAACTCACAGTGATGGATAAATTTGTCCAAAGTTATGAAACTGTGACAGGCCATAGCCTTATCATCATTTATTTGTCACTGAGAAAAATAAGTTTGAAGAGTTCGTGGCAGCCTAACAGAAAGCTATCTTCAAGATAAACGAGGTTTATTATTAACATAAATAACACGCCAGCATTAAAGTACAGAAGAGTGAATCATGAGACATGGAAAAAGCCGTAAAAACTGAAAAGGCAATTATGACTCACATGTTCCTCTCCTGGCCCTGTATTCATACAGGTTCATGTCTTCTACCTTCAAACGCTTGATGCACTTTTCCTCTCCAATGACTCCCCGTCTCCTCAAGCTGAGCATTTCCAAAACTGACATCCAGTCCCTGTTGCTGTTTCTGCCATTGAGCTCCCAATGCTTGGGGACCTCTACTGTTTTATCTTCAACTCACCAGGGCTCTCCTGATCCCTAATGCAAATGCATTTCAATGCTCAACCGGTATAGTCAAATAAATAAACGAAAATATTTTAAGTGACTTAAAAAAAAAAAAGTTCAACCAATCTCTGACAACACTCTCATCATATTTCTCTGTTCAAAATCTCTAATTTCCTCATTTCCTACCCATGAAAGTGTAAGTGTGAAAGTGTTAGTCATTCAGTTGTGTCTGACTCTTTGTGACTCCATGGACTGTAGCCAGCCAGGGTCCTCTGTCCATGAGATTCTCCAGGCAAGAAAACTAGAGTGGGTTGCCATTTTTTTCTCCAGGGGATCTTCCCAACCCATGGATTGAACCCAGGTCTCCTGTATCACAGGCAAATGTTTTATGATCTGAGCTACCAGGGAAGCCTACCCATACAGGACTTAAATTTCTCTAACCCCATCCTTCCCCATCTTATTATAACTATTCTCCAAGTATTCAAATCAAGTGTGACTTCTGATCTCTCATGACACCCTCCCCATTCCCCTTCTGTTCCGCTCACTTGGAATGCTGGCCTCACTGTCCTGCCACTTACCCAGAGTCTGCTCCCACTCCCTGACAGGTATCTGGTAGACACAGAGATCAGAGATAGGGATGATGGAGATGAAGACAAATATGAATCACCAGATACAAAGGAGACGGGAAAAATGGAGCTTCTACCCTAAACCACTGCCCCAAAGAAGGATGAGTCTAGTTTCAGGGAAGAACTGAAAGTTATATCTTTAGTCAAACTGGTTCCCATCAACTTCCCTTGGTGGTCCAGCGGCTAAGATTCCACACTCCCAATGGAGGGTGCCCAGGTTCAATCCCTTGTCAGAGAACTAGATCCCACATGCCACAATGAAGACCTGGCACAGCTAAATAAATAAATATAAGTATTTTAAAATTTTGGAATTTTAATAAAGAAAGAAGACGAAGTGAAATGTCTGAGTAACAAAATGAGAGCTTTGAATAACTGAAAACAGCAAAGAAAGCACCTCCTCTCTCTAGAGCCACTCCTAATTATACGGTGCAGTCATCCATCTATAGATAAATTGAGATTTAGTGTATATTATTTTCAGGTGTGGTGGCACTTAAGATGTCATTGTCAATATATTACAGTGTTATTATTCAGAGAAGGACATTCAAGGTGTAGACACAGTAGCAACAAAGCACGTAAAGCAAGAAATGGAAAATAATTTATTTGAAATTCTATCTCTGTCACCTACTTGTTATGTTTGCCTAAACTTAATTATATACTTTCTGATATCATTAAAAGAGAAATAGGAGGCTATGGTGGAACATTTCAGAACAACTTCATCTATTAATATATTAATACCAAAAGCTATTTATATGTTCTTAGGGTTCAGAATCCTCAGTCTGAAATGGCACTCATAAATCAACTATACCTCAATTTTTTTAATGTTAAAAAAAGAAAAGCACTAGTTCCATGCAATTTATGAAAAGATTTTTTCCAAAGCAGAATGATTTCCTCTTTGAATGCTTATCTCCTTTTGTTTACTCTGATTTGGCTGCCCTCTTAGGAGCAGGGCATTGTAGTGTGGTTGTTGTCGCTCTTCAGTTGCTAAGTTGTGTCTGACCCCTCTCAACCCCATGGGCTGCAGCACGCCAGTCTTCCCTGTCCTCCACCATCTCCAGGAGTTGGTTCAAACTCAAGTCCAGTGAGTCCGTGATGCCATCCAACAATTTCATCCTCTATCACCTCCTTCTCCTCCTGCCTTCAATCCTTCCCAGCATCAGGGTCTTTTCCAATGAGTCAGTTCTTCAAAAAACGTGGTCAAAGTAGTGGAGCTTCAGCTTCAGGGATAGTCCTTCCAATGAATATTGAGGGTTGATTTCCTTTAGAATTGACTGGTATGATCTCCTTGCAGTCCAAGGGACTCTCAAGAGTCTTCTCCAACATCACAATTTGAAAGTATCAATTCTTCGGTGCTCCGCCTTCTTTATAGTCCAACTCTCATATCTGTACATGACTACTGGAAAAACTATAGCTTTGAGTGGTTATGACTCTTTTCGTCCCAAAAAAGAAGCTGACTTTAGACAATTCACTGTGAAAGGTTGGGAAAGACTCACTGGAGCAGTCATGCGAATCAAAGAAAAAAAATATCATTTTGAAATATTTTATATTTAATGTAAGATCAGAAGCAATTAACATGATTCATTGACATTGGTTTCTTGGTTTTCCAAGAAATATCCTCTGTCTTATTTGCGAGTTATGGCTGTAATTAAGCTGCTGTGACTTAAATTCTCTGCATTTCATGTGTCATTCTATAAAGCAAAAAATGTAAAGAGACCATGTCAAAAGGTCTTGGCATTATAGAATGTAAGTCATGTAGAGACTGCATCTGTCATCCGAGGCCCTCTGCTCCCAAATGAGAACCACATTTGACAACAGAGCTCTGAAATAACCATGGCATTCATTAAAACATTTACTGAGCACCAGTAACATCAAGGGTTTTCATGTGCTCTGTTTTCAACATTGGAAATACAAAGACCTCAAATAGTTTTATAAAAGAAGCCAGGGTGTGAATAAATAAAACTATGAAATTGACAGCTCATCAGAAGAAAATGATGAGCAGAAAAGGTGCCTGTGCCCCGTAAGTGACAGAGAATGCTCTGAGGATATGTATTTACTTAATGGGCTTCCCAGGGGGCTCAGTGGTAAAGAATCCACCTGCCAATGCAGGAGCTGCAAGATGCTTGGGTTTGATCCCTAAGTCAGGAAGATCCCATGGAGAAGGAAATGGCAACCCACTCCAGTATTCCTGCCTGGGAAATCCCATGGACAGAAGAGTCTGGCAGGCCACAGTCCATGGGGTCTCAAAGAGTCAGACACGATTTAGCAACTAAACAACAACAGTTTATTTAATGAGCACCGGTGCTATCTGCTCTGCCAGGCACCTTCCTTACAAACATCACCTTGCTCAGCCCCCAAGAGCATCTCCATCATTGTTGTTGTTGTTCAGTCACTCAGTTGTGTCTGACCCCTTGCAACCCCATGGACTGCAGCACGCCAGGCTTCCCCTGTCCTTCACCATCTCCCAGAGCTTGCTCAAACTCATGTCCACTGAGTCGGTGATTCCATCCAACCATCTCGTCCTCTGTCATCCCCTTTCCCAGCATCAGAGTCTTTCCCAGTGAATCAGTTTTTCACATCAGGTGGCCAAAGTAATGAAGCTTCAGCTCCAGCATCAGTCCTTCCAATGAATATTCAGCGTGGATTTCCTTTAGGATGGACTGGTTGGATCTCCTTGCAGTCCAAGGGACTCTCAAGAGTCTTCTCCAACACCACAGTTCGAAAGCATCAATTCTTTGGTGCTCAGCATTCTTTATGGTCCAACTCTCACATTCATACATGACTACTGGAAAAACCATAGCTTTAACTATACTGACCTTTGTCGGCAAAGCAATGTCTCTGCTTTTTATCTCCACCATGGCAGATGCTATGACTGCTGCCAACACCACACTTTAATGAGAAGGGAATGGAGGCACAGTGGAGGCAATACCCTGCCCAGGGTTGCACATCTGACAAGTGACAGAGTCAGAGCCTGGCCCAAGGGGTTTGGTTCCACCACCTATATGCCAGCTCTTTCCTCCAAAGAGAAGACTGATCAGAGTGGAACTCACAGCATGATTATTCACAAGATACATGGAGGAACTACAAACAATATTCTCTGTAGAGACAAGAAAAACCAGGGAGGAAGAATGGAGGGTGCACTACCCAGGAAACAGCTAGAATCCAGCCAGACTGTGCCCAATGCCAAGGGCACAAAGTGCCAAGTGCACACTTGATATGAATGAACATGCTTTCTCACTGTGAGCTCCTGCAAAAGTTACCTGAGCCCTGGGGTCTCAGCTGTAAAAGAAGGATCAGACCACCTCACTTGTAAAGCCATTATAGGGACAAGGGACCTCATTTGGAAAGTTGCTGGTGAGTATCAGGTAGGTGCTGGTGAGAGCCAATTGAGGGGGGAGAAGCAGGAGGTGCCAGTGGAAAGGTGGGCAGGGCTGGTCTTTGAAAACGAAGATGTGTTTATCTACCTTCCGTTTGGTTATTTCCTCATGTTGCCTGAACTCACTATTTGCTTTATTAAGGTTTAACGAAAATTAATAATGCTTTATAGAAAAGCAGGTCACCAAAGTCAGTCAGCAATTCAAAGGCTTCCAGGAAGCAGGCTGATAAATGGGGAAAAGATGGAATGGAGCAGGGAGGAGGGAGCTGTGAAAAAACAGAAACTCGGCGTCCTGTCCAAAGGTGCTTAAATTCCCAAATTTCAAAACCATGGCACCAGGGGGGCTTCAGTCCTACATCCAGCCCCAAAGGCCACTGGTCTGCAACCCCTCGTGAACACCATTAATATTCAAACAGCAAAGTCTCCTGCCTGGAAGTGAAAAGTAAACCATCTGAAAGGAACCGTCTCTCCTTCCTGCCAGGGCCCCCTGCCTGCCTCCCCATCTCTCTCCATCCCCCTCCTCCACCCTGTCTCCTTCCTCCGGACTCATGGCCTAGTCAACATCTGCCTCTGCTCCGTGCTTCCCCGCCCCCTCCATGTACCTTGGGGCTTTGGCCGGAAGCCTCCCTCTCTATTAGCTCCTTTGTCATCATCACTTAAATATGTGCAGATTTTTCTCATCTTAAAAAAAAGAAAAGAAACACTTCCTTGACCTGACTTCCCTTCCTACTACTTTCTCTTTACAGCAGAGTTTTTCAAAAACTTCTCTATTCTCCCCATCGCCACTTCCTCCAGGCCATTTCCTCCATGATCCACTGCAATCCATCTCTCATCCTGTCACTTTAGTGACACTGCTTTCACTGAGTCCATCGGGACCTTCTTCTACCTCACACATCAGGCGTGGGCTGACCTGACTGCCCCAGAGCATCTGAGACCCTCCTGATCTCGAACCGCCCCTTCCTATGCACTCGGTGCATCGCACTCTGCGGGTTTCCTTCTCCTCAACACCAGTTTCATCCTGGATTTCTTTCCTGGTTTCCTTGTCCTGACTCCCCCCCACCCGCCGCCACCCCAAGGGGTGAGAGTATTAGGGCTCCATCCTTTCACCTCTTCTCTTCTCACTGAGCATATTCTCGCTGGGTGAACCCATGGCTTCACTTGTCATCTAGGTGCCCACGATTTCAAGGTCAACATCTTTAACCAAAGTCTCCACCCCAGGTCTAGATCCTGCTACCTAACTGCCTACTGAGATACTTTATAGTCAGCATTTCATAACTGAAGCTCCTCCACCACCCCTCAGACCTCTGTCTCCCTCTGCTCCCAACTCAGTTAACAGACTCAAGTCAGAAAACTCTTCTGTCCATCTCTTGCCTTACAAACAACCAAGAATTATGTCCTGACATTTTCCATCTCCTTACAGTCTCCCAACCACCCGGCTTCTTCCCAGGAGCAACTCCTTTCTTTAGACATCCATGACCATTGCTAGAATTATGGTCCAGCTCTCTTAACTAGCTTGTCTCTTTGCCTCTGAAGCTGGCTTTTCAAATTCACTGAAGACTTCACATTGCAGTTCTGTCATGTTGCCTGAGTAGGAAAGTTCATCCAAGGTTTTTCCCTGTCCAAACTCTTTGGGCACAGTCCAGACTCTTTCATATACAATGCACTAAAAGAATATGTCTTTCTATAATCTTGGAAAGTGTGGCAAATTTGGTTTATCATGTATTAACTGCTTCAGGTGAGTTGACGATAAAAATTACAGCAATAAGTTCTTTTTAGTAGTAAGAATGCATAAAAAAGTGATTTTAATTGGATTTAAAATTCGGAACTATTTCATTTCTCTGTGAAACACCATTGTCAATTTTCACCCTCCAACTTTACATATCCCAGTCCATTGCCTGATAACCTAATTTTCAGGAACCTTTTTTAAAATCCAATTACAATATTCAAAAGATTACAATTTATAATAAAATGCATTTATCTGAAAATGTTAAAGAAAATCCATTTTATTCCTCACTGTATCTGAAAAGGTACTCATCTGTGAACACAGCATACTCAGAGGTTTTCACTTTCTGAATGGCAATTATCTAGAGCAAAAATCAGGACCATTTCATTAGAAATATGAGAAGGCACAGACTGTAGACAGAAAACAATGGTAGTTGGTCCAGGGCTCAGCCATTCCCAGTGTAACCTTGAGCAACTTATTTAATACCTCTTGACCTGATTATTCAGCTGAAAAACAGACATAACATCTACCTCTAAGGGATGTTTTAATGATTAAATAAGATATGGCATGTGCCTGGCACATGGACAGCCTTCAAAAGCGTTAACACCATCCCCACAATTCCCTGAGGACTGCAGTAAACTGAATCTTGCATTAACTCCATGGCTATGAGATAATGCAAAAGACATAAAACTTTGCAACAATATGAAAAGTGAAAGTGAAGGTCACTCAGTCGTGTCTGACTCTTTGAGATCCCATGGACTGTACAGTCCATGGAGTTCTCCAGGCCAGAATACTGGAATGGGTAGCGTTTCCCTTCTCCAGGGGATCTTCCCAACCCAGGGATCGAACCCAGGTCTCCCACATGGCAGGCAGATTCTTTACCAGCTAAGCCACAAGAGAATAAGCATCCTGAATCTTTGAATTATGGTAAGAAAAGTGAACTTTGACAAGCTACACAAATAAATGTATACGTAGAGACATATGTAACAGAGTATTACCAAAACCATTCCCCAAGAAATGGTGGAATTCCCACCTGGACTGCAAGGAGATCCAACCAGTCCATCCTAAAGGAGATCAGCCCTCGGTGTTCATTGGAAGGACTGATGCTGAAGCTGAAACTCCAATACTTTGGCTACCTCATGCAAGGAGTTGACTCATTGGAAAAGGCCCTGATGCTGGGAGGGATTGGGGGCAGGAGGAGAAGGTGACGACAGAGGATGAGATGGATGGATGGCATCACCAACTTGATGGACATGAGTTTGAGTAAACTCTGGGAGTTGGTGATGGACAGGGAGGCCTGGTATGCTGCGATTCACGGGGTCGCAAAGAGTCGGACACGACTGAGCGACTGAACTGAACTGAACTGAACCCACAATTAGATGAGGACACAGAAAGGCTACCCTAATCTCATAGACAAAAAAGCTCTGTAAGTATCAACACCTATGCTATTCCCACAAAGTGCTTCCTTATTTATATGTCTTGTTATTTACTTTAAAATCTTAACAAATTGATCCAACTCACTCATTGCTCAAGAGAGTTGCACAAAGGACCATTCTTTGGCAAACTCACCCTAAACCACAACATTTCTCAGAGCTCATTAAAGGGGACTGTGCTTCCCAGGTAAGTCTTCAGCATAAGACTCTGATGCCAACACAGGAGTAGGGCTGTAGGGAACCAACCATGAATCAAATGATTTTCAAGGACATTCTAGAAAACTGGATTTTGACTCATTACTGACCTAAAACACAGAGTCCAAGTTCCTTTTCAATGCCATGATAAGGTGAAGTATCAATTTCCTTGACTGAGGTGGAACGTGGACCAAAACAGCCTGGGTCAAAAAAGGTCAACTAAGAACAGGAAAGACATCAGTGGGTGTGAACCAGAAAAAGCACAATTCAGATAGGAAACTTCACCTACATTTACACGGCAATGCACTGCAATTTCACGCAGCTCATATTGACATGGGGGAAAAGGATTTCCAAAACAAGATGATAATGTGTTGCACATATTCCAAAATGTATAATCAGCAAAGCTGAAATGCTTTAAAGGCTAAGTGGGTAGATGTGGGGGACCAATTAGGAAGTGAGGATTTTTACCCCTGGGCTAGCTTCTCCAGGACTGGCTAGAGTCTGTACTTCAAAACACTCCTGATTGACTGGTCTGTGTAGTCACTGATGTCTAAACTAGTATATACTTTCTACTACTCCAAGCCCTTAGCATCTTGGCCATCCAAGCCATTCTAAAAACCTATAGAAATTCAAATAATACAAACAAAAATGTTCCCCAAAAGTTTATATTACAGATAGCATATATATTTCAGAGAAATGAAATATGACAAAATATTTTTATATAATCTATGTACTCACTGAGATGCTTCCTAGGAGGCTCTGTGGTAAAGAATTCACATGCTAATGCAAGAGACTCGAGTTCAATCCCTGGGTCAGGAAGAGGAAGGAAGTGGCAAACCAATCCATTATTCTTGCCTGGAGAATCCCATGGGCAGAGGAACCGGACAGGCTACAGTCCGTGGGGTCACAGATTCGGACAAGACTGAAGTGACTTAGCACACATGCAGAGCTGATCTTGACATCTTCCCCCCGTTCCCTCTCCCTCCTGGCATCCCCACATCATTTAACAACACCCAGTGCTTTCTAAGCCTCCCAATCAAAATCTCCATTCATATTTGACAAGAATAATACTATGTACATGCTCACTGAATATTATCTGCACCCCCGCAAAATTATAGTAGCTGGTCATCCCAATTTTGCACCTACTAGACTTCCCAAGCTTCTAAAAATAAGGTCAGGGAGAAAAAGGCAGAGTCATCTCCATTCTCTCAAATCTTTGTCCCCGCAGGGCTCAATATTTATTCAGTAAGAGATGTCACCTACATGTTTCTGACATTAGACTCAAACAATCGAGGATAATTTTTCCTACCAACAGGGCTTGAATTTAACCAGAATCAAGAAGCAAAAAGTCTAGTTCTGCAGAGGTTTTTAGCTCACCTGGATAGTAACGAAAGTAAGACAAATTCTAATCATCTAAAGAAAACTTCCATGGTGTTTGCACAATTATGGTCCCCCTACAAACTTTGAAATGAAGTCTTCATTAAAATTGAGATGGATATAAGTATAAATAGCCACATAATCTGAAGCATCTTCATTTGTTTCTTTCAAAGTCAATATCTTTCTTACTTCTGCTGCTTCTTTTAATTTTTAAAATACAGAAACTTAAGAGAACACATGCTAGTAAAGTAATGCTCAAAATTCTCCAAGCCAGCCTTCAACAACTGTGAGCCGTGAACCTCCAGATGGTCAAGCTGGTTTTAGAAAAGGCAGAGGAACCAGAGATCAAATTGCCAACATCCACTGGGTCATCAAAAGCAAGAGAGTTCCAGAAAAACACCTATTTCTGCTTTACTGACTACGCCAAAGCCTTTGACTGTGTGGATCACAAGAAACTGTGGAAAATTCTGAAAGAAATGGAAATGCCAGACCACCTGACCCACCTCTTGAGAAACCTGTATGCAGGTAAGGAAGCAACAGTTAGAACTGGACATGGACCAACAGACTGGTTCCAAATAGGAAAAGGAGTACCTCAAGGCTATCTACTGTCACCCTGCTTATTTAATTTCTATGCAGAGTACATCATGAGAAACTCTGGGCTGGAAGAAGCACAAGCTGGAATCAAGATTGCCAGGAGAGATATCAGTAACCTCAGATATGCAGATGACACCACCCTTATGACAATAAGTGAAGAACTAAAGGGCCTCTTAATGAAAGTGAAAGAGGAAAGTGAAAAAGTTGGCTTAAAGCTCAACATTCAGAAAACTAAGATCATGGCATCTGGTCCCATCACTTCATGGGAAATAGATGGGGAAACAGTGCAAACAGTGGTAGACTATTTTGGGGGCTCCAAAATCACTGCAGATGGTGACTGCAGCCATGAAATTAAAAGACTCTTACTCCTTGGAAGGAAAGTTATGACCAACCTAGACAGCATATTAAAAAGCAGAGACATTACTTTACCAACAAAGGTCCATCTAGTCAAGGCTATGGTTTTTCCAATAGTCATGTATGGATGTGAGAGTTGGGCCATAAAGAAGGCTGAGCACTGAAGAACTGATGCTTTTGAACTGTGATGTTGGAAAAGACTCTTGAGAGTCCCTTGGACTGCAAGAAGATCCAACCAGTCCATCCTAAAGGAAATCAGCCCTGAGTGTTCATTGGAAGTATATTGAAGCTGAAACTCCAGTACTTTGGCCACCTCATGCGAAGAGCTGACTCACTGGAAAAGACTCTGATGCTGGGAAAGATTGAAGTTGGGAGGAGAAGGGGATGACACAGAATGAGATGGTTGGATGGCATCACCGACTCAATGGACATGAGTCTGAGTAAACTCGAGGAGTTGGTGATGGACAGGGAGGGCTGTCCATGGGGTCGCAAACAATCAGACATGACTGAGCGACTGAACTGGAGAGCCATCAGGCACACTGATGGGATATAGACATCAATGTTGAAAAGTGATACCAAGGAAAGGGTGTGACCAAGGAAGAGAAAGACTCTGGGACCAGCAACTCACAACAGCAACGTGCAGCAATTCCAAGGAGCTTAAGCATCAAGAAAAATGGGGGACTACCCTGGTAGTTCAGTGGTTAAGAATCTGCCTTCCAATGCAGGGGACTCAGGTTCGATTCCTGGTCAGGGAACTAAGATCCCACAGACAGAAGAGCAACTAAGTCCTTGTACCACAACCAGAGAGTCAGAGCACCACAATGAAGATCCTGTGTGCCCCAACTAAGATCCAACACAGTCAAATAAATATTTTCAAAAACACCAAAGTGGAGAGGTTCTGGTGGGTGCTACCCAGAAAACCCGGAGAGAAATGCACACGACCCTGTGAAAATCAACAAATTCAAACCATCAGACTATAGAGAAGGAATGGGAAGTCCAACGCTGAAAATATTGTCCCTTGAGAATACAAATCAACTCCAATTAACAAGTAAAAACTGAAATCCAGTCATCTTTAGTTTAACTCACTCTTCCATTGTGTGGAGATATATTAGCTCTAATTAAGACTCAAATTACACAAGGTTTGGTGCAGCTTCAAACATTTTCCTCTTCACCCTACCTACAGCAAAGGGCGTCTTCACAATTTTTTAAAGAACTGTGACCCCAACTACTACTGTTTTTTACTTAATTTGAAAGCATGCTGGGATGAAAAGCACTGCAGGTAGTAAGAGGATAAAATGGCACTTGCTAAAATAATGTCATTTATTAATCCGATTCTATTAGCTTCTCCCCAGCATGGTCCCTCACTTGCTGACTCCCTCTCTTTCCTATTAATTGTGCCATCACTATTTCAATTACTCAAGTTCCATTTCACAGCATCATGCTGGCCGTTCTAAACACTCCTCAAGCCCCAGCCCATGTCCTCTCCTACATCTTTACATCCACCTCTTTTTTTCCCATCCATGTCATTTTTATCCAGCAAACTCCTATCCAGCCATCAAAAGCCCAGTTCCAATATCCACCCCTTCCCACAGTTCTCTCTGAAGGCAGCAAAAATCCATTATTCCATGTGTGTCCCCATTTACATTTTATCCCTTAAAGCTATTTTCCGATATAACAGGCATTTTTAATAGGTCACGTCTTCTTGGAAATAGAAAGTTCTTCTAGACCTAGATTATTTCTTACGTATCATCCTCTATCAGCACCAGCCACAGCAGCAAACATGAAGGAATTGCTTCCTACGAGCATCGTGAACTGTTTTTCGTGGTTGTGTAACCTTTCTGAAAGCGAAAGTCACTCAGTCGTGTCTGACTCTTTGAGACCCCATGGACTATACAGTCCATGGAATTCTCTAGGCCAGAATACTGTAGTGGATAGCCCTTCCCTTCTCCAGAGGATCTTCCCAACCCAGGGACCGAACCCAGATCTCCCACACTGCAGGTGGATTCTTTACCAGCTGAGCCACAAGGGAAGCCCATAACCTTTCTAGATTTATCAACTTACATGCATGCCCTGCATGCATGTGTGCTCAGTCGTGTCTGACTCATTATGACCCCATGGACTCTAGCCCACCAGGCTCCTCTGTCCATGGAATTTTCCTGGCAAGAATAGTGGAGTGAGCTGCCATTTCCTCCTCCAGGGATTCAGCCCTCGTCCTCTGTGTCTCCTTCACTGCAGGTGGATGATTTATCACTGAGCCACTGGGGAAGTTCATCATTTCACATGTTTCTATCTTAATTCTGCCTCTTCCAACCAGACAACAAAATCATTAAAAACAAATATTATCTAGGAAAACAAAGGCAGAACACTGACAGAAATCACAGCAATACCTAAAAACAAAAATAAACAAACTGGACCTAATTAACTTAAAAGCTTCTGCACAGCAGAGGAAACCAGAAACAAAATGAAAAGAAAACCCACAGAATGGGAGAAAATATTCGCAAATGAAGCAACTGACAAAGGATTAACCTCCAAAATATACAAACAGCTCAAACAGCTCTATGTCAAAAAAACAAACAACTCAATCAAAAAAAGGGCAGAAGATCTAAATAATTCTCCAAAGAAGAACATACAGATGTCCATAAAGCACATGAAAAGATGCTTAACATCACTATCAGAGAAATGCCAATCAAAACTACAATGAGGAATCACCTCACACCAGTCAGAAAGGACATCATCAAAAAAAACTACAAACAACGAATGCTGGAGAGAAGTGTGGAGAAAAGGGAACCCTTCTACACTGTTGGTAGGAATGTAAATTGATGAAGCCACTATAAAAAACAGTAAGGAGGTTTCTTGAAAAACTAAAAACAGAACTACCATATGATCCAGTAATCCCACTCCTGAGCATATATCCATAGAAAACCATAATCCGAAAGCATACATGCACCCCAATGTTCACTGTGACACTACTTACAATAGCCAAGACATGGAAGCAACCAAAACGTCCGACCAGATGAATGGATAAAGAAGATGTGGTATATATATACAATGGGGTATTACTCGGCCACAAGAATGAAACAATGCTATTTGTAGCAACAAGGGTAGTCTTAGGCATTATCATCCTAAATGAAATCAGATGAAGACAAATATCATGTATCACTCATACATGATATCTAGTATTTTTTTAAAAAGATACAGATGAACTTATTTACAAAGCAGAGACAGACTTACAGATATTGAGAACAGACTTACGGTTATTAAAGCGGAAATGTGGGCAGGAGAGATAAATCTGGAGCTTGGGATGAGCACACACATATTACTATATATACAGGGTAGATGACCAACAAGGACCTACTATATAGCACAGGGAACTCTACTCAATACTCTGTGATAACCTCTATGAGAAAAGAATCTGAAAAAGAAGGAATGTGTATAACTGAATCACTTTGCCTTACACCTGAAACTAACACAACACTGTAAATCAACTATACTCCAATAAAATTAAAATACGAAACAACAAAGGCTGTCTTCTTACCTTTTGTATTTCTCACAGAAAAGTGTGGAAGTGTTAGTTGCTTAGTCATGTCTGACTGTGACCCCCACGGACTGTGGCCCACCAGGCTCGCCTGTCCATGGGATTCTCCAGGCAAGAATACTAGAGTGGGTTGCCATTCCTGTCTCCAGGGTATCTTCCCGACCCAGGGATTTTTTACCCGGGTCTGCCTGGCTTTAAATACAGACACTTAACCAATGCCTGCTAACTGAATGGTATACATCAACGCTACCATCTTGCTTTCCTAGCAGACTTAAAAGTTAGCAATATCTTTCTTTTCACTTGCTCACGAGCTACTAAGTACCCCCACTGAGCCCAGCTGAGGAGAGGGCAGCAGGATCACTACAGCCTTTATCCCCACTATGACCCAAGCCACTGACCAAACACAGTCAAGCTGTTTAATACAGTCAAGTCCTACATCAGCTAGAAAACAGCAAGGTTAGCGACACAGTTAAGGCACGTCAGGGCTGGTAAGTTCATTAGGAACAATGCCCACAGATAAAAATCTGTAATATTTGTTCTCCATAACAAGGTGGATAAGTGATATTTGTGTTTAAAAATTATTGAAAAATATTTCCAGAGCCATACAATGCGAATTCAGAACAGGATTAACGATTTTAAGTCCTGGACGTGGGTCACAAATTTTGAAAAGTGGAGCATCTGTAAACTATCCTCATCTCTTTGATTTAAAAGCTGGTCCAAGCTGAGATAGTGAATTGGGCAAAAATCCACCCAAGTAAATTATAAAGAAAAATAAATAAATAAATCCTGTACATGTTTCAAAATCCCTGCTCACTCCAAGCCTCAACTCCTTCTAGAAAGAAGAAAACTGTGGGACTAAATTAGGCATAATGGAGCGCAGACAGGAAGGGATGTGGTCCCAGATGGTTAAGTGAACAAACCTCCAGTAAAAGGAAGCCAGACTTCCTTCACTGACCACCAGATGCAGCTGGTCTCTTGCTCGTGTCTAATGCCATAGAACGGTAAAGGCTACTTGGGAGAATTTTGAAGAGTTAGTCTTATTAACAGGAAATACCTCTTCCCTGTTCCTTGTTCCCATAAAGAGAGATTTTTCCCTAAACAAAGCTGGCCTGCCTTCCACCCCTTCAACTAACTCCTCCCTCCTCTTTATTCCTCTTGTGAAATTTGAGCTACCCTTAGAAAGCAGGCTAATAAAGCCAACCTAGAACCTCTCACCCACAACCCCCACCTCCTCACCCACTTTCTTTCCCTCCCTTCTCACTCCCCTCCTCCCCACTGCCTGTAACTGAGTAGGCTGACCCTTCCCTCTCTCATACTAAGCTACGTCTGCAATGTCCTTGATCTACAACAAAGGTGATGCTTTGTTCGCCATTATCTGATGACTCTAACCATGCCTACTTCCTATTTGCTCAGAGCTCAGGCTTGGGATAAGCGATCTCTTTATGGGATCTCCTGGGAGAAATCACCAATTTATAGACCCACCAAGGAATATCCATGAGATGTACATTAACTCTGAAGGCAAATAAACTGGTTCCACTGAATAAACTCTCTCATTCAGAGCTCTAAGTGATTCGGTAAGCTGGGTTTAGAAAATACACTTGCCTTAGGGTTCTCAGTGAAAACATTAATTGATTTTTTTTTTTTTAAAGTCCATCTTTCATTTGCCAGGTCTAAAAATTACAAATGTTTTCCTTTTATACTTAATGTTTAAAATCTGGATTTCTTTTTTTCTACTTATTTCAAGGTTTCTAAGGGAAAAAAAAAAAAACTGTACCGTCCCAAGTTACAACATTTGCATCCAACAGAGCTAATTGTGCCCTTACAATGCTTTTAGGAAACACTTTAATATCAGATTTTATAACTAAAAACAATTGAGAAATGGAATACTTCCTGCCATATCAGCAAACAAGGAAGTCACAGCCATCAGCGATTGCAGCCACCCAGGGATGGTAAACTGGTGAGCCCTGAGGGGACTCAAGAAGGAAAGAATACCTCCCTCTAGCAGCCACCAGACTGCAGCAACTCCCTACGGTGAGCCCCGAGGAAACTCAGGATGTGAAACACAGGACACTGGCCCCAGATAGCTGAGGTGCAAATCAAAGGAATAATTTCAGTGAGCTCAGACTCTTGCATCCTCCCATACATGGAAAAGCCCTAAATCCCTTAACTTGGGATATCTGCTTTTCCTTTAATTAACAACCATCTTTTAACATTCAGGCTACCTGTTCTTTGTCCCAAAACTTCTATATAACCTGGCTCCTCTCTTCATTTCCTTGGGGCAGTTCTCTCAGGGTCACTTGAGATGCTGCCTCCTGAGTTTGAAGACCTAAAAATTCCCACCAAATAAAACATAACTCTCAACTTTTAGGTTGTGAATATTTTTTTAAGTTGACACAATATTTTCCACCACCAGATTCAGTGAATTGTGCTTCCAGTATTACACCATTAATTTTTACAGCCTCTCGCTAAGTTTCATAAGGGTGGGGAAAACTTCATTACACTTATGTACCAACGAAGGAACTGAGGTTAAACACCCATAGAGAAGTCCGACAACCAGTACCATGGTGAATTGGAAGGAGAGTGCAGCCCTCCTTGACTGACAATCCATGTCACCATGATGGGGGAAACAGAACAGACTCTACCTTGAAAGCGGACTCCATCTTGGGCCGGACTGTGGACTTTGAGCTCTCTGCCCAGTATCTATGGAAACGTCACACCAACTGGAAGACCAGGCCCCCGAAAGGAAGAGCCCCAGGGCTCTCCATCACCTAATAGAATACGCTAATTATCTGTGTAACTGAATAGAATCATACATTCTATTATGCTTATTGGGGTTTGACCACAGGCCTATTGATAATTGTCGACTGTTAACTACCTAGGCTTAAGGCATAAGAATCACAGGTTAACTTTGACTATCAGGGAATTTGGGGAGGTGGGTTTGTGCATGTACACTTAGGGTATATAAGGTTTTCACAAAAACTGGCTGGGGTCCTTGGCTAAGAGGAGACTCTGCCTTGGGCCCACCGGTGTAATAAACTGCACTCCACTATCTGCATTGTCCTTCTGACTGAGTTCGTTTCCTGGGACGCGTGGCTACAACAGCACTAGTGGTAAAGAATCTGCCTGCCAATGCAGAAGATGTAAGAGATGTGAGTTTGATCCCTGAGTCAGAAAGATCCCCTGGAGTAGGGCGTGGCAACCCGCTTAAGTATTTTTGCCTGGAGAATCCCATGGAGAGAGAAGCCTGGCAGGCTACAGTCCATGGCACTTAGCACACACACAGGGGTTTTAAAGAAAAAAAAAAGACTTCAAACTTTTTTCTCCATTCATAGTCTCTGCATTTCTTATCTGTAGGAACAGAAAAAAGCTTTTGGTTTCGCCCTCATGGTATTTTCACTAGATTTTTATCATCACAACCACAACGATGTCCCCCATCTCTTCCTAATGATAGGAAATACGTCCTAATGGTTTACTCGGCCAGCCTCTGATCTTAGACTTCCCTGGTGGCTCAGACAGTAAAGAATCCGCCTGCAGTGTGAGACCTGGGTTCAATCCCTGGGTCAGAAAGATCCCCTGGAGGGAGGGCATGGCAACCCACTCCAGTATTCTTGCCTGGAGAATTCCCATGGACAGAGGTTCCTGGCAGGCTACAGTCCATGGGGTCACAAAGAGTCAGACACGACTGAACTACTAAGCACAGCACAGCCTCTGATCTAGTTTCAAGCCCGTTCTAAGGATAGGAACATCAAGGCTGTATGCAGTTTACTAGCTTGCTCAAGGTTGCAGAGCCTGGATTTTGATCCTAGTTTTCTGACTTCCAGCCCAAACTCTTTCCAGCTACACCATCCTGACCCCTCCTGCGAGGTTCCACTGTTACTGGAGGCAGCAGCACTGGTATCAGGTTCTCCCGTTGCTTTCTTGAACAAAGACCTTTCCCAACTCTTCCCCACCATCAAAACTCTCCTGTTCTGTCTCTCACTGATCCTAATGTTGCCAGGTTATCCTAGTTACTCTAGCCTACGGCTACCTGTAACAGGCTTGGACCTAGCACAGTGCCTTCTGCATAGTAGTTGATAAACATTTCATCTGGCTGACAATCAATTACATCTTAACATATCTGCTTTCTAATAAGTGCCTTCAAAAGTCTTCCTCTAGATATACCCAGAGAAAACTATAATTTGAAAGGATACATGCACCCCAATGATCACTGCAGCACTATTTACAGTAGCCAGGACATGGAAGCAATCTAAATGTCTATCAACAAAGGAATGGATAAAGAAGGTGTGGTACACATATACAATGGAATATTACTCAGCCATAAAAAAAGAACAAAGTAAAGCCATTTGCAGCGACATGGAAAGACTTAGAGGTTATTATACTGAGTGAAGTTAAGTCAGACAAAGAAAGATACATATCACATTGCTCACACGTGGAATTTTAAAAATTGGTGCAAATAAACTTATTTACAAAACAGAAATAGAGTCACAGATGTAGAAAATAAACTTATGATTACCAATGGGGAAGAGGGGAGAAGGATAAATTGGGAAGTTGGGATTGATATATAAACATAAGAAGGCTGAGCACCAAAGAACTGATGCTTTCAAACCATGGTGCCAGAGAAGACTCTTGAGAGTCCCTTGGACAGTAAGGAGATCAAACCAGTCAATCCTAAAGAAAATCAACTCTTGAATATTCACTGGAAGAACTTATGCTGAAGCTGAAGCTCCAATTCTTTGGCCACTTGATACAAAGAGCCAATTCATTGGAAAAGACTCTGATGCTGGGAAAGATTGAGGGCAGGAGGAGAAGGGGGTGACAGAAAATGAAATGATTGGATGGCATCACCAACTCAGTGGACATGAGTTTGAGCAAACAAGAGTCTATTTTTTATTGGAAGGCCAATTAAGAGGATATGTGTCTTACTAGAGGATTTAGATCTGTTGCTGCTGGTGCTGTTAAGTCGCTTCAGTCGTGTCCAACTCTGTGCAACCCCATTGACAGCAGCCCACCAGGCTCCTCCGTCCCTGGGATTCTCCAGGCAAGAATACTGGAGTAGGTTGCCATTTCCTTCTCCAATGCATGAAAGTGAAAAGTAAAAGTGAAGTTGCTCAGTCATGTCCAACTCTTAGTAGCCTACCAGGCTACTGGAGTGGGTTGTCATTTCCTTCTCCATTAGATCTGTTAGAACCCAATTTTAAATATTTCTAGGGACTTTCTTGTGGCCCAATGGTTAGGAATACACCTGCCAATTCAGGGGACACGGGTTCAATCCCTCATCTAAGATCCCAAATGCCTCGGGGCAACTAAGCCCTTGAGCCACAAGTACTGAGTCCATGTGCTGCAACTGCTGAAGCCCACACACCTAGAGCCCATGCTCCGCAACCAGAGAAGCCACCACAGCGAGGAGCCCGTGCACCACAGCTAGAGAGTAGCCCCTGCTCACCCCAACTTGAAAAAATCTCCACTCAGCAACGAAGAGCCCCTGTGCCACAAGGAAGACCCAGCACAGCCCCCTCCAAAAAGGATAACTTCTGTATTAAAAATAATAATAAACATATTTTTAAAATGTCTACATGCAGCAAGTCTATAGCCACCGATAAATTCATTATACATCATATTCATTTATAGGAACTAATTTATTTTGCACAAATTTGCCTTTACATGGTAAAACCAGCTACAATATTAATCCTTCTTTCAGTTAGCTTAGCAAGAAAAACCTCCCATACATTCTCAAACAATGATAATGAATAATCTACTACAAGAAATCCTTATAAATGTAAAATTGAAGGCAGGTTCAAAGTAACTACTTAAAGGTCAAGTTAGCCTTATACAATCTGTTTCAAAGAGGAAACGGCAAACTGCCACATCACGTAGTACAGCTAAAAGAACATTTCTGTTTGCTCAGCACTATAATTTATTTTCTACTCAGTAAAGTGTGAGATTTCTGCTCTAAATACATTTTAATAAATGAAAAAAAAACCATGCTGAATCAGAGCAGGAGCTATAATTTTTATGGAATAAAAAGGCAAGTGTTCATTAGAATTCTGTTTCTATTTTTCTTTACCCAAATGTGAGAGGGAGTTCCCTAATTAAGACCACTGAAGAGGCCACAGCACAAGGTTCTAATTTTTCCATCTGACTATCCAAGAGGCTCAATCTGCTAGTCCTGTGGATAATTCCTGGATATCCAAATGATCATAATCATTACAGTTGAGAGAACTTCTTCTGGTCAAAATGATAACACCACCCAGAGAAGCTGAACATTCAACTGTGAAATTGCTTCCTTTAGTGTCAGTCTTAACTCTTCTTATTGGCAAGATTCCCTTTATTTCCCATAAAGCAACCACAATCCCAAGTATTAACTATCATGGCAAATAAACTGCTCTCAAGCTAGAGCTTCTTTTCCTAGTAAGACTTGGCTTTGGAAGGTGAAAAAGTAAAAAAGCACCTCTCGGAACACAAGTCAGTTCACAGATCCTGCGTGTCCTCTGCCATTTCCTGCAACAGCCGCTTTCTCTCCAGATCTTTGGGAGCATCTCAGAAGGGGTGAGGGGAGTTGATGGTCCATTAAATCCACCCCAATTCTTCGGAGGTTGCAAGATTGCTCCTTGCAGACCCCTGTACCTTCACAAAGGCCCTCAGAGTTTTGTCTTCATAGCCCATAAGACCCAGGCACAAGGTCAGTTCAGTTTCACTAGAACAGAGCAAGTTTGAAACAAGCCCACCTTGGACATCCCTGGCAGTCCAGTGGTTAGGAATCTGCCTTCCAGTGCTGGGGATGCAGGTTCAATCCCTGGTCTGGGAACTAAGATCCCACATGCCTTGGAGCACAGCAAAAAAGAAAAAACCAAAAAGCAAAAACATGCCTACATCTAAATGTGGGTGCATGCAGACATAAATGCCAGGGGCAGTGGAGAGCGGGACATAGACTCTAGTGTTGTCTCCTTCCATCTAAATCACCAAAGACAAAACCAGTAGTAAAGGATAATTCTTAAATGGAGCATTTAATTAACCAAAGGACATGCTTCTACATCATGGTTTCCTGTAAAGTGCTCTGTGACCCTCAACATTTGGGAGCCTCAGATTTCTCTGAGGTTAATAAGAGTTTAGAAAGTTACTTCAGTATAACTTTTCTAGGTGATCTCTAAAGTTCTTCTTACAAATAAAATATTTGACCATATGCCTTGTATGTCTAATCCTCATCATGGTCTAACTCACTGAAGTTATCCTGTTATACTTCCTTGGAAAGTCAATGGAAGTCTCTATTTTGGAAGAGATTCACAAACTTAAAAGCTCAACTTGGGATGCCTGCGGAAATCAAATAACTTGAAAAGATCATCTATTAACCAGTGAAACTCTTCTTGCTATCTCCTCAGGAAATGAATAAAAATCAACATCTTTCTGTCAAATGAATATGCAAGTGAGATGAAAGGCAGCAACCCAAAGTTCAGGAGTTATTTACTCAAAGAACACTTAAATGATAGACACTACTATTTGCCTGAAAACAACAGAAGAAATGTGGGATATCTGGAGACCTGGGGCATTGAGTGCATGGGGTATAATATTCAGGATTGGCACTTTATTATAAGATACATTCTTCATAGTGTTTTGTTGGCCCATTTTACAACCAAGGGCTGATTCTTCACAATTGAAGACTCTGCTCAGGACTTCTCTGAGGATCCAGTAGTTAAAGACTCCTCACTTCCAATACAAGGGGCACCAGTTCAATCCCTGGTCGGGAAACTAAGATCCCACATGCCACACCACGTGGCCAAAAAGTTGGCTTTTCTTTTTCTATTTTAAAAAGGGACTTCTGCTTCACACAACAGAACTTTATCTTATGCACTCAGCTTTCCATAGACAGCTGGTATGTAGCTCAGTTCTCACTGAGCCCTTGAGAGTACACAGGGCAAGAGCTTCTCTTTGACTACAGCGTAAATAAAGATAAGGGTCGGCCCTACAGTAGCTGTGTCTCTGTCTGGATAATTCACTCTCAAAGGGTAAACTCTTAGGCCCAAAGGGGATGAAAGTCAAACCCGAGCTCCGATCTCCTGCTGGTGTGTGGGCAGGATCGGTGCCCATTCTGATAAAACCACCATTCATCTGTAGTGAAATGAGGAAAATGGAAATAACCCAGGGAGTGTTTTTAAAGTTCAGTAGATAGATAGCTGCTGGTGAGAAGTTGTGGTATAACACAGGGAGCCCAGTCAGGTACTCTGTGATGACCTAGGGGGGTGGGATGGGGGGAAGGGAGGGAGGCTTAAGAGGGAGGGAATATACGTATACTTACAGCTGATTTACCTTGTTGCATAGCAGAAATCAACACATTGTAAAACATGCACCGACAATTCTACATGTAGGGCAGCAAAGGTGACACAGATGTAAAGGACAAACTTTTGGACTCAGTGGGAGAAGGAGAGGGTGGGATGATTTGAGAGAATTGCATTGAAGCATTGAAACATATACATTACCATATGTAAAACAGATAGCCAGTGCAAGTTTGATGTATGATGCAAGGCACCCAAAGCCAGTGCTCTGTGACAGCCTGGAGGGATGGAGGGGGGAGGGAGGTGTGAGTGGGGGTCAGGATAGAGGGGACACATGTATACCTATGGCCGATTCATACTGATATAAAGCAAAAACCATCACACTATTATAAAGTAATTATCCTCCAATTCAAATAAATAAATTTTTTAAAGAAATTTTTAATGTGAAATCAAAATAAATAAATAAAAGTTCAGTCTATTCAACGTATAGGCTGGTGTTTATCCTGAGATCATACTCTTCCTACATTTAGTTATTAAATTAAAGACCCTCCCTTTGCAAAATGATAGGGAGAGCAGAAAGCTAACATTATTATTTGAAGGGAAAAAAAAAAACTTAGCCATATTATTGATCTCTCCATCCCCCAGATTTTTTCTTAATTTTGCTGCTCTGGCACAAAACCTGAATGCCTGGAATGTACTCTCCCATAAAGGTATGAGTGTAGCGATCCCTGTGTGAAGATTAATTGCAATTTACCAGGAGTTAAACATTAGACTGTGGTGTTGGAGAAGACTCTTGAGAGTCCCTTGGACTGCAAGGAGATCCAACCAGTCCATTCTAAAGGAGATCAGTCCTGGGTGTTCAATGGAAGGACTGATGCTGAAGCTGAAACTCCAGTACTTTGGCCACCTCATGCAAAGAGTTGACTCATTGGAAAAGAGCCTGATGCTGGGAGGGATTGGGGGCAGGAGAAGGGGACGACAGAGGATGAGATGGATGGATGGCATCACCGACTCAATGGGCATGAGTTTGAGTAAACTTCGGGAGCTGGTGATGGACAGGGAGGCCTAGTGTGCTGTGATTCATGGGGTCGCAAAGAGTCAGACACGACTGAGCGACTGAACTGAACTGAACTGAAACATTACAGTACCTTGAAATAGCAAAGAACATGAGAGTCTCCACATACAAAATGACTAAAACACAACTCATATCCTGAAAGTTGAATTTGAACTTAAATATCTGGAAGTTCCTCCATTAATTGGATTTGAAACAAAATTAATATGAATACAATAAATCATTCTAGTGATATGGTGGATTCACAAAGGATAGAGCTAATCACAAAATTCATACAGTATTAAAGTTGAACATCAAGAGCTAAGACATCCAGCGACATCCAAAGAAAATACGAAGCTTCTACAGCTGCCAGAAGGACAAACATATGGGAATTAATTTGACTGGATCCCATATTTGTCTTAAATCAACAACCGTCTACTCACACTTGCTGTCTTGATTAAATATCATGATGCAAAATATCCACACGGTAAGAATTCAAGCTGGTAGATATCACCCAGACACTTGTAAAAATAGTTAATACATGCAAACCCATTTTGTTTTAGGTAACAAGAAGAAAAATGCAGCACAATTTTCTTTTCTCTTGTTAAGGCACTGTCATTTAAACAGAAATCTGGAGTCTACATAATAGAATTTGGTTTACAAGATGAAAACATGGCAAGAAGCATCAGGCAGCCATGAAAGCATGTGTGTTTCTGAAAACTGCAAATCTCAAGTAGGAAAAGCAGAAAGGACATGCTTGATCCATCTTGCTGAGCACAAGAGCTGCAGTTTAAATTGTCTAATGTCACAAATTGTGTTAATTTTTGAAGTGATGTGTCTGGCTACTAGTAGCATCAAACATATATTCAGGATTGTTTTTAGGCCTGTATTTACAATTTTAAAAGGGTTTCCCAGGTGGTGCAATAGTAAAGAATCCTCCTGCTTATGCAGGAGACGCAAGAGATGAGGGTTCAATTCCTGGGTGGGGAAGATCCCCTGGAGTAGGAAATGACAACCCACTCCAGTATTCTTGCCAGGAAAATTCCATGGACAGAGAAGCCCAGTGGGCTGCAGTCCAGGAGGTCACAGTTGGACACAATTGAGCACACCACACATAATTTTTAAAAGTCAACAGGCAAGCTTGATGAATTTCTGTTAAAAGCTATCCCCATGTTATATGCAACAGACAAGGTAAATATCTGTTTACAGTGTTTGTGGAATAAACCATCCATTTAAGTAAAATCAACAAAAAGGAAGTATGTATTGAAATATCTTCTGGAGATTAAAGTCAGTCTTAAACTGCAAACAAGAAACAAAAAGTGTCCTAGAAAATTATTTTTTTTTAAATCATGTACCCCAAACACTTTCCACTGTTCCTTTGGTTATGTCCTTATGTTCTAAACGGCCCCTGATGGCAGTTCAGGACAGGGGGATGGTGGCAATTTATCCACCTATCTCCACTTAGGCATCTCATTCCCTCCTCAACTATTCTACATGGAGTCCTTCTCTCTTTCACTGAGTCAGCCCTCTCTGCCTGAAAACCCAACTTACCTTTCATTGCCTCCATTAAAACAAAACAAAACAAAAAACACCTGACTCACAGTTACCTCCAACTCTGTGCACCCCCAGCACTAATGCACTCAACAGGACCCAGCACTGAAAACCAACATCAGGTGACCAGTAGAAGTATTTCTCTCTAGGACTGGATCAGAGATAATCTGGGATAACACAGAATCCAAATATTATTCATCACCTATTTTGGAAAAATTACAGTCAGTAATTCCATCATTCTAAACATAAAAAATATTTCTGCAGAAACAAAACCATAATTTAATCTCCACTCAGCACAAACCATTACCTGTGCTTAATGGACCAGGACAGTTAAACCTTCATCAAGTAGCAGGACCAGTCTGAACGTTCGATCCGGAAGTTCTTTTTGACTTCGGGGAGAAAAGCACATATCACTGACTCACTTAAGCGAATAAAACTCCCCAAGGCTGTGAGTTCTGTGTGTCACAAGCAAAGTCACTGAACCTTCATCCAGAAGTTGGTGCTTTCCCAAGGACTCCCATCTCTCCCTAAATTTTTGATTAGACCAATGTATCTTTGAAGGCTGGTTGAAATGGAGAAGCTTTGCAAACACAAAGAAGAGGGCAGGATGACAGCACAGTGTTTTCCTGTCCCTCCACAGCCCTTGGCTACTCTGCAGATTTAGTTATTTGGAATTGTCTTTGGTCCTCTCTCTTCTCTCATATGTTCTGGTGTGAACTCTTCCTTCTCACATTGGATGGGGATAGGGCAGCAGCAAGAGGTGACACAGAGATGGGGTGGAACTGTTTCAAGGCACTAGAAGTGAGAGGATGTCTATGGGCATTGAGGAAAAAAGCCCCTAGAAAGGTAACATTTGAAGACCCAACGTCGCCCATCAAGTCCTTAAAGAAGTATCTCCAATTATTGTCTTTAGTATCACATAACACATATACTATTCAACACACTGCAATTGGTTTTTTCCCTCCATCCTCAAAACATGTAGAATTGTTTCATTTAATATTTCTTTTAAGACCCTGAGTTTGTGGTTTTTTTTTTTAAGGAAAGGGTATTTTGAGCTTTCAAAAGAAAACTTTTTTAATGATTATTCAAGCAACACTGAGAAATATTTTCTTTGATTTCATTCTTTAAGGTACATGTATCACTTATATAAACAGTAGTGATTTCCAGGCAATGAGGCAGATATGAATGTGGCATCTGGTCATGAGCAATTCCATACTGCAGTACATGCAGCTGGGAATGATAGGAAGACTGGCATTTTGATGGCCCCTCAGATATACCATTACTTGTCACTGATGGACTATTTCCCAGGCGAGAACTTTGGTCCTTATAGAAAGAAATATGAAAAAAAAAAAAAAGAAAGAAAGAAATATGAACAACAGAGGCATCCTGTCAATCGCACCAACATGGGTTGTTTTGATGTTCCTTGCACCGGACTCAATGTTGGAAGGCACACAGAGAGTGAGAGGGAGACTGTCTTAGCTTGGGTTGTGATAACAAATTACCATAGACTGGTAGCTTAAACAACAGAATTTATTTCTCACGGCTCTGGAGGCTGGGAAGTCCACAATCAGGGTACCTGGTGAGAGCCCGCTTCCTGGCTTGGAGATGGTCCTGTGTCCATCAACCAGCAGTGAGCAAGGAGAAGCAAGCTCCCTCTGGAGGCAAGAGGGCACTAGTTCCATTCATGAGGGCCCCACCCTCATGACCTCTTCTAATCCTAATCACCTTCCAAAGGCTCCACCCCCTAGTATCATCACATGAAGGGGTAGAGTTTCCAACATATGAATTGAGGGGGTGGGGGGTGGCAAATCACAAACACTTCAATCCATAACAAGAGCCCAGAGTTAGTGAGAAGGACTCTTTAAACACTAAAGGTTACAATGCATGAGATCAATGCCTCAGCAGCCATTTATCAAGGGAACTGGGAGCACAGAGGAGGGAGAAATTAATTCTGCTTTGGGAAGGAACTCAGAAAGAGGCCCATGAGGAAATGACATGCTAACTAGATACTGAAGAAGAGCAGGAGTTGACTAAGAAGGTAAGTAGGAGAGTGACTTCTTCAGACAAAATAACTCTCTAAAAATCTCTTCTCTTTCCCCCTAATTGCTTGAGATGAATAAATCAACTTACCAATTTTAATCAGAACTAAACTAGACTTTTAATTACCATTGAGGTTTCTCCAAAAGTTGCCTTCTGCTTATCATCTATTCATAGGATCCACAAAAGTGACCTGCTGAATCTGCAGAATTTTTATAATAATAATACTACTATGATGAAACTTTACAGCATAGATTACCTTTATAACCAACAGTCCCTGCGCATTCTCCAGGCCCACTAAGGCTAATGGGAAGTTTCTTCTGCTGCCAAAAGCTTATTGAGGACTTTTTTATTTTAATATAAATTGATAAAATTCAAGAACTACACAGCTACTTGGAAACTAAATCATTTTCAGTAAATCACCAAATACTCTACATGAACAACAAAGTTTTGGTGTTGTTCAAGCTGATTTGTTCTTCTTACCTCCATGGGAAAAGCTTTGAAATTAACTGTGTGCTCAGAACCACGCTGGTTTTCTCTTCCCCAATGAAATCTAACTTCATACAGCTCAAATTCATGTCCTTGAGGCAATGGACCTCCTGATAGAACTGAAAAAAGAAAAGAAGTTCTACTTAATTACATCTCAAACACATTCACCGGCACAGCATTAGAAACATGTGGGGACATTTTTTGCCAAGAGGTCTCATAAATTCTACAGATTAAATTCACATAGCCAAAATGAGGAGAGTATAGCTACTGTGGGATGAATTCATACTATCATCTTGATACAGCAGACATTCAAAAACTCTACATGAGAATGACATGTATATGTTAACTTCTTACATATTTTAGGCATAGGAGCAGACAGGAAATAAACCCAGCAGCTATCGCAGTTTCCCCTGAGACTTAAACTTAGCATTGATCAGGAGATAAGAATATGACCTGAGTCTCAGACTGACCAATAATTTTCTATAGACTTATCACTAAATTAAACATTGTTTATAGATAATCCATTACACAAGCACACTTTCAACTGAGAGAACAGATGTTAGCTGGCATAATTACCCATGAAACCAATTATTATTAAGCCAACCTGGTTTTTCAACAATGAAATCACAATTTTTAAGAAGCTCTCTATCATCCAGTGTCACATAAATGCAAACGAAATAAAACTGTGATAAAATATTCACAATATTTAAAATATTAAATTTTAGTTCTATGGGGCCCTGTCTCTGTTTCCCACTTCTGGAGATAACCTAGAACTCTGTCTCAAACAAGGGCACTCTGAAGGATGATGGAAAGTACATCTAGTCTTGAAGAAACAAAATACTGGGCAGGGAACTAAGATCTCGCTTCAAGCCACTGCTCACTGCTGTCTCCCTGAGATCAAGATCAGCCTGCACCATTTGAAATTGAAGCACCCTTCACCCTCTGTGTCTATGACCCGACCTAAGGCTTTGGGGCATTGGCGGGGGTGGAGTCGGGGGGTGGTGAGGGGCACGGTTCCAACACTCCACTCTTAAAAAAGAGCAGAAAATTGTCTTGAATGAGGCTTAGCTCCACAAGGGTAAGCGGAAAGAAACGGGAGTATTGTGAAACAAAGAGGACTAAAAATATCTTTCCCCAAAACATTTTCATCAGGTACACACACACACACACACACACACACACAGTTTCTGAAACCAATACAGAGCAGTTCACTAGTACTTGCTTATAGCAGTGGGTGAAGCTGATCCTGTTAGTGAGTTCAGGGGCAGAAAAGAGATCTCCGAGCTTCACCCGCACACCTCCCACCTGCCTAGTAGCCAATATTCCTTCAGATTAAAACTTGGAAATAGAGATGATATTTTTAAATGCCCTGAAAATTCAAACTGCACAGATGTATGTCTTATCGAGAAGAAGTTCCAGGCCCACAGGGGTTTCACTGAAAAATACCCAAACAAATACTTTTTGATCACCTACACTGTGGCAGGCACATGGTGTTTAAGACACATGGATGTTGACACAACAGACAAAACTCACTGGCTTCATGGATCTTACATCCTGCTGGGATGAAATGAAAATGTATATATTTATGAAGATCAGACTTTTACTATGATATTTATTTGGTCATTACAGGGCTTCCCTGGTGGCTCAGACAGTAAAGAATCTGCCTGTAATGTGGGAGACTCAAGTTCTATCCCTGGATGGAGAAGCTCGCCTGGAGAAGAGAATGGCAACCCACTCCAGTATTCTTGCCTAGAGAATCCCATGGACAGAGGAGATTGGTGGGTTACACTCCATGGGGTCGCAGAGTCAGCCAAGACTGAACAACTAACACTTTCACTTTTGGTCATTACACGGTGCTCATGCTCAAGAAAATTCTAATGAAACCAGATCCTCGGGGTCTTACATTCTACTGGGTTGAAAAGGAACACAAAGAAGGGAAGCGTTTTTAACCAAGCCTGGTCCCCTGGGAGAGGTGACAAAGGGGAAGCTATCAGCCAAGAATTGGTTCTAGTACCTTTCACTTTTGCTGCAGACAAATAATCCAAAGCTAAATCACACTAAAATCACAGGGCCATGCAAAGCCATAAAAACTGACAATATCCTGAATTCGGAATTTTATGAGGTTCCAGGTAAAAGCATTACCTGGTCATCCCCCACAAGTGATTGTGTTTACAGACTACAAATAAATAGCAGCTCTCTTTCACCCATTTGGCAGCATCCTCTCAAGGCATTATTCTTCCTTTGGACCATTTACTTGCTTTACAAGAAAACTAGTCATACCAAGAGAAGAACACTTTCCCTGCATTTATGAATATCAAATTTTGCTGAGTGATATTTTGTCACTCTATGGCAGGTTTATTAGTTGTGGTATCATCACATCCAATAAAATTACCATGAAACATGGAACTCACACTGATGATGTGCTGCATTTCCTGAGAATAACAAAACTGTGAAAAGGATACAGGATACACTATTGTCATTGCTACCACCTCCGTTGTCTTGAATGCTTTTACTTTGATAGGCATGGCCATTACGCTTATAAATATAAAAAAGCTCCTTTCAGAAGCTTCTGCAAAATCTGAGAATCCATAGAGACATGACACATATACACTCCCCTGAATCAATCTAAGCTTCTATAACCCTTTGCTGAAAACAGATTTGCCAGAGAGTTCAAAGGTTGAGTCCCCCTCATTTCATTCAAGTTCAACACACGTTTTGAGATGGACTCCATGCCTGGCCATGTGTTGACCATTGTGTGTAAAAGGAAGGATATAGCCTTGCACTGGCAAGGCATTCTCAGTGCTGAAGGAACTAAAAAGTGATTTCATAGGGGCAGAAGGGAAAGGGGCTTCCCCAATGGCTCAGCAGGTAAAGAATCCAACTGCAATGCAGTAGATAGGAGTTCAATCCCTGGGTTGGGAAGATCCCCTGGAGGAGGAAATGGCAATCCACTCCAGTATTCTTGTCTGGAGAATACTACGGACGGAGGAGCCTGGTGGGCTCCAATCCAAAGGGTAGCAAACAGTCAGACACGACTGAGGACAGAAGTTAAAAAAGAAAAAAGAGCAGAGGAAAATGCACAAGGCAGTCGGAACCCAGCAAGATCCAAACCAAAACCAAGGGTGGGGGTTGGGGAGGGAGGGGAGGAGTTAGAAAGTAATCAGGGAAGACTTTATGGAGGAGGTGACAGCTAAGCAAGCCTTAAAGGGTAAGCTAAGTGCAGAAGTGAGAGACTATACTTTAGGAGCATAAAGAAGAGGTTCAGAAAGACTCAGAGGTGGGAAATGGCCAGAATGGGTGCCAAGAGAACAAAGTCAGAGGTATCCAATGGCCAAAGGCAGGCCTCAAGGTATGAAATTGGCCGAGTGGCGGTGGGCAGATGGCAGCCCATGCAGACGGACTGGAGTTTATCTTGGAGAATCATCACTAGTTTTTAAGCAGTGGGCTAATATTTTTGCATTTTAAAATATTACTCCCAGGTCTGGGACTTCCCTGGTGACTCAGTGGTTAGGACTCTATGTTTCCACTGCAGAGGGGGACCAGTTCCATCCCTGGTCTGGAAATTAAGATCCTGCGTGCCGCGAGGCACAGCCAAAGAAAAAGTGGATTAAAATATTACTCCTAGGTCTTCATAGATGGTAGATCAGAAAAGTGCAAGCCCAACTGTTGAGAAAGCTGCAGCCACAGCCAAAGACAGCATGGTCGGGAGACAGAGCCTTATGGAGTCCTCTCCCCAAATTCAAGAAGACCAACGCCAATGGCCCCTGATGGATCCCCCAAAGAATCAGCGGTCCCTAAAGTTCATTCTCAATAAGTTTTTTTAATTTATTTTAAATTGAACTATAATTGCTTCACAATGTTCTATTAGATTCTGCCGTACAACAACATGAATCAGATATAAGTACACACATATCACCTCCCTCTGGAGCCTCCCTCCCACTCCCTTCCACCACTCTAGGTCATCAAAGAGCACCTCTCAATAGGTTTAAAGACCTTATAACCTCAGTTTAATTTTTAAGGAATCCCAAATGTATTCATAAAACATTCTAAAAAATAGTATTAATTAGTTCTTTTAACATTTGAAGTCTTCAAAGCAACAATCAATATGTTTAACAGTCCTTAGCTTTTAACCTATAGCTTTATTTCACATTAAAGAATAAATATCATCAGCTCATAAACGCAGTGCTAACATCAAACAATAGGGCAAGGAAGCCAGTTAAACTGGGTCTATAAGCAAAGTGAAGCAGATGAAGATGACAGTCCAGATAATTCAAGTCCCCCAGAGTCAGCTAATAATAAATATGATCATAAAGAGATTCAAGTTTTGCTCTCCTAGTTGTCCTCATTTACACGAACTTCTCTAAGAAGAGATAAGTTAATTTGTATTTCAGGTAGTAAAAGATCAATAAATATGTATTAATGGAGGGAGGGCTATCATTTGAGGACCAGCTGAAGGAACTAATTATGTCTGGAAAAGAAAAATAGCAACTTCATGGTATGTTGGTAGTAGTGAATATTTTAAAGGATGTCATATGGAAGAACAATTGCAGGACCTCCCTGGTGGTCCAGTCCGCCTGCCAATGTAGGGACACATGTTCGATCCCTGGTCTAAGATCCCACATGCTGCAGGGCAACTACACCCATGTCCACAACTACTGAGCCTGCGCACCCTACAGCCTGTGCTCTGCAACAAGAGAAGCCACCGCAATGAAAAACCCATGCCCCACAGCTAGGGAGTAGCCCCCATCTGCCACAACTAGAGAAAGCCTGCAAGCAGCAAGGAAGACCCAGTACAGCCAAAAATAAATATTAAAATAAAATTTTAAAAATAAAAAAAGAAGAAAGTACAATTACATGTGTTCTGTATAGGTCCAGAATTCCACAATAGAAGCGATGACGGAGATCCCAGAACTTTTTGATGTGGTTTCACTCAAAAGTATAATGGATCCTCTCTCAGTGAGGCATGAATATCTTTTCCTGAGCTGTTCAAGCTGAAGACATGCAGCTACTGGCCAGAGGGTCTGAGATCGGGGGCTGGAATGGTGGCCTCCAGGGGGCCAACCCATTCAGTGAATCTATGATTCAGTCACCTTCCTAATCTCATCTGCTGCCTTATTGTATCACCTACACAATCAGACTATTTTCTTCTCAAGAAGAGGGTCGAGGAAGAAACTTTGAGAAATTCTGTCAATTAAGGATAATGGGGAATGAAGAACTGGCAGAGGAAAGGTAGTCAAAATTAAGAAGAAACATCCAGAACTGGTGTCATTGAGACCAAGAGGAGAGTTTCCAAAAATTTCACTGCAAATGCAGCAGAATTAAAGTACTATAAGGATTTTAAAGTGGTCCTTTGATCGTGGGATGAGGAGCTTATCAATGACCTTGGTTTGGAAACTTTCAGCAGGAGGTCTGAAGTGAAAGACTTGTGCTCATGACATCTCTCAAATTTAAAACCCCAGATAGGGTTATTAAGGGCTTCCCTCATAGCTCAGTCAGTAAAGAGTCTGCCTGCAATGCAGGAGACCCAGGTTCGATTCCTGGGTCAGGAAGATACCCTGGAGAAGGAAAGGGCAACCCACTTCAGTATTCTTGCCTGGAGAATCCCATGGACAGAGGAGCCTGGCAGGCTACAGCCTATGCGGTTGCAAGAGTCAGATACGAATGAGCGACTAAGCACACTTATCTAAGGAAACTATACCATAAGGATTATGCTAAAAGCTTTCACTTAATAAGTGGAAGTATTTAAATTATACTACAGTTGTTATAACTCCTTTTAGTAATTCTGTACTCTTTTTTAATACAAAACAAAAAAAATTTAAGACTTTTTATATAGACCATTTTTAAAGTCTTTATTGAATTTGTTACAATACTGTTTCCATTTTATGTTTTGATTTTTTGGCCACAAGGTATGTGGGCTCTTAGCTTCCCAACCAGGGATCGAACCCACGACTCCCTGCACTGGAAGTGAAGACTCAACCACTGGACCACCAGGGAAGTCCCCCCAAAAAATTTTAATTGTGCTTATTCTACAAATTTTTTATTAAATAAAAGACAAAACAGCATCCAGGGAAACTTTGATGCATTACTACCAAGCAAAAGAAGCCAAGTAGAAGCCTATAAAATGTATGATTCCAACCACATGACATGAAAAATGCAAAACTATGGAGACAGTATAAGGATTTGTGATCGCCAAGAGCTGGGGAGATGCAGAAGAAAAGGAGGAACACACAGAATTTTTAGGGCAGTGAAATCATTCTGTATGATATTACAGTAGTGGACACATGTCATTAAACATTTGTTCAAGCTCAAAAACACCAAGAGCAAACCCTAATGTAAACTATGGACTCTGGGTGTAGATGAGGTGTCAATGTAGGTTCATTAACTATAATGGATGTACCCTCTGGTTACACGCTTTTTCACCTGCAGTCAACAACCAGAATACAGACAGCCAGGTGTGAGCCATCACACGGCTTCCCCCAGAGAAATCCATAAACCTACAAAGGCTCCTCCAACAACACAGCCTGCTCCTACATAACCACGTTACTGTGACAGCCACCAGACCTCAATCCCTGCCCACATGCAGAGCCTCTAACTCAACTTTCAGACCCATTACTAAACGTGAACAAAGAGCCAAAGATCACTGGACATTTGAGAAGAACCTCCGGCATAAAAGAGAGAGACCAAAACAAACAGAAGAAGAACCCCAGAATAAAACAGAAACACAGAACAGAAAAAAGATCCTGTAATCAAGAAATAAACACTGGTAGGTGTTTTTTTTTTTTAATTCATAGAATAAGCACCATATTTTATAAACTAAAAATATAGGAGCAGATTAGAGACAAATATAAGACAATTAGAAGCCAAATATAAGAGAGTAGAAATTTAATAGAAAGAAATAACACATGTAAATCCATGGCTGACTACTACAATATTGTAAAGTAATTAGCCTCCAAATAAAAATAAATAAAAAAAAAAGAAATAAGTTGAGGAAATCTAACAAAATAGAAGAAAGAAGACCTTAAAAAAAGAGTTAATGACTCTCCGACATAAATCACAGCAGGATCCTCTATGACCCACCTCCCAGAATATTAGAAACAAAAGCAAAAATAAACAAATGGGACCTAATGAAACTTAAAAGCTTTTGCACAACAAAGGAAACTATAAGCAAGGTGAAAAGACAGCCCTCAGATTGGGAGAAAATAATAGCAAATGAAGAAACAGACAAAGGATTAATCTCAAAAATATACAAGCAACTCCTGCAGCTCAACTCCAGAAAAATAAATGACCCAATCAAAAAATGGGCCAAAGAACTAAACAGACATTTCTCCAAAGAAGACATACAGATGGCTAACAAACACATGAAAAGATGCGCAACATCACTCATTATCAGAGAAATGCAAATCAAAACCACAATGAGGTACCATTACATGCCAGTCAGGATGGCTGCTATCCAAAAGTCTACAAGCAATAAATGCTGGAGAGGGTGTGGAGAAAAGGGAACCCTCTTACACTGTTGGTGGGAATGCAAACTAGTACAGCCGCTATGGAAAACAGAGTGGGGATTCCTTAAAAAACTGGAAATAGAACTGCCATATGACCCAGCAATCCCACTTCTGGGCATACACACTGAGGAAACCAGATCTGAAAGAGACACGTGCACCCCAATGTTCATCACAGCACTGTTTATAATAGCCAGGACATGGAAGCAACCTAGATGTCTATCAGCAGACGAAGGGATAAGGAAGCTGTGGTACATATACACCATGGAATATTACTCAGCCATTAAAAAGAATTCATTTGAATCAGTTCTAATGAGATGGATGAAACTGGAGCCCCTTATACAGAGTGAAGTAAGCCAGAAAGATAAAGAACATTAGAGCATACTAACACATATATATGGAATTTAGAAAGATGGTAATGATAACCCTATATGCAAAACAGAAAAAGAGACACAGATGTACAGAACAGACTTTTGGACTCTGTGGGAGAAGGCGAGGGTGGGATGTTTCAAGAGAACGGCATTGAAACATGTATATTGTCTAGGGTGAAACAGATCACCAGCCCAGGTTGGATGCATGAGACAAGTGCTCGGGCCTGGTGCACTGGGAAGACCCAGAGGGATCGGGTAGAGAGGGAGGTGGGAGGGGGGATCAGGATGGGGAATACATGTAACTCCATGGCTGATTCATGTCAAGGTATGACAAAAACCACTACAATATTGTAAAGTAATTAGCCTCCAACTAATAAAAATAAATGAAAAAAAATAAAAAATAAAATAAAACAAAATTTAAAATACAAAAATAAATAAATAAATAAAGAGTTAATGGAAAAAGAGGAGAAAAAACAGAAAATTTATCAATTAAATAATATAAGAAAGTTCCTGAGAAATAAAAGACAATTATCTTTTGATTTTTGGGCCCACCAAGCACCCAGCACAGAGACACACAAGATATCTAAATATTTACTCTCACAAGCCCTTCTTCTCAGCAAGTTACTAGGAGATGAACTGTGGGAGGAAATAAACCAAAAACTCTCTGAAAGGAGGGAACAGTCTCAAAAGAGGATCACATCATCCAGCAAACATGGGATTGAGCACACAGACAGTCAGTGGACTTCCTAGGCCTGAGATCTAGGATGCTGCAGGCAATGGCAATCCAGGTGGGCTGGAGGAGAGAAGGAATGGTGGATATGAGGGACAGAAGGACTTCAAAGGACTTTCTGAATGTCCTGGGAGAAGATGTGCCTGCCAGCTGTCAGAGAGTGTGGAAATGAAACCATGATGGATAAACAAAAAACCAAATAAACAAAAATACACTTATACCAGGGGTGGGCCCGCCCCCCCACATTATTCAATAAAGGAACCAGAACATAGCCTCAGCTGGAAACAATAGTTGCACAGTCATAATAATAAAAACACTGAGCTAATTTAAATAACAACTATAAGTATACAGGGATGATGGGGGGCAAAACTTCCATGTGCTCATTTGCTCTATCATGTCCAACTCTTTGTGACCCCATAGGCTGTAGCCTGCCAGGCTCCTCTGTCCATGGGATTCTCCAGGCAAGAATACTGGAGTGGGTTGCCATTTCCTCCTCCAGGAGATCTTCCCAACCCAAGGATGGAACCTGGGTAACTAAATAAACTGCTCCAGACACAGGTTTCTTTGTTATTTTTTTTTTTAAGTATGGAGAAATACTGAAAAGGGAGAAACAGTGAAGAAATGACTGTAGTGGTAGAAAGGAGACAGGCATCTGATGGAGCAAGGTCTCCAAAGAGGATGGAGGAAGGGGTCAGAGTGTGTGCACCAAACAGGCCCAGACAGAAACACAGACAACTCTTCTTCAGTGGTCAGGGCAGGACCGTGTGGGCAGAGAGCCGAAACAATGCTTGATGGGCTCTGTTTTGGGGCAGCCATGAAATTAAAAGACGCTTACTCCTTGGAAGGAAAGTTATGACCAACCTAGATAGCATATTAAAAAGCAGAGACATTACATTGCCAACAAAGGTCTGTCTAGTCAAGGCTATGGTTTTTCCAATAGTCATGTATGGATGTGAGAGTTGGACTGTGAAGAAAGCTGAGCACCAAAGAATTGATGCTTTTGAACTGTGGTATTGGAGAAGACACTTGAGAGTCCCTTGGACTGCAAGGAGATCCAACCAGTCCATCCTAAAGGAGATCAGTCCTGGGTGTTCATTGGAAGGACTGATGCTGAAGCTGAAACTCCAATATTTTGGCCACCTCATGCAAAGAGTTGACTCATTGGAAAAGACCCTGATGCTGGGAGGGATTGGGGGCAGGAGGAGAAGGGGACGACAGAGGATGAGCTGGATGGATGGCATCACCAACTTGATGGACATGAGTCTGAGTAAACTCTGGGAGTTGGTGATGGGCAGGGAGGCCTGGCATGCTGAGATTCATAGGGTCGCCAAGAGTCGGACACGACTGAGTGACTGAAGTGAACTGAACTGAGGGGCCACAGAAAATTGTGAATGCTTGAGAAGGCACCAGGAAAAAAAATGGCAAACTCAATGTGATGGAGTAAATTTGATCTTTGAGCAAGAATGAACACAAATTGTCTTAATTGACAGCATTTGGACTTGTTCATTCTTCTACATTCTTGTGACACTTTTAGAACACCAGGTTGCATTTACACTGACACCATAGAGGACTGTGTTGTCATTAATAGAAATCTTCAAGAACCATCTTACCCATCTGTATACAAACCAACATTCAATCACCATGGTGCCTGATGTGAAATGCATGTTAGTTGTATAGATATGTAAATGTTTATTTACAGAAATGAAATGGTATGTCGACATAAACCAAGACAATTTACAGTGTAATACTAACATTACCTTATCACGTTTCCTATGTCAGGACAGTCAGCATTCAATAATTTTACTACGTACTTTAAAATTAATACATGATGCCCCATCATAGATAGCCCTCCCCCAAAAAACACCTGACTTAAGTTCGAGTTTATATCTGACACTGCCCTTTTGACTACACCTTAGATTCTATTTTGGGAAACAGCCTTACCTTGTCTAGACTCAGAGTAGCCAGGAAGACTCTAAATTAAAGGTCAGGAATATTGACAAAACTTTTGACTGTGTGGATCACAATAAACTGGAAAATTCTGAAAGAGATGGGAATACCAGACTACCTGACCTGCCTCTTGAGAAACCTATATGCAGGTCAGGAAGAAACAGTTAGAACTGGACATGGAACAACAGACTGGTTCCAAATAGGAAAAGGAGTATGTCAAGGCTGTATATTGTCACCCTGCTTATTTAACTTCTATGCAGAGTAAGTACATCATGAGAAACGCTGGGCTGGAGGAAGCACAAGCTGGAATCAAGATTGCCAGGAGAAATATCAACAACCTCAGATATGCAGATGACACCACCCTTATGGCAGAAAGTGAAGAGGAACTAAAAAGCCTCTTGACGAAAGTGAAAGAGGAGAGTGAAAAAGTTGGCTTAAAGCTCAACATTCAGAAAACTAAGATCATGGCATCTGGTCCCATCACTTCTTGGCAAATAGATGGGGAAACAGGGGAACCAGTGTCAGACTTTATTTTTTTGGGCTCCAAAATCAATGCAGATGGTGAATGCAGCCATGAAATTAAAAGACGCTTACTCCTTGGAAGGAAAGTTATGACCAACCTAGATAGCATATTAAAAAGCAGAGACATTACTTTGCCAACAAAGGTCTGTCTAGTCAAGGCTATGATTTTTCCAGTGATCATGTATGGATGTGAGAGTTGGACTGTGAAGAAAGCTGAGCACCAAAGAATTGATGCTTTTGAACTGTGGTGTTGGAGAAGACACTTGAGAGTCCCTTGGACTGCAAGGAGATCCAACCAGTCCATCCTAAAGGAGATCAGTCCTGGGTGTTCATTGGAAGGACTGATGCTGAAGCTGAAACTCCAATATTCTGGCCACCTCATGCAAAGAGTTGACTCATTGGAAAAGGCCCTGATGCTGGGAGGGATTGGGGGCAGGAGGAGAAGGGGACGACAGAGGATGAGCTGGATGGATGGCATCACCAACTTGATGGACATGAGTTTGAGTAAACTCCAGGAACTGGTGATGAACAGAGAGGCCTGACGTACTGCAGTTCCTGGGGTCGCCAAGAGTCGGACACAACTGAGCAACTGAACTGAACTGAACTGAACATTCACAATGAATAAAATATTCATAGTTGGAAATCAATACCTGTCCTATCTAACATTAAACCCAAAAATTTTATGGCTTGAAATATCAAATTTATTGATTCAGAATTAATCTGAGTACAGTTGGTCTCTGTTTATTAAATACTCCCCAATATTTCAATATATTCCTGATTTTACATTCTTGCCAAGAAGTATAGTTAGTATTCACTATGAAAAGCAAGAAATTAATGCTAATTTTAAAATATTCTGCTCTCCTCTCCCCCATATATAAGCAAAAAAGCAATTTCCTTGGTAATTATCCAACAGTTTTTCTAAAAAACATTTCAGATCCAACTCAAATAGGTTCAGAAGGGAGGAGGAGAGTTAAAAAAATAAATAAAAGTAAGAGTTTTGTTTGCCATTTAAATCTCTCACTGAGTTTAGAGACTGATTTTTACTGCTATTAATTAAAATTCTTCTTGCCATATTAATTATATTATATATAATTATATATTAATATAGTAAAGAAAATTAATTTGAAAAGTCTATCTTGGATGCCAAATTATATCAATAAATGCTGATCTTCAGTTTTACAAAGCAGTAAGACAGAATTATAATTATTTAAATGATTTGAGCTAATCAACACTTTGGACAAAACGAAGATTTGTATACTTGTGTATGTTGTTGCTCAGTCGCCCAGTCATGTCCAACTCTTTGAGACCCCATGGACTGCAGCACACCAGGCCTCTCTGTCTCTGACCATCTCCCGGAGTTTGACCAAGTTCATGTTCATTGCATCAGTGATGCCGTCCAGCCATCTCATCCTCTGACACCCTCTTCTCCTTCTGCCCTCAATCTTTCCCAGCATCAGGGACTTTACCAATGAGTCGTCTGTTCACATCAGATGACCAAAATACTGGAGCTCCAGCATCATACATTTGTATATACTTTTCCTCAAATTTTACAGAGCTGGAATTTGACCAACTAAGGTTGTTCCAATAACATCATATAACATGGGACAACCAACTGACACCTTCATAATTTCATCCTTTCCAAAATGTTTCAGAAAATAATTCCCCCAAAATGCATGCTATGGTATATAAAGGTATCCTGACAACAGAGCTAGGTTAGTCCTACCATTAAGGTCATACAAGCTAAATTAGCTTGGCAATGACTGCTAGTTTAATAATAAGCACACAGAAACATCTGAAATACCTGATTTCGACTTCAGGATAACCTGAATGGTATGCCCGTCATTGGCGACCTCACAGTCCCGGCAGACCACATAATTCGGGGAGAGGCGGATATCCAGCAGTGAGGGGTCATATCGAGCCTCTCTTGAGTTCAAGTTAATGGGAGACTGGTACTCCCCATTAGCATCCGGAAACACCAAGCCCCACTCAACACCTGAGGACAAAATGAAGCAAACTTAGAACGGATTAAAAAAATAAGTTACAGCAAAATTTAACATGGGAAAACTAGTTTAAACATTGTTTATGATCCTCGCCACTATTAAGAAGATTATGACTACTGTCTCTTTACAGATAAGACATGGTATTAATAAAGTGCATGCATTTTTGCACTCATAGGTTGAATGATCTAATGTTATCAAATATCACATTCGGAGTCCCAGACTAACAAAATGTTCTATTTGCGTACATAGAGGTACTAATTTATGGCTCTAGGAAATTCAGATCTTTAAGTGATTAGAAAAAGAAACAATACCACAAAAATTTCCTCTGCTCATTAGTTCAATTATGTTAAGTACTTGGAAAATTCCTGTAACTCTCAACGTTCTTAGAGTCAAAAACCAAAAATCTGACGCTAGTGAGTAAAAATTTCTTATCAGAAATGCAAACAGTAGTTTGAAGTGTGCATATTCATATATACAGGGCTTCCTGGGTGGCTCGGTGGTCAAGAATCCACATTCCAAGCAGGAGACATGGGTTCTATTCCTAGGTTGGGAGGATCCCCTTGAGAAGGAAATGGAAACCCACTCTCCTATTCTTGCCTGGGAGATCCCATGGACAGAGAAGCCTGGCAGGCTACAGGCCATAAAGTTGCAGAGTCAGACATGACTTAGCAACTGAGCACACACACACATACTCCTATATACACATACCTATATATCATGCATATATAGATAATACTCTTTCCATATTTGCATCATGCAAGTTATAAACTCTGCATTTGTTGCAGATATGTAGTCAACATCAGCACCAATTGTCAGCTCCATTAGGAGTCCTACATCTTCAGGGATACATTTTAGGAAACTAAACTTTTTATACAAGGTCAATCCCCATCTTGCCAGGCCCACTGATTCAGGTCAAAAACTTAGGACTTGTTCAGGAAAAGTTGAACAGTGTCAGCATCCTTCTAGAAAACTCAGTAGCTCAAATAGATACTTTCTCCCCCAGGCAAGCAAGAAACAGTTTCACGGACGCGATAAGAGACAAGAATCTGGAAAATGAATATATGCGTTTGTATAACTGAATCACTTTGCTGTACATCTGAAACTAATACAACTCTGTAAACCAAAGAATTTTTTTTTCAAAGAAAGAAAATAAGAGTTTCAGTAACGCTGCATTCTCAAGGTGTTCAGTAACAGTTAAGGCTACCCTTCTCGCTACTAGCCAGACGGAACTGTCACCAACGCAGCCTTCGGGCTCGCCCACCGGACGGCGGCAGGTGCCAACCGCTGCCGGCACTAAGGCCGGGCTCCCGGAGAAGCACGCGGGCAGCGCCCGCTCTGCCCCGAGCGCCTGCTGCCCCTAAACGGGCCGGGGACCCACGTAGCAGAGAGGGGCGGCGGAGGCGCGGGGAGAGCCAGCCTCCTGACGCGCGGCGGGTTACCTTCCTCGTAGCCCCACTCCACGCCTTCTTCCTCTTCCTCATCATCCTCCTCCTTCTCCGGGAAGGCCACGGAATCTTCGATGAAGCTCAGGTCAGCCATGGGGAGGCCGTGGGTCCCCTCGGCCCTCTCGCCGGCGGTGCCTGCGCGCCCCTGCAGAGCGAGCGCTCCGGGGCGCGAGTGGGGTGTGAGTGGGAAAGTGTGAGCGCGCGTTCCAGGGGGAGCGCTGCCGTGAGTGTGAGCGCGCGTGTGTGCGAGGGGGATGAGTGTGAGCGCGTGCCGTGAAGGGCAACGTGGATGCGAGCACGCGCGCGTGCCAGGCGGGAGTCTTTCGGGCGGCGGGCCGGGGACTCGCAGCCCGAGTCCGGCAGGAGCGCAAGAGAAGCTGCGGCTCCAGGAGCGCGAGCAGGCAGGTTATAAACCCGACCGGGGCGGGGCTGGACGGGAGGGACCGCCCCCTGCGCTCGGGCCGGGCCTGCGGTGGACCGCAGGGAAACGCCGGGGCTCCGGGGCGACGCCGTGGAAGCGGCGGACCCCGCCGCCCCCACCAACGACACACACAGCGGAGCCCCCAACACACACACACCCCGCTCCCGCGCCTTCCTTCTAGAACCCCGGGGTCGCGCAGAGCCTTGGCCAGGGCGCCCTACCCTTGTGTATTGTCATCTGACTCCAGGAAATACCACAAAGAACGAAGTGGGTCGGGAATAGAGAGATGAATCACCCCGATGAGAGAGGGCTTGAGAACCCCTTACCAAAACCAAAAAACTTTCCCGCTCCGAATCTTTGTCATTGAATATTCACTTTTTAATTTAATTCATCCTTAGAGACCAGTGGAAAGGAGTACGGAAAATTTTCCAGGAAGCCTATAGTTCCTACAAATATTTAAGGGGAAAAAATTGTTTTAATCTAGAGAAGTAATTTAGGGAAAGTTTTCCATTAAAAAAAATATAGGCATAAGGAGTCAAAGGCAATAAAAGAAGGCTGTTTAGTTTTATTTCAAGCCTGGGTTGCTGCTTCGGACGCAGCTGGCTGTGTACACAGCTCCCAATCGCCCGGGGAAATCGTGTAAATAATGAAACGCACACATTACATAACAAACAGGAACTTTCCTGCTGCAAAAAGTCATCTTTTGAATATGCTTCTCAATCCAGCGTGAATGACTTCAACCTCCTGTTCCAGTCAATAACCTAGGGCAGGTTAACCTCGCATTTTTAGGACTGTGTGCATAATACAACCGACTCCAGTATTCTTGCCTGGGAAATCCCACGGACAGAAGAGCCTGGCAGGATACAGTCCATGAGGTCAGGAAGACTGGGACACGACTGAGGACACTGGGGAGGCAGGGGTTGGGGGTGGAGGGGGGGACAGGACAGAGGGGAATGGGGGATAGATATAGCCTTTAAAAATAATGAGCACTGTCCCAAATATTAACCACTTTCCACTTAAGTTCTTCTAAAAGGAACATTTTATTTCTCTTTATGTTTTTGAAACCTTTTTCACAGTCTTGAACATTTCAATCAAGTTTCTTTTTAGAAGTAGGTTCATACATTCATCAAATGCTGCAACTCACAGAACCCAGGAAGCTCTTGATAACAAGATCGCCTAGAGGCGTTGAGCTCAACAACAATGTCCATTCCCTTCTACCCCCAAAATTGCACGGATGCTAGGTGGCAGCCATTGTGTGACCACCAATTTCATTTAAAGGAGCATGTGAGTTAGAGATGTTTGCCAAATCAGAAGACAGCAAAATCTCCTGGAAAAGCTCAGTTTTCCATGAATAAAAGGTATGCCATATGTCATATGCCATATCTCCCCACAGATAGGCTGAAAGATTGAATAGTTAATGCTGGATTTTGCTTCTCATAGACAAATTTGCATATAGCCCACAATATATCACCATTCATAAATCCAGTTAACTACTAGACAAATGTACTTTTACCCATATTTGTTGTCTGTGAATTTTTCAACTTCATATGTATAATGTAACTGCTCTCTGCCAGCCTAGGGTACCCTGCCCAACAACATATGAGCCATTCCACCATGCATCCACATATTCAATTAACAGCCTTAATTGCTTTGAGACTGTGTGCTTCAGATTTCTGCTAATTAACTGCACCTTAAGACCTTCTCTTCTTAGATCCCCATACTGTATTATCACTAAAGATGGAATTTCTATTTCTAGTTATTATAAGATATCTGTCACCATAAAAACCTAAACACATAGATCAAAGATATAGGCCAATTCTTTGATTTACAAAATAGAACAAGCACACCTAAATCTAATATCAGAAAGTCTAAAAATATTCATGCTCTATATTATGAATGTAAGTACTCTCCATAGCCCTCTGTATAATTTTAATGCATTTCAGTCTAATATCATATTTAAGTCCTCAAATTAACTGTATATTGCTCTCTTTGAGTGTTTGCATAACTGAGATCAACCACATCCTAAAACAACTTATTGAAACTAAGACCTATGTAACTAATTACTATTTTATACTAAGAAAAGAAAAATAGAAACACCTAAAAGGAACAAAATAATCTAGATAGCACAAGAACAAAGAGATACTGGTATTGTTTCAAAGAACCTCACACTTACACAACCCCCTACTCCCAATCCTTCCCTCCCCCTTAGCCTATCTTACCAAGGCTTTCTTACTGTACTGGTGAGTTTGAGCCCTAGAATTGTCATTAACAATCATTTCTTTCTTCTTTTATGCATGTAGGCTCTGGGAACACCTCACAGATGGAGCTAACATTTGCCTGTCAAGAGGCTTCGAACCAGATCATAAATTTCTGAACTTCAACAACAATGAATTATGTTCCTTTGTGTGCACCTTTCTGTACTAGGCACTATGGGAGACCCTAAAATGTACAAATTCCTGTTTCTGCACTCAAGGAATTCACAGTTGTCTTGGGGATGAGGAGGTAGAAGTAAATAATTAACTATAATAAAGGCAATATATTAAATAGAGGTGCAAGTACCATCACATCTAAGGAAGATGCAATTCATACACAAAACAGTGATCAAGGAAAGTTTCTGGGAAAAGACAGCATTGGAGGCAAACCAAAAAAGGTGAGTAGAACTTTGGTTGTCTGCTGAGTGACAGAGTAGTGTTGTCAGCACAACTAATGATGCTAATCATGAAAGTGCTTGCTTTAGATCCATTTTCTCCTCTAAATGCCTTGTGTGACCTGCCAAAACCCATCCATGATCCTCAAAACAGGTGGGCTTCGGTGGGCTCGTGTCTGAAGTAAGACACTTTGCTGATTGTTTTGTTTGCTAGTCTGATTTTTGGTTTGTCGGTTAAAGACAGCAAAATTTTCCTCACTATATACATTTTTTATTTCTGAAGTTTTTAAGCTTTGTTTATTAGGCAAGTTCTGATTCTTTTTTGGGAGGGTGAAAGATGTTTCGGTCTTCATTGCAGCACTTGGGCTTTCTCTGGTTGCAGAGCACAGGCTCTAGAACATGTGGGCTCAGTAGTTGGGCTGAGCAGGCTTAGTTGCCCAGCAGATTGTGGGATCTTAGTTCCTCAACCACGGATAGAACCCAAGTCCCTTGCATTGGAAGACAGATTCTTAACCACTGGACCACCTTGGGAAATCCTTGATTTTTTTCATATTTCTTTCTTCAACAGATTACTCTCATATTTTTCCTGGTTCAAGTTGCACTTGTCAATCTAATTTGTATGACATATTCTTGGTCTCTTGTCTTCAGAACCATCAGCTTTTAATCTTAGGGTTCTGTGTAGCTGTGGTAAATTGTGTAAATTATATTCTTGTCATTTTCTGGTCCCTTCTGTGAGATTGAACCTCGTTGCTTTGACCAATTAAATATGAGTGAAGTGCACATACCACTTTCCAATAGAAGCTTTAGAAGTTATTGAGTGGGTCCACCACCATGTTTGTCTCTCTGCCCCAAAATGACCCAGTCCAAGAAAAGCACTGCTCCTTCAGTCAGTCTGGATCCTGGAATGAAACACATAGAGGTCAGAACCACAGCCATTCTGAAGTCAGCATGTAATGTCAATGAGAAATAAACCACTGAGATTGTGGGGCTGTTTGTTACAGCAGCATAACCTAGCAAATCTGACTATTACAGTAGTCATTCAGGTAAGGACAAGCGTAATCTTCATTGACTCAAATGCTTTTTTACATCTGTCTCTCCTTTCTTTTTTTTCATAGTAAAAGTACCTCTCTGACCTGTAAGGAAACCAAACAGCCTTAAACAATGCCCTTATCTTTTCCTTGCAAACCTTTTAGCAGCCCTGGCTCTACCTGGGATCCTCACAACTTCACCACACCATGAGAAAGTCCTTATATATTGAAAACCCCCCCATCTCTTACAGTAAACATGGGCCATTGCTCCCCTTGCTTCTCTGAGATCACACCAATTACACCTGGGACTCGAAGCTTCCTCCAAAACAAAAATGGCAGGGACTGAAGTCGGGATGTCTGAGATCATTATATTGATGGCTCCGGATCTCTCTTTAAAGCAGGTAAAAGGCTCTCTGCAGAGAGCCTTCCTAGGAGTCTGCCAAATGATAGCCCCTGCTGTGTTGTGCTGTGTGTGTGCTCTGTTGTGTCTGAGTGATCCCAGGCACTGTCGCCTCCTTAGCTTCTCTGTCCACGGGATTTTCCAGGCAAGAATACTGGAGCAGATCACCATTCCCTTCTCCAGGGGGTCTTCCTGACCCAGGGATTAAACCCGTATCTCTTGGGTCTCCTGCATTGGCAGGCAGGTTCTTTACCACTGTGCCACCTGATATCCCCTACTCAAGTGGTTAAAGTGTGTCCATAACAACCCTGTGTGGATCTCTAGCCCTGAAATGAAGATCATGTTCGAAGTTAATATTGCCCCAATAGACAATGAGCTCCCCAATGGCAAGAGGTTCGTCTCATTTCTCTCTGTATCCTCTCATAGTAGGACTCAGGAATTAGCCTCCATGCTCCCTCTGATTAACCTTTATCAATATGTTAGTGCAATAAAAGTTATGCTTGCCACAGTGGAAGCTTTCAGGGTGCAGTGGAGCCTCGAGAAGGGAGTGACCACGTTTACTTGGTGGCAGGTGTGTCAACAGGGGCTTCATAAAGGAAATGACATGCGAGCTGGGTTTCAGAAGATAAATAAGTGTTCTTTTTGCCCACAGAAGGGAGGAGGAAGCCAGGTAAGAAGGGCATTCCAGTGCAAAGGAAAAACAAACAGCAAAAACTCGAATATAGAAGCCAGCCTGGGCTTACTTTTCAATCAGGTTTATTTTCTTTTTCTGAGGTGTTAATAGAAGGTTTTCTGTGCTGTTCAGTGAAAAGGTAAATTGATACCTTTAAATGGCATGTCTCTGTTTTAGTAACTTTTTAAAAGAGTCTCACAGTAGTCTCATGACATGAAATATATTACAAAATAGATGATAGGTGGGTACACACTGTTGGCGGGACAACAATACTAAGCATGTATGGAGGGGAGTTCACTGGTGGTTCAGTGGTTAGGACTCAGCACTTTCACTGCTGTTACCCAGGCTCAATCCCTGATTGGGGAACTAAGATCCTGCAAGCCACAAGGCACAGCCAAAATTATATAAATAACATTAAACATAAATAGAATAAAATAAAAATGTGTTGAGCCCTCTTGTCATGAAGGGATGATGCAGCGGCTAGGTTAGAGTAGCCTGCTGGCCACACTTGTACTTCCGTTCCCTCAACAACAAGGGCACCTCACTCTGCCTTACAACAGGCTGTTGGCAGTAGGAGATGCAGCTATGCTTGTCATGTAAAATGAGAGGGCAATTCACAGGAAAGTATTTGAGCACGCAGTCATCTCCAGCAATGGCTGCGGTCATTCCTGTCCTGAGGCACGTGATGGGGGACTCCGGTTACCCTTCCCCCAACTCAAGGCTGGCTGTGTGATTTCTTTGTCCAGGAGCGATGTGGTGGCATGACCCTGGGCAAGTTCAGGGCTTAGCCTCTGAGAGGACTGGCCAATTCCTCTTTTGCTCTTAGGAACCAGTCATCATGGGAGAAACTCTACCATCCTGGGCCAGCTATGCTGTGAGGAAGCCCAAGCTAGCCACGTGACAACACCACGAGGCACACGTGAGTAGGACCTTCCAGCCCCTAGTAGCCGCAGCCAAGCACAGCCAGGTGAGTGGCCCCAGCTGACAATATGTGGAGCAGAAAAGTTGCCCGTCTGAGTCCTGCTGGAATTCCTAACCCACAGCATTGTGAGAAATCATAAATCATTGTTTAAAGCCTCTAAGCTTCAGGTTGGTTTATTATGCATCATAAAGATCTGAAACAGCAGTAATGGTGTACCAGATGCTATGCCAAGCATTTCTCATAGATTGTTTCCTTTAATTCTCATAAGAGTTTCAATAATATCATCCCACATTCAGATGAGAAAAGAAAGGCTCAAATGGTCTGTGGTCACGAACAGAGGAGGTGGGTGACTTAAAGTCTGTCTCTCTCTAGAACCTACACTGAGAACGGCCCAACTAACTGCCTGAGAGCTGGTGAACCCAGCCGCCACTCTCTCTCTACAACCAGGAGAACATGGGTTGTAGAACAGTCAGAAGCCAGACAATTTAAATTTGCATGCCAGCTCTGTTGCATCCTGTCTCTGGGCAAACTGCAGGATCCTCTCTCACAGGCTGATGATTTGCTAATCATATATTATGTATGGAGCTTCCCTGCTGGCTCAGTTGGTAAAGAGTCTACCTGCAATGTGGGAGACCCGGGTTCAATCCCTGGGTCGAGAAGATCCCCTAGAGAAGGAAATGGCAACCCACTGCGGTACTCTTGCCTGGAGAAGTCCATGGACAGAGGAACCTGGCAGGCTACAGACAATGGGGTCACAATGAGTTGGGCGTGATGAAGTCACTAAGACTTATTATGTGTGTGTAATGTGATTTTGATCATTAATTCATAGTAATATAACAAAAGATGTTTTTTTAATAGATGAAGAAACTGAAACTCAGAAAATTAAGTGCTAGACCAGTCTTGGCAGCCAGAGTCAAGAGTATCAAAAATAGAAGGATCAAGCAAGCTAAGGAAGGAAGCTTGGGAAAAGAGCCGTGCAAAACTAAAACTTTTTTTAATTAATAGACATTATTTTCTGAGCAGTTTTTGTTCCAAAACAATTAAGCAGAAAGTACAGACAGTTGCCACCTACCCCCTCACGTCAGCCTGGTTTCCCCTATTATTAGCATCTTGCATTCAGAGGTACATTTGTTTCAATTGATGAGCCAATAATAACATACGTTATTATTAACTAAAGTCCATTGCTTACATTAGGATTCGCTCTTTGTGTTGTACATTCTGTATGTAACTTTAAGACTCTGATTAGGTGTACGTTATTCTGCGACCATGCATGAGTCCATCTCTGCTGCTCCTCTGACCTCTCCCCTGTCTGTTCTTGTATTTGTCTCAGCTTCTGCTCCAACTTCAGGCTTGCCCTGCTGACTGATTTGATTTCTCCTGATGGACTTCAGGGTCGTCTCTCATTAGCTGGTGATTTGCTAATCACCTTTTACATATTATATGTGTAATGTGATTTGCTCATTCATTCATAATGATATGACAAAAGGTATTTTTTATTGATGAGGAAACTGAAACTCAGAGAATTAAGTGCTTTGCCCTGTTCACACAGCTAACAAGTGCAGGAGTTAACCACGTATAACCAGCTCTATAGCCAACACTTTTTCCATACCCATTTCCTGCCTGTTACCTTAGAGTCAATTTTTAGCCACTGTTTTACCAAAATCCCATTCAGAATGTCATTAGTTATTCATCCATTTACATTTGCAACTGTCTGTCAATGGGACATAAATTAAGTGCTTCCTTAGTTGATCTAACAGGGGCTTCCCGAGTGGCAAGTGATAAAGAATCTGCCTGCCAAAGCAGGAGAATCACAAAACTCAGGTTTGATCCCTGGGTTGGGAAGATCCCCTGGAGAAGGAAATGGCAACCCACTCCAGTATTCTTGCCTGGGAAATCCTATGGACAGAGGGACCTGGCAGGCTACAGTCCACAGGGTTGCAAAGAGTTGGACACGACTGAGCATGAACATGCACACACTCTTGAAAACTGATGGAGACACATATCTTATTAAATAGATGATTATCCTGAGTAGAATATACTATGTTGGAAGGTGGGATAGTATAATGACTATGTTGTGTAACAAGCTCTGATCTTGATCAAGTCATTTAAGCTCTCTTTGCCTGTTTCCTCATCAATAAAAAGAAGACAATAATAGTATCAAACCAAAGCAGGTGTTGAGAGGATCACCTAAGTTCAAATACGTAATGGACTTAAACTAAAACAGTCAGTCCTACTATTAATAGGATGCCTGTTATGAAAATGCAGATTTGTTCCGATGGAATTGATATATGAATAGGGAACAATTTGAGCGAACCAAGACTTCCCTGTTTGCTCAGGCCACTTTCTTTTCTGTGAGAAACACGAGACAGAAGCAGAAAAAACTGCACCCAGTTGACCTGAGTCTTGTAGGGACCATGCACGCACATACTCAGACATCGGCCAGCTACATCTGACCTGACAGCTCTCCATCAGACTTAAGGTGACCTTCTTTTAACCCCTTTGAAGTAAGTCATATGCTGCAAACATTTCCACAAAAATAGCGTCAGGTCTTTTCCAAGTTAAAATGTCACACTTATTTTTAGCATTTATGCATTTTTTAACCTTAAACAAGTGTTAAAAATCTCCTTCCAAAAAAAAAAAACTCCTTCCATTTTATTCAGTTCCTTTGCTTTTTTTTCAGTATGTCCCTGTTGAAGGGTTTGAATGTTGTACCCCAATCCCATGTTCCCCAGAAGCCTTGTGGTTATTTTTGCCAATTTTGCAGAGCACAGTGTTTTTTAGGAACACATGTATCACATTATAGCAAAATGGACTGTATCTGCCACTGATAAGCACTCAAATAGTGTAATTATTATGGCTGTAATTATAAGAAACTGACATTTGGTGTCAGTGTTTGCAGATCATGTTATCTTTGAGTTGATTATTGTCATGATTAGTTTGATTATTGTCTATCTTGCTACTATTATTGTTGTTGTACTCATATTTAGGAATGTCTTTATGATTTACATATTTGTGAGATTCCCCAAAATTCTAAATGTTCTCTGTTTATTTTTTCATTGGAAAATAATTGCTTTGTAATGTTGTGTTCATTTCTATCATACAATCCAATACATACAATACAAATATCATACAACGTAAATCAGCTATATGTATTCATATATCCCTCCCTCCTGAACCTCCTTTCCATTCTTCTCCTATCCCTCACAGAGCACCGAGTTGAGCCCCCTGTGCTATATAACAACTTCCCACTAGCTATCTATTTTACACATGGTAGTGTATATACATATGGGTGCTTCCCTGGTGGCTCAGCGGTAAAGAATCCACCTGACAATGCAGAAGGTATGAGTTTGATCTCTGGTCCAGGAAGATCACCTGGAGAAGGAAATGGCAACCCACTCGAGTATTCTTGCCTGAGAAAACTCCATGGAGCCTGGTGGGCTACAATCGATGGCATCGCAAAAAGTTGGACACAATTGAGCAACTGAATAACAGAAACAGCAGCAAAGTTTATCCATGTCAATGCTACTCTCTTCTTCCCCCACCACGGTGCCCACACGCCCATGCTCTATGTCCATGTTGCTATTTCTGCCCTGCAAAAGGCCCATTAGTTTCATTTTTCTAGACTCTATGTATATTCATTAATATGTATTTGTTTTTCTCTTTCTGACCTACTTTGCTCTGTATGACAGACTCTAGGCTCATCCACTACAAATGACTCAATTTCATTCATTTTTATAGTTAACTATTACTTAAATAAATGCAATCAATGTTAATCCTATAAGCAGACAAGGAAAAACCACACTTCACACCAAAGCAGGGCGGGAAATGGGCAATGTGGACAAGTATGAGTTAAATACTATTGAACTTATTTACTCATTTATTCTTCATGATGACTCTGTGATGTCATTACCACTATTTGACAGATAAGGAAACTGAGGCTCAAAGAGTTTATTTAACTTCTCCCAAAATAGCAGAAACAATCATTGTGAAATTAGGATACAAGCACAGCCTGTGAGCTTCAGAGATCGTAAAGCTCCCATTATTCCCATAACAGAAGGTTGTGACTCAAGAAACAGGTTAGACAACTGGTAAATACCTACTGACTGACCACTGAGGAGCTAAAGTCTGTCTTTCAGAAAGTCATTTGACATTCAAAATGTATTAGATCCCTACCAATATACACCATATAGTGTCAAGATGTTAGCTAATTCAGTTCAGTTCAGTTCAGTCGCTCAGTCGTGTCCGACTCTTTGCGACCCCATGAATCACAGCACGCCAGGCCTCCCTGTCTATCACCAACTCCCGGAGTTTACTCAAACTCATGTCCATTGAGTCGGTGATGCCATCCAGCCATCTCATCCTCTGTCGTCCCCTTCTCCTCCTGCCCCCAATCCCTCCCAGCATCAGGGTCTTTTCCAATGAGTCAACTCTTCGCATGAGGTTAGCTAATTAGAATTCACTTTTTCTCACCCTGACTACTGCAGTTCCTACTAGCTGCTCACTCCTCCCCACCCTATTCCCCACCACCACTCTAAAGTCTATTGGGTTGGCCAAAAAGTCCGTTCAGGTTTTTCCATAAAAGAGTACAGAAAAAACAGAATGAACTTTTTGGCCAACCTCGTATCTTGCTTGTTCTATGCTCTCAAAACTCCCGTGTGTGCATCCCACACAGAATCTATCTCGGCTAGGTTGGATCAACGTTGCTCTTCTATAACTCCTACAACAGTCCATGTTTTTCACACTGCCTGTGGTGTTTCCCCCACCAAATGGAGAACCTGTCTGACTCATCTTCCTGTTCCCCCTTCTCACCATCTACAAAACTCTGCTCAAATTATTTCTTGCTGGTGGTCCGGTAGTTAAGACTCTGTGCTTCCAGTGTAGGGGGTGCAGGTTCAATCCTTGGTCAAAGAGCAAAGATCCCACATGCTCATGCCATGTGACATGGCCAAAAAAAGAACAAAACAAATTCTTTCTCTCTAGGAAGTCTTCCCCCACCTCCCACAGATTTCCAAAGAAGGTGCTATTCTTGAAGCATTTGTACCAGCATCATTGCTTCCATGTCTTTCTCCAGCACTTGAGTATAAGCTCCCGAAAGACAATGTCTACATTTTATTCATCTTGGAATCTCCCAGACTTAGTAAGAGTCAGGTACTCAAACTAAATGCTTGTTAACTGACTCACATGACCAGATTTTCATCGTTTTAAAAATAAACCAGAACAAATGTTTTGGAAAGTCCATAATTTGACTGTAAAATGAAAATTCTGGCTCTGCTAAGAATGGTTCGGAACACTTACAAGCAAACATAACTGAATCGTATTGTTTCATGTACTACAGACGTTGAAGGTCAAAGTCCTATTCTTACATGGAGTCTCTGAGCCACAATACAACTGAATCAGTTCTTTTTTATTGAACACTTCATAAAATTTTATTACATTTTGAAAGTCTTTACATTTTTATCTTTTAAAACCACTGAAGTTTTGTCCTCCTTGGGAATTGCCCCAGCTTGGATAAGCTTTTCTCTGTAACAGAAGCCTGATGGGAACCTGCTGTTCCAACCAGCCAGCACATCCAAGCCCATTTATGTTTCGAGTTGGTGGAAACCTTGTGCATTTGTGATGACTATGAGAAAATGACCCTGCTGCCTGTCAGAACTTCCAAAGGAGGAGAAACTATTTGTTTCTCTGTAAGGGTCTGTGTTTCTTTGTATCTTCTAAGAAGAAACTTTGGTCTTCTTGGCTACCAAGACTACCCAGACCTGTCTCCTTTTCCAAGAGACTGAAATGCAACTCCCCTTTCCCTTTTCTCCCTTTTCATAACTGCTTTGATATCAACTGATGATTTTTGAGGGGGCAAACCAAAAAACTTGTGCAAGAAATATGGGTTTTGATAGCATAAGCTGAAAGAGGATATGGTTGGATAAAGTCATTGGATAAGCACCGGTGGGCAAAATCCTAACTGAGGTTCCCAAGGAGAAATCTAGATACATTCCAGCTGGGAAATGATTTGGGGTCAGTGCATGAGATGCAGTTTGTTATTTGCCAATTTCTGGAATAATAAAATTAAGAAAGCGCCTCTGAGAGATTAAAAGATTTTTAGGAAACATTAAAAGGCCTATTTTATACAGTTTAAAAGTTTTGAAAAATTATGATATAATTTTTAAAATCTATAGCTTTAAGAAAGATTTAGATACATTCAGGGGTTCAACAGCCAAAAGAAGTAGGGTTATTTATGCTTCTGGGGCCTCAAACGTTGGAAAGATGTGTCCCATCACTGAATGCCCTTTATAAGAATGTAACAATATAAAACTGCACTTTTGACTTAGTCTTATGTTAATGTTTACTTAGTCTCATTGAAATCTGTAACGGGGCTGTTGAAAGTCAAATGCAAATAAAACACTAGGTGCTCAAGAACAAGATAATGATATAACAGAGGAAACTTTAACAGAGTTTGAGAAAGGCAGAACCCTTTGGAGTCCCACCCTGAAAGTCTTAATTTCACTGAACAAAGGGTCAGACCCAATTTAGCAACTAAACAACAACAACGAGGCTAAAGCTTGAGAATGTAAATCTCTATGACTCAAAAGTATTATTTTAAGTGAATTTTAATTAATGAGTTAAATAAAATATTTGACATGCTCATTTTATTTTTGTGGTTTTACCGTTCTGAAAATTATGCCGTAACACTCCTGAAATGGGACTCCTAGCACACAGGAAGACACAGTGGATGCTGTCTGAGCACCATGGCCTCTCTGCTTGCCTGGTTACTCCATCTCTCCTAACTCCAGGATGTTCTAGTGACCTCATTAGCACTGCTGAATCAAAGCACTTCATTCTTTTCTTCACAGATGATACTCTAGCTGAGTTTCCACTACCCAGTACCTCTAATTTTATAGCTCAAATGCTAGATTTATTTTTTTACGTCTATGCCCTTCAATTTTAATGTTGAGAATTTGAGTACATTATTCCAGCCTGAAGAAATGACTGTCATATCATTTAAGTCTTTATCAAAGCACAACTACGTGCTCGATCACTTCAGTCCTGTCCAACTCCTTGCGACCCTATAGACCATAGCCCACCAGGCTCCTCTGTCCATGGGATTCTCCAGGCAAGAATACTGGAGTGGGCTGCCATGCCTCTTCCAGTGGATCTTCCTGACCCAGGGATCGAACCCACACCTCTTATGTCTCCTGCATTGGCAGGCAGGTTCTTTACCACTAGAGCTACCTGGGAAGCCTATCAAGGTGTAAATAGGATACTAGAAGTCACTCATAACTCAGTCAGAACTCAGGGAGGCATTTGATGAGCAAAGTCTGCTTCCACAGGTGGGTTGTGAGGCAGGAGGAGGGAAAGGATGCCTTGCTATAAACGAGGTCAAGCAGAGGCTGCTGCATGTAGGACTGAAACTTACAGTCTGCTCTTTAGGAAGGACAATGCAGAACTGTCTGCTATTAATGCCCTTATGTAATATTATACTTCAATAAAATGACCCTCCTCAAAAGTATATAAAATTAAGACTATAAAATTACTAGAGCCCCTTCAAGGGCCTTGCCAAGGACCCCATGGAAGTGAGGAGCACTGAGCCGAGCTTCTTTGGCTTCCCCATGAATCTGCTCTGCATCTGCCAACTGGCTGGCACAGAGCAGGTCCTCACTACCTGGTGGGGCTGACTTATATACAGTCACAGTTTTTATGTCATTTGTTTCTGTGACTCCCTACCTCTTAAGAAAGGTATGTATAAGACTCTGTGCATCTGGTTTTTAGATTTATTTCAAAGTTATCCTGAGCTTATTCTGTTTTCTCTTTTAGATATCTCATCCACAGCTATTTTCAAGTGCCTGAAGTTGTTATTGTTCAGTTGCTAAGTCGTGTCCGATTCTTTGCGACCCATGGACTGTAGCTCACCAGGCTCCTCTGTCCATGTGATTTTGCAGGCAAGAACACTGGAGTGTGTTGCCATGCCCTCCTCCAGGGAATCTTTCCAACCCAGGGTCGAACCTGAGTCTCTTGAGTCTCCTGCATTGCAGACAGACTCTTTACAACTAGCACCACCTGGGAAGCCCTACATAGCTTTAGAAGAATATAATTAAACAATACTTATATGGCACTGAATCACTATATGCCATTCTAAGCATTCTGCAATTGTTAATTCAATTAACAATCCAGTAGGGTAGTGCTTATTCCCATTTTCCAGATGAGAAAACTGAGTCTCCGAGAAGTTAAAAGGGCTGTATGATTCAGGCTGTAAGTGGTGGAGACAGGATTTGAACCTAGGCATGCTAGCTTCAGTTTCCACACTTTTACTGCTGTGCCAGGCCGCCATAAGAACCTGAGTTTAACCTAATATGTTTGTCAGGAAATGCTTCTGAAACTGTAATGGGCATACACATCTCTGAGGATCTTGTTGAAAAGCAGATTCAGGTTTAGTTGGTCTGGCTTGAAGTCTGATATTCTGCATTTCTGACAAGCTCCCAGGTGGTGCCAATGTTGATGGTCCAAGGACCACACTTTGTGAGTTCAAGGGTCTATGATCTGCTGTAGACTTTTTTTAATATAATATACTCATTCATAGATCTATTTTCCATGTCTACTCCTGTGCTTGTGGGGAAATTCTCTGCAAACTTTATGTAAGGCAATTCCCCTGCATACAAATGAGTTCAGGTACTCAACTAACACAATCAGCTATATAGTCCTGTACCGTAATAGGCTTATAATACTTTTTGCACAAATAATACATAAAAACATTTATGTAATACATAAAAAAATAAAGAAAATATTTTTAATCTTACAGTACAATGTAAAGTACAGTAGTACAGCACAACAGCTGACACACAGGGCCTGGCATCAAGCGAACAGACAACAAGAGTTACTGACTGGAGGAGGGAGATGAGGTGGGAGATGGCAGAGCTGAAGGATCATCAGCAATAGGAGACAGCGGGCGAGCTGAGCTTGACTCAAACCTGATGTTGATGGCACAGGTGCAGCCTCCTTGCTGGAACTAGATGCATGTTAGCATCTTTGAAAGTTCACAACTTGAAGGTTTGTATGTAGGAGAATTACTCTATCATCACCACCTTGAATACTTGTGGCTCCAATCAAAACCGTCCAGCACATCCGAGTGGAGAGAAGAGGTGGTCAGAAGTCGGGAGAGAAGCAGCAACCAGGGAAGCAGGAAGAAAGAAAGTCCGCGTGCAGCTACACCCAAGCTTCTTGTGAAAGTTATGATGCATGTATGTTCATGTGTGTGTGTTGTATGTATGTGTATAATCCCCCTCTGGATTTTAATTTCAAAACAGATAATGCATTTCCAGGCCTTATAAATCATGCATTCTATACATATATGTCCTTAGTCCACTGAAGACTCCCACTGTGAGGAGCATGTGTGAGATGAGATTATTGCAAATATCTGCATCATCACTGGATCTAGATTCATCCCCTCGATCAAAATTAATGAAACTTAAACCACCTTCTCCTTTGACTGATTTTTCCAGAATGCCTCATTTATTTTACAAACTACAGTTCTTCAAAAGTTCCATGAACTCTGTAGTGTTGTTTTTTCACCCATTAAATAGGCGACTTCCTTTTTCTTAAAGGAATTCAGGACTTGCCCCCCAACTCTTTTGAATGCAGATGACTTCCAAAGGCCTTGCAGTTTTGTTTTGTTTTTTTATTAAGAGTATGTTCAGTCGTGTCTGACTCCTTGCCACCCCGTGGACTATAGCCTGCCAGGCTCCCCTGTCCATGGGATTCCCCAGGCAAGAACACTGGAGTGGGTTGCCATTTCCTCCTCCAGGGGATCTTCCAGACGCAGAGGGAGGACTTATTTCTTTTGAGGCCCCTGCGTCATGAACTGCTCTCTAAAAATCCAGGCTATGTCAGTGCGTTATTTCACAATTCACAGCAAATTCCAAAAATTTAGATTGGAAATTAGAGGAGGTAGTCCAAGCTCAAGAAGGCGTTTTGATTGAAACATGATTTCTTTGTATTTGTGCCAGATGATACTGTGACCACAGTGGCTGAGGTACACAGAGTGTTCTCTGGAAGCCAGGTGCTCCTGTAAGCACAAGCTAACGTCATTGTGCCCGAGCACCCTGCAGGACTGTTCTCACGTAGTTCTGATGGCTCTGCATTCTAAAACAGCTAACCATTTCTACTCCTTATACACAAGAGGGACATGGTCATCTGTGCCCAGTATTACTATCACCCAGTGGTTTTTGGTTGGTTTTTTCCTTTTAGATTTTTTTTTTTATGTGTGTGTGGACCATTTTTAAAGTCTTTATTGAATTTGTTACAATACCGCTTCTGTTTTATGTTTTGGTTTATTGGCCAAGAGGCAAGTGGCATCTTAGTTCCCTGACTAGGGATCAAACCTGCACACCCTGCATTGGAAGGCAAAGCTTTAACCACTGGACCACCAGAGAAGCCCCTACCCAATGTTTGTTTGCGTTCACAGGTGTGCAGAGAGGTGAAGCAGTTTGCCCAGTGTCACACAGCGTCACTCATGTGCTGGGCCTCGGCCTCCACCCCAGATGAAAGGGACGGGAAGGGTCAGGGTCTTGGGTGGAAAGCCTGGCTTCAGGTCCCACAGCTGAAGGGCAGCTCCTAAGAAGGGGAAGGTGGCTCGATGTGAGGGGTTGAAAAGGAGTCCTCATATAGACGAGATAAATGGTAAGAGGCATTGGATCTGCTGTGGGCACATTCACCAGAATGACATCTCCCCTGCATACATACCCTCTCACTGTGGACATTTCCCTCAGAAACTCTTGACTCCCTGACCTCCTACTAAGCAGGAGACACTCGATTAATATTGTTCAGTGACAGGGACTTCCCTGGTGGTCCAGTGCTTAAGACTTCGCCTTCCAGTACAGGGGGTGCAGGTTCGACCTCTGATCAGGGAGTAAGATCCCACATGCCTTGGGGCCAATGAAACACCAAAACGTAAAAATTCAATAAAGATTTTAAAATAAAGTCCACATCAAAAAAAAAAATCATTAAAAAAAAAAGACATTGTTCAATGATAGCCAGTTGTGGGATTTGCATTAATGAGATGTGGTTGATAGGAAGTTAATCCATGGACCCTGCAAGGGGACAAAAATGGTGCTCGTCTAAGTTTTATCAATTGCTGCATAATAAATTATTCCAAAATGTGAGGTTAAAAACATCATCTCATGGTTTCTGTGGGTCAAGACTCTAGGCTTGGCTTGGATGCCGACCTCTATCCCTCACAAGGCTATGGTCAAGATATGGGCTGGGGCTGCTGTCATCTTGAGCCTCTACTGGGGCAGGGTCTGCTTCCACACTCACTCACGCGGCCATGGGCACTCTCTGTCCCTGGTGACTGGTGGCTGGAGACGTCAGTTCCTTTCCACGTGAGCCTGTCTAGATGGCAACTCAGGACATGACTGCTGGTTTGAGAGAGGGAGACAACCAGGTGAATCCAGAGTTTTTTTTTAATAACTTCACCTTGAAGAAGCCTTGCATCGCCCACCCATGCCCCATTCTATCTGATAGAAGCAAGTCCCCAAACCCAGCCTACACTCAGGGGGAGGAAATAACACAAGGTGTGAGTGCCCTCAGGGCTGCCTCAGCAGCAAGAGGAAGACAGAGATAGTGGGAGAGTTTTGATGATGATAAGTCTTATCGAATCTTAAGATTATAATGTTTGATACAAACACACTTCTCCACACAGCTAAGCTGCAAGAAGCCTATCAGTCAAATCATAGAAATATATAAGAAAAATGCAGTGATGTTTTCTTTTTGCAGTTATCTCCAAATTCTTAGCAGTTTTCCTTTCCTAGCTGCACCACTTGACCCTTTCAAGTCCCAGGACTGTCATCAGTGATGAAGCCGGCATTTGGGGCATGTATCTAGGGTAACAATTTGTCATCCATAGCTGACACTTTTAGAGTGAAGGGACACTATTTCTGATTATACAAGGACAACAGGCAAACCAGGAAGTCTGAGAATTTACCTCTGAAACCTCATCCGTGCTTTTCTGAGAGCCCTTCTCCCCTCCCTCATTCTCTCTCTCCCCCTCCCCCTCACTTCTGTCCTTTCGTCCAGTCACTGTCCACACTCTGTCTGTATCACTGCTGTTAAAAGTGAGCTGGAGGACTTCCGTGGTCCAGGGAATAAGAATTCTTATGGCCCAGGGCCCTTGCAATGCAGGGGACACCAGTTCCATCCCTGGTCCAGAAGGATCCTACATCCTGCGGGGCAGCTGAGCCTATGGGTCACAACTATTGTGCCTGTGCTCTAAAGCCTGGGAGCCGCAACTCCTGAAGCCCACACGCCCCAGAGCCTGTGCTCCGCGATGAGAAGCCCACGTACCACAAGAGTGGCCCCCACTCACCACAACTAGAGAAAGCATGTGCAAAGCAATGAAGGATCAGCACAGCCAAAAACAAATACAGTTTTTTTAAATGAGCTGGAGACAGAGGGGTCATCCTGGAGTAGCCTGCTAACAATGTTCCGCGGTTCACACCCCGAGGTGTCCTCCCCATCTCCTGGGTACCTTGTTCTGCATCTGCCTTCAGAGATGAAGGAGCACACACATGTGCTCCCTGCCATGACACTGGTTCCCAACCCCACCCAACGGTGCTACTGCAGCCACTGAAGGGTGTGTCCTCTGTCCCCATCATCCACAACTCAAGAGGCATATACGTGTCATGTGTGTGTGTGTGTGTGTATGGCATTTTCCTAGGCAGGATATTGGAAAGAATTAAGAGAAGTACATGAGTATGGGTGGATTGGTTTTTGTTCTTTTTCAAAAGATATTTATTTACTTATTTATTTATTTGGCTGTGCTGGGTCTTATTTGCAGCACACAGGATCTTCCACCCGTATTGCAGCATGCAGGATCTCTTTAGTTACAGCATGCAAACTCCTAGTTGTGGCATGTGGGATCTAGTCCCCTGACCAGGGATCAAATCAGGGTCCTCTGCACTGGAAGTGCCAAGTCTGAGCCATTGGACCACCAGGGAAGTCCCAAGGTTTGTTCTTAAAAAGCATCACTTAAGCTGATGTACCATCACTTTGTGATATTTGTTTAATTGTGCATTTACAAGTTAACACATCATTAAAAATATGTACTCTGGTGTTTGCCCCAACTCAGAAATAGGAACTTTGTTACTAAAATTGAATATAACGATGAGGAATCATTGACCTCACTAACCAAGTATCTCCAAGCCTGGTCCTTCTCTAAGGAAACAGATTTTTACAGCCTCTTTTAGCTATCTCCCATGGACAGGCATTAGCCCAATTGTTGTTAGAGAGGTGAAATTTAGGAAACTACATCCATGAACTGAGTTATTCATTACAATGATGCTGCTTTCCATTATTCAGTTACTCTCCTGTCTTTCTTAGTAGACATCCTTTAATTCATCCTAAGAAAGCATGTGTGTGAATGGAAGAATATTTTCTTAAAACTGAAAAAGAAATTTCTTACCATTTTAATAGCAATGTTTTCTGGATCATAAACACAAGAGCAATTCACACTGAAATTAACAGCTATAGTTTCTAATGATCTGGAGAAGCCATATGTCTTTTTAACTGCTCAGTCACTCGACAGATGAACATAAAAGTGAGTTTTCTTCTTTTTCTCACCTCAAGCAAACTAAATTGGCAACAAATAGGAAACCATTTTTCAGAGCTACTGCAGTGTGCGTGTACAGTATTATCAAATATAGTCTAGACTGCTATTAGTTTTGCAGCAAAGAAATATTTCTATCATATGGTCCTTATCAAGAGAATTAGCTAGAAGGATTGATAACTGGTAGGTAATATTCTCTCGTGAGCTGGCTTTTAAATGGGTCACATTGTTCTCCATTTCATTGGAAACTGAAAATAGATGCTATATCAGTAATGTTTGTGAAAAATAGCACATTATCTGGGGTAAGGGGGGGTGTATATTTCTTTATAAATTTATAAATTAACCCTCTAGGAAACCATAACATTTTAAAATCTGACAGAGGCTTTATGGCTCATCTATTTCCAGCCTCTCATTTTTTTAATCTGAGGAAGCAGATACCCAGAAATATTAAGGGACCAAAGTAAAAGAACTATTTAGTACAAGTATTATGATTTCAACTGTAAAATTCTGTTTCAATGTAAGCATACTGCATGCAATTATTTTCTGAATAGAGTGAAGAAAAGCATAATTTGTCCTTAGATTGTTGTTGTTGTTCAGTTACTAAGTTGTGTCTAACTCTTTGTGACTGCATAGACTGCTACATGCCAGGCTTCCCTGTCCTCCACTGTTTCCCAGAGTTTGCTCAAACTCATGTCTATTGAGTCAATGATATCATCGAACAATCTCATTCTCTGTTGTCCCCTTCTCCTTCTGCCCTCAATCTTTCCCAACATCAGGGTCTTCTACAATGAGTCAACTCTTCACATCAGGTGGCCAAAGTATTGGAGCTTCAGCTTCAAGTCAGTCCTTCCAATGAATATTCAGGCTTGATTTCCTTTAAGACTGACTCTTTTGATCTCCTTGCAGTCCAAAGGACTCTCAAGAGTCTTCTCCAACACCACAATTCAAAAGCATCAATTCTTCGGCACTCAGCCTTCTTTATGGTCCAACTCTCACATCCATACATGACTACTGGAAAAACCATAGCTTTGACTACACAGACCTTTATTGGCAAAGTGATAGCTCTACTTTTTAATATGCTGTCTAGGTTTGTAATACTTTCTGTAATAAATATCCTTTCAGAGTCTATAGATTTTTAGCCCTCAATGAGCTTTAATTATAATAAAAGTCAGCAAGTTGTAATAAAGAAAAGTAAGGCAGGGGAACTATTTCCACCATAAACAAGATGAAAGTCGCCTTTTTCTTTCCACTCTCAGCAAACAGGATCTGGATCCTGCTGGTCTGAGCACTGAGTGTCATGTCCCCAGCCTGAAAACCACAGTGCAATTGTCCTTTTTGTGTGTGGAGCCAAAGGACCTGCAGCCTCAGCTACAACCACTTCAGCCTGCCTAAAGTCAGACATTAAAAGAAAGGAGTCAGCAAAGACTCGTCTCTCTCCCTGCTCCAGAGGGGCCACTATTAACCTCCCAGAGCCCAGGTGACAGTCAGGCACATCCATCTGAAGCCGGCCTGCAGGAGCCACTTCTAAACAGATCAGATCTTCCCTGGTGCCGGATCACCTTTGAACTCTCGGCTGCTCACCCTGCACTGACTAAGTTATGGGTAGTATTTCATGTATTTCAGGCTTGATGGGGCTGAAAGTGAAAGTTTTGTGTCCAGAACACACTAAATCAAGTTCCCACTTAGCACAAGCTCTTTCCTGTCCTCTGCTTGCCACTAAAAGCCATTTTGAAAACCCAGAAGATGAACAGCTAGCAGGTTAAGCAATTGGAATTTTTTCCTCCCTATGTACTTGATCTTCTGCATCTCAGCCAAGGACACACAGGGAGACACTGGGCTCTGCTAAATTAGTAACTGATGGAAGTCCCTTGATAAATTAAAAAGAAATGAATTAATATCAGTGCTCAGTAAGGTGAGGCCTGAAGCACCTCTCCGGCAGAGATAACTTAGGATGACCCAGTTATGATTATAATGAAGGGCTGAATAGGATGATATTCCCACTAGAATTTGAAGAATTAGAAGATTGCACAGCAATGTAACCCACATATAAACAGCAGCTACCATTCTCTGAGCTCTCACTCTATAGCAGACACTGCTAACCTGATGACAAACATTACCTCATTTATTCTCATCATGACCCTTAAAGAGGTTCAGTTGTTATCTCCATTTTAGAGATGGTGCCCAGAAGCTCAGAAAGGTTCACTAACCAACCACAGGCCACACAGCCAGGAAACAGTAGTATCAGGTTTTGAACCCATGGAGTTTGACTCCAGAATCTATACTTCACTGCTATTCTGTAATTATGATAAGGAAGACATTTATCAAGTTAATCAAGCATTTTTAATATGCAAAAATTATTTAAAGATCAGAATCAAGGGACTTCCCTGGTAGTCTGATGGTTGGGACTCTGCTTCCAATGCAGGGGGCATGGGTTCCATCCCTGGTTAGGGAACTAGGATCTCCCATGCCACAGGGAGCAGCTAAAAACTTAGGGAAAAAAATCAAAGTCAAAAGAGTTAGGATGGCTCCAACGTTAAGCTGCTTGATGGCTCCATTATTTGTGAACAAAGGTCTGCATAGTCAAAGCTATGGTTTTTCCAGTAGTCATGTATGGATGTGAGAGTTGGACTATAAAGAAGGCTGAGCACTGAAGAACTGATACTTTTGAACTGTGGTGTTGGAGAAGACTCTTGAGAGTCCCTTGGACTGCAAGGAGATCCAACCAGTCAATCCTAAGGGAAATCGAGCCTGTATATTTATTGTAAGGACTGATGCTGAAGCTGAAGCTTCAATACTTTGACCACCCGATGCAATGAACGGATTCATTGGAGAAGACCCTGATGCTGGGAAAGATTGAAGGCAGGAAGAGAAGGAGGTGACAGAGGACTAGACGGTTGGATGGCATCACCGACTCTGTGGACATGAGTGTGAGCAAGCTACAGGAGTTGGTGATGGACAGGGAAGCCTGGTGTGCTGCAGTCCACGGGGTCACAAAGTGTCGGACACGACTGAGTGATTGAACAGCAACAACAACGTTGAAAGGGGAAGGTTTGCAAAAATGGGCCAAGACGTAGATATGGAAGTGGGAAAGCCTGGACAAGCCAGGGAGGCAGATGCTGTTAACTGTTTAGAAGAGAAAGAAGCAAGTGCAATACTCTGTCTGCATTTTCTCCTTCTCAGCAATAACACAGAGTGAATTTTCCCCAAATGGCCCTAATTGCAAATAAGTAACAGTAAATAAATTCACACGAGTGGCTTTCATTCCTTTTCATCCTCATTGTTCTTCTCTTGGGAAAATGTCAGAAGTGATTAATAAAGAACTGGTCCAGTGGCTAAGACTCCACACTCCCAATGCAGAGGGCTGAGGGTTCAATCCCTGGCTGGGCAACTAGATCTCACATGCAGCAACTAAAGATCTCTGCCACAACCAAGATTAAAGATCCCATGTGATGCAGCTAAGACCTGGGGCAGCAAAATAAGTTAATTAATTAACAAAATAAATAAGAAGGACTTGAAAAGGGGAGTCTGTGAGGCGCCCCCTGCAGAATTCAAAATATAGGTTTGGGCCTCAAAAATCTCCATTCTGCATCTGTATCTTTTTGTTACTAGTGTAAAGAAGTCTGGATCTTTGGTTTCTAAGAACATTCCAAAGATATTATGCAACTGGGAGAATGGAGAACAAAAAGCAACCCTAAAGGAAAATGAACCAAATTTTAACTCAGAAAACAGAAAATCCCCTATGTTACTCCCATGAAAAGGCCTATTTTAGAGAATGATAACAGCCTTGTCCCCAGTTTGTGTCATTCATGTTGTTTTTAATCTTGGATTTGCACATCTGAGAAGTTCTAAGATTTAGTGTTATTTTATGTAAACAGTTTCTAAACTTGGGTAATAGGGTTTCTCTGTGGCCAAGAAGGTGGAACTTCCCACATTCATGCCGTTCAGCTGAAGTTTTCCCAAGTTCTCTTTTCCTCTGCAGAACAGCTAGTCAGTTGATATAGCAGTGTTTAGACTAAAACATTTTGCCAAGTCCTGTACCAAATCCCTGGACAGTTTTATTACAATTTACAAAATTAGAAAACCACAGGTATAAATTGTACCTATTTCTAATGTATTTCACTTAGCACATGATATTTTCCAGTTGCCTACAAGTCTTATTTTTAAGTGTTGAGATATTATAGGAATACACATTGGATTACATGTTATTTCCAAAGATCCTTTTGTTCAAGGAAAAGTTACAACATTGGAAATGTAAGCTGTATTCATTTGTGTACTTTCCATTGAATCCAACATTGTGGCTTTTGCTGATTTAAGAGAGGCCAAGTGCCTGCAGAAGTTGTATAAACAGTCTGCTAATCTTCCAAAGCATTTCTTAAGTCATTAATAACAGAACCTGGCCTATGCTTTAGAGGAACCGAGCTGGGCTTAGACAACATCAATATTACTTCATTTCCAAAAGCACTTGACAGGTTGGAAAGGCTTGTTAATTAATGCAGTTTGACCCGAATGAAAAAATATTTATTAATTTTATCTCACTGTGAAAGGAAGTGCAGAGGGATAAAGCAATGACAAATGTATGTTAAATGCCTTCTCTGGGTCGTAGACTCTTCACGTGATTGAACACTAGACACAATGACTCTCAAGAGACTTCTGGAACCACCATCCTCCTGAAGTTTACAGTCCTGCTTAAGGATGGGGTGGGGACAGCCATTTAAGGCCTCAGTGGCTGGGGTCTGTGTTGTGTCAACATCAAGGAAGTAGAGGTCTGAACAGGCTGTATGCAGAGCGGGAGAGGGGAGGGGACTGAGGCTGGTCCCACTTGTCGGCATCAGAAGATTTCTTCAAGGGATATTTGAACTAGAACTTCAAGAATGAATAGGATACCAGGAGGCAGGGGTGATGGGAGGATTTCCAACCGAGCAAAAATTTGGAGGCAGTAAGACACTGGGAGAATTCAGGGGACAGCAGGCAGCGGAGTGAGAGAGCAGAGAACTTAACTAAGAAGTGGAACCGGGGAGGCAGGTGTGCAAGATTTTCAGATGGGTGTCAAGAACCCCAGGACATGCAAAGCTAAGTTTTCCCTAAAGCAAAGGTGTAAGTTCCTAATGCAACTTTGCTCCATGTTAAACTATTAATTCAATACTAGAAACTGATTATTTTGCTTCCAAAATCTCTAAAAGCAGAGGTCTCCCACAGACACAGTCTTTGGAGAAATGCCCGAGGCAATTCCTGTTCTCTTTCAAATTCCATTTGCCATTGGATTATTTATCAGGCATTCAGAGAGTTTGGCTCTTCAGTCTGGTTGCCTGGAGTGAAGGTATGTAGATGTCTCTTGTGTTGTCAGCTTAGGTTTACAGTTTTACATTTTGATCATTTTCTATCAAAATTAGATTAACATTAAACATTAAATATATCAAACATTAGATTGTTTTCTATCACTGAAAATCAGAGGACTTCTGTCCTGTGCTCTAGTGACACCACACCCCTAGAGTTTGTTGTAAAATGCTGTCCCTCTAAAGTAATATCATAAAGTTTTTTGTTTTTTTTTTTTTTTGCTAGTCACTTTGATAAAGTTCAAAAGACAAGGCAGGGCAAAGTTTGACAAATCTTTAAACCCCAGAGCAGGTTTATCCCAAATAAGCAGGCTTTATCTAGATGCTGAAATCCCAGATAATCGCTTAACTAGTTCAGGGATTACTTTTGCCAGTTGAAATTGCTCTACTGTCAAGAATAGATTTCTCAAAAGCTAGACTTGTATATATTCACATCTTGGCAGATTGCAAACATTACAAATGTATTTTGTTTTCCCAACTATGGGATTGGTCTTTTATGTGACCAATGGCTTCCATGAAGGATTACTTTGGTTTTTTTCCCCCTCAAACACAATTGGTCTTTTAAAGTACATTCTATGAAATTTTAACCCTTTATGATTAGATACTGTGAATTAATGGAAGATAATATTGATGCTTTTGAGTTTTCCTATGGTAATTGAGATACATTTTACTTAAAAGATGGGGGAAGTGGAGTTTTAAAGAAAATCAACTTCTTACCCATGACCTTGACATGAGGCCTCCACCTCTTCCAACATGAAATTTTTATGATGCTGTTTTAGTGCTATTAAAACTGATATCTTCAATAAATGTCAATTTATTAACTGTGTAAAGATAACCTGAAGAATTTTAAGTAGTCTTTTTTCTACTAGGAATAAAACTGGATCTTACAGAAGCAGACTCACAGACATAGAAAACAGACCTGTGATTGCAAGGGGGAGGGTGCAGGTGGGGGACAGGTGGATTGGGACCTTGGGGGTAGCAAATGCAAATTACTGTGTGTATGTATGTGTTCAGTCGATCAGTCATGTATGATTCTTTTCGACCCCATGGATTGTAGTCCACCAGGCTCTTCTGTCCATGGAATTTTCCATGCAGGAATACTGGATTGGGTTGCCATGACTTTCTCCAGGGGATCTTCTCAACCCAGGGATCAAACCCACATCTCTTGCATCTCCTGCATTGACAGGCAGATTCTTTACCACTATGCCACCTGGGAAGCTCAAAACTATTGTATACAGAATGGATAAACAAGGTCCTATTGTATAGCACTGGGAACTCTTTGCCATATCCTATCATAAACCACAATGGAAAAGGAAAATAATAATAATAATAAAATTGGATCTGTCCAGTTTAGACACTTCAGCAAGTGAAAAGTCTTAAGAATTCCAAGTATGCCATGAACCAGCCACTGGTGTACATGTGTTCCCTGTCCCGAACCCCCCTCATTCTTCCCTCCCCCACAATATTGTAATTAGCCTGCAATTAAAGTAAATAAATTTTTAAAAGTAAAATAAAAGAATTCTAAGTATGATGGTAAGATTTCCAAAGTGAACCATGTCTCAGATTTTTCAAGAAGCTAGTCTAAAAATGAATCTGAGGCCCCTTTGGAATAGACCAGAAGTGATCCAGGGCTGGGCTGTAGAGAAGACAGAAGCCCTCAGACTTCTTGGAGCTGATAGTTTAGATGTCCTATGACAACCACAGCCAGACAGGTCTTGGTGGGACTGAGTTTGTGCTGTTGGCCCAGGCACAGTCACCGTGGCCCTTGCATCCAGGTGCTGTTCCCATCAACACTAGGGTGGTTAATAATATCAACTTTTGAAAAAATGCACAACATGAAAGTTGCAAGTTAAGTTTTAATTTGGGGCAAATGAGGACTGCAGCCCTGGAGATACAGCTCAGATAGCTCTGAGAAACCATTTCAAAGAGGCAGGGGGGTGGTCATTGTATATGTGATTTTGGTAAAGGAGGAATACATACGATCAGGCACATATTTTTTCAGAAGGTTTCTACTAGTCTTATGAAGCTTTCTGCTACTCATGAGAAACAGTGGTCACCATGAAGGATTTTAGTGCTTTTCTAGGTATGAGGAGATATAAGAACTGGGCTCATAAAATCAGATCCTGAGAATATCTAACTACCTGAAAACTCGTCCTGCCAGTTTTCTCCAGATCACCTCGTTCCTGCTCTCCACCCTGAACTCCTGTCAGAGGGTGTTGAAGGTCAGCAGCTGCAACAACTCATAATTTAATCCTTGCAGAGGTAGATGGCAAGCAACCATGGCAACTTGTAGTTGTAGTTGACAATAATGAGTCTGGGGCGTTCTGTCTGCTCCGTGTTCAGTGCCTCTTCTGAGTGAGAGGATACTCACTCTCATATTAACATGTGACATGGTGGTCGTCAGGCCCCACCACGTGTCTGTCCACATACATCCATGGTCTTCCAGTCTTTTTCCTTCTACCATGCCATTCACTATGTCCCAGGATTCCCATGATTCTCTAACTCTGGGCCCCTTCTCTTTCATTATAAAGTGGGAGACTAGGTGCACTGCCCACAGGAAGGGTTTTCTCTCACCATACCCTAGCAAGGCCAACTCGCAGGGAGCTGGCAGCATGGTGGCCATGCACTTGCTGTTTGCACCCACTTAGCAAGCGCATGCTCTGTAAGCAAATGTGAGCTTTTTCTCCCTCCCGTGGGATCCCCTGTCTGGCTATGGGTGTAAGCCACATGGCAACAGAACAGCAGATATAGTGCACGGGGAGCTGGACTGCAGTGCTTGTCTGGACCGCAGTACATGTCTGACCACAGTACATGTCTGGATTGATGTATATGTCTGACCGCAGTACATGTCTGACCGCAGTATATGTCTGGATTGATGTACATGTCTGACCACAGTACATGTCTGACCACAGTACATGTCTGACTGCAGTACATGTCTGACCGCAGTACATGTCTGACCACAGTACATGTCTGGACTGCAGTACATGTCTTCTGCTTTGCCCAGTAGTGCTGCTTGGGCTCAGTGCTGGACTACCTGTTTCATCTCATGCTGGACTGTTGCCAGGCCAGCCTGATGTGATGATTTAGTAGGTCTGCCCTGCTCATGAGGGACAGATACAGCTGTCTCCCAAGGCCCAGTAACACCCCAGAAGATGCTTTTCAAAAATCATGTCATTCCATGCTCCTCTGAGATGGCTTGACGACAGAAGGCTGGGGGCCTGCTTTGTGATTTTCGCCCTCGGGCTTGACACACATTACACACAGCTTCTGCTCCCCCTGCCAGTACCTCCAATACCTGCTGCAGGGACCCTGATGACACCTAGTCACATTCAGAGCTGGTAGGTATCCTTTTGGTCCACTTAGCATTGGGGCTGGAGCAATATTTCCAACCTTAGAATCTGCCGCTTCTACAACCCACAGAGGCCAGACAGGCATTGTGAGTCCTGCTTTGTGAAAGGAAAGGCAAGATGCAGTACTTTAGAGATGTCCTGGCACAGCCCTGACCACCTGACCACCGGCAAAATTTTACTAATGTGGCAGCCACTCAGTCTACCATAAATTCACTGCTGCTGCTATGTGTGTGCTCAGTCTTGCCCGACTCTTTTGCAACCCATGGACTGTAGTCTGCCATCTTCTCTGTCCATGTGATTTCCCAAGCAAGAATACTGGAGTGGATAGCTATTCCCTTCTCCAGGGGATCTTCCCTACCCAAGAATCAAACCCATGTCTGCTGAGTCTCTTCCATTGCAGGCAGATCCTTTACCATCTGAGCCACCAGCGAACCCTATATTCCCTGCAAGGCTGCCAAATCTCTGTATTCCGTTGTAAGACTGACTCTTTCCAGAGAAAATCTAGAAACTCTTGTCTCTCCCCCATTCCAGTGGTTCTCACACTATGGTGTACACAAGAATACATTTGAATGCTTGCTTAGATGTAAATGATCCGGCCCCAGCCACAGAGATTCTGATTCTAAATAAAGTTGCGTGAGTCCAGGAATCTGCATTTTGAGAGGGTGTCCCACCCCCGTGCTTCTGAAGGACTTTGAGAAGCTCTGCTTTATGTCTTTGAATATGCTGCTCACTGTGTCTCTGACCCCTTCCTTTTTTCTAATTTTTAAATTTATATATTTATTTGGCTGCACTGGGTGTTAGCCTCAGCAAATGGGAACTTTAAAAGCATGAGAACCCTTTGTTGGAGCATGCAGGATCTAGTTCCCTGATCAGGGATTGAACCTGGGCCCCCTGCATTGGGAGCACAGAGCCTTAGCCACTGGACCACCAGGGAGATTCCATGGTGGCTTTCTTCCTTCCTCCCACTTCAACTCCTACTCATTCTTCAAGAGTCCACTTCAATCAATGTCACCTCTTTTGTGAAGCTCTTCTTAACTCTCTGTAAGTTGGAGTTAGTCCATCAAGATGTCACAGCAATTTTCACACCTTCTTTAATTTCTATAGTTATTTCTGTGAAGTCTTGTCTTCCTCCAAGGCTACAAACTTCTGAAAAATGGAAATTTTCATTCACCTTTTATCTCCAACATCCCATTGCCAACCACGTGGCAGGCACTCACCGTACACTTAATGATAACTGCATGAATCCTGGAGATCTAAGCATGAAAACTGTAACTGTGAATTGGTTGAGTTCCACAGGATAAAAAGGTAATATATCAACATTTAGTCCTTTCATTTCCTCACTAAGTGAATCACATATTCTTGCTCCAGAAATCTCATCATATACTTTTCTTAATCCCTTTGTGGAGTTATAAGATAAGACCCTAATCCCACAAAGACTGACATTTGATCAGGACTTAAAGGTTTTTTTTAAACAGAGGATAACTTTTTACTTATGGTAAGAAAAAGGAAATTTTTCCAGGAATGATTTTCTAAGAGTTTCCTCTCCATTTCAATGGTGAACTTCTTTTGCTAATGAAATATTAATTTGCTTGACCTGACCCATTTTTGGAGTTCTTCAAGTTCAGTCCTCTGTGGCTCCGTGTGTTTAATAAAGCACAATGGGTTTCCCTGGTGGTCCAGTAGTTAAGAATCCACCTACCAATACAAGGGACACAGGTTTGATCCCTGATCTGGGATGATTCCACATGTCATGGGACAACTAAGCCCATGCCCCACAAGTACTGAGTCCTAGTGCTGCAACTACTGAGCCCTCGTTCCCTAGAGCCCGTGCTTCGCAACAGGAGAAGCCCGCAACAGGAGAAGCCACCGCAATAAGAAGTCTGAGCACCACAACAAAGAGTAGCCCCTGCTTGCTGCAAGTAGAGAAAACCCGCTTGCAGCAATGAAGACCCAGCACAGTTATAAATAAATAAACTTTCTTTAAAAGCACAGCATGACAGAAACAGACGTCTTTACCTTCACCCTGTGAAGTCCCACAAAGATGAATTTACTTCAAGCCAAGCCAGACTCAGGTTGTTGGTGTTGGTGACCGTGCTGGTCCTGGCAGTGTGAATGCCCTTTCTAAATGCTGTGATCCATTTTAGAAAAGAGCAGAATATCAGTGTGCTAATGGAAGTTCATACGGTCAATGTTATTGGTATTTGGAAAGAATGAATCAAAGAAATTAAAACGTCAGAGCAACATTTGATGCAACTTGAAAAATGTCTTCTGTAGAAACAACCTAAGAAATGAAGAATTTCTCTTTTTTTTCAAGATTTATTTATTTATTTAGCTGTACTGGTTCTTAGTTTTACCTCGTGGAATCTTCGTTGAGGCATGCGTGAACACTTAGTTGTGCAACATGTGGGATCTAGTTCCCTGACCACCGACTGAACTCAGGGCCCCTGCACTGGGCGCTCAGTCTTAGCCACTGGACCACCAGCGAAGTCCCAAAACAAAGAATTTCTGACCAGAGTCTTGGTCTTCTTGTCAGATGTTTATTACCTTTGCCTAGATTTTAGCTGCTGAATTGTGCTAGGTCAACTCAACAGTCTACAAGGCACATTCTCTTTTGTGGCTCTGAGCTATTTTCTCACAATGATGAAGACATCTTGTAGCTTGATCCTTCCAAAGAGGAGCTCCTGGTACTTGAGTACATTGAAATGAAGTCATTAAAAGTTGGGTAATAAATAAAATGAAAATATATGGAGGTTTTTCCATACAATACTTGGCAATAGCTATCCTAAAAGCCAAAAAAAAAGAAAACTTTTCTTTTTAGAGTTTATGCATCTGAACAAAATTAAAGGCAAAAATACATAACAATTTCCATAGATTCTAATGTATACTCTTTATTACCAAAAGGATAAAGTAAAATTTTCTTCTTAATAAAAGCACATAAAATAATTTAAAAGATACATGCAATGAAATCACACTAGAAAAGCACCTGTTTATTTGAATACAGTCTCTTCAATCTTTCTTTGCCTTTTATGAATAGATATTTATACCTTAAAAATTTTTTGAATTCTAAAAGAACAGGAAGCGCTGGAGTATAAATACAGGACCAAATGCATTTATCTTATTTATCACTTACAAAACCCTATGTGTTCCACTAGTGACTAGGAATTGTAGCAAATTTTTCTCCTAGTTCAAAAAGAAAACAATAAAACATGCAAACATTTCCAGAATAATCATGAAGAAATTTGCTGAAATGAACCATGGAGGATTTTTTTTTAACAATGCAAGAAAATAGTCAGTGATTTTCATACCAATCAAATCACTGAGAGTTTCTAAATTCTGCTCCCGTAACAGTAGGAGAATGGAAAGAGTGTACAGAACTGTAAACAAAAAAGGAGCTTCCACCAACCAAATGGCTGTTTACGTTGACAAACTGTCAGATTGAGCAACAATCCTTGAGCCAAATAAAAACAACTGCCTTACAAAGCTATATTCCTCTATGATTTATTTTGACATTTCTCTCCCTCTTACCACAAAATAAATATACATCTCCATAAACATGTACATGGGCTTCCCTGGTGGCTAGGTGGTAAGGAATCTGTCTGCCAAAGCAGGAGACGCAGGTTCAATCCCTGGGTCGCAAAGATCCCCTGGGGGAAGATCCCCTGGAGAAAGAAATGGCAATTCACTTCAGTATTCTTGCCTGGGAAATCCCATGGACAGAGAAGCCTGGCAGGCTACAGTCCATGGGGTCACAAAAGAGTCAGACAGGACTTAGTGACTAAAACACAACAACAAACAGGTACATACATGTGGCAATGGCAGTGAAGCACGCGCTGGGAATTAGTTACTTTTTTGTAAAGGATGTCCTCCTTGTGAACCTATTTTGAAATATTTCTAGAAAGAGTAGCATGCATTATTATCAATTTACTGAAAATTGGTTTATCAGATCTTTCTTCTCTGCAACCCAGGCTACAAGAGAGGAAGTGAGAAAGACAGAAAGTGAAGAAAAAGTACAAAACAGGGAGGTACTAACCTCAAAGACAAACAACCTACCACAGGCTTGGCAGCCCTGACAGCCAGCACTGAAATTGCTTGCCAACACATAGGTGAATTTAGTGCAAGCAAAGTTCCCAGCATAAAACCATTCGTTTCCATCACAAGCTATTCAGAAGACCAAGGAAATACCAAATTCTTGTCTCTATGACAAACTTGGGCATGCATAAAAGGAAACTAGGAACAATAAAATTTTCTGGGTGAGAAGGAAGAATGCTATTGCTCTCTACCATCTGATTTGTTCAGACCTCAAAAAGAAATTTTGATCTGACATATAAACCATGGGTAATGTTCTACTGGATCTAATTCAGTTCACATTCACATTATGGGAAGCAGTGATAATTTCTTTTTTTTTTTTCTTTTTTTAGGGATAACTTCTTCATTGCTAAGTGTAAGCAATAGGGACTTACCTGGGGGTCCAGTGACTGGGACTCCATGCTCCCAATACAGAAGGTATGGGTTCAATCTCTGGTCAGAGAACTAAGATCCCCCATGCTGCAGGGTGCAGCCAAAAGAAAAAATAAAAATAAAAAATAAATAATTATGTTAAATGTAAGCAATACATATCCTGTCCTAAGAACTGATCATCAATTCCTCTAGGCAGAAAGACTGATGTAGTGGTGATGGTGGTGGTGGTTTCTCTAGACATAGTGGCCACCAGTTCACCAATAACTTTGGAGAAGGAAATGGCAACCCGTTCCAGTATTCTTGCCTGGGAAATCCCATGGACAGAAAAACCTGGTGGGCTACAGTCCATGGGGTTGCAAAAGAGTCGGACACGACTGAGTGACTAAACCACCACACCATCATACACAGATGGCACAATGGCTGTCTTTCCAGGAGATGAAAATAGATTCACACAGCTGCAGATACAGATCTTCTGTTGTAAATGATTCTATTTCATCACTATGAGGAACTTAACCCAAATGGAGCTATACACTGCAGCAACTACACCTGCAAAAGTTACTTTACTTTCAAGTATTCCAAGCTCTAGATGAGTATTTTTTGGGAATTTCGCCAGTGAAAGGAGAGGTGGCAGGTTCCAAGTGTAAGGCATTGAAAAGTCATGAGTGCTGGCATTGTTGTACAACAGAAACCAACACAACATTATAAAGCAATGATCCTCCAATTAAAAGTTGAAAAAAAAATGCCATGATCACATTACAGCAGTTATTAGAAACGAGGTCAAGGATACATCCTAAGTCAGGATGGTCTGGAACCTGCTATGGGAAGAAAGTGGACTCCTTATGACAGCTACCAAACAGAGACACCAGCACACGCATTCAATCTGGTTCTAGCTTACCTGTATCCTTCTGCTATCAATACTTGGAAGATTTAAGAGGTAATGATTTTTATTCCAAAACATTTGTCCTTGAAGTTTATGCCTGTCCACCATACCGCTAATGTTTGCTAGCAAGCAGGAAATCCAGCTAAGGGGTAAAATAGTTTTGGATGCTATCCAATATTTACACTGCCACTGGATGCCAGTCTTTCAAAGGCCTCAAAAATGTGCATACTGTTGACCTACCAATTTCATTTCTAACAATTTTTCCAAAGAAAATAACTAGAGATTTGTGCAAGGACTGAGCTACAAGGATTCTCATTGTTGAATCATTTTATACTATTAAAAAAATAAGCAAACCACCTGAATATACAGCTATATAAAACTCTGAAAAATAACTTGTGGGGTAAAATATTTTGCTATCATTTAATAGTAATAACGATCTCTAAATGAGTAGAAAAATATTTATAGAGTCATATTCATGGAAAAAGCCCGGAATACTGTATAAACTGTAAGAAAAAAACTGAAGGGACACACACCCCAATTCTAAGAGGAATTATATGTGAGTGATAGGATTAGCTACTGCCTTGTATGGTCTTCTCTCTGCTTTTCTGTGTTATCTAAATAATTTACAATAAATATGTATTAGTTTTATATTAAGAAAAAAGTAACTTCCAGAACAGTAAATTTGGGAGCACAAGTATCATGGGAAGTCTGAGTTCTTTGAGAGCAAAGGGTTGCAGATTAAGGTGGGTGTTGACTTGTATTAGGTTAAGCCGAAATGTGTGCTGTTGCAAATTTGTGTTCACAAATGATAATGCTTCAACTGCCTTAAATAGTTGAAGACATACATTTTTTTTTTCAGGAAGTTTTGGATGAGCATTTAATGTGGCTGATGGGTTGAAACAAACAGCCAAAGGATAAAATGCCAGCCAAGAAGTTGTGTGTAGGCAATAACACTTTCCTGCAGCTGTTGTGCTTAGATGCCTGGGCATAAGAATATGTGTTCGTGCTAAGTCACTTCAGTCGTGTCCAACTCTTTGCGACCCTGTGGACTGTAGCCCGCCAGTCTCCTCTGTCCATGGGATTTCCCAGGAAAGAATAGTGGAGTGGGTTGACATTCCTCCTCCAGGGGATCTTCCCGACTGAGGGATGGAACCCCTGTCTCTTGCATCTCCTGCCTTGGCAGGCAGGTTCTTTACCACTGAGCCACCTAGGAAGCCCCAAAACAGGACTTCAGTTCAGTTCAGTCTCTCAGTTGTGTCCGACTTTTTGCAACCCCATGAATCACAGCACACCAGACCTCCGTGTCCATCACCAGCTCCCGGAGTCTACCCAAACCCATGTCCATTGAGTCGGTGATGCCATCCAACCATCTCATCCTCTGTCATCCCCTTCTCCTCCTGCCCCCGATCCCGCCCAGCATCAGGGTCTTTTCCAATGAGTCATGAGGTGGCCAAAGTATTAGAGTTTCAGCTTCAGCATCAGTCCTTCCAATGAACACCCAGGACTGATCTCCTTTAGGATGGACTGGTTGGATCTCCTTGCAGCCCAAGGAACTCTCAAGAGTCTTTTCCACCACCACAGTTCAAAAGCATCAATTCTTCGGCACTCAGCTTTCTTTATAGTCCAACTCTCACATCCATACATGACCACTGGAAAAACCATAGCCTTGACTAGACGGACCTTTGTTAGCAATGTCTCTGCTTTTTAATATGCTGTCTAGGTTGGTCATAACTTTCCTTCCAAGGAGTAAGCATCTTTTAATTTCATGGCTGCAGTCACCATCTGCAGTGATTTTGGAGCCCAGAAAAATAAGTCAGCCACTGTTTCCACTGTTTCCCCATCTATTTGACATGAAGTGATGGGACCAAATGCCATGATCTTGGCTTTCTGAATGTTGAGCTTTAAGTCAACTTTTTCACCTATCTCTTTCACTTTCATCAAGAGGCTCTTTAGTTTCTCTTTACTTTCTGCCATAAGGGTGGTGTCATCTGCTATCTGAGGTTATTGATATTTCTCCCAGCAATCTTGATTCCAGCCTGTGCTTCTTCCAGCCTGGCTACGTAGACCCTAAAAAAGGGCATTTATTTGGTGTGAGGTTGAGACTGTACTTTCAGGGATCATTTCTCTAGTTTGTTACAGTGTGATGCTGAAACAAGAGGGCAGAGTGTGGCCTTGTTGTACCTTGCCTAGAAACAGGGGCATCAAGCAATTCAAATTTTCCCCTGCTCTGCACAGGTGTGTGTCCACGAATGACCGCAAAAGTTCGGCGAGCATCCCTATGGGGTTACAAGTTTAGCAAGTGAGTTAATTTGAAAAAATAGAAGCTTTAAATTATAAAGATCAGTGGTGGTGATAGTACCTATTTCTGAAAGTTGTTGTAGAGATTTGTGAAATAATTCAAGTCAAGCATTTGACTCAGCAAGTGGCACATATATGGGTTCCCCCGGTCACACTAGTGGTAAAGAACCTGCCTGCCAGTGCAGGGGATGTAACAGACAAGAGCTCCATTGATGGGTTGGGAAGATCCCCTGGAGGAGGGTATGGCAACCCACTCCAGTATTCTTGTCTGGGAAATCCCATGGACAGAGGAGGCTGGCAGGCTACAATCCATAGTGTCACAAAGAATCGGACATGACTGAAGAGGCTTAGCATGCACGCCTGTGGCACATATATACCAAATATGTGTTGGGGAAAAAGACATGCTTTTGTGAATATTTGAAGCCCCTGTTAAGTTTAGGTATATAGCAATACTCATATACTCCAAATAAATACCCTAGAAAGAGGATTACAAAAACAACCTAATGTTAGCACAACCTGATAAACTGGTACAGTTTTTCACCACGATTTTTTTCAGATGAACTTAAACACTTCAAACCATCTGTATATTTTCTGCAGGAGGTTTGTTGAATTACAAGCAAGACCTTTGGGAGACCTGGGCAGGGACTGGGACCTGGGGGGGGGGGGGGGGAGGTGCAAATAAAACGTTGTTATAAACATTACCCGGATAGAGATAATTAACCCTTACTTAGAAGCAAATAGCGCTGTTTCCTCAATAAAATATTAATAGGACGCAGTAAAGAATGCTTCAGTGTTTTTTTTTTTAATGTTAAGAACTACTTTGTTTGGCATCTATTTTTGCTTAGTTGTGATAGTAAACACAAGGGATCCCTTTTATGGGGCACCGAAATCCCTGCCAGAAAGTAAATATTGAATGATTACGTAAGGAGCTATAAACACAATTTCCTGAGAGATTTTCTAGGAAGACGTTTACCGGCCTGAGCCAAATGGATTGAGATGATTAAAATCTAACCTTCCTTCCAAATGGGACAAGGTGAGCATTTTCTCCTAAATCATTCTTCACAACTCTCTGCAGCATTTGAAACCTCTTCTTCTCTTTAGAGTTCGGGGTCCAAAACTTTGCCAAGCTGTTATTATTGTTGTTATCTAAGATACATGTACAGTTTTACCTACATTGTCTGCAACATCTTTCTCAAGCACCTCGACTCCCAAGCTTACCCTTCTTATTGTTGTCGCTTGCTGCTGTTCAGTCACTCAGTCGTGTCCAACTCTTTGCGACCCCTTGGACTGCAGCACACCAGGCTTCCCTGTCCTTCACTATCTCCCAGAGTTTGCTCAAACTCTTGTTCTTTGAGTTGATGATGCCATCCAACCATCTCGTCCTTTGTCACCCTCTTCTCCTCCTGCCCTCAATCTTTCCCAGCAGCAGGGTCTTTCCCAATGAGTCAGCTCTTTGCATTAGGTGGCCAAAGTATTGGAGCTTCAGCTTCAGCATGATGTCCTTCCAATGAATATTCAGGGTTGATTTCCTTTAGGATTGACTGGTTTGATCGCCATGCTGTCCAAGGGCCTCTCAAGAGTCTTGTCCAGCCCCACAATTTTAAAGCATCAGTTCTTTGGCACTCAGCCTTCTTGATGGTCCAACTCTCTCATCCATACGTGTGACACATGACTACTAGAAAAACCATAGCTTTGACTATACGGACCTTTGTCAGCCAAGTGGTGTCTGCTTTTTAATACACTGTCTAGGTTTGTCATAGCTTTTCTTCTAAGGAGTAAGCCATTTAATTTCATGGCTGCAGTCTGTCTGCAGTGATTTTGGAACCCAAGAAAATAAAATCTGTCATTGCTTCCACTTTCTCCCTTCTATTTGCCATGAAGTGATGGCAGCAAATGCCGTGATCTTAGTTTTTTGAATGTTGAGTTTTAAGCCAGTTTTTTCACTCTCTTCTTTCATTTTCATCAAGAGGCATTTTAATTCCTCTTCGCTTTCTGCCATTAGAGTGGTACCATCTGCATATCTAATATTTCAGGGACCCAGTAAATAATACAGGAGAAATCTGCAGTTTCCTGGCTGATGCTGGACCTGTGATTCACTGAGCAGTTATTCTGTGAGACAGACTTAATGCAAACAGCACTAGGAAGAAAATGATGGGGGAATAGAGACAAGTTTCTGTAATGTTGATAGAATCTGTGCTAATGCACCAAAGGGCATGAAGGATAAGGAGGGTTGGAGGAAATTCCCTGGTGGTCCAGTGCTTAGGATGTCTTGATTTCATTGCCAAACGTGCAGGTTTGATTCCTGGTCAAGGAACTAAGGTCCCTTAAGCTGCATGACACAGTCAAATAGTTTAAAAATGTAAAAAAGACAATAGGAAAACAAGCTTCAGTCAAGAAATGATTAAAGTATGGAGGTGGAGTAAATATCACACACAGCACTCCAGGCTCTGAGCTGCCAAATAACTCAATGGATGGTGGAGCCCATTGCTTAAACACTAAGTCCAAAACTGCCTACTGCTGTTCGATACCAAAGGTTCAACCTACTATCACAAAATCTAGACAGTTATCTGAGGTTTCTGTTTGGCTAGAATTCTGAGAAGCCAAAAATAGTTTTAAATAAATAGCCCATCAGCCCAAAGTTGAGAATTTTGATGTATATATTGGAATCATAATGGTCAGAAAAACTGGAAAGAAACTCAAAGATTTTCCAATAAATCAAAATTGCATAGAGAATTAAGAAAACCATTTCAACTGTTTTTGAAAACTGTGACCCAAAGAGAAAAAATAACTTTCTTCAATGTCACATACAAAATGTATGTTGCATATGCAAAGAGCCAACTCATGAGAAAAACTCTGATGCTGGGAAAGATTGAGGGCAGGAGGAGAAAGGGGTGACAGAGGGTGAGATGACCGGATGGCATCACTGACTCAATGGACATGAGTCTGAGCAAACTCTAGGAGATGGTGAAGGACAGAGAAGCCTGCCATGCTGCAATCCATGGGGTCACAAATACTCAGATACATCTTAGCCACTGAACAACAACAAATGCACATTTTAATTTTCCCAACAACCCAATGTGATAAATATTAATATCCCATTTTAGAGGCCCCAGAAGAGTTGAATAAACTTGCCCAAGGTCACAGAACTGCTGAGTGTGGGAGTATGAATTCAGATCTACAATTAGCCACCTCAAATGTTTGAATTACAGTGCTGTAATGTCTCCCAAATAATTAATTACAGAACAAGTATTTGAATCAGAGGAAAGATAAGTTTACTACAAAATTAAGATTTTGAGTATGGAAAAGGGGAAACATTTAGGGAACATTTCTCTTTTCTATACAGTCACACAAAGGAGCTCTGTGGCCTTGATGGGCTAACGCTATGAGGTTAGCCAAGGTCAACGCCCACCCAGGATATCCCAGACATGAGATGAATCAGACAGATAAGGAAGGTGGAGGGGAAGAAACTCATTACTCAGTAGATTTCATCATCACCTTCCTAAAACTAACACTCAAAGTTTAAAGTAGTAAAAGCTTTTAAAAAGAGGACACAGAAAGTTCAGGCCTCTAGTAACAAGCCTCCACCGGCCTGTTACTAGAAATGACAGAGGCGAAGAAGCTTAGAGGTAACAATACTGTCTGATATTGTGTGTTGTTATGGTGTCTGATGTTGTGTCCGTTATTGTTATTGTTGTTTGGTTGTTTTTCTTATTGTTTTTAAAACTCTACATGTGATGAGGTAAGTGATTAAGTGTAGACAAAAGGGAACTCATCAATTTCTATTTTTAAAATATTGCTTCTATCCCAAATGAGGTTTTGGTACAATTCTTTGAAGAGTACTGTGAATGCCCTTTAGAAGCATAAATCAGAGGAAGCAGATGTTTTTGTCAACCCCTGAATGTCTGAATTCCAACAATGAACAATTTGGATGTGAATTCAAAGGAAGTCTATAATGTCGAGAGAAAATAATTCTTCAGTAATGCAGGAAAACCCTGAAAACCTGTTTCCCAGAGGATTTATCTCCCTTTTGATGCAAGGTTAAATGAGAAGTTGATCAAATTCTATGACTCAGGACACTGAAAATAAAAAAATTCACACTGGACAGTTCTCCCCATTTCCTTCTAAACTAAATAAACTACTCTTTTGGGCACAATGATTTTTTTTTTTTAAGTTCTAGAATTTTTTAAAAACCACAAATGTATATAGTAAAAGCAATGACTTTAGGCAGTTCTCTCTTTTCCATGCTGGTTTGATGAGTTTTAAATCTTTTTATTTTCAGTCATTGCTCTGAATTTAGGCATTCCATCCAACTTAACTAGATTGCAAATTCTCCAAGATGCAAGAGTAGAAAAATAGTAAATTTTGCCCCTGACTCAAAATCCTTTTTGAAAAGTGGTCTTAAGAATACTGAATCATTTGCTAAGTATAAATGAAATACGATAGCTTCCATTGCCTGCAAAATGTGGTGTACCGCTGGAAAATGAAAGTATAACTGACTTGACTCTTGCATTCACTTGAAAATACTGCAGACAGCCTATTTCAATTCTCCATTACCCCATCTCAAGGCTAAATCAATATGATATCTTCATTTTAATGCTAAGTACAGAAAAGTTTGTGGGGGGAAGGACTTATTTATTTGAGAGTTTGGACAAAGGAACAAAGAGAAATTGCCCCTCCCCTAATCTCCTTATGGTCTTCCCTGGTGGCTCAGGCAATAAAGAATCTGCCTGCAATGCAGGAGACCTGAGTTTTGATCCCTGGGTTGGGAAGATCACCTGGAGAAAGGAATGGCTACCCACTCCAGTAATCTTGCCTGGAGAATTCCAGGGACAGAGGAGCCAGGTGGGCTACAGTCCATGGGGTCACAAAGAGTTAGATGCAACTGAGTGACTAACCACACAATCTCCTCAATACTGGTCTTCAAATGGAAGTTTCATGACCTGAGTTTTCTTCCTTGATACAGAAAGGACTAAAAGTGTGTGAGAAGTTACAGTTATTTGTTCTCTCTTATGGAGTTTGTGCCTGACCAGGAAGGCATAGTTCCTTGGCTTGTTTTTTGGAGGAAGTTTTAGCTCCTAATTGGATCTCAATGAGCAAGAAAGAAGCTCCAGTTCCTGGCTGTTCTTATAAGTCTTCTCACAGCGTATGACCCCCCATCTCTGCCACACTCAAACCCCTGTCCATCAGAGAAAAACGAGCTTCCTAGTCCGCTGGTCTTTGTCCCCTAAGGCAGAAAGCTTTCCTGTACATTTGGGAAGAAAAGATTTGGCAGTAGTGGAAATCAAAATATTTCTCTAGCCAGTACAGAAGTATCTGTAATCCATTATATCCTTCTAAGCCAAAGCACACTTGCTTAGTAAGCCCTGTGTCTCTCTTTCTCTTTGTGGAGGAGAAAATACAATATTTTACACCAGAAAAGTTCCATTCACAGTCTGACAATCGCTGCATCTTTTTCTTCCCAGCTCCAAGCTTATATAATTATTAAAGAATCTCTACATCTATTTGTCTCTAATGTTTGCAAGCTACATCATGATCCCCTAGTTATTTTATTAATCAATGTATAACTCAAGGTACACCTTCAATGTGCCCAAGACATTTTGTATTTATAACACCATATAAAGTTTCTCTTAATTCTACTAGCTTTTATTTGTCTCCAGGAGACAGTCATCCTATTTATTTCTTATTAATGCAAGCACACTAACGTAAGAAATGAGGTATATTAACCAGAATGCTTTCTATTATCCCCAAATGGAGAGGGAAGTGTGAAGGTTTTCAGTACCATAATAAGAAGGCATAAGGATTTCCCTGGCAGTCCAGTAGTTAAGATTTCACTCTTCTAATGCAGGGGGCATGGCTTCAATCCCTGGTCAGGGAACTAAGATCTCACATGTTGTGCAGCATGGCCAATAAATAAATAAATAAGCTAGTATAAAGTTATGTAAAGGTTGCCCCTTTAATCTACATCTGAGACTTGTGGCAAAGGCAAATAAACCATGCTAAGTTGGGACCACACTATCCACAATAGTTGATACGTGAAAGCAGGGAGAGTTGAAGTACAGATGAATTTTAGAATAAAATATGGGAATGGAGGGGAATATGTAAGCAACGCCATTTGTCACCAGTATGTTGTCAACCTTGGGGGAAAGTTAACAACGTGATGCTTTCCAAGTCACACTTGGAATTTGGACATCTCTCCATGTGACTGAGTATGAATATGCGTTTTTGAACCCTTGATTTTTTAACTGACATTGAACAGCCCATTCTTCTCTCTATGGCTGCTTGGGAAAACTTTTGCTAACTACTTCCGTTCACAAACTGACAGTTAAACAATACGTGTTGAAAGCTCTGTGAGAAATCAAGACCACATTGTTCTTGGTCCCTCATTTCCGCCCCCTTCTTATCTCTTCCCTGGCCCATTCACTTCTCTTTTTCTTTTGATTCCCCTGTTCTGGTCAATCATGCAGAGACTTCCTGTTTTATGTTTTAATTCATGTCAATGTGTTAATCCTATTTCTGAAAATTAAATAAGTCAATGAAAGAAGAAAAATCACAACCTGAACAATACAGAGCTCCAAACAAGGAAAAGAAGTGACTAAAACATGGAGTCAGTTTTAGGGATTTTCTTTTGCTAATCTAATTCTGAGAGGAAAATTAGTTCACCTTTATGTATCTCATTTGTCCATTTGTAAAAAAAAAAACCTTGTTATATTTATGTGTGTCTCTGTTTTTAGAGTTATAGTAGACAGAATCCCGTACCTAGTATACACCACTGGCAGTGAAAATATCTTGGGGGAGGGGAGGGACAGGAGCCTTATTCTCCCATCTAAGAGATGAGCAGACTAAGGTGATACAGGTCATGATTCTGCCAGGGTCACTTCTGATTGTACATCCCAGATTCTCTTCACTACACTTCACAGCCCCTAAGGAGTGGTTATTCATCACCAATTTCCTTGTGTTACTAAGGAAACAGTATCTACTTTTAAACCCAGTTGGTTGTGGAGAAATGCATGAAGATTGGCCTTGGTATCTGAAGTGAAGACAAGGGGTCGGTAGCTGACTTAGCTCCGGCTGTTGTAACAAAATACCATAGGTCAGGTGACATGAACGTTTAGCAGACGTTTATTTTCTCACAGCTCTGGAGGACGGGTAGTCCAAGGTCAAGGTCTGGCAGTGTTCAGTTCCAGGTGGGAGCTCTCTTCCCAACTGTCACAGTTTGTCAAATTTCTCAATAATTCCATCTGTCACAAAACCTTTCTGTAGGCTCAGGACTAAATCAAGATCATGAGTTGCATTTAGTTGTCCACTCTTTAAGAGTCCTGCAAGTTACACCACTCTTATCTTTCTTTACCTTCTTTGGTCCTAGTGTTTTTCGGTGAGAGAAAAAAGACAGTTATTTTGCCTAATATTGCTTAATTTTGATTAATATGATGAAAAATTTCTTTTTAATTAACAACAGAAACTTTAAACTACTATAAATTAATTAGCACTCTATATCCTGTATCTCAAGGAGAAAGAAGAAAGAACATTCTTATGAAAGAAAGAAGGTGAAAGAAAATGAAATCAATAAGAGAAGTTTCAAAACAAGAGAAATTACGTTCCTATAGCCACTTTATTTAAATCATAAAAATCTCATAAATATTAAATCCTAGGTATAAATCAGTAGAAATAAACAGTTGTTGTTAAGTCACTAAGTCGTGTCCAACACTTTGCAACCCTGTGGACTATAGCCCCTCTGTCCATGGGATTTTTGAGGCAAGAATACTGGAGTGGGTAGTCATTTCCTTCTCCAGGGGATCTTCCCAACCCAGGGATCAAACCTACATCTCCCGAATTGCAGGAAGATTTTTTTACCACTGAGCCTATGTAAACCAGTATCTACATATAAATAGGTCACTCTAGTAACAGCTTGATGTACCCAAGTATCTAAGGTGTCTTTCAGGCTTGAAATTCTGGTTTCATCTTTGCATAGCCTGAGGCTTTTATAAAACCAGACTATAAATGTCTGTCACCCACTTTCCCCATAAAAAAGTTTTTATCCAATTAGAACCCATCATTTTTTCTTCTTCATTGTCTGCTCTCTAGCTGGTAGTCTTAGCAGTTTAACTATTGGGCATCTCAGTTATTTCATGACTAGTGTCATTCTGTTATTATTTCTTTTGCTAATTCTCAGTAAGTGTAATTCAGTCAACAAGTAAACTTCTCTTCCATGAAAACATTTGACATTCATATTCATAAGCATTATTTGGGGGAAGAAATTTTCCATTTTATAATTGTAGTATCAGACTACAAATTTCTCAGAACTGTATACGCAAAATCAAGGAATGCATTTGCAGTGGTAACCTCATCAAGGTTAATATTTTATTATTTCTAAAAATTATGCAGTGATTTGATCAACATGGCAACAATGCATTAGGCTTCTATTTCTCCCATGAATCCAGTAACTTGTAATGCATTACTCTGTAATTCAGTTCACCAAGATTTTGCAAAAATGTTTAAAGGACTAGCTCTGAATCAGATGGAGATTTTATAAGTCAGAAAAATATGTTAATTAACCTAAAGGATATATAGGTTAATTCTTTTGGATTTCACTTGTAACTTGTGTGTATTTTCTTTTTTCCATATAGATTTATCACGCAGCTCCATATGCCAAAGAGATGGAATAATATAGTAGGGGATAATTTTTAACATAGTTTTATTCAACATTCTCATTTGGAAGGCAATTGAGAAGGGTGCAAAGAAACTAAGCCTCCAGGATTCCTGACATCGGGTCTACCATTATGCACAAAGGGACTTGGAGTATTCATGAAAATGAAGTCTTATGCAAAAGAAAAAAAGACACTGGCACAGACTCCATTCTGTATATCTCTGACACAACACAGGAACATCCTCTGTTTGGGAAGGCATTATGAATGTAGTCTGGGGACAACCAAGACCACAGCCAGTTGTTAATACTCATCACAGCCAGACCAACCTTTTCACAGGTGTGATAATCTTCTATGGCTTCAGTTTTAACCATTTAACAAGTATTTCATGAATATTCATTTGAAGGAGGAGAAAGGGACGACCGAGGAGAGGTGGTTGGGTGGCATCACTGACTCAGTGGACATGAGTTTGAGCAAATTCCAAGAGTGAAAGACAGGGAAGCCTAGCATGCTGCAGCCCATGGGGTTGCAGAGTCAAACATGACTGAGCGACTGAACAACATTCATTTGAAGGGACAGCAAGTAACTAGCCTGACCAGTAGGTCCCCGTGTCTCCATCCAGCTTTGCAATATTTGAGACCACTTCCTGTACCAGGGAGCAAAAATAGAATTGCGATGTAACTTTACCCAGCCATTTAATAAATTCCCATCAGACCTTCTTCCATAGATTTGAGTCACATAAACAAATGCAATGAATTTTCCAAGAATTTTAAAGGCATGGAAAAGGAATGGGAAGGAAAACAGATTAGGAACATAAATATAACAAAACAAATGATGGGTTTTGTCTTTGCTGATCTGGTGTTAATAGACTACTTTTTGTGTCCTATGGACATGATATATGAGGAAAGCAAAGTCATAATTTACATATAGTAAGAGCGACATCAACATTATGGTGGCATAAAATGCCCTCTATTTCTCCCCTCCCAACAATAACAGAAGTTCAGCATTCATCCATGAATAAAGGTGCCTTGGAGGGAGCTGTTGGATCCAGCACCATACACCAAGGGACCCAGGAGAAATCTCACCCAATTGTGCATCAGGTCATAGTTAAACAGACCTTGATCCTGACTATAGATCCTGCAGTGACTCTATTAGAGTGGGCAGTTAGTAAAGATTGGAGGATGTGGCTGCTATTTCAAATGTGAAGACAGCCATGTAATATTCAAGGAACATGAAAAAATCAAGCTCACATGATATCACCAAAGGATCACAATAGTCCTCCTGTCTGCCTGCCAATGCAGGAGACATGGATTCAGTCCCTGGGTTGGGGAGATCCCCTGGAGAAGGGAATGGCAACCCACTCCAGTATTCTTGACAGGAAAATCCCATGGACAGAGGAATCTGGCGAGCTACAGTCCATGGGGTCACAAAGAGTAGGACATGACTGAGTAACTAAACAACCACCACCATGCCATAGTTCCATGTAATATAGCTACAATAATTTGTTAATGTATATACAGTATTAAAAGAGGTGAATTGTGACATCAAAAACACAAAAAGGTGGATATAGAAGCGTAGAGATTTTGTATGCAAAATTAAGTTGTTATCAGCGTAAAATATAATGATGCCTATAAGATATTTCAGATAAATCTCATGGTAAAAATAAATCAAAAAACCTATAGCAGATTCACAAAAGATAAAAAGAGGGAATCCAAGAATACCACTATGGAAAATCATCAACACTCAAAGGAAGGCAGCAAGAGTGAAAGAAAAGAATTACAAAACAGTCAGAAAATAATAAGACAGTACAGTTAGTCCTTACCTATCAGTAATTACTCTAAATGTTAATAGATTGCTTCATATGAGCACTCAACCAAGTCCTTTCATGTTTGTGATCTTATTTAGTCCTCATAATTATTTAAAGAAATAGAATTTCTAGTCTATGGGCAAATTGTTGCACTAACTGCTGCAGAGTTTAGGATTTAAGGGTAAGAGGAGGGTGAAAGATGAAAAACATGGGCCCTCATGTACCTTTGCACTGGTGATCTATTTATTGGTACGTGACGATTTCACTTAAAACTCAGTGACTTAAGGGACTTCCCTGGTAGTCCAGTGTCTAGAACTCCATGTGTTCCCAGTGCAGGAGGCCCAGATTGGATCCCTGGTCAAGGAACTAGATCCCACATGCTGCAACTATAAAGATCTCACATGTAGCAATAAAGACCCAGCGCAGCCACATAAATAAATAAAAAGAGCAAGTTTCATAAGTGCATATATTAAAAAGAACACAGTGACTTAATAACAATAATCATTTATCATCTTGCACAGTGTCTGTGCATCCAGAGATCAGGCAAGACACGGGGGAGGACAAGCTTATTTCTTCCCCCACACCTGGGACCTAAGATGGAAGGCATGAAGGCTGGGGACTGAAATCGTTCGAAGATTACTTCATGCCAGTCTGGTCCTGATGCTGGCCATTGGTCCCAGATCAAGAAACATCCTAGGCTTCCTTAAAAACCCAGCTCTGGGTTCCGAGGTTAAGATCAGGACAGGGGTGGAGGAAGGAGTTGTCTCCTTTCTATGACCAAACCTCAGAAGTCACATGGGATCCCTTCAACCACTCTCCATGGGGGCAGTTGGGACAGCTTGTGGCAGTCCCAAACCTATCTTGATTCAAGAAGAGGGAACATAGCCTCTAGTAGTCCCATCTCTTGGTGGGAGAAACGTCAATCATATTGTAAGAGGAACAGTGGAATGGGATGGAATACACAATAGCAGTCCCCATTGGGAAATGCAACTTTCCATAACCTTGCATGCATGCATGCATGCTAAGTCACTTCAGTCGTGTCTGACTCTGTGTGACTCTATGGACTGTAGCCCGCCAGGCTCCTCTGTCCATGGGATTCTCCAGGCAAGAATACTGGAGTGAGTTGCCATACCCTCCTCCAGGGGATCTTCCTGACCCAGGGATGGAATCCACGTCTCTTACATCTCCTGCATTGACAGGTGGGTTCTTTACCACTAGCGCCACCTGGGAAGCCCTCCCATAATCATACACTCCAGTAAACAGCTTAAAATTGAACATTCAAAAAACTAAGATCATGGCATCCAATCCCATCACTTCAAGACAAATAGATGGGGAAACAATGGAAACAGTAATACACTTTATTTTCTTGGGCTCCAAAATCACTGCAGGTGGTGACTGCAGCCATGAAAATAAAAGAGGCTTGCTCCCTGGAAAAAAGAAACTATGACAAACCTAGAAAACATATTAAAAAGCAGAGATGTTACTTCACTGACAAAGGTCTGTATGGTCAAAGTTGTGGTTTTTCCAGGAGTCATGTATGGATGTGAGAGTTGGACCATAAAGAAAGCTGAGCCCCAAAGAATTGATGCTTTTGAACTGTGGTGTTGGAAAAGACTCTTGAGAGTCCCTTGGACAGCAAAGACATCAAACCAGTCCATCCTAAAGGAAATCAGTCCTGAATATTCATTGGAAGGACTGATGCTGAAGCTGAAGCTCCAATACTTTGGCCACCTGATGTGAATAGCCAACTCATTAGAAAGACCCTGATGCTGGGAAAGATTGAAGGCAGGTGAAGGGGATGATAGAGGATGAGATGGTTGGATGGCATCACCGACTCAATGGGCATGAGTTTGAACAAACTCCAGGATATAGTGAAGGACAGGGAAGCCTGTTGTGCTGCAGTCCATGAGGTCACAAAGAGTCAGACACGGCTGAGCAACTGAACAACAAAACATCTTAGAATGAGTCCTAGATTTGGTTGACCCCAGGAAACATGTCTTCAGTCAGGATTCCATAGGCAAACAGAGGAGGGAAGGATCTGAGATTGTTTCTGACTAGGGATGAAGACAGGCTTCAAAAAGGAAGCCGTATTTGAGTTTTATCTTGATTGAGCAGAATTTCAATTTAGTTATTCCTCGTGCCTACTTGGTGTATGGAGGGTAGAATGCCAAGTGGAGAACGGAATGGAAAATTCTACTTCCAAAGGCCGATAACTGACTGTGATCTTTAGAGGGGAGATGAGGCCTTCCTCGGGGCGCACTTCCACAGCGCTCTTGCTTCCTTCACTGTACTGTTCCCTCTAATGTTGCCGGAAGCATGCAGTGCTGCAGAAATCTAGAACCATACTTTCCCAGCTCGCCTTCAGTCTCTAACAGCTAACAGGACCCTGGAACACACCTCACTAGGGAATTGGGGACCAAGCTAGAAACCATTTTATATTACTAAGGAGAAAAAATTATGTAAAGCACATTGAATGTCATGAAACAGTCTATCTGTAAATCATTGCCTTGCCATTTTTTAACTTTTTAGTCTATATTGGGGTAGAACTGATTAACAATCAGTTAGACAGGTAGACAGCAAAGGGACTCAGCCACTACATGTATGTGTATCCATTCTCCCCCAAACTCTCCTCCTATCCAGGCTGCCGAGAAACATTGATCAGAGTTCCCTGTGCTATACAGTAGGTCCTTGTTGGTTATCTGTTTTAAATATAGCAGTGTGAACATGTCCATCCCAAACTCCCTAACTATCTCTTCCCCCATCCCTTCCTCCACCCCTTCCGGGTAACCATAAGCTTATTCCCTATTTCTCTAAGCCTGTGAGTCTCTTTCTGTTTTCTAAATAAGTTCATTTGCATCATTTCTTTTTAGATTTCACATATAAGGATACCCACGATATTTCTCTTTCTCTGTCTGTGAGTTGTCATTTTTTTATCTTCAAAGAAACCAGATTTCTTTGTGAATTCAAGTATTGGAAATATATAAAAGTAAATATTTGTATAATTTCTGTTTTATTTCATTCTTTCCCCTTCTTTATCTCTCCATCTCCACGTGATTCCAAAGGGAACAGAGATCAAAAGGTTTTACTTATTGATAAGGAAATGCATGAAAAATCTAAATGAGATTTACAATAATTAATAATTGGACCAAAGAAACTAGGAATGTCAAAGTCATGATTATGATTTTTTAAATCCCATCAATTATTCTGTCTCCAAGCAAGTGAAACTTTCAACACACTAGGGCTTTGCTTTTTTTTTAGTCTCTCCAAGTCTTACATTTTATTACAAAACAACCTAGTAAAGTAGGATATGCCCCAGATTTATACATCAGCTGTTCAGCAAGAAAATGCTCACTGTTTTTAAGCACATACACATATAAAATAACCGACTATGGGGACACATTGCAAATTCCAAGCCTCATCTCTGAAAAATTGACCATAATTCAGCTGTGACTTCTTTTAGCATATATATGATTAGCTAATAACCTTAGGGTTGCCTTGAAAGTGGATCATCAAATACCTTTGCTGTCAAGGACTTTGTAAAATTTAGTTCTAATTGAGGATCAAGGCCTAGTTATTTAAAAGCGTAGTGATTTCAGGAGGCTAAGAACTTCATAGGGTAAAGACATTAATTTTGCAGATTGGAAAATATTTTTTAACACAGAAATAGAGTGGCTCTAAACTCCCACTTCTCCCTTCTAAATCTCTTTAGAACTGGATCTGAGATAAAGTTCAAATACAATGAAATTTAAATAAACCAGCTCATCAGGTTTAAGCAGACTCAGAGACCTCAGCACTGTGAGAAGAACCCTAGACAATCTGCTGTTTTCTCCCTTCTGCTTAGAAGCAGGGTTCTGTGGTTCAGGATTTAAAAGCACAGACTTCTTTCTAGGTGTGAGCTAAGAAGTTGGAAAAAACCATATATTTATTCATATGGTGATATCTAGGCTTAAAAACCACACTATCAAAGGAAAATAAGAATTAATAATAAAACTATTTGATAAGAATTTCAGACTATGAGAAGTATGAGTTGAGCCACCAACAGCAACAAGATCCACTGGATATCTAAACTCATTTGGAAAAATGGAAATGGGGCATAAGTGCCCTGAGACCAGGGAATCCAAATTCACCAAGAGTAACTCCCGAAGCATAGCAACAGAGCTGTCGGTGGATTCTGCAAATTCTCGTTCACAAGTGAGAAAAGTGCACGTGGGACATTCTCCAGGATAGAACATATATTAAGCCATAAATAAGCATCAATATGCTTTGTTGTTGTTGTTCAGTTGCTCAGTCATGTCCGATTCTTTGCGACCCCATGGACTGTAACCTGCCAGACTCCTCTGTCCATGGGGTTCTCCAAGCAAGAATACTGGAGCAGATTGTCATTTCCTTCTCCAGGGGGTCTTCCTGACCCAGGGATCAAACCCAAATCTCCTGCCTTGGCAGGTGGATTCTTTACCACTGAGCCACCAGGGAAGTAATATGTTTTAAGGGATTGAGATTATATAATATGTTTCCCCTGATCACAATGGAGTGAAATAAGAAATTAAAAGTGAAAAAAAATTGCAAATTTACAAATATTTGGAAAGTAAACAACACATTACTAAATAATGAATGGATCAAAGAAAAAATCAAAAGGGAAATTAGAAACTATTTGGAGATGAATGAAAATGAAGTTACATACTACAACTTACGGCATGTAACTAAATACTTAGAGGGAAATTCATACCTGCATACACCAACCTTAAAAGAAAAAGAAAGATTTTTAAAACCACAAACTAGACTTTCACCTTCAGTCACTAAAGAGAGAAGAGAAAATTGAGCATAAAGCAGAAGATAGAAAACAATAAGAATTAGGTGCTGAAATTAACAACATAAAAAGTAGAAAAACAATAAAGGAAAATCAGCAAATCCAAATGCTGGGGTTTTTTAAGATCGAAACATTACCAAAACTTCAGTTAGATTAATTGAGAAAGAAAGAAAACTCAAAGTATTAAGATCGTAAAATGAAAGGGGGAACATTACTACCAATATTACATGAATAAAAAGAGTTAGAAAAGAATACTACGAACAATTGTACAACAAATTAGATAACTTAGATGAGATGGATGTATTTCAAGAAAAACAAAAACTATCAAAACTGACTCAAAAGAAACAGAAAATCTGAATAAACCTGTAAGAAGTAAAGAGATTGAATTAATCAAAAAGTAATAAAAAAAAAAAAAAACTTCCCACAATACAAGCTCAGATGCTGGCAACTGGGGAAGCATAGGGGGACTCCTATCCTGTCTAAAGGCTGACTCCCCCTGCCCTGACAATCAGTGGGCAAGAGCTTTTATAGGCAGAGTGATGGGGCTACATGCAGAAACAACACGGTCAGCTCTGACAATCATCTTGAAATTGATCATTTGTGGTCTGACCAGCATCATCTTGATTGTTTTAGGTACAGTTAATCTTCAGTTCCAGGGTTGATTTGTCCCATTTTCTTGAGACCAGTTCTCAGAATTGTGTTTGCTAAAGTCATAGCTACAGTCTGGTCATCAAGCAGTTCACGTATTCACCAGGTGAGGGTTTCAGTGTCTGTAAGACATTTCATGGAATATAGCTCAGAATATTATCTGTAGCCCTTGAGGAGGAACTGAAAGTCCTTGACTACGCTTCATGACTGAACTTTTATTATTTAGTTTCATTGGACTATTTTTCTTTGTTTCTGCATTTTCTCATTTTCTGATTAAAGTTCGGTTCAGTTCAGTTGCTCAGTCATGCCTGACTCTTTGTAACCCCCATGGACTACAGTACGCCAGGTTTCCCTGTCCATCGCCAATTCCTGGAGCTTGCTCACACTCATGTCCATCAAGTCAGTGGTGCCATCCAACCATCTCATCCTCTGTTGTCCCCTTCTCCTGCCTTCAATCTTTCCCAGCATCAGGGTCTTTTCCAATGAGTCAGTTCCTTGCATCAGATGGCCAAAGTATTGGAGCTTTAGCTTCAGCATCAGTCCTTCCAATGAATATTCAGGACTGATTTCCTTTAGGACTGACTGGTTTGATCTTGCAGTCCAAGAGACTCTCAAAAGTCTTCTCCAACACCACCGTTCAAAAGCATCAATTCTTTATGGTCAACTTTCCTTATGGTCCAACTCTCACATCCATACGAGACTACTGGAAACACCATAACTTTGACTATATGACCTTTGTCGGTAATGTCTCTGCTTTTTAATATGTTGTCTAGGTTGGTCATAACTTTTCTTCCAAGGAGCAAGAGTCTTTTAATTTCATGGCCACAGTCACCATCTGCAGTGATTTTGAACCCAAGAAAATAAAGTCTGTCACTGTCTCCGTTGTTTCCCTATCTATTTGCCATAAAGTGATGGGACTAGATGCCATAATCTTCACTTTTTAAATGTTGAGTTTTCAGCCAGCTTTTTCACTCTCCTCTTTCACTTTCATCAAGAGACTCTTTAGTTCCTCTTCATTTTCTGCCACAAGAGTGGTGTCATCTGTGTATCTGCGGTTATTGATATTTCTCCCTGCAATTTTGATTCCAGCTAGTGCTTCATCCAGTCAGGCATTTTGCATGATGTACTCTGCATATAAGTTAAACAAACAGGGTGACAATATACAGCCTTGACGTACTCCTTTCTCGGTTTGGAACCAGTCTGCTGTTTCATGTCCAGTTCTAACTGTTGCTTCCTGACCTGCATACAGATTTCTCAGGAGGCAGGTCAGGTGGTCTGGTATTCCCATCTCTTTAAGAATTTTTCACAGTTTGTTGTGATCAACACAGTCAAAGGCTTTGGTGTAGTCCATGAAGTACAAACATATACTTTGCTTAATGTTTTTCCACAGACAAAAGGCAGGTAGAGAATGTGGATGGCAAGGACTATATGGTTCTGCTCCATTTCAATGGAATTCTATAATAAAAAGGGCAAAAACCTAATTTTTTAAATATATTCATTTATTTATTTGGCAGCCTTGGGTCTTAATTGCTCTGAGCCTTGTGGAATCTTAGTTCCCCAACCAGGGATTAGACCTGAGATCCCTGAATTGCAAGGCAGATTCTTAACCACTGGACCACAAGGGAAGTCCCTAACCTAATCTTAAAATGGACAAAGTTTCGGAAACAACCTTTCTCAAAAGAAGATACACACACAGTCAATAAGCACCTGAAAAGAGGCTCAACATCACTAGTCATCAGGGAAACGCAAATAAAAAACTAAATGAGATACCACCTCACACCTATTGGGCTTCCCTGTTGGCTCAGACAGTAAAGAATCCTCCCGCCAATGCAGGAGACCTGTGTTCAATCCCTGGGTTAGGAAGATCCCCTGGAGAAAGGAATGGCAATCCACTCTAATATTCTTGCCTGGAGAATTCCATGGACAGAAGAGTCTGGTGGGCTATACAGTCCATGGGGTCACAAAGAATTGGACACAACTGACTGACTTTCACTTCACTTCACACCTATAGGGATGGCTATAATGAAAAAGATGACAAGTATTGACAAGGATGTAGAGAAACTGGAATCCTCAAACATTACTGGTGAGAATGTAAAATGGTTCAGGTGTTTGGGAAATCAGTTTAGTAGCTACTCAAAGTGCTAAACACAGAGTTACCATATGACCTGGCAATTCTACTCCTGGTGTATACTCAAGAGAAATGAAAACCTATATCCGCATAAAAACTTATACACAAATAGTCATAGCAGCGTTATTCCTAATAGCCAAAGACTAGTCACAGCCCCAAAATGTCCATCACTTAAAGAATGGAGAAGTGAAATGGAACATTTTTCTGATTGGTTGGTGGTGAGGTAATTGGGAGTCAGTTATCAACTTGCTGGGTCCAGCCGGTCTGAGGTCTCCGTGCTTGTAGGCAGCATACAGTTAAGGTCTTCCACCTGGTGGGGTTTCAGTATCAGCAAAATTGCTCAAAAATAGTGTTGTGGCCCCTTTGAGGGGGACCAGGACCTGCCGCAAGGCTGTTCTATTGTTTCTTGCCTGCTCTTCCCTTGTCTCTGCACCCCCTCCCTTCACTAATAAACAGCTATTAAACCAGCTCCTTTGCACTCAGGGAAGGTCCTGGAAGCTGAATGAAGCCTATTTCCTGTAATTAAGAAATGCGAGACACAGAGAGACTTGTGCCCAGGAACCTCCCCCCACCCACAGTCCTGCTGGGTATCAGTCAGAATTGAGGACCACCTTCATTAGCGTAGGACTTCTAATCTCCTCAGTTCTCGGGTGTTTCTTAAAGCACAGTGATACAGATTTCAGGTTTTATTCTCTCTCCCAGGGTTAGACCACCTCACGATCTCCTGGGTCTTCTGTCCCAAACCAGTCACAATTCACACTTTCCTCTAGGACACACTTGCTTTCCTATCCTCTCCCAGACATAAACGATCTGATAGGCTAGCTAGTCCCCGTGTATTGGTGGAGACAGCTGAATCTCACTGTTTTGCCTTCAGACTTCTAGATCTTTAAAGAAAGCCTCCTGAAAATGAAAAAGGAGTCAGGGACTCATTTTTAGGGCTATGTTGAAATCTTGGCAGTGCAGTCTTTATAGCAGGAGTTTCCCCTCAAAATTCATCCTGAAGAATTGCTTACCTCATTTGTATGTCACTTTTGTCTCCTTAGACAAGCCCCATTTTCTGTTTACAATCAAGTTGTCCCAATAGTGCATCTTCGTGCATGCGTGGTTGTGTCTGACTCTCTGTGATCCCATAAACAGTAGCCCACCAGGCTCCTCTGTCCATGGGATTTTCCAGGGAAGAATACTGGAGTGGGTTGCCATTTCCTCCTCCAGTGGGTCTTCCTCATCAAGGGATTGGAACCTGCATATCTTGCATCTCCTGCGTTGGCAGGTAGATTCTTTTATCACTAAGCCACCTGGGAAGCCCAGAGTCATGACCTCTAAATTCCTGACTCATTCATCCATCTGTGATTCTAGCACTTCCATTAGAAAGCCCTCGCCTCCAGTTATTTCTGGAAGGTGTTTGTTTTTGGTTTTGTTTTAACTGAGGAGAGAGGATGGCTAGTATCCAGTCTGCTATCACACTGAATCTGTCATCTTATTGTCCCTCTGCTCTCATCCCCTTTAGTAAGAACTCTGGTCTGCTGCCCAGCCAGCTGCTGAAAGCCCCGCCCACTGCCACAAATACTGAAGACATTTCCTGCCCCTGGAATTGCACCCTGTGGACACCCTCCCCCAAAATAATTAGTTCTGTGCTATTTCTTTATTTGTGCCATATCTAGTTCCAAAGGATTTAAAGTCCAAAAGTGTATACACTGAATTGAGAAAATAAGTAGGAACTGAATTTATAGAAACTTAATAGCAGAAAGATAAAAGCTTAATAGTAGAAAGATAAAAAATAAAGCTATAGATAAAATAGGGCTTGAAATTGTGTGCACTTGCTTGAGGTGGCCCCAAAATTTGAGATTTCTAGCAGTCACTGTAAATAGGGAATCCTAAAGCAAAACTGATTTAACTTTCAGTATCTGAAATCTGAGCAAAATATCTCCTGTGGTAGGTCTTTACAAAGAAGTTTCTCTTTGGGGACTTCCCTCGTGGTCCAGTGGCTCAGACTCCACGCTCCCAATGCAAGAGGCCTGGGTTGGGTCCCTGGTCAGGGAGCTATAACCCACATTGTTGCAGGAAGGGGGACCCCTTCCAGGGCCCAAAACTGGGCTCTTGTCTAACACTCAGAAATAAATTGTCCGAGGAGACACATGTGCTGACAAAGCAAGAGATTTTATTGGGAAGGGGCACCCGGGTGCAGAGCAGTAGGGTCAGGGAACCCAGGGGAACTGCTCTGCCACATGGCTGGCAGTCTCGGGTTTTATGGTGATGGGATTAGTTTCCCGGTTGTCCTTAGCCAATCATTCTGGCTCAGAGTCCTTCCTGGTGGTACACACCTTGTTCAGCCAAGATGGATGCCAGAGAAAAGGATTCTGGGAGGCGGTCGGACATGTGGTGTCTCCTTTTGACCTTTCCTGAACTCTTTCGGTTGAGGGTGGCCTATTAATTCCGTGTTCCTTACCAGGACCTCCTGTCATAAAACAACTCACGCAAATAGTTACTATGGTGCCTGGCCAGGTGGGCGGTTTCAGTCAGTGTGCTTCCCCTAACAACACAATGCAACTAAGGGTTTGAATGCCACAAGATCAAAGAACTTGAGTGCTGCAACTAACACTCAACTCAGCCAAATAAATAAATTAAGTAATTTTTAAAGAGGCCTTTCTTTAATTTAGTACCCTTTATCTTCACCAATATTCTTACAGTGAACACAAGAATTGCAGTTTGATTGAACTCTGGGAGATAGTGAAGGACAGGAAAGCCAGGTGTGCTGCAGTCCATGGGGTTGCAAAGAATCGGACACGAATGAGTGACGCAACAGCAACTAACACGAGAAAATACATAAGGTGTTTATAATATTCCTTCGAGGTATATCTATGGCATGTCACATAAACTGGATTCCACAAACTAATGTCAATGCACTAAACTACAAAAACATTGTAGTTTAGGTTTGACACAGAAATAAAATCAAGAGTATCTAGAAAATGGGTTACACAATTTTCAGGCACATGTTTGTGTCAGAGTGCCCTGGGGTCAGAGGAAACCTTCTTGCCAGTTCTTAAAAGTGCAAGAGTTTCCTGTTGCCATGTGGAAATCAACCCAGTATTCCTATAGTCAGCTGAGAGAGGGGTAAAGTTATAAAAGCTGAAAAACTTAAAAATAGCCTTATGCAGAGTAGAAAGCCACCTCTCCTTTATTGAGGGGACTGAGGGCATAGGGAATGACATGGATGAGATTTTCTACTCCAGCACACAGAAAAATGAGCAGCTGAATCTAAAAGCTCTGTTATTTAGAACACAGAAACAATCATCCTTGTATGGAAAATTATTTACCAAAATCTCAGAAAAAAAAAAAAAAAACCCTGGACTTCCACGGTGGTCCAGTGGTTAAAACTCCTCTCTTCCGCTGCAGAGGCCAACGTTTCCATCCCTGGTTACAGAACTAAGATCCTGCATGCCTCACGACCCAGCCAAAAAACACACAGAAAACCCAACAAAACAGAAACCCTCATTGAAGCCCCATTTGAGACCCAACTTTAAGTAGTATAACTATTCACTGAAACCCCCAAGGTAAGGGACTGAACTGACCCCAACATGACTGACTGGATGGCCCTGCTTTACGGGGCTGTTCACTCTTGGTCAATTGTACATTGGGGGTTTCTATTAAAACTTTCAAGTTTTTAGTTTCTGAGTGCTTCTTTCTGGAAACACTTGCAAAGGAAGATTTTCCAGGTGTCAATTAAGGTCACTCTTTGTTCATTGAACTCAAACATGTGATCATTTACAAGAAAAGGCTTCTATTTACTTTCATGGACTTGGAATGTGAATTGTATTGTCTCTTTCAATTTAGGGCTTCCCAGGTAGCTCAGAATTTGCCTGCAATGCAGAAGACCCAGGTTTCATCCTTGGGTCAGGAAGATCCCACGGAGAAGGGAATGGCACCCACTCCAATATTCTTGCCTGTGGAATTCCATAGACAGAGGAGCCTGGCGGGCTACAGTCCATGGGGTCACAAAGAATTGGACATGCCTGAGAGACCAACATACGCAATTTAGGTATGTTCAACTAAAAGGTAAGCATTGTACTTCTATCTAATCTTTTTTAAAAATGGAGACCCTTTCCAAACCCAATGAAAAATCAGTACTCTTTTTTAAAAGAAGCACATTAACAATTAAATGTAAAAATTTCACCTTAAAAGTACTCTCACATGATAAATCCCACTAGAAGGTATTGGTCAGATATTGTGTTTTGACTCTAAGTTTAGGAAAATGAAAGCACATACTAGCTCCACGGAGAAGCAGTTTTGTTTACTCATTTATTTGTACGAGTTTCAGCAGACAGGAATGTATTTCCTTAAAAAAAATAATCAAGAACAAAAGCACCAAAAAATGATCCAAAAAGCATTGAAAGCACAGTGACAAAATAGAAAATAAAAAGGTGAATCAGAGAGCAAATTAAAAGGTTACTATTGCTGCTATAATGTGTGTTTATAAGATGAAGCAATGCTGAAAATGTGCATGAAGTCTGGAGAAGTCGTCAACACTTGATATGTCATAAAGTCATTTTAGATCAAGACATTCAGAACCATAACTTCCGATTCATAGACCGTAGTTAAGAATCCACGATGGTAAGAGAGAGACCAACATCAGCCATCACTGCCAGAATCCAAACTGATGTTTAAAACCCAAGATTCTCACACCTCCTGCTTTGATTCATCCCATGTTGAAGAAATAAATGTCGAGAGGGCAGAAGACCTTTCAACTAGATAGAACGCTGTGTTAAAATGAGAATTAAGGGAATTTGATTCTGACACGACCCCCATCAAATCCCAAACCTCGTATTGCTGATAGAGATCAGAGAGAAAAGCAAAAAAGGTTGAATCTACACTTGTGGGCCAATAAAAATTCCATCTCAAGTGTTATAGAGAGAACAGCTGACATTTGGGGACGTATGAGGAATGTGGTTGAAATACCAAATGGAAGTCTGCAAGATTAAACTGATATTTCCAGCAGATCTGTAAGCAACCAAAAAGCAGAGTAAAAACTCACTGTTAGGGAAACTTTGCCCCTATCAGCAGCATATCCCAACCTGAACACGCAAATTTTTTTTTTTCCTTTATTAGTTGGAGGCTAATTACTTTACAATATTGTGGTGGTTTTTGCCATACATTGACGTGAATCAGCCATGGATTTACATGTGTTCCCCATCCTGAACTCCCCTCTCACCTTCCTCCCCATCCCATCCCTCTGGGTCATCCCAGTGCACCAGCCCTGAGCACTTGTCTCATGCATTCAACCTGGACTGGCGATCTGTTTCACACTTGATAATATACATGTTTTGATGCTGTTCTCTCAGATCATCCCACCCTCGCCTTCTCCCATAGAGTCCAAAAGTCTGTTCTATACATCTGTGTCTCTTTTTCTGTCTTGCCTATAGGGTTATTGTTACCATCTTTCTAAATTCCATATATATGTGTTAGTATACTGTGTTGGTCTTTATCTTTCTGGCTTACTTCACTCTGTATAATGGGCTCCAGTTTCATCCATCTCATTAGAGCTGATTCAAATGTATTCTTTTTAATGGCTGAGTAATATTCCATTGTGTATATGTACCATAGCTTTCTTATCCATTCGTCTGCTGATGGGCATCTAGGTTGCTTCCATGTCCTGACTATTATAAACAGTGCTGCGATGAACATTGGGGTACATGTGTCTCTTTCAGTTCTGGTTTCCTCTGTGTGAACACTCAAATTTATTAATTGGAAGTATATGATTAAACTACCTGGAGCAGGCAAGGTCCTGACAGCCAAGGCCCATTGTTTTCATGTAGACCTTAGTGATTGTGCAAAGGACAGTTGTCAAACTTAGGCAGTTCAGTTCAGTTCAGTCACTCAGTCATGTCCGACTCTTTGCAACCCCATGAACCGCAGCACGCCAGGCCTCCCTGTCCATCACCAGCTCCCAGAGCTTACCCAAACTCATGTCCATTGAGTCGGTGATGCCATCCAACCATCTCCTCCTGCCCCCAATCCCTCCCAGCTTCAGGGTCTTTTCAGATGAGTCAGCTCTTCACATCAGGTGGCCAGAGTATTGGAGTTTACGCTTCAAAATCAGCTCTTTAGTTCTTCTTCACTTTCTGCCATAAGGGCGATATCACCTGCATATCTGAGATTATTGATATTTCTCCCGGCAATCTTGATTCCAGCTTGTGCTTCATCTAGCCCAGTGTTTCTCATAATGTACTCTGCATATAAGTTAAATAAGCTGGGTGACAATATACAGCCTTGACGTACTCCTTTTCCTATTTGGAACCAGTCTGTTGTTCCATGTCCAGTTCTAACTGTTGCTTCCTGACCTGCATACAGGTCAGGTGGTCTGGTATTCCCATCTTTTTCAGAATTTTCCACAGTTTATTGTGAGCCACACAGTCAAAGGCTTTGGCATAGTCAGTAAAGCAGAGACTTAGGTAACATGAACTTAAAACAGATCGTGAGCTTTATGAATCACTTTGCAAGCTCAATAATAGTCTATTTTATTCTTCTATTTAGCTGCACCCATCATAGTTGTGGCATGTGGGATTGTTAGTTGCAGTGGGTAGGCCCTTAGTTTCAGCACTGTGGGATCCAGGTCCCTGACCAGGGATCAAACCTGAGCCCTCTGCATTGAGAGCACAGAATCTTAACCACTGGACCACCAGGGAAGTCCCACTAAGCCACATTCCTTGTTAATGGGTTCTTAGGTCTTGTTTTTAAAATGCTTCAAGAGGGTTTTAAAACCATTCCATTTTGTTAATACTGATAACTTCCAAACAATAGCAAGTTCACTTACATAGATTGCTTGGTGACTCTTTTGGGTACTAAAATCTATGTCAAGGTTGAACAGATGTCCTGGAGAAAACTTTCAAGATTTCACATAGTAGCATGATTCCAAATAACTCACCAAAAGACAGAAATAGTGGCCAGGGTTCCTTGTGGAAATATTCACTTAACACTCAGCAGATTTTACTGCACAGCTAAGTATGTGTTAGGCCCTGGAGTTCTAACCTGCCCTCAATGACTCAGAAGCTAGTTCAGAGATAGAAACTGGCCACATATGATGACAATTACAAAACAGCATTGCCTGCTTCTTGTAATCAACCCAACCACATCTTTTATGACCAAGTTTAGAGAACAAGTGCAGTTAAATAGGGATGTCCTAGAAATGAAACACAGAAATAGACTTAACACAGTTTCTGTAAATAAAACTGAGGACGTTAGGAGCAACATACTGAATCTGGAGTTTCCTAGGAAAAACATGAAAATCCATGCTTCCGCCCTTTGAACAACCCAGTTGCCAACCAGAACTATACAAGACTCAGAGATTGTGTTAAGGGCCCAGGCCTTTGCTGTCCAATGTGGATTGTGTCCAAAATGCACTTGAAATGCCACTAATTGAGAAAATGGAGGTGTAATTTAAATGTAAAATGTATACTGATTTCAAAGACAATATGGGAGAAAGAATATATATCATCTCATTAATAATTTCCTTATGCTGATTACATGATAAAATAACATTTTTGATATATCAATTAAATATCATTCAAAATAATTTCACATGCTTCTTTTTACTTTTTTAACACGGCTACTAAAAAATGTGTTAGTTACATATATGGTTCACATTATATTTTTCTTTTTTTTTTTTTTTTTCTTTCTTTTTTTTTTTTTTTAGTTGTATTCTTTTTTTTTTTTTAATTTTTATTATTATTATCACATTATATTTTTCTTCTGGACAGCACTGGCTTAGACTCTTAAGTTTAAGGCATTTTCCTTAATCTTCCTTATTCATAAATTTAAGGCACAACTTAGACTCTTGAGGGCTTTCCTGGTGGCTCAGACAGTAAAGAATCTACCTGCAATGCAGGAGATCTGGGTTCTATCCCAGAGTTGGGAAGATCCCCTGGCGAAGGGAAGAGCCACCCACTCCAGTATTCTTGCCTGCAGGATTCAATGGACAGAGGAGCCTGGCAGGCTACAGTCCCTGGGGTCACAAAGAGTCAGACACAACTGAGCAACTAACACTTTAGATTCTTGAACTAGAGAAAACTGAGTTCAGATCCACATATTAGCTAGGTGATCTTTGGCTAGTTACCTAACCTTCCTAATCACTTGCTATTTACCAGGTACCCTGTCCATCCATCACCAACTCCCAGAGTTTACTCAAACTCATGTCCATTGAGTTGGTGATGCCATCCACCATCTCATCCTCTATTGTCCCCTTCTCCTCCTGCTCCCAGTCCCTCCCAGCATCAGGGTATTTTCCAATGAGTCAACTCTTCACATGAGGTGGCCAAAGTATTGGAGTTTCAGCTTCAAGATCAGTCCTTCCAATGAACACCCAGGACTGATCTCCTTTAGGATGGACTGGTTGGATCTCCTTGCAGTCCAAGGGACTCTCAAAAGACTTCTCCAACACCACAGTTGAAAAGCATCAATTTTTCAGCACTCAGCTTTCTTTATAGTCCAACTCTCACATCCATACATGACCACTGGAAAAACCATAGCCTTGACTAGACGAACCTTTGTTGGCAAAGTAATGTCTCTGCTTTTTAACATGCTGTCTAGGTTGGACACGAGTTTGGGTAAACTCCAGAAGTTGGTGATGGACAGGGAGGCCTGGCATGCTGCAATTCATGGGGTCACAAAGAGTCGGACACGACTGAGCAACTGAACTGAACTGAAATTATTTTTATTAGTGGGCTTCCCCAGTGGCTCTGGTGGTAAACAATTCACCTACAGTGCAGGAGACCTGGGTTCAGTCCCTGGGTCGGGAAGATCCCCTGGAGGAGGGCATGGGAATCCACTCCAGTATTCTTGCCTGGAGAATCCCCATGGATAGAGGAACCTGGTGGGTTACAGTCCATAGGGTCACAAAGAATCAGACATGACTGAGCGACTAAGCACAGTACAGCACATTTTAATTAGTACCTGCTTTTAGATAATAACTGCTTTTAGGATAAAGTTACTTTTAGGATTTGCTTTTAGGATGAAGTTCACAGAAGTAACTTGTTCAACACAAGTCCTCAGTATATTTTAGTAAATAATTTTCAAAACCATCTCAGCTAGTCAATGATCCTTTCTTTTTTTATTTAAGGTGGAATGTAGGATCTTATTTCCTCAACCAGGTATCCAACCCATGCACCCTTCATTGGGAGCACAGAGTCCTATCCACTGGACCGAGAGGGAAGTCCCAATGATCCTGTCTTTACTTCACTATTAGCCATCACTTCCAAGAATCTCATGATCTAAATCAACCTGGGGTCTCTACATAAGAAGGGACATTTTCCACTCCTATTTGGATTCTTGTTTCCATCCTTCTCTATCTGAGGAAGTCCTACTCAGACTTCAAGACCTAGCTCAGGGGACTTCCCTGGTGGTCCAGTGGTTAAGACTCTGCATATCTACTGCTAGGGGCACAGATTTTAACCGTCATTGGGGAGGTCCCACATGCCACTTGATGTGGCCCAAAAAAAAGGCTCAAGAATGTATTGTACAACACAGCAAATATAGCCACTATTTTGTAATAGCTGTAAATAGAAAGTAACCTTTAAAACTGTATGAAAAATAAACATTTTTAAAAATAAAGAAAGAAGCTTTCCAGCTGGACACAGAGCATCTAGAATACCCCATCACCATTCACCCATGTGCTGGAATTCATGTGGGTTTGTAAAAACTCTGAGTTTGTTACAGTCCATATCAGTGTCTTTCCTATGTTCTTTATCTTTCTGACCAAAAAAGATAAAGAATATATAACCTTGAATATTCACTGGAAGGACTGATGCTGAAACTGAAGCTCTAATCCTTAGGCCACCTGATGTGAAAAACCAACTCATTGGGAAAAAGACCCTGATGCTGGGAAAGATTGAAGGCAAAAGAAGTGGGTGGCAGAGCACGAGACGGTTAGGTAGCATGACTGACTCAATGGGCTTGAATTTGAGCAAACTCTGGGAGATAGTGGAGGACAGGGCAGCCTGGTGTGCTGCAGTCCATGGAGTCTCAAGGATTCAGACACAACGCAACTGAACAACAACAATTTAATATTTAAGGCTGATCTGCACGCTTTTTCCCAAAACAATGATTAAACTATCCCAAAAAGAAGTCAGAGGAGAAGAAAAAGACAAAGTCATGGGAATCTCATAGGTTAAAAGGTGATTCATAATGTACTTCATCCCCAAGTAGAAAGAAGGCTGCAGTGCTTAACCATTGTGTGGTTCGCAGAGTGAAAAATTTCCATTTTTACCGTTTCTCTTTGTATTGAATTCTAACCCAGTTTGTAATCTGCCGCAGTGGAATAATACGCCTTCTGTGTGTTTTATTTCCATTTGTTGCAGCTATGTTTCTCCTGTTATCTTATGTAAGTAGTTAACACACTGATTTATTTTGTCTTGACAGCCTGGGACAATGGTAATAAGGGTTCTAATTTTTAAGTCAAACAGATACATGGGCCTTTTGAAAATGCATGACACTAGACTTCCTTCTTTTCAGATTCCCCTGAAGTCAGATAATAGGAATTCTGGAGACCTTACACTCTTGGCCAAAAAAAAAAAGATTTCATAGCCAACAGTGATCTACATACATCCACTAAGACCATTCACCTCAGTCAGCTAATTTTTCTCAGGACACCTCCAACAAGATGACTGTGTTCATGTCATATTTCGACTAGGAAGGCTAAAAAAGTGACCCTGAAAAATACGTCAACCAGAGTTCTTTGCTGCCTGATCACAAGGGGAGAGTGTTGTCGCGTTCATGAAATGCTTTTGATCTTAGCTGAGACTAAGCTGCTGAGCCAGCCAGACTTTAGGATTCAGAAAATCCACAATGCACAACAAATCTTAAACTCACAACGGTCCTAATTAAGGACCAGTAAGTTAAATTGAATATTTAGAGCCAATTTTTTTTAATAAAGAACATTTGTTCGGAGTGATGCTGCCAGCAGGAACTTACCCACTGTGCGGCCTTCCTTTCACAATCGGCCAAAGCCTTGTCATCCATTCCAGAACCTCACTGGGACACGGCATGAAACAAGCATCAGTCTGAATTACACAATCGTTTGTATGTAGCACTTCCTTAATTACCAGCAAGAATTTACAAGAAGGACTTCCCTGGTGGTCCAGTGGCTAAGACTTGGAGCTCCCAGTGCAGGTGGCCCAGGTTTGATCCCACTTGCTCGATCCCACATGCTGTAACTAAAAGTTCGAATGTCTTAACTGAAGGTCCCATGTGCTGCAAACGAAGACAGAAAGTCTCACATACAAAACTAAGACGGCACAGTCAAATAAACAAATATTTTTTTAAAAAGAATTTGCAAAAAAAAAGTAATAATAATGGCTAACCAGATGTGGTTGAGGAAAAAACATACCACTTCTCATGTGAAAATTGACACCTAGAGTATTCAAAGGAATATTATTCAAGAGTCAGCTGACCTAAATTCTCATCAGTTTTGTTGTTAATTCTGTTGTTTGTTCTTGTACAAGTCAGTTGACTTTGTGATCCCTCTATTATTCTCTCATCTTTAAAAATAAGGAATGTGTGCTAATGATCTTGTTTTCCTTTCCAGCTCCAACATTCTAATTTTACCTCTAAATCATGTAAAGTAATACACTGTCTCTACATAAACTAATCTTGTTAAACTCATTCCAATAGAATTTTACTTGACTTGATTAAGTAGGTTAAACATCCCCAAATTAGGAGCTCAGAAACACGTTCTCCCTTTTAATTTTCTCATAAATAGTACAGAGGTAAGTTGCAACCCACTTTTGCCTGAAGTATCATAAAGTCTAAATGGGCTTCTCAGGTGGCTCAATGGGTAAAGAATCCACCTGCAATGCAGTAGACTCAGGAGACTCAGGTTTGATCCCTGTGTCCAGAAGATCCCCTGCAGAAAGAAATGGCAACCCACTCCAGTATTCTTGCCTGGAAAATTCCATGGACAGAGGAGCCTGGTGGGCTACAGTTCATGGGGTCACAAAGAGTCAGAAATGAGTTGAATATAAATTGGTGAGATATGAGTATGTGTTAGATGAAAACCTAATGTCAATTAATGGTGCCTGTTCTGTCCTGAGTTATTGTCTTTTTCTCTTCATGATCTGCCTGGGAAATTATAAGCCACCCACAGCTTCCACAGACACTACCCCTGAAAGTCTAACTGCAGACAATTTCTCCCCTGAGCTCCAAACTGATATGAGCTAATAACGATCATCAGTCACTGAGCACCTCTTACAAGACTGGTGGGGAGCTGTCATTTTAATCACCAGACTCCACCTTGATGGGCTTCCAGGTGGCCCTAGTGGTGCAGAACCCACCCACCTGCCAATGCAGGAGACACAGGAGACACAGGTTCGGCCCCTGGGTCAGGAAGATCCCCTGGAGGAGGGAATGGCAACCTGCTCCAGTAATATTGCCTGGAAAATCCCATGGACGGAGGAGCCTGGTGGGCTACAGTCCATGGGGTCTGAAAGAGTTGGGCACAACGGAGCACTCACGCACTCCACCTGGACAGCACCTCTGCAGGGCGAATGCGGTCATCTCCATGGTACAGAAGAGGAAATGGAGCCTCAGAGAGGCCGTGTGGCTGATCAGAGTCACACAGTGATCACGTTCAAAGCCGTGATTATAATCCTGGTCTTGCCGGCTTGGAAAGCTATGCCTTTTAACCTAGAGAGTGTCATACTGAGTGAAGTAAGTCAGAGAGAGAAGGAGAAACAGGGTATGACATCCCTTATATGGGGAATCTAAAAAGAAATGATACAGATGAACTTATTTACAAAACACGAAAGAGACTCACAGACTTAAAGCACGAACTTACGGTTGCCAGGGGGAAAGGAGGTGGAGAAAGGATAGTTCGGGAGTTTGGGGTGGACATGTACACATTGCTATATTTTAAATGAATAACCAACAAGGATTTACTGTATAGCACAGGGAACTCTGCTCAATGTTACGTAGTAGCCTGGATGGGAGGGGAGTTTGGGGGAGAATGGATACATGTGTATGTGTGGCTGAGTCCCTTTGCTGTCTACCTGAAGCTATCACAACATTGTTAATTGCCTATGTCCAGTAAACATTCGCTCCTGCTTAGTCACTCAGTCGTGTCTGACTCTTTACGACCCCATGGACTGTCGCCCACCAGGCTCCTCTGTCCATGAGATTCTCCAGACTAGAATACTGGAGTGGGTAGCGATATCCTTCTCCAGGTCGAGATCTTCCTGACCCAGGGATCTAACTCGCGTCTCATGCATTGGCGGGCAGGTTCTTTACCACTGCGCCGCCTGGGGAACGTTTATTAGATTGAATTAAATCTGTATCCTGCAACTTTTGCTCCAGCTGCCGTTCCCTAGGCTGCTGGCCGCAGCGGGGACAAGGGGATTAGACAGGACTGTGGGAACAGTGCTCAGATTAGAGCATCCAGGTGCTAGGGGCTGCGCTCCCAGCAGCCTCTTTGTCTCCCTGCAGTCTCGGGAGAGTTTCCTAAATTGGAACAGTCAGTGATGATGTACTCAAGCCACTCAGCTAAGCCCTAAGACACATTTGCCAGAATTCACAACAACACAAACAGCTCAATCAAAGGAGAAAGTGTCTGAATCATCCTCCTTTTTATAAACTAGACCAAGCATCCTTTTGGGAGAAAAAGGACAGTCCTTTGAGAAACACTTCCCAGGTTGCTGAGCAAGAATTTGCTGGCTGTGATTCCAGGCAGTGGTCTCATCTTTTTCCTTTCAGACCTTCCTTCTTTCCAGTGAGTGGGGCTTTGTACCCGCTTTGCAGAGCAGATGGATTGGAGCCAGCTCAAGAAAGGAAGGGTGTCTTTGGTGTGGCCAGTGTTCATTTAACCTGTCTGAATACTCACGTGGACAGGACTGAAAAGGCTGGAAGAATCAGCCTTCCAGAAATTCTAACTGAATGGAATTAAATTATCGAACTTGCATTCTAAGGAATCAATGTTGGTTCTCAGAAGGTTCTCTGCCCCTCTCTGTTTTCTGAAAGATGCTAATTCCTCAGAGTCCTGGAGTCACTACCTAAACAACAGAGTGGGCCCTACAAAATGTAGGGAATGCCCCAAAATACTATCTGTAGCCTCAGTCCTTGCCGTCCTGGTTAATTAGCTTCTTTGGGGCAGGGGATGAACTGGGAGATGGAGATTGAGATATATACACTAGTGATACTACGTATAAAGCCAATAACTAATGAAAACCTACTGTATACACAGGGAATTCTACGCAGTGCTCCACATGTATACAAACAGCTGCTTCACTTTACTGTACAGCAGAATCTAACACAACAATATTGTAAAGCAACTGTATCCCAATAAAACAAATCTTAATTAGCTTCACATTCATAAGAATAAATGATTGCATAACCCAAATTATGTGCCTTTGACGGTTCAAATGTCCAGTTAATTGTGTTCATGTATGTCATTCAGTCACAGGCCCAAATTAAACATCTAGTGCCAAGCACCATGCTTTTCTCAGGTGCATCAAAGAAGGAGGTTCCTGTTTTTTACATTATGTCATAAAGTTGATAAAAAAAAAAAAAAACTTACTAAGTACCTGCCCTATTCCCAGCAAAATAGAAGTTTGGTGATTGGGACTGAAGAATTGCTCACAAATTTTTAATAATTCATTTCAGCCCTACTCTAAATTCCTTAAATTCATATGGCAAACTATGGAGAACAGTGTGGAGAGTCCTTGAAAAACTGGAAATAGAACTGCCATATGACCCAGCAATCCCACTGCTGGGCATACACACCAAGGAAACCAGAATTGAAAGAGACACGTGTACCCCAATGTTCACTGCAGCACTGTTTACAATAGCCCATGGAAGCAACCTAGATGTCCATCAGCAGATGAATGGATAAGGAAGTTGTGGTACATACACAATGGAATATTACTCAGCTCTAAAAAAAGAACACATTTGAGTCAGTTCTAATGAGATGGATGAAACTGGAGCCTATTATATAAAGTAAGTCAGAAAGAGAAGCACCAATACAGTATATTAATGCATATATTTGGAATTTAGAAAGATGGTAAATGACAACTGTATATGCAAGATAGCAAAAGAGACACAGATGTAAAGAACAGACTTTTGGACTATGTGGGAGAAGGCGAGGGTGGGATGATTTGAGAGAATAGCATTGAAACATGTATATTATCACATGTAAAACAGATGACCAGTGCAAGTTCAATGTGTGAAGCAGGGCACTCAAAGCCGGTGCTCTGGGACAACCTAGAGGGATGAGGTAGGGAGGGAGGTGGGAGGGGAGTTCAGGATGGGGGACACATGTACCCCCATGGCTGATTCATGTTGACGTATGGCAAAAAACACCTCAATACTGTAAAGTAATTAGCCTCCAATTAAAATAAATAAATGAATTTTTAAAAATTCATATGCCAGTATTTTGATCATTATTTGTACCTTGGCTTCACAATGCTTTAAGCTATCATCATATCATCATAATCATTATCATTATGATTATTATTATTATTAAGGGCAGTGATGGGCCCTCATCCAGTAAGGCTGGTGGTTCTTCACATTTCGGTGGTCACATTCATCTTTCAGATCAAAGAAAACCAGGAATCCTGTCTCTAGAAACAAGTCACGTGTTTCAAACACTACTTTATGTAGACAGGTCCTCTACAACTGGAATCAGTAAACTTTCTCGATGAAGGCCAGATAAGAAGTACTTTAAGCTTTGTGCATCAAGAGGCAAAATGGGGGTATTATTTAGGAACTTATATTGCAAGAGCCTGGAGATCTCTTCAAGAAAATGGGAGCTATTAAGGAAACATTTCATGCAAGGATGGACTATGAGGGATAAGAGATAGAAATGGTAAGGACTTAACAGAAGCAGAAGATATTAAGAGGAAGAGGCAAGAACACACAAAAGAACTATACAAAAAAGTCCTAAGGAACCAAATAGCCATGATGGTGTGGTCACTCACCTAGAGTCAGACATCCTGGAGCATGAAGTCAAGTGGGCCTTAGGAAGCATTACAAAGCTAGTGGAGGTGATGGAATTCCAGCTGAACTATTTAAAATTCTAAAAGATGATGCTAGTAAAGTGCTGCATTCAATATGTCAGCAAATTTGGAAAACTCAGCAATGGCCACGGAACTGGAAAAAGGTCAATTCCAAAGAAGGACAATGCCAAAAAATGTTTAAACTACCGTACAGTTGCACTTATTTCACATGCCAGGAAGGTATGCTCAAAATCCTTCAAACTAGGCTTCAGCAGTATATAAACTGAGAACTTCCAGATATTCAAGCTGGATTTCAAAGAGGCAGAGGAACCAAAGATCAAAATGCAACACTTACTGGGTCATGGAGAAAGCAAGAGAATTTCAGAAAAACATCTACTTCTGCTTCACTGACTACACTAAAGACTTTGACTGTGTGGATTGCAAATTCTTAAAGAAATGGGAATATCAGATAACCTTACCTGCCTCCTGAGAAATCTGTATGAAGATCAAGAAGCAATAGTTAATACCAGACATGAAACAACAAACTGGTTCAAAATTGGAAAAAGAGTATAACAAGGGTATACATTGACACCCTGCTAGCTTAACTTATATGCAGAGTACGTTATGTGAAATATCACGCTGGATGAATCACAAGTTGCAATCAACATTGCTGGGAGAAATATCTACAACCTCAAATATCCAGATGATACCACTCTAATGGCAGAAAGTGAAGAGGAACTAAAGAGGCCTCTTGATGAGGGTAAAAGAGGAGAGTGAAAAAACTGGCTTGAAACTCAACATTAAAAAAACTGAAATCATGGCATCTGGTCCCATCACTTCATGGCAAATAGAAGGGGAAAAAGTGGAAGCAGTGACAGATTTAATTTTCCTGGCCTCCAAAATCACTGCAGACAATGACTGCAGCCATGAAATTAAAAGATGCTTGCTTCTTCTAGGGCAAACTATGACAAACCTAGACAACGTATTTTAAAGCAGAGACATTATTTTGCCAACAAAGGTCCACATAGTCAAAGCTATGGTTTTTCCAGTAGTTATATATGAATGTTAGAGTGGGCCTATAAGAAGGCTGAGCACTGAGGAATTGATGTTTTCTAATTGTGGTGCTGGAGAAGATTCTTGGGAGTTCTTTGGACTGCAAAGAGATCAAATCAGTCAATCCTAAAGGAAATCAACCCTGAATATTCATTGGAAGGGCTGGTGCTGAAGCTGAAGCTCCAATATTTTGGCCACCTCATGTGAAGAGCTTTCTCATTGAAAAAGACTGCTACTGGGAAAGATTGAATGTAAAAGTAGAAGAGGGAGGCAGAGAATGGTATGGTTAGGTAGCATCCAGGACTCAATGGACATGAGTTTGAGCAAACTCTGGGAGATAGTGGAGGACAGAGGAGGCTGGCGTGCTGCAGTCCATGGGGTTTTAAAGAGTGGTACACGACTTAGTGATTGAACAACAGTTACAAAAGAAAACAGATTCTCACTGATTTTAACTTACAAAGTCAAGTTAACTTTGTAATCATAACTGAGTATGATTTTCTGTAATACAGGTGTATTAATGAGAAGAATGGAGTTTGCAAGGAGGGAAGGAAAGGAAAATATTTCACTCCATTTGAGGAGGGAGATATGTGGACTCCAGGCTAGGCATTTACAACTGGCCTCCTGTTTACATTTCCTGGGGCAGAAAAACTGTGGGCTTCAGGCCAAATACTTAAAACCAGCCTCTCGTTTGCATTTCCTGAGACAGGAGCTAGGTGGGCTCCGGGTTAGACATTTACAGTCAGCCTTCCATTTGCACTTCAAAATAGAAATAACAACAGAAACAAGGCCAATAGCCAGGCATTGTCTCTGGAGGACACTTTTTTAAAGATGAAGTAGGTACTTGAAAAAAATATATTCATTTATTTATTTGGCTGGGCTGGGTCTTCATTGTGGCACTCAGGATCTTTAGATGCAGCATGCAAATTCTTAGTTGCATCACGTGGGATCTAGTTCTCTGACCAAGGAACAAACTCAGGTCCCCTACATTGGGAGCCTGGAGTCTTAGCCCCTAGACTACCAGGGAAGTCCCCTGAGGACACTTTTAAGATAATAATCATGGCAGGAAGAGAGAAGGGCTAAACCTTGTCTGAGTAAAAGATCAAGAGGTCATATATTTCCAATCCTTGGGACAAAGGAGACACCGAATATACACAGAAAGGCTCCTTGGGGGTCAAAAAGGAGCGGCCACCACCCCAGAGTAGGTGATGCCAAAACCCCCCATAGGCCTCTGGGCTGGAATCCATCTTGGAAAAAAGTCGTATATGTATGTTGGGAAGGGTCCTAGGGCAGATCAGGTGTGGAAAAAGACATCAGATAATTGGCCAAGGGTAAACAAAAACCCAAAAGAACTGTCCCATATAAATGACTTAACCAGCTCTTTACTGTGCTCCTCCTCGTTACGGGGACGCCCACACCCCTCTGTCCTGGTGTGTATTACTGCCTTGCTCTGTCTTAACTACACAAATTGTGTGTCTGTGTGCTTTCCCACTTGTTATGTTGTGTCTTTAATGATAGACTTTGTTTTTACAGTCTTTGCCACCTTGAGAAATGCAGTTTTCATGGAGGGCAGGGGCCAGGGGAACTTTGCTTCTGTCCTCTAGCCCCCGGTGGACTAGTGGCTAGGAGTCCTGGTTTTTCATCCAAGCTACCCAGGTTCAACTCCTGGGCAGGGAACTAAGATCTCGATTCAAGCCACCGCTCACTGCTGCCTCTCCAAGATCACACTGAGGTTCAAAGTGAGTATTTCCTATCATCTAATTGATTGAAAATGTCCTACTGTAAAGACCACTCTGAGTGCAATGGCTGTGAAACCCAGACAGGGGGCTAGATTTGCTCATCTGTGCTTTCAGTTGCCCTCGGAGGGAGACTCTGGTCTGGACTATTTTAGGGATGCCCTGTTGGGACAGCATTACTGCTGTCCAGGGCTCTTGGCCCTGGTGGTAGGAGAGAAGCCCATACAGAGGCCTCACCTGGGGGCCCAAGGATTCCTGGGGTGTGGTCCCAGGGCAGGGCCGGCTGGCAGGTGAATGGGTGAACACACCCCTACAGCTCAGAGCTACAACCAGGAATGCACAGAATACTCAATTCTATTAACCTACCTTCTGTGACCTCAATAAAACTCTCAATAATCAGCAAGAATATCAATGCATACAAAAAGAAATTCCTTTGCCCAGTAGTTGAAAATTGAAATGTACAAAGCACCTGAGTGGATAAGCTTTTTAATGAATAAAATTATTTCCTTAATCTGCAGTTATCTTTCAATCAATACTCACTTTCAGAGATGCAAAAAAAAAAAAAAAATCTTGAAAATCTAAAAGAGCTTAGAATAAATCATAACAAACTAATCAAGAGTCAGCGTTCAACAAAAATGATTATGTGGAAATTTTAGCTTTTCCTAGCCCAGTGAATCTTTTTCTCCTAAAAACATTCCACAGTAACAGCCAATCACAAGAGAAATGTAATTCTATATAATGTTTTCAGGCCTATAATGTTTGAAAATCTTAGGCCACTAAGAAGAGCCATAAATGCATCTCATTGTCTGTTGGAACCCATCATTTCATCTCAATAATGGTTAAATAAAGAAATAACTGCGTCCATAAATGGCAGCTTCCTTGATGGGCAAGCGGAGAGGCACAGTTTGGGTGGTAAACTTGATGCAAGTGCGCCACCTAGTGGATATCTTCAAAATGTTCAATAAATTAAAAGTTGCGTGTACCCCTGAAGGCTGCAGAAATGAAAGATACAGACAGACAGGAGAAGCATCTTCTGTATCAGTCAATGACATTATGCTGGATGCTCATTTTCTCTTTTTCTATTTTCCACTTTCTTCCGTGTCCCTCCCTGTCTTATCCCAAGTTCCCCAGGGACGACTCAAAGACAGATGGTGCCTGCTAAGTCGCTTCAGTCATGTCCTACTCTTTGCAACCCCATGACTGTAGCCCACCAGGCTCTTTTGTCCATGGGATTCTCCAGGCAAGAATACTGAAGTGGGCTGCCATGCCCTCCTCTAGGGGATCTTCCCAACCCAGGGATTGAACCTGCATCTCTTATGTCTCCTGCCTTTGGCGGTTCAGTTCAGTCACTCAGACATGTCCGACTCTTTGCGACCCCAAGGACTGCAGCACGCCAGGCCTCCCTGTCCATCATCAACTCCTGGAGTTTACTCAAACTCATGTCCATCATGTCAGTGATGCCATTCTCACCCTCTGTCATCCCCTTCTTCTCCTGCCTTCCTTCAATCTTTCCCAGCATCAGGGTCTTCTCCAGTGAGTCAGTTTTTTGAGTCAAGTGGCCAAAGTATTGGAGTTTCAACTCCAGCATCAGTCCTTCCGACGAATATTCAGGCCTGATTTCCTTTAGGATTGACTGGTTGGATCTCCTTGCAGTCCAAGGGACTCTCAAGAGTCTTCTCCAACACCACGGTTCAAAGCATCAATTCTTTGGTGCTCAGCTTTCTTTATAGTCCAACTCTCACATCCATACATGACTACCAGAAAAACTATAGCTTTGACTAGATGGACCTTTGTTGGCAAAGTAATGTCTTTGCTTCTTAATATGCTGTCTAGGTTGGTCATAGCTTTTCTTCCGAGGAACAAGCGTCTTTTAATTTCATGGCTGCAATTACCATCTGCAGTGATTTTGGAACCCCAAAAAAATAAGTCTGTCACTGTTTCCATTATTTCCCCATCTATTTGCATGAAGTGATGTGACTGAATGCCATGATCTTGGTTTTCTGAATGTTGAGTTTTAAGCCAACTTTTTCACTCTCCTCTTTCACTTTCATCATGAGGCTCTTTAGTTCTTCTTCACTTTCTTCCTTAAGGGTGGTGTCATCTGCATATCTGAGGTTATTGATATTTCTCTTGGCAATCTTGTTTCCAGCGTGTGCTTTATCCAGCCTGGCATTTTGCATGATGTCCTCTGCATAGAAGTTAAAGAAGCAGGGTGACAATATACAGCCTTGACAAACTCCTTTCCAGATTTGGAATCAGTCTGTTTTTCCATGTCCAGTTCTAACTGTTGCTTCTTCACCTGCATACAGACTTCTTAGGAGGCAGGTAAAGTGGTCTGATATTCCCATCTCTTGAAGAATTTTTCAGTTTGTTGTGATCCACACAGTCAAAGGTTTTGGCATAGTCAATAAAGCAGAAGTAGATGTCTTTCTGGAACTCTCGTGTTTTTTCAGTGATCCAATGGATGTTGGCCATTTGATCTCTGGTTCCTCTGCCTTTTATAAATCCAGATTGAACATCTGTAAGTTCACAGTTCATGTACTGTTGAAGCTTGGCTTGGAGAATTTTGAGCATTATTTTGATAGTGTGTGAGATTAGTATAATTGTGCGGTGGTTTGAGTGCCAAAGAATTGATGCTTTTGAACTGTGGTATTGGAGAAGACTCTTGAGAGTCCCTTGGACTGCAAGGAGATCCAACCAGTCCATCCTAAAGCAGATCAGTCCTGGGTGTTCACTGGAAGGACTGATGTTGAAGCTGAAACTCCAATACTTTGGCCACCTGATGCAAAGAACTGACTCATTGGGAAAGACCCTGATGCTGGGAAAGATTGAGGGCAGGAGAAGGGGACGACAGAGGATGAGATGGTTGGATGGCATCGCCGACTCGATGGACATGGGTTTGGGTGGACTCCAGGAGTTGGTGATGGACAGGAAGGCCTAGCATGCTGCGGTTCATGGGGTCACAAAGAGTCAGACATGACTGAGCAACTGAACTGAACTTGAGCATTGCCTTTATTTGGGATTGGAATGAAAACTGACCTTTTCCAGGCCTATGGCCACTGTTGAGTTTTCCAAATTTGCTGGCATATTGAGTGCAACACTTTCATATCACAGTCTTTCAGGATTTGAAATAGCTCAACTGGAATTCCATCACCTCCACTAGTTTTGTCATGATGCTTCCTAAGCCCCACTTGACTTCATATTCCAGGATGTCTGGCTCTAGGTGAGTGATCACACCATCATGGTTAACTGGGTCACGAAGATCTTTTTAGTATAGTTCTTCTGTGTATTCTTGCCACCTCTTCTTAATATCTTCTGCTTCTGTTAGGTCCATACCATTTCTGTCCTTTATTGAGCCCATCTTTGCATGCAGTGTTCCCTTGGTATCTCTAATTTTCTTGAAGAGATCTCTAGTCTTCCCCATTCTACTGTTTTCATATCTTTCTTTTTCTCCTTTGCTTTTAGCGTCTCTTCTTTTCTCAGCTATCTGTAAGTCCTTCTCAGACAATCATTTTTCCTTTTTGTATTTCTTTTTCTTGGGGATGATCTTGATCACTGCCTCTTGTACAATGTCACAAACCTCCATCCATAGTTCTTCAGGCACTCTCTCTATTAGATCTAATCCCTTGAATCTACTTGTCATTTCTACTGTATAATCATAAGGGATTTGATTTAGGGCATACCTGAACGGTCTAGTGGTTTTCCCTACTTTCTTCAATTTAAGTCTGAATTTTGAAATAAGGAGTTCATGATCTGAGCCACAGTCAGCCTCCTCTCTTGTTTTTACTGACTGTATAGAGCTTCTCCATCTTTGGCTGCAAAGAATAGAATCAATCTGATTTTGATGTCGATCATCTGGTTATGTCCATGTGTAGAGTCTTCTCTTGTGTTGCTGGAAGAGGGTGTTTGCTATAACCAGTACATTCTCTTGGCAAAATGCTGTTAGCCTTTGACCTGCTTCGTTTTGTACTCCAAGGTCAAATTTGCCTGTTACTCCAGGTGTTTCTTGCATTCCAGTCCCCTGTAATGAAAAGGATATCTTCTTTAGGAGTTAGTTCTAGTAGGTCTTCAACCTCAGCTTCTTCAGCATTACTTACTGGTCAGGGCATTGACTTGAATTACTGCACTATTGAATGGTTTGCCTTGGAAATGAACAGAGATCATTCTGTCATTTTTGAGATTGCACCCAAGTACTGCATTTCATTCTCTTTTGTTGACTATGATGGCTACTCCATTTCTTCTAAACGCTTCTTGCCCACAGTGTAGATATAATGGTCATCTAAGTTAAATTCACCAATTCTAGTCAATTTTAGTTCACTGATTCCTAAAATGTCAATGTTCACTCTTGCCATCTCCTGTTTGACCACTTCCAATTTGCCTTGATTCATAGATCTAACATTCCAGGTTCCCGTGCAATATTACTCTTTACAGCATCAGACTTTACTCCCATCACCAGTCACCACAACTGGGTGTTGTTTTTGCTTTGGCTCTATCCCTTCATTCTTTCTGGTATTATTTCTCCACTGATCTTCAGTAGCATATTTGGCACCTACCGACCTGGGAAGTTTATCTTTCAATGTCCTATCTTTTTGCCTTTTCATGCTGTTCATGAGGTTCTCAAGGCAAGAATACTGAAGTGGTTTGCCATTCCCTTCTCCAGTGGACCACGTTTTGTCAGAACTCTCCACGATGACCCGTCCATCTTGGGTGGCCCTACACAGCATGGCTTATAGTTTTATTGAGTTAGACAAGGCTATGGCCCGTGTGATCAGTTTAATTAGTTTTCTGTGATTGTGGTTTTCATTCTGTCTGCCCTCTGATGAAGAAGGATAAGAAGCTTATGGAAGCTTCCTGATGAGAGAGACTGACTGAGGGGGAAGCTGGGTCTTGTTCTGATGGGTGGGGCCATGCTCAGTAAATCTTTAATCCAATTTTCTGTTGATGGGCAGGGCTGTGTTCCCTCCCTGTTGTTTGACTTGAGGCCAGACTATGGTGGAGGTAATGGGGATAATGGCAACCTCCTTCAAAAGGCCCCAGGAACACACTGCTACACTCAGTGCCCCCAACCCTGCAGCAGGCCACCGCTGACCCATGCCTCTGCCAGAGACTCCTGGACACTCACGGGCAAGTCTGGGTCAGTCTCTTTTGGCAGGTGGGTTCTTTAGAACCAGCGCCACCAGGGAAGCCCCAAAGAGTGATATTTGCCTGCTGAGTGTTCCTTGGCGGGGTGCTCTAGAGAAAGGAAGGGGAGTGAAGAGAACAGTGCTAGACAGAGGAGAGGGTTGGGCTGTGATGCAAGCCCACCCCGCTCCTGCGAGTTCAGGTGGAAGGGAGGTGCCACATCAGGGCTCAGCATCCGTCTTGGTTGGACCCTTGCAGCCAGTAGTCTGGTGACCGGGAGCCCACCGATGACCCACGCATTACCTCCAATCCTGTTCCATCCACAGGCCACGTGGCCAGCTCTGGGGAGGTTGGTGGGAGAGGCGGCTCTCCCTCTGAGATCTCCAGTCTGTAGATCTCACCTGAGGAACAAAGCCCTTCCTCCTGCAGCTCGACCATCTGCTTCTTCCCCAGATTCGCTCAGCACTGAAGGTCCAGGCTTTCCCCTCGCGGGCTTCTGACCGCCCTCCAGGCCATCGGCCTCTGCTTGGGCAGCCATGTGCCTCGCCATTCTCCTTACACACTGGAGTGGTCAGGTGCTCCATCCAACTCTGGGCCCCTTGGGTGTCCCGTCCCCTCTGTCCTGCAGGGCCCACCTGCGTGGGGCCAGAGGACAGCTGCCGTCCATTCCTAGCCGGCAGCTCATTCCAGGCTGAACTAAGCTTGGCCCTGGTTCTCCCCCTCAGCTGGTCAAAGGCATTCCTGCCCCACCAGACAGCCATGGCTATGAGCTGGTGGAGGTGGAGGGACCAGGACATCTGTGGTGGATGGAGGGGGCTCTGAAATTCCATGTTTTATACCCCAAACTGTCACCCAGTGGGAGGTGATGAAATGAGGAAGACAAAGCAAATGGGAAGAATACTACATTTCCTATTACATGTCATATGGAATAAGAAACGATGTGCTTAGTCGCTCTGTCGTGACTGATTCTTTGCGACCCCATGGACTGTAGCCCACGAGGTTCCTCTGTCCATTGGCATTCTCCAGGCAAGAACATTGAAGTGGGTTGCCATGCCCTCCTCCAGCGTATCTTCCCAATCCAGGGGCTGAACCCAGGTCTCCCAATTTGCGGGCGGATTCTTTACTGACTGAGCCACTAGGGAAGTCCAAGAAATGATGAGAGGGAAGAAATAAGCAGACTGAAGGATGCATGTGGGAACCTGGAACCATCTCCTCGGACCTTGCAGCCTCCTGCTGTCTGACCTCCCCCACCTCTGCTCCTTCTCAGATGCCTTCAGTTCTCTGGTCCTAAACCTCTAAGCATTGGAGTGACCCACCCAGTCCCGGACCACTTCTCTTTCCTTCCCACACTTGTGGGTTTCCCCCAGTCTCCTTTTTGTGCTCCACATCCCAGATTTGAATCTCCCTACTACAAGACCTTTTAGAACTAACACTCCAAAAAGACATCCTTTCATTATAGGGGACTGGAATGCAAAAGTAGGCAGTCAAGAAACACCTGGAGTAACAGGCAAATTTGACCTTGGAGTACAAAACAAAGCAGGTCAAAGGCTAACAGAGTTTTGCCAAGAGAACGCACTGGTCATAGCAAACACCCTCTTCCAGCAACACAAGAGAAGACTCTACACATGGACATCATCAGATGGTCAACACCGAAATCAGATTGATTCTATTCTTTGCAGCCAAAGATGGAGAAGCTCTATACAGTCAGCAAAAACAAGAGTGGAGGCTGACTGTGGCTCAGATCATGAACTCCTTATTGCAAAATTCAGACTTAAATTGAAGAAAGTAGGGAAAACCACTAGACCATTCAGGTATGACCTAAAGCAAATCCCTTCTGACTATACAGTGGAAGTGAGAAATAGATTTAAGGGACTAGATCTGATAGATAGCGTGCCTGATGAACTATGGACGGAGGTTCGTGACATTGTACAGGAGACAGGGATCAAGACCATCCCCATGGAAAAGAAATGCAAAGAGGCAAAATAGTTGTCTGAAGAGGCCTTACAAATAGCTGTGAAATGAAGAGAAGCTAAAAGCAAAGGAGAAAAGGAAAGATATTCCCATTTGAATGCAGAGTTCCAAAGAATAGCCAGGAGAGATAAGAAAGACTTCTTCAGCAATCAAGGCAAAGAAATAGAGGAAAACAATAGAATGGGAAAGACTAGAGATTTCTTCAAGAAAATTAGAGATACCAAAGGAACATTTCATGCAAAGATGGGCTCAATATAGGGCAGAAATGGTATGGACCTAACAGAAGCAGAAGATATTAAGAAGAGGTGGCAAGAATACACAGAAGAACTATACAAAAAAGATCTTCACAGCCCAGATAATCACGACAGTGTGATTACTCACCTAGAGCCAGAAATCCTGGAATGTGAAGTCAGGTGGGCCTTAGAAAGCACCACTACGAACAAAGCTAGTGGAGGTGATGGAATTCCAGTTGAGCTATTTCAAATCCTGAAAGATGATGCTGTGAAAGTGCTGCACTCAATAAGCCAGCAAATTTGGAAAACTCAGCAGTGGCCAGAGGACTGGAAAAGGTCAGTTTTCATTCCAATCCCAAAGAAGGGCAATCCCAAAGAATGGTCAAACTACTGCACAGTTGCACTCATCTCACACGCTAGTAAAGTAATGCTCAAAATTCTCCTTCAGGCTTCAGCAATACGTGAACCGTGAACTTCCAGATGTTCAAGTTGGTTTTAGAAAAGACAGAGGAACCAGAGATCAAATTGCCAACATCCACTGGATCATCTAAAAAGCAAGAGAGTTCCAGGAAAACATCTATTTCTGCTTTATTGACTATGCCAAAGCCTTTGACTGTGTGGATCACAATGAACTGTGGAAAATTCTTCAAGAGATGGCAATACCAGACCACCTGACCCACCTCTTGAGAAACCTATATGCAGGTCAGGAAGCAACAGTTAGAAATGGACATGGAACAACAGACTGGTTCCAAATAGGAAAAGGAGTACGTCAAGGCTGTATATTGTCACCCTGCTTATTTAACTTATATGCAGAGTACATCATGAGAAACGCTAGACTGGAGGAAGCACAAGCTGGAATCAAGATTGCCGGGAGAAATATCAATAACCTCAGATATGCAGATGACACCACCCTTATGGCAGAAAGTGAAGAGGAACTAAAAAGCCTCTTGATGAAAGGGAAAGAGGAGAGTGAAAAAGTTGGCTTAAAGCTCAACATTCAGAAAACTAAGAACATGGCATCTGGTCCCATCACTTCATGGAAAATAGATGGGTAAACAGTGGAACCAGTGTCAGACTTTATTTCTGGGGGCTCCAAAATCCCTGCAGATGGTGATTGCAGCCATGAAATTAAAAGACGCTTACTCCTTGGAAGGAAAGTTATGACCAACCTAGATAGCATATTAAAAAGCAGAGACATTCCTTTGCCAACAAAGGTCCATCTAGTCAAGGCTATGGTTTTTCCAGTGGTCATGTATGGATGTGAGAGTTGGACTATAAAGAAAGCTGAGTGCCGAAGAATTGATGCTTTTGAACTGTGGTGTTGGAGAAGACTCTTGAGAGTCCCTTGGACTGAAAGGAGATCCAGCTAGTCCATCCTAAAGGAGATCAGTCCTGGGTGTTCATTGGAAGGACTGATGCTGAAGCTGAAACTCTAATACTTTGGCCACCTCATGACTCACTGGAAAAGACCCTGATGCTGGGAGGGATCGGGGGCAGGAGGAGAAGGGGACGACAGAGGATGAGATGGCTGGATGGCATCACCGACTCAATGGACATGAGTTTGAGTAAACTCTGGGAGTTGGTGATCGACAGGGAGGCCTGGCATGCTGGGATTCATGGGGTCGCACAGAGTCAGACACGACTGAGCGAGTGAACTAACTGACCTGTCCTGGACTGTGTGCCTCGTTGTGTAAGCACCACCTGAATCCAGGTGACAGGAAACCAGTTCAAGCCTGACAACCCGAGCTCACAACTGAGCACCCAGGACTGGGCTTCTGACACCCCCCGGTCTTCCAGTCAACTTTATTTTTTCCAGTATCTTGGGCCAAAAACGTGGAATCATCCTTGATTCCTCTTCCTCTCACCCCTTCATCCAATCCAATCCACAAGCAAATCCTGTCAACAACATAGTTAAAACCCCTCCAGAACCCCACCACCTCTCCCCAGGTCTCCAGGAATCCTGGTGGTTCAGGCCACAGTCAGCTCCTGGCTTCCTGTGTGTCTGAACTGCTCTCCTGGTCTCTGCCTTCGCCCAATGTCTGCTCTCTGGCCTTTGCAGAGGAGTGACTTCTGACATGACAATGCATTTATAGCTCAAAGTAGTCCAGATAGAATGGATATGTGCGTATCGATGGCTGAGTCCCTCTGCTGTCCACCTAAAACTATCATAGCATTGTTAATCGGCTCTACTCCAATATAAAATAAATAGTTTAAAAAACAAAAAAGCCCTAGCCTGGAGACTGTTTCAGTGAAGAAGAAGACGGGAAGGTTGCATGAACAACCTCTGGCTAAAATGGCTTGTAAGAAAGTAGAGCCCGATCTTTCTCACAGGCTTGATTTTCTGAGCAGAGAACCGTTGTCGGTTCTTCTTCCCGGAATAGAAGGAAAATTCCCATCGCAGGTGATACTTTCTGAAAGGCACTTTGAAAACAACCCCCTCCCCATCCCTTGTAAACCACAGCTGTTAAAATCCAGAGGTACCCAGTTAGCCGTAAGAGATTTCTTTCCAACACAACTAATAAATGAGACGCTGCTAGGAAAACCTCAGCACGCATCGCTTATGCCTGGGCGCTGCGCTGTGACACTCAGCCGGGGCCTGGCGCCAGCCGAGAGGATCATTGATGCGTTGAAGGTTAAGCCAGCAATCACAACACTGCCACCTGCCTTCTGACTGCGAGGAGCAAGCCTGCCAAGAAAAGTCAGCGCCAGCCTTACGTGTCCTTCCCCTGCGCCAGGGGCTGGAGGACACAGTTAGGTGTCAGCCCCACCTCCCACCTGCCACTCGACCTTGGCCATGAGTCAGCCTCCTCCCCGGGCCCTCTGAGTTCCACAAGCCAAGTGGTGACAATCGTGATCACCTGCCTTCCTCACCTGACCTTTAGGGCTTTCACCGGTCTCGTTTTCAGAGAGTGTTTCCACATCCTTGACAGGACACGTCAGGAGAAAGCCATTATCATTGTTGACCTCAGAGCCAAGAGTGAGATGCTTTTTCAGGCTTAGCTGCCAATAAGGTGGTACTATAATATCTAACATTTATACAATGTTTTCCATCACACACATTCACATGAGCCTGCTGCATGCTCAGTCGCGTCTGACTCTGTGACCCCATGGATTGCAGCCTACCAGGCTCCTCTGTCTATGGAATTCTCCAGGCAAGAATACTGGAGTGGGTTGCATTCCCTTCTCCAGATGATCTTCCTGACCCAGGGATTGAACCCACGTCTCTTGCATCTCCTGCATTGGCAGGAGGATTCTTTACCACTGTGCCACACACACACACACACACACACAAACACACAGGCACAAGTATCTAAAAGTTCACAGTGTTGAAATACATTTATTGTGCACGACTTTGAAATATGAATTTATTGTGCTCGACTTTGAAATATGAATTTATTGTTGCAGTTCCTTTCTTAGAAAGGCCGTGAGCTTCAGCGTGGCCCCAGTTACAGTGAAGAGTTTCTGCAGAGATGCTCAGTCCAGATGGCCAGAGCTGGCCTCCGATTCTCAGTTCATTAAACAGTCTGGCTCTCACCAACAGGCCTCTCATTGTAAGGCAGCCGGGGCCTCAGCTGATGTCAAAAGCCCCATTCTCCAGCGGGTGGACTGTTCTCATGAAGCGTGCCCGCCGGCGTCCTGCGCCGATAGTGACGGGGCTGGCCCGCCGATGCGGTTGCCACCAGCACCGTCGCTTCTCCCCATCGCACGCTCCTCGGTGCCTTTCCAGAGCCTGACACAAAGCTCGATTCAGAGTTTGCCTTTGACCGAGGCGCGCTTGGCCTGCAGATGGACGGAGGAGAGGAAAAAGGAGTCCCAGTGTGTCTCCGTGCCCGCCCGCCTGGGAAAGCTTGGGGACTCCTGGCTCCGTTACCAGCCTGCACTCGGGATGAAACACAAATCAGAAAGTTGCCAATGGTTTCTTTCAGGCTAGGAAACCGGGTTAATGCAACTCTGTGAGTGAGACGGTCAATGCACAAAAGCCAGGAAATCCAAGACTGCTATTCCCACAGCCCGCAGAGCGGTCCCCACACCGGGGACTGTGCCTCTGCCCGGACCCCCAGCTGCATCCTTGCCAAGCGCAGAGCCCAGGCGCATCCTGGGAATACGCCCGCCGCAAGGGGTTAGATCAAGGGAAACAGGGGCTCTGCATTCCTAACAGCATGACTCGTTTAAGGAAATAATGCCATTGGCAGCAACATGGATTGACCTAGAGGTTATCATACTAATGAAGTAAGTCAGAAAAAGACAAATATGTGATATCCCTTATACGTGGAATCAAAAAAAAAAAAAAAATGATACAAATGAACTTATTTACAAAACAGACTCACAGACGTAAAACAAACATGATTGCCAAAGGGAAAGAGGTAGAGATAAAGAAGGAAATTGGGATTAACAGCTACACACTGTTCTATATGAAATAAACAACAAGGACCCTCTGTCTAGCACAGGGAACTATATTCAGCATCTTGTAAAAACCTGCAACTGGAAAAGAAATCTAAAAACTGAATCACTTTGATGTACACCTGAAAGTAACACAACACTGTTAGCTATTCTTCCATTTTTTAAAAGATTTATTCTTTTTTTATATTCCTAACAGTTAATTTTTTAATTTTAATTGGAAGCTAATTACTTTACAATATTGTGGTGGTTTTTGCCATACATTCACATGAATCAGCCATGGGTGTAGATGTGTCCCCCATCCTGACCCTCCCTCCCACCTCCCTCCCCATCCCATCCCCCAGGGTTATCCCAATGCACCAGCCCTGAGCACCCTGTCATGTGCATCGAACCTGGACTGGCCATCTATTTCATATATGATAATATACATGGTTCAATGCTATGCTCTCAAATCATCCCACCCTCACCTTCTCCCACAGAGTCCAAAAGTCTGTTCTTTACATCTGTCTCTTTTGCTGTCTCTCCTATAGGATCATCATTAAATTACCATCTTTCTAAATTCTATATATGCATTAGTATACTGTATTGGTGTTTTTCTTTCTGACTTACTTCTCTCTGTATAATAGGCTCCAGTTTCATCCACCTCATTAGAACTGACTCAAATGCATTCTAAAAGATTTATTTCTTTATTTTTGGCTGTGCCGGGTCTTCATTGCTGCTCAGGCTTTTCTTTAGTTGAGGGGAGTGGGGGTCTTCCTTCTCTTCACTGTGGTGTATGCACTCCTTGTTTCAATGGCTTCTCTTGTTCACAGACCCTAGACTCGAGGGCTTCAGTAGTTGCAGCACATGGGCTTAGCTACTCCGAGGCATGTGGGATCTTCAGGGATTGAACCAGTGTCCTTTGCATTGGCAAGCAAATTCTTAACCACTGGGCCTCCAGGGAAGCCCTGTTTCTTTAATTTAAAAAAAGAAACTGGAAAAACTACTATATTACATACTGACTGAAAAGTACCCACATGGGGCTTCTCTGGTGGCTCAGTGGCGGAGAGTCTGCCTGCTAATGCAGGAGACACGGGTTCAATCCCTGGTCTGGAAGATCCCACATGCCGCGGGGCACGGCAGTTAGAGAGCAGCCCCCGCTCCCTGAAACTAGAGAAAAGCCTACCAACAAAGACCCAGCACAGCCATAAATAAATAAATAAGATATTTTACAGAAGCACACACACAGTAAGTGAGCAGTACGCTGAATTTTTGCAACACAAAGGCCCCATGTAACCAGCATTCAGTCACCACGTGGGGTAAGAGCAGCACAGAAGCCCTGGATGTGCCCCCTCCCAGCTTCAAACTTGATGATAAAACCGGATGATAAAAATTAACAGGAAGTATGATGCAAATAGAGTCTGAGACTCTAGAGGAGATTAGAAAATCTCATTTGGAAGCCTCTCCCAAAATTGAGCCACACTTGGTGGGGAGGCTGGGTGACATTCCTGTCCTGAGAGTTTACTCCCAGCCCAGAAGGATAAAGAATGTGGTTCATCCAGGAGAGTCCACAGGTCCTGTTTGAGAAGGTGGATGTACAGCACCCAGTGTCCTTTCTTCCCGTGGGCAGATACTCCATGTTGAGGAGATGCTTACAAAAGATGGTCTCCACCAAGGATGCACCTGAGAAGCTCTGTTGAGGGGACCAGGCCTCTGAGTTGGACTTTCTTTATTATTATTATTTTATCTATGTATTTAGCTGCTCCATGTCCTAGTCGCTGCATGGGGGATCTAGTTCCCTGACCAGGAGTCGAATCTGGGCTCCCTGCACTGGGAGCCCACAAAGTCTTAGCCACTGGACCATCAGGGATGTCCCTGAGTTGGAGCTTCATGGCCATGAAAATCTCAAAAATTTCCCAAGGAGATCCTCAAGTGTGATCCAGGTAAGAACAGCTCTCTTAAATTGTTATCCATTTTTCTCTTTCATTAATCAGATCCTTCAGAGCCCTTTCCCTGCAACAGATCAAAGGAGGAAGATCCAGGCAGACACAGGAGGGTGCACAGAGATGCTTCAGGGAGTGTCTCCCCTTCCTGATATTATCTGGGCTGATTATGCCTAATCAGATGCTGCTTGGCTGAACGTACCCACGGAGTCAGTCAAAAGCAAGGGCTCTGCCTCCCCTGATCTCACAAAAATAATTTCCTTTTTGTCTGTAACTCCAGGCCTTTTCATATACCTGAAGTGCAATCTTTCATCTACACAGCAAACTCCTACACATACTACAAGATCCTTCCTAAATGTTCCCACTCCTATACATTTCCTGACTTAGTCCTTCTGTGCCCCACAACATCCCATCCATGGCGCCTTTACAGCTCCTGCATGCGTACTTGCTAAGTCGATTCAGTTGCATACGACTCTTTTGCGACCTCATGGACTGAGGCCCTCCAGGCTCCTCTGTCCATGGGATTCTCCAGGCAAGAATAATGGAATGAATTGCCATGCCCTCCTCCAGAGGATCTTCCTGACTTAGCAGCTCCTACCACATTGTAATTACCCTTTTCAATGCCTGCCCCCGTGAACAGACTGAGGCTCTCCTCTTTCTACCTCTGCATCCTCGGAGCCTAGGATGGAAACTGGGACACGCTGAATAATTTAAAAAAACGAACGGACAAGTGCTTGGTTGCATGAGCAGCTTACAAGTGCTTCATAATGTACAAATGGTTCTGTTTCCATTTGTTCTGTAACCAACACACAGATGGCTCTTTGGAACTCACAAGTCCCTTTTGCTGTAGACACCCATTCTTCTTCTTACCTTTTAAGTGAATAGCCAATTCTTTCAAATTTCAACAGCAACTAGAAACCCTACACCTTCACTGTGTCATTGTTAGCGAAATATCTTTCTTTTTAGCCATCATTATTCTCTGACGCACTTCCAAAGTCTAACATTCCAATAAGCCCTTTTTGTCTTTCTTTTACCCCAAATGGAGCAAATAGAGCCCTTGGAAATAACATCTAGAAAGTGTGCCTGAAATCCACCACCCAGGGAACAATAACATTGCAACCATTCCTTGTCTACACTGCCATTCATCATGTAGTTGTGTTCCTGCGTGTGTGTGTGTGTGTGTGTGTGTGTGTGTGTGTGTGTGTTCAGTCATGTCTGACTTTGCGACCCCGTGGAGTGTAGCTCACCAGGTTCCTCTGTCCATGGAATTTTCCAGGCAAGAATACTGGAGCGTGTTACCATTTCCTCCTCCAGGGGATCTTCCTGACACAGGGATCAAACCTGCCTCTCTTATGTCTCCTGCTTTGGCAGGCAGATTCTTTGCCACTGTGCCACCTGGAAGGCCCAGTTCTGTTCCTGCCAGGCGTGTATATGCAGCAAGTGGTTTCTTGGGAAGAACAAGCCACCAGCAGCCAGGACAGTGGTGGTGAGCTGAGATCTCAGGGGTGGTCTCAGAGCTGAGATCTCAGCGGTGGTCTCAGAGCTGAGATCTCAGCTATGATCTCAGATCTTCCTTGGGAGCCGATTGTCTCCTCCATGGAGGAAATGTTTTTGAATCGCAGTCCTAGCACCTGAGGCATTTCTACACTCCAAGAGCAGCCACACGGCAGAAGCATAGTCCAAATAAGGCATTTGAGTGCTTGAAGAAAATGGAATAAAAATTGTAAAGGTTAGAGGAAGAGAGAATTGAATGGGTTGGAGATCAGTGATATTAACCAGGATATTCCTTTCCCAGGGGAAATCAGTGAGGGAACACAGAAAGGAAGTATGTAAATAGCACCATTAACAGGCACAAATCTCACAGTCTTAAAGTATTACAAGAATTCCAGAGCCAGAGGCAATACTAGAGACCATAGAAATCAAACCCATAAATCACTGTAGATGGTGATTGCAGCCATGAAATTAAAAGACGCTTACTCCTTGGAAGAAAAGTTATGACCAACCTAGACAGCATATTAAAAAGCAGAGACATTACTTTGCCAACAAAGGTCCATCTAGTCAAAGCTATGGTTTTTCCAGTAGTCATGTATGGATGTGAGAGTTGGACTGTGAAGAAAGCTGAGCGCCGAAGAATTGACGCTTTTGAACTGTGGTGTTGGAGAAGACTCTTGAGAGTCCCTTGGACTGCAAGGAGATTCAACCAGTCCATCCTAAAGCAGATCAGTCCTGGGTGTTCACTGGAAGGACTGATCTTGAAGCTGAAACTCCAATACTTTGGCCACCTGATGTGAAGAGCTGACTCATTTGAAAAGACCCTGATGCTGGGAAAGATTGAGGGCAGGAGGAGAAAGGGACTACAGAGGATGAGATGGTCGGATGGCATCACCAACTCTATGGACATGAGTTTGGGTAAATTACGGGAGTTGGTGATGATCAGGGAGGCCTGGCATGCTGTGGTCCATGGGGTCACAAAGAGTTGGACACGACTGAGCAACTGAACTGAACTGAATGTTAGGTATGAAGTGACTGACTTATTAAGGCTAAGAGTGAACAACTTTTGTACCAGTGTCAACCATGATATCCACCAATTATTTCAATTTAAGTGTTGTCAGAAGATCCACCTACCTCCACATATTCCCATCTGGTGTCTGTTGTGATGTCCATATAGTCCCACTAATTTTTCATTCCTTTAGGTAAGTTTGTGTTTCTAAGAAATGCACATTAAAAATAAATCTGTTTTCAAATTGAAGAGTCATCTTCAAAACAAAAACCTTGTGCTCTGAAAGTGTCAAAAGTGATGAAAAGCAAAAAATTTAAAAAAAATTTTTTTAAGCTGAGGTTACTAGATTTTCCTATAAAGGAGATAAATGAAACAGTTGACAATCGTTTTTGGCCACACCCCACTCAGCATGTGGGATCCTAATTCCTCAACCAGGAATTAAACACTTGCTCCCTGCAGTTGAAGCTCGGAGTCTTAACCACTGGACCACAAGGGAAGTCCCAGCAAATTTTGATTAAAGTTTATAGATTGACATTATCAAGTCAGTGTTAATTTCCTGATTTTGGCCGATGTATTGTGGTTCTTGAAAAGAATGTCCTTATTTTTAGAAAATGCACACTGATTTAGTACTTAGGGTTAAAGGAGCATATGTCACACATATTAAGAACACCCTCTTGTGTGTCCCAGCACAAATAAGGTCAAGAATAAGGTCACAATTACCCCTGATGGTTCAGTGGTAAAGAAAGGATCAGCCTGCCAAGCAGGAGACTCAGGCTCGATTCCTAGCTCAGGAAAAGGAGAAGGAAATGGCAACCCACTCCAGTATTCTTGTCTGGGAAATCCCATGGACAGAGGAGCCTGGCAGGGTATAGTCCATAGGGTTGCAAAAGAGGATATGACTTATTGATGAACAACAACAACAACATCTGCAAAGGACAACATCACCAAATGTGATGTGCTGGTGCAGTGTGGCAGCCTGGACGTCCTCCGCACAATGGTACCCGAGGTGCTGAGCAAAGAGCTTCACATCTCTATTGTCCTTTGTTTCCTCATATAAGAACATTAGGAAGAATCTGAAGAAGAATTGACATATGTATATGGATAACTGAATCAATTAGCTGTATAACCTGAAACTAACACAACATTGTAAATCAACTATACTACAATAGAATATAAAAATAAAAACAAAAACACCTGCAACATACACTTACCAAAACCTTACTTGGTGCCAGGTACTGTTTCAAGCACTTTCAGCCACATCAGTAACAACCTTTTGAAATGAAAAGGTTGAGTCAAGGAGAGTAAACTAGTTTGCTCAAGATGCCAAGGCTGAAGAGTAGCAGTGACCAAGACTGAACGGCTAGCTTTATAGCACGTCTTATCCACCACATCTTTTCTACTAGTATTTCTGTGAGACCTAAGTGACCTATTCCAAGCACTTCACTTAGTGCCTTTATCATGAGGAACACTCAGGAAAAGTTAGCTCATCTCCAATGTCAACCTCATGGCCATCATTGATGATACTCTGCAGAACGCCTGCATTCCTTGGATTCCAAGCCTTGGGTTCTCAGGTTCCTTTTTTGTACTAAGTCTTTTGTAGAATTCCATCAAATAATGTAACCGATGGACTTCCCTGGTGGTCCAGTGGTTAAGACTCTCCCTGCCAACGCAGGGAACACAAGTTCAATCCCTGGTCCGGGAAGATCCCATATGTCTCAAAGTAACTAAACTGGTGCACCACGACTATTAAGCCTGTGCCCTAGAGCCCAGGAGCCACGACTATTGAGCCCCTGCACCTAAAGCCTGTGCTCCACAACAAGAGAAAGCCCAGGCATAAAGCAACGAAGACCCTGTCTAGCCAAAAATAAATAATTATTTTTAAAAATAATGTAACCTATACATTAAACATCAGATATCTCAGAACAGCCTATAGAAAAATTAAGGGTAACATAGGTGAATTTTTTTTTCTTGTAATAACTTTGTAGCTTGGTTCCATTAAACTTGGCTGTATGATTCACTTAGACTTGAAGATATTTTTCATACTATTTGGATTCCTTTCATAGGACACCAGAAAGCTGGGGGTGGGAGGGGAAGATTTATATTCAATCATTGCCGTGGCGTACATATTTGTGGCATGTATTTGGGCTTTTCTCCAGAAATCAGGCTAATATATCTTGTCTAGTAGAACATACAGGATGCCATTCCAACCAGATGTTATTTCACAAGTCACTTTGCTGTTTTTCAAGATGTTTTAGTTCCTTACTGAGTGGCTTTGATGGTTTCCACTTGGTTGGTGTGGATGCTCAGTGGATGGGCCAGTCACTCCATGTTCCCTAAATTCAAATAGAGACTATTTTAGTTGCTCAGGATGCCATCACAAAGTACCACAGGCCAACTGGCTCAGACAACATTCATTCATTTCCTTATGGTTGTGGACACAGGATGTCTGAAATCAAAGTTTGCTCAGAAGTCTCTCTCCTTGGCTTGCTTGGCCATCTTGTCACCGTGTCCTCATATGGTCCCGCCTCTGTGCGTGTCTCCATCCTAATTTCCCTCCTTATAAGGACAGTAGTCCTCCACAGTGGATAAGGGCCCACGCTAATGACCTCGTTTTAACTTAATTACCTTTTCAAATGCCCTTTCTCCAAATGAAATCACATTCTCAGATACTGTAGGATATCAACATAGGAACTTCGGAGGCACACAATTCAGTCCATAACAGAGACCCTGAGAGATGGGAAGAGAGAATCCCATATAGAGGTGGCTTCGATTCCAGGAACAAACATTCCTTGGAGCCCACTGTTCGTAAAACACCATCTAGCTTCTGATGCTGCAACTAGCCCAAGGGCTGAGCCATCCCAGCAAAGTTTCCGGAACCTTCTCTTGTATCTCCATAAACTCTTTCTTGAACCCTGCTGACCACACCTTGAGCAGATTCTTCACCATCACCTTCAGTGTGATCCTCAGAGTCCAGGAATACAAGATTCTTGTGCATAACATGTTGGCACCACTGCCGAATTCAACACTCAGCCAATATGGCTAAGCAACCTGGAAATAGTCCATTCTCTCAAGAGCTGGTATAATTTTAGTACTTATTTACTACAAACATTGAATTTTGCCTTCAGGCCTCATAGAGAACAGCCCTGACAACTTCCAGAAACATATTTGAAATGCCTAACATAGCGTACACAGCTGACTAGAAATGCTCCTGGTGCAAGTGACAGGAGTGAGCAGAAGTGAAGGGGGTGGGGTGGGATCTGAGAGCAGAGCCCCCTGCGTCTGCACTGATGGCCCTGCCCCACGTCTGACTTCTGACCTAGGGCCCAGACACCCACAGCCCTCACTCTGCAGAGATTTTAGGGCCCTGGCTCTGCTTCCATGTCAGCGAAACAGGTATTAAAACTATACTATTCTCTTACACACTGCTATATTTAAAATGGGTAACCAACGAGGACCCACTGTACAGCACAAGGAACTCTGCTCACTGTTATGTGCCTGCCTGGATGGGAGGGGGATTTGGAGGAGAATGGATACATGTATATGAATGGCTGGTCCCTTCACTGAAACTCTCACAACACTTTTAATATACTCCAATATAAAATAAAAAGTTAAAAAATGTGAAAATTAAAACAATCATCATGGTACAACTTTGTAAGGGCCTTGTTATAAGTTAGAATGAAGGAAATTGTTTTATCTTTTTAAGAAAGCTATACTGTCCTCTCTTCTCAATGTTATCAGCAGCCTGGATGGGAGGGGAGTTTGGGGGAGAATGGATACAGGTACATGTGTGGCTGAGTTCTTTCATTGTCCACCGAAAATTTATCGCAACATTGTTAATTGGCTATACTCTAATATAAACAGCTAGAAAAAAAAAATCTACATTACTCTCTTCTCCCCAAACTATTGTAAACGGTAAAAATGAGATGGAACTCGAAAACAAATTGGTAACAATCAAAATAGATGAAATAATATAATTTTAATTTTTAACCGTCAAAAACAATTTAAATCCATTCAATGCATGATTTTTATTCTGGCCTTGTTGACTAGTTTATACGCATTACCAGGTGAAGACTAAATGGCTCCCACAGTAAAAGTTCTGTCTTCAGTCCTACGAGAAGATTAGATCTATGCTTGCACTGCCCTTAAGCTATCTTGACTGACTCCTCTCAGCTCTAGACTTCCACATTGCAGGACAGAGATAGAAGAGTATTGTAATTTTACGATTCTGGGAACCGACTGTAGCACAACACGTGACCACCAGGGGGCAGCATAGACCTGATGCTGCGTTAGACTTCCCCGGGTTTTTGCCCTTGCTTTTCTCTAGTGTCAAAGCACCCTCCCTTCCCCCAGGAAAGCCTTTCAGGAAGTGCCCCAGACACCTCGGCCCACAGCCCCTGGGAGCTGCCCTGGGCAGGGGTCCAGCCCCTCCTCCGGCCCTACACAGAGCAGAGGACTGCACCTTTGAACCAGGTGATGGCGAGAGGTGGAGAGGTGGTCCCCGAGAACAGGCGTGAGTAAGATGTCAGGCGCACGGACCAATGCACCATGTACACCAGGCATCAGAACCGACCAAATTGAGGTTGGCGCTGAATCATCGTTTCCCAGGCCCTGGTTCCTTCTGAAGATCCGGTGAGCAGGAGCCAGCTTTTGGAGGAAGAGGCAGCCTGGGGCACTTGCCTTGGCAAGACCACCCAGAGGATGTTAGTAAAGAGCAAACGAGGATGTCATACTTGACGTTATTTTGTATTTTCAAAGTGTTTTGTCCTCGCTCTTATTCATTATAGCTAATAATTCTGAACCATCACCTTCCTATTATAGATGGAAAATTGAAGCCTGAAAAATCAGAGCATTAAGCAGAAGGCAACAAGGACAAAACAGAAGCCCAGTCTCCCAGGCGGCCTCCCCAGGTGCACTAGTAGTAAAGAACCCCCTGCGGATGCAGGAGACATAAGAGTCGTGGGTTCAGTCCCTAGGCCCGGAAGATCCCCTGGAGGAGGGCATGGCAACCCACTGCAGTATTCGTGCCTGAAGAACCCCATGGACAGAGGAGCCTGGTGGGCTACAGTCCATGAGGTCGCAAAGAGTTGGACACGCCTGAGCACCGCACACACATCATGATACAGCAAAAACAGAAACTTCTCCTGCCTCCCTCCTGTGGGGTATTCTGCACCTCTGAGTCTGTGTGGAAACTAGCACAATCTGTCTGTCGAGCGCAGATGTAGCCCGAGGGGAACTGTGGCAACATCTCAGCATCTCACGGAGACCGTCGGAGGGACCACTGCGCGCTCTGCGCCCAGCTCCTCCCGCGGTTCCCACGCACCGATGTCCCATTCATCCTGTGATTGATGCTCCCGGACCCCGCCTGGAAATTCTGTCTGTGAGCTAATTATGGGGAAGGGCCTGCGTCTGCTGGGCAGGAGTGAGTAAGAGGATAGGTAGGTGAGAGCTGGCCATTCACTGGATGGCAGCCTTTGATGCGAGCGGAGCAGAAAGTTTGGCCGAAACTCAACACCTCTTAGAAGCAGAGATTAGTCAAGAGGAAGAAAGGAGAGCACATTGTGGAAGTTTTCAAGAAGGAGACAAAGATGCCTGTGTTTTGTATCGCTCAGCTGCCTCAAGAAAATGTCCATTTGTTTTCTTTACACTCCTTTTACATTTTAAGTGGAATCTGGTGAATGTGTCTTTTCAGCGTTCCCAGTTTCACCGTTTTCTCTACACCTCATGTTGCCATTTTAATGAAGCATCATTTTTCCAGAGGGTGTGGGAACAAAACTTATTTAATGACCTCTCAGAGCAAACACTGAAGTCTTCGAATATCTCCCTGAATTGAAACCCCCACCCCACACAATTCACTTCCTTTTTAAAATGCCAGTTTGCCAACCACTGCAAACAGATAAACAGGGCTCTCCTTTACTCTCAAGCCACAGGGTTCCTATCAGATCTCACAGTCTGGGGGATCCCTGAGAAACCCTGGACCCCCGGTGCTCAGTGGTGAACTTGGAGGGCTCAGTGGCACGGCAGTGGTCCCCTTGGAAGGATGACAGCACGTGTCTTGTACTCCTCCAGCTCACAAGTGTAGGGGACCCAGCATAGACTTAGAGATCTTGGAGATTATCCAGTCCAACTTTTCATTTTACAGATGAGGAAACGAGGCAGGCGGGAGTGGCACACAGAGGCTACATGAGGTGTCATAGGTGTGGGGAGAGGCATGTAGGATAGCCAGGGTTGGGCTCCTAAGGTTTCCACACTCCCTGGCCTCAGCATCTCTTAGGGCAGGTGTGCAAAATGCTTGTTCCCAGGGCCCCTTCCCAAAGCTACTGAACTGGAACTTCTGGGGGTGGGGATTAGGAGTTTAGATTTCAACCAACCTACACCTCCACAGTCGTGATATACCCTAACTTTGGGGGAAGCACTTGCGGTGGTAGAAAAAAACAAGTTTGGAGTCAGATCTGGTCTGAATTCCATCTCTGCTACTTACTAGCTTCACGCCTTTGCGGAGCTAATGTTTCTGTGCTCTGCATCCTCATCTGTATCTGGGGAGATGCTGTGAGCGCTGTGATGTGTACAGGCACACTTGGGTCCCAGGAACTGATGCTGGAATTCACTCAGTCGGCGTCACTTGTCAGCTGGAGATGCTGTCTTCAAGCCCCAGAGCTTCTGTTTATGGATCATATGAGGTTGGGCACACCATTTGTCTCTTTCGAGCTTCAATTTCCTTAACTGTATATGGAGATGATGGTATTACCTCCTCCCTGGAATGTTGTAAAAGTAAGAGGTAATAATATCATGCTGTAGCTGCATGAGCTGGTCATGAAACAAAATAGCTGGGATTCAAGGAGGGGATTTGGTTTCACAGGAGATGGAAGAGCTAAAGAGCCAAATAGAATCAAGAGGTCATCCTGAGACTGGCTGCTGGCAGGTCAGAGGAAGGTGGGGATTGTATAGAGCCCAGGAGTCAGGGTTATTAGCAGGAGCTAGGACTGCAGTGGGACAGGAGAACTAACACCACCGAGAAGAACTAGCTAGAGATGGAGACAGAGTCCACACAAGGAAGAGAGCAGAGAGGAAGCTTCCTCCCCCTCCCCTCCGCTGTCTGGAGGAGAGAGAAGTCAGAAGACAGAGTGGCCTGGGAAGGGTGGTTTCTGGAAATAACAGAGCAGAGAACAAGGGTGACACTGGGTCTAAGAGCAAACGGACAATGCCCGGCACACACACATGAAAACACTGACACTGTCTCAGACAAACTGGAGGTGTTCTATTCAAGTGTGTCATTGTAATTGTTGGCCATGAAACATAACAGCCCAATAAAAAGGCTCTTGGCAAGAAAAGTATGTGTCTGTAAGAAGCCTGCCTTTTATTAGTCACACACAGGCATCGTTTCTCCAGGGCTGGTCACCATGTGGAGGGAAAGCCCTGAAATTAGCATCCTAGATGGGAATCTAATAAAAATAAATTGAAGCTCGATTGCTTCACGTATGGAGATGTAACTAACACACTTATTTCATAAGGTGTCATAAAGATGTAACAAGACCATAAGTATGAAAATACTTCATACGCTCAAGTGAAAAGTGTGAAAATGTTAGTCATTCAGTCATGTCTGACTCCTTGTGACCCCGTGGACTGTAGCCTGCCAGGCTTCTCTGTTCATGGGATTCTCCAGGCAAGAATACTGGAGTGGGTTCCCATTCCCTTCTCCAGGGGATTGTCCCAACCCAGGGATTGAACCTGAGTCTCCCACATTGCAGGCAGATTCTTTACCATCTGAGCCACCAAGGAAACCCCTTATATACTCAAAGTGAAGTGAAGTCGCTCAGTTGTGTCCGACTCATAGCAACCCCATGGACTGCAACCCACCAGGCTCCTCCGTCCATGGGATTTCCCAGGCAAGAGTACTGGAGTGGGGTGCCATTGCCTTCTCCACTATACACTCAAAGTCCTATACAAATATAGGATTTGTTTATATTCTCAAAAAAAGAGACATTTTCAAAAAAAACAGATGTCAGATTCACCGTGACCTACATTCAATCTAATTATTTTTTTCCAACTTATTTTGCAAGTTCATTGTTTACTTTTCAGGAATTCAGATAGACACCTGATTGGAGCCAATACCACGAAATATATAGATCAGTATCACTAGAGTGAGGTTCCAGCCAAAAGCTTTCCTGAAAACCACCAGCTAATGTGATGACACCCTGTTCTATGAGAGAATTCTGGGACTTCCCTGGTGATCCAGTGGTTAAGACTCTGTGCTTCCAATGCAGGGGGTGTGGGTTCGATCCCTGGTGGAGTAACTAACATCCCACATGCTGTGCAGTGAGGCAAAAAAAAAAAAAGGAGAGAGAGAGAGACAGAATTCTTATTCATCCTCACAAGCCTTGACCAACCATCTAGTTTTGCTGTCTCCACTGATTAGGCTGATGGAACAGTGGATATATGATGATATAATAAATATATATGTAATAAAAGCTATTATTTGACCAATCTCTGTGTACTTCATGTGCATTATCACCATTTAATTTATTACATAGTAATAATTCTCATTATTTGTTATTATTATTTCGACATCTCAGCTGAAAAATCATTTATACTCAGAGTGGTGAATTAACTTGCTCATGAGTTAACAAGTTCCCTCAGCTTGGCACCAGTAAAACCAGGGTTTGATCTCAGATTGGGTTGAGTTCTAAGCCAATTAATTGCTCACCTCTGCCTCCCCACACACTTGCCTTTGAGGCGCTGATCACTGAAGGAAGTGATTCTGTGTCATCAGTTGTAACAGAAAGAGCCTTGAACTCAGAACAAGAAGATCTGCATTCTAGATGACCTGGCTCTGGCCACTGCTGTGTTCTCACTAACAAAATAATAGAATCAGAAGATGAACTTTATAGCTGCAACATTTGATAAGTTTTATAAATTCCTGATTAATTCACAGAGTTCTGATAACAAAAATGCTATTATTTTGCAGGATGTTTGTGTGTGTGTGTTCAGTCACTCAGTTGTGTCCCACTCTTTGGGACCCTGTGTATGGTAGACCATCAGGCTCCTCTGTCCACGGGATTCTCCAGGCAAGAATACTGGAATGGGTTGCCATTTCCTCTTCCAGGAGATCTTCCCAACCCAGGGATCAAACCAGCATCTCCTGTGTCTCCTACATTGCAGGCAGATTCTTTACCACTGAGCCAGAGGGGAAGCTCAGCATGATGTTTGTGAAGAGCCAGAGGGGAAGCTCAGCATGATGTTTGTGAAGAGTTAACTATAGTTGATATGTCTTTACAGTGAAAAACAATTCACTCCTGCTCTTCTGTTTCTTTATTTGTTAGCCCAGGGCACTGTGCCGGGCATTGTAAAATACTGTGCAATGTACTATTCTTAACATACTTTTAAACATCTTGAACTTTTTTCCCCAAAGTAACTCATTGTCTACTCAGGCACATCTCATTCCGTTGGCTTTAACAAAGACGATCCTGGGATGGGGCCAACCTGCCAGCGTGTCCTTGAGTATCATCCATCAGAGAGCAGCTGGCAGACCTTTTCTGGGGTCGGGGAGCCCGGCACGAGGCCAGGATCCGACCTAGCAAGAGAGCAGGCAGGCAGGGTGGCCCGGAGGAGGGGAGCAGCAGAGGACAGGTGTGGGGACAGTCAGGAAACCCCGCTGAGATGAAGCCGCTGGAGGCCCAGGTAGCCCCACAGGTCCGTCTGGGCCACTCAGGTTAGCTCAGGAGGGCTCATCTGGGACTTTTGGTTTTTTGTTTTTTTTTTTTTTTGGCCATGTTGCACAGCATAGAGGATCTTAGTTCCCCAACCAGGGATCGAACTCACACCTTCTGCGGTGGAAGCGCAGAGCCCTAACCTCTGGACCGCCAGGGAATTCCCTCATGGGTGACTTTTGAAGGAAGGAAACCAAGACCTAAATTTGCACTGCTTGACATTTGTCAAGAAAGGTGAAGGCCAGCTGTCTGAAGGAGGAAAATTCCCAAGAGGGGCAGCAAGAAAATGCTGGGGCTTGAAGGACAAAGAGACCAAAACCCCTCATTTTCCCTGGACCACAGTGTATAGAGCTGGGGGGGCAACATGGAGGGGCGCCCTCCCAGAACATGGGAAAAAGTTGTCCCCAAAGTGCTCTGCTGGCAAGTCAATGTTTCATGTAAGAGGTTAGTCATTCGGTTAATCCAAGAGACTGTTGAAATGTGATCAGAAACACCCAAAACGTCAATCCAAGAGGACCCAAGGAGTATCACAGGAGGCCCACTTGGGGTGTGACTGTAATTAGGCAATCAGGAGAATCAGTCGATTATATTGAACCCTATCTGGAGAAATAGTGAGCTTGAAAGCACAGCAAACTTCACACACAGAATAAGGAAACGTGAAGATGCACAGAGGGATGGTGTGCATCACACAAACTCTCATGAAGGGTGTGGATAAAGCAACCCACAGAACCCAGCACTACAGCTGGACTTGAAACCCAATGTCGCTTCTCTGTCCAAGGGATTTCCCAGGCAAGAATATTGGAGTGGGTTGCCATTTCCTTCTCCAGGGGATCGAACCTGCGTCTCCTGTGCCTCCTGCATTGGCAGGCGGATTCTTTACCACTGAGCCGCCAGGGAAGCCCACTTTCTAAAGCCAGGTCAAGTAAAGAGCTGGGAAGATAAATTCACAAACTTAGGCAGAAGAGAACAGTTTTCTATTTACACAAAGAAAGAGGGGGTGTTTTCATATGTATGTGTGTCTGTTTTTCAGACAATGTTGTAAGATGATAGTGATCCTGAATGGATACCTCAGAATAAAGGAAGAAGTCCCAGACAAGAAGGAAATCGGCCTGAGGATGGGACTCAGGAGGAAAGGGATGCAAACATACAACCCCAAGTGTGGACTGAGAGATAACAAACCTGGGCCAACAAGAACTGGAAGGGGTTTAGCAGAGGGGCCTGCCTTTATCTGCAACCCCAGAGGAGGACGACTCAGAACCAGGACAGGACGGAAGCCTTTGCCGGACACTGTCCTGGGCTGTGTGCTGAAGACAAATTTGGTCAAAGAAGATCTAGGGAACACAAGATTTCACAACAAAGTTCAGCTGTGTGAGCTTCCTTTTCCTGCCAAGAAGTTGTCTGGATGCTCTTCACCGTTGATTCTACCTGTTAATAAGTACATGCATGTCTGGAAGTCCCTAGCCTTTGCCTCTTCGTCTATAAGTAAAGGATAACGTTATTCACCATGGAGGAGCGTCATGGGGATTTAATGTCATTGCAGATGTGAAGGACTTAACAGGGGATGTTTCTGACATGGGCCTTTAGGAAATACTTGTTCCTAAATAGTATTTAGGAAATACTATTTCTTTAGGAAATATTGTTACACTATATTTTTTTCTACCTTTTATTTTGTATTGGAGTATAACCAATTTAAAAATTGGAGTGTAGCCAACTGATGTTGAAGCTGAAGCTTCAATACTTTGGCCCCCTGATGTGAAAAACTGACTCATTGGAAAAGACCCTGATGCTGGAAAAGACTGAAGGCAGGAGAAGGGGATGACAGAGGATGAGATGGTTGGATGGCATCACCGACTTAATGGACATGGGTTTGAGCAAGCTCTGGGAGTTGGTGATGGACAGGGAAGCCTGGCGTGCTGCAGTCCATGGGTTTGCAAGGAGACATGAAAACTGAGCGACTGAACTGAACTGAACTTACAGCCAATTAACAATGTTGTGATAGTTTCAGGTGAACAGTGAAGGGATTCAGCCAAGCCTATACATGCATCAGTTCTCTTTCAAACTCCTCTCCCCTCCACACTTCCCCTTGACATTGAGCAGAGTTCCCTGTGTTATCCAGCAGGTCCTTGTTGGTTCAGTTCAGATCAGATGCTCAGTCGTGTCCAACTCTGAGACCCCATGAATCTCAGCATGCCAGGCCTCCCTGTCCATCACCAACTCCCAGAGTCTACTCAAACCCATGTTTGTCAAGTCGGTCGGTGATGCCATCCAACCATCTCATCCTCTGTCGTCCCGTTCTCCTCCTGCCCCCCAATCCCTCCCAGCATCAGGATCTTTTCCAATGAGTCAACTCTTCGCATGAGGTGGCCAAAGTACTAGAGTTTCAGCTTCAGCATCACTCCTTCCAATGAACACCCAGGACTGATCTCCTTTAGGATGGACTGGTTGGATCTCCTTGCAGTCCAAGGGACTCTCAAGAGACTTCTCCAACACCACAGTTCAAAAGCATCAATTCTTCAGCACTCAGCTTTCTTTATAGTCCAACTCTCACATCCATACATGACCACTGGAAAAACCATAGCCTTGTCTAGACGGACCTTTGTTGGCAAAGGAATGTCTCTGCTTTTTAATATGCTGTCTAAGTTGGTCATAACTTTCCTTCCAAGGAGTAAGCATCTTTTAATTTCATGGCTGCAGTCACCATCTGCAGTGATTTTGGAGCCCAAAAAAATAAAGTCTGACACTGTTTCCACTGTCTCCCCATCTATTTGCCATGAAGTGATGGGACCAGATCCCCATGATCTTATTTTTCTGAATGTTAAGCTTTAAGTCAACTTTTTTACTCTCCTCTTTCACTTTCATCAAGAGGCTCTTTAGTTCCTCTTCACTTTCTGCCATAAGGGTGGTGTCATCTGCATATCTGAGGTTATTGATGTTTCTCCCAGAAATCTTGATTCCAGCCTGTGCTTCTTCCAGCCCAGCATTTCTCATGATGTACTCTGCATATAAGTTAAATAAGCAGGGTGACAATATACAGCCTTGACGTACTCCTTTTCCTATTTGGAACCAGTCTGTTGGTCCATGTTCAGTTTTAACTGTTGCTTCCTGACTTGCATACAGGTTTCTCAAGAGGCAGGTCAGGTGATCTGGTATTCCCATCTCTTTCAGAATTTTCCACAGTTTATTGTGATCCACACAGTCAAAGGCTTTTCAATAAAGCAGAAATAGATATTTTTCTGAAATTCTCTTGCTTTTTAGAGGATCCAGCGGATGTTGGCAATTTGGTCTCTGGTTCCTTTTCCTTTTCTAAAACCAGCTTGAATATCTGGAAGTTCACGGTTCACATATCACTGAAGCCTGGCTTGAAGAATTTTGAGCATTACTTTACTAGCATGTGAGGTGAGTGCAATTGTGCAGTAGTTTGAGCATTCTTTGGGATTGCCTTTCTTAGGGATTGGAATGAAAACTGACCTTTTCCAGTCCTGTGGCCACTGCTGAGTTTGTTGGTTAGATACACTGTATTTTTATGAAGAATTTTTGTGGTTAGGAAACTCTCCAGGTATCTAATCCACCAAAAGTGATGTGACAATAGGTTTTATTGTTATATATATATAGTGGGATTTTTATTGAGCTGTAATTCACAGAAAATATTATATTAGTTTCAAGTGTACAACATAATGATTAGATATTTGTATATATTGCTGAAGGATCACCACAGTGTCTAGTTAACATCTGTCACCTCACATAGTTAAAAATATTTTTTTCTTGTACTGAGGACTTTTAAGATCTTCTCTCTTAGCAACTTTTAAATATAAATACAGTGTCATTTACTATTACCACCAAGTTGTACATTAATGTCCCGGACTTATTTATTTTATAACAGGAAGTTTTACCTTTTGACCGCCTTTTCCAATTTCGCCCACTCCCTTCCCCCTGCTTCTATCAACTCCTTATTTCCCTAGACTCCATATTTTTATACTAACAAAAAAAAAATATGTCCCCATCTGACAGAAAAGGAACCTGATGCTGGAAAGTCACAAAGCTGATAGATATTGGAGCCAAAATGCGAACACTAGTTTTCTGATTATAAATCTCGCCTTCTTCCCATTAAACCGTTAAAATCTTGCATTTCAATTCCATACTTTTAGACATGGAAAAGCAGAGTGCTACAGGAGTATGTGAAGCATTCTGAATCACAGTTCACAGATAACACTTTGGAAAAGTTTAATTGGAGTGATTTCTGAGTTATCTCTTTGGCGGTAGGAAGGGAAAGAAGTACTAATGCAGAAATGTGTGCATGTAGTCCCCAAATATAGTTGATTTTGATTGTTTTACTGAGAAGCAAGGAATAAGTAAAAACAGCGATTCTTCAAGTTCACAGACAAACACTCAGGCCTTATGTAATTAATCACAAGCTTTTTCTTATGCAAATACTTCAATGTGAAATCATATCCATAAATGCAACTGTGAAATCCTTTAGGAAATTGAAACAGAACACAGTTCAACTGTTGCAAGTGTGCCTTACTCTCTAGCTTTTTTTTTTTTTTTTTGGCTGCACTAGCAGCCTGCGAGACCTTAGTTTCCCAACCAGAGGTCGAACCCATGCCCCCTGCCTTGAAAGGGGGAATCTTAACCAGTAGAGGGCCTGGGAAGTCCCTAGCTATATTCATATATAATGCTAAACAATTTCTGAAAAGAGAGCTGACTTTTCAAATATATTTTCTGAGTGACTTTTATTACAGATTTGAAGATATTCTCCCATTTTTTTCAACTAATGCACATATTTTTGGTCACAGACTATGTCATAGTACGAATGACACAGTTAACCACTGTCCAAAAAGCACACGCCTGACCTATTTTTTAATGAAAGCCAAGAAACACAGAACATGGCTTTGTAACCGTGACTGTTCTCCTATAAAGATTCCAAGGATGGCTGCAAGAGTGGCTACCGTCATCATTTGCTAGCTGAGTGACCTTAAGTTTCTTAAGCTCTTTTTTTCTAACTGGGGTAAAATTGCTTTACAATGTTGTATTCATTTCTGCTATACAACAACGTGAATCAGCTGTAAGTACACACATATCGCCTCCCTCCCACCCCCTCAGCCCACCCCTCTAGGTCATCACAGAGCACTGAGCTAAGCTCCATGTGCCATAGAGCAGCGTCTCACTAGCTATCTATTTTACACATGGTAGTGTATATGCTATGCTAATGCTAAGTCACTTCAGTTGTGTCCGACTCTGTGTGACCCCATCCCTGGGATTCTCCAGGCAAGAACACTGGAGTTGGTTGCCATTTCCTTCTCCAATGCATAAAAGTGAAAAGTGAAAGTGAAGTCATTCAGTCATGTCTGACTCTTCGTGACCCCATGGACTGCAGCCTACCAGGCTCCTCCGTTCATGGGATTTTCCAGGCAAGAATACTCGAGTGGGGTGCCATTGCCTTCTCTGGTAGTGTATATAGGTCAATGCTATTCTCTCAGTTTATCCCATTTTTAATTTTTTAAAATATTTATTGATTTGACTGTATCTCATTTTAGTTGAGGTGCATGTGTTTAGTTGCCCCATGACATGTGGGGTCCTAGTTCCCTGATCAGGGATTGAACCTACATCTCCTGCATTGGAAGGAGGACTCTTAATCACTGGACCTCCAGGGAAGTCCCCACTTAAACTCTTTAAGCCTTCGTTTCCTTAACAGTAAAATGGGGATGGGCTTTCCTGGTGGCTCTGTTGGTAAAGAATCTGCCTGCATTGCAGGAGACCTAGGTTCTATCCCTGGGTCAGGAAGGTCCCTTGGAGAAGGGAATGGCAACCCACTCCAGTGTTCTTGCCTGGAGAATCCCATGGACAGAGAAGCCTGGCGGGCTACAGTCCATGGGGTTGCAAAGAGTTGGACATGACTGAAGTGACTTAGCATAAATCTTTAGAAGAAGAAACAAGTTGAAGAGGGAAGGAGGGAGACAACAACCAAACCATGACACCCTTGTCTTTTTTTAAAATCGGATAACCCAGGCACTTGTCTGGTGGTTCAGTGGTTAAAAAATCTGCCTTCCAACACAGGGGAAGTGGATTCAATACCTGGTCAGAGAACTAAGATCCTATGTGCCCTTGTGCTATAACAAACACCAAGCACAGTCAAAAATAAATATATATATATATATAATTTTTTTTTAATGGACAGCACAGTTAGGTTGATCACAGTAGGGAGGATCCAATACCCAAGTGCTGAGTACAGACTTGGCAAAAATGAAGGCAAAGAAGTGTCTCCCCACTGTGTGTTTCCCTGCCCCCACCCCAAGCCTGGGGATGCACAAAATCTCTTGGGTTATAAGGCTGGAGTGAGATCAGAGATCATGCGGAAAATGGGCCAAGACTGGAGCAACAGACAAACATAGAAACAATAGTGATGCCACCATTCACACGGCTGGGAAAGGAGCCCAGAGTAACAGGGGACAGAGGATGAATCCTGACTCCAGGGCTAAGAGTTCAGCCCAGAAGACCAGACAGTTAGTGTGAGCAGACTTTTGGGAGGAGGAAGAGAGCACATTATTTAAATATTATTATTTTAAGTCTTTGTTGAATTTGTTACAATATTGCTTCTGTTGCTTATGTTCTGATTTTATTTTTACCGTGAGGCATGTGGGATCTCAGCTCCCAGACCAGGGATCAAAGCCCCACCCCTTGCATTGGAAGGCAAAGTCTTGGGCACTGGATCACCAAGGAAGTGTCTCTAAATCTTATTGTTGTCATTGTTGTTATTGTTCAGTCAGCAAGTCATGTCCAGCTGTCTGTGACCCCATGGACTGTAGCATGCCAGACTTCCCTGTCCTTCATCATCTTCTGGAGTTTGCTCAAACTCATGTCCATTGAGTCATTGATGCCATCCAACCACCTCATTCTCTGCCGCCTCTTCTCCTCCTGCCCTCAATCTCTTCCAGCATCGGGGTCTTTTCCAATAAGTCGGCTCTTCACAACAGGTGGCCAAAGTATTGGAGCTTCAGCTTCAAGATCAGTCCTTCCAATGAATATTCACGGTTGATTTCCTTTAGAAATGACTGATTTGATCTTCTTACTATCCAAGGGACTCTTAAGAGTCTTCTCCAACACACAGTTCAAAAGCATCAGTTTTTTGGCACTCAACCTTCTTTATGGTTCATCTCTCACATCCGTACATGACTACTGGAAAAAAACTATAGCTTTGACTAGATGGACCTTAAATCCTATTAAACTGTATTTAATGGTGGAAATTGTTATATTGTTTAGAATATGCAACTGCTTCCACCAGCACCATTTGCATCCTGCTTTGGAAAGGCAGCCCACGTGTGGTATGTGGCGAGTCTGTCCAGTTTCCAGGGCTGGGAAGTGGAGTGAATGAATAATCACTGCTCTTTGTTCAACCCTTCATTCCCGAGACCTGGATAGACTCTTTAGAAGACAGCCTTTGAGGAACGGAGGATTAGACCCAACTCTCACCTGGCAGACACAGGTGATGCAGCTCACAGATGAGGCTGGGGCAACATTCCAGGGCAGATTAAGAAGGAAACTCATCACTCCAGGTGAAAGCCAGGGGCAAGGGAGAGCGTGCCTTGCCCCTGTGCTAGGAGACAGACACATAGGATTTCTTCCAGTGTTATTAGCAAATGGAGCCCCCAGAATTTTAAAGAATGATTTAAGGGAGTTGCATTAGAGACAGGAAAGAAAAACAAAAACCAGGAATACTCAGTCCTAGGGAAGGACTGATGCTGAAGATGAAGCTCCAATACTTTGGCCACCTGATGGGAAGAGCTGACTCACAGGATAAGACCCTGATGCTGGGAAAGATTGAGGGCAGGAGGAGAAGGGCTTGACAGAGGATGAGATGGTTGGATGGCATCAGCAATTCAGTGGACAGAGTTTGTGTGCACTCCAGGAGATGGTGAAGGACAGGGAAGCCTGGTGTGCTGCAGTCCATGGGGTCAGAAAGAGTCTGACATGACTGAGCGACTGAATGAAAAAAAAGTGGGGGCCCCACAATTTCTCATGTTCTAAACTACTCCCAAAGCCCAAGTATTTGCACCAACAGAAAGCGGACTGCTTTGAACACACACATCATCCCATGCCCCCACGATAGGGTTGGAAAGGCGCTGGACACGGGCACCCAGCAGGCAGGACCTGCTCAGGACCTCCAGATCCACTGAGCAGAGAACTCACAGCACCACCAGCAGTGAGGCGGCACTGATGTTCCTGAGACTCTGGGATCCTGTTATTTATCAGAGACAGAAGACACAGGCTCTGGACTCTTCACCAGTGGACTCTTACCACTCTTCTTTTTCTGTGTTCTAAGTGGGAGGTTTTTTATTGCAGCTATTCCCATCTTGGTGCTTCCCTAGTAAAGTGGTAAGGAATCTGCCAGCCAACACGGGAGATGTGGGTTTGATGCCTGGGTCCAGAAGACCCCTTAGTGAAGGAAATGGCAACCCACTCCCGTACTCTTGTCTGGGAAATCCCGTGGACAGAGAAGCCTGGAGGGCTATGGTCCATAGAGTCACAAAGAGTCAGATACGACTTAGCAATGAAACAACAACAATGAAGTCCAATCTTCCCTCCACCATTTTGTACCAGATATGTGCACACTTCAGCCAGGCTCCCTCCTGGATGGACGAAACAAAACCGGACGATTTGACTGTGGCCATGCCCACACTTCCAATATGGAGAATGAAGAGCAGCATAAACCAGTCAACAGAGAAAGGGATGAGCAAGAATGTAGAGACCAGCAAGGGCCAGCATAGACTGACCTTCGATGGACTCCATTCTCTAGCACCCATCCAAGTCCCAGGTTGCAGCCCTGCCCTTTGATTTCTGTCACCCTGAAAACAAAGTCTCCCCTGTTGCTCAGGCTAGCTCAAATCAGTTTTTGTGATTTGTAAGCAGTAGAGTCCTAAGTAACAAAGAGCTTCATTCCAGAATTTGAGACATTGCTTTTTTTGTAGAAACAAGCTCCATTTTGAGACTTTTAGCCTACAGGAATGATTAGAAGGGCTTCTCTGGTAGCTCAGTGGTTAAAAAAAATCCATCTGCAGTGCAGGAGACCTGGGTTGTATCCCTGGGTTAGTAAGATCCCCTGGAGAAGGAAATGGCAACCCACTCCAGTATTCTCGCCTGGAGAATTCCAGGGACAGAGAAGCCTGACAGGCTACAGTCCATGGGGTCACAAGGAGTCACACATGACTGAAGATACTTAGCATGATTAGAAACACAGACTCACTAAAAAGACAGGTGGAGCATGTTAGATCATTAATTAGGTCATAATCTCACTCTGACCATCTTTATCCCAACCTGTTTCTGTCATGGAATTACAATTGCCTCACTTGGTCACACCTTAAAGGCTGGTCTCAGTTTTCACCACGACTACCCTCCTCAGTGCTGACATAAAGAAAGGGTGGGATTTGGGGTGGGGGGGGGGAGAGGTGGTGACCAGGAATAGATAGCGTGGGTCCCACACAGTCATGAGCCTACTTCCGCTCTTCGTTGATATCCTGAGCAAGTCTGCCTGCCTCAGAATTGGATTTGAAGAGCTCCACATCTCACAGGAAGAAGCAGTGAGGGAGAGTCATCCTTGAAAGCTGAAGATGTGATCTCTGAGGCAGCATGGAACGCATGGACCCAGGGTAGTATTGAGACAAAGAGGGAAAAGGAATTACCAGATGCCTCCAAAGACACACAACACAGAGAGATGCTCTGATTGGAAGGTTTACCAGGCTCTGAAGCAAAGGGAGACTTTGAACAGGTAAATTACAGCGAGTCAGGAGGAAGAAGAGTACAATTGTACAGGATTGAGGAGCAGCTCAACACACCTCTCTACAGGAAGCATTCTCTCCATGTATCCCAAGGAGTGTTCAGAGGCGTGTGTAAAGTGTCATTCTTTTTCCCATCCTTAGAGCTCAGGGACCAGTTCAAACAAGAAAAATGTAAGGAATTCCCCTGCCCTAGCTGATAAGGTCGGCATCTGTTTACTGCCTAACTTAGCAGAAAACACTGCTTGATCTTTATCAAGTGATGAGATAAACATTTGTATAGAATGCATATGTTTCCTCTTTAAATAATTTAAATGTGGTACTTTAACAACTAGTGAAGCTGAATTATTGACGTCCAGAGGGTCCCCTCACCCCAATAATCTTGATTTGGTTATCATGTATTTGGGAAATTGATGGAGTATATATGTTGAAGTGTCAAGTAATAACCTTCCGTTAGTTCAAAGTAAGAATGAATTAAATAAATAGGAGTCAGAATTCATCGAGGGAATTAAAATTAGATTTGTTTTTAAACAGAATGTTATAAAACTGATATTTAAATACAAGTGTACACAAACCTTCAAACTTATTACCACCTACCTACCTGATAAATACTGATTCAAGAAACTGCTTTGCTGAATCCAATCAATTCTCTCCAGGTCATCCAGTGACGGTTTAATTATCTTGGCATAGCTTTGGTTTTTAAGTGCAAACACTCCACTCATTCTCCCCACACACAGTATATTACCAGCATATGGTACAAAACGTGACTTACTAGAAAGCTACTTGCAAAGGAGGTCCGTAGAATGAAGATTTCTCAGACGTCTGTGATGACACTTTTGCCCCTGCTGTTAAAACATATTTTGTAGATTTAAAATGTATTCATAGAACCAAAACTTCTGAGTTTTCATCTTCGATGACTGGATTTCTGAGGGTGCCGAGTCTTTTTTCAAGTTGCTCATTTTAGTAAACCTCTTTGTCACCCCTGTGTTCTCCAAGAAATGACACCTGCCCATCTGTCCATCTGTCATCTGTCTTCTTGGTAAGTCCCCTGCTATGTTGCCAAGGTAACACTACCTGCTACAACACCTCAAGGAATGGCTATCTCTTTGCTGGACTTCTGATAGCAAATGCAACACTTGACTTTCAAAACCATGGCTTTTCATCCTTAGGGTAAAGGTTTCTTCCATGGGAGGTGAGGCAACAGGCATTCTCAGGGGTTACCTCAACTGTTCTCTTAGTCATGAGCTCCTTCCACAATCAGGAAGCCAAGACCCCTAAGCCCACAGCCTCCTGTCTTTTACCCTACCAGACTCCATCTCCCACAAAGGCATCTAGAAGTGCTGGGGATAGGAAATCTCTGGCAGGAAGACTGACAGAAGCAGTTTTCAATACTCAGCATGACTCAGAATAGACCCCGACTCTTTGGAAAAGATCCTGATGCTGGGAAAATTGGAGGCAGGAGGAGAAGGAGACGACAGAGGATGAGATGGTTGGATGGCATCACCGACTCGATAGACATGAGTTTAAGCAAGCTCCAGGAGTTGGTGATGGACAGGGAGGCCTGGCGTGCTGCAGTCCATGGGGTCACAAAGAGTCGGACACAGCTGAGAGACTGAACGACAACAGAATAGACCGCAGGTTGCACAGTAACAATAGAGCATCTGGACTCAACCCTTCCTTGCTTCTGACTCAGTAGCTGTGAAGTGGAATCCAAGCCTCTTCTCAACCAGCTCCCGGGCAGATGTACAACAGAGTCTGAAGAAGAGTGACCTAGATTACCTCATCTGGGGACCAAGTTAGACAGTGTCTTTTTACACATGGGACCTGGGTTTCCTGCATCAGCTCTGCTGGAATACTGGATTGAAAATACAGATTCCTGGGCCCCGTTTCCTGACTAAGAATCTGAGCATGGGATCCTGAGGTCTGAAGTTTAACAAGCATGCAGAGGAGGTTATAATGACACTAGAGACCAAACAGACCAGAAACCAAGTCTCACTTCTGCCACCTAAGCAATCAAGTGTACATGCTTAGTGGCTCAGTCATGTCCAGATCTTTGCAACCCTGTGGACTACAGCCCGCCAGGCTCCTCTGTCCATGGGATATTCCAGGCAAGAATACTGGAGTGGGTTGCCATTTCATTCTCCAGGGGGTCGTCTGGGTCCAGGGATAAAACCCGCATCTCCTCCACTACAGACAGATTCTTTACCATTGAGCCACCTGGGAAGCTAAGGGATTGTAAACACATTTAAAGACAATTTCTCTGTGTCTGTGTCATCCGTAAAGACGAGAGTGATGCTGTCCACCTCTTGAAGGGATTGTGCACATTCCATCACAGAATCTACGCATTCGGGGCTGTTTCTGACCCAGCCCTGATGCTCTCAGCTGGCAGGGAGGGTCTATAGTGTTAAGCAAAGTACACTATCTAGCCTGGTCATCATTTCTGAGTAATGATGGGTTCTTTAAAGGACAGATAAACAGGGGATAACTTCTTCCAACCAAAAGTCCAACACACTTTAGTTTTTGATGTGGACCATTTTTTAAACCTTTATTGAATTTGTTACAATATTGTTTCTGCTTTGTGTTTCCATTTTTCTATCTCAAGGCACAGGGATCTTAGTTCCCTGACCGGGGATTGAACCCACAGCCCCCGCATTGGAAGGCAGGGTCTTAATCACTGGACCACCAGGAAAAGTCCCTCAACACACTTTTGAGAGACAGAGCAAGAAAGCTCCAGAAGTGAAGATATGATTGCAATCATTTTGAAAATCAATCGATCCATGAAATATTTCTGTATTTCATAAAAAATCTGGACACTACAGAATGGCTTGTATATACGTAATTCCGGAAGGGAGATAGGTAATAGAACCGCTGCCTTGGAGAATGGTGCTTGGACACCTGGGTCATTCCTTGTGCGGGCTATTTCCTGAACTTAAGAGGGAGGACACTTCTCTCTACCAGACTCTTGTTTCCTGAGCTTGGTCAAGCTAAAACTCTTGCTGCAGCTGTCACTGACCTTCCAGGCTCCCAAGGCACTTCCACAGTGCCATTCTAGTGATGCATCTGTAATCAGGAGTGAAGTTACTGCTTGTAGATTTGCAATGACCATCTCATAGTTCGGGGTGTGCAGTCAAGGTGATGGGCTAGCATGTCTGAAGTTAGTGTAGAAGCAAAGCACAACCATCTGATTCCTCTGTTTCTAATTTCAGCATGGCAGTCAAAGGCTGCTGTTCATTTCTAAATGGCCCTCTGAAAGTAAACAACTCACAGGGAAAAAAAAAAACTCCTCAGAAGTGGCAGTGGTGACCTTCAACACCTATAACCCTTCACACTGATCAGCCCTCCTCCACTTGAGGTGTGCGGAGAACACAAAGCCTGATGTTGAGAGTAACACTAGGAAGACAATTGAATAATTGGAAAATAAAACCTTTGGGGAAGGGCTAAAGGAAATAAGATATTTAGCCTGGAGAAGAGAAGGCTGAGCAATGACCTAATTAGAGGCTTCAAGTACATGAAGAATTAATCTACAGCAGATGGTGACCAGCTGTTTTCAATTCCCATTGAATACAGTACAACAGAAAATTGGCTTACAGGGTAATATAAAGGATTTGGGATAGATAAAAGAAGGAATTTACTGGTTTTTGAGGGTCACAAAGGTTAAGAGGAGATAGGCTCTATTACTTAGGGAGATGACAGCCACTCTGTCCCTGAGGTTTCCTGCTTTGGATGGGTTTGTTGAAGTGCATTGAGGGGGAAAGAGAGCTTTGTTCTGCTGTGAGGGCCGGCCCCGCTCTGCGGCTGTTCATTACACCTGTGCCCTTGATTCATATAGCTTCTCATGGCTATATTTTTGTTTTCACTAAGTCATCACAATCACACCCAGTGATTTATCAAGTCCCAAGTGTGTGCCAGGCATGGTGAAAGAAAACAACATAGATTCCACCTTTTAACCTTCAAAGCTTTGCCATTTGACAGTTATAAGCATTGATTGGGTACCCCCAAGTGCCAGGCACTGTTTCAGGAATAGGGGGCTATTCAGATGCATAAGACATGATTGTTCTCAACAACAGCAGAGTGTGTGTGTGTGTGTGTGTGTGTGTGTGTGTGTGCATGTACACCAGTGCCAGAGCTGGGGAAGTAGCAAGAGAACTATGTTATAATCAGGAACTTTACACATACAACAACAAAGTTGTTTTACACATAAAACAACAAGGTCCTACTGTGTAGTACAGGGAACTATATTCAATATCCTGTGATCAACTGTAATGGAAAAGAATATGAAAAAGAATGTATATATTTGTATAACTGCATCAATTTGCTGTGAGCAGAATTAACACAACTGTGTAATCAACTATATAAGATAAAACAAACGCACATACCTACCCTGATCCCTCCAGAGACTGATATGCCTTTTAGTTCAGTTGAGTCTCTCAGTCATGTCCAATTCTTTGCGGCCCCATGGACTGCAGCATGCCAGGCTTCCCTATCCATCACCAATTCCTGGAGCTTGCTCAAACTCATGTCCATTGAGTCAGTGATGCCATCCAACCATCTCATCCTCTGTCATCCCCTTCTCCTCCTGCCCTCAATCTTTCCCAGCATCAGGGTCTTTTCTAATGAGTCAGATCTTCACATCAGGTGACCAAAGTATTGGAGTTTCAGCTTCAGCATCAGTCCTTCCAATGAATATTCAGGATTTCCTTTAGGATTGACTGGTTAGATCTCCTTGCAGTTCAAGGGACTCGATATTTTCCAAATATGATCCACCAAATCATAATCTTCACCTGCAAGTAGAGAACCCCCATTTATTACTACAAAATATAATAAGAAACACATTATGAATACACTCACACACACACCCAGGTGGCTCAGAGGTAAACAGCCCACCTGCCAATGCAGGAGACCTAAGAGACACGGGTTCGAACCCGAATCCCTGCCTTGCACGTGGATTCTTTACCACTGAGCCACCAGGCAAGCCTAGGTCTCTGCCTGGAAACAATTTTTATGCTGGTGTCCCGTGGGAATTTAGGGTCTGTCATGAATGGCAGCAGCGTGGAACCTGGCTTCCTAATTTCAAGAGGATAAAGATGAGCCACAGATATCTGAAGCCTGGAGGTGTTGATTCCCCAAGGCTAGGGAGTAATAGCTGGTCCTGGGGGGTGATGGGTATAGCCAGTGCTTCTGGATGAATCATCTGCGTCTGGATGGAGGCAGTGTTTAGACAGGGAATGTTATTTCTCTATAACTCACAGAGCTTAGATTTTAACAACAATCAGGTGTTCTCAGAGGAAGGGGGTGAGAGGGGTGAACCAGAAGGCAGTGTTGGAATAGCCACGTTAAGGGGAAAATAGGAATATCTTCCTGGGACTTCCCTCATGGTCCAGTGGCTAAGACTCAGTGCTCCCAATGCAGGGGCCTTGGGTTCAATCCCTGGTCAGGAAACTAGATCCCACATGACTCAACTAATTTTAGTTTGCATGCCACAAGAAAGACACAGGGAAGTCAAACAAATAAATAAGTAAATACAAATACATATTTTGACTGTAGCCCACCAGGCTCCTCTGTCCATCGGATTCTCCAGGCAAGAATGCTGGACTGGGTTGTCACTTCTCCTCCAGGGGATCTTCCTGACCCAGGGATTGAACCCATGTCTCCTGTGTCCCCTGCATTGCAGGTGGATTCTTAACCACTGAGCCAGAGGGGAAGCCCACAAATAAATATTAAAAAAAAAAAAAAAAAAAAAACAGAATGTCTTCAACTACTAGGCTTATTACCCATGAATCACAGCAGTCGGCAGTGAAAAATTATTAATCACAAGAACAATGTTTAGAAGAAGCACTCAGTGGAAGACAGGGCTCAGAAGAAATGCACTTGTATGAGTAGTGAGTGAACAACATTATCACTGGAAATATAACATATCTGAAGCAATGATTGGTCAGACCCATAAGTGGGGAAAATAGCTGATGAGCAAGTAAAATGTACAGTAAATAATTCTTAAGAATTTTAGAGTTCATGCATTAATCTCCCACTGATAAAGTGTTTGCAAATGGAGTGTACCTTAGAGGGTAAAAATGATCCAACAGATGACTCACAAGTCCATGAACCTGTGGCTTCACCAGTATAGAGAAAGTTTCTATCATAAGAAATCTTTGTTGGTTGATTGGTTAGCTGGTTGTTTGGGGGGTTTTTTGTTTGTTGGTTGGTTTTTGTTGGTGGTAGTTTTGGGGGTTTTTTGGCTGAACCTTGCGGCATGTGGAAACTTAGTTCCCCAAGCAGGGATCAAACCCATGCAGCCTACATTGGAAGACAGAGTTCTATCCTCTGAGTCACTGGGGAGGTCCCACATTTGGGGGGTTTTTTAATCAGAAAAATCCAAGGACCCACATTTTCCAGTTGTCATATGTTTTCTTATATGTCATGAACATGTCTATGCATATAACTGCTCAGTCAATTCAACGATGAAATTCAAAGAATATATTGATAGAATCCTCAATATAAATTTTTGAGCATATGCTATGGAATTGGGATACTTTCAGAGAAGACTGTAGTTAGGAGGAATTTGGAGTTAGACAGACCTGGGTTGTTTCTCAGCTCTGCCTCTTAACTCGCTGTAAGGCTTCGGGTAGGTTCCTTAATCCATCTGAGCCTATTTACTCATCTGTAAAGGGAGGTAACAAGTGACCTTATCACATAGGATTATCACAGATATTAAGTAAGTAATGTGTGCCACGTGGTTAGTACCAAGCCCTTCTAGTATCTGTCCTGCAAACAGTAGCTGCTACTATTGTTGCATTGTGTTGTTGTTATATTAACGGCTAATTCTAAACCACCTTTCCCTGCCCCCTCCCAAAGAAAGGGGGACATTCCTACTCATGCTTCAAGTAAAAGGCATTTTTTAACTTTTCAGAGGGATTGTGCCTGAATCAAGGAAAAGAAATCGAAAAAATGATTAGTTGAGAATCCCAGTTCTCCTTTTTATTTGCTTTTCCTCCAGTGGTTGAGCAAAAGGAAGCATGGACACATGGTTCTTTTCAAACAATAGATCCACCCTAAACCTGGCATAGAATCAGATAACCCAAGGGCCACCCAGGGCTTCTAATTCATGATCAGTGATGGAGCAGTTCGTGGTCATGTGCCTTGCATGGGAGACAAGGGGGACATGATCAGTGATGGAGCGGTTCGTGGGCATGTGCCCTGCATGGGAGACAAGGGGCAGCCCCTCCCCACAACTATACCAGTTGCATGTTGTGTGATGCAGAGGTCCCCTCCATCCCTCTGTGGGCTGAACACCCCCACCTGACTTCTGATTACCCCCGTGTCTCTCTTTTTATACCCTCTGGATTGATCAGAAGGAGATCTGCATTATTTCTGCACCATGAGTCACTCTTTGCCCCAATCCTTTTAGCACTAAAAACATTATGACATCACAGAACATGGATTATTGGTACATAAACCAGTATCGATAATAATTTTTATAGGCGCTCATGACAGTCTCAGCAGGATCACATGTCCATTCTGTCATCGTTTTGCTGTTTTTACTACTTCCTTTCCAGCAAACCACAAAGCTACCTGGAGTGCATGAGAATTAATCACTGGTCCTAGGCAGTAAGTTCATTCGTGTTGAGCCAGGAGTAGACTCACATAATTGAACTTCTGGAACATTGTTCTTTCTTTTTATAATTATTCTCCAGTTTTATTGACAAATAAAATTGTAAGATATTTTAAGTGTACATCGAGATGTGATGTATTTACATTGTGAAAAGATTTCTCCCACCTAATTAATGAACATACCCATCACCTCATATACATATCCTTTTTTTTCTTTTTCTGGAGGGGAGTATGAACATTTAAGATCTACTCTGTAGCAAAGTTCAGTTATACAATATGGTATTATCAACCATAGTCATGATGATATATGTTAGACCCTCAGACCTTATTTAGAACAATGTACTTTCCACTATACTTAATTCATATATTTATTCAACAGGCATACACATAATCTGTACCTTATGTCTGACTCTGTACTGGGTGCCCAGGATATAAAAGTGAACAATTAATTCCCAATCCGATAGGAAATTATTGCCATTTTTTTCCTGCTACCCATGTAAATCCCATGGACAGAGGAGCCTGGCAGGCTATAGTCCATGGGGTCACAAAGAGTTGGACACAACTGAGCGACTAAACCACCACCACCACCACAAATGTGAATGAATATGAGCAAAAAAGTATTTCAGGTGATATTATCAAAGTAAGGCTGGAAACATTTGATTTTACCTGAAAATATCAGAAAAGGCTTGATGGCAAAGATGACTCGGGAGTCTTGTGAGATGAGTGTAAAGTATTTTGCGTGAACAGAGAGCACATTCTAGGTGGATGAATCAGTTTAACAGTATCACAAAAATGCCAAGAACAGCCTCGTGCGTTTTGGTAGCCGCAAACAGCTGGGTACAGCACAAGCCTGAGAGGGAAGGGAGGCATTACCCTAAAGTGGAGCAGGGCTAAACGAAGAGGGCAGATTTTACGTCATCCTGGGAATTGAGGCTTTATCCTGTGGGCTGTAGAAGCAATTATAGGGTTTAACTGTGGTCAGATTTGATTTTAGAAAATGGATCTGGCAAAACAGGGGAGATTGGATGGGGAGGGTAGCGGATGACTAGGGGGTAGAGTTAATTACAACTGCCCAGGCTTCAGAGGTTTGAGGGTTTAGACCATGGCAATGGCAGTGGGGTGGAAAGATGGGGAAGATACAAAAGATACTAAGGAAGTGCAGAAGCGGGAGGAAGGGTTTCAGTAGGGCTCCCAGGTTCTTCCTTTAAATGAACAGATACATGTTGGTGTCCTTCACTGAAATAATGTTACAAGGACCTCCCTGCTGGTCCTGTGGCTAAGACTCCATGCTCTCAATGCAGAGGGCCCATGTTCGATCCTTGATCAGGTAACTAGATCTCACATGCAGCAACAAAGATGAAAGATTACCTGTGCTGCAACTAAGACCTAGTGTGGACAAATACACAAATAAATAAAAATAAATATTAAAAATAAAGTGAAATTATCAATTGAAAAAATAAAAAGATGTTATAGGGGAAATAGAGAGATTAGTTGCTTAAAGAACAAGTAGTTGAATGTGAAACAGTTATAGAAACCTGGAATCAGGGGAGTTCTGCCCAAGAGCTATAGATCTGAAAGTAATCATCTCATAGACAACATTAGAGACAGGAGAATTGATGAGATCCTCCAGAAAGAGTATGCAGAGCAGTGTTTCTCAAATGTGACTCTCTCTCCACATGTATAAGAATCAACTGAGGAGACTGAAAATGCACATTTTCAGGCCCATCCCAGACTTAATGAAACCAAACTGTGAGAAAGGGACTCACTGCATCTTTGGTATTACGAGAGAGACAGCTTCCGTGAGTCTAACGCACCTGGAATTTGAGATCCCCTGCTGTTGGTTCAGGCTGTCCAGAGAAAGGGAAAATCCCCTGAAGAAGGAAATAGCAAGAGAAAACGGAACCAGTAGGGTGTGTGTGTGTGTGTGTTTGCGTGTGTGGTTAGAAAGATAGATAATCTGCCACCTTCCCTGTTGGCTCAGACCGCAAAGAATCCACCTGCAATGCAGGATACCTGGGTTCAGTCTCTGGGTTGGGAAGATCCCCTGGAGAAGGGCATGGCAACCCACTCTAGCATTCTTGCTTGGAAAATTCCATGGACAAAGGAGCCTGGTGGGCTGCAGTCCATGGGGTCAAAAAGAGTCAGACATGACTGAGTGACTAACCACACATGGATAGATAATCTATAGAGGTATAACTATGACAGAAGTGAGGGTGGGAACCGCCTGGTGGTCTAGTGGTCAGAACTCTAGGCTTTTATTGCCGAGGGCTCTGGCTCAATCTTTTGTGGGGCAAGTAAAACCTCCACAAGCCATAGTGTATGCGTGCTAAGTCACTTTAGTCGTGTCCGACTCTTTGTGACCCTATGGACTATAGCTTGCCAAGCTTCTCTGTCCTTGAGATTCTCCAGGCAGGAATACTGGAGTGGGTTGCCAAGCCCTCCTCCAAGGGATCGTCCTGACCCAGGGACTGAACCCACATCTCTTACATCTCCTGCATTGGCAGGCAGGTTCTTTAACACTAGGGCCACCTGGGAACCCCCAAGCCACCAGCTGAGCAACCCCCCCCCCCAGAAAAAACACAAAAAGAAGTAAGGGAGTCCAACACAGAGATTCTAGCCTATTCTCATGAGCTTGGTTGTTTAGGAGAAAGTTATTAGAAAGAGACCCAGTTCAAGGACAGGGCTTTTTTGGTTTATTTGTTTTGTTTTTTATTTTAAAAGGAGCCTTCACTGTCAAGAAAGAATGAGAATAAGACGTTCATGCAGTCAAGGGCTGACATGATGCTCCCCGGGAGACAGTCATGGAGCAGGACTAGGAGCAAGCCTCAGTTCTGTTCAAAAGCCTCGATGACTCAGCTCTCTCTGAACAATGCTTTCCATGGTGCCGCCCCAGATTTCTGTGGAGTTGTTTGCCTTGGTGCCCATCTGCATATGCTCTGTGCTCTAGCCAAGGGTTTCATCATCCCCAACCGCAGCCTGAACTCCTGTTCCATGCCTCACTTGTGTTCCTTCCACCTGGAATCCTCCCCCATCCCTCTGGCTTCTCAGATGAGAAGCAGCAGTTAATTCCCTGCATAGGGCAGCAATCCGGTATCTCTGTGACACAGTCACCTTGCTCACTGCTCGGTTGTCTGGACTCCTCCCTCCCTCTTTCATCTTGACTTCCTAGGCTCTTCATATGATACACAGGCTGGAACATGGTGCCTCACCGATGTTTGCCAGATCTCACTGAAGATGACCTTAGACGGAGGGTGCCAAATTGTGTCACGTAGCCACTATATATCCAGTGTTTACATTAAATAGAATTATTGGTTAGAAGGGATGGAACCATGAGAGAGGCAAAACCTCTCTATTTTTCTGCTGCTTGCAGCCAAAACCATCCTGACACAATACAATGACGTGACATGTATGTGTAAAGCAATCATACACCTGCATTATATGTAAATCAAGAATCCTTAGAAGCCACATAACAGGAAAACCAAGGATATAGAAAATTTGCCAAGAGTCAAATAAAACTTATATTTTGTCTTATCAATGTAATTTTATTTATTTATTTTATTTTTACCTGTGCTGGGTCTTCATCGCTGTGCAGGCTTTTCCCCAGCTGTGGTGAGCCTCTCCCCAGGGGTGGTGCACGGGCTTCTCATTGAGGAGGCTTCTCCTGTTGCATAGCACGGGCTCCAGGACGCCGGCTTCAGTAGCTGGGGAGTATGGGCTTAGTGGTTGCAGTTCCCGGGCTCACTGGTTTGGGCACACAGGCTTAGTTGCCCGTCAGCATGTGGGATCTTCCCAGACCAGGGATCAAACCCATGTCTCCTGCATTGGCAGGCAGACTCTCTACCTCTGAGCCACCAGGGAAGCCCCCTTTATGTTTTGTCTTGAATGGTATTAGTAGGATATCATCAGGCAGAGAAGTCAGGGAAGCATAATGCAAATAATCTAGGCTGTGCAAAAATGCTAATTAGATGGACACTAAGATGGACTGTTTGGGGATCAGTGACAAGTTGAATATCACTGAAGCATTGTCCAGAAGCAGGAGCAGTCAGGGATGGGAGGCTGAGAATGGGGCAAGACTGATCAACAGTAGAAGCTTGTAAATATAGTTTCAGGTCTGACTTGGATAGGTTTCACGGACCTATCCGTGAATTTAGGATTCTCGGATAATTTAGGAATTTAGATTCTCATATAGGTAATGTGTAAGAGTCATAGATTATTTTACTGTTATAAAATATACATAACATGAAAGTTATCATTTTAACCAGCAGTCAGATTTTATTTTATTTTTTTAATTTTTTATTTTTTGCAGCAGTCAGATTTTAAATCACATGCTCAAATCTGATAAAATAGTAAATGAACATCAAGATAATTTTTGTTAAAACATAAATGCTAATAAGGTATAATTTAAGTCAAAAAATAAAAATGCCACAAATGAATAGCTCAGACGTGCAGGAGATGTGGAGATGTGCTGCCAAGTGCAGAAAGGACGAGCTACCAGCTGGGATGTGCAGATAGCAGATAACCCCACCTGTCAGCCACTGTGGGGCTGGTCTCAGCTGCTGAGAGAACCCGGCCTGAGGACAGATGCTTCCTGGGTGTATTAGAGTTCTCTAGAGAAACAGAGTCAATCAGATACAGAGATAGAAAAAGATTGTTGTTGTTGTTCAGTCTCTAAGTTGTGTCTGACTCTTTTGGGACCCTCCTCTGTCCATGGGGATTCTCCAGGGAAGAATACTAGAGTGGGTTGCCATTTCCTTCTTCAGGGGATCTTCCCAGACCAGGGATCAAACCTGCATCTCCTGCATTGGCAGGCAGATTCTTTACCACTGAGCCACCAGGAAAGCCCTGAAAAAGATAGAAATCACACAGAGAGAGATTGACTTGTTACAAGATACTGGCTCACATGATGAGAACCCCGTGATCTGCCATCTGCAAGCAGGAAAAACAGGAGTGTCAATTCTAGTCCAAATCACAAGGTCTGGGAACCAGGGGAGGTGATGGTGTAAGTCCCAGTCCAAGTACACGAGACCCAGCTCCACCACCAGGCAGAGACCTCAAATCCAGCCCTCCCCCACACCTTTGCTCTATTCGGGTCCTCAACTGATAGGATGATGCCCACCCACATGGGGAAGGCAATCTGCTTCACTTACTCTACCAGTTCAAACGCTAATGTCATCCAGAAACACCCCCACAGACACATCCAGAAATAACAGTTAGCCAAGTATGCGAGCTCCCCATGTCCCCATCAAGTTGACAAAATTAACTATCACATGGGGGCAACGCACATCCTGTGCCTGCGTAAAGCAGAGGTATCAGGTTCAGTCTTCCAGCCAGAAGGGTGACACACAGTGGACACTACGTGTCCCAGAGCTGCTACATGGTTCCTGATGCCTGCACTGCAGTTTCTCCATCTGCCCAACGCTGCTTCCACCCCCTTCTTTTTATAGGCACTGATCCCTATCAAATATATCCCAAACTTGTTCTCCATATCAGCCTTTGAAGACATGCATTGGACTTCCCTGATGACCCAGTGGTGAAGAATCAGCCTGCCAATGCAAGGATACAGGTTTGGTCCCTGGTCCGGGAAGATCCCTCATGCCTTGGGGCAACTAAGCCCGAAAGCTGCAACTACTGAGCCCACACACGTAAAGCCCGTGCTCTGCAATAAGAGAAGCCATCGTAATGAAAAGCCCATGCATCACAACTAGAGAGTATCCCCTGCTCACCACAACTAGAGAAGGCCCAGAGCACTGGGTCTTCATTGCTGCACATGGCTGTCTTCTCCATGTCCGCCTGAACTGTGACAGTGGGGGCGCTGGTGAAAGGACTGGAATTTTGAAGACAGACAGACCTAGGGTGGAAACACAGCTCTGGTATTTATCAGCTCTATGATGGTGGCATGTATTTTAATCTCAATTTGCTTTCTCATCTGTAAAACATGAATAAAATCTACATACCTTGCAGGGTTGTCCTACACATTAGAAAAAATTTATGTGACATCCTGGAATGAGAGGCACTTGATAAATGCAGCTAATGTCTTTTGGTAGAAAACGTCATTGGGTGTCTGTCAAGGACGTGTACAGATTCCTTTATTTTTCAGAGGGGCTGCCTGACAGGACAATCCTGAGCCAATCCCCTTGTAGGGTCTGATGCCCACAAACAACCCTGGTGCGTGCAAGCACTGGGATGCTCACAGGAATGGTGCATCAAAATTCAAGGATCACATGTCAAGTTCTCCAAATAAATTTTGAAATCCTTCTTCCTCAGCTTGAGATGAGAGGGAACACAGAATACCTACAATTATCCTTGAAATAATGTGGCGGTAGGTGATCAACTAACAGTGGACAGGACCAATCCCTTTTGTAAGACCTGCACATGGCGCCTCCTGCTAGGTTCTCAGTCACTTGGACTTCTGCAGGGCTTCCCTGATGGCTCAGCGGTAAAGACTCTGCCTACAGTGCAGGAAACACAGCAGACATGAGTTCTATCCCTGGATCAGGAAGATCCCCTGGAGGAGCAAATGGCAACCCACTCCAGTATTCTTGCCTGGAGAATCCCATGGACAGAGGAGCTTGGTAGTCTAGGCCATAGAGTCAAAAAGAGTGGGACATGACTGAAGTGACTGAGCATCCATGCACGCATGGGCTTCAGCAAAACACTTCAATTGCATTTAAGGTTCTGTTCCACGATAATTAGCATATACATACATACATATATATATATATATATATATATATATATATATATATATACATATATACATATATATATATATACATCCTGTTTCATGAGTTTTTGAACCTACTGAGAGGGAAAAATAATTACACATACAAATACATGATTGCAAACAATGATGAGTCCTATGAAGGAAAGGTTCGCTGGATATGGCAGACTTCGGCCCCCATTGAACCAAGCCTTGTGCAGCCTTATTCCATGTTGACACTGGTTTGGCCACATAATTAACTGTAACTGTTGGGACATTATGTACACAGAACCAGCAGAGGTTTGATGAATACTTGCTCAATGGGACTGGGCCTCTTAGAATGCACTTTCTTAGAATCCAGTTGCCATTCTGGAAATGCATGGTCCCTACAGAGGATCACCAAGGGCCTTGATCAACAACAACTCCAACTGAGCTCCCAGCTGGCGTCCAGTGTGATAGGTCGGCCTCAGGACCTTCCAGCTATCTCTGCACCACAGTCAAAGTGTCATGAAGCAGAAGAACCACCAGATCAACCCAAAGAATCATGAAAAATAATAGCCTATGAGTATTTAAATCACTGAATGTAGTCATGGTTTGTAATACATCAATAGATAACAAAAATGAGAGGCTATGAGAACAAAAACAGAAGCTCCTACCTAGTCTGGAAAATCAGAAGGACTTTCCAGAGGAATTGATCATTCATGTAGACTCTGAAAGAAAAATAAGTGTTCTCTTCGAGACAGGGAAGGCAGGATGCAGGGTGCACAAAGGCCTCTGTTTGAAGGAAAGAAGATGCCTTCAAACCTGGAATGCTCAAGAGGGAGGGGATATATGTATACTTACAGCTGATTCATGTTATTGTACAACAGAAACCAGCATAACATTGTAAAGCAATTATCCTCCAATTAAAAATAAAATGGAACCAGGGTCATTTTCCTACGCATCTTCTTCACCTGATTCTGGAACATATAAAGGGAATTCCCTGGCGTTCCAATAGTTATACTCAGCGCTTTCACTGCTGTGGCCTGGCTTCAACCCCTGCTTGGAGAACTTAGATCCCGCAAGCCGCATAGCCCGGCCAAAAAATAGTAGTAATAATAATAAAATAATTAAAAATGAAGTATACAGAAAGTCAGACATGTGTGTGCACACATGTTTTGTTTATTTTATACAGTACTAGTATATCTAAGAAGCGGTTGAAAGCCCAGAGCTAAAACTGATATGTGTCTTCTTGCTTATTACTACTGACTTGCTGTTATGAGCCATCTGTGACACTGAACACATTATTCTGGGACCATCTGTAATGTTCCTAATCTAATGGTTTAAATGACGGCTCGTGCTCTCATTAGAAGATCTTAGCACCTCAAAAACATTTGCTGCAAACAGCAAGGTACTGATCCCTTTGGATCCTATCAGATAGCTATCCTGGAAATTCAGGCATAAAAGAGCAGGAAGAAAGGAAACTGACACTCTATGGCATCCCTCCTAGGGACCAGGACATTTAACAGGCTTGCATACATTCTCTTATCAATCCTCTCAGAAATCTCAGAGGTAGGTTTTATTATTCCATTTTTACTTATTAAAGAAAATAAGGCTTTTAAACATTCATTAACTTGCTCAAGATCACACAGCGCTGAAGAAGCAGAACCAGGATTTAAACCGCAGGCTCTCTGCTTCTGAGATCTATAATATCTATAGCAGCTATAGTCGGTTGTCTTCCCTGAACCCATTTCCCATTCTTTCCACACTTTTGCTCAGATATCCATACCCCCCCCCCCAAAGTGTTCTCCATCACCTTCAAGCAACTCTACAAGGTGCAGTGGGCAATCAACTGGGTGTCCTGCACATTTAATTCAATTCTGACTCTATCTTGCCTCGAAAATTCCGTGGACAGAAAACCCTGGCAGGCTACAGTCTATGGGGTCGCAAAGAGTCAGAAAAGGCTGAGGAATAGCACTTACACTTTTGATCCTCTCTACTTGATGGAGAGGGAAGCCTGGTATTCTGCAGTCCATACGGTCGAAAAGAATTGGACACAACTGAGCGACTGAACTGAACTTGGAGACAGCATTACATCCCAAGGTTAACAGCTCAGATTCCCCCACTTGTATTACCACCAATCTCAAGTCCAGGGGCCTCCTGCCGACCCACCAATCATAAATGAGTTCCCAGAAAGCCAAGCAGTCCTTGGGTCTGATAAATTTTAGAATGACTCACAAAACTCAGAGAAACATTTACTTAACATTTACCTGGTTTTTTCAAAAGGATACTACTCAGGAACGGCCAGACGAAAGAGCTGCACTCTCTGGGTGTCCCACCCTCCCAGGACCTCCAGGTGTTCACAGACCCAGAAGCTGATCAACGTCTCATTGTTCTAATGATTGGGATTGACATATATATACTACTATGTATAAAAATCTTCCCTTGTGGCTCAGCTGGTAAAGAATCTGCCTGCAATGCAGGAGACCTGGGTTTGATCCCTCGGTTGGCAAGATCCCCTGAAGAAGGGAAAGGCTACTTGCTCCAGTATTCTGGCCTGGAGAATTCCATGAACTGTATAGTCCATGAGGTCACAAAGAGTCGGACACGACTGAGTGACTTTCACTTCATTTCATGTATAAAATAGATGACTAATGAGAGCCTACTATATAGCACAGTGATCTCTACTCAGTGCTCTGTAGTTACCTAAGTGGGAAAGAAATTCAAAAAAGAGTGGATATATGTATGCTTCCCAGGTGGTGCAGTGGTAAAGAATGCACCTGCCAGTGCAGGGAATGCAAGAGAAATGGGTTCAATCCCTGGGTTGGGAAGATCCCCTGGAGAAGGAAATGGCAACCCACTCCAGTATGCTTGCCTGGGAGATCCCATGGGAGGGCTACAGTCCATGGGGTTGCAAAGACTGAGCGACTGAGTGCATGCACACATACATGTGTCCATACAGCTGATTCAATTTGCTGCACAGCGGAAACCAATACAGTATTGTAAAGCAATTTTTATTCCAAAGAAAATTAGCAACAAAAAAAATTCATATAGAGTTTGATCTGCAGCACCCCCTCCCTTTCCTGGAGATTTGTGGGTGGTCCTGAAAGTTCCAACCATTCTAATCACTCAGCCGTTCTGGTGACCAGCCCCATCCTGAGGCTATGTAAGGACACAGTTTTAAGTCATCCCATTAGCTTAAACTCCTGGATGATCAAAAACAATACCATTCACCATTGCAACAAAAAGAATAAAATATTTAGGAGTATATCTACCTAAAGAAACAAAAGACCTATACATAGAAAACTATAAAACATTGATGAAAGAAATCAAAGAGGACACAAACAGATGGAGAAACATACTGTGTTCATGGGTTGGAAGAATCAATATTGTCAAAATGGCTATTCTACCCAAAGCAATCTATAGATTCAATGCAATCCCTATTAAGCTACCAACGGTATTTTTCACAGAACTAGAACAAATAATTTCTCAATTTGTATGGAAATACAAAAAACCTCAAATAGCCAAAGTAATCTTGAGAAAGAAGAATCGAACTGGAAGAATCAACCTGCCTGACTTCAGGCTCTACTTATAAAGCCACAGTCATCAAGACAGTATGGTACTGGCACAAAGACAGAAATATAGATCAATGGAATAGAATAGAAAGCCCAGAGATAAATCCATGAACCTATGGACACCTTATCTTCAACAAAGGAGGCAAGGATATACAATGGAAAAAAGTCAACCTCTTTAAAAAGTGGTGTTGGGAAAACTGGTCAACCACTTGTAAAAGAATGAAACTAGAACACTTTCTAACACCATACACAAAAATAAACTCAAAATGGATTAAAGATCTAAATGTAAGACCAGAAACTATAAAACTCCTAGAGGAGAACATAGGCAGAACACTCTCTGACATAAATCACAGCAGGATCCTCTATGACCCACCTCCCAGAATATTGGAAATAAAAGCAAAACTAAACAAATGGGACCTAATGAAACTTAAAAGTTTTTGCACAACAAAGGAAACTATAAGCAAGGTGAAAAGACAGCTCTCAGATTGGGAGAAAATAATAGCAAATGAAGAAACAGACAAAGGACTAATCTCAAAAATATACAAGCAACTCCTGCAGCTCAATTCCAGAAAAATAAATGACCCAATCAAAAAATGGGCCAAAGAACTAAACAGACATTTCTCCAAAGAAGACATACAGATGGCTAACAAACACATGAAAAGATGCTCAACATCACTCATCATCAGAGAAATGCAAATCAAAACCACAATGAGGTACCATTACATGCCAGTCAGGATGGCTGCTATCCAAAAGTCTACAAGCAATAAATGCTGGAGAGGGTGTGGAGAAAAGGGAACCCTCTTACACTGTTGGTGGGAATGCAAACTAGTACAGCCGCTATGGAGAACAGTGTGGAGATTTCTTAAAAAACTGGAATTAGAACTGCCAAATGACCCAGCAATCCCACTTCTGAGCATACACACCGAGGAAACCAGATCTGAAAGAGACACGTGCACCCCAATGTTCATCACAGAACTGTTTATAATAGCCAGGACATGGAAGCAACCTAGATGCCCATCAGCAGATGAATGGATAAGGAAGCTGTGGTACATATACACCATGGAATATTACTCAGCCATTAAAAAGAATTCATTTGAACCAGTTCTAATGAGATGGATGAAACTGGAGCCTATTATACAGAGTGAAGTAAGCCAGAAAGATAAAGAACATTACAGCATACTAACGCATATATATGGAATTTAGAAAGATGGTAATGATAACCCTATACGCAAAACAGAAAAAGAGACACAGATGTACAGAACAGACTTTTGGACTCTGTGGGAGAAGGCGAGGGTGGGATGTTTCGAGACAACAGCATCGAAACATGTATATTATCTATAGTGAAACAGATCACCAGCCCAGGTTGGATGCATGAGACAAGTGCTTGGGCCTGGTGCACTGGGAAGACTCAGAGGGATTGGGTAGAGAGGGAGGTGGGAGGGGGGATCAGGATGGGGAATACATGTAAATCCATGGCTGATTCACGTCAATGTATGACAAACCCACTACAATATTGTAAAGTAATTAGCCTCCAACTAATAAAAATAAATGAAAAAAAAAAAAAAAGGAGTTCCTCATAAATAACAATGGCTTCCTTGGTGGCTCTGATGGTAAAGAATCTGCCTGCAATGCAGGAGACCTGGGTTCAATCCCTGGGTTGGGAAGATCCCCTGGAGGAGGACATGGCAACCCACTCCAGCATTCTTGCCTGGAGAATCCCCATGGACAAAAGAGCCTGGCAGGCTATACAGTCCATCGGGTCGCAAAGAGTCAGACACAACTGAGCAACTAAGCATGCACGCGCACGCACAGACACACACACACACGAGTAACAAAAGACTGATCACTCAGGAAATTCCAAGGGTTTTAGGAGCTATGTGCCAAGAATAGAAACAAACCAAATGTATTTCTTATTATACCACAGCTCTTTATGAAGCCAGTGACATTCAAGGGTGGTGTCTACAGCAATATTTCTTAGCAGCAGGCACAATGGTATTTGGGGCTGGGCAACTCATTCCCATGCATCTTGGGATATTCTGCACCCCTAACTTCCTCTTGCAATTTTTCTAGCAACCTAAAATGCCCAACACACACCTGAATGCCAATGCTCTGCTTGAGCAGCTGGTCCAGAGGGAGCACGATGCTTCCTGCAAATGACTGTTCAGGAACTCACCCAGTGGTTGGTAAGCCAATGGAATGGAATTTCTCTGCCACAGGGCATGGTCCAGGAATAAGTATGCAGTTTGGGTCAATGAAGTGTAAACAGAGGTTTGCTAGGGAGCTCTCTGGAGAGAGTACATCTGGAAGAAATAGATTTTTTTTACCCTGGAAATTTTCTTGTAAAACTTTTTGCTCCTCTCTAGAGTTCTTCTGTTGAGCAAGGGCAATAAATCACCTGTATTCCTTAAGTCAATAATAAATCTCAAAATGTTGGATTTTCTATTGTTTACCACAGCAAGTAACCTACCTGATTTAATATCTTTCTTAGGCTCTTAGGTCCTGCTGTCTCTCTGTAAAGAACATGCCCCTTGGATGAGGGGATCTTTATTTGTATTAACTCTAGTTGAAATTTAATATTTTATTCAGTGATGATTGTTGCCAACACTATGGTATATTAGCAGTATCTATGGCTTTGTCACTAACAGGAATATGGATGTTGTCATCTAACAATACAATTGATACAAATAACCTATATCATTTACACACGTCCCAACTGCTAAATTATGATCATTATTAGATCTCTTCTTAGATCTTGGTTTTTAATATATTCATAAAGAAGTGCACATATTTCTCTAACAGAAATTTATTTGGGGAATATTTAATACAGTTCTAATATAATTTTTTTTCTGTAATTCTTATTTTTTGTCACTTTTAAAGCTTTATTCTGAGCAGCTATCCATGAACTTTCAGTTCAGTTCAGTTCAGTCACTCAGTCATGTCCGACTCTTTGTGACTCCATGAATTGCAGCACACCAGGCCTCCCTGTCCATCATCAGCTCCTGGAGTTTACTCAAACCCATGTCCATCGAGTCGGTGATGCCATCCAGCCATCTCATCCTCTGTCGTCCCCTTCTCCTCCTGCCCCCAATCCCTCCCAGCATCAGGGTCTCTTCCAATGAGTCAACTCTTCGCATGAGGTGGCCAAAGTATTGGAGTTTCAGCTTCAACATCAGTCCTTCCAATGAACACCCAGGACTGATCTCCTTTAGGATGGACTGGTTGGATCTCCTTGCAGTCCAAGGGACTCTCAAGAGTCTTCTCCAACACTATAGTTCAAAAGCATCAATTCTTCAGTGCTCAGCTTTCTTCACAGTCCAATTCTTACATCCATACGTGACCACCGGAAAACCATAGCCTTGACTAGACAGACCTTTGTTGGCAAAGTAATGTCTCTGCTTTTCAATATGATATCTAGGTTGGTCATAACTTTCCTTCCAAGGAGTAAATGTCTTTTAATTTCATGGCTGCATTCACCATCTGCAGTGATTTTGGAGCCCAAAAAAATAAAGTCTGACACTGTTTCCACTGTCTCCCCATCTATTGGCCATGAAGTGATGGATCCAGATGCCATGATCTTAGTTTTCTGAATGTTGAGCTTTAAGTCAACTTTTTCACTCTCCTCTTTCACTTTCATCAAGAGGCTTTCTAGTTCCTCTTCACTTTCTGCCATAAGGGTTAGAATACTAATGGGATCTACTGCTAAAAGAAAAATGAGAACACCAAAACACCATGTTTCCTAATTTTTAAAATCTTTCTGATTACTGCTTTTCAGTTCAGTTTTGAAGCTCATGTTACAGAGCCCACTGTGCCATTTTTTTTCTTAGCATAAGAACTACATATGACTGACATTACAGTCATCGGGTTTTACAGCAAGCATTCGCCCAAGAACTTAGGTGTAAGTTTGTCCCCTGAGAATTAATGTTGACAATTCAACATGTTAACAATGATGACAATCATGTGGTGAAAATAACAGATAACACACGGAGAGCCCAAGGTGCTGCACGGTCATCCTATGATTCTGATACTATTTTTTCCATTCTACAGACTAAGGAACTCAAGTGCAGATGGGATCAATGTCTTTGGTAGATCAGATGGCAGGTAATTAATGAGTTGGGGGCTTAATATACTGCAAAATGAAGTTACAGGAGAGACTTAAAGATACAGGTTGAGTCCTGGGGACAGAACTTGATGGTAATTTGATTGAATCAGCTAAGTCCATCAGAAGGAGGCTTAGTCAGTCTTAGAGGCTCAAAAACAAAAATCTTGGAGATAAAAATTTATATTCTCTATTGAAATATTATAGCTTCCCTGGTGGCTCAGAAGGTAAAGAATCTGCCTTCAGTGCAGGAGACCCAGGTTCAATCCCTCAGTTGAGAAGATACCCTGGAGAAGGGAATGTCGATGCACTCCAGCATTCTTGCCTGGAGAATTCCATGGACAGAGGAGCCTGGTGGGCTACAGTCCATGGGGTGACATAGTCAGACAAGACTGAGCAACTACACTTTCACTTTAACTGAAACATTACTTAGGGGAGTTTTTGACTCATCAAAGTATTTGGTACTTGAGTAAGGCCATTAGGGTCGAAAAGAGTCGGAAACAACTGAGAGACTGAGCACACAGGCATAAGGCCATTGAGCCAGGTTTACAAATGCTTTTGGAGGCCAAACAGATACAGCTTGCAGATCAGAATGAGACATCAGGGTGTAGTCGGGCTGACGAAACGAGTGAGAAAATGAAAGGCACTAGGAGTCACAGATTCTTCTCCCCAGAAAGGCCATCCCAAACATAAGATGAATGTTTCATGTTCCCTCTGCTTAAAGTCATCAAATATTTCCATACATTTTACTCTTTGTCTAGGATAAGAAAAAATTAGTGGCATTAATTTTATGTATTCCCATCTCTGGGAGAGTGATTTCTCGTTGCAATTGACATTCTACTTTTAAAAATCAGATTCATAAACTAGGTTAACGTGAGCCATTTCTGAAAGATGGATTCACTCTTGATGTGCAGAGAAATCAGGTTTCTAAGCCTGATTTACTATATATACCATCCTGTGAGTTCTCTTGGGACAGTGAATATAACCCTTTTTCATGGACATAAAGCTTTCATCAATTCCTTGTGGAGGACAAATATGTTTTTCTTACGTGTTATATGCTAATGACTTCTAAATTTGTATGCGGAGGTCAGAACTCTCATCAGACCCACACAACCAGCTTCCAGCACTGTCACTTACTATCATGATATGAGAAATTATTTAATCTCTTTAAACCTCAGTTTCTTTTTCTATCAAAAAAAATTTTTTTCTCTGTATATTTATTTTGTATTTTTTTAGCTATATTAACAGAATTTGGAAATTCAGGTTAAAGAGTTTGCATATATTAAAGCATTATGATACTCATTTCACTATCTTTTCAAAAATTGATTCAATTTGCCTTTTCAAGTTTTATAAAAGAATTCTCACTTTCTCACATTTTTTTCACTTCTGATTATTATTGTTTTTCTTCAAATATTTTAAATTAAAAAATACTATCAGTGGGATTAACATATATATACTACTATATGTAAAATAGATAACCAACAAGGACCTACCACATAGAACAGGGAACTATATTAATATTTTGTAATAATTTGTAAGGAAAAAGAATCTGAAAAAGAACATATGTATGTATAACTGAACCACTTTGCGGCACACCTGGAACTAACACAACATTGAAAGTCAATTATACTCCAATTTAAAATAAAACTCTCAGGGTAAAATGCAAAAAATACATAAATTAATTAAAAAACTATTAGATTTGTTAAGATTGGATTATTTGGGCGGTTTGTTACACATTTTCAATTGTATTAAATGTGTGTGAAGTTTAACAATAACTGTCAGATACTTAATAGATACACAGGTAGAGCATTCACCTAGATGCTACATAATAGAAGATCCGGTTCTCTTCCAGCATCATCATCGCCATCCTCGGCACAAACTAGCTCACTTGGATCTGCCTAGGAGAATCCACCACCATCCACCACCATGGTGAACATCACAGTAGACCAGATCCGGTCTATCACGGGCAAGAAGGCCAACATCAGGAACATGTCCGTCATCGCCCACGTGGACCAGGTCAAGTCCACTCTGATGGACTTCCTGGTGTGCAAGGCAGGTATCATCACCTCTGCCCAGGCTGGGGAGACCTGCTTCACTGACACCCGGAAGGATGAGCAGGAGTGTTGCATCAAAATCAAGTCAACGGCCATCTCCCTTTTCTACAAGCCTTCAGAGAACAACAACTTGAATTTCATCAAGCAGAGCAAGGATGGCTCTGGCTTCCTCATCAACCTCATCGACTCCCCTGGTCACGTGGACTTCTCCTCAGAGGTGACAACTGCGCTCCATGTCACTGACGGCACCTTGGTGGTGGTGGACTGCATGTCATGTGTGTGTGTGTGTGTGTGTGTGTGTGTGTGTGTGTGTGCAGAGACGGTGCTGCACCAGGCCATCGCCAAGGGCATCAAGCTGGTGCTGATGATGAACAAGATGGACTGGGCCCTGCTTGAGCTGCAGCAGGAACCTGAGGAGCTCTACCAGACCTTCCATTGCATCGTGGGAACGTCAGCAGCATCATCTCCACCTATGGCGAGGGCGAGAGCGGCCCCATGAGCAATATCATAATCAACCCTGTCCTCAGTATTGTTGGCTTCAGGTCTGGTCTCCACAGTTGGGCCTTTACCCTGAAGCCGTTTCCAGAGTTGTATGTGGCCAAGTTTGTTGCCAAGGGCGAAGGCCAGCTGGGGTCTGCTGAGCAAGCCAAGAAGGTGGAGGACATAATGAAAAAGCTGTGGGGAGACCAGTACTTTGATCCACCCACCAGCAAGTTCAGCAAGTTAGTCAACAGCCCCAATGACAAGAAGCTGCCGTGGACATTCTGCCAGCTCATCCTGGACCCCATCTTCAAGGTGTTTGATCCAATCATGAACTTCAAGAAAGAGGAGACAGCAAAACTAATTGAAAAACTGGACATCAAGTTGGACAGTGAAGGTAAGGATAAGGAGGGCAAATAACTTCTGAAGGTTGTGATGTGCCGCTGGCTGCCTGCTGGGGACACCCTGCTGCAGATGATCACCATCCACCTGCCCTCCCCTGTGATGGTTCAGAAACACCGCTGTGAGCTCCTGTACGAGGAGCCCCCAGATGATGAAGCAGCCGTGAGCATTAAAAGTTGTGATCCCAAAGGCCCTCTCATGACATACACTTCCAAAATGGTGCCAACCTCTGACAAAGGTCGGTTCTATGCCTTCAGCCAGGTCGTCTCAGGGCTGGTGTCCACCGGCCGGAAGGTCTACATCATGGGGCCCAACTATACTCCCGGGGAGAACGAGAACCTGTACCTTAAGCTGATCCAGAGGACAATCCTGATGATGGGCCATTATGTGGAGCCCATCGAGGATATGCATTGTGGCAACATCATGGGCCTGGTGGGCATGGACCAGTTCCTGGTGAAGACCGACACTATCACCACCTTTGAGCATGCCCACAACACGCGGGTGATGAATTTCGGTGTGAATCCTGTTGTCAGGGTCGCTGTGGAGGCCAAGAACCCAGCCAACCTGCCCAAACTGGTGGAGGGCCTGAAGTAGCTGGCCAAAGTCGGACCCCATGGTGCAGTGCATCATCAAGGAGTCCGAGGGGCCCATCATCATGGGGGACTGGGGAGCTGCACTTGGAGATCTGCCTCAAGGATGTGGAGGAGGACCATGCCTGCATCCCCATCAAGAGAAATCTGACCCAGTTGTCTGGTACCAGGAGACTGTCAGCGAGGAGTCGAACATGCTCTGCCTGTCCAAGTCCCCCAACAAGCACAATGGGTTTTACATGAAGGCACGGCCCTTCCCCGACGGCCTGGCCAAGGGCATCGACAAGGGCAAGGTACCTGCTCCACGAGCTCAAGCAGCGGGCCCGCTACCTGGCCGAGAAGTATAAGTGGGATGTGGCTGAGGCCCGCAAGATCTGGTGCTTCGGCCCTGACAGCATGGGCCCCAGCATCCTCAGAGACATCACCAAGGGCATGCAGTACCTCAATGAAATCACAGACAGTGTGGTGGCTGGCTTCCAGTGGGCCACCAAGGATGGGGCGCTGTGCAAGAAGAACATGCGGGGCGTGTGCTTTGACGTTCATGATGTGACGCTGCACACCGATGTCATCCACTGTGGGGGCGGCCAGATCATCCCCATGGCCTGGCGTTGCCTGTACGCCAGTGTGCTGACCGCCCAGCACTGGCTCACGGAGCCCATCTACCTTGTGGAGACCCAGTGTCCAGAACAAGTGGCTGGTGGCATCTATGGTGTCCTGAAGAGGAAGCGGGGCCATGTCTTCGAGGAGACCCAGCTGGCTGGCACCCCCATATTTGTCATGAAGGCCTACCTGCCTGTCAATGAGTCCTTTGGCTTCTCCGCTGACCTGAGGTCCAAAACGGGTGGCCAGGCCTTCCCCCAGTGTGTGTTCGATCATAGGCAGATCCTGCCTGGTGACCCCTTCAACAACACCAGCCGCCCCAGTCAAGTGGTGGTGGAGAAGCACAAGCGCAAAGGCCTGAAGGAAGGCATCCCACCCCTGGACAACTGCCTGGACAGGTTGCAGGCAGCCTCGGCGCGGTCCCTGCACCCAGGGACAGTGACAACAGCAACAAGCCCCCACATTCTCCACGACACCTTGAGGTTGTCCAGACCCAGTAATGCTCTGCCTGACAGGTTTCTGGGGCCCACTTCGTGCCATCGCTCAACATGAAGACTTGATGTCATTTCTTTAGATATTTATTTCCAGATTTCAGGGGCAACAAAAGTGCCCTTGCAGCAGGGACTGATCTGGCCGGTGGGGATGGGGGAGGGGATGGAACCACCAACACTTTTTTATAGAGAGGGAAACTTAATGTCCAAAAATATGTTAAAGATAAATGCATTAAGAGGTTTTAAAAAAAAATAGAAGAACCACAAGTGTCTATCAGACACTTGAAAAAATATTTGGCCCCAATAACCATACTAGCTATATGGTATTTCTGCCTGGAGCTCAGACCACTCCCCCAAGCTCCAGACCCAAATGTCCAGCTGTTCATTTGAGCAACTAAGATACAGCAGAAGTGATTTCCAAGGATAGGTCATAAAAGATACTGAGGTTTGGGCCTCCTGCTCACTCTCTCACCCCTCTCCCACTGGGAGAAATCAGATTCCAAGTCACGAAGATACTAAGCAGTTCTCTGGGAGGTTGTAAAGAACTAAGGCCTCAGTCATGTGCATGAACCACCTTGGAAATAAACCATCCAGCCCCAGTCAAGCCTTCATGTGTCTGCCGGCTACAGCTCTGGCTCAGAGATTAACTGCAACCCCATGAGAGACCTCCAAGCTGGGGCCACTGAGCTAAGCTGCTCCTAGATTTCTGATGCACAAACCTTGGGTGAGAATAAATGTTTATTGCTGTTTTAAGGTTATACTGTAGTTTTTAATAATCTATTTATTTGAAGAAATTGTTGAGAATTGATCCCCAGATTCCTTAAATTGAGAAATTTACAAGAGTAGAAGTGCAGCAATGATTCTTAGGCAAATCTAAATTCACCTTGCAGATTTTTAAATGTGAGTCTTTAGAGGTAATCTCAATTTTGGAAGAAAAGACTTATTCTTTTAATAACTTTTTTAAATCAAAAAAACTGGAAAAAATAGACTTCTATTTTCTACATTTTAGAAGTGAAAATGTGATTCTTTGATAGTCGTTTTCCTCTCTCACTCCATGTGTTGAAAATTCTGATAATGAGATCGCTAGATGCAGAGACAGAGTATACAGGAGGATAGTGTTAGTCACTTAATCATGTCCAACTCTTTGAGACCCCACGGACTGCAGCATGCCAGGCTCCTCAGTCCATGGAATTCTCCAGGCAAAATACCGGAGTGGGTTGTCATTCCTTTCTCCAGGGGATCTTCTTGATACGGGAGGAAGGGGAGGTGGAAGAAGGTTGAAATGTGATCTCATAGTTCCTGGCACCCATCTCTAACAAAAGATACCAGTGACAGAAGGTTTTCTGTGTCCACACCTCCCATTGGGACATAGCTAGCTTATCATGTCCTCAAAAATGGAGAGAAATGGTTTTCCCTTTATCAAAATTTAAAGACCTTTATGGTAATGATTAAAATAAATTGAAGTACTCATGGGAGTGGTAATTGGTTCTCTCTTCGCACAACATGAGGTATATGCCTTATGGTTCCTCATTCTTATAATGATTCTGACTTTTCCAAAATAAGGGCCCCTACCAATAAACACAGCAAGGATAAGTGGAGGGAAGGGTTTGAAGTAACTGCATGGTCTAGTCCCTGCTGACAAAACCCAGCAATGCAAAGAATAAAATATTGCTGATGTTAATGCGGTTCTGTAAGGGTCAGTCTTCTAATGTACTTAGATACATTTTCAGAAAATCATTCAACTGAGATTTGGTATATAGACTTTCTACCAGGAATAACGTACTTTTCAGAGTTCCCTCACATGTACCTCCCAGCAATTCTATTAGCAACTGGAATTATTATTTCTACTGAGTATATGACAAAAATTCTCAGGGTCAGCTTGTTGGTGGCAAGAAAGACTATAAATTAGACCTCCTGGAATCCAATATAGGGCCTTTCCCCAGGCCACTGTTAAGGGCTTAGAAAAGTGGGTAATTTAAGAACACAATTTTGGTTTTTAATTTGCTTTTAAATTTTGTATTAATTCAAAATAGTTTATATTTTTAATCCATGATTTTATAAAATGAGCTTATTGTTATAATATTCACTGTTTCTCTCATTCACGCACTTACATAGATCCTGTTCTATCATTGTTAAGTCCACTGATTAAAAAAACTAAGCTACATACAAAGTTTGAGCAAGCTCCAGGAGATGGTGAAGGACAGGGAAGCTGGGCGTGCTGCAGTCCATGGGGTCGCAAAGAGTCAGGTACAACTGAGCAACTGAACAACAACATATAAAAGAAAGTTTGTTCACTCACCTGCACACACTTTGGTTAAGGATGTGAATTTGCAATCATTCCATTTTGACTCTTCAAGTAAACCTTTGAAGGGGGAGCAGAATGGAATGGAAGAGAGAAAACAGTCACCTCTGTCTTTGACAAGTGGTCAGAAATAGGTCACAAGTAGAAAAGTAAGATAGGGAGTACTAAGTGTGTTACCTGGCAAGAATATAAATGGCTGATGAGATGGGTAAGGTGATTGATGTACAGTGGAGAGGGCTGTTGAAGCATTTAGAATGATTAGGTTTAAAGCAGTAACCATGAAAGATAATGTCCTTTGAGGCTCAGTTTAGATGGCCCTCCTGTAAAATCTACCCTTATTTCCCAGAACAAAATTCTGTCCTCTAAGATAACACTGTCCCTCTCCCATTAGCCTTCATCAAGCCAAAACTACCCATGACTTAGCACAAAGAGACTCTAATCTTCTTCCAGGCAGTGTCTTTGTTGGGCTTATTTAACTCCTACAATTCTTAGTGACAAGTTGGAGGTGGAGGACAGGCAGAGGATGAAGGGAAGGCAGAAATGACTTCAGTGTTGACTTAGTTACTCCTTCGATCTTGACACTTTGCTAGACACTGCACTTTTGTCATCTCATGAGGAATCTAAGGCTTAGAAAGTTTAGTAATTTATCCAAGATCACTCAACTGATAGGAGGTAAATTCAGGATTTGAACCTAATTCTTTCTTCCTCCAAAACTGGTACTGAGCTTATTAGTATTTGCAGGAAAATTAGTTCTGGCATGGTGTTTAGAAATGGCTGAAAGCATTTCACATGATTCTTAATTATTTCTGGGTCATGAACTCATGCAGGGATCTCTCCCATAAAATTATATATATGCAAATACATACAGCACTGTGCATACCATTTCTCAGGGATCACAGGGCTCCCAGAGCGCATCAAGGGCTAGCCAAGGAAACCATGGAAACCAAAGTAAGACCCTATGATGACAGTATTCCAAACCACTCTTCTCCTATCCCATTACCCCCACCTCTCTTCCCACAGTCTGAGAGCCATCAAAACCAGAGAAAGTTTAAACACATGAAAAGTTTGATTGGGAAGAGCAAATTTAAAATTCTGATATAATGCTCTACTTAAAACTGTCATGGAAAATTTGAACAAGGAGACCTTGGAGAATGTAGACTATCTTTAAATTTCAGTCATGATCTCCAGACCACATGTGACGTAAGACTGAGAGATGAGGTTCAGAATTCATCCTGCTCAGAATTCATCCTCAGGGGAGTGAAATAGCTGAAAATAAACTGAATGGAAAATCCTAGGAAGTATCCTACGATTTAAAGGAAGAAAGGTTTATTTCTATCATTTTTGCCTATGAAATTTTTCTTAAAAAATGTCTTTGGGTTTTGGGGGCTAAATAAAATGCTTGGATGAAGTTTGTGTGGTTTTTATTTATACTCTGTATTATTTCAAAGAGAATTTAAGATAGTGTATAGGCTTAGAGAAAATATAATAAAATATGAATTAGACATAGAAAAAAATAAACAGAGACATAAACTAGGGAGACAGGAGTGGAGCTGATTTTATAACATGAATTTGTATACTGATAAGGCCTCTACTTCCTCAAGGTAATTTTTAAAAATTATGCAGCACTAAGGGTTTCTCATATTAAGTATATATTTTTCAGAATTCACAAAATACCTTCACATACATTATCTCATTTAATCCTAAATTGAATTATTATTGAATTATTCTCTATATTTTCCAGAAAAGAAAACCGAGGCTCAGGGAGGGACTTGGAAAATCTAGTCCTTGTTCTTTTCAACGCCACTGATTGTTACAGTTCCTGGGAATGGATAACTGATGCCTCTCAGTTCTCTGGAAGAACAATAAAACACTTGATTCTGTGGCCACGACATCTTCATGAGAGGATTACTACCTCTTTACAGGTGCTTTAGATCTGGCGATGGACAGACATAAAATTGAAGGACTTCAGACTTGGAATAGACCTTTCAGGTAAGGTCTTTGATCTCTTTATTGATGAGTGCATCAAAACTCTCTAGTAAGCCAAAAGATTTGTCACAATCATTCTATCCATTTGTGGTAGGGCCAGGGTCAAAGGCAGGTTTCCTGAATCCTTCTCTACACTTCATTGTCTCTATAGCTCCATACATACCCTTTCTATATTTTTTTTTACAGACGCAATTCTGACCTTTCTTTCCCCAGTTCCTCTTGTGTTCACTGAGTAAACTGCTGCATGCCAACTGCCCGGCTACCAGCCCCTGGTAGCCCCTGCATGACCTGACACCAGTGACTTTTCCCACTGCTCACTTCCTGTAACTGCATGGGAATGCTTTTGATTGTAAGGATGCTAGTCCTTTGGGTAACATCCTCACAGAGTGGTCTTGTGCAGACTATGGATAAAGAACATAGTTTTGTGAACAGCAGGGAACTGAGTCTCTTCTGGAAGGAGGGGACTTTCTAGGTGTCTGTCATCAGGAAAGATTTGAGTGAAGGCACTTAGATGGGAGGGACAAAATGACCTTTGAAATTTTGGAGGACTTGGGCAGGGACTGTCTCTCCCACCTCCCAAACCAAAGTGAACCAGGTTATGAAATGCCTGGTAATTTTTCATGTCAAATCAAAGGCCATTCAACTACATACCAGCCAACCACTGTCATCCCCGCATGAAGGTGGCAGTAGAATGACAGGTTTCAAAAGGGAGAGGGAAGTATTAGGCAACAGGAACCAGGGCCACGGTCACCCAGTCACTTCTCCCCTAACAACGACTCTTCTTCCACTGCCAAGGTCAGAGGCCATGGGTTAGCAAATGAGCTCCCTTAGGCAACTTTGAATTCCCTGAACCAGATTCGGGACCTCTATACATTGTTTCTTGTGCCTAAATTTCAGTTCCCTTCCTGACCTTTTGTCCTTTTGACAAACTCTTACTCATCCTTCGTATGTCTGGTTCAGAGACCATCTACTTTAGATAACCTATTCTGACACTATCCTGTCCTCCATCTCCTCTTCCAAAAGCTGTGTTCTTTTAGAACAGACTCTGCTTTTAGTTCCAATGCCCAGCAGTGCAGGAAATATAGTATGTACTTGGTGTCCGTTGAATGAATGAAGAAGTCACTGTGATCTTTTGAGTGCATTTTTCAATAGGTAATTCATGAGCAATGATAAAATCCAAACTGCACTCGAAAAATTCAGTGAAAAGTAGATCTTCCCCCAACTATATCCCCTCCGACCCTTGGTCTCAGTTGTGTCCTTTCAGACTATATACATAAGGGTATTTAAGTGTATTCCTGTCATTTTTCTACACAATAGTAAAAAAAAAAAAAAAAAAGTTATTTTTATTTGCATAACAATACAGCTTATACACAAATATATATTATATATATATCACTTATTACATATAGTCGCTGTATCTGTAAATATATATAGCATTAAGGATATATTTATAGACTAAGTCCTGTGCCTTTTTACTTGGCAGAAGTCAGGCTTTTTTTCCCTTTTAATTAAGACCACGCAGTATTCCACCGCAGGGTTACGCCAAGGTTTCCCTCACATTCCCTGATTTAGGGTTTTAGATTTATGCTTCCATTATTTTCACTGTCAAAGCCCCGTCCTCCAGCGCAGAAACACCCTCACCCTCCTACCCCTCGCCCCCGCCCGCCGTCCCAGCGGTTCCATCATTTTCAAACCCCTGGTCACGAGCCCACGGCAGGCCCAGCGCCAAACGCGACCTCTGCCTTCCACCACGTAACCCCGCGTCCCCTCCGCAGAGCGGAAAGACGCGGCCCCGCGCGCGTCGCGGCGACGGAGCCACACGGCCCCTCCCCTCCCCTAGCGTCTCCCGGCCGCCCGCGTCGCCGGCTCAGAGGGGCCGGAACGACCGGCGCCGGGCCTCGCCTGGCTCTGGGTAGACCGGCAGGACGGGCGTGGCCGGCTAGGCGCGGCGCTGGGCGGAGCTCCGGCGCGGGCGGGGCGGGGCTCTGGCTGGGCGGGGCTCCGGCAAGCGGGGCGGGGCGCGGCCAGCGTGCAGGGCTCCTCCCCTTTCCTCCGGCGGCGCCGGAGGTCGCAGCACTTCCGGGTCGGCGCGGAGGCGGGGCGGAGGAGCCGCGGCGGCTGTTATTGTTCGAGTGTGCTCGGCCGGCGGTGTTTCCCTCGGCTCGGTCGGTGTCAGTTTGCCCAGCTTCCCCTAGGCCTCTCACTCCCGGCGGCTGAAGGCGGCGGCGACGGCGGCTGCGGCAGGCGGGGCCTGGCTTTTCGAGGCCGAGTGGCGCCGGGGTGAGGGGCGCGGAGGAGGAGGAGCAGCAGTAGGAGGAGGAGCCGTGTGCCCTGGCACCGAGCGGCCGCGGCCATGGCGTACGCCTATCTCTTCAAGTACATCATCATCGGCGACACAGGTGAGGCCCGGTACGCGGCGGCCGACCGGTCGGGAGGCGGCGGCCCGGAGGCCGGGGCCGAGGGGCAAACGGCATCGGGCCGCGGCGCGGGTTTGGTCGCCGCCGGGCGCCTCCCCGCCGCTCCATTTCCGCAGTGCTGGAGCTGGTGACGTGGGCACTGCGAGCGGCCGCGGCCTGGCCCGCCGCCCCGGCCCCGGCCGGGCCTGCAGCCGGGGGCCGTGACAGCCGTTTCACCGCCCGGTCTGGGGAGTAGATGACAGGGGAGCCGGCCTGGCTCTGAGGGTTGCACGCCCTGCCCGGAGCCCCTCACCTTGGGCCTCGCCGCCGCCCCCGAGAAAGGAAAAGGGGGGCCCGGGGAGAGCAGAAGGGGATGGAAGGAGGGTCTTGGCTTCCCTGACACATCCCACCTTCTCCGACCCGTTCACATCTGCCACGGCCTGAGCAAAGCGCTCCCCGGCGTGGAACAGCATTACTTGACGCCTGGGGAATGCCTTTCGAGGTCATTAAAGCACGGAAGAGTTCTGTCTCTGTCGACTTTTGCCACGTGTAAACTGGCGTTATTTGATAGTAATGCAAGGCCCTTCAGTGCTCTCGGGTGCGTGTGCGTGTTGGGGACACTGGCTTTTTTTCCGATACATGAAATCCAGGCCCACAACTGCCGATTAATCAGATGACCTAATGTCCATTTGAAGCAGAAAGGCATACAGCTATTTTTCACTTAAAATTACATCCCAGTGTATTATACAGATAAAGTAGTCAAACTCATTGAAAATATATTTTTTAAATTATTTATGGATTTTTTTGGCATTACTGTGAATCTAATAATAAAGCTAAGACGTGTTCAGGTGTTACAACTATTAATATACCAGAGTCTGATTTCAGTGATGACTCTTGCACAACTTTGGACCCTTTGCACAACTTTGGAAATGTAAGCGGAGGCTTGTGGTTGTACTAGCAATATGTCACGTTGAATAAGTAACACAAGAGACCTGTTGATTGCTACCTAAAAGAAAGATTTTCTGCTGTAAATACAGCGTTTCAGCAATGTTTTTTGGCGTGCGCGTTGAAACTTGATGTTTCTCTTTGCAAAATCCTGGATAAAGCAATGTTTTGCACATGTTCAGTAGCAAATTTATATACTCTTTAAAATACTGAAGGAAGTGGGGTTTCGAAGCCTACTGGTATGTTTTAATTTAGGTTGTTAACAGTGAGATTGGAAGAGGAAATTCACAATAACTATAATACGAATGGGTTTGGGAAGTAGAAGAGTTATTATGGACATCAGCAGTAGTGACAGTTGAAATTAGCCTTTGCAGGTTTCTCTCTTTCAGCTTACCTACCAAACATCTACTGTGGGTGAAGAGTTGTGCTGGGAGTAGTGGGGCTACAAATGTTAGCAAGTTGGTGCTGGGTTCTTTTGGAATTTGCCCTCATGCCAAAACAATGTCCAGGCAGTTCAGAGGGAAGACATTCATTCTTGCATCGCTACTGTTACCCACCTGGTTCAAGTACACTTGACAGTAGACTGTCCACTGCGTCACTTTCTCCCCGCTCCAGTAACTGTCAGATTAATCTTCCGCAAGTGGGTCTCTTAGGAGCCCATTCCTCCATTTACATTCGTTTGTTTGACCTTCAGGGACCTCCACATCTAAGCATTATTCCCCACGTCAGCCTTCTTTCCCAGTGTCCACTAGTCCCCGTCTTCTTCCTGCCGTGAGGTCCTGTGCGTTTACCTGGTCACTGCTGCTCCCTCTGTTTGGAGTGCCTCTCTGTCAAATTTGTCTGCCCTCAAAGTTTGACTAGAGTCTTCCATAGTGGTTTCACAGTCAACATTTATTAAGTTCTTTTGATGTGTTAGGCATTCCTGGTATCCCAACTGGAAATGACTACACCTCCTTATCTGGATGTATCCCCCTTTGTATTAATTCCTGACTGTTTTGTAGATACTTGGGTGGGCATTTGTGTTTGATTACATACCTCTGGAGGGCAGAAAAGGTGTTTTTGCGTGGTTTTGTATGCCAGGAAGAGCTTAGTAGAAGGTAGGCCCCAGATACTTAATTACATTAATGAAAGAATAGCCAAACAGGCCATAATGTTCCTATTAGTATACATTGATAACTTAACAGAAGAATTTTTTAGCCGAGTTCTGCCATTTTCTATTTATATCAACTTTGACCAGACCCATTTACCGTGTTTTCTTAATTCAAAGTAGACCCACTTAATGTGACCCCCCCCACACACAAGAATGACAGTAAATCAATAATGGGAGATCCATCCTAATTTTTTTTGACGTCATAGTGTGGAAAACATGCATTTTTAAATCGAAGAAAATCGCTCCTTTTCCTGATTTTCAGTTTTCCTGCCTATTGAAACAATCATTATTTGTGTGCCCCACCCCCCCCATAGTGAGATAAAGTAAGGGCAGATATGAAACACTGCACGTGATCGTGATGCTGCTCAAGTGTTCCTTTTCTTACTATATGGCCAAGTGCAGTTAAAATACAGCTTTAAATTTTTTCATGGGTAGTGTCTCATTCCTGAAAAATCATTTAGGAAAATGTGTCATTTAAACCTAGATATAAAGTGGAAATTGGTTTTTAACAAGCCTGGACTAATATCATAAGCAGATAATTATCAAATGCAGAAGAATCGAAAAATTGTAATAAACCTATAATCTTGGTACACAGAAGCACAAACCTAGTTGTGTTCTATCTGAAATACCCTTTCTTCTGGGCTCCACTCTCCAAAACCCCACTCCAGCCAAAGTGAAGGTCGGGTCAGAGTTTTTTATTACCTTAGCAGCTCCTATTCATTCATTCTTTCAGGGTGATAACAAACCCCACCCTTCCCTAGCTCCCTGTACTACCCTCTCTTCTTTATTTAACCACCCCCACAGTTTGGTTTGCCTGTTTTTTCTTAAAAACTTTTAAGGACAAGTGTTGTATAAGAAGGGATTCCCTCGTAGCTTAGTCATTAAAGAATCTGCCTGCAATGCAGGAGACCTGGGTTCAGTTCCTGGGTCAGGAAGATCCCCAGGAGAAGGGAATGACAACCCACTCCAGTATTCCTGCCTGGATAATTCCATGGACACAGGAGCCTGGTGGGTACAGTCAGTGGAGTCGAAATAAACAAGCGTGAACACATTATCCTAACATCTGAATGTGTTTTTTTATTTGAGATATGATTGGCTATAACACTTTTAGTTTCAGACACACAGCATAATGATTTGGTAAGTAAATATGTTGCAGAATGATTACCACAATAAGTTTCATTAACATCCATCACCACACATAGCTAGAAAGTTGTTTTTTCCTTGTGATGAGACCTTTTAAGATATACTCTCCTAACTTTCAGCTGTTCTATACAGTGTTGATGACTATTCATCATGCTGTACAGTACATCCCCAGGACTTGTAGCTAGAAGTTTGTACTTTTTGATCACCTTTACTGCAGCGTCTTAAATAATCTTTTTGTTGGTTTGGAATGTTTTTGACTTTGTTTTAAAAGTGAGGGTAGGCATTCAGTATCAGACATGTTTAATAGATAAGTGGATGGGCTTTTGGGGAAGGTGCTGCAGGGCTCTACCTGGAAGATAATACTTGATTTGCCAGGTGGGCAAAGGGGAAGTATCTAGTAGATAATTGCAAGTGCATGTTTGTAGCTCAGTCATTGATGTTTTTAAAACATAGTGATATTCATTGTTGTCTGACTCTTTGCATCTCCATGGACTGCAGCACGCCAGACCTCCCTGTGATACTGGGAAGCTGAAAACAGAGCTGTACCATGGGCCATTTTATTGAAGACTTTGCATGTGAAAGAGAAGGCAAGAGTGAGAAGTTTAGAGTTGATTGCAAGATCAAGTTGGCTGGTGTGTGTGTATGAGGACAGGGGAGACTTGAGGTTGAAAGTTTGAAATTACTAGAGAAAGGGTAGAGGCTAAATCCCAGAGGATTCCGGGAAAGAACAGTATTTGATTCTCTAGGTTTGGAACTGTAACAGCAGGAAGACCGCTTTCTCTGGGACACTCTCATTTGAGTTTCTTTAGATCCTTATGAGTCACCTGGTGTATTGGTTTTTTGGTGGTTTTTTTTTTTTTTTTTTTTCTTCTTTTAAGGATTCAGTGGCCTAACCCTCAGTGATTTTGAGTTACTTGATCTGAAGTGGAGGTTCATGTTGCAAAACCTAAGGCCAGAAACACTAATCATTTTATATAATTATATGAGCAAGTTTGTTAGACTGTTTCAGAAAACAAACTGGGAAGTTGGGAGGCAGAAAACTTCCATTAACTTTTAAAAAATTATATATCATGCATGTAAAACAAATTCATATTCTATGTTAACACAGTTTAAAGAATAGAGTTGAATCAAGCACCCATGCGAGAGAAATACAGAGCCTCATCACTTGAGTCTCCACAAGGCTTCCTCTCACCTGAATTCTGTATTAGTCCTTCCCTAGCTTTTCTTCATAGACGTCTCACTTAACACATCCCTAAACTATAGTGTCTAGTTCTGCCTGTTTTTGGATGTGTTCGGTTGTTTTATTAAATGAGAGAGTTATGTTTCTTTTTTTCTTTTTTTTTTTTTGTTTTTTTAAAAGGATTTTTATACTATATTAAAAAACCACAAAATAAAAAAGGGATCAGTCAACATATCTTAGAAGTCCTCACAGAGTCTCTGCACCCACAGCCAGGAAAGGCCCCCCTGATGCCTTGTTCTCCTCTGCTCACTCTGCAGCTTGCCGAAGGATCTCTGGAGATGACTCAGGCTCTAGTTTTTAAAATCAAACTTGTTCTGCCAAATCCAGGACCCTGAATTTATCCAAATTGTAGAAACATGCTTTCACCACCGTCCACCAAAATACCTCCCGTTCAGATCAACAACAGCTTTAATTGCTGACTCAACCCTCTCGAATTCTAAAAATATTCGTACTGCTTCATCATCAGGGGCACCAGGAATTTCAAATATCACACATTTTCCAACTTTGCCATATTTTTCACACTCTTCCTTGGTTTCTACTTCCAAGTCTTCATCCACCTCTCCTGCACCAACCATGTTCCTGAGTAGGACCACTTTGGTAGGACACTTAAGTATTTCAGTTAATGGATTCGAATCCGACTTCTTGGCTGCGTCTTTCTCGGTGGCGTCGCCCACGATGATCTTGCCGCCCCGCTTGCTGGTCTTCTCCACCGACAGCGCTGTGCTCAGGCCCTGCTCATGCTTCCCGAGACCCTGGCCTTCCCGGAAGCCGTACTTCTGCATGATTTTATGTGCTACCGTGCCCCCCATGTTGGCGAGGAAGGAGTTGCCTGGGCCGGTCGGGGATCGGGGTCTGTCTTGTTCCTCATACACTGGGGGAGGGATAGCAGCTTTGGAAGACTGTGAGCGAGGTCGTGAATCCTCTTCATAAGGGAAGTCTCGGGGTAACTCTTTGTCCTTCTCCACAAGAGACGTGGGAGGTGCAATGGCAGCTCCGCCCATACTTCTTTTCCTCCTCTCTCGCTCATAATCTTCATCGTCATCAGAATCTGGATCGGGTCGCCTGGAAAACCCACTAGCTTCATGTCTGTCTTTACGCCTCTTTTCTCTCTCTTCTATTTCCTTCTGCCTTTCCAGCTTCCACTGCCTCTGTCGCTCCTCTCTTTGGCGCTTCACTACTTTCTCATAATCGTTAGGAAACATGGGATCATATTCATCAGCTAAGGGGATCAAAACTTCTCCTGCAGAAAACCCGATGGGAACAGGGTCCTTGAGGCCTGCGGCCACGTGCGGCGGAGTGTCCACGATCTGCCGCTCATCTGAAGAGCCGCCTCGCTTTAGGTCGATTACTGGAGCAAGGACTGTACTTTGTTTTGTCCTCTGGCTCTTGGCCTGAGTGAGAGCTGCCTTCTTCACCTGGAGCTGAGACTGCAGGAGTTTGAAGTTTTTGGACCAGCCTTCTGTTTTTGAGTCGCTGGTCTCCACTCCCAGGTCATCGTACAGGGACATCTTCTCAGTTCAGTGCCAGCGCGCCCGGCCGACGCTCCCGGGCCGCGGCGGCGCACCGACGCCAACGCGCCGCCGACACCGCGGGCTGGGCGCTCGGCCAGTTATGTTTCTGAAACATACCTTTTAACGTCACCCAGAATTTACTTGAAGTTTTTGCTTTCTGCATGTTATTTACTATCCTTCAGGATTTTGACTCCCCTTTCCCTTTCCATCCCAGCCAGTGTATTTGCTGCCTGCTTCCCCTAATATTTATATTGCTCCTGAGACTTCCTTTTGAGCCACAGAGGCCACGGCCCTGGGTTCCTCATCCCTTTCCTCCTTTCTTCTCTCCCGGTGAGCCTGCCCCTCATCTCCAGTCATGCCCCACTCTTCTGTCTTGTGCTTGTGTCCTTTCTGTCTTGTGCTTGTGTCCTTTCTGTCCCCACTCCATTGCTGCTCCCGCTCCAGCGTCAAATTAATGTCCTCCTTTATCTCTCCCCCTGCTCCCCCTCCCCGTGTTATCTGACAGCTCTCCTCCTCATAGCCTGTCGTTCTACTGGTTGACTTGAGCATATCCTACTTTTGCCAGCTCAGCTGTTTTCCCCTCTCTCTGCCCAGCTGTGTTGCTCCATTTTGTTCTTCTCTGCTCATCCTCAGTCTGGGAGGCTGTGTCCTTTGCCACAGAAGATAGAACCACGTACTGACTGCCCCCGTCCCTCTCTCTGACTTTTCGTTTTCTGTGACACTTCCCCATTTTTTTTCATCAGCCTCGTTCATTTGCAGGTTTTAAAATACTCCACATTCTCACTGTTATTCCTCACTTGAAAGTAAAGAACACCCAGCAAAGAGATGCAAAGTACCATCTGCTGTCAAACACTCAGAGTCACCCTTTTTAATGCCTACCGTGTTCCTCAACTCAGACGACTTGGGTCTCACCCTTGGAGATACTGTTTTAGTGGATCTGCAGCGAGTCCTGGACATGTGTATTTTTTAAAAAACAGTCTTTGTAGTGGTACTGTGACACTCCTCTCCTTGTCAGTTATGAGCCTTTTTGCCTGACTTTTTCTAAGATTAATTCTTTTCTACTGTCAGGTTTTCTGCTCTCTGGGATTTTAAGTAATTGCTAAGGCATATCCAGGTTCAATCCCTGGGTTGGTAAGATCCCCCGGAGAAGGGAATGGAACGCACTCTGATACTCTTAGCTGGAGCATGGACAGAGGAGCCTGGTGGGCTCCAGTCTGTGGGGTCACAGAGAGTCAGCCATGACTCAGCGACTAACACTACTACTCCTAAGGCACATCCTGGGTGAATTGACACAGAATTCTCCGCTACATTAGTGTTTGGCACTCTGTCTACCTGCTGGACTCTTGGGAGGACTTCTCCCCACTTTTTGTAGTCCATGCACAGCTTCCAAAGCTTTTAATCCTTTAACTGGCTGTGTGAAGTAACCATTTCATAGATGAAGAAACTGAGCTGTGTCCTTTGGGGCAAACTATTTCTTCTCTCCCACAAGCTCTTCTACTGTTCATAGCTATGATGTAGCTCTAAGTTTCTCTAGTTCTTTCTTGAAAATGTTGCCGTTTTCAGGGGTAGCTGACTGTTACTGTGTTTCTGGTCCAATCTGAGGGAAAAAAGAAGAAAATGAATGTTGATGGATGATGAGTGAAGTTCTTGAAGGCACAGAGTTAGTGCCTCAGAATATGATGAATGTGTGCTAGGTAGCCTCTGCTGGTTAGGCTGCACACATTGACCAGTTTATTTCTTCTTTCAAAAAGGATTTAAGGGCACTTACATACAAATTTTCTACAGTTTTAGATGCAAGTAAGAGAGAGTGTATTAGCTTATGTTGCCAACATAACAAACCACCATATTCTTAGCAGCTGCAACAATGCAAATCGATTATCTTAGAGTTTTGAAGTTCTGCGTAAGTTCATGTACATGGCAGTACATGTCAGAAGTCCGATGTGTGTCTCACTGCGCTGTCATCAAGTTCTTGGCAGGTTGGGTTCCCTTCTGGAGGGTCTGTGCTCATTCAGGTTGTTGGCGGAATAGTTCTGTGCTGAGGTCTCCATTTTCTTGCTGGTGTCATCAGCTCCCGGCTTCCCAAGTCTACCCACCTAGTCACATGATTTGACCCAGGGCCCCCTTGCTTCATCTTCAAAGCAACAGTGGGTCAGGTCCTTCTGTGTCAGTGTTTCTGACTCTTCTTGAGTCGTCCAAACTCTGATCGAAGCCAGGAAAGGTTTTCTGCTTTTAAAGACTTACATAATTAGATTGGGTTTACCTGGATAATCAAGGATAATCTCCTCATCTTGAGGTCTGTAATCTTAATCACATCTGTATGGGTCCCCTTGCCTTGTGGGGTACCATACCCATAGGTTCTGGGGATTGATTAGAGTGTGTGTATTTTGGAGTGGGGGGAGTGAGGGGTTTTATCCTTCCTACCACAGCAGGCTGAGGAGAAGCAGTAGGTAGAAACAATAAATTGAAGCCAGAAATAACATTAATATCCATGCTGTGTACACTTTTTTGAAGTGGACACTATTTAGCACCACTGCAGAAGGAGAAGAGGAGATGTCAGAGGATGAGATGGTTGGACAGCATCACCGATGCAATAGACGTGAACTTGGGCAAACTACGGGAGATGGGTGAGGGACAGGGAGGCCTGGCGTGCTCCAGTCCACAGGGTCAAAGAATTGGACACAACTGGGCAGCTAAACTGACTGCACTGCAGAGAACCCTCCTCTCATCTACTTATTTATAGTAATCATCAATTTTTAAAAGTATGTGTACTCATATACTTATTCTTTAATTGAGTCTTGAAAGACATTTTCTTCTGGTTCCCTTAAAAAGAATACAGTGTAGTGAAAAATGTAAATATACAAATAGTATATTTGAACATGGGCTTCCCAGGTAGCGCTAGGGTTAAAGAACTGCCTCCCAATGCAAGAAACGTGGATAGATGCTGGTTGGATCCTTGGGTTGGGACGATCCCCTGGAGGAGGGCATGGAACTCACTCCAGTCTTCTTGCCTGGAGAATCCCCATGAACACAGGAGCCTGGCGGGCTACCGTCCATAGTGTCTCACAGAGTCAGACATGACTGAAGTGATTTAGCAAGCACACATGCATATTTGAACATATGGGGCCTTTTCTAGGGGTATAACTCATTGAATCTGAACAATTATATCCATGAGGAAGGCTCTACTTTACAGTGAAGAAAGGTTGACTGATTGTCACATCACACAGCCAGTAACTGACCAAGCTGGAATTTGAGCCCAGATCTTTCTGACTCCAAAGTCCATGCTCTCTCTCCCATGTCGTACACATTTTTTAATTCCCACTTATTCCATATCATACCTCTTGTGTTGGCTTATCAGCTGCTTAGTCTGTTGAGTTGATGTGGAAGTACACAGTCCCTCAGTTCACTTTTATACTAAAACAGAAACTACCTCCACTCTGCAAAACCAGGCAGAAATATTCTATCAATAAAACAAGGATAAAGTTTGTTCACTGCTTCTCAGCAGCTCTGTAAGCTTGGGCAGCCTCTTCAGTCTCCAAATCTCAGTGTCTTCATCTATAAAATGGAATAAATAAGTGAGATTTTATGTGTGACCCTGACTAAATAAATGGTTAATAGTTCATCTTCGTTTTTTATCTTTTTTTTTTATCATTTTTATACTTCTTTGAATGTTTTCAAGAATTTCCCCATATGCATTTGAAAAACTAAACCAAACTTGACCAATGCTATATAGTGTTTGAATAATGCTGTTCATAGCAAAAATAATTTCTTTCACCCTCCATGTGAACTAATATGTTCACATAATAGTGACTATGTTGATTTTTTTTTTTTCCACTTCCTTGCGTAGCTTGCTTATTTATGGCCAGCTGATAACTTGAAAGAGTCTGCCATCTTTGACTCTCATGGTTGCTTTCCTAGCCTGTGCAGGAGACCTGGGTTTGATCCCTGGGTTGGGAGGATTCCCTGGAGAAGGGAAAGCCTACCCGTTCCAGTATTCTGGCCTGGAGAATTCCATGGACTTTATAGTCCATGGGGTTGCAAAGAGTTGGAAACAACTGAGCGAGTTTCACTTCACTAGCCTCTGTTGGTGTTTTTTTGTACTTACCATATTTGTCTGCAGGTTGATGTTTTATGGAAGGTTCCTTACTTTATCAACATTGTTTTAGCAAGATTCAGAATTGTTCAGCAGGATTCATTTTATTCCAGGTATCTGTTTTTATCGGCTTTGCCTAATGTAGTCTGTATGACCATCCAAGTCCAGTAATGATATAGAAAGACTGACTTCGTTCTAGGAAAGAACCCATTTGATTAAGAAGAACAGAAGGCTGCTCCAACTGGCTGAAGAAGAGAGGTTTTGATGAGAATTTAGAATGTTCAGGAATCCAAGAAAAACTAAACAAGTCTGGGGGAACTGGACACTCTGAAATCTTTGTTTTGTTCTTAATGGCTGCTCTTTTGACTCTTAAGATAATTAGAAATGTGTTTTTCTTGTTTTAAAGGTGTTCTTTCCTTTCTCTCTTTTTTAAAACAACCTTTTCACTCTTAGTTTTTTACTTTATTTCACTTAATATATTTAGATTCTGTGTATTGGTTCTTCAGTATTTGAGACTAATTTTCAAGCCAAGTACTTGGTCACTGTTTTTATATGTTACATGTATGCTTGAAAAGTGTGGTGGAGTCAGGGTTCCATTCTCATCAGTTAGATCAGTCTTGCTATTTGTATGAGTCATATCTTCTATATTCTTCAGTCTTTTGAGTTTGGGAGTGAGATGTAAATATCCTGTGTTATGATAATTGGATGGGTTTGGGGGATTTTTTTGTTTGTTTTGTAGTTTTGTCAAATTGATTTTCCTTCCCACCCCAGTAAACTTGAGGACTAATTTGTAAGGTGCGTATGGCCTTTACATCTTGCTGAAGAGTTCATTCTTCCTTTGTTAAGTTCCCCTGCACTTTTTACGTGTTATGTATTTAGTAGTGTAGTTTTTGGTATTTGAGTATTTGATATTAATATTAAATATAAACTTTTTGTTCATATTTGCATAGTATATACATTTCATTTTCCTTTGGAATCAGATTTTTTCATTTTGTTTAGGAAATAAACATTACAGATACAATTGAAACCTATTGCACACACTTCACCTCTGTCCCTAGAGGAAACCAATCTCCTGAATTTGGTATTTAATCTTCCTATGAAAGTTTCCAAATGATTACTAATACATATGTATTTATCTGTAAATGATGCACAGTATTTTATGTATTTTTTCAGCTTCATATTAATGGAATTTACTGTACTTGCTCCGAAACTGTTTTGTTCATTATTTTGAGGGATTTATCTATATTAATATATTTTGTTCTATTTTATTGATATTTATTGCTTGATCAGTCAAATTTTCATCATTCTGCTGCAGTGTAAAAGACAGCTCTGCATGGATCATTCTGGCTCCTTGAGCGCAGGTGCCAGAGCTCTGAAGATACACCTCCAGGTGGAACCGCAGGTGGAGGGGTGTCCCCTTCAGCTCCACCAACTAATCTCAGTCACTCTCCAGAGTGGTTATCTGGCAACTCTCATCTTTGTTTCAGCCCTACTATGTCACTTTCTTTAAAGTCTATTTTTTGTGTAGCCCAGTGCTCTTATTTTTTTAAAAAATTCAATCTGAGAGGCTGTCTTTTACCAGGAGAATGTAATCATTAGTGAATTTGAATTTTTTCCTGCCATCCGGCACCAGCCTGGTTCAGTCACAAGCAGGTGTCAAGGCCTGGGTCCCAGGTTGCCTCTTTGAACTTCCTGGGGAGGCGCACTTGTCCCACACAGGAAACAGTATGGTGGCCAGATCTCCCAGGCTTGTCTAGTGTCCTTGTAGGACAATCTGGAAAGAGGATACCTGCCCATAACTTACTTGTGCAAATGAACAATTCATTTAAATTCCTGAGTTTTCTCTTTGTAAAATGTGTGTAGTACTACTGGCTTAGTGTGCTCTATAGGGTTGTCCCCCAGTGTTCTAAGTTTTGGGTTTTTTTCCTCTAACTTTGTAGCTGTCTTTGAAACTCAAATGTCAGTAGTTTCTCTTCATTTATTTACAGTTGATAAACCAGTGGAAGTGGGGTGCATTTATGCCTGCTCTGCAGCCTTTGGCATTATTAACGTTGATGGATAGCTCCCCCTTAACATTTGTTCACCTTTAGCAGTAACTACTATGCTTCTAGGAGGCAAATAATACATTATTCTAAGTCCTCTTGGGTATTTTAGCTTAGACTGCACTCTTGAAAATTTCCTTAGAGCCTGCTGTTTGTGATTAGAAAAATATCTGGATTGGGTGGTGGCTCCTGCTTACTCATTGCTTTGGTAAAGTTCAGACATCTTTATCTTCAGTTTTCTCATCTAGAAAATGTCAGTAGTACTGGCTAACTTACCTACCTCACAGGATTTTTGTTAGCTTGAAATAAACATTGTACACAGATGCTTTGAAGCTGCAGGGTGCTTTATTAATGGTAGTATTTTAGAGATATTTTTTCTTACATGTTGAGTATTCTAAAATTAAGTTGTGTGTTTGGGGAGGGGGGGTGTCTTGCCTATGGAAAAAGGTATTCACTATGCTGACTTTAAACTATAATTACTTGAGTTGAAAGAAGCAAAACAACATGTTAACCTGCAAAATGGCAGTTCTTTGATCTTGAAATTCTCTCTGTACTCTATAAAAGAAAAAGTCTTTTCCAGACTTGGATGAGAAGAATATTGGGTAGGAGGTGCTCTTTTTCACTGGTCTCCAGAAAAGAGGTTTTAAGATGGAGAGTTGTTTCCTATACTCACTCATGGTGTCTTGAGGTTCCTTGCCAAGGTTTCTCTTAATTTTGAACTTTTTGGAAAGAGGCGGTTCTATATATCTGCAGGAGTCTTCAGTATAAATGAATCTATTGGTCAAAGGTTATCTTCTCTGTTTGGCCCAAGTATTGTTGGTTCAGTTTTAACTATTTCAAAGGACAAAGTAAAAGTAGATTTATCCACAACCACTTACGTTCAAAGCTCTACTTGATACAAATATTAATAAATAGGGAAATTCGTTATTAGGTTATAAACTGAAGCAGTAGTAGTTGTTTGCCTGGTGAGATAATTGACCAATCCTTTAACAAAAATATTTGTTAACACTTTTCCAGGTTGATCTTTGGTATGGGGTGAAGAATTTCTTCTGATTTTGCAGCTAAGTGGATTTTTAACTGGTTGAATAACTATCCTTAAGTACTGTTCATGTAGGCCACCTGAAGAGAGCATGCTGCTATATTCAGTCCTAGATTTTTACATTTTATATTGGCAACAACTTGGATAAACTCCACTTTGGTTGAAAGAATTAATGTGTGGATTACACCAGACAGAATCCAGAATGGCTGACTAAATTTAACAAAGTGGAGTTTAATAAAAATGAAGTGAAAGCACTATATTTACTTTTTTCTTAAAAAAAATTATTAAATAAGATGGAGGTAGCTGGTTAAATAGCAACATATGTCTAAAAACTTAGAAGTTTTACATAACTAAGTCCAGTTCAGTTCAGTAGGAGTCCACAAAGGAAGAAATGTGACTCTCAGTAAAAGTGTAATGTACAAACAAGGCAGGTAGTAGTTGTGCTCAGTCAGGACTCAACTGCAGTTCACTTATGAAAACTTGGTTCAGAGGGACATCTGCTCATTGGAATCTGTACTCAGAGACCAGTCAGGGTGGTACAGAGGTGTGTCAACCATATTTCCCAACATATTTAGGAAAGGAAGAATAACTGAAACATTTTAACAAAAAAAGACTTAAAGGAGAATATAACAATGACTTCAAATACTTAGGTGACTGTCATATTAAGAAGGGGCTTCAACTTACCCTTTGTGGCTTTTTGCAGACAGAATCAGGACTACAAGTAGACGACTCGCTGTGAAATGGAAAGAGTGTTAAGTGGTGAGTAGGTCGGTTACTGGGGCTGTTGAGGCAGAGGTTTGATTGACACATTAGGCTATGGAAGATGAAATTTATGCAACCAGTAGGGGATTGGATTTGAATATTTTTTTCTTTTTAAAGAAAATTAAGGTATTATGTGGGCATTCCCGGTGCTGGAGTTAAGAAAAGGAGCAGGAGTGCCCTACCCTAAGGAGGAGACCAGTTTGCCACAATGACAAGATGGTGTAATAGAAACTTGTCTATGCAGGGTACTGAAGGAGCATGGAGAAGACTCATTCATTCTACCTGGAGTGAACAGCTCATGACATTCAGACTTTCAGTAAACATTTACTGAGGACCCACTGTATGCTGAAGACTGTGCTGTAGCTTTCATACATTTCTCGCAGTAATCCTCATAGCTCCTAACCCCGTTTTACAAATGATAGATCAGATATGACACGATCAGACACTTTGAGAACTTCCCCACCTGATAATCCTGTAGAATCAGTTTGTGCTTTTGCCTCCATTTGTGTATTTGTTGTTTATGGAGAACAGAGAATAGAACTGAGCTACTCAGTCTTTTGTTTTGCCAAGAAGGTGGGATGACTTTATACCAGGAATGTTCTGCAGAGTGTGGTCCTGTGGAGTTTTGTCGGGATTTGTGGAGGCTCAGGAATACAGGAATCTTGGGACCACACTATGAAGAGCATTGTGTGGTATAAAGAGTTGGTTTCATATGCTCTGGGTACAGCTTCATAAAAGAAGCTTTATTCCCCATCTCTGAATGGGATAACTAACTCTTCACTCAGACTTCTGACAGGAGTTATTGAGGCCTTTCCACCATTTAACTTTTTTTTCTTTCTTGATCTCCCCCACCCCCACCCCCCCATCCATTTTGGCTTACAGTTTCCTTACTTGGAGAATTTACCCAAGAAATGGAAAAATCGTATTGGATTTGAATGTGAATCTGTCAGTGTTGAGCCTTAGTCATAAAGTAAGTCTTGTTAAAAGTACTACTGATTAGTTATTCTTTAGTGGCTTTTAGGAGTTAAAAAAGGAAATAAAAAAAAAAATCAAAATCTTCAGTTTCACAAGACATTATTTTACTTTCAGGCTTCTAATTTTCTTAGCAGACCAGTATTTAATGTGACTATTTATGGTCACACTAGAAGTTTTGCTAGTTATTTAAATGCCACATCACACTGGAGGTTGTTGGATGGGGCTAGTGAAAGTATTGCTTATATAGTGTTTGATGTTAAAATAGATCCTTTGAAAAACTCAGATCTTTTTAAAATTATAATAAAAAAATGTTTATGGTGAAAAATGAAAATTTAAATACTCCACCATTTTGCATAGTATAGTAATGATTTGTGTATCCTAGAAATTTTCTGTGCATCTTTAAAACATGTCTGTGTGTGTGTGTGTGTGTGTGTGTCCATCCGTCCCAGTCCCACCAATATGATTATACAAATTGTGCTGTTCTTCACCTTTTTTTCACGTAAGGATAAATCTTGCGTGTCTTAACATATCACGAATAAATCTATCTCATTCTTTTTAAAAACCTGCATAGCTGAATCATTATTACTTCAGTCAGTCCTCACTTTTCTTAGTCCTGGTCTGTGCTAGCAGACAGCAGAATCCTGCTGTGGTTAACTTAAGCAGAGCAGCATTTTATTGGAAAGATAGGATGCTCCATAGAATTGATGGGAAGGCAGTATAATCAAGCTTGAAAAATGGCAAAACCACGGAAGGCAAGACACAGCCAGACTCCTGCTGTCAATACAGCCTGCTGAAGCAGATGCTGATGCATGCCAATTGTCCGGCATCTCCCCTGTAGCCACTGTGGATTCTTTCTTTCTGGTTCCTGATATTGACGCATTCCTTCAAGATTCCAAATTCTGAACAGGAACACCTGATTGGCTCAGCCTAGGTCAAATGTGACCACAATGGAAGGTCATAAATCATCTTCCATTAAGAATAGGAATTTAGAAAGAATATTAGTATTTAATTGTGAATTTAAGTATTCATGTATCAGTACTTAAATTCAACAAGCTAGTTTCAACATTGTCTGTGTTGACTGATATCAAGTCTGCAGGGATTTAAGGAGCTTGATTTAATTACTGTTATCATGTACTTCTTATTAACCTAGCACTGTGAGAAATGGATCGTTCTGCTTACAGTCTTTGATTTTGATACTCATTTACATCATAACATACTGCTTAGACATCATGTGCAGTAAACTTACTGTATGGTGATTATATTGTATGTTTATATCCAGACACCTTCCTTTCAAAGCATCATGAGAAAGTATCCTCTTCATGCTCCTTCATTGAAATTTATTTGTGAGATGCTAAGTTCTTATTTGGAATCTTTACTTTATGAAACGATTAGTAAAATGGTCAGGTTAAAGTATGTTGACACACCTGATCTATTATTTTTTTAAAGCCTTCTTCCTTCATTAAATTTCTGGTCAGTCAGAGTCTTTAAGCTTATAGAATATTTCCTTTCTTTATCTTACTGTTGATGCTAATACATGGTAAGTGAGATAGCTTCTTTTTAGTTAGGGGTGGTATTGTTTGCAAGTAGTAATATGTATCTGAGAAGAACAAACTCAGGAGGTTGGGTGGTACAGTGGGAAAATATGACTTATATTGTAAATTTTAAAACCTTATTTTGAGTTTCAATTCTGCTTCTTACTGTGTTTTAACTTGAGGCATGTCATTTAAGCCTCAGTTCTTTCTTCTTTAAAATAAAGTTATCAGGGATTCCCTGGCAGTCCATGATTAGGACTCAGCACTTTCACTGCCGTGGTCTGGGTTCAATCCCTTGTTGTTGGAACTAAGATCCCACAAGCTGTGTAGCTTGGCAAAAAAAAAAATGAGATTATCATTCCTGCTTTACTGATGTCATAGGCTTACTGTTACAGTCAAATAAGATTGTGTGTGAAGAGGGAGCTTGTTTTCACCTTCAAAATGTCAAAAGTCATGCATATATTTTACATAAGACGAGTGTGTTAGCTTGAACTCAATTATAGAAGTCCATAGCTGCAATAAAAACTACTTGTTCATATTGAAGTGGGTCCTTTGGGTATTAGGCAGGTATCAGGTAGTCTCACTATTCTAAGCTGAGTAATTGCCAGAGATTCTAAGTGGAAACCAGGATAACCCTGTTTTGAACTTAACCTGTACTGAGGTGCAGCATATCTTCACTATTTTCTGTTACTTATCTGTTGTACCGAGCAGGTAATGGTGTCATGTTAGTTGTAGCTGGAAAACTAAAGAGGATTGGACATTGAGACCAGCATTTTAGTTGGCTATTTTGGAGAAGGCAATGGCACCCCACTCCAGTACTCTTGCCTGGAAAATCCCATGGACGGAGGAGCCTGGTAGGCTGCAGTCCATGGGGTCACTAAGAGTCGGACACAACTGAGCGACTTCACTTTCATGCACTGGAGAAGGAAATGGCAGCCCACTCCAGTGTTCTTGCCTGGAGAATCCCAGGGACGGCGGAGCCTGGGGGGCTGGCGTCTATGGGGTCACACAGAGTCGGACAGGACTGAAGCCACTTAGCAGCAGCATAGCTAGGCCAGTGAGTCTCAGACTTCAGGGCACATCAGAATCACCAGAAGAGCTTGGTGAAACACTGATTTAAGGACTCCACCCCAGAGTTTCTGACTCACTAAGTTCGGGGTGGAGCTGGTAATTTGCATTCTAAAAGTTTCCAGGTACTGCTGATGTTGCTGTTCTGGAGAGCACACTAGAGAATCAGCGCTTTAGTGAAGGCATGTAATTCATCATCCAGGCTGATCCCTAATCCATCAGGACACCAGGGGTAACTAAGCCTGTCCCTGGCAAACCAGGATACAGAGTCATCCTCATTTTACCTGTTTGAAAAATCTTTTTACAAAGAGGGTTATGCAATAGAATTGTCACCTAGTAGATGGTACCCAAGGTTGGTTGGTTGGTTGGTTTATTGGTTTATGTTAAATTCCCAGCTGTGATGATTCAGTTTGGTTTTTTCCTTGATCCCTGTCCTTGTAAATATTCATTAAAAGAGAAACAGAAGTGTTCTAGATTCTTTAGCTGATTTGTTTGCCGTGAATCATAGCATAAATGTTGTGGATGGGTTCTTTCACTGGGTGTGTGATTGGATGAGATGCTGGAGAATAATTTCCAAATTTGTGTCTTATCAGCACAGTAACAGGTTCATCTTACATTGCAGCCCAGGGTTTAAAAAGTGCGCGGGGCGGGGGTGTGTGTGTGTGTGTGTGTGTGTGTGTGTGTGTGTGTGAGACAGTAGCTTGCATATAGCACCTGTCCTATCTTTATTGACTACCTGTAGTCTAGTATTTGCTATTTTGTTCTAGTTCATTTTTTCAATGCTAGTTGTAATCCAGTAAATTGATTTCACTGGTTACAGCCTACTGTTTAGAGAACATTGCACAGATGACCCCTTTGCTTCTGACATACTGTGACTTTCTAAGATTCCGAGAGGTATACTTCAGTTTCCTTCATTCTGATTCTTCTCACTCTAAGCCATTTTCCACCGTTAAAACAAACTAGTTTGAGAAAATCCCAAGAGTGGGAGGAGAAAAAGGAAAGGGATGCTATTTTTAACCACATTTCTGCTATGTTACTTGCTATTAAATTTAATATTCTTTCATTTATTCTCTATGTAAATTAGCTAGTGCTCCATTTAATTTTTTAAATTTTAAAAAGTTATAAATTGCACCTAGCTTTGTTTTCTTGAAAATATTGCACAAGCTAGGTCTTTCCTAAGAATATCTAAACTCAGCTTATATTAAAAAACCCTCAGCTTCACCAAATTAAATTTTTCTTCTAATGAAGGATGTATTAATCATATTAGTTCTAAGAGTCCAGTTAGGAGATGGAAATTACACAGAAGTTTGAACAGGGAAAGTCTGGTGTAAAGAACCACTGACTCTAATGTGTGGTTAGAGTAATGGGCAAGTGGACTAAGAGAATTCTAAAGAATACAGAACAGCAGGTGGAGGGCCCAGCCACTGCCCCTAAGACAGAGGCAGATCCCTGGGGATCTCAGGTTTTCAGAGGGAAATTACACTTAATTCAGGGGCGGATAGTGTCAGAGATGCAGTTCTTAATGTCACGTGGTCATGATTTCATTCTCCAACATCATTTTCTACCAACAGTGGTTTTTTGTTGGTAGATAAATAAAAATTGTTGGGAATAAAAATTTTTTGAGAAATTGACTTTTTAAAATGTAGACTTAAGTTTGTCATTATATAGAAAATGCGAGTATGTCACTGTTTGATCTTTTCAGCGAGCATTTAATACATAAATCCTCCATCCACTGAGCATCTATTAATTCTAAGCCAGGCCACAGCAGAATGGCTTTCTAAATGCAAAATGTTATTGCTCCTAAGGGAGGCAGGTAGACGTGTGAATTGATAATAGAAGTATGATACAAGAGGTGCTTAATGAGGTATGTAGAGAGCACTATGGCCGCAGCGTGCAATGAAGTGTTAGTCTGACTTTGTGCCAGGGATGGGAAGGAAGCATAGATGTGTTTGTTAACCTTTTATTCTCTACGTGCCATTTCTTTTATTCCTTGCAGTAGCCTTCTGAGTAAAGTGAATGTATGATTACCGTGATACAATAAGCAAACAAGGCCTTGAAACCTGAAACAACTTTTTCTACCATTGTCACACATGGGATCCAAATATAGTCCAGTGTTTCTCTCTTAAATTGGTGGTGTACATTGAAATACAGGAGGCTGCAATGGTAAAAGTTTACCAAATGTAAAGCACAGTTCTGAGAAGAATTTCAAAAGTGAATTAGAATTGTTTCTGTCCTTAGGGGTTGCTGGTCTGGCAGTGCTGGTAGAATCCATCGGTGCTCTGGAGATGGAGAAAGCTTGGCCATTTCATAGAACGGTCCAGAGTGCCTTCCTCCCTGCCCTCAGCCTTCACTGAGAGGTTTCTCAAATAAATGCTGTCTTCCCTGTTTCCTCTTCGCTTATTTTAATATTTCTGGTGTTTGAGTCTCTTTATTTTTTACTGACTACTATAGGAATTATTAGAGACAGAGTCAACAAGACTGAGAGACCAATAAGTCCAAGGAAAGGGAGGGAGGAAAATTGTTCCTCACAAGTGCTTTTTTGTAGGTTTTCTTGGGCTGCTTAATAATTTTAAGGAACTTGTCTTAGGGCTCAGAACAACAAAAACCTATTCTCTCTCAGTTCTGGAGGCCAGCAGTCCAAAATCCAGGGATGGGCAGGGCTGTGCTTCCTCTGAAGGCTCCAAGGAAGATCCTTGCTGCTCTTCCAGCTTCTGGTGGCTCTGGGGGCTCCTGGGTCTGTGGCAGCACAAGTCCAGTCTCCTCCTTTGTCTTCAGACAGCCTTCTCCCCTGTGTATCCATTTATCACTGGAATTAGGCCCAACCTGAATCCAGGCTGATCACATCTCAGAATCCTTAATTATACCTGCAAAGATCTTTTTCCAAGTTAGGTCACATTCAGAAGTTCCAGGAGTTGGAACTTGGACGTGTCTCTTTAACCCACTCCAGTCAGCACCAGATCAGTATCTAATCACAGTAAATGAGAGGATTGCTGTCTCAGATGCAAGGGGGATGATGTGTGGGAAACCAGCAGCGTGAAAACAACTCTGAAGTCATTTTATTTAAAAGACAATTATAGATTGTGAATATTTTCTTAAGTTGTAGGAACTAGATAGTTAAAAATGTGAACTGAAGGTCAGATCAGTTTGGTTGGAGATTTTGCTCCTCAACTGTGTTCATCTTGAAGAATCCTTTAATGTATTCATTAAAAATTTTGAATATGCAAAACTCAAAATTTTTGAATTTGAACCTTATGATATTCCTTTGAAGTAGAAATGCCATGTTTTTCTTTTTCCTATTTTACAGATGTGGAAATGGAGCTTAGTTTCTATAATGAATTTTGTCTGAGGTTACAAGTTATGAAATAATGCAGATGAACACTGGTGTCACAACTATAAACCTTGTATTCTTTTTAATGTATCTTGCTGAGTTTATTAATTTTCTATTGAAAGGAGCAGACCTCATTGTTTTTTTCATGTTTCATGGGTTTCTTGGTTTGGAATGTGAGCATGAAGAATAAAATTTTCTCTTTGCAAAATAAGCCACAAATATTTACACCAAATTGCCACCTCTCTGCATCATCTGTGTTTGAGGTCTGTCAGTTCTTTGCTATGACTTTAAAACATAGAGTTCTTCAATGCATTACTTTCAGTCATGAAGACAGGTCGTTCATTGATAGACCATCTGGTTCATTGTGCTTTTGAGGACCCAACATTGTAGATGACAGTGTGTAGCTATGATTTCAGGATAAAAGTTGGATGAAACTTTGGATCTTTGCTTTCCCCACATATTTTAAACTGTCTTATGATTTTTAAAATGGAGCAATCATCAGTTTTTTAAAATTGTCTTGAAATTGGTGGAAGTTGGTTTAGGACTAGAAAAATAAACTTCAGTAGAATACCCTAGCACTTATACCAATACTCCTTGTGGAGAAGGTTCCATTGCCCAAAAACATCACTGGAGGTTTATGAATTAGATTCTTGGGCCTAACCAAAGACTGAATCAGAATCTCTGGAGCGAGGTTTTAGGAATCTACATTTTTAATGAGTGTCACTTGTAATTGTTTGGTATTGATATGGTAATCAGGTAGTCAGTTCTCACCACAGCACTTAGGCCTGCTGAGGACGGTGTATTGGACCCTGAGTAAAGGAAGAAGGTAAGGGGACTTCACAGTAGAAACTCTTAACAACTGTTAAGTGCAGCAGGATCTGTTAAAGAGTGGTTGAGAAGCTACCGCAATCTTTAGACAGAAGAACAAATTTGGAGGCACCATGCTCCCTGAGTTCAAGCTATCTTAGAAAGCTGTTGTACTCAAAACAGTATGGTATTAGTATCAACGTAGACATAGATCAATGGAACAGAGTAAAGAACCCAGAGGTAAACCCATACATATGTGGTCAGTTAATTTACGACAAGAGAGCCCAGAGTATACGGTGGGGAAAGGACAGTCTTCATTAAATGATGTTGGGAAGACTGGACAGCCACATACAAAAGAATGAAACTTAACCATTATGAAACTGAGGGTGGACTTATAATTTAATTACATCTTACCAAATGGCTTCACAGCAGCACCCAGGAATTGGAAGGGGCCTAGTCAAGTTGATGCAACAGAAAAGACCATCACAGTGTTTTCATTTTTATTGATGTATATTGTGCTTATAGAAAAAGGCACATGTCCTAAATATATAGCTCAGAGAAGGTTTATAAACTGGACCCAGGTAACTCTTACTGTTCAGGAGCCCTTTTATATTTATTTCATCTGATTCTTACAACAGTGCACCAGAGAAAGTATAGGAATTTCCCTAATTTTATAGATAGAATTTTGAAGTTCAGAAAGTTCAGTTTCCTTGCCCCATGTTACAGCTAGTAAGTGACAGAGTTAGGATTCTAACCAGGCTTTTGAGACATAAAGGAAATACTGTGGAAACCCAAGGAACCAATCCCCATATTAATTATGCATGGGGATTGATAGCATCTTTGGAACAGGAGTGCTTTAGTGAAGAAAGCTTTGGAATCTCTAAGCATGAGTTTAGAGTTGCCAAGGAGTGACAAGTTCCTTGGTGCGAGATGCTAGAGAAAGAATGTGGTGTCACCTCAGAGGACAGAAGGTGATGTGTTGTGCTTAACCACAGGCTTTCTAGACCGTGGTGTGAGAATATGATCTGTTGGGATAACAATTTCTCAAAGAATGTTGTTAGTATTTTGGAGGGCTTAAATTTTATATATGTGCATTTTACCAAAAATTTTCAGAGGTTTATACAAATAGATTTGAGGCAAAGGTGGAAGGCAGAAAGACCATGTCTTATTGAGAGCCATTGGAGCCTTATTGGAGCCTTATTGGAGCACTGAGGATTAAGAGGGGAAAGCATGGAATTCAAGGTATTTCTGAGAGAACTGATGAGATTGGTGAGCCATTAGCTGTAGGAAGAAAAGGAATTAAGTGATTTTCTTGTTGATGTGATCCATTGGGAACCAACTCCAGAGATAAAGAAATACTGAAGGTGACTCTTGAGTTGTTGGAAGAATGGTAGGCAGGAACATGAAACGGAATGGATTAGGTTTTACAAGTTTGCATTCCCAACCTGAAAGAGTTAAAGTGGACATGTTCAGAAGGCAGTTGGATATAATGAGAATGAAATTAATTAAGATGGTGGCTAGAGAGATGGGTTTGGTAATCACTAATTTATAGATGTATGTTGGGGCTAGAGGACTGAGTTAGTTCTGTCAGCTGAAGAGAAAAGATAACCAAAGATGAAATGGTGGTGAAACCTCCAGTATTTAAGAAGAGGAGCAGTTGTCACAGAATTAAGGGACCAAGGAGATGATTATAGCCTGAAAAAGCCAGAAATCGTCATTTTCAAGGAGGTTGTAGGTAGATAAATTATATAGAAATATTTGATGGCACAAACAGATCATGTTTCTGGGTCAAATAAATTGAGGACTGAGAAAAAGCCTAACCAATTCAATTTGGCAATTTGGAAAAGTGTTCGTGATTGTGAGCCAGAAACCCCAAGTATTTTATCCAGAATTAAAATAGTATAAGTCAACATATATTGAATAAAATAAGCTATCTGTAAACTTAACTGATCCTGACAAATGATCAATAGGTAAGTGACTAAGGAGACCTGGGAAACACCATAGTGGCACTTGGATATATTCTCTGCTTTGAAAGATACTTTGATTATCTGAAGAAAGAATATGGTATCTTGAAAATGAAGTCAGTACTTCGTCAGAGTAAGTGGTATTGCTATTACCAGAGCAATCCATACTCTGTTGTGAGATAAGAAGAGGGTTTCAGGTTCTTGTATCACTGAAGTAATTACCAGACTGTGAGATGATTCTTGAGGTCCCTCAGTAATAAGATCTGTAATTTCTAATTATAACTTTTTTCTCTACCATATGGGGAAATTTTGAATGCTAAAAATAGAAATGAAGAAAAAAGAAGAATCTTAAGTGCATATTGCTAAGTGAAAGAGGCCAATCTGGAAAAGCTACATGCCCTATGATTCCAGCTGCGTGACAGTCAGAGAGAGGCAGAACTACGGAGCAGTAAAAAGATGAGTGGTGAGGGGGCAGGACTGATGGAGCATTGGGGATTTTTAGGGCAGTGAAAGTACTCTGTGTGACACTGTAACAGTGGATACATGATACATTTGTAAAACCCATAGGATGGAGAACACCGAGAATGAACCTAGATATGAACTGTGGACTTTGAGTGATCGTAGGTCAGGGCAGGTTCATCAGTTGTGACAAGTGTTACAGCTCTGGTGCAGGAGGCTGGTAGTGAAGGGGGCTGTGTCCCATGGGGAGGGAGGCTATGAGGACTTGGTGTACTTCCTGCTCAGTTTCACTGTGAACCTAAAACTACTTTTAAAGTCTCTTTTTAAAAGCAGAACGGAAGATTCATATCTCAGTTGCTCACCTATTTTGTACTTTCACACTTAATAAATAATAATTTTCCTTTCTCTCGTAGACCTGCAAGGCTGTTGAAGGGGTATTAGAAATCTAATGGGTTTGTGCCTTTTGTAATGTAAAAGAGAATACAAGAGAAAAAAAGTCAAATGTTTTGAAATTCCAACTTATTTTCAGTTAACTAGAATCTTAAAATGTTCAAAAAACTTTGAACAAATAAAATACTTCCTAAAACACAGCCATGTGGGGAACTTCTCTGGTGGTCCAGTGGTTAAGAATTCATGCTTCCACCGCAAGGGGAACTGGTATCTCATATGCTGCCCCATAAGGCCAAAACTTTTTAAAAAAGAAACAAAAGTTAAAAAAAAAAAAAAAAGCACTATATATATACACACACACACAGAATTTGTCTTTGATTTGTTACTGTTCATTTTGACACTTGACACTAGGGCCAGTCATTCAGCAAAATTATTGAGTGACTTCTCTCTGCCTTAAGACAGGTAGCAAGTGACAAGGTATTCATTGTCCTTCTCTCATTTGAGTGAATAACCTAGAAGACATTGAACTGTTCAGTTTGTGTCACTTAGGAAAGACCTTCTTCAGCCCTTCAGTCTAAACGAAGTCTGTTCTGTTACTCTTCATAGTACTTTATTTTCTTGCTTCAGATGGCACTTACAATTATTTTAAGTTACAGTTCATACAGATTATTTGGGCATTTGTTCTGCTTAATTTCTCTCCCTGTGCTAGATTGTAAGGAAGCAAGCGTATCATTTTCCATGTGATAGCATTCAGCAGAGACTTTTTGAATAAGTGAATGGATAAATGAATGATGACTGCCTTTGTGTTTCATAAGTGCACGATGCTACCAAGTAAGCAGATTTGGTCTCCTGTAAGGTTATGGGGAGGAACTGGGGGCAGGAGGAGAAGGGGACGACAGAGGATGAGATGGCTGGATGGCATCACCAACTCGATGGACATGAGTTTGAGTAAACTCTGGGAGTTGGTGATGGACAGGGAGGCCTGGCGTGCTGTGATTCATGGGGTTGCAAAGAATTGGACATGACTGAGTGACTGAACTGAACTGAACTGAAGGTTATGGGCCTGAAAATGAGTAGGAAGTGGTGTGGTATTCAATATTCACTTCTCCTCAGAGGGCAAGTAGGATGTATATAGAAATTTTGCCTTTAACTTGAAAATTGGGAAGTTATTCAAGACTTCAATGATAAGAGTGAAGGAATGCCATTCAGATTAAAGTCGATTCCAAAGTGAATCAGTGCTTCCCTAGTGGCTCAGCTGGTAAAGAATCTATCCACCTGTAATGCGGGAGACCTGGATTGGGAAGATCCCCTGGAGAAGGGAAAGGCCACTCACTCCATTATTCTGGCCTGGAGAATTCCATGGACTGTATAGTCCATGGGGTCGTCAAGAGTTGGACCCAACTGAGCGACTTTCACTTTCAAAGTGAATCAGCCAGAAGATAAAACAAGCAGTTTTTCCCACTAAAGTAGATCCCAGACACTTATTTCTTGTTTCTTTATTTGTTTTTTGAGACCAAGTTAAAAAAGACTATAAAAAGAGGAAAGTGCTGTGTTTTTTAAATGTTTTCACTACTGCAGAAAAAGCAGGAGTGCAGGAACCCTTGACCGCATGAGCCCTGTGGTGGAGGCTGCTTGGTTGTCTGCTGGAGGTTCCTGCCACTCCCATCTTCCAGGCTGAAATGCTGGAATGAGCATGAAGGATGAAAAGGAGGTTTTGGATTGGTCACCACCTTTCACTCACATCAGTGGTATAGCACTGAGAAAGCATGGCACGTTGCTCTCAGAGCACTGGGAACCCTGAATGTCTCTCTTCTAAGTGCTTTTATGAAGTGTTTCTTAATTTCTGTGAATTTTCCTCTTAATTTTTTTTTTCTTTTAACTTTCAGGTGTTGGTAAATCATGCTTATTGCTACAGTTTACAGACAAGAGGTTTCAGCCAGTGCATGACCTTACTATTGGTAAGTGTTACAAAGAGATGAGCCACATTCACAAGTTTGGGGTAGTGGACATGGAATATGCTAGAGGGCTCATTGCGCTAGTGAGGAGTCAGAAGTCAGTGAAACTAGATCTGTTGCTGTACTGTAGTTTAGTCTCCATAACTGGGTTTAAAATATCTATATCAAAAAAAAAATAAAAATAAAATATCTATATCTACAGTAAAAATGATACTACACAACTCTGTAAGAGTGGTTGGAATGCAGCAGACAGTCATACTTGATCTTGATTGTATTTAACGATGAAACAGAAAATTGAGAGATAGTATATCTCACTGTAGCTCAAGACAGGGGTGGGTAAGAGCAGAGACTGTGGGCCGTTTTGTTGGAGTTCGGGTCAGGGCTCTGCCACTCGCCGGACATACCCCTTCCCCATCCATGCCTCAGTTTCTTTGTCTGTAAAATGAGAGAAGTAGGACCACCTCACAAAAGCGTTAGGAACAGTAAGTGAGTAAGTAAATGTGAGGCATCGAAACAGTGCCTCACAGTGTGGTAAGTGCTCCAGGCCAGCCTGTAATTATTAATCCAGAAAAACTACCATCAAGCATTTTGTAGTTTCCTCAATTGTGAAGAATAAATGAGAGTTCCTGGTAAGAGATGGTCAACAAAGTTTAGCTATTATTACTGTTAGCTCTACTGGTTGTTTTTAGTGATATTATTCATTAATATGCACAAGTATAAAATTAAGTGAAAAACTAAAAACCTTTAAGTAAGTGTGCTATTTCAGGGTTCTTAATCTGTTTTAAAAAATTACACCCCAAAAGCTAAAGAATCTAGATTTCTTCTTCTATGGCTGCAATAGAGATTAGTCAACCATGTATAAATAAGGTAATTGGAAATCTAGTTAAACTTAACAACTAATAGCTTAATGTGTATTTTCAGCCAGTGACTGCTTATTTTCTATAGGTATCATTAACTCACTATTCCTAACAAGTTGATTCTCATGTCCTGTGTATTTTTAAAGTACCAAATCGAAGATAGAGTTTATAAATCAGATTATTAGATCAGTTGATGGTATTCAGCCAAGCCTAATGTATTTGTGCATGTAATAAACATCTTTCCTCACTGGCTACTTACAGTAAGAACATGCAGATTCCATTTTCATCTTGGTAGTTTTAATTATGTCTGCTGATGATGGGTAAGACAGGTGCTGCTCTTTCATGCTGGTTCTCATGATGCATTTTAACTTGGGGGAGCTCCTTTTTTGTAGGGATCTGCTCTTTAATAGGTCTGCACCTTGAGGCCACCTCTTAGGCATGACTCGGTCCCGAGACATATTGTTTTTTTTATAGGGTACTGTCAAAAGTGTCTTCCTTTTCGTTGAAGCACACCCAGTAGGGAGGATAGGCCTGAGCCTCGCTGCTGTCAGAGGACAGGCTCTGCTGTGAAGAGAGATGGGGAAGTAGATCAGAGGGAGTTCTCAGCAAACCTTACCTCATGTAACTGCACCGGCCGGCTTTCCTCTGGGTTCGCTGATGGGAGGCCCTGGGAGTTCGGAGGAGAAAAGCAGAAAGAAGCTGAGGGTCTTCTCCCCTTTCTGCCAGGGTTTACTGTGTGTCCTCCATGGCTTCAGTACAAGTCCCTGCATGTCAGGGTCACTGGTGGTCTGGTTCCTGGGCTCTGGAAATCCTGGTTTCTCTCTCTGCCCCCCAGTTTGGGGACAGCAGCAGCTTCCGGCTGTTCCTGATCTCTGGGTTGCCTTACCTTCTGCTCCTTGGGTTTCTCAGCCCTGCCTTCAACATAACCAGTTCCCTACTTTAAATCCCCTCTGTTTTCAATACTTAAGTATGGTTTCTGTTTTTCTGGTTGGACACCAACTACTATACTCATGACACCCATCACAAGAATTTATTTTTCTGACATAGAAATAATTTAGAAGGTCCTTAGTACATACTTTTTCTAGGAGTGTAGAATGATTGCTAAAGTAGGCATGAGGCAGTGTCTTGATTCTGTTGCATACTTACCTTTTGCTTGATGAATAGAGAAAGGTGACAAGGTTAAGGTTGGGTCGTGATGAAGAATTATTAACTGATAGCAAAGGGGAAATAAAAGGCAAGGGAAGACTATATAAAATGTTCCTTACCCTTTGACTGCTATCTCAGTGAGAATTGTTATGCTGGGAATCAAAGAGCCATCTGTAAAAAACTTCCTGGGCACAATTTCACTGAGGATCCAGACCCCAGCCTTGCCATGCAGAGGGTGGCTCAGGGGCTGTTCCTCTGGACCAGCAGCATCAGCATTGTGTGAGGGTTGTTACAGGATCTGCTGCTGCTGCTAAGTCACTTCAGTCGTACCCGACTCTGTGCAACCCCATAGACGTCAGCCCACCAGGCTCCCCCATCCCTGGGATTCTCCAGGCAGGAACGCTGGAGTGGATTGCCATTTCCTTCTCCAATGCGTGGAAGTGAAAAGTGAAAGTGAAGTCGCTCAGTCATGTCCGACTCTTAGCGACCCGATGGACTGCAGCCCACCAGGCTCCTCCATCCATGGGATTTTCCAGGCAAGAGTACTGGAGTGGGGTGCCATTGCCTTCTCCGGTTACAGGATCTACTGGCTCCCATTCTGCATCTCAACAGGGTCTCTAGGTGATTCACATGAGCATTAAAGGCTGAGAATCACTGGACCAATGGCTTTTGTGAATATGTGTGTGGGTTCCCCAGGTGGAAATAGGCTTCATATTGTGGACCCTGTGCACACGCCCGCACACATCCTGGCCCCTCGCTTCCTTTACTTGCGCTTCTTCTGTGATCCTGCTTCCACTGAGCTCCTTGCCCGCACAGTCTTGCCCAGGACCTTTCTGTCAACAGCGTCTGGAACTACTCCAGAGTCTTGGATTCTTGTGACTGGCTATCTGACCACCCCTGCTGTCCTTTCAGCTCACACACCTTCTAGTTCTTAACGCTAAAAGTTTATTTACCCCATCAGATGTAAAATCCATTGATTCCGCCATCTTTGTACTCTCACCCCTCTTGCTTTCTTACTTCTCCCCTTACCCAGCTTTAATTCTAAGCCTTATAGTTATGTCATTATAATTACTCCTGTGTACACCCTCTGCTGCTTTGTCCCTCCTCTTAGTTATAGCCCACTCATTCCCACTGTGTTTATTTTACTACCTACTAGTGGACAGTTTGACAAATACTGATCCAGAAGCTAGGCCATTTACATGTTCATTACACCTTGCTTCCTCTCTCCCTCACTTTAAACCGTCAGCCTCTAAGAAGTGAATACTGAAAGTGAAAGTATACTCTTGGGGAAAAGGTGGTATCCTTTCCCATATCAGGTGCCCCACAAGAGACCAATTAAAACTATGCCTCATTTATTTGGGGTTCAATTTTCTGATGAAGTTATTTAGAATGTCATTGCCAAGAATTAGGAAGATAGCTTAAAAGACCTTGTGAACATCTGGTTCAGATCTAACAAAGACCATTTTCCTGATCTTAGAACATAAAGATATTTTCCTGACAGGTTGTGATTGTTATGAAAACACTGTAAAAATCCAAAGAAGGTTAAATTCCCCATGTAAGCTTGCCTTTGGCCCTCCACAACCACTGTGAAGAGTTTGGTATGTGTATCACCTTCTAGAGTTTTCAAATATATCATAAACACACATACAAAGCTGTTCTCATTTGCTTTTCCTCCACGGATGTCCTAAAGTACCTGTTCTTTGCTGTGACTGCAGCTTATGAATGGCTTTAATATTTGTGAATTGGAGGGAGAAAAGTTGCTATTTGACTTTTCAACTCTTTAGTTTTTAGTGCGGCTGAACTTTTTAAAATATGTTTGAGAAACACTTCTGTGTCTTGTCTTTGAATCATGTGTTTTTATCTTTGCCCTCTCTACTACTAGTTTTCTTTAGTCAAGTTCATTGATGGCTTTTTGTTATGACTTTCAAGTCTTACTAAGAAAGGGATGCCCTTTCACGTGTATGAATTATATGCATGTTCTTTAAAATATTCTCATACTATAAATTTATACTTCATCTGGTATATGGTCATGTAGGTTATTTTCTTTAATCCCTACATAACTTGTGGCCCCACACCATTAATTAAATCAGCCATTCTTTCTTTCCTATTTGATTTAGCTTTTGTTATCTGCTAAATCTCTGTATGTATGTCAGCCTGTTTGGAGACTTTCTCTTCCTTTTTTTTTCTATTTTATGAGGCAGTATCATACTGGCATTTACAGTCACTTTCTAGATACTTAATGTGTGATTGACGTTTTTCCTTTTCTAAACATTTTCTAAATTTCTAAAAAATTTTCTGAATTTTCTTAATTATTTTTGTATATTTGTTCTCCAGTTGAACTTTAGTCTGTTTGCCAAATTGCAAAATTTTTAGTGAGGCTTTTAAAATTTGGTAGGAAATATATTAAATTTATGGACTAGTTTGGAGACAGTTTATGTTTTTACTGTATTAAAATTAGCTATTTATACACATAAGATGTTTTCTTTTATTCCGGCTTTTAAAATGCTCTTCAGTGAAGTTTTACATAAGGTCTTGTGCTTTTACATTATTTTTGTATTTTGTGGATTTCGTTGCTATTGCAAACAGGTTTTTCCCACCATGACTATTGTTTAATTATTTTGCATGTTCTAGGTAGACATTTTGGCCTTATCTGTAAGTCATAATTTTTTCTTAGCTAATATCTATACCTTTTGTTTTTGCTAGTATCTATAGTGTTGTTTCTAGGAGTATCAGCCTTCTTCCCCACCAGTCTCTGTTTTGAACCTCTGCAGTTTCTAAGTTCCAGGAGTAGATCTAGATCCTTTTTTTTCTCAAGACGGTCTAAGGAGGGCTCCTTATGGCTGTTAACTTGATACCATCCTGCTGTCTGGTTGGCAGCACCATCTCAGGGGAGGAGCCTCACTCTGCCTCCACACCTGCACGTGCCCTGGCTCTGGCAGGGGGTCCTGTTTCATTGGGGCTGTCATCAGTAGTCACCTCATGAGTGACGTGTCATCATTAGTTAGAAATCTTGGAGTATAGTATGAAATAATAATGGATCCATACAAAATACTTACTGTGTGCCAGGCAATAAGTATATGGTAACTAAGGCATGTGGTAACTTTATTTTAAATTGAAGTTTACAATGTTTATTAATGTAATTAATGTAAATTAATTTAACATTAATTAATTAACATTAATTAAATTAATGTAACGATGTAAATTAATTTACAGTGTTATGTTCGTTTCAAATGTACAGCAAAGTGAACCAGTTTTACATATATACATATATATGTTCTTTTTCAGATTCTTTTCCATTATAGGTTATTACAAGATCTTGAGTACTGTGCTATACAGTAGGTCTTTGTTGTTTACCTATATTATATATAGTAGTGTGTCTGTGTTTATCCCAGACTCCTAATTTATGTCTACGCCCCCATCCCCTTTGATGACCGAAAGTTTGTTTTCTGTGCCTATATTTTCATTTTTATAAATAAGTTCATTTGTATCATTTCTTGGATTCCACATATGTAATAACTCTTAATCTTGAAGAAATTTTATGAGATGGGTATTAATGACTAATGGTATCATTAATACCATTTACAAATAAAAACTAAAACAGAAGAGATACAGTAACTTGCTCAGGGTCACACAATTAGTTGGTATCAATTGTTAAATACTAAATAAATGTTTACTATGCAAGGATGCAAGCACTTACTCTACAAGGATAATCACGATCCAGAGGTAATTTAGAAAGTGTGTATTTACGCTCAGAGTGTTTTGTCCTGGAAGGTTGGAAGTGAGTAACATCTGAAAAAATAAGCATCACTCCCTGACAGTGTCAGGTAAATGAGGCCTGGCCTTTGGCTCCACAGATAATTTCTCTGGCAGCCAGAATTGGCTGTTAATTGAAAATGTATCTGGGAAGAGAGGCTCAGGGGCGTAGGGGATGATGGTTTATCTCATAAAAAAGAAATAAAACTTTCTAAATAAGCTTCTTAAGCATATACATACCCATACACATGTACAAATATATGCTTAACTAAAACGATTTAAAATTTTTACAGTCCAGAGGAGATGTGTAAGGTTTTGGGTTTTTGCTTGTTTCTAAAACTTCTAGGACACTTCAGCTTTCAGCATTTTCTTTTACCACGTAGAATACAAAGGTAAAGCCTGCACTGAATGAACCCAGTTATGAGAAGGTAAATTGGAAAGAGTTATGTTTTTGAAGCTAAAATTGACTTCTTTGTTTCTGTTTCACTTGATAGGAAAACAGAAATCATAGTTTTTCAGTAATCAACTGTGCTTGTCAGTTTTTTATCTCATTTCTGGATAATATAGTAGTAGCCTTTTAAAACTAGTTTCTTGGCCTCTTGTTTTTGTTTTCTGTCCTGACTCTATTAATAAGTGAAGTTAAAATGGCAATCTTTCTGTATTTTTCTGCTTTAGAAACAGTCATGATTTTCATATAACATGGTTTTAAAATTAGGTGTGTTTTTCCACAATGAGGTACCATTACACGCCAGTTAGGATGGCTGCTATCCAGAAGTCTACAAGCAATAAATGCTGGAGAGGGTGTGGAGAAAAGAGAACCCTCTTACACTGTTGGTGGGAGTGCAGACTAGTACAGCCGCTATGGAGAACAGTGTGGAGATTTCTTAAAAAACTGGAATTAGAACTGCCATATGACCCAGCAATCCCACTTCTGGGCATACACACCAAGAGAACCAGATCTGAAAGAGACACGTGCACCCCAGTGTTCATCACAGCACTGTTTATAATAGCCAGGACATGGAAGCAACCTAGATGCCCATCAGCAGACAAATGGATAAGGAAGCTGTGGTACATATACACCATGGAATATTACTCAGCCGTTAAAAAGAATTCATTTTAATCAGTTCTAATGAGATGGATGAAACTGGAGCCCATTATACAGAGTGAAGTAAGCCAGAAAGATAAAGACCAATACAATATACTAACGCATATATATGGAATTTAGGAAGATGGTAACGATAACCCGATATGCAAAACAGAAAAAGAGACACAGATGTACAGAACAGACTTTTGGACTCTGTGGGAGAAGGTGAGGGTGGGATGTTTCAAGAGAACAGCATCGAAACATGTATATTATCTAGGGTGAAACAGATCACCAGCCCAGGCTGGATGCATGAGACAAGTGCTCAAGCCTGGTGCACTGGGAAGACCCAGAGGAATCAGGTGGAGAGGGAGGTGGGAGGGGGGATCAGGATGGGGAATACATGTAAATCCATGGCTGATTCATGTCAATGTATGACAAAAACCACTACAATGTTGTAAAGTAATTAGCCTCCAACTAATAAAAATAAATGGCAAAAAAATAAAATAAAATTAGGTGTGTTTTTATAGGCAAAATCTTTGAAGACTTTTTAAGTGTCAGTAGTCTCTGTGTATATATACTTTGAATAAAGGGCTAAATATGCCAAAACTCAACTGTGGGCTAAGTTAAGCAAAGGGATGTGTTAGAGTGTCTGGAGTTTTATATAGAATCCACAAGAGGGTGGGGACGTGGACTTGGAAATGGGCAGGAGTGAAGCATCCTAAGAGGCTGGAAAGCAGAAACCATGACAGCCATCCTCCCGTCAAAGGACAGAATGGTTGCCAGTCAGTTTGAGTACCTTCATCCCTCTGCTCAGGGTGCTGGTCCTTGATTGCCTTGCCTACCCATCCATGGTGTCAGTCAAGGGTCTGTTTCAAATTTGCCATTGTTTTTTTCGTCAAATTTGACATTATGTATTGGATTTAAGAAATCTTGAATCCCATTGAGCAATGCAGATGTTTTTGGATTGTGGTTAAAAGCCTTTATATGACAGTGGGAGGAAAAACAGGATTTCTCTCTGTGGCTACAATAGATCATGAAAAGGCTTCCATTTTGTCAACTATCTTGCTATCTGTAGAATTTTGTGCTTTAGGACATTCCTTTTAAATAGTGGGCATTTCAAAGAGCATTTGTACCATCCTTAGCCACTAGTTTCTTTCCTCAGCCACTCATTTTCATGTCACTGAGTGAGCTGGTGGATTGTTGTTTTGGGTATCCCCCCATCCTGTGGCATAGATGGTATATGACTATATGCATATAGATAGGTAGATGTGTAAACACTGTAGTGGTTTTATATGAGGTTAATTGTACAGTTTTGCATTTTTCTTTCTAGTATATCCTGACTCTTAGGTCTTTTCTCTGTGCTTTTCCTGTATTTCTGAGTCTGAGAAACATACCATTAGTTTCTTTGTATTGACTTTGCACTTAATATGGAATAAATAATAAAATACAGAATAAAAACTCAATCAAGTTACATATCCTGGAAGGGTAAATCACCTTTCTATCTCACCTTCCTGATCACAGTTGGGGGAATTATAGGAGATGCTGAAATGAAATTCTGGCACTGGGCAGCGTGCCCTTCCCTGGGCAACTAAAAGCTGCTTTTCTGCCAGGATGACATCTGGTTTCTGGGGACCATGTGTGTCTCCCCGTCACCCTGACTCTGATCTAAATACTGAAAGAACACACTCCAAGCAGTAATGATTTGGTGTAATGTAAGTGATAGACTTCTTGCAGAGTCTCCTTCACAGCTGTTTGCTCTTCTGAAATTAGCTCCTCTTTTTCTCCTCCTCCTATTTTGATGATTGAATGCGTATTTTCAAAAGATGGTAAATGCAAGGAAAAAAGCCAAAGTAGTAAGCTGATAAGTGTAAAGTTTGTATTCCCTTAACCTGCAGTCCTGTCTCCTGTAATTTGCCAAAACTCATCATCATAAGTTGAAAAATATATGCAAAAAATTCATTTCAGCATTAACTACTTAGTGAAGATTTGAAAACAACCAAAATTTGTAGCAATAGAGTACCAACTTAATAAAATGTATGTATATCTAAAGATACATAACACACAGGACTATTATGTAGCCATTAAAAGTAATGGTATAGTTTTATATAATTTTTTTATTGTAAAAGTACTTCGTGGTATGGAATAATGTTTATGACATAGTGACTGAAAAGCAAATTTCAGGACAGCATTTGTGTGTTCCCATTATATAAAACTGTATGGTTCTATGTGTATTTATTCATGGTGCGATGTCTGAAAATATGTTTAAACAGTGTCATCTCTAGTGAATGAACTTGGAGATTTCTTTCCTGGTTGATAACCCGTGATGGAACTAAGACTATGCTGTTGAAATTCATCTATCCATTTTAGTGATTGTTAAACCACATTAATAGCTTTTAAGAAATTGGTTCTTGAATCTCATGTCCAATTATTTTTAATATTATTGAGCCTGCAAAACATGAAGGCCACAGTTGGTGACTTGACTACACAAGACTCAGATATCTTAGTGTTTAATTATATTCTTAGCCTATGTCTTATGAATACCTCTGCCTTAACTTATACATTTTCTAAGGATGGAAGATGTATTTGTTAATCTGTGTATCATTTGGCATAGCATGTCCTAGAAATACCCTTTTTAAAAAAAAATTCTTAAATGTGAAATATATTCCCACTAATTTGCCTAACAAAACACTTTCTGTTCTATTCAGGTGTTGAGTTTGGTGCTCGAATGATAACTATTGATGGAAAACAGATAAAACTTCAGATATGGGATACGGTAAGTATAGCGCAGATACCTTGTATGACCTCAGTAAAGTCATTTTATAAAAGTACATTGTTGTGTGTTTGTTCAGTTTTAATGTTATTTTATGACTGTTATGGTTTGTTAGATACCTGCAACCATGACATAAAATGTGGTAACAGAAAAGATTCATTTTTATCATGCAATATTTTCAACAGCCCTAGGTGTCAGGTGTAGGGGAACATATTTGAGCAAATGCTCAGGCTATGGGATCCAAATAGAAATGCTTCAGAAACTGTGTTTTTAAGAAAAACAAGCAGTATACTGTCTAAAATATACATGTGAATTAAAATATATGAGTGTCAGTACCTTAGAGTCACTTGATCTGATAGTTTATTGGTTTATTCTAAAAATATGATTTAGTCCTGAGCACTTGATGCTACCTTGCTCCCAATCCTGTCGTTTACATTCATCGAATGCAAGTTCAATATCCTGTCACATAGTTTTTAATGGCAGTTTCTCATCTGAACCACGGAAAGTTATTTGCATGAGCATTTTCTTTATTTTCCCATCTTCTGCATAAAAGAGAAGTACTTTATTGTATACAATTGATATGTAGAGACCTCAAAGAGCCTTTGCTTATGTGGCTTATAGCTATCACTATCACTAGAGTTTAAGGCTGAGAAACTTATTAAACAGTTCATTATTGATTGATTGTAGAATAACCCTGATAAACTCATTGTATATTAGAGTAAAAAATGCAATTTTTATGGAAATTGACCATTTTCCCAAGACAAAAATCTATTTTCCAGTGTGAAGAGTGTCATTTTGTTACATTTTGAAAATTGTCTTTACACTCTGCTTAGTAGAAGACAGCTGGATTCTTGTGTCGCCCTCTGCATCAAGTCTTTTGTGTGTTGTTTTGTTGAAGTCTATGAAGAGAATGGCCCCGCCCATCAGAACAAGACCCAGTTTCCTCCTCAGTCAGTCTCTCCCATCAGGAAGCTTCCATAAGCCTCTTATCCTTTTCCATCAGAGGGCAGACAGACTGAAAACCACAGTCACAGAAAACTAACCAATCTAATCACATGGACCACAGCCTTGTCTAACTCGAGGAAACTATGAGCCATGCTGTGTAGGGCCACCCAAGACGGATGGGTCATGGTGGAGAGTTCTGGCAAAATATGGTTCACTGGAGAAGGAAATGGAAACCACTGCAGTATTCTTGCCTTGAGAACCCCATGAACAGTATGAAAAGGCAAAAAGATAGGACGCTGAAATATGAACTCCCCAGGTCAATAGGTGCCCAGTTTGCTACTGGACAGCATCACTGACTCAATGGACATGAGTCTGAGTAAACTCCAGGAGTTGGTGATGGACAGGGAGGCCTGGCATCCTGCAGTCCATGGGGTCACAAAGAGTCGGACACAACTGAGCAACCGAACTGAACTGATGAAGAGAATACAGCCTCACGCAAATAGGTAGTTGGAGAATGGAGGACCTCATGGGCCCTTCAGGAGTCTCGGGGACTCCCAGAGGTCCAGGTATCCCACTGTAAGCACCACTGCCTTAGGGCAATTAGGACTTAAGTCTTCGCTGAACCCCAATTGAGAAAATCCGAAAGGTTGAGGACGACAAACAGCATATCTCTAAACTAGTAAATGAAATGGAAAATACAGGGAATTTTACTGCCACATGCCCCTGGTCTTTTTTTTTTTTTTCTAATCTTACAGTCTTAGTGTCTCACCTGTCACCTTTAATAGCCATTACTGAAAGAAGTTATCTTGAAGAATATTCAGTCTCACAGACTGGATTCTTAAGAACGCCGAGCGAATTTCTGAAGGCTGTCGTGAGACCTCGGTTTCCTCATCTTTCCTATATGCCACACAGTCATCCCAAAATGGGAAACCCTAAATCTCTGTCTTGCTCTGTTTGAGAATCATATATGGGACTCTGTTTTTATGCTTTCTTTTTCCTCTTTCTGCAGTGCAAATTTATGCATTCACCATTTCTTAGTGTTTCCCCCACCCCCAACCTGTAGCATCTCATAACTTTCTGGATTTATGTTCTCTCAAACAATGTGACTTCAAAACTGCACAGAAAAGAGAAAAATAAAATACACAAACTCCCTTCTTTCCTAGAGATTTTAATTAATGATCTCTAACCAAAAGGAAATCTTTTCTACTTCTATATTAATAGTTTCTCTTCTTTTCCAGAAGTGATTGTTTTACAGAAACCAGTTTGCTTCCTTAGCTAATAAAACATTCTTGTGCAACCCAAATCCTTCACTGTAGTGTGAACTAAACTACTTACTGTTCTTTAATATGTTTTTCATACATTGTGCCTTGCATACTTTACTTGAAGTCGCTCTGCATTAATGTCTACCTCCCATGATCTTCTGCTTTTCTTACATGACAGCGTTAAAAGAATCTGAAGTCAGCAGTTACATCCTCTGAAGTCTTTTTTCAAAGTAAATATTCTTAAATTTGTCAAAGCATTCAGCATCTCTTCTTTCTTAGATCTTTGCAACCTTTATTTCTCTTCCCAGAATCTTCTTAAGTTTCTATATGAAATTCCCTTAAAAAACCTAGAATTAAATAGTCCTGGTTGACTTTTTCTCCATCCTTGCTGTTGACACTAAGACAGCCTAAAAATTACTGTGATTCTTGTTAATCTTGCAGTCATCCAGACCAGAAGTCTTACCCTTGCATGTAAACCTCAGAATCTTTTTCCTTGATAACAGCAGTCCTTGATCACAGGTCTAGATTTTTAAGTTGAGAAAAGTACCTGAGATTCCTTGTTTGGGCCCTGGACAGCTTAGTTGGCTACTTAGAAATCCTTTTTTCTTTTTAGCTCTCAGCTGTGTTCCATGTAACTGGAGTTGTTAAATAAATGACTAACAATGAAACTAAAAGGTATTACTGTAGTATTGATTCTCACAACTTTTAATTTTCTAACTTTATTGGCTGTTTGGGATCATTGAAGATGACATATTTGAGTGTCTGCTATAAATAAACTTCAGTATTCTGAATTGGGCTATCCCTCAAGGAGATCTAAGGAGGAAAAAAGATAAGCATGTTAATAGTGTGTTCATTTTATCTAATCAGTAGTATTAGACCCAAATGATCACATGAAGGGGAAAAGGCTAAGTATAGGCTGTGGTGGACAAGCTTCCTAGCTTTGTGAGAGGATTATAGAGCTTGAACTGGTCCTCAGAGGGAATAGATATTGGGGAAGTAGAAAGAGGAGAAAAATTTTCAGACAAAGAGTTAAAATAGAGGCACAGAAGCAGGAATATTCAGAATATGGATAGAATACCAGTAGGAAAAAAATGGCTGTATGAATAAGACTTTTATTGACTAATAATATAAAATTCTAGAGAAATGAATAGAAATCAGATGCCCAAGAGGTTAGGATTTACATTCAGGGTAAAGATTTTTGAACACTAGTTTGATGCATGTAGACTTGTATATTAATGGAGGTAACAGAAGAGGAGGAGTTGTTAAATTACCAAACTGGTTACTACAGAAATTGTTATCAACAGAAAGACACATAGGGAAGCCAATTTGGGGGAATCTTTATATCCTTAGCTGCTATTAGGAATCCCTTTCTACAAATAATTCTATATCTTGTTCAGTTTCAAACTTCTAAGATCTCTTTAAGCCACCATCTTATAGTGAAGAGGATGAAAAACATCTATATATCCTATATTGATTTTCTTTTCACTTAAAATAGTATCAGTTGATCACACTTTGGACAGGTTTACATTAAAGTGTTTTTTGAAGACTAGATTACTTTACTTTAATATGATCAAGATAATTAACCATTGGGCTAGCTTTCTGCAGTTAGTTGTTCAGTAGGCCAGAGTATGGGATGTTGTTCCTACAAGTCCGGTCTCAAGAAACTTCTGAATACTGATCTTTGCTTATTACAGAGTAATCATAGATTTTAAGATGCATAGCTGCATTCATGACAATCACTTGGAATGTCATTTTTTTGGTTGAATTTTTGTTTGATTTTGTAATTATGGCAGGATCCAGATCCAGTGGATTTAGTATAAACTGATGCATAATATACATTATTTCCATATTGCAATATGTTTCTTCTTTGTAAAACAATTCAGGAGGACTGGAAGTGATATGCAAATATGTGCTTTTCCTAAGTTTGTTTCCGTTTTACTATTTGTTATTTGGACTATAAACCCTGAAGTTTTAGATCTCAGTATAGTTCTTCTGTACGATCTGTAGCAATGTACAGTTAACCCTTGAACAGTGTGAGGTTAGGGTTGCCAACCCTCCACCCTCAAAAATCTGGTTATATAGTTGGCCCTTCTTCTCCATGGTTCTTCCTATCCCCGGTTCTTCCATGTTCGTGGATTCAACTAACCTCAGACTATTTTCCATTGAAAAAACTCCACATATAAGTGGACCCACACAGTTCAAAACCATGTTGTTCAAGGGTCAACTATATTCATTTTAATTCATCCCACAAAAGATCCCACCAAGATCGATTTAAAGAACTTTTACGTTTGCTCTTTGTATAGACTTGGGATATAGAAGAGCTCTAAACTTGATTTTCGTCTTGAACACATAAGATACTTACCTTTTTTGTATTGTTTACCACATAATCCTTCCTTGGTATATATCATTCACAGTGAAATAAAGCTCTTAAAAATCTAGTCCTTCGTTTTCCCATACTAAGCAGTTGAAGAGGAAATTCCCATAAGGCTTGCCTTTTGAACTTGGAATTGAATTTTTTTTTGAAAGCTGTGTCTCAATAAATTATATAAAAATAATTGTAAGTAGTTTCGTACTTCCAGCTAGTATCTAGTGTTTTAACCTCAAATTCTGTGAAACGAGTTGGCTGTTTTTACAGCCCTTTTATGTGATGGCTTTCTCAGTATCTAATTTTTCACAAGACATACTGCCAGAATTATTTTTAAGTTACCAAAAGAAGGTCTCATTCTTTAGTTTCCACTGGGAGAAGTTCTTTTTTACTGAATCTTAGTATGTCAGGACCTACTAATGTCCACTCATTTAGGCGGACATCAGTATGGATGTGACATCAGAATGGAGTGATAATCGTTTTGTGCATTTGCCTGAGACATTAGAATTCATTCTTTCACTCAGCAGGCTTTCTCTGCATGTCTGGTGTTTGCCAGACCCAGTGCTAGGCGGAGGATAGGAAGAACCACAGTGACAGCACTTGAGTATTACTACTAGAACAGGGCAGAACCCGAGCTGTCCATGTGCATTCTGAGTGTGGGAAGGACTGAATATTTACACTGGAAGATCAGAACTCAGAATGCAAGGAGCTAGTAGATTTTTAATTAAAAAATTGTGAAAGCAGACTTTGTTGTGTACTTAATTTACATGCCATTTTTTTTCTCAAAGGTTGAAATGATTAAAAATGAAAAGTTATTTTCGATAAGAACTGTCCCCAATTTTAAATTCAGAGGCAAAAGACATCCCACACCACCCTTTCTTAAAAAGCAGAACATTAATGCCGCTAGTAGAAGAGAGAAATTAACTAGTATCTCTGAAGTCTGTTTTCACAAGTGGGTATTAAGATGACTTTATGTCCTCTTGCCTTTTGACAAGCATTATATATCAAATACAGAGAAAATTGATTAAGTGTAGAGAAAAGAATTACATAAATTCAGAACCATTTTCTGTTTTTCATAATAAAATGATTGCTCAAAGAATTCCATCTGATCACTGTTGAAAGCTCACTGCAGTTTATGATATAACTGATAAAATCTGCATCCTTGGCCTTCCAACAACCTTTACACCAGCAGATGGTGGGCGTAAAGATGTCATTCATCATTTATTTACAATGGACTTTATTTATTCTAGTGTCAACAGCTGCCCCAGGGAGTGGGTTATTGAATTCAAATGTGAGGCTCTGGGTTATTTGCTTCCTTTCAAATTTGTCTTCAGAGCTTAGTTGCTAGGAGTCCATTCTGTGTTCTAATAATGATTCATGTATTGTGAAGCCATTCAGTAAATTGGGTTGTCAGGGATTGCCAAAAAAGGTTTCGAGGTCTTGTTTTGGGGGGTGGCGGGGTGTGGATTGCATGTGCGTCTGGTTGACTTGAGCAGTAGTGGTATTGCGTGACTTTTTCCTAAAACTGGTGAAGTTAGGATTTCTTCTTTTCCTTTTATGTACTCATTATCTCCCTGTCGATATATTCCACATATGAATAATAAGGAAACATAGAGGGCTGTTTACTAAAGGGAGCTCTCAAACTTTTCTTCTCTCCTCACAGGCAGGTCAAGAGTCCTTCCGTTCCATCACACGGTCGTATTACAGAGGAGCAGCAGGGGCTTTGCTAGTGTATGATATTACAAGGTGAGAACTTGGAGATGGTTCTGCTCAGTGTTTTCTAAGTATCAGTAGTAAAAGTATAGCTTTGCCGTTATGTCCTGACTACTTGCCTTTAAAATTTGTGTATCTTGAATTAAATTTAAATTTCCTACAGAAATCTGTAACTGAGTTGCTCTCTTATATAAATAAGCATCCCAAGTTGATCAGTTTGGTAATGATATTTACACGTTGGACTTTCCTGAAGTGAGGTTACATTTAATTCCTAAACTGAACTGTAGTCATTGAGGTGTGACTCCAGATACTGTGCTTAAAATGTTTCTTGTCTCGTCATTGCACATGGCTGAAAACAGCCTTTAATGGGGTGTGTACTGTTCGTTGTGCAGCACTTAGGGAAAATACTTTGAAAATAGCCATCAGATTGTCATTTATGTTTAGGAGAGACACATTCAACCACCTGACAACCTGGTTAGAAGATGCCCGCCAGCATTCCAATTCCAACATGGTCATTATGCTTATTGGAAATAAAAGGTAAAAAGACTATATCTTTAAATCTTTATTGCATAATGGTGAAGACTGGATAGCTGTTTATGTGGTCACTGTTAAAGTGCCTGTCTTGTACATTGTCCAAAATGTAAGTTATTGATTTCTTAAATTAAGAAATTTTTTTAATATTAAGAAGTTTCTTTTGGTTTTTAAAATACAGATCATAAGCTTTATTGGGATTTATTATTATTTGAAATAGTTTTTGTTGGAAGCTGTATTTTAAATAATATTTTTATGGAGTTTTATCTGATTAGTAATTTAAAATAAAACCCACTGATTTGTTTGGTGGCTAGGTCACTGTTCAGTATTATCCAAAATACTTGGCAGTAGAAATAAGGATCCATACAGAACTCAGAAAAACACTTTTTCCCTTTATCAGTGATTTAATATGTATTACATGAGTTAATGCAATGCATGGATTAATCATGTGTGTTTCTACTTGAAGGCCAAAGCACTTTTATTAATAATATTGTTTAATAGATACCATATTTAGTACTTTTAAGCTTACCTCTAGGACTTACATATTAGTGTCATCTTAATATTATTTTTACAATCTTATTTTACCTTATATTAATTGCAGTGAATGTCCTTGTGTTTGTTTTAAATGATAGTATAATACATAGGAAAACAGTTTCTTGACCATAGTTTCTATAAACTTTCAAGAGTGTAGGAAAGTTTTCACTAATTTAGTAGAAAATTACAGTGGTAACAATTAAAACTAGTATTTTTAAATTGCTAGATAAAGAATTCATTCATCCTTCAGGTTTATAAAATAGTATTAAAAGATAATATTTTTAGAAAAGTAAAAGTATTACTCTTATATGGTAATAAACATAACAAAGCTTTTATTTATTTCATCCATTAATGAGGGAACCAGTAAGATGGTACAATTAGTTCAAAAGAGAACTCAGAATACCACACGTTTATAATCAAATAAGGAATGCTGAAATGAATTTACAGATGGATACAAAACTGAACAAAATTCATAGATTGATAGCTATATTCCACCAGGGCTCAGCTTGCATTTCCATGGACAAGAATTACTTGCATTAGTATCTGTTTTTCATAAGTTTGTTTCTCTTTAATATATCTACAATTCTTGAAAACTTGTGGGGTGCAGTTAAAGCAGTGCTTAGAGGGAGATTATAACACAAAACACTTTTATTAGGGAAGAGTTTCAAATCAGTAACCTAAACTTTCACCTTAAGATTAAAACTAGAAAGGTAAGAGCAATGTAAACCTAAGGTAAACAAAAATAAATAAGGAGGTTAATGAAAAGAAAACCAGTAAAACTAAAAGCTAGCTCTTGAGAAGACTGAGAAAAGAAGACACACATTATCACTATTGGGAATAAAAGAGTAACATCACCACAGATCCTTTAGATATTAAGCGGATGATGAGAGAGTAGTGTAAACAAATGGATTGGGGAGATGTTGGTCAAAGGAGTGCAGACCTGTAGTTAGAAGATGAATAAGTTCTGGTACCTCATGTACAGCGCTGTGATTATAGTTAGCAGGACTGCACCGTGTACCAGGTGCTGTGAAACAAGATCTTAAACGTTCTTACCATGAAATCAAATGATACATGATGTGATGGAAGTGCTAGCTGATGCGACCGTGGTAGTCATATTGTGTTATATAAATGCTTCAAGTCAATACGTTGTATTCCTTAAACTTACAGTGTTACATGTCAACTGTATCTCAAAAAATAAATAATCCCTAAACAATTTTAAAAAAACATTTTTTTCACAGCTGTTTGATTTACCAGTTCTAAACTATAGTTACCATAGTCTTCATAAACTTCCTCTATTAGATGACTGCTTTCTTATCTGTAGAATCTTCTAGTGCAAAAAATAAATCTAAATAAATGGAGAGATATACCATGTTCATGGATTGGAAAATAAATATTTTTAAGATGTCAGCTTTTCACAAATTGGTCTGCAGATTCATTGTAATCTCAATCAAAATGCTTCAGTCTTTTTTAAGCAGGTAGAAATTGACAAGCTGATTTTAAAATTTATTTGAAAATGCAAAGGTCATAGAATAGCTAATATTGGAGGATTTGCTGGTTTCAGTAAAGTGACTTCAAGATTTATTATAAAGCTACTGTAATAAGTCTGATATTGGCATAGATAGACATAGATCATTGAAACAAAGTGAGAAATAAGAAGTCAATCTATACCCAGGTAGTTTGTTTTTTGATAAAGATGCCATGGTTCAGTAGGGGAAGGGGTAATCTTTTCTTCAAATGGTGCTGGAACAATTGAATAACCATGTGCAAAAAATTAACGTTGATTCTTACCTCACACCATATACAAAAATTAACTGGAAATGGATTATAGACCTCAACGTAAGAGCTAAAGGTATTAAAAAAAAAAACTGTAGAAGAAACCATATAAAATTTTAGGGATTCTGATTTTGTCAAACATTACTTACATAGAGAATGATCAACTTAACAAATATTGGTAAGGATTTAGAGGAAATTGAAACTCTCATACTGCTGGTGGGAATATAAAATAATACAATGATTTTGCAAAACAATTTAGGAGTTTCTTTAGAAAATAAACACACATTTGCTATACCACTTATCCATTTCACTCCTAAGTATTTACCCGAGAAAAAAGGATGAAAAAGGAGACATGCTATTTTCCATTTATATAAAACCCTAGCAAATGCAGACTATTCTTTAGTAGCAGAAAGCAGATCATTAGTTGCCTAGGGCACAGGGGAAGGAAAGGGTGAATTACAGTGGGGAATGAGGAGACTGGTGGCTTTACCGGGTATACACATATCAAACTCATCAAGTTTTCTATTAAATGTGATTTTATTTTTATGTTAGTTGTATTGCTGTAAAGCTGTTAAAAAGAAAGTAACATAATAAGTAAATATTATAATGGCATAAATTAAATTTTTTTAGTGTTATTTTAATTGAGGTTTGCTGTTAAGAGAACATACAGTTGTTCCTCCATATCCATGGGGGATTGATTCTGTCATTCCCCTCAAATACCAAAATTCTTTTAAGATTAAGGCTATTGGAGGGAAGCTTTGGTCTTTGTATTCAGTAATATGGAAGTATTCATACTACCATTCAGTGGTGATGTGTGAAATAGTAAGAGGAGAATGTTTGAGTAATAAAGGAAAAGTTCACACTTTTATCTTAGCAGTGTTTTCCTTGTGTTTAAAACAAGACGGGGGCAGCTTGTTGTTTAGTCACTAAGTCATGTCCGACTCTTTTGCGACCCCATGGACTATAGCCCACCACTTTGTCCATGGTATTTGCCAGGCAAGAATACTGGAGTGGGTTGCCATTTTCTTCTCCAGGGGATCTTCCCAACCCAGGGAGCAAACTCTGCATTGACACGCCAGGTTTTTAACCCCTGAGCCACTGGAGAAGCTACTTACTGGTGGCTTAAATTTGGTTGCTGCCTGTAATTCAGTTGTGAAAAGAAAGAGCAAACTATAGTGTATACCAACCATGTTTCTAATGATTGTAGAAGGGTAGTTCTTTAGGATACACTAGCTGTGGAAAGACATTTTAGGGAAGAAACTAAGAAAAAAAAAAAAATGTATGACATTCAAAGAGTGAATGGCAATGAACAGAGATAAATGGGATTATTATCAGATAACGGGAGTTGGGGTAAACCTGGAGACAGAGAGTAAGCCATTTTTGAGTTAGGTGGATTAAGCTGTAGGGAGCCAGTGGAACCATTTGAGAAAGATAGTGACCTAGTCAGAATGACAGATGACATAGATTTTTCTTAACTGTGGCATTTGGAATTGATTATACAAGAAATTAGAAAGCAGAGTCTACAAAGATGAAAGTTTTTAATAGGTAAAGGATTAGAATACCCTAAACAAGAAAGCATAAGTTAAGAAAATGGTTTAGGAAAGAAAGATACTTAAGTAGTAAAAGTGATTTAAGTGGGATTAATGGGGTGAAAAGTCAAAGACCACAATATGATTTTATGCCTGGAAAACTGAAGAAATGAGTGCTAAAACAGAAGAAGTGAACACTGAAGTGCCACTTTCTTTTTTTCAAACAACTCCTTATATATACATACCCTTAACCCTCTGCTAATACAACATTTGCAAATGCAGACATCATGAGCGGTGCTGGTAGGGAAAACTTGTGACTAACTTGAAATATCCCCAAATAAGGGATTATTTAAATAAAACGTGGCATACACATAAAATGGGATGAAGGGCAGTTAAGGGAAAGTATTTTCTTGAAGATTTTGTGTAACTTAAGGCTAATTTCAGATAACAAAACTCTTAAGAATGAGATAAGATAAGGGAGCTGAATTTCAGTAGCACACTGCCATATCACTGTTGAGGGTGTCCCCCAACCCTTATTTTTTTATTCCTGCTAGAATATAAGCTCCATGAGATGGCCAGGGCGGTGGGGGTAGGGGGTGCGGCGAGGTGTTTTATGTCTAATTTGATGAGTGATCTGTCCCCAGATCCTGGAAATGGCTTGGCACGCAGGAGGGCCCCAGATTTCAGTTGGATAGATTATCTTCATCCAGTTATGCAGACTGAGTTTAATTTTTTTTTTTTTTTTTACAATAAAACACACTTGAAGAAGAGACAGCTACTTTTTACCCCTACCTTAACTAATACGATTCCAGTATGATAAAAATGGATACCGTACTTTTGTCCAAAATTTCTAAATTAGACTTCTATTTTTCTCTCTCTTCTTTGATTAACAGTTTTATTGGGAATTAAACCAACTAGGATGAATAATTAATGTTTCAGTAGTACTTTGAATTTTATCAGTCAACTTCCTGTAGTTTCTGAGGATTGTGTCTTATTTTTAATCATATTCAGACTCTGAGTCTGGCTGAAGGATGAGGAGTCTAGTGTAATTTTGCTCTCTCATCATGTTGAGTAAGATAGTTCCCTTCTTTCGGAACCCACTGTACTCAAAGGTGGGATTTGAGGCTTGATGTTCCCTTTGAGTTTCTCTGGTTTTAGCATTCTAGGACTCTAACTTAGAATCTTTCTTTGCTTGGATTGTTAGTTCTTTGAAACTAAGCAGTGTGCACTTTGACTCTCATAATACACAGGATAATGCAGTTAATTATTATGTGTGAAAAATTAATTGGAAAAATGGTCAGCACAACTTTGAATCTAATTGTATTGTGTTGGTTGATAGCTGAGCCCTTTCTTTCCCATGTTCAGTGATTTAGAATCTAGAAGAGAAGTAAAAAAAGAAGAAGGTGAAGCTTTTGCACGAGAACACGGACTTATCTTCATGGAAACTTCTGCTAAGACTGCTTCTAATGTAGAAGAGGTAAATAAAAGGCCTTTTTTAAATGTTTATCTTTCTACGTAATAGCAATCATTTGTTAATCATTTGTTGGTTATACCCCATAGGCTTTTTAGACACAGATAGTTGTTGAAAGTAGAAAATTTCTTTCCTTTGAAATACCTTGTAACATTCATGTTATATCAGATTCTTAAATTACATTCTGAGCCTTCTCTTGAAGTCAGAATGATTTAACAGATCTTTGTATATACTTTGCCTAAAATCTTTTTTAATGTGGTTGAAGAGGGGAAAAAAAGAACACTAGTGAAATTTGGAAATGTTTCAAGACGCTAAACATTTGTAGCTGTTTGCATCCACTTCTGCTTAAATAGAGGAAGTATTATTGCTATGTAACATTATATTAAACATGGGAATTCTGCCATATTTAATAAATAAGATTTGTGGTATCTTAATTATTTCTGTTGTCAACCTGAACTGTGGAAGTTTTCTGAACACACCATATTTTTCTGTGCTTTGTGTATGTGGGATATGGGATTTATTTACTACACATGCAGGAGTAGGCAGTAAATCCTCTCTAAGGTAAATGTATGACTACACTCTAGTTCATAAAAAGGAGAAATGAGACTTAAGAAAATATGTAGTTTGCACACAGTAATGCTGCAGTTTCCACCTTCTGGGTAAGAATTTTAAAAGCAGCTGCAGAAAAGCTGCAGAAATGATTGGAGAAGCACTTGCTTTAAGGATAAGGGTCCTAGGCCGCAGGACCTTCCACATAGTAAACAGTGAATACATATTTATTAGGAATAATACTCGTCTAATTACCTGTTGAACCCGGAAGTTGACTACAGTAGTTCAGCAGCATTGGTATTTTCACTGAAGAATTCTTAGGTAAGATATCCTGTTCATCTCCACTTAATGAGGTGCTCTGTGATTGTTCTTAATGTTTCTTACAGGTTCCAACTAATGCTTTACCTGTGTTGCCAATTAATTGCAACTTGATGACATATGAAAATGTTTTACTTTACACAGCAAACCCAGAGAGAAATCCATTCTGTCCTCTTGTTTAACTTAAAATAGACAGAAAACTGCCTGTTTCAGTGATGCATTCCTTTCCTAGAGGTTGGATTTGAAACTGGAGGGGCTAGTATGTTGTGGTCGTTTCAAGACATAGGAAACATATCTTTGATTATTAACAGTGGATTTTCGTGTTGATTTTGAGAACCTTAAAACCAGAACTATCTGTATTTTATGAAAGAGCTTTCCTGTGAAGTCAGATGACAAGACAGCCACTACCGGAAAGTAATTCTGAATTTCTGGTTTTAACTCTGAAGCCTTTGTGTTCATTTTCTAATTTTTAACAAGTCACAGTAGGTGTTTATTTATAAGTAGAAAATTACTATTGTCATTTGACTGAACATTTAAATGAAGTATATTTCATTAATGTTTTGGCAGCGTTATTACAAAAATTCTGTATCTGTGGTTAATAATGAAAATAATTGTTTAAATTTGATCAGGGCAGGAATTTTCCATACTCTTGAGAGAGCAGCACTTTTCTTAATCATGTAAATTAATTTACCTCTCAGAAGCCAAGGATATTAGGAGATAATCTTTTTAGATTCCATTTTAAAGGATTCATAGATAAGCATTGCATAATATAACATGTGAGATCTTACCTAAAGGCTAAAAATGTTTCATGATAAAATATTTTAAGAAGATGGAAGTCCATTCTATGATCCAAAGGAAATCAAACTTGAATCTTTACACAACTTAGAAACTAATTGAACATGAAAATAATAACCAAAGGACTTCTGCATCTGGGAAGATGGAGTAGACTGACTTTCCACCTACTTTTCCTGCTGAGTACAACTAAAACTCTGAGCATTATATGTAAAACAGTTATAAGAAGACCGAAAAGGAGCAAGAAGAAGGCCACCAGCTAGAGACCCTGGGATCTGAGGAATGATGCAACAGGGGTCCCCTTGGTTTATTTTTGCCTCATATTACCTCAGATTGGGTTCAGGAGTAAGTGGCAATCCAGAAAGTTGTGTTCTTCTGTTTTGTTCCTTCCAGAAGATTTAAGTACATGGCATAAAGACATGAAATAAAGGCATACAGCTCAAAAAGGAAGGAATAAATTGTTTGTATTTGTGGATGATATGATTATCTCTGTAGAAATCCCAAGAATTTGTTTTTGTTCAGTCTCTCAGTCGTGTCCGATTCTTTGTGACCCCCTGGACTACAGCATGCCAGGCTCCCTTGTCCTTCACTATCTCCCTGAATTTACTCAAACTCATGTCCATTAACTCATTGATGCCATCCAACTATCTCATCCTCATCCCCTTCTCCTGCCTTCAGTCTTTTCCAGCATCAGGGTCTGTTCCATTGAGTTGACTCTTCGCATCAAGTGGCCAAAGTATTGCAGCTTCAGCTTCAGCATCAGTCCTTCCAATGAATATTCAAGGTTGATTTCCTTTAGGATTGACTGGTTTGATCTCTTTGCTGTCCAAGGGACTCTAAACAGTCTTCTCCAGCACCACAGTTCAAAATCATCAATTCGTTGGCACTCAGCATTCTTGATGGTCCAATTCTTCCATAGTGCATAACTACTGGGAAAACCATAGCTTTGACTATGCAAACTTTTGTTGGCAGAGTGTTGTCTCTGCTTTTTTTTAACGTGCTGTCTGGGTTTATCATAGCTTTTCTCCCAAGAAACAAGCATCTTTTAATTTTATGGCTGCAGTCACCATCCACAGTGATTTTGGAGCCCAAGAAAATAAAAGTCCGTCATTGTTTCCCCATCTAGTTGCCATGAAATGACGGGACCTGATGCCATGATCTTCGTTTTTTGAATGTTGCATTTTAAGCCAGCTTTTTCACTTTCCTCTTTCACCTTCCTCAAGAGGCTCTTTAGTTCCTCTTTGCTTTCTGCCTTTAGGGTGATATCATCTGTATATCTGAGGTTGTTGATATTTCTCCTGGCAGCCTTGATTCTAGCTTGTGATTCATCCAGCCCAGCATTTTGCATGATGTACTCTGCATATAAGTTAAATAAGCAGAGTGACAGTATACAGCCTTGATATATATTCCTTTCCCAATTTTAAACCTGTCTGTTGTTCCATGTCTGGTTCTAACTGTTGTTTCTTGACCTGCATACAGGTTTCTCAGGAAACAGGTAAGGTGGTCTGGTATTCCTGTCTCTTTAGCAGTTTCCCACAGTCAAAGGCTTTAGCATAGTCAATGAAGCAGAAATACATGTTTGTCTGTAATTCTCTTGCTTTCTCTGATCCAACAGATGTTGGCAGTTTGATCTCTGGTATCTCTGGTTCCTCTACTTTTTCTAAATCCAGCTTGTACATCTAGAAGTTCTCAGTTAATGTACTGTTGAAGTCTAGCTTGAAGGATTTTTAGCACTACCTTGCTAGCATGTGAAATGAGTACACTTGTGTGGTAGTTTGAACATTCTTTGACATTGCCCTTCTTTGGGATTGAAATGAAAACTAACCTTTTCCAGTCCTCTGGCCAAGGGATTTACAAAATACACTAGAGCTAATAAGTTAGTTCAGCAAGTTGATAGTATACAAGGCATATTTTTAAAATCTACTGTATTTCTATGTATCTACAATGAACACCAAAATTTAAAATACAGTATCATCTATAATCACACAAAAAGGGGACTTCTCTGGAGGCACAGTGGATAAGAATCCACCTGCCAATGCAGGGGACACGGGTTTGATCCCTGGTCTGGGAAGATTGCACATGCCATGGCGCAGTTAAGTCTGTTTACCCCAACTACTGAGCCTGTGTTCTGGAGCCCGAGAGCTGCAACTCCCGACGCCCATAGGCCTAGACCCTGTGCTCTGCTACACGAGAAGCCTCTGCAGTGAGAAGCCGGCGCGCCACACTCTGTTTCCTCATTCTTTTTCAGAGCTAGGTTCCCAGTCTGACTTTGGCCATCACAGCCAGGGTCTTGCTGGACCTCCTAGTTGCCTCACCTAACAAATCTTTTCTCTTCTTACCTTTAATAGTCCCTGGGGGGTATGTGATACTTCTGACCACTCACTCTTCTATAAACTTTCTTTTTTCTTAGCTCCATGATATCATAATCTTCTTTTTATCTGTGCCTCCCAGACTCCTTTACTGTCTTTTATTTCCATGTTGAAATTATCACCTGAATCCAGGAATACCCTTCTTAGGCTGTATGTCCATCTCCACTTTGACCACTGCTGGCCCTTCTCTCCCCTCGTCTGCGAAGTCCCCTTTCCTGTATCCCAGGGCACCCCCCTTCCCTGCCTCTTCACACTCATTTACTATCTGTTGCTCTCCACATGTGTATTACTATTTCTGCCTATTAATTTAAGTATCTCTCCACACTGTCCTCTTCTATGATCGCTTCCTAACTGGACTCCCCATCTTCATTTTTCAGTCCTCCACACTCTTGCCTATAACACCTTTCTAAAAAAGGAAAACTGAATGTCACTCTCCAGCTTTATTAAAACCCTCCAGTGGTTCCTCACCGCTTCAGAATCAAACTCCTTGGCTTGGAAAACAGGCCCTTCACTTGCCAGCCCACCCCTCCTCACTCTTCATGTTAAACTGGGAGTGTATCCACAGAATGTGTTCTCGGCACTTGAAATGCCCTGTTTCCTCCTGAGCCTTCAAGGATGTCGTTGAGTCTCCTTCCTCCTCATGGAATGCTGTGATGTGGGACACACACACACACCGCCCCCTCCACCACCCACACAGTCCCCCTTCTGTGCTTGTTTCTCTGTGCTTACTCATTCCTGGGTCATTCTGGTCATGGCTTTATCTTCACACTCTCATGACTCTGTCATGACTCTTGTTTTCACGTTGGCTCAACATAAGGACAGAATTCCTTGGAAACCTAGACCATATTTTTATCTTGGCATCTCCAAATATCTAGCACAGTTTTTTCCCTACACAGTAGATAAATGTGTGGATGGTTAAGTATTTACTTAATTTCTTTAACCCTTCTCCTCTCCCTGCAGTCTTTAGTCACCTTCTGCTTTGGTCCCACTTGTTAATCTGTAGGTACAATTCTGTCCAAAACCTTCTTTGCCCTAAGTGTTCTAAAACCTGTGAGATTCTTGAAAACACTGATGAATAGACTGGCTTCTCCTTTGATTGGGAGCTCTCTCTGGTAGCTACCTGGAGTCTTTGTGGTTTGAAAGGGTTTTTTAGACCCAGGAATAACTGCCTCAAAGATTATGGCAGGCGACAGAAAGTACCCCTTCCCAGAAGCAGCAGGCCAACTTTCTAAAGATGTCCAAATACTCTAAAAGTGGTATATTTGCTTCTATAATTCCTACCTTGTTTTTCTCTTTGTATTTCCTCTCTACATTAAAATTTCTTTTTCTCAAAGTTGTAATTACCAAAACTTGACATTATTGCATTCCCTCTAGGACCCAAAGGTGATTGTGGTGTCAATGAAATATTATTTGTCAAACTGTTGTCACTGTGTCAGATATTCTTCCCAGTTTCTTAGCCATTTGATGGGTGATTTTTCCCTATATTCATCAGTTTTGCTTAAAGTTAAGATGGGAAATTTGTGGGAAACCAGGATAAATACATAAATGTGAAAAAAAAAATTGAGGGAAAAGTTTAATAATTAAAAATATCTTAAACTATTGAAAAATCAGGGCTGGAAATTCCTGACTTAGCTGCTAATGTACTAAAGATAAGAGCCAAGATGATAACTGAAAATACAGTGTGCTAACCCAGAGACAGATTGTAGTAATCTGCCAAGCCATCTAACCTGAAGGATCAATGGATTTCTGTCTTGGGGGGAAGCACGTGACGATGATAATTCAGTAACCAAGAAGACCAGTTTCAAGGCTTCTTGTTAATACTGGTGTCCTCTCCTGGTACTTGGAGATTTACAGACTGAATTCCAAGTGAGATGACACCTTCCTTGCCTTGGGCTGTGTTGTAAGTGGTAGAACAGGTGTTTCATAGAGCTGGAATGTGGGTGTAAACTGAGGGGTTTGCTGTCCCCTTAGCCCTGTACTCAGCGTTGTGAGCTCCACAGGGCCGTTGAGTTCATTTCAGTCACTCAGTCATGTTCGACTCTTTTTGACCCCATGGACTGCAGCACGCCAGGCTTCCCTGTCCATCACCAACTCCCAGAGTTTACTCAGACTCATGTCCATTGAGTCAGTGATGCCATCTGACCATCTCATTCTCTGCCGCGCTCTTCTCCTCTTGCCTCAATCTTTCCCAGCATCAAGCTCTTATCTGATGAGTTGGCTCTTCATATCAGGTAGCCAAAGTATTGGAGTTTCAGCTCAGCATCAGTCCTTCCAGTGCATATTCAGGACTGATTTCCTTTAGGATTGACTAAAGGAAATTTGATCTCCTTGCAGTCCAAGGGACTGTCAAGAGTCTTCTCCAACACCACAGTTCAAAAGCATCAATTCTTCGGCACTCAGCTTTCTTTATGGTCCAACTCTCACATCCATACATGACTACTGGAAAAACCATAGCTTTGACTAGACAGACCTTTGTCGGCAAAGTAATATCTTTGCTTTTTAATATGCTGTCTAGATTGGTCATAGCTTTTCTTCCAAGGAGCAAGTGTCTTTTAATTTCATGGCTGCAGTCACCATCTGCAGTGATTTTGGAGCCCCCCAAAATAAAGTCTCTCACTGTTTCCATTGTTTCCCCGTCTATTTGCCATGAAGTGATTGGACCGGATGCCATGATTTTAGTTTTCTGAATGTTGAGCTTTAAGCCAACTTTTTCACTCTCCACTTTCAGTTTCATCAAGAGGCTCTTTAGTTCTTCTTCACTTTCTGCCATAAGGGTGGTGTCATCTGCATATCTGAGGTTATTGATAGTTCTCCCAGCAATCTTGATTCCAGCTTGTGTTTCATCCAGCCTGGCATTTCGAATGATGTACTCTCCACAGGGCTTTTCACTGTAAATCTGACCTGACCTTAGCAAGCTTCCAGCATCCCTCTAGGGGAGGTTAGTGTAATAAATGTTTACTGCTCCCTTCCAAAGATCAGAATGCTTCTCCTCTTTCCCCCACCCCCGTTTGGCCATCATCCTAGGGAACTTCAGGAATGATCAGAACCAGACTAACTTTTCAAAGTTACATCCAATTTCTCTACTTCTAAACCAGGGAAGCTAGACATTTCTGAAGACTGTAATGCTGCTATGTGCATGTCACACATTTAAACACTCACACAACTCTATAGATCACCAGCTCTCAAGGCTCCCATCGGTGGGAGAGTTCCCATGTGTGTAAAATAAACTTTGCATTCTCTCCTTAAAACCTGATTCATGACATAACCTTCCATCTCAGTCACTTAAGCCAAAAATGGAGTCATCCTTAAACATCTTATCATCTTTTCCGTGTTCTTTATCAAGTCCTGTTAATTTCTCCAAAGGCAATATTAAGTTTAATCTTTGCTTTCTCTTCTGGTTGCCACTGTTACAGTTTGTCAGGCCTTCACCTCTTAGCTTGATTATTGTCCTAAACTCCTTACTGGCCTTCCTGTCACCAGCCTTGCCTCCTCTTAACTCCTCTAAGCTACCCTCTGATTTTGTCCCCAGACTTCTTCCCTTTTCAGAGTTCACTGGGCACCTCTCTATCCTCATCTCCCATGGCTCACTGTCCCCAGCTTCCATGTTAACTAAGCTTAAAATGTGGCCCTCTGTCCAGGGTGGTCTTTCCTCCCCTGATTTTCCTAATAAGTGAGTGGGAGCTTACTTATCCTTCAGGCCTTCATTCACAGGACTTTCTCTCTGGGCGGTTGTTTTACCAATAGAAGCAGTCATGCCACATTACCCTTCTAAACAACTGTTGTGGAAGTTTCTGTGCTGTGTTCCAATCTTGGGTTTACATCTGTCCTGTGTTACCACATCCTTGAGATCAAAACATGCATGTACCTGAGTATGTAACTGCATGCTCAGTGCCTGGTATGAATCAGGTATTCATTACGCTTGTTGAATGGAAGAACTAAATTAACACAGAATTAAATATATCTCTGTGTTATAAGTAACACAAAAACTAACTTAGCCATCCAAAACAACTTCTAGCTAGCTAGAAGTTTTTTTTAAAGGATATGAGAAGTGTGTGCTTTTTATGTTCAGTTTTAATGGCCATGTAAGCAAAATAAATGAAAATTCCTTTGAGTTGTATTGAAGATAAGAGATCCTAGTAAAAAGAGGATAAATGTGGGCAGGATCTTCATCCTGCTTCTGCTCCAGTGTTGCCTGCCTGTTCTTGGGCAAGTTTTTTCTCTTTTTGCAGCTCAGTCTGTGCTGCCTGTACAGTGAGAATTATTACAGGTCAGTAGATTCAGCAGCTGCTCTCTCTCCTAATAGAACACAGGAAACTAGATGAAAGAAAGAAGAGCAGAACAGCTCTACTGTGGAATAGGGGCTGTGCCCTGGTTCTCCTGCCACTGGCCACCCTCCTTCCTCACTCATCCCCCCAGGGGTGGCCCCTGCAGGGTGTCCCTGAAACACTGTAAGAAGTCATTGTGTGTGGGAGGCCTCTCCCTTGAAGCTAAAGCAGATACAGTCAGTCACAGAATTTGAAGAAGCTTCATGTGTAAACTGCCCCATCTTAAATTCTAGTCTGATGTCCTTTTCACAGGACTGTCCTATCTCTGCATAATATCAAAGTCTTATCTCAGTGCACTTTCTTCTTGAGAACTCACTCTGTACACATTATGTGTTGCTAGTTTACCTTTTGATACTTAGTTTTATTTAATCAGGCTGTTTTCATTCCCTGGGGGTTCTGCTTGCGTGTACCTGCTTCTCCTGTGGTTCCCATAGCTATCCCTTGCCCTCATATACCTGGTGGTGGGTGCTGCACCAAGGTCTACCTACGAGCCAAGCGCTGGTCTTAGTGCTTAACCTTCTTCCTCCAACAAGTCTGTGGCATGGGCATCATTGTGGCCCCCATTTTACAGAGAGGTTGCATGTGGTAAGAGGCCACACTGACCTTTGACCCCCCTCCCAAGCCTGGTTCAGAGCCCCACCTTCTGTTCTGCTAACAAGCTTACATGTACAGCTTCAACTCACAAAAGTAACTTCCTCATTTTTACACATATTTTGAACTTCTTTTCAGAAATAATGAAACCAGTGTAAATCACTTAGCATAGTGACCGACCCATACAGTAAATACTTGGTCAATATGGGTTAATAGAAGCTTTGGCAAGTGAACACCAGTATTGTCCATGGCATTGATTAAGCAATGGAAAAGAGAATTCAGCAACATTCTAGCTCTTTTTCCCAGTTCTCAGGGAGAACCGAAGAGTCGCTTATTCTACAGGGCACTTTGCTCTTTAACATCTGTTCTAGATGTCTAAGTAAAACTGAGATACTTCTATGTATTTTTGTCACCTAACAAATGCTGTAACTTCTATCTAGCCACCAGGTGGCAGCATGTTACACAAGTAATTTAAATGTTACTCTGTTCTAGACCATTTATTTTCAATATTTTGCCTTAAAAACTGTAAAGCCCTTAATAAAAACAAACCATGACTTCATGTTCCCCTTTGTGCTCCCCCTTGTTGGCTGAGCAGGCACTCTGGGCTCAGTGTCCACAGTCGGCCCTGCCCCCGTCTTGGCCTGCACACGTCCTCCCTCTGTCAGCCAGGGCAGAGGGTTTACGTTTCCTGCATCTGCAGCTGAAATGTCAGCACTCGTGCTGAGATCCTTTTGACTAAACTGGTTCATTTCAGCAGCAGTAGGATCTATCTACGTTGTCCTTATCCACAAACCTTTCATCCATGCCCCAAGAAGTACCAGTTCAGTCAACAATGGAGTAGGTGCCCTTGGATACTGGCCAGGTGGTAGGTGGGATATACACTCTATTTCTTTGTGGTTATGTATATTTTAATTTGTGCTATAGAAGTCCCTGAAAACTTAACCTCAGTAAGGCAAGGTATTATCAAGCATCACTCAGGTAACTACTGCTAGGGGTTGAAAGATTAGTGTCTGAAGTGGAAGGCAGTTAATGGCTAATAAAGGTAAGGAACTGGACACGGCAATTAATCAGAGGAGAGCAGAGCGGGGAGCTAATGGGAAATGGAGAGAGTTGGGCTTCAGGTGCCGGCGTGGGCGCTGCATGGGAGGTCAGGCCTCGCCAGGGTAGGTTGGCTACAAGGAAATCTGTTTATACTTCTCAACCATGGATGTGCCTGGATTGTCTCACAGGCCTAATGAAATCCTTTCACATCAGCTTCTCAGCAGGTTTTTTTTTCCTGTCCTATAACCTATTTATTCAGATTTGACTATTTGAAACATGGATAGAGATGAATGTAACATTTGTGGTTCTGACTTAATGTGTTGCAGAAAGCTGCAGGGATCTTTAGGATGTCATGTTTTCAAAGTATTATGTTAATTAACCAGTGCTGAAAATTTTCTGGAGTTCTGCCGTCATCTTGCTTCACTTTTCTGAGAGTAAGGAAATAACTATTCCAGATAAGTTAATTGTTACACAGTCTTTCCCTGGTAAACATTGAAATCTGTAAGAATGATGAAGGCATTTCAAAAATGTGTTTTGTTTTACACTAAACAGCAAATCCTGAGCCTCTTTCTCCTTCTTGACTTGGGCCATCTTGGTCAACATGTGCCCTCTTCCATCAGGAGCCGTGAGCCCGGTCTGCACTGGCCCACGGCTCCGCAGCCAATCTGAAGAGTGGCTTGGTTCCCCATGCTGCGCATGCGCATCCCCACCGGCCACTCAAGACACACCCTTCTCACTCGCTCGCTTTCCCGTCTTCTTTCCCCTCCTTTTCATAATTTGCGTTGGTAGCCTGGGGAATAGAAAAAGTAAAACTAGTTAAAATGATGTCTAAAATTGGAAGGAATTGCAATTTAAGACTGTCCTATTAAAGCCTAAGCTTTAGGGAATTCCCTGGTGGACCAGTAGTTAGGACTTGGCGCGTTCACTGCCGGGGCCCCGGGTTCAGTCTCTGGTCAGGAAACTAAGATCATGCATGCTATGCAGTGCAACCGAAAAAAAAAAAAATGAAAGGCAAAACATGAGCCTGGTGTAAAGGCTTTGTAATATTATTAATGTTAATTACTTCGATTTTTTTTTCTGTGTTCTATAGGTATTTCAGACTATTACATCTGTTTCTTAAAATATATATGTGAAGGGATGGGATGGGGGATGGAGAGAGGTTCCAGAGGGAGAAGATATGTGTGTACATCTGTACAACAGAAACGGTGTAAAGCAATTATCCTCCAGTCAAAAAGGAGAATATATATGCAGACTGATTTTTAGTGACTGGAGTGAAATGAGCAATGAAAGAAAATTCTAGTCAATTATTATAACAGATATGTATCTCTTTCTGAGTTTTGAAATGCTTTGAAGCTTTAGTGGACAGTTATTATCTGTGACAGGCAAGGCTCTTCTCTTAGAAGTTTTATTTTACCTCTACTAAACCTTAACAGTATTTGGTTAATGTGTCACTATATTTAGGAACTCAATTTCAGTGCATAAAAGAGGTATACTGCTGCCTACATCTGTTACATTGATTTTAAACTCTTAAGGTATCATTAAAATTGATCATTAATCACTTAGTAATATATATTAACTATTAATCCTTGCTATGATATAAATGAAACAATCCATTTATATAGTATCCTCTCTATAATGTGCTGAAAGAAGTGGAAAATATTTTTATTTCAGTGTCTTTAACATGTAATCAGAGTTGGATGACAAGTAAATGTAGTAATGTCCAAATAGTATTTCATTGAGATGATGGGAATTATAAAAGATAACTGTTATATTTAATTATAATTGAGTTAATTGCATATCTTTCAGATATAAAATACATCCTACGTCCATTGGGTACAAATATTCTTGAAGGTGCTTGCTTAACAAAGCTTTAAGTACTGTTTAAGTGATAAAATTAGTGATTTAGAAAATGTGGCTTTCTTAAGCCAGTTTTTAAATTAATTCATCAACAGATTGGCAAAAAAGTCAATTTTTTTACATCCATCGGCACGTGTAATGATCTTCATAATAAAAATGCTTGTTTATATGAAGTTATAGTTCATTTATGCGACCTTGTAGTTCTGTCTGATGTTCTGGTGAAACATACACAGTATGGGTGCCCCTGAAAAGGATTCCAACCCTGTGAATTTATGAATCTGTTGACTTCAGTGTTTAGTTAGCCCAGCCATCACTGTAATTGACATGTTATTGGAAATAGAGTTAGGTTTTCCCTTACTTCTAAGGATAACCTCCATTTTGAGGAATGTGAATCAATTCATAGTTGGCTGAAAGCCAATTTCTCCTTCACTTTAACTCCAACGCGCACACATGAAAAGCACATTGGCTTCCTGAGTGCCTAGTGAATCTGCAGTGATTAATTCTTCTCATTATTTTGCTGCAAGTTCTCATGACCCTCTCTGATGATTCGATCAGCCACTTAGAGCTGATGCATATTCATACCTCTGTGCCCCCGCCACTGCCGCGCACGTCCCGGCACCGGCTGGGGTGTTCTTGGTGCAGTAATTGAGCTGCAGGAGATTGATTACTCTGGGGAGCTGTAAGGCCTTTAAAGGTGAAAACATATCAGTCCTGTTAATTAGGAAACAAAAGCTCTGGTGGCAAGTTCAGCAGTCAGTTGTTTCTAGTGTAGAAAAGACGGAAGGTAAGATGTGTTCTGCTCCATGGACCTGTTTACTTTTTAAATTTTGAATTGTCTGTATCAGTAGTAGTGGAGAACAACCTTCTTTTATGAATTTTCATAAAATGCTAATTGAATATAATATTAACACTATTATCTCTCAAACCTGGTGGTTTAAAAGCAGAGTTTGTATACATCTTCTGTAGCATTGGCAATAATGTGTAAAATATCTTATTATCTTAACATAAATATAGGCTGTTTCTGGATTAATTTTGATATTTGGAGACTTCATTTGGTTACAATGTTCTATAACTAATTTTTTGTCAGTTAGTATGCTACGTGGGAAAAGGGTGAAACTTGATTCAACATGACATAGAAGTTGAACTGCCTTTATCTCTTTATAATAAATACCCTTTGACCCTTTCCCCCCTGAACTGTATGTTAAGTAACACGTTGTCTGCCAGACAGGATCCTGTGTGGAACAGTGACCTCCAAGAATAAGCTGGTTACATCATCGGTGTCTGTGCCGCTTATCTAGCTGATGTGTTTTTCTATGTGTGCTCTTCTTATGTTTTGGTCTCCCCTTTGCCCAGCCATGATTTTTTTTCTTTTGAAATATAATTCACATATCATAAAATTTACCCTTTTTTAAAGGGTACAATTCAGTGGATTTTAGTATGTTCAGAGTCATGTGACCATCTCCACTGTCTTCCAGAATATTTTCATCACTCCGTTCCTCCCTTCCCGTAATCCCTGGCAGCCAATAATTATTTTCCTTTTGTGGATTGACCTCTTCTGCATATTTCACGTAAATGGAATCGTACTCTGTGACCTTTCATATCTGTATTACTTTACTTCACAGAGTTCATCAAGCTTGTCTCATGAATCAGTACTTTATATTTTTAGGGCTGAATATTATTCCATTGTATGAGTTGCACCACATTTTGGTTTTCATTCACCAGCTGGTGAACAGGTGTGTTGTTTCTACTTTATGACTGATTGTGTTAGTTCCCACACATCCTCGTCTTGTTGAACCACTTCACCACTGGGTCTGATATTGGCTCTGGGTTTTCTTAGATGTGGCTTATCGGGTTGAGGAAGTCCCCTTCAATATCTAGTTTGTTGAATGCTTTTATTGTGAAAAGGTGTTGGATTTTGTCAAATGCTTTTTCTGCATCTATTAAAACAACCATATAATTTTTGTCCTTTATTCTATTATTGTGATGTGTTACATTGGTTGATTTTCTTACTTTGAACATTGTGATATTTTATAGACCTTTTTATATAATGTTCTTTTACTATGTGGCTTTAAATAATTTAACTTCTCTATCTTATATTTCAGGCATTTATTAATACAGCAAAAGAAATTTATGAAAAAATCCAAGAAGGAGTCTTTGACATTAATAATGAGGTATAAACATACAATTGGCTAATAATTAATCTAGAATTGAATTTTAATTACTTGGAGTCAATTTATATTTTTAAAAATTCCTAAAATGGATCTATGCTGTCAGTTAAATGTTAGTTTATAATCATGTAATTAAAAGTTTGTTATATGTTGTTTAATAGCTGAATCTTTATGTTTTGTAAAGCATCAGTTTATCTATGAAAACAGATTAAAGTAAGTGACCCCATCCATTTATTGCAAGCAGTGCAATATAATAGAAATCCTCCAAAGAGAAGAAAATCCACTTTCATCCACACATCCATATGGCGTCGTCTGCTTTGGGGAATAATTTCCTAGTGTGTAAATGTGCGTGTGCACAAGTGTTCCTCGTGCAGGATGCTCTCTCTGTTGTCTGGTGCGGAAGAGGGAAATGCCCAATTTGGAAATTACTCCCAGTTCAGCATAGCGTGTTTTCAGGAGACCGAGTTAATACATGTAATTGGCAGTTGGCGCTGGTTGTTTGGTTTTTGTGGGTAGCTTTTCTTTTCTCTCTTTTTCTAAAATTATTCTGAGCCAGATTTGATCAACGTGATTAGGATAAAATATGAAAATTTGAAGCAAATAATTCAGAGTGTTTACCAAAGGCCATCATTTTGACCTAAATCCCCACCATGCATTTATCCTTATTTATTTTAGAATTTTTATGTGAACAGGGTATATTATTTACTTTTACATAAATGTTTTTGCCAGTCCGTGTTAGGATTTTTTGCTTCCGAGAGAAAAGCCCTTCTACCTCCCCGAGGTGCAGTGAGGAAGGCCCTGTGTTGGGAGGACATTATGTGTGTGTGTGTGTCTCTTGGCCAGGACACAAGAGGCTCTTTTTATTTGCCTCAGTATTCTTTGCTAAAACAAGCAACAGTTCACCCAAGATTTCCAAAAAGTACTTGATTTTTCGATTTCTTGTAATCTGTAGTGATAAAGTGTAATCTGTAGTGATAAAATTTCTATGGCAGTAGATCTTGAGTTAATTTCGCGGCAATACCATTCAGAGACTAATGCCGTATCAATGGAACAGTAATTGGGCCTCTATGAACAAGGGCGCGTTCATTGTGTCTGTCTGGTTTCATATAGTAGCTGACTGCTTTACTGTGCCTGGTGTGGCTTTGATTGTAACGTGCTGTCAGGAGCCAACAGGCCGTGCGATTTATTTGGCCTACTGCCAAGTCTGACTCCTTGATTCCTCAAGAAGTTGCTACCAACCCAGAGGGGGCAAAACCAATGAGCCATAGGGCATGCTTTTTATTAAAGAGGAGTCAAAGGAGCGAAAAGAAACCACATCAGCTGCTGTCAATACTCAGCCAGTGCCAGAAACCCCAAGGCTACTACTGTTGCAGAACAACTGCCAAGCACTATAAATCTGAGATTTACTGTGACGTCAAGTTTCCTTAAGAGCTTAATTTCTGAAGCTACTGTATTACTTTTCTCCGTGCGTTGTATTTTTAGGTAAAATCCACTTGAGGGAGTGAGGGTTAAGACATAAGTGTGAGTTTGATGAATGAAAGAACCACTCTGTGTGTGGGTTCCTGGCAAGCTGCCATGTCTTTGGGGATCATAGAAATTATTGATGACACAGAACACTCATATGCCCTTAGCCTGTACAGCTGATTCAACATGGAGCAGAAACGCTGTCTAGAGGAAAGGTTGTCTGTTGTGTGAGAGCGGCATAAGATTTGCACATTTTCCTCTAATGCTTTCGTTTTAAACAGTCTCTCCATTGTGAGAATTCCCTTAAAAGCAGCTCTCCAGTTTCTGTTAACCTAGTACCTGGCCATGATAAGGAATTGTCTTCAGGAATATTTCCACAGTATTACTTTAAAAGGAAGAAACATTCCCTGAGAGATACTGTCTTAATTGTTGCCAAAAATTTGCTTAATAGATGTGTTTTAAAAATATATTTTAGTTGTTTGGTAATATCGTACCATTAAGAAACCAAAGGATTTCTTAAACTCAACCTTTATATTATCCTTTTCTCTTTTATTGCAGGCAAATGGCATTAAAATTGGCCCTCAGCATGCTGCTACCAATGCCACACACGCAGGCAGTCAGGGAGGACAGCAGGCCGGGGGAGGCTGCTGTTGAGTCTGTTTGTACGGTCTCGCTGCCCAAAAAGGGCTGCTCACCTATCCTTTCACCCTCTCCTCCCGCTCAGCTGAGACATGAAACTATTGGAAATGGCTTTATGTCACAGAAGACTTTAATCCTTCAAATTCTTGTATAACTTTGAATAAATGGTTAATGTTCACTTAAAAAGACAGATTTTGGAGATTGTATTCATATCTATTTGCATTTGATTTCTAGGTCAATTGATGTGATTATTTTTGTTAAATGTTGTCTCGTGCCCCTACCTACGAACTGAATTGTATGAAACACTACAGAGTCATCCTGAGTATTTTAAATCAGTTTGTGGAGTTAGGTTTCCCCACATGCGTGGTTACCTAATGTTTAATATTATAGAACTGTCCTCAAAAGTTTGTCAATTTTCAAGGCTCTAAGGAAAACAGAAGGACTCTTAATTCTGTATTTATCATTTACTTTCTGTATATATAGTTTAATAACCTGCTTGGGTGTAATTTGCCAAGCTTGAATTCTTTAATGCATTTGCATAAATTCTATACTGTTTAGAGCTTAAAGCTACAGAAGCATCATTAGGAATTGCTTGGACACTGAATTTTAAAACTTTTTGACATTGTTAACAAGCATGTTCATTTTTCCTTGTCACTAGTCCAAGAGAAATATGCTTAAATGTACATTATTACTAAAGGCTGTGTATGTGTTAACCTGTTTTAATGCCAAAAGTTTGCTATTTGTCCACAGTTTCTTTAAGACCTCTTCAGAGAAGGATTTGTTTGCCTTAATGTATCCCATTGGGTAAAAACACAGTATGATGAGTGAACTGGGCAGAAGCAAGGACTCCTTCCACCTGAGCAACTCCAGGAGGATCGAGTGTCCATGTGTAGATGGCACGTTGCGAGGACTTTAATCTTTCTTTCAACAATAATGTTTTCTTTTCCTTTTATTCACATGATTTCTAAGTATATTTTTCATGCAGGACAGTTTTTCAACCTTGATGTACAGTGACTGTGTAAAATTTTTCTTTCAGTGGCAACCTATAATCTTTAAAATATGGTAAGCATCTTGTCTGTTTTGAAGGGGATATGACAATAAATCTACCAGATGGAAAATCCTGTTAAAAGTAGAAAAGCTTTAGTAATTTACTCAGTGTGGTGGTTTTACCCTTTTTCTTTTATCTCCCTTGGTCTATAATGAAATTGTTACAGCAGTGCAAAATAAAATCCTATGTATAAAAATGTTCTTTTTTTATTATGACCACATCCTTTTTTAAGAAGTTAATTTTTTTAGTCCATCCACAGCTTTGGCGTGTATTTAAGCATATTTTTTAAAAGGGTCAGAATGTTTTAACACTACCCTTTTTAAAAATTTTGCTAGAATGTGGTAATCTTTTCAACAGTATTAAAATTCTTTGTTATTGATGATATATATAAGCAAGTATTTTTAAGAATGAAAGCAACTACTTTCAATCTACTCACTGACTTCACCTTTCTGCCCGTCTTCCCTGAAGATTCAGCTATGCTCTGTCAAAGCTTTGACATTGCTCTTGGGAGAAGTCACCTAACGCTGTCTTAGTTTTCACAAGCTCCTTGTGGGCATAGGGAAAGGTGAGGGGAAATTGAGGTTCCTGAGTATTTTTACTATGTTTGTTTTTCCCTGGAAGTGGTCTTACCAAATTCCCAATCTTCCCATTCACTCATCAGTGGTGGGCAGGACAAGGTGAGACAATGAAGACTTGTTCCACTCAACCAGGAAGAGGATGATTCTTCAGCTGCCATTAATTTTTCCAGAGGCTTAACATATTCCTTTTCCATGCTGTCTCCTCTAATTCTTCTGTAAGTCAAGTATAAAAACAGAAAGTAATGGTAAAAAAAACAACAAAACACATGTATCTTAGTAACCTAAGAAAAGCGTGCATGTGTGCTTAGTCACATCTGACTCTGGGAGACCCTATGGACAAGCCCACCAGACTCCTCCGTTCATGGGATTTTCCAGGCAAGAATACTGGAGTGGATTGCCAGTCCCTTCTCCAGGGGATCTTCCTGACCCAGGGATCTACCCTGAGTCTGCTGGATTACATGCAAGTTCTTTACCACCTGAGCCACCAGGAAAGCCCTAAGAAGAGCTGGAGCCCTCAAATGCAACCCCTATACACAGCCTTCCCTGCCTCGGGACTTGGGCAGGAGGGGCATGTAGGGGCTTCTCCGTACTCTGCACACCTCACCTGCCATTAAGAAACGTGTGGTGAATCCTTGACTTCAGTCGACAAAGCAGCATTACTCTCTGGTTTCTGCTCTCCTGTTTCACAAATAATGTTATGGTGATGCCTGGAACCGAACCTTTTAAAACTTCGAGTCTTTAAGTGGTCTTTGATCAGTTTTTGTAGCATCCATGGACATGTTTTAAGAGCTAGAAAATCAATCACTAAAAAAAATACAACTTGTAATGTCTCAACATGCAACATCACAAAGTGGTAATCTTCATAAAGACAGCATTATAATTTGCCTTCTGGATTTAACAAAACTGAATTAAGACCAAATTTTTGAAAGAGTAGCATATACTTAGATATACAATTCAAACAACATGTGAAAGCAAAACTCTATCTTCATACACTTAGTAATTTTTTATTGACATAGAGTTGATTTAGAATATTGTTTTAGTTTCAGGTGTGCAGCAGAATGATTTGCTTATACATACATGTGTATATATACTTTTTAAAAGTAGCCTATTCACAGGAAATAGTCTGTAATTTTCTTCTAATAGAGTAGGAACATATATGATACTAAAACATCTAATCACTCCAAAAATTCTGTTTGGCTTTGGAAAACATTAAACATTCATTCTCTTGTAGCTAGTGAAACCTCATCTAAGCACAGTACTAAGGTTGGCAGCCCAGGGTTTGACTGTGAGCTAAAAAATAATGCAGAAAGGAAACCATAATAATGGAAAAAATGACCCTCTTCCATGATATGTAATTGAACTATACCTCCCTGTGTTTCTTAGAAAGAGTTCACACGCGCTTTGGTGTTCAAACCCAGAAGTAGAGTTTCTCGTGTCGTGTTGGTATATACTAGACAATAGGGCTCACTTGGTTGGAGTCAGGATAAGAAACTTCAAGGTGCCAGTGTATATACTTAGTGTTTGTTAGCTTTGGAAAATCATCAGGTTCAGCTCTTAAAAACTGAAAGACAAGAGGCAAAAACCTGCTAGGAGAAAAGCTCACCAAAAAAAGATAACAGAAGTGTCCCTAAGTATTTCAAAATTCAAACAAAACATAACTTCCTTGGTGATTGGTGGTTAAGACTCTCTGCTCCCAACACAAGGGGCCCGGGTTTGATCCCTGGTCAGGGAACTATACATCCCACATGCCTCAGTGAAGACCAATGGTGTTCAAGTGTTGTAGCCAAAGTGAAAAAAGACCATGCTTCCACTGCAGGGGACACAGGCTTAACCCCTGGCCAGAGAACTAAGGTCCCACATGCTGCACAGTGCTGCCAAAAAATAAACTTCAGAGAAATGGAAATTAACACATAGCATTTCTCTCCTATGAGATTGGAAGAAGTTTATAATATACAAGTGTGACAACACATTCTGTCGGTGAAATGTCTCCTGTTCCTGGTGAAAGTGCAGACTTAATGTTCCCTTTCTGGAACGGAACTTGCAATCCCTATGGAACCAGGATATGCTTAGCCGTTGACCTGGCCTTCCCACTTCTCGGAAGAGACCCGATGATACTTCCCAGCAGTGCAAAAGCCCTGTGCACAACGTTGCTCACTGCGGCATTGGCTGTAATGGCAAGATAATTGAAAATGGCCTAAGTGTCTACACAAAGAATGCTTCAGTGAACTGGAACATCACGCGGTACAGTCCTCCACCGCTGTATAAAGTGTGCTGACGTCGTCACTCCCAGGATATATTGTTCAGTGAGAAAAGCAACGTGCAAGCATGTCTACAGTTTGCCATCCTTCATTTAATAAGAAAGGCAGTAGAAGAAAATACATACGTACCTGCTCATCTGTGCAGAAGAAACACAAGAAATACTAGACACTCAAAAGACTGGTTACATACAGAGAATGGCTGAGTTCAGAGTAGAAAGTAAGGAGGAACAGGAATGGGGTATTGGGGACAAGTAGCACCTTTCAATATACATTTTTGTTTGACTCAAAACTATAGTAATATTTTACATACTCTGAAAATAACCAAAATCAAGCATAATGTACCAGGAACTCGAAATAAAAACTAATGATTGGACCTCTCTATAGTATGGAAAAGTGACATGACCACATGGCACAATGCTGTAGAATTCTTGCCCAAAATGTATAACCTCAACCTAGCCGTGGGGAAACCTCAGACAAACCCAAATTGAGGAAAACCTTACAAAGTAAGTGGCCAGTACGCTTCAAAACTATCAAGGCTGTGGACTTCCTTTGTGGTCCAATGATTTATAAGACTCCATACTTCTGCTGCAGGGGGTGCAGGTTCGATCCCTGGTCTGGAAAGATCCCACATGCCATATGGCATAGCCAAAGAAAAAATTCAAGGCTGTGAAAGATAAGGAACAGTCAAAGATTGGAGGAGACAAACATGACAACTAGATGCAATGTGGGGTGCTGGATGGGTCCTAGACGGGGTGTTGATGAAGGAGGGGTATGCAGGGCATCTCTGGTGTAGCAGTGTTGTTTCTTAGCCTGAAGGGGGGGTTACAGGGGTACTTGCTTGATAATTCTTTGTGCCTGTGTGCAGTATGGGCTAACCTGGTAACTCAGTGGTAAAGAATCCACCTGCAATGAAGGAGACACAGGTTTGATCCCTGGGTCAGAAAGACCTGCTGGAGAAGGAAATGGCAACCCACTCAGTATTCTTGCCTGGAGAATCCCATGGACAGAGCCTGGTGGGCTACAGTCCATGGGGTCACAAGGAGTCAGACACGACTTAGCGACTAAACAACGGTGTGCAGTATGCACTTTCTTGTAAATAAGAATTTATCTCCATCAAACAAAAATGCTGCCTTATGAGTTGCCCTCAAAGTTACATATGTGAAGTTTACCCTATCCCCTTTCAATGGGTTGAATCGTACTCCCTGTCCCTGCCCCCATAATATACATGCTGAAGTTCTAGCCCCTAGTCCCTCAGAATTTGTCCTTTTCTGGAAATATGATGGCTGCAGATCTGATGCGTTAACATGAAGTCATACTAAAGCAGGACTGTGGCCATGTGAAGACACAGGGAGAAGGCCGTGTAACGAGGCAGCCTCAAACCCAGGAGCCCGAGAGATGGCCACCAAGCCACTGGCAGCCCAGATGAGTCCCCTGTGGATTCAGAGGGATTACAGCCCTGTCGAACTCCTGACTTCAGGGGTTGAGCCTCCACAATTGTGAAGGAATAAGTTCCTGCTGTTTCAAGTCACTCAGCAGCACTCTGTTATGGCTGCCCTAGGAAATTAATACGTCCCTTATATCCGATGAACGAAGACATTTTTTGACGGGTTGTCTGTGTCCCTTAGGTGAAAGTTCATATTGAAGCTTTGGATTCATGGAAATGTACCACCTGCTTCACTGTGTGGCACGCGTACAAGTCATCCTGAGAGAAGCAAAGTTAATCTGTAGGGATGTTATTTTTACATTTTCCTGCTTTGGAATAATTTACGCATCCAGCTGCTATTCAAAATATGAAACATTTGTACCTAGAGATTGCATGAAAAACCAGACACAACGCAGGACTTCCTTGATGTGATGTTAAAGATACAGTTTTTAATGTTACTTAAGCGCAGAATTCAGTTTAAAATTGAAATAGGTGTCAAATGTGTATAAGAGTGATCTTACGATTGTGATGCTGACGGTGGAAGTGGAGATAAAACAAGTTCAGCAATGACATCCTTCTTGTTGTGAAAATAAGCAAGGGAGAACAAATTAAAAGGGAGGCTCAAGCCAATCAAGAGGGGTTGTTTGAGATCCTGAAATCATTTATGATCATTTGAATACTGCCAACAAGGTACAGAGCATCCAGAACAAGAGTGAAGACAACTAGCTGGAGGGTGAGATGGTCACTAGGGAGAAGACTGTTGCAGTCTTATATTTGACAATCGATTTTGCATTCAAATTGCCACATTCCAGTCCCCAGGAGCTGCTATACCAAATTCACATAAGAACGTGAAAACTGGCCACAGAGTGAGCCCTCGGCTGTGTCTTTTCATGCACCTGTGTGTGTGTTGGGAGTGGCCAATACAAATATCCAGACCTCATGTCATACCCGGCTTTCAAGCTGGTGCTGATTTATGTTAAAGCACTGAAATTCAGCATCCTCTTTGCAATCAGAATTATGAAAGCCTTTGCTAAGGACTGTGGTCAGAGATGGTTCTGTCAGGGGCTTTGGCCAAAAAGCTACCTGTTCATGGGACCTGTCCACTGGAAACTTACTGTCTCAGGGGACCACTAGTTTATTCCATGCAACCAGCCATTACATGATAGGTAACATGTTTATGCAACCAATGTGCCTTTTAAGGTAAAAAGGATTATGTACAATGTTTTATTAGTTTGCTAGGGCTGCCATAACAAAGTATTATAAACTGGGGGGCTTAAATGACAGAAATTTATTATCTCACAGTTCTGGAGGCTTAAAAATCCAAGGTCAAGGTGTCGGCAGGGCTAGCCCCTTTTGAGGATTGTGAAGGAAGGTTGTTCTGGGCCTCTCGCCTGGCTTGTAGATGGCCTTGTCATCCCTGTATCTCTTTGCATCATCATTGCTTTGTGTTTGTCTTCAAATCCAAACTTCCTGCTTGCACAAGGACACCAGTCTTATGGATTGAGGCCTGCCCTAATGACCTCGTTGTAACTGGATGGCTTCTGTAAAGACTGTATCTCCCAGTGAGGTCACACTCAATCTTAAAACACTGGGGTTTAAGATTTCAACACGAATTTGGGAGGGGAGCTACACTATTCAGTCCATAACCAATGTGGTTTTGGATTGTGGATTTAGACAGTAAGAAAGGGAGCCAATCGGCCGTTTAATCATCCTAGTCTGTGTTTATGATGAAGCTAGGCTTTGGCGGTCACATGGGGCATGAACAAGCCAGTACGATCCCCAAAGGATACCCTATACTTATTCATCTGTTATTCTCCCTTACCTCTCCACCCATCCCCTGGTGACCGTTTAATCTGTGTCCTGTGGCTGTGGATCTACCTATTCTAAACATTTCACATAAATGGAATCACATGAATATGTGGCCATCTGTGTCCAATTTTTTCATTAAGCATGTTTTTTGAGGTTCACACATGTTGTAATATGCATCGGTACTTGATTCCTGGTTGTGATTGAATACTGTTCCATCGAGTGGATCAACCACAGTTTGCTTGTCCATTCAGTCACTGATGGGCATTTGGCTGGTTTCCACCTTGTGGCTATTGTGACAACATCTACGATGGACAAGTATGTGTGTGAATCAGTCTGATGATCTGATAGTACTTAGGGCCCAACCTGGTTCTGATTTTCCTGCATTTAAATAACAAAAACATGGCTTCAACATTTTATTAAGTATTAAAATGATGCTTGCACATAGATTTTTTAAAAGATGAATAGTCAGACTTCCCTGGTGGCTCAGTGGGTAAGAATCCGCCTGCCAATTCAGGGGACACCGACTTGATCCCTGGTCCGGGAAGATTCCATATGCTGCAGAGCAACTAAGCCCGTGAACCACAGCTACTGAGTCTGTGCTCTAGAACCGGCAAGCCACAATTACTGAGCTCATGTTGCCGCAGCGACCGAAGCCCACGTGCCTAGGACTTGTGCTTCGCAAAAAGAGAAGCCACTGCAATGAGAAGCCTGAGCACCGCAGCTACAGTAGCCCCCACTTGCTGCCACTAGAGAAAAGGCCGTGCAGCAATGAAGACGCAGCACAGCCAGAAATAAATAAACTAATTAAAAAGAACGGTGAATAGTATTAGAAGGCATAAGGTAAAAATAACCATCCTTCATCCCACTCGTCCCCTTCTGATAATCCCCTCCCTGGAGCTCTCAGCCCTGCTCCTCGCCTGCTTCTGTGGTGCCTGGCATCCCTGTCAATCTCCAGGCCCTGTGCTCAGAGGGATGGAGATGGGCACCCTGGCTCAGCATCTGTGGGAGATGATGGGAGCCAGCCTCGTGCCTCCAGCTCCCCTTCCCCAGTGACTGGCTCCCTGCTCACAGGCTTTCCCTCTCCTCAGTCAGAGTACTGTGGGCATTCCTTGTACTGTACACAGCCAACTTCCTCTCCTTTCCTCATTGCCCTGTGTGCTTGTCCATTTTATTTCTTTAATGCCATTTGCTGAGACCTTGGGGAGGAGGTAAATGCATGTATTCAATTTATCTCATTTGACTAGAAGTCCAGTGAACTCCTTTTGAATTAAGTTTTTTTTTTTTTTTTTGATGTGGACCAAGTCTTTATTGAATGTGTTGCAACATGCTTCTGGTTGTGTTTTGGCTTTTTGACCTTGAAGTATGTGGGATCTCAGCTTCCCAACTCAGGGTCGAACCCACACCCCCTCCATCGGAAGGTGAAGTCCTTAAGCCCTGGACCACCAGGGAAGTCCCCAGTGAATTCCTTTTTTTCAAAAAATGTTGCCTTTCTTTATAACTTGTTATAAAGTGCAGTCTGTTTTCTGCAGAGAATGTAAACAAAAGAAGAAAATTGGGAAACTGTTCTCCAAGTTTGGATTCCCCACAAAGAAGAGATTTGGGTACAAGTGAGTTTTAAGGAAGAGGATGTCAGGGGCACAGTGAAGACCTGCAGAATCGGAGGGGAGAGGACACCACGCCTGCGATGGGCAGCGTTAGCAGAGGTGTTGCTGCTGCAGGTGCCCCAGGCTCGTTGCCCACTGGGGACCCTCTGAGAAACAGAAGGATACGCCCCAGCCCAGGGCCCCTCCTTCACAGGTGAGCACTGCTCCCAGGACCTCAGCCCCCAGGCCTGCCCTGGACGAGGCACACTAGCCCTTAGGCAGAAATTCTTGTTGTTCAGTTGCTCAGTCGTGTCCGACTATTTGTGACCCCATGGACTGCAGCACACCAGACTTCCTTGTCCTTCACTGTCTCTGGGAGTTTGTTCAAACTCATGCCCATTGACTCAATGATAATACAGATTTTGTTAAAGCTTTTATATAAATAATTTCCCTCCAGAAATGTACCAGTTCGTATTCCCACCAGACCACGAGAGCATTCTGTTTCCTGTACTCAGTTACCGACAGTGGGATTTTTCATTTAAAAAATACACTTTTGGCAACTTGAAAATCTCTAGTTTCAGTGTCATTTATTAAGCAGTTCTTCTTTCTCTCATTCCATTTAACTGCTTTGACTTCAGACAAACATTTTTATGTGCGTATTTGACTTGTTACTGACATTTTTATCGTGTCACAGGTGACTACATTTCTGTGTTTGCACCATCTCTCAAAACCTCCAAAATTCTGTGGGGGGCTTTTAATTTTTTTTAATTGTTTTAAATGTACAGTTTAATTTGGGGAGAAATCCACATTGTTATGATATTAAATGCTGTCATCTAGGAAGAAGATATGTCTGTGCAGCAAGGACTTTTATGATAATGACATTAATACCAGAAACAGAAGTTTAAGGAGCTCAGTTTGTTTTAAAAAATCTAAAATTAATCTGATTTATGCATTTTTAAATTCAGTGCATTTTAGGGAGGAAATTTCTGCTCATTTTGCTTTTTATTTGACCAAATCTTAGGCATTTTATGATTTCCACTTATTTTAATCATTTCTCATTTATGCTTATTTTTCATCTATTTGTTTTCTCTTCTGTACTTCTTTTGGTTCATGATCCTAAAAAACAGCCTTTCATTTTTTTTTTTAGCTATGAAATGTCATCCGGGAATAAACAGCAGATATTCACTCAGTGTGTACCTGATTCAATTCAATGTAAATGAACATGCAGCAAATACTGGGTATTTGCCAAGTAAATAGAGTGAATCATATGAATGTGCTACTAGATAATATAATGAGATATTCTTTCATATTTAGCCTCCAAATCATTGAAAAATAATGACCATGGAAGTCCCTGCTTACGGCCTAATTGAGTTTTCCACATGGCGTCCTGCCCAGCAGGTGGGCTCTTTTAGTTCCGTCACAAGACAAATTGCCCTGATTGGCTCGACAGCCCACCCTTCTACCTTAGAGACAATGTACGGATGAGTTCTCCCGGGACTTCCCCGGCAGTCCAGTGGTTAAGACTCCATGCTCCCACTGCAGGGGGCATAGGTTCGATCCCTGGTCAGGGAACTAAGATCCTGAATGATGCACGGTGCGGCAGAAATTAAAATAAATACAAATGCCTGCCAGACTCCTGTCCATGGAATTCTCCAGGCAAGAATACTGAAGTGGATTGCCATTCCCTTCTCCAGGGGATCTTCCCAACCCAGGGATTGAACCTGTGTCTCCCGCATTGCAGGCAGACTCTTTACTATCTGAGCCACCAGGGAAGCCCCCAATACACTGACTTTAGTTAATGATAAATATATCAGTATGCATTCATCAGTTGTAACAACTTATCACACTAAGGCAAGATGCTCATAGGGAATATGGGGATGGCTGAGGAAGTACATAGAAACCTCTCTATAAACCTAAAATTTCTATTTTTTTTTTAAAAGTCTATTTCCTTAAAAAACTGGAAATAGAACTGCCATACGACCCAGCAATCCCATTGAAACCAGAATTGAAAAAGAAACGTGTACCCCAATGTTCACCACAGCACTGTTTACAATAGCCAGGACATGGAAGCACCCTAGATGTCCATCAGGAGACGAATGGATAAGAAAGCTGTGGTACATACACACAATGGAATATTACTCAGCTATTAAAAAGAATGCATTTGAATCAGTTCTAATGAGGTGGATGAAACTGGAGCCCATTATACAGAGCAAAGTAAGTCAGAAAGAAAAACACCAATACAGTATATTAATATATATATATGGAATTTAGAAAGATGGTAACGATGACTCTATATGCGAGACAGCAAAAGAGACACAAATGTGAAGAAAAGACTTTTGGACTCTGTGAGAGAAGGCAAGGATGGGATGATTTGAGAGAATAGCATTGAAACATGTATATTATCATATGTGAAATAGATCACCAGTCCAGGTTGGATGCATGAGACAGGGTGCTCAGGGCTGGAGCACTGGGATGACCCTGAGGGATGGGATGGGGAGGGAGGTGGGAGGGGGGGTCAGGATGGGGAACACATGTACACCCATGGCTGATTCATGTGAATGTATGGCAAAAACCACTACAATATTGTAAAGTAATTAGCCTCCAATTAAAGTAAATTAATTTTTTTAAAGTCTATTAATTTTTTTAAAACATGGAGAGTGAGGTGCATGCTTCTCACCAGATCTCATGGGAGAATCACAGGTAGGGCCTGGTAATCATCACAGTTGTTGAACTGTGCTCCCTAGGTTAGAGCCCCACCCAGATGCTTGAAGAAGGAAGAAGGAAGCATGCAAATGGCAGACAGATTTAGCTGGTTTCTTTGCATGAGCAGAAACCCCATCAAAACATTAAACATCACTCTCTTCTTGGCCCCATAATATCACTCCAACCTCCACCTCGACACCCATCTCCTGCATCTTCACTCACACCTGGACCAATTCTATTGTCAGACACTTTTTCTCGAGTCTGTTCAGCACCACACATGAAGACCCTCAGCTGGCCCGCCAGGCCTGGCTCTGACCAGTCCTGGGCAAGGCAGGTGGGCTACTTCTAAACTCACACCCTCCTCGTGTCACGTGTGCCCCGCAGGACACCAGGTGGCTCTTGGCCACAGAGGCACACTCTTCCTATAGCCTCACCTACCTGGACTCCTGTGTCTCAATTTCAGATTCAGTTTTCACCAAAACATAAAGCCCAAGAGGGCAGGGAATGCTATTTTAACTGTTTTGATCACTGATGTATCTCCTGCATCTAAAACAATGCCTCATTCATAAGAGGCGTGTAAAAAATATTTGTAAAAAAAAAATGGATGAAGGAAAAAAGGAAAAAAATATATATGTATACATATACATATTGTAAAAACATGTATTGAAATATATATTTTGTATATATACAAGTATATCGTAAAAATAATAATTCACAAATATATTGCAAAAATAAATATATATTGAAAATATATTTTTTCCTTTTTATTCATCCACTTATATTTTTATTCATCCATATATTTTTTCCAACTGTTTCTTTTTTTGAAAAATCTCTTTTTCTCTAAGATTATTTTCTTCCTACCTCTTCGCTGTTGAAATGGCTTTTTTCAAGAAATAGTGTTTGCCCCTGTGGGAGGTACATTTATTTTTCATGATCATCCTTAGTACTTTTTCCTATCACCTGTTCAAAGAAATGCAAATTTTAAATAAAAACAAAGTAATTGAAGTCCTTGCTTTTATGATGGCAATTTTTAAATATAATTGGCAAGATTTAAAAATTGCAACCTTGGATTAATTTCCCAAATTTATTTAATTTGATATTTGTTTTTAATAGCAAAACCCTCAAATCCCACAGCGCTGAATACAAGGCTTTGTACCAACTCGGCATCAAATGTTAGATACGTGTGGGAATTCCCTGGCGGTTCAGTGGTTAAAACTGTGCAATCCCAATGCAGGGTCACGGGTTCCATCTCTGGTCGGGGAAATACAGCCCACATGTGACATGGCGAGGCCAAGAAAAAGAAAAAAATATTTGATGAGTGAGTGAACAGCCTCTAGCTTGAAACTCCTGAGGTTGGTGTAGGGACCTCAGAACAATAAAAGTGTGCGTCGTGATGTGGTAAAGGGACCTTGTCGCTGTCGCTGTACTCTAATGATTCCCCACGAGGCGGTGCCCCTGCATCCTTGGGACCTCCCCAGCTGGGGGGCAGTGCGGGCTGGCAAGGTGGGCCCCCGGCCAGGATCCTGGAGCCCATGGCGCTGGGTGGCAAGTGAGGCTGTGTCTGCGTCAGGGTCGCTTGGGGCTTGTGCCAGGGCCACGGGATTGAAAAGGGGGTGGCGAGGGTGTCATAGAGTCCGGCTGGAAAGACATCCTGCGAGACTTTCAGGCTGCTCTGCCCTCTCCCCCACATCCCGCTCCCCTGTATTCTCACCTCCGCATCCCCGAGGCTGGCAGAGCGTGACCTTATTTAGAAATGATATCTTTTCATGTGAGGTCACATTAGGGTTGGGGGGTCGGGAGGGGAGCTTAATCCAACACGACTGTTTTTTTCCAGAGGAAGGAAACACCCTGTGAAGAAGCACACCCCCAGGAGAGGCCACGTGCCACCCAGGACAGAGCGGTGAGCGCTGGGGCAGCGAGCCAAGGACCGCAGGTACCACTGTGCTGGACCAGGCCGCGCGCATGCGCCCAGCGCCCAGGGCTGAGCGGCCCCGCCCACCAGCGCCTTGTCTTCATGAAAGAAGCTGGGTTTGCAGGGTCACCCAATTCTCTGCTAAAACAGCAACCTTAAGAAATGGGTGCAGGTTTGAAATGTAAGATTTCTCCACTGGCTGACAAGCACGCCCACCAATTCTTTGTTTTGTCTTGTTTTTGACCTTACAGGTGATGACATAATTTGAACTCCATGTATTGATGGGGCGCTGTGAGGTAAGTACCCCTTTATTATTCCCCCTCAAATCTCCCACTCCTGGGACACGGCTGCTCACATGACACCCACAGGATCCAAGGCAAGGGGGCGGGGGGGGGGGGGGGTGGCGGGGAAGGGGTGGTTCCCAATTCACCAGCTCTGGACACTCTTGCTTGATCTTCAACTGGGAGGTGGGGGGTACCCCACAGACCAGGTTCAGATGCAGGCTCGGACTCCACAGGTCGGGGTTCACCTGAGCCTCTGCATTTCCGATGAGGTCATTGGTCACCCCGATGCTGCACTGTTGGTCATTCCCAACAGGCTTGAAGTACCAGAGGGCTTTTAGTTCAGGGCCCATTGGGGTCAGGTAGAAAACTTTGGGCTCCTTGAGAGAACAGCCAGGCTGGATGGGAGAATGTATGAACAGGCTTCCCTGACATGCATTGGGTCAGAGGATACAGAACCCTGCCAGCTCTGGGACGTTCCCTGCTGCAGTGACAGGGACATCCCTTCTCCTGGGTTATTTATTTTTATTGCCAAAGTCTTATCTTTTAGATTCTAGTTTACTGATGAAGACAGGGTTAGAATGCCTTGCACGAGATGGAGAAGATTTTGTTATCAGCACCACAGTTTCCAGCTTGTCAGTACCTCTGATTCCTCTCTGGAATTTCAAAGTCCTTCCTAAATCCAGCTCCTTGGAGCACTTAAAGATGCTTTAATAATAATACAACTTGTAATATTTCAATCAAGTCATAATTGAAAAAGAAATCTACATTCTTTTCACCTGTCCAACGTCTACTTGTTGTAGGGATGTTTTAACCCCCTTCTTAGGAGTGATGGTGGGTGGGATCAAATATAAGACAGTGTTGCTTTTTTATGTTAACATTTGACAGTGTGAGAAATGGACTTTGTCAAATTAAGGACTGCCTTACCAATGCCTCAGAAGCATGCATCTCAAATAAGTTTTAGTTCCTTCTGATGACACAGCATTAAATTGAACCGTAACCCTACTTCATCATTACGAAGAAGGGCAGAACAGTGAGAGGCCCTTCTGTCCCGGATGGCCTCTGTGCAGACAGCCCTCGGATGGCATTTTTTTCGGGGCTTTTGTTACTGTGAAGGAAGCCTTTTTACTTCTGTTGCATGATTTGATACTGAAAATTATTGAAAAGAACAAAACCAAAGCCATGATGAAAAAAAAAAAAAAAACAACCCAATGTGTTGTGTATGTGTATCATTTGTATGGCTGGGACCAGTTTTATTGTTTTTGGAACTATTACAAGACTTCTGTTAAACATGTTAAATGTTAAGAGGAAACAGACTCTTGGCAAATGTGGAAAACCAATTACAGAAAACGTCTCTGCTGGAGATTGAGAAGCACTGGGAGGGACAGAAGAACACGTGCCCCCGCCCTTCTCCAACTGCTGAACACACACAGATGATGTGCTGTCTTGAGAGAAAATACAACTCTTAACGTCGTTGCCTTTACTTTTACATTTACAGGCAAAAGACAGTAAAATGACACTTCCCAGTTTAATCTACTTGTAGTGTTGTAGAGTACAACATACAGTTACTTTTCTTAAGGTAAATCTGATGTAAGAGAAGTAGTATTTCCAAAATAAATAACCTAGAGTATGACTATTTGCTCTACAAAAGAAAACTAAAAGGCCTCACCACTAATAAAGAAATCAAATTATCTTTAAATTTTAAATGTTTGAATTAGGAATATTAATTTACTCAAGTTTTGAAAGCATGTCTGTTGTATACAGTGTGGGCTTGTATGTTCACACCATCACGTGAGCATGTTATCATGTGAATATTAATTGCAAGATATAATTGGGCTTCCCAGGTGGTGCTAGTGGTAAAGAACCCACCTGCCAATGTAGGAGACAAAAGAGATGCGGGATCAGTCCCTGGGTGGGGAAGATCCCCTGGAGGAAGACATGGCAACCCACTCCAGTATTCTTGCCTGGAGAATCTCACAGACAGAGAGGAATCTGGCAGGCTACAGCCCATGGGGTCACACAGAGTCAGACGCGACTGAAGCGACTTAGTACGGATGCACACATACTTATACTTGAAATAAATGACTCCTCAATTTTGAGTTGATTAAAATTTGAAGAGCTAGAAAGCTGATCTCCTGAATGGATCAATCAAGGAGACAAAACCTTTTCAGCTGGGGTCTAGCAGTGGTTTCTTGATGTTCTTCATGCGTTCTGCACTGTGCTAAGCTCCAAGGTATACAGGTGAATAAAACGTGGCCTCTTGACTTCAGGGAACCGACATCTTGGAATGGTAGGACATCAATTCAAGCATGATGTGGTCAGTGAACAGGAGAGACAGCTTATGTGGAAGGCACCAAGGATGTGTTCATAGTGTCTTTGGGACAGAAAGAGTAGTAGACTCGAGGGTCCAAGTATGTGGGGAAGAGGAGGAGTTTGCTGTGGAAGAGAGACAGGATACAGAAAGGGCCAGGGACAGGCTACACGGGAGGAGTGGGTCGGGGCCAGGTCCTGATGGATGTGGGAGGTGGGAGAGAATGGAGGAAAGAAGAGGCGCGCTCATTTGGGCTTTTTGGAAAGACTTTTAAGAAGTGTGGGCAGGGGGCTTCCCTGGTAGTCCAACAGTTAAGAAGCCACCTTGCAATGCAAGGGACATAGGTTTGATCCCTGGTCTGGGAAGACCCTTCATGTCACAGAGCAACTAAGCCTGTGCACCAGAACTGTTGTACCCACACTGTCTAGACCCCACACTCTGCAACAAGAGAAGTCACCGCAACTAGAGAGTAGCCTCCTCTCACTCCAACTAGAGAAAGCCTGTGTGCAGGAATGAAGACCCAGTGCAGCCAAAAATAAATAAATAAACAAATAAATAAAAAGAAGTGTGGGCAGACTGAAAGGAATCGTCGACAAAGAAAGGCACCTGGGGACCAGCATCCCCATGTAGCCTGTGGGTCACAGAGAGAAGATGGCATTTCCAGAATCTGGCTGTGCACTGGAGCCCAGGAAGAGACAGTGGCCATATGTGGAATGCTAAGAAGTACTAGGACAGGAAGAAATGAGAGAGTAGGTAGGTCTTCCCTGGTAGCTCAGCTGCTAAAGAATCCTGCTGCAGTGAAGAAAGTGTGATTTGATTCCTGGGTCGGGAAGTTCCCCTGTAGGGAATTTCCTTCTATCCCTGTAGAAAGGATAGGCTACCTGCTCCAGTATTCTTGGGCTTCCTTGGCAGCTCAGACGGTAAAGAATCTGCCTGCAATGCAGGAGACCTGGGTTGGATCCCTGGGTTGGGAGATCCCCTGGAGGAAGGCATGGCAACCCACTCCAGTATTCTTGCTTGGAGAATCCCCACAGAGGAGCCTGGCAGTCTGTGGTCAATGGGGTTGCAAAGAGTTGGACACAACTAAGCACAGCTCAGGGACTTGTTAGTCATCTAACAACAATTGTAATGTGTAAAATATTTTTCTTAATAATTAGATTTGAGAAATATCAGACAGTAATAGCTTAATTATGGACGTTTGTAAAAAAAAAAATACGTAAATAAAAAGACAACCACTGGCTAATAAGAAGCTGGATGATTCTCTATGGGGCCTGCAGAGGGTCTCCCCTGCCTCTCTGGGCACCTGAGCTGTTGAGACACTGATGGTGGCCATGCCTGTCACCCACTGGTGGCAGTGGGACTCAGCGGGTTGGGCTTGCCGGCCACTGTGCTGCCCTGCATGCTGCTTACTTGGGGGGCTTCCCTGCCAGCGTTTCGGGGGAGACGGAGGAGGCCTGGTGACCAAGGGCAAAGAGTGGGGAGTGCTGCCACGGGTGCTGGGGGGAGTGGAGGACAGCTGAACGCAATCTTTTTATGCCTCTCAGCCCCCCAGTACATCAAATCCTAACACTGATCCTTCATCACAAAAGTTAAACAGACTTAGCCAACTCAATTTCCTGTTATAATGAGCATCAGAAATCACATGGATTAATGAACCACAAATGATCCCCTTCAGAATAATTTTATTTCTAATTTCTTAACCCTCCTCATACAAGCCCTTGGAACAAGTGACGGCCAGAATTGAGGCAGGCTGCCCACTCTCCCCATCCTGGGCAGAGCTACAGTGGAAGATAGCAATGGCCACTAACCATGGAACCAGCACCTCCACAGAGCAAGGTAAATGTGAGGACATTTGATTGTCTTCTGCATCGTTGATTGTCATTAAGGATGTGCCACTTCTCAGCTAAAGGTACAGACTGAAGAAAAAAGGTAGGAAAAAAAAGTCTTAAAGGTACAGCCCTTTGCCTCAGCTTTATGCTACTGAATCCCCCACATTCCTGTCTTGCATTCTTTTTATTTATTTAAAATATGTTTCTACTTCTTATTTTTGGCTTCATCAAGTCTAAGTTGCAGCACTCAGGCTCTTCATCACAGCACAGGGGCTTAGTTGTCCGGTGGCATGTGGCTGTCAGTTCCCCGACCAGGAATTGAACCGGCATCCCCTGCGTTGGGAGGTGGACTCTTCACCACTGGACCACCAGGAAAGTCCCTGTGTTGCATTCTTGATTCTTCCTCCCTTCCCTATCTTCTGAAGGACTGGCTGATTTGTAAGCATGCAGACACTAACTGAATGACTGAACACCCTAGATCTATTCTGAGACTGACACCAATTAGATGTAGCTAACACAGCCAATAGGTATTGGGGGGGGGGGGGTCCTCAAAGAATTCGCCTGCCAATGCGGGAGATGCCGGTTCGATCCCTGGGTTGGGAAGATCCCCTGGAGGAGAAAATGGCAACCCACTCCAGTAATCTTGTCTGGAGAATCCAATGGACAGAGGAGCCTGGTGGGCTTGCAGAGAGTCAGACATGATTGAAGTGATTTAGCACACAGCATGAGAAGCAGTATATCTGAAAGAAGAAGAAGAGAGAAGAAAAAGACAAAAGACAGAAAAGCAGAGGGTGAGGGCTTGCTCATGTGCTACTGTCCACGTCCTTGTCTGTCTGTAAGAGAACAGGAGATGCAAATCTGAGAGGGGTTTTCTCTTTAAAAATGACAGGGATGTTTGACTTTCGGTAGCAAAGTAAATACAGGTGGCAATGTTGTCACCCAATACATGGTCACCCAAAAGATAAATGAATGAAAGGGCTAATGCAGAAATATTTAAATGTATAACTGTCAAAAAGAACTGATAAAAAAATGAATAATTACATTCATAGAAATAATTAAGTCTATCTAGTGAGTGACTGAAAACAGAGCCAGGACTTTTGAGCAGACTCGGGATTTTAGGCCTGAGTCCCAGCTCTACACCTACCAACTACTTGACCTTGGACAAGCTACCCCACCTCTAGAGCTTCAGTTTCCAAATCTTTAAAATGGGGGTAATTATACCTGCTCCCAAGATTTTTGTGAGGATGAAAGAAGATACTTAGGACAGGGTCTGGCATAGACCAAGTGTTCCATAAATATTACCAAACTCTATACAGACTAGCCTATAGTTACACATCAAATACCAAAGCAAAACTCTGAAGGAAGAAACTTGCTGGAAGTCTCGAACTTCTTTGGTAAGACATTTCATGCTTTATAGACTGTATCATATTATTTGCTGCTTGTGTTGATTGTAAACAACCTATTGCACTCAGTTTAACCTTTAAATTTTAATAACTTTTAAAAATTAATTATTATTGGAGTATAGTTGCTTTACAATGTGTTGTTTCCGTAGTGCAGCAAAGTAAATCAGCTATGCATAATATATATATATATATATATATATATATCCCCACTCTTTTAGATTTCCTTCCCATTTAATTCACCACAGAGCAGAGGTCCCTGTGCTATACAGTACGTTCTCATTGGTTATCTGTTTTATACCTCGTATCAATAGTGTATGTCAATCCCAGTCCCCCAGTTCTTCCAGTCGCCTCTTCCCCCTTGGTCCCCATACATTTGTTCTCCATGCCTCTGTCCCTGTGTCTGCTTTGCAAATAAGATCATCTATACCATTTTTCTAGATTCCACATATATGCATTAACATATATTTGTTTTCTTCTTTTCTAACTTACTACAATCTGTATGACAATCTCTAGTAAAATTTAGTAACTTTTAAGTAAAGTCCACATAATTAGAAAAATCAACAATTTAAATGCTAGAAGTTTAAATTATCAAATGTAAATTTGCTTCACTGACAGTCATCCACACAGTTATTCATGTTTCACTTCTGGAGACAGCTAGAGTCTTTATGCTGATAATTTTTGCTTTTTCATTTCTTTATTACAATGGGTGCGGGTGAGGAGCCTGCAATAATTGTCATTTGAGGAAGCTGCAACAATGTTTAAATATCTTGCTTGTATTTCTTCCTTTCTCAATATTTCTTCCCTTTTCCATAACAAAAGGGGGGGCAATATCAAATTAATATAATTTTGAGGAAAGTCTGTAAACTAAATTTATTTCACATCAAATCTGGTTTAGTGGAAATCCCTCTATTAAGGAATGAGGTCATGTCTCTTGCAATGAATCATGTCCATTAAATTTATCTTCTTTTCTGGATACTTTCCTTCCTTCATTTTGTCATTTCCAAGTCTCTAATTCTTGTTGATTGCTCAATTAAATGGAAGCACTGATTTTTATTTTTTTAGTTTTCAAAAGGGCATGAAACTGAAGCTACAAAATATTATTTGTATCAACGTATCTTTTAACTCTGCAATAATTTTTCCTATCCAGTTATTTTAAAAAAGCAAATACTGATTTAATTTTATTCAAAACTCTCCTAACGTTTTCTCTTCTGCATCGATTTTTTTCAAGTGTGTCTTCTCTTTTTTGCCATCTTCTGACTGCTTTGATATTGAAAACAAAATAGGAAAGATGGTTGTTCCCTACTACAATATTCTATTACTCAGAAAACTTACGGAGAACGAAAGTAAACCCTGCTCTTCACATTGGCTAATAACTGATTCATCTCCATACATTTCTCTACTGCTCATTTTCCTTGATGCCAAAATTACACACTAAAAGATTACAGCTCCACTTAAATAACTCCCACTTATTTTCATAGACAGTCCGAGGAGAACTATAATCTTCTCAAGGATTCTTTAAAAGGTCTCATCTATTCCCAGGCCTTGAGATATGATCCAGTACATAGGATGTATCAGGATTTTACGCCTGGAATCAGTTATTTTAACAATGGAAGCACATTTGGAAATCTACCAGCCCCTCTTTTTACGTGCACGGAAACTAAGACCCAGAGAAGTTGTACTGTGTAGAAAAGAATTACTTCACAAATCTATGTGTATGTATCATCTATACTGCTTAAATTTTTATAAAGAATATCACATGAATCGTCATAGATACTAATTAAGGGGATCTTGAAGAGAAAACTAAGCGGTTTTTTATAACACTTGGCCCTTTTCAATTAATATTTTTAATCTTAAAGGAAATCTTTATGGCAACACAAATGATTTTATTTCCTAGTGGAGATGATCTTGTGTTTTGAAACAGCGCCTTCATTCCAGGCTCAGATGCCGTGACCTCGTATAAGTTCGGCTTCCCACCCGGGTTCCCCCCGGGGCGGGGACTGCGGGCCGCCCAGGCCCCGCTCGCACCCATCTTGCCCAGTGCCCGGGCGGCGGCGGGGACAGCGACGGCCGCGACCAGACAATGTCCTGCATTCACTGCGGCCTCGGCCAATCACAGGCCGGCGCCTCCCGGCCCCGCGCGGCGCCACCGGCCACGCTCGGGCCGGAGGAAAACCTGGCCTCTGGGCGGCCATCTGCGGCCATCCTGGGGCCGGACGCCGTGCCCCGCCTGCGCCCCCGCCCGGAGCAGCGGGCCCGGGGCGGCGGACCCCGGGGTAGGGGTCGCGCTCTGAGCGCAGGACGCGCCGCCCCCTCCGGCTAGAACGCGGCGCTGTCCCTTTAAGACGAGCCTCCTCCCGGGCCGAGGAGCGCGTCGGCGGCCCCGCCGCGGGGGGCAGCGACATCCGGGCTACCGGGCTGGCGACGACGACGGCCCCTCGGGCAGCTCCCAGCCTCTGCGGGATGCCCGGCTAGCCGCGGCTGGGCGGGGGGCGCTGCCGGGGAGGGAGGGGCGGGCTTCAGAGCCACGTAAGCCCCAGGCCCTGGTGAGCCTCGCCGCCGCCCGCCCCCACCTCGCGGTCGCCGGAGCTTGGACGCCAGGGCCGGCACGCGGGTCACGGACGCTTCGCCCTCGGGGCCGCGCTTCGCGCGCCCGCGTCGGGCCCGCCCCACCTCCTGCGCGTGCACGGGGGGCGGGGCGCCGAGAAGTCAGCCAATCAGCGGCGGTCGACCCGGGACCGCCCCTGGAGTCCTCGCGGGGGGCGGTGCGGGAGGCCGAACTTCGTGGGGGGCGCGGTGCGGGGCGGCTGGCGGGCGACCCGGGAGTGCGGACCGCGGGGGAGCCGGACACCGAGCCTACCGGCTCCGACTCGGCAGCTCCGCGGAAGTGAAAGGGAGGGAGCGGCGGGGAGGGGCGCGAGCCGCGCGTGAGAACCGGCGCGGGCGGGAGGAGGGGGGCGGTGCCGGGAGCAGGTGGTGCAGCCGGAGGCCGGGAGGAGAGCGGGCGGGGGCGGGGGCGGGGGCGGGGGCGGGGGTGGGGGTGGGGGCGGGGGCGAGCAGGCAAGTCCCGGAGATAGAGAACTAGGGATGGACGTGCGGAGTTAATGAGCGTGAAGCCAGAATCTGTCAGGGCTTATTTATGCAGCACGGAGAACTTGAAGAAGTTGTGCACTCACTGGTGAGATGCGTCCTAAGATTTTCCTCTGTCCGCGTTTTTCTAAAGTGGGTACAGATTTTTGATATCTGGTAAAGTTTATTAAAATAGAAAGTTGATGACAATATTTTATCATGGGAGTTGGGGGCGGGGGAAAGGAACAAAGGGCATTTTAAAACTAATTTCTGCAATCTCTTCTATCGAAAATTTGAGAAAGAATGTTTCTGCAGTCAAGACACTGAGTTAGTTTTTAGGGTAGAATAGGGGGTGTATGCCGACATGAACAAACCCGCACCTCGGAGTCTCATTTTCCTCACCTGCACAATGAAAGCCATGATCTCTACCTAATCTCGTCGATGTTTTGTCGTTCGATGCGATCGAGGAAAAGTGGAATATAAGTTTCGTCCGGTCGCACTGGAGGGACCCCCTGGGCAGCTGTCCTAGGCCACCTTCTCCCCCCAGATGGTCTCGTCCCCTCGCAGAGCGTCGTCCTGCTCCAGCCCTCCTCGTCCTGAGGTGCAGGCGTGGGTAATCTGGGAGCCTCAGAAACGTCATCTGGGTGTCCTACACAGAGCTCGGCACCTCCCCTCCAAACCTGTCGCGGCTCCCATCTCAGCAGCTGCGTCGCTGCAGCTCGGTCGTCCACCCCTCACCCCATCGTCGAGTCATTAAACCCCTGGGCCCGCTTTACTTCCGTACTTCTTGAAGCCTGTTTGTCTCTGCTGCCCTGCTCTGGCTTCCTCCGCGCAGGCCACCGGCGTCTCCCTCCTGGATCACCGCAGTTACCTGCTCACTCATCTTCCTGTCCAGGGATTTTGCCCCACCCTCATCTCGATATTGCAGGCACATAGATACTTTATTGTAAAGTGTCGCGTGTAATCTCTTAGGGGATGTTTGTCACCCTCAGGATAAAGTCCTATCCCCTTAACTTCTCTTTATAAGGCCCTCCTAATCCTGTCTCTTGCTAGATCTCTCACCACCGGCCACTCTTCCCACCCGTCCCCAGTTCCAGCCTACCTGAACTGCTTTCACATTCTCTAAATGTGCCCAGTCCGCTCTGGCTTCTGCAGCCCTCCCTAGGCTCCTTTTCTGAGAGCTGGCTTCCTGCCTTTCCCTTACCTCCTTCCCCAAAGTGTGAAAGAATTAGGAGCGCCCACTGCACCCCTACCTCTGCAACAAACTATAGCCCTTTCCTCTGGTGGCTTGTCGTCCTGCCCTTCAGAGCAGGGGCTTTTGTGCTGCTCAGCATTGTTCCCAGTTCCTGGGAACATCCTGGCAGTAGTGGTCGGAGCCGGGTGACCCTTTTAGAATACCAAGTGAGGGGCACAGGAAACCGGTAGCCTTAGGTGTCTACTGACTGATTCATTTTCTATTGCTGCGTTTTTCAGTTTTGAATTCCTCTTTTCTTAATTACAGGTTTCTTTATAAGAGTAACATTAAAAAAAAAAAAAAAAACAATGGATTTTACTTAAACCAACTGTGATGTTTTTTGTCACAACTATAAATCTCTTTCAGCAGAAATAGTATGTGTGGTTTATGAAATGAAATTCATGACCAGTGGCTGCCGTTCAATGCAAATAGGCAGAAATGGGTTAAATGGACTCATTTGACACTTAGACTCTGAATCTAAGCTGAAAGTAATGCCCCAGTAATGACTGAGGGAAGGCATGAAAAGAAAGAGTATTAAGCTGAGAGTTTTGGTTCCTTGTTTATTATTACTATTAATTTTTAGAATACCACTAGCCATATGTTAAGAAGTTACTGACACTGACTTTAAAAAAACAACTCCCGATACACCTAATATTTTTCTTTTGCTTGCAAGAAGTGTCAGCATAACAAACTGAAATTCTCATTTCCTTGTGCTTGAAGCTCACAATGCTAACATATGTACATTTAGATATGTAGTATTTCTGAACACCGCCCTGCTACACACTTTCCAATGAAGTTCAACAAGAATTCTTTGTTGAGAGATGTAATATTTGGAGGGGAGGATAGGGGAATAAATCTTAACTACTGTAAATTGTTTCCCTGCAGCCTTACTCTGAAGGAGATCCTTGTTGGTTTTCTCATTACTGTACAACTAGTCTGTTGATTCTGTTACACCTTGGTGGAAGGGAGGGGAATTTAGTAAGAAATAAACATTTTTAAAAAGAAGGGAGGGTAAGCTTATTTCTTTAGTAAAATAAACAACAACCAAAAAAATCAACAAAATTATATAAAAGTAAAAGCAAGTAATGTACTTAAAGTATTTAAAGGAGAAAAAACATGCATTATAATTATCTACTATTTGTACACAAAAATATTCTCTCAGCATGTATCATATCTGTTTATGGGACTCACCAAATGATTATTATAAACAAATGATAAGGGTTTAAAAAATGTGAGAGAAATGGCTACTTTTGCATATGTCAGCTTGGGTAATTTTGAGTTTAGAAAACATTTTATGTACTGTGATTTAGTAAAAATCCTATATTTTACTTACATTTTAGCTAGTTCTGGTTTTCAGTTTTTAAAACTTAAAAAATCTTGTTTCTAAACTATAGAGTGGTAAAAGATTGTTAAAAAAAACTGTTTATAGTGAAACATTTTTTACAAATAGCTATTTTAAGAGGGGATTCCCTTTGGTGGTCCAGTGGTTAAAGGTTCTGCATTTTCACTGCTGAGGGTGAGGGTTCAATCCCTGGTTGGGGAACTAAGATCCTGAAACCTGCACAGCATGACCTAACAAAAGTAAATAAATAAATAAAAAGAGCATATGTACAACGACATACATTTCAGCCTTATTTAAAAATGTCAAACCTGATTAGGTGACACCTTGAGAGAATCACACATTGAGGCTGAGATCTAAGGTGGCCGTTTGCTACATTTGTTGGTTTTAGCAGAGATTTCAAGCTGATTGGGCAGTCAGCTCAGAAGAGAGATGCAGACACTGAAGACCAGCAGGGAGCAAAGTGGAGAGAGGGTGGGATTTGGAATGAAAAGACTCGGGTCTAAATCAGAGAGCTTTGTACCTTCTGCGGGTTACATCTGAGACCAACGGTCCACATTTATAAATTAAGCAACTATTTGTCATCTTGACCACTGTGTCTGTGAGGATCATGTGAGGATAATGTATCCTGCCAGCTTTGAAATACTAGATAACTCGTAGTTCCTGCTACTGTCCTACAGATTCTGCCTTGTCATTGGAGACATTTGATTTTCATGGAAATCATAAAATTATATATGAATTATATATGTGTGTGTATGAAAGTGAAAATGTTAGTCCATGGAATGACCTCATAGATAGTAGCCCACCAGGCTCCTCTATCCATGGGATTCTCCAAGCAAGAATACTGGGTTGGGTTGCCATGCCCTCCTCCAGGGGATCTTCCTGACCCAGGGATTGAACCCCATATCTCTTGTGGCTCTTGTATTGGCAGGCAGGTTCTTTACCACTAGCACATATGGGAAGCCATATATGTATATGTATATGTATATATGTGTATATATGTATATACATATATGTATATATGCATATATGTATATATATAAAGGAAATAAATTACTTTTTCATAAACTATGACTCTTCAAGGAGGATTTATATATGCTTGCATTTATCTGTGGGTAATAGCTAATATTAGAGACAATTGGGGCACCCTGTATAAAAAACAATCCTTGTAGTAAAGGTACAGAGGATGATGGTGTGTCTAGAATTTGTGGTGCTCTATGTAGAATGCAGGAGCAAGGTGATATGTGTGTGTGTGAAACTAATAAAAATGGATAAAGGAAAATAAGGCAGATAGTTAATGAAGTTCAGTGCAGTTCAGTTCCTCAGTCATGTCTGACTCTCTGCGCCCCCATGGACTGCAACATGCCAGGCTTCCCTGTCCATCACCAACTCCTAGAGCTTGCTCAAACTCATGTTCATCAAGTTAGTGATGCCATCCAACCATCTCATTCTCTGTTGTCCCTTTCTCCTCCTGCCTTCAGTCTTTCCCAGCATCAGGTCTTTTCTAATGAATCAGTTCTTCACGTCAGGTGGCCAAAGTATTGGAGCCCCAGCTTCAGCATCAGTCCTTCTAATGAATATTCAGGACTGATTTCACATCTCTCTCTTTTTTTTTGGAAAAAAAAAAAAAAGTATTTATTTGGCTGCACTGGGTCTTAGTTGTCTCATGTGAGTCCTAGTTCCCTGACCAGGGATCGAACCCAGGGTCACTGCACTGGAAGCATGAAGTCTTAGACACTGGACAACCAGGGAAGCCCCAGTGAAGTATATCTTGTCTGGTGTTCACTGTTGAAGGCTAAAGAAGAAAGATGTTCTTCAATAACAGTATTTATTTATTGTTATTTACCCATGATAAACCTGGAGAATAAAGTAGCAAAATGGCAACCGAAACGCCTCTACATCCTTGACTCCTTCACCCAAGTTTGAAATATTTGGCCAGTGGTTAATTATCCTAGGTTTGACTGAAAACTTACATGCAGAAAGCGATAGTGCACGTGATGTGGATGGTTAAATGAATGCAAGATGTATTTTCTCTCAAGGAAGAATTCTGAGAAAGAAAAGAAACAGAGCCTTAAGATGTCTGTGAATGAGCCTGCACTCTGCCCTGGAAGGAGCCTGGGTGGGTAACTTCCCACTGCTTCTAACAGACCCCAGCACCAAGCAGAGGAGGCATCTCCTACATGAGTACCCTCCACTCACCCTGGACTGTTCCTCCCTCAGAGTCTCATTCTCTTGGGTCCTAACACTATCCATTTTCTGAAGTTCCCGTTAAAGTATAAATCTCCCTGGGAGGGGTGTTGCTGGAACTGGGAGTTAACACCCATATAATCTTTTACCTGCTCAGCAGAGATGGTTCTTATCCTGCTGAGAGCAAGGAAGGGAAGAAGATGGACACACAAGAGCATGTGACCAGCCAAGGTGGAGAGGAAGGTCCCGCAGAGAGGAGAGAGAAGCACGCTGACAGTTTTGCTGGGACAGTCCCTCTAGCTCTGCTTCTGTGCAGGTGTGACATCCTGCCATGGGGTTCCCATCTCTGTGCTCAGGCTTTCAGATCTCTGCATCTGGCAGTACCCGTAGCTCTCGACTGTCTTGAGGTTCAGCTGGATTCAGACTAGCTTTGTGGTAAAGGTGGCACTAGAAGAAAAAGCAGTCTGAAGGTCAGAAGACCCCAGTTCTTTGGGACTTTGAGCTATTCGGATTTCAGTTGCCACATTTGTAGAAAAGAAGGAATGGATTCTGTTCCTATTCTGATCTGGGTTCCATCCTCTCCCTGCAAACTTCTCTCCCAACTCTTTTTACTGTAATTAAGCCTCAACCACAGGTGGTAACAAACAAAACAAAAAAGAATGTGGTAGCTCCTAAAAGGTGGAAACGACCTGAACGGGCATGGCTGTGTGGGTGAACAAATGTGGTCCATACACACAACGGAGTAGTACTCAGACTTAAAGAGGAAGGGAATCCTGACCCATGCTACCGCACAGATGAGCCTTGGAGACATTATGCTGAGTAACGTCTCATTCCGTTTCACTGGAGGCCTCCACTAATGCATGTTAGCGGCTCTGTTTTGTCATGCCTCAGCCTTGTTCTACACAAACAAACCTTATTTTTAACTGCTCTTTTTGCAGCCCTCCAAAAGTGCTATACTCCCTCGGTCCAGGTGTTTGCACAAGCAGATCCTGCTGCCTGGCACACTACTTCTTCCCTCTTCTTTGTCTAACAGATCCTCCGTGTTCCTAAGGGCTCAATTCTGAGAAAGCTGGTGCTGGCCCCTCCCTCAGGCAGTAGCAGGAGCCTGTGTGCCCACAGCACCCCCTGCTTATTCCTCCCATCATACATGTATTACGACTTTCCCACGAAAGGGCAGGGATTTTGGCGTCTTTATGATGGCATGCTCCCAATCTGATGCAGGCCTGACACAATAAACCTGTTGAATAAGTCACTGAATATACTCTTAAAAAATGCTTCAGTTCAGTTGCTCAGTCATGTCCGAATCTTTGCGACCCCATGGACTGCAGCATACCAGACTTCCCTGTCCATCACCAACTCCCAGAGCTTACTCAAACTCATGTCCATCGAGTCGGTGATGCCATCCAACCATCTTATCCTTATTTTTGATTTATTCCTTTATTTGACTGCACCAGGTCTTTGTTTAGGCATGCAGAATCCTTAGTTGTGGCATGTGGCTTCTAGTTCCCTGATCAGGGATTGAACCTGGGCCCCCTACATTGAGAGAGAGGAGTCTTAGCCACTGGACCAGAAGGGAAGTCTCCCCCTGAATATTCTTAAGAACACATTGTTTAAAAAAAAAGTACACGTTGTTATAGGTTGGTCTAATCGATGATAATTTGGCTTATAATTTTATTTCTGTAATTTTATTATCTTCTTATAAATATCATGTCTTTATCTTTTATGTTATCTTTTTTTACCTACTAGTTAATTTTAATACTTGACATGTCAATAGAATCAGGTTTGGCTGCACATAACAGAAAATTCTCAGATAACACTAGCATAAACAAAATAGAAGTTTGATCCCAATTCTGCAGAAGTTCAAGTACAGACAGTGTTGGCTGATACCCATTTCACTCCAAATCTTCAGGGATTAATTCTCTTTCAGCTTCACTTGGCCATCCTGAGGCTGTCTTTGTGCTCCAAGACGGAGGCTGGGCTGGAATCCCAGGAAGGAATCAAGAAAGGGTGTAGGGTGAAGAGCAGCTGTCTTTCTGGAAGCTCCTCAGACGCTTTATATACAGCATTCTTGCTCACATACTGTGGGCAGCTTAAACACACATAGCTGCAAGGGAGGCTGAGATAAAGTCTGTATTCTGAGCAGCCATGTCCCCAGCTAAAAAAGAGGAGCAATGAATACTGGGGGATAAGAAGAAGGGGAGGCCAGACCTGAGTATAAAAAAGATACAAACATGTCAATACCATAATCCAGTTGAATCTAGATTTCAGATGTATTCTTCCCAGCTCCTAATCTCCTTTGTCAAAAGGTCATGACATTTAGACTCCGGAGTTTTCACACTAAGCAAAGCCCTGAATTTCCAGGTTTTCTCCTTTTACCAGGTAATCAAAGAAGCAAGTGCTGTCCCCTTGTCCTTCGTATGGGGCTCAGAGATGGGGCAGAGGGGGGTGGAGCTGAGGACTGTCAGTGGAGAAAGGGCTCAGTAGTAACAAAGGCAGGATGCCATGTTTCAACACGTCTGGCCTGGCCTCTGCGTCTCCCGTCTCCCGGGCCGGCTTGGCTTTGTCCTGTTTTTCCCTGGCTCGGCTCTCCGGGGCGTGTTCCCAGCGATTCCCGACCTCCAGCACCTGCAGTTCCGCCCCGGGAAGCTGGAGGTCTCTGCTCCTCCACCAGCCACTGTGGATGCTCCAGTCACCCTAGAGGAGGTATCATCGGAGGCCACTGTCTCTGCCACCTGGCCAGGTGCAGATGTTGCCTGCAGGGGACCGCAGTCTGCACCACAAACCTGCTCTCGCTTGTCACCAGCCACCAACCCCAATGGCCTGCCCTCACTCCCTGTTCTCACTGTCACTCTCCAAGCGTCTCCTTCTGATCGTTTCCCTTCCATTATTTTTCCTCCCTCCCAGTGCTTTCTGAGGTCCTCAGGAACCCTGATTGCTCTCACGGCTTTGTCCGGCTTTCATTCTCCACTTAACTCACTGTCAATCTCCTCCCATGAATCTCTAACCTCTGTCTCTCCTCTGTAGCTGAGGACTCTGCTCCAGGCTCAGCATCCTCCTCCCTCCTTCTCTGCAGGCTTCCTCCTCTCCCCCAGAGCCCCTTTTACTGTGAGGAAAGCCACCCCTTTTTCTTGCTGCTCCATCCGTTTTCTTTCTTTCATCACCAAATAAGGAAAAACACTTCGCTTATCCATTGCTCCCAGTGATTCATCACCACTCCTAACCCAGTTCCTTGTCGTCAGGTGGCACACGCCACCCCTTTGTGGTCCTCAGGGAGCTCCAAATTACATCATCCAATGAAAGCAACAGATTCCTTGATTGTAACATGACACTAACATCACTGCCCTTTCATTACAATTTTCTCTTGCCTTCCATCACACTACATGCTCTGGTTGTTTTCTCATGTTTCATGACCACTCTGATCAGTGGTAAAACATCACTGCTTCCTTGGTGGCTTGGACAGTAAAGAATCTGCCCACAACGTGGGAGACCTGGGTTTGATCCCTGGGTCAGGATGATCCCCTGGTGGAGGCATGACAACCCACTCCAGTATTCTTGCCTGGAGAATCCCCATGGACAGAGGAGCCTGGTGGGCTACAGTCCCATGGGGTGGCAAAGAGTCGGACATGACTGAGTAACACTTTCACTTTTCTGACCACACTGATCAGTGATAAAACATCATTGCTAACAACTAATGTTTAATGACCACTTATTTTGTGTCAGGAAGGTCAGATGGTTTATATACATCATTTCCTTTAACACTTGTCTTGACTCTATGGAGGAGATGCAGTTATTATCCCCACTTTACAGATAAGGAAACTGAGGCTCGTAGGCCTACAAAGGTCAACAATGTGCTCACAATAACAAAACCAGTAAGAGAGCTAAACTGAAACCCGAGTTTGCTGAATTCCAAACCAGGGGGATGTTCTGGTTCTGTTCCACCTGTTGTCCCTCCTTTCCTGATTTCACCTTAAATATGAGACTTTCCCGGGCTTTTCTATTTTGGGTTACCTGCTCCCCTGGGTATAGACACTTACTTTTAAAAGGAAATGTGCTCCCACAGAGTGAGCACTGCGTTTGTTTTTACCCTATTATTATGGAATATTTAAACAGAGAGAGACAGAATTGTGTAATGACCCCTTACCCTGTCCCCAGGTAACACCACCCAAGTCCAACAGTCATCCACTGATGGCCACTCTTGTTTTGTCTGTACCCCACCATTGCCCATGCCCTCCCCCACCATATTATTTTGCAGCAAATCTCAGAAATCATATCAGTTCATCTGTAAATATTCCAGTGTATTTTTAAAATGTTGTTGTTGTTTAGCCTCTAAGTCATGTTTGACTCTTTTGTGACCCCATGGACTGTAGCCCACCATGCTCCTTCTGTCTGTGAGACTTTCCAGGCAAGAATACTGGAGTGGGTTGCCATTCCCTTCTCCAGGGAATCTTCCCATCCCAGGGATTGACCCCATGTCTCCTGCACTGGCAGGCAGTTTCTTTACCACTCAGCCACCAGAGAAGCCCTTTTAAAATGTAAGGACCCTTTAAAAAGCCTTAACCATGAAAACATTAATATGTCTGAAAATGAAAAAGAATCCCATAATATCAGCAAATATCCAATCAGGTCACATTTCCTCAGTTGTCTCATAAAGTTTTTGAAGAGTTGGTTTCTTCTTTGTTCAGATCCGGATCCAAATAAGGTCCACACATGTCACTCTTTAAATCCCCCTTCATCATTTGATTCCCCTTTTCTCTTCCTACACCCCCAGCCCCCGCAATTTATTTGTAGAAAACACCCATTCCTTGGTGCCCAAAATCCACCCTGTGAATTTTGCTGATCACATCCCCCTAGAGTTGTTTAACACATTGATCCCTCCACCCATCCAAATTTCCAGTAAACTATAGTCAGATGGAGAGGTGTGAGCTGATTCAAGTTCATTTTTCAGCAAGATGATTCCGTAGGTGAAATGATGTACTTCCATCAGGAATATTGTTTATTTAGGTGGCTTCCAAGTCTGTATCCAGCTTCATTCCTTTATCTTAGGCTAACTGATATTGGCCATCATCTCAAAATCAGCATGTCTAAAAACAAATTTATCTTCCCCCACACAAGCTTTCCCTCTTGACACTTTCTCTGTTTCTGCCATTTCTGCTATCCTTTTAAATGTCTTGGGCTCCCAGTCTCAGGGCCAAATTTCACTCTCCCTTTGCTCCCATATTCAGTCACAAAGACCTGCCAGTTATCTCTCTATAGGGTGTTAGCACCCTTTCCCCTTGCTTCCCCCACCCATTGCCCTTGTCCAGGCTTTAAAAGTATTACAATACCTGACCCCCGCCCCACTGGTCTCTTTCCTCAGTTCCATTCCATAAACTACCATTGGACCAAGGTCATACCTGACATCTTCCTTCAGTGTTGAATATTGGAGCATCAGATAAACAATTACTCAAGCTCTGGAATAGGCAAAGCTTCTCTCTGAGGATAATCCTGGATTTGTCTCAAGGGACACCCGTGGCCCCACACTAGGGGGAAGGCAGAGTTGCCTGTCCTCCTAGTGAAACTCTGCTTGCTAGCAGCTTTCTCTGCTTTCCTGGTAGGACGATCACACTTCTGTTTGTTGTTGTTCAGTCGCTAAGTCGTGTCTGACTCTTTGCAACCCCATGGACTGCAGCACACCAGGCTTCCCTGTCCACTATCTCCCGGGGTTTGCTCAGACTTATGTCCATTGAGTCAGTGATGCCATCCAACCATCTCATCCTCTGTCACCCCCTTCTCCTCCTGCCTTCAATCTTTCTAAACATCAGGGTCTTTTCCAATGAGTCGGCTCTTCGCATCAGGTGGCCAAAGTATTGCAGATTCAGCATCACTCCTTCCAATGAATATTCAGGGTTGATTTCCTTTAGAATTCACTGGTTTGATCTCCTTGCTGTCCAGGGACTCTCAAGAGTTTCAAACACTTGTGTTTGTCTGGTCTTAAAACATATGCCTGGCTCTCGACCAGTAATACAGATCGCCAGCCACCTCAGCCCTGCTCTCACGTCACCCGCTGGCTGGCTCTAATTACAAGCCAAGCACACAAACATCCAACAACACAAAGAACTCCCAGCCCAGAGAGGGACGTTCAGAGAAAGTTCCCTCAGAGACATGCTGTCTGTCTACTCTTCCAAGAACTTCACTGAGTTAACCAGTGACCCTCTGCATCCTGGATGCCCTTCAACCAAGAGACTCTTGAACATTATCCGGCTGATACTGCTCCTGCCCACAGCTCACCATCTGTGAGAATTCCCATGTGACACTTTCTTGTAAAATTCGACAAAAAGATCTGGTATTCACAGAGCTGGTATACCATCCTTTCCATAGAAAAAGCTATGAGTTTATAGTTTCCCTTTTTACGCTGGTTATCAAGAGGCTCAGATAAAATTGCAAAGTCCTTTTCATTAGAAATTTTATATTTTCTCCGAGGTCCTGATTTCCATTTGTATTTCTCCTTTAATAATTTTGTGTTGTTAATTATCTCATAAGCATCTTAAAATGCACTTTGGAATGATCCCGTGTGTGCGTTAAGTGAATAAAATGCTACTGCATTCCTCCACCCAGGCAGAGGTTCGTTGATTTACCTCATCTGACTCCCAGTTTACTTATTCTGTACCTTCTGATGGGGACACTGCCCTGTTCTATGGTCCCACCAGCACCCCAAAGCCCACCCACCCCAGATACCTCAGTTCCAATGTCCTCATCTCCCCATGAACCATCCTGACTCCCCAGCCTGGAGCAAGATTGCCCTCTTCTGAGAGCCTTTCATGTTGTTTGTACACTCTTCATCCTCCACTTCCCATTTTATTGTTAGTTCTGTAAGCTATTTTTTAAATTAAAAGTAATTTGTACATACAGTAGAAAATCAAAACTGTACGAGACAGGTTGCACAAGAAAAAGTATCTGCCATCCACAATTGCCTTAGAGGCAATCACTGTTGCTAGTTCTTTTTATATCATTCCAGACACATCTGTGCATTTACAAACATATGGATATAGGCATATGCATACATATATGTATATATGTGTGTATATATTTTCTTACAAATTCTTCTGTCCTTTTCTCCACAGCTATGAACATAACATACATTCTTCTGCATCTCGACTTTTTTTTTGGCTGCACTGTGCAGTTTGTGGGATTTTAGTTCCCCCACCAGAGATGGAACCTGCACCCCTTGGAGTGGAAGCAGAGTCCCAACTGCTAAACCACCAAAGAGGTCCCTAGACATTTTTTTCCAATACAACAGTATGACTTGGCGATGACAGCGCATCAGTACACAAATATCTACCTCATTCTCTATAATACCTGTGCAGCTTCTGTTGTAAAGATAAACCTTAATTTGATTAGTTATACATCATGGTTGGTATCTCTCTGGCTTAATGTACTCTTTCTGAGGGCAATGCAGTGAATATAACCACAATTAGTATTGTCCTCCACAAATCCAGGGTATGGTATCTTCCACATAGGAAAAACTTAATAAGTAACTGATGGTCAACTTTTATCAGTAAATAGTCAAACAGAAAGTAATCCTACTTTATAGAAATGTTTTAGGAGTAACTTGAGAAAGTCTTATAGCATCAGCCTTTCAACTATGCCTATCTTTCAGTGACATTATCTGTGGTCCAGGCTTGACCTTGAGGTGTACTGTATCTCAGCTCATGAAGAGAGCGCTGAGGAGGCCTGAGCCTGGGGCAGGGCCCCCAGGGAATGCACTGGGTCCAGCCAAGGTCCCGCCTTCAGCGTCAGGAGCAGGGAATCTACAGGACTGAGAGAAGCAGTCCGAGCTTCCCTGATGGGCTCAGTGGTGAAGAATCCTCCAGCCAATGCAGGAGACACAGGTTCCATCCCTGATCCGGGCAGATCCCTCATGCCTCGGAGCAACTAAGCCTGTGTGCCACAACTACTGAGCTTGTGTTCTAGAACCCGGGGGCTGCAACCACTGAAGTGCCCTAGAACCTGTGCTCCACAACAAGAGAAGCTACTGCAATGAGAAGCCTGAGCACCACAAGTAGAGAATAGCCCCTGCTCTCTGCAACTAGAGAAAAGCCCGTGCTGCAATGAAGACCCAGCACAGCCAAAAATAAATAAATCAAGGTTTGAGGCAAGGGAAATGCACATGATTATAGAACATGGTATCACTTCCCCCAGTTCATTCTTATCCCACTGCCTTGATCTGTACCCTCTCTGAGCCCACATGTACTATTTGTCTCTTGGTGGGAGATGTGTACTAATATTACATTTTCTCTTCTTGATAGAGGTAATGAAGAAACAGGTTTTGGGAGAAGTATGTGTAGCTATACTTCTGCGACTTTCAACCTAGGTAACTTAGATGTGACTTGAGGGCAGTGGCCCCACCGCAGCTCTGGGAGGACGGGACGGGGACCCAGTGGGTGAGACAGAGCCCCGGGTCCACTCAGCTCCCACCGCTGAGATCCCAGGAAGCTGTGCCTGCCCAGGAACCGGAGTCAGCCCTTGGAATGACATCCAGGGAAACTGCCAAGAGGAAGGCTTAGGAGACGGGTTAATATGGAGTCTTGCTAGCTTTCTAAATGAAAAGCCCCAGCATAGTAGCTCCACCATATTAGAAACACATTAGAAACATATTAAGAAGTAATTACTTTGGAAGAAGTTAACTCTGTTAAATTACAAATTAGGAATATTTCTCCTTTCAGATTCAAGTGCATAGGATATGTATAGTTTTAAAATGATTCCTTTCTGTATCCAGCCATCTTCATGCTTTAAATGCAACGCTCATTCCATAACCATTTGTCAGGTGCCTCATCTCTGTCAGGCACCATGGTAGGTGCTGGTCTTGCACTAACCTCTCACAAATCTGAGTGCGGTACTGGATGCGTGCATTCCCACAACCATATTTCACTGGGCAGTGGTAAGCAGAGAGGAGTTGTGTCTCCACTCAGGAGAAGGCATGATTCATGGCATCATTCTCAAGTCCGTCTTACCCAGAGCTGCAGCCTGAAGATCCTGTGAAAATCAGGGTGCGGACTCATCTGTCAAATGTCTTTTTCCCCTTTAGAGCAGAGGTGAGTGTACACAACTGGATGTAAAGGAGTTCAGTTCACAGTGGATCGTGAGGAAGTCACGGCGTCTTTCCACCATCACTGGATTTCTGTTTGGCGTTGAGAAGACCTGGGTTTGGATCCCACTTTTTCATTCACAGCAGGGCAGTCTCTCACGATGCAGATGCCTCATCTGTTGTATGAGCATGATCTGCAAAAGCCAAATCTAATATTTTTTTTCTACTGGGAATATTTTGACCAAGGAGGAAGAGGGCTGGAGCACCATGTGCTTGCAAGAGTTATTGGCAAATACCTAAACCAGAGTTAAATGTAGGAGCATCATGAGGTCTGACACATGCGGTATGGAATTAGGCAACCTTAAATTATGACCTGTTCTCATTTTACATATCAGAGAACAACTTTGAGTTTGACACAGTTCAGCCTAGAACTGTCCAAGAACTTGCAATGATAATATTATGCACTTTTATGTCCCCTGTATGATACTGACACTGCTGAGATCACCGGAACAAAAACAGCACCCACGGCCTTGACCTGGTTATCACTGGAATCCAACCAGATGAGCCAACCAGCCACCCTGGAACTTAAGGGAGTAAAAGGAAGAGGAGACATACTCAGTTATTTCTCTGTTGTTGTTAATATCTTTCTTTCCCCAAAGAGGATTTGAGATGGCCAGTAATCTCTGCATAATATAATCACATACAGTCACGAGTTGTGTGCGATAATATGTGTGTGATTCAAAGAAAGCACACGTGATTGTGGCTACTTCATGAACCATACAAGGTGATCTTGCCTGGTCCCTGGGAGCCTGCTCTGGCGATGTGACCAACTATCCTCTTTGGTCCCAGCAGATGGCAATGACTCCCCCGTGTGAACCTGGCAGTTTGGCAGTTTTCCAGTCCGACTCCTTTTCCCCAGGGTTGAACATCACTGAAGGAAGTTGCACAACAACCTGAAGTCTCTGTAGTCCCAGCTCAGGACTTAGGGAGTCCTAGGACTCCAGAAGGGTCCTTTCACTTCATTTTCACAGCTTCTTTCTTCCCCGTAGAGACTGTTCCAAGACTTGAATCCTTGTCTCAAATCTCCTGACCCTCCGTGAACATTTGAATCTCAAGAGATGATTAACCACTGAATTGAGGGGGGAAAGAAAAAGAAGCTTTTATAAATGCATTTGCTTAACTTTCTGACATCTCTCTCTACCCCAGCCTGTAAACTTACTGCCATTGTTGCCAGCCTTTCTTTGGTTTCAAAAAGCCTGGTGTTGCTCTTTCCATCAACCCTCTGCTGGATGCTTCTTCCTCCCAATAGGCCTGAATCTCCTATGTCATTTTCCCTCTGCCTCCTGGCTCCTGTCTCTTACTCTAAAGTAATGCAGATCACTCTCATTTTTTCTTTTTTTTTAAACAACTATTACTCTACCTTTAATGAGAGTTCTCCTGTAGATGCTACTCCATCTCTTCATTTCATAACCGACCTTCTAAGAAAAGAAGTCTGCAGTCTACACCATCTGCCTACACTTCCTCAACACCCATTCACTTTCTCTCCCCTCTGTGATTCAGTTTTTACTCTCAAATCTTGAAACAGCGAAGGTTAACAAAGACCAAGTCCATAAACACTTGTTATTCCTTCCATTCCTGTTCTCTCTGTGACACTTGGCACTACTGCCCCTTCCCTTCTAGAAACTCTGCTTCCTTGATGTCTTACTGGTTCTTTCGGACAGTGATTCATGTGTCTTTCTCCAGTGGCTTCTCTTTTTCTGCCTATTTCTTAACATGTGTTTTACATGGATAAGTAATGTTCCCAATGAATCACACCTCCCTCTGGGCTCGCCTGGTGTTGAATCTGGGACCATATGACTTGCTTTGGCCAATGAAACATCAGTGAACATGAAGTCAGCAGAGTCTTGACAAGGGCTTGTTTCTTGGCACTTGCCTTCTTGAAACACTCCTCAGAAACTTCTGTGTCTTCTGGATGACTAAGATGAAAGACCAAGAAGAGAGAAAGGAGAGAGGTAATGTCAATAATACCAGATTTTTCCAACTGAGTCCAAAGCTAGCTCACCCACCCACCAGATGAATCATACCTTTTTTTTTGGTTCAAGCCGCTAAGGTCTGGGATGGCTTGATATACAGTAATAAACAACTGAGAAAACCTGGTATTTTAAAGATTCCTATTGTTGTCCTGCATTCCTCTAATGTTGCATATTTTTCCGGACATCCATTCCAATGGTACCATTCCTATGTCATAATTCTTACACTTACGTTTCTAGACCAGATCAGTCTTCTAAACTCCTATCTCTTACTGGACATCTGCACATGAATATTCCACAGACCACTTTGAATTCCCACACCAAAGCATCAGGTTCTTCCACAAACTTCTTCCCGCTTATTACTTACCTTGGTTAGTGATGCATCTACTTACCAGTCACTCAAGGAGAGAACTTAGAAGTGAATCTTCAACCCCTCCCTTTCATTCACTTATCAACAATCAGTTGTTCACCAAATCTTATCAAGTATGTCACCTAACTCTCTCACATTTATCTCTTTATCTCCAACACCTCGAATGCTACCCTGGTCAAGGACTTCAACATGTTGTACTTGATCAAAAACCTCTACTGTCTCCCTGCTCTGAGGTTTGTTCTGATCATTTTCCAGCTGAAAATCCTTTTGTGGCTCCTCACCTATGGAATAAGGTAAATATTTCTTAATATGCTACTAAGCCCTTTCTGACCTGGCCTTCCTCATATTTCCATTGTCATTTTCTGCTCTTTCCCTGTGTATACCGTGCTCTGAGCCAAATTACTCACAGTGCCGACCCTAGCCATCTGCCCCATGGATGTCTCAGACAGTTTTCCTGCCTGGTACCTCCCCTCCCCTGCCATCTGCAGAGTCCTTGAAGACTCAGATTAAATGTCACATCCTCTGTGAAGCCTCCCCTGCCTCTCTGGGCAGAAGCAAAATGAGGCATCTCTTCTGAGCAATCATGTACCCAGTAGTACCACGACTGTACACATTTTAAAAATTGTGGTGATGTGCTTGAATATCTGTCACCCCTGATAGAGTCAGAGAGCTCCTCTGGGGTAGGGGTGGCTTTATTTTTGTTTTCACAGTGCCCAGCACAGTGTCTGATACATGGCAAGCGTTCAATAATTACTGAATAAATAAGACACTGTATTTTCCCACTTGTAATGTTTTGTTAAAGTGTCTTATAATTGGCTAAGTTAGCACCTTGGATTTCCATTTATTAGTCTCAAAATAGAGACGGGAGACTTTAAGTGTTGTTGAACGTGACTTAGGATAAGTCTGGTGATAAGGCACGGAAGTTGGAGCTGGTAACTGAGGGGAGAGGAGGCAAGTGCCTTGTTCCAGGTGGTGGCGGGGCTGTGCTGGAACCGCTGCCTCCATGCCCCCAGCAGTGCTCCTTTCAGACCGAGACCACCTTCTTCCATCACAGGGGGAGTGGTCCACCATGCTGCTCTGTTTTCCTGTGGGATGACGGCCCACGTGACAAGCATTTAGGAACACCTTGAGTCTGAACAATAACACAGGAAGTGTGGAATTGATTTTATTTCTTCCCTTTTCTTTCCCTATGAGGGTTTCTTTTCTTTTTCTCCCTGCACCCCATTTCCCACTGTCTGCACCCCATCACAGAGGTCTTTCAAAGGAAAGATCTGACTTGTGACTCTCTGAAGTCTTCAGTGAGCCCCCACCCCCACAACACTTTTGGGGTTCAATCAAGGGCTTTCCTTGGTCCTGCCTACTTCTCCAGTCTAATCTGCCACCCCCTGACTCTACCATTTCTGTAAGCAGGTAAGCATTCACTGGGTACCTTTCTGTGAAGGCTCTGTGCCACTTGGGGATGCCAAAGGACAAAGCATAGCCGGTGTCCCCAAGTAGCTTACAACCCAGTGAAAAGATAGGAATGAATTGTAATTTAATGTAAACCAGTATTAATGGGGACAAGTATTGAATGGATGAGAGGACAGCCAGCCATCTTGGGGGCTCAGAGAAGACCAAGCAGGACCCGCCCTCCATGTGCCACTTAGTATGGAACCACTTGCAATGACCTCTGCTCACCAGGCTTTGAAACCTCTGGACCTCGTGGCTATCCATCCTGCTCTCTTTGTTCCAAGGAAATCTTCAAGCCCCCTTTCTTCGAGGAAGCCTGTTCTGCTGTCCCAGCAGCCAGAACCACTCCCTTCTTTCCGCTGCCACCGAGCGTGAACTCCATGTCAACAGGGAGCTCGCTGTGACCTCCACATAGTAGGCACTGGATCAGCGTTTGCTAAAACAACTAATGATTCTCTTAGGGAGCCAACAGTGACCTGATTGCAGCCCTAGTGGCTTCCTTTCACCTGGTGTCTTCACCATTCTAATCTGGACAGTTGCTAGCAAAGGCAGTAGCAGCCAGGCCCATGACCAGTGGAATATGGAGGCTGAACTTGCACATCCAACCAGATTCTTTCCCCCATAAAAAGCATCAGCTAGGAAGGTTACGCAGTCCTTCCAGTGATGTAGGAAATGCTTTTCAGGCTTCTCTTTTTGGTGCTTTCTTCAGCATTTATAGCCCTCTAAATACCTATAGTTTTATTTTTCTCTATCTTTCCTTTTTAAAAAATTTTATGGATTAAACATACTCAGTCAGAATTTATTATAGTCAAGTTTTAAAAAATTTGTGAATAGCTATCACATATACTATTTAAATTCTATATATTTCCAATGACAGCAAGTCATTATTTAATGACAAAATACCCTTCTGGAGCTTGCCAAAATCATTTGGAACCAAATTTGATCAATGATAAAGTGGAATAATATAGTTTTTAGTGGAAAAAAAGAAACTGGGCACTAAAATGGGTTATTTTCTATGACTTACAAATTGGCTCTGAACACAGTTTCAAAAGATGAGTTCCAAAAATGCATCAGATAAGTCCTCAACACTGGAATTGGTGTAACTGATTAGTGTAATTGATTTTAACAATTCAGAAGAACAGATAGGGAAAAGCAGACAGCTTTCAATTGAGTGTATTCTAAATAAAATTTGGGTATTAGAGATTGTTACATTATTATTATGTTCCCAGAGACAAATATATATTTATCTAAGCAGTAAGGCAGATACACTGTAGGTCAGTTAGCATTAGTTTTGAGTTCTTGAAAGAGACTGTTTTCATTCATTTCATGGGGCCTAGAAAACATTTTTGTAACAGGTCAAGTTGTCCCTGGAATTTTTCTCAACAGTTTTCTGGGGGCACCCACTCCATCCCACCTCTAGGCCCACCTCCAGGCCTTTTGCACCCTTCCTCTGCCCTGTGGCTACAGTGAACTCAAGCCCATCCGATTCCCTAGGGACTGAGACTCTGAAGTTACCCATTTCTCTTAGCACTAAATCAAACCCACCAGCCCATTAGATCCTACATTCCACGAGGGCAGGAACCTTGGTCCGTTCTGTTCTTACTGTATCTCCAGCGCCTAGCACAAGGCCTGGAACTTCTTAGACACTCAACGTTGAATGAATGAAGAAATCTCTAAATTTGTTAGTCCCAGCTAGGTGCTGGGAGGAGAACAACCCATTGAACTAATTTGCACTCATCTGTGAATGACCAGGAGGAGTCCCTTATCTGTCCCTAAGGTATTTGCATACTCAAAGGGAAAGCTTGTGAATTCAAATTATTCTCAATGGGAAAACTTCAATAGTGGAGCAAATGGAGAGAAAACATTGGCGGGGAAAGGGTAGGGCTGGGGAGGGGGTGGAGAGGTTATGACTCCTAGCTAGGGCTGCCTAGGAGTCTGACCCTGAGGCCTTTCGCTTTCCAAGGCCCCACAGCTCTGCACTGTTAACCACTTCCGAGAGCTTAGAGACTCCTCCGTCCTGTGGGAACCAGGAGGGAGATTAACCAGAGAGGGGCTGCAGGGCTGCTGGTCTCCACCTTGAGCTTTGTTGTACTATATTACAGTCTTTCATATATTTCAAAGGGACGTGTCCTCACTTTCTAGTTAAATATACAAGGGCATGGGGGGATCTCCTCATAGTCAAACCTATTTGTTAATTAAAGGTTAACTAATATATTTTTTGGCTTCCCAGGTGGTGCTAGTGGTAAAGAACCCACCTGCCAATGCTGGAGACAAAGGAGACACAGGTTCAGTCCCTGGGTCTGGAAGACCCACTGGAGTACAAAATGGCAACCCGTTCCAATTTTCCTGCCTGGAGAATTCCATGGACAGAGGAGCCTGGTGGGCTACAGTCCATGGAGCTGCAAAGAATTGGATAGGACTGAGCACAGCACAGTATACTTTTACTTTATGTAGATATCATTTTTTTTTAAAGTTGGTAAATTGACTTGAAATATACCCACATCTGACAGAGAGCTGGGTATACTGTAAAGGATAGAGATAAACCCTTGTATGCCACATTTGAGTCCTCTAACACAATCTGTTACTAGTGATTTCTCTGCAGAACATGTGTCCTGTCTTTAACCCCACCCCCACCCCTACTCCTACCCACCCACCACACCCCCAAGCATCCCCCATAAGCTTTCACTGAGAGATGCAAACAAAATGGAAATGTAAACCTGACCTCAGAATTCTGATTCTTGGTTTATGAAATGAACTATACAAAAAGACAGAAGTTGACTTTAGTGCTTCCTAATTTTTTAACATAAGAATTTTCTGTAAGATCAGCCTTCTTTCTGCTGTTTATTTGTACATTTCTTGAATGAAACATTTACCTCTTTCAAAAGACCATTTAAATGTGTGATAGGAAAAAGCCCAAACCAGTGCATTTCAATAAATGACAGTATAACACATATTTAGAAAATCATTACTAATGTTAGGAAATGTTTGAGTGATTAAAATCTAGGATAATCAAACTTAAGTTATTGAAGAGTTGTAGTAGTAATGTAACAAAAGAATTTTGATTAATCTTTGCTTCAAAGAAATATATTGTGACAGCCTTAGCTCTACAGGATCTGAATGAAGAGAAATTATATTTTCTGAGTTTGTTTTGGAGTCCATTTTAATAGCAATTGGCTTTCCTCTGTATCTGTTATAGGTCCCTATTTGGTTGATAAAAGTTCCTTTCTTGATGTGAAAATAATGTAATCTTTAACCTAATAAAGTCCTCTTAATGTGTACAACTGTTGACGGTTTAAAAAATTTATAATTGCTAGGTATTTTGCAGATAAAAGGTACTTGATAAAGGTTGGTAGATCTATTTCCTGAAAAGAAAATTAGTAAATTTCTCCTGGTTTAATATTCATTTTGTACCGGGAAGGGAAACAGAATAAGAGAATTGGGTATTTAAGGCTAGGCGATCATACAAAAGTGCCATTTTGGCCAAAGAATGATTAAAACACTCTAGTCCTGACACGTTTAATAATGGGCACACAACCTATTTCTTTGTTTCATAATCATTGCGCGCTCTCTCCCTTTTTTTGGCAAAGCAACAAATTCAACAAAATCAACGCCATCTAGTTAAACTTTTTGATTTAGCGGTGGATCCGGCTGTCCTGTCAACGAGGAGGTAAGACCAGCAGTGTGCAGAGGCAAGAGAAATGTATCTGAAATGGACAGAAACGTGCCCATTCTAAATAATTTCCTGTGGGAAAATCGTTCCAAGTTGAAGGATAATTACAGGAGAGACGTCCCAACCCTCCAAGTCGCTGCGGTCCGTCCGCGCAGCGTCGCAAGCCTTCCCCGCGGCCCCGCCGCCGCCGGGCCGCCCTTCCTGCCGCGGGCGGCGCACCCGGACTCCGGGAAGGTGCCGCGCGGGGAAACGTGGCACCGTCTCCAGCCCGCGCCCCGGGCGCTGCCGCGCGGCGCGGAGCGACCGCTCGGGGAGCCGAGCCGGGAGGGCGGCGCGGCGGCCGCGCACGGGCCCGCGGGGAAAGCCGCCCGCAGCGCCGGCGCCCGCCCGGGGACGGGAAGTGGCGCCCGGCCCGCCCTCGCGGCCCGCGGCCCCGCAGCCCCGCGCCGCCCCCTTTCTCTCGGCCTCTCCCTCGGCCTCCGCCACCCCGGCCGAATTCTTGCATAAATTATGCCAGGCGCGCCTGACGTCAGGTGGCGGCGCGCGGGCGCGGCGCGGCGCGGAGGGAGCCGGCGGCGGGCGGGCGCGGCCCCGCGGCCTCGGGCGCGCGCGGCGTGCCGGGCGCGCGCAGGCGCTGGCGTGCTGGGGCCGCGGCGGCGGCGGCGGCGGCGGCGGCGGCAGCGGTGGCGGCGGCGGCGGCGCGGGGGTTGAGCCGCGGTAGTGCGGACGCGCTCGTGCTCGGAAACTATCGGATTAAACTTGAATCGAGTGAAATTACACAAAGGAGCGCCGCGGAGGAGGCGGCCTGGGGACCCGGAGACCCTGAAACTCGCCAGAGCCCCGTTCGCCCCCGGCCAACTCCGCGCCCGAGGATCCAGCCCCCTGGCCGCGGCCGCCGAGCCAACTCCGGAGCCCGCTCTGCGTTTTGTTCCCCCCTCGGCACCGGGCGGCGGAGGAGCCCGCCCGCCCGCCCCGGTAAGCGCGAGAGTTCGCCGGGCGCCTCCGGGAGGGGCGGCAGCGGCAGGAAATCGCTCCGGGCGGGGGCCGGGGCCGCGCGAGGAGTTGGGAGCGAGGAGTTGGGCGTGTGCGGGGCGAGGGGCGAGGACGGGCGGGGGCCGGGGCCGGGCGCAGGAGCGCAGCGCCGCCGCCGCGGGGCCCGAACCCGCGCCCCGAGCGCCGCCCGGCGCCCCAACTTTTGCCTGCGTCCGCGGGGCTGGCGGCGGCGGGGGCGCGCGGTCCGGCCGAGGGTCACTTCCTCGCATGTAAATGGCTTTTTGTTGTGCTGCCGGCCGTGGGGGGGGGGGGGGGGGACGGGGGACAGGAGGGAGCGTGTCTGCGCGCGGGGGAGCGCGAGCGCGTTTCCTCCCGCCGGCGCCGAGCACGAGTTGCCGGCTCCATTCGGAAGAAAAAGGAAGGAGGAAAAGTTGGGCTGCAACTCCAGTGCGAGTGGGCGATGGGCGCGCGGGCGCGGGGCGGCTGAGCGGCGGCGGCTCGGGGACGGCGGCGACCCCCGCCCCCCGCCCGGGACCGACCACGCCGCGCTCTTCGGGAGCGGCGGCCGCACCGGCGCGAACAAAGTGCGTCCCTCCCGGCGCGGCGGCGCCGCCGGCCCGCGCGGGGACGGCCACCGGGCGAGGTGGGTCGGCGGCGGGGAAAGTGCGCGGGGCGCCGCGTGGGGCGGGGGCGGCGCGAACACGCGGCGCGGGGGGCGTCCCGAGCCCGGCCGGTGCCGGCCGCGGGCGCGGAGTTGCGAGCCCGGAGCCGGGGGGCTCCCGGGGCTCCCCAAGTTCGCGAGGAGGAGAAGAAAGGGAGCGGGGCCGAGGCGGGCGCGGGGCGGCGCGGCGAGGAGGGGACCCCACCTTGCCGAGCTGGCCGGGCCAACGGCGGCGGCGGCGGCTGCATAATAGCGACTTTAAGCCCCCGGAGGCAACTCGGCTCCCCCACCCCTGAGCCTCCCGGGGGTCAGCGCCCGCGGGGGGGGAGGTCACTAGGTGGCCCCTGAGGTGGCTCGGATGGGCTCTGACCCCGCAGAGATCCGCGGCTCGGAGCGTGAACGGTCGAAGTGGCTGGAGGCCAAGCGGTCAGCGGGGAGAGGAAGGAGGGCGGCGGGGGACGCGTTGTTTGTTTGGTCGGCACCGGGGACGGGGCTCGCCGGGGGTGCAGGGGCGCGGGCACCCGGTGGGCTGCCGTGCGGGGCGGCCGCGTCGGCGCGGGGCGAGCGCCGCCCGGGGGAGGGGGCAGGGCGGCGATCCCGGGCGCGGGGGTGGGGGGGGGGGGGTCGGGAGGCTGCGGGGAAGGAGCCGCCGGCCCCGAGCAGCCATCATTACCGAGCCGCCTTTCTCCGGATGGCTGCGCCTCGAGGAGCCCCGCGCCGTGGGAGCGCACCCCGAACTCCCGGCCGGCCGCCCGCTTTGTGAGCGCCCCCGGGGAGCGGCCGGGCGGGGAGTGCCTCTGCTACCGGGCGGCCGGTTTTCCCGGAGGTCACTTTTAGAGATTGTTCACGCCTCGATTTTAAACTAGTTTTTTCCCCCCTCTTCTGAACAGACAATGGACAAAAGAAAAGTGGCAATCCACATGGAGACTTTGCTTTTGAATTGCTAGAATTAGATACACTATCCAGCTCGCCACTTGCTAAGTATACTTTCTAGTTTCCCATTGTATATTACCTCGCCGTCGATTTAGAGAACTCATCTTGAAATGTGTCCATCCTCTGGGCTTGATTTCGCAGCTGTATTAAATATTTTCATTTATTTCTAAAGGATTATGTGAAGGCCCTGATTTTTATTTTCAGAAAATTGTAATTCACGCTGTCTTTGCAGTGGGCAGCACCTTTCAAAGAGGTGGAGTGTGTGCTCTCCCCCCCCCCCCCATCCCCCCAATTCTCTCCCGATAAGGGGAGGGGGGAGTACTCCCTAAACGTAATAATCAAATAGTTTTAAAAAAAAAAAAAAGGCAAAACCAAACAAACTTCTCTTTATTTCCTCACAGATCTATTCTGACGATGGCAAAAAGAAAAAAAAATCGTAGTGGTAGTGACTGTGATCTTAGCAGCATGGGAACCCGATTTATTCCAGTTAAAATTCCATTTAGGTAGTAGCAACGTGTGATCGTAGGTAATTCTTATTTCAGAGATAACTCGAGCAGTGATTCTCCGAAGTTGAACCCTCCTCCCAGCCCCCGGAGTGCGACATCTGTCGCGGAGTGTTTTTGTCTTGCTGTTGCACAACAGAAGCCCTCCAGTCTTTACCCTAAAATGGCAGCTTTCATTTGACTGGGGCCCATTCATTGACAATGATAATAAAGAGGCTGAAAGCTAGATGCTTGGGGCACGGAGCAGGACTGGGTTTGCCTTTCTAGGTGCTAGTAAGTGGGAGACATTTTATGTCTTCCAGATTTGCTCAGGAAAAGTTTCTTTTTCCTGAAAAATCTGGACTGTGGAAAAAAGTTACAAAGTAAACAGAATTTGGAAGTGGAAAGGGACTTGCAGCAAATTTTAGAAACTTAAGTTTTCTTGTTTCACCAAATAGTGAAATTATGACATCTTCCCTTCCCCCTTGGTAACCAGATCAAGGGAGGTAATGAATTTTTGTGAGGCTTGTAACAGGTGAATTTCATCACTATAACACTCAAGAATTGTTTTCTAGCACTTTAGACTTCATTATTTATAGTCTGCTGATATTTTCTATTTTTTTTTCCTCCCTCTGCGCAAATCAGTAAATTGAAGCTTGGTGAATTCTAGGTTTTTCAGGATTCAAATGTGTTTCTTGGTAAGAAAAGAATAATAATAATAATAAAGGGACTGGTATATGAATTCCAAACTCTAATTATACTGGTTTAATCAGTGAAATTATTTTTGACTCAGTTAAAATAATTGCTTCCTTTTCTATGTCTTAAGGTGGAAGTTAGGATAGAGAGGTCGTTTATAGGTGATGGTGATAGTTAAAAACTCAAACATTATTTTCCTCTTTCGAGGAAAAAATAACAGTTTTCTCCAAGTTGAGAATATATAAGTTGAGTTTAAAATAACAGATCTTGTAACTTGGTTTTGAAACAGTACTTTCATAGATTCTCCTGTACTTGGTCTAGTTGTTAATCACTTTGGCTTACAGGACTATTTCCAGAACTTTTCCACCAGAGTATAGAGTTAAAATGAATACCATGGGGAGTATGTGTATAAAACTGTATCAAAGAAATGTTACACGTTTTTCTTCATACAGATGCAGTCAATAATGTATTACCTGTAGTATATTTTTTAAGCCATTAGGTCAAAAGAAAAAACGCATTTTTCATCTATGAGAAAATAGAGTGCTTAGGTATACATGCCATGTAACCCGTGAGAGCAATCTCAGTGCCAAGGTTAGAGTAGGCATTTCAAACCTGGATGGAAAGCATTTTATTCCCTGTGCTTGAGAAAGTTGGCCTGTCGTACAGTCAGCATTCATTTGGTTACTTTGGATTCAGTAATCACTAGTGAGTTTTCACTGTGTAAAAAGACAGATAAAAGGCAATGCTTTCCCTCAGAGGGTTCACTGTCTAGCAGGAGAGGGCCTTTTAAAGGTGCACAGATACCCACGTTTAACTTTCAAGGTCAACTTTGGAGGTAATAGTTATTCATCTTTTATTATCCATACATGGCCATCTTATAAACATCTACTATAAATAAGGCATCACAAGAATAAACATGCTTAGTCAGGGCTGAGCATTTAAAAAATGATTGACTTCAAAAAATGACCCTTAAAATTTCAGCTTTGAAATAAAATGATTTAATTCCAGTATTCAGATGGTTTCTAGATGTAAACAAACTAGCACTTGGATAGATCACATAGCTAAATTAACTGGAGGTAGGAAGGGACATTTGGGGATGATGTTAGGAACATACTGGCCCTATGTGATTCTTTAATTGTCTTTTTCATTCACAAGGACACATTTGTATATCTTTAAAAGGGTATTCTTTTTATGCCCTTTTAGAAATTGAGAATTTTGTGTTGTATCTTTCCAGGTTTCTCAAACCGTTATGGTTTGGAACGATAAAATTTTCCTTTTTCTCTGGAAAACTTTGTAATTCTTAGTTTTTTGTGTTTTTAAAGAAACTGACATTCAGAGATGATGGATGATGTTAAAATATAAAAGAAATTGGGAATAAGTGATCACTTAATTTTTCTACCAAAAAAATGAAGATGTAGTGATTTAATTTGGGTATTACTCAGATTGGGTTGCAATTATGGCAGAAGCCCAGAGCTGATCTTGGTGGTAGTTAAGAGTGGGGAAAGTAATTAAAAACACTACTGCCATTCTTTTATATTTAAATTCTATCAGTATATTAAAATTCTTAAATGAAACCACACCTGTGTGATAAAAATAATAAACAGGAAAGCACAATGATATTGTCAAGTAGAAATTCGTCTTGTGATCATTAGTGAATCTTTGGATATTTAGAGCATGAGGACCTTGCAGAGCTAGTCGAACTTTCTCGTTTTACAGATTAAGAAACTGAAGCCCAGAGAGATTAATTAAAGGAGCCGCCTCTGGCTGGCCACCCGGTTACTGCTGGGCAGTCTCGGTCATGGTTGTCTTGCTGGCGCCTAGCTGGGCGCTGCTGCAGGGAGATGCTGGGTTGGTCCTTGCTGGATGACAGAGTTGGTTCTGGAAGGGTCTAGCTCTCTTCCTACTTATATCTGACTCTGAAGCACCTTTTGGCTTAAAAACCCTATAACCCATGCTACCAGAGCTCTTAAAGGTGTTCCTAAATCAACAATATTGTGTTTGTCTCTACTGTGTAGTGGTTTGGAGGTTTTTTGGGGGGTCGGGTAAGGGGAGGTATGATTACGCATCTAGAGAAAGGTACAGAAAAATTATTCCAAGATTTGATTACTGTTTTCTCTTGAGAAGCATGTATTCCTTACCATAATTAGATTCTTATATCTTTTAACTCATGTTAGGTGACTGCAAACATGATTGTGTTTTTCTTAGTGAAGTATTTTTGGAGGGTTTTGTCTTGTTTTTACTTCAAAAAGTAAAAACTTACCTTGTTAAAAATGAAAATAGCATAGAACAGTAATGAAGAAGGATTACTGGGTAGTAGGAGGCTGACTGGTCCCTTGGCCCGTTTGCTTGTGATCACGTGGCATCAGAGATGCTTGCTGTCTTCCATGGTCCTTTCGGCCTCTCACTACTGCTGTAGGTGCTAGGCTCAGCTTGAGTGGCTGGTGGCTGGAACTGTGATCGGTTTTCTGTTTCATCTGTTTTCTTGTTCATTGATTCAAGTACTTATTGGGTACCTGTTACCTACAAGGTGCTGGGCTGTACCTGAGTTAGGAATATAATACATGAGAAGACATAGGAGACCCATGTGAAAGAGAAATAGAACTGCCACAGCGTCGTAGGTGCTTTGTGCTGGATGCCGGGAGGAGGGACGAACACTTGTTAGGTCTTAGGAGTGGCTTCAGCACTGCCGTCCAAGTGGTGGTAGAAGAAGGGGGCTCACCTGGAGGGTGGCAGCACATCTGAGGTCTACAGAGAGCGGCCAGATGACACCTAAGAGGTAGGCAGAGGCCAGCTTGGGCGGGGCTTACGGGATCTGGAATTTGGGATTAAAAAAAAAAAGCAACAGAGCCACCGATGAGTGCAAAGCAGTGCTTGACATGAGCAGGCTTGTGTTTTGAAGGCTGAACTGGCGGGTGGGGCAGAGGAGGGAGACTCAGGATGTTCCCCCTGGTGGTGAAGGAGCAGTGGTTTGGACTGGACTGGTGACCCTAGGGAGGGAGAAGTGGAGAGGTTGGAGAAATATTTAGGAGGCTCGCTGGATTGGACTTGAAGATAGATTTGTTCTCAGGGAGAGGAAGGGGTCAGGGAATGTAGGTGTTCTGGTGTGTTCCAGGCGTGGCTGGTGGGCTGGTGATGCTGCTCACTGAGGTGGGGGGCACCTGGTAGGGCCAGGTCTGAGGAGGAAGTTCCTGGGTTCTCATCGCCTGTGACTGAGGGGGCCGATAATGGACCATGAAACCGCTGTCTCAGCCTTCTTTCCATTGCTAGCGGCATTCTAAAACTTTCCAAAACAGTCTGCTAGCTTCCCCCCAAAGATGGAGGTATACGGTGAGCCCGCCAGGAGACCTGACGGAGAGGGGAGCTTTGTTGCTGCCTCCTCTGTGGCACTCTGCTTGTTACCTGTTGAAAAGGACTTTGCTTGCTCATTCAGAGAGGAGAACCCCTCCAGAAAGCAGACTTTGCCACATTTTGTTCTTCTGTCTCCACATTCTGGTGGCTGCTTTGTGTTGCTAGTTACGTATTGGGATGAGGTCCTTGGTCTCCCAGCAGTAGCTGGTGGGTGTCATAGTTAGCTCTGGTTGAATTTTAGGAGCTGGTTGCAGCCATATGTGGGTGTGGTAGAAATGAATACAGTACTTAGTGGAGGGAAATACCATCCTTGGTCTGAACACTTAACCTGCTCTGGGTGGGGAAGGAGGGAGTATGTATAAACTAGTTTAATGTATCTTAAAAGTCACTTTGCTCAGTTATTATAAAAAATTGTTGTTCAGTCACTCAGTCGTGTATAAGTCTTTGCGATCCCATGGACTGCAGCTTGCCAGGCTTCCCTGTTCTTCACCGTCTCCTGGAGTTTGCTCAAACTAGCATGATTGGTAGCAAATGAGAAGGCCATTTCCTTCTCCAGGGGATCTTCCCAACTCAGGGATCCAACCTGGGCCTCCTGCATTGCAGACAGATTCTTTACCATCTGAGCCACCAGGAAAGAGGTACTAATTGATAAATCCAGAAGTGTTTTGAAGTTTCTGAGAAAAAGTATGAAAAGCCTGAACATTTATCTTGAAACAGTTTTTTTTTTTTTGAGGGAAGTGTTTGTATTTGATGTGTGTGTTTATAGAGTAGTGGTATTGTTGTTTAGTCTCTAAGTTGTGTCTGACTCTTTTGTGACCCCATGGATTTAGCCCACCAGGCTCCTTTGTCCATGGGATTTTCTAGGCAAGAATACTGGAGTGGTTTGCCGTTCCCTTCTCCAGGGGATCTTCCAGACCCAGGGATCGAACCCGAGTCTCCTGCAAGTCCAGTGTCACCCGTTTATTTTTGTTACAGGTCCAGCTTTGGTCTTGGTGTGCAGAGAGGTCCTTCCTGAGTCTCGTTGTCTTTGGTTGGGGTTCATTTCAAAGATGCTCTGCCTGACGCCGGTCCTCACAAGCCTTTTGGTACCACTGTGACTCCATCCCAGCTTCACCAGGGCCCGCCCCGCCTCCTCTGAGGTGGGCATGATTGTCCTTTGCAGGTTTTTCAGGGACTTGCCTTAGCTGTAGGGGCTGCTCCATCTGCAGGTTTTGCTCTCTCCTCTAATAGTCTTTTGGAATTGTTTGGATACATTTAAACTTTAGGGGCAGTAATGTTCCCATGTGGTGAAATAGTATAGAAATGCTGGGCATGCTGACTTCAGGTGGACTTGGCTGGCGACCCTACAACAGTTTTTATTTCTAACCCTAGTTCTTCGCCTGGTTAGTTTCAAACATTTCAAAAAACCTTTAAAAATACATTGTCTGGCTTGTTCCCACCAACAGTATATTGGTTTAAGAAACCGTTGCCTTTCTAAAGGTGCGTACATGACACTGGATGTAGGGTTGTGCCGTGTGGCCTCCAGTGGAAGAATAAAGGGGATGTTATCCCCACTCCCAGCCCCCACCCCAGCTTTAGCCTGTGTGTCCTCAGCATGGGGTGGGCAGAGAGCCGCAGCCACTGTGCATGGGGCCTGGGTAGCCACACCAAGCCTTTGTGCGGGGAAAGGCAGGGAGATGACGTGCGTGCAGTTCTGACATGTGAGGGACTCTCCCTGGGATCCTCCACTCACACGTCAGAGGTCTCTACACCGTATTTGTGGCTCATCTGATAAAAGGGTACATCGTTCCTCAGTTAATTTCCCCCTCTTTCTTTGGCAAGTTAGAGACTGCTTTAAATGATTAAAGAATCCACTTTGTTCTCTCTGTCTTTCTGAAAGAAGCCATAAACACTTCAGAGTTGGTCCTTTGATATTTAAAACATAATTAGCAAAAGTACATATTATTTTAACACATGTAAAAAGAATGGTCCTCTCTACCATGATTCTAAGCCAGCAAGTAGCAAGAAGCCTCTTATAGAATTACAAGTCTGCCTTATTTTCCAAGCCAGGCCTGTCCTGGCACTAGGTGAAGAATAAAATCAATTGGAACACAGGTGTACAATCAGCGTATGCCTTAGTTGTGATGTATTTTAAAGTGTGTGGGTCTAGAAATTACTTTATTTATGGATAGGACTAATAATGGATTGTAACTGTTAAGCCTGGATCCTCAAGGTGAACTTTTCTTTTTTAAACATCTCTCTCACAGTGTTTTATATTCTTGTATACTTGACCTTGTTTGTGCTTGGGATTTTGCTTTGGCCAATTGCAGGTGTATTGATCTTGTCAGAAAAATCATGCAGACTCATCTGGAGAATGTAAAAATCTTGATTAAATTAGGAAACTGTCTATTTTCTCTGTTAGCTGTGTGATCAACTGAAATAGTGCAGAAATAACCCATCAGCATTAAAGATATCATTAATCACCATAACAACTAACTAGCAGTTGATTTTTGAGCATTTCCAATCATGTAGGGCTTCCCCAGTGGTGCAGTGGTAAAGAATCCTCCTGCCAATGCAGGAGACATGAGTTCGATTCCTGGGTAGAGAAGATCCCCTGGAGGAGCAAGTGGCAACCCACTCTAGTATTCTTGCCTGGGAAATCCCATAGACAGAGAAGCCTGGCGGGCTATAGTCCATGGGGTCACAGAGTTGGACGCGACTGAACATGCATGTGCGTGTGTGCACACACACAGTCAGATAGGCAGTTGCTAAGTGTTTCGCTTACTCATTAGAGCAGCTCTAGGACGGGGTCCCCAACCCCTCTGGTCCTTGGCTTGTTAGGAGTCGGGCCGCATAGCAGGAAGTGAGTAGTGGGCCAGCTGGCAAAGCTTCATATGTTGCTCCCCATCACCCACGTTACTGATGAGCCATCACCCCCACTCTTTGCCCAGGGCCCATGGAAAAACTATCCTCTGTGGAGCCAGTCCCTGGTGCAAAAAGGCTGGGGACCACTGCTCTAGGAAATAGAATGTTTACCCCCATTTTACAGATTGGATGCTTGGACTGAGAGGTTAAATTGCCCAGAAGCACACATAACTCTAGTGTATGTTGGAGGAGGATTTTTTTAAAAAATAATATTTATTTATTTGGCCATGCTGGGTCTTTGCTGCGGTACATGGATCTTTGAGCCTCATTGCCGCACGTGGGATCTTTAGTTACAGCTTTCGAACTGTCAGTTGCAGCATGTGGGATCTAGTTCCCTGACCAGCGGTCGAACCCAGGATCCCTATTTTGGGACCATGGAGACTTAGCCACTGGACCATCAGGGAAGTCCCTGGAGGAGGATTTTGAAGTTCACCAGTCTCCAGAATCTGTATTTGTGATCCATCACCAGGCTCATACCACTGCTGCCTTAATAGATAAAAGTGCATTAGAGATGCCAGCAAAGCCCTGTAATCCTGTGTCTCCTGGCGGCTCAGGGTTTTCTGGTCACACTCGCTCTTTTTGTGCATGCTATACTTGGAGTGAGGGAGCGTATATTAATATCTTGGGATGTCTTGACTCCCAAGATGACCGGGTTCCACGCCTTGCAGCATCATACCCTGCCTGTCCCGTGAAGACACTGAGAGCAGTTGTTCTCCAGCAAGGTTTATTCTATGGTGGCCGAGAACTTGAGTTGTGCCATCAGACGGATCAGCTCAGTGAATGATGAAACTGGGAATAATAAGTCTCCACCAGCCAGGGTTAAGGCGGAAGATGGCGTGAGATGCTTCAGCTTCAGGCACTTGGTATAGCTTATGGCATATTTATTGAGAAGTCACTAATAGCTGACTCTTGGTCGTTGAATTTATCAAACCATGTGCCTTGGTTTTCTTTTTCACTTAAAAAGCCCCCATAATCCTGAGTCATGAGAGGCCCACTGTGGAGTCCAGCTGAATGGTTTGCCTCAGGAGTCGCCATCATACTTCACAGATGTGTGCCTGTGTCCAGGTACAGAACTAGTTGTTGTTCCCCTGCACAGAGGGGACTTGGATATCCCAGGTGCTGACGATGCTGCCTTTGAGGGAGCAGTCCCTTCCTGGCTTTGGGAATTCCTTCTGCTGGCTGAGCCTTGGTTGTCTCGCCAGAGACCCCGTCATTTCTTCTTTTCCCCAAACCTGCAGTTCTCCAAAGCTGTGGGCACACTCCATCGGCTCTGGCGTGAACGAACCTCCCAGTGTAGACCAGAGAGGCACAGGGTGTTCTCAGAACCTGTAACTCTAGATCCTTGAGCCTCTGAACGTTGGAGTTAGCCCCAGATTCTGTCTTTTGCTTAAGAAGGAGACAAGAAGGAATCTAAAATAAGAGTAGATTCAGGGTGGGGTCTAGGACAGGAGTAGCTGCTGTTAACAGAAAATGAGAAGGTTCCTTGCCCCTGGAAACGTGAGGCTCTGGGGTTGGCTTCCTTGGTATCCCACTGCTGTCAGGACTGGCAAGGTGGTGCATTGATGGCTTTCATTTTACTTCATTCCTTTTTATTTTCCTTTAAAAGTGACTCCTAAGGGAAAATGAGATGGGGCAGAGTGGAAAGAGTTGACAGACATGGGCCTGTGGAAGTTCCCCGTATTCTTCGGTCCTTAACTGCAGGGTTAAAAACTTGTGGAAGCTTCTTGAGTCACGCGGACTTTTAAGAGCTTGACCTCCATAGCTACCATGTATGGAGCGTGGGCTTCATGTGAGTTTGCATTTTGCTAATAACCCGTGTACTTCATTAACTGTTGTCCCTGATGACAGAAGTAGGATTAATCAAAACGGTGAGGTGGGAACAGTAATTGCCATTTTGTAGGTGACAAAATGGAGATTTAGAGATTGTTTAATGCATGGTGCAGTTGGGACTCAGAACAGGTTTGTTTAAAAGCCTGTGGTGTGACCCTCTCTGCAGAAAGTGCTTGGGATGGGTGGTCACATTGGAATGATCTTGGCCTCGGAAAGTCCGGAACAGCGTCTATCAAGACGTGCACACCTGTGCTTTCGAGGCCCGGCTCCCCGAGCCACACTAAGAGGCCCAGAGCTGCCCATGAATGGCTAATAGTCAGGGGGGCGTCTTTTCCTCCTCACAAGTCATATCTTATCAATTGCGAACACTTTCCACCTAAAAGACACTCACTCATTGTGAGACTCACTAGTGTTCCACCCTGTTTTTGTTTATCAGTCCAAAACGTGACCAACCACAGAGTATTCAGCTTGCTACAGAACTGGCCGTTTCTTTCCAGTGTTTATCCAAGATGTATTCATTCACATGGACTTCCCAGGTGGCGCAGTGGTAGAGAACCCACTTGCCAGTGCAGGAGATTCTAGAGACATTAAGGTTCCATCCCTGTGTTGGGAAGATCTCCTGGAGGAGGAAGTGGCAACTCACTCCAGTATTCTTGCCTGGGAAACTTCATGGACAGAGGAGCCTGGTGGTCCAGGTGGTCCACCTGGTCACAAAGAGACACACATGTGCACACGTGTGCTAAGTTGCTTCAGTCATTTCTGATTCTTTGCCACCCTGTAGACTGTAGCCCACCAGGCTCCTCTGTCCATGGGATTCTCCAAGCAAGGATAGTGAAATGGGTTGCCATGCCCTCATCTAGGGGATCTTTCCGACCCAGGGATTGAACCCTCATATCTTATGTCTCCTGCATTGGCAGGCGGGTTCTTTACCACGAACCTCCCATTAAAACTTGGAAGTTTTGCTCTTTTTGGTGCACTTAGAATTTCAGTTTTTTTTTTTTTTTTATTGTGCTTTGTTTCATAGAGCTAGGTTTATCACCAGAATTAGCATTTTAAGGTTTCCATTTTCCCCTCATTAGAAGACAAACAAAATCCAGGTTGGTATTGAAAGCAAATTTTAAGCTTACAAGGAACTGCATAGCTACTGTGGGCCAGTGAGAGCCATTCTGTTTAGCTGCCGAGGTCTGGCAGGAAAGGAGAACTGTCTCATGTCCGTCAGATGCTTAGTAGGGATGCACCGCTGTGATGCAGTCAGGTAATTTCCCACGTGGTTCACCCTGTGGGTGGTGACACAGCTGTGCCTGGATTGCTAGCAGGCAGGCATTGTCACCATAGACTAGCTGAGAAACCTAGCGTTTGTCTCCGTGTGGACGGAAGGAGATGTACTGCCTGAAGATCTGCACAGAAGCCTGGCTTTTGCTGATGGTGTGGTGACATCGGGGACTGACGGTCAGTCTCTGACTGTATGTAGCTCAGGCTTTTCAGAACTTGAAGAAATGCCCACATCACCGGTGTTATCCTTTACGGATCACTACCACCGTAATAATAACATTAAGAAGAAGAATATCCTCACTGGGCAAACCTGAAAATGACTCAACTACCTGTGCCTTCTCTAAACAAGACCGCTTGAGCCAGCTGTTGAATTTGGAACATAATCTGATTTGTGTCACCTACCAGCTCCAGGCTAGGGGTGAGAAAATGGGTCTATTTATTCAAAGCATTATAGCATTCACTCATATCCTTATGAGATTTTCTTGTGTGTCTCTTAACTCTTCCAATATTCTGTTGTGTGAAAGGAAACCCCGCTTTTCCTTTCCTTATCGTTTTTGAGACAGGTGCATAGAGACTGAAGTCCCTCATTCCCAGGCAGAAAAGCTAACAAAGTATGTGGTGGATTTTGAGGAGGAGGGAGCACCTTCTCAGCAACGTCCTCCCCTCCCTTCTACCCGCCAGGATTCACAGGGACAAGGTGGTTTTGCAGAATATCCTTTGGCCTTTAAAGAAGAGGAGATGATGAGCAGGACTGAGGTCGCTTTTTCATCTGTTTTCTCCAAGTGACCTGTAGAATGGGTCTATTCACGTGACCTTGAGGCTCTTATATAATTATTTCAAAAGTTCATCTGGTAAAAAGTGATGGGTACAGTAGATATTTATTGGGCCTTAGAATGAACACAATCATCTGGTGGTATGTATGTGATTAGTTACTCAGTTGTGTCCAACTCTTTGCAACCCCTTGGACTGTAGCCTGCCAGGCTCCTCCGTCCATGGGATTTTCCAGGCAAGAATACTGGAGTGGGTTGCCATTTACTTCTCCAGGGGGTCTTCCCACATCTCCTGTGTTGGACACGGACCCTTTACCACTGAGCCACCTGGAAAGCCCCACCGTCAGCTGTGCTGCTTGTTCAAGATGCAGATTCTGGGAGCCCAGTGATTAGCACTCATCACTTTCACTGCCAGGTCTCAGGTTCGATCCCTGGTCAGGGAACTAAGATCCCACAAGCCTTGTGGCGTGTTACAACAATAGCAACAGCAAAATGTAGGTTCTTCAACCCTACATTGGTTTTATTCCTGGATTAAAATCTCTGTGGGCCATCTAGAATCTGAATTTTTATCTTGATGCTTTTGGTATACTCTAAAAGGCCTCACGTTAAGACCAGTATGTTAGTTGTACAGTGAACATACCATGGAGATACAGAACAGTTCAGAAAAATGGTAGCATGTATTTTTACAGTATTTTTTTGAGCTTTGCAGGTAATGTTATTCTCTTACATGTGAGTGAGTGAAATGTAGCTGCTGTTTGGGATACCAACTATATCAAGGGCAAAGGTGGACACATGGTTGAGCTTGGGAGCATAGTCTCCCTTAAAGGCGGTGAAAGGGATGGAGAACAGCATGTGTTGTGTTTACTCATTAAATTGTATTTTCATTTCTGCCACAGAATGATTAGAAACTTGTTTTACGTGTAGTTCCAGTTTACATGGTGTGATTAGTGAGTGGATTTAGGGGACTTCACCAGCGGTCCAGTGGTTATGACTCTGCCCTTCCAGTGCAGAGGGGGGTGGGTTCGATCCTTGGCTGGGGAACTAAGATCCAGCATGTTGCGTGGCCAAAAAAATTAAATTAAAAAATTATTAAAAAAAAAAAAGTGAGTGATTATTACTACTTGGGGGCAGCCCGTTCCAAGGCGGTGTTATTTCCAAGGGCAGCTCAGACGTGAACGGTGAGAGTCGGGTGGCAGATCATCCGGTGGACTCGGCAGTGTCCAGCTCCATGGGACCCAGGTGCTCCCACAGGAGGTGATGGGAAGCAGCTTCTGGCCTTTTTCTCAGCCCTCCTCCTCCCTTCCTTTCCAGTTTCTTCCTCACTACCTGCCCCATCCTCTTGCCCCACCGCCTCCCTGGGCCTCGACTGGGAGGCTCTGTCAGGGTCCTGGGCCTTCCTCGACTCTTCCTGCTGCTTCCTGAACGCAGCCAGTGTCCTTCTGAAGGCTCCCATCTCGGCTTCTCTAGGGCCCTGCTCAGACCCACAGCTCCAGATCCTATTTCCAGGTGATTAGCTCTAAAACTATTTTTATTACCAGTATCTTCCCCCAAGCTTCTGTTCTTCATCTTCGCAGCCTCTCTGAACCCGGAGTCTTCCCAGCACCGCCTCCTTCCTGCTTGAAGCCCTGGCCTCTCAGCCCCACCAGGGGGGAACTACACGTAAAACAAGTTTCTAATCATTCTGTGGCAGAAATGAAAATACAATTTAATGAGTAAACACAACACATGCTGTTCTCCATCCCTTTCACCGCCTTTAAGGGAGACTATGCTCCCAAGCTCAACCATGTGTCCACCTTTGCCCTTGATATAGTTGGTATCCCAAACAGCAGCTACATTTCACTCACTCACATGTAAGAGAATAACATTACCTGCAAAGCTCAAAAAAATACTGTAAAAATACATGCTACCATTTTTCTGAACTGTTCTGTATCTCCATGGTATGTTCACTGTACAACTAACATACTGGTCTTAACGTGTGCTCCGTGCCACCCTGCATCCCGGCCGCCTCTCAACCTCTGCGGGCTCCTCCGAGTCCAGGGGGCTCCACACCCTTGGGTTCTGGCGTCCTGGCTTCTTTGACTGCACTGCACCCTCAGGACACTCGCCTGCCCGTTAGCACACAGCGCCAGGCCCGCTGAGCCCTGGCCGTCCTTGTCCTCGTCGTCTGCGCTGGAGGAGACAGCCGCCTGCCCTCTCTGCTCCCGGCGTTCTCCTTCATTCCTTCCTGGGGCAGCTGGCAGCCTGGCTGCGGGTCTGGAAGCTCCCAGGCTCCCACAGAGGGGTCCTGCTCATCACCTTCAAGTGCAGTGGGGCTGATGGGTTTAAAGTCGAGACTTTTGGGGTGGGGGGTGAGGTTTCCCTGTGCCTGTGCCCCCGCCACCTCCCCAGTGACAAGTGGTTCCAGCCACAGCTGGCTGTCCCCCAGCAGGTTCAGAGCGTGAGTGGGAAGAAGAGGTGAGAATTCCGCCTCAGACCCCATTCCCATGTCCCTGGTGTCCAGCCGGAAGGCCTTTTCCCTGGTTGCTGTGTCCTGACTAGGTACTTAAGATGCCCTGTGGTCTGTCTCATGATCTTCAGGTTAGCCCAGGAATGTCTGTAAGATATGATCTTGTGTTGAGGGAAAACTATTAAACTGGCAACTGAAATCCTTTTGTGGGAAGTCAGTTGTGCTTGAGCATGGCCTGAGGGACTGGGAGCTTTCAGAAATGGGCCTCCAAGTTCACGACAGAGTGAACTTTCTATACAGGCCTTCCCCAAGTCTGCTGTAGGAACGACTTCAGTGAATGCAAAGACATGGCCAGTAAGGGTGGGGAGTATTCAGCGGTGTTTCCAGTTTCTACCTCTATAGGATAAACGGTGATTTCTGTGTGAGGTTGACTGTGAAGTCTTCTTGGGTTTTGGAAACGTGGATGTGTCTGATAAAAGCTGTTCTTTTATTAACACCTTTCAAAAGATCGGTAAGAATTACAAGCACGCAAATCTTAAGAATATTCTTGCTGACTTTTGGGGATGCCACTAATGTTTGCGAAGTGGTGCTCCTGGAAAATTGTAACTGTGCTGAGTTCTGCAGGAGATCTAAAACTGCCGAGCGCGGCTGGGAGGTGCCGGGTCGCACACCTGTGACACGGAGCAGGCCAGTGCCGTGTATAGTCAGGTGCTGCAGAGGTGTGATGCTCTCAGTGGAGGAGGACATCGGCAGATGCGACCTGTGCTGCCTCGTGATAGGCTGGGAGGACTGAGAAATGACAGGAGCAGAGTCACAGAGGTACAGGCAGGCCAGGCTGCCAGGGCAAGCTGGAGGGCTGGGCAGGGATTGCGCCCCAGGGAGAGGGGCACCCTGCTGCACACCCGCCCTCCTCCCGAGCTCGGGGAGGGTCCGAGGTGGCCGGGGGGAGAGGGCAGGGGATGGACAGACAGGGTTGAGGGTGGACGGTGGTGAAGTTGGTGAAATTGAAATAGTGGTGAAATTGGTGACATGCATTTGCACTAAGTGGGGGAAATGGCATGGTTAGTTTGGCAATGTGTGAGGGTTGGTGGTTGAAGAGGGACTGGAGGTGAAAAGTCAGCAGTAGAACTCTACCAGGGGCGGGGGATTGAAAGGTAGGGTGGGGGGGTGAAACCGGTGGGAGATGAGAGGACCAGTCCTGCCAGGGGCCAGCGCCCACCTGAGAATGGCTTGGAAGCCTCTTTTCAGGAGAACCAAGGTTTGATGTTTTGAACTTAGATTAGATCCAAAAATAGGAAACATTTGAGGAGGGTGAGATGTATGAAAAGATAAAAAGATCACTTTAGAAAGCTTCCAAAAATAAAGCTACATCGCTCATGAAGTTGTACCACTAGCAAGCCAAAAAAATATCAAAATAGTAAACCCCCCCTCCTGGCTTTTTAAATTAAAGTCAGTGTCTTATGAAAATGATTTTGGAACTGTTTTCACATGTAGTTTGACTTTATTTCTTTAAATGTCCTTACTACTTGGGCACAGCATAATGTGAAAGAGTTCTGTAGGATTGTTCATATTGCTTTTTCAGAATCAAAATGGCACGTTGGAAGTTAGGGAATTTGTAAAAGTCTACACAGTTATTACACACGGATGTTGATCTGTTCACTGGGGTCACGCTTTCTTCTGAGTATGTGTTCCGACTTTTGGAAGACCTGCCTCACTGTGTGTACTTACCTGCTCTGATGGGTGCGTGTGGATCTATTAAAAAGACACATCAGCAAATACGGTAGAGAAACAGCTCTCGCCCATAGAAAAGCAGTAAAGGATGTGGCAGATAATTCATAGAAAGTTTAATGGCCAAAAACATGAAAATTTCCCCAGTTATGAAGTAATAAAAATGCAAATTAAAATGAGAACCTTCCCTCCTTATCAAATTAGCAAGGATTTAAAAAACATTCTTGATGTTGATGGAATGTGGTGAGGCTTGCAGGCTCACCGCTGTCTGGGGTTCGGTGAGGATAAACATTTTGGAAAGTAGCTGGAGATTCCATATTTCCAGACCTTCATGAATAGCCATGCCAGTCGTATCAGTCATCCATCCAAAGGAAAGATCTGCAGTCCAATCAGCTATGATAAGTTAGAGGTCACAGCATTTTGTTCTGACAGTGAGAAGTCTGGAATGGTTTGATTTGTGCTGTGTTCATAAGCTCAAGTGTGATGCAGGTGTTAAAGATCGTGTTTTTGAAAACCATAAAGCCTCAAAGAGTAGAGCACAAAATAATATATTAAGTCTGGCTCCATGTTGATGCAAATTATTACCACAAGCCTAGGGGAAAAAAAAAAAAAAAACTAGGGTAAATACATCAGTTTTAAAAAATAAGTAGTTTCAGGGATTGGCAGTTTCACTTAGTTAAAAGCTCCAATTGCAGTTACACAGGTCAGATTTGAATCCTTGCCTGGCCATTTACTGGCTGTATGAACTTGGATACGTGACTTCATAGCTCTGTGACCACAGGCAAGTTTTAAACTCATGAGACTCAGTTCCTTCGGCTGAGGCTGGGCGGGATGGTGGCAGTGCTCAGCTCCTAGGCCTGTTTTTATTCATGCAGTGATGTCTGGACTACCTCACATAGTGCTTACTGCGTTGTTTGCTCTCCACGAATGTCGACTGAGGGTTGTGTTTATTTTAATTTGTATTTAAAATTTTATTTTAAATATACTTTGATTCATCTTTACATTCAAATTTACATTCTTAAATATTGTCTTAATTTTATACTGAGAGGCACTTTGCATAATCAAGAAAAACAACTGTCACTATGCCGAGAAGCATCTCTTACTCCTGAGGTAGAATGAGGAAGCCTGACAGTTTTCAGTGTTTCCTGGTATAGACAAGAAAATCTTTATCAAGTAATTTCAACTACTTATTTTTCTGAAATTATTACCCCCAAATTTGCCTCTTCCCTTTGTTTTCTGGGTCACCGAGTGGTATTTGGATTATTTTTTTCTATCTTAAATTTTGTTCTGTAGTAAGTTGAATTTATGAGACCCCTGCCTCTTTTTTTTTTTTTTTTTTTAAAGTTTTCTGAAATCCAGGAAAACAAGAATCATCTTTGAAAAAACTTCTGTAGATGAGATCTGAATTTGGTTAGTATTTTTTGTGCCCTTAGCGTTCAGATTACAGTGCTAGCTTCTGTACATCTCACCTAATTGTTTAAATATGTGAGCATGATTTTGATATTGGGGAGGTGGAGGAGAAACCAACCTCCTGAAAGTGTTTGAGCTTGAGTTAAAAGGCTTGCTGTGTCTTGGAGTGAGTCGATGTGTGCAGGTGGGAAGTCTTAAGCATCTGGAACCTTTCTACCTTGGAACTGTGTCTTTTTCACAAAAGAAGCACGCTGAGGTTGCATGCAACCGGGAGAAGCCTTCAGGCTCTATTTTCTTCGAAGGAGGGCAACAGCTTTGCGCTTATAATAAAATAGCTTCAAAGCTTTCGTCTCCTTGAAGTTATGTTACCTTTCATTTATCTCAAACATTCTTTCTTATGTCTTCTATGGCAAACAGAGGAGAATAAGAAAAGGAAAAACAGATTTTTAACACTGTCTCCTAAGTTAATTATGAATAAACGGGTCGATGGTAAAACTTAAACGATAGGATCCGAAATACACACAACCACGTTGTATTACTGTGTTTCATCACACTAAGATGGTGCCAGTTGTAAGACAGGTCCTGTTTCTGACCTGTGGGCATGTGAAGTAGAAGTAGGGTTAGAATCAGTGAAATACAGTAATGAGTGAAAAATGAGAACACCTCCACTTTGCAGTCACTCGTATTTTTCATTTTGTTTACCGAACAAAAAGGAAAGTCGCCTGAATGCTCAGGAGTGGGAACTTAAGCCTCCAGTCTTCAGCAGAAAGATTTCATGGTGCCTGTCACTTGACCCACACCTGGAGCCATCCCCTGCACACCTTGCTGTGCCCCTTGTGAGCAGCATGTACGGCGCAGCCTGGATGGGCTCATGAATCAGGCATTTCAGCATGAAGCTGCGTGGCTACCGGACCTAATGTAAGCAGACAGTGGACCACTTTTTATAGCGTTAATCTGCCAGACTGCTGTCAACACATTGGGTACCATAAAACAGAGTCACCAAGGCTATTCCACAAGGGTGATGCCAAAATCTATTAAAACTCCCAGTAAAACAAGAAACGTGCTGCTTAACCACTGAAAGCCTGACTTGACAAACAATCAAGTATTTGGGTATAGATTCCGAGTTTAGTGCTGGGTTAGTGCCCACGCGCTGCAGATGCAGAATGAATGGATTTTGCTTATGAGTTTAAAAATCTAATTATTCAGCGATAGAAAGCAAGGAAAGGCGGCCTTTCTTTCTTCTTTTTTTGCATCTAGGATAATTTGAGAGGATTTTGCATCAGGTAGTGTGAAGCTAGAATGAAGAGAACGAACATAGGCCCCAAAGGGGACCCAGTATGACAAAGTCAGAGACGCGCTCTCCACCAGCCATAAGAAACAAAAATCTCCAATGAAATTATCACAATGTACAGATTCTTTAAATGCCTAATTGGAGGTCAGATAAGCAGCATGGTGGGAAGATCAGAGCTCTGGAGTCAGCCTGGGTTTAACTACCTTTGGAACCTTGAGCACGTTGCTTAACGCCCAGCCTCAGTTTCCTCATTGATGAGATGGGTTAGAGTAGCACCTGCTTCAGTACCAGCCCCTGATTAAGACCAGCAGTTATTTACACCGTCATGGCTTGCTTTGCTTCTTAGGAAAGAGAATGTGAAAGTGAGAGGTGTAAAGATTTAAGAGCCTCGGTGTCTATTAGTATGACTGTAGAGGTTTCAGATGAAGGGGAGAGAGAACGCCCTTCTGGGCTCTGCAGCGAGCAGTAGACGACTTGAGAGCAGTTAGTTATGAAGGAAACGCTGAGCGTACGATTGTGGCGACGACCTGTAGAGTATGTGCTTCTGATACCTTGGTCGGGGTTTTCTGGATTTCCCCCGTGTCTTGTGGTTGAATAAGGAGTGGTTTTAACATGGTGATGTGGACTTGGGTTATAACGAAGGGAGCAACAGGACAGGGTTCTCTCTGTCTTACACCACAGATTCTTCTCACTTGGGTGATACAAACAATTACTTTAATGTCACCAAAGAATGATGTCCAAGAAGGACTGAGATGATTTCAACATTGCCAAATGTTAATATTTTAACTGGTTTGTTGCTGGTCACCCAGAGGGGAGTCAGGGGCGTGTGATAGATATGTTTTATTACATGATGCTTTTTTAAAAAAAAAGACAAAAAACTAGGATAACCTGTTCAGCTGCAGCCAGCCTTGCGTCTCCCTCCTGGCTATGAAATATGTCCCAGCTTCCCTGCTTCCTTCCTGAGAGCCTTGTCTCTGTTGGATGGGGTGGGGGTGGGGGCATAGAAAACCAGAGTAGGAACTAGGGCAGGACTGTGAGGCACCATCATCTTCTAGGATCGTCCTTCACTTTCTGCTCTTAGTGCATCATGTGTTAGTTGAACTGGGTGTCCCCACCCCCCCTTGTTTATTATTGTTATAGTTTCACAGCCAGAGCTTGTTTTTGTGGAATTATTTTATTATAATTTCATTTATTTTTTCTGTGCTGGGTCTTCATTGCTGCAGGCTTTTCTCTAGCTGTGATGAGCAGGGGCTCCTCTCTAGTTGCTTGCATGGGCTTCTCACCACGGTGGTTTCTCTTGTTGGGATGCACAGGCCCTTGGCTGTGCGGATTCTAGTTGAGGCATGTGGCCTCGGTCGTTGCGGCGCCTGGGCTCCAGAGTGCAGGCTTAGCAGCTGTGGTGCATGGGCTTAGTTGTTCCAAGGCATGTGGGATCTTCGCAGACCAGGGTCAAACCTGTGTCTCCTGCGATGGCAGGCAGATTCTTTACCACTGAGCCACCAGGGAAGCCCTGGAATTATTTTAGATTCCAAACATCCAAGTTTCAGAATATCATTCGGGGGACTTCCCTGGTGGTCCAGTGGCTACGACTCTGTGCTCCCAGTGCTGGGGGCCAGGTTTTGATCCCTGGTCAGGGAACTAGATCCCACATGCTGTAACTATGTCATTAGGAGTAAAGCTAAAGACTGAATCGATACCTGGTGATTGCTGGCCTTAGGCTCTTTCCAGTCGTACTGGCAGCTTTCACCTTCACACGTGTGTCTGGGATGTTTCTAGAAGCTTACCACGGCATAGCAGTGACAGCTATAGGAGGTGCACGGCCTTGTCCTTTGGTGCTTGGCATCACAGCGCATTGACCTGATGGAAACCAGGATGAAGACAAGCGGAAACCCAAAGGAATAAGGACCACAGAACGAGGAGACCACTGTGCATGACATCACACGATGGGGTTACACCGCCTCGGGTGGTGAAATAGTTACGGAGACTTAAACACGTGGTCGGCTCCGGGGCTAGTCTCGAGGTCTCGCTTAACCCAACGGAAGGGGTCTACGCACCGGGGAGGTGCAGCCGCCGCCAGCTCTGCTGCTGGTGACCGCCGGAGGCAGTGTCACCTTACAGGTGGGGGCGTGGGCTCTGGAGTCAGAACCTGGTTCTTACGTGGCCCTGGGAAAGCGCCTTGAACTTTGCAGGCTCAGTTCCCGAGGGAGCCAGTGCTGGGTGCACCCAGCAGGACCTGGGGGTGAGGAGGGTGGCGAGGGCCTTCCAGAAGCAGGGGGCTGGCCTCACAGGTTGGAACAGTGTGTTCATTTGACTTGTGAGCTGAGTGAGGTTTGTGGATGATGTCTTTTTGGGCCGGAAAATAATCTGATGGAAAGTGAGGCCGCATGCAGTCATCACCCATCACATGCAGGCAGGTGACTGCATCTCGGCCGGGCCTGCAGACCAAGGCTCAGATGCAGAGTCGTGGTGCACACGCCTTTATCCGCAGCAGCAGCGATACGGGGTTAGCTCCGCCTTGTGAGACAGCCCTGAGTGTGAGGAAGTGCCAGGGAAGGGTCGTCGGGACGGACGAGATCACGGACATGGAGCAGGCCTTCAGTCGTGGGCGTCACCTGCACAAAGTCTGACGTTTCGTCCTCAGCATCTTCATTTCTCTGAAGAAGTGTGAGTCCCTTGAGGCGAAGCAGGTCCTTGTTCCTCCTTCCTCTTTTCTACATAAATTTGGCCCTGTATTTGGGAGTGGATGGGACTTACTCATAATGGAGAGGGTGTTTCTTAAAGGTGACACTGTGGCTTCTCCACAAAGCACTAACTGTCTGATTGTACCAGGGTTCTTCCTGGCATAGTTGTCTATACTGTATAATGGGAGTATATCTTAATATGACTCACTAGGAATAGCTTTTTATCAAGTAATTGCAATTTTTAAAAAGAACTTTATTAGGAGAGGTGGATTTGGTGAGGGGAAACAAAACAGCAGAAAACAGCTCTTCTCTTTGAAAGATATCTGGTTAGGTAACAGCTGTATGTGAATTTAGAAGATATTTTTAACCTTCTTGGGGATTTTTACAAGCGTCTCCCCCACTCTTTTTCGGGGCAGGCAGCGTCACCACTGAGGGTTGTTTGATTTCTCTGCAGAGGATGGCTACCTGCTGCAGGCAGAGGCTGTTTCTGTCTCTTGAGCAAATCCTTCCGCCCCTGGTTGGGCTCTGTGCAGGGTGGGTGGGAGGAGGCCTGTGTTTTCTCCCTTGCAGTGTTGGGTTTTGGAGACCAGGCAAAAAAAAAAGAAAAACCCAGTTCCTCCACTTACCACTTTTGAGATTCAGAGAGTTGCTCGATGGCTTTAATGTCCTCTTCCTCACCTACAAATTATGGGCAGGTACTGCCTTAGGGGTTGTTGTGGGGATTGTGTGTGTGTGTGTGTGTGTGTGTGTGAAGCCCAGTGCTCAGCCCATAGTGAGCACTTTGTAAAATGTTAGTTATTTTCCCCCTATTTTAATGCTAATTTTCCATATGTGTTGGGTATATAATCTCGAAGATACGGGATTTTCTTTTTCCAAATATTACACTTTAGACTGAGTCTCCCCTCTGGTGTCCACCATAGGTTGCTGTATTCACATCACACCTTGACTCTTTTAGCTCTGATTGTGGTTTCCTCTTCAACTTAGCTGTCCCTTCCAACTTCCTAGACCAACTGGAATCTATTGAGTCCACTAACTAAATAAAGCTTTTTATATTAAGACCTCCTAGTGACAAGCACATGGGGAGGAGGAGACTGTGGTTTCAGTTGTAAACTTAAAAACAAAGTCTCTCACCTCAGCCCCTCCCCATCACAGCTTTGCAGTTGCCCGAGATCAGCTCATTCTCTTAGGACCTGGAGCTTCATGGTGAGTCCAGTTACCTGCTTACCTGACCGGTGATGGAGAGGGGTGCTCAGGTGAGGCACAGAGAGATGGGGTTATCCTGCAGTTTCCGCAGAGGATGTGCCGTCCCCTAATTCTGCTGTGAAATGTCTTTGGCCAGTGGACTGGTGATGGTGCTGAAACTCCAGGACGCTTCCCTTCCTCTCCCATTGGTCCAGGTGGGGTTACGGGTAGGAAACAAAAGAAGACAAGGAAACAAAGACAAAAAGTTGTGCTTTCAGCCTCTCCATTACAGTACTTGAATCTTGGACACCGTTTCAGGGTAAGTTCTTGAAATCCTGTTTGGTTAAAACTCTGACCATTGAAATGACAGTCTCTACCCCGTTGGCATCACCAGAGGTCAGAGACAAACTCAGGATGCCCCAGTGACTGGAAGCAGGGCCTTGGCCCTTGTGGTGTTTGTTTAGCTGCATCGTAAAGTTCCCTCTATGTTCTTGTGCACGCGCTGAAGCCTGCCTTGCTCACCCCTCCTGGAAGGGCCGTCCCACCCGTGTTCCTACCACGGGGTGCCACCTTGGTTCCAGTCTCCCAGACCGCCCCCCTTCCCTGCATTGAGTCAGTTCTCCAGCTCCTGCTCTGTCTCCTCTCTGAAACAGCCCATGACCCCTGCCTCTTCCTGCATCTGACTTCATTCTGCCAGATTCATCTTGATCTCAGTCTGTCTCAGCTCCTGGGTCGGCAGTGTGAAATTTCCACTTACCTTTGAAGACTCTCGCCACCCACCCTCCCCTTACCTGACTCTCCTCCGCTCCCATGAGCTCATCTTCACCACCACTGATCTCCTGCTGCTGTCTGATTGGTGCAGTCTTGGGCTCCCTTTCCTCCTGGTTCTCCCCTCTGCTTTTGTAAAAATTGAAGTATAGTGGAATTACAATGTTGTGTTAATGGTTACTGTACAGCATAGTGACTCAGTTATACATACGTGCTGTGCTCAGTCATGTCCCACTCTTTTCGACCCCGTGGACTGTAGCCTGCTAGGCTCCTGTGTCCATGGGGATTCTTCAGGTAAGAATACTGGAGTGTATCGCGATGCCCTCCTCCCGGGGACCTTCCCAACTCAGGGATCGAACCCAGGTCTCCCGCATTGCAGGCGGATTCTTTACCATCTGAGCCATCAGGGAGGCCCCAGTTATACATAAATATATTATATTCTTTTTTATATTCTTTTCCATAATGGTTTATTACAGGATATTGAATATAGTTTGCTGTGTCATACATCAGGACCCCTTTTTTTTCCATTCTGTGTATACCAGTTTGCATCTGCTGATCGCCAAATCCCAATCCAGTCCTCTCCCACCCTCCTCCCTCTTAGCAACTATCAGTCTGTTCTGTGTCCCCAATTCTATTTCTGTTTTATAAATAGGTTCATTTGTGTCATATTTTACATTCCATATATAAATGACATCATATGGTCTTTGTCTTTCTCTTTCTGATCTACTTCACTTAGTAGGATAATCTCTACTTGTGTCCATGTTGCTGCAAATAGCATTCATTTTTCCCCTGTGGCTGAGTAGTATTCCCTTGTATGTATGTACCACATCTTTATTCATTCATCTGTTGTTGGACATTTAGGTTGCTTCCTCGTCTTGGCTGTTGTGACTAGTACTCTTAAGAACGTGGGGGTGTAAATGTCTTTTGAATTATAGTTTTGTCTGGATATATGCTTAGGAGTGGGATTGCTGGAGTGGTGATTCTGTGTTTAGTTTTCTGAGGAACCTCCCCGTACTGTTTTCCACAGCTTACATTCCCACGAATAGTGTAGGTCCCCTCCGCTTTTTAAAACTTACTACACCACGCATCGTAAAGTTTTCCCCTTGTTTGAGTTTCCGCAGTGCTCATATGCTTGATTATATATTTTATCTCCCCCTCCCTAAAGTACTGGCCATAGAATTAGTTGTTTCTTTTAGTTGTTTTATTGGCTGATCCAGAAGAGCAGTTACACTGTTTGTTGTCAGGGCTCTGTGGCCAGCGCTGGGCACACAGAGGTGGGCAGAACGATACCAGGGGCCCATAGCCCGTGGGATGGATGGATATGAAGCAGGAAGCCGCACACACATGTACCTGTAACAGTCGTTTAAAAAAAGAGGAGTGCGTGGTGCTGTGGGGCGGGTCATGGGCGCTTGACTGGGATGCACGACTGGCTCATCCAAGGAAGCTGAGCGTGAGCCGGGGTCCTCCTGCTTGGCCTGAGCCCACCGTCACGCTGTGCTGCACGCAGGTTTGTGGGATTCGAGGGGGTGGGGAGACCACTGCCTAGTCATGAGAGGAAGTGATGATCCCGCCTCGAGTGGTGGGCGTGGATGTGTGGGCAGAGGCAGGTGGGCTGAGGCGGATTTCACAGGTTAACTGGGTAGTTGGGTGGGAGCCATCAGAGGAAGGTGTCTTGGGTGACTCGCGGGCTTCTGGTTCGCCTGCCTGGCCAGCTCACTGGGTGACTGATGACCGTGGGGCCACCCGGGCACCTGGGGTGCCTGTGATGCTAACGAGAAGGCCTTGCTCTAGGGCACGTGGTGGAGTACTGACTGGATCTCCAGACCCACTTGTTCCCGCAGCCCCCTGGGTTGTGAAAGGTCCACACAGTCACACACAGGCTGTAGCAGTCACCACGGGGCAGGCTCACCAGTGTGTTCTCCCGTTCCTTCCAAACCAGGCGACATTCTCTCTCTCTCCTTTTTCTAGAATCAGATGGCAGAGACTTAGCAGGTGGGAAAGATCCGTTTGAGAGATTATATAGGACGGTATGGGAGAGCAAAGGGCCAGATTCCCGAGAGCGGGGGAGGGGATGCAGGCCAGGTGTGGGGGACCAGCCCGACCTGTGGTGACAGGCGGGCAGGAGCAGTGGATGGGGGCCGATGGGAAGGGGCGCCTGTTTGCCCCACAGAGTAGGAAGTGAGGTTACCTATTTAGGCCTTGCCCATTCAACCAGAGCATGAATTCACTGGGGACAAAGAGGTGTATAGGTGTAAACATGCTTATTTGTTTCTTTCATAGCTCTAGGTTAATGGTTACTGAATTGTTAGGCTTCATTGAAAAATTGGGCTCATTGAAGATTTAGACTTGTTACTTGGGCTTATGCACGAAATTTACATGTGCAGGATAACTTGCTGTTTTACCAAGTTTGCAAAAATATTAAATGCTGTTAACATAAGCCATACTCCATTATTCCTAACTACTTCCTGAGTGTTATTGACTTAATTTATGGTGAGGTATCCATAAATAAACCTCATGGGGTGAAAATGGCAGGATTCTTCCTAATGGTTTGATCCACGGGCTTCAGAGAAATACACGCCACCCCCTCACTGAGATGTAGATCTAAAGTACAAGGATAAAGATGACACACATAGAAAACAGAGGGAGGAAAACCACATGGTTCTTTACATCAACTCATGTGTGTTGATCAACGTTATGTAATAGAGTGAGTCACATTGGTACTGTGTTTTATTGCTTATCAGGCACCTTAAAACTGGCATTGTAATCCAGATGACATTTTACAGATGAAGAAATTTAGGATGTGCCCAAAGCCGCACACATAGTGGGTAGATGAGACTTTTTAAGAAATATATTTATTTTTATTTTTTTTGGCGGTGCCAGGTCTTAGTTTTGTTTGGCACACGGATTTTCCATCTTCCTTGTGGCACATGAGATCTCCCCTCACCCCTTTTTTTAGTTGCGGCGTGTGGGATCTAGTTCCCTGACCAGGGATCAAACCCAGGTCCCCTGCATTGGGAGTGCAGAGTCTTAGCCACTGGACCAGGAGGGAAGTCCCGATGAGACATTCTTGACTCCAAAAGTCAGCTGCCTCCTCACTGTGGGCATCCTGAAAGGATGAATCCTATTTTGTCAGCAGACTCTAGCTCTGCAGTTCCAAACAGCGCAGAGTATTTACTACAAACCCGCAGACTTTTACGTGGTGATTATGCTCATTCCATCTGATTGTTGTTGGGTGATGTGGCAAATTTTCTGATTAATCTTTTATTTGTTTTCTAATTACGACTGTGCAGAATTATTTAAAATGGTTCATATTTGAATGTGGATTAGGTAGTTGAGTCATTTTGAATTCTTAAATTGGTGTGACCTTTATAAAGTAGACAGGAATAATTTAGTATGGTACTTATTTAGAGTATATAATATTTTTAAACATTTGATAAAATAGTGAATTTTATGAGATCAGGGAGTATTTTTATGCTTGACTAGAATTCTGCATCTGGTTAAGTAGACACAATGTAAACCATACGCTGAAACCAGGTCTGAGCAGCCTCGGTGATGAAAGGACCGCATGGGTTATCCTGGACCATGTGTTATGTAATCGCACGTTACAGGCCTTATTCATGGAGGATCTTGCTCTAACTTTTGAAGAGTCATTATAAAAAGTAAGAATTAGAGTTGTAACACACAAAAAGATGAATTAGAGAGTAACACATTTATCTTCACATTACGAGGACAAAAGTATAGTCATTTCATTATGCTTTGCTGATATAAGATGTCTTAAATCTGTCAGTTAAGATATTTTGTCATGAGAATAAGTGAACATGCTGAAAGTTAATTTTCATGCGTGAAGAAGAGGGAAGTTCTTTTAACCATTGTTTACCGTTAAAATCTGGAGAGTTCCTGGAGGCAATAGTTTTCATGCAGAATTGAAGGAGTAGAGTGGTCCTGAAGACGGGGAGGGAGTAAAACAAAGCTGTGAATTTAGGAAGTAGGAAGAGTGTGGTGTGGGTGAATTTAGAGATGTGAAGTCTCAGGACCCCCCCCCCCCCCCCCCCCGGAGACTCAGGTCTTTCATTTTTTTTTTTTAGGTCTTTCATTCTTAATGCCAACCTGACTTTGTGGCCATGGTATTTGCTCTTAAACACATCCTGTGACCAGGCTTGCCTGGTCCCTGAGCACCCAGCAGCTCCTGGCTTTTGTGCCTCTGTTCTCTTTTGCCCCTCATCCATTCCACCCTCCACCTTCACCTGTCAAAATCCCATTTGTCTTCAGGTTCTGTTTCAAGTGCTACTTCTGTAAAGCCGTTTCTGATTCTTAGCCAAAGAATCTGGTGTCCTTACCTTATATCATCTTCTATCTAGTTTTTGGTGCTCACGCCCCCTTGTAGATGACTCAGTCAGTAAACACACAGGTGAGACACAGCATCATCTTGCCTTCCAGTCGCTCGCAAGGCCCCCATGGGGTCCTCGCTGCCCGATCCTTCCCCTGGAGGGCCACCTCTCTCTCCTTGGTGCTGGGCTCTGCCTGTGGCACACTGCTTTTGCAAAATTTTTAAGATGACATTGCCCTGACATACCTAGACTCCTGTTTTCTTTTATAAGTTCTTTGAAGACAGTCTACGTCTATTTTAGTATTTTTTTTTAATTTTAGTATTTTTTTTATTAGTACTTTCCTGATTGTGCCTATTAAGGGTTAGGTCTGATTTCTAAAATAAGTAGTTGAATTGTACATTCCCTAAGATGCAACCAAGGTGTTTTTGTATAGCTTGCGGTATTTTGATTAACTTTGTGAAACGGATTCCTTTAGAGGGGACAATCCTGTGTCTAGAATTGATAGAATTCATCGTGATGTTAGAAGAAGGTGGGGAAGGTAAGTATAGTATAAAAATCACAGAAACTCATTCATCTTATTTCTGTATCCCCATAGCAGACAACCTATAGGAGTAGGTTTACAGGTTTTGATTTAATTGAAAAAAAAAAACAAAAACAAAAGCAAACAACAACTCACGTAAATGCTGTTATTTTGTAACTGAGTTATTCTAGTGCCAAATCTTGTTGTGTCCTGTTAGGGTTCATCAGGAATTTCTTGTTTACTTTTTATTCCCAGGACCAAGCATGGTGTCTCTCACATCCTGTACACTATTAAGTTTCTAAATAGAAATTGAAACTGTGTTTAAGGGTGAAAGGAAACTTTAGTTCTAATGACAACAACATAGAGATTGACATCTAAAGATAAGAATTTTCTTATAGAAGAGTTTAAAAATGTCTTTTAGTAATACTTTGCATCATCTCAAATATTTTAAATTTGTTATTAGCATTGGGGTATTTAAGACTTAGAGATTTACACATCCAGGTTAGTAGGAATACTTTTAGAGATTCTTTTAAATTCACAGTCTTAATTCCCTTAATAATGTTGTTCATGCTTGTTCTTGAAGGCTTTACAAAAATTCACCCTTAGTTTTGGGGAAAGAATTCTCCAGATTCCAGTTTCTTCTTTATATTTTGTGTAGATGTAAAGTTCTCTTCTTCTTCTTGTTATTTTTGGCCGTGCAGCATGTGGGGTCTTAGTTCCCCGACCAGGGATCGATCCAGAACCCCTTGCGTTGGAAGCGCAGAGTCTTAACTGCTGTTTCTCCAGGGAAGTCCCTGAAAGATTCTCTTATGGCATTTCAAAATCTGAATACATTTGAGATATCAAAATACATGTTCTTAATTCATTGTGATTCTCATGTAGGCTTTTCAGTTTTAAAAACCTTGTCACTATCTCCCTGATGATGGCAGACCCAGCAGCAGTGTTCTTTTCAGTAACAAAACCCTGAATGCATGCATGATGGGGGACAGATGCTGTGACCACCATGTGGATGGCTGAGTGGTGTGCACGCCACTCACCTTTCTCTGTCTGCCTTATGAGCGATAACATCCTGTCTGTCTCTAATGGACCACCTGTGCTAACGCTGGTAAACTGCCATGCTAACAGAGAGTTGACTTCATCAAATTTAAAATCTAGTTCTAATCAAGATTCGGAAACTCGATGTCTTCTTGGGTTGAGCTCGAAGGTCTGTTTTTATCTGCCCTCTGCTGCTCTTGACATTGTCTTAGCAATCATACAATGCTGTACCTGAGTCCTTAATCTCCAGGTGTTCTGGGTGTGCATATCTATGTCACGGATGACGAGCCTGACACTTTTAGGACTTAAAGATGGTGCATTTTTCTGAGACTAGAATGAAATGTGTACTTCAGAGAGCAGTGTGGTTGCAGGCGGCAGCCCCAAAGCTGCCTTGTGGAGTGGCTGCAGCTGGCGTGTTGACCGGCGGCTTGGATGTCTGCCTCCCAGATTCCTGCCTGAGAAAGGGCTAGAAAGATGTGTGTGCACTCACATCTGTGTGCTCATATAGGCAGGAAAGGGCACACAGGAAACTTAATTGTCTTTGGGGAATGAGATCAGGGTCGGCGGTGGGAGAGAGAACTGAAACTCATTTTTCAGTTTTTATTCATCTTGGGACTTCCTTGGTGGTCCGGCAGTTAAGACTCCGTGCTTCCACTTCAGGGGCCACAGGTTTGATCCCTGATCTGGGAACTAAGATCCTATATGCCACTCGGTGTAGGCAAAAAATAAATTAGGTCATACTCTTCTGATGTATGTATGTGCACACACTAGATGTGAGTGCACACACCACATATCTTCTTCTCTCTTGTTGGATTCTTTCCGTCGTCATTGTCAGGTTATTTTCACACAAAATCAACCAGAGCCAGTTAACATTTGGAGAAACAATCAGTGTGATACTGCAGTGGTCCCGTCAGTTCTGTTCCACTTACTGGACCCCCAAAGTTTTGTCCACGTGGTGCTGTGAGAAGATGCTGCTGCCCATCTTCACGGCAAAGTGTAAACGTGAGTTGGAGGAGGTCGTGGCAACCCACTCCAGTATTCTTGCCTGGAGAATCCCATGGACAGAGCAGCCTGGCGGGCTACAGTCCATGGGGTCGCAAAGAGTCAGACACGACTGAGTGACTTAGCACAACACAGGACTTTTACTCATAGACTCCCGTGCAGTCCCACATCTCAGTCCTGAGGGACAGATGTGGTCACCCCTGGGGAGAGCGTCTCTGAGGCTCACCAAATCCCATTTCAAATTCCATTTCAAGGAGAAGGTTATAATGGAGTCCAAAGCAGTCTCAAGGCAAAAGTGTGGCAGCCTCATCAGATACAGCTTTGCGGCCTGGTGACTTATAATGAGGGTGGCGTGTAATTAGAAATCATCCCTGTCTTTTCTGAGTGCTGATGAAAACCACGGCTCAGAGGTTAATTCAAACAATAATTAATATTGGTCTCTGTCAGTGCAGGGTGGTAATGAAATCTCTCGTTATGTGATGACTTTGACTTTCAACATTGAGCGAGGAGTAACACTGCACACACATTGTGGGGAAGTGCAAAACGGGGAAGTTTGCTTTTCGGAAATCGTTGCACAGGATTTTGTTGCATCCTGCGATTGTCTGTGATAGAAGCTCTAACACAACATGGAGATGCTAATGTTGTTTTGTTTTCTAAGGTGATGCTTCTTTAGGCTGATACTAGGAAGGGTCTTCCCATTTTCTACTATGTGTGGTATAGGCAGCAATGAAAAGTGAAAGTCGCTCAGTCATGTCCGATTGTTTATGACCCCATGGACTGCAGCTTGCCAGGCTCCTTGGTCCATGGGATTCTCCAGGAAGGATAAGGAGTAGGTGCCATTTTCTTCTCCAGGGGATCTTCCCCACCCAGGGATTGAACCCTGGCCTCTTGCATTGCAGGTGGATTCTTTACCTTCTGAACCACCAGATTACCGTCTGAACCCTGGCAGGTTACACGTGCATATTGATCTAGAGACAAAAACCTCAAATGGCTGGCTGACTTGAACCTCCAGTATCCTTTGCAACCTTGAAAGTAATGACTCTGAAAGTCATAGTGTCACGTTTACTGAACATGTTTCCTATGTAGAGTTGGGAGTTAACAAATGAAGCAGAAGATGTATTGTGAACGTAAGGAGGTGGTTTGGAGATGCAGTAATACCTGTTAATGCAATCACCTCTAGCTTTGCACACCAGTCAGTGCTGAGTAGAACTGTTTGACTAAAATAGTTTCTTTCGGTGGCAGGAAGATACAAATGCACCATTGAGCAACTTGCTCTAAAGTCTGTTTTCGTTTATGAAGCATGTGTTGGTGTATCACTGTAGCTTAATCTCTGAGGGTAATGTTTGGTGTCATCATCTTTTATAGGGAAAAGTAACAGAACAAATGAAGGGGATTTTTATGAAGTCTGACTACTTTGGGATGCCTAAGCAGTAGAGGCTTTCTAACACATGAAAGTAGACAGAAGGCTCGTGTGGGCCATCACAGACCGTCCACCAGCTTCATTATTAACTCAAGGCTGGTCTTACTTCATTCACACACACCAGCTTGCCCTGTGCTCTGTATTATTTAGAAGCAGATCCCAGACAGCACAGTATTTTATTTTAAAATATTTCAGTATGCATCGCTGAAAGGAAAGACTTCTTTCTAAATTAAATTTCTGTAGAAGCTCGTGTGGACATTTTCAGGAAGTTTTTCTCATTTTAATTCAAAGGCCATCCTCCACTTCAGGAGCAGTGTACAGACACCTTTTTTCCTCCTTGTGCTGGAACAGAGTGGGTGACTGGCAGCTGTGACACCATTAGGAGGGTAGGTTTCGTTTGATTTCAGGAGCCGCCGCAATTCTGTTTGAAATGAGAACAATAGGATCAGAATGCTGTTTTGTTTACAAGGGTGTCAAGACCGTTTGGAGGCCAGAGGCTTTGGGGGAGCTGGGCACAGCTGATGAGACCTTTTCTGCAGCGGTCGCTCTCTGGGGTGGACCACAGCAGAGGTTCCCAGAGAAGGAATCAAGAATAAGCCTCGCACTGCACTCAAAGTGACCTTTTCCTCCAAAGCCCCGTCTTGTCACTTCTCTGCTGAATACCCTCTGTTGGCTTCTCATTGTCTTCACACAGGCCAGGGATTCTGGCGTGATTCTTAGGACTTTCTCATCCTTCAGCCCCTCCAGGACCCTGGTGTCTCTGCCTTGGCCTTGAACCCTCTGCCTGCTTTCTGCTCCAGCTGCTGTGCAGGCCACGCCCTCTACCGGAGCCCCGACCACCCGCCTGGCCTCCCCTGAGGTTCTGGTTCTGCACCCTGGTTCTGCCCCTCCTTTGCCTCCAGCCATCGTCTTTGCTCCAGGAGACCTACCCTGGCTGTATCGCCCAGCATAGGCCCCCTTCTCTCGGCCTCAGTAGCCTAATCTGCCTTCCTGGCCACCATCATGCTCTAATTACCCACGTGGAGATGGACTTACTAGCGACTAGAGTGGCTTAGCACCAGTCAGAACCGTCCTCTGTGGCTGGGTGAGCAGATGGACTGAGGGCCCGAACAGCCCAGCAGGGCGGTGGTGGGGCATCGAGGGTGCAGGTGCCACAGAGGGAGGGAAAAGGAAGGACACCCTTCTGGCAGCAGCAAATGAGAAAGAGAAACATTCTGTCTGGAACATTTGCTTTTCGAGTTTATGGGTTAGCTGAGTGCACGTCTCCTGGGGTGAGAATCGTGTCTGGGGAAGGATGTGAGGGTTTCACAGGTGATGGTGAGAAAGACCGGCCTCCTCAGGGAGTGCAGAGCTGGGAGCTGAAGCCCGAGGCTCGGCCCTGGAGCGTGTTCCGGTTCCCAGGACTGGGTGGGCCGTTGTTGTCCTCCTAGTTATGTGGCTCCCTTTCAGAATCTCCCGTCTCCCCTGTGCGAGGCGGGCATACAGAGGGCCCACCCATGCCCGGTCCAGGGAGCTGTCTGAGCGCCAGCCGCAGGTGAGCTCAGGTGAGGCGGCTCGTGGGTCCAGGCCAGCTTCAGAGACGCCTCGGAACAAGGCTTCTCCATCTTCCATATATGGTAACACTCTACCTTAAAGAAACAAACGGAAGACCAAAAAAAGCCACATGACATAGTGGAAAAACCCTACACTTGGGAAGGAAATCCAGGCTCCTGTTTTGTTTCCAGCACTACCTTATACAGACAAAACCCTTGCCAGTTCAGGCTTCTTCCCTGCGGTGATAAAGGGAGGGAACACCACCCTCACAGCCTGCTTCCCGGGACCGTGTGTCCTGCGTGCGACCAGAGCTGGGATCAGATCAGAGGCGGGAGCTGTCTGAGATGGAGGCCTGGGATGCTCTTTGACGCCTCCCCTGCTCCCCCTTCTCTCGCTGCATCAGATGTGTCCTCAGAGCCTTTTGGCTCTGCTGTCAGAACTATGTGCAGAGTCCGACACCGCCTGCCTCTTCTTCTGCCACCCGCCCACGTGGCCGCTCTTCCTGCAGGAATTCCTGCAGCAGCTCCCTGCCTGGACTCTGCATCCGCCTGTCACCTCTGGACTGTTTCCTGCAGAGGACCTAACTTTTGGTCCCTGCACCCTCTGCCCAGCGACCCCCCACCCCCCATTCTACTTCTAGACCTTCAGAGTCCTCTTCTGGGGGCTTCCCCATCCCCACTTTAAGATCACGCCCTTCCTTCCAAATTGCCTGTCTCCCTTGTGCTGCTGTAGTTCTTCTTTTGTTTTTCCTTTCACTTATTTTACTTGTATTTTACTAGTTGACTCTGACTCCTTGCTAGACTGCAGCTCAGCTCCGTGAAGGAAGGAGTTGCTGTCTCCCAGCGCTAGGGACAAGTGTTAGCCTGGGGCAGGCACTCTAGACACGGCTCTGCATAAAAGTTCATGGGAGTTCATCACTGGAGGCAACAAGGTCATCACTGTGCTGCTCTGTGGGTCATGTTTTTGGCGTGTGCAGCAGGTGAAACTTCATGGAATTTATAATGTGGTGACTTTCAGCAATCAGGAATTTCTTCTCTTTGTGATAAGTCACCTTATGAATAACAACCTGATCAGCAAGTTATACTCCCCTGCGCCTGACATTGGAGCTTCCCTGGTGGCTCAAACAGTAAAAAATCCACCTGCAATGCCGGAGACCCAGGTTCAATCCCTAGGTCGGGAAGATTCCCTGGAGAAGGGAATGTCTACCCACTCCAGTATTCTTGCCTGGAGAATTCCATGGACAGAGGAGCCTGGCAGGCTACAGTCCATGGGGTTGCAAAGAGTTGGACACAACTGAGCTACTAATACACTTTGGGAACACACACCCACCCCGTTCAGACTTAGGTTAAGGCTTTTTTCTTCAATCAGAGTAATCTTCGAGCAATGGTGTGTCTGTCTTCAGGGCATTGTGTTGGGGAACATGATATCTCTTGTCCCATTCACTGCTGAGGTTTGATTTGATCATTTGATCATTCTGTCTTGAAAAGGAGGTTATTAGAATTCCATGCACCACCTTAGTTTATGGTCACATTAGAATTATAGTGATTTGCCTGCTTGAAAATGAAGGCAAGTGTGTCCTTGTAGTGTTTTCATTTAGTTAGTTGCTGTTGGTTATAATGTAAACACTTCGGTTAGTTCCTGGACTTGGTGTTTGACGCCTTTGTGGAGAACCTCTCCTCTAAAAACTCAAAATAATTTTGCATTTGTTATTTCACTGTATGTTTGGTTCATCTGGAGAGAGAGTGGCTGGGGTCTTGATGTGGATGAGGCCTTAGTGGTGGTTCAGTAAGTGGCTGCAGTGTCTTCGCTGGCGCTGGTCTCTGGCCTCACTGTCACGTGGCTGCTTCTGCAATTAGACCTTAGCCGTGCAGGGCCGGTGGGCGGGAGGACTTGCAAAGTGACAACTGACGAACTGTATGAGTTGGAAGTCTGATTATAGGTTCACAGACAATGTCTTGCATTCTGGACCATCCCTTGAGAAAAGCGTAACACTTTGTATTTGGGAAAGAATTAGTCACGGTAGGAAGCTTTGGAGTTGATAGACTTCCTTTTTGATTCAGTTAAGTCTGATTTATGATTTCAAATGAGTAGACTGAAAATATTTTTTAAGTTTCCGAAGCAGGAATGTAGAAAATTTGGACATCTTTCATTTTGACTATCCACTGTTGTTAAGAAATTTAGACAGATGGATCAGTTTTGTACCTTAAGAATGTTTGGAGTGTGTGTGGCCATTTCAGAGATTCATAAACCTTTTTCTCCAAAATTCCCTTGAAAGTGGAATGTGTTTCTGCCTTGGATTGACACGTTCTTATATCACTAGTATTGATTTGATATGCTCACTCTAGATTGCCGTGTTCACTTGATCAGCTTTTTGTGTAGGCACTCAGGGGGCCGTGGGATAACAGAGGGGCACTGGGCTTCCCGTGGCTCAGATGATAAAGAACCTGCCTGTGATGCGAGAGACCCAGGTTTGATTCCTGGGTCGGGAAGATACCTTGGAGAAGGGAATGGCAACCCACTCCAGTATTCTTGCCTGGAGAAGTCCATGGACAGAGGAGCCTGGCAAGCTACAGTCCATGAGGTTGCATAGAGTCGGACACGACTGAGTGACTAACACCGATTGTATGCCCAGGTCTGCACTCAGGGGGCTCCCTGCCCACAGACCCTCATCACCATGCTCAAGGGTGTAAGTGCAGTGAACGGAAAGCAGGGGGCGGTGAGTGCAGAGCACAGGTGCCCCTGCTGACCTGTGAGGACAACAGGGCTTTGTGAGGTTTAGCCAACAGCATCACCAGTATGAAGAACTTGGATGGAAGCTAGATCAATTTGACATAGGAAAAAGAATTTTAATAAACTATTTTTTTCTACCATCTGCCTGATCGTAAGTATGCTAATTCCAAAATATTCACACCATAAAACATGTATAAGGTAGAAGGTGAAAGCCCCCACTCCAGTAAACTCTGGTCCACGAATTATTCCTCTAGGTTTTTAGCGGGAGGAAGGTTATCACAGTGCAGACACATTGTAACTCCCTTTTCTCACAGTACCTTGGCTGATCTTTTCATATTAACACATACAGCTCTATTTCATCTTTTCAAAGAGCTCAGACAGCGACATCCTATGCCATGCCACTTCATCTGCCCATCCTCCTTTAATGGGCATCTGGGTCATTTCCTGTGCCCCCCGTTGAAATCAGTGCAGCCGTGAGGATGCGCCCTTCTTGTCCACCGCCGTGTCCCTCTAGGGCGTATTCTGAGGAAGGGGCCCCAGGCTGTCAGTTTTCTGCAGGGTGCCCGCCCTCCAAGCTCACAGTCCTTTCCGTGGTGTGGGGTTGCCCATTGTCTCTGCCCTTGCCAGTTTGGGACTTCTTGTCCTTCGCCAGTTTGGTGCACTTCTTCCATTGTCAGTGAAGTCAGGTATTTTCCTTGTGTGGCTCGGTCTTTTGTGTTGCCTTAGCGCCTGTCCCCGACACCATGTGCCGTGTGGCCTCTGGTGCCTGGAGTCCCTCTCTGATTGGAGATCAACTGTGAGCCTGTGCCCCTTTTCTCCCTTCTAGGGAGACATAGGTTAAGGCTGTGGCTCTGAGAGCAGCCTCATAATTGTTGCCACTACTGGTGCCTCCACCGCAGTCGCTCCTTGGCAGCCTGCTTGATCTCTAAGCCACCCATTTCCTTCCTGTAATGGGGGTGACAAGGATGAAATGAGCGAGGGCATCTTGGCCTTCCCGCAGGGCCTGGCACCTGAGTGGATGCCCACCGTCAACATCAGACACCAGTGTGGGGGTGCCTTTCCTTCCCTCGGCCCCTCCTATGGGAGCTCAGTGTCCTGATCAGCCACTCTGGGTCCCCAGCGGGGCTGGGGTTCCCTCGGCAGGTGCTGCAGCTCCAAGTGACCCCTTTCTCCACGCCCTGGCGTGTTGCAGGCTCTGAGGCCAAGGGCCTGGATCAGCAGCACCAGCCTCACCTGGGGCCTGAGCATTCTTCCTTCTGAAGTCGGCCCCAGACTGCATTGTGTCCCTCCACATCCGTGTGCTGAGGGCCACCCCCCCAACCCCAGTGTGACTGTTTGGAGACCGGCCTTCCTGAAGGTAGTTAGAGTTAAATGAGGTCACAGGGGTGGGGCCTTAATCCAGTAGAATCAGTGGCCTCATAAGAGGAAGAGCACTATTTCTCCCTTTCCCCTCTTTTGCACGAGGAGGTCACGTGATCACACAGTGTGAGGACAGCTGCTTACAGGCCCAGGGAAGAAGCCTGAGGACGCAGCCTGCCTTGCCATTTCCTCAGTCTTGGACTTCTGGCCCTCAGAGCTGTGAGCCGTCCATCCTGGAGCGCCGGCCCCTGGTCTGTGGCATTGATACTTGACGGTAGCAGTTCTAGCACCTGAGATCATTGTCCTGGCCGATGGCTGTCTGCCTGTGGCATCGTGGTTTCTTGGCCTTTGGTCCAAACATTGGAACCACCAGGAGAGCTTGGCGAAACCCGAATTCCTGGGCTCCCCCAAGAACTTAGAACTGAATAGGTTTGGTTGGTCTGGGAGGTCAAGTTTCTGCAAGTTCCCAGTGGTGGTGGGGCTTCTGGAGTAGAACCACACTTGAGAACCACTAAGCAGTGTGTGGAAGGGTTTCAGACAAGACCCCAAGAGACTTGAGGTCAGGGTGTTGGTGCTACCACCCAGTTACGGAAGTCCTTCTAAACTCAGTTCTGCTGTTTGTGAAATGGGGATAATGTTTACATCACTCATCTCATAGGCCTGCAGAAGCTAAGACACATGAATCGAAGCTTCGGGTCCTCCTGATCTTCAGACAATAGGGTGGGAGCAGGAAGTGTCACATTCCTGTGAAAAGAGAGGAGCAGATGGATGGGGCCCTGAGGATTTTAATAGTAACCTCGAAGCAAAGGAAACTGTTCTGCTCCTCTTGCACCCTGGAGGCCACCCGGTCATTTGATTTGCTGGCTGTGGGGACTTTCTCTTCTCCCACTTCTCTTCTGTGCATCCCTCACCCAACTTGCCTTGACAGCCAGGCAGCCCAGCCAAGCGGCTTGGGTCGGACAGTCCGGTTCTCTCTTGTCAAGAATGTCTAGTTCTTTGGCGATTGTAGCATCGGAAACTGCTGAGTTTCTAGTTCTCCATAGGGAACTCTTGCTTTCTATGACCAGGTATTATATTTGAAAGGTGTTTTTGTTTTGCCATGTTTAAAATGTTTTATGGTATTAAAGTTTCAGGTGTGTATATGGTTACTGGTATTTTGCATTTTGAGCAGTGACTAGTGATGAGGGTCTTCATCATCAAGTTAGAGCTGTGGTTCTCAAATTTTGTGGTTTCACGGCCACTTTATACTCTTATTGAGAACCCCAAAGAGCTGCTGTTTATGTGGGTTATATCCATTGCTATTTACTGTATTTGAAATGAAAACTGCTTAAACATTTTATTTAGTTAATTTAAAATAACGTTAAATCCATGGCATGCTAATATAAACAGTATAATTTTTATGAAAAATAATTATTTTCCCAAACAGAAGTTTAGTGAGAATGAAGGGCTTTACTTTATATTTACTTTAAAATATTTTAAATTGAAGTATAGTTGCTGTACAGTATTATATAAGTTACAGGTGTACAATATAGTGATTCACAATTTTTAAAGATTATTCTCCATATATAGTTATTATAAGATGTTGGCTATATTCCCTATGTTGCATATTATATCCTCTATAAAAAATCCTTTATTTTTAATTGAAGTACATAGTTTTGCTTTACATATCTTATTAGTGTGTTAGCTTCAGGTGTATAGCACAGAAATTGTTTGTACATATATAGAGAGAAGGAAATGGCAACCCACTCTGGTATTCTTGCCTGGGAAATCCCATGGACAGAGAAGCCTGGTGGGCTACAGTTCATGGGATCACAAAAGAGTCAGACATGACTTGGTGACTAGACAACACCAACATAAATATATATTTCTTCAGGCTTGCTTTCTTTATAGGTTATGAGAAAATGTTGAATATAGTTCCCTGTGCTATACAGAAAGTCCTTGTTGATTATCTGTTTTATATACAGCAGTGTGATGTGTTAATCGCAGCTTCCTAATTTATCCCTTCCCCACCCTTTCCCCTTTGGTAGCCATAAGTTTGTGTCTCTGTTTTCTTCTTTTTTTTGATTCCACATATAACTGATATCATATGATATTTATCTTTCTCTGTCTGGCTTACTGCACGTAGTGTGATCATTTCGAGGTTCATCCATGTTTCTGCACATGGCATTATTTCCTTCTTTTTTATGGCTTAGTGTACAGTATATCCTTGTAGCTTATTTTATACCTCATGGTTTGTACCTCCTAGGCCCCTGCCCGTATGTTGCCCCTACCCTGATTGCTTTTTGTTTTTGTAAGTCTCTCTTAATGTCTGGTTCAAGACAAGACAGAGTCTGATCGCTGCTGTACATTCCATCTGTTTTAATATGCTGTTTTGGTTGAAGAACATGAAGAAAATCTGGTATGCAGATTTGTAATTGAAGAGGGAGGAATATTTGAATAGCCTTTTTAGATAATTTGCTACTACACTAAAACCAAAAGGAGTGGTTTCTTAAAGGTTAGTTGCAGTGTGGACTCTGACGTCGTATGAGTGAAATTTTTGTTTCTGGTTTCATTAAAATTCGTTGGTGTGTTTTGCCCTTTGAATGGGTCTTTTCTCTATGCGTGGTTTTGTAACGTCATGTGTTGGTAATTTGGAAAATATTGATTCAGTGAATTACACAAATCGTTCATATGTTGACACATTTTATAAGACAATATTTTTAAAAATCACATTTGTTAATATCAGCACCCATTTAATCAGGAAAGTCTTTTAAGTTCTGGGAGGCTGTCAAGTTCACCGTGGTGGATAGAGATTTTCCAAAATTCTGGCTTTTGGTTTGGAAGCTCAGATTTTATCATTGGCAACAAAACTGTCAATTGTTTTCCTTGAAGTGACAGACTTATTTTGTTCACTTTTGAGAAGAACGCCTGCCAAATGCCTGAACAGCTATAGTTTGTCAGTTTCCTTTCCACTCCAAGTCAAAATGGTGCTCTTTGAAAAAAAGCTTGCAACTTGGTTGTACGACCTCTTTCTGTATTTGCCCTGAACTGGATGTTTTCTTTATTGTCTGAGCCACCAGGGAAGCTTGGGTGGTTCCGAGCATGCACCACCCTCTGGAGGGACACAGGGGTTCAAGAGAGATGGTGCAGAGAGTAGGTGTCTGTGAGTGTATGAAGGGCTGTCCAGAAGCATTCTGGAGACGCAAGTATACGCTGCTGGTTAAAAGAAAAAATCCTCCTATCACAGTTGACTCAATATACCAGACATTATGCAAATGAACGTTGTTTTCCTTCAGCACAGTGACCTTGGAGAGAGAACGCTGCGGTCAGTGATAACAGGACGGCCAGGATGTTGAGAAGCCGCCTTATTTGGAGTTGCTGCAAGTTATGAGTAGCGCTCACGCCACAGGTTGTGTCTGGATGTCCTGTTTTAAAAACTGGATTGCTTCCCCGTCTGTTACCATTGACCTGATGGTGTTATAAATACTGCTTGTCTAGTCTGAGAATGGGGGACTCGCTCTTCTGCCCTGTGGGGTATTCATTACAACAGCACCAGGCCCAGTCTAGGGATCTGAGCACTAGGCCAAGTCTTCCTTCTGACCTCGACTAGCTGGGTGACCTTGAACAAAGCAGGTGCCTCCTCACCGCTGCTGTGTATGGTCAAGCAGTCGGACTAGGGCTCCGGTCTTTCAGTGCTCCCATTTCGAGTTTCCCAGGTTCTGGAGACGTGAAAGCAAGATTCCTAGCCCCCTCCCCATTCTGGGAAAGTGGCCTCTGGGGGGCTGGTCTGCAGCCTTCCTGTTCCTTCCCGCCAGCCCTGTGTCTGCCCCCAAAAGTTGCAGGTTAAGGTGGGTGCCTATGTTGGGGGACAGCTAGTGTCATTGTCCATCCACCGCATGCCAGGCAGTCTGCAAAGAGCCGCCTGCAGCAGGTAAACGAGATCATGTCTAAGCAGCCCTTTGGCAGTGAGGGCATGGTTACGGTCATGTTCTCCTGGAGGAGGAAGCTGAGGTCCAGAGAGCTGCTTTAAGTTACCTGGGGCAGAGAGAGTGTCGGGGGCCGGATGAAGCTGGTTTTCTCCAAGTTTATTGATGCTGCTTTTCTGCCTCCCCACCTTGGCCCCGACATTTCTTCCTTCATTTCTCTGTGACTGTTTCTCTTGGCTTTTCTAATGTGTAGAGATATGTCACGATTGGGCATCTTTCATCTTTGATGAGAGGTGGTAATTTTATAAACCACCTTTAAATTTGAGAATAGTCAGTAGAAATTAAAGATGGTAAATGTTTATGTGAACCTGTTGTTGTTCAGTTGCTAAGTCGTGTCTGACTCTACGACCCCATGGACTGCAGTGCATCCGGCTTCCCTGTCCTGCACTGTCTCTAGGAGTTTGCTCAAACTCATGTGCATTGAGTCATTGATGCCACCTAGCCATCTCATCCTCTGTTGGCACCATCTTCTCCTGCCCTCAGTCTTTCCCACCATCAGGGTCTTTTCCAGTGAGGCAGCTCTTCGCATCAGGTGGCCAGAGTATTGGTGCCTCAGCTTTAGCATCAGTCTTTCCAATGAACATTCAGGACTGATCTCCTTTAGGATTGACTGGTTTGATCTTGCAGTCCAAGGGACTCTCAAGAGTCTTCTCCAACACCACAGTTTGAAAGCATCTATTCTTCGGTGCTCAGCTTTCTTTATGGTCCAACACTCACATCTGTACATGACTAGCTTGTGTTGAAATGGGGTCCACCCAGGGTGCTTAGACACAGAAAACCGAGTATGAACTTGGGGACGAGTCTTGTGCGGAGCTCTGGGGGCCATGCCTGGGGTCTCCCAGCTCCGTGGGAGGGGGTGGTCCATGCAGGGACCCATCAAGCAGATGGGTCCAGACTTGGGGAAACGTCTGGTCGTCATGGGTCATTAGGGAAGGAGATGTTCTAAAGAAATGTTCTGTGATCTCTTCTGTGTTACAAGAGTGGAAGCCGAGGTCAAGGATGGTTTGAAGTTGACATCTCCTGTGGCTTCTTGACGAGGGAGGCTTCCCACCTGCATGGTCAGAGCATCAGAGGAAAGAAGCATCCCAGGTTAGACCTCCGAGATGAATCCGAGTGGAGAATAAGCATTTTAATACAGTTTTTGTACAAGGAAATGTATTATTGGCTAAGTCACCCTCACAGCATCCCTGAAGAAGACATTTGATGGTAATCTACCTTGTTACTGGAAAAGGAGGTTAAAGAAGTTACATCATACTGGTTTGTTCAGCAGATGAATGGGAAATAGAATGTTCCAGCACCTGGTTCTTACATCAGCGCTTTCCGGGGTGCCTGGAAGCTGTGTTCGGCCCTTAGGTTGGTGATTTAATGGGAGGCTGCAGTTGTGTGGGCAGTTGTGTCTCGTGATGGTGCTCAGCAGGAAGAGTGCATCTCCTGTCCTGTGGAGAAGAGGAAGTACGAGATTTCCTTCTTCTAGAAAATTCACTTCCAGCAGCTGTGGGGTCTCCTAACATTTAGGAAGGATTCCGGGGGCTGTCTGAGGTTCTCCTGGAAGTGGTGCCAGCTGGTGCCCTGCGGCCTCCCCTCCCTTTGTCCAGGTGGGCTGAGCCTGAGGGATTATTTGTGATGCCCTTGCATGGCATGATGAGCGAGCGTGTTCTGAGAAATGATATTTTCCTAACCCAGTCCCATGTGCTGGCTTACCTTTGGGGAGCAGTTGCTTTAGGATTACTAGTGAGTCCAGGCAATTTCACATTGAGAACTGAAGCTTCACTGAATTATTTACATAGTGTATGTGTGTTTGATTTATCTTTGTAATCACTTTATCAATTATCTGTGCTTCTTGAAATTTTGATTATTTTTCTCCCATTAAAAGTGTGAGTTTTGGAAGAGGATGGCTGTACTTTAAGTATAGCTAAGTCTAAGTGTAGATATGAGTCTCATTGCAAAGCTACATAGGTTAGCGTCTTCGAATGGAGGGCCCCCTTTCCACCCGCGACCCCGGCCCCACAGGTGAGAAACCGGAACAGAGAGGCTGAGTAACTGGGTCAGGGTCACTCAGCCTGGTCAGCATACTCTGTGTATCTAAAATTTCTCATCTGCGTAATGGATTGTGTGCCAGATGCAGTGTCAGGCGCTTTACGTATACACTCCAGTCTTAATGAAGTAGAGTCGGTGGTCTCACCTGTGCTTTACAGATGAGAAAAGGAAGCTCAAGAACAGGATGTCGTTTTGCAGCTGGCTTCAGACCTGGGGTTCACAGTGCCCTCTGACCCTGCCCCTTGGTTCTGTCAATTCTTGGGGTTTTCTGTGGTTCCATACAGATTTTAGGGTGGGTTGTTTCTTTGAAAAGTGCCATTGGAATTTTGAGAAGGACTGTGTGTAGATTGCTTTGTGCAAACTGGACAGTCTAGCAGTATTTTTTTTCTTTTGAACTTTCAATTTTGTATTGGGTATAGCTGATAATAGAATCAGCTATTCCATTATAGTTGAATTGAAGAATTTATGCTTTTGAACTGTGGTGTTGGAGAAGACACTTGAGAGTCCCTTGGACTACAAGGAGATCCAACCAGTCAGTCCTAAAGGAAATCAGTCCTGAATATTCATTGGAGGGACTGATGCTGAACCTGATGCTCCAATACTTTGGCCACCTGATGTGAAGAACTGATTCATTGGAAAAGACCCTGATGCTGCGAAAGATGAAGACAGGAGAAGGGGTGACAGAGGATGAGATGGTTGGAGGCCATCACTGACTTGATGGACATGAGTTTGAACAAGCTCTGGGAGTTGATGATGGACAGGGAAGCCTGGTGTGCTGCAGTTCATGAGGTCGCAGAGAGTCAGACATGACTGAGGACTGAACTGAAGAGCTGATTAACAATGTGATGTTTCAGATGAACCGCGAAGGGACTCAACCATACGTATATACGTATCCATTCTCCCCAAACTCCCCTCCTGTCCAGGCTGCCATGTGACATGGAGCAGAGTTCTCTGAGCTGTGCAGTAGGTCCTTTCTGGTTGTCTGTTTTATTTTTTAACTTTTTGTTTGTGTTGGGGTGTAGCCAGTCAGCAGTGTTGTGGTAGTTTCAGGTGGACAGCAAGGGATCTCAGCTATACATCCAATCCACGAGCACAGATGGCTTCCCATGTTTTGTCTTCTTTGATTTCTTTTTTCACAACCACTGCCTCCCTCCGAACTCAAACCCATTGAGGTCACGGGGATGAGACCACATTCTCTCATTTACTTCTCAGGCTCTGCACCCTCCCCTTACTGTCCTGGCGGAGGAGGCAGGTCTTGTCTCCGGTGCTCTGGATTTCGCCCTAGCATCTCCCCTTGCGTGTGCTCCTCCTCAGACCCTTTGCTCTCCATGCCGCCTCTTGTTAGCATTTGTGTTTTACTGAGCAGCAGGCACTGTTCTATGTGCTTTGTAAATATTCATGTACTTAATTCTAAGACCCCCCCCCATCACATAAATACCCTTATTATCCCGCTTTTATACTGAGGCACAGAGAGACTAAGGGTTACCTGACCTGTGATGGAACCCAACACCATCTTTCTCATGCTAGGGAGATTCTCGTCCTTGGTCCGTCCACTTCCACCACTGCCTGGCGTGGTCTCCTCCTCAGTCCACAGCTGGGAGCCTCTGTACTGGTTCCCTCCTCCCGTCATCGCTGTGACCGAGTGCTTGAGCTTCTGCCTCCAGTATTTCATAGAAACACTCTTATCAGTGACTAACCTCCTACTGGTGGAGTCTGGTGGCCACTTCTTTCTCTGCGGCATTTGAACTTTGTCGTCACTTCCTCCTTGCAGCTTTTTCAGGGTGTTTGCTTCCATCTCACTAGCTGGCTCTTCTTTCTGCTCTATTGGTGTTGGCTTTCTGCAGGATTTTGCCATGGGTCTTTTCTCTGGTTTCTTTAGAATGTTTCTGGCCGTTCTGTCTGGGGAATCTCATCTGCTCCTAGACTTTGCCTTTCTTCTGTCTGTCAGTGACTTGAGTTGTCATATCCTCGGATCTGCTTTCTCCCTGGGGTGCTCTTCGCTCTCATATTTATTGACTTGCTAACTGGGCAGCTCCTGGTGGACTTTCTCCACCTGCCCCCACCCTATACAAAATCCTCCTTCTCTTCTGTTCCCTACACGTCGGTGCACGGTATTACCATCTGCTCAGGTACCCAGGTCAGAGCTGTCTTCGCAGACTCTTGTTCATCCTCCAGCATCCAGTCAGAAGCCAGGTCAGCTGGCTGGTGGGTAGTCCTATCTCGGGTAGCTCCATCTCCTCCTTTTCTGTAGCAGCAACTCTTACCTCAGTTCCTGTAAGAGCCTTCGAACTGGTCCTCTTGGCCCTAGTCCCACCTTCCCAATATGTGATCCATATTTTAGTAAGGTTTTTTTTTTTTCTCTCTAAAATGTACATTTTTCTGAGTGGGTAAAGGAGATTTGATGTGCGTGAGCGTGCACACACACACACACACACACACACACACAGTCGAATATTGTTCAGCCATAAAAAAGAATTGGAATAATGCCATCTGCAGTAACATGGAGGGACCTAGAGTTTATCATACTAAGTGAAGTACATCAGAGAAAGACAAATATTATACCACTTACATGTGGAATCTAAAAATAATACCACAAATCTATCTATAAAGTAGGAAGGAAACAGACTTAGGGTTCCCAAAGGGGAAGGGAGGTGGAGGAGGGATAAATTAGGATTTCGGAATTAATAGACACACACTACTGTATGTAAAATAAGCAGCAACTGTACCTCTTGTATGGAGCTTCCCTGGTGGCTCAGATAGTAAAGAATCTGCCTGCAATGCAGGAGACTTGGGTTCAACCCCTGGGTTGGGAAGATCACCTGGAGAAGGGAATAGCTAGCCACACCAGTATTCTTGCCTGGAGAGTTCCCTGGACAGAGGAGCCTGGTGGACTATAGTCGATGGGGTCACAAAGAATCGGGACATGACTGAGTATCGCGCGCACACACACATATACATTTATAAAACTGAATCACTGCTGCATAACAGAAACTAACACAATATTATACATTATACTTCAATTACGAAAGTGTGCATCTTTATAAACAGCATTGCTTAAAGCATTAGACTGACTTCTCCACAAATTCAGAATGCATTACAAGGCCCTTCATAATCTGGCCTCGACTTGAGCCTCGTCGCAGTACCTGCAGACACCTCCGTGTGTGTTCTCTCCCTTGAGCCTCGGGCGTGGACCCTCCGGGCCTCGCTGCCTCCCTCTCGCCAGCCCCTCCACGTGTCACCCTCCCATCTGCCCTTTAGGTCTCAGCCTCAGTGCCTGTCGCTCTCCTGGCGTGACGACAAGTCCCCCCAGCTCCATGTTTGCTGTGCCCAGTTCCATGTAGCTCCCCACGTGGCTCCTGAGCAGCTGAATGTGGCTGGGGTGACAGAGGAGCTGAATTTTAAATTTTGTGTAATTTTAGTTAGTTTAAATTTAAACAGGTACATGGGCCTTCTGGCTCCAGTACTGGAAACACGGGGACCATTAGGAGGGGCAGCTGAGTGCTACTTGATCTTCCTGCTCATCTCCACCAAAACACCTCTTCAGCAACAGCACAATTGTTGATAGGCTTGTAGGGGTCGGAAGAAATTCACAGAAAACAGACTCAAGAATCCAAAGTATTTGTGTGAGCACACAAGAATATTATAATGTAGCAAAGTAATTTTTGAAAAGTGATTTATCCAGTACCAGTTATTTTAGCATGTTCACAGGGTTACTTTTAAAAAAAATACTGATTTGGCTGTGCTGGGTCTTCCTTGAGGCATGCAAACTCTTAGTTGAGGCATGTGGGCTCTAATTCCCTAACCAGGAATCAAACCCAGGCCCCCTGCACTGGGAGCACAGAGTGTTAGCCACTGGACCACCAGGGAAGTCCCTGTGGCTACTTTTTAAATAACTAGATTTACATCTGAAATTCTTAAATACAAGCTGCGGACCAAAGAGGCCAGGTGAAATGAATAATCATAATTTCTTTCAAACATTTTGTTTTGGGGTGCCAGGTAAGGTTATAGTTTTTAATGGTACTTGATGCTGGATTGTTAGCATATATCGATGGAACTTAAAATGGGTGAGAAGGCAGTGTGTCGAGAACTTTGGACTTTTGGAGAAAAGATGTTTCACCTGCAATAAGCACTAAATAGCAGTTAATACACTCTTTTCTTGGGTGCGCAGCGTATAGGTAGCACCTGAAGCAGGGAGAAGAAACTGCTGGGTCCTCTGGTTTCCGTTGATGGGAACACAGCAGGTCACGTTGCTCTGGGAGGTTCAGTCTGAAGGCTGGGGCAGGGCCTTACACAAACAGGGAGCTGTAAAGCTAGACAGTTGTCTGGAGCTTGTGGCTCTCCTTTTAAATGGTTCAGCATCCATGGAGAGACAGAAGGTGCTCTCGTTCCCCGCCCCAGCCCAAGCCTCTCGCCTCCCTTGTGTGAATAGAACCTTAGGCGGCAGTGTTGCTCGGAGATTTCTCCCTGTGTTTGTGGGGAGGAGGGGGTGTTCGGAATATACTGGGATGTTACACATAACAGCTAATTCCTTAAACACTTTGGGGGCACCTGGTGTGGCATTCGGGGTGTAAAATGACAGATGTAAAATGCAGGGTCCTTTTTGAGGCACTCACCTCTGTGGGCATGCTGGGCATATTTATAGTCAACAGGGCAACAGTTAGATGTTTTATGATGAAAGAAACACTGAAATGCAGTCTGTATTCATGAGTTAACCTTTCAGCAGGACAGAGAAAAATAGGGAAAAGCAGAAAGAATTCTTTTAATGGTAAAATAGCAGCATTAAAATTCATTTCACAAAAAAAGAGATAAAATATAAAAAAAGATAAATGATTCTGGTAGGTTAAAAACTTAACTACGAAGTTGATAGGCAGCCCATAAAAATTAATTGGATATTGATGACCTAAGCAGTTTCTCCTTTGGGTGAAGATTTTCTCCTTTACATGGTCAGAAAAACCCTTTGTCCTCACCACTCTAGGACGAAGCATCCTTGGCAACTGAACGCGCAGAGCACTTGACAAGTGACCAGACCAGAGCCCCAAGGGCTTGTGAGGGTATTTCTGAAGTAGAAGCATGAGGTGTGTGGTCTGTCAGAACATTTTCTGCTCTTTCTAGGTGTGCAGTGTGGTCTGCAAAGTACAGTGTAGGCAGTTTTCAATTTAATGGGGCACTTGGATTTACATTCGGAATCTAGAAGGCTAGATTTAGAAAATCTGCCATCTTTTTTGTCATTGCCGCTGATCTTTAAAGAAACTAAATTCTCGGTGGTAGCATGGTTTAAAACCTTTCTTTATTATTCTTCAGAATTATTTTATAGGAAAAATTGTGAAGATTTTCAAACTACCTCTGAGAAATGGGCATGAAGTGGAGAACATGCTATGTTTAGAGAGGCCTCCTAGACGTGGGGCGGAGACCTGAACAGTGCAGGGTGGGTGTCATTGACGTGGACACCACCATGAAATGTAACTACTCAGCTTTCCTCGTCAGGATCATCATTTTATTAGCAACGGATGTCGAGGAGTTCAGCTCATGAAAGCCATACAGTTAGGTGGATTCCTCAGTAGACTCTTTTAAAGCCGGGTAGGTGTCTGGTCCTTTTTGTATTGTTTGATTAAACCAAGTAAAACATTCAATTATAAGGCGTCATCAGTAGCCTTAAATTATCTCGATTGTCCTCATTATGTGAAGCAAACGTCACACCTGGTCGTAGCTCATCTTCCCACTTTGCCTTTTCTTACATTACAGTCTACTTGCTGATTTGAGGTGAACTTAATATTGATCTGTGATCAAAGCGGACACAGTGTTGAAATTTATAACTACATAATAGGATCCCCTTTCAAACTGAAATGTAAAGTTTACCTGCAAGTTAGAATGAGGTCCTCTTGTGAGGGATCTTGTACACTGAGGTAGTGACAGTGTGAAAGTGAAGACTACTCAGGCAGTCACTCAAGCGTGTCTGACTCTTTGTGACCCCATGGACTGTGGCCTGCAAGGCTCCTCTGTCCATGGGATACTCCAGGCAAGAATGCTGGGTGTGGGTAGCCATTCCCTTCTCCAGGGGGTCTTCTCAAACCAGGGATTGAACCTGGGTCTCCTGCATTGCAAGTAGATAATCTTGACCATTGAGCCACCAGGGAAGCTCAGGTAAGAAGTACTTAAAGCTAGAATTGGCTGATTGATTTTTTTTGGGAAATATGTGAGGCAGATCTTTACAGGTGGCTCTCAATGACACTGAAGAGTTTGGTGGTACAGTCAGACAGTAAAAGGAATGTGCTATGAGCGTATTGTAATCTTTTTGTAAACAGACATAAGGTGTGAATTTACTTACTTAGAATAATATAAAGAGTGTTTCATTAAGTGTATTTTCCCCGTGGCACACAGCTCATTGGGGAAAAGGCTCAGATTTCAGGGTAATGAGGAGAGGGGTCAAGTTAGGGCTGAGCCTTTGCTCTGGGTGCGGGAAATACACACATACAGAGTTTGTGGATACAGCTTTCATCTTTTATTATATGCAAATATGAGTGAAGACATTTAATTGGCTAGAAGAGGTATTAGCTTTATTTAGCTGCACATAGTGGATAGTTTAAACAATAGTTGTGTGTGTTAGTTGCTCAGTTGTGTCCGCCTCTTTGCGACCCCATGGGGTGTTGCCCGCCAGTCTCCTCCATCCATGTGATTCTCCAGGCAAGAATAATGGAGTGGGTTGCCATTTCCTTCTCCATAAACAGTAGTTATTTTATTGTGATAGTTTTTGATAATGGTTTTGATTGGCAAATAGTTTTATGGTGGCATTGTGTTGATAGAATCTGCTTGTGTTCATAAGTGTACTTATGGAAAAAATTTCCAACTTTGTTATATAAGTCAGAATGATTATGAAATAATGCAAACTGTTTGCTATATATTCCAGCCTTAATTCCATTTCCTTCATCAAATATAAGCTTTTAAAAGAGTAATACTGTAGTCACTGAGTAAGTAAAGTTTGTTTTCTCCCATTTTTTGTCTGTAGATTTACCTTTTTGAAACGATGTATGGTTTCCCAAAATACTCTTTAATTCTCTTCCAAAGCCCTTCTCAACCTTCCTTAACAGTTCTGTTTCCCTTTAATATTGCTCATTTCCCTGATGGAAATTTGAATTTATGTAATTCCTTTGTATTTCTCCTTTGCATGTATATTGTTACCAAAAGGAGTTGTGTGTGTGGCGGGTGGAGGGGATGGGGAGAGCCCTCTGGTTCAAAAGCCAGTAAACAGGCTAGGTTGGTGGAAAGGAAAGTTTGCTTTATTTCAGATGCCGGCAACTGAGGGGGAGGGTGGTGGACATTGTCCGAGGGCCTGCTCCCGCCCTGACAAGCAGGGCATGAGAGCTTTTATAAACATAATGGGGTGGGGGGTGCTCCATGCAGAAATAGTACAGTCATCTCTAACGGTCATCTTCGATTGGTCATGAGTTGTCTGACTAGCATCATCTTGGTTGTTTTAGGTTTAGTTAATTTTAAGTTCCGAGATGCACTTGTTTCCATTTTTTTTGCGGTCACTTCTTGGAACTGTGGCAGCTCGTGTCCTGGGTACAGTCTGGTCATCGTGTAGTTAACTTCTCCACCTGGTGCTTTAGTTTCTACAAGACAACTCACAGGATATGGCTCAGAATATTATCTGTAGCCCTTGAGAAAGAACTAAAGGTCCTTGACTATGCTTAATGACTATATTATTATTTAGTCCTTAGACAGTTTTTTTGTTTCCATATTTTTCATTTTTCTGATTAAACTTATTCTTTGACTAAAGTTTTTCACAGGCAAAAGGCATGCAGAGGACATGGTTGGGGGGCAAGGACTATATGGTGCTGCTCCGTTTCAATATGGCATCTTAGGACACCTCCAGGTTACCCTGAGACCTCTGCCCTTAGTTGGCCTGGCTGTGTTGTTGTTTAGTTGCTCAGTTGTGTCTGACTCTTTGCTATTCCATGGACCGTAGCCAGCCAGGTTCCTCAGTCTGTGGGGTTTCTCAGGCAAGAATACTGGAGTGCGTTGCCACTTCCTTCTCACAGGAGATCTTCCCAACCCAGGGGTTGAACTTGTGTCTCCTGCATTCTTTACCCTCTGAACTACCAGGAAGCCCGGCCTGGCTGTGAGCTCAGGTTGATGGGTAAGGCTCCCTTCTCATCACATGTGCTCTGTTCTCAGAGGAAAATAGATAAATTATTTTCAGCTGTGGTATTGCTGAAGGTTTTTTTTTTTTTTTTTTTTTCCTTTTCCTTGAAGGAAAAGAACGTTGGAGGTGTGTGTCCGAGGAGATTGTTTAACTACACTCTGTCTCCCTACCTTTCAACCAGGCTGAACTGGGGTACAGTTTTAAACTCTCTGAAACAGGATCCCCCTTAGAGCTTTCCAGAACCTTTTAAAATGCAAAAGCATGCAGGAAATTGCCAGATCAGTTGGTTAATCAGTGACAACTGCAGTAAGTATACAAGAAGCGAGATTCTTCCAAGAGCAGTTGGCTGTGCACTGTCTTTTCAGCCTCTCAGCATGTTGCCCTTGGCGTCCTCCTGTGACTCAGGGTCTCTTTACAGGGGCAACCCTGGATCAGGTGGTCCCGGGGAGCCCCTTCCTTCCTTCTCTCCTTTTTTCACTCCTTGTAGGCTTGGCCCCACCCAGATGTGTGTGTCTGTGTGTGCACACCTGTGCGTGCCAAGTCAGTAGCTTGAAATAGGTCTAGAGTGAGTGGGGAAATACATTTTCAAATGCCACTTTTTTAAAGTGGGTTGATAAGAATGTGGCATCATTGCCTTTATACACCAGTCAAATTTTGTTTGTCTAAACTACCCCAGGTTGTTTTACAGTATTCAGCAAGACACACTAAGCAATCACCACATGTCATAAAATTTGTGTTACTCTTCCTTTAGTCTGCCTGCACATACCCTTGCCAAGTGGGTTGAAGTACATTTCTGAAGTTGACCTTTTCCCCATCCCAAATAAATCACACAGAATTTCCATTTTCTTATTTCTGGACCTGGTTCCTCTTCATTTGCTTTCCCCTTTATCTACAATACAATTAAGGTAGCATTAAAAAGATAAGGGATAGATCGACATACTTCTTTCACATAGATGTTTGCCTGTGTGGACATGGGGTGTGCAGCTCTGTACTTGAACATTGTCCTCACCCCTTGTCTGCATGTAGTGTTGCTTATTCGAAGTGTTACTGGGACATGAACTGGTCTGTCGTGGGGCACTCCAAGCTGCACGTGGCAATATCACCATGGATGTGTTCTAGTGTCTGCAGTGAGATGAGCAGTTCAGCTGTCTTCTCAGTGGCCTTAGTTCTTGGAAGGGATTAATTTCAGGGGTGATGTTTCCATGTTGAATCACAGGTAGTAAAGGTCGCTCTCTAAAGGACATTGATTCTTCTGCTTTAGTGGGCAGCTTACTTATAGGATACTCTGCGTCTTTTGACCAATTTAGAAAAGGAAAAAAAAAGTGCCGAGACTGGGCACTTGGTATAAACTGTGAGATGAGTGCTGTTTAATTACTTGCCTTCAAAGAAAGTTTATTAGCCCCAGGACTCTTACATAGAAAAAAAAAAAACCCACCTTTATCTGAAAGGCAGCTCAGAATGTCCAGACTCCTCAAAGTTATGTAGAAATAACTGAAGTATTTCTGCAAGAAACCTGTGAAATAGGGTGTTATGTAACATAGCATTAGATATTAATGTTAACTGCACTTTTTTTTTGTCTTGCAAAAATGATTGTCAAGCAGGTGGACGGATGTATCTTGAAAATTAAACCACTTTTGGATGTCCACTGTTTGTAAACCCTTACAGATTGAGACTTGTCACTAAGGGTTGTTCCTAGTCCTTTAGATGAGGTCAGTCTTGTTTCTTTGTGGGTCACGAATGCCAGGACATGCTTCCCTTAAATATAAGATGGCATGTCTTTGTTTTACTTGCGTGGTAATTCTTTGAGACCTGTTACCTGTTGTTGAGGGCCTCCGAGGTGGCTCAGTGATAAAGAATCCACCTGCCAGTGCAGGAGATGCAGGTTCCATCAGCACAGTCGGGAAGATCCTCTGGAGAAGGAAGTGGCAACCCACTCCAGTGTTCTTGCCTGGAGAATCCCATGGACGGAGGAGCCTGGCTACAGTCCATGAGGTAGCCAAAGAGTCAGATGTGACTTAGTGACTAAACAACAACCTGTTGTTTGTGGTTCCTTCTTAGTTAATCAAGGAGAATCGCAGCTGTAGCTCAAGAGGCACTCAGGGTCTGTGAGCAGGACTTCCCAAACTTCCACAAGTGCAGGAATCACACGGGTGCCTCGTTAATAACACGCAGACCCTGGGGCAGGAGGTCAGAGTGGGCTCAGGATTCCGCATGTCTCACCAGCTCGCAGAGGGTGCCGATGGTCCCAGTGTCCTGCTTCAGCGGTGAGGCTGCAGTCTGCAGGGGGAGAGGCAGGTAGAGAAACCAGAACAAGGCCTGCTTGGTGCTTTTGTAGCTCCTGCGCCAGCGTGGTGGGAGTTCTAGGGAGGGCTTTGGACTCAGCCTGCAGAGGGAGGGCTGAAGGGCAGGACACGTCCCAGGTAGGCGGTCACAGCCGAGGGGTGCGGAGGCAGGTGTGGAGGTGAGGCAGGTGTGAGGAGGTGGCCAGTTAAGTAAAACACAGTACTGGCACTGCTTTGACGGACCTAGCCTGGGTACTGGTGAAGGTTTCGGGGCGGAGGGAAGGGAACTGGGGAGCAGAGGATGGGGAGGCCAATGGGGTCTGATCACAGAGTGCCATGCGGTCTGCTGGAGCCTTTGGGTTCCATCCCGGGAGCTGAGGAACCGCTTTAAGGCTTTTAACCGGGGCGAGAGAGGACTCATGGCATGGCCTCGAAGATCCTTCAGTCAGCCTGTGAGCATGTTGAGACCCGACTCCGGAGAACCCTCAGCCTTAAGGTTTTATCCTTCACCAAACCACCACGCCTGATTACATCAGAAACAGCGTGAACCGGAGGAGGCAGTAGACAGTGAGATGTTTGAGAGGAGCATCCCCAGGTTAGATGGGCAGGGTGTCCACAGGGCTTTATTAGGACAGCAGGCTACCTGGAACAGGGGCCTCGTCTGCTCCTTCAGCTCTGTTACCCAGTCTCTATTAAATGCTTATGCAAAGTAGGTCCTCATTAGATATTTTTTAAATGAATGAATGCTGGGAAGGATTGAGGGTGGTTTTCCGTCATCTGGCTGGGTGGAAGAGGTGGGTGGAGGCAGCTGAGCCACACAATGAAAAATGTGTCTCTTCAACTATTATCAGCAGCGTTGGAGGCTACCTAGTGATATAAATGGATATAAACACAGCTCTTATTTCCTGTTTTTGGTTTTATTTTTCATGTGGTTCTTGGACTAACGTAGACTTCACATCCTTTTTCATTCTTTCTGCATCTTTTTCTTCCAATAAAATAGTTAATGAAAATAATACACAAAGCTACCAAGAAAGGGAGTGGCGTAGATTTTTGGTTGTTAAAATTAAGCTTGCAAATACTTTATTTAAGCACAACTATAAGTGAAGAGGGCTTTGAAATTAATTATTCTTAAGTGTCTGAATTTTGTGTAGTCGAGAATCATTCCTCACTTAATAAAAATCATTTATTAAGAAATAGAAATATATGTTGGTATATATTACAGAAAGGATAAATTTTATAATTAAAAGTTAATTAGCATAAACTATGGTATATGGAAAGAATACTATAAATTTCATCACAAGGGGTAGGTATGGACCTTTGAAAAAGAACACTAATCTCTGAGCAGGAGAAAATATTTTTTCATCAAAGAGAGTTGCTACTATTTAATATGGTCTTCGTCTAAGAACATTACCTCTAGGAAGAAAACTCTGTAGCTTTGCCATCCATAGTATTTTCTGCCCTGATAGAAGTGTTCCCTGTGTGCACTGCAGCCACCAGCCATGCCGGCCTGTTGAGCACTTGAAAGGCAGCTTATGCGACCGAGCAGCTGAATTTAGAATTTTCTTTAGTTTTTATTCATTTAAATAGCAACACGTGGCCAGTGACTGCCGCGTGGTTCAGCACAGTCATGGCCTGGACACACAAATGAGGGAGAAAATGTGGTCTTGCCACAGGGGTGGGGGCTCCAGGAACGGTGTACTTTGGTCCATCCAGGAGGCAAACGAGCTGACCGGCGGGGAGCTGATGCTGGTCACTTGGAGGTCTTCCTGCTGCTCCATCTGGGTCGGTGTGTGGGCTCAATGCCTCCTCCCACATCAAGCGGCGGCCTGGGCAGGCCCCTGCTTTCCCTGGCGGTTGCTGGGGGCCCATAGCATGGTGCAGGGATCACCGTCCACAGACCTGGTGATGGAGCTGGAAGGACTCTCTGTGAGGAGCAGCCCAGCCATTTGGAGCCTACTCTGTGCATCCCTGCTGTCGGCTGGGGGTCCTTCCCCACTCTGATGTGATCTGTGGTCTGAGACATCGACGTGGTTGTGCTGAGGGTGGGGAGGTGCCTTTTTTTCTGCCGCTCCACACTCCCTTGGAAATGCTGGCAAGTGCTCCCCTCAGTCCTGAGAACAGCAATCAAATTATGTCGCAAACCTCAGGCTCCTGGGAGGTGGGGGAGAAAAATGCAGAGAGAAGGAAGCGCATCAAGCTGTGTTACACTAAGGTGGTCACTGGCTCTACAGGGCAGCTGACTTCACACTTGCCCCATGGGTTGGATTCTTATGAAAAAGTGGGTGGCACCCGGATGGCATTTGACTGCCACAGCTGGATACAGAGTGGTTGACCTGCAGTGAGCATTTTGCCCGGGGAAAAGAAAGGTGTTCTGTGTTCACCTCTCTCCTGTCTGACTTTCCAGGTCACTGAGACACCAAATTAACACCTGACGACACAGACGCCATCCTACCTGAACCAGAGCATGGCAGTAAATTGTTGTTTATGCAAGCTTTGGAAAGTCAGAGATTACCTTCAAAATATTAATATGTATTTTCAGACAGCTCGTTTCTTTCATTCTGGTGTGTCTTACTCCCTGCTTTTGTCCACCCCCCTTTCCTGGGTGCTGTTTACTTGCTTTTTGGAGTTGCTAGTTTGCATCCTACTTACTCCCCAAAATATTAACCAGTAGCCTCAATATGGTGCTAGAATGGGCTTGCTTCCTAAACGTTACAGACAGTATAAGTGAAAATTTTCTTGAAAGGAAACTCTCTTCTGTTTGGTGGTTTCAGCAGTTATTTTAGTGACCAATCTCTGAATAAATAGGACCCCGTCTAAGACCTTTAATCTTTTGCCCTTGCTGACATTTCATCTGTACATTTTTCTTTGGTCTTTGGGAACTGTTTGTCGTTAAAATATTTTGTATCAGAGGTTTACTCTTCTCAGTCCATAGAAGTGTTCTTCATCTGTAAAATGAAGAGAGGCTTAGATTAGGAGATCTGCAAAGCACTGGCCAGCTCTAAATTTTCATCACTGGTTGCACAGCAAGCCTCAGGTCAGGTGTCCACGACTCCCTTAGCTGGGCTGTCTCCTTGTGCCTCTCTTCACCCCAGACACACCCCCAGATACCTTCTGAACTCAGAAAATACTTGCTAGTAGGGTGCTGAGCAGAAAGACCTGATTGTGTCCTCATTATAGGTGTCTGTACTAAAATGTATATAATATCAGACACAGTTAAAGCACTTGTCATCATGAATTACCAAGAAATATTTTGTAAAATGGTATCCTAAATTTTATACCATAACCCATGAATCTTAATTTTTATTTAAAAAGTTTTAAATAAACTTTAAAACTACAGATGAATGTAACCTCGAAGAGGACAAAAGGGAACTTTGTTTTTATTTATTATTATTATTATTTGACAGCTTCAGGTCTTAGTTGCAGTGTGCAAGATCTTTTAGTTGTGGCAGGCAAACTGTTAGTTGCGGCATGTGATATCTAGTTCCCTTGACCAGGGATCGAACCCTAGCCGCCAGCACTGGGAGTACAGAGTCTTAGCCACTGGACCACCAAGGAAGTCCTGGAACTTTGTTTTTATTCACTGATACACCTCTGGCAGTTGTGATCAGTGCCTGGATCACAGTAGGGACTCAATAAATATGTTTTGAATACATAAAACATGATTTGAGATTTAACTTGATTTTCACTTAAAGCCAAATCAAACATAAATACATCTTGAAAATTTATTTCTGAAGTGATAATGATGAGAATTATTTGATAACACTGATAACTTGTATTTCTGTTTCTTATTTTTAATAATTATACCTGTGCCATCTTGTATGGTGGCTGTTGCACCCATGTGTACCTTTCTGATTTGAAATGTGGCTCTAGTAGGAATTAAGAAATACTGTATGTGTGAAGTATATATTGGGTTTCAAAGACAGTACTGAAAATGTAAACTGTCTCATTCATATCAGTTACATGTTGAAGAGATCATATTTTGCATATGTGGGATAAATAAAAATTATTAAAATTAATTTCACTCTTTTGGGGGCTACTTTTTAAATGTGACTACTAGAAAATTCAAAGTCACCTATGTGGCTTCGTTGGACAGTGGTGGTGTAGACACAGAAAACGTAGACCGTGAATGGAGACAAGGGCCAGCCCTCCTGAAAGGAAGCTTATATGAATATCTTTGATAGGAACAAAATTAAGTGTTGCAGCTGTGACTTGGGAAAAGTGGGCATTCAAATGGTCTTGATCAAATTAAAAAAAAAAAAAGACCAAAATAAATTAATTAGATTAGCTCAGATCAGAAATATGAAGTCCAGCTACCAGATGGATTCCTCGCATAGTCGCCAGCAGAGTGAGTCTCGAGGTCAGGAAAGGGGCAGGCTGGGTGGTGGCTGCCCCAGCAAGTGCAAGTGGTTACCAGGGGCAGACTGGAGGCATAGTGTTTGGGCTCCTCTGCCTGGACTTCACCTGCCTGGGGCCGCAGCTCTGGTAGGTGGCACATTCACTGTGCCCCATAACTGCCGTTTTCCCTGCTGCTGGGAGGTGGCCCCTGGGTGGGAGGAGCAGGGAACCAGAGACCCAAGTGTTGGGTAGGATTACTCGCAATGTGTGTTCTGCTCTGTCCCTTCCCTGGCCTGAAGGCAAGTTCTCTTTCCCTTTCTCCTTAGCCTTCTAAAGTGAGTGCCAGCTCCCGGCTGCCTCTCCAGGCCGGCAGTGTGCGGAGTGCGGTGTCCCAGGTCATCCACTCCTCCGGGCTCTTTTTCCCTAGAGGCTAGCAGAGAACCCCATACAGTCCTCCTCTGACATGTGGAGGGCCTGGGAGGATGAAGCCATTATCTTATAAAATAAGGCCATCCAGGACATGCAACTTAGACGCTACCTTCCTTAAGCTAATTTGAAAGGTTATTTTGGTAAGTGGTTAGTCTGCACGGCTGGTTTAAGCTATTATCAAGTCCATTCCTGTATTTATTTCCTTGAAAGTCAGAATGAGCCTTGAATAAATGAAGACTGACTGCGTAGGCTTTTTAGGAGTAAATTCAATTTATAAATATTTGTTTCATTTGGCACTGGAGATTTCGACTGCTCCTGAGTTTGAATTTTAAAGCAGCTGTGTAGTGAAGCAGCGTGTCTGTAAATAAAATGGCTTTCATGCTCACCTTATTTCCACCCGTCTGACCCCTGTTTTTGGAGAAAGTAGATCAGAAAATTCACGGCAGTTAGCGGCCAAGTGAAGAGACCTTTGGCTTCAGCTGACAGCTGTCGCCTGAGCACTGCCGACCTGGAGACCCTCTCAGGTGTTCTGTCTGTAGCTCTGACAGCGTGCAGGAATGCTGTTTACATTTTCTGTAGGAGAAGATCCCCCCCTTGTTGGGGGCGTGTTAGAATAGGACGGGTGGAATCTGAATTTCAATCTGTCTTGGGGTGAGTTCTCAACAGTGCTGGAGGTGCTGGCCAGCCCTCCAGCCGGCCCCTTTCCCATGCTTATGTGGATGGGTGTCAGTAGGATTTATGGCCAGGCCTGTTTATAACATCCCTTTTGAAATTCTTCAACAAGATACTGTTTTTTCAAGTTGGGCAGTATCACACAATGCTTCGTGTGCTTATGAAAGAGGGGAAAAAAATGAGTTAAATTCCAAAGATGTTTAAGATTTTGGACATTTTTCCTATGTGAATTAGTTCTTTATTAGGCCTGTCGATTTAATTAGCATTGAAAAAAAAAAACTTTCCTGTTTTGATTGTGGAAACATTGTTTAAATCCATTATTTTCATCTGATACAGAGTCCTTAGGAAGTGTTTGCATAAAGCACAGAGTGTTACTTAGTATCCACCACGTGCTGTGACCCTGGGATGCAGATGGGCCGGCCTGCTCCCCGTTACCCCACCTGCTCTGGCCTGCCTGGTCCCAGAAGAGGTCAGGGCGAGGGAGAGGGCTGCAGAGACATTTTGAATTTTATTCTGTTAAAAGTTTCAGTTTTGAACAGTTTGGGTGAAGGCTTTCTGTCTCTACCAAAGAGAACGGTCATCGTCTAGAAACTGTCCGTCCAACTAGAGTCTGTCCGAGCAGACACACGGTGGTCCATTCCTAGAGCCTGGGGCTGGTGGGTGAGTGATGAACCTGTGGTGGGACTTCCTCTGGTGGGGGTGAGCGGGGGATGCTGGAGAATGAAAGTCTTCCTTCCGGTCTCTGTCTGGCCTCGTCTGTTTCTGCCATCAGATTTAAGGAAGTGATGAGTGGTCACACCACCTGCAAGCGGGCCTTCCAGTATTTTTGCCGCCGCTGTCTCCTTCGACGTCCCTGTTGCCATTTCCTTGTTGGTTGTATGTGGGCCGTAAATATCCAATTTGTACGAAATGACTGATTTTGGTATTTGTATAATCCTCTAGTCAATTTAACTAAGTTGAGCTTTTCACAGCCCTCGGTGCAGCGGCTGCTCATCTGATTACACTGCTCAGGGGAATAAGGTTAAGGGCGGGCTGTTGGTAACCGGAGCATTTCCAGGGCTTTAGTGCAGCAGATGGGCTGCTTGGCGATAGTCATGCATCTGCTGGCCTGCTGTGGCAGCTGCTGCTGCTTCATGTTGTGTTCTTTTGTTCTGTTCCATCCAAGAATGGAACGCGAGGAAGTGTAGTGAATGGATTAATTTAAGGTTAAGGTTAGTGTTTGCTTGCTTTCTAAGTAACCGATCATAACAATGCTTCTGGTAGAAGCTGATGAGTTTCTCTTAAAGTGAACTAGATTTATAAAATACGGCTCAGCGAGGGGGCTAGATTAGTATTGTTGGTTGAGAACAAATTCAAACGCGTAAAATGCTGGCAGGTTTTTTTTTTTTATTATTATCATTTGTCCCTAATTCTTTGTTTTCTTCCTTCCTCTCCACTACCTCCCGATCCCTTCCAGGACCTCGATCCAGACTTTGCCTGACACTGCAGGGTCCAAGAGAATTAAAGAAATATGGAGTGACATGAAGAAGATTAGTCAGGATTATAGGCTCTGAGGACAAGCCCTCAGTGAAGTGAAGCACAGACGAGCTCCCGCGCTCTGGTCTGGAGGAGCCAGCCGTGTGCTGGGAGAAGATGGCGGATCCAGGAATGATGAGTCTTTTTGGCGAGGACGGGAATATTTTCAATGAGGGCCTCGAAGGCCTGGGCGAATGTGGTTACCCTGAAAACCCCGTGAACCCCATGGGTCAGCAGATGCCTATAGACCAAGGCTTCGCCTCCCTGCAGCCTTCCCTCCACCATCCCTCCACCAACCAGAATCAAAGCAAGCTGACCCACTTCGATCACTATAACCAGTACGAGCCGCAGAAGATGCACCTGATGGACCAGCCCAACAGAATGCTGAGCAATGCCCCCGGGAACGGACTGGCTTCTCCTCACTCGCAGTACCACACCCCTCCCGTCCCCCAGGTCCCCCACGGGGGCGGCGGGGGCGGCGGCGGCGGGGGCCAGATGGGCGTCTACCCGGGCCTGCAGAACGAGAGGCACGGGGGCCAGTCCTTTGTGGATGGCAGCTCCATGTGGGGCCCCCGGGCCGTGCAGCTGCCCGAGCAGATCCGAGCCCCCTACCAGCCGCCGCCGCCGCCGCCTCCGCAGACCCAGCCGGCCCCTTCGGGGCCCCCCGGGCAGGGCCACCCCCCGCACCTGCAGCAGCTAGGAGGTTACCTGGCGCGGGGGGACTTCTCCATGCCGCAGCACGGCCAGCCGCAGCCGAGGATGGGCCAGTTTCCCCCGGGCCAGGAGGGCCTGAGTCAGGGAAACCCTTTCATCGCTGGCCCCGGCCCGGGCCACCTGTCGCACGGCCCCCCGCAGAGCCCCGGGGTGGCCCCGAGCCTGCGCCACGCGGTGCAGCCCTTCCACCACCACCCCCCCACCGCTCTCCATGGGGACTCGGTGGCCCACAGCCCCCGGTTCTCCCCCAACCCCGCTCCGCAAGGGGCCGTGAGGCCGCAGACCCTCACCTTTAGTTCTCGGAGCCAGACAGTCCCCTCACCCACTATAAACAACTCAGGGCAGTACTCCCGCTATCCTTACAGCAACCTAAATCAGGGATTAGTTAACAGTACAGGGATGAACCAGAACCTAGGCCTTACCAATAGCGCTCCCCTGAACCAGTCCGTCCCGAGGTACCCCAGCGCGGTGGGATTCCCGCCCGGCAGCGCCCCAGGACTCCTGCACCAGCAGCCCGTCCACCCCAGCGGCTCACTGAACCAAATGAATGCGCAAACTATGCACCCTTCGCAGCCTCAGGGATCGTACGCCTCCCCGCCTCCCATGTCACCCCTGAAAGCGATGAGCAGCAGCGCGGCGGGCACGCCGCCCCCGCAGGTGCGGCCCGGCAGCGCCCCCATGGACGTGGGCGGCTACCCGAGCATGCCGCACCCGCAGCCCGCTCACCAGCCGCCCGGCAGCGCCCTGGGGCTCGGACCGAGGAGCCTGGGCCCACGGAGCCTGCCGCCGGCGCGCCCGTTCCTGGGCATGTCCCCGGCCCCGCACCTGAGGCCCAACGGCTGCCCGGGTGTGGGCCTCGCCGACCCACAGGCCGTCCAGGACCGCCTGCTCCCTGGCCAGCAGCACCCCGGGCCGCAGCCGGCCTTCCAGCAGCTGCCCAGCTGCCCTCCGCTGCAGCCCCACCCGGGCCTGCACCACCAGTCTTCACCCCCGCACCCGCACCACCAGCCTTGGGCGCAGCTCCACCCCTCGCCCCAGAGCACCCCGCAGAAAGTGCCTGTGCCTCAGGTAAGGGGGCGGGGCCCGGCTCTCCTGAAGTTCCCTGTAACTTTGGGGAACGCTGCTTCACTTCCAGGTCCTTTGTCGTCTTGTAAGCTGCTCCAGAATCTCTCTTTTTTCCCTCTATTTCTTGTTCAGTCGTATCCGACCTTTGTGACCCCATGGACTGCCGCACGCCAGGCTTTCCTGTCCTTCACCATCTCCTGAAGTTTGCCCATGTTCATGTTCATTGCATTAGTGATGCCATCCAGTCACCTCATTCTCTGACACACTCTTCACCTTCTGCCCTCAATCTTTACCAACATCAGGGACTTTTCCGATGAGTTGTCTGTTCGCATCAGATGACCAAAATATTGGAACATCAGCTTCAACATCAGTCCTTCCAGTGAACATTTAGGGTTGATTTCCCTTAAGATTGACTGGTTTGATCTTCTTAGGGTCCAAGGGACTTTCAGGAGTCTTCTCCTACACCACAGTTTGAAGGCATCAATTTTTCGGCATTCTGCCTTCTTTACTGGTCCAGCTTTCACAACCTTATGTGACCACTGGGAACAGCATAGCCTTGACTGTGCGGACCTTTGTTGGCAGAGTAACGTGTCTGCTTTTCAAACTGTCTAGGTTTGTTATCTCTTTCCTGCCAAGAAGTAATCGTTTTCTGATTTTATGGCTGCAGTCACCATCCTTCTATTAGTTCCTTAACTTACTCTCTCACTTAGTGGCTTGTGCATTTATCCACTTTTTCAAAAAAATAAATGAATAAATCTTGAATCCTCCTGTCCCAGGACTTGTGCTGGAGCTAAGAGTGCATAGAAAAGCCAAACCCAGGTCCTGCATGCAAGGAGCTCTGTTCTCATTGCCAGTGGGGAGGTGGATATTGGACCCAAGTGTTTTTCCCTTCTCTTTATTCTTCTATGCTGTTCTCTCTACCCCTCTCTCCGATTTAAAAATACACTGAGCCTTGGTTTCCAGCACCGTTTCATGTGTTTGTGGTAGTGCCTCCCACCTCTTTTAGGAAATCATTATTTTTAAATAATTTTTATCAATCATATTTTCAGTTCAGTTCAGTTGCTCAGTCCTGTCCAACTCTTTGCGATCCCATGGACTGCAGCACACTAGGCCTCCCTGTCCATCACCAACTCCCTGAGTTTACCCAAACTCATGTCCATTGAGTTGGTGATGATTTAATTAAAAATTATAAATCGTATTTTAATAAATATTAAATTTTATTTTGTTGTTATTTTCCCTACAACATGTGGTCTTCTGAACCAGCTGTTGAATGTTAGTTTGAACTTAACTTACACCCTGCAGAAAATCATAGTAAACGACAATCCACAGAAAGGGTTCAGTCTCATAACAGATTTGGATACCTAGCACTGAAAGCAGAGGTCTTCCTTTTTGTCGGCTCGGATTTCATCTTACAGAATTTATAAGCAGACAGATTTAGGTTTTAAGCTCTAGTATTGCCAAAGACATCTTTCCATTATAAGTGTTGGTGTTTGTGCCCTAGGTCTAGGAAAAATAAATTAATGTCTGTACATAGAGAGTATTTGGAGTGCTGTTCAGAAATACATATTGATCTTCCACTGTGATTGCAGCCCTGAGCGTGGATGGCACAGTGTGATTTTAGAGCTGTAAGGCACAGTGCTCATTCCTAACGAACTTGTAATCAATTTGGGAAAACATGACCGATACGTGAAAGTATAAACCAGAGGGAAAGACCATGCATGATTATGCGACAGGTGTCCAGAGAGAGGCGGTGCCTGTTGATGAGGGCGCTTGGAACCTGGTCGGGACTTAGCCAGGGGTGTGAACTGAGGACGCATTGCAAGTACATCAGAGGGGGCATGGGTTGTTGAGTTCCCTGCAGGCAGGGCCTGGGCATAGAGGTCTATATTCTGCTGTAAAGAATTTGGACTTCACCAGTGATAATGGATATGACAGTGCCTGGGCTGGTGGGGGAACCTGGAGATGAGCTGTGAGGCTGGAGCCCAGGTCTTGTGAGGACAGTGTGACCAGGGACCAAGGATTGGGGAATAGGAATGGGAGAGAATGAAGCTACATGCAAGTAAAAGGGTGGGGTCTGGAAGCAGAGCCTTTTAGGGGGCATCGCGGGTGGAGAGGCATTTAGATCAGAGACTCAGAATTTCTGCCTTGGTGGGACTAGGGAAGTGAAGGTCAGGAAGTCTCTGGGGGACCTCAGGACACAGTGGGGGTTTGGGGAAGCTGTGCTCACAGGCCTGACACACTTGGGAATTCTCAGGAGGGGTCCTGAGTTGGGGGTCACAAGGGCCTCAGCCACCTGGCCTGTGCTCCCCCAGAGAGAGCCGCCTCCTGTCCTGGAGCCTCACCTGCAGTGATGGGAACGGGCTCCCGAGACTGTGGACGGCAGGGAGGGAGGGCAGGAGGGCTGTCTGCCAGCTGCTGGGGCCTTGGCCCGCCTGGGTGGCTCCTCGGGCCGAAAGGAGCTTGACTTAGTTTCCAGGAAGTATTCCCTTCTTGTTCCCCCAGAGTTTCTTACTGAACATGGAATCTTCTCAGAGCAGTGGTCCTTAGACACCTCCTGGTCCCGGCATCTTCTCTCCTCCCTGGAGGACAAGCACAGTGTGGGGGAGACTGTAATCCCATCCCTGGGTGGAAACTGCTGGCCTCCTCCAGCTTTCCCTCGTTTTAAGAGCTCAGATGTCTTAACAGAGGTTTAGAGGACATAGATGAGTGTGTGGGCTCTGAGTCCCCTAGTGCCTGGGGTCTGTGCCCTGGCAGATACTGGTGGCCACCAAGTGCATTTCCCTTTATCACCAGCTCCATCCTCTTGAGCACACCATCATAGACTAACCTGGAACTGTTTATGAGGTATATTAAACAAATAGATTTGAGGTATTTTTATTATCTTAGTTGCTTTTTTAAACATTTTTTTGCATGATATTTGCTTTTTTCCCTTTCTCCTCAACTTTGCAGAACCTCTTCAGCTTTTGAAGCACTCGGTTCTGAAAATTGTACTAGAGAGGCGTAAAGTCTCGAGATGACCGTAGGCTTTGAAATCAGAAGGGTGTTTGAATTACAGCTCTCCTCCTTATTTGCTTGGTGACCTGAGATAATTTCTTACCCTCTCCGAACCTCAGATTCATCATCAGTAAGATAGGAAAAAGTGCCCATCTCAAAGGGTGTTGAGGTCAAGTAGGGTAATATACTCATATTGTGAGAGTGTGATCTCTAGCCTGCGGTTGCTCAGTTTTGTCCGACTCTTTGTGACCCCATGGACTGTAGCCCTCCAGGTTCCCCTGTCCATGGGATTCTCCAGGCAAGAACACTGGAGTGAGCGGCCATGCCCTCCTCCAGGGGATCTTCCCAACCCAGGGATTGAACCCAGGTCTGCTGCATTGCAGGCAGATTCTTTACTGTCTGAGCTACCAGGGAAACCCGTAAATGTCAATTCTCTTCTAGATTCTACTTTCTGATCTGCTGCAGTGAGAACCTTACTTTGTAATTCATGTCATTTCACATGTACTGAATACAGTATAAAGTCACTTTTATTTTTAAGGAACAGGCTACATGTTTATGAAATATGGCCTTAGTTATGAAACATTAAATTTGACTTGTGCAAATATCACCCCCCTTTTAGCCCATGTTTCTGGGTGTGGTGAGTTTAATGGAGTGGATAGTTGAGTAACCCCAACACCTCTCTCTCCCTAGGACTGACTCACATGCCACTCAAGCAAATCGTCTATCTGGTTATGTTTTGCTTTAAAACTACTAAAATTATTTTACACTTCGTATATGACACAGTGGTGGTTCAAAACTATGCTGTGTAGCAGGGAAATTACCAAATTAAGTTGAAATATTGATGTAATTTGCTGAATTAGCACATTCAGATAGGATTATTGACTTTTTTATCTTGAGTTTTTTTTTTTTTAACGTTTGAATAGAAGTTTATGTTTTTTAGATGTTTCATGGGTAGTGAACAGATATTTTTAAAATTCTATCACATGTTTAAGTATCTTTGAAGATAAGTCTAACTTTATAATGAAGAGTCAGCAAAGGAGAATATTAGAACAGACGCCAGAGTTCATGGGGCCATGTATTCATTGTGTGGACACAGTCTTTAATGTTAGCTCCAGACTAGCTTGATGATTTGATGACACAGCTTAGAGGGAAAGAGAAAACCTAGCTTCTATTTCTTTTCAACAGTTGATTAGGACAGTAGTTTCCCTCTGTATCTCAGACCACCCACCCTCCCTCCCTCCTTCCTTTCTTCCTATCAGTCATTAAATAGTTCATTTATATTTTAACTTTTTTCTTCCAGTTTTATTGAGATATAGTTGACCTACAGCCCTTTATAAAGTGTACAAGGAGTATGGTATAATGATTTGATTTACATACGTTATGAAGTGATAGAACAAGTTTCGTGAGCACCCATCATCTAAGTCCAAAATTAAAGAAGCAAAAAAAAATTTTTTTTTTCTTGTGATGAGGCCTCTTCGGCTCTCCCCTCATATCAGCTTTTACATATAATATACAGCAGTGTTTATTATGTCGTACACTGTACCCCTGGTACTTATTTATCTTATAACTGGAAGCTTGTACTGTTTACCACCTTCCTCCGATTCCTTCTCCTCTAGCCCCTGCCTCTGGTAACCACAAGTCTCATCTCTATTTCTATGAATTTTTTGTTTGTATTTCAGGTGTAATTGACCTACAGCACTGTAGTGTTAGTTTCTGTTACACGACACGGTGCTTTGAAATATCTGTGCATTTCAAACTGGTCACCACAGTATGTCACCATGCAAAGAGGTTAGGTAATCGTGGGCTGTGTTCGCCACACTGTACCTTTCACGGCTGTGGCTCATTTGTTTTGTAACTGGGAGTTTGTCCCTCTCAGTCACCCTCACCTATTTCTCTTCCCCTCCACCCACTTCATTCCAGCAGTCACCTGTGCATTCTCTGTGTCTGTGACTGTTCCTGTTTTGTTGTTTGTTCATTGGTTTAGCTTTTTTAGATTCCACATGTAAGTGAAATCATACAGTATTTGTCTTTCTCTGCATCTCAGTCCCTTTTATGCTCCTTAAAATTGTTGGTGACTCTTAGGATTCTTTCTGTTTTTATTGTTTTTAACACCAAGAACATTTTATATTGGGATATAGCCAATTAACAATGTTGTGATAGTTTGAGGTGAACAGTGAAGGGACTCAGCCATATATAATTGACTCTCAAGATTCTTTATGTGAGTTTTATCTGTTAATATTTGTTGTCTTAGAAATTTAAAACAAGGACAGTTTGAAATATTTGTTACTTGTTTGCAAAATGAGTAAAAAATATTAAACCATTATGTGTTAACGTTCATCACATCTTCAGCTGCCGAGCAGCTGTGTTCCAAGAGAACAAAACCTCAGTGGCACTGTTTACCTTTTCTGAGATGTCACGTCCTGACAGCTGCTTCCTCCTGCAGTCTGCAGGCAGGTCATGAGCCACTGTCTGGCCAAGTCCACGTGCGTTCGGAGAGAACGCGTGTGAGAGGCTTGGTGACATCTCAGTGTCGCCTACAAAAAAATGCCCTGAACTGCCTGAGCCCTGCTCGACAGCCAGCCGTGTGGAGGCGGCAGTGTAGACCTTGGAGTCCACAGTTTCTTGGTAGGAAAACTACCAACTGATTCCTGACCCCACACCCCCGGAGCAGGCGATTCCACCTAAGCGGAGAGACAGAGCCCCTTGCTTTCTCTCCAGAATGAGGGGTGACCCACCCTCTTGGTTAGAGGCACAGGGGGAGGAGTGGGAATGTCCGTTAGAATCTAACCTGGTGTCAGACACGCGGTGGGGACTCAGAAGTGACCCATTGTCGTTGGGCAGGCATTTAGAATTGCTTGCTGCGGAGTTCGGGGAATGACCCCAAGCATTCATCCCAGGGTCGCGTGTGGTCAGAGCTGTTGGACTCCCTTTCCTTGGTTCGTGGGAGCAGTTCGCAGACTCTCAGGCTACCCATGCTGCTCCCTGGGGGAGAGGAGGAGGGCTTGTCGGGCGGAGGGGGTGCGGGCCGCCTCTGGAAGGCACACTGTGGGGGTGAGCTTGTGTGCTGGGGGGCAACTCATCACCCAGTCTTAGGAGGCGAGGTGGGGGCCTGGGAGGGTGTTCTGGGCAGGTGATGTGTCTGCTGAGCTGTGAAATACCAACTGAGTTGAGTGGAGGGTAGGAAAAGGTAGGCGAGGAGAGAGTTGGAAGGCTAGGAGACATGAGGGCAGAGAGAGAGAGAGTGAGCCCAGGGCCCTGCGTGTCCCTCAGTGTTGCTGGACTGTGGGACCAGGGCCAGGGGGACTCCCCTCTCCCCCGCATGACCCTCAGACCAGGCTCCGTGTCCACGGGTGCACTGGGAGGGTACAGAGGGACCCAGCACCACCCTTGGGAAGAGGGAGAGAGTGGAGAATGGGGCCGGGTGGACGCCGGTGAGAACTACCCAGAGGGAAAGCTCCGGTTGTCATTTTCCTCTTGAAGAGCTTGTGGGTTGTCCTACAAGTCACCGGTGTACTTCTGAGTTTCTGAATAACTCATCCCGCTCAAATCTACAAAGGTGTAGATTCATTGAATATACCCTGAGGTGGGCAAGTCCTGGTGAGGTTTTTAGGATATGCAACACTTGTGTGTGTGCACGGTCAGTCATGTCTGAGTCTGTGTCCCCACCAGGCTCCTCTGTCCTTGAGATTCTCCAGGCGGGAGTACTAGAGTGGGTTGCCATTTCTTCCTCCGGGGATCTTCCTGACCCAGGGATTGAACCTGCGTCTGTCTCCTGCATCGGCAGGTGGGTTCTTTACCACTGTGCCACCTAGGAAGGCCCACTGTGTCCTTAGAACACATATGTTTTGGATGCATTTGTGCTTCTCTCATTAATTTGGTCCTGAAATACAGTCCTGGTGAAGGAGGACAGAAGCAGAATGCATCTTTAAAGGACCACTTAGATTGAGGTGATGGATAATAATGCCTGTGTCCTAATTTTCCCATGGGAGATTAAAAAGGATCCAAAAGAATCAGTGGTGCAGCTTTTCCCCTTCTGTCTTCCGTGATGTGTTATGAATAGCTTAAAAAAAAAAATAGCTTTTCTGGGAAACCCTCTTCCTGGTAAATGTCAAATAGAGAAATCCTCTCAGTTCACCCGGTACATAACAGAATTGCAGACACAAGCAGAGTAATTGGCAACTACTAAATACATTTCATGGAAAAAGTGGGCCTGCATCTTTTGCCTCGTTTATGAAAATTGTGGTCAGGAGTAGAGAAAAGGACCTTTTTCATTGAGAGTGGACGTGTCTCTGTGAATACCACTCCAGACAGACTTACACTTTGACACCCCTGATGATGTCTGGTGGAGATGAGGAAACAGATCAGCCCCGAAGGAAACGCGTATTTGACCTGAGTGGTGCCTGGGGGCTGTGGTCAAGGTGCCCACACTGAGAGACAGGCACACAGGGCCAGGCCTGCTGGAGCAGCTGGCCTGCTGAGCCCACCCCCTTCCCCAGGCGCTGGTCTTCAGGACACCTGGGGTTAGGGCAGTCCATCCCCCTCCTGGTTGGATCCCGGTAACCCCCTGTCTTTCATGAAGCCTGAAGATGTCTCTTCTGACCACCCCGTCCGGATATTTTACTGCTTAGTGAGCACCGCCTGCATTTCCCCTGAGCACAGCTGGTTTATTCCAGAGGCCAGCTATTCAGGGGGTTAAAATGGAAAATGCCAAGTGTAGACTTAGAGCAAAGAAAACATTCTACCCCATCTGTCTCTCTTTAGCCCACACTCTGAAAGCATGAAATGAGCCGAATGCTAAATGGTAGGTAGTCTTGCCTCTGAGAGGCTTTTATTTTCTACAAGGGTATTGTTTTCTGAGACTCTCAAAACCATCATAGATAACAAGAAGTTCGTTTTTAAATTGACTTTATGGATCAGCCTGCATATGATCCATCCGCTAACTGTCCCAAGCAGCCAGTGAATTTTCTTAACTTTTAAGAAGTCACTTTTAGATACTGCTTTTTTACGTTGTACCTTCGTTGCCTTCATTCAGCTCCATCAAAGAAACATTTATGGAGTGCTTGTTAGGTGCCACGCACTGTGTTAAGGACAAGGTTGGTGGTGTGGCAGGAGGCAGGGAGAAGGCCAAGGCCTTCACTGAAGTGGATAGGGAGTTTTGTCATTGAGGTACAATCTCCTGGCCATCATTTCTTTGTGTACTTACTATGTTCTAGACCAGTGCTGTCCAGCTGAAATGCAATAGGAGTGGTGAATGCTAGCCACATGTGTTATTTTAAATTTTCTGGTCGCTACATTAAAAAAAGGAAATGATATATTAGTATTATGTATTTAATTAACCAGATATATCCAGGATATTATTCCAACACATAATCAGAATAAACCATTACTAATGGGGTATTTTGCACACTATTTGAGATATAGGATGTGTATACAGGCAGAGCCCATCTGCGTTTGTATCTGCATAAAGCAAACCAGTATCCCGTGTGGACCGTGGCTGCCGTCTTGAACTCTGCAGTGCTCCAGTCTTTCCACAGCAGCTGCTTCCAGTTCTCTTGGAAAACAAGTCAAGAGTGTAAGAAAACTAACGCACATATAAATAAATTTAAAATTGTTTAGTCCAATAATGACAGTCAACCTCCAGTACAAGTGTCAGCACCCTCATCATAAGGTTGGGAAATTAGTAACCTTCTTAAAGGTATGAACAGTACATGTATTGTTGCAGGGGTGTGTGTGTGTGTGTGTGTTTGTGTGTAGTATTAGTATCAGTTCCTAAAAAGAGATTATCAAGGTGAAATTTCCTTTATTTGCACTTCAGAGAAAGCTGTCTTTCTACTTTATTGTGAAATAATGTAAAAGTATAACATTTTTCTCAGAAAGATGAATTACAGCCATTTTTAAGATTTTAGTTTCAAGTGGTTTGGGGATACTTTTCATAGTTATTCTCTCCTCTCTTCCCCTTTAACTTTTCTTTGCTCCTCTGTGTCTAATGCTTGTTTCTTTATGAAACTGGTCCTTTATTTTCACTGTTACACATGCACTACCACTCTTCCATCTCCACCCTGTTTTTTTTCCTTTCACCTTCTCTTCTCTGCTGCTTTTTCTTCTTCATTTTATCAGTCATTCAGAAAGGCAGCCTCTGGCACTGCAGAGAGGTAGTTGGCTACGGAAGGAGAACTGGGAGAGGCTCAGGGGGACAATTAGGAAAACAGCATTGCTGGTCCTGACTTGGAGAATTTACCTTAATCTTGACATCTCAATATTAGTCTCTGTCCTCTGTAGTTACAGCTGTCGGTCTGCAGATAATCTCTAGGTAACCACGGGGAGCTGACCCTTCTTCTACCCTTGTTACTGGCTGCAGCTCTTTATCAGCGAAGGAAGTCAGTAGCAAACTTGTGCTTTTGCCTTGCGAAACCTTAGTAGGTGATGGTGCATCACCATGAGGGAGGTTTCATTCTTTTCTTCACTTTTAAAAAAACAAAAACAACAGAGGACCTTCTAGTGCCTGGGCCATGGCACTGGGTCCAGGTCCTGGTGGCAAACTTAAAGGGAAGTTGGCAAAATGCTAAGCTGTAGCAGCACTTTAAAAAGTTGGAAGTCAACACAGAGGTGCTTGTGGTTCTACTAGCCTGTGCTCTGGTTTGGGTTGAGTGATGAGAATGATGATCTGGAAAGACTGGGTGGGATCTCCTTAATTCTTCTTCCAGTGACTGAATTAAAATCAGCACCCAGGCAGTCACTTGAAGGAAACACGTCATGTCGATGCCCATTTGTGAAGAGCATGGCGTTTGTGATCTGCTTTATAGTGTTTTGGGTCTGTTCTCCGTCACCTCCTGTGTTTAACTCTAGACAATTCCATACCAGTGATTGCAGGAGAATTCTTAGACTTGAATGCTAACCAGGTGGAAGCAAAATCAGTTGTTTTAAGTTGTAAGGAAGAGGTATTAATCTTGAGAGCTGTTTTGTTCTGTTTGTTTGCTTTGGCCATGGGTATCAAGTGCTGGAGAATATTGAAGGCGGTGCAAGTGGTGGTGGTGGAAAAACCTAGTTAAGAGTTCTTGTAATGCTGTTCACTTGTGCTTGCCTTCCTGGCCATGGTCTGGTTGGACAGGTGGGCAGTGTTAGCATGAGAATCCCACCCCCAGGGAAAAGAAAAAAAGAATCCCACCCGCTCTCCCTGAGATAGGCTATGAAGCCCCTACCTTTTGCTTACCGTAGAGGGTTATGAGCATCACAGGGTGGATCTCCCTGTGACTGACTGTGTGTGTGTGTGAAGTTGATTCAGTCGTGTCTGACTTTGCAACCCCATGGACTGTGGCCTGCCAGTCTCCTCTGTCCATGGGATTCTCCAGGCAAGAATACTGGAGTGGGTTGTCATGCTCTTCTCCAGGGGATCGTCCCTACTAGTGAAAAGGCAGTGACTTTTCAGATCATCCTTTCCCCAGATGCTAATGCAATGATATTTCTGGATGTACTTTTTAATGAAGGGATGGTATGTAGACTTAAAGTTCTTATCGAAAATATGAATACTTGAAGTTAAAGTTTAATTTTTAGGTCAGGCTCCTAGATGGCCTTGTACAATGTGAACATTCTCTTTAACTAAGAAAAATATTATATGAAATTGTGAGATTATTCAGATGTGCACTTCCCTGGTGGTTCGGACAGTAAAGAATCTGCCTACAATGTGGGAGACCTGGTTTCAATCCTTGCATTGGGAAGATCCCCTGGAGGAGGGCATAGCAACTCACTCCAGAATTCTTGCCTGGAGAATCCCCATGGACAGAGGAACCTGGCGGGCTACAGTCCACAGGGTCGCAAAGTCAGACGTGACTGAGCTACTAAGCACATGATGTATTTGTTTTCACTGTTAATGTAAAAAGCACCTCAAGGGACTTCCCTGGCAGACCGGTGGTTGAGACTTCACCTTCCAGTACAGAGGGTGCAGGTTCAATCCCCGGTCAGAGCGCTAATATCCCACATGCCTCGTGGCAAAAAAAAAAAAAAAACAAGACATAAAATAGAAGTAATATTGTAACACTTAAAAAGTGGTCCACATCAAAAAATCTTAAAAACAACACCAACAAAAGAAAAAAAAAAAAAACCCTCAAAATGTCAGTGTGAAGAAGGGGCCAAACTTGAGTCATACTGTAGAAGTGACTAGGAATGGACGGTGGGAACTTACAGAGAATTTACCTTCATCCTGGCATTTTGCCATTACTGTGGCCCTCTGTAGTTCTGAGCCGTAAACCTCCGGCTGACCTGGGAGTGACCGTGGGCAGCAAGGGCATCGGGACCGTCACTGCTGTGATGTGCTGGCGCTGCTTTAGACCCCTTACTAAGCTCACTGTTTCTGGCTGTCCTCATGCTGCAAGGACATTTTCACGAAGGAGAAGCCACCAGACGCGTGGAGGCGCGCCAGGGATTAAAGGAGATAAGCGAGAGTTCTTTAGGGAAAAAGTTGGATGATCTGGTGAAAACTTTGGTAGCATTTTATCTTTATCAGCGATTCCTCCAAATGTCTGAGGTCCGTTTCACTTTAGCCGCATTACCTCAGACTCTGGGGGTGCTAACAGGGCGCCCTCATCCTCCGTGCTGGGGTCAGAGGCCACAGTGGTCTGTGTGCTCAGTGTCTTAGACTCAGTCTCTGACTCCGCCCAGCATCTGTCTGCCCTGGAAATGATGGTGGGAGACCTAGCCTAGGGAAGGAAACATCCCAGGCTCTGATTTTGGAAAAGGTTTGTTCTTAGAGCTGAGCATAAAGCTGACAGCTTTAGTTTTCACAAGCAAGTTGAAAACCAGTATTTTCTTATAAATAGTGGGCTTCCCTGGTGGCTCAGACAGTCAAGAGTCTGCCTGCAATTCGGGAGACCCTGGTTCGATCCCTGGATTGGGGAGGTCCCCTGGAGAAGGAAATGGCAACCCACTCCAGTATTCTTGCCTGGAGAATCCCAGGGACAGAGGAGCCTGGTGGGTTGCAGTGCATGGGATCACAAAGAGTCAGATATGACTGAATGACTGATAACTTACAAATAAGGTGTCTAAGCTAGGGTGTCATTGGTGAAGGAAAAAATAACCAAAAATACCCAGTAGGAAACTAGTCATTTATAGAGCAAAAATGAGCCAAGTGTGACAAGCTTGTGTTTCCCTTGTTGCAGACTTGAGTGGTCATCCCTTCCGTGCTGTGCCGCGTTAGATGCTAGAATAATAATTCATATTAAACATAAATATAGTTCCAAGAGTAAGTTAATGGGAAGAGGCATCCGCTTACTTGTTTCATCTAGAGTTTACCTCCTCATTGCTTAGACGCTTCACACCTGCTCTTGGGTCTCATGGCCCCACCAGGCTCCCTGGTGAGGAGAGGGTACTGGGGCGGGGGGAGGTAGTGGTGGGGGCTGGGAAGGGGGGAGGGTGGCATACAGGGACGAGGAGCTCTGAAGACCATGGGCTTCAGGACCCAGGCGTTGTGTTTGAATCTCGCTTCTCCAGTGTTTTGCTTAGTAAAACATTTAGCCAAAAATTGGACACATCCCTAAACATTAGTTTCCTGAGAATAATATTTGTACCAACTGCACAAGGTTATTGTGAGGATTAAAGAAGATGATGGCTGTAAACTTTTTAGCACAGTACACAGCATGGAGTTAAGTCCCCAAGGAGCGTTAACTATTTTATTATAACTTTTGTAAATGTAGTCATTGAAATGAGCTCTCGGAATTTTTCTCCCCTTTTTCTACTCTTTCATCTTAACACAGAAAACCGTTCCCTTATTTTGTAAAATAGAACATTGTGTTTCAGTGCCTTAGCATCCAAGATATCAGATTCTCCATTAAGCAAATGCAAATTGATAATACTTTGAAGGGGAGGGGGCAAAAATTGCTACCACATTATGGTATTTCCTTTTAACTGAATCTCAGGGAAATGGGATTGTTGTTGCCGTTTAGTCGCTAAGTCATACCTGACTCTTGCGACCCCATGGACTCTGTATCCCACCAGGCTCTTCTGTCCATGGGATTTCCCAGGCAAGAGTACTGGAGTGGGTGGCCATTTCCTTTTCCAGGGGATCTTCCTGACCCAGGGATCAAGCCCTCATCTCCTGCATTGGCAGGCAGAGTCTTTCCCACTGAGCCTCCTGGGAAAGCCCCGGAAACTGGATACTGTAGATAAAAGACTGACTGCTTTCTCAGTGTTGAATTTCTTCTCAGTTGTAACCAAGGTGAAAGCCATCACTTGGTGATCAGCACCTCGAGGCTGCTGGGGTGAAGTCAGTATCCTGTTTTGTGTTGCGAGGGAAGTTGACTCCTGTTCCCTCCGGCATCCAAGTGGTTAACCCTGAACTCTGTTTACACCTAAATATAGTAAGTCCTGACCTGGTTAAATACAAATGTAAACTTACAACTGTTAACCACACTTGAAGCGATCCTCTTCACCCAGTCACCCTGGCCCACATCTTGCCATGTCTCCACCTTAGGCTCTGACCCACCTTGAGCTACAGTGTTGAGTTTATTTGGTGAGTGTGTACCAGTCGCCTGAAGCTCTGAACGTGACTTCGTGTTTTACAGTGAAACAGTCACAAAATAGTTTGTTGTAGTTTGGCTTAGTAGCTGGATTTTAAAAGCCTTGCCTAAGAAGGCACCTTTTAGAGTATGTGAGGTCTGCCGCGTTGTCGACGGTTTTTATGCAGCTCCTAACACTGCAGCCGCTTTTTGAAGTTTGCTATTTTGAGCTGTGAAACTTTAGAGCCCCGAAGAGGCTGGAGCCCCAGTCTTGTTCTTCAGGAAAGATCACAGCTGCATCTTAGCTCCCATTTGGAGATAAGGAAGAAGCCCTTGGCTTATCATCTTCAAGCTTTATGCACCGCAGTTTTCTACACTTTATAAAAGTATTGGTTGAAAAATGGGATAGGAAAAAAGTAAACGTAAAACCTCTTGGTTATTATCTAATGTCTAGATACAATGTGTTTCTCCAGTATCATGTGCAGGGTGTGTATATGTATTACTTTTTTGAACCACATTCTACAACCTGTGTGTAAAATGACGTGCTCCCTTCACATTTGTTTGTTGTTTAGTTGCTAAGTTGTGTCCGACTTTTGCAACCCCATGGACTATAGCTGGCCAGGTTCCTCTGTCCATAGGATTTCCCAGGCAAAATAATGAAGTGAGTTGCCATTTCCTACTCCAGGGGGTCTTCCTGACCCAGGGATCAAACCTGCTTCTCTTGCGTCTCCTGAATTGACAGGCAGATTCTTTACCACCGAGCCACCTGGGAAGCCGTCCCTTCACATTGTGGAAATATTTACTGTAGAGTGGCTGCAATCCAGGCATGTCATATTCTTTCATTTAATTCATTGTTTAAGGGGGGAAAAGTCTCTAAGTATATTTAGCTGTGTACCGAAGTTTGTCAGAAAGTAGTATTTTCCAAATTATTTTTGAAAGAAAGTTTGCCATGTTTTTGCATGTCTCAGAGTAACCTGTTGGTAGCAAATGTCTAGCCTAGTGCTGTCTGCGGACTTGCTTTGATGCTGAGAATTGTCACTCTCTGCTCTGTCCGGTAGAGAAGCCACCAGCCATGTGGGGCCCCTGAGCATCTGAAAAGAGGCAAGCGAGACTCGGGCACGGAAATTTTAATTTAATTTTATTTAATTTAAATCTAAATAGCCATATGTGGCTGGCGACAGGCGTGTTGGATGGCTCAGTGTGTATAACCAAACAAGACAAATTATTTAAATCACAGGAAAATAAGATGCAGCTTGTAGACTTAGAATGGGCAGTGTTTTGTTGGGTGTATAGCTGGTGTCAGCTTTAAATTTCTGCTGCTGTTCTCTCACCTCTCACTGCGTGGGCCTGGCTAGATGGTGAGATGATACAGTGGGAGAGAGCCACGCACGCACACGGTGATGCCGATGAGGTTCACCTTGTGATCCTTGGAGTAAATCTTTGCTGCGTACCTGCCAATTGTCACTTAACATGGTGTGGTCTCCTTAGTAATGTGAGGAGAGCATCTTGTTTTCAAGTATAAGTGATCTTTTAGAAAGCTGATGTTTAAATTTTCTTCCCAAAGACATTCCAGTCGAAAGTACTTTGTATAAAATGTGTGCTGGTACTTGTTCTGTTAGTTGAAAACCTGTTCTTTACAGTTGGTAAAATTGTGTTTTTTTCCTTGAAAAAGGTTTTTTGCAATTTTATATTAAATTTGATGTTAAATTGTAAAATTTCAGTCCCCTCGTTCCTGGAAGAAGAAATTTCAAAATGCTTTCTCCAGGGTTGTGGCTGCTGGCTGCGTCCTGACTATCAGCCCTGCAGGCTGTATGTACTCACATCTTGGGGTGGACATGTCTACCCGTGTGGACCTCTTCTTGATCAAAAACCCTAGGCCTTCATTTGGCTCTGAAGAAAAACAGAGAAACTTGAGTTGTTTTAAGATGTTACTTTAGGGTGAATTAGCTCTATTTTTAAGATTAATATTGTTGTTCTCAAGTTTTCTAATGTATGGTTAGTGGCAGAGGGTAAATGGAATCAATAGAAATCTAGGCTATAGTCCTTAGTCAGTATTTCTCCAAAAAGGATTTGAGACATTTTGACAAAATGTGTGTGTGTGTGTGAGAGTGTGAAATAGAAACAGGAAATTGGGTTCTGAAATGGAGACCAAGGAAGCATGCTAATTACAGCCTCAGCTGCTGGGCTGGGCATCCTGGTGAGTGGACAGAGGGAAGCCAGAGAGGTGATCACTCTCATCATCAGAAAGAAGGAAATTTTTTTCCTCCTCAGAGATTTTTTGTGTGTGTGTGTGGCATGAAATCCTGAGAGAAACTTTTTGCTTGGTATATTTTATATGTAGGAGGTGTTGACAGGCATCACAAATACTTTTTTTGACGAAAGTGGTCTTATAACAAGTGTGGGGATAGTTTTGGTTTTCCTGGTTGTTTTTCAGCTTCTGGTTCCTCCCTTGACCCCGGATGGTTCCGCCCGAGGGGGTGGCACTCAGGACCACAGACTGTCCTGTGGGGGCTGGGTTGCTGTGGCCCAGGGGACGCTCCCAGAGGCGTACACGGACCAAGGATGCCTGAAGTGATGGGTTGCACGTCTGAGCTATCTCCACATTTCGAGACTTTTGGTCTGTTAATTAGGTCATGGATAGGCGTTTGGCAGATTATTTGACAGAAGATTGTAAGTTGTTTAGGTAATCAAGAATCTAAATTATTGTCAATATCTTCAATACTGCTGAATTATTTATTTTACATTTATTTGTTTTTTGGCTGGCTGGGTCTTTGTTCCTGCGATCAGGCTTTCTCTAGTTGTGGCGAGCAGGGGCTGTTCTCTAATGCAGTGTGTGGGCTTCTCACTGCAGTGGCTTCTTTTGTTGAGAAGCACAGGCTCTAGGCACACAGGCTCAATGGTTGCAGCTCATGGGCTCACTAGTTGTAGTTCCTGGGCTCCAGAGCACAGGCTCAGTAGTTGTGGCTCACGGCCTTAGTTGCTACATGGCCTGTGGGATCCTCCCGGACCAGGGATCAAACCTGTGTCTTCTGCGTTGGCAGGCAGGTTCTTAACCACTGGACTGAAAGGGAAGTCCCTGAATTATTCATTTTTAAATAGTGAATTTTATATCCATGAGTCTCAACTCAATTTTAAAACAAAGAGTCGAAAGCACTAATTTGTATCTTAATGGTGGAAAGCCAGAGCCCTATTCTTCAGAAACCAGATAAGAGGATTATCAGGTAAACAGTATGTCTTGACAGTTGGGTTCCTAGTAGGCATTGTCACCTGGATGGAAATCTCTCACCTGCTGCTGGCATTTGCGAACATAAAAATGGTTGTGGGAAAATCCAGAATTTCCTCTAGAAACAAAGTCAGTTAAGCCGTGGATCAAGACTCCAGAGCAGCTTTGCCCAGTGGAATTTTCTGGCGGATGAAAGTGTTTTATGCACTGTCCATTATGGTAGCCCGTAGACATGTTGGTTACAGACACTTGAACCGTGGCTGGTGTGACTGAACAGTTAAATTTTATCTAACTTTAAGTAATTTAAATGCCACATTCCCCCAGTGACTACTGCATCCAACAGAGCAATTGTAGAGTCGTAATTGATAAGGCAGAAGTATTCAAAGTGTTTTGTTCCCTACGAGAATATTGAAACAAAAAACTTTGAAAAATTGTAGTTTTTTTTTTTTTAAGTTCAAATAAATACCTTAAAAAGTGTTCACCAACATGACTGTTACCACTAAACAAGCGTTTACCCCAGCACTGCCCGCTTTGATATTTGTTAGTGGAACTCTTTGCTGCCAAGACTCTCCTGCCCTGGAGGTGACACTGAGCAGAACACCCTGGTAAAGAAAAGGCAGCAAGTCTTGTACACGCCTGGCGGAAGCCAGGATAGCCTGTGCAAAGGCCCCGGGGCAGGGGTGTGCTTGGAACGCTTGAAGGTGGCAAAGAAGCCGTGTGTTTGGAGTGGAGGGAGGGATGGCTAGGAACTTTGGTTAGAAGAGTAAATAAAGCAGGGGTTGGGGTGGTTGTGGATCAAGCAGGGTGTTGTGAGCTGTGGTGAGGAGTTCTGAGTTTTACCATGACTGAAATGGCAAGCTGTCGAAGGGTTTTGAGCTTGAGAGTGGCACGAGGTATTGTGTATGTCAGCAGACTCACTCCGGGCGTCTCTGAGAAATAGGTAGAAGGGCAAATTCGGTTGCACAGAGAGGCTGTCGAGCAGGCAAGATGCAGTGGTGGCCTGGACTAGGGGGCTGGCGGTAGGAAGTGACAGTTTGTGCCAGTGGATTGGAAATGGGGTTTGAGAGAATGAGAGCCATCATGGTTCTGACTGGAGCAGTTGGGGGATCTGAAGAGGCGGGTTAGTGCAAGAAACTCAGGTTTAGCTTGGACATGTTAGTGTAGAGGTGCTCCTAGACTCCAGTTCGGATAGGCAGTTGGATACGGGAATTTGGGGATGAATTTAACAGTAATAATTGTATAGATGTTGTTGTTTAGTCGCTAAAGTTGTGTCTGACTCTCTTGTGATCCCATGGACTGTAGCCCTCCAGGCTCCTCCATCCATGGAATTCTCCTGGCAAGTATACTAGAGTGGGTTGCCATTTCCTTCTTCAGGGGATCTTCCTGACCCAGGGATCGAACCTGTGTCTCCTACTTTGGCAGGTGGATTCTTTACCACTGCACCACTTGAGAAGCCCTGTGTAGATAATATTCTGCCATAGGCCTTGACAAGGTCATTTAAAGCAGATGGTTAGAAGAGGAAGGTGAGGCCAGGGCCCCTGGACCCATCGTTAGTACTCTAGGCTCGAGGATCCCAGGACATGCACTGAGCAGAGACCACCAGGCCTTCGTCCTGGATCCCAGGCGAGGAGAGAGCTGCCAGCAGGGACCCTTTGATGGTGTCACACACTCTTACTGTGAGGTGTCCCATGAGACGAGGACTGAGTCCTACCAGCTTCAGGCTCAAAGGTAACTCTTCTCATAGCCTTATATAATTCTCACCTACATAACTCCTACTGTTAAGTTGTGAAATTTTAGCGGACTTCTGAAGATGATGTTGCATTGCACCCAGAAATGGTTGTAATACTTAGCAGCTACCGTGTACCAGGCTGTGTTGTTGGCTCCTGAGGTCGAAGGTGGATAAGCCCCGGTAAACTTCCCAGACTTGCAATCTCGGGAGAGAAGGTACCTGAACATCTTAGTGCTGCACTTGGCCTGATAGCTGTGCGGGGCTGGACTGAGTGCCGTGGAGGAGCTAGTGACAGATCAGTGAGGTGTGCCGAGACTGGAATCACCTGGCATACAGTCTCTACTCTCCTTCTTCCGGTGAGTGCCATCCTCACACTGTAAAGAGTATCCTGTGTCGAAGTTTACGAAGATATTTGTGGGAGGATGTGCACTTGAAAAACAAAATCACCGTTCTTCCCAGGTAACCAGTGGAAATCTTTGCTTATTGCTCATCCCACTTCCCTGCCGTCTGCTGTCACCAAAAGGAAAAAGAAAAAAGAGAACCTAAGAGTGGAGGGGAGTCCTTTGATGTTGCTTGAATTGACAAGATAAGCATTTCTTGTAAATCTCACATTTCATCTTTACAATGAATGTGAACTTGCAGTCTGCTCAAGTATGTCATGTCTGCTTGGCTGTTTGATCATTTAACTCCCCCTTGGCCACAACCCCTTAAGCAACGATTCTGATTCTTAAGGAAGGTGTGCTTTTAGGGTTACTTTGGATCCCTGTTGGCTACTTGCCATGTTCCCTTGGGTAAACTCATAGGCTGGTGGTTTTGTAACATTTCTTCTCTGTAACTTTGTCATCAGAAATTTCCTTAACATCTAGGTAGGTGTACCTGTCCATTGGATGAAGGTAGTACAATATTGAGAAGCCCTTAGGCAGGGCCTCGAGAGTTCCTCCCAAGGGGACTGGGTTTCTCGTCGGTCAAGACAGTAGGTCCAAGCTGACTCATCAGACAAAGAGTGAGCACTGCAGGCCCCCTGATCTTGTGTCCAGGGGCCATGCAAGGGGCCAGGCTTCTGGGTCATCCTGTCTCATGTCTTCAGGGATCCCATGCAGGTCCTGTAGAAAAGTTCCTTCTGCAGCTGCAGGGGAGTAGAGCCCCGTCCTCCTCTGCCTTCTCTCCTTCTCTCCTCCCCAGACAAGGTGAATTGATTCTGTGGACTTCTGTTCAGAACATTCACCTATAGTTTAGAGATCACTTGCTCTGTAACGTCTTTTCTATGTTGCAGTCACTCATCTTGGAAGGCAGCAGGCGCAGCGTGGAAGAGCATGGCCTTGGCGTGCTGGTTTCATCACTATGGAATCAGCTGTGTGACTATGGGTGAACCGCATGTCTTCTCTGGGCCTCAGTTTTCTCATCCGTACAGTAGGAATCGTATCTGTTTAATGCTGTTGTTGGGGCCTTTCCAGTGGCTCAGCAGTAAAGAATCTGCTTGCAGTGCAGGAGGCACAGGTTTGCTCCCTGGGTTGGGAAGATCCCCTGGAGAAGGAAATGCCAACCCACTCCAGTATTCTGGCCTGGGAAATCCTATGGACAGAATAGGCTGGCGGGTCAAAAAGCGTTGGACACAACTTAGTGACTTAACAACATTAACAAATACTGTTGTTAGGGGGACTAACTGAGATCGTACACGTTGTGTGCTTAGAACTGTCTTCTGCATGATATGTTGTTTGTAAATTACTACTGCCATTAATGCCTCATTATTATATTGTTACTACTTCCGTGACTGTATTGTTCCCAAAATACTCTGTATCCCCCTCTGTGTTCTAAGTGGCGTGAGGTGACGGTTCCTGTCCATCAACTTCTATGCCATATTCCCAGGTCAGGACACATTCGTTCTTCAGGTGCCCATGCAGTGTTCCGTACCCGAGGCAGAGCCTGGGAGAGAGGGGCACTGTGGGGCCATGGGGGGCATGGGGAGAATGGTATTGGAGGGTATCCTGTGGGAGGAGGTACCTTCTGGGCTGAGTTGTCCCTGCTGGGTGGAGGGCAGCCAGATCCGAGGGTCACAGAACACTCACCTGAGGACTCTGGGGAGGGCTAGCAGGCACTAAAGAGCAGATGCCCTGGGGGGTGGAGGCAGCAGAGAAACTGAGGACTTCCCTGGGCAGTGGTGCCCAGGGGGGAACTGGATGTGAGCCCCAAATGTTGAGTAAAATTGCCTCCTCATCACATTGAAACAAAGAAACAAGTTCATTTTTTGTCTAAGTTCATTTTAGTGTGTTTAATGTGCGTGTGTGTTTAAGTTGCTTCACTTGTGTTTGATTCTTTTCGACCCCATGGACTGTAGTCTGCCAGGCCCCTCTGTCCATGGAATTCTCCAGGAAAGAATACTGGAGTGGGTTGCCATGCCTTCCTTCAGGGGACCTTCCTGACCCAGGAGTCAAACCTGTGTATCTTATGTCTCCTGCATTGGCAGGCGTGTTCTTTACCAGTAGTGCCACCAGGGAAGCCTATATTTAAAGTGAGATACCCAAAATACAGTTTCAGCATATAATAATTGAATATCCTTTCAACAAATAATATTTAATACAAAAATATTAACAAGCTCATCCACATATTTTCCTCCTAAGCCTTTGAGCTCTGGTGTGATTTACACATGGAACCCCTTTCAGATCAAACCTGCCGCATTTCCAGTGCTCTGAGGCCACGTGTGTCTGGTGGCCACCACCTCCGACACCCCAGGCCTCAGGAAAAGGTGGGTGGCAGGTAGTCCTGGAAGCAGAACTGCGGCATTGTGCGTGGTGGGGTCAGGGAGGGAGAATTGGGCTCCCACATTGCTCACTTAACCAGGTAAGTGGTGGCCTCACAGGTTGGTGGAAGAAGTCAGCAAAGAGAGCACAGGGTTTTTGGGTGCATCTTGCTTCAGCAGTGGAGGGGCAGGAGGTGAGATGGTGAGTGAAGTTCTGGAGTCTGTGGCCAGGTGGGTCATCGGGCTTCATGGTGACCCAGCCTGGTCTAGAGCTTCATGACCTTGTGGTTGGGGACTAGACCGAAGCTCCTTAAGCCTGGTGCAGACCCTGGGTCCTTCATCCTTCCAGCCATCTCAGGCGCCTTCTTTAGCCTCCTGGCTTCTCCTCCTGGGCTTCAGCAGAAGGTACATGATCGTCCCCCCACCCCCTCAGGAGATGGGCTGTGGTCAGAACAAAAAAGAGAAGCATGTGTGTGTCAAAATTTGCAACCATGCCTTAACCTTCCACCTAAAGCAACTGAAATATTTCACAGCTCAGAGTCATTAGAATTTTAAAGTTTATTTTAAACATGTACATAGAGGAAAATGATAAGCTGTCTTAGATAAAAATATACGATCAATGTAGTTCAGCACTTACTAATGTTATTTTTGGAGGCCAGATTCTGAGAACTCTTTCTAGGTCTCTTCCCCAGGAGTGCTTTTGTTGGAAATGAGCTGAGGGATGGTGATCCATTCATAGCAGAGGGACAGCATTTGGGGCCTGTCGAGACTTCTTTAAAGATATCATTTAAAGATAGGGTGAGAACCTCATACATCTGTCCACCCATCCATCCACTCTCCACTTATTCATCAGGCAGCGTTGTAACGTGCCAGTCACTCCGTGAGGTCATGAAGATATAAAAAGAAGGTATTCTCTCCTTAAAAGAAGTCTAGTTAAACAGTGGTGTCCCTGCAATGAGAAGAGAGAAGCGCAGACTTGCATGGGAGCAGATATGCAACTTAATTGTTTTCAGGGTCAGCAAGAAAGGGGGTACTTGAGTCAGGGAAAGAGGAGGAATGAAGGAGAAATTTGTGCAGACAGCAGGCAGAAAGTGCGGCTTTCAAAGGCCATCAAATGTTTCAACATTGCCTCGGACCAGTCAGAAGAATGTGCACTCACTCACTTATGCATTTATTAGTCCACAGTGTCCTAGGATACCCTTGTGGGCACCTTGGCAGTACAGCAGTCGCCAGGAGCTCCTAGAGAGCATGTATGTAATCAAGACAGAGGCTGGAGGTGTGACGTCTGTATTAACATTTGGGGAAGGTTTCATAATCAGTAAATACTAGGCCTGTGGTATGTGTCAGTTCCTGCTTTAGGTGTTGGAGAGAGAGAGAGACAGGCACACATTCTTTTATATATGCCTCTGTATACAGTTGACCCTTGAACAACTCGGTGGTTGGGGCACCGACCTTCTACACACTTGAGAATCTGAGTATAACTTACCATTTGTCCTCCTTGTGTCCATGGATCCTCCGTATCCATGGTTCTGTATCTGTGCATTCAACCAGCCTCGAGTGTGTAGTACCATGACATGCACTGTTGGAAAAAAGTCCTCAAGTAAGATCCACATTGTCAAGGGTCACCTGTATATAGACAGTCTGTCAGAGGCTCACAGTCCTCTGAGAACAGAGGCCACCTGTGCAAAGATCCTGAGGTGAAGAGCTTTTGCCCTTTGTTGTTTGACAGTAAGCAAGGGATCAACATGGGCTTCTCTGATGACTCAGTGGTAAAGAACCCACCTGCCAATGCAGGAGATGCGGGTTCAATCCCTGGGTTGAGAAGATCCCCTGGAAAAGGAAATGGCAACCCACTCCAGTATTCTTGCCTGGGAAATCCCATGAACAGAGGAGCCTGGTGGGCTACAGTCCATGGGTTGCAAAAGAGTCTAACTTGATTGAGTGACTAAACAACAACAACAAAGAATCAGTGTAGTTAGAACAGGTTGGGGGTGGGTTTGCAGGAGATGAGGTTTGGGAGGTGGCAGGGGTCCGTTTGAGGCCTTGTAGACCATGCTGAGGACTTGCCATTTTACTGTGAATGAGAGGAGAAGGTCTAGTGGTTTGGAATAGAGGTGTGTTTTTGGTCCTATTTACATCTTTAAAGGATCACTGGGACTATGTAGGAAGTAGACTGGGCTGGATGGCAAGCCTGGGAGACGGGTCAGTTACAGAGGTTGTGGCAACAGTGGTCCAGGCAGGTCTCCTGGTGCTTAGACAGGGTGGAGTCGGGGGATCGTCAGGGGGTGTGTCCTGTCTGTGTTGCAGGTGGAGCCAGGAGGACCCCCATGGTGGAGTGAAAGTGGAGGGTGAGACTAAGCAGAGATCAGGGGTGACTCCCCATGTTGGCTTCTGTTGCTGGTGGAGCTGGAGTTCAGTAAAGAAATCAGGAGTTTGGTTTAGAATTCCTGGAGTGTGCGATGCCTGTCGGGGGCATGCAGGTGGCCAGGTCAGGTTGCCAGCTGCATGGGGATGTATGGAATTCAGGGGAGGGGCCTGGACTCTCGAAGGAACCTTGGGAGCCATCAGCCACGGGTGGGTGGTGTTTTGAGCCGTGACCCCTGCTGAAGGAGAAGGCAGAGATCCCAGATCCAGACGTGAGGGTCCAGAGCACCTCGGGAGTTATGGGTGGAGAGGCTGATGGGAAACCAGTGCTGAAGGAGCTCGTGAGGGGTGGGGAGGCTGTTGTGAGGTCCGTGAAGAAGCTGGGGGTGAGGCTGTCGGCTCCTGCTGACAGGTCAGGAGCATGGGGGAGGGGGTTCCCCGTGAGGAAGGCTGGCTGTTCAGGTGGAATATGAGTGTGAACTCGACCTACCCGGGGAAGGCAGCAAATGCTGTCGCTCCCTGGAGGATTCTGTCCTAAAGGGGAGTGAAGAGAGGTGGCAAAGCTGGAGGAAATGGGGACCCAGAACGGTTCTGTTGGTCACTGAGAACCTGAGCGAAGGTGCGGGGTGGAGGGCGTCAAGGTGGAGAGACCAGTGTGGGAGGCAGGAGGCTGAGCCAGAGTGGGGAGGGACGGAGGTTTGGAGGCTGCCACTGTTTAAATCGTTCCTGAGGCCCGCTTCTCATAAATGACAATTTTACAGTGTCGCTCCCAGGCTGTCCCGTTGCGGGTGATCAGAAGCCCGCCGGGGGCTGCCTGGCTGGTGTGGCCTGGCCCCGGGTGAGGAGTATCTGTGCTACACACCGCACTCAGCTGTGTTGTGAGCAATTGGGGGTCCCCACCTCCCTGAAGTCAGCAGTGGTCCCCTCAGACGTTCTCAGCGGACCTTCCGGGGCTGGGAGAGGTCCCTGCCCAGTGGTCCTCGTATGTGTTCCTCTCCAGGTCCTGCGGCTGCTGTGAATGACACGCTTCTGTCCTTCCCACCCCACCTCTGTTCTTCCCCTTCCCATCACCTGCCCATGGTGTATTTGGTGTGGGTCCATGACTTCAGGGATTCACAAACATGAATAATTTTTTTTATACCTGATTAGTATTATTTCTGTATACCTCAATGGCACAGTGGTAAAGAATCCAGCTGCCAATGCAGGAGACTTCAGATGAAGGTTCGATCCCTGGGTTGGGAAGATCCCCTGGAGACGGGCATGGCAACCCACTCCAGTATTCTTGCCTGGAGAATCCCATGGACAGAGGAGCCTGGTGGGCCACAGTTCATAGGGTTGCAAAAGAGTTGGACACGACTGAGCAAAGTTCTCCTTTTTATAAATGGGGAAAGTAAATTGTTTATGTTAAGATTTCATTTGCATCTCTAATTCCGGTATATCGTATTTAATTTGGGCTTTCTATTGTAGGTTTTTTAATGTCTGACTTGTTTTTTGTGTTTATCTACAAAACTTCCTTAATAGTTCCCTCTGAAATGATGTTCACTTCCATTTCACTTTACGAGTGCTCATTTCTTGTTAGACAGGTGGGGTGGTAGTTTAAGCAGGGCTGATGCCAGATTTTAACAGTAGAGAATATCAGACTATAGAGTCTTAAGAGTTGTAAGCCATTACAGACCAGCTCCTCCACTTCTTCGTCTTATAGACAGGAAGCTGAGGCATCTTGAGACCATCAGTCTTCACACTTGATAAAGCCCCCACTGAGAAAAATGCTCAAAACCAAGCCTAATAGTGAATCCACTAGTCCACCCTACTGTTCTTCCTTCGGATGATTTATCTTGAAAGAGGTGCCGGCACCCATAGGAACACAGCCAGGTGAGCACCTGGCTAATGCCGGCATGCTTGGTGGGGGCACAGATCCTCATCAGCCCCGAGAGACCTGACCGCCTTCGGGCCACCTGGGCCAAGGCGGCTCCATGGCTGCCCCACCCCTGTTAGCTGGGTCCTTCCTCGTCAGGAATAAATCCTTTCTGCATGTTGCTTCCTGTTTGCCTGCTCTCTCTAGGGATCAAGATAGTAACAGATACAAACACTTGTGAGTGAGATTGTTCCCAAGATAATTTCTATTTCTGTTTCTGAATGTGCTATAATAGAAGCAAAAGAGAAAATCTTTAGGGTTCCTGAATTAGAGAAGTGGTTAGTGTTGGACTGGACATTGGGTGATTATTACATGTTTGCAAGTACAGAGCTTATGATCCTAATACTATCAAATAGCAATGTCAAACTGCCATGAAAAACACCCCACTCCTTTGTTTGCTGATGTTCATCCATAAATACTGCTCAAACTTTATACCATCTTGTGAATAATTACATTCTTATTCATACCCCTAAATTACATTTTAAAAGGGAATATCAATATAAATATTTATTATTTTAGACACATGTGATATTTTGTCATAAGTCATCTGAAGTTAAGCATTTTCAAAAAAGTGACACTTTTAAATACAAATAAGTCAAAATAGAAACAGATACACTCAGATGTCCATCATGATGTAACAGCATCTTTGTAGTGTCTTCAAATTGTTCAAATAATTTCAAACAGACAGAAGTATCTGAGAACTTTGAAGAAGGCTGCTCAACTGGATGTTGACATTAGGCACGGGGTAGGTCATGTGGCGGTTTAAACTAAAGCTGTTTAGTTCAGAGGGTACTGCTGTTTTATCACCATATTTAAAAATCCGTTCCTCTTTTACTCCCTCAAACTGAGCTCAGGGATATAATGGATCCCATTATAGGTAAAAGGTCTGTGACTCAGCCATCGAGCTGCTCAAACTCTTGGCTGTTTTAATTGCCACCATTAAAGCTTTAGTACTTTTATCTCATAAAAATAGATATCATCGATGTAAAATGTGTGCCTGTCGAAAATACATTGGTACCTCTGCCCTGGTGGTTAGCTAATCATCCTTCCGAGTTTCAGGCGAGTTAGGTTTTAGGCAGATGGGAACCTGACATAGATCACAGATTTGTTGAGATGGAGTCACTTAATTAAGAAAAGAATTCATGTAGTAATAAAGGGTAACACCTAGTTAGAAATATCCTCAGAAAAGTAGCTTGTTTTTGCTTTGGTTTGTGTTTTAGATGCATTTAACTGATGGAAGGACGGTGGATTTTTACCCAGCTCATTCTTGAACCCTGGAGAATAATGATGCTTTTCTGATTCTGATGCTAAAACTTCAACAATTCAAGGGAAATGTACCAGTCGCTCTTCCGATCCTGTTAGACACACCTGTGTACACTTAAGTACAGTAATTGGCGGTTTTTCTCTGCCTGTCTTCTGCAAAGGGGCAGATAGCAAGGTGGAAAGGGAGCTCCAAGAACACAGTGGGAGCCAAATGTTAAAATGTGAGAAGCGACTTTGTTCTGCTGCTTTCCCTCCAATGTGGCCCCCAGTCCCAGTCATTCATTATTCATACAGCCATGCACAAACAAGGTAAAATGTCTCTGGAAGAGATCTGAAATGAGCACATCACGAGAAAGCTTCACCTCCTGCCCATTCTGTACACAGGGACCCCTCTGTAATACAAATGGGAGCAAATAATTGGTGGGCAATTCACTGAGTTCTTTTCCCTCCTGCAGTTGTAATTGTGGAATCATGTTCGGTTGAGAGAAAAAAAAAAAATCTTGACTGTAGAAGGGTCTCCATTCTGAACCAGCTCTAAAACTAAAACCTACCCACACAAAGCATTTGTGAGCTGATATACATAACCAGCCTTCTCTTCTTGCCCAGCTGTGTAGATTCAATTATAATAATTTTCTCAGTTGCATAACATTGCTGTTTGTTTATTACTGCGTTATTAGTCAGTGAATGAACCTCCCTCTTTTTGACCCCTCAGCAGTGTTTATAAAATACTTAATTGCTTTGGTATCTTCTGTTTCATGTGTAATTCCAGCTGGAAGGAGTCATGGGGACACAGTCCCCTTTAAGTGTTAAACCGACTGTTTCTAAGGTGCAGTAAACTTTCTGTTAAAATACACATCAGGAACCTTTCATATTGCTTGTAATGCAGTTTCTTTTCTTTTTCTCCCTTCTTTTTTAAAATTTGAGCAAAGCGATTAAAAAAAAAAAAAAAAAAAATCTCCCTGTGGTGGTTTCAGTGCTGCTGAACTATCTCAGAGTGTCAGACTCTAGCCTGCCTGTAGCAGCCACACTCTTCATTTCATCTGGGTTCTTCCTATCGGAGTGGATCCCACCTCTGTCCAGCTGGTACCTCCCACACGGCTGTCTGTGTCATTACGCCTTCCTCCTCTCTGAGGACCTGTCAGCAGGAATGGGCTTCCCTGGTGGCTCAGAGGGTAGAGTGCCTGCCTGCAGTGTAGGAGGCCCAGGTTCGACCCCTGGGTCAGGAAGATCACTGGAGAAGGGAATGGCTGCCCACTCCACCCAGGAGCCTGGTGGCATATAGTCTGCGGGGTCACAGAGAGTCAGATACGACTGAGCGACTTTCACAGGAATGGGTGAGCTGCAGTGATTAGATGTAGCTATTAGGTGTAGTAGCTAATAGCTACACCTTAGCTATTAGGTGTAGTAGCTAAGACGTGGGCTCCGCAGGGAGGTGACCTGGCTTGAATCTTCACTCTTGTAACTAGCTTTTTGTGACTTTGGGCAAATATATCACCTCTTTGTGTGCCTCAGTCTTCCCGTTTATCAAAAGGAGATAATTTCCCCAGGTGATCGTGAGGCCGGAGTGGTGCTTGGCACAGGAGGGCTCAGTGTCTCTGTCAGCAGAGCAGCATCACGAAGCGATGAACAAGTCCTGTTGTGTTCTCTGTCCTCTTGTGGATGGGGGGATGTCTCCATGCAAGGTGGATCCAGGATGGGGAGGGGGAAAGACTGAAAAAAAATGAAGATGCGGGTGGCTGGGGATTTTAAGGTATGCATTGTTGCTGCATAACAAATCGCCACAGATTTCGTGGCCTCAGACAATGCTGTGTTCTTATGCCCTATTGCTGTGAGTTCGGATCTGAGCCCAGCTCAGCTGTCTCCTATGCTTGGGGCCTCCTCATCAGGAGTCGGGACTGTGTTTACATCTGGAGTCTTGGCTGGGCAGGGATTGACTTCTGGGTCCACTGGGGTTGTGGGCCGAATTCACTTCGGGTAGCTGTGTGACTCGGGGCCTCAGCCCGGGGTTGCCCGTGACCCCTGGAGGCTGCCCTTGGCTCCTGACCATGGTGGGTTCCTCCCAGCTGGCAGCAAGGAGTGTCTGGCCCTCAAGGGGGGACCCACACCGCCTTCACAAGCTCCCTGATTAAGTCAGGCCCACCACAGTCATCTCCCCTTTGAGTAACTCAAAGCCAACTGATTTGGGGTTTCTAATTATACCTGTGAGCCCCTCTCAGCTTGGCCACATCTGCTGGCCAGCGGCCACGGGTCCCCCTCGCGGCCAGCAGGTGGAGATTGTTGGGTCACCTTAGAATTCTGCCTCCTACAAGATGTGAAAGATTTTTTTTTTTTTTTTTTTTTAATAGAACCAAAGTAGTCTATCATTAAGCATTTATTGCCAACTAGATCTTTTGCTAGACTCATAAGCTGTCAGTCCTGGAGGACTTACTGGGTGTAAATTAGCTTTATTACTGGGCTCTTACAAATAGATTTCCCCCCCCCTTAAAGACTGTTCTATTCCCATTTCTACACAAACCCCTGGGATTGTTCTGTGTTAGGTAAAGACACCCTTTCCTTTCAGTCTATTGAGGTTTGACTTTTTAAGTTCATAGGAGCAGCATTGTAAGTTACCTTTAACACTGACCTTTTTAGGCTAATAGAAGTCTTAAGTGCAAATGTGGAATGAATTGCTCTTCCAGGGCCAAGCTCCATACATTCCCCCTTTCTAACTCAAGGATCAACTAACTTTAGGTACACCAGTGATAGCAAAAAAAAAAAAAAACAAAAAAACAACAATAATGGAAGTGTACAGTTAAAAAAAAAAAATGATTGAATTGAACTAAACTATTTTTGGTATGTAAATTTGGTCTTTGTCCTTAGTGGCTTGAATAGGATCTATTTATGCAAAACATGTCGACCAGCCCGGAAGCACTGTTGTCTTGTGTTTTGCTGAGCTTGATCCCTAGTAAGCTCGGTGGCTTCAGCTCTGGGCGTCTGCTGCCAAATTGAAGCATCCAGACAGCCTTTTGAGAACAGTAGGGACCTTAGAGATAACTGAAAATAAGGAAGAGGAACGCCCCTGTAACCAGGATTAGTTCTACAGATTCTTATTCTCTGGTGATTGTGGAGTGGAGCCTGTTAAGGGCAGGGTGCCCCGTGCAAGGTGGTGAAGGAAGAAACAGGAGGGAAAGGAGAGACAGTACAGTTGACCTTGTAAAGGACCCCGAACATATTCGTTCTCTTTCCTGTTTTTACTTCTAGGAAGTAATGTCCAGTACCAGATAACACTTGAGGATTTACTGCTTTTAGGAAGCAAGACCTTCAGAGCAAGAGGGTGAAGGTTTGGCCCTGTCTCAGATTCCTCTAATGGGGTCAGAGTTTGGGTTGCTTACTGGAAGTCAGAGGCACTGAGATGCCACAGTTGCAGACCCTGTTTCTTTTCGGTGGGGGGATGGTGCGGCAGCTGTAGGAGGAGAGTGGGTGTCATCCTTACGGCTGGGTGGGTGGGTGGGCGGGCCTGCTGCCTGCAGGGACTGTCCCCTTGTGTGCCGTCCAGGCGGCCCAGGAAGTCACTCAACGGCTTCGAATTGGGTTGTGTTCGTGCTGGTTTCTGTTTCTCCCCTGCCCAGAGGAGTGAGGCTCTTCTCAACCCCCTTGCGTTTCCCTTCTATTACAAGTACTTTGGGGAAGGAGATTCTCAAGGTTAGGGGTGTGGTCTGATGACCGCATAGGCTCTTTGGAGAACTGACACGTTAACACAACATTCAAGTCTTGTCTAAACAATTAAGCTCATTTTCCCAGGCACTTGTGAAGCGATGGAGAAACATCAAAACAAAACAAACAGTTCAAAACTTTAACATCACTTTAACTCTGTGCGCTCAGTGTGCATGTGTGCGCGTGTGCGTGATTTGGCTGGGGCAAACATGTCATCTCACTGTATGCTTTTTAAATGTAAGGCGATTACTTGGTCTGGTGCTTTTTCTAAGCAGTAGAATTGACCTGTTACCCAACTGGCATGGTGGCCACAGAGCCGCACCCACTGGCCGGCACCTCCCTCAGCTGCAGGGCGGCACCCAGCCCAGCGTGACAGAGTCTGGTTGCATGGACACAGAGAGAGGGCGGCGGCAGTGAGGAACCATGGCCGGACACCCTGTCCTCCTCCACTGGGAGGGAGTCCACGCCACTCAGAACTTCTCAGACGCTTAGGAAGGGGGCTAGCATGGCTAGAGTCTCTCCGCGGGGCTGCTGAGGTCCAGTTGACCGTGGAAACGCCATGCACACGTCAGAGGCCGGGGCCCCTCCCTGTGATGTAGTCTCACCCTGAGCACTGCAAGGCAGCCAGGATTCACCGTGCGATGGGGAGTTACTTAACACTGAATTTCACGCCACCAGTTGGTTCAGTATTTTCATTGTTTTGGACTCTTGTCATTCAAAATGCACTTACAGTGTAGATGCTGTCAAAATGCCTTCAGATGATTTTTAAATGAGCTACTTCACAGTAACTAAACTTTTTTTTCAAGTCTAAAATTAATGATTCTGAGGGACACATTAAGATAAGTTATTATATTTTAAAATTAATTTTATTTAACTTATCTTCACTGCATATATATATTATAATGGAAATTGTACAAGTCACTTGATTATATGATTATACTAATGTCCCTGTTTTATTCCTACATATGGCCATAATTGAGTAAGCTGTTTTCAGTGCTTTTATATAAAATTGTATTTAATTATAGAGTCATATACTATCTTTTAAAATATTTGGTAACCACTGTTTTAGGACAAGCCCTCTTTCTCTCTTACATTCCTCCCTCAGAGATGATGGATTTGCTGTGCTTTAGCTGCTTAAATCCAGAGTACATTTTAAAGAACATTTTTATTCAAGATATTCTTGGACAAAGAATGCCATGGTTAAATATCTGCATGGCACTGTGTCCTGTCCCTCTTCAGAGTGTGGTAAGGGTTTGAAGAGTTTTGCAATAAAGAAAAATGCTTAACTTTGTTTAACCCAGAATTCTCAAAACTCCCATGACTTGAGTCTTTTTTTCTTAGAACACTTTTTAAAATCCTAAACTTAGAAAAAAATTTTTTTATACTTTTTGCCTTCTCAAGTCATATGACCAACAAGTATGATGCTGTTCATTTTTGTGTCTGTGTTCATAAAAGTGATCATTTGATATTTTTTCCCTAGAAATGGTCTTTTTAAATGAGCTTAATAAAACTAACTGGTATAGGAAAGGCTTGAGCTTGAGTCCCTGACTCTTGATACCAAATTTGGTCCAGCAGAAAATATTCCGATCCTTGATTCTTAAGATTGTTCCTGTTCTTGTAATTTCATATCAAAGGATGAAAGCTAAAAATTATATCAGTTGAACATTCAGACTAAAACCTGTTCATCTTGATCTCCTCTCCAACAGTTTTGAAAACTTGGGAAAGTTTTGAAAGCTCCCTGTGAGGCATTTTTGTGCCTTTAGTCCACCACATCCTAGACGTGGTTTGTTGCTCTGGCTGGTCCATTGAGGAAGGAACCCCTGGCCAGCGTTTGCCTCCCTGAACCGTGTTTTTTCCTTGGTGTCTGCTGGGTGACGTGCTCTGCTCTCCCTCAGCAGGCACCAGGCTCCCTGGTTCCCTGTTACATCCTCAAATGTTTGTTGGTTGAATAAGTGAACTGAGCACCAGGTATTACTGAGATGGTCTTTCTGTCAATGTCATTGACCAGAGAAAGATGTTTAAATCTCAGTGGAATTTACGAAACCTTTGCTAAATGCTCTCTTGAATCCTGGTACATTTAGACTGGAGATTGAGCTGTAGTGTTCATACCAGAATTCGTTTTTAAGAGTCTAGAGGGACTGAGAGCCTGTGGAATACTGGAAAAGTAGAAGTGAAGAAAACCAGTGATGGGAACATGTCTCCAAAGCCATTTAAAAAGTCTCCAATAACCACATTGTACTTTTCAGTTCGTTCTTTTCTCCCCCTCTCCCTTGGCCACTCCATGTGTCTTGCAGGACCCCAGTTTCCCGACCAGGGGTCGAACCTGTGCCCCTGCAGTGGGAGTGCAGAGTCCTACCGACCGGACTGCCGGGCAGGTCCCTGCACTTTTCAGTCTTAAATGGCTTCTTAATATTTGTGTTTTTACAAGCCATTGCAGTCAGAGTGGACTGTTTTGAGCCTGCACCTGTTGTCACGTGGGGCTCAATTTTCCTGCCACTTCTCCCCCTGGATCTCAGTTTCTCTGAGCGCCCAAGTGCCTGCCTCCCTTCAGCCTACTTTGTGGGGCGGGATGTTTCCCCCAGAAGTGCTGTGTCCTCTCGTCTAGTTGGTAGTATCTTTTCTTTATTATAAAGTAGCATTTTGATTTTAGATGTATTGTGTCACTCGCTGAGTAGCATGTTTGTCCACAGACGTCCGGTATTACAGCACGGTGTTGGTTTGCAGGGATCATCCGTATTGGAAACACTGCACTCTATTTACTAACTCATGGTCACCGACCTTGAGAGCAAGTCGAGGCTTCAAGACTATAATTAAGAAAAAACATGGTTACATAAGATAGCCTTTGAAGTCAGAAAATGCTGTTGGAGGGAAAACACAGTGGAGATGGATGTAAAGTGTCATCTTGGGTTTTTTTTTTTTTTTTTTTTTTTTTGCCTACACTGAGTGGCATGTGGGATCTTAGTTTCCTGACCAGGGATTGAACCCATGCTCCCTGCAGGGAAGTTCAGGATCTTAACCACTGGACTGACAGGGAAGTCCCTTATGCATTTTTTTAATGTTCTGTTGAAGGTTCCTGACCTTTGGGGGTCACCTTAGCTTAAAGGGAACAGAGGGGTTGGCCTTGCCTCCCTCACACCATCTCTCCTTTGGTTAAATTTACAAACTGTCCGCTCTGCTTTACATGAGGAAACTTGTTTATGTGTTTGCCTAATTTATATGTTTATGAAACTCTATCCTTAACATAGAGTTAAGCATAAAAATGATCATCTTTAGTTTATGGTAATTTTTTTGGATAGCACACACCTTGGATGATTTTTATTTATTTATTTATTGTTTAAATATCAGTCACTCTCTTTCAGTTCTGAAAGTGCCTGGCACAGTCCTTATAAGTTCCATAATTCTCCAACAGGCACATGGAACTATGACAGAAAATGCGTCAAGCAGGAAGTCCTAAAGGATGTATTTCAAAATACCTTTGGTGTCTAACATTCTCTGCATTTGCCCTAATAAATGAGAGGTTTTAGGAATGCCCTATATGGTGATATCAGATGTTAATGGCATTGATTACTTGTCAGGCAGTGGGAAATGATGGGAAAATGTCTGCTGTAAAATTAAATAGCATTAGAGAAGACTGTATCATGCATTTGGGGCGGGGGCGGTGAGGGGGCTGGACCTGGGAGACTTTGTCAGGGTATTACTCTGAGCTCCAGGTTTTTTCCCCTGCATGATTAAGGCAGGCCATCTGTTCTTTGTTAAATGTTTACAAAAACAGCTTTTCTCTAAAAGATTTAAGGAGATGTGGGTCTGGTAAACACTGTAATATTTCCGAGCACCTTTCCCACCCGACTTCAAGCAGTGTTCAAACAGAATCCTGCTGCCTATCAAACAGCCTTCATATCTTTTTGTATTTGGTCTTTACGTCCCCGCCCCCGCCACCCCTTCTTACAGAAGATTAAATTTTTAAGGGATACTAATTTATGGCTTCATTTGTTACTGAAAGGAGCATCCAAAATGATTTGTATGCTAAAGTACAGATGAATTTTCTGACTTCTGGTAGTATGTGTTATATGCTTTTTCTGACTCATCCATGGAACAGGTATCTCTCATCTGAAGCTGGCATCTGGTTACCCGAGTTAATACCATGCAGATTAGAGAAAGGTACACATACCTGGAATTAATTCACCATTCTAAGCTGTAAGCATTGTTTACTCAGAGACTTTCCTCTTTCCTTCCCCTTCCAGGAAATGCCTTCTCTTCCATTTCCTGACAAATAGCTTGTCCCAAATAAGTTTGATTTCCATGTGTCTTATGAAAAGATCTGGCTTTTTCCATTGTACTTACACGAGGAAATAATATTTAACAATTAGTTCTACTCCAGCAACTTAGATATAGTAAAACTGTTGAATCAGATCCCATTAATTCTCAGATAATAAAATTAAAAAAAAAAACTTTTAATTTTGTATTGGGGTATAGGTGATAATGTTGTGAGTTTCAGGTGAATAACAAAGGGTCTCAGCCATATATACCCCTGTATCCATTCTCTCCCAAACTCCTGTCCCATCCAGGCTGCCATATAGCTTTGAGCAGAGTTCTCTGCGCTATATAGTAAGTCCTTGTTGGTTAACCATTTTAAATATAACAGTGTGTACATGTTCACCCCAAACTCCCTAACTATTCCTTCTCCCCATCAACCATAAGTTTATTCTTTAAGACTGTGAGTCTCTTTTGTGTTTTGTAAATAAGTTCATTTGTATAATTTCTTTTTGGATCCTGCATATAAGGGATGTCATACACTATTCCTCCTCTGTCTGACTGACTTCACTCAGTATGACGATCTCAAGGTTCATCCATGTTGCTGCAAATGTCAGCCGTTGACAGTCTGGTTAGGTCCTCAGTTGGTGTTTGCTGAAAGCGCTTGTTTGTTAGGGCAGGTGGGTGATGTTTCCCAGGAAGTGCTCATTTTGTCACCACTGGGCGTGCCCTGCAGCTGCGTGCATCCCCACTCTTCTGCCCCAGCTCCATTCTCCTCCTGTGCGTCCTTCAGGGTCTTCCCCTCTCTCCTTCAGGGTTTCCCCACTCTCCTTCTGGGTCTTCCCCTCTCTCCTTCAGGGTCTTCCCCTCTCAGCTCTGACCGAGAAACGGCAATATGTATTTGAAGATTTTCTAGTATCATAGGGTGTTGGAAGAGACTTTGGAATAAACGTTTCCTTTTGCCAGTGAAGAAAAAGTGACATGATTCCCCCCAGATAATACACCTCATGGCAAGTTTCGGGAATGTTCTCTGTCATCTCACAACTCTGGCTCTTTCTCTTAGACCAGCACAGCTGCAGAACTGAATGTAGGATCCTCCAGTAACTGTAGTAGCTTTTAGTGGGAACAGAACAACCTGTGTCTTTCCTGGCAGTGGTTTCTTTTCTTTGAATTTTTGGAGGGTCGCTGAACACCGGAAAGAAAGTGAAGCTTGCAGTACCTTTCCTATGAGGATGATGCCTCAGGGTGAGCTTTGAGGAGCCAGGCAGAAAGAGCACTGGATTTAGTAGGAAACCTAGATTCAGATGATGCCTCAGGCCCCCCACCCTTGTGGCCTCAGGTAGCCACCTGGCCTCCTCAAATTCTACTTCTTTTCTGAAAAACAGGGGTAAATGATCACATTTTGGTTGTATTGGAATCTGAATTGCAGTCTGAGCTCCTCTCACATCCTCTGCAGACCTGGCCTTTCCGGCGGCTCATCTCTTGGGGATTGTGTGGGTGGGCATGGGCCCCAGTTCTGTCACTTGCCTCTGTCGCTCTTGGGCACATGCATCACACGAATGCGTCTGTGTCCACAGAGAGCTCTCCAGGCTGGCGCAGGGATCGAACGGCGTCCCGGGCTAAAGTGCTTACCTAGCACAGGCCCAACATGTGGTAGGAGTTTTGCGTGCACACTTGTGGCTGTTACTACTGTTGCTCTTTATATTATAGTTAGTATCCAGTGTCTGGAGAAGCATATGAAAAAGGCAGAAAATGAATGAAGCTTGCAGATGTAACATTTTCAAGGATTGCATTGAAATGTAAAGGCGCGTTAGATGTCATAGTTTACAGTGGAGACAGGTTGTCCTCTACCCCTGTTGTCAGCTTCCTGTCCCAGGTGTTGGTATTCTCCACTGTATTTAAGACCATCTCTGGATACGGTCCTAGTGGATGTCAAAAATCTCCTGCAAGTCATGTCAGATTGACTGTTTGGGGGGATCTCTTTCTCTCTCTCCTAGCCACTGCCCACCCCCCTCCGCCCCCGCCCCGGTCCCTTCTTCCCTCCCTTCCTTTGTGTGAGATTTGGAAATGTAAAACTTTAATAACTTAATAAAAACTTCATCTGCCTTGCCTATCAGTCCCAGAAATCTAACCACCCTAAAGTCATTTAGCTGGTACATGTGTGCTGAGTTGCTCAGTCCTGTGCAACTCTTGTGACCCTATAGACTGTAGCCTGCCGGGCTCCTCTGTCCATGGGTTTCTCCAAGCAAGAATACTGGAGTGGGTTGCCATTTCCTTCTCCAGGAGATCTTCCCAAACCAGGAATTGAACCCAGGTCTCCTGCGTTGCGGGCAGATTCTTTACCAACTGAACTATGAGGGAAGCCCTATCCACATATAAGCTGGCATATGTGCTTTTAAATTGACATTTGAATGTCATTTAAATTAAAAATGACTTGTATTGTATAAGATTTGTGTGTTTATACTTGGACTTCAGACTTTCACAGTATCTGATTCTTACAGTGTTCAGTTTACCTGTTGTTTTTAAAAGTGACTTGATTATCCATCTTTAATTAGAGTTCCCGTTCCTGCAGGGGGAAAATTCCACTTGAATTCCTTCTTTGTGGCTTAGCTTTTGCTGCTGTCTCATCCTTCATCAGTTCCTACACAGGTGTTAAGAACATGGAAAGTGTCTTTAAATTGAGAAATTTTCTTTCTCCTGAACAGAATTTTTTTTTTTTTTAAACTGTATTACTAAGTTGCTCTCTTTAACTCTATTCTTATTTAAAAGCCTTCTTGTTGAAGAAATCTGTTTTTTTGGGATGAGACAGAATGATAAGTTTCACAACTGTAGAGTGGGTTATGTTTGCTACCTTGAGTGTAGAGTAAGTTTGAGAACTATCAGGACTAACTTTCAGTTCCTTTATAAACTACGAAGAATGATAAACTAATTTCAATTCCTATTTGTGTCTCTTAGCATTCTCCATCGGAGCCCTTTCTAGAGAAACCAGTGCCGGATATGACTCAGGTTAGTGGACCGAACGCTCAGCTAGTGAAGAGTGATGATTACCTGCCGTCGATGGAACAGCAGCCACAGCAAAAGAAGAAGAAAAAGAAGAACAACCACATTGCTGCAGAGGATCCCAGTAAAAACTTTGGTAAAGAGGACTTCCCTGGTGGGGTTGATAACCAAGAACTAAACAGGAACTCACTAGACGGGTCCCAAGAAGAGAAAAAGAAAAAGAAAAGGCCGAAGGCAAAAAAAGATCCCAAGGAACCGAAAGAACCCAAGGAGAAAAAAGAGCCCAAGGAACCCAAGACCCCGAAAGCCCCTAAGATTCCCAAAGAGCCAAAGGAAAAGAAAGTAAAAACTGCCACGCCAAAACCCAAATCCAGCAAAAAGTCAAGGTAGGCTGCGGGCAGAAACACCCGCCACCCAACAGTAGAGACGCAAGCACCAAACAGTTACAACCTATGGAATGGGGGGGAGGGGGGCAGCTCAAGGGCGGGGGTCACTCTGATTTTTGTCCTCACTGTTAAGCTTCTTTCTGTCACACCCAAACTAACAAGTGAAGGTGTTAATGCATTCTAAAATTTAGGACTCCCATTATTATGAATTGTCAATTCGGGTGGTAGATTTTTAGAAATGTTACTGGGTAAAGAATAGTTTCTTATTTAAAAATCACTGTCTTATATTTTTGGGAAAACCTGGCATTTAACAAATAGAACCAGGTTACCAGCATAATTGTTTGTAAGCTTAGACCACCAACCTCATTTTCAGCGACAATGCCCAACCCAGCAAGAAGGATTATAGAAGCCAGGCGAGTCACTATATTTCACCAGGCTTTTCAGTCCTGCTTCCCAGAAGCTGAAACAGGAGAATTAATTCTCCCCATTTGGCAGGCAGAGTGATCCTTCCAGGGGCAGGGTGGAGATCCTAGCAGGCGACGTGGGACAAATCAAAGAGCAGTTACCCATTAGATATACCTCGGATAAGACCGTGTAGTTTAGGTTCTAGGGAAAAAGCCTCCTACACGCCCTCCTTCCCCTCCGTACTTCCCCACGACTCTCTGACCCCCCAGGAGGCATATTTATTCAGTAAGAAAAACTGAGAGGAAAAGACATTGAAGACTAATTTTTTTCATTTGTACCGAACATTTCTTACAACTGTTCTGAACCAGTTCCAAACATCTGAATCTATTTTTCAGAATATGGCTCATGTTATAAAATATAGTTTCCAGATGGAAGTATGGTCGGACTTGGTTACCCCAAACCTGTTTGTAAAACTCGTGTAGAAAACACGCACCCCCACAAACCCCTACATGCGAATGTGCACGTGTGTGGTGCGCATGCGTAGTCAGCCCTGAGATTGATGTGCTGGATCCCCGCTTTGCGAGCTTGCAGGCCAGGCAGCCTTGGGCTTGTGGGCGATCCTGTGTATCAAGAGCAGGTACACAAAGAGGGCGTGGTTTCTGTGGTTAGAGAGATGCTGCAAAGCGGAAGGACAAACTGGGATTTTCAACTTCCCGCTGAAAATATCTAAACAACCCAGTGCATTATTCCGTAGTGTTTTGAAAATTTGAATCATAGTAATTAAAAACAAAACAAAACTTTTGTTGTCAATACTTTATATGGTGCCCAAATAACTGAGTTACAGTTGGCCCTCCACAAGGGACTTGAGTATCTTCGGGTTCTGCTGTCTGTCGGGATCCTGGGACCACTTCCTTGTAGATATGAAGAACTGTATATTCAGTAATCGGGTCTAATAGGTAACAATGTTTGCATTTACTTAGGAGCATTCTTTGATGCCTCGGTATGTGATCTCTTAATTGAAAGCCTTTATTTTTTTTCTCCTTAGGAACACTCTTCTAAACTCACAATCCATTATAAGTTTTGTTTTTATTTACTTAAGAAATATTTTATTGGGGGCATATTATTTGCAGGTACTGTGTTAAAACAGGGATGTGAGCCAAGAATATGCTGTTAGAATTTCGGTCTGATTTACAAAGAAGGTTTTAAAAATACACAGTTGCTTAAATCTGAGTGTTGTGCTTTTGGTAGGAAGAGGCATGTGCCTTTTATTTCTGCAAAATCTAAAAAGAATTTTTTTTTTTTAAACTTGAAATGTGAAAAAATGTTTCAAGAAGTTTTCTGGAATTCAGAAAATATGTCACCAAAACTAGCCTCAAAATAATATGTCTTCAATTTTTATCTTAGTGTTTTGAATTTATTACCTAATGGTAAAAATTGATTTAAAAAACCCCACCGTATCTTGGATCCTGGTCATCAATTCCCAGCTGTATTCTCTGAAGCTCTCGTCTACCTCAGACTGACCCTGTCTTTAGAAATGGACTTTAGCACATCCTTAGGCCGTGTAGGATACATTGTTTAGTTGCTAAGTCTGTGTGCTACTCTCTTGCGACCAGTGGACTGTAGCCTGCCAGGCTTCTCTGTCCATGGGATGTTTCAGGCAAGATTATTGGAGTGGGTTGCTGTTTCCCTTCTCCAAAGTTGGGGAAGATACTAAATTACCCTGTTTTAACAGTGAAACTTGTTGAAATATCCCTAGTTGCCATGAACAACCATTAGGAGCTTGGAGCATCAAATTCAGTCTTTCCCAGCCCCTCCCCCACCTCCTCGGTGCAGGTACAAGACTCTGCCTTTATCCTCAGAAGACCCTTCAGTGATGCTCGTCTGTGGCCTCGGCCACCCAGCCTGACGTGTGTGTCCGCGCGTGGGGAGCGGTCAGCGTGCTTGAGACTGAGTGGCAGCCCTGCCCTAGAGCCACACGCTTTCGGCAGGACGAAGGTGTGTGATTATCTTCTCCCAAGAAGAAAGCCTAGTCCTTTTTTTCTTCTTCTTGTGACTAGTAGTCTCTGTCAGTGGCTGCCATAGGTGACAGTTGTTCTCCCCCAAGTGGTGTGGCAGTAACCGATGGGAGCCCTTCTGTGTGTCTGGAGAATGCCAGTGGGGAGGGGGCATGTCCTGGAGACATGGGCGGCCACCAGGAGGGCCACCAAGATCATCCGTGGCGCCTTTGCTGGCCCCAGTGACTTGACTTCTTAACCGGCCATTTGCCGACTTAGGATGAAGTGTGGTTGAGGATGTGCCTGAGAAAGGTTTTCCTGTTGTTGATGGTCTGATGAGCGTGGCTGTCCGAGAACATGGTAACCGAACAGGGATTGTCATTGACTTAATTAACAAGCCAGCCCATTGTTTTGCTGAGCTGCAGTGTTTCTGCTGGTCAGGTGAACAGAGACACTCGAGTTGTGGTCTCATTTAAGGCTAGGAGGGAAAAAGCGTCCCCCAAGCAAGGATAAGCAGATTGCACACAACTGCATGTAAATTCTGAATAGCATAGCAGAATAATTATGTAAATTGAATATGCAGTGATGAAGGTAATGGGAGGTTTGGGTTCTGTCAGTGCTGGGGTTGAATTGCTGGAGCAGGTTGCTGTAAGCCCTGGAATACAGCACTGGCAATTTTGTTTTGCAGAACGTTATGTGATACCGGTTATTTCCATCCTTGAATAAGTTAACTTGATGAATTTGTTTATACAGAAAATAATTCTCCTACAGAGGGCTAGAGCAGAAGGGATAAACAGAAATGGAAGGAAACAGTTACTGTAGAACTGCTCACATCTCTCCCGTTTGGCCCTCTCTACTGGGTCACTCGCAAGATTTCTGGTAACAAACTCATGCTCTGAGTGTCTGGTGACAGCAGGGACCCGTTACTGGTCTGCATTGTGTCCGGGCAGCCGAGAGCTGGCTTCGCATCATTGACACACTTGTGCTAAGATAGCACGTAAGAAAGGATGGTTGTCTTCAGTGGAACCAGTTTTCCTGTGTGCTTCCACGACTTCTTTCTCTCGACCTGTCATCCCACTTCGTTCCTTTGAGTCTCTGAGGCTTAGCTTACATTTGTGACCGTTCCTGGCAAACTGGCCCTTTTGGCAACAATGTATGATTGAATCTGTCTTGCCTATGCAGGAGAACCTAAAAGAACTGTCCAGAAGCTGTTACATACAATGGCAGTGGTTGTGGTTTGGTTGTCATGTCTGACTCTTTGCGACCTCATGGAATTTAGCCCGTCGGGCTCCTGTATTCACGAGATTTTCCAGGCAAGAATACTGGAACGGATTGTCACTTCCTTCTCCAGGGGATCTTCCCGACCCAGGGATCGAAACTGCATCTCCTGCATTGCAGGCATATTCTTTTACTGCTGAGTCACCAGGGAAACCCTGCATAATAGAACAGTAGTGAAACAGAAAAAGGTGTCAGCATTTCAGAAAGAGTTACTTAATATCTTACTGATGGGAAAAAAAAAAAAGACGGGCCATATTCCTCTTTTCTAATTAGAGCTATATCTTTTTTTCCCCCTTTCCATTTTACCTTAAATATATATTTTTCCACATGTTTTTCCTGTGAGCTCTCCAGGTGTCTTCATAGCCTTCAAATATTGTCAGTTAATATTGAAAATAAGGGCTAAGACATTTGTGGTTGGAAAGAATACTTTTTTGCATACGGAAGGGTTCACGGAGCTGAAATTCGAGGATTCGTGGCCTTCCCTTCAATGCATTTTCTGTTGTGTGTGCTTGGGCCTTGTGCAATGAGAGAATTTGGAGGAAGTGCTTCCTTTGAATGACTTTTGAAGGATTTGGTAGAGCATTTAGCTATATAAAGATTCTTTGAATGTACATAAAGAAGGGAACTTGGCCAACGGGTGTGACTTGACTGTTGAAGCTTCAGTTCAAAGAAGCCATGGAGATTTGCTTCTCGTGCAGTTTCTAGGAATTCATCTGATTACTTGCTCCCCTCTCCACTCCCCCCACCCCCAGTATTAAAGTTAGTAGGAAGCTAAAAATGCTACTTCTCAATTAAGAGTGAAGATATTTTATTTTAAAATGGAAAGCAACCATACTGTTCTTGTTTTAGAAAAATATATTAAGTACCAAAAACACGTAAAGTGTATTTTTTTGCATACCACACTTTCATTAATATTTATGTTGTGACTTTCTTCTAACAACTGTAGCTTTTCAGATACTATCTTCTCAGTTATGATCCTAGAGAGTAGCAGCATTTACCTGAGAAATACTTTTGTTCATTCAGTCAGCAAGCCCAATGGTGGTATATTTCAACCAACTAATACATATTTTATAGTGTGCTCTTAAACATGTAAAATTACTTGCACACAAAAATAAACCATTAAACTCATTTTACTAATAAGTACAGAATTCCTTGATAGGTGTCTCCCCATCAGATAAACTGAATTAAGCTAGCAGCTCTTCTATTTATTTGTTCTTTCTTCTACTCACATGCTGTGACTTGGTTTTGACCTAAGACACTGAATAGTTGTACAGATGGAATTAGGTGTTTTAGATACTGTGCCTCAAGTGGTTATAGATTTCTCTAGCATGTGGTCACAAAAGGACTGTTGAACCCTTCCGGTGTTGGTGAGGAATAAGAACGTCTCATGAACATCATGTGCTCTGCCTGCCCACGGGCCTGCACTGTCTGCTCCTGGTCAGTACGTCCAAGCTCTGGGCCAGGGGTGTAGCCAGGTACCCCCTTACCTGCTGATCTCAAAGACTGTCTTCTCTTTGATAAACGGACCGACCATGTGTGTGCTGTCGCTCAGTCATGTCTGACTCTCTGCAGCGCCAGTGGACTGTAGCTCTCCATGCTCCTCTGTCCATGGGGATTCTTTAGGCAGAAATTCTGGAGTGGGTTGCCTTTTCCTCCTCCAGAGGCTCTTTCCAACCCAGAGATCGAACTTGGTATCTCTTAAGTCTCCTGCATTGGCAGGCGGGTTCTTTACCACTAGCGCCAAAATTATTGTTAAAAGATTTCAGTGGTTATGAAAACATTTTTGAAAAGTACGAAGTTTTGTACAGATGCAGAACCTGTCATGTGATGTGTAAAGCTCTCCCTGCTAGTTGCTTTCTGCCCAAAGGCCCCTGTGGGATGTTGAATGCAAAGCCACTGTGAGAGCATCAGGCATGTGAGAGGCCAGTCCTTGCATCAGCTATCCTCCCCATAGATGCCCGTGTGACTGAGCTCTCAATGTCGAATAGGGAGCTGGAGGGTACAGGATTAAGAAAAAAGACACTGCTTTCTCTGTCTCTTGCTCTCTTTTAATTTTAGAAAAACAACACCCTTGAACTTCCATAAGATGACTAATTTTATGTGTACCCTGATTCCTGTGGGAACAGTTGTAATGTCGTGGGAGTTGTGCCTCTCCTGTCTGGGTGGGTGGTGAGATTTATGTTTTTTCCTCATGGGCCGTAAATTTGCTGAGCCTAATTCTCCACCTCTGGACCTCACCCAGTTACACCGAGAGTGGGCTGCCCGTCTCCCAGGTTGACTCTAGCCACCCTGGTGCATCAGAGAAGATGCTCTTGAATCTAGGGGAGTTGGGCTCTGGCTGCTGCCGCCACCCACACTGTCCCCGTCCTGGTTGTGGGAATGCTGCTCATGAAACAGACGAGCATCTTAGGACTTGGCACAAGCTGCCAAATATCGGCCCTGCTGTTTGGCTCTTGGAAGAATATCCCATGGTAGAAGGGCAGTGAAAGGCCTGCTTTCTGCCCTGGTTGTGTGATGGGTGGTGTGCCCAATCCTTTCTGCTGTGTCTCAGTGCCGGGCAGAGCCGCGGGCTGATGCTGATATTTGCTGAGCCTCTGGGATCCGACGACACATTAGCTCACTAGACTTTGCTTCTGTCTTACTTCTGATGGTGGTTTAGTCCCTCAGTCGTGTCTGACTCTTTGCAACCCCATGGGTTATAGCCCGCCAGGCTCCTCTGTCAGTGGGATTCTCCAGGAAAGAATACTGGAGTGGTTGCCATTTCCTTCTCTAGGGGATCTTCCTGACCCAGGGATCGAACCTGGGTCTTCTGCCTTGCAGGCGATCTCTTTACTAACCGAGTCACCAGGGAAGCCCTTATTAATTCAGTCCGTAAAACTCAATAGCCTTTAGTCTTTTGGTGATAATTTGTGACTGCATGATGTCTTTTTTTTTTTTTTCTCCGCACCTAGAATCTATTCAACATTAAAAACGGGTTTAGCTCTTTCAGGAGGACTTTCTGCTGTACTTTCTGTTTCATTTCTTTCTTTTTTTTTTTTTTTGTCAACATTCTTCTTTATAAAATGGTCTGCTGGAGCTCTCCTCAGGACAGAGTGCAGTGTTAGTTACTCAGTTGTGTCCAACTCTTTGTGACCCCATGGACTATAGCCCACCAGGCTCCTCAGTCCATGCGATTCTCCAGGTAAGAGTACCGGAGTGGGTAGTCATTGCCTTCTCCAGGGGATCTTTCTGACCCAGAATGGGTCTCCTGCATTGCAGGCAGATTCTTAACCATCTGAGCTACCAGGGAAGCCCCTCCTTAGGACAGAGTTCTGATGTTATTGGAACCTGCCCAGGGATGAGTCCAAGTAACAGAAGACATCCACCAGGAGAGGTTTTCCCCAGGACCTGGGCTCTGGAGCCAGGCGGGTCTTGGGATGGCTGCTTACTAGGCTGAGCGTGTATTTGCTTTGACCGTTTCCTCACCCTTGGACAGTTTCGTAGTAAGATGTGAGGGTGAGTGGTATTGAGTCTGAAATAGACGTTTTAAATGAAAGTAGGTTAGGTTTCTGTATCTTTCCCATCCTTCTTTGCTATTCCCTTTCTAGAAATTTAGCACAGTTAAGGTACTTCAGGGGTAGTTGATGCTCTAAGATCTACTTGAAGTAATAAGTTAATAAATAAGTAATCAATAGCTTAAAAAGTTTATAGATTGTCATTGAAGTTTGTTGTTCAAAAGTATAACAAAATTCCTTTCTCTAACCCCCTCTCTTGTTCACTTCTCAGCTCTCCTAACTTTCTCTTTCTCAAACAGAAGCATTGGATGGAGAATTTGTGGGTGGCGTTGAGGAGCAGTCAGGGGTGGTTCAGCTGAGGGCTGCTTGCTGGGAGGTTGTTGACAAAGGGGGCCTTGCTCCGGTCCTCCCATCCCACCCTGGTGCTTTCCTTGTGGGGAGTCTCAAGCATTTGGACTGGCTGCTGACCACCACTGGGCCCTTGGTCCAGGGAACCCTGATGGCCTTCTTGTGAAAGTGGTGATGTAAGGTTTTCTTGTCTGTCATGCAGAATTTGTCTTCACGCCTACCTTATTAGTTTATTCTTTCATTTGCATTTTTATCACATCCCAGTTTAGCTAGTAAGTAAAAAATTTTTAAACGTCTTAGGACTTGAACATTTTTATTTTGTTGAGTTGGCCTTACTTCATGATATGTTACATTTTATGTTGCCCTCATTGATCCTTTTGAACTTTCAGTCCTTTATCTTACTCTTTTTTTAGTTTGCCTCTTTATCTTTTAATTTTCTTTTTTATTGTTTAAAAACTCAGAGGAAAACCTGAAGCTGAGGGGCCAGATGCTTTCCTCCTGCCATCCTTGAGCCTGCAACCTTAGCAGCTCATGGATTGTATCATATGTGATCTTTCTGAATCATGACAAGTCACACCCTTCCTGTGCCATGAACATTGCTCACTTCTCATCTATGACATTCAGTTTCTTACGGAAAAGCCTTTTGAATGTGTAAAATATAAGGATATGTTTCAATACTCTTTGTTCTCCTAAAAGACAGTAGTGTGACACTTTGGCTTGATTTCCTGAAAACAGGCCTGTTTAATGTTCACAAACCTCACGGTTGATTTTTCCCAATGTGAGGAGGCCCTTTGCCAGCGTGTCCTGTCTGAGGGTCTGTGTGGTGAATCCCTGCTGCTGTTCAGCTGCTTCACTAGCTGACTCTCTTCCTCTGATCCCATTTGGTTCCACAACATGGTTCCTTTTCAAACTTCCTTTCCTTGGAGGACTTAGATCCTTAGGCTAATGTTAATCGATGTTTACACTCTGTAACAAACCAGGGCAGCTAGCTGGCTTTCCTGTAAGTCCTGGTTCTTTGCATAAAGTCTTGTTTTAAAAACCTATACTCTTTCTCACCAAAGAAAATCTTCACTATCAATGTGCTGTATCCAAGCTGGGGTTTATGTGTCCAGCCCCTTTCCAGGGAGCATCCCTTGGCTCATGGCTATGAACTCTTCAGCCACATGCTGAATACCATCCTTCTAGGGGCTGATCCCCTCCTGTAAATCCCTCCTCTCTGAACCCACCACTTGTTTCTCGGAGTTCTCATCAGGGTGGTGCAGGCTGTGATCACATGGGGCGGGAAGAGAACTTTAGAGCTCGGTCTGTCAGGGAGACCGAAGTGTCACTTAGCCATTGACCCTGAGCACATCCCACTACCCACCACCATGACCTGCCTCTCATGGTGACACGTGACATGTGAATAAAGCTGGTGCAGGGACAGTGGCCCTGCCAGCCACCAGCAGCATCCCCAGAAAGAAGTCCCCTTTCCAAGAATACAGGGGCCCGCCCAGCTTCACGAGGGGGCGGCCCTACATCACCCGACACCAGTAATGACGGGTGATAAGGATCAGGAAATGAAAGAACTTTTGTGAGTACAGAGGGGAGGTATACAGATGTACAGGGTTTGAGGCACTGCTGGGTTTCACTCTATTTGGGTAGTGCTTTAGCCTCACTTTACTGAGCTTCATAAAGATAGAATCTATGTGGGGTTATCGTAAATGTGTTAGCAAGCAGAGAGCTTGAGCCGCAAATAGTCAGGGCTGTGTCGGTGTTTGTTGTTATCCCTGGTTTAGTTAAATCACTCAGCTAACCTCACCTGACCAGGCGTGAGGAATACAGAGATAAATAAGACACAGTTCCTTCTTGAGCTTACAGGATAGTTGGAGAAAAACATACACACACAGTGCTTTGGTTTCACTGCATTGCAGTCATGTTAGCCCCCAGTATTGTGTGTTTTAAATATGCCTTGTGTGGGGGGTACGTCGTTTGGCATGTAGAGGGTGTGCGATGTGACTAATCCAGACTTTGGTGGCCAGAAAATGGTTCTCTGAGTGAGTGATGTCCGCCTGAGCCTTGCAAATGAGTAAGTGAGGGTCAGTGGAGGTTGAGGAGACCTGTGTATCCTTTCAAAAGTGCTTCTGTGTATCCATAGGGTGGAGGATGGGGGATTTAGGATGTGGGAAGAGTAGAAAAAGAGAGTTCACGTCACCGACTGTAAAAGCTGCGTGCAGAATCTCGGACGTCAATACACGTGGGGCTGGACCTCAGCAGAATGACTTGGTCAGGTTTGCCTGTGAGCCAACTGCCCTGGTGATGCCTGGAGGATGGGTTTGCGGGTGTTGTTCGGGTGGCAGGACCACATCTCAGAGCTCGGGGAAGGAGGTGGGCAGAGCCGGTCTAGGGTAGGCATGAGGACAGATGTGGCTTCTCCACTGAGGCCACTCAGGGGGGGACCCCATGCAGGCCAGTCTTCCTCACCAGCCTTATGGATGGGGCGCTGGGCTAAGGCCAGCGCTGCAGCTGTTGGAGGCACCGTGAGGTTGTAGATCTGCGCCAAGCAGCCCAGGGGTCTCTTCCCCCACCTCATAGTGTCTGGTGAAGGGGTAGTGTCCTTGTTAATACCGTTCCCTACTCGCCTACTGGAAGAGCTGCCCTACGCTCAGGCTCTCCGGATTATAACTTGGAAGAGGAATGTGTATGTTTTGGCTTTGACTTCACGAAAGATCAGTTTTGCACCTCACACATCTGAGTCCCGGCTGTGGCCTTGGGATTCGTGTCCTTTTTCCGGCAGTCTGGGTGTTGTGACAGTCACGGTGGGATGTGATACGTGTCTATACTAAAGCAGTGGCTGCTGGGCTGGTCTGCTCGTTTGTCTTTTGAGCTGGTGTTGAGCTCTGTTGATACAGGATGTTCCTTCTCTTCGAGTGGCTTAGATGAGCAGTCACACTAGTGTGGCCTGTCCCTAAGTGTCCGCTGGTTATTCGGCCCTGTGGGTCTGAGCCACAGTTAGAGAACAGTTTCCCGCTGTGGATGCCAGGCGTTGGAAAGATCGAGTCTTGGAGCAGGGTGCAATTAGTAACCTCATTTTGTAGTTGAGTAAACTGAAGCTCAGGGAAATTTAAAGATGTATCCAGGATCACAGACAGGTTAGCAATGACAGAGTTGGAAAGTGAACTGAGGGCTGCCTGAAATCAGTGCTCTGATTACCCTCATTGGCTGGGGAAAAAAAATTCTGATTCTGGCTTTTTGGGGGCAAAGCAGTTTTAATGTAATAGTTGAAAGTCCAAATGAGCTTACTGCAAAATAGTGGCAAAGGCAATCTGATGTAAATAACTGTCTCTGGTCCTTGACTGTCCTGTGTTGGGGTGACATGAAGACTTTGTAGCATTTGACTTCTTCGCGTGTTCCTGGTTTATATGTTGATGTCATGAGAAGATGTTAGCAAGGAAACGCTTAGCTGCCTCTGAGCAGCATGAACAACACAGGATCTACTGAGATTAGAAATCCCCCAGTCATCGGAGCTGGGGTGGGCGCTTCCCTGGGCTGCCAGCGTTCTGTCCGTGCACTTGGAGGGGTCCTGTCTGACCTCGGGTGGTCTCAGAGCTTCCGTGGGGCGTGTCCCCAGCCGGGGACAGATGGGAAAGCACGAGCACACCTCTTCTTCGGCAGACTGACATCTCCTCAGACCCGGGCTCCGGCGGGCTCCGGGACAGCGAGCCTTTCTCTGCTGGAGGATGGCTCACCCCGGGAGCAGTAACCCCACTAAATCAAACGGTGTCCGGCGCTCCCGGGTGGAGAGGGCGCGGGCGGAGGACGGGCCGCCAACTTGCTTTACCTGGCAGCTGTTCAGCTCTGTGACAGGCCTACCTCTGATTAAACAAATTTGAGAAATATGTAAAGTTTTGGAAGCAGTTTTGCACTGATTTGATAAAAGAAACCACAAAACACTGCAGCGCAGGTGTTGAGAATGTTTGAAAGCTGATTGAGGGAAGCAGATGGCTTTAGTCAGTGGCATCCAGCCAAAAGAGCAGGTGCTGGTCATGTGACCGCTGGTTACCAGGGTAATCTGATTGCTCTTGGCGTGCAGATGAAAGGAAAGGGGCCCAGCGTTCAGCTGTAGTATTGTATAATTTGTGGCAGTTAGAGCGGAAATAAACGCTGGGAATGGAGCCTCATAGTAGGGGAGACTGCTGTCCATGTGTAGCATAAACACTGGGATAGTTGGATGAGGAACTCTTGTATAGATTTTTTTTTTTTTAATTTAAAAAATATTATGCTTTCTGTGCATCTTTCGGGGGCCTAAAGTTTTTAGGACACTGCCTTTTTTTTTTTTTTTTTAATTAAAAAGAAGTCTATAAACCTAACTGCTGTTTGCTATAATCTTGAATCGTTGTTAAGTTTTTTCCTTATGTGCTTATTTACTAGGCTACAATATTAACAGCACAAAATAAAAACAAGCTCTGAGGATTTGAAAATGACTAGTATTATCAAATACCTTATTTATTCGTTACAAAAATCCCTTTTAGGTGTGCAATTATATTAACACATACTTTTGAAATATTTTACATGACATGTGCTGTCCTGAAATAAAAGTGTGCAGGTATCTGGCCTCTCTTCCTTTTCTAATAGTTGGGACTGAAAAAAAAAATGCTACTTAATGCATTCTGGCAGCATACTTTTTTAGGAATTTACAAGCTCAAACTTTTTAAAGGTTTTTGAAATGTATCTTTTGTTTTCAGTAGTAAAAACTAATTATTACTGAGGTTGGATTGTTTTAAATGTTGGATAGTAAATGATAATAAACAATGTTAGGAAACCTTGAGGCTGGTTTGGAAATTGCTGTGAAAGTTAGCACTAAGTGTGCATTCTAAAAGAATGGCAAATAAAGTTTCTAAAGGTGATGGTAGATTTAAATTTAAAATCTTTTTTTTTTCTTACAGTTCATTCTTGTCTTTTGGTAACATTCAAATCCTGTTAACCTTTGATGAAAACATGCTATGGATCGTGAACTTGAATTATTGGGGTCGCTCTGCTATGTTTTTGTATTTTGGAGACCTACCTTTTGAAAAACAGGCTATTGTGACACCTTAAAAAAAATGCCAGCACCAAAATAAAGCTTATTTTTACTTAAGAACACAGCATTAAATAAAACTGTGCGGAAGAGGAAATTGTTATATATTTTGTTATATTTTAAAAGATTATAAATTGGATTAAAATGTAGCTGAATGATGTTAAAAGAGAACATGCAATACTATTGGTCAAGAAAAGGACTTAGGAGTATTTAAAGCTATCCGCAGGAGATATGAAGAAATGATTGTTATGTTCTAGCTTTCCTTGAAAGTTTTAGAAACATATTCTGGTGCCTTAAAAACTTGATAGCAAAACAACTTCTTAATACGATTTTTCATCAGGGCTTGCTGTATTGGCAGAGACTATTCATTGTCTCGATGAACAAATGTACTCTGTGTGATTATTAGCAGTTTTTGCATGCCGTTTCTTTTTAATTAGGTCAGATATTTGCCGAAGGTCATCGGTATGAGGTTTTGCTGTAAAAATTAATTGAGAGTCAGTACTGTTTAACTCTCGATGGCCAACATGCATTGATTTATCGACGGTTATTGATACTTCGGGGATGTTTATGTGGGAAACAGGCATGGGGCGTGTGGAAAATCTCATGAAAAAGTGAACACTAAGTGATCCACTTTGAATTCTAGTAATAAGAAACCTGATTCAGAAGCAAGTGCTTTGAAGAAAAAGGTCAACAAGGGAAGAACAGAAGGTTCTGAAAATTCAGACTTGGACAAAACGCCCCCACCATCCCCTCCTCCCGAAGACGATGAAGACCCAGGTGTTCAGGTAATACCTTTATTCTGATCCTAAGCCGTGGTTGTTGAGTGTGGGTAACTTTAGCTGCATATCAAGTGCACTGGACCTACCTGTCTTTGTTATAGAGCTGCTGTAAAGATGGGTTTTTGTTGTCTGGAACATTATATCCATTGTGATGAGAGCTGGGCCGCCAGCCCGAAATTAAACTCCTGACTTTGTGGTTTTGCCATCTTTGACTCTATGATAAATAAAACAGGCTCTTTACATGTATTTCTGTGAAGGTATCTTTTGATGTTTATGTATATGTTAGTGTTAATGTATTCTTAATATATTGGTTTGTTAAGACCTTCATCCACATTTCTAAATTTCTCCTAAGTTTGGTTCCCTGTCAATTATATTGCAGAACAAAGTTGAAGATATACTCTGTACCTCATCTTAAGGTTTCTGACATCTGACGGTCAGAGTTGAGATGTGTTTGTGTAATACTAAAGTTTCTGTGAACCAACTGAGTGACTTTCTGGATGGCAGCACTGCACGATTGTCCAGTGTTAGATTCTCCTGACTTCTGGACAATTTTATAGGAATCAGTTGAAAGGCTGGCCCTGAAATAGACATCAGGAATTCAGGTTCTTGCGTGTAAAGCACACTGCCTCCACTGAGAGGACTGTAAGTAAGGGATCCCTCCACGTGACTGTTGAACATTATTTCCTTGTTACGTTCCCTGGAAGCATGCCAGCGTGGTCCTCTGGGGTGCCTGGGAACGTGGCTTCTGTGAATGACATCTCCGCTGTCAAGGAGCAGTTACTGAGCGTCCTGCCAGGATAGAAAGCAGCCCCTGGAAGCAAGTTTGACCTTTTCTAATAGTTTGGTGCATATTCAGTACTCCTTGTACCTACTCATTTGCTTCAGAGTTAGAAACAAAGTACTTGTAATATGCAGTTCTGTGCTAAAGAATTTCAGATAGCTTTTGTTTGTGTGTGTGTGTTTAACTAGAACTCCCTGATACTGATAAAGTCACAGAATGGCCTAACCTAAGAGGACCTGAAAGGGCGAAAGAGAGAATGAATGAGTGAATGTGTTTTGGTTTGGCTTGGTTTGGTTCTATAACTAACATAGTGATAACCTCTGGCAGTTTGAGTTAATTTTGTAATCTCCTCTGACTTTATACGTCAGTGAAAATATATGGGGGAGGTGAGTAGATATTTTTAATTGTTTAGGGAGTTTTAAACTAAAGTATTTTTAATGATTTTAATTTCTATGCTCACAGGTGTTTTTTTTTCCCCTGAATTTCTTTGCTTAAACTAGGATCTTCATGCAGTAGTATTTGGACAGTATGAGGAAGCCTTTCACACAGGTCAAGAAAATTCTGTAGTTCTTTCACAAACACTACTGAATCTTACAAATCCATTTGCATTAATGCAGACCCAAATGGACTTTATGAAATACCAGTGTTTTGTTTTTTATCCCCCCTTGTGCATTTCAGTTATAGAAAATGCTAATCAATGCAAATGGACATCGGTGCGTCCTTTCTCATTGGCTGGTGCTGAACTGCCCTGGGCCGCACGGCTGAAGTCAGCAACCACACAGGCCGCTTTCTCAGTGTCCCTCCTGTCTCTGCACAGGAAGTGATGCTGCCTGCTGGTTTGTTGTGTTTCTTCCTGTCGCACACGCTTCAGCAAAGGGCATGTAGTTCTTGAGTTTTATGATTGATTTGTTTAAACTCTAGTAAACGCCATGTCTTATTTTTTCTTTTAGCCAACTGAAAATTGTGTCACAAAGTACTGCCACAAAGTGAGATTGTGCCAACACATTTGAAGCTCCTGTTCAGTGTACCTATTTTAACTATAAGAAAATTCTTAAAACAGTCCAAGTTTAACGAGTTATTTTTGTGTTAATTCAGAAGTTTTGAGCTTTAAGTGCAATTCTTACATTTTATTTTGATCCCCCCCAATCTTTTTTTTTTCTTTTTTTAATTGAAGAATAATTGCTTTACAGAATTTTGTTGTTTTCTCTCAAACATCAACATGAATCAGCCATACTCCCCAAATCTTCTAAATAATAATAATCTAACAGATCTTTAAGAAGCCTATTATGTAATAAATTATATTGGGAAATTGGAAAAGGAACCTTGATACCCAAAATAAATGAACTTAAGATCAGTTATTATTTAGAAGGTAGAGAAGCCATATAACATTTAAACAGCTCAGAAAATTGAGTTCTAATTGTTTTTTTTTTTTTTTTTTTTTACTCTTATGTAACACAAAGTTGATAATGAGGAGAAACTTGCATTATAAAAGTTATATTCACCATACATACATTTCTATAAAAAAAAAAAAAAGTCCCTGTCTTATCGTGCTGGAACATTTCTTCATTATCAGAGTGGGGTTGAAAGTGGATTTGTCTTAGACTCTGTCCAAGGACGTTTAGTTATTTGCACTGAAAGAGTCCTGGGGCACTGTGGCCCCAGCCACGGAAACCTGATGAAGCATCACAGATGTGTCATCATAGCACGTTCTCCTTACAGTAATGACATGAAGATGAAAATAAAGATTAATCCGTTTACATTTAGCGAAATTGATACATCAAATGAAATACAGAGATTATGCTAAATCTCACCAAATTAAAATGTTGTTCCTGATAATAGGCTCTTACATCTTAAAGAAATTGACAGCCAGAAGTGGGAGGTGATAAAGTGAGGCGGAAGAGCAGTTACTTCAGATGAGCTGTGGGAAGAGAGGAAGGAGGCTGTGTAATGCAGCCTGGCTTTAGAGCCTCACTGCTTCCTGACTTTCCTTGCAGAAGTGGAGCTAGTTACTGATGACCGTAACGCTACTAACTGTGTTTAGCATTGGCACGTGCCTTGCACCGTTTTGAATACTTCCAGTGAATTCCCTCCTGTGATCGTCACAGCATACTTACGAGGTAGCTGCTACTATTACCCCTATTCTACAGATCGGGAAACTGAGGTCCCTAAAATAACTCATGCAGGGTCACACAGTGAGAGACCAGGCTCATTCTCATGGGGACGCGCAGCGCCAGGGCTCACAAGGTGACATGGGGCAGGATGGGCCGGGGCAGGGCCCCCGCTGGCCTCGGTGTCACCTCCACGTGGAACTGGTTATTCTGGAGAGGAGAGGGAGGTCAGAGGGGAAAGTCAGAATTTGGATGCCTCCCCCCCACTCTCCCCAGTACCTCGATGTAGAGCTAAAAGTTCACAGTCCCCAGTGACCCATCTGATGGTCCTGTTGTACCAGCTGTGTGTGAGCGGTACCAGGGTGTGAGCAGCCTCCCACCCCCTTGTGAGAGCAGGGGAAGGCAGACTTCATTCAGTAAGACGTGGTGGGTCCCGTTCTCTGGTACAGGGTGCTGGAGCTTGGTGGTCCCGACTTGGGCCCTGTCAGTCTCTGGCCAGTGCCTCCCGAGGTCCATGTGGTGGGGTGATTTGCTTCTCTCTGCCTTACTGTCCCAACTTTAAAAAACTCACAAGCTCTTCAGAAAGTTTTTCTTCATAACTCTTAGAAAGCAGTTTGTATCAGTGTTACTTTTCTCCGTATTCTTTTTATTCTGTGTGCTTTGCCAGCTCATCTGTAATAGTCTTGCCTTGGTCAGTGATTTAAAACTTACACAAGTCATTTTAGAGTTCGCTTAGATTTTATCACACATATTAATGAGAAACTTATTTATCTTCATTTTTAATTAACAGACAAACCTATTTGTATATCAGAAAGGTCAAGCAGTCTAGAATTGTTTTGAACAAAAAGTACAGAATCTTTCCTTCTGTTCCCTTTATTTCACTCCCCAGAATTAATAGTGTTAACAGTTTGTTGTGTCTTTTCAGATTTTTTCCTATTATTGAAAATATGCACATATACATTAATTTTTTTAAACAAATATTCATTGGGTCATAGGAAAGTAAACAAGATATGCAGTGTGTTTCTCTGGAGGAGTTAATATATTGATGGCCCACACATGCAGATAGATACACAAGGTTTTTCTAATCTTAGAATTGTAAGCAACCAATTGTTATGTGACTTGCTTTTCTTTTTAGTTAATCATTTGTCTTCTGGAGGCATCCTGTAGATTCCTAGGAGTTTGCTTGCCAGGATGAGTGGGCAGGTTTTACATTTTGACCACACTGGTCCTGCAAAAGTGTATTAGGTTCTACTTTGACCACTGGATGAGACAGCATCTTGCCAGCGTTCCTACTAATACTGTTAATAGTCCTTTGCATTTTAATCAGTGCAGTCAAAAATTTTAAAAGTAAAGTTCCTTATCGTAGTTGCTCATTATAAATTCTGCCATTCAGTCTTTCATCTCTTCAGAAATGTTTAAACTGTTTCTTTTAGGACCAAGATTAAAATGCACACCTTCTATTTAAATGGGCCTCTGAAATCTTACTGGTACCTTGGATATAATCTAACTGTAGTTAAATAGTACTTTATAAGTCACAAAGTATCTTCTAATGCCTTCAGTTTTTTTAGACTTTTTATCATGGAAAAACATTTTTTTTTAAATATACAAAAATAGGATGGCCTAATGAAGTCTTAACATATCTACCACCCAACTTCAGTATTGCCTTCACTTTTGAGCAACTCACCGCCTGAATGAGGAGGAAGATGTGTTGTTACTACCGTTGCGCAGTTAAAGGCCATGTAGCCGGGAGTGGCAGGACCTTGACCTGCCAGGTGTTTGACTTCAGATTTCCCCCTTTCCCATCGTATCTGTCGCCAATGTGATGTCTTGTGTGCTTTACAAGGTTATAGTCACCGACTTTTCTTTAAGATCATTGTTATTTTATAATATAAATGTACCCTTGCCATTCCAAGAAACAGAAATGAGCATCAGCTTTCTAAGTCCTCCCTGGCGGGTTTTTGTTTTAGAAGCGACGGTCCAGCAGGCAAGTGAAGAGAAAGCGATACACCGAGGACTTGGAGTTCAAGATCTCTGATGAGGAGGCCGACGACGCAGATGCTGCTGGGAGAGACTCCCCCTCCACCACCTCACAGTCAGAGCCACAGGTGAGCGACCAGGTGTGCGGGGGGTTGGGGGGGGGTTCCCACCCACTTGCATTTCACAGAGTAGGCTGGAGATTTTATAGCTGGTATCTGAGAAGTTCATTTGAAGCATCAGACTTTGAGCTGGAAACATCCATCTCGTGTTGGTGAACACACTTTGGGATATCAGTGGTTTAGAAGTAGGTTTTTAAAAAAACCCTGTTCACTGAAATAATTATTTTAGTGCGAGCCTGTGATACACAATTTGACACCGTTTTGGGGAATTGATGGTCCCTGTTGAGGATGAGTCAGAGCTGGGCTGCAGGGAGACTGAATTTCCCTCCGAGAGTTCAGTGCTGTATAGCTTCTGGGACTTTAATAAGCCACTCAGGCTTGTCTCCTGCTGCTCAGCATCATAAGAACCCCTTTATGAAATTACTGCCTTGTAGTATCCAGCAGGGCATACTTTATTCTCCATGCAATGTAAATGATGGATAAAAGAGCTTATAAAATATGGGTAGTAATGGAGGATTGATTATTGTGAAGATCTTTTTCTTCCCCCCCTTCTCTCTTTTAAAGTCCTCTTCCTACCATCACTGTGCTTTAGTTAACAAACTGGTAACCCACTGAAAAATATATTAAATGCAGTTTTGTATTTCATTTGGTAATTTGCACTCTGTCTGGTTGTTCTGTAACGTTTTGTGTGACCTCCGTAGATCAAAGCTGCCTACAATAACAGAATGATGAGTATATTTACCCCATGGGTCCAGACAGGGAGAAGTCAGGTCTTTGCCATCATGCGGAGATCATTTCTCTTGGCAGCTGGAATTTCTGAATGCTCCTTGGCTTTGGGGACCCATGCTAGTCCACGCAATTAAACCACATAATCACAAAGTAATAAACACAGATCTTCCTTTTTGCCTTTCTGTAGAGGGAGATTTTTGTTCTTTTCAATCGTATTTCCCACTGGCGATCCTGCCCAGTGATTTAAAGGGTATGAATTTAAAGGGTTTGGAGGGAGATGCGAAAGGGAATGGTTTCTCACCTTTATAGCTTAGAATGACATGCTCTCTGTTTGCATTCATTCCCTCTGCTTTATTTTTTAGGAATCTGTTGATGCAGATGGTCCAGTGGTAGAAAAAATTATGAGTAGTCGTTCAGTAAAAAAACAGGTAAGCGCCATGTGGAGTTATCAGAACTTGTGGTGTGGGTATGCCTCAAAATTATTTTTTGTTTTACAGTTTCCTTTTAAAAATCTCACTATTGTAAAATAAAACTTCTGCTGATGGTTCTAATCCTGTCTAATTGATACTAGTCCAATATCAATCTTTGGGATATTCAACCCCAAATGAAATTAAAATGTATCAGTCAGTACTTTATTACCCCATTTAGAGTAGGCAGGAACTCAAAACATCTCAAAAGAAATGTATAGGACTCATAGGCTACCTTTTTCGTAAATATTATTCATATAAAATCATAGACATGAACCTGTCATCTCTCTTAGGAAGGTCCCTGCCCCTGCTCCCCAACCCTGGAAGCTCTCTTTATCATTTTAGCAAGTAGGTGTTTTCTCATACTTTTCACAGCATTTTTTCATATACACTTGAATTCTGATTTCTTTTTTTGTTTGTTTGATTGGGGCTTTTTGTTTGTTTGTTTGAGTTGTGCCTGCAGTATGTGGGATCCTAGTTTCCCTAACTAGGAATCGAACCTGCACCACCTAGAATAAAGTGCAGAGTCTTAACCACTATACTGCCAGGGAAGTCCTTTCATTTGCAATTGAAATATTCACTAGTTTTTTTTGTTTTTTGTTTTTTGTTTTTTTCGTTACTGCAGAAGTGAAATACTGAACTATTTTCAGTATAATTTTTGAAGATAATATGCCTTATCCTTCCAAATTATTTGAAATTCATGTTGATTCATCAAGGTGAGCCCTAAGTATCATTTATTAGCCTGGTGCCCTTGTCCCTGAGGGGCACACACACTGTGACCATGAATTCCAGGAACACTGCGTCTGTTATTGATGGAGACTCCCTGTCAACCTTTCCTCTTTTTCATCAGTTTGAGAAAATGCTTTAGTTTGAAGAAGTACATAGGCCTCCAGGTACATTTACATGTTCTAGCAAACTGTGTTTGGTTTGTCTATCTCTAGAGATGGTCTCCTCTAGGTACAAGTGTCTGTCTTCTGGTTTGAATCATCATAAAGTGCACAGTTATTTCTTTTTCTTTGCCTTCAAGGTGGGTGGAAGTATAGCCTCATTGTTTTGACATGTGAAATAAGCTTTTTTTTCTGGGAAAAAAAATGTAAAGTGTATACAAAGTGTAACTTCCAGTGAGAGAGATGAGAAGTGGAGGAATTACATGATTTAAAGTGAGTTCCTGGGTTTATCAAATAGGAAATATTTAAGAGCCTCTTGATGAAGGTGAAATCTTTGAAAAAGCTGGCTTAAAACTCAGCATTCAAAAAAACATTCAGCGTTCAAAAAAATGAAGATTATGGCATCCAGTCCCATCACTTCATGGTAAATAGATAGGGAAAAAGTGGAAACAGTGACAGATTTTATTTTCTTGGACTCCAAAATCACTGCTGATGATGACTGCAGCCACAAAATTAAAAGATGCTTGCACCTTGAAAGAAAAGCTATAACAAACCTAGACAGTATATTGAAAAGCCTTTGCCAACAAAGGTCTCTATTGTCAAAGCTGTGGTTTTTCCAGGAAGCATGTACAGATGTGAGAGTTGGACCATAAGAAAGGCTGAGCACCAAAGAATTGATGCTTTCAAATTGTGTTGCTGGAGGAGACTCTTGAGAATACCTTGGACAGCAAGGAGATCAAACTAGTCAATCCTAAAGATCAAGCCTGAATACTCATTGGAAGGACTGTTGCTGAAGCTGAAGCTCCAGTACTTTGACCACCTGATGTGAAGAGCTGATTCTTTGGAGAAGACCGTGATGCTGGGAAAGATTGAGGGCAGGAGGAGAAGGGAGCGACAGAGGATGAGATGGTTGCATGGCATCACCGACTCAATGGACATGAGTTTGAGCAGACTCAGGGAGATAGTGAAGGACAGGGAATCCTGGTGTGCTACGGTTCAGGGGGTCACAAAGAGTCGGACACAGCTTAGTGACTTAACAGCAACTCTTCAAATACTTTCTAGAGATCCTTGAAATGGTATTGTACCAGTGGTAAATTCTTCTTTGCCTTTGCTCCAGTACTCCTGCTGTTCTATTGTGTTATTTAAGGTGTAGATTTTTATCAGAAGATAGCATTCTGGTTCATATGAAAATAAAAGCAACATGTCAAGGTATTTTCAAGATGGTGCAGAGAGCTCTGCTGGGTGATGCTGAGCCAGAGTATTCAGTCAGACAAGGAGACACAAGCCCAGCTCACTGCAGTGAAGTGGAACGGATATTTCATTACCAACTGAGGGTGTCACTGGATGAAAATCCCACACACAGAATGTATATGTGTGGCTGAGTCTCTTCGCTGTTCACCTGAAACTATCATGACATTGTTCTTCGGCTATATCCCAATACAAAATAAAAAGTTTAAAAAAAGATATTTTCAAAATGAGTGTGAGGATGAAGATATATGACGTTACCTACCTGGTGACTGTTTGACCTTGAGAATGTCCTCTCTGATGAATTTAAGATCTCAACCAAATTTCACTCCTGTTCAAGCAGAAACGAGCACTATTAACCTAATTAGAAAGGTTGTTTTTTAGTCCTTCTAATGACTCTAGAATTGTTAATTTGTGGATTGTAGATATATGGCAGATTGTAAATGCTTGACATACTATAAAGCGTAATCCCCTTCACCGAATTGAAGTGACTTGTTTGAGTAAATAGGCTGTGGTTTGCATGGGGTATATTAATTTTCATTCAATTGATAGTGCTTCAGTAGGCATAGTCAGCAGGTTTGGGGGTTGCAAATTATAATCAGCTCTATTACTCAGAGCTACTTAGACTATACATGATGGAGGGCGTTGCTTTTTCTTTCTGTCTTGCCCACTTTAGGGCTAGTTTTTTCCTTTCCTACCCTTGAAAGAGAGCTACTCCCAGTTTAGGAGTAGGTATTACTACCATTTAGAGATAACCAGGTTCATCTTATCACCAGAGATTAAAAATCACTGTAATTGTATGTGAGGGTAGTAGAGTGTTTGTTGAATTGGTGAATTTTAGGATGAAGAAAAGCAATGGGAAATTTTCTCTGGAAGGAGAGATATGCCTTGAGTTATGACTTAAAATAAGAAATATAGAGCTCATTGACTTGCTTGTAGATTACTGATATTTCATAAAGGGCAATAAAAAAACCATCAGAAAATTGTAAACATTAGCAGGTACTCACTTTTTAAACTGCTAATGTTCTCAAAATAGTTATTTTAGTTATCATCCTTAGTAACAGTGGAGGAAAGTGTGGCAAATAGAAACAAAAGGAAATTTGAGATTTTCCTGTGGATTCTAGCTGGCCCCGCCGGTCTGTTTCCTATTACCATGAATAATTGAAGACGTGGCTGTGAGAAGGTGCCTTTGTCTCCCCCTGGCAGCACTGTGGAAAGTGGCTGAGGGCTGCAGAGCTGCCCCTGTGTAGTGCTCACACGTAGTGGGAACTCAGGTATGGTTTTTACAGTCTGCTGACCTCATCCCTGTAGCTTCTAAAGGGTCATCCCTTATGATGGAGCCATACAAACGCCCAGAACTCATCTGGCAGAACTTCCCTAGTTTAGCACCTCATGTTACATGGGGATGGCTCAGGCATTTATGTTGTTCTGAACCCACATTAGGTTTTCCTTGGTGACTCAGTGGTAAAGAACTCACCTGCTAAGGCAGGAGACACCGGTTCAATCCCTGGGTTGCGAAGACCCCTGGAGAAGGAAATGGCAACCCTCTCTAATACTCTTCCTGGGAAATCCCATGGACAGGGGAGCCTGGCAAGCTGCAGTCCAGGGTCGCAAAAGTGTTGGACATGACTGAGCTACTAAACAACAGCAACAAACCCAAATGCACAAGCATGAGACCCAGTGGAAGGAACATAGGTGGCCCTTGTATTTGAATACTGAGATAGGTATAAGAATGGACTTCTGGATTATGTAAAGGTTAATTATCTTTGCACAGGGAGTCATAGTGTAGCCCTTTCTGCCTTGAGCCATCTGTCCTTGGGGGAAAACAATTCAAATCCTTTTTGTATCAGAAGGTCAAAAATAGTTTTGAAAGTGAATTCTGTGTTTGTGATGTCCTATTTTCTTCCTAAGTAAACCATGATTTGATACCTCTGATAGAATACACAGTACGTTGGGCCAGAAGTAAGAATGGATTCATACCTTTTCTTTATTGTTACTTTTATCAAGGCACTTTCTCAGTCTTTTCTGCATTATTTAATATGATTTCCGCCTTTTCACCCTAAAGTTTAGCTTTGTTTCTTCAATGCAATTGCTTAATTTAGTAATAGGGTGCTTGGGAAAGGTCTTTCAGGCTTGGATTATCATTTGCTGAATGTCTGTTATAGAATCCAGCTGGCTGAGGAGTTGATTTATACCTGGTTAAGGTTCTGTTTCATGGCAACAGTGGGACGAGTATAGCTTAATATGTTTGGAACTTTCAATTTCATGTGAATAATAAGGATTTTGATAGACTACTCTAGGCATCTAATAAAAAGATAAACACATTTCTCAAAACTAGTCTACTGAGTATGTAAAATTACTTCAGAGCACTCTCAAATTTTCCAGTTACTGTCCTAGAGATAATGGGTTGGCCAGAAAGTTGGTGGGGCTTTTCCATCCATAAGATTATGGAAAAACCCCAAGGGCCCTTTTGGACTAACCCAGTAAATTTGAGTGTTTTGTGTGTATGTGTGTGTGCATGCACAATAGTGGTTCCTTGACTCAGTTGTTCATTGGATATGCCCATTGAAGAAAGAGTTTTGAACATTGAGGGGTGAAGATAGGGGACTGGGGCTGTTTTCAACTGTCAAAGAGTCTGGTCAAACTGACTGCCATTTAGTGAATAATTAAAAGGATGCCCCTGAGAGCTGATGAATTCACATACTTTTGTTCATTGTTTTGCTGTAAGTAAAACAGAAGAGGCCAGCATGATCATATTTATATGATATGAAGGGCAAAACAGTTCTCTAGCTCCCCACCTACAGTTCTGGAGCAGGGAGATGATCCACCTACAGTTCTGGAGTGGGAAGAGGATCCACCTACAGTTCTGGAGCAGGGAGACGATCCACCTACAGTTCTGGAGCAGGGAGACGATCGACCTACAGTTCTGGAGCAGGAAGAGGATCCACCTACAGTTCTGGAGCAGGGAGACGATCCACCTACAGTTGTGGAGCAGGGAGACGATCGACCTACAGTTCTGGAGCAGGGAGACGATCCACCTACAGTTCTGGAGCAGGGAGACGATCGACCTACAGTTCTGGAGCAGGAAGAGGATCCACCTACAGTTCTGGAGCGGGAAAAAGATCCACTTACAGTTCTGGAGCGGGAAGAGGATCCACCTACAGTTCTGGAGCGGGAAGAGCATCCACCTACAGTTCTGGGAGCAGGAAGATGATCCAACATGAGAATGGTCATTGAACAGATCACAGAGTTCTAGTTCAGAACATCCCAAAGAACTAGGACCCAGAACAGTTCTGCACCTGTTCCAGCTGCTGCTCAGTGAGGTCTGGAACCTGAACACCTGCTTCCAGAGAGCTCAAGACCCTCTTGTTGAGTCCCTGCAGCACACCCCCTTGAAGCATAGCTGATCACAACAAGAAAATGGGTCTACATGACAGGGACACAGCGCTGACACCTTTAAGAGTCCGAGCCTTCTGGAGCAGAACTGAGGCAGAATGAAAATGACCTCTTTGTTCAAGAGATCATCCTGTGTGCTTTGAGACCCTCCTAGCAGTTCCAGTCGGTGAGACCACTTAGAATGAGATGGGAATGACAGCACAGGAGTAAGGCTCTGAAAGAGTGAAGTCAGGAGATGACAGAGCAGGGAAGGGGCAAAGCTTGTCTTTTTACTGCCTCCAAGGTATGTCATTTTGGAAACCTTTTTCAGAATTGAAAGAAATATAGTTAACATCAAAAAAGTTAAAACAGCAGGCCAGACATTTGAATTCCATTCGAGGTTTAAATTTCATGATATGCTATGAGAAGCACCATGAGATCTAGGCTCTTCCTGCCTTCTCATTCTCCTTGGCTGGCCCCTGTCTTATCTTTGGCTTTCTACAGAAATCTCTGGTTGTATGCCAAGATAATGTGTCTCGAAACGATTGCTGAAATGTGGGTGTGGAACCGGGTAATACTAGGGCTAGAAAAATGTAAGGTGAGTCCGGGACGGTCGGACTCGAAGCAGCCAGAATTTATCAATACAGTAATTGCTGGTGTGTACTGAAGGGATCTAGCAAACATTTCATTTTGGACAACTAAAATGTCTGGGACATGTCACAACATTGTAAATCAGCTATACTCCAATAAAAATTGATATAAAAATAATAAAAGTAAATAAAATCTGGGACACATGGTTTTCTGTGCACATTGGTTAAGACGCTGCTGTAGGGGCATCCTTGGTGGCTCAGTGGTAAAGAATCTGCCTGCCAGCGCAGGAAACACAGGTTTGATCCCTGATCCTGGAAGATCCCACATGCCTCAGAGCCACTAAACCCATGCGCCACAACCATGGAACCTGTGCTCTAAAGCCCAGGAGCTGCAGCTGCTGAGCCCACGCACCCCGGAGCCCGTGTTCCGCAGCAAGAGAAGCCCCTGCAGTGAGACGCCTGCACACGGTAATTGGAGAGTAGCCCCTGCTCACCGCAACTAGAGAAAAACTCATGCAGCAATGCAGACTGAACACAGCCAACAGTAAATAAATAAAGTTACTTTTTTTTTTTTTTTTAGAAAAAAGAAGCTGCCGTTGCTATAGGGACTTCCCTGGTGGTCCAGTTAAGACTTCCAGAGTGAGGATTGCGAGTTTCATTGCTGGTCGGGGAGCTGAGAACCCACCGGCCTCGAGGCCAAAAATCCCAAAACCTAAAACAGAAGCAATATTGTAACAAATTCAATAAAAAATTTAAAAATAAGTCTGCATTTAAAAAAAGCTTTAAAATAAATAAAATTGGTGATACTTTAAAAAAAGAAAATGTTTTAGGATGATGATCATTATAGAGGCATTAGAGCAGGACCAGATTTTTTTTAATTTTTGAATTAATTTTTTTAACTTTTTGTTTTGGGGTATAGCTGACTAACAGTGTTGTAATAGCTTCAGGTAAACAGCAAAGGGACACAGCCATATATCTACATGTATCCATTCTCCCCAAACTTCCCTCCCAGCCAGGGTGCCACATAACATTACATATACATTACTGTATACCTGTGCTATACAGTAGGTCCTTGTTGGCTATCCATTTTATATATAGCACTGTGTACATACCCATCCCAAACTCCCTAACTCTCCCTTCCCCAGTCCTTCCCCCTGGCAACCATAAGTTCATTTCCTAAGTCTGTGAGTCTCTTTCTGTTTTGTAAATAAGTTCATGCGTATCATTTCTTTGTAGATTCCACTATAAGGGATGTCACCCGGTATTTCTCCTGCTCTGTCTGACTTACTGCACTTCGTATGACGATCTATAGGGAGGGTAGGACCACGTGTTAATGGCTTTTGGCCACACTCCTCAGTGTCCTTCTTGGGGATCTCTTGGCAGATGGCAAAGCTGCTTGATATTTAAGTTTAACTGATAGGTGTAAGAGTTTTGAAGAATAGTGTTAGTCTGCAGTCTCTGACAGAGGTTTGAAGGCTAAGGATTGAGGGCGACCCCAGTGTCTTTGAATGGACCTGGTGCCAGTCTGTCATCCAGCAGACGTCTCCGTTCCTTTGTTCATCTTCTGTCATGCTCTGACTTGCCTGAATTTTCTCCGCGGCATCTCTGAGGCCACTTAGCAGCCAATGCGACCCTCCAGGCAGGTGCTCTCGGAACAGTGTAAAAGCAATCTTCCAACATCTGTAAGTGGTGTTTATGTTTTACATCCCTGATTTATCTGATCAAATGTTCCAGAAGAAAATTACATATTACGACTTGTTTAACAGCCTAAAACCAAAAGGGAAAAAAAAATATTGAAAGAGATGCTTAAAATATCATCCACTCGGTGTCTTCTGCAGACATGATGGTAGGCAGAATCAAGGGAGAGATTCTAGATAATCTGCCCACTGCACTCTTGGTCTGGCTGACGGGTCACCACGTTAACCTCACCTCAACATCGTATTTGGAGTGTTAATTTTATTTGGCTGCTACGTGTGTGAGACATCTTGTCTGAGAGATTTTAATTGTACCATCGAGTCAAACTAAAACCCTCAATAGTGATGCACTGAAATTACAGCCTAGGAACAAGGTTTAGTTTTATATGGTTTCTTGTTTAGAGTTATTAACTATATGAACGAATAAATGTCTTTTAAATATTTTAAAACATTACAAAACCCACAATGTAAAGTTGCCATGAGGCAGCCAAAAATAATACATATGGCATTCAGGAGAGCAGTTGCTAATTGGCTGCTGCCTGCGAAAATGGTACACTTGGCGTCTACTTAACACTGTGGGTTTGGCAGAAAGCCAGATTTGGGGTCAGGTTGTTGTGAATGAAGCTGCATGTGGTTAGGGAGGAGTTAAAGTGATTCATGTCTGAGAAGCCGGAGCCGGTCGGGTAGCGCCTGGCCGGTCCTCATCCGACTGCCTCCCACCAGCTCACCACGTGCTCATCCTTCCAGGAACGGCCCATGCCACTTCTGCGATGCCTTATGTGTGTCCACATGGGAGTAAATCATTACTTTCGGAGCATTCTAGTAGATGCTTTCAAGTATATGCCTGAAATTTTCCTCTGTTGCAGAAGGAATCCGGAGAGGAGGTAGAAGTTGAGGAGTTCTACGTGAAATATAAAAACTTGTAAGTAGATTGTGACTTTTTTTTTTTTTAATGGAATATATTTTCAAGGTACCAAATTAAAAAGTAATCAGGAATTTTTTTAATTGGCAATGGGGAAATTCTGGTATGATTTATTCAGTGCTGTGGAGGCCATTGCCTCCTAACTTTTGTATCATGGCTAGTTGATAAGTTTTATTTTTCTATAAAATGTGTAATTGGTGTAAAGGTTGACTAGCTTTTGTGCATAACCAATAAGTTCTTTTTAGAAGAGATGAAAACTCATACAGTAACAGAGAAAGTAATACCTGTTGAGCTCTGAGGATGAATTTTGCTCTGTGAGGCCAGGTACCCTGCCGTCATCTGTGCCCAAATGGGAACTCTGCTCCTGGGTGAAAGTGCTAGAAAAATCATGACATCATCTCACGTTTTGAAATGTAGCGAGCTACGGTTTTGATGATCTGTTTTTATTTCTGACTTGTGTTTAGTGACTTTGAATTGCTTAATTTTAAAAAACTGAGTCACAAACCACTGTGAGTTGTTGTCCTGATTCTCATAGATGGAGGCAGGATACTAGGACCAAGCACACTCATGGGACAGCCTAGTTTGAAGCATCAATATTCATCCTACCGAGGAAAGACCGCTGCCATTCTCTAACCCAAATAACAATCGGAGAATAAAGACAAAAATATTTATTAATAATGTAAAAGTTAAATGTACTTTAAACTTTTTAAGTCCAGGAATTCAAGTGTCATATTAGTGAATTCTGGGGTTTCAAAAGAGGCTTCGGGGAGCTGTCAAAACAGCCTAAGAATATCTACCCTATCCTCAAAAAAAAAAGCATCAGGCCTCATGGTTTTTTGTCATCACCCCCTGTCGCATTTGGCACTGTGTTAATGGATAGATGTCTTTCTGATATTTGTGAGCAGAACCTTCCACCAGGTAAAAAGATGAAGGAGTCTCTTTTATCAGTGTTACTGTAAAAGTTCAGTGAAATGAAAAATGCTCAGTAAACATCAGATGCCGTCATCATTTTATACTCAGAGCATGAGAAGTTTACATGCATGCCAGGTATGCACATGACATGGTTTCATATAGTCTTATAAGGTGAATGGAAAGACGTGATAAGGAGATAACCAAGTAGGCCCGAGAGAAGTCTCTCTGATGGATTTAAACAATCGCACTCCAAGTCAAGAAGTTTGAGTATCTTCTGCCAAGAAACAGCTCCACTAGATAGACACCCATCCCTGTCAGTGTGGAGTGCCGAGGCCGTGGTGTTTGGTTCTCAGAAATCCTCTCAACCGGCCTGTGACCAACCCCAGCCCCTGGGGTGCCTCCTCACCAGGTGCCGCCAGCCGGGGAGATGAGTCATCAGTCATGTGAGATGAAGCAGTGAGATGAGAGTGCTAAAAAATAGCTTTCTTCTCTGATGTTATAGAGCTCTAAAGGAAGTTAAAATTTCCATAAAATGAAAACTTTTTGTTAAACTTTCATTTTGACATAATTTCAGATTTACAGAAAAATTGCAACAGCAGTACAAAGAATTCCTGTGTGGAGTCTTACCTGATTCGGGGGGTCATATCCCTTACTGTCATGTCATCATTTCCTTTGCTCACTTGATCCGAAATCTGGCCGGTGGAAGCCCATCAGACTGTCTCCTCCCTCACTTACCTTGTCCCTGTCCTTCTTCGAGCACTTCCTCAGTTGCTGGCTCCAGAGGATGTTCCAGACGCATCTTGAAACTTACTGCTCAAGTCCTGGAATTGGTCCTTTCTCTAAGGAGCCTTGGTTATTTTTACTGAAGAAGAGCACTTAGAAACCAGGGTTTAACTAGGTGTGTTCATTGCCACTGGGGAGTTATTGCTTCTAGGCTTAGGAAGGGCATCCATATGCGTGTTTATATGATAACGCGTGTGTGTATGACATATACACATACATGTTACACACACATATAAATGTTCATTATATATACCCACACATTTCTGTCTACCTACCTACCTGCCAACAAGGAAGAACAATGTCTTTATAGTGATACTTCCAATTTTATTTCAGTACCACGGGATTCATTCTATTCTTTCCCCTTCTAATATTAATAACTCTCTGTTTTCTACTGTGAGAAACCTGTCACAGTAGACATATGATCCATAACATATTTTCTATGATCCATAATATGTTTTCTTATTTGTTAATCCTGGAATATATAAGAAATGGATTCAGAATTACTGGACCATATTTATGTAAAAAAGAAGCCTGCTAGCTTCATTCACTATTTGTTAGTGTTTTCTGTTGTCTGAGTGCTTTTTCTAAGTGCTTTTTGCTCAAGTTAGTCCTTCTTCCTGCCCCGCTTTAGTGGGCTGTTATTTATTTGATACTCAGTTTGTCTCATTATGGGCTTCCCTGGTGGCTCAGACGGTAAAGAATCTGCCTGCAATGTAGGAGACCCAGGTTTGATCCCTGGGTTGGGAAGATCTTCTGGAGGAGGGGATGGTAACCCACTCTAGTATTCTTGCTTGGAGAATCCCATGGGCAGAGGATCCAGGTGGGCTACAGTCCATGAGGTCACAAAGAGTTGGACACACCTGAGTGACTAACACTACTTTTGGCTCATTAGTTTCTGTTTGTATTTGTAATCCATTTTAGGCCCCACCCCATCCTTGTTGATTTTTTTTTTTTTTTTTGCTTTTTTTTCAATGTTAGTATTTCATGAAATACTAACATGGTTCAGTACTCAGAATTGTACACAAGATGATACCCGAAGAAGTGCCATCTTCGCTTCCTTTCCACCCCATTCCTACTTACCTTCTCATTAATCTCAGATTTATCCTTCCTGTAATTTTTGGCATGAATATGGAGATAGGTAAATTGATAGGTTGGTTTATTTTATATGTTATTTTCCTCTCTTTCTTAAGCACAAAAGGACAGCATCAGTACACATTTGCCCTTTGCTTTTTTCACAATACTACGAGTACCGCGTTACTCAACATCAGTTCGTAGGGTTTTCCTCGTTCTTTGTTACTCCTCTGCACGTCTGCGTGGTGACTTACCCAGCCAATCTCCCATGTGTGCTGGCTTGTAAGTGGCTTCTGCTGTGTTATAGTACAGATAATGCTGCAATATATATTTTCATGCCTACACATATTTTTGAATTGTTGGAGGCATAGCTTCAGGGTGAATTTTTAGAACTGGGATTGCTAGATCAAAAGGCAAACATAAATGCAGTTCTCCTAGGGAATTTTGCAACGTCTAATAGTTCTGTTTGCATTCCTACCAGTACTGTGTGAAATCACCCATTTCCGCACAGCATTTCCAATGTAGTATGTGTGTGTGTGTTTGTTTACTTTTTGTGGGAAATTGTATTTCAGTGTGGTTTTAAGTAGCATTTTCTTTTATTGTGAGTGATTTAGAACATCTTTTTGTAAGTTTAATGACCATTTTTGTATCTTGTCCTGTCAGTTATGTGTTCGGATCTTTTGCCCAGTTTTCTGTTGCGCTTCCTTCAGTTTTTAACAGTTCTTTATATGTATGCGGTATTAGTCCTTAATCTGTATTATATATTGCAGCTGTCTTTTCCCAGTTTCAGTTGTCATTTGACTTCATTTATTGTTGTGTATAGCATTGTACTTTTTTAAAAAAAGTTTTTTATATTCAGATTTGTTCATCTTTCCTTTTATTAGATCTTAATTTTGAATCATAGTTGGAAATCTTTTTCCTACCCCTGGCTAAAAAGGAATTTTCTGTCTTTTTCTGTACTATTTGCATGTTTTTATCTTCTCTTTTTAGGTTCTTGATTCATTTGGTACATGGTGTAAAGCATAACTCTTAATTTTATTCTTTTACAAAAATTGTTGTTTCAGCATCATTATTAAAAAGTCCATCTTTGCCCTGGTGATTTGAGATGCAACCTTTATCATGAACTAAAGATACATATTTATTGAGTCCATGTCTGTCTTTATTCTAATCATTTGATCTGTCTCTTCACAAGTTATAGCATACTATTTTACTTATAGAGGCTTTATAATATTTTATTACCTGGTTTATTGGAGTTTTCCCTAAGACAGTTCCTTTTTATGGTTTTTTCTGGATGTTTAGCATGTTCATTTTTATATACAAACCAGCATTCACTTGTCTAACTCCATTAAAATAGTTGTTTATATTTTTATTTACATTGTGTTAAATTACAAATTTATGACTTATGATATTGAGTCTTGCTATCTGAAAACAAGGATGTCTTTCTTGGTTCAACGTGCTTTCTGTGTCTTTTAGGAGGATCTTAAATGCTTCCTTATACAATTTTCACATGTTCCTTATTAAATTTGTTACTAAGTATTTTTTCTTTGTTAATACTGTAAAAGAGGTTTTCACTATCATTATTTCTTCTGTTTTATTTGTGTAAATGGAGACATTTGACTTCTGTCTGTTAATTTTATATTCTGCTATATAACTGAATTATTTTATTTTATTATTTGAATTAGTTTCCTAATTGATCCTCTAGGGTTTTCCAGTTATGCAGTCATATCATCTGCAAATAGAGTTCTTATTTTCCAATTACCACTCCTCTTATTTTCTCTCATCTCACAGCATTGGCCAATGCCTAGAACGTGATATTGAATAGTAGAGGACATATCCTTGCCTTGGTATCCTTGCCTTGCTTCTGATCCTAGTGGAGAAGCCTGTGGTTTTTCTCCATTTAGTTGGAACTGATTTCACTGCCCAAAATTTCCGCCCAGTTTGCCGGAGGGAGAGCAGGGCTGGACCAGCTGTTGAAGGGCCTGCATCTCCTTCATGGCCGCCCTGGCAGCGCTTTTAAAGGCATGTGCACCTCAGCCAAGACAAAGGTGCTGAGTGCTCACATACCTTTTTCTATCCAATAATTAGGAAACTAGACGAGGTGATGTTTACAATATTTGGTTTTGGTTATAACAGTATTGCATGTTATTTATTGAAAATTTGGAAAATACAAGTCAAAAGTAAAAAATATTTACAGTCTTATCACCCAGAATGATCATTACTAGCATTTTGATGCATTTTCATTGAGTCTTTTTTCCCTGAGAGTGTGTGTGTGTGTGTGCGCGTGTGCGCGTGCGTGCATGTATAGGGCGTCTATCAATTCATATCTATACAAGGCATATGTATTTAAAATCCTTATCTCCCTCAGTCCACTGTAGAAGGACTAAATCTGTCCTACCTATGAAAATGCATATTAGATGTTATATAAATAAAAATGATATGATATTTAATGTCATCAGCCTTTTCCATATCATTAATCATTTTTTGAAAGGTTTTTGTATTGGCCACATAATTTCTAAGAGTAGTAGTATCTTGATTTTGAAAGCACCTCATTTTTTTTAAATGTCATCACTAAAAAGAGAAATAAGAGACAGGCGAGGTTATAGGGGTGTGGGGTAGGGAGAGGATGATAGTACTGAGGATATTGAAATAACTGAATGAAAGGATGTCAAAGGTACCATACAACATTAACTGTATACCTGTGAGTCTCGGGGATGAAAACGGAAAGGTGGGGTGGGGAGTATTCAAGTTCAGGTTAGAGAAGACACAGCATGTGCTCAGAGCAGGCTGGTGGTGAGTCTGCACAGGAGGAGACTAGCCAGTGAGAGAAGAGTAGGCATTGGAGAGTGAAAAATTCACAAGGGACCCCAAGGGGCATCATCTCAGAGCTCCTGGCAGAGGGACTAGGGGTCAAGGAGAGGACTGGGGGTACTGGTGTTCTAGAGCTACGGGCAGTCCTTTTCTCCCCAGTTGTTTTAGAAAGAGGAAATGAGGTTTACCTTTGCTGTTTTAAATTTGAATTCTTTAAATTTGACAGAAACCTTTTATTTCTCAATTAATGATAAAAGGCTGAAAACAAATCCATAATTAAAGCCACCTTGTAGTGCTAACTGTTTTGTATTGAAGTAAAATCCATTCACTTATGAAAACAGCTTGTGATTAGGTCTTTTTCTTTCTTTCTTTCTAATGGGAAATGGGTAAGAGAACTGCAGACCCAGCACAGAAGGCAAATTTTAGTATCTGTTATTGATTATTTTCTCTTATTCTTAACCATTAGTGGTTATATTGAAATGTGGCTCAGCAGCCTCAATGAGTAAGTAATTAAACAGGTTATTGTGTTAATCATCTGTGTAGTTGATTTTGGGGGGAGAGTGATAATGAACATGTATCATAAAGATCAATTACTTTCTGTTTCAAGTATATCATTTTATTTTTTTAGCTCTTATCTTCATTGTCAATGGGCGTCCGTAGAAGATCTGGAAAAAGATAAGAGAATTCAGCAAAAGATTAAGCGATTTAAGGCAAAGCAAGGCCAGAACAAATTCCTGTCAGAGGTATGGAAAACCTGGTTAATTTTCTAAAGTATTTACATTTTTTAAATGTTCTAAATTTTGAATTTCACATCAGCATATTATTAAGAGAAACTAGTTTGCCTCATTTGGTGCTGTTGCTTGCATATTGGTAACTGGTTATTGCTAAAATAATTTGTAAACAGGAAATTTCTCATTCTTCCTGTTGCTGAGTCTAGAAGATACTGGTCCTTCTGAGATTATGTGGAAATGTGGTGGTATGATTCAATCTTGAAGTGAAGTACAGTTAGTAGACAGTGCAAAAAGCAGTGGACAAAAGGCTTATTAAGATGTAGCAGGTGAGGGACTTCCTTAGAGGTCCAGTTAAGGCTTTGCTTTCTGCTGCGGGAAGTACAGGTTCGATCCCTGGTCAGGGAGTTACGATCCCAACTGTCTTGTGGTGAAAAAACCAGAACATAAACAACAGAATCAATATGGTAACAAATTCAGTAAAGACTTTAAAAATGGTCCACATTAAAAAAAAAAATCTTAAAAAAGGTTAAGCAGATTAAAAACTCAAAAACTCTACAGTTAGTATTAAGTTCTAGGATGTAAACATTCATTTCAATTGGGGAAGGTGTGTGACATTTCTCTTGTTAAAGTCAGAGAATTTGCTGACCTTCTTTTCACAGATGATATGCTGTGGTACAGGAGTTGATATAATATCTAATATCTTTACCTCCCTCCCCTTTATCCTAGATTATCAATTAAGATAAAGATACCCATACTTAGGGCTTCCCTGGTGAAAGAATCTGCCTCCAATGTGGGAGACCTGGGTTCAGTCCCTGGGTCAGAAGGGTCCCCTGGAGAACGGAATGGCCACCCACTCCAGTGTTCTTGCCTGGGGAATCCCATGGACAGAGGAGCCTGGCGGGCTACAGCCCATGAGATTGTAGAGTCGGACACGACTGAGCAGCGATCACTGAGTGACTGAGTAATGTCTAGGGCAGGAAACACTGCCTGCCTAGTTTAGGAAGAGCCATGGTTCTTTTCCAGCGGAGTCAGTTACATAAACAAGGCTCCCGCGGGCTGCCTCCAGGGGCCCCTAGACCTATGATCACCCGCTTGCTTTCATTTACAGCCTCAAGCAGATAAAGAGAAACCTTCACGTTGAAAGACTAACCTGGCTGACTCATTCATTTCCCTCTCCATGAAGGAGTTTAACAGAATGTAAACTGTTAAAAAAGTGTGAAATTTGATGCAAAATCTTACCTGTTTCACGACCAACTTCACACCCCGACCCTTTGTTGGAGATGGGGGAGGAGGTCACAGACAGATGAGTGTGCAGTACTTTTATATCATAGAGTCCAGACTTATCCTCTCAGGTGACAAGTCTCGGGTCTCCTGGAATCTGAACTCCATGCCCCCAAAGGCGTAGTGTAAACTTGGCCACCTGATGCAAAGAGCTGACTCATTGAAAAAGACCCTGATGCCGAGAAAGATTGAGGGCAAGAGGAAAAGGGGGCAGCAGAGAATTAGATGGTTGGATAGCATCACTGACTCAATGGACATGAGTTTGAGCAAACTCCGAGAGACAGTGAAGGACAGGGGAGCCTGGTGTGCTACAGTCCACAGGGTTGCAAATAATCAGACATGATTAGTGACTGAACAACACCCACTTGTTGTGGGTGAAAGGCTGAAATACATTATCTTCCTGGTTACTTGATAACAGTAAATCTTAAGCTTTGTCCTGAATGGAAGGAGCATAAGCTTGTGTCTGAAAAGAGGATCTGAGGGTTAACAGAGAAGGATACCAGTTCCTGCTCCTTGACACACACACGTGCAGGTATGCTCACACACATACCTGTTTGTCGTGTCCTATAGATGGTCCTGGCTTCAGGCACCCCCCAGTTCTGCTGCTTTGAGGTTTTTAGTTATGACCACTTTTGCCTTCTCTGATTCACCTTAGGCTTCCTTTTAAGCCACTGCAACTAAAACTCTCTATTCAGAAAAATTATTGAGACTGGAAATCACAGGTGTGGTGGCATAGATTACTTGCTTGAAGGATAAACGTGTTTAGGAGTAAAGTTAAGGATTTTAATTCAGATTTAATAAAAAATTCTGTCTAATAACAAGTTGCCTTAGAGCTTTTATCATAAAACCCTAGTTTGTGGAAAGGTTTAGTGTTTATGCTATACATGAATAATATGTAGATACTGGGCATCTAAATCTAGAAGCTTTGACAAGCCAATGCATTTATGTTTCAGAGGTTTTTGTTGCCTTAGTCATGAACTCCAGGTAAAGACCTGAGGCAGTTGAAACACACTGTTGGTATTTCTGGGTTTTGTTTCATGATTCACAGTTCACAGCATCCAAACTGGGTGCATTAAGTGGGCACAGGACCCCAGAGAATGTTTGTTATCCTGAAGTCGACTGTGACCAGGCAGCTCTTCAACCTGCAACTCCGGGAATGCGGACAGTATCTAATGTTTTTGCAAAGCATTTTAATGAAGTTATGTTACTGATAAATTAATCTCTGGGAACACATAGTAATGTGTCTTTTTTTTTTTTTTTTTTCTTTCTAACTTATCTGACTCTGACTTCTTTAAAGTATGGCTTAGTCTGTAACTTCCCTTTGAGCCAAATTCTCTTCTTTTACGTGAGATCAGTTTTCAGACAAGCAGCATTACTTGACTTCTGTAAAGGTTGTTAATGTCTCAGCTAGAGAACCCAATGTTTAAAGCCTCATTTCTTTATCCTCAGTACTTTTAGCCAAATGCTCTGTGTTCAATAGAAATAAATCATGTGAGAACACTTCGATGTACGCCAAGATTGTATTCAAATAAGGCACTAATACTGATTGGCAAAGGTGACCAAACAACATAAACTCCGTTCACGCTTAAATGTGGAATTCACTGGTCTCAGTGTTTTTTTAGCTTTTGAATAACATTCTGCAAATGATGCTATAAGGCATCAGATAGTTGTAAGACTCCAGTAGCACTTAACTGTGCACAGTTCTGATCTTTTTTGCAAACTGCAGTCTCAAGAATGCTAAATGCATTGCGTGCCATAAGCCTTTTGGATTGCTCATTAGTGAATTGTAATTTCACACTTGATTTAAAATATTCTTAAACATTCTCTCACAGTAAAAAGGTTTCACACAGTAATTAAAAGACCCAGTTAACAAAGTCTGAGAACTCTTGATTTCCTCATGGGGAGTGATTTTGCTAAATTATAGCATTTCAATTAATGTAACAGACCTATGCCAAATATAAATTTTGTATTGCTGTGACCCCAAATAGTACCGCCTGATGAAAAGAGAAATAGTGTGTATTCTCAGGAGTTAAATAAACATTTTAACTTTTTTTTTTTCTCCCCTTTGGTGTAGATTGAAGATGAGCTTTTTAATCCAGATTACGTGGAGGTTGACCGGATAATGGACTTTGCACGTAGCACAGATGACCGGGGAGAGGTAACAGAAGATCATTTGTCTTAGGGGGCAGTGACTCAGACTGCTTACGTGTGTTTATGGAGAATGATCATGAACTCCCAAGATCTGGTCCTGCTCACAGCCTTGTATTATGACACACTTGGTCTAAACCAAACTGAAATGTACTAACTTACTATTAGTTTTAGGACTTAATAATCACAGTAAATATGTTGTTTGTTTTAGTCTGAGAGCTTTTTAAAAGAAATCAGTTTTCAACGTGAGGCAAAGAACACTGACATTTTGCACAGTTCCGGATAAGATCAACAAGGAATTTATTGTATTTTGGTGTAAATCTGTTATGTAGCACAAATTCCCCTTGTAAGAGTACCCTGGTAGCAAAAACGCAGTCAATGTTAAGTAACAGAAGACATCGCTAATGGAGTTGATGGGCCTCATTTAACATGGTACATGGAGGATGCTATAGAATCCTTCTTTTTATGAGATCTGAGTCTCAGCATGCCCGTTTTGCTTTGAAGAACCCAAACAAGTTGTAAAGAGCAGTTGGTAGGGCATCCTACTCATCGCGTAAGAATAAACACGCATCTAGTGACTTCTGAGCATTGTGTCTTCGTAAGGATATTCCCACCCACCATGAGGTCTTTCACTTAGCTTCTTCTTGTAAATTAAACTCCATGAAGTATTTGGATGTTTGGATCTTGCATGTCTAGTGAGAGTCTGCAGTGAAGTCCCATTTTTATTCCAAATTCTGTATCACCGGGTCCATGATGTTTCAAAGACTGTATCTGTAATATGATGTTTACCTTTCTAGTTTTGCTTAGTTGTACTTAAAAAAAATTTTTTTCCTGCATATTTATATAGTTCAGCAAATGTTTGTAACATCACAGCCCGATCAGAGCTGTGGTCTAAATTTAGCTGAGCTCTATCAACTTACTATTAGGTTTAGAGCTTAAATAATCAGTACCTTTGTCCTAAAATGAAGATCCAAAGCTCCACATACTTGCTAGAAGAAAGGTAAAGGAGATCTTCTTGATCTGCATTACCCAAGGTATTTTGCTCTCCAGTCTTCTAGAGCTCAAACACATTACTTTAAAGCAATTGCATACAGACAGTATCCCTTTAAGAAAAAAGCAGAAATCCTAATAAGTTCAAGCCTGTTTCTCATTGTTTAAGAAAGTAGCCAGTTAGGTAAATATGTAAACACACCAAGATGAGTTACCTTGTGAGTCTGAATCAGTTGCCTAATGATCACACAAATAAGGTTCAGATTCAGCTTTGTTATTTACTATCTATTTCTTTATACTTTTTGGTTTTTGAACATGACTTACCAGTGGCTTAGATAAAAAGCAATTTGTTCTGACAGTGTTTAATAATATTACAGTAAGTCCCCTACATACGAACCTTCAAGTTGCAGATTTTCAAAGGTGTGAACGTGTGTTTGCACGTCCAGTCACATAGGTTAGTTCGTGTGTCTGGCACATGTTGTCATGTGCGGCATCCTTGACAAATGGCTGACCTTCTGTGTGCAGCACTGTTAGAGAATACAGTATCCTTATTTCAACCTAGGATGTTTGGAAGCAAGTGTAAAAGCAGAGGTATGTACAGCTTATTGTATTAGTTGGCTACTTCCCAGGTGGCGCAGTGGTAAAGAATCCACCTGCTAATGCAGTAGATGCGTGTGCGCGTGCACACACACACACACACACACACACAAATTGGGTACTTAGGCTAACTTTGTTGGACTTATGAACAAATTGGACTTATGAACGCATTCTTGGAACAGAGCTCGTTCATATGTAGGGGACTGAACTGTATTTTTAGTTCTTTTAGACGCTAACCAAGAGCTCCTCATTCAGCATCACAGTTTTAAAATGCCTCCCAGCTCCGTCTTGCTGTTGCTGGGGTAGTGTCTGGCGTAAGTGAAGCAGAGTGCGTGTTTTTCATACGTCATTCTGCTGTGTTTAAACCCCCCAGCCTGTGACCCACTATCTGGTGAAGTGGTGCTCCCTGCCTTATGAAGACAGCACCTGGGAGCTGAGGCAGGACATAGACCAAGCCAAGATTGAAGAGTTTGAGAAGCTCATGTCCCGGGAGCCAGAGACAGAGCGCGTGGTGAGGACTGGCGGGTGGCGGAGGGTTGCATTTGCCCACGGCCCCGTGGTGTGGTCTGTGAGAAACCACTAATGGGATTTCCTGTATTTGAAACAGGAGCGACCCCCTGCTGATGACTGGAAGAAATCGGAGAGTTCCAGGGAGTATAAAAACAATAACAAACTCAGGGAATACCAGTTGGAGGGAGTAAACTGGCTACTTTTCAATTGGTACAACATGTATGTAAAATGCATTTTTCTTCACCTTTTAAAGAAAGCCTATAATAGCTCTTCTGTAGTTATTGAAAGTATTGATCAAATATAGCAACATTTTAACTCGCTAATAAAAATTATTTAAAAAGCAAACACTGGAAGTATGCTTAATATTTGTCTAATTAACATGTACTAATGTAGAGACTGATTGAAGTGTGTAGAAGTAATTTTCTATGTCTCAGAACATTTTGTTTGAAACTGTATCTCATTGTATTTAAAGAAGCAGTTAAGGCATGCATTTATAAGTTTAATGGATATATACACTTACCTTGTGAGGAGAAAGCGCTGTCTTGTTTGTGTACTCATGAAAGTTTCCTTGTTTTATTTCCCTCCCAAAGGCGAAACTGCATTTTAGCAGATGAAATGGGTTTGGGAAAAACTATCCAGTCCATTACATTTCTCTATGAGATATATTTGAAAGGAATCCATGGCCCTTTTTTAGTAATTGCCCCATTGTCCACAATCCCCAACTGGGAAAGGGAATTCCGGACCTGGACAGAATTGAACGTGGTTGTGTACCATGGGAGTCAAGCTAGTCGTCGGACCATTCAGTTGTATGAAATGTACTTCAAAGATCCCCAGGTAAAGTGTCTCAGGCGGACAGTCCTTACACGTAGGGGCACTTTTAACACGTTGAATGTTCAAATGGTTTCAGACCTTTCAGGGGTATGTCTAGATTTTGCAGAACTAGAGAAATTTTGGTTTAGATTTCTTACCCAATTTATGTTTGGATTATAATTTCATATCTTATGATGACAGGTCTTTCTTTTTATAGCCTTGCTGTTTCTAATTATTAGCAACACATGAAATTTTTTTTTACCTTGGATGATTGCTGAAAATCATTCAATGCATTGATAGGCTAATTTGGTCTATTTTTTAAACCCTAAAAGAAAGTGAAACCAAGAAAAGAGTTATTAAATGGGAATGGGAAGAATATTGTGTTCTTTATTGTTTCTAGAAATGAAAAGTATTAGGCATCTAACATTAACTGGTACATTGAATATACCCAGAGGGAATAGTTTATACTTTGGCTCTTAGTAGCAGTTGCTGTGACTTTTAACTAATTCTAGTTATCTGTATGAAATTATCTTTGATGTTGACCCTGAAGCATTATAAGTGACAGAGAAAGAAGAATAAATAGTATGTGCTATAATAAAATAGTTTTAAGCAATAGGTGAAATGTAAGTCCTATAACTGGAAATAGGACAGAGTTTTGTGTTCTATATTTATTTGCTTTGAGTGTAAAATCTGACCTACAATTACTTAAAGGAGAAGAATATTAAAATGTGTTTTGGTGTCGATCTTTAGATTTGGAAAATTGTTGAAAGTTCTGTCCTGAGTTGAATGCTTTTTTCATGTTAGCACATTAAAAGTGAAAACTAAGTTACAAAATGGGGGAAAAAAAGGTTTAAAAAGTAAAAACATTTTTTAAAAATTGCCTTAGTACATAGTCCCTCTGGCCTTTTGCCTTTTGGAGTCTGTAGGATGTAACTAAAACAGACACACTTACTGCATCTTATCTGTAAAAAAACTGGGTTGGAAATTTTACCAGCAAATTGCAAACTTCCTTAAAAAATGAAAGATTTTAAAACTCTGTTGTACCGCAAGAGCTTAAAACTTCCAAAAATACCTTGAAAACAAAATATAAATAAAGGCGTTCCCAAAAGGATAAATAAATAAATATATATATATTATGCTATTTGTTCATCATTAAAGTTATTAATGTAATATTCAATGCTAAATAATAACACGGAGTCCTTATTGTAGGGTCGAGTGATAAAGGGGTCATATAAGTTCCACGCCATCATCACTACATTTGAGATGATTCTGACCGATTGTCCTGAGCTGCGGAATATTCCCTGGCGATGTGTAGTCATCGATGAAGCCCACAGGCTGAAGAACAGGAACTGCAAGCTCTTGGAAGGACTCAAGATGATGGACTTGGTCAGTGGTCATATTGGTGCTTCCCTTGAACCCGGATAAGATTGTTAACCAACTCAGTTTTCCTGGTGCTCTGAGTCCAGCTGATCCCTTTGAAGGGTGTTTGCAAAGCCTGTCAAATCCTGGGACATGTTTGCTCCTGAGTTTACTTAAAAGTTGCTGCCATCTTCCTGACTCTTCTGTTGATGGCTGGTGTTTTTGTACACTTGTTACCACAGCAGAGTATGTTCATGATACTTCCGCTGAGTTTCAAGTGTTTGCATTTCCCTCTTGTTTGTAAGTACTGCCATGTTGTAAGCCGTTAGGCCAAACTTTAGCTCCCTGGTGATGATCCAGTTATATTCCAGGGTTTGTAGGTTTTGCCTCCAAGGGATTGTAGGTGCAGTTTTTCTCACTAAGTTGAGTGGATATCTGGAACTGGCCCAGTTTGTGCAGACACTTAGAAGTTTAGTGCATGATAAGACCTTGAATTTGATCTGGAGTTTTAGACCAGGTCTATTACATACTTCCGGAGAAGGCAATGGCACCCCACTCCAGTACTCTTGCCTGGAAAATCCCATGGACAGAGGAGCCTGGTAGGCTGCAGTCCATGGGGTCTCAAAGAGTCGGACATGACTGAGCGACTTCACTTTCACTTTTCACTTTTATGCATTGGAGAAGGAAATGGCAACCCACTCCGGTGTTCTTGCCTGGAGAATCCCAGGGATGGGGTCGCACAGAGTCAGACATGACTGAAGTGACTTAGTAGCATTACATACTCCTCCCAAGAGATGGACAAGACTTCGTGAGTAGATTTTTTTTATATATATTTTTTCCCCCAGTAGGAGTATCTTGGGATAACACATGGTAGAAATGGTTAGAGTTTGATTGACTTTCCTTTCCACACTGCTGTATGGTTTTCTAGCAGACATTATTATGTGACTCTGTCACCCTCAGGTCTCTGTTCACTCTGTAGTTTACAAGATGGGTTTTAATCACTTGTTTTTATTTTTAATGTACATTGAAGAAGCAAAGATATTCAGCATGTCTTGGATGTTTAGATGAATTTTTCAAAGGTACAAAGAGATTTTTTAAATCCTTTATTGTTGACTTCTGTAGATTAATTTGATCTCTTGTTAATTGAGAGTTTGAGGTGGAAAGAAATATTCTGTATGTTATTGGCTGTAAATTTTTTTTACAAGACTGGTACCACCAAAGAGAACACTTAAAAGCTTTCTGTTGCAGCTGGTTCTTTGAATTGGCTTCTTTTATTCCTAAATTAAGGGGATTGAATTAGCCAGCTATTCTTTTAATTAAAAACAAACAAAATCTCTTTCTGTTTGAAGGAAGAAAATCTGACTGAATTATCCTACTTAGGGTGGAGTTTTCCATCTTAAGACCTTTCTCAGAGCAGTTTTTACTATTTTGGTGTTCAATCTAGAAAACAAATTAGAACACTTAGAATAATCTTGAAAACATGAGGAAGAGAAACACTATGGCTGGAACTAGTCTCTCCAGATGATACTGTTTTAGTCTTACACTGAAGAAATGGCTTATGGTAAAGAATCTGCCTGCAATGCAGGAGAAAGAGACTGGCAACCCACTCCAGTATTCTTGCCTGGAGAATGCCATGGATAGAGGATCCTGGCGGGCTACAGTCCATGAGGTCACAGAGTGGGACATGACTGAATGACTAATACACTTTCAGAAACCCATTCAGGTTTAGGTGAACATTAATTTTCTTATGAAACCTAACTGTGCCTTCTGAGTAGGGGCCCATCTCCACAGTGGTCCATGTAAGAGACATTTATGGCACCGGAGGGCGTAGTCATCTGCAGTTCATCTGAGTTGTCTATTATTAGTTTCTGTGCTCCCAGATAGTGGATTCTTACTGCAAAATAGCCCTTCATTGGTGAGTACAGTTTGTTTAACTGTCAACATCCAATAATCTAATTGTTGCTGGGAGATTCTGAAGGATTTTCTGTTGTTTATAGTAACACTTCATTAACGGGTTAGAATCTGTTATCCAGATAGTTTTTCTGTTATATACGGTAGTGTTCCCTATTTTCACACAATGGCACATATAGAAAATGATAATATTTGTATATCATACTAGGGTAAGCCAAGAAGACAGGCCACTGACACAGGTGACCAGTGCTGGGATCCTGACTGTCCCAGCCTGTCAGCTGCCCCAGGAACCTGGCATACCTACAACTCATTCATGTTTCACCATGGAAAGCTCTGATTAGCAAATGAACAAAATAGCTTTTTTTCCAACGATCAAGAGTTGTTGATGGAATGCAATATCATTGTTCAGAGTTAGAATATAATTACATTTGTCCAGTTCTGAACTGCTCATTGGGGCTTCCCTGGTGGCTCAGCTGTAAAGAATCCGCCTGCAATGCAGGAGACCCCGGTTCAATTCCTGGGTCGGGAAGATCCACTGGAGAAGGGATAGGCTACCCACTCCAATATTCTTGGGCTTCCCTGGTAGCTCAGATGGTAAAGAATCCACCTGCAGTGCAGGAGACCTGGGTTCGATCCCTGGGTTGGAAGATCACCTGAAGAAAGGAACAGCTACCCACTCCAGTATTCTGACCTGGAGGATTCCATGGACAGAGGAGCCTGGCAGGCTGTAGTCCATGGGGTCTGCTCATTGCCTGGTCTTTAAATCCTTACTTTGGCTATACATCATGAGAACTTATCCACTGACCAGTCTCTGTTCATCTTTCCTAGAATAAGTCATGGTGAAAATGGCAGATAATAACTCTACCCCACCATGGAGCAGGTCACAGAGAACGACTTGTTAGCTGCACTAGACACAGTTGTGATGAAAGTGGTAGATTCTCAGAAACGGAGGACCAGGCAGCGTCTTCAACTCTCCGGTCACCAAGGAGACGCTCGAGAAGCTGCTGGGCTGAGGGGCATTTGTGTTCTCTGCCCCCTCCGTGGGAGTGCAGGAGGCAGGGCCATCTCCTTGTCCCTTATGGGCAAGGAGGGGACCCTCTGAAGGTGGTGGAGGGTCTTCATGGATTCTGTTAGCTCATCATTCATTGTCAGGAGGCCTCACACAAATTAAAGACTCTGCTGAAATGAAATTAAGTGAATGTCACTCCATCACAGCTAAAAGGGATGGTAACATTTTCAAGCGGAAAGCTTAGCTGCTGGCAAAGTTGAACTTGGATGTAGTAAGCCTGGTAGCCCGTCTCTCGCGTGACCTTTTGTGACACCTGCATGTAACTTGTATTTATGTTAATAATGACTTTCAGAGGGAAACCTGGTTTCATATTGCTACCTGTGCAACCTTACCAAAGGGTCCTCTGTATGACTGTTTGATAGAACTGGCTTTAAAAAGAACTTGAAGGGAAGCAGCGTAAAAAAGTTCTTTTCCTGTTTTTCAAATAAGTTAATTTTAAAATTAATAACTTAAAAGACTTTTGCTGAAGTATTTTGGTTAACAGCTGAGTATTTCACTTGATCATAAAGGATATTAAAAAAACTGAGAGATGATCTGTAGTATTGATACAGCTATTCCTCTGCCGTAACGGTTTTCCTGAATCTATGGCAATATTTTTAAAAATTCTTGGGTAAAGTAATTCGGGACTTGAACAAATCAGGAACTTGGCCCATGTTACCCACCAGTATGCTTATACATTAGAAAATCTTGCATTGCTTTGCAAGTTCCTTACTCTTTATGAATTTAATGAGTTAGAAGATGACAATGATCTGTGTATTTTCCTGAATCAGAGCCCTCTTTATTCAAAAGGAAGCAAAGGAAGAATAAAAGCAAATATAACTGGTTCACCTTGGTTTCGAAGAGCTTCATTGACAGATAAGACTCAATAGATGTTGAAAAAATGAGCATGCCTTTAGGCGAATCACCATCCAGTATTTACTGAGCACATACTCTGCTCGGCAACCAAGCCTTGTCAAACTTCCAGTAAAGTCAGAATATCGCTTTTGAACCTCCTTGAAGGTATAGCCACTTTTGGAAATAGTTTTATTAACTGTGCGGTGTCCTAAAAGGCCAAAGTAGAACATGATAAGGCCTTTAAGATCAATAAATTCATTGTCATTAAGACTGGTCACCATGTTGGATACGTAGAAATAAGAGGACAAAGGTACGGATCCATAAAGAAAGCCGAAGAAAGAGCTCGTTAACAGGAAGAAGTGCTTTAAAGAAAATACCTACTTTGGTTCAAGGAGACAAAGTAAGAAATAGCATCTATTAAAAAAACAAAAAACAGAAACATGATTGTGGCATTTAAAACCAAGCTGACCTCTTTGCTAGATTGAAATGTTTGCTGAACAAAATAGTTTTTCATGTGCTGTTGCCTGTAGAAAACCTTCTTTTGTCTCTGAAGTGAGTCATGCAGGAAGCAGATGGGGAGGGCATAGCCCTGTAGAGAGCAGAAAAGGAGCATGTGAGCTTCATCTGAGCTAGGAATCTTAGGCAAAACTAGAACTTTGGTGGGAAAAGATGCCATGAGGCGTAGGAGACGTGCAGAGCCACACCACCAAAACATTGACCTAAACATCCCAGGAGAAACCAAAATAGCAGACCACGTTTACAGGGTCTTGGAATCTAAGAGACCACATTTCTTGTATCTCTGCCTTCGGATCTTATTCCTGTGCTTTATGCTGGGTGGATGCTGAATTTCAGCGACCAAGTGTGGAATTGGGGGAATGCTGATCCCGAGAGAGGCTTTGGCATGGCGATGGTTTTTGTTATGATTTGCTCAGTTATCCTCGCATCCCCGTAGGAACACAAAGTGCTGCTGACGGGGACCCCGCTCCAGAACACGGTGGAAGAGCTCTTCAGCTTGCTTCACTTCTTAGAACCTACTCGCTTCCCTTCGGAAACCACCTTTATGCAAGAATTTGGTGATCTGAAAACCGAAGAGCAGGTACCTACCATGGCTTCTTTTGTATTTCAGTCATTGAATTGAGGATTAACTCCCAAAGGGCCAAAGCGTTAAGATTTAACTATTTTAAAAAATGTAAATTATGTCAGTTTTCCCCCACCTAGTAGACAAGTGAGCTTTACACCTCCTTTCCTTGGATGTTCTGAGTCTCCAAAAGGTGATGTTCTGGCTGGTTTGTTGCTCTCTCTGCCCTCCCGAAGGGCTGTTGGGATTTACAGAGTTTCCGTGCATGTTCATGTACTTTTCAGCTGCTGTCCTGTCGAGTTCAGTGGTTTTGCATTGTGTGCTTTTGGCGGTAATGTCAGGAGCGGCTGAAATTTCTCAAGCTGTGTCCGTCCTGGAGATTTGAAGTTCTAGTCTTAGTTCCTGCTTGCTCACATTGCTTATACTCTTCTTGAGTCTACATATTTTCATTTAGAAGCATGGTTTCTAACTACGTTGCAGGATTTCTATGAGAAATAAATATGGTGTTGGGTATGAAAAGTGGCCAGTGAAGGCAGTGGCACCCCACTCCAGTACTCTTGCCTGGAAAATCCCGTGGACGGCGGAGTCTGGTGGACTGCAGTCCATGGAGTCGCGAAGAGTCGGACACGACTGAGCAATGTCACTTTCACTTTTCACTTTCGTGCCCTGGAGAAGGAAATGGCAACCCACTCCAGTGTTCTTGCCTGGAGAATCCCAGGGACGGTGGAGCCTGGTGGGCTGCCGTCTTTGGGGTCGCACAGAGTCGGACACGACTGAAGTGACTTAGCAGCAGCAGCAGCATGAAAAGTGGCCAGTTATGTTATGCATCGTGAGAGTTACGTAGGTGTTGGTTATTAAGCTGTATTTGAAATAATCATGGAGATACGCTTGAAATCTTGGTCTTCATGTGCCCCCTCCCCTAATTTACTGTCTGAAACCTCTGAAACCTCTTCTCTTAGTTCATGTGAAGTCTGTTTTGTTTTGCCCTTCTTAATATAAATCAGAGCTGTCTGGTCTGCAATATCCTATTGCCAGTCAACAGAGGCGAGAACAGAGAGGGACCAGAGAGCTCTTGGCTTACTCACACATTCTATCAGCTCTTTCTAGAAAGAAAGAGAACCGAAGCTTGTCATTCCTACAACTTCTCCCTTCCTTCCTCATCATCCCGAAGGCTTAAGACAAACAGAAGGGAAAACTAACAGAATGAATAGGGCCCTTTTCTGCTGTGTTCCGTTCAAGCCTCCTGGCTGTTCAGGACTCTGACCAGGTGAACTAGCCCATCAGAAACTGAACAGTCAGCTCTCACACGCTCCTGTTATGAGAGCTGTAAGGTAATGCCCTCGTACCCTTCGACTAATGAAAGTGAAAGGTAGATAAATAAGAGACTCCTGGTTTTTCGTGTTAGACTATGTTTATCCATGCTAGCAAGTCCCAACATCAGTATTTACTTAAGGTCCTTTTTTAGGTGCAAAAACTTCAGGCTATTCTAAAGCCAATGATGTTGAGACGTCTCAAGGAGGACGTGGAAAAGAACTTGGCCCCCAAAGAAGAAACGATCATTGAAGTGGAGCTAACAAACATTCAGAAGAAATATTACCGAGCCATCCTTGAGAAGAATTTCACGTTTCTTTCCAAAGGTGGTGGTCAAGCTAACGTACCCAACCTTTTAAACACTATGATGGAATTACGGAAGTGCTGCAATCACCCCTACCTTATCAACGGTAAGCCTGGCGCCTTGTTTCAGTCGTTGTCCAAACCCCAGAAATCCTTGCCTCCCTCCACACGTGTTATTGTATGGTTTGTAGTTGCCCCAATGTGAGTTTCATCACCTTCCTGTTCTTCACAAAGCCGCCTTCTGTGAAGCCATAGGTGCAACATCTTTGTCCCTGATGGTCCCTGAAGCAAGACCTCACATCACCTGTCCTTCATCTGTGTCTCACCCCTTGAAAGGAGGTGTCAGTGTTCACTGGCTGGAAGTCATCAAACGTGCTAACAATTAGAGAAATTAGCCCCTGGTGGGGGGGGGGGCGGGGCGGGTGTGTGTGTGTGTGTGTGTGTGTGTGTGTGTGTGTGTGTGTGTTTAGATCAGAGAAGTTAAAGAGCACCTTTGGGGTGAGAGGCAGCTGTTGGATGTCTCAAGGCTTTGATGGGAAAGAACTTCTCTCAGTCCAGAGGCCTCCAGCATCCATTCTCAGCATTTAGGCTGATGTAACCACATGAGACAAGAGAAGGAGGCAGAACAAAATGGAACCTGCCCAGGATATAAAGTATGTGTGCGAAACAATGGGACAGTGAACCGTAGACATAGTGAAACCTTGTTATGGGACACCTAGATGCCAGCTTGTGTGATTTTGCTGGAGCTAAGAAATGATTAGACATGGGAGTCAGGATGATTGATCTGGAAACATCATATGAATAAACAGATGGGAGTAGGGAAAGACATACAAACAGAAAGCCCCACTAGGAGGTTACTGCTGTCATCCAGGTGGGAGTTAATATGGGTTAAAGAGAAGTGATGGCCGTCTAAATCAGGGTGTTTGCGTGCAATTATGATTGGCCAGCAATGCAGTTAGGGTTGTTTCCAGGGGAGAAGGAACCAAGCCAGATTTTTTTTCGTCATTATCACAATCCATGAGGTTCAAATGCAGCTGATGTCAGGAGTTCCCAGTCTCTCCCCATTTTGTAATCTATACTCCTTGGGCCAGCTCACCTCTGGAATCTGCATTTACTAATGACAGAGTGGTCCCTGCCTGGAGCCGCCTCACCGTAGCACCTAAGGTCATGGCTGTGCTGTGACCTTGGCGCATTTCTGCTTCAAACTTTCTGCTTGTAGCTTGGTCTTCCAAAGAGAGACTCACACATGACTGTTGTATGTTCAGTGCTGCAGCTTGCTCATCCTCTTGTGTGTAAGAGCCTGTGAGGCCGTTGTGGTGTCTGCAGCCTGGTCCTGAGCTGGGGAGATGGAGCTGGGCCGAAGGTGGTCGATGGTGTGAGTAAAGCTCTGTGTGTGTGTGTGTGTGTAATCTGAGAGAGAGACACACACACTTTTTTTTTCATTTGATGTCTGTGAAAAGAGGAGCAGTAGGCTCCAAGAGGCTCCATTCCAGTATTCTTGCCTGGAGAATCTCATGGACCGAGGAGCCTGGCAGACTCTGGCCCACGGGGTTGCAGGAGTCAGACGTGACTGAAGCGACTGAGCACACATGTGCATGTGAGAGTGAAAATGATGTTGGGGACTTGGTGGGTCCCCGATGGTTTGGGTGGACTTACGAGTCCTCCTTGTTGTTGGGGAGAAGGGGTGTGGAGAACAGTGGGCAGAAAGAATTCAAGGCAGAGCTTGTGATGGAATGAATTTCAGAGAGAAAAAGGGTAATCTTCAAAAGAAAATAATTTCTTATTTGTTTGTGGTTAGTATAACTAGATAACATTGCAGCTCCTGCCCTCACAGTGACCATCTGCTTAAGGGAACAGACTTCCACACTTCCTTAAAGTTGTGTCTGCTACATACATACACAGGCGTGTGCACACACACACTTTTAAATATAAATGCAGGACTTTAATTTAGGGCAGTGCCATTGTAGTCTTTTTTGGGCTCCCCTGGTGACTCAGTCGGTAAAGAATCAGCCTGCAATGCTGGAGACCCAGGTTCGATCCCTGGATTGAGAAGATCCCCTGAAAAAGGAAATGGCAACCCACTCCAGTATTCTTGCCTGGGAAATCCTATGGTCAGAGGAGCCTGGTGGGCTACAGTCCACGGGGTCACAAAGAGTTGCATACGCCTGAGTGACTAACACTGTTGGAGTATTTGGGCTTTTTATAGCCTATTTCCAACTTTTAATTTTCTGATTAGTGTTTACAGATCTAGCATCAAGGTGAACCTTTAGTTGATAACCTTGAGAATTTGGCCTTCTAATGGCTTAGAGGTCAGTTAGGTTTTCCTCCTGGACACCTTCCCTGCCCTCCTTTCTTCAACTTTTCTGGAAAATATGTGCTCAGTCACTTCAGTTGTGTCCAACTCTTTGCAACCCCATGGACTGTAGCCTGCCAGGCTCCTCTGTCCATGGTATTTTCTACACAAGAATACTGCAGTGGGTGGCCATTCCCTCCTCCAGGGGATCTTCCCAACCCAGGAATAGAACCCGCATGTCTTATATGATTTGCATTGCTGGCAGATTCCTGACTGCTGAGCAACCGGGGAAGCCCGGACAAAATATAATTATAGCTAAAAGCATCACATAGGAAATATGTTTGTTGATATATTTAAAGGAAGCATTATTAGTGACAACTGGCTGCCACTTTAAGAGCCTGAATTCGCAGCAAAGAGCTGAATTAATTATTAGAACTTTTGTCAGATAAGAAAATATATTTTAATTCTGACAGTTTTTGACAATGTGTTATTGGTAGAATTGAAAAAGCAGGAAAGTTACTTTTCTCATCTAAATAAATTTAAAATGAAAAAAATCTACTAATTTGACTGAATTTATATTTTCAAATTTTTTGCTAAAATAGTTCAAACATGTTAATTTTGTCAAAATGATTATTTCATTTTTGAAAACTATTCACTAAAATAGCTAAAATAGTATATTTTGATTATGGATTGGTATTAATATCTTTATTTTAACAAAAAATAACTACCCAGATATTATAAGTGAAGTGTGTTTCTGAATTGCTTGTAGTATATTATCCAACAAGAAGAAACGTTTTGAAAAAACCTAATATGTGGATATGATCAGTTCCCTCTGTCTCCTGAGGACCTTCTTATCCTGAATCTAGAGCCTAAATTTCTAAATTTTCTGTTTTGGAAAACATTATTTGACTTTATACAAGGGCATTTGGTGAAGAACTCGCTTGCCAACACAGGAGATATAACAGATGCAGGTTCGATCCCTGGGTCAGGAAGATCTCCTGGAGAAGGAAATGGCTACCCTCTCCAGTATTCTTGCCTGGAGAACCCCATGGACAGAGGAGCCTGGTGGGCTACAGTCCATGGAGTCACAAAAAGTCGGACACGACTGAAGGGACTTAGCACACCTGTAGGATGCAAGGACATTTATTCAAGAGTGTGCTTCATTCAGGGATATTCGTGCTGATGCTCTTCAACAGCGGTTTGGTTTTCACCTTTTCCTAGAGAAACCTTTGCCTTTCATTCCCTTCAGACTGAAATCCCGAATACTAGCCTTTTATTCACGTGGGAGAGGGAGTGAGAAGCGGCAGTTCCCACCCCGCTGGCATTTTCTGCCTGGCCCTTCCTGAGAAACAGCAGTGGCTTGCTCTGCACAGACCTCTGGGCCTAGCCCAGGCATTAGTGACTCTAATCTGGTCTCAGGAAGATTCTTTGTTGATTAATAACGAACAGGCTGTGTTTCTGCATGTGACCAGGTCATGACTTCATTTCCACAGGTGCTCTGAAAAGGGGAGTGGGGGCACTGCTGTCCCGCCTGTGGCTGCATGCCCCCATTCTGTCCTGGCAGCTCTGGGGGCCCAGGTGACCTGACCCTTAAACCCTGGGAGGGTCTCGTATCCCCATCCTGTGTACAGTGCCTTCATGTTTAAAAACCAGTGGTTAAGAAGTCAGGTTCCTGGTGCGGTTTAAGGCTGGGAAGTAATCCCATCAGATGGATTTGTCTGTCTGTATTTCCCAGAGGAGAAGTGACCATGCTGCATCCCCAGGGCAAGGGTGGAGCACAGTGGCCAGGCCCTGATTAACCCCCCCCCACACACACACACTCCATCCCGGACCCCTGCTGTCTAATTCTAGTTAAGCCACCTAAGCAGCTGCAGGAAGCTTAGCCGGCTACTCCCTGGACAAGTGTGCCTGGGGTCAGGGGCGGAAGTGGGAAGAGTTTCGGTCCCTAGGAAGGTGATAGTCTCTCTGATGCACCCTCAGCAAGCAGAAGTCTCTGTGGGGCTATTAGAAAAGAGGGTTAGGGATAGATGTCTTTCATGAAACAGAGGTTGGTTGTTTAAAGCTTTGGATAACTCAAGATAAAACTTTTGTACTTTAGGAAATTATCAGATGAGAAAGAATGTAGAGGGAGATAGAGAGATTGCAGTGAAAATGTGTGCTCAGATCTCCTGAAAAAAATCTCTAAATATTATCCCCGAAGCGGGACTCCCCTTTCCTGCAGCCCTTTTGGCCATATTAACAGGCAGTTTAGATACACAGACGACTGCCCCTGCACGGCAATTGTTAGAACTCTGTTCCCTCGCCTTTTAGTTTCAGAACAGATTTTGTTATGTGTGTTTATGTTCCGCAAGTAAACAGCTCTTCATTTCTTTAGCATTTTAGGTTCCAAATTTTCTGTAGGTATCCGGCCCTTGGCTTGTTTCTGCCACTTCTAGCTTGACAGTCTGTTGTTGAAATTCAGTTTCTACAGACAGCAAACATTTGTTTGTTGGAAAATGTGGGGGTTCCCCCCGAAACGCTTGAAAATGTGTCGTGCTTAAAACTCTGATCCCTTTTCTACCTCCCTGGTTTCCTGCAGGCCCCACTCTGAGCCGGTGGATGGATGTGTGTTCGTGAACACGAATGCATTGTTCTGGGCCCTGCTGTTTGCAGTGGGTTTTGAAAGCAGGTTCGTTGTTTTCAGTAATAAAAGAAAAAAACCTTTTACAGTATTCCCGTTATGCTGTCCAATCTCCGCAGGTGCTGAAGAGAAAATTTTGGAAGAGTTTAAAGAAACACACAATGCCGACTCTCCAGATTTTCAGCTCCAGGCGATGATCCAGGCTGCTGGCAAGCTAGTGCTGATTGACAAGCTGCTGCCGAAGCTGAAGGCCGGTGGCCATAGGGTGCTCATTTTCTCCCAGATGGTGCGCTGCCTGGACATCCTGGAGGACTACCTCATTCAGAGACGGTGAGGGCCACGCACCGGGGGTGGGAGGTGAAGGGGTGCAGGACTGAGCTCCACGTGCTTCACCTCCAAGTGGCCTGTGTGATAAAGGGGATGGGTGGGGGGCTTGTGTCTTAGCTCTTCTTGAAAGCTGTGGATGGCCACGACAGTTGTCCCATATGATGCATGCTTTTGCAGGCAGTTCTACTTTTCCAGTTCTTTCTCTGGGCTGGGGTGGGGGACAGCTCTTTCTTGATGTTGAAGTAGCATCTGACACTTTTGTGACCCCCATGGACTATAGCCTGCCAGACTCCTCTGTCCATGGGATTTCTCAGGCAAGAATACTGGAGTGGGTTGCCTTTTCCTTCCCCAGAGGATCTTCCCAACTCAGGGATTGAACCCAAGTCTCTTGTGTCTCCTACATTGCAGGCAGATTCTTTACCACTGTGCCATCAGGGAAGCCCCATCCTGTTGATTTATATCCCATGTTGTAGTACGTTCTTAAAAGCACCAGGAAAGGAACACATGTCCTGTGGCCATCTGCCAGGCCTCTTTGTTGACACTGACATCTTCCAGGTACCCGTATGAGAGGATCGACGGCCGGGTCAGAGGCAACCTCCGTCAGGCAGCTATCGACAGGTTCTCCAAGCCTGACTCTGATAGGTTTGTGTTCCTCCTGTGTACGAGGGCAGGAGGCTTAGGCATTAATCTCACTGCTGCTGATACCTGCATCATCTTCGATTCTGACTGGAATCCCCAAAATGATCTCCAGGTAAACATGCAAGAAAACCTTCCTGGTACCCCCCTCCCCCACTTTGGAAAGTCATTCCGCTACACTGGACCAATAAATTGAAATCCTGCCGTCGCTCAGGCAGTGTCCCATGATCAGGGCAAATGAACCAACCAGTAATCAATTGATTGATAATGTGAAAGTCATTTCTTAGCATGTTAACCCTCCACTGTTGAATGGTACCCCTATTATCAGAACAGATGCTCTTGTAACTGGCAGCGGGGTGTTCTGTTTCTCTGGTGGCCATGCAGTTCCTTTTTCTTTCAGGCTCAGGCTAGATGTCACAGAATAGGACAGAGCAAATCTGTGAAGATATACAGGCTGATCACCAGGAATTCTTACGAAAGGGAAATGTTTGACAAGGCCAGCCTGAAGCTGGGTCTGGACAAGGCAGTCCTGCAGTCCATGAGCGGACGGGAGAATGCTCCCAATGGGGTAAGCCGTGCCGCCTTCACCCTGCTCGCTGCACTCCTGCTCCTTGCTTCATTTAGCTCCCAGTGAGAAATCCTCTGCATCTGGTTATTTTTTGGCCTCAATATTTTAAGCATATTTGGTCGCATTTACTTCGTCATAATTGAGGTTTACTGTCTTGGAGAAAAAAGTAAGCATTTGTTCAGTCTCCAGACATTTCAGTTCTTTGTTATTGCTCAGTAGCTCAGTTTTGTCTGACTCTTTGCAACCCCATGAACTGCAGCACGCCAGGCTTCCCTGTCCTTCACCATCTCCCAGAGTTTGCAAGTCAGTGATGCATCCAGTTGTCTCATCCTTTGTCATCCCCTTCTCCTTCTGCTTTCAGTCTTCCCCAGCATCAGGGTCTTTTCCAGTAAGTAGGCTTTTCACATCAGGTGGCCAAAGTATTGGGGCTTCAACTTCAGCATCAGTCCTTCCAATGAATATTCAGGGTCGGTTTCCTTTATCTAAATCATTTTAAATACTTCTCTAACACAGGTACAACAACTTTCCAAGAAAGAAATAGAGGATCTTCTCCGGAAGGGGGCCTATGGTGCACTCATGGATGAGGAGGACGAGGGCTCCAAGTTCTGTGAAGAGGACATCGACCAGATCCTGCTGCGGCGGACCCACACCATCACCATCGAGTCCGAGGGCAAGGGCTCCACATTTGCTAAGGTGTGGACCTACCCAGGAGGCAGGACTTCTGGGGAAGCGAAACAGAGGCTGTGTAATGCGCTCGTGAGAAGCACACATAACAGCTGCTTTATGTTGCATGTTAAGAAATTAGTGATTTAATCCCAGGGGGGCCCCCAACGCAGAAAATGTGCTTTATGTTCTGTGTATCTGGCATCGGGCTCACCCTCACCTGTCCCGTCCCTGCTTCTGGGCTCCCCAGGCTCGCCCTCTCTCTGTGTCCTGGCCCCCCTCCCTTCCACTTCTTGAGCCTCTGCTTTGTCATCACCTTCCTCCTTTCCTGGGATCTTGATTCCTGATCAAGATTCCTTGAGAACAGTCAGCTCACTCCTGTCTTGAAAAAGTCCCCTATCTGCTTTCCTCTCTGGCTGCAACCCCATAACTCCTTTTGTAGCTAAAAACCATGCCAGCAATCCACACAGCGCTATTGACCCTGCTGTTCCACTGCCTTACTTTCTACTCATTTCCCAACATCCAGCTTCTACCCCCCGGTCCCCCCACCCCGCCCCTTCTGAGGCTTCACCCACCCACCTCCAGGCCCAGTGCCACACTTTGCACTTTCATTTTGAACAACTTTATGGAAATGTAATTTACTTACCATAAAAACCACCTATTTTAAGTGTACCATCCCGCACCTTTACCATATTTATAGACATGTACAAGTATCCCGACATCTAAGGCTAGAACATTTCCATCACCCTTTAGCAGTCCTCCCCCCACCCCCCCTTCCCATCCGCCCCCCGCCCACCCCCCACCTAAGTCCCAGCAGCCACTCCTCTGCTTTCTGTCTCTGTAGGTTTCCCAGCTCTGGACAGTTCATACAAATGGAATCATACAACATGTGGCCTTTTGTGTCTGACCTCACTCCCTTAGCCTGTTTTGGGGCCTCATCCATGTTGTAGCATGTTATCACTAATTTGTTTCCTTTTATTGCTGAACCACATCCCATTCTATGGCTCCACCTTATTTACCACTTGAATATGGACCTTGATTGTTGACCCATTCACTAGCTGGTGCTGAAATTTGGATTGTTTCCATTTTTTGGTTACTACGAATGATGTTACAAACATTTATATACAAGTTTTTGTGTGGACGTATGTTTTCATTTCGCTTGCTTATATACCAGGAATGGAATTGCTGGGTCTTGTGTAACTCTGCGACTAACCCTTTGAGGAACTGCCAGACTCTTCTCTAAAGTGACTGTACCATTTGTCCTTCCCACCAGCAGTGGTTAGGGTTTTAATTTGTCCACATCCTCACCAATACTTTTTGTTGTCTGTCTTTTTTAATGATCACCCTATTACCGAGTGTGACATGATAGCCCACACTGGTTTGATCTGCCTTTCTCTGATACTATTTTAGTGTCTATTCATGTGCTTGTTGGCCAAGTATTGATAAATATCATCTTTGGGGAGATGTCTCTTCAGATCTTCTGAACAGCTTTAAACCTTTTTTAGTTAACTTTTTTTAATTGAGTTTTAAGTATTCCAAATAAAAGTTTCTCATTAGATAATTTGCATATATATCTTTTACACCTTTCTTAATGGTGTTTAATTTTAAGAAGCCCAGGTTACCCATGTTTTTCTCTTATCATGTGTGCTTCTGATCCATTGTTTAACCTCTGAGCACAAAGGTTTGCTCCTGTGTGTTCTTCTAAGAGTTTTATAGTTTTCACTCTTAACTTTTATGTCTCCGATGCCTTTTTGAGTGAATTTTTGTGTGCGATATGAGACAGAGGTCCAGCTCCCTTCTTTTGCACATGGATATCCAGTTATCCATATCCAGTTATCCCAGCTACTGCACTTGTCCCACCTGCTCCACTTGTCACAGCTGATCCACTTCTCACAGCTACTCCAGTCTTGAAAGGTTCTCCTTGTCTGGGCTTAGTGACCCAACACTTTCTCCCTCTTATCTTTCGTGCTCTTTTCAGGTTCTTTCCTCCATCCTCACGGATACTTCAAATTCATTTGGTACCAAAACAGGTTCATTATCTCCGTTCCTCCACCTCTGTGCATGCACGTGCACATACACACGCGCACCCTTGTTTTCTTCACCTGAGTCACACCTCTCGGATGCCAGAAATTGAATGCTGGGGTTTTCATGGGTTCCTTCTCTTTCAGGCTTTACATGCCCTCACATTCTAGCCCCTTTAATTTTACCTTTTTAGGACTACCTTCTAGCCTGTCTCCTTCTCTGCATTTCTGCAGACATTCCCCATCTCCGTAAACCCTGGCCGCAGCCTGTTCTGCTCTGTTTTACACTCCCCCCACCCTGCCCCTGCGCCAGGACCTGGTGTGGTCCCTCTGACAGGTGACTTTGCATATCGTCTCATCCCTCTCAAGATTATTCCCGTTTTCAAAGAATTCCCTGCTGCCCGAGGATGGGGTTTGGACTCTGCTAACAGGACACGCGAGGCCCTGCTGGCCCCGGCCTCTGCCTGCCTCACCAGCTTGACCTTGGGCAACACCCCCCGACCACCCGAATCCCCGGCTACATGACACAATCACCTTTCTTCGCCCCTGTGCCTTTGCACATGCTCCATCCTGAACATTTCCACTTGCTTTCTTGTTCTATGGTTTTTTTTTTTAAGGTAATTCATTTTTGGCTGTGCTGGGTCTTCGTTGCTATACGTGAACTTTCTCTAGTTGCAGCGAGCAGGGGCTACTCTCCAGTTGCGGTGCTCAGGCTTCTCATTGTGGTGGCTTCTCTTGTTACAGACCACGGGTTCTAGGCACACAGGCTTCAATAGTTGTGACTCAGAGTCTCAGCAGTTGCAGCTCCTGGGCTCCGGAGCACAGGCTCGGTAGTTGTGGGGCAGAGGGCTCGTTGCCCCCTTGGTATGTGGAATCTCTGTGGACCAGGGATTGAACCAGTATCCCCTGCATTGCAAGGTGGATTCTTAACCACTGGGCCCCCAGGGAAGCCCTGTTCTGTGGGATTTTAACAGGCTGGTTTGGGCACTGTGTTCTGGAGGGCATATTCTCTCTTCCCAGCAGGAACCCCCAGCTCACCTAAGCCTGGCCAGGGCTCCCCTCTGTATATTGGCTGCACCTGTACATACCTCTGTCACCTGACCTCTATTAGACTGTGCTGTCATCTTTTATTTCCTGATCTGTCTCAACCCCTGGACAAGTGAGCTGCCTAAGGGACAGTCCTTCGTCCCAGTCCCACTGACCATAACACCTAGCGCACATACAGTGGAAGGATGCCTGTGTGTTTGCGAGAATGAGTGAGTGGAAGCTACTTTGCATTTCACCTCTGAGAAAACCATCGCAAAGTAATGAATATTTTTTCCCCCTTTAGGCCAGTTTTGTTGCATCTGGAAATAGGACAGATATTTCCTTGGATGATCCAAATTTCTGGCAAAAGTGGGCGAAGAAGGCAGAATTGGATATCGATGCCTTAAACGGGAGGGTGAGTGTGCCGTCATGTTGACTGCCTGTCTGACCTCTCCCAGGGCTTGCTTTTCAGAAGTTTCAGAGTATCTGCTGTCTTTCAGAACAACCTGGTTATTGACACTCCAAGAGTGAGGAAGCAAACCAGGCTATACAGCGCGGTGAAGGAGGACGAGCTGATGGAATTTTCAGACCTGGAGAGCGACTCAGAGGAGAAGCCCTGCACAAAGCCGCGGCGGCCCCCAGACAGGTCCCAGGGCTACGCCAGGAGCGAGTGCTTCCGAGTTGAGAAGAACCTGCTCGTCTATGGGTGAGTCAAGCTCACATGAGAAATGGAATTTCATTCAAAAGACGGTTAGAATTCCAAGTGGTGTAGGAAAAACTCTAATTTATGTTTGGGTTTCTGTGACTGCCCAGGGCACAAATGCTTTTGGAACAACCCAGGTGGTTAAAGAACTCAAAGCCGTGCAGATCTCAGAGATTTGAAGGGGTTTGTCCTTTAAAGAATCATGTCAGATTCACTTGTTGATCACTAATAACTCAGAATGAAGTCTCAGAATTACAAAGTCTTTTTCTAGTGTTCCTTCACCTAAAATTACCACTCTTTCATCATTTTTGGTACTCTTTCATCATTTTTCTGTTATAAAAATTTGTTAAAGGCAGTGGTCTCACTTGTAAAGCTCTTCCTACCCATCTGAAACGTGGAGGTCATTTCAACCATCTGAACAGGTCATATTTCCCCTGCTCAACTGCAGGATCCGCATTGAATCCATCTCTGAAACTCCACGGCACAGGGCTTCGAAAGACAGGGTGCTCGGCGCAAATCAGAATTCCTAAACAATATGCTCTCACACCTGGTGGGACTGGAAGCAAATACTGCTCAAATGGAAAGTGAAAGTGAAGTCGCTCAGTCGTGTCCGACTCTTTGCGACCCAGTGGACTGTAGCCTACCAGGCTCCTCCATCCATGGGATTCTCCAGGCAAGAATACTGGAGTGGGTTGCCATTTCCTTCTCCAGGGGATCTTTCTGACCTAGGGATCGAACCCCGGTCTCCGGCATTGCAGGCAGATGCTTTAGCCTCTGAGCCACCAGGGAATCCCCAAATGAAAAACCTGCCACCAAAACAGTGTTTCTATAGACCTGATGACTTCTGCTCTGTGATTTCTTTCTTCCACTAGATCATCATTAGTTTCAGAAGAAACAGACATGCTGCTAATGTGGCCGACAGGGATCTTACCTGGCCCTTGTCTGTCCTGTGGGTCCTTCCCACGGGCACTCAGGGCTGCGCTTAGGGCAGACCCTTCACCTTCTGCCGTGTGCTGTTTCCACAGGCAGCCCTGCCCCCACTCCCCCAGCCCAGACTTGATCTGCCTACCACCTCCAGCACTTGACCTCCTAGCAAGCATCACCTCAGCATCCTGCCCCACTTCCTACCCCTAAGGGTTTCCTGCACGTGCTGTCACACTCAGCTGGTCGGGTGATGGCTCTTAATGGTTGCTTCCTGCTGGAGCCCCAGTGAAGGGCTCCATGAGGCCTGGGGCTCCTTCTTTGTCGTCGGGGCAGAGTTGCAGTGCCAGCAGACACAGTGCGTGTTGGGTCAGTGGTTGCGTACACAGTAAAGGCAGGTCTACTGCAGCCCATCCCGTGTCTTTGCAGCTGGGTCCCCTCTCTGCGTCATCTCCACACACCGGCGGTTCTCTCCTGGCCGTCTTTATGTGGCGGAGACCCTCCACCTGAGCCTTTTGCTACTTCACCTCTTTCCATGGTTCAATCTTAGTAGTCAAAGTTGAGAATCTTGCTGCTGACTTTAGCAACAGAGCATGTTAGTCACTGCCGAAGCTGGAAAGTATGCTTATCTGTCTTTCTGTAAAGCCCTTCCCTCCTGCCCTAGGCATCACGTGTGCTGACCACCTGCCATGTTCGAGGCACTGTGCTAGCATATGACCATGAAGAGTATGGTCATGGCACCCCCTCCCCTACCCCGGGCAGATAGGTCTTCTCTCCTTTAAGAGGCAGCTCAGGCGCTGTTCCCTACTTCTAAGTGGGGGAATCAAAGAAGGCATTCCACAGAGGCGGCATGAACAAACATCTTGAATTAGCTGAAGTAGGAGAAAGGGCGGGGTGTTGGACAGGGAGAAGAGAGTTTCTGGCAAGAAGAGCTGTGTGTCCAAAGGCCCAAAGGCTAGAGCCAGCCTTGCAGTTTGAGGAACTAGGAGAACAAATCTGGAAGCTGGAGGACCAGGTGGGGCAGAGGCGGAGCCCCTGGTGAGCTGATTTCTGCCCTGAGCACCTGGAGCCCAGGGACGGTACGCTCACATGGCACTTGCCTGTGGGCTGCGTGTGGGGGCCTGTCCACGGCCCTTTCTCTCCCTGTTTCACAGGAGAACCCATAAGTGCTTATATTTGGGACTTGGTTTCAGAGGGAGACGTTTCGTGGCTTTCCATTAATTATTGATGTGTCCTTATAATTCCCTTTTAACACATGACACAGCGCCTTACCAAAATGAAAATCACATACAGCTTTTTTCTTCAAGCTGATGGATGATGCTTCTAATAACTTCCTGTGTGGTTGGTTGTTAATCTTCCTCACTCCGGGCCGAGGGTCCGATGCAAGCCAGCAGACCACCTCACGTCTGGGTATCGGGAGATGCTCAGCTGCCTCTGCAGCCGCACCCTCATCACGGGCTTCCCGATGTGGGGGTGGTCACACCTGCCTCTTGTCACCTTCCATCTCAGATGGTGGGTCAGCATCAGATCATGGGAACCACGCCCTCGAGGAGTGGAGCGGAGGGTTTTCAGGTCCCTGCTGGGAATGCAGGTGTCAGCTCCCACCCTGAGGCTATGTGTGTCTGTGTGTTTAGCTCCTGCACCTGGACTGCCTTCCCATCGCCTGATGTTGATGTCACTAGTTTTGACACAAGCCCTCCTAAAGCTGCCGCTTGCCTCTGAAACCAGAGCCCCAGGTCTCAGGTCAGAGGCACTGTCCACATGTGGACGTTTGCTTTGCAGCTGGGGGCGGTGGACGGACATCCTCTCCCATGGCCGCTACAAGCGCCCGCTCAGCGAGCAGGACGTGGAGACCATCTGCAGGACCATCCTTGTGTACTGCCTCAACCACTACCGGGGGGACGAGAACATCAAGAGCTTCATCTGGGATCTCATCACACCCACGGCTGATGGCCAGACGCGGGCCCTGGTCAACCATTCCGGTGGGTCTGCACCTCATGCTCGGGGTCGCCGGAGCCTCCAGGGAGCTCGGGAGGAGCCCCAGACCCTGCGTGTCCCTGACTCCTGACCCTGACATAGTCACTGGGGTCGTGGATAGTATCTATTGTTGTTATCATCATGACTACTCCGGTTTTAGGTTTGTCCGCCCCGGTGCCCAGGGGGAGGAAGGGCAAGAAGGTGAAAGCCCAGAGCTCACACCCAGTGGTGCAGGATGCCGACTGGCTGGCTGGCTGCAACCCGGACGCCTTGTTCCAGGAGGACAGTTACAAGAAGCACCTGCAGCACCATTGCAACAAGTACGTCAGGGAGAGCGCGTGCGGGGAGCGGGCAGCCCTTCTGGTTCTTAAATGTACATGTACTCAAGTATGTGTATACACTGGATAGCTATCAGTAAGACAAGTACACTCTCATGGTGCAGCTTTACTCTCTTTTTTTCTTGAAACATGGTGTCAAGTCACGTGGAAGCCTACCTTTAGAGGACTGTTTTTTTTTGGGGCGGGGGGAGGACAGTAGTAAAGATGCATAAAACACAATTTTACTACTTCAACTATTTGTAAGTATACAATTCATTGGGAATAATTATATTCAGATTGCTGTGTGCCCATCACCCCTGTCTAGACCCCAAGCCTTTTCATGGACCTTAATATAACCTCTGTTCCTATTAAATGATTGCTCATCCTTCCTGCCCTCGGCACTTGACAGTACTGTCCTACTGTCTGTCTCTAAGAATTGGCTTATTCTAGGTATCTTGTTGTAGAATATGCCTTGTTGTAGCTGGTTTATTTTACTGAACATAATGTTTTCAAGGTTCATCCATGTTGTAGCTTCTGTCAGAAGCTTGTCCCTTTTTATGGCTGTGTAATACTCCATTGTGTGTATAGACCACATTTTGTTCATCCATCCATTGATGGGCACTTGGGTTAACGGATGTCTTTGGCTGTTGTGAATGAGGGTGCTGTGGACATGTGGATAACTGAGTTTTAGCCAGTGTGTTTAGAGAATTGTGGTTAGCTTTATATAATCCTACCTTTAACTGACTGCTTCCCATGAAGGGGCTGGGGAGTTTAGATGATATTTTTTGCTTTGTGATGCCATGGACAGAGGTGCCTGGTGGACTACAGTCCATAGGTTCGTGAAGAGTTAGACACGACTAAAGTGACTTAGCACATGTGCGCATCCGCACGCACACACACACACACACGACTCCTCGGTTGTTGTGTCCATTTTTTCTTACCTGTGAGCTTTGGAATCCTTTTTCTCACCTTTATTTCCAGAACCTGATTATATATAACTGAAGGGAACTGGACCTGAATTAATTTCATTGCTTGGAGCTCTGTGAGCTGCTGACACATTGAGCCAGCACCCCCACCTGTGGATGCTTCCCCTCCTCTGAGTGTGTGTTTTCAGTATCTAGGGTTCAGCAGCACGGCCAGTGCACATCTTGCACCCTTCCTGATTGGGGCGACCTGGGGCAAGCTTCTCATCCTCTTTCAGACTCACTTTCCTTACTTGTCAAATAGAGCTTCAATAAATGTCTGTCTCTATATCGTAGCAACAAAAGTCTGAGCACGTGTTACTGGCTGCACGCCAAGTGCTTCCTATGGATTTTCTGTTTGAATTGTCTAAGATGGGTCATCTTACTCTTTTATCCCCCTTTACCAGACAAGGAAACCAAGTCTCAGATACCCAAGGTCCCTCAGCTACTTGAGGGACACCGCCCTTGCTCTCGACTCCTCCCCCTGCCCATGTCTGAAGCCTGCCTTCCCTCACGGTTGTCGAAAGCCTCAGTGAAATAATTTCCTAGAGGACACCTGCTTCTGGGTTGCCCTGACTTGTGGTTCTCATCCCTTTTTAAATGTAATGGTGCTTTCAGGGACCACCTTTGATCACGATTGTTAGATTTTGACTGACAAAGTTTTTCCTTTCTGAGTCTTCAAAACCATTACCTCAAACCATCTTGGCACCTCTGAAACCACCATTACTGTCATGGCATAGTGGTTCTCCCTAAAGTCCCGCCCCACTCATAGCTATTAGAAAACTTCTATTTCTTTGCAGTTTCTGTGAAGTTGGGGTCCATAACCTTAGGAGTTTTGCATTCAGAGAAACCGTAACTGAAGGGGCTTAGTGTGGGAGCAGGCTCTGTTCCCAGGCCTCAGAGAGACAGCGGTTTTTAATTTCCCACTCTGACATCAATCACAGACTTCCATCAGGCACCCACCCTGGTTAGTACGTGAGCTGTAACGCGTGCTCTTCACATCTTACCTGGGTCTCAAGAGAACTGGCCATGTCTCCACCTCCTCTCTGGGATGAGTAGTCAGACAGAAATACAAGACCCAAATTGTGAGATCTCCTGGAAAATATCTGGCCAGTTCTCTTCAAAAGTTTGAAGAGACAAAGACAGAGGCAAAGACAGGAACTGTCTTGGGTTGGAAGAGATGGAAGGGGTGGGACAGTTAAGTGCACATGTGGTCCTGACCTGGATGCTCATCCAGAAAACAGAAAACAGGTCCTAGATTCTGGGACCAGCCACTGGAATGAAGATTAACACTGGGGACTCGAGAGGCGTCCTGACTCACCACATGCAAACCCCTTAGAGTCCGAGGCCACCTTCCATCACCTCGTTATCCTGCCAGGACCCACCATGTATCCCTCAGGGGCACTCAGCTTGCCTGTACATGAGTTTGGATTTTTTTCTCTAGAGAAAGATGATATTCACAGTTAAAATAGTTCGTGGAAGCCTCCATCCACAAAACTAAAACTCCTCATGAGGTAGAAAACCTTGTCTTCTCCTGAAGGGAGAGAAACTGCTAGGGTCACTGCTGCTGCACTGAGGTTTGGTGCATGCAAGAAGATCCAGGTAAAGGTGGAGGGTGCGTCCTGGCTGAGGTCTCTGTGAGGAGACCTGGGCTGCGACTCTGTTTGTGCCCACACTCTCACTTCGCTTCTGCAGGTTCAGTGTGGCGCAGCCGATTTTTAATCTTATCCAGAGAGAGAAATCTTAATAAAAACCAGTTTTTCAAAAAGATCTCTTACCTTGGAGCACATTCAGGTATTTACGGCTTTGCGTTTTGCCTGTTGAGAACCCAGGCTGTCCAGGAGCAGCCCCCATGCTGGACAGGCAGGCAGGTGATACAGGGGGTGTCTGCGTGTGATCCAGGGTGGGTGATACAGGGAGTATCTGTGTGTGGCCTGGGGCAGGTGGTACATGGGGTGTCTGTATGTGACCGGGGCGGGTGGTAGAGAGGGTGTCTGTGTGATCGGGGTGGGTGATACAGGGGTGTCTGTGTGCGATTGGCGGCTGGTGATAGAGGGGGTGTCTGTGTGATCAGAGGCAGGTGGTACACAGGATGTCTGTGTGTGATCAGGGGTGGTCTGTCGTGGTGAAGCCACCCCTACTTGCCATTTTGATATGTTCAAGGACAGGGTCCACATCCCTAGAGACAGTACAAAGTGGTGGAGTCAGACGGCCTAATTCTGAGTGATCCATGCTTAAAGTGACTCTGTGACTTTGAAGTCTGTCACTTGTCTTCTGTTAGCTTAGGAGATGGAAATTGCAACTTGTCCCACTTTGCCCTAGAGTTACTGTGAGGATCAAATAAACCTAGTGGTAGTACATGTGACACACTGTGACATGCTCTCCAAGTGTGTGATGGGAATCGCACTTGGTTTTGTCTACTCATGGACAAGGCGGTGGTCTTCAGATGTCTGTCCTGAATGCACACCAGGGCCGGTCCAGGAGATGCTAGACTTGAGAGTTAGACAGGCCTTGGGGGGTTTACCAGGTGGGCTTTATCCAAAGAATTAGTTTTACGCCATTGACGAAATCCACATGAGATTTAAAGTCTGGTTCCTAGAGTTCCATGAGTTTTTAAAAACCAGTTCCTTGAAAATGACTAAGAACTTCAGCAAACGGGACATACTTTAATCTCCTTTGTGATGTTGTATTACCATTTGTTAAGCGACAACTTGGGCTTCCAGGTTATGTAAGCTAGAAGGAATAAAACATGGGTACTGCCCCTTAAGGGGTGGCCCGGCGAGGATCCACCCCCACCACCATCTTCCTTCCTCAGAAGCAAAGTTGTATAATCTGGAAAACCTGACATTCCGTATTGAGGGTTTATTGTCAGGTAGTAAAACCAGATTTTATATCTCGTTTATTCCTACAACTTCTGATGTGCTTCCAAAAATGGTATTAAGGCAGCAGCTGAGGAAATTTTATGAGATAATGAAGCAGAACAGTTACTGAAAGCCATCTGCTCAGTTGTTTACAAACTTGCTTCAATACTTCAGAGGCAGTGGTGGGCTACGTGTCTAAACTTCACAAGCTGCGCTAGGTAGGACTAAATGAAGTGCGCCCGGGCCAGGCTGAGCGCCGGCCCTCCCGTGCAGGGGGCGCGGTTGCCAGGCAGGCCGGTTGGAAGCCAGCAGAAAGCACACGCAGAGGTGATTATGTGGCACCATCTGTCACGCTTCAAGCCTACCATACAGCATGGCTAATCAGCCTTGGCAGGATGATGGATGAACAGCAGCAGCTGCCAAAAGCCACTGTTGGCAAACAGTCCCGAAGTTAAGAACTCCCCCCCTCCCCCGTCTCCCTCTCCAGGGTCCTGCTGCGTGTCCGCATGCTCTACTACCTGAGACAAGAAGTGATAGGAGACCAGGCAGAGAAGATCCTGGAGGGCGCCGACTCCAGGTGGGTACACGCCTGGGTTCCTCCTGGCCGTGACCATATGGGCAATCGGAGTCCACATCACGGGTGGCGGGGCGTGCTTCAAACCTCCTACACCTTCAGCGCATCTCCCTTTCTGCATCTCGAATGCAGTGTTTGTCCTACCAGCCTGGGGACTTGAGGAGAATCGGGAGAAGCCTGTTTGTATGTCTGTGTGGATGTACAAAAAGGTGTGAACGGAATGACTGGTGTTCTGAGGTGACCTTTAAAACACAGTCCTGTGTGATAAAGTTCACTTCTGGTCCCGGTAGAAGGCGGCCGACTTCCGCCCTTTCCTGCAACCTTTGCTCGCACCGCCCCCGCATCCCCACCCCACTCCACGATGCTCAGGTGCTTGTCATGGGAAGGGGCGCGTGGCATGCTCCTCACTTAGCATTCTTTTCCAACAGTGGGGTGGGTCTATTGTAAATATCACATCAGTGGTTGTCTTTACAGTGAAGCTGACGTGTGGATACCTGAACCTTTCCACGCGGAAGTCCCCACAGACTGGTGGGATAAGGAAGCAGACAAGTCCCTGCTCATCGGCGTGTTCAAACACGGTAGGGCGTCTGCATCGGACCCCGTCTTGACCATGTGTCTTTGTCTTTATTTAGAGCTCTCTGCACACTCTTTCCAAAGTCATAATATTAATGAGGCTAGTTCCAAAGGACTCTTGGCGTCTACAGTTTCCCTGCACGAAAAATCTAATATGAACTGTAAATATCAGATGCTGTTTTTGAATGTTTGTTGAGTATTTGAGAAGAAAATATTTCTTCCTTGGCTGTAAATAGAACCCAAACCATATTTGTTTTAATAATAGCCAAGTTGTCCTATAGCTCTTCCGAAACTTTGCTTCCAGCACGGCTCCCCTCGAGCGCTCTGCCAGCCCATGTCAAAGTGGACGGTGGGCTTAACCTCTGCTATTAATCTGTACAAGTGCCTCCTGGGCTTTGTTCCAAGCAATATTTCACAAATGTCAGTGCCGAGAACCCGCGGCTCCCCTGAGTGGGACGCAGCCTTGTTAACTTTGAAAGGCCGGGGATGCAGAACTGGCATGATATATACAGTGAACGATTCCTGATTATAATCCCGAGTCTCTGGAGGTCGCTGAGGTATTCTCGGCAGCCCAGCCTGACTAAGGGGGAGAATGATGGCTTATAAAACCTTTCATGATTACAGTTTGGCTGGCGGCTCTACAACAGTTAGGAGCTGGGGTGTTGTCGTACACACCCTAATTGAATTGTGCCGTTCTGCTTGTGTACTGCAGCCGTGTTTTGTGAGCTCAGCCTCAAAAACCATCTTCCCGCAGTGCACTGTTGGGATCTGCCATTTCCCATCTAGTCAACCTGGGCAGTCAAAAAGCAAATTGCAGTTTGAAAACCATAGAGGGAACAGTGTCATCTTACTGACACGCATCATCCTAAACCTGATCAGACAGGTTCGTTGGCCTGACGTAGACAGGGATGTCTCAGCCGGTGGTGGACTTCCTGCAGGACCGAAGCCGCTCACAGGGAGGGTGGGCTGGACCACTGCAGAGGTCATCGAAGAACATTACGCCGCCTTTTAAATGCCAAGCAAAATTAGATCTTGGGGACAACAGGGTCAGACCTCTTCCCGGGCATCTTGCAGTTACCCTGAACCTGTTTTTTCATTAGTATTTACTAAGGTCATTCTGATAACATCCGTGAAATGTAATCTGCCTTCCCCCTCCCCCAATCTGCCCTGGGAGGAGCGTTCCAAAAATGGGCTACTACGGCCTGGTTAGTTTAAATAGGGCATAAACCGTCATCTTATAGAGACGAACTTGGTGTGAGGCAGCCGTGCTGTGGTTCTGTGAGTGATGGGCCTTCGTTGTTTCTGTGTGTGTCCTCTGTGGGCTGGGGGGACGGCGCAGGGTACGAGAAGTACAACTCCATGCGAGCTGACCCCGCGCTGTGCTTCCTGGAACGAGTTGGTATGCCCGATGCCAAGGCCATCGCTGCCGAGCAGAGAGGAACAGACATGCTAGCAGATGGCGGTGACGGGTAAGAAGGACACTTTAAAATTTTAATAAACTTTATGTCAGTGTCAGAGTGTCAGATCCACTGGCAGAGTTCAGTCCTTACACAGCACCACGCACTGTGCCGCATCTGATTTGGATTTGAGCGGTGTTTACCAGTATAGTCTGTTTATGTATCATGATGACTATTTAAACACAATATAGGATCTAGATAATCTGCAACTTGTCTTTTTCAAATGATCATGACCCCCCCGCCCACCATACCCCACCGCGTGCACACACACCCTCCGCCCCTCACGGCTGCACATTTTAAATACCGACAGAGTCGCTTTGGATGTCAGGCTCAGAATTCAAAGCAGCATGAGGCGAGCTGTTCCTTTTTCTCAGGCTCCCTTTGGTCTCTTGCTAATCAGTGTGATTTAAACATTTTTTAAAAACATTTCATACAGGGGAGAATTTGATAGAGAAGATGAAGACCCGGAATATAAACCAACCAGAACACCGTTCAAGGATGAAATAGATGTAAGAACTCAAGTACATTCACTTTTATGGCCCCAGTAAAATATTATATGCCCATATAAGACTTATTATTAAACTTTATAGAATACAGCCTTTCCTTTAAAAGACAAAGCAAAATAGAACCCCAAATTAAAATAACTTGTCTTTCTTGCTTTGCTTTTGAGGAATTTGCAAATTCTCCTCCAGAAGACAAGGAAGAGCCCATGGAAATACGTGCCCCAGGTACAACTCTGAAAGCTGGGGGGAGCAGAGCTGAGGAGTGGGACTCAGGCCGGGCCCCATGGCCAGGCTGTAGCTCCTTCACCAGGGTGGTGTCTCCAAATGCCACTTCATCTACTGCTCTCTGTTGTGAAGAATTCTAACTCCTGCTGATTCTTGGTTAATCATTATGTTCAATCTCTTTGATAAAATAACTTTTTTTGGACAAAGACAATTTATGTATTTATGATTTATACCAATTAATGAAAGCTCTTAAGCATCTACAGAAACATAGCTCATGGAAGCAGGAAATTTGTTAAATATCTGAAATAACTGCCAGTTTATTGAGACTACTACCCTACTTTTTCCCTAATGTAAAATCATTAGGTAACAATTATATGATTGTTTTTTATGTTCAAGATTATTGTATTATCACCATGTAGTTTGTGGCACAAAGTATGTTTCTTTATGTGTGATTGATACAGGAACTTGACTTTTTTCCCCCCACAAGGAGTTGAGAAAGAATGCTTTATAAGTTCCATACTAATATGAAACTTCCATACTTCCTTAGTAGTAGTGTTAGTCACTCAGTTTTGTCTGACTCTTTGGGCACCATGTACTGGAGTGTAGCCCGCCAGGCTCCTCTGTCCATGGGATTCTCCAGGCAAGAATACTGGAGTGGGTTGCCATTACCTTTTCCAGGGGATCTTCCTGACCCAGAGATGGAACCTGGGTCTCCTGCATTGCAGGCGGTCTTTACCATCTGGGCTACAGGGAAGTATTAAGAGCACCACCATAATTTTTCCCAGGCTATCATTTGAATGTTAGCAAGTCATCCTCTTTCGGTGGGAAACCCTGCGTATGGCAAAGGTCATAGCTGCACATTCAGGAATGCTCTCTCATTCAGGAATGTTCTCCCCACCTCCCCAGGCAAGCTCAGCGACGGCAGCGCCGAGCTAGGCCAGCTATACTGGCCCAGCACTTCCACGCTGACCACCCGGCTGCGCAGGCTCATCACCGCCTACCAGCGCAGCTACAAGCGGCAGCAGATGCGGCAGGAGGCGCTGATGAAGACAGACCGGCGGAGGCGGCGGCCCCGCGAGGAAGTGCGGGCTCTGGAAGCCGAAAGGGAGGCCATCATATCGGAGAAGCGGCAGAAGTGAGCCTCTTAGGGTTTCCTCAGCCCCTGGTACCTTTCTGTCTCCTCCGCTCTTCCTGGCCTGCAGAGGCAAGAATCACATTCAAGAGGATGGCCATGAAACCCAGCCCTCTCACCAACCACACCCCCCCCCTCAAAAAAAAAAAAAAACCCAAAACAAAGCAAAAAAAAAAAAAAAAAAGCACTGTGGATTCAGTTTAAAGGAGAAGTAGTAGTAACCTTTAAGCCTGTTTACTCAGGTACCGGTCCACAGCTAAGATCTCCTCTCTGACAGGTGGACGAGGCGGGAGGAGGCGGACTTTTACCGCGTGGTGTCCACATTCGGGGTCATTTTTGACCCTGCGAAGCAGCAGTTCGACTGGAACCAGTTCCGAGCCTTTGCCCGGCTCGACAAGAAGTCCGACGAGAGTCTGGAGAAGTACTTCGGCTGCTTTGTGGCCATGTGCCGGCGCGTGTGTCGCATGCCCGCCAAGCCAGATGACGGTAAGTCCCCGGGGACGCGGAGGGGCTGGAAGGCTGGGCGTAGGTTCCCCAGGGATGCCGGTGGTGTGGGGATGGGAGCGTAGCGGGGACCGGAAGGGGCAGAAGGCTCCCCAGGGAGGCAGGCCGTGCGTGGACAGCCTGGGATGGGAGAGGCCGGGCGGGTGCCGGGACCTGCCTCTGCTCCCCTCGGAGACACGCGGTCCTCCCGCGCAGAGCCGCCGGACGTGTCGTCGGCCATCGAGCCCATCACGGAGGAGCGCGCCTCCCGCACGCTGTACCGCATCGAGCTGCTGCGCAGGATCCGCGAGCAGGTGCTGCACCACCCGCAGCTGGCTGAGCGGCTCAAGCTCTGCCAGCCCAGCCTGGACCTGCCCGAGTGGTGGGAGTGCGGCCGGCACGACCGGGACCTGCTGGTGGGCGCCGCCAAGCACGGCGTCAGCCGCACCGACTACCACATCCTCAACGACCCCGAGCTCTCCTTCCTGGACGCGCACAAGAACTTCGCCCAGGCCCGGGGCGCGGCCGGTGCCCCTGCCCTGAACGCTCTGGCTCTGGGCTTTGGCCAGACCCCCGCCGCCACCCCAGCTGCCCCGGGTCAGGAGGACAAGGCGGGGGCAGCCGAGGCCAAGGCCAGGGAGGCCTCCGAGAAGCCTGAGGGGAAGGAGGACGAGGAGGCCGAGGGCGGCGGGAAGGACCAGAGGCAGGACCGCGAGGCGGAGGCGGGGGCTGGGAAGAGCGAGCCCAGAGGTGTGGAGGTCGGCGTGGACTCTGGGCCCAAGTCCATTTCTGAGAAGGGTTCTGAGGAGGACGAAGAGGAAAAGCTGGAAGATGATGACAAGTCAGAAGAGTCTTCCCAGCCTGAAGGTAAGAACTGACTGACCCTCAGGCCTCTCTTGGCCCCACCCCAGCAGCTGTCTTCGTGTCATGTGATCTGTGTCCTCTTTGGGTGTTTAAAGGGTAATGAGTGTACGTTTTCATTAGGATGATATCGAGTAATGCTCAGATGTGTGTTTTGCCCTGCTACGACCTGTGAACGCACTACTTCCAGCAGCTTCTCAGAAGGAAGGTTTTACAGGCAATGACAATTTTAAGGCAGATGATGCTTAATTTAGTTTCCGTTCAGCAATAAAGAGTGGGAGTAGAATCTAGGAAGAACCAGTTGTCTTTCTAAGTCCCAGGTAGGTTGCTGTACCTGCCAGGAAACAAAAATAAAACACGTGCTATACTTTTCTGCCTGAGCTTCAGCTCAGAATCATGGCCAACACGTTAGTCCTCTTTCTGATGGAGGAGCAGAGGGCCCTGCAGGTCAGAGGCTTGGCTGTCACCACCCTCCCCTGAGACCTGTCCGCAGCACGATGCCTGCTGACTAGTGACATAGCCCCCCAAGCTTCTGCTCCCTTATCTGTTAAACGGGAGTAATGCCAGTTATGTGCAGGGGCACTTGCAAGCTTTAAGTGACAGGATTTGCAAAATGCCTGGTACCATTCTAGCCATAGTAGGTACCAGATACAGAGGAGCTCATCAGCATTCAGATATTAAATCCTTTCCCCTCTGCACTTCCTTTTCAGAAAGATTCTGGTTGTGGGTGATGCACATTAACTCATTTCTCAGCAGGGGCTGTCTCTAGAGGGAAGAATTTTGATGAAGAGAGCAATGCTTCCATGAGCACTGCTAGGGATGAGACCCGGGATGGATTCTACATGGAGGATGGTGACCCATCTGTAGCTCAGCTCCTTCATGAAAGGACGTTTGCCTTCTCATTTTGGCCTAAGGTTGGTGGGATTTTGTTGTTGTTTGGTGACCAGAATAGTAAATGGGGTAACGGAAATCATTCTAGCTTCATTTTTCAAATAATTTTCAGGTAAACTTTGACATAGTGTATGAAGGTTATATACTAGATTTTTTTTTTTCTTATAAAAGAATGATCTGGAAAAGCGTGAAGAAAAAAATTGTGTAGAATACTTTGATATAGGATAGGAAAGGTGACAAGAAGCAAAGAAAGTAAGAAAAAAAAGAACTGTTTATAGAACTCTTTGGTTCCTTGATGTCTTTTAGGTTATTTGTCTAGTACAGTCTATGGATTATTGCTTCAAAAGACTCACCCATTGACAAAATGTGTGGATTTTTTGAAAAAAAAAAAAAAAAAAAAAAAGATTTTTTTTTTTTTTTTTTTTTTTTTATTGTAGTAAAAAACACACCATGAAATTTACAGTCTTCACCATTCTTTAAGTGTGCAGTTGGGTAGTGTTAAATATATTCATATAGTCACATCATATATATATATATATTTCTGTTTTTTTCTTCCCCCATGCTGTAAAAGGGATCTCCAAGACTTTTGTATCTTGCAGGCCTGAGACTCTATACCCATTATCCAACTCCACTCCCTCTCTGCCCCTGGATAACCACTATACTACTCTCTCTGTCTATGAACTTGACATATCTCACATAGGTAGAATCATGTAGTACTTGTTCTTTTGTGACTGGCTTATTTCGTTTAGTATAATGTCCTCAAGGTCCATCTTTGTGAAAGCATGTAACAGAATTTCTTTCCTCTTTAAGGCTGAATAATAGCCCATTGTGTATCTGTACCATATTTTCCTTATCCATCTGTCCATCGTTGGGACATTTGGCTTCCTTCCTTCTCTTGGCTTTTCATGGTGCTGCTGTAAATGGGAATGTACTGATATCTCATTGAAACCCTGCTTGAATTTTTTTTTTTTTTTTTTTGGTACATACATACAAGTGGTATTGCTGGATCATATGGTAGTTCTGTTTTTAATTTTTGAGGAACCTCTGTACTGTTTTTCACAGCAGTTGTACCATTTTGCAATCCCAACAACAATGCACAAGGGAATATGTGTGGACTTTTAAAACTGTGGTTTGTTTTGTTTTTAATATTCTAAAGCAGAACTTTCAGATCTAAGACAGCTTGCTATATATTTGGAACCCTGTAATCTTCTGAGCTGGGGAGAGTGTGGGCTGCTGACCCATTTGCTCAAATACATTATGAGATAATCATAAATGTAGTTATCTGTAACCAAAAGCAAAGTGGAAATTACTCTTTTGGCTAACTAGTATAATTTTGTAATAAATCTCTGTGTAATTTGGGTCTGTTTTTCAGGGTGGGGAAATAATCTTCCTAATCACCATAACAGGGCTGTCTGGTTTAAAACAGACAACACAAAAAAAGGTTTCTATGGACTCATCCCCAGGCTGGTCTCACTTAGTATCTGTTGGAAAGAAACTGTGAAATTTTTAACTGAAGACTGTACTATCAGACATGTTGGCCCCTGCCCCCCAGCCCTGCTCCCCTTATCTCCCTCATTTTGCTCATCTCCTTTACTGAGTTTAGAAGGGAGCTTCCCAGATCAGCCAGAAGGCCCCTAGTAGCAGGCCCTTTTAATCTGTGGAAACTGGGTCTAAGAGCTGTAATTAGAAATTTTTAACGTCCACGCTTCAATGAAACTTGAAGTGATAATAGGTAGAGGATGCAAATCGACACTCATTAGGTGTTCTTAGGTTGGTGCCCATTCGTAATGCTGAACTTTATTAATAGTGACGCTAATGATGTCCCACTTCCTGGGACAGGCTGCGGTCCAGCCCGAGGACTGCAGCATCAGCACGTGGTGAAGTCTGAGTGCAGGCTTCCATCCGTGGTCACCTGCCGACACACCAACAGTCTGTAGCCCGAACAGCAGTGACTTGTAAAACACGTGTTTTAGAGGCAGTAGTTATGTAATGCCCTCTCATTTATGTGCCTCAGTGTTCATAGCTGAGAAATACTGAGCGGTCTGTGTTGTGGCCGCCTTTGGCCCTCGCAGCAGCCTAAAGCAGTCCTGGTGGGTTTGGTTTCTTCTCTCACTCGTTTGCTTTCTGCTCCCTTTTAAGCCTTTTCCACTCTTCGGTCGGTGGATGTGTCCATCTCGTCATTTTCACCAGGTCTTTGTTACGGTTTTGTGTGACTTTTCTTCTTCTCTTGTCTAGGACCGAGTAATGATAAACCGATTAGACAACATCTGTGAAGCAGTGTTGAAAGGCAAATGGCCGGTAAATAGGCGCCAGATGTTTGATTTCCAAGGCCTCATCCCCGGCTACACGCCCCCCACCGCCGACAGTCCCCTGCAGAAGAGGAGCCTGGCTGAGCTCTCCACCGTGGGCCAGGCCAGCGTCAGTGGGAGCGAGGAACTCACCGCCTCCCCTCAGCTGTCCAAGGTCAGTAAGAGCACCCTGCCCCGGCAGCCTAGAGATAAGCTCTCCTGACTCAGTTCCGAAGCTCGTGTTGGCCGGTCCCGTTTGAAATAAGAAGGCTGCTCTGGCCTCAGATGTTCAATTCTTTAAACTTCTCGTCCCTGGTTTCCGCTGTTGGCAGGTGCAGGCTGCGCTCACTGTTTCTGTGGGGATTTTTTTTCAACAGGAAGATGCCCTCAACCTCTCCATGCCTCGCCAGCGGAGGAGGAGGAGGAGGAAGATCGAGATCGAGGCCGAGAGAGCTGCCAAGCGGCGGAACCTCATGGAAATGGTGGCGCAGCTGCGGGGGTCTCAGGTGGTCTCAGAGAACGGACAAGAGAAAGTGGTCGATTTATCAAAGGCCTCGAGAGAGGCAGCAAGCTCTACCTCAAACTTTTCATCTCTCACTTCAAAGTTGATCTTGCCCAACGTCTCCACGCCGGTGTCTGATGCCTTTAAGACTCAGATGGAACTGCTCCAGGCCGGCCTGTCCCGCACGCCCACCAGACATCTGCTCAATGGCTCCCTTGTCGACGGAGAGCCCCCCATGAAGCGGAGGCGGGGAAGGAGGAAAAACGTGGAGGGCCTCGACCTGCTGTTTATGAGCCACAAACGGACATCACTGAGTGCAGTAAGTCCAGGGGCTAAACAGCTCCGCCACCCCCCGCCACCCACGTGCCCACACTGGCAGCCGGGTTCTGGCTCTGCTGCCCAGGCCAGGGCACATGCCCCTCGGTGATGTGGTGTGAAAGCTGCTCCTCCCACCAAAAGAGCCACAGTGGACAGAGCCATGGTTCTGAGCCGGAATATTGTGCTAAGCATTGGCACAGATCACTCAGCCTGAACCATGTGTAGCTTGAGGATTTATTCTTCCCAAGGTCCTAATGTATTGATTACTCTCGGCAGACTAGCCCCAAACAAACACGTGTTCTTCTGAGCCTATAACCTGTGAGCCTCGAGATGGAAACACTTCTGCTCTTAGAAGTATCAATATGTTTGGGCTCCAGCATTAATGAGATTTGTTCAGCTTCAGACTGAGGATTTGTGTTCATATGCAAAGCTAGTGATTGCAAATTCTCCCACCTCTGTAAATGGGTATTTTAAAAATATCAACTGAATTGAGGTCTGTGCTAGTTTAGGTTTGCAGGAAATATATGTGTCAGTGGATTTTGACATTTACTTCTTCAAAGGAAATGAGAGCAATGTAATCAAAATGCTGTGTGCCCTGATCTGTCTCAGTCGCTCACCTAAAACTGCCACCCCATTAAGAATGAGAGAGTTTCTCCCAGGAACCAGATTAGATGAAGGAAGTCCCCTCTAAAGCACTGAGACTGGTACAAGGCACCAAAATAGCAACCTGCTCCAGTATTCTTGTCTGGGAAGTCCCGTGGACAGAGGAGCTTACCGGGATGCAGTCCATAGGGTCAATAAGAGTCAGACGCAACTTAGAGATTAAACGATAATAGATTCGAAGCCCAATCAGCACAGAGGTGCCTGGTAAGCTGGCATGTGGGTCGTGGGCCCATCCCCTGGGCGGCAGACCCAGTTTAAGAAATGCCAAGGGAAGAAGTTTCTTTAAATATGTTTTTCCTTATTTCATCCCTATTATTATTTCCCCATTTTTGAGTTCTTGAATTTAAGAGAAGCTTAATAACCTAAAGGAGTAGGGAGACATGGTGGAATCAGGGTCTAGAAGTGACAAACAAGCTTCCATTGAAACTTGTCCCCTAGTTGTGTCTGATTCTGGAACAGGAAATAGCAACCCACTCCAGTATTCTTGCCTGGGAAATCCTATTATCAGAGGAGCTTGGTGGGCTGCAGTCCGTAGGGTCGCAAAGAGTAGACACAACTGAAGTGAACTAGCCATGGGTTTCAGAAGCATCCAGGTGGTTGGTTAAAAGGTAATTTATTTTCAAAACTTATTACAAATATACCAGTCATAGTAATGGTCATTTTTGTGGATCATGTGATTTACTTTTAGAATCTTGTAAAAATACACATTATAGTGTATCAATTTTGACTAGTTGTTCCCCAACTTAAAGAAATGCCATTGCTAGGTGTGTGGTCCCCTGCTGGGAACCACCCTAATGCTTTGATAGGTTTTATTCACTGAAAATCCTTTCTCCGGGAACATCAGCAAATCATCTTTCCATTTGAATCTCATTTTGTGGACCCAGCATCAGGAATTAGCAATTACAATTTCCTATTGTAATTATAAACCCCATATTAGACTTATGAATGACTTTATTCATTCACATATTTTAAGCTATCTCAAAGAGTTTATTAGTTTTTCCCCCCCTAAAGTCCTATTAGCAACCTAGCTCAAAACTCTTAACAGATAATAGAGAATGTATGTTTATTTTAATTTTTGTTTTTTTTTTACTTTTAAATGTTGGAATTTTGCAATTCCTCCTTTGGTGTTATAGAGGGTTTTGTGCAAGCATATAAAACAGAAGGAGAATGGATCTGTAAATGAACTGAGTAGTGAAGAGCTGTAGAGGTCAGCAAGGTTACTGGTGTGGAATGAGATAGATCCTAAAATCTCATATTGGCATCATCCTGGAGATCACGGTGCAGCTGTGAAAAGTAAGGATGCAGCCATTCTGCATTCAGCAGCATTGTGGGAGTCAGCCATGCCCTGTGCCAGGTACTAGGATGCAGAGAATAAAAGCCTGACAGGTGCTTACACTGGAGAACTCAGTGTTTAAGTGTTAAGATAAATAACAACCTGTCATTGTTGTGAGGCACCCCTGGAGTGAGAACCCAAAGGAAGAATGGGGATGGAAGAAGGAGAATGGGCAGAAAGAGGTGGGAAAGTTTCCCTAAAGGTGGTCATACCTCGGTTAAATTTTGCAGGTTGTGTGGGAGTAAGCCATTTGAAAAGAGGGGGCTGGAAGAGCATGTGCAAAGGGACTGTGGCCAGGGAGAGCCCAATGTGTCCGATGAACTGAGAGTTACTGGCCAGGGAGTTTGATGAGGAGGCAGCTTCAGCAGGGAGGAGCTTGGGCACGAGGTGGGATGTAAACCACAGAGGGCTTTGGTGGCCGAGCTCAAGAACTTGAGTTTTATCCTGAAGATGATGGGAATTCAATTATAAAATTAGCTTAACTAGGGGGAGTGATGTAACATAATCTTTGAACTAGGAAGGGTGCATTTCAGCAGATTGCCCCTTGTCTGCAGAGTGGAGACTAGATTAAAGAGGACGGAAGTAGAATCAGAGGGGCCATTTAGGAGTACTGCAGTGATATAGGGGGCCAGTGACGGAGACCTGAACCAAAGTGGGAGCAGCATGGCTGGACACATGGGCCTCGTGAACAATTTCTGCAGGTTGAAATGCAGAGTTTGAGGACCAGTGGCTGGGCAATGGTCAGGTCTCGGCTTCAACTAGTTCATCTTTCCAGTGTTGCCACACATGCCTGATATGAAATATTGTACTACCAACAAAATTGTACTGAGCGCAGAATGCCAAAAAGCTACACATGAACTGGCTTTTGGAACATTCCGTGAATTATAATTTCTATAATTTCTTTTTTTTTTTTTTTCCGCTGTACTATGCCACATGTGGAATCTTCGTTTCCCAACCAGGGATTTGAGCCCATGCCCCCTGCATTGGAAGTCTTAACCACTGGACCTGCAGGGACGTCCCCTAATTTTCCTTTCTTTAATGACACTCTTCCAGGGATCCCCAAGAAAGACTGAGAGGCTACCCGCCCCCTCAGGCATACCAGACTCAGACTTCACTGCCTGTGTCATGTTCCTAGTGGGTCTCAAACATGGAGCAGAGATGGACTGTGCATTTTCTACCTTATAAACTAACTGTACAGTGTGAAGAATAAGCTACATCTTCTGATTTAATCACTGTTCCCAAACTGCCACTGTTTCAAGTAGCCTTTTCCCCTTTTGAGACCCATCCTGCTTAGCTACTGTTTTCTTGGGCTAGGACCACTCTCTCCACTCAAGAACTGAGACCACTGTCTTCTCTCTGCAGGAGGATGCTGAAGTGACCAAAGCTTTTGAAGAGGATATAGAGACCCCACCTACAAGAAACATTCCTTCTCCTGGACACCTGGACCCAGACACACGGATCCCTGTTATAAATCTTGAAGATGGGACGAGGCTGGTGGGGGAGGAGGCGCCTAAAAATAAGGATTTAGTTGAATGGCTGAAGCTGCATCCCACTTACACTGTTGATATGCCAAGTTATGTACCAGTGAGTATCACTGAGCAGAGACTTGTTGGGGAGGACTCTTGCCCAGTCAGTCCTTTTCCTTCTCCCATGCAACATGGAAATCCCTGGTCCCTCAGCCTGTCTTGTCAGTGTGAATTTTCCAGCTTTCATCACTCTGTATTCAATATTAGGGATTTTCCTGGTGGCCCAAGTGGTAAAGAATCTGCCTGCCAACTCAGGAGACATGGGTTTGATCCTCTGAATTGTTGGGACGATCCTTTGGAGAAGGGAATGGCACCCCACTCCAGCATTCTTGCCTGGGAAATCCCATGGACAGAGGAGCCTGGCAGGTCGCACTCCATGAGGTCACAAAAGAGTCAGACACAGCCTAGTGACTAAACAAAAATATCAAAAATTCCACATTAGAGAAACTAACTTCAGGTCTGTCCAGTGTGAAGAGCAGCCTTGTAGCTATTTGAAGACACCTAGTATGTGTTTCCTTGCTTTTTCCTTCTCCCACCAAATAGATGTGATTTTTTTCCATTACCCTTCACATGGTGTGGTTTCCAGGTGGTCCCATTAATAGAAAAATACACCCCCTTCCCCCAACCAACACACTTTAATTGGTCTCTGGACTGGATCTGCCCAGCGCAGAATATTAGGAAGCTGTTCCCGAAGAGATCTGAGCGGCTAATGCAGCCTGAGGCTTTATTGGCTTCTTTCTTAAACAACTAACACTCATGCCATTTATTAAACATCAGACAGGAACCCTAGATGATTTGTCACTTAAACAGCTTGCTAGCTTTAAACAGTGCATGTTTTATGTCTCATACTTACGTGATTGAATTTTTTTCAAACTTAAGTGTGGGATTTTGCATTTTATCTTGGTGAGTTCCTGCCACTCAGAATGCACCCTCCTGCATAGACACTCTTATCCCTTGGGCTGTTTCTCCTCGTGCACAGTCTCATGGCGTAGACATGAGATCATCTCTGTATCCATTCACGTCATCGAGTAGAGATTAGCAAAGGAGCTAGAGAAAGTTTCCTTTTAAAATATTATGTATCAGTGAAACATTTGAAGACAAGACTTGAAGCAGGTTATTGAGAGATGAGAAGAAAAGCATATTTTCAGCTTTCAAGTTTGTTCTTTAAGTACAGGAGAAGGAGAATAGTTTTTCCTTTCAAAGAAAAGTGGGGTTTCTGATCCTTTAAATGATTCTTGAAATTTCCGTAGTAGTTAAAAATGGCCTGACTGTTCTGCTTGTCATCCATACAGGAAAGAATAAATATTAACTATGGTTTTACTAAATACGATTTGTTTTTGTTTTTGTTTTTTTTGCAGAAGAACGCAGATGTGCTGTTTTCCTCATTTCAGAAACCGAAACAGAAACGACACAGATGTCGAAACCCTAATAAATTGGATATAAACACTTTGACAGGAGAAGAAAGGGTGCCTGTCGTGAACAAACGAAATGGGAAGAAGGTAAACACTGGGAAAGAGAATTGATCTCTCTGGGATGTCTTTTCCCAGAAAGAAATGTTTTATTCCAACCTCTTTTATAGGTTCATATTTCTTCCAGAATACATGTGATGTGTGCATGTATCTGTGTAGATACACAAATGGGGATGGGGGAGAGGGAAGAATTTGTCACTTTCTAAGTCTTTTTCCAAATGCCTCTCCCCAGATGGGTGGAGCTATGGCGCCTCCGATGAAGGATCTGCCCCGGTGGCTGGAAGAAAACCCCGAGTTTGCAGTGGCCCCAGACTGGACGGACATAGTCAAACAGTCTGTAAGTACAGACTCTGCCTCTCTGTCCAGGAAGGTATCTGTACAAAATTGTTTTCCTGAATTTTTCTTTATTTTTTGCTAGTCATTAATTATTCAGTGATAACTTATTCTTGGCTTAAAAGAATTGACACAGTACGTCATTTCCATAGATCATTAATACATCATCATTCCTTGTATCCATATGTCATTAATCCAAAGTGGATTAATATGACAGCTATGATTTAAAGGACTGTATAGAAATACACACTCATGGTATTAGAGGCAGACTTACTCCAGGGAGAAAGGCCCCAGGTAAACCTGGTTAACAGCATTGGTGGAATGGAATTTGTGGTGGTTGAGATCCTTAAGATTAACTGTGATTTCTGGTTTTAAGATAAACAAATGAAAAATACAGCAATTCTGCCTAGACATTTATTTCACTATTTCTTTTTGCAATTAATTTGTTAATAAAGTCTTGATTCTTTTTGTTTGTCCAAAGTATATCGTAAAAGTGCTTATTTTTCTTTTGGTGAACAGTTCTATTCATCTTCACATGTAGATAGTTTCTTGAACAACCACCGTAATCAGAAGAATATAGACAGTTGCATCACTGCCCCAAATTGCCTTGTATTGTTCTCTGTCTCCACTCCCAGCCCAGGGCATCCACTCCTTGATCTGTTCTCCATTCCTAGAGTTTTGTCTTTTTGAGAATGTCACGTATACAGAAGTGTAAATTACATAACCTTTTTGAGAAGGCTTCCTTCACTCATCATACTGAAATTCATCCAAGTGGTTACATGTGTCGGAAGTTTCACTGCTGATACACTCCTGTGCTTGGATATAACCCTGGGTGTGGTTCGCTGTCACCCGTGGAAGGACTCTGGGCTGTTTTCAGACTGTGACAGTTACAAGCAGAACTGCTGTAAAACACTTGTGTACACATTTTGGTGTGAAGATGAGTTTTTGTTTCTCCAGGATAAATACTAAAGTATTACTTGAAAGTGAAAAGTGTTAGTCACTCAGTCGTGTCCAACTCTTTGCGACCCCATGGACTGTAGCCCAGCTGGCTCCTCTGTCCATGGGATTTCCCAGGCAAGAATACTGGGGTAGGTAGCCATTTCCTTTTACCGACCAAGGGGTCGAACCCAAGTCTCCTGCATTGGCAGATGGATTCTTTACCACTGAACCACCAGGGAAACCCCTACTGATAGAGTAGCCTTTCACATTAACTGCAGTTCAGCATAATCCGATGAGCTGTATAATGCTAAAAGAGATAAGCTTTGCTTTCATAGGTTCTATCCTTGAGCTTTTTGAAGGGGAATAATTTGCTTGTGTATTTACATTCTGAACCATCAGTGTTTAGTTCATCACAAAGGCCCAGGTGGAAATGAGGTTTTGTCCCGCAACTTTGACAGCCCGTGTTTGCCTCTCCCTTCCCTTCAGGGCTTCGTTCCGGAGTCTATGTTTGACCGGCTTCTCACTGGACCTGTAGTGCGGGGAGAAGGGGCGAGCCGGCGCGGACGGAGGCCCAAGAGCGAAATTGCCCGGGCTGCTGCGGCCGCCGCGGCCGTGGCCTCCACATCGGGGATTAACCCGCTGCTGGTGAACAGCCTGTTCGCGGGGATGGACCTGACGAGCCTGCAGAACCTCCAAAGCCTCCAGTCGCTCCAGCTGGCGGGCCTCATGGGCTTCCCTCCGGGACTGGCCACAGCCGCGGCGGCCGGAGGCGACGCCAAGAACCCGGCGGCCGTGCTGCCCTTGATGCTGCCGGGCGTGGCCGGGCTGCCCAGCATGTTCGGGCTCGGAGGGCTGCTCAACGCCCCGCTGTCCGCCGCCGCCGGGAGTCCCGCGGCCACGGCCGGCCCCGCGGATCCCGAGGACGGTGCGTCCAGGGCGGAGGAGAAGGGCGGTGAGCACGAGGACGAGAGCAAGGACCCGGAGAAAAGCACAGACGCCGCCCCGGGCCCGGACTCCGCGAACGGATCAGTGGGTGCTGCTACCGGCCCGGCCGGCCTGCCCTCCAGCCCGCTGGCCTTCAACCCCTTCCTGCTGTCCACCATGGCCCCCGGCCTCTTCTACCCATCCATGTTTCTACCTCCAGGACTGGGGGGATTGACGCTGCCCGGCTTCCCCGCACTTGCGGGGCTCCAGGGCGCCGTGGGCGCCGGCGAAGACAAGGCCCCCGACAAAGCCGAGGGGGCCACCTTTCAGGAAGAGGAGCCCCTCGAGGGCAGCGACGCCGAGGAGAGCCTGGACAAGACGGCTGAGTCCTCCGTCCTGGAAGACGAGATCGCCCAGGGCGAAGAGCTGGACTCCCTCGACGGCGGGGACGAAATGGAAAACAATGAAAATGACGAATAACCAGTACCAGTTTCCAGTTAAAGTGTTTAAAAACTTTTGACAAGTGGTAGTCCTACTGTTTACACTCACAGTTAATGTTCATACATAGTTTTATAAGCTGTTCTGTAACATAGTGTAGCAAAAGAAAGAAAAAAAGTCCCAAGTCATGTTATACAGGTGTGTTGAAAGGTATCTTGGTCATTAAGTATTGTGCAGTGCATTATTTATTATCCCTAGGAGAGATGAAATTTGAGAGGTGATCCTGTCTTTTTAAGGAAACTTACATAATGCTCTGCTTTTTTTTTTTTCTTCCCTTGTTCTCTACTTTTTCTTTTGGTACCATTGGTATTATAATAAAGAGCAATTTGTAACCGAGTGGCACTCATGGAAGGAAGTGCTGCTCAAAGGAAGTATGAAGTTATATATTTAATTTTTTAATTTTAATTTTTTTTTTTTTTTGCTGTGAAGGTCAGGATGAAATTTACCATACATATCATACTTGCTCATTTGTTTCCCTTTATGACTGTATGGGGGGGGTTCCCACACTCACGCATCACACACATCCATACACTCTGACAATCTCCACCTTAGTGTGAACGTCTCTGTCCCGAGGCGCAGCAATAATAAGGCAGCTGTTGAATGTGAAGGGTCCCTTTGGAAATTAACCTACTGGGAGGGTTCTTGCCAGACAGAACTGCAGTTCCATTGTCTCGTGGTCTTGTAATGCACTGGTATAAACAAAATAAATAGATGAAATTAATAAAGAGTGAAAGAAGAGAGAATCAGGTACCTTTTTTAAATTAAAGGACTTTGTTACTTTAGCCACAAAGCTAAAACAGCGTTACCTCAGCTCTAAACTAGCCTTGAAGTTTACAAACATGACTTTGTAAATGTATTGTTTTTCTTTGTTGTGATGTCCTTTTATTTTTTTTCTTTGAAAACTGCTATCATGTAAGATAAAATGTAAATTGCTGCCAACTGTAGTAATGATGCTTTTAATAAAAGTGACCCATGATATGCAGAGATGTAATTATAGAATGTAGTAGGGTAGGGGAACTGGTGTTCACTCTATTTTTTGTATTCGCAATAGATGCAAATACAGCATTCTGGCCTTTGTACAGTTTCTTGATATATCCTCCTATACAAGGTTAGCTCTTGGTAATTGTCTTCAGACTAGAGGAGAAGGAAAACCTTCAATTGCCTTTACATAATTCTACTCCGGATATCTCAACAGAACCACACGCAAAAACCTCCCATTATGCCCTCAAAAGGGCATCCAAGACTGAGGACACTTAAACACGTGTGCAGCATCTGATAATGTACACTGAGGAACAAAAGGGCAAAAGAAAAACGAGGCTTTCAATAGGCACGGTATCTGGGTCATTTGTCCCCAGTTAATGGGTGGAAAAACACAAGGTGGGGGGTCGGCAAGGGATGCAGAGGCAGGCTCTCCAGTGTCCTGCGGACCCAGGCTGCGAGCCAGGGCGGTGGAGAGCCACGGGGAATGAACACAGACGCATTTAAGCAAGTGCATGCGAGCGTGCGCAGGTATATTGACAGGTACACGCACGCATGCCTATTCTCTCGCACGCACCGGGCCTGGGAGCTGCTGATTGGTGCACCTCCGTACGACCTTTGACATTTCAGGTAAACCAGAGTTTGAGATCCACTGTTTTCATCTTATTTTGTCACTTGAGCAAACACAAAGCCCCTTGTCCTCGCCATTAGAAAGCAGAGGAAGAGCGAGTGGGGTTGGTGAGTGGGTGGCGTTGGTCTGCGTGTAGCTTCTCTCCACGCCCTCCCCCAGGATGCACACAGCCCGTCCCCCGCCCCACGAGGCACGAGACAGGCTGTCCCAGCTCCTTTCAGACAATGGGGTTCTGTGAGTTCTCATCTCAGGGTGAAAACATTCCCGTGATGGTTCTGGAAGAAGAGCCTCGTGAAGCCTCCACCTTAGAGATCCCGTGGTGGTTTCATCCATCACTGGGACTCTTCTGTTTTTTGAAAGCACCTGGGTCGTGCCCGGGAGGACAATCAATGCCTTTAAGAGAATGGCTCCTGGAACGGAGTTCTTAAATCGTGGATACTAAGACTAGAATGGCACGAAATATAGAGAACGTAAATACTTAAGTAACTGGAAATTTTTTAAGCTTTAACATAGGCCCTTAGATAAGGAGAAAATGTTTCATAAAATGAGTCCTAAAGAGTCGTCTTCGGAAATTCATTATAGCATTTGAAGTTTTCCTATGACCTCTTGTAAACAGAGCACACAATATGACTCTGTCCCTGTTGAAGGAAGATGCTGAGAGCAGTGATGATCTTCAAAGCAGAGGCATGAATTGCTTGTGGCCAGAAGAAACCCTGACATGATAGGTAGGTCAGCGGCTGGCTCTGAGTCATCTGCGATTGATCTCTGAAGGTGACCTTAAAGTCATGCAAGGTTCCATGTTGGAAAAAATTGCATTTCTTTTTTTTTTCTCTTTAATGGAATGAATTCTTGATATGAGATCTCGAATTTACCTAAGTAAGAAATATTTTAAATTCGGTCTGATCCTTTGTGACTCCTGTTGGTTGAGTGCCCTGTATAAATTAAGAACTAAGGTGCTAAGTGGTTTCCGTGGCATTGCTGAAGGAAGTCCTGTTCTTCCATGAGGGAACTGAGACCTGGAGACTTTAAGTAACAGGCCAACAGCAAATACAGGACGCTGGATTTGAATCCAGGCAGTCCAATTGTAGAGCCTCCTTAATAGTTTCTTGAAATACCACACTTGGGTTTCTGAAAGAAAATAATTATTTAGTGATGATTTGAAGTGTTAGGGCTTTGTATTTTTACATCCCCTCTCTTACCCCTCCATGAAGTGCAAGTGTTGGTCCCTGAGTAATGTCCGACTCTGTGTGACCCCATGGACTGTAGCCCACTAGGCTCCTCTGTCCGTGAGATTCTCCAGACAAGAATACTGGAGTGGATAGCCATTCCCTTCTCCAGAAGATCTTCCTGACCCAGGGATCGAACCAGCATCTCCTGCATGTCAGGCGGATTCTTTACCAGATGAGCCATCTGGGAAGCCCTGCCCCTCCATAAGGGACCTTAAATCTCAGATGGGGATTTAAGAGACAGTCTATATGAAGCAGATCCTGGAAGACTGTGAGCTCTGACTAGGGAAACTTGAATCTCAGTTACCTCTCTTAAATTTGGATTTATCTTGCCCCATGAATATTTCTATTTTATGAAGAAATCAAGTCTTTAGAAAAGACTAGGCATCAAAGCTAGTAAATTGCAAACCTGGTATTTCAACTCAGGTTGACCTAACTCCAGAGCCCAAGCACTTAACCTGTGTGCTGGGGTAATTAACATTCACCCACAAACATTTACCGGGTGTCGTGTGTTAGGTACTGTTTTAGTGGCAAGAATATAATGAAAAACAGAATAAGAATAGACTAAAGGCGTGCTGTCATTGGGCTTATATGCTAAAAGAAAGATAGGTGATAAACAGATACAAATAAAATTTTTGTAGGTGGAGTTGTTCAGTCGCTAAGTCAAGTCTGACTCTGCAACCCCATGGACTGTAGCACTCCAGGCTTCCCTGTCCTTCTCTGTCTCCCAGATTTCCTCAAATTTATGTCCATTGAGTCGGTGATGCCATCCAACCATCTCATCCTCTGCTGCCCCGTTCTCCTTTTGCCTTCCGTTTTTCCTAGCATCAGGGTCTTTTCCAGTGAGTCGGCTCTTCACATCCTGTGGCTGAAGTGTTGGCGCTTCAGCTTCAGCATCAGTCCTTCCAACCGGTATTCAGGGTTGATTTCCTTCAGGATTGACTGGTTTGATCTTGTAGACGGAGGCATACTGTTAAATAGGAGATGGTCAGACAGGAGCTCTCTGTGGAGGGGGTGACTGTTTACAGCTGGGCAATGAGAAGCAGTGGCCAGACAAAGCTGGCTGGAGACTATTCCAGGCAAATGGAAGAGTCACTGCAAAGGTCCCCAGTTGACAGCTTGGAAGACCAGGGGCAGGGAGCTGTCTGCCTGGAAGTTTTGGGGGAGAGCAACCAAACTGATCTTCGTGGAGGATTTGGATTTCCTAAGTGCCGTAGAAAGTCCTTGGTAGGTTTTATGCAGAGATGTGATATCATATTTATGTTTGTCTTTTTTTTTTTTTAATAATCACTGTGACTGCAATGTGGAAAAAAAAAAAAATGGCTTGCAAAGAAGAATCAGGAACTCCATCTGAGAGACTACTAGAGCAGCCTTAGGTTAAGGCAATCAGTAACAATGAAGATGCTATTGTTTAGTTGTTAAGTCGTGTCTGACTCTGTGACCTCGTAGACTGTAGCCTGCCAGGCTCCTCTGTCCATGGGATTCTCCAGGCGAGAATACTGGAGTGAGTTGCCACTTCCTTCTCCAGGGGATCTTCCCAACCCAGAGATTGAACCCGTGTCTCCTGCTGGGCAGGCAGATTCTTTACCACTGAGTCACCTGACAAGCCCAGCAGTGGGGATGGAAAGCAGTAAATGGATTTGGGATATGTTTTAAAGAAATAGAGCTTCCAATCTGCATTACATGAATAACTCAAGCTAACTTTTCAGGATTGCTCCTACTGGACTATACCCAAAGGTTAAACCAACAGGTGAAGAATGTACACAGTGCTTTTTTTTTTTAAATTCCAGGATTAGTGTTAATAGAGAAGATCCAAAGAACAGAAACCCTTCCATCCATGTTCTTAGAAAGTTATCTTTTCAGTTAAGTGAAAATTATTTGTTAATCCTCTTTGAGAAAAGTTTTTAGAAATGATTTCTAACAGGTAGTGGAGGTAAGAACGTGTGTATTGTTGAAGTGATGTGTGTGTGCAGTGAACATGAGTGTGTCTCCAGAGCCAACAGTAAATTTAAATTAAGAAGCAAAACTATGTAAATGACCTCTACTAACAAGCACTTAAAAGTTAGAAATATATCTTACTCATTCAATTTGGCTCTCTAATGAGCAATTTTATGTATCTTCTTAGCACAGGTAAGATTTACTATGGTTTTATAGACATTTTATGGTAAAGTAAACTACATTTGGCAAAATAGATGAATAAATTACCATTTGGAATATTTAATGTAAGACTTCTTTCTGTGGGATTATTTCGTCGTTTTATTTTTGTTGTTGTTGAGAGAGTTACCTAATTTGGAGATTTTTCTTGTAGGAGTTAGAATGGTGATTTTCAAAGTATTTGGGGCTCTACCAGTCATTTCTGGGGGCTTCCCTGTTAGCTCAGTTAATAAAGATCCACCTGCAATGCGGGAGACCCCAGTTCAATCCCTGTGTTGGAAAGATCCCCTGAAGAAGGGAAAGGCTACCCTCTCCAGTATTCTGGCTTGGAGAATTCCATGGACTGTGTAGTCCATGGGATAGCAAACAGTCATATAATACTGTCATTTCTATGTTTAAGGTTTTTGTTGAACTTTCCTAATACTCCCATTCTTGAGTCTCTAAGCCAAAACTAAAACACTGTCTGTGAGTATGCCTTGGCAATCAATGTAACTCCACCCTCTTTACGGGCTTGTTGCTCTGTAGATCTTATTCTGAGTCTACCAATGTAGGGTTGAATTTTAATTTGCATCTTCTTAATGAATGTTTACTATGTCATTTAAATGAAATTGAAGAATAGGGTAACAACAATTAAAACTTCAAGTAGTCTTTCATCTGACATCTTCTCTCCAGAACAATTGACTCCTATCATTTGTGTAGCTTGAAAACCAGTTGAAATGTTCATCAGTTGAACAAAGATGGCAAAACCCATCTCCAAATGCACTACAGACATATTATTTAAGTACAGTGGCATCTCCTGGTAGGTTTCTTCCTGTGAACCTTTCTCCCTCACTCTTTACTGGGCTCTGAGAGAAATATGTCATGGTGAATTTGAGTTATAGATGAAGGACAGCATAATAGGTTTCTAAGGTATAATAAAGAGAAACACTAAGTCAAAATATTGTTTGGGAATCACTTAATACTCCACTTTTGGTGGCTTCTTTCATTGTCCCTGGCCCGCCTCTGCATTTGATCTGAAAGCTCAATTTCAAAGTTAACCAATGAGAGAAACCTGATTCTTTTCTGTGACTCAAGCCAGATACTGCAGTGGCTTCACAGCCTTTGCAGCCCCAAACCATCTCCTAATTGTCCACTGCAGTTAAAGAGACTTCCACTTGGATGTAGGAAAATGACTGAAACCTAAGCTGGCTGTAAATGTAACATTTGGGGAGAGTACGCATCACACTTGAGAATGGAAAATTCATCTGGTTTAACATGTTTCACCATGTTTCTTTGGGAATCAGGAAGCGCTTACCATTTTAGAATTCAGCATTTGTGTTTGTTAATAGGCACTTGTGAGTTAATCCACACCACACCACAGTGAGTTAGTTCCAAGTTCTCGCCACCACCTGTTTACTGGCTGAGACAGGATCAGTTGCACAAGTCCTAGAGCTGAGACAAGTGTGGTGACAAGAATTAGTATTCAGGCGTCTCCAGTGTAAGCTGTGTCCAGCAGTGGACTGTCCATCTTACGTATAAACCTGATATTCACATTAATTCACATCTATGATCTTAAACAAAATCCCCCAACCTAAGGTAGAATAAGCTACACACTCTTTTAGTAACAACTGATGTTATGATCTAAAGAACAAGCCAGAAGTTACTAGAATCTCATGCTACGAGACAAGAGTACCCCAGGATAGGACTGAAAGATGTTTAAGTTTTTAAAAGTGTGCAGTTGCAAGCTTGCTTTATTTACATTCTTGCTGATTGGATAATATAAGCTAGGCAGCTGATAGTCTACATATCTTTGCGCATTCTTGAAGCTGCTTCTCTAGATTTTGGATTGTGAGTCATGTATCTGAATAGCCCAGAACCGGCTGCCCCAGCTGAATCTAGGACTTGAAGACCCTGTGAAGGTGGATGTGACCCCAGCATCTTGGTTGGGCCCCAGTCCCCACTTACGGGACTTTTCTGGGCAATTGTGGCTCTCAAGATGGGTTTGCATAAGTGTAGTTGCCAGCTCCTGCTCTCTCATGAGGCTGGAAGCCCTTTGAGGTACCTCCAGGATCCTTTCCATCTGACTGTAAGAGTCCCTGGAAAAAAGAGAGCAGCCTCTGTATCTGACTGCAGAGGCATTGTTCTTGCCTGGACAGAGCTGGCCTGCTTCTCAGCCTCTGGGTGTCTGCTGCCTCAGCCTGGGGAGCCACTGGGTGACTCAGGAGCCCAAAGGGTTGCATAAAACCATTGAAAATTCTCCCTTTCCCCCTCACTCTCCAAAATGTAAGGCCACAGGCCAACTCCAAACCCTCTTTTCTTTCGAGCCTCATTCTGTGCAGCATCTGTGTGTTCTTCGAGAAAACAGTAGAATAGCAGTGGCACCTCAAGGACAAGGTGCTGGGCTCTGCCCCTGGGCCTCCCACCGGCTCTTGAGAAAAAACACCATTGGCATCACAACAGCTGGTGGAGGGGAGGCTGGATGCAGTTAAAGCAGAAAGTGTCCCTTTACCATTCACCTGGAAAGCTGCCTAGTGCTAGGAGATGCTCAGGTGTTACTTGTTTATTACCACAAAAATCCTCCTCCTGGGGACAGTCACTGCAAAACCCTGAGTACCATTTGTGATGTCAGGGAAATAAAGCTTTCTGTGTTTGTGTTGTTGTTTCTTTAATGTGGTTTGGGAGCAGGTCAGCCAAGCCCAACAGCTCTGACCTGTGAAAGGTGAGAGGGCGCTGGGAGTCCAAGGTGTGAAACAGACAAACAGACTCAGGAGGAAAAGCAGTTTGCAATTCATTCGGTGTTTCTCCTTTTACCGTGCTATCGTATGGTTGGTGGTGTCTGACTCTTGCGACCCCATGGTCCGCAGCTCACCAGGCTCCTCTGTCCATGGAAGTGTCCAGGCAAGAATACTGGAGTGGGTTGCCATTCCCTTCTCCAGTTTCTCCTTGTATTTGGAACTCAAATGACTAAATGGCCAAAAACTCATCTTCCTGTTGACATGTTCTTAACACCCTCAAACTTATTTCTCTACGTACGTTTGCATACACTGGAAAGCGCATGATTTTATTCTGTAGATGTTGTAGCACTGAGGCACGAGGGAGCAGGGCATGGTAGGGGGCTGGGCTGCTGACCGCCCTGCTCCCACCATTTGAAATGCTGCTGATGAGGCTCATGGGTTACGGGAGCCCAACGTCTCTCCCTGACCTCAAGGAGACACGGGAATCCTCTGTATGTTGAGGGTTTAGACAGACTTACAGTTGCTTTTTAAAATTTTTATTTGTTTATTTTTGACTGTGTGGGGTCTTTGTTGCTGCTTTCGGGATTTCTCCAGTTTCAGCTATTGGGGGCCACTCTCTGGTTGTGGTGTGCAGGCTTCTTGTTGTGGCTGCTCTTATTGAGGACCATGGGCTCTAGGGCACATGGGCTTAGTTGCCCTGTGGAATGTGGCATCTTCCTGGACCAGGGATGGAACATGTGTCCCTTGCGTTGGCAGGCGGATTCTTAACCACTGGACCACCAGGGAAGTCCTGGACTTAAGAGTTTTACTAGCTGTTCCGGGTCAAAATACCCTAGCTGGCTGATTGACAGCTGTAAACGTGTTGACTCTTAAGTGTATTGAATATTCAAGGAGAGCCTAAGCCCACAGACCCTGGAGGAGGGCGGGTGACAAGGTGGGTTGTCCTCAGCTCCAGGTAGTTTTAGCTCCCTGCACCTGACAACCTCATTTCCAGAGTATGAGCAGTTAAGCTGATCTGATTAACTCGAAGGCAAGGCCATCTAGACTTTTGAATTATTATTGTTCAGTCTCTCAGTCATGTCCAGCTCTTTGCAACCCCATAGGCTGCAGCACGCCAGGCTTCCCCGTCCTTCACTATCTCCCAGAGTTTGCTCATACTTATGTCCATTGAGTCGATGATGCCATCCAACCATCTCATCCTCTGTTACCTTGTTCTCCTGCCTTAAATCTTTCCAAGCATCAGGTGCCACCCCCCCCCCAATAAAATTAGAGACTTCAGTTAAATGGCTCACCTATCAGCCCCTCCTGCGTGAACACAGTCATGATGTCACTCCTCTCGTTGGCACACTGGCAGTGATCTGAAAGTGATGGCAATCAAGGCTGAGAACATTCCTGCTGCCCGTGTCCACAGCCGACTTCTTCCTGGACCTGGACACCCTTGTTCAGTGGGTTCAGGCAGCCATTCTGTGCTTGGGCTTCCTATATGAAGCCTCCTCTCTCTCAAGGACAAATGTCATGGAGTCTTTTTGTGTATCAAGGTCAGACACTTATGTAAAGCTTGCTAGAGAAAGGAAATAATAGGCATCACTCTTGTCCTTAAGTAGCCGTCAGTTATGGTTAGAGAAAGAAATGGCCACCCACCCCAGTATTCTTGCCTGGGAAATCCCATGAGCAGCAAAGCCTCACGGGCTACAGTCAGTGGGGTTGCAAAGAGTCAGACATGACCTAGCGACTGAGCACAAGTCATCAGTTGGCAAATATTTAATGTGCAGCTGGAGGGTATGCCTAAGGTCGGGACGAGGGACAAAGAGTGTAGTCAGGCTCTTTGCTGTCTGGGCCCTTAGTGTGTTGCTAATGTAGTTTGTGTAAATAACACATATCTGCTTGCAGCTTACAGATTTTAAAGCATGTATGTAGGCATTATCTTAACTGAGACAACTTTGAAACCGCAAGTTAGTTGTGACTTTAGAGATGGGAAAAGACCCTGATGCTGGAAAAGATTGAAGGCAGGAGGAGAAGGGGACTACAGAGGATAAGATGATTGGATGGCATCACCGACTCGATGGACATGAGTTTGAGCAAGCTCCAGGAGTTGGTGATGGACAGGGAAGCCTGGCGTGCTGCAGACCATGGGGTCGCAAAGAGTTGACCACGACTGAGCGGCTGAACTGAACAAAACTGAAGGTTCAGCCATCCCAAGAGGTAGGAGGTGGCTTAGTTGGGTCTTACAGGCAGGTGTTTGGACTGTAAACCCAGAGATCTTTCTACCACATTATGACAGCCAACAGGCAACTCCACTCTGTACAGCGTGGCCGCCCTGCTTAGCCAGAGCTCGGCTCCCCTCTGAGCCTTACCACCCTCATTTGTAAACATGGAATAAAAATAATATCAACAACGATCATGCCTTCCTTGTACTGCTGTGTGAAGATTAGAAATAGTGACTGTGCAGAGTCTTTTGAGCCTGGCACTGAATTGACACTCAATAAAGGATGCCTTTAAGACCACCCTCAGAAATGTTAGTGGAGCAGCATGGGAGGCGCAGTTGAAAAGCAGTGGGAGGGCTTCCCTGGTGGCTCAGTGGTAAAGAATCTGCCTGCCAATGTGGGAGACGTGGGTTCAATCCCTGAGCAGCTAAGCCCCTGCTAAGCTAAGCCATAGCTATTGAGCCTGTGCTCTAGAGTCCAGGAGCCACAACTACAGAGCCCTGGTGCTGCAACTACTGAGGCCCTAGGGCCCAGAAGCTGCAACAGGAGAAGCCACTGCAATGAGAAGCCTGTGCACCACAACTAGAGGGTAGCCCCTGCTCACAACAACTAGAGAAAACAGCAACGAAGACCTAGCACAGCCAAAAATAAATAAATAAAAATTTTTTTAAAAAAGAAAAGCACTGAGGAAGTGGTTGGGGCGACTTGGTCTGCAAGGAAAGTCCCACAGAAATAAGGCTGACACCTGTCCTGAAAACACTGGTCAGTTCTCATCCAGCGAGAATAATACAGAGCCGGGAGGAACAGTCCAGGTAGGGGGTGAGGCTTCCAGACCGCTGGCTCTGAGACACAAGAGAGAAATACGAATTGGCACACTGGGACCTGGAACAGATCCACAGTCAGATATGAATTTTTTCCCGAGCTTCACACTGTTCAACATGTCCTTCCTCTAATACACTCTTCTCTGTTGTATTCTATTTCATTAAAAATGATCACACCCCTCTAAATTGATTTTAGGATTCAATAATGATGGTGGCCTGCTTTGGGGAAAACTGTGCTTTAAAACAAGGGTTTTGAACCTGGGCCTGTGGCTGGGCTTTGGGCCTTGGGGTGAAGGTGGCCTCCGAGTTCCTGGAGTCAGATGCACAATGTGTGTGTGTGTGTTTCTGGAAAGGAGGTCCCTAAGTTTCATCTGTTCCTCAAAGTACGTGACTCCCTCTTTAAGAGGGTAGCGAGAAAGAGAGCCAGGAAACTCAGATTGAATTGATCGGGAATTGCTTTTAATGCCACTTAGAATTGGAAAACTGACACAAGACCGCTCCCCAAAGAACAGAACCCAGTTCACAGCTCAACTGAGCAACCCCCACATATGTTCGGGACGGAGGGCGCCTCTCCCGATTGTGTAACGACCAGTGGTCATGACTGCCTCCCTCTTCTCCCGCACCAACTCGGATGCAAAGAGCACCTACCATATAGGCCTGTTTTGAAGGCTGGATGAGATAATGCATAGAGAACCACAAACAGAACAGGCCCAAGATAAACACATGCACAATGGCCACCATTGTGCACCCTGACTGTGCGTGGTGGTGGTGGTACCACAGGGAAGGTTGGCCCCATTGTATCTGCTCCACTGTTGCATGAGTGTGTGTGTTTGTTTTTAGTGGGATGAATTATTTCCCTCATTCACTAGGATGGAGGCCCATAGATAGAAATTCAGGGTCATGAAATACACCTCTGGGCCTCTCCCCACTGTCCTGATACAAAACTAGAGGATAGCAATGAGTCCTTTACTCCCTCTCTGCCTTCTGGACGGTGGCCCCCAGGCCTGAATGGCACACCTGCCAGGCTGCCCCAGGTTCCACCTGGCGGATAACACCCACAGTCACCGCCCCTTCTGCCTCAGGGCATCTAGGACCTGAACTCGGGACCATACTCGCCCTTCAGTATAAAACCTAATCAGAAGCGGGGCTTTCCTGGTAGCTCAGGGGTAAAGACTCCACCTGCCAATGCAGGAGACATGGGTTCGATCCCTGATTCAGAAAGATCTTAAACGTCATGGAGCAGCCAACCTGTGTGCCACAACTGTTGAGCCTGTGCTCTAGAGCCAGGGAGCTGTAACTACTGAGCCCATGTGCCCCAACTACTGAAAGCCTGTGCGCCCTAGAACCTGTGCCCTGCAGCAAGAGAAGCTACCTCAATGAGAAACCCGTGCCCTGCAACTGGAGAGTAGCCCCTGCTCATCGCAAGTAGAGAAAAGACCACCAGCAACAAAGACCCAGCACAGCTAAAAATAAATAAAATTATTTTTTAAAAAGATCAGAACAAAATGAAATAGGCCCAAGAGAGTTGCTGTCCACTTTCCATTCTTATGAAGAATAATGTGAGTTGAGAAGGGAAAAAAAAAGGCCTCTGTGTGTGAGTTGCTTGCCTTTTGGGGAGATGGGATTTCCACCTTCTTTCTGCAACGTCTCCCACGTAATTTGCTGCCACACTGCTCAGTCCAGACACTGGGCTCCAATAGCAGTAGCGCCTCTGGACGCAGTGGTGGCCAAAGCCACTGGATACACATGGACTGTGGGGTCAGCTGCTGCTCCCAGGAGGGCTGAAATGCAAGCGAACAAGTCCTCTGCCAGAACCAGCTCTTCTTTTCCAGAGCCTGGTTTCAAAGGATACGCTGACGAAGGTTTGCTGGTTTTAATAACTCACACCCAGTAAAGGATGACGCTGTATATACCCACAAGAATTAGGCCTATTTGTTTTAAGTCAGGTATTTCGAGAGATGATTTAAGGGAAAACAAGGATATATGGGTGGGCCCTAATCCAGTATGGCTGGTTCTTTATAGAAAGGGGAGATTGGGACAGACCAAGGGAAGGCCTGGTGAAGACTCAGAGAGAAATGGCCACAAACAAGCCAAGGAAAGAGGCCTCCTAAGGAACCAACCCTGCAGACACCTTGATCTTGGTCTTCTGGCCTTTAGAATGGTGAGAGCATTAATTTGTTGTTTCAGCCACCTAACCTGTGGTACTCTGTTACAGTGGCCCCAGCAAACGAACACCCTGTGTGCTTTATGAATTCATAAAGTAACAGTTTACGAGTCTGGCCAGCCACATCAGGAAAGGAAAAAAATAAGAACTCATCATGGGGAAGTAAAAAGCATAAAAAGCAATGGTTTGGGGTTGGAGTGAGTCTGCCGGTATCCTACTTGACTGTATACAAGTCCATGCCCACGGCAAGCTGCTCCACCTTGATGGGCCTGTTTGCTTAGACTTGATAGTGGTGATGATGGTGAAGGTGTTGGTGATGATGGTGGTGATGACAGTGGTAACGTTGGTTATGATGATGGTAGTACCCACTTCACAAGCCTGCCGGGAGGATTCAGTGGGTTAGCATGTGTCTAGCACTTAGTACTGAACCTATACTTGGGAGTACTAGCTGAATGATTATTTTGTTGCTATCACAAACCAACAGTCAGCTCCAAATCTGGAAGCTCCTCCTTCCCAGACATGTGACCTTGAGGAGATCAACACCCTCTGGAACTACTTCATCTACACAGTGAAGACCCAGTGACACTTGAGGACCCTTTCAGCACTAACATTTTATTATTATAATAAATTTTGATATGAACCATTCTACAGAAGCAGTGGAACATCTTGGTGAGTTGTGAAAAGCATAACAATTTGGGGGGTTTCTATACTCTATTTGTTCATGGTTGACAAACCCAAGTAAATGGGGTACCTTTAAAGGAACGACCTTCCAAACGATTCCCTTTAAAAAAAATCTGTACCCTTGGATTCTGTAGGCATTAACATAGAAAGGAGGGGGGGAAAAAGCAAAGTTCTACTTTTAAGCAGTGCAAAGTGACTGCAGTAAATCTGTTTAGGTATCATCGTGTTTGACTTTAAGAAAATGGCTGAGCTATGGGCAAGGTAATTCAAGAAGATATAAATGGCTGCATTATAATAAGCAGACACCTATTTTAAGCATGATCTATGTTTTTGAGAAAATTCATTACAATGAGTCTTACAATACCAACCTCTTCAATGAATTTTTCATGTCTGCATACCAAGATATATATAAAACGATCGTAATCATATACCTTTGGGGCAATGCTGGGCGCCAGCTGTTTTGGAATGATTTATAGGTTGCCATGCTCAAGGTTAATAATCAGGAGAAACAGGTTACAGTGTGCAATGTATTTATGTCAGGTTAGAAGTTCAGTTAGTGAAGATAGCACGTTGTAAGGAGGCATACACTTTTAATTATTTTCTAACCACCCTCCTCCACCCCATTTCTTTGCAATAAACTGAAAAAAAAAAAGAGATGTTTTACATAGGGCATCCTCTCTGCCAAGCGCATTTTCTAGTTACTGGTGGCTTTATTTAAAGGGAACCAGACTCTACGAGTTATTAGCTATACATATGAAAACACAGCTTGAAGGTACTTAAACATCTGTGCAATGGGCCCGTGTAAAGGGCATGATGGAATTTTGTGAGCGTCAAGGTAATTACGCCTTCTTGAAATGACAGCATTTTGCTGCTGGCAGGATTTCTAGCAGGATTTTCAGAGATGTGACGCATAATAGCCACAAGTCCATCTCCAAAAGCACTAACATAGGACTTGTCTCCCTTTGGAGATAAAATTATTGCATCAAAAGTATTTCTGAGATTCCAAATACCTGTTCTGAATTGAGACAAAAATGTATTTTGTCCTAGGAAAATTTTTTTGTAATAAATAATGAGGAAGAAATTTTTTTTCTGCAGAGGGTTGAGTTCATTGTGTTCCTCATTCATCTTCATTGGTCTCTAAATGTCTCTCTCTTCTTTCATTGATTTTTTTTATTCTCTTCTATACCAGTATTGGTCTCTCAGCTCCCACTCACCTAGGAGATGCTTTCTAATGTGTTTATCACAGATATGTGTGTTTATTTTTACAAAATGTTCTTTTGTGTGCACACATATATTTAGTTATGCAAATGATAGTCATGTATCTCATTCTACTTTTTAAATTTTGTGAGTGTATCTTATAGTTAACAGCTTTATTGAGATATCATTGGCAAATGTTATAACAGACATGTTTAAATAAGTTTGGACACCCATGAAACCATCACCAAAATCAAGATAATGACACATTTATTATCCCCCAAGTTTCCTCTGGTTTCTTGTAACCGCCGCTCCTGCCCCTTCCCACCCACTCATCTCCAGGAAACTACTGATCTGCTTTCTGTCACTATAGATTAGTTTGTGTTTTCTAGAATTTTGCATAAATGGAATTTTATTTTATTCTATATACTCTTTTTTTTGCCTGCCTTTTTTATAAAGCATAACAATTATGAGATTCCTTCCTGTTGTGTGTATCAATAGTTCATTTCCTTCTGTGGTAGAGTACTGTAGTATTCCATTGTATGGATATGTCAATTTATGTACCTAGATACCTGCTGATGAATACTTTGATTTTTTTCCAGTTTCCAGCTATTACAAACAAAGCTGCTTTAAGGTTTTGTTTTTTTTTTAATGGAGATACACTTTTGTTGTGCTGTTCCGTGCTTAGTCACGTCTGATTCTTTGGCAGCCCCATGGACTGTAGCCTACCAGGCTCCTCTGTCCATGGGATTTCCCAGGGAAGAATACTACAGCAGGTTGCCATTTCCTTCTCCAGGGGACCATTTCGACCCAGGGATCAAACGTGTGTTTCTTTCATGTCCTGCATTGGCAGATGGATTACTTTTGGAAAAATGCATAGAAATTGAAGTCTGGAAGTGGTAGGTATAAGTTTAACTTCTTATTAAGCTGCCAAACTTCATTCCAAAGCACTGGCAGTGTTTTTTGTTTTCCTGCCAAAAGTGTTCCAGTTCCTCCACACACTTGCCAATACTTGGTGTAGACAGTCCTCTTAATTTTAGACATTCTAGTAGGCACGTAGTGGTGTAGTCATTATGGTTTTAATCTGGATTTCCCTAGTGACTAATGAAGTTAAGGACATTTTATATGCTTATTTGCCATGTGTTTATCTCCTTTGGTGTGGTGTCTGTTCAAATCTGCCCACTTGTGAAGGAGGGTGTTTGTTTTCTTATTATTGAATTCTGAAAGTTATTTTTATAATCTGGATACAAGTGCTTTATCACTTACTATATAATTCATATGTTCTCCTGGTCTACAGCTTTCTATCATTCTCTTAATAGAGCCTTTGGAAGAGCAGAAGTTTTTAGTTTGGATGAAGTTCAGTTTATCAATTTGTTTTCTTATGGGTCATACTTTTGGGGTTGTTTGTGATCTCTGTATTCTGTCCCATTAATCTACTTTTCTTTCTTGATGCCAAAACCAGACTGTCTTGATTACTATAATAAGTCCTGCAGTCAAGTAATCTAAGCCCTCCAACTTTATTCTTCTTTTTCAAAGTTGTTTTAGCTATTCTAGTTCTCTTGTCAGTTCAGTTCAGTTCAGTTACTCAGTCGTGTCTGACTCTTTGTGACCCCATGGACTGCGCCAGGCTTCCCTGTCCATCACCAACTCCCTGAGCTTGCTCAAACTCATGTCCATCAAGTCAGTGATGCCATCCAACCATCTCATCCTCTGTCATCCCCTTCTCCTCCTGCCTTCAATCTTTCCCAGCATCTGGGTCTTTTCCAATGAGTCAGTTCTTTGCATCAGGTGGCCAAAATATTGGAATTTCAGCTTCAGTATCAGACCTTCCAATGAATATTCAGGAATGATTTCCTTTAGGATTGACTGGTTTGATCTCCTTGCAGTCCAAGGGACTCTCAAGAGTCTTCTCTAGCACCACAGTTCAAAAGCATCAATTCTTTGGCACTCAGCCTTCTTTATGGTCCAACTCTCACATCCATACATAACTACTGGAAAAACCATAGATTTGACTAGACGGACCTTTGTTGTAAAGTAATGTCTCTGCTTTTTAATATGCTGTCTAGGTTGATCATAGCTTTCCTTCCAAGGAGCAATTTTAATTTCATAGCTGCAGTCATCTGCAATGATTTTCGAACCCAAGAAAACAAAATCTGTCACTGTTTCCATTGTTTTCCTATCTGTTTGCCATGAAACTACAAGTTCCCTTGTAGTTGCATATAAACTTTAGTATATGGAACTTGTATATAACTTTAGTATATGAAACTAATATAACTTGTCAAATTTTACATAAAAGGCTGCTGGGAATTTGATTAGGGTTGTATTAAGTCTACAAACCAATTTGAGCAAAAAGATACCTTAACAACATTGAATCTTACAGTCAGTAAACATATCTTTAAAAACTCTTTTCTTTTAACATTGAAAACTTTAAGCTTAATTTATGTTGATGTGTGTATATTTACTACATTCCTTCTAACTCTTGCATTATTTCAGCACATTTTAGTTTTCCTGTTAGAGCTGTAAGAAGTTCAGTTCAGTTGCTCAGTCATGTCCAACTCTGCGACCCCATGAGCTGCAGCATGCCAGGCCTCCCTGTCCAACACCTACTCCTGGAGCCTACCCAAACTCATGTCCATTGAGTCGGCGATGCTATCCAACCATCTCATCCTCTGTTGTCCCTTCTCCTGCCCTCAATCTTTCCCAGCATCAGGGTCTTTTCAAATGAGTCAGCTCTTCACATCAGGTGGCCAAAGTATTGGAGTTTCAGCTTCAACATCAGTCCTTCCAATGAACACTGGAAGGACTGATGTCCTTTAGGATGGACTGGTTGGATCTCCTTGCAGACAAGGGACTCTCAGGAGTCTTTTCCAACACCACTGTTGCACACATCTAAAAGCTGACAGAAGAGAATACACAAATGTATTCTCTTATGGTTCTGGAGGTCAGAAGCCTGAAGTCAGTTTCACTGGGCCAAAGTCAAGGTGTTGGCCAGACTGGTTCCTTCGGGAAGCTCCAGGGGAGAACCTGCATCCTTTTTTTTCAGATTTAATGATTTCTTATCTTCTTTGGCTGTGGTCCTTCCTCTGTCTTCACAGCACATCCCTCTAGCCTCTTCTTTTGTCCTCACATCTCTTTCTTTCACTTTGACCCTCCTGCCTACCTCTTTTTTTTTTTCTTTTAATTTCCATTGCTCTAAGAGACAGATCCAAAAAGATATTGCTATGATTTTTTTTCTTTTTTTACAAAATTTATTTGTATTTGGAAGATATTATACAGTGTTGTGTTGGTCTCTGCCATATGTCAACGTGAAAATGTTAGTCACTTAGTCGTGTCCAACTCTTTGCAACCCCATGGACTGTAGCCCATCAGGCTCCTCTGTCCATGGTATTTTCCAGAACAGGTATTATACTGGAATGGGTTGCTATTCCCTTCTCCAGGGGATCTCCCCAACACAGGGATCTAACCTGCATCTCTTGCATTTCCCACATTGGCAGGTAGATTCTTTACCACTGGGCTACCTGGGAAGCCAGTATCATTATGATCATATATTAACTGTGTGTGTGTGTGTAATATTCCATTAACATCTTTGTTCTTCTACTGGTGTCATATTTCTTCTTACTGTGCCTTATGATACATTTTATTATTTAGTGTGAAAAATCCTCTCTCTACTATTTTCAAGATGGATCTAGATGTTTTATTCTTCCATATACATGTTAATATAATTTCCTCAAAAATGCAGTTTCTAATCATGATTATGATTCCATTGCAATTACAGGTCAATTTAGAGACACTTACACAACTATTAAATCATCTATCTGAAAACATGGACTATTTCTCTACCTTTTTTCAAGTCATCTTCTATGTCCCACCTCAAATTTTGTTTTGTTCACAAAGCATTTCGGGATTCTTCAGGATTCTAAGACACTTCGCAGCTTTTGTTGCTATTGTAAGTGAAGGCTTTTATTCATCATTAAAATTTCTAGTTAGTTATTTTCTGCCATTTAGTAGGTTGATCACATTGACGACCTGGCTAAACTCTTGATGAGTTCTAATGGTTTGTTATTGATTGGTTCCCCACCCTCTCCCAGGTGAATGATTCTATCATCTGCAAACAATGCCAATTTTTCGCTTTAGGACACATTTCCCCCCAGGATCCTATGCAAGCTTTATGGCCTAAATTAGGGAGTCCTGTGCAAGACCTCTTCCTAAAAACATTTGAAATATACTTAATGACACTCTCTTACTGTCATCTCACTATACCTCTGAACAAGACAAGAATGAAAGAGCTTTAATTTACAAAGATGTAAGTAATTACCCCAAATCATGAAATATAACCTTCTTGCTGGGCCTTTCTCTTTAGAATTTTTTGTTTAGTCAACACTTTTAAAATTTAGTTAAGAAATATAATGAGAGGAATAAAATTCAGAAAACTTCCAAAATTAAAGCTGAAACATTTACAGTAATGACATCATGTCCCCATTAATTATCCCTCTTTCAACATTCTGGGGATGACTAAATCTTTTCCTTTCTCTTCAAGTTATTTGTTTAATACAGTCAGTAAACTACTCAAATCTAACATGTTCTATAAAGGCTGGGTCATTTTTTCTGAGTCAATTTCACATTTTATTTTTTACAGGGAACAAATAACTTGAAACTTTTTTTTTTTTTTGCACTCCACACATCTAGGAAGTGTGTGGTATCCTAGTTTATACTTGCAAGGCTGTCCCAATGTTGTTCTAAGTATTTGCTATGTCTTAGCTGATATGAAAATTATGATTTCTTTGACTGAAATATTTGAGGGGAACTGTCATTAGGTCTGGTGCTGGGATAAATTGGAACGTGAATAAATTTCTATTTTATGCAACACCTATCCAACACTCCATTGCAGAACATACCCCAGAGATAGGGGGTCTAACAAAATGTAGCCTGTAGCCCTTCCCCTTATATCTGAGCTTGTTGGAGAAGCCCAAGCCTCTTAAGTTACTGATGAGGAAATTGAGTGTCTCCAGCCCACACAGTGAGAGGCAAGTACCAATACTCAGGTCCACTAACTCTCACCCCAGGACTCCTTCCAGCAGCACAGGAAATGGCCTGCCTTCCACATTTATGTAGGCATTCAGTAAGGATGACACAGAGGGAAAAGGAAAGGGCAGATATAGCCCAAATAATAACTAACACTGTATAATTTTAGATCATTTTCTTTAAGATTCACATCAATAATAGATGTAGGTAACAATAGCTAACATAATGAATCCTTGCTTATACATTTTGTACAGATTATCTCATTTAATTCCCACAAAAGCCCTATGATATGGGGGTATGTTGATTGTCATTTCTATTTTATAGATGAGAAAACAGGTCAGTAACATCAAAAACGTGCTGAAGAGGCCATAGCTGGAAAGTGACTGGGCAAGGACTTGAATTAATGTCATGAGTGTGTGTCCCTAACCACTGCCCTATGGTGGACAATTTTCTCACCTCCATTTCACAGTTATGAACCTGAGGTCTGGCCCAGTGTGGCAGAGTTCTTAGTTACAACTTCTAACTACCAATTCTGTCTCATTTAAGTAGAAAGAGAAAATTTATCAAAACTCACAACTCCAGTTTCCAAGAACATTGCATCCTTTGAGGTTCCCCAGGGAGCTTCCTGGAACCCACCTCTCCTGCATAGAGCAATGACTCCATTTCCTCTTTCTAAGCAGATTAATTACTCCAGCCCAAATCCATAACACCCCCATCACCAAATACACACACACTATTTTTTTTTTTTTTTGCCTCTTCACCCAGTGGAAGAGGGTCATAATCCAGGTACAAGTCTCAGCTTTGAGTAGAGTGGAACTACTTCTGCCTTACCTGGAGGAAGTGTACTCGTCTTGTTAAGGCCTCTAAGCAAAGCCCAGTACTGTGGAATCAGAAAACAGAATGGTTTCCAGTGATCAGGTCTTCCCATGCTCATGTCCACCCTTCACAGGTGGGGACACCACGTGGTGATTGCTGGCTCAGCACATTCCATACACCATAACTCATTAGGTTGAATGTTATGAATTCACCATATTTGTAGGTCAAAAATGGTTGCTTACTGGCAAGGTCATTTAGTTCAATTTAAGATCAAGATTTCTTTTTTCTACTTGTCCTGTTGCTAGAACTAAGTCTTCAGTAGATTCTTCTGTGAGGGCAGCTGCTCCTGAGAAGTGGGTGACACGGTAAAATTGGTGAGGCTCATGGCACAGATGATAAAGAATTTGCCTGCAATGTAGGAGACCAGGGTTAGATCCCTGTGTCTGGAAGATCCCCTGGAGAAGGGAATGGCAATCCACTCCAGTATTCTCGCCTGGAGAATTCCATGACAGAAGAACCTGGTGGGCTCTATTTGGTTGCAAAGAGTTGGACATGACTGAGCGGCTAACACTTTCCCTTTCACTTTCATGGACACTAGCTCATTGTCTTGTCTTTTGCTCAGAGTGTGTGCTTTGGTAAGAAGTAATTGTATATGACTGTGCAGACCATCATGATTAGTAAGGCGTCCATAAGATGGTGTGGGTCATAGAAGAAGAAGTGTGGTAGGAAGAAGAGCATTTGCAATCCAAATCCACAAGAAGTGTTTATTCCAGTAAGGATGAATTGCTACGTCTTTGATTATGGAAAAGATCCAATGTAATTAACCAGCTACCAGGAGGCTGGCTGCTCCTCCTGGGAATGGCATTGTATTCACACTCAGAGTTAATCAGTACTGCTGACAGTCTGGTTATTCAGCCAGGTGAGGACATGTCCTGTATTTTTGAGCCCATGCTTAGCTTCCTGTGCACCCTTCATGGCCACTTACTTCATGAACCTGTTGAGTGAGCATAGCTGTTGACTTATCCAGAAAATAGGTCATCGTATCCACCTTAGTAAAGAAAGCTTCATCATGAGGGACTTCCAGTGAGTACTTACATGGTACTCTCTGTGCCTGTTCTTGCCAAACCATAGTCTTTCCCTAATTTGGTCACCAACTCTCAAATTTTACTCTTTTCCATTTCCTTAAAACTGTGAGTTGCTCAGTCATGTCTAACGCTTTGCAACCCCATGGACTGTAGCCCACCAGGCTCTTCTGTCCATGGGACCCTTCAGGCAAGGATACTGGAGTGGATTGCCATTCCCTCCTCCAGGGGATCTTCCTGACCCAGGGATCAAACTCAGGTATCCCACATTGCAGGCAGATTTTTTACTGTCTGTGCCACCAGGGAAGCCCATTCCTTACCCTATGGCTAAACCATATGGCCAAACAATGAACCACTGCCTGTAGAGACTGGCCTAAGCTTCTGTCTCCTTCCAGGTGAAGTAGAGAATGGAAAAAGTCAAAGTTACAATGATTGGGAAGATTTCTTAGCCATCCTTCTGGGCTACCCCTCAATCAGGTGTAACTCTTCAGCGCTCTATTTCTGGCTGACACCAGCATGTTGTCAGGAGAATGCTCGCAAGGCCCAGGTGTATGTTGAAGGAAGGGTTGTAATATTGGAGGAGGATTCAGACCGGGAGCCTGAGCCATCTGCTCACGCAATTTTCTGGTGTCTCTGGGATCCGTTCAACCTGAATTATTGATGCGTCTGGGAATACCTGATTTTATGGCCTGGAGGATGAGATGAAACCCATTTCATGATGTGCCATTGAGGCTTACCTGGTGTCTTAGGCTGAGATTTTTCAACACCCATAAGAGTCCAGAAGCAATGCCTGTTTCTCAGAAGAAAAACCATTCCTGCCAAATGGCTGTGGCTCTGCTTCTCACACCCGGAGGCCTCTGCCGTGATGCTCTGTGGAGCCTGGCTGATATCTCCCACAGTATCCCCATCTACTGTAGACATGCTGGGACCACTGTGTCTGCCGTCACAAGGCTCACAGCGCAGGGCTGTGTCTGCCGCTGGTCCAGGTGGAGAATGGGTGAGCCCTACTTACCGCTAGTAGCCTTTCAAATGACATGGTCCATGAGGGGAACCACACTACCAAATGTTACCTCTAGACTCCAGAGAAGTTCCCAAGGTGTTGTGCTGCTTTCTCAGGGGTCACAAGGGACAACAATCAATTCTCCACTTTGAGAAGATAGGCTGCATTCCTCCCAGACCACTAGAAACTGTCCTGATATGGCCTTCATTTTCATGGGGTGTATCCGATAACTTTGGCTTTTATAACTTACCCAGATATCTTGGCACCTGCTCTTTACTGCTCTCTAAGTTGTGTTACTATGGTGTTCTCAGAGGAGTAGACCAGTGGGAATGAAAGATGATCGATAACCCTTTGGCTTGTAGCAAGGTAATGAAATGTATTGCTGAAAAAAGACAACCTCTTTAACAAGTGGTGCTGGGAAAACTGGTCAACCACTTGTAAAAGAATGAAACTAGAACACTTTCTAACACCATACACAAAAATAAACTCAAAATGGATTAAAGATCTAAATGTAAGACCAGAAACTATAAAACTCCTAGAGGAGAACATAGGCAAAACACTCTCCGACATAAATCAAAGCAAGATCCTCTATGACCCACCTCCCAGAATATTGGAAATAAAAGCAAAACTAAACAAATGGGACCTAATGAAACTTAAAAGCTTTTGCACTACAAAGGAAACTATAAGTAAGGTGAAAAGACAGCCCTCAGATTGGGAGAAAATAATAGCAAATGAAGAAACAGACAAAGGATTAATCTCAAAAATATACAAGCAACTCCTGCAGCTCAATTCCAGAAAAATAAATGACCCAATCAAAAAATGGGCCAAAGAACTAAACAGACAGTTCTCCAAAGAAGACATACAGATGGCTAACAAACACATGAAAAGATGCTCAACATCACTCATTATTAGAGAAATGCAAATCAAAACCACAATGAGGTACCATTACACGCCAGCCAGGATGGCTGCTATCCAAAAGTCTACAAGCAATAAATGCTGGAGAGGGTGTGGAGAAAAGGGAACCCTCTTACACTGTTGGTGGGAATGCAAACTAGTACAGCCGCTATGGAAAACAGTGTGGAGATTTCTTAAAAAACTGGAAATAGAACTGCCATATGACCCAGCAATCCCACTTCTGGGCATACACACTGAGGAAACCAGATCTGAAAGAGACACGTGCACCCCAATGTTCATCGCAGCACTGTTTATAATAGCCAGGACATGGAAGCAACCTAGATGCCCATCAGCAGATGAATGGATAAGGAAGCTGTGGTACATATACACCATGGAATATTACTCAGCCATTAAAAAGAATTCATTTGAACCAGTCCTAATGAGATGGATGAAGCTGGAGCCCATTATACAGAGTGAAGTAAGCCAGAAAGATAAAGAACATTACAGCATACTGACACATGTATATGGAATTTAGAAAGGTGATAACGATAACCCTATATGCAGAACAGAAAAAGAGACACAGAAATACAGAACAGACTTTTGAACTTTGTGGGAGAATGTGAGGGTGGGATATTTCAAAAGAACAGCATGTATACTATCTATGGTGAAACAGATCACCAGCCCAGGTGGGATGCACGAGACAAGTGCTCCGGCCTGGTGCACTGGGAAGACCCAGAGGAATCGGGTGGAGAGGGAGGTGGGAGGGGGGATCGGGATTGGGAATACATGTAAATCCATGGTTGATTCATATCAATGTATGACAAAACCCACTGGAAAAAAATAATAATAATAATAAAAAAAAAAATTAAAAAAAAAAAAAAGAAATGTATTGCTGGCCCACCAGGCAAAGCCAAATTTCAGATGTCTCTACTGATTGAAGTAAAGAAAAAGCATTGTTTTTTTTTTAGATTATTACCTGCATAGAAAGTACCAGAGGCTCTGTTGACTTATTTCTGTAGGGGGAGACCACTTCTCCATCTATGGAGTGTTGGCAATTAGAACAACCACTTTATTAACCTTGTGATAATCCACCATCAGTCATTCTCCAAAAGCCATCTGTCCTCAGCATCACCCTGAGTCTGTTGCTTGTGACCACTTTCGGTTCAACTCCTTTACCCATGAGCATCCTTAGTCAGAAGCAACGGACACTGGCTCTGGCTGATGTATGTACTTGACGACCCCCTAATCTCAGGTCAAAGAACTTATCTCTGCACTTCTCCCAGAGGTAAGGCACAGTTTGGGATTTACTGTTTGCCAGTGGCAGTCAGTAGGAGCCTGGCAGGCTACAATCCATGGGGTGGCAAAAGAGTCAGACATGACTGAGGGACTAAACAGCGACAACTTCAACAAGGGCCCATCACTATGTTTCAGGGATTTCCAACCAATTCATTGACCCAGTAGCCTTTGCTCCTATCCTATGGAAGAGACAAAGTGAGGAGTCTAGAAATTGTGGAGATGACACTCTTAATAAAAGGTAGGGATGCGGGCAGGGAAGGATAAGGTTTTACTGAATCTCCTGGGAGAGGATTTTGGTCAGACCTCTTATTTCCTACCTCTCTCTCCGAAATCTCCCTTTCTGACTACTGCAGGGGTCCCCAACCTCCAGGGTCTAAGGCCTGATGATGTGAGGTAGAACTGAAGTAATTATAATAGAAATAAAGTGCACAATAAAGGTAGTGTGCTTGAATCATCCCCGAAACATCCTCCCACTTCCTGGTCCATGGAAAAATTGTCTTCCACTAAACTGGTCCCTGGTGCAAAAAAAGTTGGGGACTGCTGGACTAGAGTGATGTTCTAGGTCTCCAGGAGTGGTGTTTTCTAGAACCACCATCAACCCAGCCTACAGAAAATGGCAATCCTAGTGCCATACAGGTACATTCTAGTCTAGTACATGCATGCATAGTTGTGTCTGACTCTTTTGTGACCCCGTGGACTGTAGCCCGCCAGGCTCCTCTGTTCATGGGATTTCCCAGACAAGAATACTGGAGTGGGTTGCCATTTCCTTCTCCAGGGAATCTTCCCAACCTAGGAATCGAACCCGGGTCTCCTAATTGGCGGGCAGATTCTTTACCACTGTGCCATCTGGGAAGCCCACAAATACTGTTGGCCTTCACTTAACCCATGTATTTCTCAGTGTGTTGATGAAGGGACACTTTTCTTGGGATCTTCTTTGGTACATCTGAGGAAATACATTTCACTTATGATAAATCTGCTTGTATTAATAACAGTCCTCTTCCTCCAAACTTGAGCCTCTGGATCTATTCCTTCAACTATATCTACCAAATCTGAATATCAAAATCTCATTCAGCAGGTACTGTTAGTGAGTACAGACTTCAGTTGACTAAATAAATAAATAACTGACACTGTGCCCAGCTGCCTGAGTTACCTCAGTGAACCCAGACTCTCCTGTGCCAACTAAATTTAGTTCAGTCTACAGATATGTATTAACACTCCTCTCCCTGGTGTGGATCTTTGTGGAAGGTTGAGGGGGAGCCAGAGGATCCTACTGGATCCTCCCCATGTCCCCATTTCAACCCCTAGGCTTTTCTCTTTGCTAATCTATGCTTTAAATTCTGCGAAAAATACCTACGAAAGCTGTGAATTCACTGTAGTTCTTTAGCATTCAGGATCCAACTATGAATCTGGCTGTTGGTTGGCTTCTTTACTTATCTGCAAGTAATAAGAGTTTAGTAACAGTCAGACAAGTCCCATGTTTTTCTGACTCTGCTTTGGGCCAAGAATGTACATATGTGAGCCCTACCTACCCTTAGATCTGTACTTCCCTGTGGCCTTCCTACCATTGTTTGGCAGGAGTTGCGTGTCCCCCAGAAGCCTGTCATGAATGGACGCTTCATTTGGAGGGCCACAGGTCACATGAACCATTTTGCCACCATGTGTTAGACCAGACAGAGTCCCATTCTTACCTGCACTGTTATCTGCTCTTGCCCCAACTCAGCCTGATAACCAAACCCAGATTTCCCTCATTACCTCGAGCTCTGTTTCCTATAACCACCTCTGGTTCCAATTTCTCCATCTGTGCAGTCTTAATGGTAAGCAGCAGAAAGTTACTGAGGTTGATTTAAGCAGAAAAGAAACTGATTTAAAAAAGATATTGAGGGGGTTTCCCTGGTGGCTCAGTGGTAAAGAATCCGCCTGCCAATGCAGGAGACACGGGTTCAGGTCTGGGAAGATCCCACATGCCACAGAGCAACTAAGCCTGTGCGCCGCAACTACTGAGCCTGTGCTCTAGAGCCCGAGGGCCACAATTGCTGAGTGCACGATCCGCAGCTTCTGGAGCCCATGGGCTGAGAGCCCGTGCTCTGCAACAAGACAAGCCAGTGCGATGAGAAACCTGCATAGTGCAACAGGAGAGTAGCCTCCACTCATGGCAACTAGAGAAAAGCAACGAAGACCCAGCATAGCCAATAAATAAATTATACATGTGTGTGTGTGTGTGTGTGTGTGTGTGTGTGTGTGTATGGGCTTTACTGGTGAGTCAGACAGTATAGAATCTGTCTTCAATGCAGGAGACCCAGGTTGGATCCCTGGGTGTGGAAGATCCCTTGGAGAAGGGAAAGGCTACCCACTCTAGTATTCTTGCCTGGAGAATTCCATGGACAGAGGAACCTTGTGGGCTATAGTCCATGGGGTCCGTGGGACCACAAAGAATCAGACATGACTAACATATATATATATTTTAAAAAGATATTGGGAATCCCAGAGAATCTAGAGGGATGAAAGAAGGGATAATACCACCAGATTACCTTTCAGGATCTACCTGATGAAGACCCCAGGGTTCTCATCTCCTAATACCATCTTTTGCAACTCCCACCCCTGACACCACTGAGTGCAGATGTAAGAATCAGCAGTGTTGCATCTACATTGTCAGGAGCTCCACTTGCTGCAGTTACCCCTGTGCCAGAGAACACACGTCTACCTCCTGATATGAGGCACCATGGAAGATATGTTATCTCCAAAGATTCCTTCCCAAAGATGCAGGACCTCATTCTAATCATGAGGAAACATCAGACAGAGCCAACTGAGGATGGTTCTAAAAGATGACTGACCAGCACTCTTCAAAAATGTCAAGATCATGAAGGACAGGGAAAGACTTGAGAAACTGTTACCGACTGGAGGAGATGAGGAGATGTGACAACTGAATGCGCCATGACATGCTGGGACTGAGGCCCTGGACAGAAAAAGGACATTGGTGAAATCCAAATAAAATCTTCAATTTAACTAGTAGAATTATGTTGTTGTTGTTTAGTCGCTAAGTTGTGTCTGACTATTTGGCGACCCTGTGGACTGTAGCCCACCAGGCTCCTCTGTCCGTGGGATTTCCCAGGCAACAGTATTGGAGTGGGTTGCCAGGCCCTCCTCCAGGGGATCTTCCAACCGAGGGATCAAACCCATGTCTCCTGCACTGGCAGGCAGATGGATTCTTTACCGCTGAGCCACCACGGAAGCCCTCAGTAGAATTATACTAATATTAACTTCTCAGATTTGATCATTGCAATATGGTTCTGTAAGATGATGAAGCTGCATGAAGAGCATATAGGAACTCTCTTATTTTAGCAACTCATCTGTAGTCCATCTAAAATCATCTCAAAGTCATCATCAAACGTTAACACCAAAGACAATATTATGCCGTATGACCAATGGCACATTTGAATGGAGGGAACATGCTCTATTTTCTCCTCTTAGCTGCTGACTCCTTGAGTTAATATGTCAGGGTTACTAGATACCAGGGATCAGCAGACAGAGGAGGAAGCTGGCAGTGGGGGAGGGAGAGAGAAGTGGGAGAGAGTGGGTGGGGAAACCCCATGACAAACTCATGGGGAAGGTATTTTTAAGCAGACATTTGAGATGCTCTAAATTCTACCCCCCAGAATGACTGTTTGCTTATGGAACTGGCTTTGGAGATCTTGATTTACCAATCTGGGATGAGGAAGAGGAATACTCCTTGGAGTAGTAGCCAGTCTTGGGCATCTGAGCTAATCTCTTATTTAGAAGCTGTGCTTCTAATGACAGCACTGGTCCACTAGAAATTTCAGTGATGGGGGGAATGTTCTGTATCTGTGCCACCTTATTCTAACTGTTGCCACTAGCCATGTGCAGCCATGGAGCACTTGAAATATGGCAGATGAAATGGAGGAACATGTTTCCATGTAGACAGCCACCCACAGTGACTAATGGCTCCTGTGTTGGATGGGGCAGCTCTAGTAACTAACCAGCTTGTCTTTTTTTCCTGTTGATCATGACATGGTTCAGTACAAGCCAAGAAATGTAATTTTAGAGATGTGTATGTATGTTTGTAATCAACTACCCGAACGGCAAAGACATAGTGAAATAAGGACTAGCAAATGAATAGTTTTACAATTGGTTAAGCTGGTATTCACAGAATTTCATAGCTAGAAGAGACCTTAGAACTTGTCCTTTCCAACAACTTCTTCCAGGATCAAGAGTGAGATAAGAACAAAGGCAGGATTAGAACCAGGTTTCCCCAGACCTGTTCTGGGGCTGTGCATGCTTGCATGTCGCTTCACACACATAGAACTAAAGATGACACTTGCAACCTCATTCACACTAAACTTGCATCCATACCGCTGAGCTAGGGTGCCCCACTCCACTCTTCCCTCCCCACCTCGACCCTCCCCAGCCCCCACTGTTGAGCCTCATGAAAATGCACCAAATGGGATGCTTGATGAACAGTTTATTTTTAACAAAAAGTGACAAAGCCACTGTCTTTCAGCCACACGGTCTGTCTTCTGGCCCCAAGGGAAGAGGAGAACCGAATAATAAATCCTCTAGAGGACCCAGGATCAGGGACCCGAGAGATCTCTCATAAATTGTCTCTCCATTACAGTTTGAATGTATACACAATGGAGAACTCTAAATAAGATGAGGGAGAGCCTAATTCATTTTATAAACATTACTTTAAATCTCTTTGTGTACCTGAGCCACAAAATTAATTATGACTATGATGAAATATAGTCATCTTCAAGCAGCCGAAGTTATTTGGGGGCTTCCCTGGTAGCTGACATGGTAAAGAATCTGCCTGCAATGCAGGAGACCCGGGTTCGATCTCTGGGTCAGGAAGATCCCCTGGAGAAGGAAATGGCAACCCACTCCAGTATTCGTGCCTGGAGAATCGCATGGACCCAGGAGCCTGGCAGGTTACAGTCCATGAGGTCACAAAGAGTTGGACACAACTGAGCGACTAACACTTTCATTTTCATGATGAAATATGATGGTGGTGGTTTGGTTGCTAAGTCGTGTCCAATTATATGAAATATAGTCATCACCAAACAGCTGGGGTTATATGGGGGCTTCCCTGCTAGCTCACATGCTAAAGAATCTGCCTGCAATGCGGGAGACCCAGGTTAGATCCCTAGGTTGGGAAGATCTCCTGGGGAAGGAAATGGCAACCCATTCCAGTTTTCCTGCCTGAAGAATCCCATGGGCTGAGGAGCCTGGGGGGCTACATTCATAAGGTTGAAAAAATTGGACACGACTGAATTGACTTAGCACACACCCACACATGATGAAATAGGAGGAAAAAAGGAGTTGTTTAAAGCTGTAATGAATATGACCTGAGCTACCTTCTTCATCAGTTTACTTTCCAAAGATACGTACAGCAGAAGATTCCATAAATGTCAAGCCTTATGAAAAGGCAGGAGATGGCAAACCACGGTAAACTGGGTAATTTAGCAGAAAATGCCTGTGAGAGTCTCATTGTCAAGGATGCCTCTTTGTTCTAAAACAACCAACACAGTTTAAGTCTGTGAGTGGTACAAACATTGGGAAAACCCACCCTCAAATGGAACTATGAAATTGCAAAGATCAGTAACAACTTCTCAATAAGATTGTGTGTGATGGAGTCTGGTATGGAGATATTCTAGACATTGTTTTTTTCTGGTGTGAATTTGGGGTTTTTGAAAAGGCCCATTTCTTACAACTTTTCTCCTAAAATGTTAAGAGCAAAGCTTCCACCTGATTACCAAGGGAGACCATTCTAAGAACTTTCACGTTTGCTGTGATTTCATTTGAGTAAGAGCACACTCTGGGGAAGTTCCAGAATCACTTATTGACATTGAATGTTCCTTTCTTTTGTTCAGGGTCTTTTCTGAGCAGGACCTGAAGCCTATGGCAACTGACACATCTAGCCTGTGAATTAATTTCTGCTGACTGTAAACACACACGAGATCAAAGTGACATCCCAAGCTCCTCTCCAGCCTTAGGATGCCTGAGGAGGATGGCGCTTTGTCAATAATCTATACACACGTCAGTTATCGAGGGCCCTGCATGAATAATTAAAGATGGGGGGAGAGCAGCAACTAATATTTGCCAAATGTTTTTCTATGTGACAGGCACTATTCAACCATTATCTCTTATAATCCTTTGAGACAGATGATATTATTATCATTTTCATTGATGAAGAAGTTGAGGCAAAAAGAAGTAACTTGCTCCAAGGCATGAAGCAACCAGGTGATGGTCAACATTTGCATCCAGATTATCTGGCTCAGGGGCTTCCTAGGTGGCACAGTGGTAAAGAACCTTCTTGCTAATGCAGGAGACACGGGTTCCATCCCTGGGTCAGCAAGATTCCCTTGGAGAAGGACATGACAACCCCATCCAGTATTCTTGCCTGGAGAATCCCATGGACAGAGGAGCCTGGTGGGCTAAGGTCCCTGGGGCTGCAAAGAGTCAGACACAACTTAGTGACTAAGCACACAGCACCTATCTGGCTCAGACCCTGAACTCTTAACACTTCTTTTAGTCTGCTGTCTTTTGAAGGAAAGAGTAGAGAGAGACCCAGACCAATTGGAGTCCCCTGCTTTGTGATAGATGATTTCTGATCTGGGCTGCACCCCCTAATCTCCCAGGTGACAGATGTGTCTGCGGGAAATTGATGGGGATATTTGCCTTAAACAGTTTTCACTCCGTATTTCACCTCCTTCCTGTTACCCCATCTTCATGCCTGACCCCTACTCTGCGGTCTCAGTTCTTCCTGGCCCTTCTGTGCTGGGCTTTGCTTAGTTACTCAGTCGTGTCCAACTCTTTGCAACCCCATGGACTATAGCCCGGCAGGCTCCTGTGTCCACGGGATTCTCCAGGGAAGAATACTGGAGAGAGTTGCCATACCCTTCCTCCAGGGGACCTTCCCAACCCAGGGATTGAACCCAGGTCTCCCACATTGCAGGCGGATTCTTTACCAGCTGATCCACCAGGGAAGCCCAGGGTTCAGTGTATAAAGTGAGTGCTAACTGACTCCAGTTTTCTCCTTTACAGTTACTGTAGGTGCTCTGAGGCCAGGATGCCTTTACCCCCCCTCCCCACCCTGTGCTTCTTGGTTTCGGGGGGTGGCGCTTTGTTGCCGCACTGCTTTCCCCTGAGCTCGACTCCCGCAGAAGTGCTCACCCTGTGAGGTCAGGCCAGGGAGGTGGTGAGACATGGGCAGCTGTGGTCATCCATGATTACAGCATCGTTTGGAAAGCCAAACCTTTGCGTTACTACACTTTTACTTTTTGAAGTATCCAAGAATGATATTATTTTATTTTTCTTCCAGTTTTATTGAGATGTAATTGACATGGTTCTGTGTGTAAGTTTAGTGAACATCCATCATCTCAAATAGAAACAACATGAAAGAAATAGAAAAAATACATATATTTTTTCCTTGAGATGAGAACTCTTCAAATTTTCTCTCTTAGCCATTTCCCCATGTAACATACAGTAGTGTTAGTTGTCTTTATCATGCTGCACATTAACATCTCTAGAATTTATCCCTGGGAGTTTGTATCTTTTGACTGCCTTCATCCAGTTTCCCATCCTCCCCCCCTACCTCTGGTAACCACAGATCTGATCTTTTTTTCTAGGAGTTTGTTTGTTTTTGAAGTATAATTGATCTGCAACACTACATTAGCCCTGGATGCACAACATAGCGATCCAATATTTCTCTGCATTTCAGAATGAGTCCCATGGTAAGTCTGGGTGCTGTGTCATCATACAAACATACAATGTCATTATTGACTATAACCCCACACTGTAAAGTTCATACTCATGACTCATTTACTTTCTAACTGGAAGTCTGTACTTCTTAATATCTCTTACCTGTTTCCCTCATACACCTACCCCTCTCCCCTCTGGCAATCACCTGTTTATTCTCTGTAGGGATAACTCTGTTTCTGTTCAGTCATGTTTGTTCATTTGTTTTCTTTTTTTTTTTAGATTTCACATTTAAGTGCAAAAATACGATACTTGTTTTTCTCTGTCTGACTTATTACACTTAGCATAATACCCTCAAAGTCCATCCATGTGGTCACAAATGGCAAGATCTCATTCTTTTTATGGCTGAGTAATGTTCCACTATATGCGTGCATGCTCAGTTGTGTCCAACTCTTTGTGACCCCATGGACTGTAGCCCACCAGTCTCCTCTGTCCATGGGATTTCCCAGGCAAGAATATTGGAATGGCTCACAGCAGGATCCTCTATGACCCACCTCCCAGAATACTGGAAATAAAAGCAAAAATAAACAAATGGGACCTAATGAAACTTAAAAGCTTTTGCACAACAAAGGAAACTATAAGCAAGGCGAAAAGACAGCCTTCAGAGTGGGAGAAAATAATAGCAAATGAAGAAACAGACAATGGATTAATCTCAAAAATATATAAGCAACTCCTGCAGCTCAATTCCAGAAAAATAAATGACCCAATCAAAAAATGGGCCAAAGATCTAAACAGACATTTCTCCAAAGAAGACATACAGACGGCTAACAAACGCATGAAAAGATGCCCAACATCACTCATTATCAGAGAAATGCAAATCAAAACCTCAATAAGGTACCATTACACGCCAGTCAGAATGGCTGCTATCCAAAAGTCTACAAGCAATAAATGCTGGAGAGGGTGTGGAGAAAAGGGAACCCTCTTACACTGTTGGTGGGAATGCAAACTAGTACAGCCACAATGGAGAACAGTGTGGAGATTCCTTAAAAAACTGGAAATAGAACTGCCATATGACCCAGCAATCCCACTCCTGGGCATACACACCAAGGAAACCAGATCTGAAAGAGACAACGAGCACCCCAATGTTCATTGCAGCACTGTTTATAATAGCCAGGTCATGGAAGCAACCTAGATGCCCATCAGCAGATGAATGGATAAGGAAGCTGTGGTACATATACACCATGGAATATTACTCAGCCATTAAAAAGAATTCATTTGAATCAGTTTTAATGAGATGGATGAAACTGGAGCCCATTATACAGAGTGAAGTAAGCCAGAAAGATAAAGACCAATACAGTATACTAACACATATATATGGAATTTAGAAAGATGGTAATGATAACCCTATATGCAAAACAGAAAAAGAGACACAGATGTACAGAACAGACTTTTAGACTCTGTGGGAGAAGGCGAGGGTGGGATGTTCAGAGAGAACAGCCTTGAAACAAGTATACTATCAAGGGTGAAACAGATCACCAGCCCAGGTTGGATGCATGAGACGGGTGCTCAGGGCTGGTGCACTGGGAAGACCCAGAGGGATGGGATGGAGAGGGAGGCGGGAGGGGGGATTGGGATGGGGAACACATGTAAATCCATGGCTGATTCATGTCAATGTATGGCAAAAAACCACTATGATATTGTAAAGTAATTAGCCTCCAATGAATAAAAATAAATGGGAAAAAAAAAATAATATTGGAATGGGTTGCCATTTCCTTCTCCAGGGGATCTTCCCAACACAGGGATTGAACCTAGGTCTCTTGCATTGCAAGCAAATTCTTTACCATCTGAGCCACCAGAGGATTTCGTTCCATTATATATGCATGTATAAATACACAAGTAAGTACACGCATACTTGTATACCAATTATCTATTGATGGGCATTTAGGTTGCTTCCATATCTTGGCTATTGTGAATGATACTGCAGTGAACATAGAGTTGTAGGTATCTTTTCCAGTTAGAGTTTTCCTTTTCTTTGGATAAATACCCCAGAGTGGAATTACTGGATCATATGATAGTTCTGTTTTTAATTGATTGAGGCATCCCCATACGGTTTTTCAAGAGCTGTCTTAGAATTACCACAAAATTTGCTTTCCAAATATGTCCTCTTCAGCTTTAGTTATGTGCTGGGGAAAAGATAATCCAAATGTCAAAGCATTTTCCAGATAGATGGACCTGGCAGTTCACATTTGGGTGCTGATCCACGTAGTATGTGATTTGATGGTGATAACTTATCCGGGAACAGACTGTAATATTGTACTTTAATTGCCACATGTATATGTACCTTAGTGAATTTGACAATAAAGGTCAAAAAGGAAAAAAAAAAAGTGGTGTGGGGGAGTGCAGAATAGCAGTATGACACTGCAAGTAGTGTTGTCTGTCTGTCCACTCAGCGAGGCTGAGACGGGCAGCAGAAGTCTGTCCTTTCGGGGGTCTCACGCCTTGGTGATCTGCTCTCTGTCACTCTGGCATTTAAATAGATGGGCTCCCCACAAGTGCTCACAGATAAACGCTGAGGAAGCAGAGAGAATCCAGGAGAATCTGGACGTACTGGACCTGGGAAAAACACCTTCCAGCGTGGCATCTTCCTAAAGGGCTTTCAAGGGTCCTTCTGAAAATCTGTGACTTTGCCCTGAGAGTTAGAGAGGGGACTCCACTGGGTGATAAGGGCTGTGTCACATCCTGGTAATAAACTATCGCCTGCTAAGAAGCCAGTGCATTCCCAGCTCCTTTCTTTCAGCAAGCATGGTGTCAGGTTCATACAGTGCACAGTAGACAGGATGCGGGCTGGTCCTTCCAAGCTGAGCCCAGCTATGCCACTGTCCCCGGAAGCAGGTGCTAAGCCATCGGCACCCTGTGGACGCCCCATCTGTGGCAGAGAGCGGTGGGCCTCGCTTCCGTGGCCCAGGCTTCCCTACCAGTGACCCCTTGGCTTATTTCACGTCAGGACCGACTTTCTCCATAGGGAGGCTCCTGGCAAGGTTGACTTCACAACTGCGGCAAAGAGAACTCTTTGCAGTCTTAGTATCGCTTCTGGGAGCCAGTGCCATTGGCCTCACTGACCTGGTTTGGGTCGCAGGCCCATCCTTACACCAGTCCCTGTAAGGCCAGTCCTGCAGCTGCAGAGCTGGGGTCCCTCCGGCCACTCTCTAAAAACAAAGCCACAGGATGGAGGTGAAGAAAGTGCTCCAGGGGTGATCACACCTGAAGAAAGGACAGGGACTGCTCACTGCAGACACAGCCTCGGTCCCCCTCTCCTCGTCCCCAGTTGCTTCCACCTCTCCTGTCACTGTCATCTGGTGCCCCCTCCCATCCTCCTCCCCACACCCTCCCAGATTCTAGTACCTCATGGCTTTGCTGCTTCCCAACTTCCACACAGGGGATGAAGTGGTTAGACAGCATCACTGATTCAATGGGCATGAATTTGAGCAGACTCTGGAAGATGGTGGAGGACAGAGGAGCCTGGCATGATGCAGTCCATGGGGACACAAAGACTCAGATATGACTTAGTGACTGAACAACAACAAACTTCCACAACTTCAGGCCTTCTGTCTACTTCCTTCTCCGGCTTTCTGTCCATCCCTTCTCACTCCACTGTCTGTTGTTGTTCAGGTGCTCAGGCACGTCTGACTCTTTGTGACCCCAAGGACTGCAGCAATGCCAGGCTTCTCTGTCCTTCACCAATTCCCGGAGCTTGCTCAAACTCATGTCCATTGAGTAGGTGATATCATTCAGCCATCTCATATTCTGTCGTACCCTTCTCCTCCTGCCTTCAATCTTTCCCAGCATCAGGGTCTTTCCTAATGAGTCAGCTCTTTGCATCAGGTGGCCAAAGTATTGGAGCTTTAGCTTCAGCATCAGTCCTTCCAATGAATATTCAGGTTGATTTCCTTTAGGATGGACTGGTTTGATCTGTAGTTATGTCTTTTTTTTTTTTTTTTAATAACAGCTCACACTGTAGTTCCCTGAAAGTTACCTGTTTAGCATCTCATCCAGCAGGTCTGGACAAGCAGTGTTGTCCTGTCAGGACACCCCATAGCCACCAAACAGCCCACAGCTCATTTCCTTCAGGTCAGACCCCTTTCCCTGGGATCTTCAGCCAAGATGACAGAGGTGTGCTGTGTTACAGATCAAGGGGCCTCTGCAGAAGGCACAATCTTTGACTTTTTTTGCTCAGCACAGTGATCAGAGCTTTGTGGCTAAAGATTACATTCAGTATTTCCCCCACCATGGTTTCTAGTATACACTATATAAACCTAAAACAGTATTGGCTGTAAAGAGTGGGTTTGGGGTTTTTTTCTTGACATTCTAGGTGATACCACTGTTGGGTATAAGTGTCTAAATGGAAACTAGAAACCTACCATCTCAATGACAAAAGGAAAATGGGTTTGATAAGAAAAGGTGAAAGGGGCTGAGAGGGGCTGAAAGGTGACCACATGATGCTTTTAGGAAAATGAAGGTTAAAAAAGATATTGCTCAGCTATTCCATATGTAACAGGGAGTGCAGAGCTTGGCGGTTGGGTTTCCATAGTGGCAAGAAGCAACCTTATCAAACCACAGATTACAGTCCGGGGATAAGCTTCTAAAAGCTTCTAAGAACCTGTTCCTAGATGAGGGGGTGGAGTCAGGGGGTTCAATTTTATAGTTTTATAGTTTGAGTTTTAAAATATAATAAAAGTGGGAAGCCCAATGCTTCTAAAGGAAATCAACCCTGAATATTCTATTGGAAGGACTGATGCTGAAGCTGAAGCTCCAATACTTTGGCCACCTGATGTGAAGAGCTGACTCATTAGAAAAGACCCTGATGCTGGGAAAGATCGCAGGCAAAAGAAGCAAGGACCAGAAGAGAATGAGATGGTTGGATGGCATCAGTGACTCAATGGACATGAATTTGAACAAACTCTTGGAGATAGTGAAGGACAGGGAAGCCTGGCGTGCTGCAGTTCTTGGGGTCGCAAAGAGTCAGACACGATTTAGTGACTGAACAGCAACAATATTTCTCTGATTTTATTTGAATGGAAGAGACTTCATGGTATCTGTTGATACCACTCCTCCCACCCCACAGTGACTGCTAGTGGCCCAGAATCAGAGGGAGGCACTGAATTTAAGGAAGCCCTCCTTCTCCCTCTCAAGTGCCAGCCCTGCACTTGCTTCACAGCAAGTACCTCCTTAAATTTTGTGTCCTGGGCTCCTCCTGCCTGTCTTATGGGCATCCTGGCCCTCTTCATGGAAGAATGGTGGTTTCATTTTCCTAAAAGCAAAAACTTTTGGTAATTCAGATGAGATCAATCACTTTATCCTGCTTTTTATGAAGCAGGTGAGTGGACTTGAACTAAACAGTTTTGTTTGTAAGTGTGTGAGACAGAGAGGATCAAAATGCAGATTTTTCTACGTGTAGAAAGAAAATCTTGATATTATGTTGTCTTACTTTTCTTTAATCCCTGTGGACTATCAAAACACCTCCTGTCCTGGCTAGATCCATCCCCAGGACTGTCAGGTGGCTGCTCCGAGCATTTTCATGTCGGCAATCTGTTTCCCGTGGCCCAAGCCCTTCTCTAGACATCTCATGTTCACCTGTCTTATTAATAATTGGTTTCAACCTTTTCAATTTTCCCCTCTAATAGGCTCTCAGAGTTGTGTTACTTATCACTTTATGAGTTCAGTTCATCTAGATTTTTACATGAGTCCTCTAATGCCTTCAGGTAAATTGAAGAATCACCTGAGTAACTTGATGCTGATGAGGGAGGCTTGGAGACCAGCACGGACCTACACGTGGGGCCAGGGTGTTCTCTGGACACCTGACTTCATTGTCTCTAGGCTGCTTGGCAGAATTGCAACATGTGTGGCTTTCCCCCAGCAGTAAAAAAAAGTCCTGTGAACAACTGAGTCTCCCACGCAAAGCAATGAGATCACATTACCACTCATTTTCTCGTTGTCTGCGTGGTACCATATTCATTCATTGATTCACCTTTCTACTTCCTAAGATAGCTTTTTCTGAGTTCAGTGTACCTCATAATTTTAAACATGGAATTTCTTCTCATCTTTTAGGAAAATATTCCAGGCTTCTTGCCCCAATAGAAATAGTTACCTACATTTTTATTCAGGAAAATCAGGAAATTTTTATTCATACCTTTATTTTTTGAGGGAAAATCCCTAGGAACTCTGGCTTTAGGGTGTCTATTTTCCAGATTATTGAAAAATAACTGCTTTTTGATTAGCAGTTATGAATCAATGTGAAAAATATCAAATGTCAGGGTCGCAGCTGTGGGCTGAGGTGTTGGGAAGAGAAAGGTACTTTCCCTCCCTGGGGTTTTGCCTCACTTAGAGAGATGCTGGACAAATCATCTGGGGGCCAGTTGGCTAGGTGGTTGGATTCCCAGGGGCAGTACCCTGATGAGTCCCCAGTCTGGTCCCAAGCTTCTCAGGGCAAGAAATGATTAGTTAGGTCACCTGGAATAGTGGGCTTAGAACTGCCTCTTTAAAAAAAAAATTATTCTATTTTTGGCTGTGCTGAGTCTTCGTTGCTCTGCATGGACATTCTCTAGTTGTGGTGTGCGGGCTTCTCATTGCAGTGGCTTCTCTTATTGTGGAGCACAGGCTCTAGGGCATGCGGGTTTCGGTAGTTGCAGTACATGGGCTTAGCAGTTGGGGCCCATGGGCTTAGTTGCTCCAAGCCATGTGGAATCTTCCCGATCGGGGATCGAACCCGTGTTTCCTGTACTGGCAGGCAGATGGGAAGCCCTAGAACTAACTGCTCTTGCTTAACCAAAACCCACATGAAACTGACCCAGAGTTCAGCTAATTCATATTTAATGTAAAGCATGCCAACCATATGGTCAAGAATATGTACAACATGAGGCTCCAACGTCTGTCCTTCCTGCTTTGATCCCCAGTGGTAGGGCATCTATCCCTGAGTGCATATTACTCATCGGTCAAGTCATCTTCTTCCCACTTTCTCCCAACAATACTAAGGAGACAGTGACAATTTCTGGATCTAAAAGTCCCTGTGATGATTGTTTCAACTTGGTAGAGACTTCCTTGGGACTAGTCTTCTTTGGTGACTTGATGTTACCTTCCTGAGAAGTGGGCTTGTCACTCCGAGGGACTGGGCCTGTCCACTTTCTGTAAGTCGCACGTTCAGTGGCCACCCCTGAGAACTTGTCATTTCTACAGACAGCTGATCGCACCTTGAGAACTGAGGTTCCCTGTGTCACAGGGTACCTTCTTGAAGGACTGAGCTGGTCTCGATATTGCCTGCACATACAGGCAATTTTTACAACTGCCACATAAAAGAGAAGAAATTGTACACACATGTATATGTATGGTTGAGTCCCTTCACCGTCCACCTGAAACTATCATAACATTGTTAATTGGATATACCCCAATACAAAAGAAAAAGTTAACAAAAAAGAAACCAGAGCAAACTGAAGGTTCACTTTGCCCATCTTTGCTGAATTTCAAAATCATTTAAATATAACAGCACATGCACATTGCACAGAAGCTCAAGATTCACAAACACCACCCTCAACACACACACACACTTCAACATACAGAAGACTAAGTGAACCAGTGAAAACAAAATTGTGTACTTAAAAACAGTGACAGTGCATATAATCTTTCTTCCCTATGTTTTCACAGTCAAGTTTGGATTCTTGATGACAAAGTTCTCCAAAAAAATCTCAATTTAGTCTGAATATTTCTATTAAAAACCCATCTGATAGAAAGATGACGTCTCACTTTAGGCTCTAAGTAACATGGCAACATGCATATCAATGCCAGTATGTGTGGGTAGACTTTTCTTGTTAAAACTCTCACAACAGGCAGAGATGATTGATAATAAGATCAACTCTAGGTTGTTTCTCCGCAGCTCACCTTCTTATCCCCTCCTCCTGCAAGCACAGGTTGGCTTTCTTTCACAAACACAGACTCAAGAGTGAAAAAAAAAAACAGCATTGGTTAGTCAGAACGCTCTCCCCACTGGAAAACCACCACTGGAGGAGCCAGGAAATGACAATTTTCAGCCCCCTGTGGTACGTGAATTATAAACCATACACAGTGTCATGTGAAACCAGGGAAATTCATATATTGCAGGAAAATCTCCCCCTCCCCTTGGACTTGTCGTGTTTTGTTCCATGTGAATCAAATTCCTGTATTTTCCTACGGAGCATCTATGGTTCCTGCCGGAAGGAAACAGAAAACTTCAATTCTCTGAAGGGAAGTACCACATGTGCAGGGTACAGCGCTTGGCTGGAACCTGGGTGCACTTCCTCAGGGGGACCCAGAGATTTTTCTCAGCTGTGAAAGCAACAAAAAGATAAGACCAAGGACATCTTCCTCGTTACAAAAAAGCCGGTTCCTTACTGTCTGCAGAAACAGTGACTCCTTAATATTGAAGGGACTCCAGCAGTTTGAGAATGAAGCAGCCCCTCCTCTTTTTAAATTTCGCTTTTCTCTTGGGTGAGGGCTTCTGATGATTTCTTCAAAAATTTAAAAGTACGCTAAGTCCCTTACATACAACCAAGTTGCGTTCCAAGAGCATGTTTGTAAGTCCAGTTTGTTTTTAAGTCCAACAAAGTTAGCCTGCTGCTGCTGCTGCTAAGTCGCTTCAGTTGTGTCCGACTCTGTGCGACCCCATAGACGGCAGCCTAGCAGGCTCCCCTGTCCCTGGGATTCTCCAGGCAAGAACACTGGAGTGGGTTAAAGTTAGCCTAGATACCCAATTAACACAATCAGCTATATAGTACTGTACTGTAATAGGTTTATAATATTTTCCACACAAATAATACATTAAAAAATAAACATTTTTTCATCTTGCAGTACAGTACCTTGAAAAGTACAGTAGTACAGTACAACAGCTGACATACAGGGGAACATTCACATCTTTGAAAGTTCATATGCAGGGGACTTACTGTACAGGTAGGTCCCTTGGTATCTGAGAGGGTTGGTCTCAGGATGTCTAAGGATGCTCAAGTCCTTTATATAAAACAGCACACACACACACATATGCACATCCTCCTTTAAACTTCTCTAGAGTAGTTATATAGGGGTTCCCTGATGGCTCAGATGGTGAAGCATCCGCCTGCAATGTGAGAGACCTGGCTTCAGTCCCTAGCTTGGGAAGATTCCCTGGAGAAGGGCATGGCAATCCACTCCAGTACTGTTGCCTGGAGAATCCCTATGGACAGAGGAGACTGGTGGGCTATCTAGTTCATGGGGTTGCAAATAGTCAGACACGACTAAGCGACAAAAGCATGGCAGAGTAGTTAGAATACCTAATACAATGAAATACTACGTAAATAGCTGCCTACATGGAACAAATTAAAGTTTTGCTTTTTGAAACTTTCTGGAATTCTTTTTTCCCCTGAATATTTTTTATTTGAGGTTGGTGAAATCTGAGGACCCAGAACCCGTGCACTGGAAGAATAGGTCACTGGGTTTGTGGCTCCATTTGTCTCCTACTATTGTGAGATAAAACCACGTTCTGCTGGTTTCCGTAGGTAAGAGCAGAAATGACTGGATGGAACGCCTGTCAGCCCGTGAGATTTGAAGAGACATAGTTTGAATCCTCAAATACTTTGAAAACTTAAAAACAAATTAGAATAGCAGGAAACACTGCATCAGAAGCCACAGAACACTTTAATATTAACCTGTGTGGCTGGTGTAAGTGTGCAAGATGATGGATTCATCTCTGATGTATTTGGAGATAGTGCCCTTCTGTAAATTTAAACAGTTCCAAGTCCCTCTTCTATAGAATCCAGTTGGGTCTTAACAGTTCTTCATGGTCAAGTGTGTTCGTCATTTTGTTTTTCAGTTTCAATTGAAGTTCGTAAACTGAAAGAGCCATCAACCCCATTTCAGCTATAGGACTTTTGGGAAGTTATTCACACCCTGCACCTCTTCGTTTATAAAGTGAGGATATTAATAGTATCTTCCTGTGAGGGTGCTTCTTTACTGATTAATTTAACGAATAACACTGCGCATCCCGGAAGTGTCAGAATGGGTCTGACAGCAACATTGAACATGTGTCCCATCCATCCTGCTGGGTTTTGTTGCTCAGGGAGAACAATGAAAAAGTAAGCAAGCAAACAAACAAAAAAGCAATTGATGTTAAGAGTGATGAAGGAAAACAGGGTGATTTGTTTGAAAAAAGGTCTCTGTGAGGTGGGGACATTTCAAGAGTGAAAAAAATTAGCTAGGCAAAAGCTGGATATTCCAGGTGGAGGGAGGAGCATGTGCAAAGGCCCTGGGGTACAGATGCTTTTGAAGGTTGAAGAAACTGAACACTGACCTCTGGGTTGGAGGACAGTGCTGGGGGCCATGGGAAGCACTCAGAGCTCAGTTCTGGAGCACTCTGGGAGGCCCCTGGAGGACTTTACTCAAGAACCACACTTGACCTCACTCACATTTTAAAAAGCCCTGGAGGAGGAAATGGCAACCCACTCCAGTACTCTTGCCTAGGAAATCCCTTGGACAGAGGAGCCTGGCAGGTTACAATCCATGGGACTGCAAAGAGTCAGACACAATTGAGTGACTGAGCATGCATGAGCACATTTTAAAAGGAGCTCTCTGGCTACTGCTGTGTGAAGTGAAGACTGGGCAAGGAGTGGAAGCCAGAGTTTCCTTTGTAATCATTAAATGAGATAATGAATGTCTGGCATTTGGTGCAATACTTGACACAAAGTAACTGTCCAGGTGCCGTGACTGGCTGCTATTAGCAGTTATTACCAGTGTTAATACCAATAATGCTTCAGTTTGACATCATAGTCTGATGCTATACATTCAAATGTACACCTGAAATTAAATGTCCTCTCTGATTTTAGTCACTATCATGCCAAAAAGAATTAAGTCAGGAGTTGGGCCACGAGTTTATCCACTTGGCTGAGTCTCAAAGCCAACTTTGAATCCTAAACTGTTTATGATTGTCCACATAATTAGCTGCATGTGTCGAAGGTCAACCTTTTAAGAAGGAAGTTTGTGAAACATTTTCCACTAATTAAATTACTATACCAACCTATAAAAGAAGCCACTTCTTGAAAACACTTTATTTTTCAGAAATGCAAGCTAAATCCTGTGAGGTCTGCTTCTGACCTGAGGGCTTCCCTTGTGGCTCAGCTGGTAAAGAATCTGCCTGCAATGCGTAAGACCCCAGTTCGATCCTTGGGTTGGGAAGATCCCCTGGAGAAGGGAAAGGCTACCCACTCCAGTATTCTGGCCTAGAGAATTCCATGGACTGTATAGTTCATGGGATTGAAAAGAGTCGGACACAAAAGTGACTTTCACTTTCACTTTCTGACCTGAAGGAGGATATGAGTGGGGAGAATGTGTTTGGAGAACCAGCCTCTCTGCGCTACATCTCCAGCTTCAGGAAAGGGCCTGTGCTGGCTGCAGAAAATCAGGATGTGTGTTCTCTATTCAACTTGCTCTCTGGTGGGCTTCTAGTGCCCGTGGCCATCTCCTCTCCTTGGGGCTTCCCAGGTGGTTCACTGGTAAAGAATCTGCTTGCCAGTTCAGGAAATGCGGGTTTGATCCCTGGATCAGGAAGATTCCCTGGACAAAGAAATGGCAACCCACTCCAGTACTCTTGCCTGGAAATCCCATGGACAGAGGAGCCTGGTGGGCTATAATCCTTGAGGGTCCCAAAGAGTGGTACAAGCCTGAGCGTGAATATTGATGGCCATCTTCGCACCTTCCAGGCATGGGCAGGACTGGTGAGCTTGGAGTAACACTGTGGACCCTCACAGGCCTCTCTAAGGCTCAGCCTTGTATCTATCAAATGGTGTGGTAAGTGTCCTCCTTTTAAGGCTGTGAAGATCCAGACACAGAATTCATCAAAGTGCTTCCATAGCGTCTGACACATAAAAAGAGCTCAACAACTAACCGTGGAGGCAATTATTGTTATTTGAAGACCAAAGTCCCCTTCCCGTTATTCCACCGGTTTAATTCTAGATAAAAAGGATGGTTCTAGTTTTCAAAGTAGCACTGCTCTGGCGATTAGAAAAATTATCGTGATGACATTTTATCTCTGACCCTAATTTGACCTCTGAGCTAAGAGGAGACCTGGAACGGAGCCTCCGGGGAACTGGTTCCAAGCTGTCGAATCTAGAGTCACAGACTCGCAGCTTTGTGGGAGGCGGCCTCCAAACCTGGCTGGAAATCGCACTTGTAACCTGGGAGTTTGATAAGCCGAGGGGCCAGGGGTTTCAGTTACCCAGCTCCTTCGTTTTTCTAACCGGCAGTAATTACCTCCACAGTGCTCCGATGCTAAACAAAGATGCTGCTCGAGCGCGATTTTCTCAGGCACAGGTGCCAGCTGGTACCTCGCCGGGCAGCTGACCGCCCGGGCGCTCCCAGGCGCGTTCCCGTTCCCGGGGCCCAGCCCCTGCCCACCAGAGCCAAACAAAGACAGCCCGGCCTCCCCGTCCACCCCGCCCTTCCCCCCGCGGCCTGGAGGAGCCCCGTCCCTCCTTCCAGCCCTCCCTCCTCCTCCGCCCCTCCCTAGCCCTTCCCCGGCTGCCCTCCCTCCCTCCCACTGGTGGTTTCTTCCTGCAGCAGAAATCCAGGAAGCCGCCCCCCACGTTTCCTCTGCCCGCAATTTTCTCCAGGGCCTAACTCACACCCGACTCGGCTTGATCTGGGGTTCCCTTTTCTCTGCCCCAGGAGAACCCCAACTCTGGGAGTGGGGGCTTGCTAGAGAAGGTGTCTTATTTTTGAGTCTCATAATTGACCTTTCATCCGCATCATCATAAAAAAAAAAAAAGCATATTTGAAGACAAATTACAGAAGAACAACAGTGAGGCTTGTGTGTCTCCGTGTCGTACACACACACACACACACACAGCCCCTCTACACGTTGGTCAGTAGAGCTGCAAAATGAGTGGTTTTTCGGTAACTTTAATCTCCTAATTCATTGTGTCTGCGGGGCGGGTTGCAGAGCTGAAAGGGTGTAACAGCAGGCCGGTCTGGCACGCAAACACATTTAAATGTGACCGGGTGGGGGTTGCCCACCTTACGAGGAGTGGTTGAAATGCTGCCAAGAAAACAAAACAAAAACAAAACAATAGGTGGGGTGGTTGAGGGCTGGGGGGCGGGGGAGGGGGGTCGGAGTTGCAATTTCTCCGCAGGGCGGAGGCTCCTTTAATCCCGCCGGCTCGGAGGCTGCCGGGGGTCACGGCCCAGCTGCTCGGCAGGAAGGACAAAGGGCAAGGTGGGCGCCCCGGGCTGGCGGCGGGGCGCTGGGCGGGCGAGACCGAGGCCCTGGTCTGGGCGCCCACAGCGCGCCGCCGCCGCCGACCTTGACTTGTCCCTCCCGCCGCGGGCGCGGGAGGGGACCCGGGCCAGATGGACGTCCCGCGCGTGACGCCCGCCTCCGCCCCCGCGCCCTCGCGCAGCTGTCGCCGGCCGCTCGGGGCCCCCGCGCCGCCCCCGCACCTGCCTGCCCCGCGCGCCCCTGCGGTCCCCAGGCCCGGCCCACGCTCGGGGATCCCCGCCAACAAAGGCGACCGGGGCTCGGCCGGCTCGGGGCCGCCGTCCCCTCGGTCCCGGGGGGCCTTGGACTCGTCGCCCCGCGGGGGCCTCAGTGGCCCCCGCCAACCGCATGCCCGGACCACGGAGGACACCCGCGCCTTGCGTGTCCCTGGAGACGCCCCGCATAGGGCCTGGCCGGAGGCGGCTTGGGGAGATCCATAATTTATGATGTTGTTCTTACCTGTCCGGTTTGGGATTTCACAAGCCTGGCCTGTTTTTTTTTCCCATTTGTTGCTTCCGTCTGTGCTTTCGGAGACAGTGCGGCTTCCCCTCCCCAAGACAGTAGTTACCTTGTAGAATTCTTGTGATAAGAAAGAAAAAAGTGAGTTTCCACCTGAGGCGTTGCTGGGGTGGGGGTGGGGGGTAAGAGGAGCCCAGGTAAGGGGGCGGGGCTGGAGGAACTGGCGGGGTCCCTTGCGGATCTTCCCCTACGTCACCCCAACTAGGTAGGATAAAACCCTCTTTCCAGAGTTGGGGTGGGAGGTTCCCGTTGAGAAGACGTGAGAACAGATCCTTCGCTGCTCTCACTATTAATACCAGTCCTTTTCCTCATTTGTAACTAAACCTCTGGGCCCTGAGTGGGTTTTTTTTTTAGCACTGCAAGCCCGCAAAAATGTTGATGGTAGGCAAGAAGGAAAGGGGTTAATTGTTTCCCCTTACACCCCAACCTGGCACCGACCCCAGCATTGCAGCCAGGCAATCTCAGGTGCTCCTAACTCAGGATACATTGAGGGGACCCTTTGGCAAAGGATGCTTCTGTTCTGAAAATTCCTTAAATTGCTGTCGTGATTGGGGAAAGATTTATGGATTTTCTCACGTCTTAGTGCAAAAAGTGAGTAAATGATAAACAAAGGACCCCACAGTAAGTTGGGGGAAGTCCATTTTCTTGTTCCCTTTCCTTTAAAAAAAAAAATCTTGAAACTTTTTCTAGGCCCCTTCTTTTTCTCATTTGAATTCAGTGTTGCTAAATGGACATGGGACCAGAGAGGGCCTGTTGCCAATGCTTTTTCTGAGACTGGAGCCTCCAAAGACCTGGCCGAGAGGGGCTTTGAGGAGGTTGGATCCCTGAGGCCCCAAGCCTAGGGCCTGGGAAGAGCCTTGAGCTCCAGAGCCTGCCTGTGGCTGGGTCATTTCGTGGTTCACAACCGACAACGCAAGTTGAGGCCACAGTCGCTGTGGTTCTAGGCAACTATGATTAGTCACACAGTCAGTGACCCAGTTACGGCACACCCTCTTTTAAAAGGACATTTGTCCACATCTTGCTACCCTGAACGCAGAAACTGTTCATGGATACAAGGAGAATGAAGACTGCAAGGGACAGGGAATTGAAATCCAGGTTGTAGGATCATATAGGCCAGGAGCTATGTTTTCTGAAAAGGAGAAACTCTGGGGTGTGACTTTCAGGACAAGTCGAATTGCACTGAGCTTTGACGAGAGAGTGCTAACTCAGGTATGGTCTCTGAAGGAAAGGGAGGCAGGGAAAGAAAGAGTCACCTCCTGAGCATTGACTTGGCTTATAGGTTCGTGGCCATCTGTCACATGAAGGTGGGGAGACAGGAAGAGGAAGAAAAGCCCTACATATGGAGGCTTGTGTGGGTTTTTGCTTTTTAAAAATAGCATTTCTTTTTAACCGCAGAGGCATAGGAACTTGTAAATATGAATCCCCAACAATAGTAAACAAATTCTAGGTTCTTTCATCTGAAAAGTAAGTAGAGCAAGTGTCTCTCTGGTCTCTCTCTTCTCTTTTTACAAAGGGAAAATGCAAAACAAAAATCCCCCGTCCTCTTAAAGGCTTCTTTGCTGGTGAGTGTTTGTCCAGGAACAAGCAGTCTTTCATGTGAATGGTCTCCAAAAGTTCATAAACAAAAAAAAAAGAAAAAAAGTGTCCGATGTCTGGTTACCCACAATACAGTCTCTGGCTACATAGTGGAGCTTTTCTGTCCTGAATTTGTGATCTGCTATCAGAGTCCTTTAGTTTCTCTGAACAGAAGACTCTTTGGGAGAAGAAAGCTTGGGGGTGGGGGAGCCACACTGCAATCAGTCTTTTTTTTTTTTTTTTTCCATTTGCTGTTTTCTTCCAGTCAGCGAGGAGTGCTGGAATTCTTCTGATCTTCCCCAGCATCTTAGTGAACTGAGGGCCACGGAAGGGTTAAACCAGGCTATGGCAGGTTTCCCCGCTGGCCTATTTTCCTGGGGTGGAGCCGCTGGCCAGGAACCACCTAGGAACTCTTCATGAAAAGGAGCCGCCCTGCTCCTGACTGATGCCCTTTATCTCCTCCGGAGCTCTTCCTTTTACAGCTCGTTTTATACTAGCTTCAGTGAGAACCATCTTTTTAAAGTCATAGGTTCCCTTTAACCAAGGGAAGTTTACAGATGTCCCTGACATCCTGATTGTAGTATCTGGTGAGATGAAAGAGGCAGATGATGAGGGAGAAGAGGGACAGTCATTCTGAGAGATTGGCAGAAATAATTACTGTAGCTGAATTACAACTGCTTAGAAACAAATCATTGGTAGCATTTGACCACTTGTTGTGGGTCAGAGCTTCAGTGCAAATAAATTCAGCTTGATATCCTTTGATTGAGCAGCCTGACCCCAGCCGGGTGCTTTCCTTGGTGCCAAGGATACAGAGAGGCAAGGTACGCCAAGACCGAGCTCTCATTGAGCTTACATTCTGTGGGGGAGAGACAGCTTAAAGGTACACTTTTAAATGACTTCTGGATAGGGATGAGAGCTTTGAAAATAATAACATCGGACAGAGGGAAAGACCTGTCTGTGTTGCTGATATATTTGAGCAGAAATCAAGACCAGGCAACGCATGAGACGTGGGTTTGATCCCTGGGTCAGGAAGATCCCCAGGAGAAGGGAATGGCTACGCACTCTAGTATTCTTGCCTGGAGAATTCCATGGCCAGAGGAGCCATGGGGTCACAAAGAGTCGGACACAACTGAGCAACTAACACACAAACATGCAGTGGTGCAAAGAGGGAGAAGAAATTTCAGGTATGCTAAAACTAGTAACACTAAATATATTATTAATTTTGTTCTCTGGCCTCATCTCCCACCTTCAGGATTTGTATCAGATCCTTAAAAGGTGTAAGTTTTAACAATAATGAGTAGAAGAGCTGGTTTACTAAACTGTCTTAACAGTATGTTGTTAAGAACCTAACCCATCCATTACTCCAGTCCTTCCTAAGCATGTGTTGTGGGCTCAGTGTTGGGGATGTGCCTACATGGAGCTTATAGTCAAGCAGGGAAGACAGATCATACAAACGGAATGACCAAGAAGGTTGGTAAGTGCCCTGGGTGGTCAGAAGGTCACAGGGCCACACACTGGGGTTCCTTAGTCTTGTGTCTTGAGAGTAGGAGCCAGCCAGTAGAGGAAGAGTTCCATGCAGAAGGAAACAATTCACAGAAGTCCCTTAGGCTGAGAAGCATGACATTTTTGAGGAAGCGAAAGAGGTTCAGCCTGGGCAGAGCGTGCGTGGGATGCTGAAAGGCAGGACAAGAGAGGATGCATGGCCAGGCCTTTGCAGGCTGTGCTCCGGAGTTTTGATTTTACCCTAAAAGGCAAAGGAATGCCACTAGAGGTTTTTACATGGCTCTGTGTATGTGTGTGTGTGTGTGTGTATGTTGTACCTGCAACAACTGGGACTTGAGCATTAGAAGAGAATGGCCATAGGAGGTTGCTGTAGCTAGCAGATTCCAGGAGATGGAACCTGGACTAGGGCAGGGTAGTGGAGGGGCAGAGAAACGGGTGGATCTGATCCAAATAGGAGAGGCTTGTAGTAGGTTGAATGCGGGAAACAAAGGAGAGAGAAAGGTCAAACTCCTCGCCTTCTGACTTGAACACCTTGGGGGGGGTGTTAACTTGTTGAGTCTGGGAACACCTAGGGAAATGTAGATGAGAAGTGGACAGGTCTGCTTGTGTGCACGCCGGGTTTGAGAATCCTGAGAGATATCCACAGGGACCTGAGCTTGGGGACACTGGTCATCACTGGTGAATTGAGACAATCACTCTGATAATTTGTGTGTTTATAATCTGTTGTGGTCTGAGACCTTTCGGTCATAAGGAAAGGGATTCAGTCAAGCTTGCTCAAATAGAATGTGGAACTCTTGGCATACAGAGGGCTTCCTGGGGCGTTGCTCACGGGACAGCTATGGGGATGGGCGCAGCCCTGCCAGACGGCAGAGGGTGACGCGGCCGCTGTTGCCTTCATTTCTTCCTCGCTTCCCCTGTGGACCAGCCTTCTCTGCTCATGGAGAGGCTTCCGTCCTCCAAGTCCTTGCTCTCTATGAAGCTGGCTCCTGCTCTTGCCCCCAGCAGACCAGCATGAGCTGAAAAGCTTATGATCATTATATGTCACCATAATTTATACATCTCTGTATTCAGATTCTTGAGAAGAGAGGATCTGATCGGCATTTAGAAGTTAAGAGCATAGTGGCTTTGGGTCAGGTGACCATCCTTGGTCCAAGCAGTGACAGCAATGTGTGTGTGTGTGCATATGTATGTCTGTGTCTGTGTGTATATGTATCTATATGTGCATGTATATGTGTATATGTGGTGTGCATATATATATGTTCTTGCATGTCTCTGTATATGTGTGTGTACGTATGTGTATATATATGTGCGCATGTGTATACATATCTGCATGTGTGTGACATCTGTATGCATACATGCATGTCTTTCTGTGTATGTGTGTGTATGTGTGTGTGTGTGCATATGTGTATCTGCTGTGGGGGTGATTTTGTGTGAGAGGAGTGGTCAGGCCAGTCGCCCTGTCAAGCAGAAGACAGGCTGGACAGATGTGGGTACACTTTACTTGTCTCACCTGTCAAATGCTGATTCTGCTGCTCTTCTGTGTCCCATGCAGCAAGCAGGAGGACAGAGCCTGCTTGGGCAGACCAGGACTGCATGTTTCCTCTCCCATGAGGCCTTGGGTGGTGTGGAGCCTCTGAGAGAGCCCCAGTTCCGGCTCTATAAATTCAGTGATCCTGCCTGCCTGGCAGGAGAGGGGATGGAATGAAGTGACACTGTGGATGGCTGGCAGTGGGGGGAGACACCCGGTGGCTGTCCTCCTTTCCTTTATGCTTGTTCAAATCACCCTTTTCCCAAAAAACAGGAACAGTACTTCCATCACATTTTTGTAGTAATTCCTCTGTGTAAGTGTGAACAAATGTTTATAGAATGATCATATATTTTACACCATTAAAAAGTAGTTGTAACTACTCCATAACATTTTGGAAAACAGAAACAGAAAAAATCATTCACCCACAATCTAAATAAAAACACATAAACCACTTGATTTCTTTCTTTTCAGCTTTTCTTCTAGGCATCTTTTTTGTTGTTGTTACATACATGGAATCATAATTTACATATACTAAAATGTAGTGTTTTATGTTTAAACATGAATTATTTGCATAATGAAAGACATATACTTTAAAACTGTTTAATTTTCATAAATCTAGAATCCATATTGGCATCTCACTCTAAGTTCCTCTGTTTGGTCCAGAATATCTCGCACATGGGGCATTGTTGAGTTAGAACTGTATTTATTTCTACAAATTACAAATATATTCCAGGCAAGAGCTATGTCCCTTCAACTGTACTTGGAGAGGTTATATTTAATGCAGGGCTAATGAGGCCAAGCCAGAGGTTTCATGCTCACAGGAGTCAATTAGCCTTACTCACTACTATGGCCACAAGTTTCACCCCAATCTTGGTTTCCTACCTTACAAATGAATGGCAGGAGTCATCAGGGAGACTGAAAGAGAACGCAGAATGTTCAATGCAAATCTATTACCATTACTAGACAGCCAACCTAAAGACTTCTTTTTTCAACCATTAGGTGAACTTGGGGGCTTCCCAGGTGGTGCTAGTGGTCAAGAACCTGCCTGCTAACGCAGGAGATGCGGGTTTGATCCCTGGGCCGGGAAGATCCCCTGGAGGAGAGAACGGCGACGCACTCCAGTATTTTTGCCTGGAGAATCCCATGCCTGGCAAGCTACAGTCGATGGGGTCACAAGGGGTTGGACACGACTGAAATGACTTAGCCTGCCTGCATGCAGGTGAACTTGGGCAGAAGAATGCCGGGTAGGTACAATTAGAATATTTCATGTTGGACAGTTGTTGGATTCTAGTATGAAAATTACAGATCCTGCTAGAACAAAACCAGTCTGGACCCATCTCTTTTCAAGGATGGTACCTGAAAAAAATCTAGCCTCACAGAAATAGGGGTTGGCCGCTTCAAACAATGATGGAAACCAGAGAATTCTTGTAGCAGGTTCTCTTTCTTTAAATTAGTTGGAGTTAGTAATTCTGAGAGAAATCTAGTTACTGGTTGGAGAGATTTGAAAAAATGCCCATTCACTTATTTTACCTGAGGTTATCTTAGAGCAGACACAGAATTTCAAAAATTCCATTTGAGAAAGCTGCATCAACATGATTGGGGAATTTTCTACAGTGATGCTAAATGTATGTCTCTGGACATCTGCATGGAGTTTTACCAGCCTTACCTCTACAGCGATGCACTTTCTGTGCGCTCATGTGCTTTCTTTTCAAAATGACTTGTACACATACCCTCACTGCTTGCAACTCCATAGAGAAGATGCAGGCTGTCGAGACATTCACGTGTGGGTCCTGGTGACCTCTTCCACCCTGGCAACAGAGGTTTGTGCCACATTGTTTTAATTGTGAAGTCTGAAGAGGGAAGGGATCTTAGCTCTTCTGTGTGATGGTTGTTCATCAACAGTTACACGTCTATCACGTGGGTTTAGTCTCACATGAAAAGGGAACATTTCAACCACCAAAGCTCTCGGGCTGCTTTTTGTAGCTTCTGAATTTTTTACTCCAAAGTCTCCTTCCTCCCCTTTGCAAGACCAGCCTCATGGTTCAGGCTCAGAGCTTGCCTTAGAGGCCCGGTTGAGCGGCTGTTTGATATTGTGCTTGCTTGTTACCACATTGCTGGCATCAAATGTCCATATTGATTTGTTCCTGATTGGTCCAACCTAGAACAAGATCGGCTTCATAGACGGGAAATCTTGTGGTCTGAAATAGAAGGTTTGTTTCAACAAGCCACTCTTAACCATCATCTGTCCCAGGGAACTAAGCAAAGGCAATTTATGAATTTCTTCTTGGTGGTCTCTCTGGGGACCCTTCTCTCTCCTTCTAATGTCCTCTTGCCTCTTTCTCCCACTGCTTACCAACAAAAGCCCCCAAACAATCCTCACTGAACTCTCAAGTCATTCCCTGGGCCCTTGAATCAGACAGAACTGTGTCATTCTGGCTGTTGATGGAGTGGAAGATATTGGGGAAAAAGTACCATTGTGTAAGTTAAGGAAAAGGTCAGAGAACGGAAAAGACAGCAGCTATATGGGTTGGGATTCTCCTTTTCAGCTATGAAAAGGCATAAATGAAGGACCACAAACTTGAAGATGTGGCAAATGAGCAGAATACGAAGGTTTTGTGTTTTTTTTTAAATGAAATTCCACTTTTCCCAGGAATGCCAATATGAGGGTTTACATATTTTTCATGTCAGCTCTACTCCCAGGCACCTTTGTTTTCCAGGCTGCCTGCGTGCCTCCCCTTAACAGCTGGACACATCACCATTCCATTTTTCTATTGGTTGTGACTGAAGTAGCTTGAGGTCAATTATTTCCCCAGCAATTGACAAAGAGTCTTGACGAAGAGGAAAGTGACATTGTCCCTTGAACAACACTGCTCCCTCCTCCTCCCCCTGCCCTCCTGGTTGAGAGGCAGGCAGACTCTTTTTGCTAGCAGCCCAGCGGGGCAGTGGTGGTGGGGTCTGTGGAAGTGCGTGGGTGACATATGGCAAGTGGAGAAAATATTTATATTCATGGGGACAGAGGAGGAGATCCAAAGAAGGTCATACCACAGAAATTTCAAGCAGGAGACAGACGCACAGACTCGATACTCTGTCTTTGGTTGGACACGACAGAGAATTTAAAGAGTTTCGTTGCTTTCACTGTCATCTTTGCACTTCTAAACAATCTGAATGGTGGGCTTTTGAAAAGGGGAATATCCTTTCTGCCTAGGCTCCAAGAAAGCATCACAGGGGACCTTCCTGGGGCCTGCTGCCACCGCCCTCCCCTCCTGCCTCTGCTCCCAACCCGAATTCAAAGCCACTTTCTCTGGTTCTTGTGCCTTGGGCCCATAGGAGTTTCTTCCCTGGTTTTGATTGGGAGGCCAGTTCAAAGCGGGCATTTGGGCAAATGGTTCTTGGGGGGAGGTATAAATAATTAACGGGTGTTAGATTACTCTCTGATGAGACACCAGAAACCTCCAGTGTCTTCTCCAGGGCTTTCCAGCCGGCGTTTTGCGCCACAGCTACCGAAGAAAGCTAAAGCCGTCCTGCCGTCCAAGCGCCCGTGGGGCCCCGCGCAGACGCTCCACGGCTCCCCGCGACCCTCAGACACGTGGCCTGACGGACACACGTGCGCCTCTCTCCACGCCCGCCTTCCCGCTTGCGTTAAGCGCAGAGGACTTGGACTTGCGTGGAGAGTCAGGCCCGCGAGGGGGTCAGTTCCCAGGTCGTTGTCGCAAGGGAGGTGTGAACCGGGAGGACAACACCCTCCCCCCCAGCCCCCGCCGCAACACACACATCCCGCGAGCGGATACTTAACTCTGGTTTGGTTCCAAGCATCTTACTCTCCACTCCTCCACTCCTCCCTCCACCCCCCTTTCCCAGTTCCAGGCGGGGGACGGGTGGTGACGGTAAGAGGGGGTACAGGTGCGTCTGAGTCCTGGCTGGGGAGGGGTCCCCCCGGGGTCCCCTGGTGAAGCTGCCCGTAAACACTGCGCGGAGGCCACGCTTAATGGATTCTTGCAGATGAAAGAGGCCGGCTACCTCTCTTTCCCATAATGGCCCCTGAGGCTAAGGTCTTCAAGAGGAAACCCTGGGATTGTTTTACAGCGCACGGGGGGTGGGGGGCCGGCTGGTCGGGAGGGGGAGGTGGCCGCTGCTTGTTAACCCTTCCCCTCCTGGGGCCACTCAAGCCTGCTCGCCTGGCCCGGGCTCCCAGAAGCAGAAACCGGAGGGAGGAGAAGGCGATGATGGAAGAGGCCTTACTCCCTTCTCGGTCTTCTTTCCAAAGAACTTCCGAAAGAGGGAACGGAGGTCAAGGGGCTGCAGTTTTGAGAGCTAGGTCGGGGACGTTTCCGGGAGTCCCGGGCTGACCCCTAGGATCCACGCGTGGCAGCGCCTCTGGGTCCCAGACCCCTGGGGGACCCCAGGAAGGCCTCTCCTCGTCCAGCATCTCGCCCCCGGCGGTGGGACGGCAGTTCCTGGACCACTTTGGAGACCCAGTTCTTCAGGTGCGAGGGCGGTGTACCCCGCCGCCTGGGCGCTACTTACCGGAAGTTTACATTTGCAAACTGCAGCGGGAGAGGGAGGGAGAGCAGGGTAGGCAGTCGCATCTGCTTCCTGGCTTTTTGCTCTGGCTCCAGGAAAAGATCAAAACAGTAGTTAAATAGCAATTGAAGACAAGCCGTGTAAGAAATAAACAACGCGACAACAAAAATGCCGGTAGCTATTTTTTTTTTTTTTAAGAGCCTTTTTATCATGGAAATTATGGGGGAGAACATGTATACCATCTTCTCAGATTTGGGTCTCAGATTTGGGTCTCAGATTTGAGCAGGCTTCGGAATCAGGAAGCTGCAGCCTGTGAAGGTTTGATGAAAACTCTAAAGGCTGGGCCCATCCCTCAGAGGTTTTTTTTTTTTTTTGGTAGATCTGACCTCTCTTGCCACAGCCTGAGAATTTTCAGATTTCCACTTGATCCTGCTGCTGGTCTTGAAGGTCTCTTTGAGATCTCTATTGTTGTTTAGTCGCTCAGTTGCGGCTTCCTCTTTGCGACCCCATGGATGGTAGCCCGCCAGGCTCCTCAGTTCATGGGAGTCTCCAAGCAAGAATACTGGAGTGGGTTGCCCTTCTCCGGGGGATCTTCCTGACCCAGAGATGGAGCTTGCTTCTCCTGCATTGGCAGGCAGATTCTGTACCACTGAGCCACCTGGGAAGCCCTAGTGGTATCGTAAACTCCCTTGTAACCCTCACCAGCTTCAATATGTAAACTGTACAACATTTTGCCTATCAGGTTTCTTTCTTAAAACCTTTTATTTTGTACAGTAGTACAGCTGATTGACAATGTTGTGATAGTTTTCAGGTGGACAGCAAAGGGACTCAGCCGTACATCCACATGTATCTATTCTCCCCCAAACTCCCTTCCCATCCAGGCTGCCGCTTAACATTGAGCAGAGTTCTTTGTGCTGTACAGTATGACCTTGCTGGTTATCCACTTTAAATATAGCCGTGTGTACCTGTCCATCTCAAACTCCCTAACTATCCCTTCCCCCCATCAGGTTTCTTCGATCCCTTCTCCTGTCTTTCAGTTTGCTGTAGACTTTTTTTTAACTGGTGGAAATTTGCTTTACAATGTTGTGTTGGTTTCTACCATACAACAATGTGAATCAGTCATAATTTTATATATATATATATATATATATATATATATATATATATATATATATCCCTGCTGAAGACTTTTTAAAGCAAATTCCAGACATCGTATCATTTCACCCATATGGATGATTTTTAACTCAGGAGTGACTCAAGCCGAGAGGAGTAAACGCTCTGAGAGGTGCTGGAAAAGCCTTTACGTGCGTCCAGGAAATTCAGCCTCCCTTCTGGTCATTTCATCCTGGGGCCTAGTCCAGAGGCTCTCTCTGTAAAAGCCCCACCTGCGTCTTGGGTCTGAGACCATCTTTCAGAAGTTCCTTGCCAGCAAAGCTCGTCAGGTTCCTGGGACGCAGCTGGATTTTCCCAGCAAGCTGGCCTGGTCTGGGGTGTCACCCAGTCCCCATCTCTCAGTGTGAGTTCATGATCCCATCGTCATCATGTACTCCCATGACCATCATTTACCCTCAGGGGTCTTGCTAACAAGGCACTTTCCCCCAGGACTGAGCTTTGAACCTCAGGGTTTGGGGTGGTACCCACAACACTGCAAGTCTGCAGTGATACTTTGAATTGGTTGCCTCATTCTTTAAGAATCTTGGACTCATCCCCCAAGCGAAACCACTCACACCTGCCCCTTCTTAAAATCACTGGTGTTGAGAAAGGGAGATTCTAGCCCGTAGCTCTGGAAATGGCCATCATTGAAGCCCATTTTCACTTCCCTTCATTGGCGGGTCTTGTACAGTCTGGCTCTGCAGGTTGGTTTTGTTCAGAGGTGCTGAGCTCCCTCTTATGTTCCACTCGGCTCATCCTTAATGTGAAGCTTCTACTCAGGCTTCTCAACATCCCTTAGGCCACTCCAAGATCACCCCCCCCGCCGCCCCAATTTAGGATCCCTCCTCCCCCACCACAACTTTCTTACTCCAACCCCTGGCAGGCCTACCTGACCCTAACTCGGACAGCTTCCTTAGGCTGTTGCAAAGTTCACTCTCTTATATGTTGGCTGTTTTTCTTTTTCTCTTCTCCTGACTCTCCAGAAAGCTGTTTGAATCTTCCCTTTCTCCATCTGCTGCTAAGGAAAGCCCCAGGGACCGAGGTGGCTTCTCCCCACAAGCTCTGTGTCTATTTTCATTTCGCCTCCTCTTCCTATGTTTTTCTTCTTCTGCCCGCCTGGAATCAGCTGTCACTTTTCTGTTGTCTCATGGGTCCTTCGACTTGCCTTTGCTTTTCTAGCCTTTCTCAAAGAAAATGTGAACAGCATGTGTTTGCTCTCCTTTGGGTCCTATTGTGCGTAATTTTGTCTGGCTGTCCGTCTCCCAGGCTGCAGCTGGTGTAGCGGTTTTATTCCATCTCCCAGGAAGGGAGGCTGCATGGTGCTGGGGCAAGATTTGATATTAGGAGATTTGAGATCCATCACTGGTTCTGCCTTTTCACTAAATTAAAAGATGCTTGCTCCTTGGAAGAGACGCTATGACAAATCTGGATGTATTAAAAAGCAGAGACATCAATTTGCCAACAGAGGTCCAGATAGTCAAAGCTATGGCTTTTCCAGTAGTCATGGATGGATGTGAGAGTTGGACCATAAAGAAGGTTGAGCATGGAAGAGAGTTGATGCTTTCAAACTGTGGTGCTGGAGAAGACTCTTGAGAGTCCCTTGGACTGCAAGGAGATCAAACCAGTCAATCTTAAAGGAAATCAACTCTGAATGTTCAGTGGAAGGACTGATGCTCAATCTCCAATACTTTGGTCACTGGATGAGAAGAGTCAACTCATCGGAAAAGACCCTGGTGCTGGGAAAGATTGAGGGCAGGAGGAGGAGAACAGGGCAATAGAGGATGAGATGCTTTGATGGCATCATCAACTCCATGGACATGAATTTGAGCAAACTGTGGGAGATAGTGAAGGACAGGGAAGCCTGGCATGCTGCAGTCATGGGGTCACAGAGAGTCAGACATAGACATACTTAGTGACTGAACAACAACAATTGCTGGATTCAACCTCAGGACTTCAGTTGCCGCCTTCATTCATTCATTCAACAAATGTGATGAGCCCGCACTGTGTGCTGAGTGCTGGGAATAGAGCTGTGAACAAAACAGACATAATCCTGCCTTCCTGGAGCTTTTATGTTTTTTCTTTTTTTTTTTAGTTCTATCAGTTTATTGCTACCAACCCATCTCCTTCCACTCTCTTGCATGCGTGCTCAGTCATGTAACCCCATGGACTGCAACCCACCAGGCTCCTCTGTCCATGGACTTTTCCAGGCAAGAATACTGGAGTGGGTTATAATATATGATTATATAGAAATTATATATTTGAGTTGGGAAAACAGACATTAAATAGGCAAAGTAAGTAAAATAGCATGTTAAGAGAGTGGAAAAGTCCTATATAGGGTGAAAAAGCGAAGCAGGAGAGATATCAGAATTGTTCCAGCCGGGGTTGCCACTGATGTTTTAGGGAACATGTCCAGGAAAGGCTGCACTGAGAAGCTGGCATCAAGTGAAGGCCTGAAGGAAGGCTCATCTGCCAAGTGGGGGTCTGAATATTTCCCAAACCTGTGAGGAGCAGGTGGGGCAACGTGTGTGGAAGGTGTGCCCACAGGGACTGAACCCATGCCTTTGTCCGGTCAGTGCCTTCTTCTAAAATCGCCATCCTTAAAACTTATTCTGAACAAGTCCAAGGTTAGCATCTCTCTGATGGCTTCAGAGACCATCTCCCCTGTTACCTGCTTCTGGAGGGCAGCGCTGGCCCAGAGGGCGTCTCTATGGGAAGCCTAGCTAGTCCCTTCCTCAATTTCCTGCCTCCCCACCACCTCCCCCCACCACCCCCAGGTCTGCCAAGAGATGATAGTCCCCGGGGAGGCTGGAGGGAACACCCCAGGGCAGGCCCGCACGAGTGTCACTTTTCCCTTAGTTTCCGTGGCCTCAGTGACAATGCAAAGGAACTGATAATGCAGAGGCGGCTCTTTAATGAGAGGAGGTGACCGTGGTCATGGGAGAGTTCCCCATGAGAAAGAAGAGGAACTGTCTGGTGGAGGCACAAGATGAAACTGGCTTGTAACCGCAGCCTCAGAGCTGATGCTAGTTCAAGTTGCTCTGCCTTTTAGCAATTGTCTTGGTACTGTTCTGGGTTGTTTGACAGACCAGACATCCTCAGGGATGTCCAAGCTCCAGCCTCTTTTGTGCCTAGTAGGTGCTTTTCGGCACTTGGATGTCTAACACCCATTCAAGCTTCCTACTCCTTGAGTTCATCTGGATGCTGGGCTCAGCTGTTCTCAGAAACCCATATAGTCTGCTGCAGAGATAACCATGTCCCTTGTGACCTTCACTATCTCTTTAGAATGTTGCAGGAATAAGGAAAGGGTGGACTGTTTACCTTTTTGACTCTTGGTGGTTCCTGGTTATACTGATTCAGAATTGTAGGGCCTGATCCCTTGAAGAAAAACAGCCCAACCCTATGTGCTCCCTTGGTGGTTGTTGTTTAAAAGCTGTACCGGTCACAACATAAACAGGTCTCTGTGTGGCTGCCACCCCCACATCCAGGTCCGGACAGAAGCTGATGCTTTCCATCCCAAAGCAAACATCCCAACCCAGAGCCAGGAAGCTGGTCCCGCAGGCCAAAGGGGCTGCTCTCCCCGCAGCTGGCGAGTCACTGGAGGCTTGATCGGGTGAGGGTTGAGGAGATGAGCCATCCAAGGATCTGATCCCTGAAAAAGACTTCCTGCTTGTAGCCACTCTGAAGGCTGCATACACGCCGGTTACAGGGGCTGTCATCCATTTCCCTGTCAGCAAAGTGGCGGGACTGGTAACCAGCCCTTCTTGGAAAGGACTGGAGAGGAAGTCTCCAGCTTCACCCCTGTCCTGGGCTCACTCTCAGGGCCCCTCTGTGAGTGAAGCTGGCTGGCAGGAAGGGGGAAGGAGCCGGGGGACCGGATGTGGTTACCCTGCAAGACCCTGTTCTGCTACAGGATCAAAAAAATGATTGTAAAACATACTCGTGTTACAGTGTAACAGACCTGTAGCTATGAAAATTGTATGTGTGTGTGTAGGTGTTTTCGTGGGTATTATTATGTGGGCCCTGTGGTCAATGACCATTTAGTGTGATCAGTAGTTTATCAAGAAAGAGAGTCATATCTCAGTTGTACTTCTTTGTTAGGGCTACCAGAACAAATTACTACAGACTCAGGGGCTTGATGGACTTTGGTGCTAGAGAAGATTCTTTAGAGTTCCTTGGATGGCAAAGAGATCAAACCAGTCCATCCTAAAGGAAATCAACCCTGAATATTCATTGGAAGGACTGATGCTGAAGCTGAAGCTCCAGTACTTTGGTCACCTGATTCGAAGAGCCAACTCATTGGAAAAGACCCTGATGCTGGGAAAGATTGAAGGCAGGAGAAGGGGGCGACAGAGAATGAGATGGTTGGATGGCATCACCGACTCAATGGACATGAGTTTGAGCAAACTTCAGGAGATGGTGAAGGACAAAGGAAGCCTGGCATGCTGCAGTTCACGGGGTTGCAAAGAGTCAGACACGATTGAGTGACTGAACAACAACAAGGGCCTAAACAACCGATATTTATTTTCTCACAATTCTGGAGGCTGAAAGCCTGAGGTCACTGTTGGTTCCTTTTGAAGCCTCCCCTCTTTGCAGACGGCCGTCTTCTCCCCCTATCCTTGCTCAGTCTTTCCTCTGTGTGTGTCTGTCCAAATTTCCTCTTCTTAGAAAGACACCCGCCATATATACCAGTACACCCGCCATACTCCAGTACCCTTGCCTGGAAAATCCCATGGACGGAGGAGCCTGGTAGGCTACAGTCCATGGGGTTGCAAAGAGTCGGACACGACTGAGCGACTTCACTTTCTTTCTTTCTTTAATGACCTCTTTAAAAAATTTCCTAGGGACTTCCTTGTGATCCACTGGTTAAGACTTTGACTTCCAATGCAGGCAGTGCAAGCTGGTGCAAGCGCCTTGGTCAGGGTGCTAAGATCCTACATGCCTTGCAGCCAAAAAAAAAAAAAACCAAAACCCAGAACATAAACAACAGAAGCAGTATTGTAACAAATTCAATAAAGACTTAAAAAATGGTCTTGAAAAAGACTATCTGAAATATACTCAATTTTCTAAGATACTGGGAATTAGCACTTCATTAGTATATGAATTGTGGAGCATGAAATTCAGCCCAAGAGTCATCATGACAAGGAAGGGCCTTGCAGTTTAGAAAGTAAAATGGCTTGACCATGAAAAAAAATCAAATGTATTAATAAAATTGTTTTCTGGAAAAAACAAACAAACAAACAAACAAAAACCAGCTAAAAACATTTTAGGACTTTTCAGAACCAGTTATACTGCAAGATTTAAAACATTTAAATATAAAACTAAGTGAACTTTGTTAGGACAATAGGATTATAGGTAATTAATTTTGTTCCCATGTCATAAATTTTATTGTTGTTATATTACCTTTATCATTAAAAATTATAAGGGCAACATGAATGGCGACATTGCACACATATTACCCTTCAGTTCAGTTCAGTTCAATCGTCAGTCGTGTCCAATTCTTTGCGACCCCATGGACTGCAGTACTCCAGGCCTCCCTGTCCATCACCAACTCCGGGAGTTTACTATATTACCCTTACAAAGCACCTATTTCAGTGTCTTTTGTTTGGAGCAAGGAAGCAAACACTCGTGTGGCCCGCACCCAGGCCTGCGCGTGCATGCAGGTAAACCTTTGCAGCCAGGTTGCAGGGCGGAAGTGGATCGGAGGTATTCAATGAGGTCATCGTCTGATCCTGGGTTGGGACTTTTGCTACGTTTTCAGAGAATACTTTCCTTTGTTTGTTTTTCTGATCAATTTTGAAACCAGTACAGACTCTTCCGCAGCCCCCAGGTTCCCCAGATGAGACAGGCCGGTCTCATCTGCCTTCTCATCTCCGCCCACGACACCCACACACCCCAGAGCAGAGACGGCGGCGAGTACTAGAGTCCTTCCTGAGTCTTCTCATCAAGGACTTGATTCCCTTCTCAGTAGAAACAGCTTGCCAGCAGCCCAGGGGGGTGCAGCAGCTCGGTTCCATGGGAGGCGGGCGCGCGTCCAGAGAGGCCGGAGCGGGGCTCAGCCTCGCCGCGGGGGCAGAGCCGCTCAGAGCCTGGGAAGCCTGCCCGCCGCCCGCCCACAGGAAGCACGTGTCACCGCGCATCGGTCAGGGGCTGCGCCACCCTGTACACGGTCCAGAGGGGATCTGATGGGAGGAAAAGTCTTAGGTCCCTCCATGTTCCCTGAAGGCCGGGCAGTGACTTTATCCGTTCACTGCTTACTTAGTGCAGTGAGTATTAGGAGGCCCGGATGCTATTCACAGGTTCCAAGAAGGACGCGGGATGGTCTGATCTGTTTTGAAGGTGATTCCCCAGAGTCCTGAGGTGGATGGTTTGTTTCTCCGTGACATGTTATCCCTCGCCATTCCTCGCTGTCGTGGCCACACTTGCCATCTGCTCTGAGATGCTCTGGGCGTGTGCCCGGGGTTGCCTGGCAGAACCCACATCCTCCGCTGTGCATCTTCCTCTCCCACACGCACCCCTCACCCCTCTCTCCCTCGCGGCTCCTCCTGACACTCTCTGGGATCTTGATTCATCACTTCGCTCTGAACACAGGTCGCAAAAGTCTTCCGGTGCTGGATCTGGAGTAGCAGGGTTAGTCAGTGATACTTTTTTCTTCTTTTTTTGGTGACTTAAAAGAATGGTGGTAAAGTGTACATAACACAAAACTTACCATTTTAACTGTTTTAAAGTGCACAGTTCAGGGATATTAAGTACATTCAGAGTCGGGCAACCCTCCCCACAACCTGTCTCCAGGACTTCTCTATCATCCCAAGTCAAGTAGAAGGTCTGTGCCCTTAAAAAGTGATTTGCCATTCTCTGTTCCCCCCAGCCCAAGCTAATCTCTATTCTACCTTCTGTCTTTGTGAATTTGCATACTCTAGGTACCACATATAAATGGGATCATACAGTGTTTGGCTTATTTCATTCAGCATAGTGCCCATGAGTCATCCATATCGTAGCCAGTGTTGGACATGCAAAGTCCAAAAGACATTCCTTTTTAAGGCTGAAAAAAATCCATTTTATATCAGCTGAGCCACCAGGGAAGCATATATACACACACATGTGTATATACCACATGTTGTTTAAGCATTTCTCTTTTGATGGACATTTGACTTGTCTCCGTCATTTTGTCTGTTGTGAATAATGCTGCTCTCGTTAGTGTACAAAAAATCTGAGTCCCTACTTTGAATTCTTTGGGGTATATAATTAGCCAGGTCATTTGGTCATTCTATGTTTAACTTTTGAGGAACCATCGGCCCCCCCAAGTCACCCAGCATAGTGCCCTTGTGCATTTATTTGTGAAAGCAGGATCACTGCCTCTTAGGGACAGGACCTCAGAGGTCATTCCACCTACTTCCTTTGACCAGGGGGCTGAGGGGCCCAGAGGTTCCCACTCCTGGGCCAACCAGGCAGAGTTAAATTCCAGTTCTGATACTTGGTGGATCTGTAATCTTGGGTGAGTAACTTAAACACTCTAAGCGACAGTTTCTAATGAGGAATATGATATCTACTTTTGGGGGCTGTTGTGAGAAAATACATAAGACAACGTGGTAAAACGCTTGGCATAGATCCAGTGACAGGCAACTCTTTAATGAATGGTAGCTGTTGTGGTTACTGTGAACATGTTTAGACTCAGAGGCCCAGGAAAGAAAAGAGTCCTCTGTTTGTTTCTTCCCATGGCTGGTTCTAAATTTCTCCATACATAGCTCTTTTGATATGTCCCTGTTATTGTTGTTGTTCAGTAGCTAAGTTGTGCCCAACTCTTTGCAACCCCATGGACTACAGCATGCCAGGCTCCTCTGTCCTTCACTATTTCCCAGAGTTTGCTCAAATTCATGTCCATTGAGTTGATAATGCCATCCAATCATCTCATCTTCTGTTACTCCCTTCTCCTCCCTGCCCTCAGTCTTTGCCAGCATCAAGGTCTTTTCCAGTGAGTTAGCTCTTCGAATCAAGTGGCCAAAGTATTGGAGCTCAGCTTCAGCATCAGTCCTTCCAATGAATATTCAGGGTTTTTTTCCTTTAGGATTGACTGGTTTGATCTCCTTGCAGTCCATATATTACATTATAATGTATGATATGTCCATACATTACAGTGCAGTGTAAGTTGAAATTCTCCTGTGAACTTTGTTCATCTCTCCTGCACTCCTGGCTGTGGTTGGTTGATGATTCTGATCCAGCTCAGATATTCCAGGAAGCAGGGTGACTTGGCATCATCCCACACTGCTACTTGCTCACCAGGTAGCCTCAGGCAGTTCACTGAATTGAGTTCCATCACAATATGGGGCATCATATGGAGTGTACAGGACTGTGGTTAGACACACGGAAAACATTTATGCAAAGTTCCAACACAGAGGCAGGCCCTCAATGAAGAACAATTTCCATAGTTCATCCAAACAAAGACACTGACTGCCAGATGGGCAGTTTAACTACCACACAAAGCTGAGGTACCACAGGCTGTAGAATGCATCTCCATTTCCCAGATGTTGAATGTGAGGAAAATGTGTATCCTAGGACTGTTGAAATATGGGATCTGCCTTTCGGTGAGTCCCTATGTAAAAGGTCATAAAAGAAAAAAAAAAAAAAAGAAAAAGAAAACACGCAAAGCAGAAGCTCACCTTTTGGAAAAGGAACAAAGTAATTGGAGCAGTTCTGCCCTTCCTGTGATTAACTTGGGACCCACACCTGGGACCGCTCTCTTTCCAACTCATGCCCAAAGAATTCAAGGAGAAAAACCAGTCGTTGGGAATGCAGGCTCAGCTTTGGCACGACAGAGTGGGAGAGGAATGCTTTGGGGGAGGGAAGGGATGCTCTCCCTTTTTCTGTCATATGAAATGGAAGCGGTGTCCTTGAACCTGTGGCTGCAGCTGGTGGCTGGTGGTCTGAGTGGGGAGAAGAGTCACCTTGGTGGCCCCGGGTTAACCAGGTCCCTCGTCCTCCTGGGTGTCTTACACAATAGATTCATTTGGAGGTGCCAACTACAGGCGAGTGACTCACTTCCCAGCCTCTGAAACACAACTTGTTGGATCTTGATGAAACTTCAGAGGTGACCTTAATAGTGGCCCTGCCTCCGAGTCGCTGAGGTTCCCACAGCTGGGGGCGGCTTAGAACTCCACCCGCCTCCTGCATGCACACTGGCTCTCAGTTTTATAGACAAGCCTGAGCGTCTGTTTGAGGTTGAGTGGGATCACTGACAATGCTCTGCAGCTCGCTTGGACCTGCAGCCCGGGGTTCACCACGGTTTTACATGTTCGTTCGAAGTTCAACTTTAATAGCTGTGAACTTGAAGCAGTTCTGTGGTTAACAGTCTCTACTTCATTCCTCAAGCTCTTCACTCTCATGAAGCCAACGCCTGCTAAGCATTTGCTATGTTTCGGGTGCAATTCTAAGCACTGTTACCTTGAGGAAGGTCCCGTCACAGTCCCATTTCATAGATGGTGGTTAAGCCCTGGAGTCATGCAACCAGTATTGCACAGCAAGTTTGAACTCTGGAGACTAAATTCTCAACCTAGTGCTTTAGGAGCTCCCTTAATCGGCTGATTACCTCCTCCCCAGAGAAAGTGTTTGTTTTTGTTTCGTCCCTAAGTTGTGTCTGACTCGTTGAGACCCCATGGACTGCAGCACACCAGTCTCCTTGTCCTTCATTATTTCCCGGAGTTTGCTCAAACTCATGTCCATTGACTTGGTGAACCATCTCATCCTCTGCCACCCCCTTCTCCTGCCTTCAATCTTTCCCAGCATCAGGGTCTTTTCCAATGAGCTGGCTTTTCCAACAGATGGCCAAAGTATTGGAGCTTCAGCTTCAACATCAGTCCTTCCAATGAGTATTCAGGGTTGATTCCCTTAGGACACTGTCCCCTGCTTAAAACCCTTTAATTACCTCTCATTCACCTGAGGATAAGACCCAAAGTCCTTAATGGGCCAGTCAGACCTGCTGTCTTCTGGCTTCCTCCCCTGTCCAGCTCCTCTCACTTCTGGCCTTGGTGCTATCCATCCTTGTCACCTGGAGTCCTCCCTCCCCCTGAGTCCTTCCCTCTGCTATTAGCCTTGCTCATCTGTTGGGTCTCAGCATCCGCACCAGGTCTCTGGGCAGCCTTTCCTGCTCAACTGTGGCCCCTCTCCAGCCTCCACTTATTTTCCCTATTCACATCCTGGACTCCCGTGTTCACGCCACACCACACACAGAGCAGGCATTTCTCGTTCCCTTTTCCTTCTTCTCCTCTGAACTGTAAGCTGTGTGAGGTTGCTTTCGACACCATGAGTCCTCAAATAGTTGTCAAGTGCATCAAATGATAGATGAAGACTTGGACCTCAGCCTACACTTAAGAATATTCCCACCTTCATCCATCGTGGCGACATCCAGCCTTCTCTCTTGATGTTCTCTGTTCCAGTCGGCAGACCATTTTAAATCGAAAGTCATATATTAACAGAGGCGCCTTTGTTTCGGGTCATATTTCTTTCCTGTTATGGCCAGTCCAGCTTCAAGACGTTTCCTCGCTGCTGACATACTCCAGTGACATGAGCGCGAGGATGTCACCTATTTCCTCCTTCTGTGATGTTTGTCCTTTAGCTGTGTGATTGGAATTTTGTAAAAATAGCTGACCAACTGCAGTACATCTAGTTCCATAAACTCACTGGGAATAAGCCCCTCTGTCCAGCCTCTGAGGGGCCCACACCTGCTCCCAGGACATTCCAGGAGACGCTGTCATACACAGCACAAAGGGCATCTGTTCCCTGGGCCCACTCTGGAAGGACAGCTGAGGCTGTGCCCAGAGATGGCCAGGTCAGCCTGTTCCTGAGACCAGGGCTGGTGTCACACAACAAGTGACTGAGCTTGATTGACAGGGGTGACGTGTGTCCTTTATCACCAGCTCTCTTCACTTCTGCCTGTGTGGAGGAGGCAGACTCTCCTGGGAGCCCAATTAGCGTGTCATGGTGTGTGTGTGTGTGCGCGCGCACGCGTGTGTGTGTGTGTGTGTGTGTGTGTCTGAGAGAGAGAGAGAGAGAATGTGTGTATGTGTAAGAGAAGTAGTAAGTAGAGGGAGAAAAAGAGAAAGGAGAAGCAAAACTGAGACAGAGAAAGGGATGGGGAGAGAGAAACTCCTGAGAGAAGAAGGCTGTTAGAGATGGAGACAGATGGAAACAAGGGAAAAGGAGAGTAGAGAGCTGGACAGATAGAGGGCTTGGTGACGCTGGCAGGCAGCTCCATTGGTGGCCTTTCGGTCAGGTTAAGTGCACACAAATGGGTGGTGTAGGATGTCAGCCCATCTGGAGGACCATGTGTGAAGTCAGGGCAAAGTGAGCGTCTGCATGCTGGTTAGTTTGCTCCCAATGGGCTGGGATGGACCCTGGGAGGGCGACAGCCTGGGTTGATCAGACCAGGAGATTGTCTTCATGGCAGGGGGCTCACTCTCAGCCCCAGTGGGCTCTCTTGTATGTTTGGATGTGGTTCTAGCACACAGAGATCCCAGAGACAAGCAAAGCTGTTTGAGACCATCCATCGGCTTTAGAACCCCATCGGGAGGGGCATGGTGCTATCACTTTTGCTCTTCATATATGAATTGACTTAATCCCCACAACACCCTCCAAGGGTAGATGCTCTGGCTGCCCCCATTGTGTCGATGGAGATGGGGAGACATGGAAAACAACCAACTGGCCCAGCTCTGTACCTCTGGGAAGTAGTGGAGTGGGACTTTGAACCCAGGATTTCTGGTTCCAGAATCAGTGCCTTTAACCACTGTCCTGCTAATCAGATTCAGCTTGCAAGCTACAGTCAATTCTTCTATTTTTCTTCCTAGAGCGCTTTCCAGAGAGAAGAGCAGAGGCGTGCGTGCTTGCTTAGTCGTGTCCAACTCTTTGTGACTCCATGGACTGTAGCCCACCAGGCTTCTCTCTCCATGGGACTCTTCAGACAAGAACACTGGTGTGGGTTGCCATACCCTCCTCTAGGGGATCTTCCTGACCCAGGGATCGAACCCCTGTCTCTTGTGCCTCCTGCATTGCCGTCAGAGTTATTACCACTAGCGCCACCTGGAATCCTGCAGTGAAGAGAACTGGAACATTTATAGCTCTGAGATGAGATTTCCTGACAGTCTCTTAAGCTTCAGGTGGGGCCAGTGACTGAGTACCTGGATTCTGGAGCCAGACCAACCAGGGTTCACACCCCAGCACTGCCGCTTCCCAGCTGGGTGCCCTTGGTCCTTTAAGGATCTGATCTAGGTCACAGGCTTGTCTTCTGTAAAAATGAGAACAAAACCAGGACCGTCCCCATGGGGTTGTGAGGGTTAAACAAAGTCATGTATTTCACATGCCTGGCCTGAAGTAAACCCTCAATAAATATTACCCGTTATTATCTTTCAAATGAAGGTCCTTTCTATTTTATATCCTTATTGCAAGGAGAAAATAAGATAATAAATGTGCAAGTGCTTTGGAAAAATTTTTTCACCATTCCAGTGTTAGGTGTTATTATTGTTGTTAAATACTCAGTGAGTATAAAGTCCATGGAAGGCATGTGGGTGAATACTTTGCCAGATAGGCCAGCAAGACACAGAGATCACCATGGAGGGGGCTGGAGGAAAGGGCTGGAGGAGAAGGATAGACAAGTGACTGTGATACAAGATGCAATATGGGAATTCCCACAAGAGAATTCCAGCATCAAACTCTGGGGTCCAGCAGAGAAAGGAATAGGAAAAGGCTTAATTAAAACACCAGTTTTTGAAAAGATATGAAATCCATTCACTCAATTCATATTGAGTCCTTACCCTTTGCCAAGTCATTGGCTGCTAGGGATACAATGATGATTAAGACATAGTCTGGGTTCCAGGAAATGATCCTTGGCTTGAGTTTTCGATTGGAATTGGTTGAGAAGGGCATTGCAAGAGGAGGAAATAGGGTCAGCAAAGACATAGACATACTGCTGGTGACTCAGAAGTAAAGAATCCATCTGCAATGCAGAAACTGTAGGAGACACAGGGTTTGATCCCTGGCTGGGGAGGGTTCCCTGGAGAGGGGCATGGTAACCCACTCCAATTATTCTTACCTAGAGAATCCCATGGACAGAGGAGCCTGGAGGCTACAGTGGCCATAAAAAGAAGTCGCGAAGAGTCGGCCATGATGGAATGACTTAGCATGCACACATGTATGTACGCAAAGGCATAGAGATAAAAATGTAAGCAAGCTTTGTGAAGCTGCCAGGAGTCATCTAAGTGAACCCAGAAAAGATGTTTGGGGCTTTATTTGGGCAGTTTTGATTTAATGACAGTTTGTAATTAACTTAGAAGGCAATGGGGAGCCATCTAAGGGCAATAATATGATTGAGTCACATAAAGACCACCCTCAAGCACCAGTTAACATCAGTGCCACTTATTTTTGCTGGTTTAGAGATAACACCCTAAATACAGAAGATAGCCTATCCCATTAAAGACTTACCCCAAATGTTCTCAGGGTGTGAGCATATATATTCAGTCTTTGAGTGTGACAGCAAGTCAACTTCAATAAACCCTCTGTACCTTGTACTTTTCTCAGATTTACTGTAGTGCACACACACACACACACATTAGTAGACTACATTGTAAAGTCAGCTCTGCATTTGGGGGTATTTACATGTGTCATTTTCTCGTTCAGCTCCAAAATGTAATGTGTCAATATGTAACATTCAAGAATAAATGTATATGGCAGGGTAATTGTTCCAGAATTAAAATATATGCCAACAGAACACCAACAAATTTTATTTCGTGACATTTGGGGCTCCTTTCTTTGCAGTGTTTCCTTGTGGTAAAAGAGGTAGATTAAAGATCATTGCAAATCAAAGCGATGCTTTCAACTTTTGAAATGAACGCTCGCTTGTCTTTTTCCACTTTTCACACATTTGCATAGATGTCAACTGAATTCTGAATTCTTTTCAGAGTCATGTTTAATACAAAGTTACGAACACCCGCGTGCCACAAAATTGCTTTGCCCCTCTCTTCCTCACCTCACACCCCCACTGCCCTTTCCTTCACCCCCTCTAGAGCACAGTTCTCCTGGAAGATTTCACAGGCGCTTAAAGAGAGGGCATCAGAGCCTTAAAAAGAACCCATTAGCTGCCAAACAGAACCTGCAAGTGGGAACTGACCCCTCCCTGCCGCTGACCCTCCCATGTGAGTTTCTGTTTGTTTGCAGTTCTGCAGACGGTGGTAGAAACTGTCCTGCAGAAATGCCTTCAGGGTCTCCCCGTGTGATCCCGCGGTCAGGTGAGACTCTTCTAGGATAGATGATCTGCTGTTGGCTTGCTCATGCTCAGTTGCTCTGTTGTGTCCGACTCTTTGAGACCCCATGGACAGTAGCCTCCCCCCGACCCCCCGCAGGCTCCTCTGTCCATGGGATTTCCCAGGCAAGAATACTGGAGTGGTTTGCCATTTCCTCCTACAGGGGATCTTGCTGACCCAGGGGTCAAACCCCTGTCTCCTGCACTGCAAGTGGATTCTGTACTGCTGAGCCACCTGGGTGGCTTGGGCAGGGTTAAAAGGTCTTGAGAGTGTGGGAGGGTGGAAACCCCAGTTTTTCCTTCACTTGGTTTATGGGTAGTCTTGGTCTAGGGGTGCGTTTAATTCTGATTGGCTGCTAGCTGCCAGACTCCACTAGGTTTGCAGGCAGCTCTGCTTGCAGTGGGTTGCTAACCACAACTGTTGCGGACTTGAAAGGAAACAAAACCTCGGGCAGGGCAGGGTCTTGGTTCGGTCTATGTTTTGTTGTCTGTTATTTCTAATTCCAAATTAATAGCATAGATGAAGCCCAACAGTTAAATCATACATCTGCCTGGGGTTTGGGTAGCGATTCGCAATATGTTTTTGTTCATTATTGCTTTAATTATGGCTCAGACTTCTTTTGAATCGCTCCCAAGTAACAGGTGGTTTTCTGACCATGATAAATGCTAAATGCTGCTGTGGATAAGGCAGTTAGGCATTGTTTGCCTAGCTGTGGTTACACCTAGGCCCCAGGCAGCCTCTGAATTAGCAGTCTGAAACAGATTGGAATTCCTAGGGGACTTCACTTAACCCTTAGTTCTCCCAACCTTGTTTTCCGTTTGCTGTGGGGTGGGGGCTCCCCGTTATACCCAGCAGCTCGGCAGATGTATTTTTTGTATCCTGGGAGGTTGCGGGAGGGTTCAAGTAGGTCAAAAAGTTAATATGTCAATGTTCTGAAGGTTGATGGGAGTAAGAACTTGGTGTGATATTAAAGATGATTTGAATTTAGATTTTTTTTTAGAATAAAAGCATTCTTTTATATATCTGCAATAGACTATAACAATTAAATAAGTCACACATGAATCAGAAATTAGAGCAAGGGCAAAGACCTATTAGATCATCGAACCAATCCCCAGCTGACACAGAATTATTCCCTACGGTATTTTCTGGAGAGCTTTATACAGTCTTTTTTGAAAGACTTGAGCAATTGGGGCCTTCAATTATTTCCTTAGGGAGACACTTTCCCTTATAAAAGGCCACAGTGTTTTTCTCCTTAGCCTGATTCAAGCTAAAAAAAAAATCTATGCTACACACAAAATCATCTGCACAATGAGACTGGTCGGAGGTAGAAATTATGTCCCAGTCTTTCAGAAAACTGTGCTTATGCTTGGCATTCTTCTGTGTCTTCTTATTTCTGGGTTTTATGCTGGAATTTTTGTACCCCATGGAGGGGATAGCACAGAAATATCCATTGGAATATTTCCTGTTTCCACTGTCACTATCACAAACCCATCAGAGGTGACATGGAACCCCCTTCTTAGTTTAAAAAAAGGGGAAAAGATGTTTTTGAATAAAATCTGTTCAGAGTATCCATGTTTCCAGGGTAAAGAGTAGTCAGCCATCCAGGAAATAGCAACTGCTTAGACTTCTTCTCTCTTTGGAACAAACTGGTATTGTCTTTAAGACTGTTTGTGTTGGAGAGGTACCGATGGTGTGCATCCATGGCCTGGGGCTCCAGAGCGGGCACCCTGCACCAGATTCTCTGGAATCCCAGGCTGGGAGCTTCTGACCCAGCAGCAGCAGAGTGGCACCCACAAAGCTGCCCCCTGAGTGGCCGTAGTTTGTGTCCCAGTGCCCTTAAAGGGGGAGAGGCTTCACTGGTGGCTCAGTGATAAAGAATCCGCCTGCGATGCAGGAGAGGAGGTTTGGTCCCTGCGTTGGGACGATCCCCTGGAGAAGGGAATGGCAACCCACTTTAGTATTCTTCCTTGGAGAATCCCATGGACAGAGGAACCTGGCAGGCTACAGTCCATGGGGGTTGGACAGGAATGAATTGACCTAGGATACCCGCACTGGAAGGGACAGAAGCAGGAGGAAAATAAAGAAGTTCTCTCAGAGTTCATCAACTCCTGTGATTACTCAGAATGACTCACACTGAGGCAAAACAAGTGCCTTCTGCAGACTGGCTACCCTGACCAGGGCTGAGTCAGCGGGGCCAGCGGTGGGCACGCTGAGCCTACAGCTGTGGCCAAAGCAGACGCATAGCTCTGTGGCTGTGGCCTTCTAGCAGGCCTGTGACACACGGGGAAGACGTGCGGAACTATCCCTGCTCAGAACTGGGGGAGGAGGAGGAAGACTAAGAGGCGACAGCAGCCTGAGAGGCAGGTGTAGGTGTGGGTGCACCATCCAGTGCGGTGGGCCCACTGCTGAAGCCACCCTCCCAGACTCTTCCCCATGCCTCCTCAGTCCTTTCTCACCTCGGATGCGGCAGTGTTTTGGTAGAATTGTTGAGGCTGTAGGAAGCCAGTGTAGCATCTTAACCCTTCGCCTATCTCCAAGATTTGTTATTTGTTGTTGTTCAGTCGTGTCTGACTCTTTGCGACCTCATGGACTGTAGCCCGCCAGGCTCCTCTGTCCATGGGATTCTCCAGGCAAGAATACCGGAGTGGGTTGCCATTCCCTTCTCCAGGGGATCTTCCCGACCCAGGGATTGAACCCATGTCTCCTGCACTGCAGGCAGATTCTTTACCACTGAGCCATCAGGGAAGTCCAGTTGCCAACCTGCAAATATCATGGCTTTCTGGTGCTCTGAGGCTGGGTTTGCTGCTTGCTGTGTGCATTTTGTGACTTGCAGGGTACAGGGCAGTGGTTTGAGCTCTTTTGGTCCAGATGTGGGGTGTTCCATTGGGAAGAACCACCTGTGGCCATATCTAAACTCTGGTGTCCTATACAGTCTTACTAGCAATAAAGCTGCCATGTTGAACAACTGGATCTACTTTGAATTGATTCTCATAGATGGAGCAAAGAGCTGTGATGATCATTGCTATAACACTGTAAATTTAATACTAGCTTTTGAGACAGAGATAAGTGAGGACTAGGGTTGGAGATGGGGCAACTTGCTTACTGACGTATACACATTAGATACACATGTTAGATTCAGAACAAGTTCCATTGTCCAACAGTAAAATTTTGGTTAAATAAATTATTGCATGCATGTGTGGTTAGTTGTCTCAGTCGTGTCTGACTCTTTGCGACCCTGTGGACTGCCAGGCTCCTCTGTCCATGGGATTTTCCCAGTAAGAATACTGGAGTGGGTTGCCATGCCCTCCTCCAGGGGGTCTTCCTGACTCAGAGACTGAACTCAGAGTCTCCTGTGTCTCCGGCATTGCAGGCGGATTCTTTACCACTGATCCACTGGGGAAGCCCCCCAAATTATGGCATATCAATATAATAAAACATGATGATAATAAAATGATTCTATGTGTATTTAGGATTCATAAAATATTCACAGTCTATAAGAGGCCAAAGCAGATTATAAAACAGTATTACTACATTTTTGGTTAAAACATGCACACCTAAGAAAAAATCTGGAAAGGGGCTTTCCTGGTGACTCAGTGGATAAGAATCCACCGGCCAATGCAGAATACATGGGTTCGGTCCCTGGTCTGGGAGGATCCCACCATACTGTGGAGTGACTAAGCCCAAGCATCACAAGTATTGAGCTTGCACTCTGGAGCATAGGAACGGCAACTACTGAACCCACGTGCCACCACTCCTGAAGTCCGTGGGCCCTAGAGCCTGTGCTCTGCAACAGGAGAAGCCACTGCAGTGAGAAGCCCTCACACCACAGCTAGAGTAGCCTCCACTCCCCGGAACTAGAGAAAAGCCCATGCCGCAACAGAGACCCAGCACAGCCATAAGTAAATAAATAAATTGAATTAAAAAGAAAAAAAAATCTGGAGAAATATAACTTAAGACATTAACAAATCATCTCTGGGAGAGGGATTAACTGCAAGTTTTTTTTTCCTTAACATAATGTTATGTTAATTTTTTCCTAAGATGTAGATGGATTTCTTGAGTAACTAAAGGAAATGGAAGATTGTAGGCATCTTGTCATACAAAAGAGAAGGAATGGTGGAAGGAAGTGGCACTGGGTCTAGCACAGGAAAGAGCTGGTTTTGAATCCCAGCTTTGCACCTACTCGCGAGGTGGCCTTGACACTTGGGTCTTTCGTTTCTTCGTCTGAGCACTGTGGACTCACAACAGTGCACAGAGAGACAGGCTGCCACCGATGGGTCCCTGAAGGTCCACAGGGGCTGATGTGTGAACAGAGCTTGGACACCACAGCTTTGTGGGTTAAAAATCTTGATTTTATTATTACCCAAGAGTATCTCAGAGATTGATTTCCACTAACCAGCTCCCTAAATAACTCACATATACATTAGTCTCTACTTTTATTTGACTTGATAGGGGTAGAGTGAGATGGCAAGAGGCAGGAGTCTTTTTTTTAAATTTCTTTCATTTTTGGCTTGTGCTGGGTCTTCACTGTGGTACATGGGCTCTTCATTCAGCGTGTGGGCTCTCTAGTTGTGGGTCACAGGCTTAGTTGCCCCATGGCCTGTGGGATCTTAGTTCCCCAACCAGGGATCAAACCCGTGTCCCCTACACTGAAAGGTGGATTCTTTACCACTGGACCACCAGGGGAGTCCCAAGGTATGAGTCGTGAGTTTTCTGTTTGATGCAGATTTTCCATGCAGCCAGCTTACGTAGGAAGCCAAAATATAATAAAAACCTTGCTGTGCTCAACAAACAATTTCTAATTACCTAAGATGCTCTAGACTTTGGGCTAGGTGCTGCAGGGGCAGTAGTAGCCACATGGACAGTTTCTTAGTGTGTATAATATTAGAATATTAGTAACTGTATAGGTAAGTTTAGGAGCTTTGAAGTCAGCTGGTTTAAGACTAATTCTTCTACTTGCCGCATAACCTTGGGAAAGCCACTTACTCTTTCTGAACTTCATATTCTCTTTACTAAAGTGGAAAGGACACCCACCTCACTCATAGTCTTGTTTTGAACACAGCCCTGAATAACATATATGAGGTGTGAAGCACAGTGTCTGGCACGTAGACATGCTTGATCAATGGTGCTATAGCAACTATTGATACTCAGCTTTAGCTTGATGCTTAGTTTTGCAACAGGTCCTACCAGGTCTGCCAAACCTGGACCTTTGTCAAGCTAACCTCACAAGTTAGTACTTGCTTGGGAACATCTGGCTTTCATTTCCTTGACTTTTTTCACTTGAAATACTCACTGACCTTTCTGATTGTTACCTTTTTTCTTTAAATATGTTAATACTATCAATTAGACCAGGGTTTGGTGGATACTTTCTGTAAAGAATCTGATAAATATTTTGGGCAAAAGGAAAAGGAACTAAAGCTACAGAAGAAGATGGGGTACATGTATCAGATGGGGGTATGGGGGATCCCTTGTTGCTGCAGAGGCATTATTTCCCCTGAAAAAACAGTCTCAGCCTCTTTCCTTGCACCTTCTCAGCCCCTACGTTTTCATCTCTATTACAACCACTCAACTCTGCCATGGTGGAACAAAAGAAGTCACAGACTAGACATAAATGAATGAGCATGGCTGTGTTCTAATGAAATTGTATGGATATTGGAATTTGAGTTTCATGTAGTTTTATTGTTGCTGTTGTTCAGTCGTTAAGTCGTGTCTGACTCTGTGACCCCATGGATTGCAGCACGCCAGGCTTCCGTGTTCTCCACTATCTTCTGGAGTTTGCTCAAACTCATGTCCTTTGAATGGGTGATGCTCTCCCTCTGTCACCCCCTTCTCCTTTTTCCTTCAGTCTTTTCCAATGAGTTGGCTCTTTGCATCAGGTAGCCAAAGTATTGGAGCTCCAGCTTCAGCATCAGTCCTTCCAATGAACATTCAGGTTTTATTTCCTTTAAGATTGACTGGTTGGATCTCCTTGCAGTCCAAGGGACTCTCAAGCGTCTTCTCCAGCACCATTGGAAAGCATCAGTTCTTCAGTACTCAGCCTTCGTTATGGTCCAGCTCTAACCTCTGTACATGACTACTAGAAAAACTGTAACTTTGACTATACGGAACTTTGTCGGCAAAATGATGTCTCTGCTTTTTAAAATGCTGTCTAGGTTTGTTATAGCTTTCTTTCTAAGGAAGCCTGATCCTAGTGAAAATGAGGATGGTACCTTAACTTTTCATTTGAAAGGCTCTTCTTCCTATCTTGAGAGGTAAATTCAGCTCCACAAAGCACTTGAGAGAAATGTATACTTTACTGAAGATATTTTGGGAATACAGGGAGATGAATTCATGATCCATCTCACACTGCAAAAACATAATAAAATACCAATTAGACATTCCTTCTGACTCTCACAAAGTGTTGCTGGTTTGGCCAGCTTTCTTATTTCCCTTTCTTCCCTTGCTTCAAAAGCTTCTCTACTTTTCTGAGCAAGGCAGCTCAACATTTCTTATACTATTCAAGAGTATCTTTTAGGATCATTTTATTCTTCTAGATGTTGGTCTTTTAGATGATTTTTTGGTTAGTCTATTGATGGTAAAGTGTCTCAGATTTGTTTAGCCAATATTTTTATTTTAATTTTTTTATAGATAATATTTCTGAGAACACAGTTCTAGATTGGCAGCTATTTTCTTTCAGTCTCTGGAAATGTGGCTCCACTGATTTTTGGTTTCATTGTTTCTGTTGGAAGCCCACGGTCACACCACAGTCATTCTGTTATATGATCTGTTTTTCCTTTCTTGTTGCTTTCAACATTTTCTCTCTGGCTTTGGTGTTCTACAGTTTCACAGGATGTGCTTGGTGTGTGATATTATTTTAAAAATTTTACCCTGCCTGGATATATTATACTTCCTGTCTCTGTAGATCCATGCCTTTCATTAGTTCTGACGTTTTCTTAGCTATTAGTTCTTCAATCAGGGTCTCTCTCTCTCTCTCTCTCTCTCATTCTTTCTATTCTCTCTTGTGTAACTCTGGATGTATGTTAGAACTTCTCATTTATTCCTCCCTTTCTTTCTCTGTTTTCTATTTCTTTTTTTGTGTGTGTGCTTCATTCTGTTTTCTTCATATCTACCTTCAGTTCACTAATCCTCTCTGCATTCATGTTTATTTTGCTGTTTCACCTATCCATTAATGTATATATACACATACATACCTATATACATGTATGTATGAATGTATTTACCTCATGTGTACATATAGTTCTATTTTCACTTCCATAAGTTCTATTTGATTCTTTGTCAGGTTTCTTTGGTCACTTTTGATAGTCCCTTTTTAAAAAACGTGTTCATTTTTCTATCTTTCATTTCTTTTAACATTTCATGAATAGTTATTCTAAGGCCTACATCTCATAATCCTAATATTTGAAGTTCTTGGGGGTTTAAATCATGCTCGGTGTTTCTGTTGGTTCTCATTTATGATGGTAGTTACCTTGTGGTTTGGTTCTCTTTTTAAAAAGTTATATGTAATCACACTTACACTGTGGGAATCCTCATGTGACTGAGTTAGGAAGGCTTTGCTATGGAGAGGATCTACATTTCCTCTTGCCAAGTGCTGAGGCCTCTTTATTTTTTTCATTTGGGCTTTTAAAGATTAGGTGGGTAGAAAAAAAATTTGTATCTGCAGTTCATAGGAAACAGATCCATAGTTATAAATTCCCAAGGGAGCCATCATTATTATTTAAAAATTTTTATTATTATCACTATTATTAATTACATTTTCCACCTGGAGCTGTGGTGAAACAGAAGGATTTACCTCTGACTTGCTTTTATCAGCTGGTGTGTTTTTCTAGCCCATCATTTTCCTGAAGAGCAAACCCCTTTGAAGGTTCAAGCTCTGATGACTCAGGTTCCTCTCCCACTTTGTATGGGTCCAAAGACCCCATTTCCTTGCATGACCATTAAGGGTTTTCTTAAAGAATCAGAGTAAATATTTTAAGCTTGTAGGCCATATGATCTCCATTGCAACTACTCAGCTCTGCTGTTGTAGCACAAAAGCTGCCATGGATGATACATAAATGAATGAGCATGGCCATGTGCCAATAAAACTTTATTTACAAAAACAGGTGGTTGGCCCACATGCTGTGGTTTGCTAATCTCTACTCTAGAATCCTGACTTTGACATTATTTCTTGAGCAGCCCCAGCTTTTGAATTTTCCTAGTGTTCTGCTCATGGCTTATTTTGTTTTATTTTACTTTATGTTTTTGTGAATTTCCCTTATTCATCAATTCATTCATTAATATTTTCAATTTATCCAGCATCTCAGTGTTTCATAATGAAAGAAGTTTTGAAATATCTTGTCTTCTGTATTTCTCATAGTGGAATTTAACAATGTCTCCCTCTCTTTTAGCTTACATACCCTTTCAGCTAGGCAAAACCTGGTAAGCTAGCTAAAGGACAACATCTATTTTTCCTTAAGCATATCCTCCAGTCCTTCAGCATCTTGTTGCACTAATTTATAGCTCCTCTTCCCTCTGAGAGTTTGTAGTCACAGGTTAGTAAGATTTCAGAAGAAATCTAAGATTCTGACCCCTCTACTGTCATGTCGGAGGATAGAGTAGAAGAAATTTTGGGTGTTCTATATGAGTGTGGCCTCCTGTAAGCTCTTTTAGCCTGTTTACTGGGCTTCTCCTACACGTCTTTCACTGCTCTAGGGGCTGAGTTTATAGGTGGAAAAGAAAGAAAAACTCCTCCCTTGTACTTGGCATTTTAATGGGAATAATAAGAGAACAAGTGAATAAGATAAGTGAAGAAAACTAGAAAATATCAGGAAATGAGAGTGTTATGTTGAAAATAAAAGAAGTTGCTTTACTAGCAAAAGACTGTGAGGTTGTTTTTATTTATTTTTTTGATAGAATGGTAGTGGAGGGATGCTCGGTGAGGGGGTAACATTTAAATCTGACTTAAATAAGATAAGAACCAAGTTGGGTAAAGATCTGAGGCAGGGAAGATGAGCATTAAACATGGAGCAGAGCCTGTACAATGGGGATTTTTTGGTATTTTTGGCAGTCAGAGAGAGCGCTAGTGTGACTGAGACAGATTAATCCAAAGTCAAAACAAAGAAGTCTCAGAAAGAAAAATGGGAATCTGAGAAACAGTGGAACAAACCCAGGAGTGTCCTGAAAAAGGACCCTGGATGACAGCTGTATAGCAGTGTTTGAAAACAATGGATCCAAATGAGCACAGGACGGCAGAGGGCCCAGGAAAGAGGGCTTTCATGAGAAAGGGGGTGACGTCACATGCATTGTATGACTAAGAACCTAGACTTTCAAGATAAGACGGGTGCCCGTGTCTTCTGTTCATCAGAAAACGAGAATCCCTTGGACAACAAGATCAAATGTGTGTACATATAGCTGATTCACTTCATTGTAATGCTGTAGTGGGTGATATTTATACAGTAACGATAATATTATTTTAAAACATTTCTTATTGGAGTACAATTGCTTTATAATGTTGTATTAGTCTCTGTTCTACAATGAAGTGAATCAGCTATATGTACACACATATCATCTCCCTCCCTGACAACCCGCTGGACACTATAAAACTCTTAGAGGAAGACATAGGAAAAACACTGTATGACATAAATCACAGCAAGATCTTTTTTGCCACACCTCCTAGATTAATGAAAATAAAAACAAAAATACACAATGGAATGTAATTAAACATAGAAACTTCTGCACAGCAAAGGAAACCATAAACAAGATAAAAAGACAACCCTCAGAATGGAGGAAATTATTTGCAAATGAAGCAATGAACAAAAGGTTAAGCTCTGAAATACAAAACCATCTCCTGTAGCTCAATATCAAAACAACAAATAACCCAGTCAAAAAGTGGAGGGAAGACCCACATAGACATTTCTCCAAAGAAAGCATTCAGATGGCCATGTAGCACATGGAAAATGCTCACCATCTCTAATTATTAGAGTAGTGCAAATCAAAACTACAATAAGGTATCACTTCACATCTGTCAGAATGACTATTATCAAAATATCTACAAACAATAAATGTTGGAGAGGGTGTGGAGCAAAGGGAACCGTCTTGCACTGTTGGTGGGAATGCAAATCGATATAGCTACTCTGGAAAACTCATAAGCAGAGTACATTATGAAAATGCTGTGCTGAATGAAACACGGTGAACTGGAAGCAAGACTGCCAGGAGAAATATCAACAACCTCAGATATGCAGGTGATACCACTCTAATGGAAGGAAGTGAACAGAAACCAAAAAGCCTCTTGATGAGGGTCAAAGAGGAGAGTAAAATAGCTGGTTTAAAACTCAGTATCCAAAAGACTAAGGTCGTGGCAGCTGGTCCCATCACTTAATGGCAAATAGAAGGAAAAAAGTAGAAACAGTGACAGATTTTATTTTCTTGGGCTCCAAAATCACTGTGGATGGTGACTGCAGTCATGAAATTAAACGACATTTGCTCCTGAATGGAGAGCTATGACAACCCTTGACAGCCTATTAAAAAGCAGAGATACCACTTTGCCAACAAAGATCTGTATAATCAAAGCTATGGTTTTTCCAATAGTTGTATGGAGAAGACTCTTGAGAGTCCCTTGGGCTGCAGGGAGATCAAACCAGTCAATCCTAAAAGAAATCAGTCCTGAATATTCATTGGAAGGACTGATGCTGAAGCTGAAACTCCAATACTTTGGCCACCAGATGCGAAGAATTGACTCATTGGAAGAGACCCTGATAGTAGGAAAGGCTGAAAGCAAAAGGAGAAGGGGGCAGCAGAGGATGAGACAGTAATTAACAGATAGCATTGCCAACTCAGTGAACAGGAATTTGAGCAGACTCCAGGAGAGGGGAGCCTGGCATGCTGCAGTCAGTGGGATTGCAAAGAGTCAGACATAACAGCTGAACAACAACAACAGCTATAGGAAACAGTATGGAGGTTCCTTAAAAATAACAACAACAAAAACCAGAACTACCTTATGACCCAGCAATCCCACTCCTGGGCTTATACCCTGAGAAAAACCATAATTCAAAAAGATACATGTACCCTAATGTTCATTGCAGCCCTATTTACAATAGCTAGAACATGGAAACATGAAGTTTAGAGTCAGCCTGAAACAACGAAGCAAGAAGGGCTAAACCACAGTTAAGGACAGAAGATAAACAGAAACCTCGACACTGTAGGAGGGTTCATGGCAGCTGAACAAGCCTGGGGGATGCACTCACACTCGTTTCCTCATCTTACAAAGCACATTTGAGGGGTGAGGATGGAGGCAGAATTTAAATGCTAAATTCTTTGACATGCTTTAAAACTATAAAAAACTTCCTTCCTGTGTTACTTTTATAACCTTTATTTTACCAAGGATTATCCTTTGGTTGGACATGAACTTGGGCAAAGTCTGGGAGATGGTGAGGGACAGGGAAGCCTGGCATGCTGCAGTCCACGGAGTCATGAAGAGTTAGACACGACTTGGTGATTGAACAGCACAACATCCTTTGGTTCTTTTATTTCACAATATTTACGGAACATTGCCTACATTTCAGATGCCATGTGCTGTAGAAAACTGGAGAACAAGACCAAAAAATTGTCCTTGCCCTCATGTAGCTTCTATTCTAGTGGGGGAGGATGGGCCTTTCTATGAGTACCCAAAAGACCCAAGGTAAAGAAATGGGTGTCAGTAGCATCTTGGCCACGCTTGCTAGTGCCCCAGTTTCAATTGCGCATGCCAACAGCTCCTCACTCGCTATCTTCACAGCAGATCTTGGTCCTGAGCTTGAGACCTGTGTGTCTACTTGCCTAGGGAGCATCCCTGGACCTGCTCTTCTCCACCTCCTGCAGTTCCGTCAGAGGACTTCCTCCGCGCATGCCTTTTATTATCATCATTTGTGGATACTGCGCGCGTGATCCCAGGAATGGTCTGCCAGAGCTTTCCCAGTGTGGAGCCCAAATTTGGTCCCACAACAACCCCTGGTTCAGTGGAGAGCTCCATACATAGTCAGGTTCTGTTAAAAAAAAAAAAAAAATGGATAAGGGAGGGACTGGGATAGTTAATGTGACTTGACTTTGGAAAGAACTTTCTGACCTTAAGACTCCTGAGGCCCTGGGCACAGCTGGAAATGCATCTTGCCCTTCTAGAGTTTAGAAGAACTTTAAAATGTATTTCTTTGTTGACTTTTAAAAAAATACTTGTTTTTAGCCATGTTTCTAAATTAGAGATGACTAGGAGATGCCCCCCAAATCCTGGGCCACCTCTCCTGGCTGATGGCAGAGAGGTTTAGAGCAGGCTTGCCGAGACCGTGCACTCTGAGACCCCTGTGCCTCTCTGCCTGTGGGGGTGGGGGTGGGGTACTCTTTTAAGAGGCAGTGCTGTTCTGCAGGAGACATAAGAGATGTGGGTTCTATCCCTTGGTCAGGAAGATCCCCTGGAGGAGGGCATGCCAACCCGCTCCAGTAATCTTGCCTAGAGAATTCCATGGACAGAGGAGCCTGGTGGGCTACAGTTCATGGGGTCACAAAGAGTCAGACACGACTGGAGCCACTCAGCACACACGCACGTTCATTCAGCTCCCCCCACCACCCGCACACCTATCACAGGATCACCCAGTGCTCCTCCCTCGACGCTGCTCTGCCCAGAGCCTGATAGACCAGTGTCCCAGGGGGTGTGTGTGACACACGCTCAGGCGGTGATCTGGCGCCTTTAAGAGCTCGGACAGGCTCCGGGAGTCGGGAGTCGGGTGGCTCCTGCCCTGGGCAGGGGCAGTGGGCAGCAGAGCCCAGCTGTCACCGGCCTGCGGGGACCTCGCTGTATTTACATGGATGGTCATGTGGTAGCCTCTCCCGGCTCACGGGCCGGCTGCAGAGTTACCTCATCTGCAGTCCAGTGACCTCATGCACGTAAAATGAGGCAAGTGGGAGACAGGAGCAGGACAGCCCTGCCTCTCCCCGAGCCCAGACCCCGGGCGAAGCGCAGGAAACCAGCTGGAAAGCTGTCCTTTCAGTAATTACACCCAGCCAGGGGCCGATTCATAAGTCAAGTGGACATGACTTCCAGGGGGTGGGGCTGGGGGGTGCCTGTGCAGAAATGCCTGCACCCACCTTGGGGAGCTGCTCATCTCATCTCAGGGGATTTGCGTGCCCACCCCACCCCTCCACACCCCCTCCCCCAGCCCCAAGGAAGGACCAGTGACCTCCCGCCAGGCAGAGCCGCCATCATCCCCCCTCCCCCTGCCCCAGCCCTGAAGCACTTTGAAGATGTTGACGCACAAACAGGATGAGAAATACACCACAAAAGCAGAGAAGGACATGTGTTCTCGTGACTTGATGTGGGGGGTGGGGGGGTTGGAAGCATCACTCAATATTGTGGTTTTTTTTTTTTATTGTTTATCACTTTCTTTGAATTATATTTGCTCTCCCCCTCCAAAAAAATATTGCATGTGATGAGTAGGAATATAAAATAAATTACCTTTGCCATAGGCTGCTGGGTTTATTAGCCCCTTTCAAGCTCTTCACGATGTAAAGGACAGGCTGACCTAGAGTGGTCCCCTTCCTCCAGTCAGCTCCCTCTCCTCTCGGTAACAGGAGCTCTGCTATTTGTGCACTTAACAGCTTAACCCTTTGGACTACCCAGAGCTCTGTACTGTATTCTTTCTGAGCTTTTCTTTTGGGAGAGTGTCCAGCTTTGGAATGGCACTCTAAATTTTAAGGCAGCTGATTTATATTATCTGTAACGTGTACATTAAAAAAAAGACAAAACAGAAAAACAAGATTAGGAAATATAAATGAAAGAAACAAGACGAAAAGTTAAATAGCCTCAGAGGTCAAGAATTTGCCTGGATGAGGTCTGCATAATGAAAGTCTTGTCAAGTGGGGCAGTTTACTCATTTTGAAGAATAAATGTTAATAAACTTACAGAGACTCCCCCACCCCCACCCCACTGCCAATTACAGGGAGATCACTTAGCCATACGGAAGCCATTGTGCTTTTCCTTTAAATGCCTGGACAAAACCCGTTGTTAAAGGTGAGATCTAAGTCTTCCAGGGAGGGTAGCAAACACTTGGCTGTAGTGATCAGAAGAGCAGAGGTCATTGTTTCGCTGCGGTGTTTTGCTATTTACTTGCAGTCACGCACTTGACATATCCTTCCTTATTAGCAAGCCCGGGGATGAGCTGGAGAGTGTGCAAATAATTTCCCCCAAATCTGGATTCCAGAACTCTCCTCCTGCACACAGATGAATGCCCCCTCCCTCAAACTGCAATCCTGCCCCCTTCCAGCTTGCCCAGAGTCACCCAGGCTGCTGGCAAATGGTTTTGCAGAGCAAGGTAAGCATCACGGAAGACCTGAAGCTGTCTGTTTAAACAATTACGGCCGTGTGTGTGTGTGTGTGTGTGTGTGTGTGTGTGTTTGTGTGTGTGTGTGTGTCTGCCTCTGTGGCCCAGTCCAGGAAACGATGGTGTCCTGTGTACATTTTCCATGTCAGTGGCCGAGGAGGCTGCTTCCAGATGGTCGTACCTATTTCAAAGCCACCTTTTTATGCAGAAGGAAGACTGTGTGACCTCCCTCCAAGTAAATGTGTTTTGTAAGCCCTGGGAATGACTACTTAAAAAATGGTCCCGGGCTATATTTCATGTCCAGTCCAACGTGTGGTGTGTGCACAGCTGTCCGCGGCTGGCATGTGGTAGCATATTAAAAGGAAGATTACCATTTCCCATCCCCCGCTTCTGAAGGCTGGATATGCATATATGAAACTTGTGAAAAAAACTAGGCATAATGAGACGAGGAGCCCGGGTCTCCAGGCACTCAGGCTGCACATCTGGAGTTTGCAGCATTCTAGAGATAGTTACTTATTCCCAGGAGCCGCCAGCGGGGTGGGTACGGGAGCCTGGTCTCCATGGCAGCTCCCCTATCTCACCGCACCAGGTGTGCGCTGTGCTATTTCTTGGAAAGGCTGTCCTCCGAGGCAGCGGGGAGGGGAGAGGATCACAGAGGAGAGGAGGGGAAAACAGAAGGGAGGTAATTAGGCACCACCTTGCCCAGCGGAGCCGGCTCAGGCGGCTGAAATCAGGAGCGGGTATTGGGAGGGCGCTGGCAAAGTCAGATGGTGCACAGCGCCGGCTCCCCACAGGCGCCTGCTCCAGGCTCGTTTCTATGGGGACCAGAGAGGCCCGGGGGTCAGAAGAGACACAGATAGCAACACCAAATAGGACGGGCCTGGGGAGGTCCTAGCCACTTGCCTCCGAGGCAGTGTGATACCAGTCTCGAACTGACATCCTGAATTCTTGCTGGTATTTTTCCTAGTTAAGAAATTGGAAGTGTTTTCAAACCTCTGTTGGCTGTTACATAGAATGAGGCTTCCTGGGGTGGCCTTTTTCTGGGCAGCTGACTGGGTGATTTATTCCCATTTGATGGAGAGAGAAAGTGGAGAGTTGGGAGCTGTAGGAACTGGCTTACAGTAAGAGGTCAATCAGGAGCTAGTCTGGAAAGTTTTCCCAGGAAGAGAGTTTGGTCTAGTTTCAGAGCTTCATGATATTGGTGGATTTTTTTTTTTTTTTTTTTTTTTAAGCTGCAAGTCTGTGAGGTTCCAGATGCCCCATGTAAAACCATGCCCCCCAGGGGAGAGCCGGGCACGGGAAGTGTGAGGTCCAGCTTGAGGCCACCCTAAGACAGGGCTGTAAACAGCAGCTGCTTCTATTGTGCGTGCCAAGTGCTGCCTGTTAGTGGAGGTCACCAGCCTCCTTGTTTCTTTCTCTTAAACCAGATGTGACCAACAGGAGCTTTGTCTGTTCCTAGGTGGATCCCAGATGGTGGGGATCAGGGGAAGGAAGTGGAGGGGCACATGCGGGGGTGCGGGGGGCCCAGGTGGGAGATGGCCGTCTGCCCTTTCTTGGGGGCTTGATTTCTCTCTGCCTCTACATCTGATCTGCAGTCCTGCCACCCAGCCCTCCAGGTGCCACCACTGAGGCCAAGTAGGGAAGTGATACCAGGCATGTCTGATCCTTGAGCTCAAATGTGGGCACATGGAGGGCGCAGGGCACACTTGTGGAGGGTGGATGATGTCAAGGAGGACTCCAAGGGGCCGTAAAGCAAAGAACTCCACGCTGCTAGGACCCTGGAGACGCTGGTGATGAAACACGAGGGTACGGGCAGGAAAAGACAGAGACAGACTTGCTCGGCCACATCTAGCACAGGGGTCATCAATTCTCAGGCTAGGAGGAGTCCTCGACCTTGGAGCCCTCTTTATTGTGTGTGTGGGTTTACCTTTTAAGAAACCATGGAGTCAGATATTGTTCGTTAATTTCTTCTTGTTTCTTTTTCCCTCTTGCTTTCCTTTCCCTGGCTAGAGAAGCTTTTGGGATATGAATCTGTTGATTTAAAAAAAAAAAAGTACAATGTGAGAATTGCAAGTTAAGTTTCATTTGGGGCAAAATGAGGACTGTAGTCCGGGAGACACACCTCAGATAACTCTGAGAAACTGCTCCAAAGATGCTGGGGGAAGGTCAGCATATATGTGATTTTGGTGAAGAGGAAATACATGCAAGCAGACACATATTTTTCCAGAAGATTTCTACTAGTGCCATGAAGCTTTGCTAGTCATGAGAAACAGTCATCACCATAAAAGATTTTAGTGCTTTTTCTAGGTATGGGGAGATACAAGAATTGGGCTCATAAAATTGGCTTGTGAAAATATTGAATTATCTGAAGACCTGTCCTGCCAGTTTTTCTCCCTGAGCACAGAGTGTCTCATTTCTGCTCTCCATATGAACTCCTTTCAGGGGTTATTGAAGGTCAGCAGCTGCAGCAGCACATGATTTAATCCTTGTAGAGGTGGATGGCAAGTGCCCATGCCAAGCGCCCATTTGTAGCTGACACATCAAAAGCAGGGTTTGAAATAAGCTGAACCCTAGCAAGCACAAGTGAGCTGGCCAGGGAAGCACAGGTCCCCCAGGGCTCATCCTTGGCCCTATATTAAAGGGTTGTGATCCAAGGAAATGACCCACCAGAGCAGCCACTGCCTTCCTGTCTTCTACTTCTTGTGGAGATGCTAAGAGTCACGTGAGAATCACCTCCCCTAGGTGCTCGGCTGTCCCAGTGTGTCTGACTGCCCTTCCTGTGTCACACAGCAGTAGGTTCTCATCTACAGCTGGTGTAAGCGAGATGGGTGTACCCATTCTGAAGAGCAATTCAGAAATTGTGTTTTACATGCTACGGCATGGCAATCCCAACACATATCTAACACACATGTCTAAGGATGCTCCTTACAGCATCCCTTTGGATTCCAGGGGTTGGAGGCAACATAGGTATCCATCATTTGGGGAATGGATAGATGAGATGTGGTAGAAGTTTCTGGATGTAAAGACCATGGTATAATGAAGCAATGGATAAACATAGTGCTTTAGAAAGAATATTGAATGAAAAATGAAGATGTAGAACAAGATCTATAGCATGATATCATTTTTAAAATGTTTTTTATTGTGGTAAAGATCACATAATATAAAACATATTATTTTAACCTTATTTAACTGTACAGTTCAATAGCACCAAGTTACAGTCACATCACTGTGCATGATTATCATTAATAAAGTTAGGAAAGGCATACATACACTAACAACACTCTATCTTTAAGATATGTATATTTCCAAGGGCAAATTAACACTTTAGATGGGGGGTCTATTAGGTGGGGGGAGAAGAAGAAAACAAATCATGAGGATTAATGATACAGGGGAAGAATTCAAATAAAATTAAAGGGAGAGGAGTTTATACTGACCAATTATAATAACATTCCCAGTTGGAGCCATGATAAAGAATCCACCTGCTAATGCAGGAGACATGGATTTCATACCTGGGTTGGGAAGATCCCCTGGAGAAAAAAATGGCAACCTGCTCCAGTATTCTTACCTGGAAAATTCCATGGACAGAGGAGTCTGGTGGGCTTGCAGACCATGAGGTCATAAAGAGTTGGACATGACTGAGCACACGTGCAAAAAAAAAAAGCAAAAGCATGAAATGAAGAAACACTGAACTCAACTCTGCACCTGATTCCTATGTATACAAATTTATCACTATCCATCCACCTACCTGACTAATACCATAGTTTCTGTCATAAGCAGTACTGTAGATATTTATGCAAGCATATACAACATCATCAACCATCAATCATCAGGCACTCTTTAAACCCATGCTATATGTTGGGTATGGTGGGGCCTGCTGAAGCACGTGGGGTTGATCTTGATCTCACCACACAACTTGGAAACAGCAGTGTGCAATTTAGAATAGTTTATAATTCAGGCCCAGATGGGGAGAGATATCCCGCATGTGCTGTGTGAGATTGGAAAAAAGACAAAACAAAACAAAACAAGAAAATATCATTGGTGAGGCCAGTAGAAATCAGGAAAAATTACTGTGGAAAGAAGCTCTGTCCTGAGCCTTGAAGGATGGTGGGCTTGGCTTGGAGGAGGGGAGGTCGTCTTGCCCATGGAGCTACCAGGCTTCACAGATGGGCTGGTTTGAGATGTGGAGAGAGTGGGGTGTAATGTAGGCCTCCTGTTCATCCCCTGAGAACTGTCCTGCCCCCCTCCCAGTTCCCCAGCCCCATCCTCCGGGGGCTGTGCCCGTCTGTGTAACTTCTTAGGAGCCTGTGCTGGGTGGGGGAGGGCACTGGAGAGTGAGATTTGGGATCTGGCCAGAAGGATGCATCTGCCACCTCTCTGCTCCCTTTCACTTTATTTTCCTCCTAAATTAGGGGCTGTGCCCCCCCCCCCACTCCTGTGTCCCCCTTTCTCCTTCCATAAAACAATGAGAAAGGGGCACAACTTAAAGTGGCAATCCTATGCAAGAATATTACATAGAAAATTTCCAGTCTGCACACCTTCCCAAGATCATTTTTCAAGATCTTTTTAAACATCAAAACCATACATGCATGAGGTTAAATAGTCAACCAATACCATAAAGTTTGCTAGAAAAAACACAAATAAAAAAAAACCCCACGCCCCTTGCCCTTCCATTTCTCCTTACTCAGGGGCCATCACATCGAGCTAGATTGATGGAGTCCTTCTGTATCTATTTCTATGCTCCTATTTAATAGGATTACGTTGCTGCTTTTTCATTCTTCAGTTTCAGGCATTTAGGATTTAGCTTTCTTTGCTCTTCCTCCTTTGACACAATGAACATTTCCTATGCCCACCTACCCAATGTAATTCATGTTATAATTTTGATTAAATGAATATTCAGAGTATGTTATTCAAAATCAAGCCATGGAGTAACTACAATGATTTTTTCCTTTTTCAAATAACTTTTTGATCTCTCAGGATTTTAACTGTCCAAGAGCTTCCCAGGGGGTGCAGTGGTAAAAGAATCCACTTGCCAGTGCAGGAGACCCAGGAGACTCCTGTTGGATCTCTGGGTTGGGAAGATCCCCTGGAGAATGCCATGGCAACCCAGTCCAGTATTCCTGCCTGGAGAATCCCATGGACAGAGGAGCCTAGCAGACTATAGTACATGGGGGTCACAAAAGAGCTGGACACGACTGAGCATATAAGCATAACATATAACTTTTCAAAACAATAGCAGTTATCCACATGGAGCTTTTGAGTACTTAAAATGTGGCTATTGTGACCAAGAGATTAATTTTTAATATTAATTAATTAAATATTTATTTATTAATTCCTTTATATCTAAATTAAAACTTGATGGCTCTTGGGAAAAACATTTAGGTTTTTGGTATGTGAATCACTTTTTCAACTGCAGATTTAATGAAAACTAAATACAGCTGAAATCAAGCATTTGTGAGAAATTTCCATGTGCAAGCTGAAATGAGGTATAAATGCAAAATACAACACTGGACCTCAAAAGATTTAATATGAAAAAATATAAAAATCTTAATAATTTTCTACTGACTATGGTGAAATAATGTTTTGAATGTGTGTGTGTGTGTGTGTGTGTGTGTGTATGTTAAGCTGCTTCAGTCGTGTCTGACTCTTTGAGACCCTATGGACTGTAGCCCCCAGGCTTCTATGTCCACGGGATTCTCCAGGCAAGGATACCTGAGTGGGTTGCCATGTCCATTGAATTAAATAAAGTATACTATTGAAATGAATTTAGTTCTTTCCTTTTGAAATGTTTATTTATTTATTTATTTTTGGCTGCTCTGGGTCTTCGTTGCTGCGTGCAGGTTTTCTCTAGTTGCAGCGAGTGGGAGCCGTGTCTGGTTGTGGTGTGCAGGTTCTCATTGTAGTGGTTTCTCTTGTGGAGTACAAGCTCTAGGGCGATCGGGCTTCAGTAGTTACAGCATGTGGGCTCAATAGTTGAGGCTCTAGGGCTCTAATCACGTGGGCTTCAGTAATTGTAACACCCAGGCTTAGTTGCTCTGTGGCATCTTCCTGGACCAGGGATTGAATTCATGTCCCCTGCATTGGTACGTGAATTCTTATCCACTGGACCACCAGAGAAGTCCCAGCTCTTTCTGTTTTTAATATGATTGCTGAAAATTTTAAAATTACAGTTGGGACTCTTGAGGCTGCTACTCTGAGTTATATTTGTTCTGTTTGTTTATTTATTTGGTTTTCCATGCATTTGTCAATCCCTGATTCTATGCCAGTGTTCCAGATGTCTCTTGAAATGAGCATTCACATAAGACATCCTGTGTCTTCATCTTCTGGGGGAGTATGTCCAGGAGTCTCTGACAGGCTCTTGTGTTGACTGACCACTGTCATTTTGAGGTCCCCCTTCATTAATGGCCTGGGAAGTTCCTTTATTGTTCTGCTGTGCTGAAGCCACATCCTCGCATCTCATCTTCTTTCTCCTTGGCTCATTCCTTTGTTTCACTTTATTTCGTACACTCCCACAGTTTCCTAAGAAAAAGCGTGTTGGCGGTTAATTTTTCCTTTGTCTGAAAATGTCTTCCTTCTACACATGCTCTTGACTCATAGTTTGTCTGGATAGATAAATCCAGTATGGAGATCATTTTTCAGCATTTGGACGGCACTGCACCATTGTCTTTTAGCTCCCTGTGTTGCTGTTGAGAAATCCTTTCATTCAACTTCTTATCAAGGGTGCGTGACTGTCTCTCAATCTCTTTCAATCCCTCTCCTTCAGAATCTTGTTCTCACCACTGTGGTGAAGGTTCCTGGTAATGTGAGTTGGTGTGGGTCATGCCCTTCAATTCTGGGAAATCCCCTTGAATGAATTCATTGGTGATTTCCTCCTCTCCATTTTCTCCATCTGTTCTCTCTGGAACTCTATTGTTTGGATAAACAGATGACTGTTGGTCTATTTCTGTCCTCTAATTTTCATGTCTTTTACATTTTCCATCTCTGTCTTTCGCTCTCTTTTCTAAAAAGTTTCCTCAACTAACGTTCCAAAACTTCTGGTGAATTATTCATTTATTTAATTTCCTAAAGCTCTATTTTTGTTCTTTGACTAGTTTTTCTTTTTGATCGCATTCTGTTTTGTTTTATGGGTGTGATATCTTTTCCTCTATTTCCTCTCCAAGGACAGTACTGATTGTTTTGCTTTTTCATCATATTTTCCTTGCATAGCCTCTGTTTCCTCTAAATGCCCTCTCCTTTATGTGTTTGTTCTCTCTCTTTCTTGGATTGTTTGCATGTTTGGTTGTTGTTCTTTGCCAGGTCATGTCTGACTCTTTGTGACCCCATGCACTGCAGCATTCCAGGCTCCTCTGTCCTCCGCTATTTCCTAGAGTTTGCTCAAATTCATATCCATTGTGTCGGTGATGCTGTCTTACCACCTCATCCTCTACTGCCTTCTCCTCCTTTTGCCTTCAGTCTTTCCCAGCATCAGGGTCTTTTCCAACGAGTCGGCTCTCTGCATCAGGTGACCAAAGTATTGGAGCTTCAGCTTCAACAATCAGTCCTTCCACTGGATATCAGGAAGGAAACAGGAAATCAGGGTTGATTTCCTTTAGGATTGCATGTTTAGAGTGGGGGCTAAAGTCTGATTGGAAGCTTGTGTGCCTGTGGGCAGGCCCTGCTGAGAGGGACTGTCTCTGTAGGTTGGCTCCAGGAAAGGCCTGCTTTAGGTCTTCCTCTTGAGCTGGTCAGATTTCTCAGAGAATTTGTTCACCTCCTACCCGGAGGGTTAATATCCTGGCTGGCTGCATTCTGGGAGCTGAACTGGAGGAAAGGGCTTGGGATTTCAACATTCAGCAAGTTCACATTCACCAAACCCGCCTGTTTCTATAAGGCACTGCAGGCTGTTGTGGCCTGCCCCTGCGTGTTATCTATTTTTGTTTAACAAACTAATACCTCAAAGCTTTGTGGTTTGGAATGACCATCTTATTTTTATACTTAGGGTGAGAAGTTTGGTCACTGGGCTGGGTACTGTGTCTCTTATCACAAGGCCTCGGTTGGTGCAGTTTGGGTGGAGGGTCCCCTCACATTCTGGCTTCTACTCCCATGGCATGGTCAGACTGCCCTCTCTCCACCCCTGCCCCCATTCCTGCCATCCCCCACCCACCCCACCATGGTATCTCGCTCTCCAGAGCCTCCTTGTAACTTGGGCTTTTCACAGTGTGGTGGTCTCAGGATGGTCAACCTTCCACATGGCTGCTGACTTCCAATTGGCAGGAAACAAAAGCTGCCAGGCCAATCAAGAGTGATGCCAAACATTGGCCCAATGTCACTTCCAGCATATTCTATTGATCAGAGAAGTCTTAGTCTCTCTGCTACCCATGCCCAGTTTAAAACATGTGAAAAAATAGACTCCTCCTCTTGATAAAAGAGGAAGGTCACATTGCAAATGAACGTGGGAGTTGGGAGATTTGCCATCTTTGGAAAATTTACAACTACCCGGTTAAAGTTGATTAAAAAAGAAAAATTCTAGTGAGCATGATTTTCACCAATAGGAATATCTATCCCTTATTTCCTCTTTATAGCTATTCTCCATAATGTCCTTTCAACACTATTGAAAATCTAAATGAAAGATTGTGTTACATTTATCTCCTGTTTTGGAATAAGTTATTTCATAGATAAACATTTGCTCTGAGTCTTCCAGAATGTCTTCTTTCTGTTCGTGTACTAAATCCTTTCATATGTTCTGTGATTTTTATTTCATTTTTTGATTTGTTTTCCCTTTGGAAGGAGATCTCTATTCAATTTTGGAGATTTGAGATGGTTTTGTCAGCAATTGTATGTATTCCTTTTCTCTTAGTCCCAAAGGGGGAATTTTAAGTTTTTATTTATTTGGGAGTTTTATTTTCCTCGCTTAGGGAATCTATTCAGCTAGGAAAAATTGGTAGCAGAAAACTGAGAAGGCATTTTTGCCTCAGAAATTCACTGCTTTCTCACTCGTTTGAAACCTCTGATAGTAGAGGGGCTGATGGAGGGGGTCCCTCCCTCCCCAGGTGTTTCTGGGTGGCCAACAATTCCATGTCAGGCACTGGTAGTGTTGCTAAACTGCACTCATTTGCTGCCCACCAACTGCCCCACAGTCCCATCTGCTTCCGGGTCAACTTTGAGAATTTCCTGGGTCTTCAGGGAGAATTTCATCCACTTGCTTCCCACACGGCTTTTCTTTGTCAGCATTGAATAGTGCTTGTCAGTATTTGGCCTGTCATTTTCACCTGCACCAAATCATGCCAACTTCTTCAAAATTCTAGCCCCTTGATACCATCCTTCCTTATTTTATGTCAATGTTCTAGACTTTTCTCCCTGCCCAGCACAACTCTGTGATCTTTCAGTGGGATTTGGGAAGGGAGGGGCATTAAACACGTCAATTCAAATTGCCATTTGCAAGTGTTGTTGGTCTGTTTAGTCTCGATTTTCATCAGCGAGATTACGAAGATGTACTTCAGAGATCGGATTATACTTCAGAGAGTGAATATCTTCTTTTCTATGGTTAAGAAGAGATGTTATCTATCTCTTGATACATTGAGATGTTATTGTCAATCCTGGCTACATATTAATGTTTTCTGGTGGGGAGGAGGATGACAAAATGCTAATGTCTATGTCACATTCCCAAAGGTATTTGATTGGCCTGGTATGGGGCCAGCTGTCAGCTTTCATAAAACCTCCCTGGGTAGTCTTGGTACTGAGAGTGCTGACAACAGTGGCTCTTAAAATAGTGGCTGTGCGTCCTAAGTCTGTGAGTGCCTTTGAAATAACAAGAGGAAAAGGAAAACAGAGGTGGTTCAGAAGGTAAAGCATCTGCCTGCAATGCAGGAGACCTGGGTTCGATCCCAGGGTCGGGAAGATCCCCTGGAGAAGGGAATGGCAACCCGCCCCAGTATTCTTGCCTGGAGAATTTCATGGACAGAGGAGCCTGGCGGGCTATAATCCATGGGGTCTCAAAGAGTCAGATATGACTGAGTAACTAATACTTTCACTTTCCAGGAGTAGAAAGGAAGACATCATAGAGTTGGGGAAAAAGAGTGAGATTTAGTGTTTGTGTTCAATTGCCATCTTCACAACTGAATGTCTGTGTAACCTCTTGTTACCTTTTTGGGGCCTCATTTTATTCTTTGTAAAATAGCGGTAATGACACCTACCTAGTGACATTGATGCAAGAAGAAATTGCATGTCTGTGAAAGCAAATGTTTGCTATTATTAAAGAAAAAAAGGAAAGAAAATGTAATGTTAGAAAAGGGAGTGAAATGACATGAAAGAAAATAAAAATCATAAAATTGATAACAATGGTATCTCTTTTCTTGGCTACCTGACCTTGGCATGAATCGAAATCATTTATATTTTTAATTTTTACTTTTCTGGCCTCTTGGCACGTGGGATCTTAGTTCCCTGACCAGGGATTGAACCTGCACACCCTGCAGAGGAAGCATGGAGTCCCAATCTCTGGACCACCAGGAAAGTCCCTAATCACTTATTTTTCACTGGTGAGAAACTTCGTGGGACATTCCAGGAAGGGGTCCCAAGGGGCCTCAGTTTAGGTCCCAGATCTCTGGTGCTTCCTTATCTGTAGGGACAGTGACCATTCCAGTGCTCAGTTCACAGATTTCACCCTCATTAAGTGTGATTCGTATTTCCTGCCCATCCTCCCAGAATAACATCTGCAACATATACTCCATTGGTGGACAAATGGTGCAACTCCTGAAAAAAAAATCTTGCATTCTTTTTAATAAAGTTTGTACGATGACCTTATGTGTCACCAAAAGCAATAGAGGTCTCTAGCAAGAAGAACCCATTAACCTCTGGACTCTGCCTGCTTATGTTGATTCCATAGATAACACATTCACAAATTTAATTAATATGTGTTCAGTTCTGTTAGATTTTGTGAGAAAGCAAGGATCCTGCTGCTTCTTTCCTTTCCCCTTTGTAGTGAGTTAAATTTTGTACCCCCCAAATATATATCCAAATCCTAACCCTAGCGGGATGTTTTCTCTAACACCAGCCAATTCTCTGATTCTTAAACACCCAAGCTGGATGTTCAACAATTCAGTTCAACCCTGAAATTAATTACCTAAAATTAGTACAGACCCCACAATTTCGGGGCTTGGTTCCACAAGGCTGCCCCCACTTAATTTTTTTTTCTGGTTGCACTGTGTGGCATGTGGAATCTTAGTTCCCTGCCCAGAATTGAACCTGCACCCTCTGCATTGGAAGTGTAGAGTCTGAACCACTGGATCACCAGGGGTGTCCCTACCTCCACTTTAGATGCCAGTCACAAGTCTGCTTCTGACTGCAGCATGCCAGGCTGCATGTCCTTCACTATCTCCCAGAGTTTGCTCAAACTTATGTCCATTGAGTGAGTGATGCCATCCAACCATCTCATTCTCCATTACCCCTTTCTCCTCCTGCCCTCAATATTTCCCAGCATCAGGGTCTTTTTCAATGAGTCGGCTCTTTGCATCAGGTGGCCAAAATACTGGAGCTTCAGTCTTTCCAGTGAATATTCAGGGTTGATTTTCTTTAGCATTGACTGGTTTGATCTCCTTACTGTCCAAGGGACTCTCAAGAGTCTTCTCCAGCACCATAGTTTGAAAACATCAGTTCTTTGGCACTCAGCCTTCTTTATGGTCCAACTCTCACATCCGTACAAGACTACTGGAAAAACCATAGCTTTGACTAGATGGACCTTTATTGGCAAAGTGATGTCTGTACTTTTTAATATGCTCTCTAGGTTTGTCATAGCTTTTCTTCCAAGGAGCAAGTGTCTTTTAATTTTGTGACTGCTGCTTTGTCAGGCAAAGGGGGCCACAGTGGGCTAATAGCTTTGAGGGCCATTGTGTCCCCACTTGGGGAAGACAGTGAGAAGTTTTATATTAATGATCCAAAGAGGGCTTGATAAGCTTGTGGCTGTTCTTCTGATGGGTTGCTGGTGAGGTTAGTAGGAGTCAGCATCATCAACCTTCAGGTCCCACCGGTCTGGGGTCTACATACTTGTGGACAGCATGCGATTGTTAATCATTAGCTTCTCCCACCTGGAGGGGGTTTCAATATCTGCAAACGCATCAAAGATATTGTTGTATATATCCATTGATGGGGAAACTAAACCTTGTCCCAAGGCTGCTCTAGATGGTTTGTTTCTCCCTCGTGTCCTTGATTAACAACTGCTTGACTCTGCCCATCGGAACTCGGGGAAGGTCATGGAGGCTGAATGAAGTCTGTTTCCTATAATCAAAGAAATCGAGGACACAAAAGCCTTGTGCCCAGGAGCCCCACAGGGCCCTGTGCGGTATCAGAAGTGACCTTGCGAAATGAGTTCGTGTGATAGCAACGGCACCTGCTGCAACACTAACGCAGCCTGTCTGTGCAGTTTCTAAATTATCCTCAGAGGCAGCACTCCCGGTGTGGCCTTGAGGCTGTGAGTCAGGTGCGTTAGAGACGTTCAAGGTCAAGTATGTGGGTATTTTTGGGGGTCTTCTGTGTCCCAGCCCATGTGCTCAAAGCTTCACACAGGAAGTGAAGCGTGAGCCCACGTGGTGCATCCGGCCTAGTTGACCGAACCGGAACTGGGAAGGTCAGGTCTTATGAATGAAGAGACACAGCTGGGGGCAGGGAGCCTGCGAAGGGCATCAGGATGCTGCTGCTGGAGCAGCCGGGTACCGTGTTCAGAAGAGGCGGCTGTCTTTTCCTTTCAGAAATAAACTGGGGGCTGCCGCACCTCACTGTAGGAATTTTGTTCTCCTCAGTACCCTGAACATCTCAAGTCCAAGTGAACACTTACTTCCTCTTGTTCTGTTGAATTGAAAAACACACAGTCCCTGCCCTTTTTCACTTCTGGTCAGTGGCCCAAGTTCCTCATTCAATACTTTGCGAAGCACACAAATACAGACAGCCCCTGCTCAGGGCAGGATGCGGGGTGGGAGGGAAAAGCAGAACTGCCGACCTGGGCCCCGTGAGATCTCAGGGCCCGAGAACCACACGTGCTCCAGCGGCCAGGATTACAATGCCGGTACTCTCTTCCTTGGGAGGGGAAGAAACAGGCCTGTTCCTCTCCTGGGCCAGGGCAGAAGCTTCATTTTTTAAGGATCTCGATCTGTCTTTAACCATCACGTTAACTCTTACCTAATCCCTGGAGAAGGAAAAGGCAACCCACTCCAGTATTCTTGCCTGGGAGATCCCATGGACAGAGGAGCCTGGTGGGCTACAGTCCATGGGCTCACAAAAGAGTCAGACATGACTGAGTGACTAAACAATGACAACAGATTATTTCAGTGGGTTTTGCATGAACATCTGTTTTAACTTGCTCTCAATTTTGTTCCATCTTTGAAATCATTTTATGTCCCTTCCTCAAAGACAGAATTGGATGGTCAGTAACTAATTAAGCATGGGGACTGGAGTCAGCTGAATTGTGGCCCCTAGAACACAGGAACGCATGCTGCCATTTCAATCGAGTCTGACTCTTTGGGACCTCCTGGACTATATCCTGCCAGGTTCCTCTGTCTATGGGATTCTCCAGGCAAGAATCCTAGAGTGGGTTGTCATGCCCTCCTCCAGGGGATCCTTGCCACGCAGGAATCAAGCCCGAGTCTCTTATATCTCCTGTGTTGGCAGGCAGGTTCTTTACCACTAGACCACCTGGGAAGCCTAAAATATCAGGACCTGATCCCTGGAACCTGTAAATGTTACCTTATTTGAAAAAAGAGCCCGTGAACATGTGATTAGGTTAAAGCTCTAGAGACAGGAATATTTTCCATGATTATCCTAAATGCCATAAAAAAAATGTCCTTATAAGAGAGAGGCAGGACTTTCCTGGTGGTTAGGAGTCCAATGGTTAGGAGTTCCAATGGTTAGGAGTCCACCTGCCAAAACAGGAGACACGGGTTCAATTCCTGGTCCAGGAAGACCTCATATGTTGCAAGTCCATGTACCACAACTACTGAAGCCTGTGCTCTAGAGCCCGTGTTTCACAAGACAAACCACCACAATGAGAAGCCCACACACTGCAACTGGAAAATAGCCCCAGCTCACTGCAACTAGAGAAAGCCTGCAAGCAGCAATGAAGACCTAGTGCAGCCATAAATAAATAAATAAAATAAAATAAATAGTAATTTAAAAAAAGATCTTGAGATGGGAAGATTTTCCAGAATTATCCAGTTAGACCCTAAATCAGGAGTCCCAAACCTCTGGGATCTAATGCCTAGTAATCTGAGGTGGAGCTGATGCAATAATACTAATAATAGGAATAAACTGCACAATAAATGTAATGCACTTGAATCATCCAGAAACCATCTTCTGTCCCACCCCTCAGTCCATGGAAAAGTTGTCTTCCATGAAACTGGTACCCGGTGCCAAAAAGGTAGGGGACTGCTACCTTAACTGCCATCAAAGGTGTTCTTCTAAGAGGGAGGCAGAGGGAGATAACACACAGAAGAGGAGAGAGCCATGTGAAGATGGAGGCAGAGATGGGAGTGAGGGGCCACAAGCAAAGGAATCCTGGCAGCCACTAGAAGCGGAAGGAGGCAAAGATTCTTCTCTAGAGCGTCTGCAGGGAGGACAGCCCCAGGACTCCTTGATTTCTGCCCCATGAGACTGATGTTGAATTTGACGTTGAGCTATGAGAGAATAAATTTCTATTGTTTGAAGCCACCCAAGTTGTGATGATTTGTTGCAGTAGCCACTGGAAACTATCACAGGGACAGAAAAAAAATAGTTTAGGCTTCCGTTGTTAGAACAGTCTGGCAAAGCCTCTGGATCTCTCCTCAGAAGAATGGTTTCAGAGCATAAAATAAAATATACAAGATCATGCAGAAAGCCAAGTATACCGATATACAGTTGCTGTTCAGTACGTAAGTCATGTCTGATTCTTTGTAGCCCCACAGACTGAAGCACTCCAGGCTTCCCCATCCCTTACTATCTCCCAGAGTTTGCTCAGACTTCTGTCCATTGAGTCGGTGATGCCATCTGACTATCTCCTCCTCTGTTGCCCCCTTCTTCTCCTGCCCTCAGTCTTTCCCAGCATCAAGGTCTTTTCCAGTGAGTCAGCTCTTCACATCAGGTGACCAAAGTACTGGAGCTTCAGCTTCAGCATCAGTCCATCCAACGAATATTCAGGGTTGCTTTCCTTAAAGGATTGACTGAAGGGTCTTCTCCAGCACCACAGTTTGAAAGCATCAGTTCTTCAGCGCTCAGCCTTCTTTATGGCCAAAGTCTCACATCCGTTCATGACTACTGGAAAAACCATAGCTTTGACCATATGCACCTTGGTCAACAAAGTGATGTCTCTGCTTTTTAACATGCTGTCTAGGTTTATCATAGCTCTCCTTCCAAGGAGCAAGTGTCTTTATTTCATGGCTGTAGTTGCTAGAACATAAGAAAACACCTTTCTACAGCTTTGACCACATTCATCAAGGGAACACATTTCAAATACATGCAAGTTAGAGCTGATCTCATTTCTGAAAAACACCAATCCAAAGGCCACTGTGGTCCAGCTTGAGTCACACACAGCATCGTGGACTGGCCTTCAGGGGAGAAAGGTTGAATTCATGAGTGGTCTACTGCGGGATTTAACACCCACTGCTGTTTTGAAGTAGTGAGGAAAGTAAAATGTTCCAAGATGTGTGCATGCTCAGTCACTTCAATTGTGTTCAGCTCTTTTTGATCCTGTGGACTGCAACCCACCAGGCTCCTCTGTCCATGGGATTCTCCAGGCAAGAATCCTGGAATGGGTTGCCAAGCCCTCCTCCAGAGGATCTTCTAGACCCAGGGATTGAAACAGCATCTCCTGCACTGTAGGCAGGTTCTTTACTGCTGACCCACCAGGGAAGCCCTTCCAAGATATGGTCAGTAACAGTGATGCAATCATAGACATATCTGGTGTGCTCTGGTGATCCAGGCCCAGGGCTGTCACACACTGTGGCTTGTCGCTGACGTTTGCAATCTGTGGAAAGACTGAATTTCAGAGAGTGGGGCTCAGACTCAGACAGAGAGGAGGAAGGAGCTGTGGCTTGACTGGCCACAGGGAGCATGGAGTTGGGACCAGGGGAGGCCAAGGAGGGCCGGCCAGGCCTTCTGTGTGGGTGGCAGCCTGAGTCAGAGCTGAATCCCCAGCTCGCCGGCCCAGAGAGTCAGCAGCTCACAGGAGCTGGTGATAAAGCAGGCCCAGCAAATTGGACAAGGTGTCAGGTTGACTATGAAATATGATGGATTAACAGCCGAGGCTGGTGGTGTGACCTGCTTTCAGACACTTCATTTAGAAGTTATCATACTGCTGGATGCTTCCTATAATTTGTGATGATGCTGATTGTGATAAATCGTGAGTTTCTGGCACACTCCCCCAGCCCGCTCCAATGGCTGAGCAGAGAAAATGTGCAATTCTGTGGGAACATTCGTGCCACGAATGAGAGCGAGGATCTGGCCGTAACCACAGAATGCCCAGTCAGTGAACAAAGTAATTAAATTAAGCTAATTAAATCACAATAAAAATAATTTTAATTTAATTAATTTCTCTGCGCTGATTGAACATTATGTTGCAACCAGGAGACTCTCTGAACACTAATAGAATTTAGGGGCTGGAGCAGCGAAGTGGTGGTCACTGGTGTGATACGTGGGTTATTGTTGAGGGAATGAAATTAAATATGTCTAATGAGATGCCGAAATGTTGACGGAGCCACAAATAGAAAATGCTTTTGGAATGAAGATAATGGGGTCTTTTCCTCTCTCAGTTTTCTGTACTTACTGGGGCAATAAACGTCAAATTTGATAAGAATTTTAAAGGTCTAGATAAATGAGGTGGTGCACAATTGCGTCACTTGTTGGAGTCGGTGGGAAACCTCAGTAGTGAGAAGTACTAGGGACAATTCCCTGTGTCGCCCCCACCCACAAGTCCCTGGTACTTAAGAAAGGGTGTAGAAGCATTTGAACTGGAATCCTGTGGGGTACTGAGTTAAGGACTAAACAAGTGGCAATGGGTTTTTAACAGCAGCATGAAAGATTTAGGGAGGTGTGTGTGTGTGTGTGTGTGTGTGTGTGTGTGTGTGTGTGTGCTCTGTGTCTGACTTAGCAGCCCCATGGACTGTAGCCCACCAGGCTTCCCTGTCCATGGGATTCTCCAGGCAAGAACACAGGAAGAACATTTCCTTCTCCAAGAGATCTTCCGCACCCAGGGACTGAACCCGCGTCACTTGTGTCTCTTGTATTGGCAGGCAGATTCTTAACCACTAGCGCCGCCTGGGAAGCCCTAGGGAGGCACAGAGGAGTTTCTATCTGCTAATAACCAGTTACTTCTTGAAAAATAAGAGCCATGTGTCCCTCCCCACCACACACCTTATCCCCAGGCTAAGCAGAGAGCCTTACACTAGCTGGTACTCCAATATTTATTATGAAATTAAATTATTGAGTTCTCAGGGAATTTCTTCCTTTAGCACTTGAAAAATCAGGATGGAGACTCTTATTCTGGGCTTGCTCAGACATGGTTCAGTTCCTAAGCAGGAGGATACTCACACAAGGTGACCTCTCAAGGTCACCTCCCCGAGACTTATTTTGTCCTGTAAGCGGCCCTGGAATCCTGAGAGTATGTTAGCAGACGCTCAAGTAATTACCAACTGTGACTTTTCAGGAGTCCTCTGCTTCCGATCACAATATTATTTATCATGCACGGTATTTTAATTAATATTTTGTGTGCGTGCCAACATTTGAACCCGACCTCGTTGTGACTGTTTAGGGCGCCGCGTTGTTTGCGGAGTGGAACTGCCTTCAGGATGCAGCTGGCTTCCCTCCCCAGCAGCCAGGAGGGCCAAGGGACCAAGCAGCAGGCATTTGCAAAAGCCTCTGTTGACCCAGCCGCTCGAGCTCCATCCTAGACGCTCATCAGGGAGGAGGAGCCCTTTCTTCATCCAGAGGGGAGGTACGGAGTGTCCCACGGGAGGGCCCTGGAGCCTGAATGAGGTACCACCAGGAGAGGGGTGCGGGGATCGGCGGTGCTTGCATGCTGCACGCCAGCCTCTGGAACCCGGAGTGTTCATGCGCCTTTGGAGAGTGAATTGGCACCTTTTCTGTTGTCTGATTTCTCGTAATTGTGCAAACAGTGTGAAATCCAGGCTAGCGCAATGCTGCTGGTGCTGAGCTCCAGCTGGCCATTCAGCTCGGCTCGCACGATAACCGAAGATCCCCTGCTCCCCGAAACATCCTCTGGCAGGAGGTGTGGGCAGGTGGCTCTTCTTCCCGGCAGAGCTGCCCCTGAGGTTAGCACATAACATTTTCCGGGAGATGTCTGTTTTTCTGAAAGGAGAACTTCCCGCTTGACCTGAGACTGTGCCAATCCTTTCCCCACCTCCGTGGGGACCCGTCCCCCGCCCAGCACTTCCTGGGTACCTCCTTCCCTCACAGATTCACAGCCTCACCAGCCAGAAGGGACAGACGGTATGGATGGTGCAGGTGGACTCCTCCATTTTTCTAGAACATCCTCCCCGTTCCAGCACCTGATTTTAGAAAGAGGCTACCCACCTACACGAAACTTCATATTCCGGTCTTTCTAGTGAGAATTAAAACCCTAAAATCGGGAGTTTCCTGGTGGTTCAGTGGTTAAGACTCCTCCTTCCAGTGCAGTGGTGGGAGGAGTTCAATTCCTGGTCAGGGAGCTAAGATCCTACGTACCTCTTGGCCAAAAAGCAAAAATATAAAAAAGAAAACCAGAAGCAATATTGTAACAAACTCAATAAAGACTTAAAAAAATAAATAAAATCCTAAAATTGGCTTGAGCCCCTTTCCCTCACTTTTATAGATCCCTAAGATCTAGTCTATTGCTCTCACATTTTCTTATGTTTCAAATAATACTATCTAACTTTCCTTTGAGGTCAAAGGGGAACCTAGCAATGCACTAAGCTCTTTACCTGCATCTTCAGTCTCACAGCAGCTCTGTCAGGCAGGTGCTATTTTTATTTCCTTCTTGTAAATGAGGAAATGGTAGCTTTTGAAGTCCAATAACTCACCCCACCTCACAGCCAGTAAGTAGCAGAGCTGCTATTGGAATCAAGGTCCTCTTTTCAAAATCCCTCCTCTTCACCATCCACTGCCTTGGAAGTGAATCCACGAGTGAGATATATTTTGTCCTTGTCCTTCCTCCTTCCTTCCCAGCACAGAGCTGCCGAGAATACACAAGTGGTTCATCTGTGCCCAGCTCCACAATCTTCCCCAAATCTGATTTCACAGCCTGAAAAGCTATTTTACAGAATGAAGATTTTGGACCAACTAAGAATGTTAGGACATTTTTTTTTTCCTCTTACGAAGTCAGCTAGCACTTGCATCTATATTGGCCCAAGGATTCTGTCACAGGAAGAAATCTCTTGAAAGGATTTGACTTTCAGACCCTCAGACGTCTTGAACGCGGGCCTTGAAAGCCGGCCCAGCTCCTGCACACACCCGGTAGCCGTGGTGCTCAGTGGGGTGAACCCTGCTTCCGAGTTGACTGGCCTGTGCCAGCCGTGGGCACTGGACCAGCCTGCTCATCTCCACTTCCCGCCTGGAGAGTTCTTTCTTGAGTTCCCTCTCTTTGATCTCACTTTCTCTCTCCCTCTGTTTTTTTTCCTCCCTTTTTTGTCTCTGAATCGATTTTGTCAACTCCCACCCCCATTTCTGCACCAGCCCCTCACTCTCTGTCATCTTGATGGTGCCCTTGGCCCCGTTCTCCACTGTGCAAGTGGCCTTTGCCTGCTTCCTAATTCTCTGCTGAAAACGAAGAAGAACAGAAAAATCCCAGAAGAGGAAATATTTACCAGTTCTGAAATGGCTTGAATTAATGAAATAATGTCTGAGGGCATTGAGATTGAGCCGATGTAATTGTAGGTTGCAAAGTATAATAGTCACTCATGCAGGGCTATCATTTTGTGCTACTTTACTTTCAGGTTTTTGTTAATCCAGTGGGTTTGTTGGAATTAGAGGGTTGCTGTGAAAAAAAAAAAAGAAGAAGAAGAAGGCTAAGCAACCTGCTGGCGAGAGAACAGCTTTGTCAAACTAGCAGGTAGCTGCACGCTTAGCCTTTATCCGGCACACAATCAGGGCAATCTCTGGGCCTGGAGAAAGAGTATTGAACTGTCGACGCAGGACATTTTTGTTGAAAGTTGTCCTTTTGATTTCATCTTCCCAGACTAATGTAACAAAAACGGCCATTATGGGACACATTCATCTTGGTTTGATGGGGAGTGTGGAGGAGCCCCAGCGATGCCTTCGGTCATGAAGGTTATTCAGCTGCCGGAAGTGACTGAGAAGATGACTGTGGATCCCGAGGTTGTCAGCATCTCACCGGATTCAGGAGGGTGGCTGTCACTGGAGCAGACCCACAGGACACACGGTAGAAACACGTTCTGCTATCAGGAGGGTATTTACCTTCTCAAACATTGCAAATATCAGCCACAAAGCCCCTTTTCTCTAATGAGCAAAACGTTGAGGGGTTATCTCTACGGAAGAAGAAAGGAAAACAAAGTGGAAGAAACTTGAACTTATTTTTCCTGAGCTGATGGCTGTGTTCATGGAAACAGAAGTGGAGGCAGGAACCAGCCCTGGTCAAAAGTGACCAGGTCAGCTTTACCCACTTCCCATGTTCTCGAATTCCAGACTCTGACTCTTCCAATTTCTGACCTTGATGCAGACCAACTGCAAAGAAAAGAGCTTCACGTAACTTGAGAACTTAAGAGCTTTCTCACAAACAATAATGAAGCTCACGGAAGTTAGGCTGATTCTGGCATTTGGGAGCATTCAAACTTACTAAACCTTCTGATTTCTTTAACTGGCTGTAGCTTCTCAAGTTTGCTGTGACATGGTAAACACGACTGCCAATATTTATTGTGTGGTTGCTACGGTGCTCTTTTCCAGTCCCTTGCTGAAGTAAAAGGACTGCTTTGTTATTGTTGTTTAGTGGCTAAGTTGTGTCTGACTCTTTGCAACCTCATGGACTGCAGCCCACCAGGCTTCTCTGTCCATGGAATTTCCCAGGCAAGAATCCTGCAGTGGGTTGCTGTGAACTTCTCCAGGGCGTCTTCCTGACCCAGGGACTGAAACTGCATCTCTTGAGTCTCTTGCATTGGCAGGCAGATTCTTTACCACTGAGCCACCTGGGACGCCCCGAAAGGAGCTTACTCTCCATTGATTACACCCTGCCACGAGTTTTGTGCATGCATGCTAAGTTGCTTCAGTTGTGTCCGACTCTTTGTGACCCCACAGGTAGCATTTTGCTGGGTGTTAGAAAGAGACAGGTGAGTAATTGCAGATTGAATTTGAAACACATATAAACATAATTCCTCGAACTGTACAAAGCATGGCCTGAGATTTCTTTGAGACTGAAAAGGCTGATGTCTCACTGTTTTAATAATTACTGTTGAATTCATTGTATGTTATGCTTTTTGTTTGATGCTGTATTCATTGAGTAAACTGTCACTGAGCACTCACTGCAAACCAGGATTCAGGTGCCGAATTCTGGGAGTTCACACACACAGGGCAGTCCCTGCCCTCAGGCCAGTTACACTCCAGAGGTGCTTCTAAGACCAGATGAATCGTTGCACTGTCGAATGATAAGATGACCAGGGGACAGTAGGAGCCAGAAGGGGAGTCGTAGATCCAGCCGTGTGTGTGTGTGTGTGTGTGTGTGTGTGTGTGTGTGTGCATACTTATAGCATTTAGAAATGCACTGTTTAGAAGTAGGCTTCCTGGTGATGATGTGTAAAATAAATCTGAAAGGATAACTGGACTTGAGATAATAAAAGAGAAAAGGATTTCGTTCTAGATAAGGGCAAGTGGCATTCAAGAGCTACAAATTACTTTGTTAATGAGAGCTACCCTTACTTGAGGTTATGATGATGGATGAGAATGGATAAGTTGGCAGTGCTCTTTTGTTTCATTCCAAGCAGTTTATTTTTGGAGGGAAGGAAGAGGAGGGAAATGGGGGAGGGAGGAAGGGAGGGAGAAAGGAAGGAAGAAATGGCAATAGAAGTATTAAATAATAAGAAAGAACCTAAGGTTTATTTTCTGCTTATGCTTGGTGATTTTTTGTTAAGTCCATCATGTCTTTTGATGTTTAACCTCTGAAGTCGGTTTCTTCATTTATGACAAAGATCGATCCCTCCCACATCAAAGGTCCCATGAGATGTGGGTATTGGGTAGTGAGCACACTCCAGGCACGTCGTTGATGCTCTGTTAACAGTGGTCATTATGATGATGATGTGAGTGGAGGATGGGTTGCAGGGAGCAGGATCTGAAGCAGTCAAGAGGCTGGGGAAAATAATGGCAGCCTGACATGGGCTGGAGAGGCAGCCGATGATGTAAGGTACTTGGGGAGGCAGAATCCGGTGGGGCGGGGTGGGGCACCACTGGTGACCGAGGATGTCCTGGGGGTGAGAGAGGAGAGTCAGAAATGTTTCTAGGCTGCTTCTGGTCAGGTGCATGGGGGTCTGTCTACTGAGATGGTCACAGTGGGAGCATCAGGCCTTGTCCACAAAGTGAAAGACCATGGAACACCCAAACCTAAATGAGTCCTCGGTCTATAGAGTTTGTTTGCAAAACTAGACTCAAATCAGGAGCGTGTGAGGCAGTGTGTGGGTTGGTGGGTGGGACTCAGAGACACATGAGTGGGGTGGGGATGCTCAGCAGTTCCTCCCAGGTGACCCTCCCTCAAGGCTGTGCAAGCAGCTGCACCTCCTTCTCATGGGCCTGTGTCTCTCCAGCTCCCCGGCCACCTGAAAGAATCGGGCTTTTCTCTCCTGGCTCCCATCAGCCCAGGTTTATCACTTGGTCATGTAACCTGCGATGCTGGTGAGCTTTGATCCTCCCTACACACTGCTCCAGTGTCATTGCATATAAACCTGTTGCTGGGGGGCAAAAAAAAAAGTTAGGAATCCTGCTTCTTTGTATTCTAGCCAAAGCAATAAAATATATTCCCAATACTAATACTGCAATTTAAATTTATTATCTTTGTGCTTTACAGTGTCCATAGCAGTAAAATCTATGCCCAAGAGTACCATTACAATTTCCAGCTACTTAAGGAATTATTTTTGTTTACGTTTTAAAGCCACAGCAGTAAAATTTAACACCAACAATAATACTACAACTTTGTCTGCCCTTAAAATATGTCATAAATGATCATTGGGAGGAGACTGTCAGAAAACATGTAAATGTTTCCAGGAGAAGCAGACTTTTCCATGGTGAGGCCCAGATTCTTAACAGTGTCGAAAAACACAGTCCTTTCCAATTAGCCAACAGTCTGGTTGAGCCTGGGCTTCCCAGGTGGCACTCGGGGTAAAGAGTCTGCCTGCCAATTCAGGAGGCGTAAGAGATGCAGGTCCAGTCCCTGGGTGGGGAAGATCCCCTGCAGGAGGGCACTCCAGTATTCTTGCCTGGAGAATTCCATGGACAGAGGAGCCTAGCAGGGTGCAGTCCATGGAGTCACAAGGAATTGGACACGACTGAGTGCGCACAGCACACTGGTTGAGACTACCTCCTAAGTGTTTCTTGAATCAGCCCATTTCTTTCTTCTCACCGCCCCTGGAGCTATGGGCGACACCGTCAGGTAGGGAACCCTCTATCCTGCCTGGGGCAACATGAGTCTCACTGTCCATCCTCCCCGCCTCCAATCGGTTATCCAGGCAACAGCTCGGATGACATTTTCAAAGCACAAGTCTTGCCAGTTTCCAGGAAAACACGGTGGGCAGAAGACAGGTTCTATGATTCTGCAAAGAAGCAATCAGTCAAATGCAAAATGTGGGAGTCTGAACAGGGCGAGGGACCTGGTTTTGGTAACAGATCAATGGTCTGAAAGAGAGAGAGGATGATGAGAGGGGATTGGGATGGAAGCAAAGAGGTGTCAGAATGATCAATACAGGACTTCGTTGGTGGTCCAGGGGGTGAGATTCTGTGCTCCCAATGCAGGGGGCCCAGGTTCAAACCTTGGTCAGGGAACTAGAGCCTACATGCCACAGCTAAGAGTTCACATCCTACAACTAAAGATCCCCTGTGCCACATTTGAGACCTGGTGCAGCCAGTGAAAAAAGAATGATCAACACAGTGACCCGGCATTAACTGTGGGCAGAGCGTGACTCCTAATTCCAACAAGCCTCCTGTACACAGACCTGAAGAAAATCAGGGTTGTCAGACCACAGCACGGGTGTTAGGTGAGACCAAAGAACTGTGTTCATTTTGCTGGCATGTCCTTTTTTCCTAATGCAGAGCCTCCATCTGTTAGAGCTGCGTCCTCGGGTATTTACAGAGGAAGTGACATGATGTCTTGTGTTTGTTTTAAAATACCGCAGCTGTCTCCTTTCCCAAAGTGGACGGGTGGTGTGGGTAGATGAGAATCAAAGTATGCTGGAGAAAGGCGATGTGGGGTTCACTATATATTCCATCTCCCAGGTGGTGCTAGTGGTAAAGAACCTGCCTGCCAATACAGGAAACATAATGAGACTCAGGTTCAATCACTGGGTTGGGAAGATCCCCTGGAGAAGGGAATGGCAACCCACTCCAGTATCCTTGCCTGGAGAATTCCATAGACAGAGGAGCCTGGTGGGCTACAGTCCATGGGGTAGGTCGCAAAGAGTCAGACACGACTGAAGCGACTTAGCACACACGGATGTACTGCCTTTGTGAGTGTTGGGGGACATAGCATAAATAAAAATAAAAATTCAAGGGAAGAGGCCAGATAAAGCACTGGGTGTTTTCAAGAGTACCTGATTTATTCAACAAAGATACTTTTCCATCACCTACTTCAGTTCAACAGATTTTTTTTTAAACAAACACCTACTTCATACAGAATTGAATAAGACACAGCTTCTGCCCCTCAGAAGCTCACCATCTGGTTGGGGAGGAGAGACTTACATTTGCAAAAAGAAAACTAATACTAATACTAATAGTCATACCCATACTAACACCAAGAGCTAAATCGACAATATGCAAAACAGTCAAAAACTATCACAAACAAAGTCAAGGTGCAGAACTCTGTGCCTGGTATGCTACTTTTTGAATATATAAGGAGGAAAATAAGAACTGCTAGTTTTATTTGCTTATGTGTAAGTATAGAAAAGGTCAGGAAGGACATATAAGCAACTTTAAAAAATCAATACCTATTTAGGAGAAGACAGGGAAGAGGTTTTACTCATGTGTGTATGTGTGCTATGTCACTTTAGTCATGTCCGACTCTTTGCGACACTATAAACTATAGCCCACCAGGCTCCTCTGTCCATGGAGATTCTCCAGGCAAGAATACTGAAGTGGGTCGCCATACCAGGGGATCTTACGGACCCAGGAATCAAATCCGAGTCTCTTATATCTCCTGCATTGACAAGTGGGTTCTTTACAACTAGCGCCACCTGGGAAGCCCACATCGTCTCATACTTTCTGGTTTTTGAAGACATGTGAATGTATTGCATATAAAAAGTTTAAAATAAAAAGTAAAATAAGCCCTCAGCTCCTTCTCCACATCAGACCATGTCTTTCCTCTATTAAAAACCCTTTGGGAATTCCATGGTGGTCCAGTTAGGATTCAGTGCTTTCATTGCTATGGCCTGCATTTGATCGATCCCTGGTCGGGGAACCAACATCCTGCAATCTGCGCAGAGTGGCAACAAAACAAAAAACTGGCAGATCCTGTTATCCTTGGTGTATGCTGCACAGTCCTTTCGGTGACTTTTCAGGATGCCCATGGTCTGGCTTCTACATCCTCGTACCTCGTGCCTGTCACAGATGCTGCAGGCTCCCAGCTCAGCCCAGCCTTCTTGGATGTGCAAAACCAAAAATCTCTTTGCTCCGCCTGGTTCATCTTCACTCCTGTCTGGCCTGACCAAGCCCTGATCATTCAGGTTTCCCTGAGATGCTGTATTCTCACAGCAGCTCATTCAGCAACTTGCTTTAGATCCCATACATCTCTAGTTCTGCTAAGGAACTGAGTGGTGTTTGGAAATAATTGTCTCCTTTCATCTTTTATGTTATATGTGTGCTCATTTGTGTCTGACTCTTTGTGACCTCATGGACTGTAGCCCGCCAGGCTCCTCTGTCCATAGAATTTTCTGGCAAAAATACTGGAGTGGGTTGCCATTTCCTACTCTAGGGGATCTTCCCAACCCAGGGATTGAACCCATGTCTCTTGTGTCTCCTGCATTGGCACGTGGATTCTTTACCATTAGCTCCACCTGGGAAGTCCCATTTGTGCGTAATTGACTCCTTTCATCTTTTATACTCACTGTAAGCTAGTCTCATGATCTCCTGTGTTCCATCACTTATTTCCAAGCCTCCTGTTTTTTTGTTTTGTTTGTTTGTTTTTATCTACTTATTATTTGGCTGTGTTGAGTCTTGTGGCACACAGGGTGTCTAATTTTGGTGCACAGGTTCAGTTGGCCCATGGCATGTGGAATCCCAGTTCCTGGATCAGGGATCAAACCCGTGCTGCCTGCATTAGAAGGCGGACTCTCAATCACTGGACCACCAGGGAAGTCCCTCCAAGCCTCCTGTTTAGTCGGATATAGAATGTTTCAGTGAAGAGGCCACAGTTATAGAAAATAAAGACATGACTAGTTAGCATGTTTGTATAGGAGAAGATAGAGTTTCCATGAGAAGGAAGGTGGAAACTGTTAGAATGAGCAGAAATGAAGTGGAATAAAACACAAAGCAAGAGGCAACTAAAGCACACTTTCTGCAGCAGAGGTCTTCCTTAAATCAAGGTAATGGAAGGCCAAGAGAGAAAAGTTGTGGGGGAAAAAATGCATGCAGAGAAAAGACTTACAGTTTATTAGACAAGGAGCAGGGACCATCAAGGGCAAGGGGATGTTGATGCGTGTTTTTGGAGGTCTGTGAACTTCTAGCAACTGCACAGAAACTTCCATGGAGATCTTTATGATGCATTTTTTGGTTGTTGTTGAGTGAACTTCATAGCTTTTTAAAAAAAATTTCTGAAAACCTAGAGATTTAGTGAAGTGAAAGTCACTCAGTCATGTCTGACTCTGCAACCCCATGGAAGGTAGCCTGAAAGTGTCCTCTGTCCATGGGGTTCTCCAGGCAAGAATACTGGAGTGGGTAGCCTATCCCTCCTCCAGGGGATCTACCCAGCCCAGGGATTGAACCGAGGTCTCACGCATTGCAAGCAGATTCCTTACCATCTGAGCCACCAGGGAAGCAGATATTTAAGATGGATTAAAAGGATGTGTCTGGTGGTCCAGTGGTTAAGAATCTGCCTGTCAATGCACAGGATATGGGTTCAATCCCTAACCTTGGGAGATTCCACACGCAGAGCCTGTTCTCTAAAGCCCACAAACCTCTACTGATCCCTTGCGCTCCAGAGCTGGTGCTCTGCAACAAGAGAAGCCATTGCAATGAGAAGCCCGCACGCCACAACTAGAGAGTAGCCCCTGCTCGCCTCAACTAGAGAAAACCTGCACACAGCAACAAAGACCCAGTGCAGCCAAAAATAAATAAATTAAAAAATAAAAAGAAGGACTAAAGATCTTTTTAGCCTTAGAGGAACCAGCTGAACTGAGAAGAGAAAATCATGGCATCATGAATGCAGGCTGGTGATCTGGGAGAACCAGGAGGCAGACGTGGGGAGAGGTTCACAGAAGAAGGTGCAGCCAACGGGAGGAGGGCCGTGGAGTTAGTGAAGGTCATGGAAGGAGGAGCTCTGTTGCCTCTGGGATTGTGAACACATCCCTTGCCTCACTGAGCCCACTTCCACCACTGGAAAGGTGGGTGAGTGTTACTAAAACGCCTTCTCGTTTCCCTCACAAGGGAGTCATGAGGGGCTGAGAAACGTTCCTAACATCTGGAAAGCTGTGAGCTTTTCTCTTTGTTTTTTATGCAATTTCCCTTATATTTAATGTAAAAATAACTGCATGCTAAGTCACTTCAGTCATGTCCGGCTCTTTGTGACCCCATGGATTATAGCCTGCCAGGCTCCTCTGTTCATGGGATTCTGCAGGCAAGAATACTGGAGTGGGTTGCCATGCCCTCCTCCAGGGTATCTTCCTGACCCAGGGATTGGAACCGTGTCTCTTACGTCTTTACCATTAGCGCCACCTGGAACAACAGTTCCACTGAATGGGGGGGAGGGGCAGGTCCTTAGCCTCTCATGGACCTTCTGGGACTAGGAAGAGGGATTTACAATGTCTCCCTAGACTACAGGGTCTTTCCCATTTAGTTAATATACAGTCAGTTTGGAATGGCCTTTGCTTTTTTTCTCTAAAGTTCCCGGCATGGACATCTACCCGGGGACTCCAGATTCCAGAGCAGTTTTGTACAGTGACAGCCTGGCCTGTTGTCCTGTCTGCCCCCCACTGGCTGAGCCCTGGATCTTACTTCACCCTGCACCCTGGGCCTCTCAGGTATGAAAGGACAGTGACAACTGTCCAGAGCTCATGGGATGAGGTGAGGATCCCCTGGTGGAACAGACGTGGAGACCTGGGGAAGGACCTGCCGGTGAAGCTGCTCTGAGCTTGGCTCGTCTGAGTGGCAGGAGACAGGCAAGTCTCATTTCAGCCCCTCGTGATCCTCTGCATCAGTGACTTCTCTAGAGTTGCCGAGTGTGGGGGTTTACAGGGATGCCTGCTCAGCCATGGAGGGGGACATCTTTGTCTAGTGCTTGTCCCATGTTTAGGAGCTGGACACTCCACTGCCTGTTCAAGGCTCCTGAGTTCAAGCCAGAAGATGCCTTTTCAAGCCTACTCTTCCTCCCCACAACTTTGATTCTGAACAAGGTACTTTCCATCACTGAGACTTTATGACCTCACTTCTATTCTGAGTGTTCAGCCTGTTGAGAAGGTGCAATCGTCTGCTTGGGGTGCAAAGTACCACAGACCGGTGTCTGCTAAGTCGCTTCAGTCATGTCCAAGTCTGTGTGACCCTATGGTGGACCCTCTGTGTGACCACCAGGCTCCTCTGTCCTTGGGATTCTCTAGGCAAGAATGCTGGAGTGGGTTGCCATGCCTTCCCTTCAGGGGATTGTCCCAACCCAAGGATCGAACCTGAGTCTCTTGCATCTCCTGCATTGGCAGGTGGGTTCTCTACTACTAGCACCACCTGGGAGGGGTGTAAACAACACGGAAGTATTCTCTCACCATTCTGGAGGCTGGACGCCCGAGATCGAGGTGTCTGCAGGCTTGGTTTCTCCCGAGGCCTCTCTCCCAGGCTCGTGGGCGGCGATCTTCTCTCTGTGTCTTCACATGATCTTCCCTTGACCTGTGTCCTGATCTCTTCTTCTTTTTTTTTTTTTGATCTCTTCTTCTTATAAGGACATCAGTCAGACAGGATTAGGATCCATCCCCTTCAACCTTATTTTAACTACCTCTTTAAAAACTTGTGCCTCTAAATACAGTCACATTTTGAGGTACTCAGAGCTAGGACTTCAATACAGGAATTTTAGGGGGTGTGGGGGCACAGTTCAGCTCATAACAGAAAGCTGTGTGAGAAACTGTGTTTTGAAACTTTGCATAAAGCAGCCACTTGATTAGTGCTAGTTTGGTATGTTGGCGTGTTTTCAGAATCACTATCATCAAAAAGAACACAAATAACAAATGTTGGTGAGGACGTGGAGTAAACGGAGAGCTTGTACACTGCTGGTGGGAAAGTAAATTGGTGCAGCCACTGAGGAAAACAGTATGGACGTTTCTCAAAAAATTAAAAGTAGAACCACCTATAATAGAAAAAACAAAAACACTAATTCAAAAAGATACATGCACCCCAACATCCATAGCAGTGTTGTTTACAATAGGCAAGATACGGAAGCAACTGAAGTGTTCATCAACAGATGAATGGATAAAGAAGATGTGGTATATGTTTATATATATATTTATATATGTGTGTGGTACATATATATATATATTTACAGTGGACTACTGCTGCTGCTAAGTCACTTCAGTCGTGTCCGACTCTGTGCGATCCCATAGACGGCAGCCCACCAGGCTCCCCCATCCCTGGGATTCTCCAGGCAAGAACACTGGAGTGGGTTGCCATTTCCTTCTCCAATGCTTGAAAGTGAAAAGGGAAAGTGAAGTCGCTCAGTCATGCCCGACTCTTAGCGACCCTGTGGACTGCAGCCTACCAGGCTCCTCCGTCCATGGGATTGTCCAGGCAAGAGTACTGGAGTGGGGTGCCATTGCCTTCTCTGACAATGGAATACTACTCAGCCATAAAAAGAATGAAATATTGCCATTTGCAGCAACAAATGGATGGACTTGGAGGGTATTATGCTAAGTGAAATAAGACATAGAAAGACAAATACTGTGTGATATCACTTATATGTAGAATCTAAAAATATAATAAACTAGTGAGTGTAACAAAAAAGCAAGCAGACTCATAGAGAACAAACTAGTGGTTACCAGTGGGGAGAGGCAAGGGCAATACAGAGGTAAGGAACTAAGAGATACAAACTATTGGGTATAAAATAAACTACAAGGATGTATTTTACAATGTGAAGAATATAGTCAATATTTTATAATAACTATGAAAGTGCAAGTTGCTCAGTCATGTCCGACTCTTTGAGACCCCATGGACTACACAGTCCATGGAAATTCTCCAGGCCAGAACACTGGAGTGGGTAGCCTTTCCCTTCTTCAGAGGATCTTCCCAATCCAGGGATCGAATCCAGGTCTCCTGCATTGCAGGCAGATTCTTTACCAGCTGAGCCACAAGGGAAACCCATGAAAGGGAAGTTTATAATAACTATAAATGGAGTATAGTATTTAAAAATTGTGAATCACTATATTGTACACCTGTAACATACAACGTTGTACAGCAGTTATGTGGCGCAGTGGTAAAGAACCTGCCTGCCAATTCAGGAGGCAGAGGAGACACAGGTTCTAGCCCTGGGTCAGGAAGAAGGAGGAGAAAATGGCAACCCACTCCAGTATTCTTGTCTGGGAAATCCCATGGACGGAAGAGTCTGGTGGATTACAGTCCATGAGGTTGCAAAGAGCTGGACACAACTGAGCACACATGCATGCATACTTCAATATAAAAAGGAAAAAGAGGCTGATAACTTCAATATAAAGAGGAAAAAGAGTTTGATGTGTGTGGCTGCTCTCTATTTTGTTGAGGTGACTTATGGTTCATGAGTGGGTATGACGGCAGCTCTGTCTAAGCTGAACCGGCCTTGGGCTTCATTTCTGTCTAGCTCATGCCCAGCCTGGCTGTCCTCTGTGCCACCGCTGGAGAGGGGCACTGGAGGGCAGAACTGAGAATTTTTTTTGGCTGTGATGCTACTGAATCGAAAATGAACTTGGTAAGTCTCCTCAGGCCACACAGCATTAGGAGTTTCAGGACATCGTCCATCTGCTGTCTTACTGGTCACAAGCCCTATGTCACTGGGGCACAGGTTCACAATTGTCACGTTAGGAATGAAGGAAGGACTTCTCTGATGGTGGGTGGCTAAGACTCCATGCTCCCAGTGCAGGGAGCCTGGGTTCAATCCCTGGTCAGGGAACTAGATTCCACGTGCCGTAACTAAAGATCCTGGGTGCTACCACTAAGACCTGGTGCAGCCAAAAAGAAAAACAAAAAAAAAACCAAGAGAATGAAGGAAGATCCATCCTGAGCCACTGAGGTTGCCGGTGACATCTTTACAAAATAGCCTTTCAGTGTTTGTTCAGTTAACACAAAAGCAAACAAAGAGCAGTGGTAACAACAACCACAAAAATGACGAAAGAAGGAGAGGGAGCTGCCTGGTTCCAAAGGTGAGAAAAGCAAAAATCTCTCTGGAAAATTTATGTCCATCCCTGCTTCTGTCCCAGGACAGGGCAGCAGCAGCTCTGGCTTTGGGCTTTTCCTCTCTTATCTCAAATTTCCTGTTTCCAGGTTCCCACATCCTATAAATGCCATCACCCTCCATGGATTCCTCTGAGTGATGCCTCTGTGGCTCTCTGTCACTCAGAATGTCCCTCTGGCCAGGGTTCATGGCTGTGGGTAAGACCTGCCAGTTGGAAACCAGTCAATCCTAAGGGAAATCAACCTTGACTATTCAATTCATTGGAAGGACTGACGCTCAAGCTGAAGCTCCAATACTTTGGCCATCTGATGCGAAGAGCCAACTCATTGGAAAAGGCCCTGATGCTGGGAAAAATTGAAGGCCAAAGGAGAATGGGGTGACAGCAATGCACTGCATTGCATCACCAATTTAAGGGACGTGAAGCTGAGCAAACTCCGGGGAGAGAGTGAAGGATAGGGAAGCCTGGTGTGCTGCAATCCATGGGATCGCAGAGATGAACACGACTCGGCAACTAAACAACAAACAACAAGAACACCTCCTTCCAGAGAGAAGCAGGCAGAGGCTTTCAAGCTCATGAGCCGTTTGCCTGCAACCTTTGACTCCTTCTGTGCTCTCTTGGTTAACAGCAATTATCATTGTTCAAGAGACACACCACAGAGGTGAGTGTCCTCAGCTAAATGGGCTAAATGATGAGATGGAAGTGCAGATGTTTCTCTCGTACACAGCTCTGTCTATTACAACAGCATAAATGATGAATTTGAGCCCCCCTCAAAATGAGGCCTGAAACCTCAATGGAGGTGAGAAAGAAAGAAAATTTTAATTCTAGATTTTGGGAAAACAAAAATTTCTGGTTGTAATTTTGGATCCCCTTGATGGATGGATTTGCTTCAGGTGGGGGATGTCAAAGGCTCAGGTGTGAGTGGCAGGGGGAGGGTGGCCACAGCTGCAGTGCAGACAGGCCAGATGGCTTGCCAGGAAGGAGCGAAAACTCGGGGAATTCTAATGATGAGCAGCCCTCAAAGAGCTTTCAGAGAGCGGACAGACGTGCTGGGGAGCCTGGGAGCCATTGCAATTAACATCTAGAAACAATTGTGGGACTTGCTTGCCTAAAATACAGACCTGGGCACGCTCAGTGTTTGGAGCATGCACTCAGGGCAAACAATCAAAGTAGTACATGGATGTATGCAAATACGCAGACATTTCACACACACACACACACACACACACACACACACATGTATATACACACATATATAGTACATGTTTGTTAAATGTATGTTGATTAGAATAAAATCAAATGGGGAGGAGACTGGAAGATCACAGGTTTTCCAAGTCTCCATCTTCAGTCCACTTCCCCACATTGCCACTGGGATCACGCCCCTGGCTGCCAATCTGGGGAGGGACCAACTTCTTGCTGCACCCAGCCCAGCCCAGGTGTGTTCTCTACTTTTTGTGTGAGCTGTGCCACCGAGGGAAGGTGAGGCTGTCACCTTTCTCAAGCTGCTGCTAGGCTCTCTCTTCTTGAGCTGTAAAGAGCCTAAGGTTTTTTGTTGTTTCCTATTAAATAGTATAAGACCACTTTAAATAGCCAGGTGAAGTGAAAATGTTAGTCACTCAGTCATGGCTGACTCTTTGCAACCCTATGGACTGAAGCCCCCCAGGTTCCTCTGTCCGTGGGATTTCCCAAACAAGATACTGGAGTGGGTTGCCATTCCCTTCTCCAGGGGATCTTCCCAATGCAAGGATTGAACCTGGGTCTCCTACCTTGCAGGCAGATTCTTTACTGTCTGTGTTACCAGGGAAACCCAAAAAGCCAGGGAGTCATGGTCAAGAGATGTTTTAGTTTTTATGCAGAGTTCATGGAAAGGAGCTCACAGCAATCTCAGGAGTCTTACTAACCCTCAGGTTAGTGAGTATAAGTGTATGTGAGTGTGAGTGTGTACGTGTGTGTAGGATGACAGAAAGGTTGAGAATAGGCTGGAAGGACGGCAGCATCTCTTTTTAAAACAAACAGAGTGGGAATTCCCCAGAGGTCCAGTGGTTAGGACTCTGTGCTTTCACTGCCGGGGGTGCAAGTTTGATCCCTGGTCTGGGGAAGGAAGTGGCACCCCACTCCAGTACTCTTGCCTGGAAAATTCCATGGATGGAGAAGCCTGGTAGGCTACAGTCCATGGGGTCGCAGAGTCAGACACAACTGAGTGACTTCACTTTCTTTCTTTCTATAGTTCGTTTTGGAGAAGGAAATGGCAACCCACTGCAGTATTCTTGCCTGCAGAATCCCATGGACAGAGGGGCCTGGTGGGCTACAGTCTATGGGGTTGCAGAGAGTCAGACACGACTGAGCAAATAACACACACACATACACAGGGAACCAATGTTCCACAGGCCACAAGGTGCAGCCCAACCCCCCCCCCACCCCAAAAAAAAACCAAAAAAACAAAAAAACAAGACGAGGCTCTGAGCATTTGTGCTTTTGCATGGTTCCCAGTAAGAAAGTGTCTGTATAGTGGCCTTCCAGTTGAGTGCTCTCTTGAGGGGACAGACCACATGAGGAGGAAGGGGGCTAGTTCCCCTCTTTTGCTGGCTGTGCTGAGGCTGTTCATTGACAAGGATTTGAGAGGACAGGTAGAGAGGTGCCTTGTCACTCGGGAGGGTCTGCCTGCCAGCCCCCCACACCCCCTACCTGCTTCTCACCTGTGCTGGTGTCATCTTCAAACTGGACCACCCTCATCCTTGTCTAGTGAACTTATTTGACTCTGATCCCATAGCTACAGTGCAGTGCCAGGATACCCAACCAAAGCCCATGTGATGAGAGCTGGGCTGCCCCGGGGGTGCTGGCCCCTGGAGTGCGGGATGCGGCTGGGGCTGCTTCTTCGAGGCTTTTCAGGGCTGCCTGGCTTGGATGCTGTCATACTTGGTAGCACAGGAGACGGACGAGGGGACAAAAAGAATTCCTGCCGGGCTTGGGGTGTTACTGGAATTTTATTGACTGTCCCCGCATTTGGGTCTGTTCCTGGTCTCAGAGGAGAATCAGTAAACATGACCCCCAAAGTCTCAGTTTGAAAAGGAAAAAAAACCCACAAGACAGCAGGCTTTTCTCGGCAGCTTTTCCCTTTACCCACAGCACAGGTTTGTCGACTGTCTCACGAGGCCGCAGTTAAGCTGGTGCAGGTAGTCACTCCCTGATGTGGCTGGAGAATCTGCCTGCCGTTTTCCTTTTCCTGTCACCCCTGCCCCTCTCCTGTATCTATTCACTCCCAGGGAATTCTACAACACGCAATGGGGATGAGAAAAAAACACAGATGAGCCCCCAAGGTTCTACAGTCCACAGTGGTTTGGGAACACAGGGGACAGTCTAGTTGTTAAGCAGTCATGATCCTGGGCTTTGATGGGTGTGTCAATGACAAATGGGCACTCGGTATGGGTGCTTGCCATCTACCTCTGCTGGGATTAAATCACGAGCTGCTGTAGCTGCTGACCTTCAACACCCCCCCTGAATGGAGTTCAGGGTGGAGAGCAGAAGTGAGGAACTCTGCTCAGGGAAAAAGTGGCAGGACAGGTTCAGATGGTCAGATATATTCAGGAGCCAATTTTATGAGCCCAGTTCTTGTATCTCCTCATATCTAGATAGCACTGTAATCCTTCATGGTGACGACTATTCCTCAGGACTAGCAAAGCTTCATGAAACCAGTAGAAACATTCTGGAGAAATATGTGCTTGATGGCATGTACTCTCCCATCACCAAAATCTCATATAGATCTCCCCACCCACTGCCTCTTTGGAGCAGCTTCTCGGAGGTATCTGAAGTATCATCTCCCAGGCTGCAGTCCTCATTTTGTCCCAAATAAAACTAAACTCTCAACTCTCACATTGTGCATTTTTTTAAAGTCCACAGGTGTGTGAGAATGGAGGTGACAAAATAGCAGAGATAGTGGAGAACAGGTGGGGGACAACCGATGACAGCATTTAAGAGCAAAATCCCCCGCAAGGGGCTCGTAGGCAGACCAGGATGTGGGCTCTGCAGAGGACTCTGGCTGGTCTGGCCCTCTTGGCTCACTGTGCCAGACTGCCGGCCAGTGGTTACTGGGCGAGGAGTCTGGGCAGGGGATGAAGAGGAGAGGAAGCCGTGTGGGCGAAGCTGAGCTAAGCAGAGAATGGGTGAGGGGTGGGAGAGGCCAGAAATCAGAAATGAGAGTGCAGGAGGGCAAATATGAGGAAGTGAAACTGTGGGGTTTGCAGAGAGGCATTGTGATTTGGGGGCAGGAGACCTGGGTCTCACCTCTGCCCTTTATGAGCTGGGGAGCCTTGCAAAAGGGACTTACCCTCTCTGAGCCTCCATTTTGCCATCTTGAAAATGGAGCCAATGATCATTTCCACCCCCTCTCCTTCATAAGGCTGGTGTGAGAATTAAACAAAGACATGAAGACTCTGTGAGACAAAACTCAGGCTAACACACTCCTCAGCCAAATAGTCGGTTGGGTCAACAAATTGGGTTGAAGGAAGAACTAAATAGAAGCATAGAAAACAGAACATAGAGAAAAGATGATTAATCCAAGTAAGCAGGAGGGGGCCAGGTGGAGAATTAAGGAAGAACCAAATGGTGCTGGTGCTGGTGGAGACGCCAGACTCACTTGAAAACGCAGAAGGAGTGACAGGGTCTATTGGTTGAACAGTAACACCCATGTTTAAGAGACGAGTGTTGGCTATTGTGCAAGTGAGTGGAGGCAGGGACAGGAGGAGGGTGGAAGTGGTGAGAGAAAGTCAAGCAGGAGTTTGCCTGAGGGAGGCTGAAAGCAGAGGCAGGAGGTCGCGCACGGATGGACAGATGGACAGACAGAGCCATTGTGGGTGGGGTACAGTGAACAGAGAGGCAGTTTGAGGCAGGGTACCTTAGTTGAAATTTGGGCTAGATGAAATCTTTATATCCAAAATGGCACTCTAAGGAATGGATGGATTGTTTTGTTTCAGGAGAGAAAGTCTTCATTGATTTGTTCTGAATCCAACTATTTGGTTCAAACTGGAAGCTGAGTCACATGTAAGGGAGAGTCCCATGTCTAACTCGAGAGAAAGGTCAAGCTTCTGTGATCCAGTGCCATCAGCAGCAAAGGAAGGGCCTTGGCGAGGAGGTGACAGCATTGTTCAGCCTTTCAGGAGGGGAGCCAGCAAAAATGGGGTGATTGTAGTTGATTTAAGGGGTAAAAGTTGAGAGGCAGAGGACAACCAAGGTTGAAAGGGCTTCTCTGAGAGGCCCTTTTGTTCCTGGGCAAGACGTCGCTACTGCTGGGTTCAAGGGGAGAAGGAAGGATGATGGATTACCAATGAACCTATGAAGAATGAGGCAAAGCAGCATGAAACCATTTGTTTGGGCTTTATAGATTTCCTAATAAAAACGTCAAGGTTTTTTCACACCATTTTGAAAATGTCATCAAATGCAAAACAGTCCTCCTTGTGCCAGTGACAAAGGCTGCATTTCCAATGGTAAGTTCCAGCCTGAGATGCAGTCACCAAGTTTCTCAGGTTTGCCTCCAAGTCAAACCAGGGGTCAGGGTTGGTCCAGGACCCTTCAGGGTGACCCTTCACAGTAACTGACCCCTCCCCATAGAGCCCAGAACTTTCCTGACCATGAAGTATTGGGGGAGGGAGTAAGGCTTAGTATTTGGGAACATCCCTGAGAACAGGTCCACTTCTGAGCTACGTTTGGGGACTGAAGTGTGTATCTCTCAGTTATTTCTGACTCAGATTATTTCTTATGTTGTCATTTAAAAAAAAAATCTTTCAATGGACTTTCTTGTCTCTAGACTCCCCTCCTTGCCTCATACTGTTCCTTGAAATTATTATTTTTATTAAGTATTATTATTTGAATGCATCTTTAATCGGGTGACATCCCAGCTCAAAGACTTTCAATGGTTCCCCTTTGCCTATTTTTGGTTTTCATTTTCATAACATTTTAAGGTAACCTAAGAAATCCAAAGATATTATGAAGTATAATCCACATTAGAAGGATGAATAAGATATTTTACAACCTTTCTTTGTATTGAGTTTCAAACCAGTGTGTGTTGTCCCGTTATAGCCCATCTCAGGTGGTGCTAGTGGTAAAGAACCCTCCTGACAATGCGGGAAATATAAGAGACTCAGGTTCTATCCCTGGGTCAGGAAGATCCCCTGGAGAAGGAAATGGCAACCCACTTCAGTATTCCTGCATGGAGAATCCATGGACTGAGGAGCCTGGTGGGCTACAGTCCATACGGTTGCACAGAGTCAGACACAACTGAAGCAACTTACCATATAGTACACACACAATTTTAAAATTCAATTTTATCAGATATATTTCATCTGTGTTTAGATTTCCTAGGGTTGACAGTTGTAAGAGAAGATCCACAAACCAAGTTGTCTAAACATGCCTCAAACATTTTCAATAACTGAATCAAACATCAGGTTTAAGAGCTGAATTTACATTAGTTAAGTTTGAATCAAAGAACAGAAATCTCACCCTTGTTGCAGAGTAGCATCCCACGGTAAGGCTGGACCACTCACTCCTCTTTGCCTTTTATATCAACTGCAAACTCCTGTGACTGGCTTTTTGTCCCTAACTCCACTGCAGCCTTATCTTCTGCAGTTGCTGGGCATGGGCCTCATACTCCAGACAAACTCATCCAGCCTCTGCCCCATCCCTCCACATTTCCTGTTTTCCACTGCAGGGCCTCTGTCACCCCCTTCATCCAGGGCGTTTTTCCCTTCACACCATCTTTGCCTATTAAAATCTTGCTGTTCGTTCCAGATTTATCTCAGAAGCCACTTCTTCCATGAAATCTGTCCTGATTTTCTGAACTGTGAGTCTGTCAACTGTGATTTCTCCTTCTCTTTTTATACTTCAAAGCACACTGGGGCCAGGACTTCCCTGGCATTCCAGTGGTTAAGACTTCGCCTTCCACTGCAGGGTGGCATGGGTTCAATCCCTGGTTAGGGAACTAAGATCCCACATATTGTGATACATGGCCAAAAAGTTTTAAAAAAATCTTTTAAAAAAGAACATTGGAGCCTCTAATTAATCCATGTTGACCTATATCCTAGTCTAATCTGAGATGCTCATCTCCTCAGCCTCACACATTTTCCAGCCCCTACACCCCATCACCTGCACTAAAGCCTCCTTGAGTTGCCTCCTCCTTGTGGGCCACCAGGATTAGGGAAGAGTGAAAGCTTTCCATTTGGAGTCAGTCTTCTTTTGGGGTTCATCTCTGTTAAGTTGACTTGGTAAAAGGGCCACAGATGGAAAAAAGGAAAGAAGAAAATGGGCAGAGCAGTTGGGTTTTGACCTTGGTCTGCTCTAGCTCATCAGATGGGCCAAACCACATCTAACTTTGGGGGATGTCTCTCTCCTGGGCCGAGAGGCAGAGGCCAGATAGGGAGCTGCAGATAGACGGTCTTCCTTCCCTGGCAGGTCCTCTGCAGCTCCGAGGAAAAAACTTAAAAGACAAAAAGGAGAGGGGGTTTCTGAAGGGACTGTCTCACATGTGGGGCTTCTAGTGGGGCTCATTCTAGGAGGGTCGTGGTCCAAGCACTTCCTTTCAGATCCTCTGAGTGGGAGGGATACTAAACATAGGAAGGGCTTACTTCTGTGATGCAGGCAAACACAGGAATTACACTCCTTGACTTAAAACAAAAAAAAAAACAGTATGGATCCGGGGCAAAGCCAGCAGAAGGCAGTCAGGGTCACCCATGTTCTGTGGGGATGCTGTGGTCAACTCAGCAGGCCTACCAGCTTCTGATCCCTGCAGCCACCAAGTGTCTGTTGTTAGATTATCAAGTCTCGGCAAGAGCTTTCCAGGGTGCAAAATACTTGGAGAATAATAATAAGAAGAAAGCAGCTCCTGGATGGGATTCTCATGGGGGCAGGAAGTCGCTGCTAGGATAACAGGCCATAGCTTAGTCTGTTAGCCCAGAATTTGATGGTTCAGTCCTAGATGGACCAGTGGTTCACGGTAGAAACCTGAATGCATCCACCTCATGTCCAAGTTTTCCACATGTAGATGGGATTGCAGCCTGTCATTTCTGGCAACCTTGCCAAATATGACTGATTTAGCTTCAGGCTGGAAAGAAATACAGCTCCCTTCCTTTCTCTCCTTTCCTCCTTCCCTCCCTCCCTTCTTCCTTCCTTCCTGCAACAGATATTTATTAAGTGCCTGCAATAACCAGGATATAGCAGCGAGCGGAACAAACTCCCTGACCTTATACACATGCTAGCAACAGCTAGATAAGCAAAAACATTTTAATAATAAAAACATAAAATATTTACTTAATAACATAATAAAAATAAAATATCATATAATACTTGTATGTAATATATAATCTGTATTGTATGTAAATATAAAATAATAGATGAAATTATAATTTTATGTAGTACTTTATATATATATATATATATGTATATATATATACAGACACACACACACATACACATATATGAATGCATGCTCAGTCGCTCAGTTGTGTCCAACTCTTTTGTGACCCCATGGGCTGTAGCCCACCAGGCTCCTCTGTCCATGGGAATCTCCAGGCAAGAATACTGGAGTAGATTGCTATTTCCTTCTCCAGGGGATGTTCCCAATCCAGGGATCAAACCTGCGTCTCCTGTATTGGCAGGCAGGTTCATTATCACTGAGCCACCTAGGAAGCCATAGATATATATATATATTTTTGGAACCTCCAAGGAGCGGTGGCTGCGTGGGTGCAGGAGGGCCAAGAGGAGCTACTCCACGTTCAATGTCAGGAGGGGCGGCCGTGAGAAGATACCCCTGGTCCAAGGTAAGGAGCAGCGGCTGTGCTTTGCTGGAGCAGCCATGAAGAGATACCCCACGTCCAAGGTAAGAGAAACCCAAGTAAGACGGTAGGTGTTGCGAGAGGGCATCAGAGGGTAGACACACTAAAATCATAATCACAGAGAACTAGCCAATCTGATCACAGGACCACAGCCTTGTCTAACTCAATGAAACTAAGCCATGCTGTGTGGGGCCACCCAAGATGGACGGATCATGGTGGAGAGGTCTGACAGAATGTGGCCCACTGGAGAAGGGACTGGCAAACCACTTCAGTATTCTTGCCTTGAGAACCCCATGAACAGTATGAAAAGGCAAAATGATAGGATACTGAAAGAGGAACTCCCCAGGTCGGTAGGTGCCCAATATGCTGCTGGAGATCAGTGGAGAAATAACTCCAGAAAGAATGAAGGGATGGAGCCAAAGCAAAAACAACACTCACTTGTGGATGGGACTGGTGATAGAAGCAAGGTCCAATGCTATAAAGAGCAATATTGCATAGGAACCTGGAATGTTAGGTCCATGAATCAAGGCAAATTGGAAGTGGTCAAACAGGAGATGGCAAGAGTGAATGTCGACATTCTAGGAATCAGCAGACTAAAATGGACTGGAATGGGTGAATTTAACTCAGATGACCATTATATCTACTACTGTGGGCAGGAATCCCTTAGAAGAAATGGAGGAGCCATCATAGTCAACAAAAGAGTCTGAAATGCAGTACTTAGATGCAATCTCAAAAATGACAGAATGATCTCTGTTCATTTCCAAGGCAAACCATTCAATATCATGGTAATCCAAGCCTATGCCCCAACCAGTAACGCTGAAGAAGCCAAAGTTGAATGGTTCTATGAAGACCTACAAGACCTTTTAGAACTAACACCCCCAAAAGATGTCCTTTTCATTATAGGGGACTGGAATGCAAAAGTAGGAAGTCAAGAAATATCTGGAGTAACAGGCAAATTTGGCCTTGGAGTACGGAATGAAGCAGGGCAAAGGCTAATAGAGTTTTGCCAAGAGAATGCACTGGTCATAGCAAACACCCTCTTCCAACAACACAAGAGAAGACTCTACACATGGACATCACCAGATGGCCAACACCGAAATCAGATTGATTCTATTCTTTGCAGCCAAAGATGGAGAAGCTCTATATAGTCAGCAAAAACAAGACCTGGAGCTGACTGGGGCTCAGATCATGAACTCCTTATTGCCAAATTCAGACTTAAACTGAAGAGAGTAGGGCTAACCACTAGACCATTCAGGTATGACCTAAATCAAATCCCTTATGAATATACAGTGGAAGTGAGAAATAGATTTAAGGGACTAGATCTGATAGACAGAGAGCCTGCTGAACTATGGACAGAGGTTCATGACATTGTACAGGAGACAGGGATCAAGACCATCCCCATGGAAAAGAAATGCAAAAAGGTAAAATGGTTGTCTGAGGAGGCCTTACAAATAGCTGTGAAAAGAAGAGAAGTGAAAAGCAAAGGAGAAAAGGAAAGATATTCCCATTTGAATGCAGAGTTCCAAAGAATAGCAAGGAGAGATAAGAAAACCTTCCTCAGCAATCAATGCAAAGAAATAGAGGAAAACAACAGAATGGGAAAGACTAGACATCTCTTCAAGAAAATTAGAGATACCAAGGGAACATTTCATGCAAAAATGGGCTCAATAAAGGATAGAAGTGGTATGGACCTAACAGAAGCAGAAAATATTAAGAAGAGGCGGCAAGAATACACAGAAGAACTGCACAAAAAAGATCTTCATGACTCAGATAATCACAATGGTGTGATCACTCACCTAGAGCCAGACATCCTGGACTGTGAAGTCAAGTGGGCCTTAGAAAGCATCACTATGAGCAAAGCTAGTGGATGTGATGGAATTCCAGTTGAGCTATATCAAATCCTGAAAGATGATGCTGTGAAAGTGCTGCATCAATATGCCAGCAAATTTGGAAAACTCAGCAGTGGCCACAGGACTGGAAAAGGTCTGTTTTCATTCCAGTCCCTAAGAAAGGCAATCCCAAAGAATGCTCAAACTACCGCACAATTGCACTCATCTCACACGCTAGTAAAGTAATGCTCAAAATTCTCCAAGCCAGGCTTCAGCAATACGTGAACCGTGAACTTCCAGATGTTCAAGCTAGTTTAAGAAAAGGCAGAGGAGCCAGAGATCAAATTGCCAACATTCTCTCGATCATCGAAAAAGCAAGAGAGTTCCAGAAAAACATTTATTTCTGCTTTATTGACTACGCCAAAGCCTTCGACTGTGTGAATCACAATAAACTGTGGAAAATTCTGAAGGAGATAGGAATACCAGACCACCTGACCTGCCTCTTGAGAAACCTGTGTGCAGGTCAGGAAGCAACAGTTAGGACTGGACATGGAACAACAGACTGCTTCCAAATAGGAAAAGGAGTACGTCAAGGCTGTGTATTGTCACCCTGCTTATTTAACTTATATGCAGAGTACATCATGAGAAACATTGGGCTGGAAGAAGCACAAGCTGGAATCAAGATTGCCAGGAGAAATATCAATAACCTCAGATATGCAGATGACACCACCCTTAAGGCAGAAAGTGAAGAGGAACTAAAAAGCCTCTTGATGAAAGGGAAAGAGGAGAGTGAAAAAGTTGGCTTAAAGCTCCACATTCAGAAAATTAAGATCATGGCATCTGGTCCCATCACCTCATGGGAAATAGATGGGGAGACAGTGGAAACAGTTTCAGACTTTATTTTTGGGGGCTCCAAAATCACTGCAGATGGTGACTGCAGCCATGAAATTAAAAGACGCTTACTCCTTGGAAGGAAAGTTATGACCAACCTAGATAGCACATTAAAAAGCAGAGACATTACTTTGCCAACAAAGGTCCATCTGGTCAAGGCTATGGTTTTTCCAGTAGTCATATATGGATGTGAGAGTTGGACTGTGAAGAAAGCTGAGTGCCGAAAAATTGATGCTTTTGAACTGTGGTGTTGGAGAAGACTCTTGAGAGTCCCTTGGACTGCAAGGAGATCTAACCAGTCCATCCTGAAGGAGATCAGTCCTGGATGTTCATTGGAGGGACTGATGTTGAAGCTGAAACTCCAGTACTTTGGCCACCTCAAGCGAAGAGTTGACTCATTGGAAAAGACCCTGATGCTGGGAGGGATTGAGGGCAGGAGGAGAAGGGGATGACAGAGGATGAGATGGCTGGATGGCATCACCGACTCGATGGGCATGAGTTTGAGTAAACTCCGGGAGTTTGTGATGGACAGAGAGGCCTGGCGTGCTGCGATTCATGGGGTCGCAAAGAGTCGGACACAACTGAGCAACTGAACTGAACTGAACTGATTTGGAACAGAGCCATCAATCTGAAGAATTGATGCTATCACCTGAGTGGATAGCACTGGGACAGAGTCCTGGATGAGACAAGAGTTTCGTTGGGGGAAGTGTCACAGCAGAGGAAGGTTTGAGTCAGTTCCCTGCCAGCTGCATGACCTGGAGCAAGGCGATAACTTCTGGGAAGCTCGTTTCCATGGTTTAAAATAAAGCTTAAAGCTAAGCCCTACTGGGGGTGGTGGGGGAAGCTTCCCAGGTGGCTCAGTGGTTAAAAAAAAAAAATGGTCACCTGCCAATGCAGGAGCTGCAGGAGCTTCAGGTTAGATCCCTGGGTCCGGAAGATCCCCTGCAAGAAGAAATGGCAGTATTCTTGCTTGGAGAATCCCATGGACTGAGGAGCCTGGTGGGTTACAGTCCATGGGGTCTCAAAGAGTTGGACTCTACTGAGTGACTGGGAGATTAAATGCAAGAAAGCCTGGGGAGGCCTGGCCCCCTGTATGAACTGGACCAGGTGGCTGCTATCTGGCTGAGGGCTCATCACCCCACTCTTCCTCAGGACCAGGGTACCCCTCAATCTCTCTGGGGCTCTTTCTCAATCCATACAAGGGGGAAACAACCCTGCGCCCCTCCTCAAAAGAATGCAAAAGGGCGGGGGAGGTAGCAAGTGCAAAAATGCTTTGACCCAGCCCTAGGATAAAGGTCTGCCGAGAATTGGAGCACAGGGGAGAGGACGCCCTCCCCCCGGGGCGTCGGGGCGAGGCCTCCAGCACCTGGACGGGTTGAGACCCAGATGGAGGGAGCCGGATTTGCCCGCCCGGGAAAAGGCTGGGACGAGAGCCAGTCCCGGGCGGAGGCACAGCAGAAGGGCGGCTCCGGTGACCGCCAGGAAGCAGCAAAGCGGCAACACAAACAGGAAGCAGGACCGCGGATGAGGGGATGGGGCCCCGTGAGCGCCGGGAAGAGCCAGGAGAGGCGGTGAGGGCGGCCGCCCCCGCCCCCCATGCTGGGGGAGCAGGACCGGGGGTGGGGTGGGGGGGCGGCTGTCAGCCCAGGGATCCTCGGGAGACCGACATCCTTATCTAAGTACCTAGTAATGCGCCTTCTTACACGTTAAAAAAAAAAAAAAACCAAAAAACCAAAAACCCCGAAAAACAGAGAGCTGCTGTGTTGCAGTTCTCTTCCCCGTAACTCTGTCGGGAAAGGGTCTTTCTACTTTCTTCTTACCCACTTGGGCTTTCCTGGTGGCTCAGCGGTAAAGAACCTGCTTGCCAATTCAGGAGACTGAGGGTTTGATCCCTGGGTAGGAAAGATGTCCTGGAGAAACGGCAACCCACTCCGGTATTCTTGCCTGGGAAATCTCATGGACAGATGAGGCTGGCGGGCTACAGTCCATAGAGTCGACAAAGGGTGGGATACGACTTAGCGACCCAACAGGAACTTACCCACTTAGGCATCTATCTTTCATTAGTGAAATAGCATTGCATCCTTGCCTGCCATCACCCTCTGTTGATTCCGGAGGCGGGGCACCGGGGGTGGGGGTGGGGGGGGCGCCTGCCTGGTTATTAGGAACCTGCCTAGAAGGGGCATCTAGCAGATGATTGACTCCCAGTGAGAACAGGATCTGCATGGAAAATAACAAGAGTGGGTTGCAGATTGATTCATGGAACTGAGCACGGAGCGGCCCAAACTCCATCCTTTCTTCCGAGTTCCATCTCCGGTCTCTTGTCAGTCTCAAAATTGATAGAGCAGCCTGAAGCCATTGAATAGAGTTATGTGGGCAATCATCTTTCTAATTCTTGCACAGAGGTGCCAATATGTCAGGAGGACCCAGGCAAGGGGACAATGGGGTGGCTTTATTTCGCATGATGACAAGCAAACACTTGAATAGAAAGGAGCTCATGAGCTTTGCAGCAGCAGGGAAAAAAGAGAAGGCCCCTGCATGGATGTCTGGCTCCACTCCAGTAGCCCTGCACAGTGAAAAAAGGGGACTGCTAACAAAAAGGTCATTCAGTGGCTCCCCCATCAGCCTCAAAGGTAACAAGTATGGATGGAGCTTCCCTGGTGGCTCAGAGGGTAAAGAATCTGCCTGCAATGTGGGAGACCCAGGTTCGATCCCTGGGTGAGGAAGATCCCCTGGAGAAGGGCATGGCAACCTACTCCAGGATTCTTGCCTGGAGAATCCTGTGGACAGAGAGGCCTGGTGGGCTACAGTCCATGGGGTCTCAAAGAGTCAGATACGACTGAGGGACTATAACCCACACACACACATGGATGGAGCAGACGTCAGAAGATGGAGCACTGTTTTGGAAAACTGCCAAGATATTTAGAAACAGCACTTTCTTATGAACCTGAGCATGATGCTGAAGGTCCTTTAAAATCAAACGTCCCAGGTGCCACCTGTATCTAACAGGGCGATAGGATGAGTGCCCGCGCGCCCACTGCTACTGGAAATGCTCTTAAGAAACAGCCTGGAGTGATTGTTCTGGCACAAACAAATCACAGACTAATTTACGTATTCCTGCAGCTGCACCCCAGCCCAGGCGAGGAGTCCGCCAATTCACAGTTGACTAGTGCTGCCTCGTTCTTTGCAGATTTTGGCATTTAACTGTAATTAAGATTTATTGTTCACTAGCTCACAGGTCAGGGCAAGCATGACAATATGGGTAACTTTTCTGTTTACTAGTAAAATGTCTGGCAGGGAGGGGAAGCCTCAAACCTTCCAAGCAGAACTTGACAGAAATAAATAGCACCTCTCCACTCCGGGACGGGCGCATGACCGATTTTAATCAGACACGAGGGTTCTCTTTAAGGGAGGGCAGGGAGAAATCAGCAAGAGCTAGTGAAGTGTGCTGTTGCTTTTGCACCAGAAGGGGATGGGCTGGAAGCCAAATCAATTATTGCTGGTCTTCTGGATTTGGGGAAGGGACAGTCTGCCCAGTGTGGGAGGCCGGGATGGATGGAGACCTTGATGCCGACAAAGGTGCTGTGGAGACTGAGATCTGCCAGTCTTCACAGCCCCTCCTTGCCACCGAGAGGAGCATCCTTGCTCATCTCTCCCCGCTCTCAAGGATGCCCTTGGACCAAATCAGGTGGCTGGTGGAGGAGGGAGGCAGGTTTCAGCAGTCAGTGACTGTTCACCTGTTTCTGCAGTTTGTCTGCTGAGGTCCTGTGTGGGTGACCCACGACACAGTGGGTGTGAATGAACCAACGGTCTGTAAGCAGACGGATGAAGAAGGGCATCACATACCTCCTGGTTGATTAGAAGGCAGAAATGCTGAATCTAATGTCCTTCAGCTTCCTTGCATCTATAATTTATTGTCTATTATTGTTTGTCCTCCATGGGGTCTCTTTGTCAGTGCCTATGTGAAATAAGAAAACATTACTCACATGAACCAGAGATTTAGACCCTGAGCTTGCTCTGTTTCTCTTGCTTCCTGATAGAGGATGGAAAAGAAAGACAAACCCTTTGCTCTATAGTAACATCATTGACTCCAGAATATGATTTTATATGATTTTGTAAACATATCTTTGTATATCACTCTAAACTGTACACCATTCAGATGGTGGCTTATGAAAATGCATACAATATTTTAGGAAAAAATTAAAAGTAAATGAAGGAAAAATTGCATGATTCCTGGGATCCTCCTGTTTCATGTTGTCTATTAATATTCCAGGTACCAATTAATGGACGTTAAAGACAGTTAGTTCTGGTCTCAGCTATCCAGGACTTCCCCCGTTGCTTTAATTAGACGTCGGATCTTGAGAGTCTAAGAAGTATAAGAGAGGGTTTTTTTGGTGTTGTGAGGAGACTGTAAAAGCAAGTATCTTTCCCAAAGGTAAGAGGGGGAAGGATGGGTGTGAAATTCATGTCAACGGTGGATAGAGACAAAATCTGAAGAAAGATTTAAAAGAAAACTTCATAAATATTTTACCAACCAAAGGTGTTTTCTAGTCCTAGACACCAGATTTCTAGTCTCGTGGAATTCAGTTCAATGACAGTGATGCTGAATCACAGGAGAGGAAAATACAATTCCAAGAGGGTAGATCCTAATATTTAGATCTGGTTGTTAGTGGGGTTTTAACCACCTAAAGGAAAGTAGGACCTACCTTTCACTAAAGTCGCTATCACTCGTTTGATTTTCAGATCTTGCCAGCATTCCTGTAGCCCAGGGACACTGAGAAAGGCACAGGGAGGCTGAAGGGAGTCTCAACTTGACCGTAAATGTGAGCCTAGCGTACAGAGCCAAGGGACTCTGGTCCTTGGTGATGCGCTGCAAGGTGATCTCGGGGAACACAGACATCACTCCAGAGCTTCCCGAGTTGCTGATCTAAGCAAAGCACAGTGATAAACTTGGGCCTGGGTTGGCCTGGACGCAGACAGGCATAGAAAATGACGTGGAGGATGCTACCGCCGTTTAACAGACAGGACATAGTGGAGCCCACTGCTCTTGGGTCCAAACAATGGGAGGAGGAGAGAGGGAGCCGCAGCGGCTCGGAACAGGTGGCCAGCTGGAGGAGGCTCTCTCTACTTTCATCCAGGGGCTTTGTGGAGGAAGTGGGGTCTCAGGAGCTAGTAGAATGATTGCAGGAGACAGCCTGATGAAATGGGATGGGCCAGGATTCCAGGCTCAGGGACTCCTGCCCAGAATGAAGGGAACTTGAAGGAGGGAAGATGCTTAGCTGAAGGGGCAGTGGGAAGAACTCCAAGGAAGGAAGTGGAGGAATGGACTGTAATGTAGCTGAGTGGCTTGGGTTCTTGATGTGTGCTCAGTTACTCAGTTGTGTCCGACTCTTTGTGACCTCATGGACTGTAGCCCACGAGGGCCGTCTGTCCATGGGATTATCCCAGCAAGAATACTAGAGTGGGTTGCCATTTCCTTCTCCAGGGGATCCTCTCAAACCAGGGATGGAACCTGCATCTCTTGTGTCTCCTGCATTGACAGGCAGATTCTTTACCACAGGGCCAGAAGCCCCTCTTGATGCATATAGGAGACCCTTACCCTCTCAACACAATCGCAGCCTCCCCATCTTTGCTGAAAATGTAATTATTTGTTATATACTTTTTTATAACAATGAATACTAGTTTATAACAATGTATACTTGTTATAGTCTCTGCATTTATGCTTTGTTTCTTAAGAATAATATTATATCCATATTAGTCATCATATTCTTAATGCAATGGTCAAGAATGAGAGAGGATTCTCCCAGATTAGGGAGAAAATGGATCAAAACCCAGGGAAAATAACTCCATTGTTTGAAAATTTTAAAAATGTGTTTAAAGAAGAGGAGCATGGAGTAATTATTATTTTGTGAGACACTAACCACTGAGAATTTCCTTTTACAGGGAGAAAGGTAAACAATAGTTTTCTGTCTTCAAGGAAGAAGCATGGAACCATCAGAGATTTTGGGGTGCTTTAAGCAGATACTGTGGTGGTGGTGGTGGTGGTGGTTTGGGTTCCCCTGGTGGCTCAGTTGGTAAAGAATCCACCTACAATGCAGGAGACGTGGGTTCAATCCCTTAGTGGGGAAGATCCCCTGGAGAAGGAAATGGCAACCCACTCCAGTATTCTTGCCTGGGAAATCCCATGGACAGAGGAGCCTGGCGGGCTACCCCTCCACCTCCCACCACGGGGGTCACCAGAGTCAGAATTAGCCCTTAAAAATACCGTAGGAATGTCAACGCCCATTGATAGTGTGTGAGAGACTGGCTATCTTCCAATGCCCTTCCCAGGAATAGAAGTTATCAGTACTTATGACGTCACAGGCCAAGAGCTGGTGTGGTGTTTTTATCCCGGTCTTCTCTGACTATGAGGATAAGCCCTACCCAAAATCAAAATCCCTGTCTAGATTGAACTCTCTCATCTATTTGACCACTTGCAACTCTTCTGTGAATTACCTGTTCAACCCCCTTGCCCATTTTTCTACTAGGTGCTTTATCATTTATTATTTTGCAGAAGTCTTTTGTGTATTAGGGACACACAGCTCATGCAAAAGAGCTCTCATGCCATTATACCCTGGTCTGCATTCAGTAGAACTGATTTTCTTTTTCTTTCTTTAATTTTATTTTATATTGGGGTACAGTTGATTAACAATGTTGTGTCAGTTCCAGGTGTACAACAAAGTGATTCAGTTATAATATATCCATATATCTATTCTTTTTCAATACTTTTCCCATTTAGGTTATTACAGAGTATTGAGCATAGTTCCCTGTACGATACAGTAGGCCCTTGTTGCTTATCTGTTTTAGATATATTAATAGGCGTGTCTCCATGTCAATCCCAAACTCTCCATCTATCCTTCCCCTCAGCCCTTCTCCCTGGTAACTGTAAGTTTTGTCTGTAAGTCTGTGACTCTAGAACTGCTTTACTTAATTTGCCAATTTAACAGTCTAAAAACGCCATTTCAGAGTTTTTGTTTATGTTTGTTTGCTTATTAATGGGATTGAACCTTTTATTAGAAATTTACATTTCTTTTGCAAATATCCCTTTGCCCATTCCGGTGGGGAGGCGCTGACAGTGTTTTTGTTACTGTTTTGTAGGCTATGAGCCCAGGGTCTCAGATTTGTGGTAAATAATTTGTCGCTCAAATTTTAGGTACTCAGGTATCCGTGAGCTTTTTTGCTGTGCTTGCAGGGGGACTTCTAGCTTTGTGGACAGAGTGGGGAGAAGGTATATGTTTCAACACTGACTTGTATTCTCCTTAAATTTAGAAATCACACAGAACTCTGCTAGCTGGCCTTTCTGCTGGCTCTCACCCCTGCCTCTGCCTGATGGCACCCCATCCTTGCTAGCACCGTGCCCTGTCATTCGCTGTCACTGTTAACCTCTCCATCTCTGGTCCTCACGAGATGAGATAAGCCACATGCAGTGCAGGGTCTGTGTCAGGGAGGGGCTTCTTGACCGCATCCTGACATTTCATTAAGGTGCCAGAACACACCTGGTTGGGATGAGTTCAGCCCGAGGTCTCTGAATCTGTGACATCAGTTTCCGGCCACACCTGTCCCGGGACATCAGTCTCACAGGAGACCCAGGACTTCTCTCCGGAGGCTGCATCGCAGCCCTGACACCGGGCTCACGAGGATGCGTGTGTGTCCTCTTCTGTCCACTTCTCCGACAGCCGCTGTGGAAACACACGCTTAGCTTGGGCACCTCCCAGCCCAGCCAGGTCACCAGCAAGCTTCATGCACATGCAGGGGCTCAGCCCTGGGTGTGGGTACCCAGTGTATCAAAGCAACCCCACCGGCAAGAGCAGACTGTGTCACGACCCCAGGAGACAGGCCTGAGCACTTACTGTATACTCGGCACTTTACGTACTTTTCATTTTTTGATTTCAACAACCCAGCAGCATAGCCATTTGTGTTTAAAAGTGAAGCCATGAGACTTCCCTGGTGGTTCAGTGGTTGAGAATACACCTGCAGTGCAGGGTGTTTGGGTTTGATCCCTGCTCGGGGAACTAAGGTGCCATGTGTCTCAGAGCAACTAAGTCTGAGTGCCACAACTACTGAGAAGTCCACGAGCGGCAACTGAGACCCTGCTGCTGCTAAGTCGCTTCAGTCGTGTCCGACTCTGTGCGACCCCATAGACGGCAGCCCACCAGGCTCCCCCGTCCCTGGGATTCTTCAGGCAAGGACACTGGAGTGGGTTGCCATTTCCTTCTCCAATGTGTGAAAGTGAAAAATGAAAGTGAAGTCGCTCAGTCGTGTCCGACTCTTAGCGACCCCATGGACCACAGCCCCCCAGGCTCCTCCGTCCATGGGGTTTTCCAGGCAGGAGTACTGGAGTGGGCTGCCATTGCCTTCTCCAAACTGAGACTCTAAGCAGCCAAAAATAAATAAATAAAATATTTTAAAAAATTAAAGTGAAGCCATTGGGAAATGAGCAACATTAAGGAAACCCAGCCAGCGTGCCGGTGATGGGTTTCAAACTCAGGTCTTCTGGCTGCAAAGTCTGCACGTGAAAGTTCCCTGTGGTGCCAGCCCTCTGCTGCTGATGACAGGCTTTCAGCCTGCAGGGCAGGTTCGGGGGCAGGTAGGGAGGGCAGAGTCGGTGTCCTGGGCGGGACTCCATGACCACACTTGGTACTGCCCACCCTTCTTGCCCTGTGCCCCCACCCCCATGCTGCCCACTCCCCACATCCGCACCTGTCTTCACTCTGTCCTTTGTTTATCATTCATTACGCTGTCTGTTCACTGCCATGTCCCCAACATCCAGGAAGGCATCTTGACTTTGCAAACAAAACATGTCCTGCTTGCCCTGGAAGACGGTCGTCTGGAGAGATTTCCTGCAGACAGCTGTGCTCATCACTGCTCGGAGCTCTTATAAACTGCAGTCACAGAGGGTGGCACTTCCTGCCGGGGAGGAACCTCGGCCTCTCCCTGACCTCTCTCATTTTCCCTTGCTGTCCATCTTGGAATCTCTCTCTCATTTGCATTGAGGGCCTCGTTCTGCCAACCTCAGTACGCCCGCCCACCCACCCTCACCCCTTGTCCCGGGCAGGGAAAAGACAGCATGGTTTGGAGGAGGAGGCAGGGGACAGACAGTACAAGGCGGGCTGTGTCCACCTCCCAGTCCCCACTGGGCCATTTGGCTGCCCTCAGGCTGATCCTCCCCAGAACCACTCAGGGCCTCAGGCTGGCAACATTCCTCAGCTCCACTGGTCAATTACATCATCGAATAAATACAGGTGGAAGAAGCAGGGGTTCCTTCCTGGCCCCTTTCTAGAACCTTCCTTGAATGACATGATTCCTGTCCGCAGCTGCAGCTGACTCTGTGTGTGTGTGTGTGTGTGTGTGTGAGGGTGCCACTTGAGACCACAACCCCTTCTTCCCCAGCTCCAGACTGCGTTCTGCCTCTCTCCCTCCCTCCATCTCTCTCTCTGAGGCCCTCAGTCATCCTCTGTCCAAGTTTTTAAAAGGGGAAGGATTGGGAAGCAAACCCAAACTCTGGTTTTTGAGTGGGGAGAAGCCTTTCACATGAAGAAATAAAAGAACATGCATTAATAGCTCAGAAAACAATGGTAATATTTAATTAACCTTTTGGAATGGCTTCTCTGCAAATGTGCACGTGTCAGCTCGTCCTCGGAACAGAAGGACTGTGTGTGCCGCTGCCGAGATCAACAGGCTGGTCCGTGCCTTTCTTCCATGGGGACTTCACGGTGGGGGGTGGGGGTGGGGGTGGGGGTGGGGTGGGGGGGTGGGGGTGGGGGTGGGGTGGGGTGGGGAGTAAGGCCCGCTCCCCTCCCCTGCCCCCAAATCCCTTGTTTTACTTCAAAAATGCATGCGATCCAGCTGTCCTCGTCAGGGCTGGATGTGGCCTGTGGGGCTGCACAACTGAAAGCCCAAGTTGCAGCCTGTCCCCCTCCCCTGTCACTGCAACAGACAGGTCGTGGGCTCCAGGGTGGGGGGGGTTAGGTCTGCGGTCAGCAGAGATCAGCTCCAGGCCCTTGAAGCTATCCCCAGGCCATGCATATCCATAGGACAAAGGGATTCCGCTCCTCCGCAAGTGTCCACTCTCTGGCTTTCCTAGTGATCTTTTTTTCTTTAAAAGGTGGCGTGCCCCTCTTGTGGTGTGACAGGAGGCATCCTGTTATGCAAAGAGCACTGGGGTTGGCTCATTAAAACATCACCTGGTTGAGGTAAATCAGCGTTGATGGGGTTATTTAAGGTATTCCGATCGTGGAGCTGCTGTGTCAGGCTGAGCAACTTGTTACTCCCATCATGGGCTAGATGGAAACCCCTCCTTTCTTGCTCTGCACCCCATACCTGCTTTAATGAGCAAGTCTCACAAGGTGATCAGAAGCCTGAGTTGATGGGTGGTGGCCGACAGTTTTCATTTTCTTTTATCAATAGCAGTAGCAGGAAGAGTGGGGGGGGGGTGGTATTTTGCTCTTTGGGACTTTCAGAAAATAGAGTTCTAACATCAAGAAAATGAATATGGAACACTTGATTTGTACTTTTAAACTATGTATCCTTTAATCTAGCAGTAAGATGCGTTTTGAAATCTTTAAAAAATTTCTCTAACTTGTGAAAAAAAAGACTTTTGTTGTTTCTTTTATGTCCTTTGAAACCTGGGGAAAAAAAGTTTGGGGATTTTAAGAAATACGGCCAATCTGCTCATCTTTGGGGAGAAATATTAAGGCTTATGAAGGCCTGGCTTTCCAGGTGGCTCAGTGATAAAGAATCTGCCTGCCAGTGCAGGAGGCACAAGAGACACAGGTTCGATTCCTGGGTGAGGAAGATCCCCTGGAGAAAAGGATGGCAAACCAATCCAGTATTCTTACCTGGAAAACCCCATGGACAGAGGAGCCTGGTGGGCTATAGTCCATGGGGTCACAAATAGTCGAACACTACTGAAGCGACTTAGCGCACGCGCACGCACACACACACACACACACACACACACACACACGATACTATGGGGCCCTGCAGCCCACAGTGTCTTGTGTATGGGCTACAAACACAAAGAGGCTTCATTCATCTCTTAAGAGGTTGATTTGGGGCCAGGGAGTAGCCTTCACCAAAGGCATCTTCATGATGCTGAAAACCAGAGGCCAACAAAAGGCACTGAATAGCGAAGTCGTCAGTGACTGATGATGGTGGGATCACCACCACGTGAAGGGACGTCTCTGCTGTCCCGGTATTCAAGCCCATCTAATTCCCTCAGCTGCTAAACTATCACATTCAGCGATTAGCACTCTCGGAAAATCTAAGCTGACTCCCAGGAGGTGGAGGAAGAAACTGTATGTGCATACAGAAGACTGGAGACTCTCGTGTGTGTGTGTGTGTGTGGGTGTGTGTGCGTGCACACATTTGTGCCTGCAAGTGCTGAGGGTCTGAGCAGTTTTCTGAGATTCCCCAGAATACAGAAGGCTTGCAGTGCATATGGCAGAGCTGACAAGTACACCAGAAGGTGAGGAAGTGGCTGGAAGCAACGCTAATGCCACTCCATCTGGAAAGAGGGGGACTGTTGAGTACGTCTGGAAAGCATTATTTCTGCAAATAGCTCAACCTCTATCAACTTTCAGGCAGGGATCCCAATCCGCTGCCAAAATGAGATCTCCCTGACGGCTCTGCGGTGGAAAGAGGCCGAGCGAGCGAACGAGCAGCAGAAAGCAGGAAATCTGCGGGGATGGCAGCCGGTGAAGGTACCGCACCGCAAGCACCTGCCACGCTCCAAAAAGACAGCCGGGGTTTCACATTGCATTAGGCCGGGGCTGTGCTCGGGGAGGGCCGAACCTGGTGGGATCCGGGCCTCGGCAGCCTTCTCCAACAATTTCTCACCCTTTTTGGGCTCAGAAAAGCCCCCGATACAGTTAGCCAAATGGCTTTCCTGCATCGATTTTTGTCCCCTTGGGTATTTTGGAGGAAATTAAATCCATGTGTTTCTGATTCCGTTGCCATTAGCACATGAAAATGCTGTTTTGTGAGAGTTATGGGATGCCGTGGGTGCCTTCTCGCGGTACCGCTAAATGCCATAAAACCGTCGAGCCAGACACGAAGGTGCGAGAAGCCGGGTGCGTTCTGCCGCCGCCATTTCTCTGCCTCTCCCAGAAGGCGATGTGTTTTTATCATTTGCATCCTTTCTGAATGTAGCACAACACGTCTTCTCGTGCCTACTAATCATCCATCATTTCCAGTTTGAATGAAGCCTTATTCATGTGGATGATGAAAAACTGCCCTTAGCCACGAAGAGCTGGACAGGATTCCCACGTAAGCAGCCACCAAGACTGGGTTTGGTCTCCAAGTCTATGGGCTTTGAAAAAGGCCAGCTGACATGCATCCCCAGAAAGGCCCTCACAGGCTCTGCTCTGCAATGCCGAGGAGCAGTAAGCGTGTGCCGGTGGGAAGAGTGGGAGAGTCCTAGGCTGTGAGCACAAGAGGAGGGGCTTATCCAAACCCTGCTACTTTCTATCTCTGGTCTCTGAACTTCCTCCAGAATGGTCATCTGGTCAAATGCCATTGGTCTAGGGCCATCTCTACGCCTGGCATTCTATGATTAAAAACTGGCTTCTGGACACTTCCCTGGTGGCCCAGTGGTTAAGAATCCGCCTTGCAATGCAGGGGGCAAGGGTTCCATCCCTGGTCAGGGAACTAAGATGCCACAAGCCTCCGAGGGACTAAGTGCTCCCTGTAACTACTGAGTCCGTGTGCTCTAGATTCTGCACCACAACTAGAGAACCATGTGCCACAATAAAAGATCCTGCCTGATGCAAGGGAGAGCCTGTGGGCCACAACTAAGACTCAATACAACCAAATAAATAAGTGAATATTTTATAAAAGCCCCCCAAACTGGTCCCTGTTTGCCCTTAGTTATCACATTCATTGTACGATTCCATGTATTCAATCCTTAGTGTGTTCAGTGTTGAGGACACAATGATGAAAAGCATGTTTCTGTCTCTGGAGGGAGGAGACTAATTTATGGAGCACTGGAGGTGAGTCAGACCCAGGGCTGGGGGCTTTATTTGCCAATCTCTTGTCATCTTCACAAGAATACTCTAGTCACTATCACCAACACCCCCCCCCCCATTTTATAGGTGGAATTGCAAGATCAGGAAGAATAGATAATTCATTCAAAGGCGCAGTTTGTAAACGGAGGAGTTGGGATATACAGTCTCATCTCTGACACCAAAGCTCTGGTTGTTTTCTCTCCTCCTTACTGTTTCTTGCAGTTTAATGTGATCAATGTTAATTGTCTGATCAGATGTATAAAATGTGATTTGTTATGCCTGGAATCACAGAGGAGGGAGCCCTTAATTCTGCTGGGGAAGCGATAGGAGATTTCACATGAAAAGATATTTGTGTTGGATTTTGTAGGGTGAGCAGGGTTGGCCAAACGGAGATGGAAGATGGGCTGGGAAATGGCAGAAAGAATGGTATGTGCAAAGTTTACAGGGTGAAAATGAGAGCAAGGTGTTTCAGGAACTGAAAGTACATCACTCACCTCATTTCTGCAAAACTGATTAATGTTTAAACTGCTGAAACTGTTCTGGTCACATCTCTCCTGTGGACACATTTAAATCTTGAGTGTGCATTTCCTTATCAGAATGATAAGACCTCTAGTCTTCTTTGACCTCCAGTCCAGGCTCATTACTGCACCTGTTGGGCCAGGCAGGATGCCATCTTTGAGAGCAAATGACTTCTCTTCAAGGGCTGGGGTGGATTTTGACTTTGACCTTGGTCAACCTTGATGAGCTCTTGGTGGAGAAGGAGTTCCCTAAATTTTTCTCCACTCATGTTATCCTCAAAGATGCTTCGTAATTCACTTGCAGTGGAGAAAGTTGAAAGCACAGCTGGTGGCAATTTTGCTTTGAATTTGGAGGTTGTGGAGCAAACAGGAAATTTCATGCTGCAGCCATGGGGGAGGCCTACCGAGCTTTAGTAACTTACACGGTGTGTCCACAACCTGCTTCCCATGAAATTGCCTATAAGCGCAGACAACTGGGGAGCGGCCAGTGAGCGGCAAGTCTAGAAGTCTCTCTGGATTTTATAATGAGGCCGGTTTCAGCACTTCATAAAACTGCGTTGTCCTGTGCTTGGACAAGTCAAACTTGCCCTCTACCTGCTCCCTGCAGTCTCTTTGCTTTCTGAAGCAGTGTAATCGGCAGTCCATGAAGAGATGTCTGATCCCATCATAAGGACTTCAGGAGGTCCTAGCTGAATAAACTTTCTGACCTTGGTCTAGAGTTTAACCTGTGGCTGGAGTGCCTTTGGTAACATGTCTGTGCTTCTGCTGCTGCTGCTGCTAAGTCGCTTCAGTCGTGTCCGACTCTGTGCGACCCCATAGACGGCAGCCCACCAGGCTCCCCTGTCCCTGGGACTCTCCAGGCAAGAACACTGGAGCGGGTTGCCATTTCCTTCTCCAATGCATGAAAGTGAAAAGTGAAAGAGAAGTCGCTCAGTCGTGTCTGACTTGTAGCGACCCCATGGACGGCAGCCTACCAGCTCCACCGTCCATGGGATTTTCCAGGCAAGATTACAAGATTGGGTTGTCATTGCCTTCTCTGTCTGTGCTTCTAATAATGTCTAAACTGATCCTTTGGGAGCTGGTATCAGCCCATGGTGAGAATCTAGCACTCATTTTAGAACTACTTCTGGTCCAGAATCTTCCCCTAAAAAATAAACTTCATTATCCGACAAGTGAAGAGGACAGACCAGAGAGTTGTTAAGGACCTGCATGCCTGCTCAGTCGATCAGTCATGTCTGACTCCTTGTGACACCATGGACTATATATAGCCCACGAGGCCCCTCTATATCCATGGGATTCTCCAGGCAAGAATATTGGAGTGGGTTGCCATTTCCTTCTCCAGGAGATCTTTCCAGACCCAGGGATTGAACCCACATCCCCTGCATTGGCAGGTAGATTCTTTACCACTGAGCCACCTGGGAAGCCCTACTAGGGACCTATCCAGCTCTAAAATGTTCCAGTTTCTCTTGTTCCTGTTGTTCTATAGGTTGAGAACCACTGTTTACTATCAAATACAAGCTCACTTACCCAGGATCATTCTGAAGACCATTACAGGTCCCACAGCCATTCTAGCTTTCCCTCTTTGCTCCATTAAAGCAAATTCCAATGTCCTTGGCCATGTCTCAGGACAGTTTTCCCAGACATATCTTCAACCACATGGACATGAATCGCAGTAGGAGCCTCTCCAGCGTCCTCACATATCACTCCAGTTGTACCTCCCAAACAGAATGCCAATATGGTCTTGACTGCACTGGGGTTGTGTGACTGGGTGTGGACATGGTCAGGTTCTGCCCTTCCAAGCCTTCCATCTGTGAGAGCTGAGCCATTCTGGGGAGCTTGCAGCCCACTCTCTTCTCCAGTTGGCTTCGGGAGTGTAGGCAGCGTTAAATTATGTCACAAACATGGCGGCCAATGGTGAACGTCCTGGATCCTTTCCCCTTCCTGGCTTGTGCAGAGAGAGACCTGTCAGGTGGCATGGAAACGTTGTTGGCAGGAACCATCTCTCCCTCTACTTGGGAATGAAGGACCATAAATGGTGGCTGCCTTCCAAACTGCCAATAAATAAATATAGAGAGTGTTGACATTGGTCTTCCTGCCAAAAGCCGGGCTGCTTCTGTCCTCCTCTTTGGGGTTATTGAATAGGCTGTTGAGAGGTAGCCTCTGATCTGTTTAGAAGCTCTCCTCCTCTTGGAGACTTTTCAGTCGGCTTTCTGGTCCTTCTTGGAGAGTGAGACAATCTGTCCAGCATGAGCTTATTCATAGTAATGATCAGTAATGGGTTGAAATGGAGCTATTTCTAAGGATGGACTGTTGTCAACAGATGTGCACACATGACCAGTTGCTTTAGTCGTGTCTGACTCTTTGTGACCCAATGGACTGTAGCCCGCCAGGGTCCTCTGTCCAATGGCTTCTCCAGGCAAGAAGACTGGAGTGGATTGCCATGCCCTTCTCCAGGGGATCTTCCCGACCCAAGAATCGAACCTATGTCTCCTGCACTATAGGTGAATTCGTTACTCAGTGAGCCACCAGGGAATCCCGTTGTCAACAGATACTTAAGCTCTAGTTTGGAATGACCACTGAACTCCTGGGAGGGTGTCCTTTTAACATTCAGTGATCAGGAGAGATGGACTTAATTTCTTCTTGACCCACAGACTCATAGGGTTTTCACCTCTGTCTCCTGCATTAGAGGATTTTGTACTTTGACTGAGTCTGAGCTCAGACAAGATGGTGGCCACGTTCTCCATAAAAAAGTCACTGAGAAGAAGTAGCTTGTTAACTTTCGCTCGCCTAGGGCTTAATGGGCGCTTGTCACATCATGCCCGTTTTCTCAATCCATCAGTCATGTCTGACTCTCTGCAATCAAATGGACTAGCCCACCAGGCTCCTCTGTCCATGGGATTTTCTAGGCAAGAATACCAGAGGGGGTTACCATAGCCTTCAGGGGATCTTCTTGACGCAGGGATTGAACCCACGTCTCCTGTGTCTCCTGCATTGCAGGCAGATTCTTTACCACTGAACCATGGGGGAAACCTGGCTGTCACATCAGGGGCACTTAATAAATCTGTGTGAAATGAACGAATTAACTTGGAGTTTCCTCTCTGCCGTGATCTACCCTCTCAGGCTGTTCCTGATTCTGAGTTACTCCAGAACTGTTCTCCCAGCATGTCTTAAAGCTTAAGAGTGGGTTCTTTCAGAGGCTTCTCTTGCCACCTACTCACGTCCACCTTCCTTCTCCTCTGGACTCTCACCACCAGCATCCTACACGGTTCAACCCCACCCACACTTGTCCTTGTCCTCTTCTGAAGCAAGGAAGGTCTCAAAAATTTTCAAGGAAAAGGGAAAAAGAAATGGGACAGCAGTGAAACATTTTAAAGGAAGGGAGAAAGTGCATGCCTACAAATCCCAGGTACTTTCTCCCTCCTTTTCTTTTTTCACTTTGGTGTCACTGCTCTCTTGTTCCTCTTTCCCTTCTCCTTGAAAAATTTCAAGACTCTCCAATTACAAGCAACTTACAAAATCTGAGAAACTGAGGAAAGAGAAGGCAAAGGATTAATAGAGAGATGAATAGCACAATAGCTTCATAGCTTTTCTTTGCTCAGGACCCAGTGGGGTTTTCTCTCTTGCAGACTGGTCTCCTGGGCACAGCCTCTGGCCTTAAAGGGCCGCGCACACTTCAATTTTCCACCATTGTTTTGACAGCTGAAGAGCAAAGGAATTAACCCTTTGAAGCCAAGTCTTCCATGGTTTGTTTGTTTACTGCTTTCCTTCAACGTGTGATTTATCATCTACCTATTTAGGTGTGATGGAAGGACATATCCACGTACACACACACACTGTTATTGGGTTTTTGACTAGTTTAGAAATTACTGCCTTCTTTACATAATCTTGTGGCAGCTGAATGACCCAAAAGTTCCTGTTAATGGTTTTGAGGCAAGACTTTTGGGTAATTAGGGAGATTCTAGTTTCCAAGAAAGGTTCATCTTTTCAGAATCCTGGTTCCAAAGAACTGTGGATTATTGGTACGAAAGGTTCAAAGGACAGCATTCAATTTGGGGACTGATATAGTTTACTTTATCAGTTTACTGATAAAGCAGCTTATGCCTCACCATAACAATAAGGTTACAAAAATGTGCCCCTTATATGTTTTCACACATTTTAAAGAATATAAGAAGCATGTTTGTGTCTATAAAGAGACATAAGACCACATGATTGTTGGTTTTTTTTTCCTTCAGTTCAGTTCAGTTTTTTTTCTTAGGATCCTTAAAATACTTTCATTATTTGTATTTTCTAATGATGTGAAAGTACCCAGAGGGTGAGTGGCAAAGGAAGAGAGTTGTAAAAATGGAATAAATAAATACATTTAATTTTTAAAAAAATCTGAGTTCATGATGTCTGACTTCTATTCATGTTATCGCTACTCTTGTTGCTTTTTGGTTTTTGTTTTGCTTCTTGACTGTTGTTGTTTTCCACCAAAGCTGTCATTTATCGTGAGAACAAGAGCAGCCATGTGTTGATTTTTCTGGATTCTTCTTGGACACTGTCCCAGTGCTAATGAAGGCCCTTCCACAGTGCTAAAGAGCTGGTGCCAAAATCAGTTATGCTGAAAACAATAGAGGAGAGGGGTACACAGACAGCGTGTGCATCCCTGCACAGACGTGTACACACCCGAAGATCTCTGAACCAATACGTGTGCCTGTGCACGCACACACACTCACGTCTGTGCAAACAGAGAACGTGCGTGCTGGAGCTACCCGGAGGGGAAGGTGGGGGCTGCGTTTTTATAAAAGGACTTTTTGCATCTGCTTGTAGAAGATTTTTGTGGATCAGAAGATGAACAGAATTTCTAAGTTTTGCAGTGTCCTCATTTGTACTAGAGACGTATGTTCACCACCTGGGGCTTCCCAGGTGGCACTAGTGGTAAAGAACCTGCCTGCCAATGCAGGAGACAGGAGACGTGGGTTCGATCCCTGCGTCAGGAAGATCCTCCTGGAGGAGGGCATGGCAACCCACTCCAATATTCTTGGCTGGAGAATCCCATGGACAGAGGAGTCTGGCGGGCTACCGTCCATAAGGTCACAGTTAGACATGACTTAGCACACACATTCACCAACTTAAAACATTTAGATGTGAAAGCAGCAGAGGCTAAGCTAAGAGCTTTCCAGGTACTTCTTGAAGTAGAATCCTTATCTCTTAATAAAATAAGGTCTTTAACAAAGGTGATTAGAGGTTATTAAAGATTTTTAGAGATCTTATTTGTATTTTTAAGAGATAAGGATTCTACTTCAAGAAGCAGCTGGAAGGCACTTAGCTTAGGCTCCGCTGCTGTGCTTACATTAAGAAAGTCCTTAGCACTGACCTTCCAGGACTTTGGAGGTGGTGCATTGCCCCCAAAGGGAAATTTTGTAACTGGGCTCCCTCTCCCCCGCCCCCCGCACCCCCTCTGCCTTTCACCCAACGTGCAATTATCCTCCCAATTTGTTTACAGGGTTTGGAGATCGGGACAGAGTTCTCTGGCGACCAAGCAACCGAGCAATCGCCCTAAAGAGGAGCATTTAGAAGCCATAAAGCCTAAATGCCCTGCCATGCGTCATTACACCACAGTTATTCAAATTTAGTAAATTAAATTAAATAATCTCAAATAACTGGAGTTCGGGGCTTTAAAAATTCATCTCCATGGTGCCCAGTAGTCAATTTCCTTTATTATTATTGTTCATCAAGTAGAATTTATGTTTTTGAGGAATCAAAACCCTTGCCTGCCTCACCAGCCCAAGCGGCTCGGCCGGCTGAGGCGGAGGCCTGGTGCGCCATCTACCGGCCGATTCGGGCACGGCCGCGGGTTCCGGCGCTGAAAGCCGCGTGGCCGCATCGCGCTTGTCACTGTAAACATCACAGGCAGGACGAGCTCTCAGCTCCGGTGCTAACTGCTCCCTGGGGCTTTGCCGATGTGGGTCAACTTGAAGTCGCGACGACAACCCAGGGAGATTTGCTGTGAGGTTGGAGGAGGGTTTTCTGTTTTGGTCTGGTCCCTTTTCCGCTGCTCCCATTCTTCTTTATTAAAGGCCAGATGATCTAATCAAACTGCTGTTTACCAGGCAGATCTGGAAAGCCATTCCTTCATTACCAAACCCCAGTCTGCCCTTGCATCGTTCTGCTTTGAGAGGACCCTGAAGCACACTCTGCTGATGCCAAGAGCATGATTTCCTAGATAAAGACAATGCCCAATCGTGCCATGGGTTAAGTTTTAGAAAGTATTTTATTTCCAGATAAATTTTTTTTTCCCTTTTAGCATCTCTGAAACAGAGTGGAATTCTGGCGTGGTCAGAGCAACTGCAAACCAGCCCTTGGTTTAGAGGCGGGTTTAAACTACAGTTCAATGCAGTGATCTTGTTTAGCAAGTCAAAAAACCATCAAGGGACGATTATGTGTTTTAGAAGGGAAATCCCTTCAAAGCAGCATCAAAATATTCCTTACTTCATAAGTCAGACAGAGAAGGAGAAATATCATATGACACTCCTTATATATATATATATATATATATATTTTTAGATTCCATATGTATATATATATGGAATCTAAAAAATGTTACAAATGAACTTACGTGACAGAAAGAGACTCACAGACTTAGAAAGCGAACTAATGGTTGCCAGGGCTGGGAGGGTGGTGGAATATGGGAGGAAGGGATAGTTAGGGAGTTTGAGATGGTCATGGACACATGGCTATATTTAAAATGGATAACCAACAAGGACCTTACCGTATAGCACAAGGAACTCTGCTCAATGTTATGTGGCAGTCTGGATGGGAGGGGAGTTTGGGGAGAATGGATACATGTGTGTGTATGGCTGAGTCCCTTTGCCATTCACCTGAAACTATCACAACATTGTTAATGGGCTATACTCCAATATAAAATAAAAAAATTAAAAGAAAAGAAAAGAAATTCCTTACTTCAAACTCCTTTGACACCTTTGCTTAATCTAAATTGCTTCTCCAAAGCTACATAAATGTGTCATGTACATGCTTTCACACTTTTTTTTTAAAGAACATAGTAATCTGAGCATCCCAGCAAGGGTCCCAGGCAGAGGACACAGAGTGGATATTTATGTGCGAACTTCTATTTGTCAGCCACCTCCTCTCCCAGTCAAATGGTTCATTGCAGCAACAGATGGTGTTTGGGGTTTTTTGCTGAGTTTGAGATGGTCTATTTTTGTGTTTTCTTGGGAGGATTTTCACTATTATTAATAAATTCAAATGGTGGCTCAGTGGCAAAGAATCTGCCTGCCAATGCAGGAGACAAGGGTTTGATCCTTGAGTCAGGAAGATCCCCTAGAGAAGGAAATGCCAACCCACTCCAGCATTTTTACCTGGAGTGTCCATGGACAGAAGAGCCTGGCAAGCTATATTCCACGTGTCGCAAAGAGTCAGATACAACTTAGCAACTAAACAGCAATAACAGTAAATTCAAATGAGGCGCCAGAACCACCTCTTAAAAGTTAAGCTCGCTTCACCAAGCCCCATGGTTCAGAGTGTTTTTCTCATCCTCTAAAGTGTTTCTCCCTCCCTCTCCTTCAAAGGAAGCCTCTCTCCCTACAGCACTATTGCCCACAGTTTCTGAGTACTTTCTTCAGATGTTTGTACAGGAAAAAAGTGTGAGGAAGAAGTTGCCAGGTTGGGAACAAAAGCACGTAATTTATAGTCCTTCTGCACGTGTGAGGTTACAAATCTCTGGAGACCGAGAGACCACTTCATCTTGTGAGCAAGAGTCAAAACTAAATAACAGCTTTCATTTGGTTCAAGAAAGGCAGACAGAATGGTGCTACAAGCGTTTGTTATTGAGCCTGTGTTTAATGCAGAAAATCTCAGTTTTAAAGAACCCAGGGCCAGAGAGCTACTCAGAGGAAAAACTCAGACTCTTTGGTCAGGTCATTAACCTTCAAGGTCGAATCATTTTTGCTTCATCTGGTGACTGAAGGAAAACTCTTCTATCGATAAATATCCTGACCGTGCGTTTCATGTGGTGTTGATAATCTGGCCATTAGGATCGATTTTGTCGAAGTTGGGTCGCTGCAGCAACGGTCCTGTTTTGGGGTAAGTTCCCCAAGGCTTTACCAACCAACCAGCGCACTGTCTGGGTGCTGTGGCCTGGAGTCACCTTCTTGTATGTTAGACTCTCCCGCTTAGCACTGTGGCTTTCTTTGTTGCTGTTGGTTGGTTTCCAAGTCATGTCCGACTCTGCAACCCCATGGACTGCAGCACACCAAACTCTGTCCGTGGGATTTGCCAGGCAAGAATACTGGAGTGGGTTGATAGGCCCTCCTCCAAGGGATCTTCCTGACCAGAGATTGAACTCACATCTCCTGCATTGGCAGGCGGTTTCTTTACCACTGGGAAGCCCATGACTTTCTAGTTCTTATCTCATATAATCATTGTTTCACGGGTTTTTTTCCTCTACTGAATTTAAAGGAGGTAGCAAAGAAACACAGGCGTGAACTAGCCCCTCCAAACTCAGTCTTTCATCTGTTTGGCTTATTCTCTTATGTAGAAAACCAGAAGCAAAGTGTCTAAAGGTTGTACTGCTTGTGCGCGTGCTAAGTCGCTCCAGTCATGTCCAATTCTTTGTGACCCCATGTAGCCCGCCAGGCTCCTCTGTCCGTGGAATTCTCCAGGCAAGAATACTGGAGTGGTTGCCATTTCCTTCTCCAGGGTATCTTCCTGACCCAGGGACCAAACCCAGGTCTCCTGCATTGCAAGTGGATTCTTTACCAGTGAGTCACCTAGGAGACTGTTTTCTATTTCCACTTCAAATATCTGGACACCAAAAAAACTTTCATGCTGACAAATCAAACACTTCAAAACACAGTGCTTTATTCATCTTTTCTGCAGTCCCTTAAAATAATTTTGAACAGAGTTAAGCTCTACTGGGGCTTTCCAGGTGGTGCTAGTGGTAAAGAACCCGCCTGCCAATGCAGGAGACATAAGAGACGCGGTTCGATCCCTAGGTCAGGAAGATTCCCTGGAGGAGGGCATGACAACCCACTCCAGTATTCTTTCCTGGAGAATCTCATGGATAGAGGGGCCTGGTGTGCTGCAGTCCATAAGATCAAAAAGAGTTGAACATAACTGAAGAGACTTAGCGTGCACACATAAGCTCTGTGGACCTGCACACGGCATCCTTAGGTACCGTGGTCCCTTAGTGTCTGAAGGGGATTGATTCCAGGACCCCTCATGGATGCCAGAATCTGAGGATGCTCAAGCCCTTTATTATAAAATAGCATGGTATTCAAATATAACCTACGTATACAGACAGAAGGAACCTTGTGGGCTGCAGTCCATGGGGTTGCAAAGGAGTCGGACATGACTTGGTGACTTAAACAACAAAAACAACCACCACCCTCCTGTACACGTAAAATCAACAATACTTAATACAATGTAAATGCTATGTAAATAGGTGACCCCACTGCAAATTCAAGTTTGGTTTTGGAACTTTCTGGAATTTTCTTTTGAATACTTTGCACCTGTGGTTCATTGACTCTGCAGATGGGGAGTAGGCAGATATGGAGGGCTGACTATCCTGGTGCACCTGTGTATACATCCAGATAGAAGGCTCAGTTGAGAGATTCTGCTAGTATTCTACAAGGTGAGGCCTCATCAACAAATGCTCTTTAAAGACTTGCCTGGTTCATCTTCTCATTTTCCCACTGATACAGCTGTTTTTCCCAGAGAGCGCTTGATCAGATGCTTAATTCCTTGCTGGACGCCATGGGCATGGAGTTTCTCCCATCTGGGGTTTGCAGTGATCTTGCAGAAGCTAAACTGGCTTGGTGTCAGCAGAATACAATGAGCGCGGCCACCACTCCAGTACACTAGTTGGATCTGGGTTAGTGGACATGAGGAAACGTCTACAGCTTTTGGCTGGACTTGGTTTTTCTTTTCTTGTTAGTAGATAAACGTTTCGAAACCATGTCAGGTCATGAGAATTCCGTTTCCCTCAAGAGTGTTGAGCGTTTTTATTTTCTTTAGTGCACCTCACTATGTAACGTTGGATTATTAATGTCCTGAGGTTTTCTTGTGTGTGTGTGTGTGTGTAAAAGTGTACACAACTCAAAGTGATTCTTAAAAGGGATGAGAAGGCAGGGGAGAGATGGAGCAAAGAAACGACTTTTGTGTGGGCTTATACTCAGTATACTGAGGTTTGAACAAAGCAGGTATTATTATCAGTGTCCCTTTAAGAACTTGTGAGGTTACTAATGGATATAGGTCATGGTGACGGCCTTAAATAAACCTCCAGTAATAAACAAATCATGTTGAGTTTTCATCAGATTACCATCATCTCATGCCTGCTCCAATAGGGCAAGGCACACAGGAAGGAAATGAACATGATGGATCATATCCATCACACTGTCATGACCAAGAGTGAGACAAACACTGTCTCAAGGAGACTCACAACAGCTTCTGATAGAAGCCAACAAGGATGTGAGTTAGACGGACCTTGTACTTTACAGTAAACTACTGACTCGCCTGCATCATGCTGTGCTTTTCACACACACACACACACACAACTATGGAATAAAAAAGAATTCAGTAGACACTAGGCATTTGCTCTAGGGGAATTAAATATTGGAATTAAATATTAAGAGGGCTAATCAAATGTCAAAAGGTGGAGTGGAATTAATAAAATGAGTCTAATGAGTTGTCTAACTCAAAATTATATATGTATGTCACCTCTGCTTTGGGTCCATATCACAAGACCCCACATAAATTAAATTTATAGTTTGACCCCTTAAAAACAACTCTCTTTTGCTGTTGAGATCTTTTAAGATCAAGTTCACGAAGTGTCAGCACCATGATGATTTACCATTTTGCGTTTCTTTGCTGAATATTTTCTCTACCGTTGGTGTCTGTTTCTGCTCGTTCCCATTTGCACCAGAGCGAATGGATGGGCTGTGTATTTAGAACATTCAGTGTCTGGTGAGAATATGACAAACATCCGCATGGTTTTTCATTTTTCACATGGCATCAGCATGTTTGAGGTGATATACTAAATACGTTCGTATGAAGTTATCTGAGTTACAATAACACTCCGCTCGAAGTAATCTGATTCTAATGTTCATATTCTAAAATATGATCTTGTTTCGTGGTGAACCGACCCCTCTGTGATAAGGTATGGTAGGCAATCAAGAGAATATTTTCATGGCATAATAGAAAAGATCCTGATGTCTTTCCTAGCTGGATGGTCCTTGAGATGAATGTGGTGTAAAAATATGATTCGTTTCACAGCTATAGAAGCTGCTCAGAAATCTTTACATGTATTGATGGACTAACAGCTGCAAACACAAGGTGACATCTTTGAAGATAATGACACGGAGGTATTGATTGGACAAATCTGTTTGGCAAGGCAGCAGTGATGTATAGATAGTGGAGCGGGGTGCTGGGAGAAATCTCTGAATGCATATATTTGAAAATGCCATGCACAATTCACAAATAATGATAGTTACAACAAAGGCTCTGCCAGTGGCTTAAGAACCCAAGAAGTATGACTCGATTGCTAACGTTTCACTTCATTTTATCTTGTAATTTTATTTATTTATTTTTGGCTGTGCTGGATCTTTGTTGCTGCCTGGGCTTCTCTCTAGTTGTAGTTTGAGGGCTTCTCACTGTGGTGACTTCTCTTGTTGCGGAGCAGTGACTGGCTCTAGGGCACTCAGGCTTTGTTGCAGGAGTTGCAGCTCCTGGGATCGAGAGCACAGGCTCAAGAGCTGTGGCGCATGGGCTTCGTTGCTCCATGGCAGGTGGGATCTTCCTGCACCAGGGATCAAACTCATGTCCCCTGCATTGGCAGACTGCTTCTTTACCACTGAACCGCCAGGGAAGCCCAGCACTTCACATTAAAGAGAGATTAATTAATGCCGGATCATACAGTAATTCTTAGGAAAGTCCTATACATATGACATTAAGATTTATACCAAATGAATTTATCCCCAGTGGGATAACTGTGAACAACTGTCAGTAAGTTAATAACAACAAGACATTTAGGATTCCAGGCTTTAAAGTAGTGAAGGTAGCAAATTCCTGGCCACTCTGAGGTGTCAGCTGGTGTCAAGATCAATTCTGGAAGTTCCCTGGCCTTTTAAAAAAATGTCTTTCTTTTTAATTGGAGGATAATTTTTTTACAATATTGTGTTGGTTTCTGCCTCCCTGACCTTCCAACGTGAGTTCCCCAGGTTCCAGACTTCTCTGCTGGCCACTTTGCCTCAGTTGGGCCAAATATGCTGAGAGTGATGTCTTGGTTCCTTAGCTCTTCTAAGGATGCTGGTAGCTAAGGAATCTCCTAAGTATCACTTAGGAGATCAGCATCAAAGAAATGCTGATGAACTGAAAAGCCCATCACTGGATCCTAGTTAACAAAGAATTGGTGAAGTTTCGAGAACTGAGGGTTCTGTTCTTTGGTTGGTCTTTCTGATCCTCCCTGTCTGCTACCCAAGCTGATTGCATACTGGAGCTTGCCCTGGCCTTCAACGGTGTCTAGTAGCAACCTCTCCCCCTGCTCGGGCTCATGATGAGTCTCAGAGACCTGGAGGGACTTCCCCAGGGGCACACATCTGTAAATCCCCAGCCCAGGTTCTTCTTTCTGGCCTCCGGCAGGGCACCTTGACCAACAGTGAACTGGTGTTAAATGGGGAAAATGAGAAAGTGTCTATTATACCAGAGGCCCCGTTTGAGAAACCATGAGATCAGAGAGTAGCCGAGAAATCAGAGATTTCACGGAAGGCGTTAATTTTCTGCCCTAGAAGAAGGGCTCTTGATTAGAGCTCTGGATTTTCAAGGTCTGCAAATAATTCAGACTCATTCCTGCTTTGCAAAAAGCAAAGACCTGAGGCTTCTTGCAGCTGGTTCTTTATAAATTCACTTGATAATCCTTGAGTTCATGAGAAGAACAAAAATAAAATCTAAATATCAATTATTAATAGGTTCACCTTTCTTGCGGCATCTAAGCAGGACCCTTTCTGAGAAGCCAAGAGAGTTTAAATTTCTTTGCATGAAAAAAGACCAGGAAGGGAGAAAACCTCCCCAGAGAGGCAGGGGGAAAGGAAAGGAATTCGGAGCAACTGCAATGGTGGCACTAGTGGTAAAGAACCCTCCTTGCAATGCAGGAGACATAAGAGACCCGAGTTCAATCTCTGCATTGAGAAGATCCCCTGAGAAGGGAATGGATACCCACGCCAGTATTCTTGCCTGGAGAATTCCATGGACAGAGGAGCCTGGCAGGCTATAGTCCATGGGGTTGCAAAGAGTCGGACATGACTGAAGTGACTGATCACGAATGCACTGTGCTAGCATCTAGCGCAGGGATAAAAAAGTGACTAAGACCCCTGGACTTCCATAATTAACTTTTAAATTAATGGCAGTTTCTCCCAGCGCATTGTCATTTTATGGAGGCAAGACCCAAATCTGTTTTGTTCAATACTCAGAGGGTAATAGCTCAATAGCTATTGTTGTTTAGTTGCTGAGTCATGTCTGACTCTTTTGCAACCCCATGGATTGTATGTGGCCTGCCAGGCTCCTCTGTCCATGCGATTCTCCAGGCAAGAATACTGGAGTGGGTTGCCATTTCCTTCTCCAGGGGATCTTCCCAGCCCAGGGATCAAACCCACATCTCCTGCATTGCAGGTGGATTCTTTACTGCAGAGCCACTAGGAAAGCCCAATCCATGCTCAATATTTGTCAAACGCAGGAGGGTTGTACTAATAACAAGGGCTGCTGGAACAAACCCCCACAAACTACGTGGTTTAAAACAACCACTCTGGGGCTGTGTCTGCTGGCTTCTTCCTGCTGGGGGGCTGGAGGGAGAATCTCCTCATCGCTCCACCCCCAGTGACTGGCTGTGTCCATCAATGCTTTGCAGCCTGAGGTTGCAGGGGAGCACTGTAATCTCTGCGGCTGTGGTCACATGATTATCCTCCTCCGTCTTCCCTCGGCATTTCCCGCTCTGTGGGTGTCTGTCCCTATGTCTCTTTCTATAAGAACATCAGTCACATTGGATTAAGGGCCCACCTGACTCCAGTGTGACCTCAACTTATATGTGGAAGGATGTGATTTTCTGTGAAGGTCACCTTCAACTGTGCCAGGGGTTAGGATGTCAACATATCCATTTTGGGGAGTGGGTCACAGTTTAACCTGAAACATCTGGGGAACAGCAGCATGTTTCTGAGATGAGCACTTGGGAGAATCATGACCCAGAACCCAGTGTGGACAAGGACAGTTTCCAAGACGTGTTGTCCATCCTCTGAGAAGTGGACATGGGTCGGGCCGGGGGATGTCTAGGGCCTGTGTTAACACTCTCAGGTCCTCCCTGCTTCCTCGGCTCCTTGATCAGGCCCCGCCAGCCTCCACCTGCTGCCTATGGCCCTCACTCCCTCCACTTGCCCCCTCCCTGACCAGTTACCCCCACATCCTTCCCTGCTGCGTCCTTCCCTTCCTGTGTCTGTTTCTGCTTCAACTCTTCCTGCAGCTGCATGCACCCCGAGGAGGCTGAAGAAGGGACAAGGTACCCACCTCTCTCTCCAGCTCTTGTTTTAAAATTTATCTATTTATTTATTTACTTTTGTCTGCGATGGGTCTTCATTGCTGTGTGTGGGCTTTCTCTAGTTGTGGCAAGAGGGGGCTTCTCTCTAGTTGCGGTGTGTGGGCTTCTCATTGCTACGGCTTCTCTTGTTGAGGAGCACAGGCTCTACGTGTGTGGGCTTCAGTAGATGAGGCACACGGGCTTAGCTGCTCCACGGCATGTGGGATCTTCCTAGACCAGGGATCGAACCCGTGTCCCCTGCATTGGCAGGCAGATTCTTAACCACTGGACCACCAGGGAAGCCCCCGCTCCTGATTCTAAGTGTGCCATGCAGAGGGTTCCAATGGCCCCGAGTAAATGTCACCGGCTCTGGGGACTTCACTTTGGCCTCTGCAGTTTGCCTGGGAGACCTCAGCCAACGTGATGGCTCTCACTTCAGCACTTGACACGACCCAGAGGGAGTGCTGAACGTTTGATGTGCATCCAGAGTCCCAAGCTAAGTAACTGGCTCCAGGTTAACTCGTATGTGGGAGGGGAGTGGGATTCAGCCCAGGTTTATCTGTCACCAACGGTTGACTCCTCAACCCAGACTTTCTGACTTTGAGGCGCCACCTGGCTCCGGTGAGGGTGTGGTCTCCCTGTGAGTGTCTGCCTCCCTGCAAGGCCCCTGCAGCCGCCCCAGGAAACTGGGTCAGTGGTGGGGAGAGGATGGAGGGGGGGAGGCGGGGCTGGGAGAGCAGCCACTGGAACGTGAGTGGAAGTGAAACTTGTCACTTCTGGGCTGAGGTTTTTAAGAATCAATGATGACTTTACCGCTGTCGTTCCCCCGTCGGTCAGGAGACAGAAGCATCATGAGATGAACCAGTCCAGCCTACAGGGAGCCTTTGGGTTGGACTCTTACTAGGTGAGAAATGCATTTTGATTATGTTAAGCCACAGAAATGCTGGTACTTATGTTTTCCTTTAACTAACATAGGGTGTAAATCAGGGCAGGTCAGGGTGATTTCAGTTAGCACGTGGCTCAGTCTGACTGTCCACCTCCTACAAGTCATGCTAGGATCTGTGACAGAAGGCCCTCTGACACCTCTCCCCTGTGTTGGAAAATACATTTGCATCTAAGATCTCCTTAGTAATCAGAGAAACCACTGGAAAGCTCAGTGAATCTCTGACTCTGCCTGGTCTCTGGGGGCCCCATGGACTGCCCATTTGATGACAGGTGAGCCCTGCCCTGGGCAGCCCCGGGCCAACCACATGAGACTCATGCATCTGCCTCCAATTGGGACTTGCTACTAACAGTACCATGGTCTCTAAACACTTCATTCAGAAATAAAATTTTGGTCTCAGAGAAGAAATGTTCTTCTCCCCAAAACTTAGATTGTCATGAGGAAGAAGGAAATGAGAGGGCATGAGAAGCAAAGTATGAATTGACTAAGTATTTACCTAAAACGGGCTGAAAAAAATCTCAAATTGACTAAATTATCATCAGTTAGCAAGGGTAAGTTTTCCATCAGTGGAATGGGGAGCTCCAGAGATAGCAGGTTTGGTTTTGGAGAAATGAAGGTACAAAGTCTTTGCACAGATAAGGGCGCTTTATTTTTTTTAAAAAAGATATTTTTACTTATTTGGCCATGCCAGGTCTTTGTTGTGACATGTGGGATTTTTAGTGGCTGCACTTGGGATCTAGTTCCCTGACTGGGGATCGAACCCACGCTCACTGTACTGGGAGCAAGGGATCTTAGCCACTGGACCTCCAGGGAAGTCCTGACGGGATCTTCACACACTTCACACTCATCTTCTCACAGATGTAGCCTCTGGAAATGCTGGGCCGAGGTCTGCTCTCCTCCAGGGTCTCGGAATATCCTGACAAAGCAACCCTGGGGGAGGATTCTGCCCAGAGATGGAGAAGGTGGCTGCCAACAAGTCGCTCCTTCGTTGGTCCAACAATCACTGAATGCAGACTGTGTGCTGGGCTGCACTTTCTCCAGCGTGCTGGGGAAGCCCCTGCCTGGGAGGGTGGCTCCTTCTCTCCCGAAAGTCTCCACATCCCTGAGCTGCACTGGCCTGGAGACTTGGCCGAGGGTGGCTGCCGTGAATGCGGGGTGATGAGCTGTAGAAAGATGTCAAGTTAGGGGCCAGGCTGCTGGGTCCAGAGCTCAGCTGGGTTTGTAACTCTGGGCAAGCTAAGAACCCTTAGGGTTTCTGTCTCTTTCCCTGTAAAAGTAAGATGCTAATAATGCCTACTTCATTGCAGGGCCTCTCTGAGGATTAAGTGAGATCATTTCTGTAAGCTCCAGTATATGTTTGCTTCAAGTCTGCCAAGTTCTGAGCAACCCAGTAAACTGTAGCTAGTAGGGTAGATAGAAAGGACAGAAAAGTTCTTCCAGAACAGAGCTGGATGGAATGGCAGCTCTCTGGGGGTGGGTGGGGGGACAGAGGACTGGGATGGGTGGGTTGTGGGCAGGAGGGTCACAGGAAGGGAAAGAAGGTGCACGTTTGCTTTGGCTCTCTGGACCTGCTGCCCAGCAGTCACTGGGACAAACATTGGTGTTTGCTTGGCTCATAGCAGTGGCTTCTGCGACCATCTTCCCAGGGGTGAACTCTTCCTCACCAGGTGCAACCCACCTCCTGCATCCCCCCTCCTCCTCCATCCATCTCCGCACTAGGTTCAACTAAAGCCAAATGCTAACAGGGCAACATCTGTGGTTCTTTCAGAGCAAAAGGCACTAGAACAATTGTGTCCCAGTTATTCTAGAAATGTCCCCATTTCTCTCTGTGCCTTTTAAGAGAAGTCATCATCTTCTGCCTTTGGGTTTCACATTGTTACTCCCTCGTTAGTCTGCGTTTGGAGTAGTAAATGAACACAGAAATGCACAGCAGATGAAATAAACCAAACAAATCACAAAGTTCATGGCCATTGCCTGCTTCCTGTTAAGTTGCTTCATTCATATCTGACTGTTTGTGACCCGGTGGACTGTAGCCCACCAGGCTCCTCTGTCCATGGAATTCTCTAGGCAAGAATACTGGGGTGCGTTGCCATTTCCTTCTCCAGGGGATCTGCCCGACCCAGGGATCAAACTTGTGTCTCTTGTGTCTCCTGCATGGACAGGCAGTTTCTTTACAATTAGCACCATCTGGGAAGCATTCCTCAAGGCTCTTGAGGAACTTGAAATCTAGCAGCATGAGTGGCATCGATAATTCAATGCAGAACGGGGACAAGGTGCTGAATGGCTTTTCTTGATGTAGGACAGGCGGGGTTTCAGGAGGAGCTGAAGCAGGAAAACATGAATTGGTGTCTGTTCTAAATGAAACAAGAAAATGAGGGGAAAGATACAAAATTAAAATTTTATAACCGAGAAGAAGACTGAAGATCTTCTGGACTTGCGTGGAATGATTCAAGGAAACAAAACAAGATAAAATCAGGGGGCAGTGCAGTGGGTTAATTTCAGACAAGTATACCTGATCTTCGCAGATGTTCAGAGGCATTGTGTGTTAAGATTAGGGTAAGGGCAGCAGGTGTGCAACCGGCTGGAAAGAGGTGGCCCAGAAAGAGTCTGGACCTAGGGAGTGTGTGCAGCGTTGAGGATGACAAAACTGTGCTGTGGGTAAGACCTGCTTCCATCCTGAGAGATGAGACTATGACCTCGGGGGTGGGAAGGACATCACGGGGCTGAGTCGTGTGTTGAATCATACCTGCCTCATGTTCTTCATCATTTGAGCACCTACTGGTGCTCTGTTTTCTCAGACCAAGTGGAAGCCAGGATTCTGTAACGGGCTGCCGCTTCTCCAGCGTTTGGTTATCTTGACTTCCGCCACCTCCATGTGTCAAAGTCTCTTTTTGAACCAGCTTTCTGTCACCCGCTGTGAGTAACACATGTGATGCAAGCCTGGCAATAGACAGGCCAAGGCTCTGACAACCATCAACAGGAGATGTCAGTGACCAATTAGCTCTCGAGGGGTCCAGCCCCCTCCCCCAAGATCGCAGGCCTTTCGGTTGTAAAAAAAAAAACACACAAAACAAAACAGGACATTGAATGAAGGAGTCAGGGAATTGCTCCCCTAGGCCGCAGCACTTCCTCCGCTGGCGGGCCTGGGCGTGTGAGACTTGGGGAAGGGCCCACAGGAAAGGCTGAGAATAAGGGAAAAGCTACACTTCCTTCTTCCCCACGCCTTCTGGCTCCAAGGGCTCTTCTGTCCTCAAGCAAAGTTGCAGCGCAGAAGTCAGTGCTGACCCCAATGGGGAAACCTAAGAGGGTATATTCGTTAGCTGTGGCTTCGAAATATCGGGTTGGCCAAAAAGTTTCTTTGGGTTTTCCCTATCTTACAGGAAAATCCAGATGAACTTTTTGGCCAACCCGATACTATGGAACAAAATTTCCCCAAACTTAGTGCTGAAAGCTGCAGCCTTTCATTGGCTCTTGCAAATCTGAGGGCTGGGACTCCAGCTGGAGAGGGTTCTGACTGTGGGGTCTTCACCAGTTCCGCTGCTGCGTCAGCTCCCCCAGGTCCTCTTGTTCATCCCCAAGTTCAAGGGCAGAGGTCAGAGGCAGGGTCGCATCAGGGTTTACCCCAGGCCCACAGCTCAAGGGTCAGAAACCAACAGTTCTTGACTCAGAGCTGAGGAACCAGGAATGACCCTCCCACATGTGGGACACCCAGGAGTCGTTGATTAAGTTTTACCAATTTTATGACCATTGCTCTCTCTTTTGCCATTTTGGGAGCTTCTTTGTCGAGGCTACTGCCAGTCAGATATGAAAGTGAAAGTGTTAGTTCCTCAGTCGTGTTCAACTTTTTGTGACCCCATGGACTGTAGCCCGCCAGGCTCCTCTGTCCATGGAATTCTCCAGGCAAGAATACTGGAGTGGGGTGCCATTTCCTACTCCAGGGAATCTTTCAGACCCAGGGATCAGACCCAGGTCCCCCGCATTGCAAGCAGATTCTTTACCATCTGAGCCACCAGGGAATCCCCCATTCAGGTATAACTTTGAGTAAAACTTTTTCAGTGCAGCTTAATTTTTTTACCTGCAATTATTCTCTGGGGAAGTTGTATTCAGTGGTTCCTGAAAGAACTCAATACAGTGGTTTCAAAAAAGCAGCAGAGGTCTTAGAAAAAGAGAGATAAACATAGGAGGTCCCCAAGCCCAAGATATATCCAATAAATGTACAATAAATACACAAGTTGTCTTGAATTTCCAGATGTTTTAGATAATAGAGTCTACTTTTTCAGGCTAATAATTGGACATAATGCTTTAAATTTAGAGCTACTTCATCAGAAAAGGAGTCTGGACGCTGAAGATCAGTATTGAGCATATTATTTGAAAGTGTATCTTTGTATTTTTTTCATTTAAATGATATTTATTTTCCTTTTTCATTAAAGTATAATTGATACACAGCATTATATATGTTTCAGGTGTAAAACATAATGTTTAGTGTAGTTAGCATCTGTTACCATACATAGTTATAGGGTATTTTTTTCTTGTGAGGAAACTTTTAAAGTCTTCTCTCTTAGCAACTTTCAAGTGTATAATACAACATTATTAACTATGATCAGAGGCTGTATGTTGTATCTCCATGCCTTACTTATTTTATAACTGGAAGTTTGTACTTTTTGGCTGCTTTTACCCATTTCAACCAGCCCCCACCACCTGCCTCTGGCAACCACTATCTGTTCTCTGTATCTATGAACTTGTGTGTTTGTCTGTTTGACAATTAGTGAGACTGGATAGCATTTTTTTTTTTTTTCTGTCTGACTTATTCTACTTAGCATAATGCCCTCAAGTTTCACCCATGCTGTCCAAAATGGCCAGATTTCATTTTTTTTTAATGGCTGAATAATATTCAATTGTGTAAATATACCACATCCCTTTTATCTATTCATCTGTGAGTTGGACACGATTGAAATGACTTAGCAGCAGCAGCAGCATGGGTGAATACTGACGTTGCCTCTGTATCTTGGCTATTATAAACAATGCTGCAATGAACTTGGGGATACACATAGATTTTTGTGAAAATGTGTATTTTAGAAAACTTAGTTTCTGATTTTTTTTGAATTCCCTGAAATTTATTTTTAAGGTTAAAATCTTAAGGATGCAAATTGCATCAAGAAGAAAACCTGAAATTCTTGGTCTTTAGTCTTTTCTTTTGAGGAGATCTGCAGGTTTCCTATCCTGACCTCACACTAGGATGATGAAGTGGATGGGGGAGGGGAGAGTCTGAAATTCCTTCTTCACCAAAACTGACCTGTTTTTCAGAGTTCAAAAATCAGAGTGTCATTTCCTACTATTGTTTGCATTTTCCAGTCTGAAGTTCTGTTTTTTGTTTTATTCTTTACAAAGTAGACTGATAAAATAAGGGCAAGACATCCAAGAGTAGTTTTGTGTTTTCTCAGGCTCACCACCAGGAGAGAAATTGCCAACACTTTGAATATGATCCTAAAGAACAGTTGTGCGTGGCCGGGGCTCCTGTGATTGGCCCCAGGGATCTGACCCGTCTTACCATTACTGACAGTAGGACTGCACCTTCAAGGGGTGGCGAGAATTCTGCGAGGAGAATAAGGAAGGTCTGCTCACTGTAATCTCTAACATGAGCTTGGAGATGCAGGTGTCTGCCCAGAGTAACACAGGGACCAGTTCTCTAAGGCACAGGAGGCCTTCCACAGACTCGTTTAAAGAATAAAGACCAGACAGACACCCCAGCATTGATGATAAGTGACTTCTCAAGGAGAAGAGAGTGCTAGTAAACACAGACTGGGGCTTCCTTGGTAGCTCAGACGGTAAAGAATCTGCCTGCAACGCAAGAGACCTGGGTTCGATGCCTGGGTTGGGAAGATCCCCCAGGGGCAGGCATGGTAACCCGCTCCAGTATCCTGGCCTGGAGAATCCCGTGGACAGAGGAGCCTGGTGGGCTACTGTTTGTGGGGTCACACAGAGTTGGACACAACTGAAGTGACTTAGTGTGCACGCATGCACAAATGCAGGCCACAAATCCTTTTCCCTCAAATTCTTTTCTTTTTTAAAAAATTGCTGCTTATAAATACTATCTTATGTGTGTGCTAAGTCACTTCAGTCATGTCCAATTCTTTGCGACCCTATGTATTGTATAGCCCACCAGGCTCCTCTGCTCATGGGATTCTCCAGGCAAGAATACTGGAGAGAGGTGCCATTTCCTTCTCCAGGGGATCTTCCTGACTCAGGGATCAAACCCGAGTCTGTTATATCTGCTGTATTGGCAGGTAGGTTCTGTACTTCTAGCATCACCTGGGAAACCCCATCTTATATAGAAACTGGTTTAACTTGGCAACGATAGTAAAAACATGTGTTAGAATAAATTTTAATTCAATGACACTTTTGGGTGCACCTGATGAATTTTTTTGTGAGTAGATTGGTTTCTTTAGACTTAGTGTCATGGACTTTCTTGGACTTTCCTGGTCAGGCGCCGCCCTCTGTGATTTCCCACTCATTCCCATCCTGCTCCTGCCCCTTCCCTACCATCCCCACCCTCCACACCATCCCTACCCTCCACACCACGCCATTGAGGTCGTGGGTCTTCACAGAGGATATTGATGTCTTATCACTTTAAGTGCACTTTGGAAGGTCCCTTAGGAGATGGTGACCCAGAGCAAAGGGGGGTGGTAGGGTTGACTTTGTTCGCCCGCTGGCCTGAGGAGGGGAAAGAATGACCGGAGGAAATGAGGTCTTTTGAAACTCCAAGATGGGGGTTTGAGAACAATGCAGCCTCCTGGAAGTCTGGAGCGTTTTAAGGGAAGTTACCTCTGTTACAGGAAGAGTGAGCAAGGCGCTGGGTGTTGTGGGACCTCTGGCCCGGGCTCTCAGGGCAGCTGCGGGGGGTCGGCATCCTGGGAAACAAGAGGCTTCGTTTGGTGAGACTCGAACTGGAGGACACACAGAAGCCCCACTCTGCATTGTTCATATTAGAATGTAGCGTTAAATTGGACCACAGAGTTGATTATGACTTGGCTTTTAAATTTTAAAAAGCTGAGCTAGAAGGTTCTTTCCTTTCCCATCCCTCCCCCTCTCCCCCTCCCCCGCTTCCTTCCTATCTTTCTTTCTTGAAGAGAAAGAACCAGTAGAACTTTCGGTCCGTGGATGGGCTCTGACTTGTCCCCCAGCTCCTGCTCCGTCATCTTCTCATCATGTGCCCTTGGACAAGGTCCTTCTCTCTCTTTGCTCCAGTGATCTTTCCTGTAAAATGTGACTGATAAAAATGGCCAACTTGTAAATGTTAAAATGAGGATTGTGATTTCTTTTGAATCTTTGGGAATAAAATACTTCTTTCAGAAATAAATAGCACCATACAATTTTGAATTTTGCCTTTCTAATTCAAGATTACCCTCAAATTTGATTAAAGATATCCACCACTGGGGACTTTCCTGGTGGTCCAGTAGTTAAGACTCTGAACTTCTAATGAAAGGGGCACAGGTTCAACTCCTGGTCAGAACTAAGATCCCACTTGCTGCATGGCTTGCCCCCCACTCCCTCCCCCGAATTCCATCATTTATATACCTTTCTTTAGAAAAGGGAATGAAGTGATTTGAGAATATAAGGTGTCATAACTACCAAAGTGTAGGATATGAATTCTAGTTTCCATAACATACTTTTGAACAACTTTTTATCGCGGACATCCTTTTTTTAATCTATCCACTTCTCTGTCCACCCATACATCCCATCACACCTCCAGCCAGCCATACAGTGCGTATTTCTAAACTCCTGTCATGTGTCTGACACAGAGCTAGACTCTGGGCCTCTCCGCCTAGGAAGGGGAGAGATGAAACCTCCACTGAAATCACAGCCAGAATACACAACTTGCGTTCAATAGGAGACTGACAATTTCAGTACTTCTTCCCCCTATAAATCAGTTGGTAAGGAATCTGCCTGCAGTCCAGGAGACCTGGGTCTGATTCCTCGGTTGGGAAGATTCCCTGGAGAAGGAAATACGACTCACTCCAGTATTCTTGCCTGGAAAACCCCATGGACAGAGGAGCCTGGTGGGCTACAGTCCATGGGGTCATGTGTCAGACACTACTTAGTGAAACCACACCATTTATATAAAGTATGACCTGTACTGCCATGACACCAAAATCATGCATTTGAGTAGTAATACACTCCAATACGTTGGCCACCTGATGCAAAGAGCTGACTCACTGGAAAAGAACCTGATGCTGGGAAAGACTGAAGGCAAAAGAAGGGAGCAGCAGAGGATGAGATGGTTAGAGAGCATCACTGACTCGATAGACATGAATCTGAGCAAACTGAAAGTGAAGGACAGGGAAGCCTGATGTGCTGTAGTCCATGGTATCACAAAGTGTCAGACACAAATGGCAGTGACTGAAAAACAACAAAAGCCCTTAATATTTTAAAATATTTTCTAATTTTATTTTTTATTTTGCAATAAAATACCCATAACATAAACCTTACCACTGTCACCATTTTTAAGTATGCAGTTCCATGGCATTAAGTATATTTACACTTTTGTGCAACTATGATCATCCATCTCCAGAAATTTTTCACCTTTCCCAGGCTGAAAAAGTGAAAGTGAAAGTGAAAGTCGCTCAGTCGTGTCTGACTCTTTGAGACCCCATGGACTATACAGTCCATGGAATTCTCCAGGCCAGAATACTAGAGTGAGTAGCCTATCCTTTCTCCAGCAGATCTTCCTGACCTAGGAATTGAACTGGGGTCTCCTGTATTGCAGGTGGAGAAGCTCTATACCAATTAAACATTAGATTCCATTTCTTCCTCCCCCTAGCCCCTGGTAACAACCATTTTCCTTTCTGTCTATGAAGGTGGTGCTAGTGGTAAAGAACTCTCTTGCCAACACAGGAGATAGAAGAGATGAAGGCTTGATCCCTAGGTTGGGAAGATCCCCTGGAGCAGGAAATGGCAACCACTCCAGTATTCTTGCCTGGAGAATCCCATGGACAGAGGAGTCTGGTGGACTACAGTCCACTGGGTCGCAAGGAGTCAGACAGGATTCAAAGGACTTAGCCTTCATAGAATAGCATGCTCTATGAATTTGGCTACCCTAGGTACTTCATATTAAGTAGGATTCTACAGCCTTTGTCCTTTTATGATGGCCTTATTTCACTTAACATAATGTCTTTAAGGTTTCTTTCCTTCCCTGGTGGTCCAATGGTTAAGACTCTTCACTCCCAATGCAGGGTGCCCTGGTTCAATCCCTGTTCAGGGAACTAGATCCCACATGACACAACTAAGATCCTGAGTGCCACATCTGAAGAACTGGTGCAGCTAAAAGTTCCTGGGCCAAAATGTCAGAATTTTGAACACCTCGGTTCCCAGAAGTGAGTTTCTCAAATAGACTTGTTGAGGAAACTGGGACAGCCCTCCAGGTTGGGGGGCCCGTAGGCAATGACTGACTGATAAAAGGGTATGAAAGGCAGGATCTTTTGCATCAGGGTTAGGGGGATGACTCTGCAGTTCTGTCCATGCCCTGGGGCTCCCTCTATCACACCGTGGATCAGGCGGTACTGGGCTCCTCCCATGACAACAGCCTCGCTCAGCTCTTCCCTCTCCCTTCCATGCTTCACTCCCTTGCTTCCTCACCAGTTTTCCTTGTGAGGTACCCCCTCAACGAATCCTGAGCATCTGAACATTTTGACCAAAACTTTGAGCTTTTCCCTCCATAAGTCCTTTTACCTGGGGAGAAGGCACTCTGTTCATTACCCCTTGAACAAAAATAAGAACCTTGGGGAGTGAAACTTCTAATGGCAGAGTTTTTAGAACTGAAAAGTGCCAGAGGGCAAAATGTATTAAAGACCACCTCTTATTTTTACTTTTTAAATTTAAAATTTTTAAAATGAAGTATAATTAAATTGCAATGTTGTAAGTATATAGGAAAGTGATTCTATATGTATTTTTTTCAGATTATTTTCCTTTATAGGTTATTACAAGATATTGAGTATAAATCTTTGTGGTTCATAGCAGGTCCTTGTTTATCTGTTTTATATAGACTATCCAAATTTCTAATTTAGCCCTTCTCCCCACCCTGGCTATCCCCTTTGGTAGCCATAACTTTGTTTTCTATGTCTGTGAGTCTCTTTCTGTTTTATAAGTGGGTTCATTTGTATCATTGTTTTAGATTCCACAAATAAATGATTTAATATATTTTTCTTTGTTTAATTTACTTTACTTGATAATCTCTATGTCCATCTATGTTCCTGCAAACGGCATTATTTGATTCTTCTTTCATGGTCGAGTAATATTCCATTGTAAGGGCTTCCCAAGTGGCTCAATGGTAAAGAATACAGCTGCCAATGCTGGAGACATGGGAGATGTGGGTTTGATCCCTGGGTCAGGAAGATCCCCTGGAGAAGGAAATGGTAACCTACTCTGGTATTCTTGCCTGGAAATCCCATGAATGGAGGAGCTCGCAGAGCTACAGTTCATGAGGTCGCAAAGAGTCAGACAGTTGGTGACTAAAGAACAACAAGAACAATGTTCCACTATGTGTATATTATTTTTATGGTTTTTTTTAATGGAAGCATAATGCACGTACAGAAGAGCACACTGAAATATACACCTTGCTTAATTTTCCCAAGAACACTGCAGAAAGAAGAGGAAGGGTATAAGGTGTCACAGAATCTTTTGTAACTCAGCCTAGAAACTGCCATCACTTCCACTGTCAAGTCTAGGCTAAAACTTGGGACACGACCCATCTGTAAGTGAAGGGGAGAGCTGGGTATGGATAAGAATAGGAATTTCTATAACAATGAGCACAAATCTGGCAAAGTCATTTTTTTTTCCCCACTGAGTTTTCTTGGGTGTATCAGTTTCTCTTCTTACCTTCAGTTTTGGTGTCTGGCTCAAACCATCCCAACCCAACACAGAGAAGTTGAGAGATTTTGCCTTTATTATATTCTTTCCAATTATGAAATCCAAAGCACTTGATTGATTTGTGTTAAATATCACTAAACAATGGAAAAATCGCCTTGACTACAATTTGAGGTTCAATGTGAAACAAAATGGTAGCTAATAAACATTCTACTAGGCATATCTTCTGTAATTTTTAATGGCTTGCAGTGAAATTTTGCTATGGTTAGAGACTTGAAGGACCCATGATTATACCAGAAGACGTGCATCATTTAGAGGCTCACTGATGATACCAGGAAAAATGTAAAAATAATTACAGATCCTTTGATATTAATGCACATGGTCATAATGACTGCCATTACTGAATCCAGGGCCACATTCCATAATGAACCTTCTTGGGGGACTGAGTGTTACATAGAGGTGCCAGAAACACTGTTTCTATTAATGAATTCTAAGCTGTGACAATGGCAATACTGTATTATTCTGTGAGCAAATTCTGCTGAATTCACAGACAGGTGACATTGTGTGGGCACTAATGTATATGGAGCGCTCTGTTGTAATAAGTCTGCTATTATCTTTAGCACAATAACGCTGAATGTGCCAGGACGCATAAGTAGGTGCTGTTAGTTAAGACTGGACTTAACTCTTTGTGGTCTGATTCCAGCTGCTTCTCACAGCCCTATTGGTGATTTCCACCCTCAGAAATTCCCACTCTTGTTTTCATTTTATTTTTTGCTGCATTCACTCTCTCCTCTTTCCCTAGTCTTAATCCTTTCTTTCTTTTTTTATTTTAAAGTCATCATGCTGAGTAATATTCTATTGTCAACCTAGAGGGGTGTCTTAGGGTAGGAGATGGGAGGGAAGTTCAAGAGGGAGGGGACATATCTATAACTATGGCTGATTCATGTTGATGTATGGCAGAAACCAACACAATATTGTAAAGCAAATTATCCTCCACTGAAAAAAAGAGAGTTTCTATTGAATTTGTTAATAATATTGCTTTTGTTTTATGCTTTGGTTTTTTGGTCTTGAGGCATGTAGGATCTTAGATCTGCCACAGGATTCGAACCTGCAACCCCTGCATTGGAAGGAGAAGTCTTAACCTTAACCACCAGGGAAGTCCCTTTATGTATATTTCTGTAACAGCCGCCTTTCGCATCCAAATTCTTCTCTGTTTTGAAATAGGTATTTGCCCACTGGAGGAGAGTGTTGAATTCTGTCTGTATCCATGGAGTCCACGGGAGATGCTGTTTGTGCTTTGTCTGCATCTCCTATCCCATCCCCCAGCCTCCAAGGGGCTCCATAGGGCAGGATCATTTCTCCCAAAATAACGCCTCCTCTAAGCCACGGTGATACCCTGGGCAGCAAAGGGACAGTGAACATCACCACTGGTTGGAGTGGCACTCAGTTTGCTGGTCCCACAGAGGGGCCTGGGAGGCAGGAGAAACACCCTGATTCTCGTTGGCCTGATCACACATGGCGCCCAAGGGCATGCAGACACGCAGTAAGACACTGCCTGCAGGGGACACCGGGCCAGCCGGGGTGGATGCAGGGTCCTCAGAGCAATTGCCTTCTCCTCCACGATGTGCTTCAGGATGATCCACTTTGGGGATCAGTCGGGGAGCGCAGCAGCCTTTGGTCCCTTCGGCCTTGCACCATGATTGGCCAGCTCCTTGCCCGGGGCCTGCAGCTGTGGCATTGTACAGAGGGAAGCAGGAAGCAGAGCCCACTGCATCCCTGGGCAGCATTTCTGTCAACTGAAGAGGCCATTTAAGCAAAACACTTAATTACCTTTCCGCCTCCCTGCAACCCCTGGGAAGGTCTGAGCCAGTCAGATAATGAGCTTAGAGGGCAAGCAGCCGAGACTTCCATCAGGCAGAGGAGTGACCCCTATCCCATTCCATCTGAAGTGGGGAGCAGAGAGTGGGGAGAAGAGAGGACAGGAAGGGGCGGGATGAACAGGCGCCGCTGCAGGGCAGCTTCATAATTTCACCCATCACGTGGTGAATTCCTAGGATATTAGAGAGCTGCTAATTCATAGGTGGGGCTTCTCTTGTGGTAAAGAACCTGCTTGCCATGCAGGAAACACAGGAGACGTGGGTCAATCCCTGGGTCAGGAAGGTCCCCTGGAAAAGGAAATGGCTACCCACTCCAGTATTCTTGGGGCTTCCCTGGCAGCTCAGATGGTAAAGAATCTGCCTGCAATGCGAGGGCCCAGTTTCGATCCCTAGTTCAGGAGGATCCCCTGGGGGAGGGCAAGGCAACCTACTCCAGTATTCTTGCCTGGAGAATCCCATGGACAGAGGAGCCTGGTGGGCTGCAGTCGGTGGGGTCACAAAGAGTCGGACATGACTTAGTGACTAAACAATAACAACAATTCACAGGAAAGGCAGCCAGGCCCGGCCTTGGAAACGCAGGCAACTTTCAATAGGACAGTCTTGGGAGAGCCTGCAGCTGAGCACCTACACTGTGCGGCCATTGCCACTAACCTAACCCTCCGGGCTCAGGTTTCTGGCTGATAAAATGAGGACTGGACACTGGACCCTAGCTCCACAAGGCACCCTTAGATTTTGTAATGCTAAGGGAAATTGCTTCAGGTGCAGTGGGGTTGGGAAGACAGGGCCTCCTCCCTGCTGGCAGCCGGCCTGCCTGCCACCAGGTCTGGGGGACAGTGTGGCTGTTTTCCTGAGGGTGTGGGCCCAGTCAGGGAAGCTGCCCTCCGGGGCTGGCCAGAACCAGGCCACTGGGATCCTTCGTGAACAAGCACAGTCAAGTGAGAGAGAGAAAGAGCTGACCTCGGGGAAGCCAGGTGTCTTCAGAGAGCGGGCGCCCATCAGTCCTGGCTGGGAGAGGACTCCGGATCGCTTGTCTTCGGCTAAGTTCACTGGCTGTGTTTTGGCTCCCAGATACTTGGACCTCAGTGATTTCTGTCCCCTGACTCCCCTGCCTGGCCCTGGCATCTGCCTAGTGCCAGTTCCACGAAAGACTGACGCCACACACAGACTCTGCCCACTGCCTGGCCTTCTCCAGCCTCTGTCCACTGGGTCCATCCCACGACCGGAAAGTCAGCGCACCCACGTTCTCCCTGCTGGTCTGGGGTCTGGCCTCACCTTTCCTGGTCGGATATTACCACCATGTCTCAGCCTAGGTCATGACTCTGTGTGGCCCCCTGGTCTCTGCAGTGAGAGACCCAGAGGCTGAGACAGGTGAGCGGGGTGAAAGGGCCTCCCAGCCAGGGGGAGTCAGATGGGGGGACTGAGCCAGTCAGTCCACTTCATTCATTTCCCACGTCACTGAGGGCTGGCAGGGCAGCATTAGACACACAGACCACAGAGACAAAAACATCTCTCCCTGCATAGTCCAGGGCTGGGGAAACAGACAGGGACAGAATCAGTGTGCAGAGAACTTACACCAATCAATAAGTTAAAAAGTATTAAAAATAAAAAGACTGATGCTGAAACTGAAGCTCCAATACTTTGACCACCTGATGTGAGGAGCTGACTCTCTGGAAAAGACCCTGATGCTGGGAAAGATTGAAGGCAGGAGGAGAAGGGGATGACAGAGGATGAGATGACTGGATGGCATCACTAACTCAATGGACATGAGTTTGAGCAAGCTCGGGGAGATGGTGAAGGACGTGACTGAGCTACTGAACAACAACTACAAGTGACTTAGAATATAACAACTCCTATGGAGAAAACTACATCAGTGCAGGAAGACAGAAAGTACCAGCATCGGGAAGCGTTCTGCTCTTTTAAAGACATGGTCAGAGAAGGCCTCATCAAAGAGGAATATTTCATTCAAAATCCGATGGACATAAGGAAGGAAAGAGGACCTCTGGGCTGAGGGAGAAGCAGGTGTAAAGGCCCTGAGGCACGATTGTGCTCTGTGAGTGAGAGGAACGTCGAGGAACTGATGTGAATAGAGACGGTGGTGGGGGGACGTTGGCAGAGCTTATCAAAAGGGAGATGGTGAGGGGAAGGGTGAGGGTGGGGGCCTTGAGGGGCTTTGCAGACGACTGGACGAGGTTTACTCTGAGTGAGAGTCCCTTCGGGAGCCGACCCGAGGAAGTCATCATCTGACTGTATTGCAGGTTCATTCTGACAGCTGAGATGAGAGCCTTCTCATCTTGGTCCAAAGAGGACCAAGGAGAAGACAGCATCCAGGTTGGGGGTGTTGTGATCATGAGACATGACATGACTTGACCCAGACTGGCCGAGCTGAAGGATGTGAGAACTGGAGTCCAGACAGACTTAGAACAGCCCGATTCGCTGACCGCCTGCATGTAGAGTGTGAGAGAAAGCATGGAAGCAAAGATGGAGGCGGGGGGATTTTTGGCCCGAACCACAGCGAACCTGGAGTTCTCCATCCTCATGACAACGAGAGGGCTGGAGGGGCAGTGTAAGTGGGGGGCTGGGGGCTGCATAGACCCCAGAGGACTGTCCATCACCACAGACAAGGAGTGGAGTCTGCAGCCCATGAGAGGAGAGTCCTCCAGGGATAGACTTGTTGCCTGAGGCACAGAGTTGGCATTCAAGGTCACAAGGCAGGATGAGGTTACCCGTGCGGGGGTGTGGCAGTGCAGGCAGAGAGAAGAGAGTGGTCAAGGCCTGAGCTTGCAGCCTCCAGTGCGAGCAGGTCAGGGAGCCGAGGAAGAACAGTGGGAGACTGGGAAAGAAAGGCCCAGTTAAGGGGGGAGACGGGACAAGGGGCTGAGCAGGTCGGTATCTTGGGTCGTTGTCCACCACGGCAAAGATAAGGCCTAAGGATGATAGCTGGTCCCAACAATGTGGAGGCCATTGTTGAGCTCAATTTTGTAAAAAAGAAAACCCATCAATAGTCTTCAGCTGTAGCTCCAGACCCAACCTTAGCCTCTTGGAGAAGGGATGGGCCCAGGCCTAGCTTACCACAGGGATCTCTTCCCTTGGCTTTGGTACTTATTCAGGTCCAGCCTGGCCAGTCAGACCACCCTCTGGCCTTTTCCTCCTGGAGTTGTTAGGGCAGGCAGGCCCATCCCCTGGAGTTGCTAAACTGCTGGAGTGAACATCCCTGCCTCTGGCAGAGGCCTGCCTGTTGGGTGGACTCACTCCTTTTGAGATGAAGGGCCAGATCCCTGACAGGAGCATCTGCACTGGGTCTGGATCCAGCCCTGCCTGAAGCCTGCTCCCTCCTTGGACTCCATGTCACTTCCCAGCCAGTAAACTCTGTTTTAAGCTCCTGGGAATCATCCTCTGCCCCTCGCTTCCGTGGGGATTTCTCTGATGCCCGCTCCTAGGGAGAGAGCGTGAGGAAGGGCATGTTGCCAACTCGCTGACTGACCAGCTGGGTCTCTGAGCCACTGGGCAAAGACCCTGGCCACCTTGAGGGGGCGACCCTCTTAGTGAAGCCTCACTAAGCAACCCCTGGATTCAGGACTTTTCTCTGCTGCTTGGAATTGCGTGGCAGAGGCTGACCTGGGCAAGACCAGGCAGGGTCACCTCCCGCCTGCCTGTGGCAGCCTCTGACGCAGGTCTGCAATCGGGGGCAGGTAGAGTTACAACCAGAGATGCTGGACAAGGGCATCAGGTTCCACCTGTGACCTAGGAGGTGGTGTCCTGGGGTCACGGGGTTCGTCCAGGTACTGGGAGTTCCCTGGGAGATTATGAAAACCATGAGAGGGACTGCCACAGGCCATGGGCCCAGCATTTGGGGAATGCAGATGAAGTAATGGGAGACCAGGGCACGGGAAGCTGTTGCTAAAACAAACTGACTAATTCTGCTGGCTGAGGTTTCTCTGGCTTGGTGCTTTTTTTAAAGGGCCAGCCACACACTCTTTGCAGCGTCTTAAAGACACTGGGAACAGAGCGTAATCCACTGGTGCTGGCTTTTAGCTCTAAAGATTCAGTGAGCCACCTGGGGCATCTTCTCCATGTGTTTTTACCCTTAGCAGGTCTGGGTACAGAGGGGTTGTTTGGTTTATCTCACAGCTCTCTCCTATGTGGTCAGATGTGTAAATCAGCCCTGAGAGAGCCCTGAACTTCTCTGCACCCTGACCAGGTAAACGATGCCCCAGTGATAATTCCTGGTTACCTAGGCTGAAACTAGGACTTCAGAGAGCCCTGGGTACCAAGACCCCAAGGTCTTGATATAAATCCCATTCATCTAAAGTCATTGCCTTATTGTGTGTATGTGTGCTAGTCACTTAGTCATGTCCAACTCTTTGTGACCCCATGGAACTGTAGCCTGGCAGGCTCCTCTGTCCACGGGATTCTCCAGGCAAGAATACTGGAGTGCGTTGCCATTCCCTTCTCCAGGGGATCTTCCCGACCCAGGGAAGCCCTATTGCCCCCTTGCTTGCTCCTATGTGAAGATTCCTTGTTTCCTTTGAGAAGACTTCTCTTTTACACCAACTCTTTCATCATCTAATGACACTGAGCCTTCCATCCAATCATATACTTTCCTGCCATCATGGAAATGAAGGAGACCAGCTCAGCCAACCTCACTAACCGTAGAGCCACCCATTTGGAATCTGTAGCACTTGACAGATGCGGAAACAAAATCTACTTATTGCTCAGATAATTAGGCTTCCCTGGTGGCTCAGCAGTAAGGCATCCACCTGCAATGCAGGAGCGCAGAAGACATGGGTTCCATCCGTGGGTCAGGAAGATCCCCTGGAGAAGGAAATGGCAACCCACTCCAGTATTCTTGCCTGGAGAATCCCATGGATAGAGAAGCTCAGGAGGCTCAGTCCATGGGGTCGCAGAGAGTCAGATACAACTGAAGTGACTTAGCAAGCACCATGCTCAGATAATTGGAGATAGTGCGCGTTACCAGACTAAACACACTTGCAGGAAGGGTGGATCTAAAGTGTTTAAGGGAAAAAATGTTTTAAAGACCCTCAAGCACTTTAGACTGGCACATTGCACCTAAACGATGGGTGCCAGGTCCACAAAAATCGTCTGGATTCACAAAAGCAGGGTTTTGAGGATTTCTGGAGGCAGCTGGTGTTCATTCTACTTTTTATTTACGGCAATAAAACTACCGAAAAACCCTATCATTCACTCTTTAAGCTAATTTCCTTTGGCCTTCTCCCACCATCACCTAAAAAAGGTTGTTTTAATTTATGACTTTACCCTCCAGTGAGGTATAAATATTCTGGGTGCCACAATTGGATGCTGCTAGGACTTCCCTGGTGGCTCAGACGGTAAAGCGTCTGTCTACAATGCAGGAGACCTGGGTTCGATCCCTGGTTTGGGAAGATTCCCTGGAGAAGGAAATGGCAACCCACTCCAGTACTCTTGCCTAGAAAATCCCATGGACGGAGGAGCCTGGTGCAGGCTACTGTCCTTGGGGTTGCAAAGTGTCGGACACGACTGAGAGACTTCACTTTCTAAACCAGATAAAGAAAATGTTTTAGAAATTCTTTCCACACTCCCTGTAGTTGGGACATAAAGCACAAGAGAAGAAAGTCCTGAGGCTTAGAAGTCCGTAGGTCTTTTTGTTTTCTGGAAGAGTGGGTTTTATTCTCCCAGGTCCCGAGCTTTTCAGTTCCCATCCTGATGCCAGGAGGGCAAGCAGAAGCTGACTTTGGGATGTGTTTGTTAAGGAAGTGTCTGCTGCTATGGCAGAAAATTCACCCCATAGTAGCTGCCTTACATGCCACAAGTTTTTGTCCTGATTTCCGGACAGTCCAAGGTTGACTCTCCCAGCCAAGCAGCTCACCTCCTTATCTGTGGCTTCGCCAGGGTCAGCATGCAGCTCTTGATACAGTTCCTGGGGTCCACTCTTTCCTGTGGCTAGAAGAGAAGAGCGCGTGGAAGGTCACAAGTGATTTGTGATCCAGACCTGGGATTGGTGTGGACCAATTCTGCTCATTATCCACTGACCATCTGAACTGTGGTACTAGAGAAGACTCTTAAGAGTTCCTAAAGGAAATCAACCCTGAATATTCACTGGAAGGACTGATGCTGGAGCTGAAGCTCCAATACTTTGCCCACCTGATGTGAAGAGCCGACTCACTGGAAAAGACTCAGATGCTGGGAAAGACTGAAGGCAGGAGGAGAAGGGGACGATAGAGGATGAGATGGTTGGATGGCGTCACCGACTCAATGCACCTGAGTTTGAGCACACTCTGGGAGATAGTGAAGGACAGGAAAGGCTGGCGTGTTGCAGTCCATGGGGTCACAAAGAGTTGGACCCGACTGACTGACTAAACAGCAAGAACAACCCTCTGACCAAAGCAGGATGGATGCTGGACCACAGACAACCACATATCCCTGCGAGGGATGCAGCCTAACTGCATGCCAGCCTGAACTTGTAACAATAGGGTCTGCTTTCTGTGACCACAGTCAAGAAGCTTTTGGCTCTGCCAGTGGCCAGACTCTTACTCCAAAGGATGTGGGAATACTTGCCAGGGCCTCAAGAGAGGGTATTAAATTAATTTCCTTGGTTTGCCACTGAGTTTTGCTTACCTCATTAGCTTCTAGATTGGAATTCAACATCTCAAAATCTCAGTCTATAATAAAGTAGAAAAAGACAGCAACCAAAAAGGAAAGAGTCTGTAGCAAAAGAAGTCTGCCTTTCCCTGTTTTATATATATATATATATACACATATACATAAATCATCTGAAAATGAAAGTAGTAAAATAAAATAGTTTGGTGGTGTGGGGCAGGCCAGATCAGTCTCTCTCTCTGTCTCTACCTCTGTCTGTGAGACCAGGGTATCATTTATCACTGAGCACCTGGCCCTAGTGGTAAAGAACCTGCCTGCCAAGGAGGAGACTCAGATTTGATCCCTGGGTCAGAAAGATCCCCTGGAGAAGGAAATGGCAACCCGCTCTAGTATTCTTGCCTGGAGAATCCCATGGACAGAGGAGCCTGGGGGGGTGCAGTCCGTGGGGCCATAAAGAGTCGGACATGACTGAGCAACCAAGTGTGCACGCCTGCGCGCGCGCACACACACACGCACACACACACACCCTGACTCTCATGTTTCAGGACGTCAAGCCTTGTTCAGATCCCCAGTCCCTTACCCCCACGGTTGAGTCATCTCCTGCCCTTGGGCTGATGTAGGAAAAATTCTCCAGCCCACCACATGGTAGCTGGGAAGTTTTGGCAACTTATTTAACCTTATTTGTTCTGTGAAGATGGGGTCAATGATTCCCATCTCACGGCACGTCGTAAAGGTGAGGGCAGATAGTGAAGGAGAAATCACCTCCACCAGTGTCACTACCAGCCTCCTTCCTGCCTGTCTCCACGTGGGGAGAGGAGCCCTCCAAGGCCTTTGTCCGGATGAGGGAGCTCCTCTCCTCCCCGCCCCCCCACGCTGCCCCCAGACTCAACTGCTGTGAGTTCTTTCCATTCAGGCAGAAATCAGAGGGTATGAGGGCGAGAGGGAATTGGAGCCAGACAAAGAGGCGATTACCCCCACATGACTGCCTACTAAGAATTCTGGCTGGAGAAAGGGCTCTTCTGCAACTTGCTTTTTTGCTAATTCTGCCCAAAGAACCCAAGAGGGAAGGCCTTTGGTCCACAGACCGCCCTGGTCTCATTGTCCTGGTGTAATTCAATGAAGCCCACTCCAGTGTTTCCTATGCTTTATCTCGTCTCTCCTGTATTTCCCTGATTTATCAGCAGCTGTTAACTCCAGTTAGCACCAGTTCCGTTGACAAAGTCCTGCTAATGCTAGCATCTTTTACACATACACACACACACCCCTCGAAGAAAAACCTCACCTTTAAATGGAAGGTGGTTGGTACGCTCTGTTTCTCATATGAGGCCTGAGTATGTGATGGAGAAAGATGAAAATTGCTCCCCATTACCCCCACCCTGCTCTTCCAAACTAAGTTTAGGAGAATCAATTATAATCCTTAAATCTTCTCATTCTTACATGGGCTTATTTCTTACTTAGCTCTGGTATCTCACTTTGAGCCAGTCAGAGAAAAAAAGAGAAAAAGAAAAAACCTTTGCACTGGCGATACCACACTCTATGCTCCCACAAGGATGAGATTCTGGGATCCATCAACAAAAGCCCTGGCTGCTTCCCTAGTAATCCTAAAGATCAACAGAAGAAATTGCTTGAAGTGGGTGGATAAATTCCTTAGAATAATCCTGCCCAAACCCTTCAGAATTCTTTTACGATGCCTTTATATCTCTCAGCTTTCACCTAGGAAGAATCCAAAGTGTCACCAAAAAGAATGTGCCAGGCTGTTGAGAAGGAGCATGGGGCGGCTTCCAAAGGACTTGGACTTGACGATGTCTGACTGAGTGCTCACACACACACACACGTTTGAAGAGTGCTCTGCGAACAAGTCCTGTTGATGCTAACTGGAATGCTGAGGGAAGGTTTTAGCTAGGCTTCAATGGGATGCAGAGATAGTCACTTTTTTCACCTTGTTGAAAATGTTAAGGGAAGAAAAATCATCCGGTTGGCTAGGTCAGCATCAACCCTACTAGAAGCTTGTCTGGTGGGCTGAATTGGAGTGGAGCCTGGGGCCAGCAGGCTGCAGTGAAAGGTGTGGTCTGGCAGGCAAAGCTGAGGCAAGTGGGCCAAGTCACTGGCAGTGGGTGTTGTGGACTTCATGCTATGGGTGGGAGATTTTCCTGGCATCATGCAGAGTGGGATGTATTCACTGCAAAGAACAAGACCAGAGGTGGAAGCTCGGTTGGTGCTTGAGACGCATGTGAGTTCGAGGCAAGGCCAAGGGCTAGATCCTTCTTGGAGTCTTATTTCTCAACAGAAATCTTCCTACCATAGTCTCCCTTCCTCTGGTCCAGAATATCCCAGATTTCATAGTAACATAGCAAAAGAAACTAGCTGGAGCAGATACTTCTGACTGACCACCAACTTCCGTTATTCTCATTATCTGTTGAAAAAAGGGCACATCCTTTTAAAACTGAAGTATAATTGACATACAGTAAAGAGCAAATTCCATGGGCTTCCCTGGTAGTGCAGTGGTAAAGAATCTATCTGCCTGTGATGCAGGAGATGTGGGTTCAGTCACTGACTTGGGAAGATCCCCTGGAGAAGGGAATGGCAAACCACTCCAGCATTCTTGCCTGGGAAATCCCATGGACAGAGGAGCCTGGCAGGCTACAGTCTATAGGGTTGCAAAAGAGTTGGACACGACTAAGTGACTAACACTTTCCCTTTCATACTCAAGAAATCGACGGTCCAATGGATGTCTTTTGATTTCAGTTTGTCTCTAGCCAGTCTGGAATTAGAGAGTTGTCGGTAGTGTAGTGACAAGATTTTGCTTTCAAAAGATCTTGTAAGATCTTTCTTTCAAAGAAGTTGGACAAGTGCAGAGATGTGGCGGCAAGCCGGTGTTTTTCTCTTGATATTCTCTCTCTTTTTTTTTTTAAAGTCACTCAGTCGTGCCCGACTCTTTGTGACCCCATGGACTGTCCATGGAATTCTCTAGGCCAGAATACTGGAGTGGGTAGCTTTTCCTTTCTCCAGGGGATCTTTCCAACCCAGGGATCGAACCCAGGTCTCCTGCACTGCAGGCGGATTCTTTACCAGCTGAGCCACAAGGGAAACCCTTTAGAAAGCCCTTTAAATTCTTTAGAAGCCCTTTAGATTCTTTAGAAAATCACATTAAGATGAAACTGAACTTTGCCCCCTCTGTCTGCCATATGAGAAGAAGGTACCCATGTCTTGGTACATACAACCCTGTATTTGATCTAAATCTTCCCAGAGTAAGTGAAAATGTGTCATTACCATTTATTTAGGTTTTATTTGAGTTCATAAACTCTCGATGCAGAAACACCTAATGTGAAGAGCTGACTTATTGGAAAAGGCTGATGCTGGGAAAGATTGAGGGAAGGAGGAAAAGGGGGTGACAGAGGATGAGATGGTTCGATGGCATCACTGACTCAACAGACCTGCATTAGAGCAAACTCTCGGAGAGAGTGAAGGATAGGAAGCCTAGCTTGCTACAAGTCCACGGGGTCACAAAGAGTTGGACACGACTTTGTGACTGAACCGCAACAAAACCCTTGATATAATCCAACCTATTTACTTCTCTCAAGAACCTGACTGATGCTTAAAGATGAGGAAACAGATTCAGAGAAGATAACTAACTTCTCATCACCATGGAGACAGTGGGGGACAGAGGCAAGTTTGAAACCCATCCTGGTACCCAAAGGCCAAGTCCCCTCCTGAAAGCTCTGCTGCTTTGCATTTTGACTGTTCAATGTGTTGCTTCAGGCTTTTCATTTTTACGGGAGAAATAACCTCCCAGACACTGGTTCTGCTCTCACCAGCTCCTTACCCCCAGGCCGGAGACTAGCCTCTATTACTCAGAAGAACTTATGAAACTCTGTACTTCTTCATATTCAAGCATCAGCATGTCTGACTTTTGTTTTCAGTCCAGAACTGCTCTATTTTCACAGAACAAAATTCCAGCTCCATTCTGAAAACGAAACGACAGTCGGTCCCTGGAAAACAAGCCAGATCCCAGGTCCCCACTTTAGCACAATCCAAAGTCACGGTTTTTCTGGTTGGGTGCTTCCAAGGCCTGTCCCCTTGATAAGGGCTTTCAGACAGACCAAAGCAGGGGAAAATGAAAGAGACCCTTTCTTTTTCTTGTTGTTCCAGATCAGATAACGTTGCCTGATTAGTTCCTCCACTGTGAATTCACACCGCATGTACCCACATGCCAGCCCTCTGCTAAAAGGCCATCAGCTGTATTGCTTCCTGCACAATCATTCATATTTGCCTCACGCCTTCCCTCCTCCACCTCTGTTTCCGGCTCCTCCCCATGAAGCAGCAAAATGCCTGCAAAGAAAATGTGTCAACAGGTAAAATTTATAGGAGTTTCCTGGCCCACACAGAAACGTGAACCACAGGCCTCCCCAAAGGAGATATTTTCTTACCCAAGACACTTATCCTCCTGAATACGCTGTGATTCATTCACATCTGAGTTCTCTAGAGACACCAGGTATCTTTTTGATAGAATCAGAGTGTGGAGCTCCTGTTTGGGAAGAGTGGCTTTGATGAGGGCCAGTTGGGATTATTTAGTTGCGGTTACAGAAAAACCCAACTCAAACTGTCTTAGTCAAAAAGGGAATTTATTGACTCAGAAACTGAAAAGAGGATGCGAGCTACAGACAAGACTCAGTTCAGGGCTCAGGCTTCTCAGTGGCACTTGCCAAATTTAAAAAACTTTATTCCTTGCTCTGCCTGCCTTTGTGTTGACTTCAGCCTTGGATTTTATGGCAGAAAGGTCTCCGCTAACCTACTTATTCTCTTATATTTTATGCCAAAGGTTTTATGTGACAGTCTCTTCCCCAGAAGTTGCAGTGAAAATGTCATTGCATTTCATTGGCTTTGACTAGGTCACTTATGGTCCACAAAGATCAAAGGATAGGGAAATGAGACATGCTGATGGCTTAGACTTGGATCACAAATTCCACCCCTGAGACTGGGTGTGAAGTCCACTTTTGTGGACGGCATGGAAATCGGGTACCATCACCAGGAAGTCCCCAGTAATGTTCACTGCATCGTGTGTTGCCTTATAACAAATGATGCATGTATATCATATAATGTTTAATGTCCACTGTGGAAGTCAGCTGCGTACCTTGGAAGTAGATAGTACCTGCTCATGTAAAATAATAATTTATGCCCAAAGCCAGGCTAGCTGGAGAAAAGGTTATTTACTATTTAACTTTCAGGAGTGAGCCTAGTTTGCCAACATTTTGATGCAAGTGGGTCAGTATAGAAAACATGCAAAATTCCTCAAAGTCTACAGCAGGACTGGCTTACATTCTTAAAGCACAATGAACCTCTGCTGGCTTGGTAGTGAAAACTATGGCAGTGAGCCTTTCTTATTGGTTTCACTGAGTTTTTGTTTTATAAGAAGATCGGGATGTTTTAAAGATCTCTGTAGCCTGGTTAGGCTGGTTCTGGAGGACTGGAAGAGTTTATGGCAGAAACTTGAGTGGTGTTTGGAGGTATTTTGACCATACAGACACCAAAAGATGTTCCCTTATAATATTCTTTCTTCCAGTTATTCAACTTCCTCATTTGTCTTTCTAAATAAACATCTGGGATTAGGTTTTCATTCTTCTTATCAACTCTCAATGATAAATATTCATCCTTTTAACCACTGAACCATTGTTATTGGTTATGTACTTCCTTAGACCAAACACTTGGTTGACTATATCAGATCTTCTCTAAGCACTTCACATGCATTATTTCATTTATGCTTCATAATTATTCTATGGCATAGAGACTATGATTACCATTCAAATTGTATGGAAGATGGAACAGATATAGAAGAGGTTACATATCTTGCCCAAGGTCACATAGTTTGAGCCAAAGATTTTAAAACCATACTATATAAACAGATTTTGCCCCTGCCCCCCAGAATATGGCATAGGAAGACATTGTGCGTGCTAAGTCACTTTAGTCGTGTCTGACTCTTTGTGATGCAGTGGACTGTAGCCTGCCAGGCTCCTCTATCCATGGAATTCTGCAGGCAAGAATACTGGAGTAGGTTGCCATGCCCACCTCCAGGGGATCTTCCCCATCCAGGGACGGAACTCGTTCTCTTGTGTCTCCTGCATTGGCGGGCAGGTTCTTTACTGCTAGTGTCACCTGGGAAGCACAGAGGAAGACAGACCTGTAAATAAACAAGTGCATTTAATATTGTATTTGCTGTGACAATGACGTGTACCAGAGACAGTGAAGAAGAGAGAGAGAAAGCAGTCATTTCCCTGGTCAGGGCTGGAGGATTTGAAACAACTGAATCTTGGGAAACGTTCTCTAGAGGAGCTGAGGTGGATAAGAAGGTGTTTTCCATCTGGAAGGTGGTGGGGGCTGAGAACAGCATTACAGAAATCAGAACCTGAGCAAGCAAAGCACAGATACATGATGGGGGAAATGCAAGCTACCTGGCCTGGGTGGAGCCTGGGGTTCAAGAAGGACAGACATAGGAGGAGGCAAGCAGGACCCAGTCCATGAAGTTGGGACTTGTCAGGAGAAAATGAGGAATTGTTGAAGGGCTTTAAGGAACGGTACTGTACTGTACTCAGTCATTCCAGTCATGTCCGACTCTTTGCAACCCATGGACGGTAGCCCACCAGGCTCCTCTGTCCATGGGATTCTCCAGGCAAGAATACTGGAATGGGTAGCCATTCCCTTCTGCAGGTGATATTCCCCATTCAGGAATTGAACCTGAGTCTCTTGTGTTGCAGGCAGATTCCTTACCATCTCAGCCACTAGGGAAACCCATATGGATTATATGCATATGTGTATACATACATAATACATTTATAATACCCATATGCCTGCATACCTACAAACATATACACACATATATTAGTGCTGTGACACATGTATATTATACTGTCACTGAATACACAGAGTATATATACACTCATTGTATGTATATGTATGTACAAGCCATATATTTTGAGCACAAAAAAATTTTCCCAACAATAATCTAAACCATTTTTTAAAAGCTCCTACTTTGGAATCAATAGCTTCCTCCAGGCCTCATGCTATTTTTTTTTTTCTGGGAAACAAAGTTTTCACTCTTACGTATTTCCTATTTTTCCCATTCAGTTTGAAACAAGACAAGAGTGACTCACTCAGCACAAAAATAATTGAGCCACTACCACGCATGTTCGTGCTCAGCTGTTCAGTGGTGACTCTCTGCGACCCCTGGACTGTAGCCCGCCAGGCTCCTCTGTCCATGGGATTTCCCAGGCAAGGGTACTGGGATGATTTACCATTTCCTTCTCCATGCGGAACACTGTATATATGAAAGCAGACTGAGTTGTATAATATACCACAAGGAATCTTTGCAAATAATTCATTGTCTGATGTCAGCAAATCCTCTATAATCTTTTTAAAAAAAAAATAAAAAGCAAAACATTCACAGGCAACTATGTTCCATATTATGTAACAGCCTAATTGGGAGAAAAAAAAAATGGAAAAAGAATAGATACATGTATATGTATAACTGAAAAAAGTTTAATCTGTATAAAGGATAGGGAAATAACATTCTATTTATTGTAGATTTGCAGCAAAACTCAGAAACACTTACTCAGAATATTGTAAGCAGAAATCACTTTTTGTTTCAATTCTCATTGATGATATTTTGTGAAGGACAGGGAAGCCTGGCGTGCTGCAGTTCATGGGGTTGCAAAACCCGACACAACTTAGCAACTGTACAACAACAACAACCACAAAATTATTTTGTAAGTTTCTAGGCTACTTTGCTCAGCAATGACTGTCTACAAAGTACAATTTAGTTTTAAGTTTTATTTGAAGTCCCAGCGTGTCTTAGCTATTCAGGACGCGAATGCTCACAGGGGCAGCAGACACGTGAGTGACCCTCATGCTATTTCGATATGGCGGTGACCCCGGGGCTGCAGAGCAGAGGGCGGATGGGAGTGTCAACTGTCCAGCCCACACACACAGCAGCGGGTGCAGAGCGGGGACCGTGGGCCCCGGTAAGAGGTCGCCTTCACGCCTCTGATGCCCACAGACAGACCCGCAGGCCCCCTCAGCAGCCTGATTAGTTAGAAGACTATTTATAGGCCTCAGCTCTTTTCTCAAGACTCATTCTCAATTCCTGCCCGCCCCTGCTCTCAGCAGACAAACTCACCTTGTGAGTCATTGAGAAAATTGAGGTCATGCGTGTGCTTTCTGGTAACTTCCCACCCTTTACCTACAATTTACCTACACCCACGTCCGTCCTCCCAGCCTGACCTCCAAAGGTAACGTGGTCCCCTCCCGGGCACACAAGCCTCTCCGGGGATGTGCGTCCTCCATGCTCCTGGGTCCATCTCCCAGTGCTTCCCCTTCCAGGAGGCTCTCCAATCCCCAGGTCCATGTCCACCGTGGATGCCCCTCTGCCTGTGGAGAGGCTATGCTCTCATCACTTTCCTGGCTTCTGCAGTAGCCTTCTGACCTGCCCCGCATTTCCATCTGCCCTCTTCCACAGCAGCAGTCTCACGGCATCTTTTAAAATGCAGGATCACAGACAGTTCCCAGCACACCAGCGCCAACTCTCCTACATTGCATTATTTCCAGGAATCACATCAGAATATAGGTAACTACAGGTGATAGTGTGTGCATGCATACTCAGCTGCTCGGTCCTGTCCCACTCTTTGTGACCCCATGGACTGCAGCCAGCCAGGCTCCTCTGTCCATGGGATTTTACAGGCAAGAATACTGGAGAGGGTTGCCATTCCCTTCTCCAGGGGATCTTCCCATCCCAGGGATCCAACCCGCATCTCTTGCATCTCCTGCCTGGGCAGGTGGATTCTTTACCACTAGTGCTACCTGGGAAGCCCAAGCGTTGTGTTAAATCCTCTCTACTTTCCCCTTCCCTCCCTTCCTTTCCTCCCTCCCTTTGAAAGTAAGCCATTTGCATTTGTGCGTAGTTGTTAATAACACAGTTCTCAGGGTCCACCGTGGAGCAGATGTCTTGAGTCAGTCACCAGGCTTCCTTCCATGTGCCTTGTCAGGCACCTCCCTGTCCTTCCCACCCTTCCCTGGCTCTGCTCTCAGCACCTCTTGAAAATTAGGGATACTAGTACCTCCTCGGTTGCTACCTATCTTTGTTCAGTCTTACCGTCCCTGGTCCCTGCCTGTTTACAGACGTCCCAGCACACGACCGCCTTCCCCTCACAGCGCTGGAAATGTTTCTTTTCCCCTCCCTGGATGTCTCTTGTTCTGCCTTCCCCTTGAATGCCTGTGTTTGTGGGGTTCTGAGCAGAACCCCTCTCTCTGAGTTCTCCTGGCTTTCTGTGGGTGACTTTATCCCCTGGCATGTTTGATGTATAGTCCTTATATCATGCTCATTATCCTCATCGTTTTAGTTTCATCAGCTGAGTCTTTGAGAGCTTAAGTTTGTCAGCAGTGAGGTTTGCTTACTGGGCTGTAGGTATTAATCCAAGAAGAACTACAGCTTGGGTTTTCTAAAACCCTTCTTCTTCTTTTATTGTCAATACTATTAATATGTTCCCAAGGACAATGAACGTTTAATGGCATGTTGAGATAAAGCAGCACATTTTCTCAAGTCTTCAAGAATTTCTGGTTGCAAAAAAGGCCTTTCGTGGCTCCCAGAGCCTATGGCGCTTGTGGCGCTGGGATTCAAATGGGCGCTGGCGCTGAGGTGGAGCACCAGGCTCTTCTATGGATCTGATCCCAGGCTTTAGCGGGAAGCTGTGGTCTCTGGCTGTCACCCTGGACGGTGAGACGGCCCGGTTGCAGCTAGCGCTGCAGAGAGAGGACAGCGGCTTTGAAGATTGTCCAATGAGAGTTTTCCATGACCTTCACTCGGAAGTACAAACTCTAAAGGATGAAGTCAATATTATTCTTGATAAAGCAAGCTTGTAAAGTCAACAAAGCGTTGGTTTCATAAAGGCAACAAAAATATTGATGAAAAAGAATTCCGTGGATATCATGAAAATGAAAGAGTTTTTCCAGAAGTATGGATATAATCCACATGCCAAGAAAAATTCAGTGGGTGAACAAGAAGTCACTGACTCTAAACCAGAGTCCAGTGAATGTGAAAATCCTGAGAAGCCCGACATGAAAGATGATTTGTTGGATTCTGCTGCTCTAAGCACTTCTGTTTCTGAGAAGTCACCACGTAGTTCACAACTTTCTGATGTTGGACTTGAGTAGTACATTGTGTCCCAAGTTCTGCCAAACCCACCCCAAGCAGTAAACAACCAAAAGGAAGAGCCAAAAAATTTAACTCCATTTTCCAAATAATCACTAGTAAAAATTCCAAAATGTGCACTAAAGATGGATGATTTTGAGTGTGTAACTCCTAAATTAGAACACTTTGGTATCTCTGAGTATACTATGTGCTTAAATGACAATTACACAGTTGGACTTAAAAATGTGAAGACTAACAGTGAGGAGACCATAGAAATAGAACCAGTGCCCAATGGTAATGTCTTTGCCACTCCTGGCCTCAAGACCCAGCCGTTGGAAAAAAATGATGCTGAGCACACCCATTCTCCCTTCTGCACTCCTGGCTTGAAAGTCCCTTCTACAAAGAGCAGCACAGCTTTGGTATCCACAAATTATCCATTATCGAAAGCAAACAGTTCATCAAATGATTTGGAAATGAAAAAAAGTGCATCATTAGTTTCAAATTCAGATGAGTGCTTTGAGAAGTTTGCAGGTCCCTCTTCTCCTATGATTTCTTCTTACAAGAATCTGCTCAAAACACCTACACCTCCAGAAGTTACTACAGAAGATTTCAAAAGATATTTGCCAGATTTTGTCAAAATATAACTCAAACCTAGCGACTCTGGTAGCAGTTAGAGTGGTGCCACCCAGCAAACTGTTCCTTCCTCGGCATGGAAGACGGAACGTGTGAGATGCTGGCAACAAAGAAAACTGGTGAAGAAATGATAGTGGATCCATCCTTCCCTTATGGAAACTGAACAGAGATTAAAGCAAATTTGGTCTCACTTTGTTTCTGACATTCCCCTACGTCTTCCCCCTTTTGAAAAACTGACTCATATTAAAAATGAGTATGGACACTGATGTCTTAAAATGCTTTTTATTGAGTTTGATTTAATCTAACCTGTCTTGTTGATGTGTAGATCAGCTACTCAGTTTTGAAAGATCACTATATTTCATTGATTTCAAGTTTACCCTGCCTCATGGAACTGTGTGGCTTAAGTAATATTAGGAAGCAGGATAAATAATTTTTGAAATTTAAACGTTACTGTTTGCCACTCAAATGAGGCCACCTTCAGTCTTCTCAGGGCTGGACAGTTGTTGCTAGAGCCGGGCTTCTTCCCTGGGGCTAGCTCTGCCCACGGTCTCCTCTGATGACTGTCCCAAGTCTGCTACACTTTTTATTTCAACAGTGCTCTTTAAGACACAGTTGTTTACAAAAGACAGCCTAAACTGGTTCAGTAAAAGAGGAATTAATAGGCCTCGGTAGCTAAACTGAAGTGGGTGTCTCAAACATTTGGACTTAGACACTCGCCTGCTGTCATGTCAGGACGGGTGTTTTCCTCTAACTTGTCAGTTTCATCCTCTCAAATCAGCTCTTCCCAGCACATGACTGTGACCTCCCCAGACTCCCATGTAGCTCGGCGCCCAGCAGAGCCGAACCTCACCCTCTGGAAGATCCTGGGCATCCTCCTGAGGGGGTACTCCTCTCTGGACTGTCAGCTGTGCCTGTGGACCAGTCTCTGAGAGCATCAGGCCCTGTCTGTGGAGTCCAAGAGCCTTCTGATCTACTTCAAGCTGACTCAGCAAAGATTATCCTCTTTTATGGTTGTGCCTTGAAAGTCATATGGGAAGACCCGTCACGTTGTGTCTCTTCATTTTGTCAGAAAATTGTCACTAAAGAAAAACTTATTCTCTGTCCTAGGAACTACTGTGTAGTTATAATTTAAGTTTTGCTAAGTATAATGTTACCTTGTATCTCAAGATAAGCTCTGGTCAACCTTATAGTATATGATGCTAACTCCCGAACTGTATCAACCTTTTGTACACTGTTTACCATGGCTTGGTATAAGTCCACAGAGTGGACAGGATTGCTTAAGTAGGAGTGAGTATATGCACAGTGTACTAAGGACTGAACCCTAGAGTTCTCATTTTAGAAGCTGGAAAGAGGCAGGAAAATCTAGCAAAGGAGATTGAGAAGCAGCCAGGAAAATAGGAAGAAAATATTTCAAGGAGGGTGATTGATTCTATCAGTACTGTTGAGAATCCAAGTAAAAAAAGACAGAATTACCACTGGACTTGGCAAAGTCACTGTTACTGACAGCACTGATGAATTCTGATGGAGTGCTCGGGACTAGTGTCTAGAGTTGAGTGGAGAGGTTGGAGGTGAGGGAGCAAAGACAATGAACTGAGATGGCTCTTTTCATGAGTTTTGCTCAAGGGGGGAGAGAGGAAATGGTGTGACAACCAGAGGGGGTATGAGTGAAACAGGAGTGTTGGAGATGGGAAATAAAGAACATTATATATATATAAAAAAAAGAATTTCTGGTTGTTTCCCAACCTCCACCCCTTGCTGACCTTGAAATTTGCTCCTCAAGTTCAGAGGCCCGAGTCCCAAACAAAAATGGTCTCATGCCTGAGCCCTCTACTTTGACCCACGCTGAGTGGCATCACCAGTCCCCACTTCTCTCTTATCATTATCAAGCCTCCTTCAAACCTTCCTTCCCATCCCCCTGAAACAATTATGACAGATCAGTCAAGCACTTCTACATTTATCTGGATAAAAACATATAAGCACCCTCCAGTACTGACAAGGTGCAACCTCTGCAGAGGCTGCCAGAGGGGTATCAGAGTTGAGACAACAGGACCAATCCTCAGATGCATGAAATAGATCCAGATTAAAATGAAGTGACTTTTACATTTGTCACATCTTCCTAACTTTTCACTATGATTGAAGCTACTCTAAGTATGATGCAAACAAAAGTATTTCCCAAATTATAAGCTAATTTATTTATCTATTAATTTATCTTTTCTATAAGAAAATAATTTTATTTATTTTCTTTTTATATTTTAAATTATGAAAATATGATAATACATTTACAGGAGGCTTGGAAAACACAGAACAAGAGTATATATAGTTCCACTATTGTATTAAAATTATTTTTCTAAGTAGGTAAACTAAGACTTTTAGTTGGAATTTCAATATCAAACTCTCAAAAATGAATAGAACAAATATACAGAGAAGTAGAAGGATATAGTAGACCTGAAAAGCACTATGAATCAATTCAACATAACTAAGATTTACACAATTTTCATACAACAGTAGGATACAAATTCTATTCAAGTTCCCATACGCTATAAGCTAGGAGACACTGGAACATATCCAGGGACATAAAACAAGGTGCAAAAATTTCATGGTCTAAAAGCATTGAAATCATACTGAGTCTGTTCTCTTAACACTGTGGAATTATGTTAGAAATCACTATCAAAAGATATTTGAAAGTAAAGCACATAGTACAATGTGCTTAGTCGCCCAGTTGTGTTCGACTCTGTGACCACATGGACTGTAGCCCACCGGGCTCCTCTGTCTATGGGGATTCCCCAGGCAAGAACACTGGAGTGGGTTGCCATGCCCTCTTCCAGACATAGTACAATGGAAAAACCTAATTTGTAGTTGTTCATGAATGTGAATGATTGGTTGAGTACTGGTTTCCCTTACTTATCCTTGCTTCCCTTTCGCACATGCTCTTCTCAGAAAACACCCAGGGTGTCCTGGGCCATTGACTAAGCATTGCTGCTTTGGTTACCAATGGAATATGGTGGGCTCCATGGCTTGGACCACAATGCCTCCTCCCCTGCTTCTTTTTATAATTCAATCAATTCAAGTTCAGAGAACTCTGTTTTCACATATCCTATTTAACTTCCTTCTTCCCCTACATCTTTCAAATCTTTCCAAATTAGATGAGAAAAAATGTAATATTAGATTTTCTACCAAGGGTTTGAGGCTATGGAATTAAACAAGGACTAGTACTATCGTTGTTCTCACTGAGTTTAAAATCTAAAGTAGAAAATTATTTATTTTGGATTTCCCTGGGAGTCCAGTGGTTAAGAATTCATCTGCCAGTGCAGGAGACATGAGTTCAATCCCTTGTCCAGAAGGGATTCCATATGCCACACCGCAACTAGAGAGTAACCCCCACTTGCTGCAACTAGAGAAAGCCCCTTGCAGCAACAAAGACTCAGTGCAGCCAAAAATAAATAAATAAATTAAAAAAATTATTTATCTCTATGGATGCCTATGTATCTATGTACTCAATGTGAAACAAAACAAGGAGGGTACTCTGATCTGATTCAAAAGAAAATTCTCTTAAGGAAAAATCAGTTTTACACATTTCTTTCTTCTTTCATTTATTTGTTCTCTCTTGCTTTCTCTCTCTCTCTCTTTTTTTGGCACCGTTTTACAGCATGTGGTCTGTTGATACGCTTTTGCCTTATTTACATGACCCTGTCCTATTTTTTAGTTTCACACAGGGATGGAAAGTGTGTGCATGCCTGGTGGCAGCCTCTGTCTCCCACTTGCCTTTTCCTCCTCCCTGTGAAATCAGATCTCTGCAAGAAAGGGCCAAGATCACAGCACGTGTTAGGGAACGCAGAGTGACCTGTAATCTCTCTCTCCTTCTGTCCTTCCATTTCCTGTCTATGGAACAGATCAGCCTGAATTTTTCTGCAGCACTGGCAGGATCAAAAGTCAGGCAAAGTTGAGCTGTGTTCCACTTCTGTTATGAAATAATCGTCATATCTGCATCGCCGTGATAATACACACACATATGCCTGCGACATTATCTACCTCCTAAGCATCCATGCATGCTGGGAGAGGATGATGAATGTGCCAGATGCTCCCATGTCGTGGTGAGCTCATGGAGGTGGGTGGAGCAGGGCAGCTTGCCAGCAGTTTGGGTGGCTTCATCGGGAGAGTGCGTCAGCCTGGTGGCTCCTGCTGCATCACCCCTGATACCCGTTCTAATATGTCCCATTGGAAGAAGGCCAGAGCCCTGACACTAAGATTTAGGCCTATTTTTCATCTTCTGGCAATCACGCTTTTCCTCTCTTATCCTCTCCCCTTGCAAACCTCCAGCTAGGCCATTACTGTGTCTCCCCAGGAGTCTACTAAGCCTTATTCTCAGGCTAGGGCTCCTGTTTCATATGGTTATATTTGGTCCTTGAAATATTTACCAAAATGTATTATTGAGTTGGGGCCAGACCTTGGCTTAGAAACCAGATAATCTCCTTTTCCCAGAATCAATAGCTTTCATCTATTCCTGAGCTCCTAAAAGCCAGCAAATCCTCCAAAATGAAACACTCGCCAAACTTTTGCCAACCTGAAGTCAGAGCTGGAAGGGGAGGAGTATGAGAGCAAGCTCCTTGGGTCAAGCAAAGTGCTTGTCCAGGCTCCCTGCCTGCAGCTGGCAGAGCATCGGCAGCCTCAGTGGACCCTGGACCATGCCGGAGCCACGTAACGACGCCCGGGGGCCTACGAGTCTGTGCCGCTGGTGTGGCCTGGCGGTGGCCAGCCCCCGGACTCCGCTCCTCTTCCCACAGCCTTTGTGTCCTTGAGCTAGACTGAGCTGGCTTGACTTGAGATCAGACTGGCCCTGTGGTCCTATTGTTTTAGCAAGTAGTGCTGGTGGCGGGGGAATCCAGGGAGCGTGCTGATCTGAAGTTTTAAATAGAACCCCCATCTGGACTCAGGACTAGATCCTAGACAACATCCGTGCCCACATGGTCCACCCCATAGGGGTGCTTGTCTAAAGGGCACACCAGGCAGCTGATAAAAGAAGCTGCGTGTTACAGGCTGTGGGAAGGAGGGAGGTTTATTTGTTTGACATTCTGCAGTGTGGTTATTTTAACTATCTGGGGCACCAAGACATACACATACACAGGAATTGCTCCCCTGTGCTGCGTCATGAGGCACGAGTGATGACTTTATTCCCTAATTTGGAGTAGAATATTTGGGTGCCATGTTTGTGTGTTTATTTATGTGCCATCTCTGGCCATAGGGCCATGGCAGGGACTGGGGTGTGGCAAGAGGTAATATCTTGGTCAGAAAGTATGGAAATTTCTAGTTGTAGCTTTTACCTATCTTTTATGGCTATTTTGACTTGTGTTACCTGCTGGGTTTTCTACAGAGTCTAAAAGGCATGCAAACTGTCAAGATTCAGAGTGAAACCTCAGAAGATTTAACTTAATTCATTCTGAAACTGGTTGTATTTTTCACTTTAACAATAAATCTAACAAGTTCAAGGACAGTTGTTGAACTCAAGAATTTTTCTTCCCGCATTTTTGATGCTGGTCTGTGAAATCCACCAGTGTAGAGACTTCAGGCATTTGTGTGTATATTGGGCCATTCTTTTTATCTTAGTTTAGTAACTACCCCGAATGATGATTCCTCTGAAAATTTCTAAGAATTAGATCATTAGGTCAAAAGAGTTCTCTGCAGGCACACCTCACCTTATTGCATGTCACAGACCGTTGCCTTTTTACAAGTTGAAGGTTTGTGGCAACCTTGAGCTAACAAGTCTACTGGTGCAGTTTCCAGTGGTGTTTGCTCAGTATGTGTCTTTGTATCCATTTTGATTATTGATGTTCAGTCGCTCAGTCTGTCTGACTCTTTGCCATCCCATGGACTGCAGCATGCCAGGCTTCCCTCTTTTACCATCTCCCAGAGTTTGCTCAAACTCAGGTCCATTGCGTCAGTGACACCATCCAAACGTCTCATCCTCTGTCACCCCTTCTCCTCCTGCCCTCAATCTTTCCCAGCATCAGGGTCTTTTCCAATGTCAGCTCTTCACATCAGCTGACCAAAGTATTAGAGTTTCAGCTTCAGCATCAGTTCTTCCAATGAATATTCAGGGTTGATTTCCTTTAGGACTGACTGATTTGACTTCCTTGCTGTCCAAGGGACTCTCAAGAGTCTTCTCCAGCACCACAGTGCAAAAGCACCAATTTTGGTAATTCTTCAAATACTTCAAATCTTTTCATTACCATATTTGTGATGATGATCATGATCTTGAATGTTACTACTACAAATTTCAGAAGGCTCAGATGATGGTTAGCATTTTTTAGCAATAAAGTGCTTTTTAACTAACGTATGTACACTAGTTTTTTTAGACATAACGCTATTGCACTTAATAGACCACAGTTTAGTGTAAACATAACTGTTATATGCACTAGAAACCAGCAGATTTGTGAGACTCACTTTCTTATAGTATTAGCTCTACTGTGGTGGTCTGGAATCAAATCTGCCATTTCTCTGGATATGCCTGTGTGTTTTTCTCATTAAGTTCAAATTTTTCAAAACCAATATCCTGTTATATGATAAATATTCAATGTTAAGATGAACAGCTGCAAATTCAAATTAGCCCAGTTAGGGGCTATTTACATTTGAATTTTCTGAAAACACTTGTGAAGGTTGAAGAAAAAAAAATAGGTAGGAATAATTGACCTAAGATCAAAAGCATGCCAAAGACTAAGGCATTATTTCTCTGAAAGAGGTTATTTGGAAAACTCAAAACATCTGGTTTATATTATAAAATACAAGCGTAGAAAGAGTAGCAGTCTTTGAGACATCAGCTTTTATATTTCTGGAATTTTACAATCTCTCTGCTCCCTGTTTCTTTAAAAACAAACCGAAATATCTGTTTTACTGTTTACATTGGTTTCAGTTGGGGAGGGGCAGTGGTGTGAGGCTGGGGGGGGCGGGTCATGTCACCGATGATATTAAAGGAGACCTGTGCGATTTCTTTCTTTACTTTTCATATCTCAATTCCCTGGCTGTTCAGTTGAGTTCCTGAGGTGCTGACAGCTGGTAATACGCTAAACTGCAATCCACTTTCCCCAAGTTATTGATATTTCCTAACTGAGGTTTAATGGTGTGACTTGGCTTAGGTGAAAATGTGCCAAGGTCTTGGGTCTCCTGTGTTTCATCCAGGTTTGTTATAGTTCCAGGAACGTACTTGCCAGAGGCTAGAAAAACCATGTCACCCGCCGGTCCTCCCAAGGCAGATGGCTGTCAATTGCCTATACTTTAAAAATACCTCTACACAGACCAAAAAAGGGATATAGCAGTAATTCTTTCTTTTGGGCTATTGGTCCTATTGACAAAAGCTGGTGCATTTCAGAGACTGAAAATTTCAATTCAGCAAAATTAATAGCTATTTACATTATAGAAAATCGTCTTTATTTATTTTAGAAAAAGCGTTAGGAAAATAAAAATAAAAATGCCTGGTGGGCTTCCTGGTGGCTCAGTGGTTAAGATTCTGCCTGCCAGTATAGGAGATGTGGGGTCAATCCTTGGTCTGAGAAGTTCCCCTGGAGAAGCAAATGTCTACCTACTCCATTATTCTTGCCTGGAGAACCCCACAGACAGAGGATCCTGGCGTGCTACAGTCCATGGGATCGTTAAGAGTCGGACACAACTTAGCAACTGAACAACAAATATCTGGTGCTAGTTAATACTGATGGCTGCACGGCACTGTGAATGCACTAAATGTCAGTCATCATGAATCTTACGTGTCTTTTATCACAATAAAAACGTCAGTAGAGAAAATTTATCTTAGTCCCGTGGCTGAGAATGTTGATGTTGACTATCATTGTAGCTGCATGGTTTCTAGTGAGATGGAGGTAAAACTAGTGGGGCTAAGGGGGAATATTCCACACCTGGACTCATCTATTGCTGGCAGTAAAGTTTATCAGTGGTAGGTGGTAGATAATTTGTATATATATACATATACATACATGCATATATATATATAGTATATCTTAGTATAGTAATTTCTTCACAATAAGGATTTAACAATTGAAAAACAGTGTGAAGTCCATAATTTGTAGTAATTTGTTATTTTGGGGAAATAAAAAAACCTAACAACACATATGGCAAGGCTCACTGGCTGCCAGTATCTCTCCTGGTTTGTAGTTGTTGTTTAGTCGCTCAGTCATGTCTGATTTTTCTGTGACTCATGGACTGTAACCTGCCAGGCTCCTCTGTCACCTATACCAAGCACATGTAGAGTAATATTCATGAAGTGATGAAAAACTTTGCTCCTTTGAATAAAATGGCCATTAAGTAAGAGAGAAAGTTAAGTAAAGACAGAAAATGGAGTTAACTTGTGGAGAGTTGGTCAACATGTAGCTTTTGATAGAGATGTAACAAAGGAGGAAGTAAGAGGTAGGTGCGGCTTCCTTGGTGGATCAGTAGTAAAGAATCCATCTGAGAGCAGGAGACGCGGGTTTGATCCCTGGGTTGGGAAGATCCCCTGGAGGAGGGCATGGCAACCCACTCCAGTATTCTTCCCTGGAAAATCTCACGGACTGAGGAGAGTGGTGGGCTGCAGTCCATGGGGTTGCAAAGAGTCAGACACAACTGAAGCAGCTGAGCGTGCACGTATGCAATAGGTAGATGAGCATTTCTGAGTTCTGCTATTTGGGATTCATCTGATCCCTATCCCTTCTTTCCCTTGTGAATGTCAGGGGTGTTGTATCATCTATTTTATCCAGTACATCAGTGCCATAATGACTGTGCTGAAACCCATGAGCTGCCTTCTTAAAATAACACAATTTCAATTAAAGATATGTTTGCTGAGCATGTGCTGTTTGCAGAGCATAGTGTTAGATGTTATGGAGGAAAATGGAGATTGGTAAGGCACAGACTATCTCAAGGAACTAGAAGTATTATAGAAAAGACAGGTGTCTGAAGGACAATCACACTCTAATAATAGAGAAGGAGTTTAAATGCTGAAAGTGAAAGTGGCCTGGAGGTTCACAGAGGAGAGCGATCGAGCCACAAGGACTAGCTTTTAGTTGTGAGGTCGTGGTGTCTGTGGTGGGTCCTTAGAGAAAGGAGATGGTGTTGGAACAGTGGCTAAGAATTTGGCAAACTGAGAAAGAATTTTCAAGTGGCAGAATTGAAAAGATAAGGCAAAGGCATGGAATAGAAAATGCCCAGGTGTTGGGAAAATGCTGTAATTTTAGTTTGGCTGGCAGAAGGTTGTTTGTGGGGAATCAGTAAGAGTTAAGATTAGGAATGTAGGTTGGCTCTACACGTCAGGATGAGGCATGTTGTGTTTAATCCAGAAAGCACTGGAAGACACTGACAGTTTCTGAGGAGGCAGTGACATGATCCAAGTCATGCTTCACTGATAGTGAGGACTGAGCTGGGATGGTTTGGGAAGAGACCCGCCGAGCGGAAGCTGGTAGAATGCCCTGTGAGGAAGACAGAGCAGAAGGAGTCGGGACCTGGGCCAGGCTGGAGGCAGCGGGGGGGAGAAAAAGAGAAAAGGCAGAATCTACATTTCGTTTGGCAACTAATCGGGTCCAGGTGGATTAAAGAGAGTTCTGGAAAGATGGCAACTTGAATGTGTCCAGGCTTCTTCTCCTGAGCCAATGCTTGCTGAAGCCAGCAGGCATGCCAGGCTGGAGGGTATGAGGCTGGGATGGCCTCGTCTCCGGCGGATTCCAAGGTTGAGGCAGGATTTCTGCTCCGTTTGCTTGATAAGAGCCTGGAGTTAATGGGGAGAGCCTGGGTGAGGCAAATAAATGTATCCTGATCTGCAGAGATAGGAGTATTCTTTTTCTTTTTTTAAACTTTTTATTTTATATTGGAGTCTAGCTGATTAACAAGGGTGGGATGGTTTCAGATGGACAGCAAAGCAACTCAACCGTACATATGTATGTGTCCATCCTCCCCCAAACTCCCCTCTCATCCAGGCTGCCACACAACGGGGCAGAGTTCCCCTGAGCTAGACAGTAGCGTTCTTATTGTTGGTAAAATCAGAAGGGAGGATACTTGCCCTTTCAGTCCGGCTTATAAAAAGCTTAGAATTCATTATTCTAGGCCTCATAGCGAGAAAAAAATTAACAAGCTGAAAATCAACACCACTTATTAGATCCATCAGAGACCAAAGTCAAAGGGCAAGCTGTGCCCCCGCCACCCCCAGATTAGAGCTATATAGGCAGATTCAGAGGATCACAGTTTATTGGAGTAGAGGTACTGGAGCAGGAACCTCCACGGCAACCAGTACCAGGTTCCTTTTACCTAGTGCATCATACCCAGCTTTCAGCAAAAAATTACAAGACATACTAAAAGACACAAAGCACAATTTGAAGAGACAAAGCAAGTATCAGAACCAGACTCAGATATTCAGATATGGCAGAGGTGTCGGAATTATCAGACTGGGAATCTGAAACAGCTGTGATTAATAGGCTAAAAATCCTAATTCAAAAAGTGGACAACACGCAAGAAGAAATGGGTCATATAAACAGGGAGATGGAAACTCTAAGGACCAAAAGGAAGGCTTGAGAAAAAATGAAGGAAAAAAACAGAAATAAAAAATGCCTTTGATAGACTCTCCAACAGCCTGGGCACAGCTGAGGAAAGAATCAATGATTTTGAAATGTCAGTAGGCACTTTTAAAACAATGCAAAGAGATAGAATGAAAAGTTCAAACAGGATATGCAGGGAACCGTGGGACAATTACAAAAGGTGTTACATATGCATAATGGGCAAGAAGAAAGAGAGAGGAATGGAAGAAACCATTGGAACAATGATGATTGGAAATTTCCTAAAATTAATGATAGATGCGTAACCACAGAGCCAGGAACTTCAGAAAACACCAAGCAAGATAAATACAAAACAAAAACAAAAACACTTATACAGAGCACATTTAAACCTTAGAAAATCAAAGATAAAGCAAATCTTTAAAGAAGCCCCAGGGTGGGATGGGGGAGTACATTATTTATTTATAAAAGAGCAGGGATAAGAAGGACTTCCCAGGTGGTGCTAGTGGTAAAGAACCCACCTGCCAATGCAGGAGGTATAAGAAACATGGGTTCCATCTCTGGGTTGGGAAGATCCCTTGGAGAAGGAAATGGCAACCCACTCCAGTATCCTGCCTGGACAGTCCCAGGGACTGGCAGGCTGCAGTCCATGGAGTCACAGAGAGTTGGACATGACTGAAGCAACTTAGCCCGGATGCGGGGATAAGAAGTACTGATACATCAAACTTTTATTCAGAAACCAGACTAGACTTGGATTGTTTACATGTCCCTTTTGTGCTAGAAAATAAGCAATAATGTGCTTCGGCTACTGTGAATACAGAACTAAGACCAGGAATTCAATGCTTAGCCAAGGTTATGACTAACTGACAAAATGAAAGGAAGATATTGGTGGATTTGCAAGGATTTAAAACTCTTATCACCCAGTGGGATGACTAATTTGCCTTGGTACGTCCAGAACTTTGCCCATCTTAGCACTGAAAAGTCTGTCTCCTGGAAAACCCCTAGTCTTAGGCAAATGAGACAACTGGTTACCCTGTAAAATATTGCACATGAAGAAAACTGGTATCAAGTGAAAAAAAAAAAAAAGACTTTGAGGTGGGTAGTTGTTATCAGTCAGGAAAGATTTTCCCCTCTTTTACTGGAACCCCTCTTTTCCTTTCCTGGAATTTGATAATATCTGGAACTAATTTTGGTTGGGGGAGGTGAGAATTCAGGTACTGGCATTTAGGGGTAGAGACCAGAGATGTTGCTAAATATCCTACAATGCACAGAGCAGCACCCCCACCCCCAAAATGAAGAATTGTCTTGTTCAAGATGTCACTAGTGCCAAGGTTGGGAAAGCCTGGATTCAGGGAAGGTCATTAGAAATGGAGAGAGTTGTGAGTGCAAACCCCACTGCATTTACATATAGAAAACTTAATCGTTTAAGTGAAGAATCAAAGATTGTCTTGGGAAGTGCACTGTAAGAGCTAATAAAAGGTACTTGAAATGAAAAAGGTGAAGTGGGCTTCCCTGATGGTCCAGTAGTGAAGAATCTGCCTGCCAGTGCAGGGGACATGGGTTTGATCCCTGGTCAGGGAAGATCCCCCATGCTGCGGAACAACTAATTCCATGAGCCACAGCTACTGGGTCTGTGGTCTAGAGCCCATGGAACCTCCACTTCTGAAGCCCGGGTACTCTGGAGCCTGTGCTCCCAACAAGAGAAGCCACTGCAATAAGAAGCCCTTGCACCACAACTAGAGAGTAGCCCCTACTTGCCGCAACTAGAGAAAACCCACGAGCAAAAATGAAGACCCAGCATAGCCAAAAAAATAAATTATTTTTAAAAAGAGGTGAACTGCAGAGAAACTCTCATGGTACAAAACTACCTCTGCAAAACCTAGTCCTGAGGTCAGGATAGGAAGCTGGTAGGTAAGGCATGATAGTGTTTTAAAAGGGATGACCAATGACCACTGGGATGGAAATGGAACCCATCAGGGTCTAAAATATCTTAGAGAAGAAAATCGTAGGTATCTTGTTTTCATACAATAGTGAACAAATAGGTATGTCCGTAGGTCCCAGGAAAGGCATTCTGTGGGATGGAAAAGTACATTGGAATTTCCATATTAACAATGGGTCTAAAAGGATAGAGCAGCAATTTGATCAGATCTTTGAAAAGAAGAGATGTGGTGTAGAAGGTCAGGGGACAGCAAACTCCTGCTTGCCTTAGTTTTGCCAACTGAGGTTCTAAGATGTCACTGTTTTATTTCTGTAGAGTATAATTCAGAAATCCACGACCTTTTAATAAATACATGTGATTTAGTTCAAGGTCCTTAATGAAATAGCACAACAATAATCTTTGCTTCCCCCTCATCTCGAAACTCATTCACTGTATCTGAAATTCAGATAATTTTTTGCACAAGTATATCCCAAATGTTTCCTGGAGGAGGGCATAGCAACCCACTCCAGTGTTCTTGCCTGAGAAAACCCATGGACAGAGAAGCTTGGAGGGCTAGAGTCCATAGGGTCACAGTGTCGGATACAGCTAAAGCAACCTAACACAGCACAGCATCCCAAATATTGGAGAAGGAAAGGGCAACCCACTCCAGTATCCTTGCCTGGGGAAATCCCATGGACAGAAGGACCCTGGCGGGCTACAGTTCTTGGGGTCACAAAGAGTAGGGCATGACTTAGCAACTAAACAATAACAACATCCCAAATATTGCAAGGTACTTGACTTTTACTGAAACAGTATTTATTGTTAAAACTATCATAGACCATAATCCAAAGCAATATTTTTTGAACAGTTAGATATGATCATTTAGGAAAACAGCTATATTTTTCAAGTTAGTAGTTAAAAATATTATTCAAATATAACACTAATGTTTCTAAGAAGCAAACATCTTCTAGAACTTTTAATTCCTGTGCCCTTTTAATTATATTTTGTTTTCCCCCAACTCTATATTTTCTAAGAGATCTTGATCCTGACTTCCATGGCTATTTTCTAGACTATAATCTCCAAGATTGCCAAGGAAGTGCTAAATAGTCAAAGCAGTAAAAACAAATTGGATTTGCATGGTGCTTTACTTCTGTATCCATCTAACACTCCCCATAGTCGATAGGTCCAAAGTTATTGGACCTCATCATAAGCTTATGATGGTTGCTGTGCTGCATGCGTGCTCAATAATGTCCGACACTTTGCAACCCCATGGACTGTAGCCTGCCAGTCCATGAGATTCTCCAGGCAAGAATACTGGAGTGGGTTGTCATGCCCTCCTCCAGGGGATCTTCCCAACCCAGCGATTGAACCCAGGTCTCTTATGTCTCCTGCACTGGCAGGCAAGTTCTTTACCACTAGCACCACCTGGGAAGCCCATAACAATGTCTTTATCAATTTTCCTGTCAATAGATAGCTGGATTATTGACATTTTTTGCCATTATATGCCACATTATCTTAAGCGTGTTTAAAGGGGCCTATTTGCAAGAGTTCGCTTGGGGCATATACCTAGGACTGGAATTGCTGCGTTGTATGGTATCACTTTTTAATTTTTACCAAGTTGCTTTCCCAAGTTGTTGATTGCCACTTTTTCAGTGTCCACCTTCCAGCAGTGGGGCCCTGACCCAGGAAAGAAAGTTCTTGATGCCATTAATTTCCGAAGCAGTGATTAAGAATTTTCTAGGAAGCAGGTTCCATGGCCTCATGAACCGTCCTGCTGTTCGTTTGGGGTCCTAGGAGGAAGCTCTTCCTAATACCTCCTGTGTCATTTGAGCCTCCCTCCTTTTAAGAATTATTCTCTGTTTATTAATCATAAAAGCATCCTCCAGGCAGTCCAGTTTTTACTTTTTAGCATTCATTCCGACTTTTCTTGTAAGGAGATATATCACAGTTGAAAGGTCTTTCAGATAATATCGTGTTCCTGTGTATAACTTGAGATTTAAAGGTCTGACATGCCTTAAATCCACAGTTAAGAACGTGGAATGATTGCATTCTGTGTGTATAGTGCTTTATAATAACGTAGATAGCCAAGTCCACCCTCCAGAAGTCACGTTTCCCTCCCTTTATTAATTATCCTGTCCGCGCGATCTGTGGCAGGCTGAATAATGGCCCATAGGCTTTGAGAATGTTATTCCAGCAGGCACACTGCCACTTGGATGGAAAGGGACAGAAAGAGGATGAAATAAAGTAAGGCTGGTGGGCTCCCCAAACTCCACAGGTTGTAGAGAGGCTGGTAAAAGTACTCAGCTGCAAACATGCAGTATCCTTCAAGAAAAAGGGTGGAGTTGTGGGCTGAGAGCCACAGAGAGTCATTCCCAGGACCTGAAATGTCATGGGGTTTGCCTGGTTGCATGTGGATATTCACTGACTGAGACCCACATACTCCTTGTCTTCTTTGGTTTTTACCCTTTTCGAATGGCATGCCTGTAACTGCTATCCTATGTATGTCCCATTGTTGTTATTGTGGTGCTGGAGAAGACTCTTGAGAGGTCCCTTGGACAGCAAGGAGATCAAACCAGTCAATCCTAAAGGAAATCAACCCTGAATACTCATTGGAAGGACTGATGCTAAAGTTCCCTTACTTTGGCCACCTGATGCAAAGAGCTGACTCTTTGGAAAAGACCTTGATGCTGTGGAAAATTGAGGGCAGGAGAAGGGGGCAACAGAGGATGAGATGATTAGATAGGATCATCAACTCAATGAACATGAGTTTGAGCAAACTCTGGGAGCCAGTGAAGAGCAGGAAAACCTGGCGTGCTACAGTCCATGGGGTTGCAAAGAGCTGGACATGACTTAGCAACTGAACAAAAACAACAACAACAACAAAGGAAAAGTCAGAGACAGAGGAAAAGGACTTGAGAAGCAGCGACTGGATTGGTGTAGCCATTAGCCAAGGAATGTCAGCAACCTCTAGAAGGTAAAAAAGAGAAGAACAAATTCTTCTCTTGAGCCTCTAGAAATGACCAGATTCTGTTGACACCTTGATTTAGACCCCATGAGACTCATTTTGCTCTTCTGATTGCCAGACCTGTAAACGATACTTCTGTGTTGTTTTAGGGCATTACATTGTGGGAATTTTTTACAGAGCAGGAATAGGAAGCTAATATACTCTCTCTTGCACTAGGGTCTTTAATTAGTCTTGTAAATTCAAGAAAATGAGCTAGAACAATTGTATGAAAAGACATGAGAGAGGAGACCTTTTTCCTAAGCAAACCATTTCATTATAATTGGTCAATTTTCTTTTTCTGAAACAAAAGATCTTTAAAGGTACTAGAAAGAAGTAACTAAATTACAAAACCTTTTATAAAACAAATGTTCTATAATCTAGTAGATCCTACCTGGGATAAAATACTTCAGCTTTTACTAAAGCTCTAAACCGACTCCATTTAAAAAATCCTCTCTCTAGAAAACCTAAGACCTCTTGGGAAAGAAACTAAGGATGATGCATGACATTATTTTTGCCAAAATGACAGCAAGATCACATTATTGATATTCTTGTGCAATCCTAACAGGGAAAAATGCCATGGTTAAAGCTTGAGAGGTGTTTTTGATGGCACTGGTTATTTAGGACAGGTTTGGGCAGATCTGGCAAAACACTGAAGTAGAATGTATGTGCTTTTGATTTTAGGAAGAACATTCTGTGAGCTGAGGTCTTCATTCCTGTGTTACGTTCTTGTTTTAATTGATGAGAGATGCAAGCATACAACATTTAATTCATTTACATTTAGTATATGAGTGCAGATTCCGTCACACTGGAATTCTTTCACAGGGAGAAATTTGAAGATTCTGTTTAGACAACTAGCTTATTAGCTAGCATCTTGTCTGTTAGTGTCTGACCTTTTTGACTCAATACCAGGTTGCTCTGATGGTTCTTACATCAGTCACAGACCAGTCAGGAAATCAGACGTGTTGGTTACACAGGGGATTACAGGTCTGAGAACCGGCCAAGGGCAGTAGGGAGACCCGCTGGTCAGCAGGAGGTTGCCTGCTCCCTTAGTACTAGAGGCCATGGGGATGGCATGGTGGATAGTTTCTACAGCTGCCGTAACAAACTGCCGTAAACTATGTGGCTTATGATAACACAGATTTATTATTTTTTCGCTTTTAAATTTTTTTGGCCGAGAGGCATGTGGGATCTTAGTTCCCAGACTGGAAATCAAACCTGTGCTCCCTGCATTGGAAGCACAGAGTCTTAACCACTGGAGGGTCAGGGAAGTCCCAACACAGATATACTGATTTCTTGTAGTTCTGTAATTCAGAATTCTGCAGTGGGTCTCCATGGGCTAAAATCAGGGTGTCATCAAGGTCATGTATCTTCCTAGAGGCCCCGGGGAGAATGGTGTGTCCATCATCTGGGAGGCCACTTGCATATCTTGGCTACTGACTCCCTCTCTCCATCTTCAGGGCCAGCAATGGCTGGGTTAGTCTTTTTCACATCACATCACTCTGACACTATGTTTCTGCCACCTTTTCTGCATCTAAAGGCCCTGTGTTTACATTGTGTGTGTGTGTGTGTGTGTGTGTGTGTTTAGTCATGTCCAATTCTTTTCGACCCCATGATGGACTGTAGCCCACCAAGTTCCTCTGTCCATGGGATTTCCCAGGTAAGAATACCAAAGCAGGTTGCCATTTCCTCCTCCAAGAGATCTTCCTCACTCAGGGATTTAACCCTTGTCTCTCGTGTCTCCTGCATTGGCAGGTGGGATTCTTTACCACTTGTGCCACCTGGGAAGCCCTTGGGATTACATCGGTCTCACCTGGAAAATCCAGGCTAGTTTCCCTGTTTTGAGCTTAGTTGATTAACAACCTCCATTCGCCTTGACTTTCTATTGTAACCAGTCACGCTTTAGGGGAAATTAGGACATGAGCATCTTTGGAAGTCATTATTTTTCTTTCCAGGGTGTTCTTGGGACTGGCAGCCAGGGCGATACAATGGAGGCTGGGCTGAGGCAGGAATTATGATCATGGATGGCAAGGTGTAGACAGAGAGAGAAAGAAATTCCTTGGCCCCACCCTGCAAAATAGAAAGTTTCCACGAAGTAAGCATCTAGTGCTAAAGATCTGACATCTCGCTTTTCCTTTTTTAAAACAAAACGAAACAAAACATTTATTTATTTATTTGATTGTGCCAGATCTCAGTTGTGGCAAACCCAGGCCCCTGCATTCACACAGAATCTAGTTCCTTCACCAGACATTGAACCCAGGCCCCCTGCATTGGGAACATGGAGTCTTCGCCACCAGTCTACAGATAAGTCCCTCCTTTCCTTTTTTTTTAAATGTGGAATTTCAAATTTTTTTTATTAGCGGCAATAGAGTGTATTGTTCTTTTTTTACTTTGCTGTATATGGGATAACTAGACACAATTTTATGAAGTGTACCAACGTTATGGAGAAAGAAAGTGAAAGTAAAATTATGTCCGACTCTTTGTGACCCCATGGACGGTAGCCTGCTGGGCTCCTCCATCCATGGGATTTTCCAGGCAAGAATACTGGAGTGGGTTGCCATTTCTTTCTCCAATGGAGAAAAGACTAACCCTATTGAAATTGCCCTATTGACCACACACAAATCCTTTCCTTAAGTCAGGTGAGAGTCTGAGTTGCCTGTGTGGGAAAATCATGTGATTAGAACCGTCATCCATTGGAGTTTTTTGTGACAATAGACAGCATGACAATTTATAATCCAACGTCTGTCTCTCCAGCATTCCTCCTGGATGTGGGCTAAAGAGGTCAAGTTTGGGTGTGTTAGCTTATTCACCGCCCCCCGCCCCATTACTGGAAAATGATAGCTCAATATAATGTGCTTATTTAAAAAAAAGTCTTTGATGTCACTCTGCAGAAATAATAGCAAATGGAATTCCAAGGATTACTGTATGAAGGGAATGTCAATGTTAAATCTATAGATAGTCTCTTTGGTACTGAGTATCATAAATTAAACGCAAGCCCTAGGGAGCCTAGAAGAGGAAATGGCAACCCATTCCAGTATTCTTGCATGGAAGATTCCATGGACAGAGGAGCCTGGTGGGCTACAGTCCATAGGGTGGCAGAGAATCAGACACGACAGACACCAAGTTGATCTCTATTTGTCTTTCTTTCTGGAACACATTTGCTTGGTTTTTTTTCTTGGGGCCCTTTTTCCCTCCCGCAAGAAATTGCCACCTTTTCCGGCCATGGTTTCGTGGGCTGCCTTAGCAATGTTGTTTTAGCAGCTGGTTGCTATGCCAGTGTCAGGGGTCGCAGCCACTGGGTGACTGGGTGACTGGCTGTGCATTTTCCCTGAAGAAGCAGGGACTGAAGGCCCGCCTTTGTCATTGCCAGGAGAGGCTCTGAACATGAAACTCCATCCCAGACAGTGTGCCTGGGAGGGTGGGGTGCCAGTCACCCGGCCACTGCTGCTTCTCTGCGTGACCAGCGGTGTGCACGGCTAGGTCTTCTTTGAGGGAAGGCAAGTTCATCTCTCTTTTCTTGTTGTCATCCTGGGTCCACATTTGGTTTGAATGCTAGAAGTCAGAATTATTTTTTTGGCCGTGTAGCATGTGGGATTTTAGGTCCCTGACCAAGGATCGAACCTGTGCCTCCTGCATTGGAAGCGTGGAGTCTTAACCACTGGACCACCAGGGAAGTCCATAGATGTCAGAGCTTTAAATGGATCCTCCTCTGCTGGAATTTCCTGTGGATACAGAGATTTTCTGCTCTGAGATGATTTGTGTCAGAAATGGGACAAGGGTGTGGAAATTGTGTTTTCGTCTCTCTTTTTCCTTTGTCCGTCCCTCCCAGGGCCGTCTTTCCCACTCAGCAATGCAGGGCACTGATGCTGAGTGGTCCTTAGGTGTTATCTCCTTCCTATCCCTTTGCTGATGGTGACAGAGAACACAGCTAGCATTCTCCAAGCTCTGCACACCCCGCTAAGTGCTTTACTGCCTAATGGCGGCTTATCGTCAGAACAACTCACAGGCTGTTACTACTATTGTTTTAAATGCGAGTAAAGTGAGACTCAAAAGGCTGGGTAACTGTTACCTGAATTATGTCTCCCCCACCCCAGGTGGTGCTAATGGTAAAGAACCCATCTGCCAATGCAGGAAGGGATGTGGGTTCGATCCTTGGTTTGGGAAGGTCCCCTGGAGAAGGAAATGGCAACCCACTCCAGTATTCTTGCTTGGAGAATTCCATGGCCAGAGGGGCCTGATGGGCTACAGTCCATGGGGTTGGAAAGAGTTGGACATGACTGAGGCGACTTAGCATGCAGGCATGCATATGGCAGTTTGTAGGCTGAATCCCCAGTGCCTCAGAATATGGCTGGGCTTGCAGATAGGGTCTTCAAGGAAGTAATTACACTGGAATGAGGTCATGAGGGTGGACCCTAATCCAACATGACTGTTGTCTTTATAAGAGGGGATTAGACACAGACACCAAGGGAAGACCACTCGAGGGCTTGGAGAGGGCTGCCGTCTGCAAGCAAATGTGAGAGGCCTCAGACGACAGTCCTCTGGACCCCTGATCTCAGACTTCCAGCCCCCAGACCTGGGGAAAGTAGTTGTCTGTCATTTAGGGGTCCCCTCGCCTGTGGTATGTCGTCATGGGAGCCTTAGCAGAAAATCCAGTAACTTTCCTAAGCCTGCACACCTTGAAGGTGAATACACTGAAGCTTCGATACTTTGGCCATCTGACAGGAACAACCAACTCATTGGAAAGGACCCTGATGCTGGGAAAGATTGAAGGCAGGAGGAGAAGAGGGATGACAGAGGATGAGATGGTTGGATGACATCACTGACTCAATGGATGTGAATTTGGGCAAACTCCGGGAGATGGTGAAGGACAGGGAAGCCTGGGGTGCTACAGTCCATGGGGTCACAAGGAGTTAGACACGAGTTAGTGAATGAACAACGGCAAATACCTTGCAAGCCTGACGACAGAACCCATATTTTCAATGTAAGTTTCCGAATTTTTCTGTAGTAAGTTCCAAGTAATACATTTAAGCTTTATTTTATATTCTGAAGTGACATGTTTTAAAATACTAGATACGGTCTCTCCTTTCCTATTAATAATATAGTTACCACAATTTGGAAGTAATCACTCCCAAATCTGACTGTGCTACCCTCGTGTCCAGTTTTGTCTAAGTGAGCTGTGAACATTTCAAAACAACACTTACTCAGTTTTTCTTTAATTAAAGGGACAGAAACAACTATGCAAAACAGCTTTTGGTTTTTAGGGGCAGAAGGCAGGTTTCAGGAAATTAAACAAACAATAAGGTTTGGAAATTCCCCAAAGAGTGGGGCTTTCTGACCCCAGAACAGGGGCAGGCAACTGTCAAGAAGTGGAGCACTTCTTATTTTCCCAAAGGATTGACAGCCTGGGCAAGGATGGGTGAGGGCTGGGGTGGAAAGTCCACCCAGGGGAGGCCTCGGAGGACTGGACACCGGCTGGTGTCCTTTTCCCAACAGGAAGCCTTGGATAGAAATGGGATGAGTGGGCGGGTCGTGGACAGCTCTGCCAAGCTCCCCAGGGGAGCGAGGTGACACTACTGGTTCATCCTGATCTACGGGTTGGAAGTGTTTGCCCTAGAGGATCCTAAGCAACAGAGCTTTCCAAAAGACTGACCACAATGGCAGTTGGAGACTTGCTCTCACCGCATTCTCTGGCTTACTATGGGTCTTCACAGTAATTAATGATCACAGAGATCCCAAGCATAGACAGTGGAATGTTCGGTGTTTCAAGGCACATCTGGCTTTTTATTTTTAATGCTTTAAGAAATTTATTCCATTCTATATATATATACACACACACACACACACACATCATATGTATATTTAAAATATAACTTTAAGATATAATTGCATACTTTATTATTATTATTATTTTGTAATTGTTAATAAAAAGCAACATTAGCCCAGTTTCCTGGTTTCAGCTGCAGACCATTCACGGCTTTTCTGAATTTTCACTGTGTTAGTTAGCATGGGTTCTTTCTTCAATGCCTTCTTCTAAAATCTACCTGGGAAGGACAAGAGAATAGTAAACAACAGTTTGTGTTGCATTCACGTAGGTTTCGGCAGAAGGAAAATAAAGGATTCAGTGTGTGGTCCAGGTGAAAAAAATGTGACAGTGGGGTCTTGAGCTGTGACCTTGCATGTAATCAATAGGCTGCTTCTCCTTCCGTCAGGCAGAACCGATTTCTGGGTTTCTTTTTTTTTTCTCCCTTCAGCAAACGCAGTTACCTAATGATATTAAAATTTTAATTGATTATGCTAGATGTTCTGGAAATGAAAGCAGCCAGGCTCAAACTCACTCAACCCCGTCGCCCTCCAGCCGCCATTGAAGGGAAATCTGACAGCTGTAAACAAATGCTGCCACCTACAGGAAAGAGTCGGGTCGTGCAAGCTCGAGTCGTCCATCCTCCGCCATCAGGCTCGCTGGACTTTTTCTTCTACCCTCTTCCCGGGGCAATTGGAAAGAACAGAATCTGTACTTACTTGAATTTTTAAATTTTGCTTTAGAATGCAAAGTGAAACCTTGTATTCTGCAGGAAAAAAGTTCTTCTTTATAGTAAATCTTCAAATTCTCTAACACTTCCTTTTCCAACTCTTGCGACCCCATGGACTGCAGCTCGCCAGGCTCCTCCGTCCATGGGGTTCTCCAGGCAAGAATGGAGTGGGTTGTCATTTCCTTCTCCAGGGGATTTTCCTGACCCAGGGATAGAGCCTGCGTCTCCTGCTTCGTAGGTGGATTCTTTACCACTGAGACACCTGGGAAGCCACTTGTAAAAAACTGGATATAAATACTGAAAGAGGAACCTTGAGAGAAGGACTTATTCGATAGTGTCTGAACTGGTAAGACAACCACTTAAAATTTTTCTTTATTTCCACCCCCCTCCCCATCTTCTGTCAGCATGAGACTCAAGAATGCTTTTCACTGTAAAATGTCATTTAAAACAAGTTAAATCATTCGTAGTAGCCTCTGCTTGACTTCAGGAAGTGGCCAGTGGCCAGGTAACTCCAACTTGGGTCAGTGTGTTTAGGAAGCGTGTCCTTCTATTGGATTAAGCTGTGTCAGCCTGCTGGGCATTGGGCCCATTTCTGTGCTATGGATCAACACAGAGAAAGCGGATTTTCTCTCTTCACATGTATGAAGAAGTCATTCCAGCTCCCAGGGCTTCATCTTTCAGGCTGCACAGCCTGGCTTCCAAGATTTGATCCCTACATCCTCCACGCCGTGGCCACCTGCACGCACCTCTGGCTGTGCCCACTCATGGCCAGTCCTGCCTGGACTGTTGTACTCGAGTGTCCATGGCAGACTCCCATGAGGTTGATGGACGGCGTTACCTCCATTCTGAAAACCCTGCTCTTTCTAGCCTGTCCAACTGAGACATCAACTTGACCAGCAAAAAGGGCACTTTGCGTAGATGGAGTGATTGGAGGCTGCTGAAAAAGAGTGTAGGCAGTCGTTTGAGAAAGGGGTGGTGAGCGTGGTTATGTGTGATGAGCTCTCACAATACGCTGCCTTTTCACCCACAGAAACTAGGACAGCACCGCTGGTCACTGTCTTCCCTCCCCAGATTTCTAGAGCATGTGGCTTGTGCGTTTTCCTGGGGGGTGTGAGCAGAGACTCTGGAGGAAGAGGAGAGGGTTCTCCGCTGTGCAGACTGTGCTCCGTGGGAAGCCGGGGAGCCAGCTGTGAGGTCTCTGGGTCTCTCCTTTCTCACGCAGCCTCTGTATGGTGGAGGAGCTCACCTTCATGCCTGAGCTTGAGGTCATTTGTTCCCTCCTCTTTACTGAAGCCTGTGCTGAGCGGAGGGTGGGGTCTGCTATCAGTTACCTCAATGTGCTGTGTGCTCAGTCGTGTCTGACCCTTTGTGACCCCATGGACTGTAGCCTGTGAGGCTCCTCTGTCCATGGAATTCTCCAGGCAAGAATACTGGAGTGGGCTGCCATGCCCTCCTCCAGGGGATCTTCCTGACCCAGGGATCCACCCAGGTCTCTTGCATCCCTGTGTACTTCTTTCACAGGCTGGGTGCTTTGCTACACTGGGAATTAATTGTATTTTAACTCTTCTCTCTAATATGAAAAGAGCTTTGTCTTATTATTAAAGGAATATCAAGAATCTGTGACCATGTGAGGGAATGGTTTGGAAGCAGTGGATCTTGATGCCCCAAAAGTTCTCCAAAAAAGTTCATCTTAAGGGAGTTCACAGGGCTTTCCTTATGGTCCAGTGGTTAAGAATCTGCCTGCTAATTCAAGGGACATGGGTTCGATCCCTGGTCAAGGAAGATCCCACGTGCCGGGGGACAACTAAACCCAAGCACCACAGCTACTGAAGCCTGTGTGCCTAGAGCCCACGCTCTGCATCAAGAGAAGCCACCACAGAGAAGCTCGTGCATCACAACATTCACTGCAACTAGAGAAAGCCTGCACACAGCTAGGAAGACCCAGAGCAGCCAATATATATATATTGGTGGGTGAGAGACTCATGGTAGTCCTGGGTCAGGGTCTGGGCAATAACTACTAACTGCCTTGGGGTGTGAATGGAATCATGCATTTACCCTTGGTGATTATGAAGCCTCTGCTCACGAGATGAGTTAGTTTGGTGTAATCATGCAATCAGATTTAAACCCCCTTTTAAGTTTAAAATTTAGAAATGGTATCTATTTGAAGATTAGTCCTATGTTATGTCTGAGCTCTGGTTGTTGTGGTATTGGTGGTTAACTCAGACCAACATTCCTGCTGGAGCTTTTAATTATGCATAATAACCCTCCTACTTTGTTCTTCTGTATCTTTCATCCAGAGCTCCCAGTGCTCTCCAAGCATTATTAACTCATTAATCCTTGCAACACTCCAGGAAGGTGGATCGGAGACAAGGTGATTAACCCATTTTCCAGACAGGGCCATAGAGGCAGATGATTTCAGCAATTCCCTGGGGTTGCATGAGTCAGGACTGGGTAGAGAACAGAGTCTTTCTGTGTTCCATTCCCAGTCTGCCTCCTCCTGGGAGTGAACGCCAAGGATCTTGGGGATTCTCTCTACCTGCTTTCTGACTATTGGTGTGGAGCAACACAATGAACACCTTGCGGAAAACAAAGCCAAAAATTTTTTTTCTTGAAATGTAAAACCTGTGCTCTTTAAGGGAAAAGAGATGTGTATATTAATCACCAAAGTAAAATGGGGTAACACTTAGAGTCCCAAAGTCCTCCAAGTCTTCTAACATAGACCCTTCAACTTTTCTTACATAGAATCAGGAAATTCCATCTGGCCCAGCAGAAATGAAACTTGAACTTCACAAGAGCTAGGATTCAGTTTGAAACTGAGAAGTACTAACATCTGTCTTTTGAGTTTGACAACCTTTTCTCCTTCGTTTCACTTGAATGCAGGCTGGTTTCACATGGACTTCACTGTCGTTTCAGTGGAGCTAGAGGAGGGGGCCTCTGTGTGATCTGGGTGGGCGTCCAAAGGGTTCATGTCCACGGAGCCATTGAAAGGCTGCGACCTGGGGTCAAAGGGCTCCAGAGACTGAGTTGAAAGGCAGAGTAGCAAGTTCAGTGCGAAGCCCTGAGCCTTCTTTGGCCATTGTCTTTATTTGTGATTCATTTATTTATTCAATAAACACTCTTCCAGTATCTTTTATATGCCAGACGTAGATAGGGTGCAAGCAGTTCTAAGATCTTGAATAAGGCATAATGCTCATCTTTCAGGGCTTTGCAATCAAGGAGCAAAGATAAACAAACAGACAAATAATTATTACATAAAATAATGAGCAATTGTAGAGATTTTTACAAAGTCTAATTAAGGCAAATTAGCTTGAGTGGCTCAGAAAAAATCTTCCAAGAGGCATTTCTTGAAGACCACATGGAGGCTGAGCCTGAAGGGTGAAGAGTTTGCTGAGGGCAGTGATGGAGTTAAACTTTCAAGGTTATCTATTGGCCGAAGGTCAGCAATTAGAACTGACAGCATCATTTATAGCAGCAGCAAGTGGTCCCTGAATTCCTACTCTGTGTGAGATGGGAATACCAGACCACCTTACCTGCCTCTTGAGAAACCAGTATGCAGGTCAAGAAGCAACAGTTAGAACTGGATATGAAACAATGGACTGGTTTAAAATTGGGAAAGGAGTATGTCAAGGCTGTATGTCATGTCACCTTGCTTATTTAACTTATATGCAGAGTAGTACATCATGCAAAAAGCTGGAATCAAGATTGCTGGGAGAAATATCAATAACCTCAGATATGCAGATGACACCACCATTATGGCAGAATGTGAAGAGGAACTAAAGAGCCTCTTGATGAAAGTGAAAGAGGAGAGTGAAAAAGGTGGTTTAAAACTCGACATTCAAAAATCGAAGATCGTGGCATCCGGTCCCATCACTTCATGGCAAATAAGATGGGGAAACAATGGAAACAGTGAGAGACTTGATTTTCTTGTGCTCCAAAATCACTGCAGATGGTGACTGCAGCCATGAAATTAAAAGGCACTTGCTCCTTGGAAGAAAAGCTATGACAAACCTAGACAGCATATTAAAAAGCAGAGACATTACTTTGCTGACAAAGTAATGTCTTTGTCGTATAGTCAGAGCTATGGATTTTCCAGTAGTTATGTATGGATGTGAGAGTTGTGACAGATTATGGTGAATGATGTAGGATTCATGATCTCCAAAGAAGTTTTAGCTTCAGGACCAGGGACTGGCTTGATCACTCAGAGCTTTTGTGTGGCAGAAGTTTTATTACAGTGAAAAAGGACAGAGGAAGTTTCTGACATAGGCGTCAGAAGGGGGATGGAGGGGGCCCCACTCAATAGTCTTATCAAGGCCTTATATACTTTTACCAGACCCACTCCCACAACATACATTTTAAATTAACAAGATTAGAACTGACATAGAAAGGTCTTACCAGACCCACTCCCACAACAAATGTCTTAAGGTAAGAAGATTAGTCAGAAGATTCTTGTTAAGGAGAAACATGTCTTCCAGCAAGATACATTATTGTTATATAATCATTAGTACAAAGCTTAAGTAAAAACATACTCTTGATCAAGATAAGTTGTTTTGTTGTGTCATTAGCTGGGCTTAAGAAAGTTAGTCTTAAAGGCTGTTGTCATAATAACTCAGAGTTTAAGAAAAAACATTGTACATGACTAAGACAAAGCAATGTAGAAAAAAATGTTTGTCCCTTCCTTCTCCTTGAGAGCCCCAAATCCCTTTCTCCTCTTTGAGGGCCCCAGACTCCTTATCAACCTACCTAAGAATTAATGCTCTCAGTTGGACCATAAAGAAGGCTGAGCACCAAAGAATTGATGCTTTTGAACTATGGTATTGGCGAAGATTCTTGAGAGTCCCCTGGACTGCGAGGAGATCAAATCAGTCAGTCTTTAAGGAAATCAATCTTGAGTATTCATTGGAAGGACTGATGCTGAAGCTCCAATAGTTTGGCACCTGATGCAGAGAGCCCACTCATTAGAAAAGACCCTGATGCTGGGAAAGATTGAAGGCAGGAGGAGAAGAGGACAACAGAGGATGAGATGGTTGGATGGCATCAGTGACTCAATGGACATGAGTTTGAGCAAGCTCTGGAAGATGATGAAGGACGGGGGAGCCTGGTGTGCTGCAGTTCATGGGGTTGCAAAGAGTCAGACACAACTGAGAGATTGAACAACAACACTTCTGGACTCCTGAGAAAATGAAGACACTAGAAATGATTCTGGTCCTCAGGCAGATTATAATCTGTTTGAGAAAACAAGGTATATGTTAATGGACAAGTAGCAATAAAGTGTGCTGTGTAGTTAGTGCCACTGAGGACTCAGATGATAAGCACAATAGACATCCAGAGAAGTGAGGGTGGATCCTGAAATGCTAGAATTAGGGATACCTATGGGAGAGATGGGGGCTTCCCAGATGACGATAATGGTAGAGAACCTGCCTGTCAATGCAGGAGACATAAGAGACACGGGTTCAGTCCCCGAGTTGGGAAGACACCCTGGAAGAGGACGTGGCAACCACTCCCGTATCCTTGCCTGGAGAACCCCATGAACAGAGGAGCCTGGTGGGCCGCCGTCCTTGGGTCCCAAAGGGTTGGACACGACTGAAACAACTTAACACAGCACAGTATTTTCTTATGATCACGTCACCTGTTTTGGCTCCAGTTTTCTTGTTTTATATGGATGAGGCCAGGCTATGCTGTAGTAACAAATTACATCATTTTAAACAAATAGCATTATTTAGTATTGCACTTATATATGGGTTTACTTGATTACAATGACCGGCAGATCATGCTGGAAACAGTAGACTTATGCACAGACAATTAACTGTTTTAAACTCAAAAATGATAAATATCCATTCTGGTGACATTTCATGGCCAAAGCAAATCACATGGCCAAACCAAATATCCTGGAGTGAGGAATACAATCCTCCACAGCATTCGGAAGGAGAGAACAAGCTATCACTGGATATCCACATTTTGGATGTCCACAAATCCATGTTTTGACCAAGACCTTCCTTTTTTTTTTTTTTTTTTTTTTAATTTAGTAAAAAGATTTTTTTTTTTCTTGGTTGTATCGCAAGGCATGTGGGATCTTAGCTCCCTGACCAGGGGTTGAACCTGTGACCTTTGCATTGGAAGCATGGAGTCTTAGCCTCTGGACTGCCAGGGAAGTCCCAAGATCAGGTCTTAACTAGTTTAAGTGGGTGCTGGAGGAGAAGCCATATGTCTATACCCCTGCCAGCAGGGAGCAAGCAGATGGGAAAAAGGTGAAGTGTCTTTGCAGGAAAGGGTTTGCAAGCTGCATTCTCCATTCTCACTTCTTAGCCAGAACTTGGTCATGTGGCCACACCTAGCTTCAGGGGATGGGGGACGTGTCCTGTTTAGCATGCAGCCACCTCCACAGCTTCCTAAGGAAGAACAGAAATGTGGGTATTAAGGGGCATGTAGCAGTCTCTGTCACCATGAGTTAAAGGACTTTTTTAAAGAGACAATACATGCTGTCTTTTCAAAAACACAATGTTTGGTGGATTGAATGCTATTAATTACTCATAAGCCTCCCGTTTTGCTCAGAGCAATGGGAAGGGTAAGCCTGAGATACTGGAGACACCCTCTTCCACCCGCTTTTCACTCTCAATCTCATTGAATCCTGCTGCAGATTCCTGGATGACAAAGCACAAATCTCTTTGAGTCCTGACCAAAGAGTCTCTTCTAAAGTGTTTCCTCAGCTCCAGAATTTAACTGAAAGGATAGAATTTTGAATATTTTCATTAGACAGGGCAAGAACCTAAGGTGGAGAAGGAAATGGCAACCCACTCCAGTACTCTTGCCTGGAAAATCCCATGGACGGAGGAGCCTGATAGGCTGCCGTCTATGGGGTCGCACAGGGTCGGACACGACTGAAGCGGCTTGGCAGCAGCAGCAGCAGAACCTAAGGACCATGACAACGGCTACCACTGATGATGAGCAGGACTCTCACAGTGACCTGTTGAAGTATTGAATCTGATTAATTGTTATTTTGGCTTCCCTCATAGCTCAGTTGGTAAAGAGCTCCTGTAATGCGGGAGACCTGGGTTTGATCCCTGGGTTGGGAAGATCCCCTGGAGAAGGGAAAGCCTACCTACTCTAGTATTCTGGCCTGGAGAATTCCCTGGACTATATATAGTCCACGGGGTAGGAAAGAGTTGGACACGACTGAGCTACTTTCACTTAACTTATTAATCACTAATTATTATGACATAAACAAAAATGATACAAGTAAAGCAAATGACTGGTCTAAACTTGGGAATAAATCCCAACATTAGAAATTATACCTGAACTTAAAATTAGTATCCTAAAATTTTTGGTATTCTGGAGAATTTGCTTTGTCTTTTCCATAAAACTTTGATTTTCAAGCTATGACTTATTTCTTTTAAATTGTTTCTTTCTTCTTCTTCTTTTTTTTTTTCAAAATCAGCTTGAGATATAGTTCATATAATAGAGAATTCACCCATTTAAGTGTATAATCAATGGTGTTTTAGTGCATTCACAGAGTTGTACATCCATTACCACAATCAATTTCAGAACATTTTCATTACTCCCAGGAGAAACCTTGTGTTCCTTAGCCATCAATCCCAAACTCCCATAAGCTACCCCCTCCTCCAGCCCTGGTGAACTAGCAAACTAAACTCTATGGATTTGCCAATTGTGAACATTTGATACAGACATGTGGACCTTTTGAGTGTGTTCTTTAACTTAGGGTAATGTTTTCAAGGTTAATCCATGTTGTAGCTTGTATCTGTACTTCATCTGTGTGTGTGTGTGTGTGTGTATAATAATATTTTTTGCCTGTATAAGCCACATTTTATTTATCCATTCATCAGTTGATAAACATGTAGGTTGTTTATATGTTTTGGCTATTATGAATGATGCTTCTATGAACATTTGTGAACAGATATTTGTGTGCACATGTGTTTATCTTTCTCTTCAATGTATACTGAAGGGATGTAATTGCTGGGTCCTATGGTAATGTGCCCATAGGTTTAAACATTTGAGGAATGGCCAGATTGCCTTCCAATGTGGTTGCATCATTTTCCTTTCCACCCAGTAAAGTATGAGGTTTCCAACTTCTACACATCTTCACCAACACTTCACCAGCACATCTTCCTAGTGGGGTAAAGTGGTACCTCTTTGTATTTCCCCGATACTGATGTGGATCATCTCTTCATGAGCTTATTATTCATTTGTATATCTTCTTTGGAAAAATGTCTATGTGACTCCTTTGTCCTCTTTAAAAAAAATGGGTTGCCTTTTCATTAATGAGTTGTAACAATTCTTTATGTATTTTTTTCAATACATATCCTTTACCAAATATGTTATTTACAAAAAATTTTATCACATTCTGTGGGTTCTATTTTTTCACCCCATTCTTGTCAATTTCTGTAAAGAAACCATTTGGGGTTTTGATAGTGATAGCATCACATCTATGGATCAATTTGGGGAGTATTATCAGCTTAACAATAGCCTTAACTCTTCCAATCCATGAACATGAGATGCCTTCCCATTCATTTAGTTCTTCTTCCCCATGGACTGTAGCCCACCAGACTCCTCCATCCATGGAATTTTCTAGGCAAGAGTACTGAAGTGGGTTTCCATTTTCTTCTCCAGGGGATCTTCCCGACCCGGGGATCGATCCCAGATCTCCCGCATTGTGGGCAGATGTTTTACTGTCTGAGCCACCAGGAATCTTATTTAGTTCTTCTTTAACTCCTGTCAACAATGACTTCTAGATTTCAGGGTATAAGTTTTACACTATTTTGTTAAATTTATTTCTAAGTATTTATTTATATTTTTGTTGATGCTATTGTAAACAGAACTGTTTTCTTAATTTCTTTTGTATTTTTCTCATTACCACTATATAGAAATACACTAAGCTTTTGTATATTTTTCTTGCATACGACAACCTCACTGAACTTGTTCACTAGTTCTAATAGTTGTTTGGTGTATTCCTTAGGATATTCTATACATTAGGTTGTGTCATCTGCAAATAGAGGTGGTTTCCTTCCACCTTTCCAGTTGGATGCCTGTTATTTAAGATTCTTGCCTAATTGACTTGGCTATACATTATAACTTCTTCAGAGGATATCATGGATCATAGTGACAAGCTCCATGCCTCTCCCAAGCTCTTTAATTCCCAAATGCCATTACTAGGGTAAGTGGTCATCTGGGGTAAGCAGGTCCCTCAGGAGAAATATCTTAGGAAAAATGGGGAAAAGGGGAAATTGAGAGGGAAAAGAAAGAAGAGTAGAGGGAGAGAAATAGGAGGGAGGTAGGTGAAGGAGGAGAAGAAGGAAAAGAACAGAAAAGCTAAGAGTTGGTTCTGGAACTAAAGCCTCTCCAAGCACTGTGTATGCAGTCATGCCAGCAGTGAAGTTGTTGTGTTTTAATTTTTTTTAGTCGATTTACATTGTATTTATTTACATTTTGTCCATCCTCTGTAGCATGTGGGATCTTAGTTCCCCAACCAGGGATCAAACTGGCACTGCATTGGAAGGCAAAGTCTTAACCACTGGACTGCCAGGGAAGTCCTTGAAGCTGTTGCTTTTTTGTGCATGGCCTGAGCACCACCAGGAAAGGCAAGCAATGGTGCTCTAGCATAGTAAAGGTTTTCATTTCATTTGTGTAAAGCAGAAAAGCATCAAGTCCTTATGCAAGATGGGCAGGTTTAAAGAAAATAATACCAAGATGGCAAATGATGCAATGCAGGTTTCCATGTAGGAAGCAATGATGCGGTCCTTGTCAGTGACTCTGGGCCAGGACCAGCAGGGGAAGCCTGGTTTGTGTTGTTGCTCCTCCTTGGCCACTGACGACCATCTATCTGGTTGCAGGTGAGCAGTAGCAATGAAGAAGTAACCACGGGGAGTGCGTTTCAATCCAAATGCCCCGCCCCAAATGTGACTCTTTGCTGAGGACCAAAGATAGCCGTGAGGATTATTGACTTGTGTGTGATTAATTCATTCAGTCTAATTATTGACTTGTTTTAACTTGGGTAATCCGAGGGCAGCTGGATCCAGAAAAAGATTGGTATCTGAAAGAAGTATGATTTTTCAGAGGCTTTGGGGTTATAAGTGAAACACTTGGAGTACGTGACTTTTTTTTAAGAGAATTAATCAGAAAATGTGCACGTCAGAATGTGGGTAGCACAAGGCAGTGAACTATACCACTTCTGGAATAACAAAAGGCAAACGGGATCCTTGAGGAAATGGGCTGGCTTAGAATTATGAATCACTGAGCCCATTTCTTATAGTGATTAATGATGAATCAGTGTTTTAACTTTGGATGAAATAATAGGCTGCATCCGAGGCGCTCCATTAATCATCATAAGAATTAGGCTTGTGCCAATTCATTACTGCAGGGTCGACATGTGCTAAACAGTTGAGTCGAATTTCAGGAAGGGGTGAACTTTAGGCAAGGGCTGGCTTAAAAGAATGCAAATGTTAGGATTCTATTCTCTCCTGGGTGGGTGGGGATTTATGAGTGGAGAATAGATCCTATTGTATCGTCCCTCCACTGGACCCCTCCTCTAGAAGCGTAACAAAACACCACTACAAAGTCTTTTCCCTTTTGGTATTCAGGGGCACAATACAATAGATAACCAACATAGATCATAAAATCTGGGTTTTTTGTTTTTTTTTTTTTTGCCTGTTTCATGTATTCAGAAAGTGATTAACAATCTACTGGACACTGGGATTTCAGCAAGCATGAAAGTAAGCAAATTTAAGCCCACTGCTCTTTGAAGAACAAATCAACCTTGCAAAATTTCTGCTTTTCTAAAAACTTCTTAATATGGGTAATGAAAACTTGAGCCACAGGCAGCAGAAGGAAGAAACTTGGTCCATATAAGCCAGTAGTCAGGCTGGATTCATCATCTGGTCAACTTCAAAGCTCTTGAGCTGAATGGGAGGTAAAACAGTGGTTTCAACAGATTAAAATTAATGTGCTTGAAAGATATATAGAAGGTGTGGATGTCTCTTGTGGTCGGCAGTGATGGAAAATCCAAGATAAAGTCATGCAGTCCTGGATGCCAGTGATTTTGACGGAGTAGGAAAAAACTCACCCAGGTTACAAGAGAGATCTATTGTTATGTCTTAATGTTACTGGCTGTAGGGATCTTTAAGAATCATGAAACACATTTGAGTCATTATTTGGAAACTTGGCTTATCCTATACAGTACAGTTTTTTTTTGGTCAAATCAAATGCATATGAGTTTTTTTTTTTTTTTGGAAGAAAACCTAAGATTGGATCAGAGTTTGAAAGTTTAAGAAATATTTTTAAAATACAGATTTTCTTAAGATAGCTTTCATCAATATTTATAGGAAGAAGAAAAAGAACAAAAGGAATTAGAAAACTTGAATCAATGAGATGTATATACAGAGTTTTTGTGCATAGTTCAGACACACACATACACGCACACACACAGTTTTGCATAAAGCTTCTGTCATTGAAATCTAATAGCTTCCCAACTGATTTCTCTGACCCCAGGTTCTTCCTCACTCAGTGCATTTTTCATACCTACCAGAGAGAACTTCTTACGACAGAGAATGTGCCTGATGCCTGCCTGACCTAAAACTTCAATGAAGGGAATAGTCATGGCTCCCCACTCCCAAGACTGGGGCACCTATCTGAAGGCATGTGAATAGAGGATAGGTACAGGGTGGCAGGGCATGGCCTGGGTCACTGGAGCCCAATTCTCACAACAAGCATCGTCTGTGCTCTGAATAAGGCCTCACAGATGCTTGGAGATTGTAATTTGTAAAATAAGTAAGTTAATTTCAAGGCATGTGTTATTGTATTTTTTTACATGTGTTTTCTTAGTCATAGGTTATTAAAAATATAGCTATAGCTATTTTCATGCAGGAGATCCCTGAAATTTTTTGTTTTTTTTTTTGGTGTGTGTGTGCTTTAAAAAGGGACTTCGTACTCAGAAAGGCTTCCTAGGTGGCAATAGTGATAAAGAACCTACCAGTCGATGCAGGAGATGTAAGAGACTTTGGTTTGATCCCTGGGTTGGGAAGATCTCTTGGAGAAGGATCTTCTCCAGTATAAAATTCCATGGATAGAGGAGTCTGGCGGGCTACATACAGTCCATAGGGTCACAAAGAGTCGGACGTGATTGAAGAGACTTAGCACGCATACTCCAAATATGTAGGAATCAGCAGCTAAAGGACAAAGGAAGAATGTGTTGTCACTGACACACGTGACACATCTCAAACCCAACTTGAGCCACAGGACTTGAGGAGTCTCTCTACTTCTCACCCCTACCTTGATAATCTCTGTTTACCCTCAGGGCTGTTCTAGAGGCTGGTTATAATTCCCCCAGCGGAGTTTATGGTCACTCCACATGACATGCTCAATCTTAGATCCTCCACCAGGAATAGAACACATGTCCCCTGCAGTGGAAGCTCGGAGTCTTAACCCACTGGACCACCAGGGAAGTCCTCTCACAGCGGAGATACCCTTCCTTTGCTGCTCCATTTCAGCACTTACTTATCCCTGGATGCTGGGGTATTTTTCATATCCTACCACCATTTTGCCTGCCTATCTACCCCTGCCCATCTACTCTGTCACACCTGCCTTGATGGATCTCTCCTTCACCCCTTCCCCAGCAGAGTGGGGCTCTTTTGTAGGCTCTTGGTTAAGGTTTGTTTAATTGAGCGAAATTAAATCCGAAGTAACTGTGCAGATTCAAACATGGCAGTGATGCTGTCAATGGAACTCTCCAAAAACAAGCAAAAAGCAAAACAGGGCACAGACACATACCCGCTATAGATGGATGGCCAGCTGTCAATTTTAACAGCCAAATAGAAGATCTTCTAAAGGGTTGAAGAGATGGCACACAGGAAAGAAAGCCTGATATTTAAAAAGGATTTAGAGTGAAGGCTAAAGAGGTTTTGGGAGCCAAACAGCAAAACAATCCTGGAAACAGGTTCTGAGAGCCAGGCTGGGCACAGGGGAGGCACATAGTGATGGTGAGGATTAGAGATTTGGAAAAGGGGTGCCAAGGCTGCTCCAAACCCTGAGAAAGGAGCTCCTGGCATCTCTTGGCGTGCGGTGGATGGTCCAGGGGCGCCACAGACCCGGGCAAGTTGACAGGCAGCCCAGGTGCAGGCTGCCGGCCTGGGTAGGCTGTACCGAGGCACTTGGCAATGTGGAGACACCTGATTTTGCTCCTTTCACACAGAGGACACACAGCTATCGAAATCTTCCTGGGTAAACTCCCAGGTACTATGAAGTTTATAGGTAAGAATCAGCCTGACTCAGCTTTAAGGGACTTACCAGCGAAGCAGAGAAGAAAAATCCAGGCTCCTTATCTCAGGATGCCTAGAGGCAAGCAGCGGGCCAGGTGCTCAGTGTTGATGGAATGAATGAATGCATGAGGAAATGAGTACAGTGTCCTGGTTTCGTGTGATGGCATGCCTGGAGAAGGACCCAGACAATGACAGTTCTGAATCTTTGAGAAAGCCATCTCAGAGAATGCATGGAAACTGGCTGAACACCACATTCCCTCTCTCCTCCCATATGATTGTCCTAAGGGATTTTAGACACTTTGATCAGCTAATCCCTGTTACTCAGACTGAGGAAGCAGAACAGATACAAGCTAGGAGACAATCTGAAACCATAAGGGTTGGTCTGCAGGCTTCCAGGCGGCTCAGTGGTAAAGAATCCGCCTGCCAATGCAGGAGACATGCGTTCGACCCCTGGGTTGGAAAGTTCCCCTGGAGGTGGAAATGGCAACCCACTCCACTTTTCTTGCCTGGAAAATTCCATGGACACAGGAGCCTGGTGGGCTACAGTTCTTTGGGTTGCAAAGAGTCCACAAGTGAGTACATACACACGCACACACACACACACACACACACACACACACACACACACCTCAAGGGTTGGTCTTCACATCGAAGAGAGTGAGAAATTATCTAAAAATCAGACAGAATTCAGGACAGAAGCCCTCCTCTGCACTGCGGAACCCAATGTACTGAGATTCTGGGTCTGTGCTGACTAACCTGGATCCGCGGAGAGTCCCCTGTGAAGACAAGCATGAGCATTGCAGCATCTTCTGCACCTCCGGTGGCGCAGTGTGGCATCAATGAGCACAAACACGTGTTTGCTGGATTGAACTGAAATGTCATAGGAGCTGCTTTGGAAATAGTTCCTCCACTCTTTGAAGTTTCCAGAGCTCAAGTGACTGTTTTTTCCTTCAAGTTGGGGTGGAATTGTGAACCGATGTATCTTTATGATCTCTGGTTGATTGTAAGTTGAAAAGTGATTCATTCAACAAATGTTTACTGAGTGCTTGCTCCCTACCAGGTTCTGCTCCACACACGTGGAATTCGTTAGGGAACAAAGAAGACAGGAATTTCTGTTCTTTTGGGTCTTCTATTCCGGGTAATGACAATCTACACTATTAGTTGCAAATGTACACTAATGGCTACATTTCTCCTTTGTATCAAAAGGAGTGACTCTTGCTTGGTACTTTTCTGTGCCATTCATTTCGTTGTTTTTGACTACTTAGTAAACCTATAATTCTAGCATTCAAAGTTCTGAATGGCTCCATGGATCTCTGTTTCAATCTATTCCAATTTCTCACTATTTCTGTCTCTGTCTTTGTGTGTGTATGTGTGTGTGGGCATATGTATCTTTCTCTGTATATACTCACACTCAGATAATACATGTATCTCTAACAACATTTGGAAGAAAGGATGAAAGGGACATCTATTATTATACTTAACTTGTGTGAACCTAGCTAAGATTATTAGAACGTCCAAGAAATTTTCTGAGACCCAGCCAAACTAAATACGAGTCCTATTCGAGGGGGTGTATTTTCTCCTGACTTTGTTGTTCCTTTCTACTTACAACCCTCTTGGGTGGCTGTGTCCTGTCTCTCTGTTGTTACAAAACTCAGCTCAGAGTCTGGAGCTTGCTGCTTAGAAGGCTCTTCTTTCTTCAAGGGGTCAGGCAGCTCCGCTGAGTCAGGGGCCCGTGGGCATTTCCAGTTCAGCCCTGTATTCCAGCTTGCTCACTCCTCTTGGTTCTGAGCCACGTTGCCCGGAGCAGGTAAACAGCCTTTCCTGCAAGATCAGGGAGAATATTCCTCAGCAAGATGCCTGATTGGAGGGAAAGGGGTGAGCAGGCATTCTCTCATCTCTTTTGGGACTTTAAGCAGTTTTCTCTTCGGGGATTTCTCACCTGCCCTGGCAAAGCCCTGGCCTGTCCTGGTGTGACCGGGGGAGAGTGACTAGAGGGGTCCCACTGAGTCACTGGTGATGCTGTATGTCCTCAGGCTAGGGGGTTGTACTGGGCCCACTTTCTGCTTCCAGTGATTTTTGCAACTTTCCTCATTCGTAATTTAAAGAAAATACCATTACCCTTAAAGTCTAAGGGCTTCCCAGGTAGCACAGTGGTAAAGAATCCGTCTGCAAATGTAACAGACACAAAAGACACGGATTCAATCCCTGAGTTGGGAAGATCCCCTGGAGGAGGGCATGGCAACCCACTGCAGTATCCCTGCCTGGAGAACCCCGTGGACAGAGGAATCTGGTGGGCTACAGTCCATAGTGTTGCAGAGTCGAACATGACTGGGCACACACACAGTTAAAGGAAGTAATTTCCGTAAAAGAGCCTGGTTCCTGTAGGCTACTAGTGGTGTGTGTTGTAGGGACCCCACCTAGGGCTGCCAAATTAAGCGACTACAAGCAGGAAGCCCAGTTCAGGTGGAATTTCAGATTGGCTGCTGAAGGACTCCAGTTGCCCCTAAACACAGCCTCTTTACCTGAGAGATCAAGGTTCCTCTGCTCCGCTCCCTCTCTCCCAAACAGGGGCAGCCTGCAGCTCTGACTGACTGGGGGGATGAGGGGCACAAGAGACAACCCCCCTTTCTCAGGGAGGGACCCCTCAGTGCAGGTCCCGCAGGAGTGTTGCTCCGAGGGCCCAGGCAGCCGTCCTGAAAATCTGCTCCCTCCAGCACCCCTCCCTCCACTTCAGAGGCGGGTTTCTCAGTGTCACAAGGATCCCTGTCTTAGATGGGAGACACATCTAAGACAGCGATCCATGAATGTGATCTTATTTTCTCCTACCTGTAATTAAAAGAATTGTGAAGATTTGTAAAAATAAGCAGGATTTTTTTTTTTCTGAAGAAAATGCAGTGATGTTTAAGAGAACACTGTCAGATATGAATATTCAGCTTTTGCTGTGCGAAAAACTAGAAAATTTGTGAACATAAAGATCATAATATTTGTTAGATTATTAAAATTCTCTATGTAATGACAGCTCATCACAGAAACCAAATGCTCCTCTCCTTCCAAAAGGCATTGTCACTTTCCCCAAGAGAAAATGACTCAGCATTTTTTGTTGTTGTTTTGGAATTTACTTTTGGTAAAGATAGATGTGTCAGATATGTGTTATCCTATGAATTTAGCACCAAAAGATTGGGAGTGGGAAAGAAATACAGGTAGGGTCCATTTGTGGCTTTATCTTTCACATTTAAACTTTAATTCAATTAATTTTTAGTTATCAAATTCTATATTTGTTGATCATTTCCATGTTGATTTGAATGCTATTATTATAATCTATTTGTTTATATATGGTTCCATTTCTGGTCTTCTACTTTGTTTTACAAACCTTTCTGCCTCGTTCTTTGCTGTTATTAGACTTTTTACTTTTTAATTACTGTGGCTTTAGAACATGTTGTAGTATATGGAAAAATGAGTCTTTTTTCTTTTCTGTTGTCTTTTTAAAAACTGTTGGTGTTCAATATTCATTCTATAAAAGGAGTCTATAAATGATTCTTATAAGTTTCAAACAGTTCCAGAGAATAGCAAGAAGAGACAAGAAGGCCTTCTTCCTGATTATTGCAAAGAAATGGAGGAAAACAACAGAAGGGGAAAGACTAGAGATCTCTTCCAGAGAATTGGAGATATCAAAAGAATATTTCATCCAAAGACGGACATAATAAAGGAGAGAAATGGTAAAGACCTAATAGAAGCAGAAGAGATGAAGAACAGATGGAAAGAATACATAGAACTATACAAAAAAGATCTTAATGAGCTGGGTAATCATGATGGTATGGTCACTACCCAGAGCTAGCATTTGGAACTCTTATCCATAGAGAAAGCTAAACCATCCCAAACTCTACATTTCAAAAATTGCCAAGTAAGGAAAAATAAAAAGAAACCAGCCAAAACACTAAAGGGCTCTAGTGTCTAAAAGAAGCTTCAATGACTGTATTTACTTTATGCTAACTTTTTCTATAAGAGGCCAGTTAGTAAATATTTTGGGCTTTAGGGGCCTGCAGCCACTACTCAACTCTGTCCTTGTGTTTCATTTTTGTTTGAACTTTTTATTTTGTAGTGTGGTACAGTGATTAACAATATGATAGTTTCAGGTGAACACAAAGGGATTCAGCCATACATGTACCTGTGTCCACTCTTCCCCAAAGTAACTGTGTGTTGAAAGTGATCATAGGTGACAAATAAATGAATGACTGTGATCATGCTCCAGTAAAACTTTGTTTATGGATGATAAAATTTGGGTTTCATATAATTTACACGTCATGAAATTTTCTTCTTCTTATATTTCTTTTCAATTGTTTGAAAATATCAAAGCATTTTTAGGTTGCAAGCCCTAGACACCAGGTGGCAGACCCTGCCTTTACCCACAGGAAAGACTCACTTGTCTTATGAACCAGGGTACAGTCCTTTGATAGGGCCAACACCACCCAGAGAAATAAAATTAAATAGCAGGAAGAGCTTGACATGGATTCAGTAGACTATCGTCCACAGGAAATTGCCCAGAAAACTCTCTGAATTTTGAATCAACTGGGCCTTCTTCACAAACACTCTGAGGGAATGTCTTTCACAGAAATGATATTTAAAAACAAACAAAAAAAGAGACCAAATTCCTAAATAAAACCACTCTGACACTTAATGGATCAAAAGAAAAAAAATGCAGTGACCAAGTTATTTTTTGCCCTGATAAACTTCGTATTTATCAGCAAGCTACAGCACAAAAAATTTCTTCCACTTTGAGCAAGATGTTGAAACTATCACCTAATACATTATTCTGAGGTTAAAAAAAACATGGTTGCACGTGAGGCATGTATTTACCAGAGTTCTAGACTGGCCGAAATAATTTTGGCTATAGGAAATATCTTGCACATATTAAAAGAAAGTGAATGGAATTATCTATAGTCCGGCCTTCTCAAAGCTCTACATTCATCTTTTGTTTCTCACTTTCTAAGTGACATTCTCAAGTCATGCTACTGAAAAGCAACAAATAAAAATAAAAACAGAAAGTTTCCAGTGGTTTCATGTGAGTGTGAAAAACAACCTCAGAAGATACCAAAAATCACTGTGCTCTTCAAAATTCCATGCAGTTTTCTGGCTTGTCATTTTTAGCCATTGACGTTACTTGCAAGCTGGACTCTGTAAGAACTGAGATGATTGTAAGATGTTTTCTGCAGACATTTTTGGAAGCAGCCTTTTGTAGAGAAGACATTAAAACACGGGGTTTCAAGGCACAGGATTTGGCAGGATGGAGCCCTGGGCTCACAATGCATCTGATACTTAACCGTGCGTGACTTGGGACAATTTACTCTGAACCATTAGGAAAATGGGGCTGATAATAGTGATCTTTCACCATCATTGTGCACCAAAATGAGTTATTGTGCACAAAGCATTTAGTACAACGGTTGGCACACGGTAAGGGTTAGAAAAATGGCAGCTTGTGTTGTAACTATGAGATTGACTCTGTGTGTTTGTGTGTGTGTGTGGGTTGGAATATATTCCAGGAAGAATCACTGACACGTGTGTCTTGTGGCCCTTACAGACTGATCAGACATGTTCTGGGAAATAAAATCATCAAACAGACTTTGAAAGGACGTCTCAGTCCATCGGGCCTTTGCAGAAGAATCAAGCCTTGAGTGAATAGATCCTGTGAAATCACAGAGATGCTGAGCATTTCAAGTACATTTCTCAGCTGACTGTCAAAGCACAACTTCCTCAACAACAGCAGGGCTGCTCAGAACGGAAACACGCCCACCCACATGCAGGCGTTAGAGCAGTTGGATGTATGTTCTAAGGTTTACACTCGCTTAAAGTGGCACAAAGCAGAAACTCCTAGAGCTGAGAGGGGGAAAAAAAGGATGCATGAACATGTGCAATCTGTCCATATGGAAGTACTGCCTTCCCAAAGAAAAGCATGCCAGGGAAATAAAGACACTGAGACACAATACAGTATGTCTTCTACGTATGAACTTTCAAGTTGAGAACTTTCAAAGATGTGAACATGCGTGCCGGCCCTTGAATGTCAGCTGCTGTGCTGTCCTACTCTACTTCTCAAAGTGCTCACGTGGTCATATCAGTCATGTCCGACTCTGTGCAGTCCTATGGACTACAGCCTGTGAGGATCCTCTGTCCATGGGGTTCTCCAGGCAAGAATACTGCAGTTGGGTTGCCATGACCTCCTCCAGGAGATCACTGTACTGTACTGTTCATTTCAGTTCAGTTCAGCCGCGCAGTTGCGTCCGACTCTTTGCAACCCCATGAATCGCAACACGCCAGGCCTCCCTGTCCATCACCAACTCCCGGATTTTATCCAAACTCATGTCCATCGAGTCGGTGATGCCATCTAGCCATCTCATCCTCTGTCGCCCCCTTCTCCTCCTGCCCCCAATCCCTCCCAGCATCAGGGTCTTTTCAAATGAGTCAACTCTTCGCGTGAGGTGGCCAAAGTACTGGAGTTTCAGCTTCAGCATCAGTCCTTCCAATGAACACCCAGGACTGATCTCCTTTAGGATGGGCTGGTTGAATCTCCTTGCAGTCCAAGGGACTCTCAAGAGTCTTCTCCAACACCACAGTTCAGAAGCATCAATTCTTCGGCGCTCAGCTTTCTTCACAGTCCAACTCTCACATCCATACATGACCACTGGAAAAACCATAGCCTTGACTAGACAGACCTTTGTTGGCAAAGTAATGTCTCTGCTTTTTAATAAGCTATCTAGGTTGGTCATAACTTTCCTTCCAAGGAGTAAGTGTCTTTTAATTTCATGGCTGCAATCACCATCTGAAGTGATTTTGGAGCCCCAAAAAATAAAGTCTGACACTGTTTCCCCACCTATTTCCCATGAAGTGATGGGACCAGATGCCATGATCTTAGTTTTCTGAATGTTGAACTTTAAGTCAACTTTTTCACTCTCCTCTTTCACATTCATCAAGAGGCTTTTTAGTTCCTCTTCACTTTCTGCCATAAGGGTGGTGTCATCTGCATATCTGAGGTTATTGATATTTCTCCCAGCAATCTTGATTCCAGCTTGTGCTTCTTCCAGCCCCGTGTTTTTCATGATGATTTCTGCATATAAGTTAGATAAGCAGGGTGACAGCCTTGACGTACTCCTTCTCCTGAAAGATTAAAACTTTTTTTTTATTTTTTGCTTTGTTTTTTATGTGGTTATTATTTGTGTGAAAAGTATTATAAACCTATCACAGTACAGTATCACATAGCCAATTGTATTGTTTGGATACCTAGGCTAACTTTGTTGGATTTAGGAATAATATTGGACTATGAATATACTCTATGGAATAGAACTCATTTGTATGTAGGGGACTTACTGTAGTAAGACTTGGCATGGTGGAAGGTAAGAATCAGAATGAATTGAGGCATTATATTCTCATAAGTTAAAAAAAAGCCCACTGAACTTGGTGGAAATCTCTTCTGAGTTTAACTGTTAAAACCTCCTGAAGAGTCTAAAGCGCTGTCTTCAACAATACCTGTGTCTGTTTCAGTCTGTTGCTGGTTAGACCTGACTTAGAAAAAGAACTCAGGTCAAATGAGCTGATCTGTTTCCTCTAAAGCTCTTTCTGTTTTCAGTTCAGTTCAGTCACTCAGTCGTGTCTGATACTTTGCAACCCCATGGACTGCAGCACACCAGGCTTCCCTGTCCATCGCCTACTCCCAGAGCTTGCTCAAACTCATGTCCATCAACAGCTGGTGATGCCATCCAACCATTTCATCCTCTATTGTCCACTTTTCCTCCTGCCTTTAATCTTTCCCAGCATCTGGGTCTCTTCCAATGAGTCAGTTCTTTGCATCAGGTGGCCAAAGTATTGGAGCTTCACAGCAGAGTAAAGTGTTAGTCACTCAGTCATGTCCCACTCTGCAACCCCATGAACTGTAGCTTGCTAGACTCCCCTGTCCATGGGATTCTCCAGGCAAGAATACTGGAGTTGCCATTTCCTCTTCCAGGGAGTCTTCCTGACCCAGGGATTGAACCTGTGTCTCCTGCATTGCAGGAAAATTCTTTATTGTCTGAGCCACCAGGGAAGTCCACAGCAAAGTAAGGAGAAGACTAATGCTGCTAAAGACATGGGTAGGGTCTTATCGAGAGCTTTCTCACTACAAACCTCCTGGACGATGTAGTGGATGACACCATCACCACCTCTTCATTGCATGGGAGCAGCAGAAGAACCACACACAAGATATTCACAACTGATGCAAAATCCAGAGTTTTCCCAGGTTCTCAGGCCACGAATATGGTTGTTAGGGAGTGTCAAACACATTTTTCTGGCAGCCTAGTGGTTGACCTTTGCAAACTCTGACTTTTGGCTCTCTTTACTTCTTACAGAATCCTATTGATCCATTTCCTCCAACATGCAAAAGCCAATAGTCTATATTAAAAAACCCCAAAAATCAATAAGCCAAGAAGTGAAAGGAGACGTAAAAGTGTGAGGCTAGTCTCTTGAAGATTCGGAAGGCAGTGAAAGGGATAAAGACTGAAACACACTTCCCAAGACCAAAGATGCTTTGGACCAGCTTCAGCTCCTGGCTTCTTTGCTGAAAAAGGATGCTTGACTCTTATGGCTTTAAGCATGGAAAATGTCACTTTCTGGGACTTCCTTGATAGTCCAGTGGCTAAGACTGCACTTCAATCCGGGGGGCCAGTTTCCATCCCTGGTCAGGGAACTTAATATAATAGATCCCGTGTGTGGCGACTAAGACCCAGTGCAGCCAAAGAAATAAATAAAATTTTTTTTAAAAAGTCACTTTCTGTGTTCAACACTAATGTTTCTGGTTTCCTTGGTTTTTGCTTGTATTTCATAAACTGCTCAAAAGAGATACGGAGTGCTTTAAAGAGTTTCATAGTTTGTAACCACCCTTTCCTGAAAACATTAAAATCTTTGAAAATAAATTCAACTGGTAACTTTAGAATTACCAGGAGGAGGAGGTTTAGTCGCTAAGTTTGTTGTGTCCGACTCTTGCGACCCCATGGACTATAGCCTGTCAGACTCCTCTGTCTATGGGATTCTCCAGGCAAGAATACTGGAGTGGGTTGCCATTTTCTTCTCCAGGGGATCTTACTGACCCAGGAATTGAACCCACGTCTCCTTCATTGCAGGCAGATTCTTTACCGACTGAGCTACAAGGAAAGCCCCTTAGAAGCCACCTTCTTTCCTAATGCATATTTAAAATCATGAATTTTTTATGGTCAAAATAAAAAGTTACAACAAATGCTCTTTTGTACTATTAAGCTAAAAAGTACATGTAGTAAATAGATTATAAATTGTTCCCTCAAATTTCCATTTTTCACCAGGAATGTTTTAGAGAAAAAAACCAATATTAAATATTTTAAAATATTAACTTCTAAATGTTAAAAATTTCTCATGGTTTCAAAAATATTTCGAAATATTTATTCTTTTCTTCATTAATAGTTTAACAGAAAACTTGGTTTCCCAAAATTGGGGAAGAGCAGGCTGTGCTGATTTGGGTCATTCGCTTGGAGTTTTATAAATTTTAGGCCCACCAATGTCCATGGACTAAACCCCATGAAGGCAGGGCCTCACTGGGGTGAGTGACCACAGCTGGTCCCCCGCAGACTTCAAGAGGCCCTTGATTTACATTCAAGTGGCGCTTGTTTACATTGAGGCTCTGGATTCACTCTGAAACAGACTGATCATCAACCTAGACAGAAAAGGAGCTAGCACAGGGTTACCAGAGGAAGAGGTGACTGCTTCTCCTTTCTTTAGCTCCAACCACATAAAAGAAAAGAAAAGAAAACCCTAAAAAACCCAAAAAACAAACAAACAAAAAAATGGACTTTGGTTTTGAGTCTTTAAGAGGGGTTTAAAAATGTTTTGTTTCTGCACAAACAAGGCTCAGAGACAAAACATCTCTTACTTTCAAAACACAAACTTCTCCTTGTTAAAAAAAAAAAGGACGAGAATCAGTTGTTCAAAAAGTCAATTTAGTAAAATAACCATGTGTTTTGGAGGGTCCCTGTCCATCGGTGGTTATGCTTTTCAGGTTCAAATCTTTGCACAAGAACAGCCCTCCCAAATTCACCAGCACTGAGTGAGTTTTAAAACGATGTGAATGGGAGCAGCAAATGCTCTCTCCAATGACAAGATCCAAATGACAAGATTTAGGAGGTCTTAGAGCAAAACAAACCAACACAAAACAGGCAAAGCACTTCATAGGAGATTCCATGGCCAGTAACTGATCCCTGGAAAGAGATGAATTGCTCCCAAAGTCATTGCTTGTTTGAGGGGACCAGAGTGAGTCACTTCGTTTTAAACCTGGTGTGTGCGTGTCTGGACAAGGCCTTCCTTTCTCATAAAGGCGGCATGCTCTTGTACGTTTGATCCAGATTCGTTATTTGTAACAGCCCCTTTATCTCACTCCCTTTCTAGTCAAGCTTGTCTGTTTTTCTAGGACTTGAAACCGCAGTGCGTCACTGTGGTTCCTTACAGACCCTTTCACCAAAACCCCAGCCTGGCACTCACTGGCCTGCGATCATGAGGCAGGTACTTAGGGTGGCTGAGTCTCAAATTCTTCATGTTAGAATTCCTCCAGTAATTCCTTGAAAATGTTAGGGGGTGGCCACTAGAAGCTGGGCGCCGGACATGCAAGGACAAAGAAGACACAGCCTTACTAGTATTAACCCTTGTGAGTTACGCTGCGGTGGAGAGCCACACATGTTCATGTCATGTGTGCCCTAAGCTTTTTGGAAGTGTCTCCTACACCAGGAGAGGGTTGGAGGTGGATGACAGGTTCTCCCTGGGGACAAGAGGAGCAGAGGACGTCAGAGAATAGAGGAGAGGGACTGTTTGGAAAGTCCTTGGCTAATAGGAACAGCAAAGGATCATGTAGCACTTACTATGTGCTGGTCCCAGGCTGGGCGTTGGAGGCAGTTTTCATCTCTCTCCACAGGCCTCTGCGGTGGTTACTATTATTATCTGTAAAGAGGAAATGACGGACCACAGAGATTAGCAATCTGCCCAAGGTCATGCACGCAGGACACGTGAAGACTCTCCCCAGCAATGAACGGGAGACTGCTTTTACTAACCCTGGAGCTCTTTCCTACTCCACATGGGTGTGCCTTCACTCCCCACACCCCCATGCTGGCAGCTGCACCCAGGGGTGCGACAGTGTCCAGGGAAGGGGTGAGGGCTGGGTGGCAGACAGTTTACTCCACAGCACAGCCAGCCTATGCAAGAGTAAGGTTTTACCCATAAGGGGTTACTCAAAACTAAAACTAAAAAAAAAAAAAATGATGTATATTCAGTTCCTCATTTTGGTTTGTCTCTTCCAGATCATATTTCTTTTCTCACTTAGTTCAAACTGACTGAAAAAGACGAGTGATTTTTTTTTTTTTTCCCCTTTAAAACACATGATTAAAAGAACACTAGGTCACTTGACCGAGGCACAAGGACTCATTCTTGGGAGAGTTAAAACAAACAGACAGGCAACAAACTTTCAGCTATTGTTTAAATTCTGTCCGAAGGGATTTTTGAATCTAAAGAGTTCATTTTTTTTTTTTTTTCAGGGTCAGGACAATGTCCTACTTAGTACACAGGAAGGTTTTCTATCAGAGAATTTAAAACAGAGATATGCAAATACGCTGGGGAGATTAATAGGAAGACACACCTCTGAGACACAGGCAGTGAAATACTATGACAGATAATATATTTTAGTTTGATTTTTCAAAGTTATATAAATGTTCTTAATTAATATTAAAACAACAATTAATGAGAAATAGCCTTGCTGGTTTGATAAATGGAGCAGAGTCTTTTTCAAGGGCATTTTTTTTTTTTCCTGGTCTGATTCCAAAGTTAATATAGTTTATGGTGAAAGGTTTGGAAATGAATGATAAGTGTACAAAGACAGAGATCACTAAGTTCTCGAAGCTTCCTCAGAGCCCCACCGTGAACTTTGCGGAGGTCTGCCCTGCCAGGCTAGTGTCATGTCTGAGTCATGACCAGCTCTGTGTCATGGTCTCGCATCTCTCTTTCCCTTTATACCAGCGGTCCCCAAGCTCCAGGATCCGATGCCTGATGATCTGAGGTGGAGGTGATGCAATAATAATAGAAATGAAGTGCACAATAAATGTAATGTGCTTGAATCTTCCCGAAACCATCGCCCCCACCCCTGATCCAGGGAAAAGTTGTCTTCCACGAAACCTGTCCCTGGTGCCAAAAAAGGCTGGGTTTATACACACCACGTTTAAATATACACGGAAGATCTAGGACGCAACAAGAGGGAAAAACATTAGTTATTTTGAAAGCTCATTAACCAGCTGCTCTGGGTGTTGATTAATTTTACTCTATTTTTCAAGAAGATTTTTGGGATCAGTATAACCAAATATGGGTTTCCTAGGTGGCTCATTGGTAAAGAACCCACCTGCCAATGCAGGAGACGCAGAAGACATGGGCTTGACTCCTGGGTTGGAATGATCCCCTGAAGAAGGAAGTGGCAACCCACTCCAGTATTCATGCCTGGAAAATCCCAAGGACAGAGAAACCAGGTGGACTAGAATCCATGGGGTTGCAAAAGAGTTGGACATGACTCAGCGACTAAACAGCAACAACATAACCAAACATCTGATTTTTTTGAGTTCTTGCTGAATACGATCACCTAGGTCCAAAGCTATTTCCTAGAAGTGATAACTGATTTGTGCATAGATATATGCAGTCCTGAAAGAATTCCTGTGACTTAACTTCTTCTTGGATGTCATTTAGTCATTGAGGGGTAAGCCTGAATTACTCCACAGGCATGTGGGTTCGATTTTATTCTTTATGATCTTTTAGATGCTTTTCCCCCTTTACCCTCAGACTTTATTGTTTGAATATCTGCAGCTATTACTCTATACACAAATTTTACTTTCTTACGAAACTCTATATTCCATATTGCTAGATCACTTCACTCTCCATTTTATGCCACATTCCCCTCAAGAAGTATTTCAGGGAATTCCTTCACAGTCCTGTACAGTCAGAACTAGCCACAGAGTTGGGTCTGTTTCATTGTCTTTACCATCTATCCTTTTTTCTGGAATCTTTCCCTCCTTATATAGGGCTCCTTTCTCCATATTCCTTTTCTCTAACAATTGCTCTGTCTTCTTAACTATTGCAGGCTCCTGCAATACAAAGCTCTGATTTGGTGAGTTACGTAACATGGTGTGAAATCCAGGATCCAGAGGAGAAAGAGGCAGAGGGTTTGTGCCAGGGCACCAAGCCATCAAGCATGGTCTCCATCTGTGCTCTTCCGTCTATACCCTGGAGCTTCTCAACCTGTCCCAGTGTTTCCATCAGCCTTGACTTTCAATAGCTTCACTGATACATGAATAGAATTTGCTTTTTTTTTCTTTGCTGTCTATACCTTCCTTCTCACCCTCCAGCCCAAACCCCTGAAGAGCATGTTGCTGAATGTTACCTGCCATATTAACCTGCTTAGGAAAACTGTTTTCTTACCATCAGGGGTTGACCTGGTCCCCGTTTGCTGGAGGAACAGATAAGAAGCTCAGCATCCTACAGTCTCTTTGACGATTTATTTTTTAAAAAATAAGCAAAAAGGGATTCTGATGTTTATATGTTGGCTAAACCTGTGGTTACTGCTTCTTCCTTTAACCATGATTCCTTTTAAATGTAAGCAAGTTGGAGTCTCTACTTATGAATAATCTTCTGAGAGTCAAGCATGATAGAGAAGCCCAATAGTACTTAAGGGCACATGACACATTAACTATTCAGAGAAATAATTGGTCAAATGTAAGAGGAAAAAGGTGGTTTGTTATTTTGCAGTTAATAAGAAATATTTTCTGGAGCATTTTTTTAATTAAAAAATTTTATTCATTTATTTTGGCTGCACTGTGTCTTTGTTGTTGCACATGGGCTATCTCCTGGTTGCTGCAAGTAGGGGCTACTCTCTACTTGTGGTGCACAGGCTTCTCATTGCAATGGTTTCTCTTGTTGTGGAGTAAGACTTTAGTGCACAGGCTCAGTAGTTGTGGCAAACAGGGTTAGTTATTCTTCAGCATGTGGAATCTTCCAGAACCAGGGCTCAAACCCCATCATCCTCTGCTTTGTCAACTAGATTCTTTATCACTGAGCCACCAGGGAAAGTCAGCTGGACTACTCCTCATGAGAGCAGTAGAAATGAATATTGAAAATCTTGCGTTTACTTCCATATCACTGGTCTGTTGCTGTGTAATAAGCCAGTTCCAAACTTAATAATCATCATACAAAATAATCATTTTGTAATCAATCACTGTTTCTGAGGGTCAGGAAGACTTCTCAGGGTTGACATACTATAGTGTCCACTGAATGGTTTCGTTGGCCAGGAACTGGAGCTGCAGCAGTGTGGGGCTGGAGGCTGGATCTGTGCAGGCAGGTATACACCCCCTCCCTTTCTCTCTCTGTCCTGGTTGTCTCAGGGCCTCTCATGCGATCTTCCCATGCAGGCTAACTTGGGCTTCCTCACAGAATGGCGGCCTATCGGTGGTAGAACCTCTCTTCCTATGCAGAGACTATGCAGAGACTTAGGGCTTCACTTTGACTGTTTCAGCTATTGCTGTTTAGTTGCTAAGTCGTGTCCAACTCTTTGCAATCCCATGGGCTATAGCCGGCCAGGCTCCTCTGTCCACGGGATTTCCTAGGCAAGAATACTGGAGCGGGTTGCCATTCCCTTCTCCAGGGGATCTTCCCAACCCAGGGACTGAATCCACGTCTCCTGCATTACAGGTGGATTCTTTACCGCTGAGCCACCTGGGAGGTCCTGACTGTTCCAGAGAACCAGGTAAAAACCACCCCACTTTTTTGACAGTCTCAGAACTCTTGTAGCACCATTTCTGCCAAATTTGGTTGGTCAGCTAGTCATTGAGTTTGGACCAGGCTCAAAGGCAAGGTGTACCCACTGCTATCTCTCCAGGACTTAAAATTTGCAGACATATTTTCAAAGCACCACACCTCTCTAAAACAACATTAATATATGCTTTGGTTTGAATCTAAATACATGGTTTTTCTTTTTTCATAATCCTGACTGAGCAATTGATTTAAAGAGTTAAAAAGCACATATGTATTACAAAGTTCCACTGTCGATCAGTATATTCCATAAAATATCGGGAACAACATGGAGCCTTTGTGTGCATCAAATCATCCCAATTCATGACGAGCATTCTGTGGACAGTGAATAAAGACTACCAGAGTGAATGGATGAATAGATAATGAATTAGTTCACATATCTGTCATCAATCAAAAAAGCTCTTAAGCCAAATAGATTAGAAGCCAACAGAATGAATAATAATTTGGCATCTCGGGTGAGGAAATAAGTTTCTAAAATATAATTAGTATAGCACTGATTTTGCTTTGTTTTGTCTGTGTCTGCAATTTTGTTAAAAGGCAGTTACATGTATTCACAGGACTGTCTGATGGGGTGAAGGAAGGCAAAGGAGAGAACACTTTCTGAAGAACCTTCTTCATATTTTATTTTATTAATTTGCCTGCATTAGGCCTTAGTTGCAGCATGTGGGATCTAGTTCCTCCACCAGGGATTGAACCCAGGCCTGCTGCATTGGGAACATAGAGTCTTAGCCACTGGACCACCAGGGAAGTCCCTGAAGAGCTTCAAGAAGCTCCAGGTCAAGTGTTTGAAATGTCCAGGCCACAGGCTCCCCACGCCCATCACTGCTGTTGGAAGGATCATTGGACTTTTCTCAGAATTCTGGAAGGTGGTTGCCACGGGGCTCCTTGGCAGTCACCCTTGGCCTCTTCCTTTGTCTGTAAATTGCTGCCAGGGCAGAGGCCTAAGGCATCTCCAAAATTTCAGATGAATCAAATCATAGTAATTGCACTATTCATCAGGTTAGGAGTTTTGGCTCAGGGCCTATTTCAGGCCTGAATGTCCTAAGCAAACCCTTTTTACTTCCAGATTATCAAGTGGGCATTCCCAGGGATCATTCTACACAGGGTCTGTGCTTGAATCCCAGGCCAGAGACCCCCACAATGACCACCCTCAACCCCACATCCCCCTCTGATGGGCCAGTGTTGTCCCCTGGGGAGGTCACTTGCGTCTGTGACCCTGGGCTGAGATACCATCATAACAGTGCATACACCATTACACACCAGAGCTTTTTGACCTGAACATGTTTGTATTTTAAGACATCCTTCTGGTAGCAGAAGGGAGAGTGATGCAAGACAGGGAGGAGATGAGTGACAGCAACCCCCGCGAGGAGGTGGCTGCAATAATCCAGGTGTCAAGTGGGTCAGGCATGGCTTAGTCCTTCAAGAGCCAGCATCCTTCAACGGCACTGTGACGTTCTCGTGTCAGCTTAGCAGTTAGCGTTTTTACTCATATAAAGCATCTACCAGGGGCCAGAAGCTGTGCTTAGGACCTCCCTGGTGGTCCTGTGGTTGAGAATCTGCCTGCCCCTGGTTTGGGGAGATTCCACATGCTGCAAAGCAACTAAGCCCATGCTTAGCTGAGTCTGATTCTTTGTGACCCCATGGACTGTAGCCTGCCAGTCTCCTCTGTCCATGGGATTCTCCAGGCAAGAATATTGGAGTGGGTTGCCATTTCTTCCTCCAGGGGATCTTCTTAACCCAGGGATTGAACCCACATCTCTTGCATTGGCAGGCAGATTCTTTACCACTGAACCACCTGGGAAGCTCTCAGTGGATCCTAGCTTGTGCCAAAAATGCATTTAAAAACAGGAAAGTAACTCTAGTAGACATGCCTTGGTGACCACTGTGAGTTAAGGATGAAGCCACTGGGGGTGCTCAGGGAACCCTCCAAGCCCGTGCTCCCTCTGCTGGGCTCTTTTTTTCACTCTGGCCACAACTGATCTGGGGCTGCAATGCTCCAAGAATGAGCCCCAGACCAATAGCGTCAGTATCACTGGGGAATCGTTGTTATTGTTCAGTCACTAAATTGTGTCTGACTCTTTGCAACCCCATGGACTGCAGCATGCCAGGCTTCCTTGTCCCTCATTATCTCCCAGAGTTTGCTCAAACTCACGTCTGTTGAGTCAGTGATGCCACCAACCATCTCATCCCCAGCCGCCCTCTTCTCCTTTTGCCTTCAATCTTTCCCAGCATCAGGGTTTTTCCAAAGGGTCAGCTGTTTGCATCAGGTGGCCAAAGTATTAGAGCTTCAGCTTTAGCATCAGTCCTTCCAATGAAAATTCAGGGTTGATTTCCTTTAGGATCGACAGGTTTGATCTCCTTGCAGTCCAAGGGACTCTCAAGAGGCTTCTTTAGCACCACAGTTCAAAAGCATCAATTCTTTGGCACTCAGCCTTCTTTATGGTCCAACTCTCACATCCGTACATGACTACTGGAAAGCCCGTAGCTTTGACTATAAGGACCTTTGTCAGCAAAGTGATGTATCTTCTTTTTAATATGCTGTCTAGGTTTGTCATAGCTTTTCTTCCAAGAAGCAAGCGTCTTCCAGTTTCATGGCTGCAGTCACCGTCTGCAGTGATTTTGGAGCCCAAGAAAATAAAATCTGCCACTGCTTCCACTTTTTAGGAAACCAAAATTCTTAAATTTCCCCAGGCCCACTGAATCAGAAACTGCAGGAATTGTGAGGCGCTGATACCTATATTTTCATAACCCTCCCGGTGATGGCAATGGACACCAGAGCACTGTTCTCAGGCTGCTGTTTCTGACTGTTGCCCAGAGGGTCATATGAACCTCACGTGGAACTCAGTGGCTCTTGATGGCGAGGGGGACTTGAGCGTTGGAAATCCCCACTGACACGGCACACTCCGGTTCTTACCTCTCAGCCCCCGGTTCACGGCAACACACGTTTCATGATCTAAGTTCAGACACAAATCTGGGTTTTCCTGAAACACCAATCTGTGAGCTCAGATTTCGTCCCTGAAGATTGTAATAGTCGATTAGATCTCTTTAGTTACTGCTATTTAATTCTACTGATGCCTAATGAAGCATGAGCCAGTGATGGAAAGTGATGGATGAGGCAGCATTTCACATCTCCTCGTGAACGGGTATATGAAAGTGGATGTCATCTCTGTAAGACGGGAAATGAGACTCTTCAATTATTGATCCTCATCATACCTAGGACATGTGCAGGCTGGCAGCTAGGAAGGGGACTGAATTACAGGAGACCCTTAGTATTCAATGGAGAAATGGAGAGATGGAGAAATCCAGCAGACTTCCACGATGGAGAGGATGATGGCCTTCAGAAGGGCTAGCCCACTTTACTCAGAGGTGGGAGGTTAGTTCCTGCTTGTGTTAGGTGCTTTTGTTACAGAGAGTCTGTGTGGGGTCTGGCTGCTCACCGCTCAAAAGCCAATAAACAGGCCAGGTTGGTGGAAAGGAAAGTTTCAGATGCCAGCAACGAGGAGGGGGAGAGCTTTTAGACAGAGTGAGGGTGCTACAGGCAGAAACAGCATAGTCATCTCTAACAGTCATTTTCAAACTATCATCGCTGGTCTGACCAGCTTCATCTTGGTTGTTTTAGGTACAGTTAATCTTCAGTTCCAGGGTCCATTTTTTCCCATTTCTTTGCAATCAATTCTCGAAATTGTGGCAGTTCATGTCCTGAGTATAGTCTAGTCATCCTGCCATCTGGTCAACTTCTCCACCTGGTGCTTTAGTATCTACAAGACAACTCACAGGATATGGCTCAGAATATCATCTATAGCCCTTGAGAAAGAACTAAAGGTCCTTGACTATGCTTAATGACTACATTATTATTATTTGGTCTCCTTTGACTGTTTCTCCTTTCTTTTTGCGATTCTTACTTCTCTGATTGAACTTATTCTTTGACTAAAGGTTTCCACAGACAAAAAGCAGGCAGAGGACACGGTGGGGGTGAGGGGACAAGGAAAGAGGCTCCTGCTCCATCTCACTTCTGCCTTTCTTCTCAGAGCAGAGCAAACATTAATGTAACGGGAAAATGCGGGCTTAGAAGTCAGGGAGCCTGGGTTTGAATCTTAGAGCTGTCACTTAGTGGTATGTGACCTCAGGTCTGAAACCAAATCCATTTGAGTCTCAGTTTCCCGTTGAGAAAATGAGGATCACAACTTTCTATGGCTGGCGTGAGGTTTAGAAGGAGTTTGAGGAGTATTTGGCACATACATGGACTCAGCCCATTTTTCTCTCCTCTAAGCCCCTCTGCAAAGCTCCCACACTCTCTTCTTGCCTTTTGTGCCTGGTGTCTGAATAGCTCTCTCCTGGGTCTTAAAGTCCTGTGCTCCCACCAGAATGATTTCTGCCATGGTCAAGTTTTCAGAACCCCTCTCTCCTCTCCTCCTCCAAAAATCACTTCCCTTTGCCAAAGTAGCTTGACGTCACATCATCATCTAAGCAAAGGAGTTGAAGGTCCAGGTGAACTTTACTGAACAAAGCCTTCCGGGTGGTGATGCTCGATCCTTTCCAGCCCTCACAGGAGCAGATTAAGTCACGAGACTGTGAGTTGGCAAGTACAAGGAGATGGTTGGGGCAGGTAGGTGCCTCTGGGACTCCTCTGGGGCATGCATTCTTCCTTGCCTTGATTCATCCACTCATGCAGTGAACATGCGGTGATTCTCCAACTGTGCGAGGTAGGGGATAGAAAGATGACTCAGACAGTCCTGGAATTCAAGAAGCTCAGAAATGGAGAGCGGACAGACTCCTAACAGACACTTAGGAAACTCTTGAAGGAGATGAGGCCTTCAGGAAGGCTTGAGTCTTGGATAAACAAACAGATGAAGAGGCTGGGAGAGGGTCTATCAGATGAAGGGATTAGCGTTACCACAGGCAGATATCAGACCCATGGTGTGCATGGGGAGCCCAGGGGTTCCATGGCTGGTCTATAAAGCTTCAGAAAATGTTTGAAGAGGAAGTAGAGAGTCAAGCAGATGCCCATTGATTTTTATCTGAGGTGTAGGGAAACCCTAAAAGCATTTACTGGGCAGGGTGTGGATGTTCAGATGTAACTACATTTCTAGCTAAACTCTTTTGAGTACTTACCCCTGTACCAAGCATTGTATGAAGAGTTTTACATTAATTGCATCATGTAATGTAGCTTTCCTTGGGTGGAGTGAAGGATGGACTTGGGAAGGAGGGCTGGTGTGGAAAGACTGGTCAGAAGACCAATAGATGGGTTGTGGAGTGGGAGAGGGGCAAGTTGGGGTGACTGCTGGGAGAGCAGTGCCTGGAACCCAGCCTGGGAGGGGGGTTGACTAGGTGGGCAGGGCTTGGTCCCTTGGAATGCTCTGTGGGGGGGATGGTGGTCCCCAGCTGGAGTGAATGTGTAGTTTAACCCTGGACCCCAAATCTGAGTGTTTCACTCTTTCCTAGTAGGAACCTTCCCTCACCCCTGCAACACACACATGCCTTTGTTCCACAAGCAGATCTCTTTCAGGGAGGAAGTCCTGGCCATAAGGCTTTCTTCATCTGTGCACTGACAGCTTAGGCGCAGGTAGCAGGGCCCGCACTGCAAAGAGAGCAGCTGAGCATCCACAGGGTGAGACAGGATGCCCTTGAAGGCAGTGAATTTCTGCTGTGCCCCTTTTATACAGCCACATGCTCCTTGGTACCGGGCACAGGTGTTGTTCAGTCGCTCAGTTGTGTCCGACTCTTTTCGACCCCATGGACTGCAGCACGCCAGGCTTCCCTGTCCTTCACCATCTCCCTGAGCATGCTCAAATTCATGTCCATTGAGTTGTTGATGCCGTTCAGCCATCTCCTCTTCTGTCACCCCCTTCTCCTGCCTTCAATCTTTCCCAGCATCAGGGTCTTTTCCAGTGAGTCGGATCTGTACATCAGAGGCCAAAGTACTGGAGCTTCAACTTCAGCATCAGTCCTTCCAGTGAATACTCAGGATTGATTTCCTTTAGGATGGGCTGGTGTGATCTCCAATGAGGGGTCATCTGTGATCTCCGCGTCCGGTTAACAGAGGTGAATCCTCTCCGTTAACCGCAGGGTGGCCGCGCCTCTCCGCTCGGGGCGTTGCCAGCGCCTCCACAGCCCAGCAGAGGGCAGCATTGAGACATCGACGACGGAGCGGGAGGCCCCGGGGCCCAGCCTCGATGCAGAGCATCGGGACCCGCGCCCTCTGCGGGCGCCGACCTTTCAAGCATTTCTCGGGGGAGCCCTTTCTGCCGTGTGGTGGTTGCCCCGAAAAGGAGCAGGTGATAGGAATGAAATATTTAACAATTTCTGTTCCCCAGAATGCAAATGAATTGTCATTTGGCATTTTATCAGTTGATGACACCTTCTTCCCGCTGAAAGATGGTGCCGGAGCCGCTGAACGCGGTGGCCGGGTATCCCCACCTCCCCACTCCCTCCCCAGCACCGTGCACTGTCTGTGGGGACGCCGCCAGCAGCGGGAGGAGACACGGGAGGGAGAGATGAAGGCTGAAGTCAGTAGGGACAAAGAGCTGCGGACCTGGGACCCGGGCAGGAGGGACGGAAGGCAGGAGGAGGTATTAAGGATGCAGGCACGTTTTCAGCGAGGCTGTGATCTACAAGGCGGCAGAGCATCGCAGCCTGATGAGGGAAGCCGAGACAGCAGAGAGTGAGGGGAGGCGGGCACCTTGCTCTTCCCCTTGGCGACAGGTGTCTCCTTCCATATTGATTCTGTTGATGAGCAGGGAGAAATGTTTAGCATTTTCTTTGTCCTTCATCATCTCCACTGACCTGCCATTCCTCACCTTGCTTCCTGTTGCACTGCAGCAGACTCCTGGGCACACCCTGGAGGCTGAAAGTGACCTTGAATCCTTCCCTGTTTGGCCAGAAGGGCGAGACTGTCTGCATTTTCTGTGTTTCCATTCTGTAGATGCTGAATCAGTGTTCCAGACCCCGAGCTAGTCCTCAGCACAGCTCTGAGATGTCTGAGATGTCGCCACCATGGTCCACAGGCTGTCCAAATTAAGAAAATGTTTGAAGAGGAAGTAGAGAGTTCTCTCAGAGAGAGAAAAACAAATATTGTATATTAACGCATATATGTGGAATCTAGACAAAAATGGTACAGATGAATCTATTTGCAAAGCAGAAACAGAGGCACAGAAATAGAGAGCAAATGTGTGGACACAACAGGGGAAAGGGAGGGATGGGATGAACTGAGACAGGGAGGTTGGCATATAACACTACTGTCTGTAGAATAGATAACTAACAAGAACCCACTGTACCGCACAGGGAACTCTGCTCGGTGCTCTGTGGTGACCTAAACGGAAGGAAATCCAAAAGGGAGAGAGTATATGTATAGGTGGCTTTCCCGATGGCTCAGCGGTAAAGACTCCACCAGCCAATGGAGGAGACACGGTTTTGATCCCCCGCTTGGGAAGATCCCCTGGAGGAGGAAATGGCAACCTACTCTAGTATTCTTGCCTGAAAAATCCCATGAACAGAGGAGCCTGGTGGGCGACAGTCCATAGGGTTGCAAAGAGCCGGACACGACTGAGCAAATATCTATATAGCTGACTCACTTGGCTGTACTGTAGAACCTAACACAACATTGTAAAGCACCTATAAGCCAATAAAAATTTCAAAAAGTTAAATCCACTTAAAAGGGCACATTTATAGAGACCAAGAGGAGAAGGGTAAGGACAGTTGAGTCAGTCAGGTGAAACCCAGAGATGTCCTCTCCCCTATCCTGATTAAATTATCATTAAACAATAATGATTTCATTGGGTAAAGTTTCCTTGCTGCCACAAAAAAAATTGGAAACTTTGCTGTTCCTCACATCGTTGCACTTCTTTATAGATGGTATTCATTCTTTCCTTTGTATGATCATGCTCAAATCCTGAGTTTTACCCACATTCCTGGCTTTGGCGTAAATGAAATCTCTCTAGTTTGATAATCATGAAGACCATAAAAACTCTACTGCTGAGTCATCTGGATGTGGAGTGAAGTATTTCTCCTGCTCTTGTAGAAGTGATTGATGTGTTTGGTTGGTTGAATCAAATGCCTACCTGGAACAGGTAAGGGAAATGTTTGTAACTGGCCAAAGAAAACCCAAAGCATAGCTTGGAATATGCATGTCTTTTTTTTCTTCTTCTTTGAATTAAAATATCTTCAAGTCATTTGAAAATGTGTTAGTGATGAGTCATGAGAATAGTGGGGTGTCCAGTAAGTCAGGCTCCTCTGTCCTTGTTCCTAAGAGAACAGGGGTGGCAGAAAGAGTAGAGATTTGGTATCAGAAGAAAATGGGTTAAAATCCTACCTCTGCCTTTTGCTAATTTTTTCACTTTCTTGAGCTCATCTGAGCTCCTTTTTTCTCAGATGTGAGATGGGGTAATAGTAACAGTTGTTTCATCAAATATGCACAACTAGGCATATAAAACCTCTGCAGCATGGTAGATCCTTTATAACATCAGCCCTCCCCTTCCTCCTTTGTTTCTTCTTTTCCCTCTCCTTTTTTTCAAGTTACCTCATTCAAAAAAGCATAGATAAACATGGAGACAAGAGGAGCTTCACTCTGTGACCTCAGTTGTATATCAAGTCACTTAAGAATCACAGCATTCAGAAAATAGCATATATATAGTAAATATTTTTATATTTTATTTCTGTATTTATATGTTGAATATTGACACACTAACCAGTATTTTGACCAGTGTGTATATCATTAGCATGACTGTGGAGCCTTTACAAAGCACTGGGTTAAAATCATACTTTACATATTGTTTTAGGGACATACCTAATTAGTTAGGTGCAACCCACATTTGAATTCTTTTCCTGCTAACTAGATTGATCAACAGGTCAGCAGAAACCCTTGCAAAAGGGTGACTGAAACAGGACTTTCTTCTTTTGAGAATGCCTCCTTTACAAGAGGGACGGTCTCTTGGTCAAGGTTAAAAGAGCGAAACAGAGGGGTGTTGTCTGTCCACGAGGAATTCCCTGGCCCCAGCGGGGAAGGGAGGCACATGTTCCCACACAAACCCCAAGGCTGGCTTAGAGGAGGGAGCGACTCACAGGTGAGGGCCGGGGATACTGACCCCTCACTGGATGCCTCATTCAGTGAAAACAGAGCTGCCGAAAGGTTTTTCCACTTGTTTTCGGTGACAGTTCTATTTCTAGGAAGTTAAAAGAAGCAACAATGGTTACTGCTACTGTGGAATTATTCCAGATCAAAGAGAGAGCGCTTTGTGATTATAAAAACCTTGGGTGTGAAAGAGAATGTCATCTGAGGCTTAAAGAAATTCCTCAGCGTAGTGGTCAGATCAGGCACATATAAATTTAGAAATTTAATTTTCAAAATATCCTAAAAAGATCAGTGTAAAATTTCACTTAAAAATTTTTTTTTAAATTGAAGTAACATTGGCTTATAACATGATATAAGTTTCATGTGTACAACATTATATGGCTGTTTCTGTGTACCCTACAGCTTATCACCAAAAATTTAGTTTCCATCCATCACCATATCACCCCCCCTTACCCATTTCGCCCACCCCCTGCCCCTCCTCTCTGGTCACTACTAATCTGTTCTTTGGGTCTGTGTGTTTGTTTTTGTTTGGTTTGGTTTGTTCACTTTTTTAATATTCCACATGTGAGTGACACTGTATTTGTCTTTCATTTATTTCTTATATAGGTTTCCTTTCTATCACTTTCTGCTTTACCCTTGGGGAACTTCTCTACATCCTCAAATAAAAGGTATGAGCAAAAAAAAAAAAGATACACAAAAAGCAATAAATGGAGAAGTGCTCAATTTCTCTTTTCTACCTAATTTTTTTTTCTTTTTTTTAGGGATGAGAATTGTACTGGAAGTGGCAGACTGATGACCATAAAAGGGACCCAACATTAGATCATGATTGTAAAAGTGAGGCTGTTAGGTTTGTAACTTTCTAAACCTCTGGTCCCAAATAGATTTTGTCTTAGGACACTGAGAAAAAAACTTTCATTTTCAACTACAGCAGCACTGTCAGCAACCTCTGGGGGATCCTGGAACATGATCCAGGGATTAAAGTTGGAATTTTTAAGGGGAAAATAAAAATATATGTTCCCTAAACTGGTGAGCCTATGTATAGAATAGGAAAGATTCTAGAGCACATATTTAGAACAGAGTTTCAAAAGGGGAGCTTTTGAGTATTCAAATTCATGACTCAGCACCAGTTTAATGCCACAAAGACCTTCTTTCTTTGTTCATTGGGTCTTTTTCGTATTAAATAGCCAGGTGAATTAATTAATTTATTTATTATAACTATGGCTTCACCTTTGCACAAATTTGTGCTAAGTGAGTTTTTAAAAATTTTTATTTATTCATTTATTTATTTTTTGAGCTGTACTGGGTCTTTGTTGCTACACAGGTTTTTCTCTAGTTGTGGTGAGCAGGGACGACACTCTTCGAGAGAAGGTGTGTGGGCTTCTCGTTGGTGTGGCTTCTCTTGTTGCAGAGCTTGGGCTCTAGGGTGAGGGCCTCAGTAGTTGTGGCTTGCGGGCTTAGTTGCTCAGCGGTATGTTTGGATCCTCCGGGGCCAGGGATGGAACCCCCGTCTCCTACATTGGCAGGCGGATTCTCTACCACCAAGCCAGGAGGGAAGCCTGTTCATCGAGTCTTGAATGAATGCGTAGGTGTGTTTGGATTTTAGCAAGTTTCTTTCATGTTTCTCTTTTACGTGGACTGGCTCATTATATTTTAAATGAATTGATAACTGCCTGTCCATAACCCTTTACTGTCTCTTCTTGGGAGATACTTTTATTACGAGTCAGATCTGATTATTGGTGTCTTGCTTATCAAATCTGAGAGTGAAATGTAGAAGACCAGTTAAATCCTAAGGACAATATCTGCACTAAAAAAGAAAGAAAGAAAATATTAACCGGGTGGCAAGATGGCTTTAACAGAAAAGAGGTAAGATGTAGGTCTTCCTCTCCACTCAAAGTGACAAAATCACAGGGTACTAGTGATCACATTTAGCACATGTGACAGACTTACTATACATACTTAGTTGGCTGAGCGCTTCCTGGGAGAACTAATGAGATACAGGTTTTCAAGGCTGATAGTGACTTTGGCACGCCTATGTCTGGAAGCACAGAAATCTGGTTAATGGAAGGGTGGAGTTCATAACAAGAGAGTGAGGACACAAACCTCGGTCAGACCAAATTTAGACCCACTCCAGTGTTCTTGCCTGGGAAATCCCATGGAAAGAGGAGCCTGGCAGGCTCTAGTCTGTGGGGTTACAAAGAGTCGGACACGACTTAGTGACTAACAACAACAACAATCCAGTTTTGAACACTATATTTTAAGATGAACACTATATTTTAAGATACAATGACAAAAAGATGTGTATATTTGAAATGATAGAGGAACAGAGATATTTAAGCAAGAGGATAGAAGCCAGCTGTGTCTACATGCCCACACATGCCTACACAGGCAAGTGTGAGCGTCATGGTGTCTGGCTTTGAACATGAGCAGAAGCTGAGGAAAGAGGGCTGGAAACATGCTGTGTGGTTACAGGAACATTCCCGTTGCAGCTTGAATGCCGCCTTCTCAGGGGCTCACAGGAGACTTTTGTAAGCCCCATAGAAAGCAGCCCCCACCCCTCCCTGCTTCAGTTCTTCTATAAGGCTTAGCTTGAGTTGAAATTTTTGTTCATCTGTTTTCTTTTTCTCCTGTCTTTATCCACTAAAACATAATCTCTCATGAGGCCAAGGACTTTCTCTCTTGTTCAGGGCTTGGTTGCAGGGCCCAAGCTAATACACAGCACAGAGTAGGTTCCTAACTACTAATAGCCAGAAGAAAGCAAGTAAGGCAGAAAACATGAATGATTTCCAACAGGCAAAAGCAGAAGCAGTGCGTAGAGTTCGGCAGAGACTAATTCTAACTTAATGGGACATAGGATGATCTAGCAATTGGCAGTGTCTGGGGTTGGAGCCAGTGTTTTCTGGGACGGCTCCCTGTGCCTTGCTGTATTCAAAGAGAACCCTGCGGGCCAGGACTAGAGCGAGAAATGGATTCAATGACTTCTACAATTTATTCTGACCTTGAGATTAAGCTAAAAATACTTTTCCTATTTAAAATTTCTCCTCCTCTTTAGGAATCCAGCATTCTGTGACACTGACCAGACTTATCAGCTTAAGCCACGTGGATTTAAACCTCTGGCTGCCACGGGAGAAGGGAAGAGGTGAGCCTGTGGCCGCGCTCAGAATCTGTGACCGTCACGCTGCTCAAAATCCCCCATCCCTAGGAGCCCGAGGAAAGTCACTCATAACTTTTGTTTCAGTTGGGGAAGATGAATAATGATACCTTCCTTACGGACACATTGTGGCCTAATTAAATATTTCAAAAGTATTCCTATGACCCCCAGATAAATGACACTGAGTAAAGCCTAAACAACCTTCTTGTTCTTTGTAGACACTTCCCTGTAACCATCCTCACTGCAGCACCTAACTGTGTGTGTGTGTGTCTGTGTGTGTGTCTCCTTGGAACAGATGTGTGGAAGGCCAGGAGAGCTTTATCATTGTGATGCGATCTCTTGAAAGATTTGGCTTAGCTGCCACACTTCAGTTTCACTCTTATTTATTTCTGGTCCAGCAAGACCTGAGTGGTATACAGGGCCAAGGTCATGGCACTTCCTGCTGTTCCTTTCCACACTTTTCTAAGCTTGGTCTTCTGAGGCCAGATGCTGGGGAAACCTGCCTTTTCCTATTCTGTGGTCCCCAAGCTTCTCTGGGTTACTGGGAAGCCTAGTTAGGATTCTACTCTGGCCCCCAGGAAGAGTCAGCCGGGGAGCCTGCCCTCCCTCCCATTACAGACCCCTGTTGAGCTGGGCTTCCTCTAATGCTGCAGTGATGAGGTCCTGGGTGCCTGGGCCAGGATCCCTGGCTGGAGGGGACATGTGCCGTGCTGGGTTATGCAGTTTCTGCCCTCTGGGATGTCATGATCACCCTTTCTTGCCCTCAGGTCCCACCAGAATCCCCAACCACCGTGATCTGCCTGTCCCCTCAGTCCTACAGAGATGGGCTCTCCTAGGGCCAGCTGGGGCCAGACCCTGGAGCTGCTGTGTCGACACCAAGGGTGATGCTTCCTCTTTTTTTGGAGGTCGATACTCTAGGGGTTTCCCAGGTGGTGCTAGTGGTAAAGAACTCACCCGCCAGTGCAGGACACTAAGAGAGGTAGATTCAATCCCTGGGTTGGAAAGATCCCTGGATGAGGACATGGCAATCCATTTCAGTATTCTTGCCTGGAGAATCCCATGGACAGAGGAGGCTGGCAGGGGTCATAGAGTCGGTCACTGAGGCGACTTAGTACAGTGCACTGGGAGGGTGAAATTCTGGGGCAGCTGAAAGTCATTGTTCCCGGGCATGAGTGACAAGCCTCCTGTAGCTGCAGAAGGGGCTGACCCACCAAGGACAGCAGAATGTGAAGTGAGGCCAGAGAGAGAGCTGGATGATGTTACAGGGCCCTGGATACACCAGGAGAAAACTTCTGGGTGGTGGGAATCCATGCAATTTCAGATCATATTTGAGCAAATCAGATTTCTGTTTCTTGCAATGAATAAAATCCAGACTACTGCACTGGCTTCCAGGGTTAGAGGATCACAGACTCTTGTACCCACGTGCACGTAACAGGAAGTCAGTGTCGAGGTGGAGAGAAGCGACCGCTGGGGCTCTGACTTGTTCGTGCTGTAATCTGGGTGGATGAGGAGGGCCAGTTCTCAAGTCTGGTGCTGGCCAGAGGATGCTGGAATAAACCAGAACAGGGAGAGATGCCAGAATGATGAAACTAATATTTATTGAACATTTACTGGCTTTGAACCCTAGGCTATATTCTTTAGGATATTATCTTGTTAATCCTCAGGACAATCTTACAAAGTAGATGTGTATGTGTGTGTGTGTGTGTGTGTGTGCTCACTCAGTTGTGTGTGATTCTTTACCACCCCTGTGGACTGTAGCCTGCCAGGCTTCTCTGTCCTTGGGATTCTCCAGGCAAGAATACTGGAGTGAGTTGCCATTTCCTTCTCCAGGGGATCTTCCCGACCCAGGGATCAAATCTGTTTCTCCAGCATTGACAGGTGGATTCTTTACCACTGAGCCACCAGGAAAGCCCTATGAAGTAGATACTGTCCCCATTTTACTGATGAGAAAACTAAGGCTTAGCGGAGTTGTGACTCTTTCAAGCACCCACAGCTACAGAGGCAGAACTTTTACTGCAGTGGAGATCAGTCTGATTTTGAAGTTGTTGCCCATTCAAGGACCCAGAGGGCTTCTTAAAGTGAGAGATTTCGACCTCAAGGAGAGCTGTGGTTCCTATGGAAAGTGTGAAGGGCGGGTGGTGGGGAGCAGAGCATAAGGGGGTCCTGTCACATGACCTCTCACAGGGCCTGGCATGTAGCAAGTGGTTCACAAATATGTCCTGGAAGGAGGAGCTTCCAATTCCTGTTTTTCCCTCAGGAAAGGGGTCCACTTGACCCTTTCCTTGTATGTTTTCGGATCTGAAATCCTTAAAGTCCTGGTTTATTCAAGTTGAAGGGAAGAGGGCAGGTGCTTGCAGAGGAGGGGGAGATTTCAGATGCCACCCTCTACCCCTCACTCTGCCTTGCAGGCCCACGTGGTGGGGGGAGGAAAATACTGCCCCCCTACACTGTCTTTTTTTCCCATTTCTTCTTCTTGGTTGGCTGAGATTCTCTGTAGATCTCTGGAAAAGGTGACTTTTAAAGCAAAGAGTAACTAGTGCTACCCACCAGAGTGTTTTCCAAATCAGCAAAAGTGTAATCAGTTCGGACCACCCAGAGGAAGCACTTGAAGTGGGCAGATCTGCCTTTTAGAAATGCCATTTCAAATGCTCACATATGGATTTTTGATGCCTAATCAAGGGGATGTAATTAAAATCCGAAATCGCAGTGTTGGCGGAAAGCAGTCGCCAAGTGGCTGCCGAGCCAAGTGGCTGCTTCCGAGGCTGTTGGAAACGTTTCCACGCGGATGAAAGCGGGCGCTCCCAGCTGGCAGCTGCAGGAGGGGGTTGCTCCAGCGGCAGAAGGTGAGACCATCGGAAGTGCGGTTGTGGTCTGTTTTCCGTAGCTGTCACGGTAGACGGAAAAACAGGGTCCTCCAGTAGTGAGAATAAAGTAACAGGAGAGCGGGCTGGTGCCTCTGAGGGGCAGCCTGGGGGAGGGGAAGGCGCGGTCCCTGATCCGGGCTCCAGTCTCCCCAGGAGGAAGGCGCGGCCTCCGGTTCCGGGAAGGGGCTGGGGCTGCCAGCGGGGGGCTGCCAGTGGGACTCCTGCCTCCCGCCGGCTGTCCTGCAGCGCTTCTCCTGGGTTTCCAGTTGTCTCCAGGATTCTGAGGGAAAGGATGAATTTTTGCTACCTGGTGGGCTTCTGAACCTGGAGTCCTGACGGCATTTCCAGGTAAAACTGCACAGATGGAGTTAGATGGAGTTCAAATGTACAAAAATAAAATACACACGAAAAGCAACTGGTCCTTTCAAGATGCTTTATAAGCCATTTTAAGCTAGATCCCAAGATTTTTAAGAATGACTATCTGGGGAACTGGAAAAAACAATCTACAAATCAGAGATGAATATTTTCCTTCTCCACAAAGAAAAGAAAGCCAAAAAGCCTCAAAGAGCAATAACAAGAGGCTCAGTACCAGTCCTGCCTTTATTGCTTCTTTTTCAGTGTCTGGTCTTTTTTCCCCTTGGGTGTTTGCCATTATTCACAGTATTAACAAGGAACCTGAGATCTTTTTTTCCCCCCCTAGTGGAGCTTGTTACTTTATTTTTTAGGTAAGCAGAAATTGATTTCTGTTTGCTCTGAATGGAGCTGAAATGAAAGAGGCTTCATTCAACAGCACCATCAAATTCAATGCAAGAAGTATCTTTTTTCTGCCAAGCATTCCAACTCAAAAATCAGAAACAACTGTGTCATTCCGGCCTTAAAAACTGAAGCTTCCTAAGTGTATGCGGGTGCTACATCCTTTGGGGGGAGAGAGGGGATTATTTTAACACATGGTTTGATCCTGCAAAACAAACAAACAAACAAATAAACCCAAAGTAATACCGAGGAATCTAGGCTATATCATGGTTAGGAACAGGGCAAAAAGCTTGACAGATAGCCCTCTGTTCAAATTCAGGATTAATTAGCTCTGTGTCCATGAACATGTGGTTGAATCTATCTGGGTCTCTGCTTCTTTAATCTAGAAGATAATAAAGATGAAACCTCTCTCATACTGTGGTTGTGAACATTCAAGGGGATGCTGACCGTGAGGGTCTTAGCACAGACTTAAGGCCCTGCAAATTCCCTCCCTGTGGTTTTCCAAGCACTCAATATATTCATAAGGCCCCTACATGATGATTTTGACAATGATAACTGCAAGGAAGATTTTCCACCGAGACTTCAAAGAGACCTATCTGCCATGGATTAAAAAAAAAAAAATACTATTCTTAAAATGTCAGCTTCCCTATGATAAAAATCACTTTAGAATTTATGAAGGAGAAATAGGAAATTGAAAATCGGTCAGGCTACTTACTCCTTAATTCTGATTTAGAGCAGCCATAAAACTCAAAATATACCCGCTCAGTGCCCTAGCACTGAAGAGGTTTCTATGCAGTTCTCTAGAAATGAGAATAAAGGCCTGTGTTCTGGATCAAGGGGCCCCAGAGTGTCAGGAAGAGCCCGGGCCTATTTTTCTTTCAGTGGGGATGGAAGACAACAAACTAGGACTGTGTACTTCGAAAATGCCAGCAGCTTTTCAGACTTACTTTCCTTAACTTCCTCTCTCTTACCAGAGAGCTTGAGAAACTAAAGTGAGAATTAGACCTCAGGGAGAAATGCCCCCTGGTTTATGCCGGTCACCTCCCAAGCTTGAATGCTCTCAGGCTTCTTTCACTGTTGATTTCTTTCTTTCTTTTTTTCTTGCTGTGCCATGCAGCATGTGGGATCTTAGTTCCCCTACCAGGGATCAAACCTGTACCCCTTGCAATGGAAGCTCGGAGTTGCAACTGCTGGACCGCCAAGGAAGTCCCTGGTTTCTCCTGTTTGCGGACAGGTCAGTTGCTGCTTCTCTGGACACACAGCAGACCCAGTGCAGTCCTCGTATGTGTGAGAATTGATTTCTCTCTGCCTTTCCTTTCCTCCTGGTGGGAAGAGGCTCTTTTCCATGTAAACATATCAAATTCATGTTAAGTCCACACATCAGCATTCAAAATTTTAGCCTGGGCACCAAAGTCATTTAATGGAGAGAAAAAAAATATATTCAGCTGGCAGTGCTGGGATAACAGTGTATCTGTTTGGAAAAATAAAGAATCATGTTCTATCTCACAACACACACACACACAAATCAGCTGAAGATGGATCACAGACCTAAGCAAGAAAGCAAAAATGATAAAACTCCTAGCATAAAACATAGAGATATCTTTACAACCATGAGGGGGGTATATATTTCCTAGAGAGGACATAAAAACCACAGACCATAAAAGAATAAACATTAATAAATTAGACTATCAAAATTAAAAACTCCTGTGTATTAAAAAAAACACCATCAAGAAAATTGATAGGCCATTTGCAGACTGGGAAAAATAATTCACAACACATACATATGACAAATGACTTGTATCTAGTATATCAAGAACTCCTGCAACTCAATAATAAAAAAGACAACCAAATAAAAAATGGACAAAAGAGTTAAGCACTAAACAAAAGATGATAATGAAATGGCAGCGAGCACATGAAAAATCACACAGCATCCTTCAGGAAATGCAAATGAAAATTAAAATGAGCTACTGCTGCACACCCACTATAATGGAAAAAATGACCAATAACGTGGGGTGATTGGAACTCTCACACATTGCTAGCCGGAACGTAAAGTGGTACATCCTGTGTGGCAGTGTTTTTAAAATTAAACTTACATCTACCCAATGACTTAAGTATTTATCTAAGAGCAATGGAAACAACATGAGCAGGCATGTTTAGAGTAGCTTTCTGTATAATACCCCGCAACTAGAAGCATCCTGCATGCTTCTCAAAAGAGGGGATAAGCAGACTGTGATACATCTCTACAGTGAAGTATTACTCAGCAATGCAAAAGGAACAAACTAATAATATATGCAGCTAGATAGATGCATCTCAAAAACAGTTTCCTAGTGAAAGAAGCTAGATCTCTCCATAAGCCAAAACCTACCTTGTACATTTCTACTTATATAACATTGTGGGTAAAGCAAACTGTGTTGTGGTGATAGAAATGTGATCAGTGATTGCTTTTGGGGAGCAAGAATTGAGTGGGGAGGGACAGGCAGGTTTTGGGGAGTATTATCATTATTCTGTGCTTTGATGCATGTTTGTTAAGACTGAGTAACAATACACTCAAGATCTGGGCATTTCACTGCGCATGGATTAATCCTTAGTTTAAAAACGAAAGTTACCAGGGCAAGGTGGTCCAAAGGCCCAAACATTCAATAAAAAGATAAACAAGCACTAGGGACGTGCTATACAATATGATGGCTGTAAGTTAACTCTGCTGGGTGATACATAGGAAAGTTGATAAAAGACTAGATCCTATGAGTTCTCATTACAATGAGGAAAGATTTTTTTTTCTTATTTTGTTTTTTCTTTTCATTGTATCTCCATGAGACGATGGAGGCAAACTAAATTTCTTGTGGTAAACATTTCACAATATATGTAAGTCAAACCATTACACTGTATGCCTTAAATCTATGCAGTGATGTCTATCAACTTTATTTCAATAGAACTAAAAAAATAAAATTAAATTAAAGCCATAGTCAATGGATCATGGGTTGCAAAAGAGAGCTTTCTTTGTCAGGCAAGTGCTCCCTGCAGAGGACCAAGCAGCACGTAATGAAGGGCTGGATGACTTGAGCTACAGGACAGAGTCCCCTTTGCTAGATTAACCTAAAGGGGCAGCAGCAATGTGAGTTGAGGTCAGAGAGTGGGCAAGGGTAGGAAAGAAAGAGGATCAAGAGAAAGTCCTCATTTGCCTGTCTGAAATGGGTTCTGAAAAGCTGGAAGATGAGGGTGGGAATTATAGAGAAATATGTTGCTGTAGCAGCTGGCTTTGATTGAAAAAGGCAAGGTTTTAGTTGCTCAGTCATGTCTGACTCTTTGGGACCCCATGGACTGTGGCCCGCCAGGCTCCTCTGTCCATGGGATTCTCCAGGCAAGAATACTGGAGTGGGTTGCCATTCCCTTCTCCAGGGGATCTTCTGACCCAGGGATCTAACCTAGGTTTCCTGCTTTGCAGGCAGATTCTTTACCATCTGAGCCACCTGGGAAGCCCATACAGGAGCTATTATTATTGTTGTTTTAATAGCTTTATTGAGGTTTAATTTAACATACAATAAACGGCACACATATAAGTGTACAGTTTGTAAATATTGACCTATGTATACACCTGTGAATTCATTCCCACAATCAAGGTAATGAGAACACCATTCCCCCCAAAGGAGTTCTTAGCATTCACACCGTTTTACAGATGAGACAGTTGATTTCATTTGTATGAGGTTGCACAACTGCTGGGTGGGGAGACAGAAGCCTTGTCTGCAGGGTTTCAGAACCATGACTCTTCCCACAACACCAGCACGTGTCTCTCTTCCCTTCTCCCCAGCCCCCTGTTTCTCTCTCTTTCTGTTTCTGTCTTTCTGTCTGTCTCTCTCTCAGGTATTACTGATCACTCACTATTTATTAATAGCTCTATATTTAGATGCTCAACAGTGTCATGCTAAACCAAGAGCAGTGGTAAGCAGCAAAGACAATGACAACTAACACAGGTGACAAGTCTCTCCAACAAGCTCTTTAAATATGGTGCCATATTTCAAGCAACGTGACTCTTAAGCTCTCAGCTTTGCAATCGGGCTGACCCAGCTTTGAACTCCAGCCTCCACAGCTCCACTGAGCTGTCCTGGATGATTTTAGCAACCTTGTTGAGCCCCAGCCTACCAACGGCATAAGGAGAATCATGATGCTCAATCTCAGAGCTGGTGTGAAAATCTCATGGCAGAATTGCATAGCACAGAGCTTAATAACAGCAAATTCTCCCCAAAAGTCACTGTGATGATGAAAAGCATCAAAGTTGGTAAAAGGGCACATCTCCTCAAATTTTAAGCAATAATTTTTCTCTTTCAAGACTACAATTATTTTTAATGCGTATATATGGAATCTAGAAAACTGGTACAAGTGAGTCCATTTGGAGGGCAGGAATAGATATGCAGACTTAGCAGACTTGTGGACACAGTGGGGGAAAGAGAGGGTGGGATGAATAGAGACAGTAGCATTGACATCTATACACGACCGTGTGAAATGGATGGCTAGTGGGAAGCTGCTCTATAGCACAGAGAACTCAGCTTGGTGCTCTGTGATGACCTAGAGGGGTGGGATGATGGGAGTGGTAGGAGGGAGGCTGAAGAGGAAGGGGGCATATGCATACTCATGGCTGATTCACACTGGTGTACAGCAGAAGACAAGACAGCATTGTAAAGCAATTATCCTCCAACTAAAAAAAACACTACACTTGTTTCTACATAGGGAAATAGATTACATAAAAGAGCACATGTCAATTTTCCAAAATTCACCGAGTACTTCATGGAACATCAGAAATGCAATGTGGTCAAAAAGGGCTAGAGAAAATCAGAAATGGTCAACATCTGCCTAATTCCCTTTTTTATAAGCTTATTTTTACTGAAAACCTCTTGAGCAAAAGATATGACTGTCTTAGGCAATAGTTTAAAAAAAATGAAAAACGACATCTCCATCTAACCACCTGGCTGTCAGGCCGAGAGTGAGTTTCACAAGATCCTATTAGCCCCCATTTCATTGGCTTTAAATGCCAGGGCTCCATTTCAGCACATAAAAACAATCATCATTGAACAGATCAGTAAGGAATTTGAAAAACATTTTCTGGGTCTTGTGGTTAATACAAAAATCAAGTTAATGAATTATTATTGAAATAAGTAGTGAATTTGAATGTTGAAGAGATCAGCAGGTCAAGACAGGAGAGAAATTAATCAGTATAAAAAGTGTGGTGGAGGAGGGCCAATTTAAATGGATTTTCTTAATATTAGCAAATGAGAATAATCTAAGCCAGGGTCATTCATCTCTTTTTGATGTAACTGAAACCTCATCTCAGAAATCTTGGTCTTCTAGATGTGCTTCAGGCAGTGGTCAGGGTGCAAGTTGCTTGCTTTGGAAAATTGGTCCTTTGCTTTCTGTTCAGTACGGAGATGGGATGGCTCACAAAGCTGAGCTTCATTCACCCCTTGCTCCTCATGTGGCTTCATTGACACTCAAGCCCAGGGTAACATGAGACTGGAGTAAGTCAGCAGGCACTTGTTCATTATTCTTTTTAAAAGAAGCATGTGAGGGGAGCAGGCACCAACCTAGAGTATGAATGCACAAAGGAATAAAGCCACAGTCCTTTCCATCAAGAGCTATGATTTTGATTTTAGTTTGAACAACTAAGTTTACCCATTCTAAAAAATAAATAATAGTGTATGGCCAAAAATAAGCACCATAAGAATGGAATGCCTTCCCAGGTGGTGCAAATGTTAAAGAATCCCCTTGTCAGTGCAGGAGATTCAGGAGATGTGGGTTCGATCCCTGAGTCGGAGATTCCCTGAAGGAAGAAATGGCAACCCACTCCAGTATTTCTTGCCTGGGAAATTCCATAGACAGAGGAGCCTGGCAGGCCATAGTCCATGGGGTCGCAAAGAGTTGGACACAGCTGAGCACACATACCCTGCACTGGATGAATGGAATGGATATGAAATCCTTTTGTAAGGAAGAAATCACTCTGAGCTAGATCAGGGTTACGATGGGGTGGGAGTCAAGAAAAGCTTTATGCAAGAGGTAGATTTCAAGCTGGACCGAGGGTTGTATTTCACCAGGAAAAATGGGATCCAAATAGTAAGAGGATGAAAAGCCCCCTTCACATTCAAAATCGTGCTGATCCATTGTTTTCTCTGCCCAGTCCACCTGTATCACAACTCCTCCCAACCCACAGCTGTCTTGGAATAGGATTAATACAGTTCATCCATCACTCTAACATATCAATCTGTTCTTAGGTTTCATTAGCTGTTGTGTCTTTTGTCTATCCTAGCTATGTCTTGCAGGTTTCAGAAAGGGCATGTGAAGAGGTGGGTGTTGAGAATGACTCTGGCTTTTGGCTCATGCATTTGGAGGTCTGGTGTTGCTATTCAGTGAAGGAGGGAACGTTGGAAGAAGACATTACTTGGAGGGAAGATCCTGAGTTCAGTGCTGAGTAAATTGAGTTTGAACTGGCTTCGAGACAGTGGGTAGAGTTAACTGGAGTTATCTTTGGGTGTTTTATTACAGAGGACAGCTATTATCTCTTTTTCACTTTTCTATTTGCAAGAGCAGCAAATTTTTACAAAATACATTATGAGCAGGCATTACTTTAAAAGTGGAAAAAGTCATAAGATAACAAAACATGAAAAATTAAAGAGTTTTAAAAATTAGTAATACTCATTGTGAGATTATATTTTATCTTGATTCAATTAGTTTATAGAAATGTAAACAGCAAAGCACTACATTCTGAGGCTTCATTACACAAGACGTCTTCAACTCCTACAACAGAAACCTGCAAAAAGTATAATGGTTCCAAAGGGGAGGAGAATACATGACTCTGAAATATGCTGCTTTGACATGTGGGCTATTATGAGCTGAAGGCAAGCAAGACCCAACAGACTGAAGAAAACCTCGCTTTCTCTATCTAAAAGAATTTAAATAGGGGGGCTGAATCCAAGAGAGAGCTATTATCAGGAAGAACCTCTATCTGAATGACCTATCTGTATGGCAGGGCAAGCATCTCATTATTGTAACAAACATCTGCTCTTCTTATTGAATTATCCTCCTCCCCCTTGAAGTCCTGACCTCATCCCATTTCTTAGCCCAGGATGGCATATAGGCCTCAACTTCCTGACTTGCCCTTGGATCTCATATTCTTAGGGGATGCCTGTACTTACGTAATTAAATTTGTTTTTCTCCTGTTAACCTATCCCATGTTAATTTGATTATTATACCAGCCAAAGAACCAAGAAGGATAAAAGTGTTCTCCTCTCCAGCAGTTCAAACACAGTAAAAATTTGTTCCCTGCTTATATAAAGTACAGAACAGTGCTCCAAATTAGTGAGCATCTCCTCCAAGGGTGATTCAGGGGCCCTGGCACTTTCATCTTGTGCTTCCACCACCTTCAGTGTGTGTCTTCTAAGGAGTCCATGCTTGTCTACATCAGCTGACAGAAGAATAAAGAGCATGGAGAATTCTCCATGAGATATTTATCTGCAGCAGGCCTGAAAGAGACACGGACCACTTCTGTTCAGACTCCTCAGCTCTAGTCCTGTCTGACAAATATTAAAAACAAGATCTGAAACTATGGAATGGCTTTCAAGAACTTAATTCCATCCCAGAACAAAGTTCAGAAATATTTAGTGGAAAACAAAAATTTCTAGCATGAAGCAAGACAAAATTCACAATGTCTAGCACCCAGTGAAAGCAAAATTCCCAGGCATACACAAAAACAGGAAAATACAAGCTGTAATAAGGTTAAATCAATAAAAAATGATCTAAATGTTAGAATGTCAGAAGTTAGAATTAGGCTAAAACAGTTTTAACTATACTCTGTATGTTAAAATTTATTTAGAGAGACATGAAAACCAAAAAAAGACCCAAGCTCAATGTCTAGGATCAAACTGTAATGTGTGAAGGGAAAAATACACTGTATGATGGGCTGGGAGGGCTGTAGCTGAGTGATTCATTCCATAACCAGGCTTCTTGCTGGGATTCAAAATGATTTCCTGACCATTATGTCACTGTGTAACGTGGATTTTCGGGGTTGCTTGACGGTAGTTGAAACCATGACTCAATTCTTCAGTGGTTTGGTTAGGTAAATACTAAGAACATGGGTTCTGGAGTCAGAAGCCCTGGATTGGGCTACTAGACTCAGTAACTGAGTGGCAGTGTAATCTTAGACTATTTACATTGTCTTTCCAGGGCTCTCAAGTTCTTTACTAGTAAAATGGGAATATTAATGTAAACATCTAGCTTTGAAAAAGACTGTGATGATTTAGTGGCTAATATGGAAGCTAATTGGGCTTTCCCAGGTGCCACTAGTGGCAAAATACCATGGCTTGCCAATGCAGGAGACATAAGAGATGTGGGTTTGATCCCTGGGTGGGGAAGATCTCCTGGATAAGGAAATGGCAACCCACTCCAGTATTCTTATCTGGAGAATCCCATGGACAGAGGAGCCTGGTGGGCTACACAGTCCATGGGGTCGCAAAGGGTTGGACACGACTGAAGCAGCTTAGCACACACAGAAGCTAATCTGGAAGCCCTTTGCAAGGTTTGGGCGCGGTACAGATGGTAGTTGTGAGTATGACAGCTATGATCCCAATTCTTGTCTTCTCCCTGGTTGCCACCTGAAAAATGATGGCCATCACCTGGTCCCATGCAGGGTCAGCCCTGGGGCTAAGGACTGTGTGAGTGAAGCTGTTGTATAGAGCTGATGAAATGGGGAAAGAGTCTCTGTGCCTTTCACTGAAATCTCCCTAATGGGAATTTATGCCTCTCTGACATCTCACACCAACACCGCACAGCCTGGGAGGAAAAGGGTCACAGAGAAGTGCAAGGCCAGGCTAACTCATCACCGTAAATGTGCTTGGACTTGGACAAGAAAACCAAGTAGGGGCGAATGGTAGGAAGGCAAGTCTGTAGCTGGCATTGACCTTCTGTGAGACTAAAACATTAAGTGGCATGAATTGATGTCCCATCTCTGTAGATCCGCAGGACACATAATGAAAGGAAAATGATATGCAAACACAGATTCCCCTAAGAGACGATGCAGTGTCTGTTCCTTCTCGGCATAGCTGAAGAGCTGTAAACACCGAGAGGGAGGCAATGGGGACCAGCATCTGAGGCTGCGCTGGGGGGACAGGCAAGGTCGAAGGGATCGGGAAGGGAAGGAGACAAATTGCCTTCATGAAGTCAGTCAGTCCTACCAGTCGTAGTCAGATGTGCCACCCCTGGGGCTTTACTGGGTGGGGTGTATTCACCAGAGCACTGGAGGACGGGAACAACTGTGGAAAGAGAGAAAGGCAGGCAGGGGGAAGGAAGGAAGGGAGGGTGGGAGAAAGGAAGAGGGAAAGGAGGAAGGGAGGGAGGAGGAGAGATGGAGGGAGTCACTGAAGGTAGTTACAACAGATGCCTTCAAAGAAGTGTGAAGTGAAGTGAAGTGAAAGTCACTCAGTTGTGTCCGACTCTTTGCTACCCTATGGACAATACAGTCCATGGAATTCTCTAGGCCAGAATACTGGAGTCGGGGAGCTTTCCCTTCTCCAGGGGATCTTCCCAACCCAGGGATAGAATCCAGGTCTCCCGCATTGCAGGTGGATTCTTTACCAGCTGAGCCACAAGGGAAGCCCAAGAATACAGGAGTGGGTAGCCAATCCCTTCTCCAGGGGATCTTCCTGTATTGCAGGCAGATTCCTTACCAGCTGAGTCATCAGGGAAGCCCTAAAGAAGTGTGAGATGCTGGCAATTGGACTTTACAAAGTGTAAAATCCCAAACATGTTTCAACTAGCTCTGTAGTTTCAGAAGGGATTTAACTGAGGTGTGAGGAAGGAGTTTGGACAGAAAGGGCTATTGAACTGAGAAAAACTGTAGCATCTTCTCTGAGATCTTTAAAGATAGAGTTTGCTGGAATGCTAAAAATGGATGTGTCTGATGGTGGGAAAGGAAGTTCAGCATCATGGTGGGTTTATTCAGATCCCGCCATTCTGGGGTACACAGCTGAACTCATTTTCATATGTAACGGGCAGTTTGAAATAAAAGGCCTAGAATATAAAATTGAGAATAACTGTATTGTGATGTTTCTTAACATTAACCAAGGCACTGAAATTGTTTTCCCATGGAAATCTGACTGATAACCAGTTCCATCCATTCATTCATTTAATAAAGAGTTTGATTCTGAGGTGACATTTGAAATGGGTCATAAAAGACAGAAATTAATTATACAGGCAGACAAAAATGCAAAATGGCCATTTATATAAGCAATTCACATGATGCCATCTTTATTCCAGCTGAGAGTAACAGAAGATCTGTTCTCAGAAACTTCATTTAAAAAATATTACTAATTTTTAAGTGTCTTTTTTCTATTTATTTATTTGGCCTCATGGCTCATGATATCTTAGTTCCCTGACCAGGGATCAAACCCATATGCACTGTATCCCTGAAGTGGAAGCTCAGAGTCTTGACCACTGGACCACTGGGAAGACCCAGAAACCTCATTTTCTCACTGCTTTGTTTATTACACAGCCCCTACTTGAGACTACCTTTCTTCCCTCCAACATTTGCTGTCACCCAACATATGCTCAACTTCCCTTGTAAAAAAACCTTCACATTGAATCAAGTCATGTAATAATAGAAAGAGCAAGGCAACCCTTTTGTGCTAGGCATGGTAATGCATCAATGTGTGGTACCCACTTATTCAATCTTCACAGCAAACTTATTTAGCCATTGAGGCTGAGACAGCTTCATATTGCTATTTTTACCAAAGAGCCAGGATTTTTGAATCCAGCCCCTGCCCCTTCCTCTACACTTCTCTGGATGTGTTCTATTTTCACTAACATCAGGGCTAGGCTGGCTGGACCAACCATCTTTGGCAAACAGCTAAAATGAGTTCATGTGATATATCTATTTTGTATGTGTGTGTGTGCATGTGCTCTATTGTGTCCAATGCTTTGGACTGTAGCCCACCAGGCTCCTCTGTCCATGAGATTTCCCAGGCAAGAATACCAGAGTGGATTGCCATTTCCTTCTCCAGAGGATCTTCCTGACCCAGGTACTGAATCAGAGTCTCCTGCATTGCAGGCAGATTCTTTACCCACTGAGCCATTGGGAAAGCTTTGTAATTTTGGTGTTCTCTTGCAATATTGGTCTGTTTTTTTAGTAATTCAATACTTTTTTGAAGAGAGATATATTTTTATGTAATACATATTATAATTGTAGTATATAGTTAATATAATAGTTATATATAATATACTACTGTGTAGTATAATTTATAATACTATTATATAGTATAATATATAATATTATGCTATTACATGTATGCCACATGTAATAGCATAATATTATATATTAATAAAAATATATCTTTTCAAAAAGTATTGGGTTGCTAATAAAATAGAACAAGATTGCAAGAGAACACCAAATAAAAGGAAAACAGCATAATCATGAGGGAAGTCATTTTGTCCTGAGATAATTTGCTGAGAAGGACAAATCTTCACTTGTGCTTTGATGGCTTTGTGAGACATGGGGACAGAAAGCATCAAATCTGTGTAAGTTGGGAGTCTAATAGGAGACCCCTCCCAAACACCTGGGACCTCACAGGACTGTACTGTTAGTGTAATGGTGAATCGGAAGTGAACTGCTTCTTTGAAGGCATCGTAGCCCAAGTGTGTATATTGTATACGATGCGTTGAGGTCTCTCCTGAACATCTAGAGAGGTACTTGTTGTAGATCATACTGGGGAGAAGTGAGAAAGGCTGCGAGGACTGAGCAAAGTGACAACAACCTGTTGCTTGGATCAGCTTGTGGGTCAGGGAGCCTGTCTGTCTGGGATCTCCTGCCAGTTCTAGACTTTGTCACCTGACTATAGCATGCTTGGGCTTCATCATTTCAGAGGCTTAGCTAATAAATGCTCAACTCTGTAACTAGGGCTGAGATGAGCTCTCAGTGAGAAACATTGACTGGGAATGCAGAAGTCTGATGCTCACAGATAAAGTGGAGTGTGATGCTCGACAGGCAAAATAACACTTGCTACAAGCACTCACCAGGTTGCAGAGCTGAAAATGCTAGTTTTGCCAATTTCAAAATTCTATAATTGGAATAACAGTTATCATATTTTCTCTGAGCATTATCTTTCCAGGTCAGGAGTCATGGAGCATTTTAGATTCTTCTTTCACTTGATTATGAATTTTTCATTAAGTATAAACATTCCTTTTTAGTCAATGAAGATAATATGATTGTGTAGATATTTAAAATCCTAAAAGATGATGCTGTGAAAGTGCTGCACTCAATATGCTAGCAAAGTTGGAAAACTCAGCAGTGGCCACAGGACTGGAAAAGGTCAGTTTTCATTCCAATCCCAAAGAAAGGCAATGCCAAAGAATGCTCAAACAACTGCACAATTGCACTCATCTCACACGCTAGTAAAATAATGCTCAAAATTCTCCAAGCCAAACTTCAATAGCATGTGAACCATGAACTTTCACATGTGCGAGCTGGTTTTAGAAAAGGCAGAGGAACCAAAGATCAAATTGCCAACATCGGTTGAATTAACAAAAAAGCAAGAGAGTTCCAGAAAAACACCTATTTCTGCTTTACTAACTATCCCAAAGCCTTTGACTGTGTGGATCACAACAAACTTTGGAAAATTCTTCAAGAGATGGGAATACCAGACCACCTGACCTGCCTCTTGAGAAACCTGTATGCAGGTCAGGAAGCAACAGTTAGAACTGGACATGGAACAACAGACTGGTTCCAAATAGGTAAAGGAGTACGTCAAGGCTGTATATTGTCACCCTGCTTATTTAACTTACAGTCAGAGTACATCATGAGAAATGCTGGGCTGGAAGAAGCACAAGCTGGAAGGAAGATTGCTGGGAGAAATATCAATAACCTGTGATATGCAGGTGACACCACCCTTATGGCAGAAAGTGAAGAAGAACTAAAGCGCCTCTTGATGCAAGTGAAAAAGTTGGCTTAAAGCTCAACATTCAGAAAATTAAGATCATGGCATCTGGTTCCATCACTTCATGACAAATAGATGGGGAGACAGTGGAAATAGTGTCAGACTTTATTTTTTTGGGCTCCCAAATCATTGCAGATGGTGACTGCAGCCATGAAATTAAAAGAGGCTTACTTCTTGGAAGAAAAGTTATGACCAACCTAGACAGCATATTCAAAATCGGAGACATTACTTCGCCAACAAATGTTCGTCTAGTCAAGGCTATGGTTTTTCCAGTGGTCATGTATGGATGTGAGAGTTGGACTGTGAAGAAAATGGAGGGCCGAAGAATTGATGCTTTTGAACTGTGGTGTTGGAGAATACTCTTGAGAGTCCCTTGGACTGAAAGGAGATACAAACAGTCCATCCTAAAGGAAATCAGTCTGAATATTCTTTGGAAGGACTGATGTTGAAGCTGAAACTCCAGTACTTTGGCCACCTGATGTGAAGAACTGACTCATTTGAGAAGACCCTGATGCTGGGAAAGATAGAAGGCAGGAGAAAAAGAGGACGACAGAGGATGAGATGGTTGGAGAGCATCTGACTCAATGGACAAGAGTTTGAGTAAACTCTGGGAATTGATGATGGACAGGGAGGCCTGGCGTGCTGCAGTCCATGGGGTCGCAGAGTCTGCCATGACTGAGCGACTGAACTGATACATTTCAGATGAACTCATGCAAAGATATGAACTCACATTTTTTTCATCTCCCCTTAGATGGCAGTTTGTATGTATAAACATGAACTCATATATAGATAGATACTTTATATACATAATATAAGGGCTTCCCCAGTGGTGCTAGTGGTAAAGAATCTGCCTGCAGTGTAGGAGATGCAGGTTCTATCCCTGGGAAGATTCTCTGGAGAAGGGAATAGCAACCCACTCCAGTATTCTTGCCTGGAGAATGGCTCCTCTGGCCATTCTCTCCCATGGCCAGAGGAGCCTGGCAGATTACAGTCCATGGGATCACATGACTGAGCACACACAAGCAACACAGCTTTAATATGACGCGTTTTTCTCAGTTTTTTTCCTATAGTTTGAGCTAAAGATTCTGATGTGATTTTCTAGTGTCTTAGGTTTTCCTCTCCCTTAACTCTACTGTAAATTACTGTGTCTTGAATAGCTCTTCACATGGTGAACAATGCATTTGGTTCAGTGGTTTTCTTGCTGCGCCTCATTGATCTCATGCTCGAGTTCCATGCTCCTCTGGAGACTCATGCTGGTGGCTCCAGCATCTGTGCTGTGGGAAGTCTGTAACTCAGTCTAGTTTTTATGCAGAAGGTGGAGTCTGCCCAGGGACACCAGACATGGAGCTGCCTTGAATTCCAAGTGCATGGGGGGAGGCGGCGGCCTCACACACGAGAAGCAAGCAATGCTTGGGACACACATGTGGGCTAGGGGAAGCAAAAATTTTCTTTAAGCAACTGGTTTGAGGGAGCGACTGGAATAAAATCCATAATACAGTATAGCACAGAGTGTTTGTGCCTGAGCTTCTAGGCTGAATTGTCTTCTATTTTCCTCTTCCTTTCTGTTCCATTAAAAAAGTGTTCATTATAGAAAAAAAGAGAAAACTTAGATAAACAACAGAAAAAAAAATGACCACTGTATAAAATTTTAACTTGATGGTCTTTTAGAAATCTGCTTGTGCAAATACAAGCAAAGGAATGTATAAAAATAATGTACTGTTCTGAACCTGCTTTCTGGGCTCCCTCTCAAATAATATAACTGCTTCCCTGGTGGCTCAGATGGTGAAGAATCTGCCTGCAATGAGGGAGATCTGGGTTCAATCCCTGGGTTGGGAAGATCCCCTGGAGGAGGGCATGGCAACCCACTCCAGTATTCTTGCCTGGAGAGTCTCCATGGACAAAGGAGCCTGGTGGGCTACAGTCCACCTGGTGGGCAAAGAGTCGGACACAAATGAACGACTAAGCACAATATGCCTCTGTGTGTGTTTGTGTGTGTGTGTGTGTGCTCAGTCATGACCAACTCTTCGCAACCCCCGTGGCCTGCAGTCCACCAGGCTCCTCTGTCGATGACGTTTTCCAAGCAAGATACTGGAGCAGGTGGTCATTTCCTTCTCCAGGGAATCTTCCCGGCATAAGCAGGGATCGAACCTGAGTCTCTTGCATGGGAGGCTGATTCTTTACCACTAGCACCGCCTGGGAAGCCCTTAATTCTAAGATATTCTAGTATATTCAAGGGTCCCTTGCTGCTTATTATCAACTTTGGGCACCTGATGTGAAGAGCCAACTCTTTGGAAAAGACCTTGAAGCTGGGAAAGACTGAGGGCAAGAGGAGAAAGGGGCGACAGAGGATGAGGTGGTTGGATGGCATCATTGACTCAATGGATATGAGTGTGAGAAAACTCAGAGAGTTAGTGAAGGACAGGGAAGCCTGGCGTGCTGCAGTTCATGGGATCACAAAGAATCGGACACGACTTAGTGACTGAACGACAACAAAGACGCAGAATCTATAACCCCAAGTGCAGTCCCATCCTGTCCTCGTGTTTCTTGCAGATATTAAGGGAGATCTAACACACACCACACAGTTGTACTCTTGGAAGCCGATTCCTGTTTTCCTCAGGTTATTTTGGTTTATTTTATTTGCACCCAGCGCTACTTAAGGCATCCTCCATGCCAGACACCTCCAGGTTGCTTCCATTCCCAGAAGAACTTTGCTCTGTACCTCCTTCCACCTTCTTATGTGTAGCTACTTGTTTTCTCAGTTCAGTCCAGCCTGCCCCTCATGCTCTGTCCCTGTAAGTCTGGTTCCCTTGTCCATTTTCCACTCTCCAGAGTCTGGTTTAGCAAAGGTAAGGGAACTTCCTTGCTGAGAAAATCTGCTGAAGGAGAGAGGATCAACCTTTTCTTTAGTGAGTGGGGATGACGGGTCATAAAGGAGAAAACGTGAACGTTTGGGAGTTAATAAAATTATCACTGCAGCATTAATGTGAAAGTTTTCCAAGACAAATAATAAATGCACACTCATATAGTCATTTTTAAAATAATTCTATTTCTTTACTTAGGCTGTGCTTGGGGCTTCGTTGCTGGGTGGGTTCTTCTCTACTGCAGGGACTAGGGGTTACTCTCTAGTTGCAGAGCTTCTCATTGAGATGGCATCTCTTGTTGCAGAGAGCGGGCTCTAGCGTGTGAAGGTTTCAGTAGCTGCAGCTCCTGGGTTCTAGAGCACAGGCTCAATAGTTATGGTGCACATGCTTAGCTGCTCCGAGACGTGTGGGATCCACCAGGAATCAAACTCTTGTCTCCTGCATTGGCAGGTGGACTCTCCACCACTCTCCACCAGGGAAGCCCTCGTTTTGTCATTTTAAATGGCGAGATGGTGCAACACTCCATGTATAGATGTTATCCATATATGTATTCTATTTCCTATTTTTGAATATTTAATTTGTTTCACCATTTTTCATTAATGGGAAAATCTTTACTATAAACATCCCTGCACATATGTCTTTGATTATTTTTCAAATTATTTATTTAGAACAAGTTCCATGAAATAATACTGCCGAGTCCAAAGGTATACAATTCATGAAAATGTTGCCTTAATGTCCTTTAAGAAGGTTTGATGATTGGTCTTTCATTAATAATGTATAAGATATTACTGACCCTGTAACTGTGTCTATACTAGTTACTGTTATTCTTTTTAAGTTTGTCAATTCAATGGGCAAACTTATTATTATTTCATTTATTTCAGCATTAGTGAGGTTGATTTTTTTGTTTTTTATCATTATTGGCCACTGTAGGTCTGATTTTGGGAATTATATATTTATCTTTTATTGGGGCAGAATTGCAATGCACAATAAGGTTTTGGAGTCTGGAAATGTTTTTGAGACAGTATTAGCCACAACCAATCATGGTGAAATGTCTTAGATTGCAATTTTTCCTTGACTTCATTTTCAATTATTTGCCTGTGTACCTCAGAAAGAAAAAAAAAATATCCCAGCAGAATGGAATTTTGATAAATCAAATTTTGATTTTGATAAATCAAACCTCCTCCTTTGGGTTTGTAATGAGACGATATTTTCTCAAAATATCAGCCCCAAAGGTAAGGGGCCTATTGTCATTAGGGAATGAGGTAGCTCACCTGCAGAATGGGGGGCTCAGGAGCCCCAAACAGATCAGCCCCAAATAGTAGCACCAGGACAACCCATTCCAGTATTCTTGCCTGGGGAATCCCATGGACAGAGGAGTCTGGCAGGCCCCAGTCCATGGGGTCACAGGGTCAGACAGGACTGAAGCGACTGAGCATGCTCCCACCAGGACCTGTGCAGTGGCAAGTAAGGAAAGTTAGTGTGAGGAGGGTAGATGTACTTCCCACAGCCCCAGAGGAACAGCAGTGTCAGGATTCAAATTCAGATCTGACTACAAATCCAGTGCCCTCACCATAAAAAACAAAGACAAAAACAAAAGAAAAGAAAATCTAAAAAGCAAAGAGGAGAGTGTGGGAATGACTCTCTCTCGTAGGATGGCTATACTTGATAGAGATGGCAGGAAGTGCTTAAACTTCTTTCTAGCAAAAAATAAAAGGCTGGGAAATTCCCTGGCTCTCCAGTGGTTAGGATTCTGCACTCCCACAGCAGGGACCCAGGTTCAATCCCTGGTCAAGGAACTAAGGTCCCACAAGCCATGTGGCACTGCCAAAAAAGCAAACAAAACCCCCAAGAAACAAGCAAAAAACCCCAAACTGACCCACCCACTCCCAAAGCAAAAGCATACAATATAAAAGTCTGATTTCGTCATAATGAGAAAAGTTATGTTTATGGAATTGCTCTAGTGGGACAAAGAGATTGTGTTTTTAAGGGTTCTGTGCTTTGGCTGCTACATTTAGTGCCCTATATTCTTTTCTCTGACAATCCAGAGTCTTGTCATCCTGGAAGGCTGCTGCCACCTGTTCCTCCAAGAAACCTCCCAGGCAGGCAAACTCAGGGAGAACTGCTTCAGCATTCAGAGCCTGTCCCACCCAACTCAGCATTGATCACCTTGCATCTTCTCTTCCCTTCTTAGCATCCATGGATGTTATTCTTATCTACCTTTTATAATAGAGTGTTAGCTTCACTAGATCAGAGGTTTAATCTCAGTACAAAACCATGCACACAACAGAGTTTATCATTTATACAAATTGATTGATCTAAGGGTTACATGGGGCTTCCCTGGTAGCTCAATGATAAACAGTCTGCCTGCAATGCAGGAGTTGTGGGTTCGATCCCTGGGTCAGGCAGATTCCTTGGAGAAGGAAATGGTAACCCATTTCAGTATTCTTGTCCGGGAAATTCTATGAAGAGAGGAGTCTGGCAGGCTACAGACCATGGGGTCACAAGAGTCGGACAGGGCTTAGCAACTTAACAACAAGGATGCCTTAAGACAGCTTTACAGAAGCATTCAGCTAATATTTATTAAGCAACTGCTACTATCTAGGTGTTTCTACATAAGCTGTCTTATTTAGTTCTTAAAATCATCTTGCCGGGTAGGAGATAGAGGTCTATTTCTTTCTTTCCTTTTTTTTTGAGGCAAAAACTGAAACCAAGAAGAGTTAAATAATTTCTCAAGATTCCTCTGCGAGTTGGGTTTGTATTTGAATTCCTGTTTCCCAGCTTCAAAGCTCATGCTTTGTACACGCTGTCACACTCCTTCCAGGTTTGATCAACACAACCTGGCTGTGGGTGGAAGAGCTTTTCCCAGAGAACTATCATTGCTGACAAACTTATTGAGGGACACTGAGAAAAGAAAAGCATCATTATTTTGACAGGTCTTGCTAACCAAAACCCATGGTGCCTATGTTCTTGGGCAAGGACTGATTTTAAAAAGCAAACTATAAAAGTATAAAGATGTTGCCTTTCCACTGAAGCCAAAATTTATGGGCTTTCAGGAAGAAAACTAATGGACTTTTGATTATCTTTTGCTGGCAAAACATCCAAGTGGAATTTTCAGAGACTATTAGCACAAAAATGTTTATTAAAAAATATAGTTCTTAATGCACCAAGGACTTCTTAGCCTGTCTACAGAAGTGGATCATTTCTACAGGAAAATGTTAAATGTGGGAAGAATATAATGAGGCTCCCTAAATATTCTGTGGATGACATTAGGTGCATTATTGCTTCATTAAAAAAGAAAAGAAATAATTTTATATTACAAAGCAAATGGGAAGTCCCGCATGTCACTTTGTTTAGCTACTTGTCTGTTAAAGCAATTTCCACTGTACACGGGACTCCAGCTTCATTAAACTTCCTTGAGGCTAAGTTATTTCATGATTAGATGACCTACAGGACTTATTCTATTTTTTTCAAGTTCTTCACCACTAAAACACCCAAAACCAAACCAAACAAAAGCAAAAAGGGAGTGGCTTATGGATGTCAAGTTTGTAAGCTTAAATTTAAGGATGTATTTCTTTCAGAATCTGCCAAGCCAGAGGAAATCCATAAAGAATAACTACTTAGGAAAGAAATTTTGGAGATAGGTAGAATTATTTGGCTGAAAAAACCCCAGAAAATCTGCAAGTTTCATCAATTCATACATCACAAGGAAACTGCTTAAGCTTAATGAGGATACTAGGGTTGCAAAAGAGTTGGACATGACTCAGCGACTAAACCACCAATGAGGATAGTGCTTTTTATGTTTTTAAATTTTATTTTGATCAGAGGATAATTACAATATTGTTATAGTTTCTACCATTTATCATCATGAATCAACCATAGGTATATGTACATCCTCCCCTCTCCTAAACCTCCCTCCCATCCCACACCTGTCGGTTGTCAAAGAGCACCAGCTTTGGGTTCCCTGCCTCGTAAAGTAAATTCCCACCAGCTAGAGGATTGTGCTTTAAAAAATATTCAACATTTAGAAATTGTCATTAAATATACATAACATAAAATTTGCCATTTTAAGCTATTTTTAAGCGTTCAGTTCTGTGGCATTAAGTACATACACATCATTGTGCAACTGTCATCACTATCCAAATTCAGAACTTTTTCATCATTCCCAACTGAAACTCTCTACTCATTAAGCCATAATTCTGCATTCTCCTCTCTCCCAGCCCCTCGTTATCAAAAGATTAATTTTTTTAAAATAATTTTTATTGGAGTAGAGTTTATTCACAATTCTGTGCTAGCTTCTGCTGTACAGCAAAGTGAATCAGTCACACAAACATGTGTATCCACTCTTTCTAAGATTCTATTCCCATATAGATCATCACAGAGTAATGAGTAGAGTTTCCTGTGCTATACAGTCAATCTCAACTTCCCAATTAATTCTTCCTCCCTTTTCCCCCTTGCTAACTATTTGTTTCCTACAACTGTGACTCTTCTGTTTTGTGGGAAAAAAAAAAAAAAGTGAAAGTGAGTCGCTCAGTCATTTCCATTTCTTTGCAACCTCATGGACTATACAGTCCATGGAATGCTCTAGGCCAGAATACTGGAGTGGGTAGCCTTTCCCTTCTCCAGGGGATCTTCCCAACCCAGGGATTGAACCCAGGTCTTCCACATCGCAGGCAGATTCTTTACCAGTTGAGCCACAAGGGAAGCCCCCTCTGTTCTGTAAATAGGTCTATTTGTACCTTTTTTTAGATTTCACATATAAGAGATATCATATGATAGTTTTTCTGTCTGACTGACTTCACTCAGTATGACAATCTTTAGGTCCATCTACGTTGCTGCAAATGACATGATTTCATTCCTTTTTATGGCTGAGTAATATTCCATTGTACATAATCGTAACCTTTATTCGACTTTCTCTCTCTATGAATTTGGTTATTCTAAGTACCTCTCAGTGTTTTAATTGAGGTATAGTTGACTTACAATGTTGTCTTAGTTTCAGGTGTACAGCAAAGTGACTTTATTATTTAATAAATAATAAATCATATAAATCATATATTATTTGCTGAGCAACTTCTAGGAGTTGTGAGACCCATGCTGTCTCAGGCCCAACCCCAAGGACTGCTGAGAGCTCAGGTGGAGGAGTCCAGCTCTGCTCTCCTGAATGATGCAGGGAGGTGGTGTGATGCAGAGCTGGCCTCCCCAAGCTGTGTGCACATCACAATTGCTAGGAGAGAGCATTAACACATATCGTGGGGCTTCCAGGGCTCTGGGACCAGGCTCCAAAAGTCCCTCAGGGATTCTCATGTGCACTCAGCTTGGAAAGCTACTGACAAGGACAGAGAGACCTGAGTCACAGGCGGGCTCTGTCACTGGCCAGATGCGTGACTTCTGGTGATTCAGCTGCTGGCTCTCAGCCTCCGCTTCCCATCTGTAGATTGGGTTTTGGTGAGGAGGATGAGTATTTGGCTCATAGTTTGACACCGTTTTCATCCACGTAGAATGTGTGACAGAAGAGGTGGCTTATGTTTCTCAGCTCTAACTCACTTTGTTCACTGAGAAGGCAGGTAGTGCCCTAGACTGAGAAGTCACTCAGCCCCGTGGCTTTCCAGGCAGCCTGTCACCCTGGTCTTGAAGTTCCAGCTTTCTGCCCCTGGGGGTCCTCGGAAAGATGCTGGCTGATAGATTGCTCAGGGAGCTAGGGGAGTATAGGTAGGCTGGAGGCAGATGCCCCCTGGTTATTGAAGGTAGAAGGAAGCCAGAGGAGAGCAGTGGGCTCAGGTCTTCAAGAAACTCAACTCCATCCCTGTAACCACTCACCTGGGTTCTTGATCCTTCAACAAACCTAAAAATGAGAAACCAGAAGTTAGCAATGCCTTCAAATGTTTTTGGCTTCCCTGCTGGCTCAAACGGCAAAGGATCTGTTTGCAGTGCAGGGTCTCCTGGGTCAGGAAGCTGCCTTAGAGAAGGAAATGGCAATCCACTCCAGTATTCTTGCCTGGAGAATCCCATGGACCGAGGAGCCGGGTGGGCTACAGTTCATGGGATTGCAAAGAGTCAGACTTTTTTTTTTATTGCATGTAGATAGATCAAGTGACTTCTCCCTGTGATCCATCACCAGGACATTTGGTAAGAAAGGATATTTACTAGCTTTGTAAAATGATGGATTTTTTTCCAGACACACATGCTGATTTCATTTCAACTGTATGGCAGAATTCTGTAAAGAGCCTATCTTTCATATACTTTGGAACAAGGTATCCAGATCATTAATTCTGAAGAAAGGGTTCTGACAAAATATGAGATAAATCAGAACAATATTACATTCTTACTCTTTCTTGGCAAGAGCTGCAGTAGTTTCAGAAATTAGCCTGTGGAAATTGCAAAGCTTGGGTGAATTTTGCACTTCAATGACTGAGGTATTTTAGTAGTGCTTGAACAGGAAAATCAACAAAATGTAAAAGTCATCAGAACATATCTACCAGATATGAAAACTAATTTAGTGAACTGACTGCACACTCTTTTTCTAAAAGGATTGGAGAAATTTTCTCACAAATCCTCTTCCATTTCTAAGAGACAACTAAGGGCGGGTGTATGGTCACTCCCATTGAAAACAGGGCGGACAAGGCCGAGTGATTCTTGTAAGATTACCCAGCTGGTATGGCTGTGCAAGAACTTAGGTTAATTCTCGTAAAGGTGGAGGTTAGTTTAATAAACTCCACTGCTAAAATAACAGCATGCATTTCTATAGACACTGATATATTTTCAACCTAGTGACTTTAAGGGAGGTACACAATGAATAGAATGAATGACAGGTGTGTAGATCAGCCTGGAAGGGCCAGTCCTTATCAAGGGCTGACCTGTGAGCCCAGCATTCAGCTGTGAAGTTCAACTTGTTCTCAGGGTGTGGAGGTTGCTCTCTTGACTGCCTAGCCTAACTGCATCAAGTTTAGAAAGTTTTACCCCATCCTCATAGAAAATGCTTACTATCACATTTCTATAGGTCTTCAAAAAAGCTGCAAGAGAGATTCAACTATGATGGAACGTTGTGTGACTTTGAGTGGGCAAGACCATAAGTATGAGGACGTGCTTAAAGGTTTAAAGACTGGCTTCAAGTACAACAGGACAACTGCCTAAGGCAGGGGCAGTGGAGATGGAAGAAGGGGATTAATTCAATTTCTGTTGTCTGGGTAGGAGTGGTGAGAAAGAATGAGCAAAATGACTGCAATGCTTTTGGACTTGAAAGACTAGGTTAATGTTAAGTGAACTTTGTCAAAGAAGAGGAAGGGCAGGAGTTGAGGAAGAAATGATTGATTTACTTTTGGACATAATTTGTGATGTTTCAGATATCTAGCAGACAACTGGATAGATGATTTGAAGGCCAGGGTGGTGGAAGGAATTCCAAGAGGACCCTTGATAAGGACTCATGACCTTGAATAACTTTCTTCTTTGGAATGTGTCTGTATGGGGTGACCTATAACTTGCTTCTGTGACTAAGGTAATGAATGGGTCATCACTTCCATGATTAGGTTACCTCAAACTTTCAGGCAATTCCAAAGCCTCTGCAGATTTTTCAGAGCAGTTTGTGGGTGGTAAATGACCCTATTTAAATGTCTCACCCTACCCTCCCTGCACATCTGGCCCCAAGGAGACGTCCACCATTGTTGATGGTCTCTTTGTGGCACTCTTTTTTCTCTCATAACTTTGGAAGTTTTTATCTTTATTGGGGTGCTGGAGAAGACTCTTCAGAGTCCCTTGAACTGCAAGGAGATCAAACCAGTCAATCCTAAAGGAAATCAAACCTGAATATTCATTGGAAGGACTGATCCTGAAACTGAAGCTCCAATACTTTGTCCACCTAATGTGAAAAGCTGATTCATTGGAAAAGACCCTGATGCTGGGAAAGATGCAGGAGGAGAAGGGGGCTATAGAGGATGAGATGGTTGGATGACGTCAGAGACTCAATGAACATGAATCTGAGGAAACTCTGAGAGATAGTGAAGGACAAGGGAGTCTTCAGGGTACTTTGACCCAGAGTGTGTGATTTTAGTCTCATTTATAGCTGTGCCCATTTCTGGTCTATGTATTGTTCCTTTTGTTTTTAATGGCACTCAAGTTATTCAAATTAGGGGTGTGTGTGTGTGTGTGTGTGTGTGTGTGTGTGTGTGTGTGTGTGTGTATGTGTGTGAGATCACTGATGTGTTTAAAATAGGAGGAAGCTTATAGTGTTAAATCAGCAACATCTTTATGAGAAGCCTTTATGGCTATATTCTATTTCCTGTTTCTTTAATCAATGGTTTAGTGGCAACCAAAACACATAATGAAGAATTTTGAAATGTGGCTGCCTTCTGTAAACATTGAAACCCACTGTGTGGATGGGCTTGGCCATTTGTGGAAGAGAATAAGGGAGGGAGGAAATATGGGACTCAGGAATCAGGTGACACCCCAATTCCAAGGAAGATGCCAGCTGAGAGAGGCAAGGTTGAAATAAAAGTACAACCCAGGATCTAATTAGATCTAGGCTTAGATCTAATCTCTTGAAGGATACACTGAAGGAAAATTGCAACACTGGTGGGACTGTCATTACTGAACTCGAGTGGGGATTCCATGGACTAAGAACTGGTGTTTCTCGCGCTGTGGGGGCAGATGGCCCTGAAGAGACCACACAACTGCACATCAGCTTGGTGGGCTCACCTTGCAATGCGGATGGTTCACCAAGTTATGAAAATGTTGGTGAACTAGCCTTAACGTTCATCAATATTAGGGGCTGAATTGTGTCTCTCCAGAATTCACATGGTGAAGCCCTCACTCCCAGGACCTCAGAATTGAACTGGGTTTGGAGACAGGGTCTTCCAAGAGCAGTTAAGGTACAATGCGGTCATAGGGGTGGACCCTACTCCAGTCTAACTGGTGTCCTTGTAAGGAGAGGAGGTTTGGACACAGACATACAGAGGGAAGACTGTGTGGGGACGCCGGGAGAAGATGACTGTCCACAAGCTAAGGAGAGATACCTCAGAAGAAAACACTCAGCTGACACCTTGATCTTGGACTTCTAGCCTCCAGAACCGTGAGAAAATAAATTCCTGTTACTGAAGCCAGTTAGTCTGCGGCACTGGATTTAGCAGAGTCAGAAAACCAATATATCTATCCAGCTCTTTGCACCCCAGTTTCCTATTCCTGGGGTAACTTTCTGGTTATAATCTGACCTCCCATGCAGTTATTACTATGTGGAAGGAATTCACTAGCCAGAGCTCGTGAGGATTCTGGCCCACTTGTTAGCTCTATTTCCCATTGTGAATTAGGTGACTGGCTTTCTGCATGCACTGGTTAATGTAGCAGTCTGACAAGCATGTTTATGATGGTTCAGTCTTGGAATCCTCTTACTTGTGAATGTAGAATTGATGGGTCTTCCCTGGTGGCTCAGCAGTAAAGAATCCACCTGTACACAGGAGATGCAGGAGATGTGGGTTTGATCCTAGAGTCGGGAAGAGCCCCTAGAGGAGGGCACGGCAACCCACTCCAGTATTCTTGCCTGGAGAATCCCATGAACAGAGTAGCCTGGCAGGCTATAGCCCATGGGGTTGCAAAGAGTTAGACACGACTGAAGTGACAGAGCACATATGCATGCACGCTGTAAAATTGAGTTTCTGAGCTCACAGAGCCATTTACACACTGGAAATGTTTGGACCATGTTTCCTACTGTGTGATATTAAGTAAATATTACAAGCTTTTTCCTCTAAGATATGTGCATCACAGATGACCCTATTCTTTACCTCCTTTGTGGTCCAAGTTTTGTGGTTGAAGCTGAGATGGAGAAACTGGATAAGATTTGGGTACAGGAGGTCAGGTATTCAAAGGACATAGTTTAAAAATAATCTTTAGTGGCTTGTTTTTAGACTGCATTAAATATCCTATCAGTCACTTTAAATCGACTGTATAAAAATAGTAGCATCAAAATTTTTGCCTTGGCAAGGCTATGTGGCACACAAATCAGTGAGAACAGACATTAAAAACAGCTGAAGAGGTGAATAATTGTACCAGAGTCACACTGTGTACCTGAAATTGACAGCCTATGAATTAAAACTCATTCTAAGGGGCCAGCCTCATGATCTAGCTTGTTTCCAATGATCAAAGGTAAAGTTTAGCCAAGGTCTTTTTTTTTTAATTATGAAGAAAAATCATTTGACTTTTCATTTACCTACAAACAGGATCCTACTAGCCAGAACAGGTATTAAAACACCATCTTTCTCCCCCTTCATGTCAAGGATGTTGAACACACAGCCCTGACATGGAAAGTGTAAGTGTGGTAGGTGTGCTTCTGAGTGCCTTCCTACTCACATACTCTGAGTCACTGCTAAGAGAGGAGGAATTTGACCATGAGAGAGCTCCAGTGTCCTCCAAATTTTTAAAATCGTGCACACCTTTAGAACGACAGTTATGACTTTATCAAAGGAGAGTGAGGCTGACCCGGGGAAGGAACTTCCATGGCTTCCATGGCTGTGTCATTGGGGAGACAAATGTAGGTACCATTTCGTCTGATCTGGTGGTCAACAGATCCCTCTCTTCTCCTGCTCCTGAGTCCCTCCATCCCTTGTTCACTCCACTTGGGTCCTTCTGCAGGTGTGTAGACATGGAAACTGGGCAGTGGATTCTCAGTCCTCATTTGTGAGTCAGTCCTCCAACACTGGAGGATTTGGGGGACACAAAAAGCATCCTCTTGGCCTTTATCTTTTCCTCTGTAGGCCTACCCTGGGACTTGACATGCCTTTACCATCATCTTGAATTTAGTCCTGCTAATTCAAGGAAAGCTAAAGAGCTTCCCTGGTGGCTCAGAAGGTAAAGAATCTGCCCACAGTGTAGGAGATCTGGCTTCAACTTTTGGGCCAAGAAGATCCCCTGGAGAAGAGGATGGCAACCTACTCCATTATTCTTGCTTGGAGAATTCCATGGACAGAGGAGCTTGGTGGGCTACAGTCCATGGGATGACAAACAGTTGGACATGACTGAGCAACTAATACCTTCTTTTTTTCAATGGAGAGCACCCCTAATTGGAGGGTATACTGGCTTATCTCACAGGGCAATAGTTTAAATGTTAACACAGGCTCCCTTCTCTTTAAACCCATTAAGATCTCATTGTCACATGACAAAAACTGTGTGTTAAGGGAATATGACTGAGCTTCTGGAATCCTCAAAAGTAGCTCAGGAGGTCCTCCCAAAGACCTTTTGTCTTGCTGGCTGAAAACATGCACTGGAAGCCATCATCTGCTCTCTAAACATATCTACTTGGCCCCTCCACCCTCTGGTCTGTTTGGAGGGAGAGGTTTAGCAGACTTGATGGCTTCTCCACAAAGACAGAGATGCTGCCTTGGGAGGTGGACCACAAGCATGCTAACATTAATGTACTTAAATAGAGAAGAGAGGCTGATTTGTGGGGATGAAGATGTGGAAACCAGACTGATTTTATCACCCCTCAAAGCAAGATTATAAGATGGAGGTTTAGAAATAGTATTTTTCCTAAAGAACTTAGACAAATATTGTAGACATAATACACAGTTATGGATTTGAACACACAGCCCAAAACTAAGGAGGTGGTTCTTAGCTCTGGTCTGCAGGACACTGCTTTCTAATCCTCTGTAAACACACTGTGAATTCTCATCTATAGCTTTGGGAGCAATAGAAATGCATAACATGTTTATGTTTTACCAGCGTAATTTTATAGTTTTGAAAACAGAAAGTTTAAAAAAAAAGAACATAAAACCTTCATGCCTAGTGGTTATTAACTGTGATCGACAATGATATATATTTATCAAATCCTGAGGAGCTAGTATAAAAAGAAATCACCCATTGTTATTGTTAAGTGAAATCTTTGGCAGTCTTGTCCCAATGCTCCGAACATGTTGGGATTTGAAAGTTAGATTTTTCCACTGGATTCTCAAATCCTGGTAAGGCAGCTTCAACTCCGAAGGGATACTTCTAAATTCATATTGCAGTTCCCTTTACGGTTTTACAGGGAATAAACCCCTGTGAAGCCTAAACCAGCAGCAAAAAACAAAAAAACAAATAACCTACTTCGGCTGGAGAGAATGTATTTTGTAAGTCCGTGTGTATATTTCAGGCTATTTGCACGAGCTACAATAATTGGAGCCACTTAGCTGGGCAGCACATCCTAAGGCAAAATGATTGGTTGGAATTAATGGGATTTTGTCATCCACTCAGTGGCTTGGTAACCCCTGGGCTATCATTAATCCCAGGATGCATTCGTCTGTCTTGGTAGTGCTTCCCACTGGGTAGGAATCACTAAATGTGATGCATAGGAAAAAGTCATGTCCACTCTCTCCAATTATACCCTGAGGGATGGTGTAACCATTGGGTTTCTAATATTAGCCCTAAAAACCCATCTTTGCTTAGTTCTCAAGACATTTCCTGTAAGCTTTTGAATAAGGAGAAAAAAGGTTCTGAATTTTCAATTTGAAATACATGGGTGATAACCATTAACTTTGTCTACACGAATATAATTTCTAGGCTTTTGTTCTAGCTTTAGAAGTGTTGCAGTCGAGCAGAGATGCTTACTGCAGTAAGATATGTTCCAGAAATGAAAAAGAAAAAGCTATTCAAATCATTTTTTAAAGACCTACTGGTTCTTTTCAAGATAGCTAAATCAATAATAAAGAATAGGTGTTACTTTTAAAAAGAAAATCAGCCCACAGCTTATTGTTCAATGGCATTTGTAGAAGTTGTGTTTCTGAGGAGTGACTGCATTCTTGGCTTGGAACACATAAGACACTCTAAATGATTTATTTTTAAAATTCAAGCAAAATATCAAATTGAGCCTTGGCCCTTAAAACTGTGAGATATTTTTCATGTGCAGCTCTGTATTTTTGTACATATTGGTGTTGCTTTAACCTGACCAGAGTACATGGGTGAAGAAATATCAAGTTCTCCACTTTCGCATCTTGATGTCTTCTTGAAAGAGGATTTGAGGCAGAACTCCATTTGCCCGTAAAATCAGTAAAATTTAAGAGCGAAGCATAATCTTGGCTTATTCTAAAGGTGGACTTTCTGCATCAAAGCCAGCGCCTGTTCATTGGCAACCATGCAGACCATCCTGTGATGTCAACATTTCATTTAAATACTGGGCCTGGGGACTTCCCCGGTGGGGCAGTAAATAAGAACCTGCTTGCCAGTGCAGGGGAAATGGGTTCCATCCCTGGTCTGGGAAGATCCAACCTGCTGAAGAGCAACTAAACCTAGGTGCCTGCCACAACGACTAAGCAAGCCTGCGGCAATTGCTGAAGGCCTGTGCTCCAGTGCTCCACGAGAGAAGCCACCACAATGCCCATGCCCTGCAACTAGAGAGCAGCCCCTGCTTGCTGCAACAGAGAAAGTCCACATGCAACAACGAAGCCCCAGTACAGCCAGAGGTAAATAAATAAACAAATGCTGGGCCTGGGGAGGCAGGAGGCTCATGTTGGATGGGAGTGGGGCAAAGGTAACTGGTTCTATTTGCAATAGTTAGTCTGTTGTCAGCAAATGAGAATCCATGTTCACCCAGTGAGGACATCTGAAGGTAATGAAGTCTAAAGATGGCACAGCTGAGGCAATGAGTTTCCCTTTGGAAAATAACTAGAATGAATGTGAATTACTTTCTTCTTTTTATTAATTTTTATTGGAGTATGGTTGCTTTTCAAAGCTGAGTTAGTTTCTGCTGTACGGCATAGTGAGTTAGTTATACATCCATCCTCTCTTGTTTAGATTTCCTTCCCATTTTATTGGAGTATAGATTTACAATGTTGATGCTTATACCTGTGACTATTTCTGCTCTGCAAATAAGTGCATCTATACCATTTTCCTAGATTCCACATATAAACCCTGTTATATGATACGTGTTTTTCTCTTTTTGACATACTTGACTCTGTATAAAAGTTTCTAGGTCCACCCATGTGGAATAATGCAAATCACATGATTTCATTCCTTTTTACAGCTGAGTAATATTGCATTGTGTGTATGTACCACATCTTCTTTAGCCATTTCTCTGTTAACAGACATTTAGATTGCTTCCATGTCCTGACTATTGTAAATAGTGCTGCAGGGAACACTGGGGTGTCTGATCCTTTCAAACTATGGTTTTCTGCAGGTATATGCTCAGGCTTGGGATTGCTGGGTCATATGGTAGTTCTAAACTTTTAGTTTCTTAAGGAAACTTAATACTGTTCTCCATAGAAAGAGTCCGTCCTAATGATCTGGATTTTTAGAATTACAGTAGTCCTCCCTTATCTTCAGAAGACTCTTCAGAGTCTTCTCCAGCACCACAGTTTAAAGACATCAATTCTGTGCATGCTAGAATATGAAACTGATTGAACCAGACAATGTACCTCTAAAGTATTCAGAGAATGATACCTTCAAAATACTATGATCTGGAGTAAAAAATCCATGAGCCTTAGAGAACTGAAAAAACTCTGTGCCCCACCCCCATTCACCTGTGGAAGCAGTGGGATTAAAAATTGTTCTCCCAAAAGAAGTTGAAATTTATATTTCAAATGTTGTAGTGGGTGCTTCATCTTATTTATAACCACTTGCTTATACATGCCTTATATTTGAAATTGGCTAGATGTGAACTTAATTTGACTTTAAACTTTTCCAGAGATCAAATTGCCAACATCTGAAGGATCATCGAAAAAGCACAAGTATGTCAGAAAAATGTCTACTTCTGCTTTATTGACTATGCCAAAGCCTTGGACTGTGAGGATCACAACAAACTGAGGAAAATTCTTAAAGAGATGGGAATACCAGAGCACCTGACCTGCCTCCTGAGAAATCTGTATGCAGGTCAAGAAGCAACTGTTAGAATTGGACATGGAACAACAGACTGGTTCCAAATCAAGAAAGAAGTACATCAAGGCTGTATATTGTCACCCTGCTTATTTAACTTATATGCAAAGTACATCATGAGAAACACTGGGCTGGATGAAGCTGGAATCAAGATTGCTGGGAGAAATATCAATAACCTCAGATATGTAGATGACACCACCCTTATGGCAGAAAGCGAAGAAGAACTAAAGAGCCTCCTGATGAAAGTGAAAGAGGAGAGTGAAAAAGTTGGCTTAAAACTCAACATTCAAAAAACGAAGATCATGGCATCCAGTCCCATCACTTCATGACAAGTAGATGGCGAAACAATGGAAACGGTAAGAGACTTTATTTTGGGGAGGGCTCCAAAATAACTGCAGATGGTGACTGCAGCCATGAAATTAAAAGACACTTGCTCCTTGGAAGAAAAGCTATGACCATCCTAGACAGCATGTTAAAATCAGAGACATTACTTTGCTGACAAAGGTCCATTGACTCAAAGCTATGGTTTTTCCAGTAGTCTTGTAAGGATGTGAGAGTTGGACTCTAAAGAAAGCTGAGTGCCAAGGAATTGATGCTTTTGAACTGTGGTGTTGGAGAAGACTCTTGAGAGTCCCTTGGACTTCAAGGAGATCAAACTAGTCAATCCTGAAGGAAATCAGTCCTGAATATTCATTGGAAGGACTGATGCTGAAGCTGAAACTCCAATTACTTTGGCCACTGGATGCAAAGAACTAACTCATTGGAAAAGACCCTGATGCTGGGAAAGATTGAAGGCAGGAGGAGGAGGGGATGACAGAAGATGAGATGGTTGGATGGCATCCCTGACTTGATGGACATGAGTTTGAGCAAGCTCCAGGAGATGGTGAAGGACAGGGAAGACTGGCGTGCTGCAGTTCATAGGGTCGCAAAGACTTGGACACGACTGAGTGACTGAACTGAACTGAGTCCCCCCTTATCTATGGTTTTGCTTTTTCAGTTTCAGTTACTTTGGGTCCTCCATGGCCTAAAAATATGGCATGGAAAATTCCAGAAATAAATAATTTGTAAGTTTTAAATTGTGCACTGTTCTCAGTAGTGTGATGAAATCTCACTCATTCCCACCCAGGACATGAATCATCCTTTTGTCCAGTGTATCCTGCCCCGTAGCCACTTGGTAGAATCAACTGACACAGCATGGCAGTGCTTATGTTATTTTACTTAATATTAGCCCCATAGTGCACAAGTAGTGATGCTGGCAATTCAGATATTCTATTTCTCTGCCCAATTTATAAACTAAACTGTATCATAGGTATTATCTATAGGGAAAAACACAGTATGTTTAGGGTTTGGTACCATACAATGGTTTTAGGCATCCTTCTGAGGGTCCTGGAACATACTGCCTATGGGTAACTGGGGACTACTATATATGAAGAACACTTGTCATAATGGGAAAACCTCTTTTTCCTTGCTCAGCTTCCATGTTAAATTTAGCTTTTCAGAAGCAGTTCAGTATTACATCAACACCTGGTTCAAACAGGTAAGTTCTGATAATAGTTGAAAGTGAAAGTGAAGTTGCTCAGTCGTGTCCGACTCTTGCGACCCCATGGACTGTATCCTACGAGGCTCCCCTGTCCATGGGATTTTCCAGGCATTAGTACTGGAGTGGATTGTTATTTCCTTCTCCAGGGGATCTTCCCAACCCAGGGATGGAACCAGGGTCTCCCGCATTGTAGGCAGACCCTTTACTGTCTGAGCCACCAGGGAAAGGACACTACAAAAGGAAGTGTTACCAACAGACCCAGGGTGGCTCAGTGGTAATGAGCCCGCCTGCAATACAGGAGATGTAGGACACAAGGGTTCGATCCCTGGGTGGAAAGATTCCCTGGAGGAGGGCATGGCAACCCACTCCAGTATTCTTGCCTGGAGAATCCTATGGACAGAGGAGTCTGGAGGGCTCCAGTTCACAGGGTTGCAAAGAATCAGAGACGACTGAAGCGACTGAGCATGCAGACATGCATCAGTAGGCCCTTGATGTCTATGTGTGTCAGACAGATGTGCACTAACGAACAAACATCAAGGCAGACTGCCTCACAAAACAAGACCCTCTCATAGACAACCAGTGCCATATTGCGTGAATTCTCGTTAACAGTGGAGTCCAGGACCTCCTTGGTGGTCCAATGACTGCCTGACCTTCCACTGCAGGGAACCTGGGTTCCATCCCTGGTCTGGGAACTAAGATTCTACACGTCATGTGGTGCAGCTAAAAAACAAAACAAAAACTCCCAATGAAGTCCACTTGGACGAGAGGAACTAGCCCTTCGAGGATTCAATGAGCAATGCAATTCCTTTTTTGTGTAAGTAATTTTATAATCTTTCTGATCAGGCCCACAGCTGTAATATCTGATTCTGGCAAACTCTATAATCACATTTCCAGCAAACCTTTGATCTACCCTGCGCTGAAACCACACCATTACATTTTCATGAGAACTTGCTGCTCTTTGCTTCATTTATAAGCATTTTGTCACATTTCCTTCTGTTTAAATAATCCAACTTAAAGAAAAATATCTTGAGGGGATGTGAGTCATTCTTTTTATATTAATTCCTGTTCTGGCTGTTGCCAAAAAATTAGTATTTATTTTCCACAAATGTGATCCATTCACTCTTATGTTTACCTTTTTGCCACTGTGATTGTATTCAAAACAAGATGCTGAAAGAGAAGGCGTATGTCGTTCTTCGACAAAGCTCAGATGCAAACAAATGAATTATTTTGAGACATTTTATATTGCAGTGACTGGTACCCAAAAGTTAAGCTTTCACAGTTCAAAAATGTCTGGGTGCCAAGGAGGGTGAGAGAAATCATCCTGAATGCAGGTCTATCAGTCCTAAAACTCTGAAACACTGGGCCAACCAAGACTCTTGTCTAACCTGTGCTAAGACAGTGACTAGACTAAGGAGGCAGCAAGGACAGAGCCAGAGAAATCCTGTTTGAAGAGGTGGTGTTTTCTGTTTGGAAAGAAAACACATAGACATAGAACACCAGAAGTGGTGAGAAGATAAAAACAAACTGTGACCCTGACAAATTGAGGTCTGCGGGATTCTGTGTTTAGTTCCAAAGGGAAGTGACTTTTCTGAGAAACATCTGTTTCCAGGTTCCCTGAATTTCAGTGAGTGAGATAAAGCCGACAGTTAGTGGTTTGTCTCATTCACTCACTCATTAATTTACTCCAAATTATTTATTGAGTATTTTTTTCCTAGGCAGGACACTGTCAATAGGAAAACAGTTGTCCCTTGGTATCTGCAGGGGATTGGTTCTAGGACCCACCATGGACACCAAAATCTGTGGATGCTTCAGTCCCAGAGTTGGTCCCTGCAACCACCATTCTGCATCCTCAGATTCCACTGACCTAGGATGGTGTGACGAGGCAACACATTGGAAAAAACCCTGATGCTGGGAAAGACTGAAGGCAAAAGGAGAAGGGGGTGGCAGAGGATGAGATGGTTAGATAACATCACTGACTCAATGGACATGAGTTTGAGCAAACTCTGGCAGACAGTGAAGGACAGGGAAGCCTGGCGTGTTGCAGTCCACGGGATCACAAAGAGTCAGACATGACTTAGCAACTGAACAACAGGATGATATAATATAGTATTTACTATTGAAAAAAGCCTGCACATAAGATGACCCACATGGTTCAAGCCTGTGTTGTTCAAGGTCAACTGTACATCAGAGAAGGAATGGCATTCCTTCTCTGGTGAGGTTTATACTCAACTGCTAAGACTGGCCCTCTCATGCTGAGCACCCATGTGTTCTCGTTTATTCCCTGTAATAACTCTCATTACTGTATCCCATTGTGAGTTCACTTTTTAGGTAGAGAAACAGAGGCTCAGAAACAAAGGAAAGAAAGAAAGGCAGAAAGTTGGGATTTAAGCCGATGGAGTCTGAAATTAAAACCCCCGTGATGCCCTGCTCTACCAGGGGGTGGCAGAATTCTGATCCTTGAAGCAAAATCCTGAATTTAATGGACAGTTAAGTGATGAAGCATTCCAGTGGTGTCAGGCACATTTCTAACAGCCTTCACATAGGTCCTTCTACATAATGTTGACATCAGCAAGGAGGAAGCGCTGAGCCACCTGAAAAGGGCATTCTTCTCTAAGATCTGGTTTGTTATTGATGTTCAGTTGTTAAGCCATGTCCGACTGTTTGTGACCTCATTCACCTCAGCATGCCAGGCTCCCCATCTTTAGTATCTCCCAGAGTTTTCTCAAATTCATGTCCATTGAATTGGTGATGTTATCTAAGCATCTCATCCTCTGCCACCCCCTTTTCCCACCATCAGGGTCTTTTCCAGTGAGTCGTCTCATCTCATCAGGTGGCCAAAGTGTTGGAGCTTCAGTTGCAGCATCAGTCCTTCCAGTGAATATTCAGGGCTGATTTCCTTTAGATTGACTGGTTTGATCCTGCAGTTCAAGAGACTCTCAAAGTCTTCTCCAGCACCATGATTTGAAAGCATCAATCAATTATAAAATCAATTAGTAGGAATAAACTAGGGGGTGGTGTCAGTTCTCAAAGACTTTTTACTAACCCCAGACAGAGACTACCACATAGCTTGTTTCTGCTTTGCTTTTTTGGGTGAAAATGTTAAGCATTCCAAATGTCAATATTAGCAGAAGGGCAGCATGGAGCACAGTGGCTGATCACAAAGACCATCTGGGTCTAGATCCCAAGTCTCCACTCCCTGGCTGAATGGCCTTGGGCCTGTGTGGCCTTGGACCTGTGACTAACCCCCCTGAACTTCAATAATCTCATCTAGAAAATGATCATGAGGAAGACAGTGTCCTCCTTAGAGGTTATTAGGAGAAATCTTGGAAGAAAAGCTATGACAAATCTAGACAGCATTTTAAGAAGCAGAGACATCACTTTGCCAACAAAGGTCCATACAATCAAAGCTATTGATTTTCCAGTAGTCATGTACAGACCTAAAGAAGGCTAAGTACTGAAGAATTGATGTTTTTGAACTGTGATGCTGGAGAAGACTCTTGAGAGTCTCTTGGACTCAAGAAGATCAAACCAGTCAATCCTAAAGGGAATCAACCCTAGATATTCGTGGAAGGACTAATGCTGAAGCTGAAGTTCCAGTACTTTGGCCACCTGATGGGAAGAGCTGACTCATCAGAAAAGACCCTGATGCTGGAAAAGATTGAGGGCAGGAGGAGAAGGGGACGACAGAGGATGAAATGGTTGGATGGCATCACTGACTCAACAGACATGAGTTTGAGGAAACTTCAGGAGATGGTGAAAGACAGGGAAGCCTGGTGGATTATAGTCCACAGGGTTGCAAAAGGTTGGACACGACTAGATGACTGAGGACATATCCTCAGATCTAGAAACTTTCTTAGTGAGAACCTCCCCCAAATCAATCAATCTTCAACTATCCTTAGCCCTGGACTTTCTGACCCAAGATCAAAAACATAGCAGTTACTATGGCAACTATCTGGCAATAGTTTTACATCCCCCATACGATAAGTGGGGCCTCTTGAGCAAAGCCTGATAGCATTAATTACATTAATCATAATAAACCACATTTGATCATCTCTTTAGCTCTTTGCTTAATGGTTGGGATTTTTTTTTTCATTTTTGGTTTTCCTAGAATCTTTGTAAGGTAAAATAACATAATAAAAATTATATAACCACATAAAACTTTAACAGAGGGTAAAATACTGTGGTTATTTTCTAGCATGTCTGAAGAAGACAGTAATTATTCTAATATCTTCCCTCAAACCACCACTTATTAATCAAATAATATTAAAGAATCAAGTAGCTCTTCAGCAGGCATTTGAATATGTAAATGTTTGAACCTTTGTAAGGAAATCACTTAAGGGGGAATTGTGCATATTCTCTCTTTGTACTAAGTGAAAAAAACCTAGGAAATAGGTGACATTAGTGTATCTACCAGATAAATTATGACATTAGTGTATCTACCAGATAAATTATGCTAGTTGGTCATTTTATATTTCTAAAGGCTAAATGAGAATTTACAGTGTCAACATATTCTGCATTGATTTGTATCATGAAATACTCAGGATGCTTTTGTTGTTAAGTCTCTCAATTGTGTCTGACTCTTTTCGACCCCATGAACCTTAGCAGACTGCCCTGTCCTTCACTATCTCGAGGAGTTTGCTCAAACTCATGTCCATTGAGTTGGTGATGTTATCGACCATCTCATCCTCTGTCACCCCTTTCTCCTCCTACCCTCAATCTTTCCCAGATCTCTGTCATTTATATGTATGAGATTTTGTGGGGGCACAAACATGGAATGGACTTATTTTATTTTCTTTTTCTCCATCATTGCTGTTGGCCATTCTCCACCAACCATTTCTCATTCCTTCATGAAGTTTCAGGAAGTAACCCCCACCCCCTCATTGCTTTTTTCTTTAACAACTTTCAGTTATTTAAACATCTAGTTTGGTATAGTCTAGTTTAAAACTTCCCACTGGTTTCTGAGTTAATTCCCACCTCCTTCTCTTTCCCCGGAAACAGACCTAGTCCAAGCCTGCCTGCAGCACTCCGTCACCCACCTGAGGATCCCCAGTCTCTCATGACCGGGGTCTCCTCTCTTGGCAGCCCTTCGCCTTGGCTGAGATCAGGCCGACCTCATCCACAGCATCCGTTCGACCTCAGGAACATATGCCCAACCCCCCCTCCATCCTGGGCCAGCCCTCACTCCTGCGATTTGCCAGGCTAGGGGAGCTGCCCAGAGCTACACCTGGCAACATCCACCCCTGGCATGAGATGCCTGTCCCATGTGCATACCCAGCACATGGTTTGGTTTTCTTGGAGACTTTCTCATCCTTTCTTGCTGAGAAGATGCCCCTAAAGAGAGTGGTTTCACTGTTGGCGCAGTGGTAATGAATCCGCCTGCTAAGGCAGGAGCGGCAGGTTTGATCCCTGGGTCAGGAAGATCCCCTGGAGGAGGGCATGGCGATCCACCCCAGTATTCTTGCCTGGAGAATCCCATGGACAGAGGAGCCTGGTGGGCTACAGTCCATGGGGTCACAAAGAGTCGGACATGACTTAGCAACTAAACAACAAGGACCCCAGAGAGAAACAGGAAATGACTGGAAGGGTGCGGTTTACCCCGGGGCGGGGCGGGGCGGGGGTAGGAGATATTCTTTTCTTCTCTCCATACCCAACTTGGGAAGGCTTGAGAGGAGGGGCTGGGGCAGCAGTTGGATGAATAGCAGAGCTGGTGGGTTGCTTCTTAGTAAGCCAGGGTGGGATGCCTGGCGAGTAATCATGTATAACTTGCTTGAAATGGGGCCAGGCCACACCACTTTGCTTACAGACGTTCATCAGGGGCAACAGGAAAAAGCCCACTCAGCCCCAGTTGAGCTGTACTGGCGCCCCCTGGTGGCCGCAGCCCAGGCTCTCACGTCTCTGGGCATCACCGACCCCGGTGCAGAAGTCTCGCCGGATCCAGAGAGTGGGGAACGAGGGTGGCTGGACACTGTCCCTGGTTGGCTGGCCAGTGTGGGCATCCTGGCTGGAGGGACAGGGCCTCGTCTGTCGAGCGCCAGCATCCTTTGTCCTGTCCTTCCTGCTGGAGAATCAGTTTGGCTCAGGATCCCTGCATCTGTGCAGAAGTAACTGCAGATAATTAGTCCAAAGGACGAGGTGAATTATCCCTGCTGGGTCCATCTGCATCGATAGAGCGTGTTCAGGCCTTTTATCCGCGTCCAGACAGGCAGGGGCCTGAGGCACATCCGAGGTCTGCTGTCATTCAGCTGCTCGGCAGGAGGGAGGGCCTGCCTCCCCAGCAGCATCACATTGGATCAGAGTTAGGGGGTGTGTGTGTTCAGCCGCTCAGTCACGTCCAACTCTTTTGTGACCCCATGAACTGTAGTGCACCAGGCTCCTCTGTCCATGGGATGTTCCAGGTAAGAATACTGGAGTGGGTTGTCACTTTTTTCTTCGGGGAACCTTCCTGACCCACAGACGGAACTCGTGTCTCTTTTGTCTCCTACATTGGCAGGCAGGGTCTTTACCACTAGCGCCACATGGGAAGCCCAGAGGTATATATGTGAAAGTGAAAGTGAAGTCGCTCAGTCCTGTCCGACTCTTTTCAACCCCGCTGACTGTAGTCTACCAGGCTCCTCCGTCCATGGGATTTTCCAGGCAAGAGTACTGGGGTGAGTTGCCATTTCCTTCTCCATATAACTTGCCCCCAAATCGCACAGGTAGACAAGGACAAGCCTGGTCTCTGACATTGAACATAAACCATTAACCCTCGTGGCACTGGCGGAGCCTTTAACCAGCTGGGCAGGCATGGGTCTCAGCAGGCAAATAAGGGTGCTTGGAGCTCCCAGACCTCAGCATAAATGGTGCAGTTTTTGCTAGTTTTTATAGTTAGGTCTTTTTAAAAAAAAAAAAAAATCAGAGCTGGCTGAACAGCTGCTGTAAGCTCACTTCCACCCTAGATCTCTAAGGAGCCGGCTGTCTTCTCTGCATGGGACGCACAATTCTAGGTCACTTCAGAATGATCACTGTCACTCTAAATGGAGCAAAGTGAATGCTTTCTTTAAAACGACCAGGCTAATTGCAGCTCTTAGGTGGACCTGGTGACCACTGAAATAGAAAGTCTAGGAAGCCGACTAGAGAGGGGTATGGAAACAAATCGTGGAAAGAGCATTTCAGTGGCTCAGCTGTTCTCCAAGCAATTACTGTTTAGATTGTGGAGTAAAGGTTTCAAAGGTCGAAATGCGAGCATGTGAGCAGAACACAAAAATTGCTCTGGTTGCCAGTGGATCTGTGAGTGCCCCAACATGAAGAGAGAAACGACCCACTGCTGCAGACCGGCAGAAGATTTCAATGCAAGGCCAGGAGTGCTGCATTGAAATGCCCTCTGCCCTCGTTTTTTACTGTTCTCAGGAGACAAGAATTTCAGATCACAGTTGCATTTACCTAGTTCTGGGTCATTATTAGTAACTATGATTAAAGCTCAAGAAAATGGAGCTTGAGTGGATACATGTTGTAGTTTTTGTTTTGTTTTACTCAAATTTAGCCCAACTTATCACTTTATTTTCTCAAAGCTTCTGAACATGTCTTTCAATGAAAAGAAGCTATTATACATCTTGAGGGCAAGATTTTCTAGAGTAGAGAGGAGAAAGGAGAGTTTTCTCTGTGTGTGTGTGTATGCATGTGTGTGCGCACATGTGTGTGTATGTATGTGCATGCGTGTATGGGTGTGTGCATGTGTGTATGCGTGTGTGTGCATGTGTGTGTATGCATGTGTGCATGTATGTGTATGCGTGTGTGTGCATGTGTGTGTGTGTGCTCAGTCTCTTAGTCGTGTTCGATTCTTTGAGACCTCGTGGACTGTAGCCTACCAGGCTCCTCTGTCCATGGGATTCTCCAGGCAAGAATATTGGAGTGGGTTGCCATTTCCTTCTCCAGGGGATCTTCCCCACCCAGGGATCGAACCCAAGTCTCCTGCATCTCTTGTACTGGCAGTCAGATTCTTTACCACAGTTCCTCTACTGAGGCTGATATTCAACAGTGTTTGGAGAGAGCTTGCATTTGAAAAGACATTGGAAACCACAAATATCAAATATCAGATGAACTGACTTGAAGGTTAATATATGGATGCCCTGTTTCCTGGCACATTCTGAGTCCTGAAGCTGAAACAGAATGTCCGAGCCACTTCTTGTTGCTGGGAATAAAGACCATCAGGGCCAGGATCTTTGTGACTTTCCTTCTTTGTTTACAGTCCCACCTCTGAGCCAGGAGCCCCATCTACAAAGCAATGTGCCCTCTGGCACATGGTCAGCTGGGCCGGTACCCCCAGCAGTCAGCTTTCCAACTGATGAAGTCAAAGGCTGAGATCCAGTCTGCTGAGATGTGCTGTCGATGTCAGAATATTTTGTGAGGCTGCTGGGCCACTTTCCATTGTTGGTGAGGGCACAAGAACAGTGGGTAATGAGTTGGCTGTGCCATAAATCCCCCGGCACCTGAGCCAACCTCCCTTCCATTCATCTTGGCCCTGCGGACCTGATGCTGACGTGAGGTCATGTGCTGCCTGGGCCAAGGGCAGGGAGAGAACAGCATGTCGGCCAAGGGCATGGGAAGGGGGCAGGACAGTCCTCAAACCGGAGAAAGGGTGAGAGAACCGGGAAGACTGTGTGGGGACTGTTTACACAGTGGCAGGCAGTGATGCGGAGACAGCAAGCAATTCGGCATGGATGTGTTCTGACCGAGCACTGCGGGTCCGGATGGAGAGCAGGTAGGTGTGTTTCCAGCAGTGGTCCTCCTTCTGAGATGCAGCTGGTGGAGTGTGAAACGTCCCCTCCTAGCCTGCCACTTGCTCAGACATCCCCCCCCACCCCCGCCAGGGGACCCAGAAATCTGACCAAGCACAGAGCTGTGGAGCCGAGAGTAAAATTTCACAAATGCAGCCCTGGCATTGGTCCTTGGCGGACGGCCTTTTCTTTTTGTGAAATCCCATCTCTCCTCCTGGGGCTCAGCACCTGCTCTGTTCTTTAACAGCTCCCTGGGGCCCCGATCCAGCTGGGCTTCACTTGCAAAAACAAGAAGGATTACAGGTTTTTAAACAGAAACGACGGCAGAGATCATTCCAGTTCACTGACCTCATTTTACAAATGAGGAAATGGTGGCCAAGAGAGGCTGAGTTACTTCCCCAAGGTCACACAGCTCGTGCTGGGGAATGGTTCAAATGGATGAGCCCTCACTCATCCCGGGAGAGGTCAGCGGAGCCACTGTTTGCATCCGCCACACTCTGCCCTCTCCAGCGCTGCTGGGTGATGGCCTGGAAGACCATTAATTACTGAACACAATATAAGAAAGTGTTATTAAGGTGGCCAGAGGACCCAGAAACCCTTAAATCCTGCCTTCGATTAATGAATTCTTTATATGAAGTCCCTAAGAGAAATAAATCCATGGGACAATGATCACTGAGGCAAAAGAGAATATTTTTTAATTAGCCTAGGCTCTGTGCCAAACCTAAGAGAATTCAATCAAATTACAGTCAAATCAGAGAAGGACGCCTATTTGAAGCAGAGCTTACCTAGGCAGGAATCCCCGGGCCAAAGCGATAAAGTCCACTCTTAGGAGGTTGTTTGGGAATGCCTGTAAAGGGGGAAATGGAAGAGCAAGGTGGTCCATGGAGAACGAAGCTCTACTCTGTTCTAAAAATCTTGATGTCACCGAACTGGACACCAAAACGGGCTCAGGTCACTTTTTCAAACTTGTTCACTTAGTAATTTAAGAGCTGAGGATGCTGAGGTCTAGAGAGAGAAGGTGACTCACCTCTCCAGCTTTGACAAAATCCTAGGGCCTTTGGACAGACCACATGGGGCAGCCCTTCCAAGGGGCAGTGGTTTGATTGGACCCTGCAGAAAGCTGAGAAGTTGCTGGAAGGTCTGCAGGGGAGCAGGACTTGTAGTCACACCCAAGAGCTCAGCACTTAGAGACATCCCCACTCAGGACAAACGGCAGAATCACGTCCTTCCCTCTCCAAAGGCAGATGGACTTGAAGACTGGTGAGGTACAGGGGATTTACCACAGATCTTCTTTGGTTCTCAGGTTCTGTCATCCATCCCGATGCTCCTGTAGTAAGCACCTGACCATGGTGAAATGATCGTTTAACATTTATAGGACTGGTATTTTGATTGGACTTTTATCTTGAATTTTACACTACCTATTTCTTTCAGTTGGTAAGTCCTGTCTGACTCTTTGTGACTCCATGCACTGCAACACGCCAGGCTTCCCTGTCCTTCACTATTTCCTGGAGTTTGCTCAAACTCATGTCCATTGAGTCGGTGATGCCATCCAACCATCTCATCCTCTGCCACTCCCTTCTCCTCCTGCCTTCAATCTTTCCCAGCATCAGGGTCTTTTCCAATGAGTCAGTTCTTTGCATCAGATGGCCAAAGTATTGGAGTGTCAGCTTCAGCAGCCGTCCTTCCAATGAACATTCAAGGTTGTTTTCCTTTGGGATTGACTGGTTTGATCTCCTTGCAGTCCAAGGGACTCTTAAGAGTCTTCTCCAGCACACACTTTGAAAGCATCAATTCTTTGGCACTCAGTCTTCTTTATGGTCCAGCTCTCACATCCATACATGACTACTGGACAAACCATAGCTTTGACTATATGGGCCTTTGTTGGCAAAGTGATGTCTCTGTTTTTTAATATATTGTCTAGGTTTGTCATAGCTTTTCTTCCAAGGAGCAAACATCTTTTAATTTCATGGCTGCAGTCACTGTCTGTAGTGATTTTGGAGCCCAAATATCTGCTACTAGTTTTTGTTGGGGTTTTTGGTAGCTTTTTTTTTTAACAGAGAGATTGTACCATTCTGGGAATTCACTTCAGTGATACAATGCTGGCCTTTCTAGGGCCTTAGGGAACACAGGATAAGATCACAGAGTAATACACCTGGAAGAAACTTGGATTTCCTTCCATAAACAAAGATATAGACTCTAAGAGAGCTGGTGGACATGCCTGAGACTACTGTACCAAAGCAAATTCTAGAAACCTGAGCTTTTTACAGAATCCTGGTGCCTTCAAATCACCAGACTTCTCATCAAGTTTCTCCATGTATTCATTCTTTCGTCAAATATTTATTAATCAGTTAATTTGTGTCAGGAACCACATAATGTGCTGAGGGTAGGGAAGACTACAGCAATACCTCAGTAGTTACTGAAGTAAAATTCTTTCTGTGTGTGTGCAGGAGCGAAGGTGATAGAAAATAAACATAAGTGTTAATACAATATGGGCTTCCCTGGTGGCGCAAACAGTAAAGAATCCACCTGCAATGTGGGAGACCTGGGTTTGATCCCTGGGTTGGCAAGATCCCCTAGAGGAGGGTATGACAACCTACTTCAGTATTCTTGTCTGGAGTATCTCCATGGACAGAAGAGCCTGGCAGGTTAGAGTCCACAGCATCGCAAAGAGTTGGACATGACTGAAGAGGCTAAGCACATTAATATGATATGACTTTAGGTCTTGATCAGTGTTATTCCAGCTCCTTTATAAGCTTCTCTTGATAATCACTTCCATCCTGCATATAGATCTCCACTTGTCTCTCTTAGGCATGGGATGCTACGATGTTTGGTTTCAGACACACCTTGTCAAGTAAGACAGCAGAGCAGGAATAGAGGTCAAATACATCTCTAGGGAAGTGCCTTGTGAACTGTCTGTCCAAAATACAAGAAATATTTGCCACTGGAACGTACATCATTTTTTAAAAACTCTGAAAGTTGATCTCACTATAAAAAACAGACCCTACTGAACAGAAGAGAAATGCATACTTTGAAAATCTAAGTGTAAATAACATATTTGACTTATGGAATACATCATCAATTTCCTTTCACACCAATTTTTTATCATTACTTTGAGAGTAAGGTAGCTAAAATGTTATACGTTTTAGTTTTATTTCTTGCTGTGGTAAAACATACATAACAAAATTTGTGATTTTAACCATTTTTAAGCTTACAGCTCTATAGTGTTAAATACATTCACGTTGCTATACAACTAGCTTCCGAGGTGGTGCAGTGGTAAAGAATCTGCCTGCCAATGTAGGAGATAGGAGTCAGGGGGTTCATCTCTGGGTTGGGAAGATTCCCTGGAGGAGGAAATGGCAACTCACTCCAGTATTCTTGCCTGGAGAATCCCATGGACAGAGGAGCCTGGCCGGCTACAGTCCACGGGGTCACAAAGAGTCAGACACGACTGAGTGACTGAGCACTCATATAACTGCCACCACCATCTATTTCCAGAACTGGTTACCATCCCCAAATGAAACGCTAGCTACACCTATAAAACAGTACGCTTCCAGGTACCCTGCCCCCAGCCCTCGGTAACCACCATCCTGCTTTCTGTCTCCACGAAACTGTTTACGACCTCATGTCAGCAGAATCATACGCTATTTTAAATATTATTTTTAAAAAACTGACCTATTGTTATTGATTGTGATTTTTAGGCATTTATCTAGCTAAATCTGTGAGGTGGTGTTAGAGAAGGAGGTAATTTCAGATCATTTCGACCAAATAAATCACTAGCATGCTCACTATATACAGGGCTTCTAAGTGAATTTAAAAAGGCAAGTTTCATAAGCAAGAGATACCTAATTACTTAAGTGTTACTATTTTTCTTAAGACAATTTTATTTATTTTTGGTTGTTCTGGGTCTTTATTGCTGTGTGGGCTTTTCTCTAGTTGTGGTGCAGAGGCTCCGCATTACAGTGGCTTCTCTTGTGAAGCACAGGCTCTCGGGCGGCAGGCTTCAGTAGCTGCAGCCCGAGGGCTCAATAGCTGTGGCTCCCAGGCTCTAGACTCAATAGTTGTGGTGAATGGGCTCAGTTGCTCTATGGCTTGTGGGATCTTCCTGGATCAGGGATCGAACCTGTGTCTCCTGTGCTGTCAGGCAGATTCTTTACCACTGAACCGTTACCAGGGAAGCTGGTGGTTATGTTATTATTATATGTTATTATTTTTGATTTCCTAGTTGGCAATAGAAGCTTTTTTTTCTTTTGGTCTTATGACTTGCAAGATTCCTCAACCAGGGATTAAACCTGGGCCACAGCAGTGAAAGCCCAGAACCTTAACCAGTAGGCCACAGAGAACTCCAGGAGATGACACAAGTTTATAAGAGCTTTCAGTCTTACATTGTATGGGCTTGAGGTGATGCTTCTGGTGCAAATAAAAAAAGCTTCTCTGATGTTCAAAATTATTTTCTTTCATGAAATAACACTAAAAATGGTTTTGATTGATCCTAATATATGCATTTTAAAATGGACTAAATCGATTCCAGCTGTACCGTTTGATTTAAACAAAACCCAGATTGTGGGGATCACTCCAACAAATGCATTAACAGCATCACTTTCATTTTCTGTCTCTGCGCTAATTGAGTAGACAGATTTTCCCTTCACAGCAAACAGATATTGATAAAACATCTTTAGCTGTTTTGTCACCCATTAAATTGATGACAGGCAGGCCTTCCATGCCTATAAATTTGATCTGTGTTCAGCAAAGCCACACATTTTAAATCTTGACTTTTAAGATTTTATGTCTTAAATATGTTTTAACTCCAGACCAGAAATGCTTAAATTATGTATGAGCCATTCTACTTGAAGAGGATGGGTAAATTGTTTCGGATGCTTTCCGTTCTCTGTCTTCTAATTAAATTAACTTTGGAAAGGCTCCCGTCTGCTCACAAAGTTGAAGCAAGTGGATTTTGTATGCACCAGTGCAACTCACAGGCTACAAAGCTGGTAATGTTTGTACCCATGTTTCAAGAGTGATTACTGAGTATTTCTCAGCAACATAAAGGGCTGGGAGACTGGAGTTTAGAAAATAAATATGCCTGTGTGCCACTTCTTGGCTCATGCTTGTGTTTGAAGTCGCTTCAGTCATGTCCGACTCTTTGCGACTCTGTCCATGGGATTCTCCAGGCAAGAATACTGGAGTGGGTTGCCATGCCCTCCTTCAGGGGATCTTTCTCACCCAGGGATCGAACCCACATCTCTTGTGTCTCCTGCATTGGCAGGCGGGTTCTTTACCACTAGCGCCACCTGGGAAGCCCATTTTATATTTTACAAGGTTGCTTTTCTCCTACATCCTAGACAGTACAAAGCAGTGTCATGCACCTGGCAAGAAGAGGAGGAGAAAATGTTGTCTCCTGTTACTGAAAAAGTGCCTACACATCAGGAGGGCCTCTTTGAATCAGGCTTGAGTCAAATACTTAATAAAGGCCGTCCAGGGGAGGACTGGGGACCAGGACACTGAAGCACCCGTGAAGCATAAGGCCAGCAGAGTCAATTCTCGCCCCTGTGACCCAGACACTAAACCCAGGACACCACCACAGATACAGCGGTTATTCACTGCTCTCCTTGCCCGAATCGGCTAATGGCTTCTGCCTAGACCACAGAGAACATCCTTGGTAAGTGCAGCTAAAATTCCCACTGACTTTACATCACAATAAGGAGGTATAAGGGGAGACATTGCTTAGATTAAAACTTCTATTTACTTGTCTAGTGAAATTATTACATAATTAATATTCTTGTTCCCATAAGAGCTTATTCTGCACAACAGCATGTTTTGTTTTGAGGAAAAGCAATGCCTAACTTTGGTTTCATTTGACTCGTGCCCAAAGTATAGCGTAAACCCAGAATTGGAGAGTGATGCAGAATTCCTAACTCTGGGGCCCATTAGGTACAAAACATTTAAAAGCTTCCAATGTCTGAAGAGGGCTTCCCAGGTGGCTCAATGGTAAAGAATAGGAGATGCGAGTTCGAACCCTGGGTCGGGAAGATCCCCTGAAGGAGGAAATGACAACCGACTCCAGTATTTTTGCCTGGAGAAACCTGTGGATAGAGGAGCTTGGCAGGCTACAATCCACAGTGTTTCAAAGAGTCAGACATGACTGAGCACACACACACAGACACACACACAGTGTCTGGAAAATTACATATTAAAGTATCCTGAGCCAGATGTAGGCAAGAATTCTACAGCCAAACTATTTACAGCACTTTAGTCAACATCTTTGTTTTAAAAAAATCACTCATACTGTGATTTAATCTATCATCTCTGCTTGAAAACTGCAGTATATTATTAGCAAATAACTTTGAAGTGCACTGAAAATGAAAACTTCATTTTCGATTTTAAAAATAAAATAAATAACCATTGCTTAAATACCTGGAAAGTCGAACTGTCTTTTCTAGGTAGGTTTTCCATTTGGGCAAAGGCTCACATGTGAGGGAGCATCATCCACAGAGGGATGATTTTTAAAAACTATTTATTTTGTTTTGGAGTAGAGTCAATTAACAATGTAGTGATAGTTTAAGGTGCACAGCAGAGTGCGTCAGCTACACATATACACGTATCCATTCCCCCCCAACTCGCCTCCCATCCAGGCTGCCACATAACATGAACAGAGTTCCTTGTGCTGTGGGTAGGTCCTTGTTGGTTATCCATTTGGAATATTGCAGTGTGTAAGTGTTCATCCTCAACTCCTTAACTCTCCCTTCCCCTATCCTTCCCCTTCCCGCCCGCAACCGTAACACACAGGGATTATTTTATGGCAATCGTACATTTGTGGATGCTAAGTCACTTCATTTGTGTCTAACTCTTTGTGACCCCATGGACTGTAGCCCGCCAGGCTCCTCTGTCCATGGGGATTCTCCAGGCAAGAATACTGGAGTGGGTTGTCATGCCTTCCTCTAGGGGATCTTTCCTACCCAGGGATCAAACCTGAGTCTCCTATGTCTCCGGCATTAGCAGGTGGATACTTTACCACTAACACCACCTGGGAAGCCCAAGTACACTTGCTGGTATACAAATTCCAACATCAGAGGAGCTCTTGACCTTGGTGTTTTGAAAGTCCCCCAAACACAGAAGATCAGAAAACCCTTCAATGCCACAATAATTCTATATAGGTAGGAACTGCTCTCTTGCTAGCTTCCTTGCTGGGAAAATTGGTAGAAGGCAGTTATCACATGCAGTCCTGGGTGGGGTTAAACCTGACAGTAACTGCAGCCAAGGTGTTGAGGGCAAAACTAGAGATGTGACAACAGAAGAGGGAGATGATGCAGGCAGTGTATGGTCCTATCCATCCCAGGGAGAGAGATGGCAATAGCCTGGCTCCCGAGGCATCACCTATGCTTCAAAGTCACCTTCTAGCTTATCATTTTTTAAAAATTAATTCTTATTGGAGTCTAGTTGCTTCACAGTGCTGTGTTAGTCTCTACCGTACAACACAAAGAATCAGCCCTACGTATGCATGCATCCCCTCCACCTCCTAGCTTAGTCTTTGGGAACAGACACTTCACGGAGCTTCCGAGAGCACTGGGCAGCCTGGGCAGCTGCCCAGATGTTGACTGTGAGCAGCACATGCTGAGCGGGATGGTGCTGGTATCCTGGGCATCCCGGCTGCAGCCGTTGGCACAGCGCTGCGTCGCGGCGTGCATGGGCACTCTGGTCCAGCTGCAGCACCATCCTGTGTTTCCGTCTTTGCTGATGGCCAGGGCACGGGTGCTGCGGCAACTCTAGGCACCCCCTGCCCCACCTTTGAGGAATATGGTCTCTGAGAAGAACGTATGATCAAGCACCCCCCCCCCCCCCCCCACTTTCTGATTTCTCCTCCTCCTTCTGCTCTCAGTGTGAACAGCACCTTTCCCCTGCCCCTCGCCCAGGTAAACTAGGGTGGCAGATCTTTTTTTATCTTTATTCCAGTCCCTTCTTGGTTTCCATCATACCACTTGTGTGCTATGTTGTGTATTTAGTTGCTAGGTCATATCTGCCTCTTTGTGACCCCATGGATTGCAGCCCACCAGGCTCCTCTGTCCATGGAATTGTCCAGGCAAGAATACTGGAGTGGGTTGCCATTGCCTTCTCCAGGGGATCTTCCTGACCCAGAGATCGAATCTGGGTCTCCTGCATTGGCAGGCGAATTCTTTACCACTGAGCCACCAGGAAAGTCCACATGCTAGATTTTACTTATTTGCATGTCGAATCCCTTCTTTTTATAAATGAGGACATGAATGGCCAGAGAGTTAGGGAAGTATTTGGGATTCCCCATTAGGTTAACCGTGGCATCCTCAGCTGTGTCTATAACATCTAAAGGGCAGGGATGTCTGGATGCCCATTTGCCTATAAACAAATCTAATAGGTGATAAAGCCAATGCACAGCCCAAAGGAAGGAACCCAATCCTTTTAGCCTTTTCCTCTAGATGCCAGCAAACAGCTGTCCTCTGTCCTCTTCCTCTTCCCGCACACCAGCTGAGTGGGAAGAAGTATTTTTATCCCTCCCTCTTGTTCCCACCTCCTGTGCCAGGGATGTGTCATTTCTTTCTTTACTCCTCTGGTGAGGCTGTTGGTTAACAGGGGCTAGGGGAGGGGTGGAGGGTTCTGACCTTCAGGGCTCTTCGGTTTTGTGTATAAAGTGAGGCATGGTCCTTCCTGGTCCAGCTCAAACATACCCATAGCCTCTGAGCATCCAAGTCCCGTGTTTAAACTTGCTGAGTCTTTTTTCTTTCTTCTGTCTTCTACTATCCTAGTGCAGACACGACTTAGCGACTGAACAACAAATCCTCGTGCACTGATGCCAGCTCCCCTTTAGCTCCCCATCGGGATAAAAGAGCCAAGTAAGTGATGCTGGGGAGGGAGGAAAGATGATGAGAAGAAGACGCCAAACCCAGAGGTTTGCGAGCTTAGCATGCATGATGATGACACAAGGAGTTTCTGTAACTTCTTGTCCCCAGGCCTCCCTGACTACTTGCTTGTGGATTCAGAAGCTCTGGGATGGAAGTGCTGGTCTTCAGAATCTACATTCTGGCACCCTGATAATACTGTAAAAGTTAGTCTGGTGTGGTTTCCTGTCCTAAAAGAATCAAGTCGCTGTGGCTGGGGCTCCCTGGTCTAAGACAACGCTTCCACATGACACAAGCTCAGAGACTGTTCCCCAAGGAATGGCCTACAACTCTGTCCAGAGGGACAACTCTATTTTTTTTTGGCTGCATTGGGTCTTGGTTGCTTTGCAGGGCTTCCTCTAGTTGTGGCAAGCGGGGGCTAGTCTTCCTTACGGTGCCAGGGCTCGGTGGCTTCTCCTGTTGCAGAACACAGGCTCCAGGCACACAGGCTTCAGTAGTTGTAGCACACAGCCTCAGGAGTTGTGGCCCATGGGTTCAGTTGTTCTTCAGCATGTGGGATCTTCCCGGCCCAGGGATGGAACCCGTGTCCCCTGCATTGGCAGGCAGATTCCCGTCCTTGTGCCATCAGGGAAATCCCGAGAGATGACATTTGACCAGCCTCCTCCATTTCCCTTTCTGTCTTTCCAAATACTATCATTTGTCCTGAGCATGCTGATGAGAAAGAGGTTGTGAAGCATGGGCTGAGCCATACTATTTCAGAATCCCACACAGGCTAGTTATCCCTTGAACAATAAACTTCATTTCAGAGGATTATGAAGAAAATAAAAGAAGAAAGGATATAGTCTGGGGCACCAGAAAGCTGGGTGAGAGGGAGGACCCCACACACAGCTCACTGTTTCAGACAAGGAATGCTCTCCCCTGGTGTTGAATCACTGCTTCCTCTCTTTCTTCCACCTCCTGGCAGCAGTTCTCACTGTCCTGTGTTTTTTAAGCATCTCATAGGATGTGTGACTTGACTGCCCGGAAAGATAGTACCCACCCATCAGGTGGACAGTTCACAGGCACATCTGGGGAGAATTCACAGGGATTTGGTTCCTTGTTCTGAGATCAGAGAACAGCATCACTTCCATGAAAGCACATCTGCTGAACTTGCCTTTGATAACAGCGTCTGGAGAGACAAAGATCAGGCAGCCTTCCTCTGCCCACCAGAGCCTGTGTTCAGGATGCTCTCGTCTTTCTGGTTCGTTGTCCTTGACTTGTCCCTTTTCCTGGCTGGTGTCGGCCACAGGGTTTGGAGCCACAGTAGCAAAGAGCACTTGTTGCTCTGAGAGCCCATCACACGTCTGCTCCCGCTGGAGGCGATTAAAGGGATGGGGAGGGGTGGTGTGTGCCAGTAATTTAAGATGATCCTATTGGCAATTTAGTTAAACCTGCTGTGCTGTACTGTCTCAAGGCAGGAAGATAAATGCACATTCTAGTGACTGAATCAGCTGGCATTTGAAAGAGGAGGAGCGAGAGAGACACACCTCCCTGGGAATCCTGACAGCTGAAAAATGACCCAGAAGAGCCTCGTGTTAAGTAGTCAGCTTCTCTGGCACAGGTTTAAAAACCAACTCGTATTTGCTATATTTCACTGAAGATTTCCGCTAAAACTTCCTGCCCACTTTTACCAGCACGCAGAGGATAGGAGTTGAGTTTTACATGTTGTTATTTTCACCTGCACGCTTTTTTTGGAATATCCACTCTCCATCTTTCGTAATATTGCAAATACATGATTGTGGTAAAAAAAAAAAAATTCACAGACTATTTTTAATTGACTTTGACATGGAATTTTGTATTTACAGATGAATATGGGTGTGCTTCATGCTTGGAGAATTCATGCTTAATAAAGTAATGAAGCCCTGCTGGGCAGGTCTCCCTCTACAAATGTTGGAAGGCTGCCCAACTCCTGTCTGACTCCTTTGATGGGCTCTTATCTATAATCCATGATGTCCTTGGATTCAATATTATCAGCCTTTAGACATTTCAGCTAGTAGGAGAGATAAAGTTAAATGTTTGCATGTCTACCTTTGTCTTCTGACAAAATGACAAAATGAAGGGGAGCTGCAAATGTTATAACAGAGCACACGGGGTGTGCTGAGCACACCTGGTGTTTCTGAAAGGGAATGGATCTGGTAGCACAAGGTGTGGGTTTGAGTCTCAGTTCTGCCTCTTGACAGTATGTGCGTGTGTGCTAAGTGATTTGAGTCGTGTGTGACTCTTTGAGCTCACCAGGGTTCAAATCTCAGCTCTGCCACTTATTAGCTCTGTGACTTTGGGTAAATGACTTAATCTTTCTGCAATTCAGGTTCCTTATCCAAAATGGGAACAACACAGTGCCTATCTTTTGTATTTTTTGGTGAAGACAAAATGTGTGTTAGCACATGTACGCAAAGTGCTCAGAACAGTGCCTAGGTTCTATGTAAGGGTTTGCTTAGGTATCATTTCCTTATGCTTCAGCTAAGCTTCCAAAGCCTACCTTTGAGAAATGGAATACTTCCTGCCATATCACTAAACAAAGGATGCCACAATCATCAGCGATTGCACCTACCACCAATGGTGAGCCAGTGAGCCCCAAGGGAACTCAGGAAGGAAAGAATACCTGCCATCTAACAGCCATCTGACTGCAACCACTCCCCATGACAAGCCCTGAGAAAACTCAGGATGTGAAAACACAGAAAACTAGCCGCAGATAACTGAGGTGCATATCAAAGGAATGACTTCAGTGAGCCCAGGATCTTGCATCTTCCCACACATAGAAAAGACCTAAATTCCTTAACTTGGGATATCTGGCTTTCTTTAATTAGCAGTCATCTTTTGACATTCAGACTACTTGCCCTTAGTTGCAAAATTTCCATATAACCCGGCTCCTCCCCCCGCCTCCTCAGAGCAGTTCTCTCAGGGTTACTTGAGATGCTGCCCCCTGGGCTTGAAGTCCTAAAATTTCCCACCAAATAAAACATAACTCTCAACTTTTAGGTTGTGAATATTTTTTTTAAGTTGACACCTTGAAGCTGATCATTTTTCACCATCCCAATACCACAGCCCCAGTCCAGTCCATCACTCTAGCTCTGCTGAACCCCTGGGCTCTTACTACTTGCCTCCCTGTCCGAGCTTTGCCTCTGCTATTGTCCATCCTCTGCAGAGCAGTTGTAGTCCAGGCTCCTTACCTGTGAGTCCTACCTGCTCAGGTCCTGCTCTCCTTTCCAATCTCATTGCCGCTCTCTGCCTTACTCAGGATGGTCTACCTGCCATGATGTCTCATTGGCTTCATTCGTTTCTCAGTCCAAAAGTTACCTCCTCTAGGAGACCTGCTGTCTCCACCATCAGAAGCCTCCTCTACTGGTCACTGCACACTGCTGTCATATCCGCCTGTCTGCTTCACAGACTTAACAAGATCTGAAGTGACCTTATTAATGGACAGGCCTAGAGGTCCCTGTTCACCTCTTCCCCTAGAATCTCAGCACCTTGACTGTGGGGACTCACTTTGTCTATTTTGTTGCCATGTCCTGACAATGTTGAACTTTATTTGATGCTTGTGATCCTGGAAAACACAAAAGGCTAAGATATCCACTCTCTCCCCATCCTTTGTATTTGATAAATGGTTTGCTTGCAGAGAACCATCCTTCCCCAAAATGACTTAAATAAAGTTCATGGATGTCTCTTTTTTACCTAAAACAAGGCCAGACATAGACCTTCCAAATTTCTATTCTTTGCCTCATGTATGATCAACAGAACTGAGTAACTGGAACAAAATATTTGTTAAGCAAACTTTGGTTAATATTCCCCCCTTCCCCCAGGCCACTGAACTTTGGCCCACCCTCAGCCTGAGCGAGCAGATAGGTGAAAATATTAACACATTGGCCACAGGATAAACTATTCATTGATTTACTGCCTGATCAGACCATTCCTTCACCCCATGCTCCCACCCAGATTCTTTCTAGCCTTTTTGCTCCTTCTTATGAAAGAAAAATCCTTGTATTTAACCCTTGAGCTCATAGGTCTCATGGCCACAGCTGTATTCCTGTTGTAATATTCCTCTTCTCCTCCTGAAAATATTCCTTTTCTCCTTTGCAATAATTCTTCTGAATAAAGTCCCTCTTTAATAGATCTGGATTTTTTTTTTTTATTGGACAGTTCCCAGTGTCTAAAAGGTGTCTGGCCTATGACAAGTGCCTAATAGATATTTATTATGGAATAAATATAGAGTGCTATTTGGGATCTTAGTCAAAATACTGTAGCTTTTGTATGGCAACTCTATGCATGCCAAATCTGTTAAGAAACTGTTGACCCAAACCACCCACCTTGGCCATGATGATAACCACTTGTCTGAGTTGTCACAAAAGGAGGTCCTGATAAGGAACACAGTGCTGCCACTAAAAACAGGGAGGATTTGGGAGGAGCTGAAAAGAAAGAGGAGACACCAGCCCATAATATATCCTACCAACCTCCCAGAGTCCTTCACAGTGGAACCCATCTTGGTTGAGGGATGCCCACACCACCAGGAAGGACCCTAAGTCAGACCAAATTTGGGCAACAAGCAAGATAATTGGCCAGAGACAACCCAGAAACTAACCCTGTCACCATAAAACCTGAGACTTCGAGCCACGTGGCAGAGCAGTTCCCCCGAGTGTCCATACCCTATTGATCTACCCCTGGGCTCCCCTTTCCAATAAAGTCTTAGCTTTGTCAGTACGTGCATCTCCGTGGATAATTAATTTCTGAGTGTTAGACAAAAGCCCGCTCTCGGCCCCTGAAAGGGCTCTCCCATCCTGCAACAAATCCAGCACTCATTGCTTAACCCCCCACTCACCACCGCTATGAAGCACGCGGACAAGCCATGCAGGTCAAGAGTGGGTGGCTGATAATAGAGATGGCATTGCCGTTTACCCATCAACTCATTTCATTCTTATTCACTCACAGAAAAAATGTATGCTCTGGTCCTCTGAAGAGTTCAGCTCCCTTGTTCCTCACTGTAGCCATCATTGTGTGCACCCGGGATGGGATGCTAACTAAAGATAAGAGAACCGTGGGATTTGTCTTTGTATCTGCAGGAGCCTAAATATCCATGTAATCCAGGGATATTATTAAAAATAAAATTTCCTATTTTTCCTATTTAGCATCTTATAAACTTTGTATCAAATTTATGTTGTGTTCTTGGTTGCATTTAAAAATTAAAACCAACAGAAACAAAACTGAAATAAAATAAAAATAAAATACTAAGCTGTAAATACTGCTCTTACAATACACTCACACACATAATCTTCCTTTATTTTTAAAATTTTCTCTACTTCAGATCATCCATGCTTAGTCTCACTCTTTAGCACAAAAAATACAGCTGACTATAATTTTACTGGAAAAATTAACTTCAGCCTTGGAAGACACAGATGGCTGTTTAGTTTCTAAGTTGTGTCTCTCTTTGCGACCCCATGGACTGTAGCCCGCCAGGCTCCTCTGTCCATGGGATTTCCCAGGCAAGAATACTGGAGTGGGTTGCTATTTCTTCCTCCAGGGAATCTTCCTGACCCAGGGATCAAACCTGGGTCTGTTGCACTGGCAGGCAGGTTCTTCATGATTGAGCCACCTGGGAAGCCAGAGCAACTCCTATATTTCCCAAATACTGTTTAAGCAGCTGTGATTAAAAAAACAAACTTTCCACAGCAGTTTAGTTTTTCCTCTTCTCAAGACGAATCTAAGCATCCTTCTTAATTGCAAATATATTAAATGATAATCATGACTGAGGTACATAGCTAATTTGGGTTTATTGCCTTTTTACATGTATAACAAATATGAGCTTTCCAAGTCAGTGTAATTATGTCTCAAGATCCATAAACTATGCTTTGCTTTAACATAACTGTTTTGTCATTTTGAGTTAATATATTTAAGAAAATTCTGTCCAGTGCTATTAAGGAATCTTAATCTCAGGACTGGGCATGAAAAAGGCCATTAATTAACTCTTTAATGATGGATTGATCATACAAAGAGAGTGCCATTGATGGGCTTTGCTGGTTACTCAGCACAATAAAAAAAGTCCTGATGCCAGATGTTTGGTGACAGGACAGTCATTCTGAACTTGTAAGAATTAGAAATGGCTAATTATAATGGATAAAAAAATTTAAAAACGACACTCAGTTCATTTTAAATGTTTCACATGGCAGGCAATCAGGTAGTTTATTGAGTACCTTCATTGTGCTTGGAGTAGCACAAAGAACCAATGTGTGATTAAAAAATGGCAGAAGAGCTATTCTTTCAATGCTGTCTTAAAGAATCTATTTTATTTTGTTGCCATTTGCTTGGATTAGATAAAACATTCTCTGAAATTAATTTCCTTGTATTATGGATGTACTCCTTTACTCCAGCTGAAATTAGCTCTATTTCCCTGAGTTTAAATCTTCTTGACAGTTATTGATAATGCCATTTCTCTACCCCAATGAATCACTTAACCAAGGACATTCCTTTACATTTTTCTCTTCCTGCTTTCTTCTCCTCCTTCATCTTAACCAAATTCTGATTAGTGAGCTCATTATGGTTTGTTCCTGGGTGTTTTTAACATGTAGCAAATCTGAAACATTTTCATCAAAGCAGAGAAATTGCTACCTCCTTCTTTCAATGTGCTGTTATTGATTTTCAGGGTCCAAGAATTTATCTCCATTTTGAAGATACATCATGGCAAAGGAGAACACAATCACTGATTATTTTTAAGTGTGGGTGACTCAGAACTAGCCTGAAACACATCCTTTCTCTCCAGATAAAGTTGCTTAAATTTTGGTGCTACTTTCTTCGATTGATTAATGCTTGTAGTGGCTTATATCTTCATAATTCATATTATAGACAGTTCATTTCTCCAAGTACAAATAAGGCTGTCAGACAGCTTTAAGACTGCGATCATTGAGTAATACATAAAGAGTGCAACGGAATAAGCAATTTATGGAAGGGCTCTAGGGTGGTGCAAAGAATTAAGGAAGTTCCCAAGTCTGCCCAGTGTGCAACCCAGGAGAGTTCAGATGCTGAGAGATCTTGACTTCAAGCCAAAGAAACAACAAAGACCACGGAATTATGAGAACTGGAGAGGAAAAGAATGATGATCTAACTCAGAGATTGCAAACAGGAGAACTCCTTCCTCTGACTTTGTATAGCTGTTTTTTTTTTCCCCCTTTAATTTTGGTTTTGAATGCTTTCAGGTGGTGATTTGTCTACCACGCTTTCCACCATCAACAGTGACGACCTCTGAACCCATTCACGTATTTATATTACCTGCCTTGCACCTCAAGGCATTTCAGTTTGTGATCCAGTTTTCACAGTAAAAACATGAGAGAACTGTGGAGGTGAGTGATTTGTTCGAGGTAACTGATGAGCAATGTGTTTTATATGTGGGTGACCCCACCTACATCCGGACTGTCCTTCTAGAGTCTTTTGTGTTCATCCTTGGTTACATTTGTCTGAGATATTGAAGTCGGAACCAAATACAAATCTCTGAATGAAATCACAAAAGTATTTTAGAAGAAGCAGTATGAAAAGGAAGCTTAGTTCAGGAGGTTGAGTAATTTAACCAAGCTGAAGGAGAAAGCTGGGTTTTGTGTCTTCTGCTCAACACTCTCCTCCACACACAGGCACACACACACATGCACATACACACAGAGTTTATTGCTTATTTTGCAAAATGAAGGGAACAACCTGTAAAAGGTGATTAAATTATGGCATTTCTTTCTGTAAGCATAAAGTCAAAATTTCCAAATTTGTAGAAGGTGCTTGCTTTTAAAATGCCATTGATCCTTCAAAAGAACAACCCACTAAGTTAACATGAAAAGTAAAATCCTATGGCATGCTCAGAAATTATTTTCTGTTAGTCATGCAAGATTTCCTTATGTCAAGATGACTCCATTTCAAAAAGATCATTGGGGCTGGTGAAAGAGGGAGCTGTGCTTCTTAAGTTGCTATTAACATGGTTAGCAAAAGCCACCCCCTTCTCCTCCTGTCCTCAACCTTTCCCAGCATCTGGGTCTTTTCCAGTGAGATAGTTCTTCACATCAGGTGGCCAAAGTATTGGAGCTTCAGCTTCAGCATTAGTTCTTCCAGTGAATATTCAGGATTGATTTCCTTTAAGATTGACTGGTTTGCTCCTTGCGGTCCAAGGAACTCTCAAGAGTCTTCTCCAGTACCACAGCTCGAAAACATCAATTCTTCAACACTTAGCCTTCTTTATGGTCCAGTTCTTCTGTGGGGTAATCCTGAATAGTCCCAGCAGGAGATCCATATGAGTTAGAAAGATGGCTTGAAAAGCTCTTGCATTTATGCACCAGTAAAGTTGTCTTCCTGGCAATATTCTCTTTGGTTTTATATTTTAATTAAACTAGACTCTGTTTCTAAACAACCCCTGTGCTCTGTATCATTTTCTCACATTTGTATCCAACTCTTAATCAGATGCATTATAATTGTTTACTCTCACATTTAGCTCCCTCGTTTGACTCTGTGCAGCTCAAGGACAAAGGATTATGTCTTAATCAGTTTTGTACTCCTGGCACTTAACATAGTATATATTATATTATTGGGAGAAAAGAAAGGAATGACTAAAACCACACAAGATAATAGCTATCTCTGAAGGGGCCTGATTTGTTAAAAATCCAGGTTTTTAGTTAATATATTAAACCATAGTAAAGAGACACAATGGTTGAGCTGAAAGAATTGGGGAGGACAATTTATGTAGGCAATGGTGCCATCAAGGAAAGGAAAGCTGGCTTCACTGCAATGACCCACACAGACCAGAGCCAGAGTGGTTCCCACTGACTTCTGATGTTTTTTCTGTCCCCATCACATTCTCTCCTTCCCCTGGTGTCTTGCTCCTTACCTTTGCCACCTCTCTGATGCTTGAGTGACCTGCAGCCATACTGAATCCTGTGTCTTGAAAGAGAAAAAGTGAAAGTGTTAGTTGCTCAGTCATGTCCGACTCTTTTGCGACCCTCATGGACTGTAGTCCACCAGGCTTCTCTGTCCATGGGATTCTCCAGGCAAGAATACTGGAGTGTGTTGCCATTTCCTTCTCCAGGGGATCTTCCCTATCGGGATCAAACTCGGGATTCCTGCATTGCAGGCAGTTTCTTTACCAGCTGAGCCAATCCTTTTTATTTATTTTTTTAATCTTTTTTTCCCATTTATTTATTTATTTTAATTTAGAATTTTTTTATTTATTTTTTTTCCATTTATTTTTATTAGTTGGAGGCTAGTTACTTTACAATATTGTAGTGGTTTTTGCCATACATTGTCATGAATCAGCCATGGATTTACATGTATTTCCCCATCCCAATCCCCCCTGCCACCTCCCTCTCCACCCGATCCCTCTGGGTCTTCCCAGTGCACCAGCCCCGAGCACTTGCCTCATGCATCCAACCTGGGCTGGTGATCTGTTTCACCCTTGATAATATACATGTTTCGATGCTGTTCTCTCGAAACACCCCACCCTCGCCTTCTCCCACAGAGTCCAAAAGTCTGTTCTGTACATCTGTATCTCTTTTTCTGTTTTGCATATAGGGTTATCGTTACCATCTTTCTAAATTCCATACATATGCATTAGTATACTGTATTGGTCTTTATCTTTCTGGCTTACTTCACTCTGTATAATGGGCTCCAGTTTCATCCATCTCATTAGAACTGATTCAAATGAATTCTTTTTAATGGTTGAGTAATATTCCATGGTGTATATGTACCACAGCTTCCTTATCCATTCGTCTGCTGATGGGCATCTAAGTTGCTTTCACGTCCTGGTTATTATAAACAGTGCTGTGTTGAACACTGGGGTGCACGTGTCTCTTTCAGACCTGGTTTCTTTGGTGTGTATGCCCAGAAGTGGGATTGCTGGGTCATATGGCAGTTCTATTTCCAGTTTTTAAAGAAATCTCCACACTGTTCTCCATAGTGGCTGTACTAGTTTGCATTCCCACCAACAGTGTAAGAGGGTTCCCTTTTCGCCACACCCTCTCCAGCATTTATTGCTTGTAGACTTTTGGATAGCAGCCATCCTGACTGGTGTGTAATGGTACCTCATTATGGTTTTGATTTGCATTTCTCTGATAATGAGTGATGTTGAGCATCTTTTCATGTGTTTGTTAGCCATCTGTATGTCTTCTTTGGAGAAATGTTTGTTTAGTTCTTTGGCCCATTTTTTGATTGGCTCATTTATTTTTCTGGAATTGAGCTGCAGGAGTTGCTTGTATATTTTTGAGATTAATCCTTTGTCTGTTTCTTCATTTGCTATTATTTTCTCCCAATCTGAGGGCTGTCTTTTGATCTTGCTTATAGTTTCCTTTGTTGTGCAAAAGCTTTTCAGTTTCATTAGGTCCCATTTGTTTATTTTTGCTTTTGTTTCCAATATTCTGGGAGGTGGGTCATAGAGACATGATCCTCTGTATAGAAAACCCTAAAGACTCTACCAGAAAATTACTAGAGCTAATCAATGAATATAGTAAAGTTGCAGGATATAAAATTAACACACAGAAATCCCTTGCATTCCTATACACTAACAATGAGAAAACAGAAAGAGAAATTAAGGAAACAATACCATTCACCATTGAAACAAAAAGAATAAAATACTTAGGAGTATATCTACCTAAAGAAACAAAAGACCTATACATAGAAAACTATAAAATACTGATGAAAGAAATCAAAGAGGACACAAACAGATGGAGAAATATACCGTGTTCATGGATTGGAAGAGTCAATATTGTCAAAATGACTATACTACCCAAAGCAATCTGTAGATTCAATGCAATCCCTATCAAGCTACCAACAGTATTTTTCACAGAACTAGAACAGATAATTTCACAATTTGTATGGAAATACAAAAAACCTTGAATAACCAAAGTAATCTTGAGAAAGAAAAATGGAACTGGAGGAATCAACCTGACTGACTTCAGACTATACTACAAAGCCACAGTCATCAAGACAGTATGGTACTGGCACAAAGACAGAAATATAGATCAATGGAACAGAATAGAAAGCCCAGAGATAAATCCAAGAACCTATGGACACCTTATCTTCGACAAAGGAGGCAAGAATATACAATAGAAAAAAGACAACCTCTTTAACAAGTGGTGCTGGGAAAACTGGTCAACCACTTGTAAAAGAATGAAACTAGAACACTTTCTAACACCATACACAAAAATAAACTCAAAATGGATTAAAGATCTAAATGTAAGACCAGGAACTATAAAACTCCTAGAGGAGAACATAGGCAAAACACTCTGACATAAATCACAGCAGGATCCTCTATGAGCCAATCCTTTTTAAATCCCACATTAACAGACTACAGTCCTCTTTACCCATACTTTTTACTTTCTGTCAATCTTTCCAATCTGACTAGAGTCTGATCTTGCTGGCTCATGAGTCTCTTTGTCTCTCTGCCTTTCTCTTTTTCTTGTTATCTAGTTCCCTCCTTCTCCCCATTGATAGAGCATTTACTATGTACCAGGTGTGTTCTAAGGGGTTTCCCAGGTGGCGCTAATGGTAAAGAACTACCTACAAATGCAGAAGATGTAAGAGCTCCAGTTCCATCCCTGGGTCAGGAAGACCCCTTGGAGGAGGAAATGGCAACCCACTCCAGTGTTTTTGCCAGGGGAATCCCATGACAGAGGGGCCTGGCGGACTACAGTCCATGGGGTTGCAGAGTCAAAAACACAACAGAAACAACTTAGCACGCAGGCAAGCGTGTTCTAAGCACCAACTGAGGGCAGATGTAGAAGGGGGTGATCCATAGGCTGGGGAAGCCTCTCTTTGTATTGATTCCCACTTTCAGTTCCCATTATTGTTAGAGCCTGCTACACACTTTACATATGTTGCTTCTTTGTGGTGGGATTGGGTCAGGGTGGTTTGGGGAAGGTTCAGATGCATTTATTGTACACGTTCTTTCTATTATTATTACATCAGCAAAGAGGTGGATATGACTGAGCAACTAATACCACCTCAGATCATCAGGCATTAGATCCCGGAGGCTGGGGACCCCTGACTAGAGGGTCTCCTTCAGAAGAGGAAATTGTCTTGGAATCACTATGGGTGTCTTTCCCCTGGACTACAAGGGTGCATGTCTTCTGCCTAATCCCAAAATCCCTGGGCCTCTGGGCCTGGCTGGTCCTGGGCAGTGGGGCACTGATAGCACTGCTTGGGACAGAGGCCTCTGTGATGGGTCAGGCCTCCTCGCGACAGGACTTCCACCACTTGTGTAGGAACTGGTTCTGAGAAACACTGGCTTCGGTGAGGTGGACCAATGAAAGTGCTTGGGGTGGGGATGGGATGGGGGTGGGCTGGGTGCAGGGCCAGGGGAGTGGGCGGTTCTTAGAGAATGCAGGGGAAGTGGGGACTTCCTGTTGACAAGGTTTGGGGAAAGATATTTAAGCAACATAGGAGACTGGCGACCTTATTACTTTTGTTTTATTTTTTAAATTTATTATTTATTTCACTTTTGGGCTGTGCTGGGTCTTGGTTGGGTTCGGGCTTTCTCTAGTTGCTACAAGCAGGGACTACTCTCTTGTGGTATGAGGGCTTCTTAATGTGATGGCTTCTCTTGTTGTGAAGCATGGGCTCTAGGACAAGCAGGCTTCAGTGGCTGCAGCTCTCTGACTCTAGAGTGCAGCTCAGCAGTGGTGGTACGCGGGCTCAGCTGCCCGGCGGCATGTGGGACTTTCCTGGACCAGGTGTCGAACTGGCGTCCTGCATTGCAAGGCAGATTCTTAGTCACTGGACCACCAGGGAAGTCCCCTATTACATTTAGAATTTAAGATGCAGGTCAAAGAGGTTACCTTTGGGATGAAAAAAAATTGGTGCTTAAAAAGCACCTGGATTGTGTTCCCTCACTTCAGTCTCCTTTCTTCTTACAACACAGCTCTGCCCACAGCACTTCTTGTTCAAAGTCAGCTTCTCTTTAGCATCCCCTCCAGCTTCTGCAGGGCAGGGGACAAAGGCCGCGCTAGGCCCAGAGGTGCTTTACATCATGCATTTCTCTGCAGTTCTCATACAAAACCTCTCCTCCTCTCTACCTTTTCTCTACCTCTTTACTGTTCTCAAGGACTAGTTCTTTTCTTTCTTACGGTCTTCCCAAGGAATGACTTGCAAATTGCAGATTTAGAAGTCAAACCCTTGTGGTTGCTAAAAAGATCTGCAGAAATAATTCCACATGTATTTCAATTGTGCAGAAATGGGAACTCACAGTGGCTGAAATCCATTTAAAGTTGATTTGTAGCACTAATTGCCCAAACCATCATTCTCCTCTGATCTACTATTAAGATATCCTTGAAAGCCTTGGGGGACTGGAAGGATATAAACTTTAAGTGTATCACAAGGATATAAATTTGAAATACCAGTTCAATAAGATAAGTTGGACATATAAGTTGGATGTTTGGTTGGTTGATTATTTATTTATTTATGAATATTATGACTATATATGTAAAACATAATGAGTTTAGAATCCAGTAGACATTTAACCTAGGTTCACAGTCTCAGTAAAATTTGTGGTAAGATTACTGTATAGTTCAGAAATAATACTAGTGACTTTGAAGTTGGTTAGTTTTTATTAGAAGAAATGAGGCCTCATCGAGCATGATAGTATTTGTCATGAAGGCATAAAATTACATGAGCAGAAGACAAAAGTGAATTTTAAATATCTTATTTTAAATAGGATAAGAAGTCAGCTTACTTAAATATTTTCTGTACACATTATTAATCACAGTATTCAAAGCATAGGGGCATAAGGATTAATTTTTAAATTAAATGGATAGTTTAAATATGCTAAATAAATAACGAACCTAATTAAATACACACTTACTGAAGTCTATCCCTTGTATTAGAATTTTTCTTTTGGAATTCAAAATGATGTACAATTTCTGCAGAATCCAATTTTAAAAACCATACTGTTGACATTAGATGGTGAAGAGTTATTTTATCATGTTTCGTGTTAAAATGTTGTTTTATATTTGAAACAGAAACAAAACTAAATGGACATAGCAAGATCATTAACTATCTGCATTAACAAATATCACATTATTTTAAAGGAAATATACTTTAAAAAGTATTTCTTAAGGACATTAGGGATGAAATTCTCTGGACCTTCATTGGTGGTAACACAGCTCCATTTTTTTTTGAAATATAACAGCTCAAAAAATAGAGGTTTTGGAGCAATTTCTATCATCTCCTGGAAGTAAAGTCTATATTAAAAGATAAATTGTGCAGTGTTGACCTAATAGTTGGTAATATGTGATTAGGAGGCTGATATCAAAAGTAAGAAAGATAATCCATGCATATTAGAATAGGAAACATTTAGCAAAACTGCCACCTGCAATAACTTAGGAGTAAGATTCTATGCTCAAATAATTCAAATAAAATTTCTAGGGGAAAGTGAGTAAAGATAAAGTGTTAGTGGCGGTGTATCTTGGTTCTTATTTGTTGCATTTTACAAGACAGTAAAGCTATGACAAACCTAGACAGCATATTAGTGAATTAAAAAGCAGAGGCATCACTTTGCCAAAAAAGGTCCGTATAGTCAAAGCTATGGTTTTTCCAGTAGTCATGTACAGATGTGAGAGTAGGACCATAAAGAAGGCTGAGTACCGAAGAACTGATGCTTTCAAACTGTGGTGCTGGAGAAGACTCTTGAGAGTCCCTTGGACTGCAAGGAGATCAAACCAGTCAATCCTAGAGGAAATAACCTTGAATGTTCATTGGAAGGACTGCTGCTGAAGCTGAAGGTCCAGTATTTTGACCACCTGATGAGAAAAGCTGACTCACTGGAAAAGACCCTGATGCTTGGAAAGACTGAAGGCAGGAGGGAAAGAGGATGACAGTGGATAAGATGGTTGGATCGCACCACTGAATAAATGGATGCGAGTTTGAGCAAGCTCCAGGAGATGGTGAAGGACAAGGAAGCCTGGTGTGCTGCAGTCCAGGGGGTCACAGAGAGCTGAACACGACTTAGCAACTGAAGAACAACCACCTTTCATAAGGAAATGGGGGACAGACAGTTGTTTCAGTTCTCTAAGTCTCATGGATTTCTTTTTATTCCAGATCATAGTTTTTTCCCCTAAATATCTTCTCTAAATACTTTAAAGGTACATTGTCTGTCTGGCTTAATCAGTTTCATATTCTAAAAATTCTTTGGAGACATAGACCAGATCTGGTGTTTTTATTTGTTCTTTTACCTCTTCAATATATATATATATATGTATTTTACCTTTTACATTGTTTTTTTACAAGAACAACAAAATCAGTCTTTCCTTTCTTTATCTCTTTATTATCTTGCTGTTGTTCAGTTGCTCAGCTGTATCTGACTCTCTGTGACCCCATGGACTGCAGCATGCCAGGCTTCCCTGTCCTTCACTATCTCCTGAAGTTTGCTCAAACTCATGTCCATCGAGTCAGTGTTGTCATCCAACCATCCATCCTCTGTCACCCCCTTCTCCTCCCACCCTCAATCTTTCCCAGCATCAGGGTCTTTTCCAATGTGTTGGCTGTTCACATCAGGTGGCCAAAATGTTGAAGCTTCAGCTTCAGCATCAGCCCTTCCAATGAATATTCAGGGTTGATTTCCTTTAGAATTGACTGATTTGATCTCCTTGCAGTCCAAGGAACTCTTCAGAGTCTTCTCAAGCACCACAGTTCAATGACATCAATCTGTGCATGCTAGAATATGAAACTGGTTGAGCCAGACAATGTACCTCTAAAGTATTCAGAGAATGATACTTTCAAAAAAACTATGATCTGGAGTAAAAAATCCATGAGCCTTAGAGAACTGAAAAAAATGTGTGTCCCACCACCCCCATTCACTTGCAAAAGTAGTGGGATAAAAAATTGTACTTCCAAAAGAAGTTGAAGCTTATATCTTTCAAATGTTGTAGTGGGTGCTTCATCTTGTTTGTAACCACTTGCTTATACCTATCTTATATTCGAAATGCGAACTTAATTGGACTTTAAGCTTTTCCAGAGATCAAATTGCCAACATCCATTGGATCATCAAAAAATACGAGAGTTCCAGAAAAATGTCTACTTCTACTTTTTTGACTATGCCAAAGCCTTTGACTGTGTGGATCACAACAAACTGAGGAAAATTCTCGAAGAGATGGGAATACCAGACCACCTGACCTGCCTTCAGAGAAATCTGTATGCAGGTCAAGAAGCAACAGTTAGAACTGGACATGGAACAACAGACTAGTTCCAAACCAAGAAAGGAGCATGTCAAGGCTGTATATTGTCACCCTCCTTATTTAACTTATAGGCAGAGTACATCATGTGAAACGCTGGGCTAGATGAAGCACAAGCTAGAATCAAGATTGCTAGGAGAAATATCAATAACCTCAGATGTGCAGGTGACACCACCCTTATGGCAGAAAGTGAAGAAGAACTAAAGAGCCTCTTGAAGAAAGTGAAAGAGGAGAGTGAAAAAGTTGGCTTAAAACTCAACATTCAGAAAACAAAGATCATGACATCTGGTCCCATCACTTCAGGGCAAATTGGGGGGAAACAATGGAAACAGTGAGAGACTTTATTTTGGGGGGGCTCCAAAATCACTGCAGATGGTGACTGCAGCCATGAAACTAAAAGATGCTTGTTCCTTGGAAGAAAAGTTATGGCCAACCTAGACAGCATATTAAAAAGCAGAGACATTACTTTGCCAACAAATGTCTGTCCAGTCAAAACTGTGGTTTTTCCAGCAGTCAGGTATGGATGTGAGAGTTGGACTATAAAGAAAGCTGAGTGCCAAAGAATTGATGCTTTTGAACCATGGTGTTGGAGAAGACTCTTGAGAGTCCCTTGGACTGCAAGGAGATACAACCAGTTAATCCTAAAGGAAATGAGTCCTGAATATTCATTGGAAGGACTGATGCTGAAGCTGAAACTCCAGTACTTTGGCCACCTGATGCGAAGAGCTGATTTATTGGAAAAGACCCCGATGCTGGGAAAGATTGAAGGTGGGAGGAGAAGGAGATGAGAGAGTATGAGATGGTTGGATGGCATCACCAAATCAGTGGACCTGAGGTTGGGTAAGCTCCGGGAGTTGGTGAAGGACAGGGAAGCCTGGCATGATGCAGTCCATGGAGTCACAAAGAGTCAGACATGACAGTGACTGAACTGAACTGAAGTTTTTCTATGTCACTCCAAAGGAAATGGGATCCTCTGATGGGCCTGTGGTCACCTTGCCCAGGACAGATCTACAAACACTCCAGCTTAATGATGCAACTCTGAATGCTGTTACCTTGAATTAGTGGAATATGAGGTATATTGATACCATCCAGGTCCCAGATGGGAGATATACCCAACCAGCCACAGCAGTGATGTTGCAACCTGTGATCTTCGTTTCCTGACTTTCTCCAAGAACCCTCAAAATGACAACAACAAGAAGAAGACATCCGGTGGTGGTCAAGGCAGAGAAGGACTGATCAATTCAGAGATACAGTTTGTATACCATGTTACCACCTTTTTAGCTTGCCTACTCATTTAGACTTTTGAGGAAACTAATGCTGGAATTTATAAATGTTTAACTATGTGGTTGTGTGGTTTCTTGAGTGCATACTGTTCCTTGAAGAACTGGATGTTTGCTATGACCCAAGTAAAACAGAAATTGAAACTAAAGTTGGAAACTCAATTTCAACTAAGGGCATATTCTGTAATTCCCATTTTGGCTGTGACTGAGATGTATAATGCAAAAAACAGGGACCTTTCAGAGGTGGTGCCAGGGGTCACAGAGAACAAAGGAGTAAGAAGCTTTCCCCAGAGACCAGAGTAAGGCTCTAATAAAAAAAACAAAAACAAAAAAACCCCTCTATCTCCCCAGTAGAGGAAGTCTTAGCCACATCTGCTTAGTGTGATTTCAGAATTACTGGGCTCAGTGACTGCCAGGATCCTCCCATCCTTCCCTTTCTAACTGGGAGTATTTGTGTGGTTACCCTGTTCCTCTCCTACTGTTATATGCTGGATGTGTTGGCAGAAGGGGTTGCAAATAATTTGCATTTTCTAACTCATCTTTAAGACAAGAGGATCACCTCTGGATCAGGTAAGACCTGGAGACCTAAACTTGGACCTGGGTATAGTGAATAAATGAATCTTTGGAGATGGGCTGAGTACATTCTGTGTGTGTTAAGAAGGGAACTGAGATACTTTGGGGAACCACAAGGGTAGACTGTTGCATAAACATCGACTGCTTGCCGAATACCACTGTGCTCACACACATTATCCAGCTCCCTTTTACACAGGTGGGGCCATGTGACTTGTTCTGGCCAGTGGGCTGTGAGCAGAAAAGAAGTGTGTTCCTTGTTCTTCCCAGCTGTGCCAATTCCTCACCTGGCCTTTAGGTGACTACATAGAACAGAGCTCCGCTTTTTCTCCACCCCCAAACCCATGTTAACAAAGAAGAAGACACTCTCATGGAAGCCACTGGCAGTGTGGAGTTAATTTGCATCACCTAGCCTATCCCGACTAAAACAAACTCAAAAACTTCAAAACTGGCCTGCATATTAGACAGTAACAATAACAGTGACAATAAAGCATACCTAAGGAGAGCATATAAGGAGAATGAATTATTCTCATGGCTAAGGAAAATATTTTTACTTTCGCAATTTGATCTTAATCCTTATACATTACCCAGTCCTTAAACATCTAATTGTCTAGAAATGTGCCATTTTACCATTGTAATATCACCCTAACATCAGTCTTATACATACTGATGTTTCTGTGAGTATTATCCCACCTGCCTGGACTCTCAGACTTCAGTGCACTCCCACATGGATACAGCTTTTGTCTGTCACTAGCCAACCAACAGCAAGCATCTTCCCCTTAACCAAACCCAGACCACAGCAAATCCAACATTAACAGGGTCCTTTAAGACAGTGCTGGTGGCTCAGATGGTAAAGAATCCGCCTGCAATGCAGGATACCTGGGTTCAATCCCTGTGTTGGAAAGAGCCCCTGGAGAAGGAAATGGCTACCTACTCCAGTATTCTGGCCTGGAGAATTCCATAGACAGAGAAGCCTGGCAGGCTACAGTTCATGGGGTTGCAAGGAGTCAGACACGACTGAGCAACTTTCACTTCACTTTAAGGCAGTGCAGAAATGAGTAACTGACTTGGCAATGTCAGGTATGAGGTCAAGGACCGTGAATGATGCTTATGAGCAGATGAGCAAACTAGACTTGAACTTGGCACTGGCTGCTCATACACAAGGGGGCAGGGAGGGACCCTGCAAACAAATATTGAGGCAGCTGAGAAATATGAGAAGCTGAAAGAGAGGGTAAGCAGAACGTGCAGTGTATCAGGACAATTTCAATCAGTGTGACTAAAGAAAACAAACCCATCACAGATGCCTCTGGTTAGCAGTTATCAAGCGAAAGCTCTGTGCAAAGATAATTTGGATCCTGAAAACAAGAAGATCCAACACAATGAAGGCATATCTAGTCAGGAAAGGGCAGTTGTTATAAAGAAATTTCAAGTGTAGAATGGTATTATCAGCATAGCAAAAACACAAGGATAATACCCTTAAGTATAAAGTAAAATGGTCCCCTTTTACTGGTACTTTGGGAAGAAGTTAATCTTGTAATATAGTGAATTTATCTATTCTAATCATAAATAAGGGCTTCCCTGGTGGCTCATTGGTAAAGAATCTGTTTGCAATGCAGGAGACCACCTGCAATGCAGGACATGCAGGTTCAACCTCTAGGTAGGAAAGATCCTCTAGAGAAGGAAATGGCAACCCACTCCAGTATTCTTGCCTGGAAGAGCCCATGGACAGAGGAGCCTGGTGGGCTATAGTCCATGGGATCACAAAAGAGTCAGACATGACTTAGTGACTAAATAGCAACAATCATAAACAGTTTTTTTAAAAAAACAAAACAAAATATTTTTTCCACTCTGATCAGTGCAAGGAAAATTTAACACTGTTTTTAAAACTTTCAGAATCAATATTGTAAAGTAATTAGCCTCCAACTAATAAAAATAAATGAAAAAAAAATAAAAAATAAAACTTTCAGAATAAAAGACTATAAGGTTTTGTGGTTACTTTGCCCCATCTCTGTGGGCCCTATTGATCAGGCAGGTGTACTCTGGGTTTATGATTCAGCCTCTTATAAGTGAGGAGAATTTTCTTCTAAAGATTTCTCAGGAAAGGGAGTACACACAAACTCACACATATGATTTTGTTTCTACAAATACAAATAAAACTTGGTGAGGTTATCATCAATGTCATTCAAAAGTCACAATTGATAGTGGGGGGAAAAAAACCCTGAAAAAGAACACCATCTGAGCAAAGGTAGACAAAATCATCTGAAACTTTGAAAAAGTCTTATGTCATAGGCTAACTAAATCCTTAGGTCTTGGCTTATATTTCCATTAGTGGTTATAAACAGATGAAAGAAGGAAGAGAAGCAGGATAGTTAACATTAGCATCGCAGAAGAAAGTCCAAAAAGCTTTTAAAGGGATCATGATCAAGAAGAAGTGAACAGTATTTGACTGCAAATTAATTAGAGAAAACCTTTTTCTCCTAAAAAGTTTCCATTTGGTGCTAGTTTGCATGTCATGTCCATGATTAACTATACCTTTGAAGATGGCCCTTTGATTGAACTGCTATGTGATCAAAATTCAGTAACAACCTCAGATCATTTTGCTGTACTATACCTTTCTGGATAACTTTCTATATGAAATTCATAGCTCTATAAACTTTAAAAGCATATCTGTATTTAGGGGTTATGTCATTCATTCATTTTTCTGTTCCTCAAATATTTATTGAACTTCTGTGACATTCTGGCATGCTTCTAGATGGTTGAGAAGCAGTGGTGAACAAGACAAATTTTCTACCACATGGTGCTTATATTCTATTGGAAAGAGAGATATTAAACAGAGAAGTAAATAAATGATATGCCCAGAGTTGGAAGAATTCTAACTATTTTAAATCTCTGTGAAATATATGATAAAAAGATTGCATTAAAATATTTAATTTTTTTTAAGTAAATATGAAAACTGTTTAATGGGGGTGATGTATTTGGTATTGCTTTTTTTCACTTACCATTTTGCAAGCATGTTTCTTTGTCTATAGTAGTCTTCAAACATAATAGGCTATATACAAAAATGTGATGCTTTCATTATTTTTGACAATTTCTATGATCATAAACTAAACTTATGTACATAAATCCTTATCTGCATATCTGATTATATCCCCAGGATAAAGTGCATAAAGTAGAATCATTGGGTCTAAACATATATATATATTTATGACACAATATATGTTTAGAAATAGTTTTATAGAAAGGTGGCACTTCCTCATCATTATCTCAACAATATGAGATATTGAGTAGACTTAAACCCTCAGTCAAAATTACACTATTTTAAATTACATATCTGTGTTTATAAGAGAGGTTGATTAAAACAAATAGGTTTACAATGTGTTTACCTTTCTTTAGTGAATTCCTTGTCATATGTTTGTCCTCCTTTTTTATCTTAGACTGATAGTGTATTTGTTTTGATATGTGAGTTATCTTATAGATGAAACATATATTTGTTGCAATTTATTCCAAGTGGTCATTTATAGTTACTTTGTTATGACATTTTTACATTCAAAAGTATTCTTATGCACTCAAACTTATTGCCCTTTTTTCTTTATGACTACTTCTGTTCCTCTGGTGCTTAGAAAGCCCTCCTTATCCTGAAATCAGTAAACATATATCTTATGTTCTTCCAGCTTTTTTTTTTTTAAATTTTACTTTCTTATTTAGCTCTTTAATCTAGGTGGAATTAATTTGGTACAATGAGACTTTAATTTGAACCTTTTCCAAATCGTTCATTTTCCTACCACAATTTGTTAATGAAATAATCCATCCTTTCCCCCATAGGTTTGTGATACTTTTTCATCTGTTACATTTACACACACACACACACACACACACACACACACACACACAGAGTCTCTTTCAGCGTTTGCATTAGTTTAAAAGGTTCTTTTTTTAAGGTTTTGTGTGTGGAAGAGGGTGGGGGTGGTTAATGGTAAGTACTTTTTGTCCCACATGTTATAAAATTGCAATAATTCTCCGTATTGTCTTGACGGAACCTCGGGGGAGAGCATGGGTACGGAGGCATTTAGGACCCAGGGGAAAGCCAAGCTCCGTATAGAAGGACAGAGTCTCGGGCGCACACGCCTCCTACCAAAAATCACAGCCCCTAGGAGCCGGGGCTCTCATTCACAGCTTTCTAGAGAAATCTGAGCCCGAACCTGCCAGAATAGGGGATCTCACCCACTCAGCTCAGCACCGAGGACACCTGCAGAAACACATTACCAAAGCAAGGCTGGGCGGCCGTGTGAAGGTATTTGTTGCCTTTTTTCTCCCTTCTGTATTTGCAGCGCTTCCCCGCCTTTCCCCGCTCCTGCGATGCCATGGCTGCGGCGTTTCAGCACTTCGGTGCGTGGACAGCTCCCACCTGCAATCCCTCCGCACACCATCTCTCTCGCACCCCACTCTCACCGCCTCCGTAGTCCATCCTCCTCCCGGCGCCCGCTCAGCCTGCGCTCCTTACACCATCAGCACCCCCATTCCCACCATCACCGTCATGATCTCCACCATCACCAGCGCCGTAACTACCGTCAACACAACTGTATCCTGTCACTTAGACAAAGCCGGAGGTCCGCAGGATACAGGAAAAGAGCCCAAGTTTTCAGGCATGAAAAGCAAAGTTCAGGTAGACTACAGCCCTGAAAACAAAGAGAGACGCCTGCTTGAGAGAAAGGGAAAGTGAAGACGGGAGAGAGAGCCTCCAGGCAGGGGGACAGATGGGGTACTTGCCAGACACCAGCAGTTAGCCAGCTGCCTTTCAGCAGATTAGGGACTGTTTAGTTCAGGAAATTAACATGGCCTGGGGTGTAGTATTATTCTGGTGAGATAGATGTATACACTCAATCCGAGTTTCTGGTTTTCCAATGGAGAATCACCAAGAAGCAGGGTGGGGGGTGACTGATGACTCACATTCACCCACATGCCGGTTTTCTTCCTAAGCGTTTATGGCAGAAACTCCGGAATTAAGTTTTTTTCTTTTTTTTTTTTTAACTAAAATGTCTTGTAAAATGGAGACCCCAAAGGTAACTCTGTGGCCAGAATGAAAATTAAAATGATGATGATAATGATGACAATAACCTAACAAATAGGGCTTTTGTTGGAAAGTGTTATTTGTCCAAACGTCTCTTCCTGTCTACTTATTTAATTTCAATTTTCTGATCTTAAACCTCTTTTTGAAGCAGAGAAGATAGGTTCTTTGCCCAAACGGCCAAAGTGGTAATGATATTCAGAGCAGATGGTCTGGCTTTGTTCATCTTAGTCAAGGACCGAGTCAGATTTGGAAGGCGAGATTTTTGTGTGCTTTCTCAGTAATCAGGTGATAACACAATTTTCCTATAATAGTAAAGGGTAATAAATAGACTGAAAAAATTGAAAAGGCATTTTATGTAACTGTGTTCTACCAGGTTCTGCTTTTAGAGTGCTAAGATTTCTCTCTCAGCTGAAAGGAAGTTGGGGTCTTTGGATATCTCGAAGGTCCAAACCCAAGTCCTAGCACCTCTTTGATTTAACCAGGTTCATCTATTTTATAAGAGATTTTTCTTTTTTACAAGAGATTTTAAATCGCAGATAATAAGTGCCTGAGCCTGTCATAAATAAAAAAATATTTTGGTGGGTACTCATTTTATTAGTTATTACTGAACAGTAAAATGTTGGGTTTTTTAAGCAAATTGTTTTTCATAAAATCAACATCTTTATTAAAAATGAGATGGATCATATTTGCTTATGGGAATAATGTCAGTCACGTGTAACAACCAAGTTTAAAGCAGAGCACAGTAAATGTTGATTTAAAAATTGCCCCTATACATTTATTGTCTCTTTAAAAAGAAAAAGAAGCAAGTCGTGTCTAAATCAGCTTGCTCATCACCAGAGGCATTGTAAAACAAGCTAACAAACAAAAAATCCTCAGAAACAAGTATCTATCTGCTGGAAGAAGTTTTGAGGAAATATTCATACCAAATACTTGAATGAGGAATAGTAGTATTTTGTCAAAAGCTGTCTACTGCTGTGAATTAATTCTATCTGCGTCTAAAACTGACTCACTTTTGAACTCAAATCAAGAAAACTAGCAAAAATATCTGGTGAAATGGATTTTAGGGAAGAAGAAAATCTAGTCATCCATGTACTGTCCTTAGATTGGTAATATCCACAGTAAACTGGACCCCTCAAGGCCCCAAGCAAACAGATTCTTAAAACTCCTTCCCTTCCCTTATCTTGCAAAGAAGATATCTTGCTGCAAAGAACTTCCACTCAGGCAGTTTTAAAAAGTGTACATATTGCCAGTTCTAGCTGCTTTGAACCAGAAACTCAGGCCAGGAATTGAGTGTCTTCAGTGCTACTTCTTCCTGTACCTAATACAATTTCCTGAGGCTGAGGAAATTGCAAAACAATGCTGCTTCAGTGAGATTTACAGGCATCTGTCTCAGAAGTGATGCCTTTCTTTGACTAAATATTGTATCAAGTTTATTAATTTTTATGGAGTGCCACTATCCTGGCTTCTCCTTTCTTTTCTATTAAGTGCTATTTTGCTTTTTTCATATTTTCAATAACAGAATTTTCTCATTTATATGATGGATTTAAAGGTGAATAGAAAACATATTTTCCAGCAAAGTGGCATCATGCATTTTGCAGACATGTTCACAGAGAGGTATATCCTATTAGAGTCATGGAATATAAAGCTGGAAGAGGCTTCGGTTCTCAAAAGGGGGGATCTAGAACTCTTCAGAATGGGTGGTGTCTGCTCATTTCTGCAAGCTTTACAAAGGGACACCTTCATAGCCTTGAGGAGTCTACTAATGATCTTACATGTTTCCCCAGCAGAGCCATCCTTAGTAAATGGATCCATGCTGACTTGGATATTCTCTGCTTTCCTGTTACACAATGACCTAGACGAGGTACCATAGACGAATGTGTCTACAAAGTATGAAATCTGGCCACGTGCAGTTAGCTTAGAAATACCCCTCAAGCCAACAGGGATCTTCTCCCCCGTTACATTTTTCTCCCAATTTTGGATTCTTTTCATTATTATTCATTTTATCCAGGTTTTATAGGAATAAGCTTCAGAAGATCCACAGTATGAATGACTCTAAAACTGTCGCCTGTAACATCAGCGTCAAGTGTTACATTTCTCTGGAGAAAACTGCTTAATTTTCAGTCCAAGTTTTTCTTAGCTTAATGGAAATGTATCTTCTCTGGCTTGAAAATTCATGGATATGGGAATCAACTGGTCACTCTCCTCTCCATAAAAAGGCTTTCATTTGTTCAGCTAATACGTTTATTACTTTTCACTACATCTGCTGACTTCCACAGCCCTTTATTATGTTGTCTCTGGCCAGGTAACCCTATTCTCCCCCTTTATAGACCCATTATCATGTGAAAATGTCTGTGTGGGAAACTAGTTTTCTATGAGCGTTTCTTCTTCCTGACTTTTGAACCAGTAGGAATTTCCCCATATGTGTTTGAGATGATCCACATTTGTCTTCTGGACTCTTTTAGCTAAACCCCCACTTTGTAGATGCTGTGCAGAGCCCTTTCCCCCTCTCTTCTCCCTGAGATTGTGCTGTGCGGTGCTTAGTTGCTCAGTCGTGTCCGACTCTTTGCAACCCCATGGAACACAGCCCACCAGGCTCCTCTGTCCATGGGGATTCTCCAGGCAAGAACACTGGAGTGGGTTGCCATGCCCTCCTCCAGGGGATCTTTCCAACCCAGGGATCAAACCCAGGTCTCCTGCATTGCAGGTGGATTCTTTACCATCTGAGCCACCAGGGAAGCCCCTCCCTAAATTTATATCATGTCAATTCAGTCTGTGTTATTGCTCAAACATTTTACATAAAGTTCCAATACTGTGTATGTGTCAAGTACATAGTGTACTTGACAGCGTTCACTATTTTGTAGCTCTGGAGGAAATAAGAGGGGATTTGTGGCAGTTGGGAACGCCAATCCCAGGCTCTGTAATTAAAAAGCATCTTGTCTTATGTGTGGGCTTTCCAGGCAGCTCAGCAGTAAAGAATCCACCTGCAAAGCATGAGACAAGTTCAATCCCTGGGTCAGGAAGATCCCCTGGAGAAGGAAATGGCAACTCATTCCAGTATTCTTGCCTGGGAAATCCCATGGACAGAGGCACCTGGTGGGCTATAGTCCATGGGGTTGCAAACAGTTGGACATGACCAAGTACGCACACACACCACAAACAGCTACTACTTCAGTTAAAAACTTTTCTAACACAATAAAGAGGCTGTAAAACCTCACTCCTTCCTTACATGTTGTCTTTCCCTGTAACTCCTTGTATTACTTGCTCCAAGGCAAGCTAAAAGGATAACAATTTTATAGATTGTCCTAGAACAGGACACCATCTTTTGTCAAGCATGTTCACTTCATCTGAGTCCCGGTCTATTCTTCTGCTCTGGCATCTACTGTGGGAAGAAGTTCCGGAAGCAAAGAGTTGAGCCCGACCGAGCAACTTTCACTTTTACTTCTCAGCATCTCTCCTCTGATAGAACTCATTCCAGTTGACTTTTATTCTTTCTTAAGAGTAAGACCAAATGGGACAGATGACTGTGTGTTTCGTTGCTATTTTAAAGGGAGCCAAGGGAGTCTATATAAGCAGTATTTATGTGGCAAGGGTAAGCCCTGGGGTAGGACTGAGCTAAAGGTGATAGAAAGTTGACCATAAGCCAGGGGCTAAATTCTAGCCACACTACACTTTCAGATGATTAAAGTCTCCCCTTTATCCTTCCAGATGACTTGCCTGCCCCCGGGACAGATAGCTCTTCTCTGCAAGTTGGTGAATGTTTGATAGAGAGTCAGTGGACTGGTATCCAATTTATTACTCACAGGGCTTGTGTTCCTTTGCCATTACTTATGCAGACACGTCCTGCAAGCGCTAATGTGTGTGTGAGTCTCTCAGTCATGTCCAGCTCTTTGCGACCCTCTGGACTGTAGTCTGCCATGCTCCTCTGTCCATGGCATTCTCCAAGCAAGAATACTGGAGTGGGTTGCCATTCCCTTCTCCAGGGGATCTTCCCAACTCAGGGATAGAACCTAGGTCTCCTGCATTGCAGGCAGATTCTTTACCATCTGAGCCATTAGGGAAACCTAATGGTCAATCTGAAATTCATCATTTGAAAATAAGACTCCTTCTTGGTCAGCACCATCGAATGTTGTAATCAACCAACCTCTGAGATTTAAATATAGGCTCCACTGACAGTAAGGAAGCATATTATCTTTCAGGAAAGATTTCAAATAAAATCGTACTTGAAAAAAGACTTTTGCTCACTGTGACTTTTGATTTTGGTTTTGATCTATCAGCCAGATCTATTTTTATGTCATTCAGTGTAAAAATTCCTTTTAGCATTCCTAGGGGGAAATGCATATTCCATGAAAAAAGTAGAAGTGAGAATTTAGAACGGTGAAGAGCCATAAGTGTTCATCTAATTCAATATACATTAAAAATTCTGAAACATATCTTTCACATTTATTGATGGCTGAGGTAGTTAATTAAACCTTCAAGTGGAAAGTTTTATCACTGAGGTTCATTCTTCATCTTTTTCTTAGAAGAGAAACTCACGAAACAAATATAGGTATAGTTTCTAACTTTACATTTGTATTAATTTAAAGCTATGTGTACTTAAAATTGTTTGTTGTTATTACCTAGAACACCCAGAAGCAATAGATATTTGATGTATTGTTCATTATTATTGATGTTCTCACATTTCAAATAATATTTAGAATTTATAGATTTCATCTTTCTGGTCATGACAACAACATACTGTTTCTTCCCGAATTTGGCCAATTGTGCATCCCTTAATCGTTCTTCCTGAGGATTGATGGGGTGTAGGTCTGTGCCTATTGTGCAAATGAGCCTGAGAGGATTAGTACCCAGGCTGGTATAGAAAAAGCACCTGTTCTGAGTCAGGGTTGGACAGTGAACAGAACATGATCTTCAAGTCAGGAAGGCTTGGGTGTGAGTCTTTGTTCTTCCATCTATACTTACTCTATCTAAATCTCAGATTTATCCTTTTATCTGATGAGTAATAATCCAGGTTTAAAGGCTGGTGTGAAGATTAGACCCACATAATATCAAAGTCCAAGGCAGGTAACAAATAGTCAACAAATGTTTGTTTTTCCCTCAGTTTTAACACTAGCTCATTATCTGACTGAATGCCTGGTGTTAGGTGTTCTAAGCTCAGTATCTTTTTATTTTCTTGGACATGCTAAACGTGTGGTATCAACAAGAATATTACAGTAAATGTAAACCAGAGGTTTTCATTTTCAAAGCACTTTTACCTACATCATTTCAAATGGTTCTCAGAATCTCCCAGGGAATTATCTTTATTCCACCTATTGCAGGATTGTTGTAATGATGAAAAAAGATAAGTGATGTAAAATGCTTTGAAAATAATACTTATGCATATGTACATATTTGTAGATAAGACATGGTCATTATTATTCTGATTGTTTCCACTGTATTTAATGTATGTTTCTAAAGATAATGAAATAAGTGAGAATAATAGATTATAAAGTAACTGAAATAGATTTTATTTGAATTATTATACTTTCTGAAATAATTTTCCACCTAAATTCCTTGGTGCATAAAGACGAGGGTATGTGTTTATAAGTGTGTTTATGGGCAAATACACTTTCTTAAACTGAATTCTGTATGAGGAAATATAAAGATACGTATTTTTTTCTGATGGAAATTTGAGATGCAGTATAAATCTGGAATCTATGGATGCCATGATTTAAAATATCATCATATGAAGACTCTTCTTTTCTCCTCATACAAAAATACCACTATCTGAATTTCTAGCTTGTTAGAAAAAGCATGGATTAGAAATGGCAGTAAACTCCTACCATGGGCTCCTCAGAGACTGTACTGAGCTACTCTTCATGTATCTGGAACAATCTCTAAACAAAAGAATCATTTAGGACCCAACCAGAAGTGGAAGAGGAGTTTCTGAGGCTCATAGGAAACCACTAAAAGTGTCCCTTTGGGGTTATTAAGCACATTTCAATACCCGGGCCATGCCTGGGACTCTACTAGGCATGACAAAGTATCAGTCCTTCAGAGTGTCAAGGCTTCTGACTTGTCATTCCCAGTGTCAACCCCTAGGAACATACATAAAGGAAGCAGAAATCAACGATGGCTTGAAAAGTCACAGAGCTAGATTTTAAATAGTCCATCTGCCAATGAAATATGAAGACAAGATGGTAACTGCACATTTGTAAAGTCAGATGCTAGGCTACTTAAAACTGTCTATTAACCTCTTAGGCACATTTAAGCTTATAGAATAGTAAGGCTGGAAGGAATTTCAGGAAAGGAGAGCGAGGTTCTGAGAGGGACGGTAACTAGCTAAAGGTGACATAGGTCTTAAGCAGTGCAGGGGAGCCTGGTGGGCTGCAGTCCATGGGGTCGCTAAGAGTTGGACACTACTCTTAGCGTGAAAGTGAAAGTGAGCGACTTCACTTTCACTTTTCACTTTCATGCATTGGAGAAGGAAATGGCAACCCACTCCCGTGTTCTTGCCTGGAGAATCCCATGGATGGGGGAGCCTGGTGGGTTGCCATCTATCGGGTCGCACAGAGTCGGACATGACTGAAGTGACTTAGCAGCAGCAGCAGCAGTAAATATTAGAACCTCTCTGCTGTATATAAAGATAGAAGAGCACTATAGTAAGGAACATGGGATTTTAGAAATATAAGCTTAAACCCAGTTCTGCTTCTTGGTAACTGTGTAACTCTAGGAAGGTCATTTACCATCTTCTGTACCTATTTCCTCATTTGAAAAATGGGGACAATAATATACTCATCTCATAGAATTGAGCTAGTAAATTCCCAGGTGGTACTAGTGGTAAAGAACATGCCTGCCAATGCAGAAGACATAAGAGACGTGGGTTCCATGGGTCCTTGTGTTGGGACGATCCCCTGGAGGAGGAAACACAACCCACCCCGGTATTCTTGCCTGGAGAATTGCATGGACAGAGGGGCCTGATGGGCTACAAAGAGTCCATGGGGTGGCAAAGAGTTGGACATGACAGGAGCAACTTAGCACACAGCACAATAATTAAATAATATACCATGTAAAAAAATTAGAGAATGCAAGTGCCTGGGACATAACAACACAGTGATAATAAATACTAAATTAAAGCAACTCTTATTATACCACCAGGACAGAAACCACTCTGACTTCTTCAGGTGATATCAAGTCCAGTGTATCCTTTACACTTGTTTGACCATTTCAGAAACATTGAATGAGAACCAAATCCTTCGTGTGAACAAAAAATATCACAATTAAAAAATGCTATATCTGAAGAACATTCTTGTATAGCACAGTATTTTTAGTGCCTTAAATATTATCGATGGAAGCTATTATTTAAGTAGAAGTCTATTCAGACTTCTGAAATGAAGGATTTGACTTTAATGGACAATGTCTATTTCATCCTAAGCATGAAAACTGGTGACCCCGGCTTGGGCACTCTCTCCAGCAACTCCCACTGTATGCTGAGCACAGAATAAAGATATAGAGTGAAGCAACTTTATTTCAGAGATTATAGATTGGAGGCATAACTATGTGTGGAAGTGGGCTGTGAAAAATGCAGCTTCAACTCTCCCCTTGAACCCATTGTAATTTATCTTGGAAACGTTGTTGAGTTCCCTGAGCTGTAAGGTAAGGAGGTTGCTCCCAGCAGCTTTAAATATTCCGCCAGGGACCAGCCTTTGCTATGCCTTGCATCTGAGTACATTGTGCCAAGGTTGGAACCCTGAACATCACCCAGAATGCTTCAAAGAGGCACAGATCTGAAGCACCATGTGCCTAGGCTAACTTCTGGGAACAAGTTACTTTGTATATAAGGAGGGAAATGAAGGCAGCTGCAACACCTTTAAGGAAAACAGTCCTAGAGGTACTGAAACAGAAGGGGAAACCACGTACTCCCTCAGTGAAACAACATTGTGACTACTTTATTCATTTGTTCTATATGGATGTATACATACAGCGCCTACTTAGTGCAGGCACCGTCCCAGGCACTGAGGACAGGCAGTGAACGCAATGAAGTGTCTCTGTGCATGGCACAAACCCTCTGTGTCGGATACTGTGCTGGGGAAACACAAATGAGGAAGATCAGGTAATTAAGGAGGCTCTGAGTGAGGAGTTCAGAGTCAGGTGGGAGACGGGAAACTGGCAATAAAATGTCATTTTGGTCAGGGTGAGGTCACATGACCTCTGAAGGTGAGAGAGAGTTCCTGGGTGGTGACTTCTTCAGTGATGACTCCTTAAGGGTAAGAGGAGTCAGTCAGTGGTCGTTCTAGACAGAGGGAGCATCTTTTTCCAAGGCCCGGGGGCGAGAGAAGAGACCACAAGTGTCTTGGTGTGGCAGCATGGCTGGATGGTGAATCTGGGGATACAGATGGGGACCAGAGTCTCGGAAACCAGGTCCACGTCCCAGGGTTTTATATTTCATCCCAGAAGATCTGGAAGCTATTGACTGATGTTGATCAAGGAGTGACATGGGGTGCTGGGATGAACTGGGGGATTGAGATTAACATATGTACACCACTGATACTATGCATGAAACAGATCACTCATGGGAACCTACCATACAGCTCAGGGAACCCTGCTCAGTGCTCTGGGGTGACCCAAATGAGAAGGAAATCCAAAAAAAGGGGGGGAATATATGAATACATAGAGCTGATTGACTTTGCTATACAGCAGAAAAGTAACACAACTTTGTAAAGCAACTGTGCTTCAGTAAAAATTAATTTTAAAAAAGGAGCCACGTGAGAAGATTTCAATTTTAATACAAAGAATGGACAAGGGGAAAGTCAAGGTTGGCAGCAAGGATACCATAGAGAGGATATTGCAGGACTAAACAGACGAGTGGTGACGTGGTCTAAACAAAGACCATGAAAATGGGTGGAAAGAATTGGGAAGATCTGAGAAATATTATGGAAGTGATTGCCTGAATGTGGACAGTAAGGGAGAGGATGGAATAATAGTTGACTCCCAGGCTTCCAGCATGGGAAATGACACAGATGATGTCAGTCAGTAAGAGGGGGAGGTGGAGGAGCAGATTCAGGATGAGGAGCGATGATGAGTTCAGTTTTGAATATATTGAGTGTGTGATGTCTAGGGGACATCTGAGTGGGGGTGTTCAGTAAGCAGCTGGGTATATAAGTACGCCTAAGCATCAAGAGAGAGCAATGGATTGAAGTCACCCATATGTAGGTGGTCAAATCACGGTTGGACCCTGGAAAATAGCACATAGAAGTGGTGAGCACATAAGAAGATGGAGCAGGAGTGGACAGAGGTTGGGAGAAAAATAGGGTACATGGAATTACAGAAAAGACTGGGAATAGTTTTAAGAAGTCATCAACATCAAATCCTAATGGGGTCACCCATACATAAATGGGTGCTGAAATTTGTCTACTGGTAGTAGCGACAGAAAAGTCATGCACTACTAGAGCGATCATCTGGGTTTGCTCAGCACTGTCCCCAACTGTGCTTATTGTCCCAGTATTATTGTTATTAGCGTCTCCTGGTGTCTAAATTTGGATAATAAACTATATGATCATCTCAGTCACTGGTTGGTGAGAATCAAGATAGATTGCGGTGGGTGTGCTGTGTACTTAGTCGCTCAGTCATGTCCAACTCTGTGCGACTCCACGGATTGGAGCCTGCCAGGATCTCTGTCCATGGGGATTTTCCAGGAAAGAAGACTGTAGTGTGTTGCCATTTCCTCCTCCAGGGGATCTTCCCAACCCAAGGATCAAACCCAGGTCTCCCGCATTGCAGGTGGACTCTTTACTATCTGAGCCTCCAGGGAAGCACACAGTGGGTAGCAAAGTGAATTTGAAGAAGTGAAGTCGCTCAGTTGTGTCCCACTCTTTGTGACCCCATGGACTGTAGCCTACCAGGCTCCTCCATCCACGGGATTTTCCAGGCAAGAATACTGGAGTGGGTTGCCGTTTCCTTCTTCAGGAGATCTTCCTGACCCAGGAGCTGAACCTGGGTCTCCCACATTGCAGGCAGACGCTTTACCGTCTCAGCCACCAGGGAAGTCCAGGGAAGAATTTGAAGAGGGAGACATCAAACAAGGGAACTTTTCAAAAGAGTGTGGTGAGGTTGTTAAAGAGGGAATTTTAACATCAGATGGACATTGAACTAGATGAATTTTAAACATTCTTCCAATCCTGGGACTAGTTCATAGAGCACTATATTCCTTTACTATCTTCAGTTCTTTGGAATCAGTGAGAATAAGGACTTTGTTATACTTATTTTCTCACTTTCAGAGGTAAATGCTACTTTTTACAAATTACTTTGCAAAGCCAACATTTTATAAATAAAACCTTTACTATTCTACATTCATTCTTGAAAATGAATACTAATTACCTGAACCCATTTTCATCTATCAAAAAGGCAATATTAAAAAAAAGGCAATATAAAGCAGAAATGTGTGAAGTGATTATCTCCCTATAGAAATTACAGCTAGTCCTAAATTAAGTTGAAAGAATCATTTTATCTTTAAAATTATTTTGTATGATAAAGTGTTAATAATTATGTTGTAAGTAAATGTTCTGCCTCTTATTGCAAATACTGTTTGATCCAGGAAAGCTAAGGGAAAAAAAATACACGCCTCCAAGTTATTTTACACCTAATATGTCTTCTGATTTTTGGTACTTCTAGGTTAGATCAAACTGATGTCCGAGAGAGCTTAAACATATTTAAAATGAGAAAGATGTAAATAATGTGAGCATTTGTCTGTATACCATCTAGATAGAAAAACCCAAGGTGCTTAAAACAATCATTAAGAATGCTAATCTCTAGTTGCATCCATGTTGCTACCAATAGCATTAATTTCATTCTTTCTTATCAGTTCAGTTCAGTTGCTCTGTCATGTCTGACTCTTTGCGACCCCATGAATCACAGCACACCAGGCCTCCCTGTCCATCACCAGCTCCTGGAACCTACTCTAAGTCATGTCCATCGTGTCAGTGATGCCATCCAACCATCTCATCCTCTGTCGTCCCCTTCTCCTCCCACCTTCAATCTTTCCCAGCATCAGGGTCTTTTCAAATGAGTCAGTTCTTTGCATCAGGTAGCCAAAGTATTGGAGTTTCAACTTCAGCATCAGTCCTTCCAATGAATATTCAGGACTGATTTCCTTTAGGATTGACTGGTTGGATCTCCTTGCTGTCCAAGGGACTCTCAAGAGTCTTCTCCAACACCATGGTTCAAAAGCATCAATTCTTCGGCACTCGGCTGTCTTTATGGTCCAACTCTCACATCCATACGTGACTACTAGAAAAACCATAGCTTTGACTAGACGGACCTTTGTTGGCAAAATAATGTCTCTGCTTTTTAATATGCTGTCTAAGTTGGTCATAGCTTTTCTTCCAAGGAGCAAGCATCTTTTAATTTCACTGTTGCAGTCACCATCTGCAGTGATTTTGGAGCCCCCCAAAATAAGGTCTCTCACTGTTTCTGTTGTTTCCCCATCTATTTGCCATGAAGTGATGGGACCGGATGCCATGATCTGAGTTTTCTGAATGTTGTTTTAAGCCAACTTTTTCACTCTCCTCTCTCACTTTCATAAGAGGCTCCTTAGTTCCTCTTCACTTTCTGCCATAAAGGTGGTGTCATCTGCTTATCTGAGGTTATTGATATTTCTCCTAGCAATCTTGATTCCAGCTTGTGCTTCATCCAACTTGGCATTTCACATGATGTACTCTGCATATAAGTTAAATAAGCAGGGTGACAATATACAGCCTTGAGGTACTCCTTTCCCAATTTGGAACCAGTTTGCTGTTCCATGTCCTGTTCTAACTGTTGCTTCTTGACCTGCATACAGACTTCTCAGGAGGCAGGTCAAGTGGTATGGTATCCCTTCTCTTTAAGAATTTTCCACAGTTTGTTGTGATCCACACAGTCAAAATCTTTGGTGTAAATGAAGCAAAAGTAGATGTTTTTCTGGAACTCTCTTGCTTTTTCAATGATCCAGCAGATGTTGGCTATTTGATCTCTGGTTCTTCTGACTTTTTGAAATCCAGCTTGAACATCTGGAAGTTCACGGTTCTTTTTTTTTAATGACTGAGTAGTATTCAATTGTGTATATGTACCACATCTTTTTTATCCATTCATTTGGCATTGGTGTATATGTACCATGTCTTCTTTATCCATTCATTTGTCAATGGGCATTTAGATTGTTTCCTTGTCTTGGCTACTGTGAAAAGTGCTGCTGTGAACATGTATCTTTTTGAATTATAGTTTTGTCTGGTTATATGCCTAGGACTGGGATTGCAGGTCAGAAACAGAAACACCATATGATATCACTTAGATGTGGAATCTAAAATATGACACAAATGACCCTATCTGTGAAATAGAAATAGAGTCAGACATAGAGAACAGATTGGTGGTTGCCAAGGGAGAAGAGGGTGGGAGAGGGCTGGATTGGGAGTTTGGGATTAGCAGATGCAAACTGGTATATATAGAATGGAAAAAAATAAAACCAAGGTCCTACTGGATAGCACAGGAAACTATATTCAATATCCTGTGATAAACCATAATGGAAAAGAATGTGAAAAAGAATAACTGAGTGACTTTGCTGTATAACAGTAATTAACACAACATTGTAATTTAACTATACTTCAATAGAAAATAAATTAAAAACAAAGACATTTCACCAAGGGAAAAATGAAACAAAAGACTTAATCATTATCATAAGTAAAGTAATATCTTAGGACAACAGAAAAGTTATACCAAAAAATGACTTTGAAGTCCATATGGATACTGGGCAAGGAAAGAAGACAACTAAGAGCTCCAAGACCTTCTGTCTTCAGCAGAGGAGTGAAACTGCTGGTAAATGTCCTCACATGAGCCTCTCTCTCATTGCTGTTGAATTTGACTATTGAAGGTCAAGCTTCCAGCCATAAGCCTGTCCTTCTCTCCCTGCTCCAGTCCATTTAGTTCAGTTTGAGTAATTAGGTACCGTGGGGTTACAATAGGGTGACTTTTAAAAGCTCCTTTTCACTGTTAAGCTGCAAATGGCTCCCTTTAAAAAAGGGGGTATTTCTGTGAAAGAAACTGGGAAAAGAAGCTAATGGAGGCCCTAATGTCTCTGATTGAATGCCTGTGAACGGCCCCATAAAACAGGCTGCAACAGAGGAGGATTTTTCTCTTTTCTTGGGTAACTCATTAAAAAAGCAAGCTACTCCTAGTCTGACTGTAGACTGTTAATTAGTCGGTATCACTAAAAACTTCCTAAATGTATTGCAAAGACTTGCATATGACACGCTGAAAAGTGAAAGTGAAAGTCGCTCAGTCAAGTCCAACTCTTTGTGATCCCATGGACTACACAGGCCATGGAATTCTCCAGGCCAGAATACTGGAGTGGTAGCCTTTCCCTTCTCCCAATGCAGGCATCAAACCCAGGTCTCCCACATTGCAGGAGGGTTCTTTACCAGCTGAGCCATAAGGGAAACCCAAGAACACTTGGTGTGAGTAGCCTATCCCTTCTCCAGCAGATCTTCCCAACCCAGGAATTGAATCGGGGTCTCTTGCACTGCAGATGGATTCTTTACCAACTAAACTATCAGGGAAGCCCCATTACACACTGAAGGTGTCAATAACAAAATTATGCCAAAGACCCTATTTTAAATAATATATACCCTTTCTTCTTCTAATCAACTCTACAGCATAATATACTGCTTTTCTGAGTTCCAGGTCATTTGCCCAGACCTTCTTTGTATCATCAATTTGTCTCTCTTGTGTGTATTTGTTTTGCAGTAAGCAATGGCCTTGGTTTGGCTTCTCTTCTGGCTGGCTACCACCACATAGAATCTGAATGTCCAAACATTTTCCAGAAACAGAAAGAAGAGCCTCTGCTTGTCTGTTTCAGTGGCAACTTGGTGGTAAAAAGACTGTTGAATGGGCCACGATTTCAGCAGACCATCACGTGAATGGGACCAGTCTCTCTTCTTCCCAAACATCAGAAATTAAGCACTTCAAAAGGAGATTTGGCCAAGATGACCCATTTACAGGCTGGACTCAGCCCAGAGACTATAGAGAAAGCGCGCCTGGAACTGAACGAAAACCCAGACGTTTTACACCAGGATATCCAGCAAGTCAGAGACATGATCATCACCAGGCCTGACATCGGATTCTTACGCACAGATGATGCCTTCATCCTGAGGTTTCTCCGAGCCAGGAAGTTTCACCAAGCAGATGCCTTCAGACTCCTGGCCCAGTACTTCCAGTACCGCCAGCTAAACCTGGACATGTTCAAAAACTTCAAGGCCGATGATCCTGGCATTAAGAGGGCTCTCATCGATGGGTTCCCTGGAGTGTTGGAAAACCGTGATCACTATGGCAGGAAGATTCTTCTGCTGTTCGCAGCCAATTGGGATCAGAGTAGGTAAATGTAGATAGTGTCTTTATTTGGTTTTTCTGTTTCATAAGCATTGTCACTGCATGTTTGGGGCTATAAGCCTTTATGGATAATGGGCTCTTATTTAAACATATATATTCTCTACATCCAGGCTTCCCAGATGGCACCAGTGGTAAAGAACCTGCCTGCTCATGCAGGAAACATTAACATATGTGGGTTCGATCCATGGGTCAGAAAGATCCCCTGGAAGAGGGCATGGCAACCCATTCCAGTATTCTTGCCTGGAGAATCCCACAGACAGCAGAGCCTGTCAGGCTATAGTCCATAGGGTCGCACAGAGTCAGACATGACTGAAGCTACTTAGCATGCATGCATGCACTCATTATCTTCATTCACAAAGAAAATTTCAAGGCCACGGGTCTTTCACTGCCATCAAAAGGTGATTAAGATCCACAACAATGTTTTGGAACACAAGTTAGAATTATAGAGACCTCAGAAGTTATTCTATTCATCAAAGGCGGTCATATATTTTCATAAAACTGGAATCTGGTCTTTCAGAAGATCTATATATTCTGTCTTTCATGTTCTCATCTTTAACAACAACAAAAGTGGATTCAGTAGATGGCCTTAAATCAAGTATTTTCAACACATGAAATAATTCCTTGGACCCTGTCCATGAGTTTAATGTCTGACATTTTTTCTGCATGCCACACCTTTCCATCCAAATGCGTTTGAGCATTTCTCCTGAAAGTCCCATAAAGAACTACAAACTCAACACGTCCCAAACTGAGTGCATCATCTGTCCCGCTCTTTCATCCATCCAGTCTCTTGAGCCAGAAATCTGAGTGTCTCCCTGGACCGCTCCCTGCCATTGCTCCTCACATTTCATTACTTGCTGAGTCCTGCTCCTTTCTGTTTAAAACCAGCTCGAGTCTCTTGTTCTCTTGGCCCCCATGGCTACTGCCCTAGTGTAAGTTCTCATTTCTCACCTGCATCACTCAGACAGCCTTCTGACAGGCTCCTTGCCTCTGGTCCAGTCTTCTCTGAGCCATTCTAGTCTTTACAATCATCAGAGTAACCCTCCCCAAATTCCGTTATGTCATTCCTCTCATTAAAATTCTTCAATGACCTGCAAGTCTTCAAAGTAAAATAAAGCCCTCTACAATTTATCTTTTGCATCTCTGCTTCACCCTCTGCCCTTTTTCATGGTCTCCAGTCCAGCTGGTTGGAAGTGTAAGCTTTGCCTTAAATACTAATAATTGTGGTTTTGACATGTCTCCAAGTCTCTGGACTCACTCCACCAGAGACTTAAAGGAGGGATCAACTATTTCGTATGCCAAGTCCAATCAACTTGGACATAACCTGTCCACTGCCTCATACCTATCTCTAGTGTTCTTCAGGAAGGTAGTCTTCATCAACATCCATCCCAACCCTGTTTCAGTGAGGTGTATTCCTCTGCTCACGTATTTCCACTCAAGTATTTACAATAGGAGTTTAAGAACCACTGTTATTATAGCTGATATTTTTGAATACATATAATCTCATTTAATCCACCCAGGAACTTTTCATGATGGTATTCCTAGGATCCCAATTTTACAGTTGATGATGCAGGGTTTTGTGAAGTTAAGCAACTCATTCAGTGTCACACAACTAGTGAGATACAGATGGGGGTTGACTTGAGAGCAAGTTCTCTTATCTTGGCTTTATTGTAATTGCATGCTTACATGTGTGTTCTTTCTTACCCCTCCTCCTAAGACTGCAGTTTCCTTGAGGGCAACAGACTACACCCTTTTCATGTTTATCTCTTGGGCACATAGTCCAATAGGCAATAAATGTTGAATTAGAAAGAATGTATGAATTAATCTCCAAAACTTCGCCTGTGACTTGAGCTCTCACAGCAGTATCATACTGAAATTATGGTACTTGGGGAAACACAGGTTTAACTTTCAAAATATACCAAAGAACCCCTCATCCAAATATAATGAAAAGAAATTTCTAGGGTGCTGTTTAGTGCCTCATATGACTAGGCCTCACCCTAAAGATAATGATTAGCGTAGGACACCTTAACGATCCCACTGACTGTTTTCTGGTTGAAAAATTGGAATAGGGCAATCTAGATGGGGAAGGACAGGGAAACCTGGCATTCTGCAGTCCATGGGGTTGCAGAGTCAGACACGAGTGAGTGACTAAACAACAACAACAAACCTTGAAAAGGTATTTGAATGTTTTAATACTATCAGTCTATATATAGACTGTTCAGATCTGCACCTCAGCCCAGGATGTCCTGCTATGTCTCTGCTCTGTTATCCCATAAGCATTAAGGATGAGCCTCTCATTACAGTGTTCTACTGATGAGAAAGATTTCCAGGTCTTTTTTATTTTCATATGCTAACTTGCCATCTGTATATATTTTATTGTGAAGGATCTGTTAATGTATTTGGTCCTTTTTTTTTTTAATTGATGAACCTATTTGCAGGGCAGGAATAGAGATGAAGATGTAGAGAACGGACTTGTGGACACAGCAGCGGAAGGCGAGGGTGGGACAAATTGGGAAGTTGGGATTGACATCTATTACACGACCACGTGTAATGACAGCTGGCGGGAAGCCGCTGTGTAACACAGGGAACCCAGCCGGATGTCTGCAACAGCCCAGTGGGGTGGGAGGTGGGTGGGGGCGGGAGGGAGGCTTAAAAGGGAGCAGACATATGTATACTCATGGCTGATTCGTGTTGTCGTATGTCAGAAACCGACGCAACATTGTAAAGCACTTATCTTCCAATTAAAGATTTCCAGGTCTTCACATTCACCCATACATCATTCACTCGACAAACATTTGATGAGTGCAGACTTGGTGCTAGAGTGTGTGCTAAGTCACTGAGGCCATGACGAAAATACAAGGTCCCCCCCAGCAAACAATCCTTTGGACAGCCACTGTCCGGTAATGACGCAAACACATGAGTGGCTGACCCCTTCCTACTGCGGGAGAATTCCTTCTGAGACATAAGCCATCCACAGAGGGCGGGAGCCCTAGTTTAACTAGCAGGAACAGCTGTCCTCTCGGAAAGGACACACGAACATTTTGGATTTTGAAACAGTAAAATCTGGTGACTCTGGAGAATGATCATGCTGACTTCATAGGTGCTTAGTTGTCATATGTGTTCGAGAATTTCCGTCTGCTAAGACAGGTGATACACAGAACACCAGTCAGCGATGATTTACACACGAAGAGACACATCATCATACAGTATCTTGTCTTCTGTTAGTCTCTGGTCTGTAAATATCTCCAAATGTGGTGTTAAGAAGCAAGAAGAAACACGTCTCCAAGGGAATCATTCAAATCTTTATGATTATGATAACCTTGAACAAGTTACTTCATGTCTCTGCTCCTCAGTTTCCTCAGGTGTAAGATGAAGAGCATGAACTAGGTAATCTCTGAAACACCTTCCATCTCTAATGGTTCATGAATGTGAAGCTCATTCAGCCTGATCCTATGGATGGAGAGGGAGTTTAAAATTCACTTTATAGGCTTCTGATTCAGTAGGCTCTTTGAAGTAATCTCTCTCTCTCTCTCTCTCTCTCTCTCTCTCTCTCACACACACACACACACACACGTACACACATATACACTCTTACTTCCACCCCTCCTCTCTTCCTCCACCAAAGGCTGGATCTACTTGAAGCAGCTTTATTTTTAACTTTTTATTTCATACTGGAGTATAGCTGATTAACAATGCTGTGATAGTTTCACAATGGATAATGTATCCATTATCACTTCCCTCCCATCCAGGCTAGAGGCAGCTTTTTTTTAAATTTAATTGTAGAATACTGTTTGTTCCAAACCATTTTGGTTTTAACAAGAAGGTGAAAGGTTAAGGCTATCCCACTGATAGCCAAAGATGATCAGAAGCAAGCAAACATCAGTCTGAACAAGGATACTGTCATGTGATTTACTGGTTATATGACCCGGGCGGGACAAGTAACCTCTCTGTTTTCTGACTCTGTTTTCTCACCTGGAAGATGGGGATGATAAGCAAGGTTATTTAATAATGTAGCTGAGAAGACTGAATGAAATAATGCATTTAAGGTACACAGCTCAATGCATGGTACATGGTAAGCACTCAGTAATACTACAAGTATTAACATGAATACTATAATGGGTTTATAGTATTCAGTGGTAAAGAATCCATCTGCCAATGCAAGAGACTCAGGTTCGATCCCTGGGTCAGGAAGATCCCCTGGAGGAGGAAATGGCAACCCACTCCAGTATGCTTGCCTGGGAAAATCCCATGGACAGAGAAGCTACAGTCCATGGGGTTGCAAAGAGTTGGACATCACTTGGCAATGAAACAAGAGAAACAAATAAATATAATATAGCACAGATGGTAAATAAATTGAAGCCAGAGACAAGAGCATGATATTTGAAGGTGGAAGTGGGCTGATGAGTCTATCTGCCCCTTGCTGTCCTCAGCACTTGTCGGCTTTCTCCCCAGACATGTTCCCCATCACACAGACCTAGCCTAACAGAGCCCTGGAGGCCTGAAGAGTTGGTGTAGCTTTGCAAAATGATTGCTTGACTCTCTTGGGGAGCCTGAGACAACTGGAAAGCTATTTGAACGTCTCATATGAAAGGTTTACTGAGATTAAAACTGTTATTAATATTTATTAAAACTATGTAAATCTCATTCATCTAGACCCTGGACAGCCTGAGCGAGAGCACAGACTGGTGAGTGATGGGGAGTGCTGTCCGCCAGGGGCACGTGCAGAGCTGAGTATGTACACAGAGGCCCAGGAGTTTCTGGGCTCCCATCACATCCACCAGCCTCCTGCAGAAATGGGGTCTTGGCAGGAACTTCTAGACTTTTGTCTTTTCTGAGGCAGCTGGGCTGAATGGAAATGAGCCAGATTAAATCAGCCCCTACCTACTCATTTGGGATTTCCAGGTGGCACAGTGGTAAAGAATTCGCCTGCCTATCCAAGAGACACAAGGGATGTGGGTTCCATCCCTGGGTCAGGAAGATCCCCTGGAGAAGGGAATGGCAACCCACTCCAGGATTCTTGCCTGGAGAATCCCATGGACAGGGGAGCCTGGGGTCGCAAAGAGTCGGACACGATGCACTATGTTTCACTACCTACTAATTCATGGGAGGAAGCCGGGACTTCCAGGGTCAGCAGGGTGTACATTTCAGCTCATGGGCTCAGTGTGTAACAGAAGTCTCAGGGGCCACTCTTGCTCAATGAGCCTTTTGATCTTTCTCACCTAAACTCATATCAGCATCGGAAAGAATTCACAGCTTTTCCCTTAAGGGCTGATAAAAAAGAAATCTCCATCTTGTTTCTCTCTGAGTTGCATACTTGCATGGGGCCACGCAGTCTGATGTGCCCAGGAATGCCATTCCCATGGAGGGGAGGATGTGAGCACTGAGGAACCATGTCTGTTTTTTTCTGGATTTTTCTCAGTTAAAAAAAAAGAGTTAAATTTGGTGAAGCTATTTTGGGGCTTCCCTGGTGGTTCAGATGGTAAAGAACCCACCTGCAATGCAAGAGACCTGGGTTCCATCCCTAGGTTGAGAAGATCCTCTGGAGAAGGAAATAGCTCCAGTATTCTTGCCTAGAGAACCTCATGGACAGAGGAGCCTGGTGGGCTACCATGGGGTCCCAAAGAGCAGAAATGGGGATATTATCTGGCATGTGGAGCTGTTGCAAGGATTAATCCCAATTGCTGCAGTTGATAGGGTCCAAGAGGCAGAATAAGATAACGATTAAATGCACAGACTTGGAAGCCAGATGGCCAGCTTCAAATCCCAGCCCCCTCCCAACGAGCCCTATGATCCTGAGCAAGTTGATTAAACTCTTATTAACCTCAGTTTCTCACCTGAGGTGACCATGCTTATAGACTAACGTTAGTTGGTAGTCAATAAATAGGCTTCCCTGGTGTCTCTGATGGCAAAGAATCTGCCTGCAATGCGGGAGTCCCCAGGTCTAGTGATAAAGAACCTGCCTGCCAATGCAGGAGACACAGGAGATGTGGGTTTGATCCTTGGGTTGGGACGAGCCCCTGGAGGAGGGCATGGCAACCCACTCCAGTATTCTTGCCTGGAGAGTCCCCATGGATGGAGGAGCCTGGTGGGCTACAGTTCATAGTATTGCACAGAGTTGGACACAACTGAAGTGACTTAGTACGCAAGCAAGCACAGTCAATAAATTGCAGTTGTTTCTTAAGAAAGAACCCGAATCAGGCAGATATGTAGGATACTGGCCCACAAGATGTTCTAAGGGTGGCAGAACTTGATGCCATGACTAACTTCCCTCCAACTGAAAAGTACAAACATTACGGTTGAGACTCCAAGACACCCTGCTCCAGAGTCCTGCACAGTAGCTCAGGTGTGGCTGGGAGGCTCTGAGAAGTCACCTGTCCTTTTACTATGCTTATTATAGTCTAGTATGCTATTTATGCTTATTATAGTCTCAGGATATCAGAAAAGCATTGAGAGCAGGGTGGTTCAGGTAATAAAAGCCTTGCCACAGACTATAGTTGGCCACACTGGTGACTCAGGTGGTAAAGAGTCTGTCCTCAATGCAGGAGACCCAGAATTTGATCCCTGTGTGGGAAGACCCCCTGGAGAAGGGAATGGCAACCCACTCCAGTATTTTTGCCTAGAAAAATACATGGACAGAGGTGCCTGGCAGGCTACGGTCCATGGGGTTGCAAAGAATCGAACACAACTGAGCGACTAACACTTTCATTTTCATAGATTACAATAGCATCCACTGGTGCTATGTAGACAAGCTGGCCCCCAAGTACTTTAATGGGGGGAGGAAAAACAATCAGAAATGCATTGCAAGTCAAAATACATAAAATTACACTGGACATTCTTTTGTCCTTGTATTGTTTACAACTAAAAGCTCAAAAATCAGTGTCCAGGTTGAAAATGAGTTGAAAACTTGGTTCTTTAAGGAGGCTGACACATTGCAAGGAAGAGCCACGTTAGGGTAATTTAGTAGAGAGAAAAGGCAGCTGATGAACAGCTTGATTACTACTTTCAAGTACAGAGAGTTATTATAAGTAGGCAGTGAATCCTGTGGGCTCTCCTTCCCCAACATACAGAACCAGGGACAAAACATCTGCGATGAAGCACAACCATCTGGCTTGAAGACCTGGGAGCCTGAGCCAAGACCTCAGCCCCAGGGCTCGGATCAGGGTGAGGGGCTGGGGTATTTGCCTGAGCACAAAATTGAAGGGGCACCAAAGCACTCATTAATCAATGTAAATAATATTGTCAAAAACTGTATTTTAGGATCAAAATTCATGCAAACAAAAATTCTTCATGAACGAAATGGCAAAACTTTATAAAGGAGGCAGGATAGAATTATTGGTTTTTCTTTGTCCCTTGGGCTCTAGCATGGCTCAGTATGGCTCTGCCCAGGTCAATCTGACTTCTCACGCAAGAGCCTTAAGTTAGCTCCTAGTCAATTACATTATAGTGTATAATACTATATCACTAGCCCACCAGGCTCCTGTGCCCATGGAGTTCTCCAGGCAAGAATACTGGAATGGATTGCCATTCCCTGCTCCAGGGGATCTTGCCAACCCAGGGATCAAACCCAGGCCCCCGGCATTGCAGGCAGATTCTTTACCATCTGAGCCACCAGGGAAGCCCCTTTAAGACTTCAGCTTTCTCAAATGGGAACTGGCAATAACCCTACCTTTCCCCTGTGGTTGCTGGGGGAATTAGTGATAATACAGGTAAAGCATTTGGCAGAGTCCTTGACATATCACTAGCATCCAATACATGGAGACAATTATTGGTACCACTTTCTACTGTAATTAACTACTTAGTATGCATGTGCGCCTGCTCAGGTGCTTCAGTCACGTCTGATTCTTTGCGACCCCATGGACTGTAGCCCACCAGGCTCCTCTGTCTAAGGGATTCTCCAGGCAAGAATACTGGAGTGCGTTGTTTCGTTCTCCAGGGGTTCTTCCTGACCCAGGGATCAAACCTGTGTCTCCTGCATTGCAGGTGGCTTCTTAACCCCTGAACCACCTGGGAAGCCCATCTATTTACTGTAAGACTTGCTATTGTTTAGTGGGATGGATCCAGGCTTCACTGGCCCTCCCATGCACTCCAGTGACATGCTGAATGGCTACAGTCGTCTGGCTCTGGGCAAATTCCCAAAGGTCCTAAGGAGCTGCCGTTTCCAGAATGGCATCTCACACCAGCCCCCAGTCCCTCCAGGCACGAAATGAAGGGAAGATGGATCTTACTAGGGGACTTGACCTTCCTGCTGTCACAGTTGTGGAAACAAGGACACTGCCATGTTGACTTTATAATGAAGCAGACAAGTCTGCTCTCGGGGAGCAGGCGCTTTTCCACTCACCGCTCGCTGTTTTCTGGAGGTGTTCAGCTGCTCCTCGTCCCTACACACCAGACAATAATTGATTTGATGGATACGCTGGTGATTGGGCTCCTTCAAACGTCACCAGTTACTGCTGACCTGTGGCGACCTTGGAAGGGCTGGCATGGCACGTGTCCCAGCAGCGCTGTGGTGGGAGAGGAGCATTAAGGGGGTTTTCTCTTCTGAGTAAAACCCGGAGGCAGTAGGTGAGACACAAGTCTTCAGACTATAAATAAGCCACTTGCTGGAGGTTTGCCTTTAGCTTTTGCAAGAGCATCCGAGAGCTTTTTATATGCAGCAGGTGGTCGGCACCCCGCTGGGCTTCGCCATCCTGAGTATAAGAACTTGTGAACAAAAGGGGCCAGATTTCTAAACCGTCAGTGCTGAATGTTGGGGAGGGGAGGAGTGTAGCCGAGTCAAGTGCTTGTTCTCATCAGGGCCATGAAAGAGCCCTCCTCTCCAATCTCAAGCAAGGCCTGTCGAGAGAGGTTCCAGAAAATGTCTAGCAGTCTGTTCTTCCTATGGAAACATTCCCAGCATCCCTCTGGGAGTGATAGGTTTCCCAATTGTTGTGACCTTGGGAGTGAGCAAAAATGAACCGAAGAGAAGGAGAGTTACGACAACCACAAAAACAAACGTGTTGAGGCCCACCATGTGGCAGGCAGCGACGCTCTTCAGTGGTCACTCTTCACATCCTTAATTTGCATGTGATGTGACTGAGACCCAGAGAGGCTAAGTAACCTATCCAAGACCACACAGCTGATAAATGGCTACAACAAGCTGGATCTCAGACCTAACTCCACAGTTCAAACACCATTCTGCACAGCTCACCACTAGGACCCATTTGCCAAATGTGGGGGCCATTCAGTCATTCTGGGGGGGCTCTCATTGAGGTACCAGTATGCAAGCCTCTCCCAGTCACTCAGGCCCCAAAGACCTGGAAAGGACCTCATCACTCAACAGGCAAATCCCACTGCTATGTATTCCAGTCTCACCAAAATCTGGCCAATCAAATGTTGAAGATCCTGTCCAACCTCTAACGTAATTATTTGGCCATAGTAACAGTGACAATGAAAACAACTTTTTTTTTTTTTTTAATCCGAGCCCAACAGAGGAATCTGGATATTGCTTGGAACATGTCATAGAAAGTGGTCCGAATATGAGTCTGATTTAAGATAGTGATGAAGGCTCATCTTTGCTGCCTGTTGCTTCCACTAAGATGAGTGTGTGAGACCCTGGTGAGATACATACCTCCTCCGACCCTTGCTTTCCTCACTGTCTGGTAATAACTGTGTGTCTTTGATAGAGCTGTGTGAGTTAAATGTGCCAGGCAGGAAGGGGTCTGAGACACAGAGAACCCTTTCTTTCCTTCCTTAATTCAGGTGGTCTTCCCACTTGTACCTGACGCAGAGTGTGAAATGCCCAAGATAACAATTTCTCATTCAGTTTAAGATCCTTATAAAATGGACCACATCTCTCTTATGTGCTTTTAGGAAGCTTCTGATGGGTGTGAAAATGAAGTTAGAAGAGTTTACGCGTCTTCCTCAACCTGCTGGACGCATGTGTGGCTTGCCACATGGGTTTGTCAAATAGTTCTTCAGATATTTCCTTTAAATCCTCTTCTTCCACAAGAACTCCTTATGAGACATGTTTCAGCACCCACGCTCTAATTCCTCTCAGTTCAGGGCTCAGCTGCCTTCTGCCCACTGTCAACATCCCCTTCGATCGCACTCAGGCCCTTGAAAGTGTGTCTGTTAGAAGCATCTCCTGTATGGATTGGACGGACAGCAGAGCAGTGGGGTCCCTGCTCTGAATTAACACGGCAGCGCATGTCCCTGCCTAACTGGGTGGCTGCTCCCCCAGAAGATGTCAGATGTCACACGGCTCCTGCGACCTTGTGACACCAGCCAGGCATGTTTGCGGCAGGAAGGGACCATCAGAAGCAGGAGAGCAAGCTTTTATTGACAGCATATCCTTCCAGGCCACCTGCTCCTCCCAAATTCTCACTTATAAACCCAGGAGCTCAAAAGACATGACACCATTACCTTGTAGATGAAAGAGTCCCCTCTGATGGCTAGAAATTCGAGGGTCTAAGAATAAATTTGTCCTTCCTGGAGCATGGCCTGGATGAAGCAGCCAACCCAGAGTGAGATTCTCCCAATTACTTAACTTGAAATCTTGCTTCAGTCCGTGTGTCCTGCTCTTCAAAAGGCCAGAGTCAGTACAAGAGGGCATGGAGAGAGGGCGTTTTTAATCATGGTGCTGCCTGCACTGTGAGATTTTCTCATGGGCGTAGCTGACTTTCTGAATGAGTGCCTAGGGACCTATGGGGCTTCTCTTATATGATTTGAAGCTCTTCTGGGCTGTTAGCTACCTTCCCCAGTTCCCAGTCAGCCACGAAGCATCTTTTGATCACTTTACAAAGAGCACACTGTAGACCTTCGAAAGAAGCCCCCTCAGTCCCTGAGCCCTGAACCTCAACTAGAGGATCAGCCCCCAGCTCTCCTGCCCTTTAAATATGGCTCCTGCGTAATCGCTCCTGAAGGGTGATATTTGAACCTTAAGCAGCTGCTGGAGATGATTAAATGCCTGCACTTCACTAAGGCTGTAAATCAAGCTCCCAAGCCATTTATTGTGAGTGTACCATAAAGCAATAGAAGTTATTGCTACTATGCTGCAAAATGTAGCATCAGACAGGAAAATAAAGAGAGGGTACATTTTGTTGTGAGGGTTTTAAAGTGATGTGTTGTTTTTTTCTTTGCACATTCTCTGTTTCTCTTCTCTTTGCCTCTATTTCTTCTCCGGCCCTAATACTTCCGCAGGGTGTCTCTGAATCTAATTTCAAATATGGCACTCCTGCAAACAACAGCCATCATCTTCCTGACTGAGAGTGTGCTGGTATTACTGATGCCTCCAGGCATCGGGCATGCCCTGTGCCACACTGTGAATTCAATCCTCACAACAGTTTATGGCAGAGAATTATTATCTTCACTTTAAATAGAGGGTTTTTAATCGGGGCAAAATCACAAGGCTGGTTGGTGAGTATCTCTCTTTCTCCTTCTTTACAATATCTGGCTAGGTTTGGAGTCTGCTGTTGGGGACTGTTGTCACCTAATCTCTGATCGCACATAAATTCCCTGCTCAGGAATCCTTAAGGGATCCCTAGAAAGCTGTGTCAGTCTCTCTTTAAAAAAAATTTTTTTTTTAATTTATTTATTTTTGGCTATGCTGGGTCTTCATTCCTGCACGGGCTTTTCTCTAGTTGCAGGGAGCGGGACTGCGCTCTCACTGTGGTGCACAGGCTTCTCGTTGCTGTGGTTTCTCTCTTTGAAGAGTATGAGCTCTAGGGCAAGGGGCTCAGGAGTTGCAGCTCCTGGGCTCTAGAGCACAGGCTCAATGGTTGTGGCGCAGGAGTTTAGTTGCTCCGAGGCATTTGGGATCTTCCCAGATTACAGATTGAACCCGTGTCTCCTGCAAGGGCAGGTGGCTTCTCTCCCACTGAGTGACCAGGGAAGCCCCTAAGTCAGTCTCTTCGCCACGCATTTTGCCACAGAAAACCTTAAGAATTTGGCATGACTTTCCTTACTCAAAGGACATCTTCCATCAGAGCCAGACTTCTCTCTGTCTTTCCCTCTCCCCACTCATCAAAGCTCTTTTCCACCTCTACTTACCTGGTCTCTACTATTCAGTTTTCATTCCCATAGTGAGGTGAGCATGGGCCCTTCAGGAGTGCAGACAAAAGGCAACTAACCCAACTAGGAAGCTGGGGCCTCAGAGAAATTTTCCTGGAGGCATTACCTGACTTGAAGGAGAAGTGAGATTGAGCAGGTAGAGGGGAGGAATATGAGGGAGGCTGTTTGAGAGAAAAAGAAAGCACCTGGGCAGGGATCTGGGGAAGAGAGAGACAGCTATGTTGGAAGAGGCTCTGTTGGTTGCAGTGAGCACAGAATATAAGGGCTCACACAGAGAGAGAGGAGGCTGGGGAGGTAGGAAGAGGCCAGGAGTGAAAGGCCTTGCTGCCACAAGGAATCGGGGCTTCATGCTTGACAGCAGATCAAGCCCTACACCTATTTCAAAGCTCCTCTCCATGCTAAGAACTGTGGTGCTAGAGAAGACTCTTGAGAGTCCCTTGGATAGCATGGAGATCAAACCAGTCAATCCTAAAGGAAATCAAGCCTGCCTATTCACTGGAAGGACTGATGCTTAAGCTGAAGCTCCAATACTTTGGCCACCTGATGTGAAGAGCCCACTCATTGGAAAAGACTCTGATGCTAGGAAAGATTGAGGGCAGGAGGAGAAGAGGATGGTAGAGAATGAGATGGTTGGATGGCATCACTGAATCAATGGACCTGAGTGAGCAAATTCCGGGAGATGGTGAACGACAGGGAAGTCTGGCGTGCTGCAGTCCAGGGGGTCACAAAGAATTGGACATGACTGAGCAAGTGAACAACAACTCCACACTAAGAAGCTTTGCCCCTGGCTGGGGCAGCTCTGATGTCTTCCCTTGTTCTTCCCTGAATGCCTGTCACACTAATCTTCTCTAGCAAGTGCTTCTTCATGCTCCATCCAGTAAGCTCCTGGAGGCAGGACACTGGGTGTTATTCTCTTTGGTATCCATGGGTACAGAGTAGGGCTCAATAGCATCCTTTTGGCTGACTGGTGGGGAGAACTTTCAAACAGTGGAAAGTCCAAAGGGGAGAAGCTCTTTGTAGACCCTCCCCAATGACAATATTCCTGTTAAGGGGGCCAGAGTTGTGTGCAGTTAAACTTGAAGGAGGAAGAGTCAAGGATGCTCTGTCTACAGTTTGTCTGGTAGTTCTCGGCATGGCGTAACAGTGGCAGAGAATGTCCTTGAAGCAGCAGGACAAACAGGGCACAGAATGGGAGTCACTTATGGTGGGGTCTGGGGTGGTTCCATCCACTGTGTGATGAGCTGAGGTGCCAGTGTCCTCATCTAACAATGATCAAACCAGTCAATCCTAAAGGTAATCAATCCTGAATACTCCCTGGAAGGACTGATGCTTAAGCTGACACTCCAGTACTTTGGCCAACTTATTGGACAAGACCCCAATGCTGGGAAAGATTGAGGGCAGGAGGAGAAGGGTTGACACAGGATGAGATGGTTAGATGGCAACATCTACTCAATAGACATAAGTTTAAGCAAACTTTGGGAGATATTGGAGGACAGGGAAGTGGGGCATACTGCAGTCCATGGAATCACAAAGAGTCAGACATGGCTGGGTGAACGAACAACAGCAAATAATGATGTAGAAAAAGGTGATTTCCATTGTTTTCTCTCCATTCTAAATTCTGTATTCAGTGCGTGTCATTGTGCCTGAAACCAAGTTGAGGAGAGGTTTCAAGTTACAGAAACCTTCACTGTTCAGGTTGCTTCCTGCCCTGCAGGACTCATGGAACAGAAATCCAATTCCGGCCTTGTTCTTGGTGAATGGCTTCTTATTTCAACTCCAGGTCCTTTTCATCCTGACAGATTCTGTGGATTATGTTGATCACACATTTCCTCATGAGTTTCTGATGAGTTAATCCATCATATAATTTTATAACATGCATATTGATTATTCTATCACACCACCACAGCTAGAGTATTTCAGTGTTATATCTGATCTATGGACCACCTCCCTCCCCCCACCGCCCCCTACCCCAGGGTATCAATGCAATGCCTCATTTACTTTAAAGCTTCATAAAGGAAAAGGGTCCCATCCCAGGGAAGTTAAATCTTCAGATAGTTGGGGGTTGCTTTTATAAAGCCAACTTTAAAATTTTATCTTATTCAGTTGTTTAAAAACAACAGCAGTCACCTTATAATGCATTATGAACTCCCTGTGTGCATTTGTGCTCAGTTGTTTCAATCATGTCCAACTCTTTGCAACCCCATGGGCTATAGCCCTCCAGGCTCCTCTTGTCCATGGGATTCTCCAGGCAAGAATACTGAAGTGGGTTGCCATTCCCTGCTCCAGCATATGTTCCCGATCCAGGGATGGAACCCGTGTCTCCTGTGGCTCCAGGACTACAGGCAGATTATTAACACTGAGCCAGCGGGGAAGCCCTATGTACTCCTTACCCTTGTCAACTATAAGGTATTAGTTTTTTAAATGACAAATATAGACTACAAAGAACATAAGCTATTGTGCTCTGGGCTGTGAAATAACTATCAAGTTGAGGATTTGTGGAGGATACGGTCTTTGTCCCCACGCTATGTGGCCCATAGTGCCATGCTGTGTGCACTTTCTAATCTTCTTTGTTTGTTTTGCTTATAGTACCTCTTTCGCCTCTTAGCTATTAATTGGCTACTGTTAGTGGGCTTACTGCAAAACTCTTTCTCCTAATTTCCTGGGGATTAGGAAGCCAGAAAACTGAGCTGGTTGAATCATATGCTCTGGGTAGAAGATCTGTGGGGAATCCCGAGAAATAAAGTCAATGAGCTGTAGCAGTGCATGAATTTTATAGCATCTCATCTGCATGCTCAGAAATATAGTTCTTCCTGATGCACCAGCAGGCAGGCATGAAGCACTTTCTGCTGCAGATTCTGTTTGGAACTGTGCAAAATGGAAGAACCTGGGAAGTTTTTCTTCCTAGGTTTTTCCAACCTTGGATTCACATACTACATCTCCTCTGATTTATGTGTCTTTCTTCTCTATAATACTTGCCCCAGTCTGAGAGAAAAGGACCTATGTTTTCACTTACACTTGGACGAAAATCTTTTTTTTTTTTTACCAAAGTGGTGACTATCCTTTATAATTTTATGTTTAGATTTTTCAAGCTATTAAATGAAAGCTTTTGTTGCTCATCCAGAATATACTGGGGAAGTTAGAGCAGCTTAACTTTCTGTTTATCTTTTACTATATCCCAAGTCTTTCCTGAACACCTACTCTGAGGCAATGGGGATCCAAGGAAGCATGCCACTGGACCTGTTCCCATTGGTCCCCTCACCTGAGCTCCACCCCCTTCTCACATGTCATATGACCCTAGCTCCACCACAATGACCAAAATATAATTTTTCTATTTATGGATTTAAGTTTCTACTGCTTTGGTCCCTTCGGTAACCAGACACCCAGGGATGGCAACAGGAGCACAGGCACTGGCAAGGATCATGAGATCATAGATACCTGAGCCAGAAAGACACCTGGGAGATGCCTTTGTCCTTGTTTTCTTCAGTGGTCTAAGTAGGCATCCTAGGTTATAGAGTGGTAAAGAACCCCACTGCCAGTGCAGGAGACACAAGAGACGAGGGCTCAATTCCTGGGTAGGGAAGATTGCCTGGAGGAGGGCGCGGCAACCCACTCCAGTATTCTTGCCTGGAGAATCCCATGGACAGAGGAGCCTAGTGGGTTACAGTCCTTGGGGTCACAAAGACTTGGACATGACTGAAGCGACTTAGCATACACAGAAAGCTCTCATTTCTGGATAAGGGGTGCAGCCCAGTCTCATTATGAATGGAGCTGTCTCCTGAGATGGGAGGACTTTGTGACCATTGAATAATGTACCACAGAAGCCAGGTTCTGTTAACTTTTTTATTCCTTGCAGCACCATACTGATCATCTAACCTGAATAAGTGCTATGATAGACATTTGTCCAAGTGAAGGAGGAAAAATAGTTGAGGTTAGTAATTCCAAATTTGATGGTCTTTTTTAAAATAGACTTGGTATTCAGATACTTTCAAAGGCATTTTTCCCTTATGATTTAGGTGGATTTCACACCCCATAATAAATGTGGCCAGAAAAAATGCTGATTTTATCTTTTAATACTTGAAACCCCTAACAGCATGTTCAGTTCAGTTAAAGGATTTTCGATTTGACAACTCTCATGAATACAATATTCAGGCTATCATTAAAAAGTGAGCTGAAGGAGATCTTTCTGAACTGGAGGCAACAATTTACACACATGAATATATCCCACTATATACGTCTGTGTGGATGAAAACATTAGATGTAGAAAGCATGAGGAAATCCAAAGAAAACCTTTTAAGGAAGAAAGCCAGTTTTTTTCTCTTTAGTTAAAAAAAAAAAAAAGGTAGGGGGCAGGGAGACAAAGAAGCATCATTTCTATATATTGCAGTAAATTTCACCTTGAATCAAAATGAGCTTAAATTCCAGCAATTTAAAATATGGTAAAAGTTGAGCATAAACATGTTCTAACAGCACAGTTAGTGTTTTTGTTGTCATAATAATGCTTTACTGTTTAAAATCTGAGCTTCTATTTTACATTTCTGCCTATTATTGGATAGAACAGTGAATGGAAAATTTCTGATCACTTTTAGAATTATTTGTAATATAAATATTTTATCTTTTTAAAATTAAAACTATGTATTATCCACTTTCTCAGAGCACTGCCTTTATTTGTTCCTCAATATTTAAGCTGAATTAAATCACAATGAAATTGTAGTTCCAATGCCAACAATGACTTAAAAGTTTTGACTTTTCTGTATGATTTTATTTCTATGTGCATGCTGGAAAGAAATGTTTTTCAGATACTTCTGAAGATATTTTTCCCTCCCTCATTTAAAAAAAATTTACTTTATATTGGAGCATAGTAGAGTAACAATGTTGTGCTAGTTTCAGGTAAGCAAAGTGATTCAGTTAGACATATACACGTATCTACTCTTTTTCAAACATTTTTTTCCCATTTGGGCTATCACAGAATACTGAGCAGAGTTCCCTGTACTATACCGTAGGTCCTTGCTGGTTATCTGTTTTAGATACAGCGGTGTATGCACGTCAATCCCAAACTCCCAAGACGTCTCTACCCCTACCCTCCTGCTCTTCTCTCCTGGTAATCAGAGGTTTGTTCTTTAAGTCTCTGAACCTGTGTTTGTAAATAAGTTCATTTGTATCACTTTTTAAGATCCCACATATAAGTGATACCATATATTTGTCTTCCTCTGTATGAATTATGTCACTTAATATGATAATCTCTAGGTTCATCCATATTGCTGCAAATGGCTATTATTTCATTCTACTTTTAGTGACTGAGTAATATTCCACTGTATGCATGTACCACATCTTCTTTATCCATTCATCTGTTGATGGACATTCAGGTTGCTTCCATGTCTTGGCTATTGTAAACAGCATTGCAATCAACATTGGGGTGCATGTCTCCTTTCAAACCATGTTTTTCTCTGCATGTATGCCCAGGAATGGGATTGCAGGATCGTGTGTGTGTGTGTGTGTGTGTGTGTGTGTGTGTGTGTGTGAGTGTGTGTGTATTAGTTTCTCTGTCGTGTCTGACTCTCTGTGATCCCATGGTCTGGAGCCCACCAGGCTCCTTATTCATGGGATTTTCCAGACAAGAACACTGGAGTGGGTTGAATCCTCCAAATCTGCCTTAGATGAATTGCTTAGTGTCTCTCATTTGTGTTTTCATGTTTTCCCACTTCTGTTGGTTGTCTCTCAGCAGGAGATAAGTCTCCAGGAAACAAAGATTTGTCTTTGGTTATTAACTCCTCTCTCTCCTCACCCTTACTCCCTGAACATTTGCTAACTCAGAGGCATGTTATAAAGAATAAATTAAGGCAATAGAATAAATGAAAGATGATCCATGAAGGTTCTGCAAAATGGTGCAGTGTGTCTAAAATGGCGTTTTCATTATTATGCCTGCAAGTCAAACCTATGCATTCTTTTACTTTATTCTAAGAAATGTTGAGTTTCTTCCTTTTGATGTTTCTAGAACTTCTCTCCATTTTTCCTCATTCATTTCCCCCCAGTATTTCCTTCTAATGATCTTCTTTTTAAATTTTATTTATCAAAGTAATAATGTAGACAGTTTCAAAAGCCAAATTTTAATTAGCCTTGAACAGTAGGCAGCATCTCCCTACTTCTTATTATCTAATTCCCTTGTACAGAAGCAAAGGTTTTCAATCATTTTAACTGTATTCTTCCAGTATATACTTGCATATTTTCAACTGACATGCATACATTGCTATTTGTTTATTATTTTAGTGTAAGTTACTATTTTGTTATTCTACTGAGAAAGTTTAACCCTAATCTGCACATTCTTTCTCTTGTTTCCCAACCTCTTAAAATAGTTAAAAATCACAATGAGGAACTAAATCAATACTTAGTGTTTATATTATTGTAACTATATAAATGAGCTTCCCCGATGGCTTAGTGGGTGAAGAATTGTCTACAGTGCAGGAGACATTGGAGACTTGGGTTCAACCCCTGGGTCAGGAAGATCTCCCAGAGGAGGAGATGGCAACCCACTCCTGTATCCCAGACAGAGGAGCCTGGAGGGCTACAGTGAGTCCGACTCACAAAGAGTTGGACACGACTGAGCTATATAACTAGTGTTCATAACTATATAAATGATATTCCTAGCTATTAATTTTCTCTAGGCCAGATTACTGGAGTGGGTAGCCTTTCCCTTCTCCAGGGGATCTTCCCAACCAGGGTCTCCTACATTGCAGGCGGATTCTTTGCCAACAGAGCTATCAGGGAAGCCTCCAGTATTCACAACTATATAAATAATATTCCTAGCTATTAAAATATAAATACTATTATATAGTTAGAGATTCAAAACTACTTAAATAGTATTTATAGATAAGCCACACTAAAAAATAATTATAATTAAAATGTTTTTTAACAGCAAAAGACTATGATGACATTTCCTTCCTATACAACATTCTGCTATCTGCTAAGTCACTAATGACTTTTATAAGCAATCACTTGATATTCTATGTATCCAACATGGCCCTTTGCCCCTGGCAATGAGCCTTAGACCCTGGCTTTCCTCCATCCTTACCCCTCTATGTCGTGTGATCATCCTTTGGCCAAGGAAGCCAAGGGGACAGGGACATGCCCACTGGGATGTCCTGCTTCCCTGCCCTCCTAGACCTAGCTTCTGAACCCTGGACTCCAGAATTTCCTGCCCAGATGGTCCCAGGCACTTTCGGGTCCTGATGGTCTTACTGTGTGCACACTCCAAGGCCAAGGACAGGTGAAGGAGCAGGTGGATAGCATCCACAGGCTTACGCAAGACCCCTCGTGGTAAAGGGTGGAGCGGGGGACTGAAAGCAGGTAAAGAATCGGGCTGCAATGCAGCAGGCCCGGCTTTGACTCCTGGGTCGGGAAAACCCCCGGGAGAAGGGAATGGCACCACCAGGCCAGTATTCTTGCCTGGAGGATTTCATGGACAGAGGAGCCTGGAAGGCTATAGTCCATGGGATCACAAAGAGTCGGACTGAGTGACTAGCACACACAGGCACACACACACGAACACACCTAATGGTAAGGGCAGGGGCCGGGGTGGGTGGGGACCGAAGGTGTCCACCTCTGGCCTGTGTGAATGCACTGGCAGTAATGTACGCCCAAGAGATGACTGGACTAAATCTCCTCTGCACTGCTTCAAGCACAACTGCTCATGCCTCTGCTTTGTTCGGGGAGGAGCCCTTCCTTCCACGGTGGTCCAAACCCGCCAGCCCTGCTGTGTCGGGGTCACCATCACCTCCCCTCTCCATGCCTTTCAGAACCTCTTTCATTTCTCCCTTGTGTTTGTCTCTGCTATCTTCTGGAACCCATGTTGCCTTCTTTCTCAGTTTATTTCATTGGTTTTTTTGTTTGTTTGTTTGTTTTTTTGAGAGGGTGCATGGGAGATACACTGGAAGTTGAAAAAGGTTTTATTTCATCCTCACAATAAGTTTGGTATCAAATCTGTAGGCCGGAAACTGTTTACCTGTAGAATTTTGGAGGTTTTGCTTTGTTGTCTTTAAGCTTCCAGTATTGCTGTTAAATCCAGTGATACTTGAATCTTTAGTGCTGCAAATGGAGTTTATTTCTTCTCTCAGGAGCCTCTCTCAGGAGACATGCTAGGTGTTCTGTCAGTTCACACTGATGGCCCTGGGCTGGGTCTTTTCATTTACTCAGTTGAACATTCCAAGAGCCCATTCAATCTGTAAATTCAGATGCTTAAGTCCAGGGAAACATTCTTACTTTATTATTACTTTTTGTTGTTAAATCCCCTCCTCCATTTTCTCTAATTGTTGTTTATGTAGCTCCTATCATTTGAATGTTTGATTTACAAGAATTAACTTCTTTTTCACTCTTTTCTTCCACTTTCTAAATTTGTTTTTTGTGGTTTCTTTTTTTTTTTAGATTTTCTTGTTGTGACCTTCTCAAACTTCTCTGCATTTTTCACCCACAATATCACACGTTTCCTTTCTAAGAGTGCTCTTGTGTTGTGTTAATAACAGCTTACTCTTTTTTCCCATCAGTTCAGTCAGTTCAGTTCAGTTGCTCAGTTGTATCCGACTCTTTGCAACTCCATGGACTGCAGCATGCCAGACCTCCCTGTCCATCACCAACTCCCGGAGTTTACTCAAACTCATGTCCGTTGAGTCGATGATGCCATTCAACCATCTCATCCTCTGTCGTCCCCTTCTCCTCCCACCTTCAATCTTTCCCAGCATCAGGGTCTTTTCAAATGAGTCAGTTCTTCACATCAGGTGGCCAAAATATTGGAGTTTCAGCTTCAACATTGGTCCTTCCAATGAATATTCAGGACTGATCTCCTTTAGGATGGACTGGTTGGATCTCCTTGCAGTCCAAGGGACTCTCAAGAGTCTTCTCCAACACCACGGTTCAAAAGCATCAATTCTTTGGCACTCAGCTTTCTTTATAGTCCAACTCTTACATCCATACATGACTACTGAAAAAAACCACAGCGTTGACTAGACAGACCTTTGTTGGTAAAGTAATGTCTCTGCTTTTTAATATACTGTCTAAATTGGCTATAGCTTTTCACCAAGGAGCAAGCATCTTTTTTTTTTTTTCTTTTATTTTTATTTTTTTATTTTTTTACCATCCTTTTTTTTTTTTTTTGCAGATTATTTTATTTTATTTTATTTTATTTTTTTTAATTTTTTTATTATTATTATTATTATTTTTTTCCAGTGGGTTTTGTCATACATTGATATGAATCAGCCATGGATTTACATGTATTCCCAATCCCGATCCCCCCTCCCACCTCCCTCTCCACCCGATTCCTCTGGGTCTTCCCAGTGCACCAGGCCGGAGCACTTGTCTCGTGCATCCCTCCTGGGCTGGTGATCTGTTTCACCATAGATAGTATACATGCTGTTCTTTTGAAATATCCCACCCTCACATTCTCCCACAAAGTTCAAAAGTCTGTTCTGTATTTCTGTGTCTCTTTTTCTGTTCTGAATATAGGGTTATCGTTATCACCTTTCTAAATTCCATATACATGTGTCAGTATGCTGTAATGTTCTTTATCTTTCTGGCTTACTTCACTCTGTATAATGGGCTCCAGCTTCATCCATCTCATTAGGACTGGTTCAAATGAATTCTTTTTAACGGCTGAGTAATATTCCATGGTGTATATGTACCACAGCTTCCTTATCCATTCATCTGCTGATGGGCATCTAGGTTGCTTCCATGTCCTGGCTATTATAAACAGTGCTGTGATGAACATTGGGGTGCACGTGTCTCTTTCAGATCTGGTTTCCTCAGTGTGTATGCCCAGAAGTGGGATTGCTGGGTCATATGGCAGTTCTATTTCCAGTTTTTTAAGAAATCTCCAACTGTTTTCCATAGCGGCTGTACTAGTTTGCATTCCCACCAACAGTGTAAGAGGGTTCCCTTTTCTCCACACCCTCTCCAGCATTTATTGCTTGTAGACTTTTGGATAGCAGCCATCCTGACTGGCGTGTAATGGTACCTCATTGTGGTTTTGATTTGCATTTCTCTAATAATGAGTGATGTTGAGCATCTTTTCATGTGTTTGTTAGCCATCTGTATGTCTTCTTTGGAGAAGTGTCTGTTTAGTTCTTTGGCCCATTTTTTTTTTTTTTTTTTTTATTATTATTATTTTTTTTTTTTTCCAGTCGGTTTTGTCATACATTGATATGAATCAGCCATGGATTTACATGTATTCCCAATCCCGATCCCCCCTCCCACCTCCCTCTCCACCCGATTCCTCTGGGTCTTCCCAGTGCACCAGGCCGGAGCACTTGTCTCGTGCTGGCCCATTTTTTGATTGGGTCATTTATTTTTCTGGAATTGAGCTGCAGGAGTTGCTTGTATATTTTTGAGATTAATCCTTTGTCTGTTTCTTCATTTGCTATTATTTTCTCCCAATCTGAGGGCTGTCTTTTCACCTTACTTATAGTTTCCTTTGTAGTGCAAAAGCTTTTAAGTTTCATTAGGTCCCATTTGTTTAGTTTTGCTTTTATTTCCAATATTCTGGGAGGTGGGTCATAGAGGATCTTGCTGTGATTTATGTCGGAGAGTGTTTTGCCTATGTTCTCCTCTAGGAGTTTTATAGTTTCTGGTCTTACATTTAGATCTTTAATCCATTTTGAGTTTATTTTTGTGTATGGTGTTAGAAAGTGTTCTAGTTTCATTCTTTTACAAGTGGTTGACCAGTTTTCCCAGCACCACTTGTTAAAGAGGTTGTCTTTTTTCCATTGTATATCCTTGCCTCCTTTGTCAAAGATAAGGTGTCCATAGGTTCGTGGATTTATCTCTGGGCTTTCTATTCTGTTCCATTGATCTATATTTCTGTCTTTGTGCCAGTACCATACTGTCTTGATGACTGTGGCTTTGTAGTAGAGTCTGAAGTCAGGCAGGTTGATTCCTCCAGTTCCATTCTTCTTTCTCAAGATTACTTTGGCTATTCGAGGTTTTTTGTATTTCCATACAAATTGTGAAATTATTTGTTCTAGTTCTGTGAAAAATACCGTTGGTAGCTTGATAGGGATTGCATTGAATCTATAGATTGCTTTGGGTAGAATAGCCATTTTGACAATATTGATTCTTCCAATCCATGAGCATGGTATGTTTCTCCATCTGTTTGTGTCCTCTTTGATTTCTTTCATCAGTGTTTTATAGTTTTCTATGTATAGGTCCTTTGTTTCTTTAGGTAGATATACTCCTAAGTATTTTATTCTTTTTGTTGCAATGGTGAATGGTATTGTTTCCTTAATTTCTCTGTCTGTTTTTTCATTGTTAGTATATAGGAATGCAAGGGATTTCTGTGTGTTAATTTTATATCCTGCAACTTTACTATATTCATTGATTAGCTCTAGTAATTTTCTGGTAGAATCTTTAGGGTTTTCTATGTAGAGGATCATGTCATCTGCAAACAGTGAGAGTTTTACTTCTTCTTTTCCTATCTGGATTCCTTTTACTTCTTTTTCTGCTCTGATTGCTGTGGCCAGCACTTCCAACACTATGTTGAATAGTAGTGGTGAGAGTGGGCACCCTTGTCTTGTTCCTGATTTCAGGGGAAATGCCTTCAATTTTTCACCATTGAGGGTGAGCAAGCATCTTTTGATTTCATGGCTGCAGTCACCATCTGCAGTGATTTTGGAGACCCCCAAAATAAAGTCTGCCACTGTTTCCACTGTTTCCCCATCTATTTGCCCATGAAGTGATGGGACTGGATGCCATGATCTTAGTTTTCTGAATGTTGAGCTTTAAACCAACTCTTTCACTTTCATCAAGAGGCTCTTTAGTTCTTCTTCACTTTCTGCCATAAGGGTGGTGTCATCTGCATATCTAAGGTTCTTGATATTTCTCCCGGCAATCTTGATTCCAGCTTGTGTTTCATCCAGCCCAGCATTTCTCATGATATACTCTGCATATAAGTTAAATAAGCAGGGTGACAGTATTTTCTCTCTCCAATAATATTAATTTTCATACTTTTCACATTTTCTTCATCTTTTCCAAGCTAATTTTTTCCTCACTTGTCCTTGCTTCTTGGCTAAGTCCTCCTTAAGTCCTTCTTAACAGTTCTAAATGCCCATGTGAAAGTTCGGCCTGCATGGGAGGGACCTGTGAGCTCCATGGTGGTGTGATGAGGTGGCCAGCCGTCTTTTTCCATGAAGGACTCCCAACTGTCAGTATCTGCAGGTCTTTTTTCTTCTCAGTGCAGTGTCCCCAAAGAGAAGTCTTCTCGATCTTCTGACCAGGGGTGAGGGTGATGCCAGTCCTCTGGGAGCTGAGTGGGGAGAAGGCAGGCAGGTGGTTTTACAGTTTCAGAAACAGCCTTTCACTGAACCCCCTGCTTGACCTGTGGCCCGGCCGCAGATGGACATACTGTCCTGGGGCCTCTCTGTTCCAACTTCCGGAGAACTTCTTCCAACTTCCTGTCCTTCTTCTGAGTAGGAATTTAGTATCTAAACACTAAATTGTGTTTAGCGTCTTAAACACATCCCATGACTCCCCTGGTTTGAGTCACCTGCCCCAGTCTTCAGAGGAAACTATGTTCTGAGCATTTCCGGGAGTTCATGGTACAAAATGGACTTGCTTCTTGCGGGCTTCCTTTCTCTGGTCTGTTACATCAGCAGTCACTTGTCCATCTGCTTTCCAACCTCCAAAATTTGATAATATTTCTCATCTGCCATCATCTCTTCATATGTTTTTCTTGTTCCCAAAGTTTATTCATTTTTAAAAAATTTCTTTACTCTTATGTAAATAAGGTCTTAAGTGAAGAAGAAGTAAAACCATATGCTCAATCAGCCATGTTTAACTGGAAGCTCTTGCAGATTTCTTTCATTTTGTTCATATATTTTGCTTATACTTTCCCGTGAGGATATTATTGGCAATGTTAGCACTTAAAATACCTATGAGTTTTCTTAGTCCATTCATTTTCATATGCATTTACTGATTATGTTTTTTTATTATACTGCTTAGGAAGCAAAAAAAGGTTTGAAATATACTTTGAATTAGGCAAGAATAAAGATATGACAAAATCTGAACATTTAATAAGGTATATATCCAGTGACAAGTAGGTAGACATCATAGCAGGAAGTAATTATAATCAGAAAACACCTTTAGAAATTAAAGCCCAATCATCTAGTTGTAACACTTGACAGAGTCCTGTAAAGATCTCAAAGGTAAGAGAAGATACTGACTTAATAGTATATGAATAACTGGAGCTTGCAAGAAAAATAAAATAGAAAGGAAACTTTGGGATTAATTATCAATCAAAACCCTTAAGTTTCAAAACTAGTAAAAGCAACAACAGTTTAAAATGTTTACCAAGTGCTTACTGTGTGAGAATAAATATATTGGCAAGTAGAAAAACAATCTGGGGACTTCCCTGGTGGTCCGGTGGTTAAGAATCCGCCTTGCATATACAATGGAAAAAAGACAACCTCTTTAACAAGTGGTGCTGGGAAAACTGGTCAACCACTTGTAAAAGAATGAAACTAGAACACTTTCTAACACCATACACAAAAATAAACTCAAAATGGACTAAAGATCTAAATGTAAGACCAGAAACTATAAAACTCCTAGAGGAGAACATAGGCAAAACACTTTCCGACATAAACCACAGCAAGATCCTCTATGACCCACCTCCCAAAATATTGGAAATAAAGGCAAAACTAAACAAATGGGACCTAATGAAACTTAGAAGCTTTTGCACAACAAAGGAAACTATAAGTAAGGTGAAAAGACAGCCCTCAGATTGGGAGAAAATAATAGCAAATGAAGAAACAGACAAAGGATTAATCTCAAAAATATACAAGCAACTCTTGAAGCTCAATTCCAGAAAAATAAAAGACCCAATCAAAAAATGGGCCAAAGAACTAAACAGACATTTCTCCAAAGAAGACATACAGATGGCTAACAAACACATGAAAATTTGCTCAACATCACTCATTATCAGAGAAATGCAAATCAAAACCACAATGAGGTACCATTACAGGCCAGTCAGGATGGCTGCTATCCAAAAGTCTACAAGCAATAAATGCTGGAGAGGGTGTGGAGAAAAGGGAACCCTCTTACACTGTTGGTGGGAATGCAAACTAGTACAGCCGCTATGGAAAACAGTGTGGAGATTTCTTAAAAACTGGAAATAGAACTGCCATATGACCCAGCAATCCCACTTCTGGGCATACACACTGAGGAAACCAGATCTGAAAGAGACACGTGCACCTCAATGTTCATCACAGCACTGTTTATAATAGCCAGGACATGGAAGCAACCTAGATGCCCATCAGCAGATGAATGGATAAGGAAGCTGTGGTACATATACACCATGGAATATTACTCAGCCGTTAAAAAGAATTCATTTGAACCAGTTCTAATGAGATGGATGAAACTGGAGCCCATTATACAAAGTGAAGTAAGCCGGAAAGATAAAGATCATTACAGCATACTAACACATATATATGGAATTTAGAAAGATGGTAACGACAACCCTATATGCAAAACAGAAAAAGAGACACAGATGTACAGAACAGACTTTTGAACTCTGTGGGAGAAGGTGAGGGTGGGATGTTGCGAAAGAACAGCATGTATATTATCTATGGTGAAACAGATCACCAGCCCAGGTGGGATGCATGAGACAAGTGCTCAGGCCTGGTGCACTGGGAAGACCCAGAGGAATCGGGTGGAGAGGGAGGTGGGAGGGGGGATCGGGATGGGGAATACGTGTAAATCTATTGCTGATTCATGTCAATGTATGACAAAACCCACTGAAAAAAAAAAAAAAAGAATCCGCCTTGCAACACAGGGTGCTTGGATTTGATCCCTTGTTGTTGTTCGATTGCTATGTCTGACTCTTTTCAACCCCATGGCCTGCAGCATCCCAGGCTTCCCTGTCCTTCACTATCCCTTGGAGCTTGCTGAGGGGATACTGCTGAGTCAGTGGTGTCATCCAACCATCTCATCCTCTGTGGACCCCTTCTCCTCTTGCCCTCAGTCTTTCCCAGCATCAGAGTGTTTTCCAGTGAGTCAGCTCTTCACATCAGGTGGCCAAAGTATTGGAGCTTCAGCTTCAGCATCAGTCCTTCCAATGGATATTCAAGGTTGATTTCCTTTAAGAGCTCATGCCTTGGAACAAATAAGCCTGAGAGCCACAACTAAACTCTCTGTTTGGCAAAGAAAGATCCCGAGTGATGCGACTGAGACCTGACAGCCAAATGAATAAATAAACAAAAAAGAAATGAAAAAGCAAAATACAAAACCAATCTGGACTTAATAAGGAAAGGCTTTATCCAAAAAGATTATTGTAAGGGGAGGAAATAAGAGGAGGAAGTATTATTTTTTTTTCTCACAATTCAGGATTCAAATATTTAAGTTATTTAAATCACTTATTTTAAGCTGTACAATGCTAAAGGTAAACTAAAAAAGATTTAAATACAACCCACTGCAAGGGAACACAATGAGTGGCTTTTTATTTTTTCTAAAAAAGCAAATTTGTTTAAACAGAAAAAAAGAATCACCATCTACAGAGTGCAGCCACCCTGTCTGGTATGCAGGAAGCCGTGGGAGACGGTGGTGAGAGGAGCTGGGATGGGGAACAGGAATCTGCAGAAGGAGCTTCGGCTCACAGATGCTGTGCAGCCTGGAAACATCCCGAGGTCCCTTGGGCCTCCTAGTACAGCAGGGGAGGGGGGCAATTCCAATAAGGAGAGCACTCGGAACATAAGACCTGTGAGGGTCTCGGCTTAAGCAGAAAGAGTTTTCTTTCCTAGGGAGGAGTAAACAAGGCTAGAAAGATCTGGAGGTGGGAGGTGAGATGAAAGCATGGCCAGATAGAGAGTAGATCAGAGAATGTTTTACCCTAAGACCAAGTGAGGCTGAGCCAACCTTCAGGGCCCAGGGGAAGGAGAGAACCTTAACCTAATTCAGTTAATAAGCATTTTGTTCCTTTGATCAGTGGGGCCCAGCAGGTCAGCTGATCATTTACGAGGCAAAGAATAGGGAGCTGAAGACTCTGTGTCACAGGTCAACCAGGGAGGGGGCAGCTGTGTGGGTCTGATCTACGTCACGTGGGCAGGGTGGTTCTTTGCCGCCAGCCTGCTTTGCTGGGACACAAAGGAGGGGAAGACTGCTTAACCTTCGCTGTTTTCCAGGATCACAGAAATTGGATCAATTTCAACACTGTCCACATAAATAAGCAAGATGGCTACCCCTGAAAAATTAAGTGGCTAATGAGGGTGATAACAGAGTAAAGTAATTCCATAAAGTGTAGCAAGTGCTGTCTGTGAAAAATAAATATGCTGGTTGCCATGGCAACGCAGAGGAGAGGCACCTCTTGTGGTGGGGGGTTGGGGCAGGCAGCAATGGCTGCACAGGGTCTTAACGGATGACCAGGACCTATCAGGTGGAGAGAAGGGTACATGCTCTAAACCAGGAAGTATCAGCGAAGATCACAAAGGCAAATGTGCTGTGTGAACTTTAGGCAGCAAAGCTTACATCCAAGTGGGCTAGGGAAAAGTAGTCTTTTCTGGCGGACGAGAGATTTTTTTTTTTCCTCCTTAAGAGATCAAATAATAACAAAACAGAACTTTATCACTCACAGAGGGAAATGTGAGTCTCAAATTGAGTTAAAGCCTGTAAATGCTCCAGGATAAAGGTATGATGAGACTTTATACTCCGAGGGGAAGCTTGAGTGATGTCACAGCAACTGCTGGGGGCAGCTCTGGGTCTGCCTGTGGGGTCTCAACCCAGGCTTCCCAGGTGGCTCAGTGGTAAATAATCTGCCTGCCAATGCAAGAGATGCAGGTTCGATCCCTGAGTTGGAAAGATCCCCTGGAGAAGGAAATGGCAACCATTCCAGTATTCTTGCCTGGGAAATCCCATGGACAGAGCAGCCTGGCAGGCTATAGTCCATGCGGTCACAAAGAGTCAGACACAACTTAACCACTAAACAACAACCACCCAGGCCAACAGCTCATGAGTGGGAAAGAGGTCTAGCAGGCATAGAGAAGCCCCACCACCTCCCTTGTATTCCTCACCAAAACTGTTAAGCCAGTTTTCTTCAGAGTGGGAGTCTATTCCTAAATATGTAGTGAAAATATGTAGTGAAAAAGTGTAGGTAACAGGTTTGTATTTATCTAGAGTTTACTTTACAGCCTAAGGCTTTGTCTCCCAGTATCAAACTTTATATTCTAAAAAGTAACAAACTTCTGCTTTACTCCTTGTGAGAAACAGGCTGCAACAAGAGCAGATTTCTTCTCTTTTGCTTCAAACACAGAGCAGAGCTTTTAGGGGATCTGATATCCAAGCATCCTGGGATGGCATGCCCTTCCCTGGAGGAGAATCTGTGTCAGAACTCAAGCAGCAGGCACACCAAGTGTGGTGGATAAAGGGACCCTTGGTGGGGGGAGGGGGTAAGGGGTCAGAGGCCAGGGTCAGGGCATAGATGGACACTGTCTGAGAAGAGGCACAGCCCCTTGAGTAGGATCACTGAGGAAAACAATGTGGGGGCAGGGCTTCTCCATGCTTACTGGACCTTCTTTGCCACTCTGAGCTGTCAGCCTGGGTTGGGGACCCATAGGCAGACCTGGCACTGCTCCCAGCAGTTGCTATGACATCACTCAAGCTTCCCCGCAAGAGTAGAAAGCCTCACCATCCACTCATCCTGGAGAAATTCCAGGCTTTAACCGAATTTGAGACTCATATTTCCCTCTGTGAGTAATAGGGCTCTGTTCTGTTATTATTTGATCTTTGTAGCTTTCCCTGTAACTTCTAAAATGCTGTAGCATTTCCCACTTGTAATAAGAGGGAAACAAATATGTTTTTTCAAAATGTTGTTGTTTTGTTGCTAAGTCATGTCTGACTCTTTGCAACCCCATGGACTGTAGACTGCCAAGGCTCCTCTGCTCATGGGATTTCCCAGGCAAGACTACTGCAGTGGGCTGCCATTTCCTTCTCCACAGTATCTGCTCAGTCCAGGGATCAAACCCACATCTCCTGCATTGGCAGGAGGATTCTTCATCACTGAACCACTGAGGAACAAGAGAGTAGTAAAACATAACGTGTCCTAAATTTAGAGGCAAGAGCCAGTCTTAAAGTGTTTCATTGGCTTTATTTGGCATCATGCCTTTTCTTGCCAGAAGAATCCTTACCACCCCTGACTGAGGAGTAGAAGTGAGCATAGGTCCCACTGTCCTGTCACCCAGATCTCCATGGGATAACATGTGTGAGGGGAGAAGGGAGCAAGGTGGAAAGAGGAGACTGGGGGAGTTAAAAGTTAATAATGTAGTGATAACAATAACCTGACAGAATGATAAAGAAAAGAACCCCAAGTCCTTAAAAATCAAGAGTAGCCCAGAACAGGGGTCTTCAAACTTGGATCTAATGCCGATGATCCAAGGTGGAGCTGATGTAACAAAAAAATAAAACTGCACAATAAATATAATGTACTTGAATCATCCTGAAACCATCGCCTACCTCCCCAGTCAGTGGAAAAATTATCTTCTAGGAAACCAATCACTGGGGCCAAAATGACTGGGGGCTGCTGGTCTAGAAAAAAAAGGTGGGAGATAAGCAGGCAGGGGAAAAAAGCTCCTGAATCTGGAGGTTTGTCAAGTTGACAAAGGTAGTTAGAGCTAAATACAAGCCATCTAAGGAACTTGGTGCTGGAGAAGACTCTTGAGAGTCCCTTGGAGTGCAAGGAGATCAAACCAGTTAATCCTAAAGGAAATCAACCCTGAATATTCATTAGAAGGACTGATGCTGAAGCTGAAGCCTCAATACTCTGGCCACCTGAGATGAAGAGCCGACTCACTGGAGAAGATCCCGATGATGGGAAAGATTGAAGGCAGGAGGAGAAGGGGACAACAGAGGATGAGATGGTTGGATGGCATCACCCAACTCAATGGACATGAGTTTGAGCAAAGTCCAGGAGATAGTGAAGGACAGGGAAGCCTGGCATGCTGCAGTCCATGGACTCACAAACAGCCGGACACAACTGAACAACAACAACAAAGAAGAGTAACAGAATGAATATACTCTACAGCAGCAAAAAGGAAACAGGAATTGAAACCAAACAAATCTCCTGCATCCAAAAACTCAGAGTGGAATAGAGTACGGCAAGAGAATAATTTGGGAAATGTAAAATGAATTCCATGTGAGCCTTTGTGGATAAATCAAGGTTCCAGGATAAGAATTACATGGCTTTCTCAGCTTCTGTTTCTCAAACTGAAAGGTCAGTAGTTCAGAATTGGATTTTTGACTATAGTAGCTTACAAAGGTCATCGCTTCACCCGGGCATCCCATGTTGACCACAAGACCAAGTTGACTGTCAGATCAGGACTGGTGCTTCTCAATCCTTGTCTATCCCAACCTTTCCTGTCCCAAAGTCGTGAACACTTTGAAGCAGTAGGTTGGGCCCTGCTTGTGTCCTGGAGCATTCCAGGCATGTTTTGCTGGTGTTTCAGAATCCTGTGCCACCAGGAGTGAGCTAGGCAATAATTTCCTCTTGTGATGAGCTCCTGTCTGGTACCCACTGGGTCTGCCATATCCTTCTGGTTCCTGTTCACCCTACACTTGCCTTTGGGCTCTCCGATTCCCCTCCCTCTGACTCACGCAGTCAGCTTCAAATGCCCGTCCCCCTCCACGCTCCCTGCGTATCCAGACACAGCACCTTGGGTGTTTCAGAGGCTTCTGCTGCTGTGTTCCGCCTTTCAGATCAGCCCCCATCTGACCCAATGGGGTCAGATGATCTGTGATATGAGCTGGCTTAAGTGTCTTTGCCTATAGCCATTTAGTCTGCAAAATAGATGTGCAGAGTGGGCTATTCTTTATATATTTTCAACATGAAAATATTTTTTCATGTCTTTATTTTCAACATGAGAGAACCAAAGGCCAGAATCATTAAATAACCCACCCAAGGTCATACAGCTAAGCAAGAAGCTTAGGCTAGAATCTATATCCTGGTTTGTGTGACATCTAGAGCTTACTTGTTCTACCACCTCACACAGACTACTAGAGAATATTTGCTCTAGGGTTCTTATTTTAAAAATAACGATAAAGAGAAAAAAGTTTGCAAAAATGGATTTTCCTCAGCTTATATGAGTAGTCAGTGGTAGAACTGACTTTAAAAAGATCTCACTCCCAGACAAGTAACCGGCTACAGGAACCTTGAGATTTGACACTGCAAAATGGGGCAATTTTGTCAATTTTCAGCATCTCTGCATTTCCTCAGGAAGAAGTCCATGACCCATGAAGCCCAGTACAACCCATCTTTTCTCACCTCACTTTTTATCCTGATAATGCTGGGCACGGAGCCTCTATTTCTGCAAATATCTCAATGCATTGAATTGTTTGGGGTTAGGGAAAATTTTTAAGGCTCTATACTTCTTTATTTCTGAATGGGGAAATAGGGAGGAAAAAGACTATAATTTTCCAAGCATCTACCACCCCAGATACTGTAATAGTCACCTTTAAATTGACCAGTGATTCTCAAACTTGAGGATACGTCTGGATCTCCTGTAATGTCTGTGCAAATCAAACCCTGATGGGCTTCCCTCCCAGATATTCAAGCTCAGTAGGCTTAGACTGCTGTCTGAAAATTTGCACTTTTTTTTTATATGGATAATTTTAAAACTCTTTGTTGAATTTGTTACACTATTGCTTCTGTATCATGGTTTTTTTGGCCATGAGACATGTAGGATCTTAGCTCCCCACCAGAGATCGAACCCACACCCCCTGCACTGACAGGCAAAGTCTTAATGAGCAGAAAACCAGGGAAGTCCCAGAACTTGCATTTCTGGGAAATTCCCACACTTTGAGGACCTCTAATACACGCTGATATTTATCTTAATCCTCTCAATGAACCCAGAAGGTGCTATGATCCTCTTCACTTTTCAGAAGAGGAAATTGTGATTCAGATATGTGACCTCAGTTCCTAAGATTACCCAATTAAATAAGGACACAGGATCCTAGCACAGAACTTTCTGGTTCCCAATCTGTGTCTTTGCTCTTTCAAATATCCTACTCTACCATAATCAGCAGGTTTTCCTAAGGAGCCACCTTCCTTCCCGCTGTAGGAGCCACATGCTGCTCTTTTGAGCTGAGATCCAGAGTGGGAAACATGCAACACTTAGATCCAGTCAGGGTCTCATTCACAGCCAGCTCACCCTTCGTTGCTCTCCCTCCTGGGTCACAGGGTTTGGTGACAAAAGGAAACGCTCTGTGTGTGTGTGTGTGTGTGTTTGAGGGTGGGTGGGTGGGTGTAGTGTGTGTGTGTGGGTGGGTGAGTGGGTGGGTGAGTGGGTGTAGTATGTGTGGGTGGGGGGGTGTAGTGTGTGTGTGTGTGTGTGTGGGTGTAGTGTGTGTGTGTGGGGGGGGGTGTAGTGTGTGTGTGTGGGTGGGTGGGTGTGCATGGTTATTTTGAGGCACTTAGGCTGCTTTAAGGGCTTACCCAGGTGGCACTAGTGGTAAAGAACCCGCCTGCCAATGCAGGAGAACTAAGAGACGTGGGTTCAATCCCTGGGTTTGGGAAGATCCCCTGGAGGAGGGCATGGCAACCCACTCCAGTATTCTTGCCTGGAGAATCCCCATGGACAGAGGAGTCTGGAGGGCCTCAGTCCATGGGGTCACAAAGAGTCGGACATGACTGAGTGACTAAGCACGTCATGCTGCTTTAAAGATGGGGGGCGAGAGAATGGTGGAGAGCGGGGCACCCCTCGAGGGGTGTGCAGGAGTTGCTGTCATGGGGCACCTCTACCCTCTCCTCACTCTCTGTTAGTGGACACAGGGGATGGTGGTGACCCAAGGAGAGGTGACACCTCTCACCCCCAACCTGAGCCCCGTGAGCAGTCAAGTGGACGGAGCGGAAAGGCAGAGGATCTAGGCATCGGCTCTAAGGTACTAGGACCTCTGTTAAGGATGCAAGAGATCTTTACATTTGAGCAACTGGGAACAGGTCTGTGGCTGATCAACTATGGGCAGTTATCAGTCCCTGGTGAGGCACTGAAGTAGTCCATCCAGAGCCAGACCTGTGACCTGTGTCTAAGGAAGGTCACTGGGTCTCATGTCTCTCAGAGGACACTGACTGAGGGGGCCCAGAACCCGAATATTTGGCTTGGGTCTCATCAGCAACAGCAGTTCAGGAGAGCATGCCACAGACAAGCTGATGAAGTAGTAGAAGAAAGAAAGAAAAAGAAAGGAAGAAGGAAGAGAAATAAATAATGACGAAAACAAGGAAGGGAGGGAAGGGAGGAAAGGAGGGAAGAAGAAAGAAAAGGAACTCTGCTACTTTTCTAGCAGGGCTGTGTACATTTTTAATTTGGATGGATTTCAGGATCTTATCATTGAAAGTAAATGGAAATTTTGTTTCTGAGTAATCTCTTTTAACTGTTTCAATAATTGTTAAACTTTAAGGCAGAATATTTTCAGATTGGCAATTTGGGGGCTGGGAAGACACTTTGTATTTCTTGGGCTTTGCTTTGTTCTGTTTTGTAACCAGGTGTCCATTCTGTCAGCTCAGGGCAAACATCATAGGCAGGATGCAGGCGCTGAAGACAACAGCCTTCTCTTAAAAGTATTGGTACAAACACATGCCTTTAAAATGCACTTAGAAGAATAAGCTATACCCAGCAGGTAAACAATGGAAAACATTTTCTCTTCGGCTTGTTGATGGTTTTGGTGTTTGTCATTCTAGCCCACATCAGGATGCATTCTATTCCACTCGTTGCTAAGTCCATCATTCTGTTTAGAGGGAACCAGGTGTAGAGACTGCCAGGATTAAAACTGGACAGAGGTGCGAAGTTATTAAAGATAATAGACCTGTGTTAAATCTGTGAGTGAGTGGAAGGTGCTCTATCCAAAGCCCTGTGCTCATTGTCTTCCATGGGCCGTTTTCCACACGTACAATGTGTTCACAGCTGGCTGGCAGTTCTCTTTTGGGGCCTTTGTGAATATGCATGTGTCAAATCGCAGGCCTGGCTCCCAACCTGGGAACCCACATCCGTGCTCATTTCCTCCAGCATCTCTCAGGAGGGTCCCTCATCAACTCTACACCCGCCATCTGGTATTGTTGGGGTGGCCAGCTCCCCAGGCGCCGCACGCCTCTGTGAATTACAATCCAGGCGGATTTGTTTTAGTGTCACTAAGACTGACTTTTCCCTGGGGTTTAGAATTTTGTTTCAGACAAAAAAGTATACACAGGAGACAGTCTGGCAGTATTTTCCACCTTTTAAGGCTGGAGGCCAAAGTCAAGGTTGTACCAGCAGGTTTTGATAAAGCTACCAGGATCTAATTGATGGCTTTGAAGGGAATTTTAAGAAGACTTTGGTGTGAAGGCCCCTCAGTGAAAACAGCTGCTGTTTCCTCTTTTTGAATGGAGGCTTGTTCAGTGCTGTATCCCAGAGGGCTTTTAATACTGTGCATCTTAAGAAAGACAGATTCAAAGAGTCGTGAAAATGTGTTAGTTGGCTTTCCGGTGGAAAGTGACAGAATTTCTAACTTTCAGTTGCATGCATGCTAAGTCATTTTAGTCATGTTGGACTCTTTGCAACCCCATGGACTGTAGCCCACCAGACCCCTCTGTCCATGGAATTCTCCAGGCAAGGATACTGGAGTGGGTTGCATGCCCATTTCCAGGGGATCTTCCCAATCCAGGGATCAAACTGGCGTCACCTATGGCTTCTACATTGAAGCTGGATTCTTTACCGCTGAGCCACCGGGGAAGTCCCCAAACTTCAGTTACCCACCTCCCAAAACCTCAGATTCTTAAGGGGTATTTGCAGTGAACATTTTAGGTAGTAGTTAACTCCCTCTGTTAGCTTTATTGGTGAACTAGACTGTACTTGTCCTTCTTCCTTGGCATGTCCAGCGGACTCCACTTATTAGCACCCTCTTCCTCACGCCCAGGTCTCACCCTGGCTCCATTCTGCCTCTTGCAGACGGGAAAGAATGCTCCTTCCCAACCAGAGGGAGCTCAGGGCCCTTCTAATAGCATCACTGGCCTGGTGGGAGGAGAAAGAAGAGAGCAGACCAGAGTCCTGCTAAGAGGAGAGGACTCTGCCTCAGACTCAACATGGGGAGGTCTTAGTCCCTCTGTGACTTGGCTACTGAAGTCTGGTATCAGCATGTACTGCCAATACCACACTACACTAAGCTCCCTGGACTACCTGCCTGCCTTGCTTGGCATCCTGTTCACCACGGCACTTACCATGGGAGGTCTACTGTTTGTTTTCTTCTTGGTCCCCTGAATGGTCAACTTGCAAACCAAAGATGTGCTACCTCCAGTTCTGCTGTACCTGCATCAGGTATAGGGCATGGCACATAGAATTCAGTTACCCTCTGCTGAAAAAAATGGGTGATACTTAGTGCATCTTTTCAAAGCTAATTCTCTCACACAGATCCTAGGAATTTGGCACTCTTCTTCTGATGGTACAGATAAGGAACTCGAGTCACAGAGAAATGAAAAAACAACAAGTTTGGCCAAGTCAAGATGACAGATTCAGATGCAACATCCAACCCTGCTGTCTGGCTCCAGAGCTTCCATCATAAACCACCATGGCCACACGTCCCAAGGACCATCCAGAGGACAGCGAAAGATGAATCTCTCTTTAATTCAGTAGGACCAGGTGGAGCATCGAGCCCAGCACATGCTGGTGGGGTTAGACTCTGATTCCAGGAAATGGAGCAAACCAGCTCTGCTGGAAAACCTCTGCCTCCTTTTTGACCCCACAGCAATCTCCTCTCCTCCCCCCAAATCTGGCATCTTGCAGTACAGACCAGAGTATGTGAAGCTGGCCTTCTATCTCAGCTGTTCCAGAATCAAGCATCAGGTCATACACGGGGGTTCTCCATAAATGAATGAATAAATGAATATCCAATAGGATCTGAGATGCTTCTTCCCTTGTTGAACAACCAGCTTTAATATGTTCCTTGGTTCCAAGATTTGCCTTGACTTTTTAGCCATGAGACATACTTTGATAAGTACTCATCTTTTTCCTCCTGCTTAAATTGAAGTTTTGCAAAAGGCAGATCATTTGGGGTCTGAACTACTTAAGAAAAAGTGCTGTCCTAGAAAGAATGAAAGAATACCATATGAAATGGATAACATGGACAATTACATCTGTGTGACCCACTATTATCAAAAGGCAGGTGTGTATTTTGTTGGCTTAGAATTGCTCATCTGCTCCTGTGCAGTGTCTCTTTAGAGGTAATTTTCTAACTGATCATATTGAAGGTTTTTTAATAAAAACAAATCTCTTTATTAACCTATATTAAAGAGTGCATTGCTGCAGAAGAGCAATGCACCTAAGAGTCACCCACCAGAGTCAGAATGAAGCAAGATCCACTTTGTTTTTCAAGACTATGTGCCCCATGGGCTTCCCAAGTGGTGCTAGTGGTAAAGACTGCCAATGCAGGAGACATGAGAGACACGGGTTCAATCCTTGGGCCAGGGAGATTCCTCTGAAGGAGGGCATGGCAACCCACTCCAGTATTCTTGCCTGGAGAATTCTCTGGAAAGAGGAGCCTGGCGGGCTACAGTCCATGGGGTCACAAAGAGTGGGACATGACTGAAGTGACTTAGCATGCACACATGTGCCCCATACACTTATCAACAACATTTTTTATTATAATTCTTGTAACTGTATTTTTTCCATTATTGACAATAACCCTTATGAAAATTAGGATAAAATCACACTTACATTTTAATTTTTATTCTCAAAGCAAAGACTAGGCTGACATTGCACTGCTCAAGACACTTCACATGAGTGCCCCACACTAGATGCTCTAACAGACCGAAGCTCACTCAGAAAGATCACAGAGCATGTTGGGGACATCCACTTCTAAAAGCAAGAGCTGGGACTTCCCTGGCAATCCAGTGGTAAGACTTTGCCTTCCAATGCTGGGGGTGCCTTCGATCCCTGGTGGGTGAGCTGAGATCCCACATGCCTTGAGGCCAAAAAACAAAAACATAAAACAGAAGCAATATTGTAACAAATAAAGACTTTAAAAAATACTTAAAAAATAACCTTAGGTGTAAAAATGTGAAATATTAAGATAGACCTCAGGTATATGCAAAATACTTTCCCCTAGAATACAAGTGAAAAATAAGCAGGCTTTTCTATAATATTTCTTTAAAAAAAAAACAACAAAGAATTAGCATCCATATGTCAAACTTTCACAATAGATGAATCACCAGTTGGTGAGGTTAGATCAAACACTTCTGGCCTTTTAGCAAGTTCCAAACACAACACAGGTGTGTATGACACTGCCTGTGTCTTTTAAGCCACATCGAAATAATCTCTGAACTGCATCATTGATGCACTTGGTCTTTTTGCCAGGCAAGAAATGTTTTAAGGAAGGTTTAACTTTATCTGCTGTATAGATTAATAAGTCTATGGGGTATTAAATGAACAAAAATCGCATTAAACCATGGCTTCTCCTACTCATCCTTCTCCGTAGGGTTTCTGATCACGGAAGTGAAATCAGGAGGCCATGCTTCATTTAGCATCCCTCACTTGATACGTTTTCTTCACTTCTTCTATTTCCCAAGTGAGCTATGTCTCCTGCAAGCCTGTGTATGTGGCATTGTCAGATGTTGTATTGGAACACGCTTTTCTCCTTATGGTAAAACACGATGCTGATGCCTTGCAGGAGTGAACGACTTCAATAAGCCATTAGTAGACTTTTGGTTCCTGAATGGTAGTTTTTATTACTTTGAAGATAAGCTAATGCTGTAATCAGCCGTCTTGTTAGAAGTACACACACATTCAAACAATCGTCAATCCTCAGACAGCTTAGAAAATGCATATTCTCTTTACCCACCTCTTATTGTTTTTGTTTATATGCCTTGAAATCAAAGGTAAAGCAAAAGTGAACAAAGCAATTACCATGCTGAGTAGGGGAAATGGAGCTGAGTGGAAGACTTTGGTTAACTGTGTGATTCCTGGTCCACGCGGCAGTGACGGTATCACAGCTGCGGGGCATCTGTAATTTTTTGTGAAGGCTTTCTCACATCTGTCTGCCTGTGCAGCCACATGGAAATGGATCACTGCTTGCCTGGTGGGCTGCCACAGTGGGAAGATGGAAATTTCTAGAAAAGTTTAGGCTTCATGAAGGGGTTGGTAGGGAATGAATGCATGTCCTCACCTGTTCCAGAAAGAAGTGGTTTGGTCAAGGTGGGGGTTCCATCAATACACTAAGTCCTCTAACTACAAACGAGTTCTGTTCTGGGAGTGCATTTCTAAGTCCAATTTGTTCATAAGTCCAACAAAGTTAGCCTAAGTCCCCAACTAACACAACCAGCTATATAGTACTGTACTGCAATTGGTTTATAACACTTTTCACACAAATGATATGCAAAAAACAAAGAAAAAGTAAAGAAAATATTTTTAGTCTTTTACACATTGCAGTGCCTTGAGAAGAACAGTAGTACCAGCTACAACACTGCTGCTTTTAGGCTTGCTTCTGGACATCCTGGGCTTGAAATAAAGATACTGGACTACTTTCCTCTATACACCACTGTAAAGTATGCTGTGACATGCTAAGTCACTTCAGTCATGTCTGACTCTTTGTACCCCATGTAGCCCACCACCCTCCTCTTCCATGGAATTTCCCAGGCAATAATATTGGAGTGGGTTGCCATGCTCTCCAGGGGATCTTCCCCACCCAGGGATCGAACCAGAGTCTCCTGCGGAAGCCCCCAAGGAAGCCCTGGTGGGCAAATACCATCCCAGATTGCTGAATGTGATTAAAGGAGACAGAAACTTCCAGCTCTTTCCTCTGGGAATGTCCTTATGAGCCAGAACTAGAAATATCCTCTGTGTGCCTTGACTAATAGAAGAGGAATGAGTAATAACTCATTAATTTGTAGCAGACAAGGATCAAAGCAAGAGGGAAATGTTGAGATAAAACTTTCCAGAGCCTGGGCATTTAAATGCTTTACTCTGGAAATTAAACTGCTGATATTTCTAAGCAGTCCCTTACAATCTATGATATTTTGTTGAGATAAAGATAGGCAATGAAATCCTCCTACAGCAAAATCCCAAGTCCTAAAATGTACTTTCTCTTTGTGTATTTTAAATACATAAATTATGTGTCTACATACATATGCAATGCATTTTCCAAATTTTCTTCTGCTATTCAGAGCAGGATATTTTGGACTTACATTGAAGATAAATGGATGTTGATGTTTTACAGTATCTCCTGCAGTGTAGCTACTGTTAAGTGGCAGCAATAAATAATAACCACCACCAGCTCTAATTGCTTAGAGAATTGCCAAGTGATAATCTGTGATGTAATTAAGTAAAAGAAACCAATGTTGTCTTTAACCACCTCCATAAAATAATTCCCTAGAGAAGTGTCAGAGCTTCCATGAGTGAAGTTCCCTTACAGAGGAAAATTAACCCTCCAAGCACACTATCCCTCAGCCAGGAAAAGTCAACCAGGCCCTGTGCTGGTTTTGATGTTGTTCAATGAACTGTTAATATGTGGAGCCTCCGAACATTTCAAAAATTACCTTTTGCTTTGCTTCTGATTCCCAGAAATCAGCAGGATGAAAATAAGAGCCTGCATTTTCACTGGGCTTAGTGAGTGCGCCATTGGTTTGTGAAGAGAGTTCAGGGAGAGGGTTTGCCACTCTTTCACCTCCATTGTATGTGTTTAGTCACTAAGTCATGTCCAACTCTTTGTGACCCCATGAACTGCAGCCGCCAGCTCCTCTGTCCATGGGATTTCCCAGGCAATAATACTGGAGTGGGTTGCCATTTCCTTCTCCAGACGATCTTCCCAACCCAGGGATCGAACCCCACATCTCCTGCATTAGAGGCGGCTTCTTTGCCATTTGAGCAGCTTCTTTGCCATTTGAACCAGGGAAACTTCTATGGTGGCTTCATGACCCACATGAACTGGACTGGGGTGGGGCCCAGGGAATGTGCAGGGGCGCCCTTTTCTAGGAGAACTCTAGGGATCCCCACACCTCTATTCTGGTATGTCTGGTCCTGCCAAGTAAATATCATAGGCAAAGCACTCAGGTCCAATCTATCTTCTGAAACCTTTTCAAAAGGGGATTTTTCTGCTGAAGTGAAGCACATGTTCAGTTCTGGAAGACAAGCAGGTGGGGTCTGCAAAAGGCTTGTCCCCTCTGGACACAAAATATGTTTATCCTAGCTTCAGAAGGATGACCAAACTGCTTGTTGTTACTGCAATTTGTGAGCCATCACATTATAGGAGTTGATCTTCAAAACTTCTTCCTAGGAAACTTGCCTTATTGGAGCCAAAACTCAGAGACAGTGTTAGTAGTGGTAAGCATCTTCCCGAGGCTGAGAGCTGTGATGGTCATGGGAACGTTCTCTCTCTCTCTCTCAGAATCCAATGACCTTGAGGTGTCTTGAGAAGGTTGAAAAGCAGAAGTGTGATAATCAGATAGAGAGATATCTATCTGGAAATCAGCCAACAAGTGGTATTTCTGTCAGAGTAGATTATAAAGTTATCCCGAATACAACATCTATGAAAATAAGCCTTTCCTTTCCATTATATAATGATTTCCTGTGGCTCTCTCCTTTTAATCTTTGATGCACTTGATTGCTTTGCTGCTGTTTCAAAAGCTTATGATTAAGAAGGCTAGAATTTTCAAAAGGGGGAAAGGATAAACCAACTTTGAAAACTTCAATGTGATTGCAGCCTCTCTAAATTCAATCAGTCTTTAATAAAGCTTCTGATGTAAATTACCCATATTTTTCAGGGCTGAGACTCCCAGTTATAGACAACTAATTTTAGAGTCTTTGGACTTCTCTTGGTTTTAAGCCTTGGGACTTCTCTTGTTTTCCTGCCAGGATATGTTGATCTCTTTATTAAGTACAGAGGTTTGGAGTTTTTGTTAGAGATGGGCAATTTTATGAATTAATTAAAATTATGAGATGCTGTATACTTTCAACTCAAGTCACAGGTGTGCCTTCCATGAAACATACCATCTACAGAGTTGTTTTGATAATGCACTATTTAATTTGAACTATCTTACACACTGTTGCCAGAGTTCATGATTTCAAAAAGGAACCTCTTGATTACAAGAGTGATTGCAGCATATCATCCAGAAGGAAGGACCTCAGGAGGGCAAAATCATTCAAAGCAATGTAGTACCATGGGATGCATATTTTCCTAAAATACCTCCTCACCTTATTGTCCAATGTCTTACCTTGAAGGTGATGTTATGGCCCTAAGAGCCAGAAAAAGGAAAGAATATTCCATTTCAAGCAGTGGCTAGTATATTACCATGAACTCCATGCAAGATCTATAAATGTCAACATGTCAAATGTCAATGTAAGAGAAATGTATCCATTCACAGCCATCCACCCACCTCAGAGGAGACCCTGCAGTTAAGCCGATAGGAACAAAACTCCATATCTAGTGTTAAGTGCTCTTTGGCATTTTGGAGACTCTCCCTAGCTTTTACTTTTCTGAAGCTCCTCAGCCAAAGGAGTTACCAGAATAGACAAGAATGAAATTAATTTTTCACAGTCATTTAGTAATAGATGGAATGCTCATAGCTCACTTTCATCAGGATGGTTTCTTCCTTCTGTGGCTGCTGCTCCCTATGGATGCCGGCCCAATCCCCATCTAGAGAGCCAATGAAATAAACCTCTTCCTTGCTTGCATTTCAGGCTGTCTTAAAGTGGCATTTGCGGATCAATTCTTTCCCAATGGACTAAGAATCTTGTGGGATACCAGACTTCCTATCTGTAAGCATCCATCTAGCATTTACTATTAACTGTTCTAGACTGTAATTCTCTTATTGCCCACACTAGGTGAATGCAGCCATGGCCCTCTCTTAAACCAAAATTAATCTTAAGGCTTAGTTTTTTTCCCATTCTTTTTTAAAAATAATTTTAATTATTTCTTTTTGGCTGCGATGGATCTTTGCTGCCACACGAGGGTTTTCTGTGGTTGCAGTGAGCAGTGGATACTCTCGAGTGGCGATGTGAGAGCTTCCCATTGCAGTGGTTTCTCTTGTTGGTTTCTCTATATAGCACAGGCCCTGGGGCACAAGGGCTTCAGCAGTTGTGGTGCTCGGGCTTAGGTGTCCCACGGCATGTGGAATCTTCCCAGACCAGGGATTGAACCGGTGTCCCCTGCATTGCAAGGCAGATTCTTAACCAACGGACCACCTTGGGAAGTCCCTCCCATTCTTGTACCCCACAGTACTTAGTAGCATATTATTTTATAAATATGAGCCATGATGGAAAAAGGACTTAAGGACATACATGTGACATTGCTGCCCCTAACAATGAGCATGAGAGGCATTGCAGAGGAAGAAAATTTACCCACTGGTGCTCCCAGAGTGGGTTTTGACTATTTTCAGCATGTTACAGTTTCCAATGGCTTGATTGAGGGCTTCCCCAATGGCTCAGCACGTAAAGAATCCGCCTGCAACGCAGGAGACATAGGAAACCTGGGTTCAATCCCTAGGTCGAGAAGATCCCCTGGAGAAGGAAATGGCAACCTACTCCAATATTCTTGTCTGGAAAATCCCATGGACAGAGAAGCCCAGCAGGCAACAGTCTATGGGGTCTCAAAGAGTCGGACGTGACTGAGCAGAGAGAGAGAGAATCGGTTGGTTTAATGTTTGCCTTCATTCTTTTACTAAGAATCATTTACTGAACATCTGCTACATGTAGGTACCAGTGATTTACAGGGGTTCAAAAACAAATAGTGCACACTTCCAGCCCTGATGGAGCTCATAGGCTGTCCTCCTCTCTTTTGAAGAGAACAGGAAACTTTCTTTCCTGCAGACGTGATTCTGCTTCAGGTTTCATCACTCATGTGGCGGGAATTCAGACCCCATAAACCATGCACTTCTAGGCACCCCCTTGACAGCCCCAAGGTCAAGTCATATTAATACTAATATTGTGTGTTGCTTTCTTGGGTGCTGATTCTTACTATGTAAGAACTAGAAACAACTACAGCACCTTTGACTCACTTCCTACCCAATAGAGTTCCTTTTGCCTGTAATGGTATAACTGTCTTTCCTCTTTTTACCTCTATATCTAATCTGTAACTAAATTCTGGGTACTCTCCCTCATCAGTTCAGTTCAGTTCTGTTGCTCAGTTGCATCTGACTCTTTGCAGCCCCACTGACTGCAGCACGCTAGGATTCCCTGTCCATCACCAACTCCCATAGCTTGCTCAAACTCATGTCCATCAAGTCGGTGATGCCATCCAACCATCTCATCCTCTGTCATCCCCTTCTCCTCCTCCCTTCAATCTTTCCCAGAATCAGGGTCTTTTCCAATGAGTCAGTTCTTCACATCAGGTGGTCAAATTGTTGGCACTTCAGCTTCAGCATCAGCCCTTCCAATGAATGTTCAGGGCTGACTTCCTTTGGGATTGACTGGCTTGATCTTCTTGCTGTCCAAGGGACTCTCAAGAGTCTTCAACATCAAAAAGTTTGAAAGTATCAATTCTTTGGCACTCAGCTTTCTTTATGGTCCAACTCTCACATCCATACATAACTACTGGAAAAACCATAGCTTTGACTAGACGGACATTTGTCGGCAAGTAATATCTGTTTTTTAATACACTGTCTAGGTTGGTCATAGCTTTTCTTCCAAGGAGCAAGCATCTTTTAATTTCATGGCTCTTCTCATTTCTCTATCATTTCCATTCCACTCTTACTATGCTGCAAATGGCTCCTCTTAATTGGACTCTGCATCTCTAGTCTCCTAGCTCCAAACCACATAATCCCCGTTACCAGTTCAAATATTCCTAAAGCATAAATTTACAACCTCTGCATAAACAGCCAGTAGCTCTTCCAGCAAGCAGAATAAAGATGGATCACAACTCTAACCGTATTTCTACATTCTTTTTCACTTGTCCCAAAGGCACTGGCAAACTTGCTGTTGCCCCCAAGACAATAGGCTCTAGGCTCCCAGAACTTACTGTTCATATGGCTCCTTCTGCCCTTTCCCTTTTATGTCCAGAGTCCAAACCTTTCCCTCCATTACAGCCCAATGGAAAATGTTCCCAAATCTCCCAGCCACAGGTGATCTCTCCTTATAATGCCCAAGCACTCTGAAATTCCTATTACTTTCCACTTGATATCATATTCACTTACGTAACAGTGAACGCCAACATGACCATCATCAGCTCATTCTATGGACTAGAATGAGTCGGTTGCTTTGTCATGGCTTTATGTACATTATCTCAAGTTGTCATTACCAGGGAGGGAGGTACTGTGAAGCTCTTTTTATAGATGAGAAAACTAAACCCAGAGAGACTAAATCACTTGCTAAGTTTATACAGAATAACCAAGATTTGAATCAAAGTCTGCTAACTCCAAACGCTATGCTGCTAATGACTATGCTTCATTGCTTCCCATATATGTATTTTTAATGTCTTCTTCTAGTTTCTGTCTCTATCTGAAATATAAAAATAATATCCTTTTATCTTTTACATCTGCCATAAAGTAAAATTTTGTCATACCTTTGAATAAATGCCTTCCTGACTTCTTATCCAGTTCTAGGTACTTCAGAACTTTTCAAATAAAACACTGAGTGATAAGAAATTTCATTAGCTGTTTAAGTGAGCAGATTAGATGCATCTGATGTTAATTGCATTCTCTTCAATTCTTGGGAGGATTTAAAAGCACTTGGATCAAATGTAATAAAATGCTGGTTTTATTTATTCAAGCCATCTTTTCATTTAAAACAAAAAGCTTCAATGGAGGCAACTCTAAAGATGAATCCATTGTGTGTATACCCAGACACACACCACACACACATACACACACACACACAGAACATTTATACACTTGCTCACCACAGAAGCACTAATAAGAAAGAACCCTGGCATATTGGAATTCAAGAGCTTCAGATTCAGTGTCATTTTTAATGGTGGATATGAGTATTTTGCATTCTTGTGTCTATATCCTGAGATGGATGAGCCTGTCAAGACTGGTCTAAAGAAACAATCTCTCATCTTCATGCTTAACCTGGGCTTCATTGATGGTTCAGCGGGTGAAGAATCCAACTGCAATATAGGAGACACAGGAGACACGGGTTCAGTCCCTGGGTCAGGAAGATCCCTAGGAGGAGGAAATGACAATCCACTCCAGTCTTCTTGCCTGAAAAATCCCATGGACAGAGCAGCCTGTTGGACTACAGTCCACGGGGTCACAAAGAGTCAGACATGACTGCCCGACTGAGCATGCACATTCCCCTTAATTAATCTGGGGCTATGGTTTTAGGGGAGTAAGATCACAGAGATAAAATGTGGTTTTCATCAACATGATTTATCTCTGTTGTTGTTGATGCCAGCCACCTGGCTTAGGAAGTGTTAGTTTGGGTTCTCCTGTAAAGTCACTCTTTCTCCCTCCCCTTCCACACTGTACTCTTTGGGGAAAAAAAAGTCACTATGCTCAGCCCACACTTCAGGAATGAGGTGCTATGTTCCACCCCCTTGAGGGTGGAGTAACTATATAAAGTACTTGGCATGTTAAATTACAAAAAGCTGAGAGGATTTCACAACTCAAAGAGAATAAAATGAATAAGAAACAGGGAAAAGATGAGGAAATCCATATGAGGAAGCAAAGAAGTAAGGAATTCAAGCTAATGATCAACGAAGATATGGGAAGTCACACCCCTCAACAGGGATAAAGCCTCATTACCTGAGACACATTCCATTCAACTTTTTGCTGCCCATCCAGTTCCTCTAGAAAAATGAAGTATTCAAACATTTGGAAACTACAGTGAATTCCAAAATTATTTTACTTCTCTCCTGGGATCACCCTGTAAGTATAATAATACTTCATTCATTACAAATGTCTATCAATAAGGTTCTGGTCTTGAAAATGTATAAAATAGTTTTCAGGTTTCCAGGATTCAGTGTTTTTTCTTGGGAATGAATACAAGTGGATATGTACTGGAAGTGGTGCTAGCTCTCATTTACAGAGGAGTAAAATGAGAAAACTAAGATCATGGCTTCTGGTCCCATCACTTCAGGCAAATAGATGGCAAAACAGTGGAAACAGTGACAGACTTTATTTTTGGGAGCTCCCAAATCACTGCAGATGGTGACTGCAGCCATGAAATTAAAAGATGCTTGTTCCTTGAAAGAAAAGATGTGACCAACCTAGACAGCTTATTAAAAAGCAGAGACATTACTTTGCCAACAAAGGTCCATCTAGTCAAAGCTATGGTTTTTCCAGTATTCATGTATGGATGTGAGAGTTGGACCATAAAGAAAGCTGAGTACTGAAGAATTGATGATTTTGAACAGTGGTGTTGGAGAAGACTCTTGAGAGTTCCTTGGACAGCAAGGAGATCCAACCAGTCCATCCTAAAGGAGATCAGTCTTGAATATTCATTGGAAGGACTGATGTTGAAGCTGAAACTCCAATACTTTGTCCACCTGATGTGAAGAACTGACTCACTGGAAAAGACCCTGATGCTGGGAAAGATTGAAGGGAGGAGGAGAAAGGGATGACAGAGGATGAGATGGTTGGATGGCATCATTGACTTGATAGACATGAGTTTGAGTAAGCTCCGGGAGTTGGTGATGGACAGGGAGGCCTGGTGTGCTGCAGTCCATGGGATCACAAAGAGTCAGACATAACTGAGTGACTGAACTGAACTGAACTGAAAATGAGATAGCAGTTAAGTAATTGGCTAAAAATCTTCATAATCAATAATATTTATTTTCACTATTCAATGAAAAGGGCTGTCTTAAAAAAAACTCTCCAAAGATCTACTTGCTGTCAAATATAATAATTCTCCTGCATATTTCTGCTGCATTTGACTTGGTTAACTACCATCTGATATTGAGTAGCTATTAATTTGTAACAAACCATTCTCAAACTTAGTGGCTTTAAAAAGCCATCGTTTCTTGCTGCTCTCACATCTGTGGGGCAGCTAGAGTTTATCTAGGCTGAGGTCAGCTGGGTGGCTCTTCTTCTTTTGAATATGTGCTAGGTGGCCAGGGAGTCATCCTTCTTGTCAGTCTAGGAATCTAGCTGTGGCATCTTTTTTTCCCCATGGCAATGGCAGAAAGCAAGAGAACAAGTAACATCTGAGGTCTTTAAGAGGTAGGCCTGGAATTGGTACACTGTCATTTCTGTCACATACAATCAGTTAAAGCAAGTCACACGGCCAAAGGGCAAGAAATACACTTTATTATCAATGAGGTCAACCACAAGCTAGTGGGTGGATGCTCAGATAAGTGAAGAATTGGAATCAGTAATGCAATCTATTATATCCTTACTTCCTGAAACACTATCCTCTCCCCCTTTTAAAAAACACAGTACTATTGTGCTCCACTCATTTTTTTCCCTTAACCCTTTTTCTTCAACCTCAGTACTGTATGTAAGCTTCACAAAAGGTTTAGCTTTTCTAAGTGTCCTCATTCTCTCCATGTGTGTACTCTTTCTAAGAAAGCTAATCCAGGATCAGACTCTCAAATTCCCCAATGGTCATCTGCAGTTTACCACTGGGCATATCCACATTTTCCTTTGGAACTGCCTAAACTCACAACCTTTGGTCTATGCTCCACTTAAATCAATGTTTCTTTCCAATAAAAGGCAGTATCTCTAAAGACTTGAGTCTTTAGATCATATATGATACGAATGCAAAGAAAAAATCAAAGCCCAATGAAAACTTACTCTACATTAATAGGAATTTGACATCTCTAAAATTTAGAAGAGACTATATCTAAAAGAAAACGATAATGATGAGAACAGCATCAAACACCAATTCCTATGAGAAATGGTTAAAGCTAATAATTTTTTTCAATCCAGAGATTATATGGCACATTAAAACCACCATGTTTAGATAATTTAGTGTCTGGTATAGGAGGACCTGGGGCTTCCCAGGCAGCTCAGTGGTAAAGAATCTGCCTGCCAATGCAGGAGATTCAGGTTCAAGCCCTGGGTCAGGAAGATCCTCTGGAGGAGGAAATGGCAACCCACTCCAGTATTCTTGCCTGGGAAACGTCATGGACAGAGGAGTCTGTCCATGGGGTCACGAAGAGTTGGACGTGACTTAATGACTCAACAACAACAACAGAGGGATCCGAGGGATTGTTTTTGGTAGCAGGACATTCAGTGGTCAGACTTGGGGAGGAAAAGTTTTGCTTGATATAAGGAAGACATTTTTAGTAAGAACTGTACAGAAACAAAATGGGCTGCTACCTGTATTTTTCACATGTCACTCTTATTTCCTGAAATGCTTGTTCCTTTTCCTTCTTGTCCAAAATCCTATTTACCCTTCAAGGCTTATCCCAAGCTTTCATTCCTCTATAAATTCCTGACTACTCAAATTTTATTGACCTCTTTCAACTCACGTTTCTAATCTCTTACCCCACCCCAATTAAGTTAAGTGATCTTTGAAAGTAGAAACCTGACATACTATTTTATAACTTCAAGTATTAAGCAGAGCTCTGAGCTTATAACTAGTTTACTAGTTTTTTGTTTGTTTGTGTTTTATTTAAATATAGATGATTTACAATATTATGTTAATTTCAGTTGTACAACATAGTGACATGGTTTGGGGATTTTTTTGCAGATTATATTCCATTATAGATTATGACAAGATAATGGATATAATTCTTTGTGCTATACAGTAAGATCCTTGATGTGAATCTATTTTATGTATAGTAGTTTGTATCTGTTAATTCCATATTTGATTACATATTGTCTGATTTCCAATCTGCAATCATTAGATTTGATTAGAATTTGAATCAGATTGAAATGTTCAGGAATCTGATCATTTCACGTGATTTCACAAGTGGATGTGCTCAGTTGCTCAGTCGAGTCAGACTCTTTGCAGCCCCATGGACTGTAGCCACTAGGTACCTCTGTGGAAATTTCCGTGCAAGAATCCTAGAGTGGGGTGCCATTTCCTATTCCAGAGGATCTTCTCAATTCAGGGATTGAACCCACGTCTCTTGTGTCTCCTGCATTGACAAGTGGATTCTTTACCACCAGGGCCACCTGCAAAGCCCCACAAAAGGGTACAGTTTCTGATTTTAATGATAGACTGAAGGAATAGATTTTGCCATCACTTAACATCCAGGCTTATATTTAAAAAAAAAAAAATAAAACCCACTGAATTTAGAGATCCTATAAGATCTTAAATTTTTAGCACAAATAATTTGCTTGGAGAATTAGCAAAATATGCCATCATTTCTTTGTATCTGGAAATTATTTAAAACAAAAATCAACTGGTAACTGAGAATATATGATGCAGAAGAACACACACAACACTAGAGAACTGTAACTCCAGTTTGTAGTCAGGTCTCCCTGTTGTCATAGTTACCAATGTACCAAGCAGACTCCTTCCTGAATCACACTGCAAACCTTCAATGAAAATAAATGACTCTTCAAGCTTTATTTTTCTCTATCCATGAACTGAGCCTACAAAATAGCATTGACAACATAGTTTTTTGGTTTTTTTTTACATTTTGAGCAAGATTTTCAACATACAAAAGGAGTAAGAGGTTTAATCAAAATAAGTGCCTCTGATGAAGGTCTTACCTCATTTGCTCAGCAATTCATTAAGTAGGTAGGTTTTGGGGACACAACTACAATCATGGCCCAGGATGGCGAGACAAATAAGAGATGCATTTCAATGAAATGCAATCAGCGTTGCACTGGAAGCAGAGAATAGAGATTCGTGGAAACATAAAAGAGAGACACCTCATAAAGTTTGGACTTCTGGTGCAGTCAGATCAAAGGGAGGGTCCATCCTTGGATTCTCAGTGTATTGTTCCTATGAAATTTATTTATTTGGAGGGATGATGGTGGTGAATAGACTTTATTTCTTCTTCTTTTTTTTAATTTTATCATTGGAGAATAATTGCTTTACAATGTTGTGTTACTTTCTGCTATACAACAAAGTGAGTCAGCCATATGTGTACATATATCCCTTCCAGCTGGAGGCCCCTTCCCACCCACCCCACCCCATCCTACCCCGTAAGTCACCACAGAGCGCTGATCCGAGCTCCCTGTGCTACACGGCAGATCCCCACTAGCTAGCTATTTTACACATGGGAGTGTACATATGCCAATGCTACTCTCTCAGCTCATCCCACCCTCCCCTTCCTGAGATGTTTCCACATTCTCTGTGGCTGAGTCTCTACTCCTGCCCTGCAAATAGGTTCATCAGTTTCATGCATCATTTTCATGCATTAATACGTGATATTTGTTTTTCTTTTTCTGATTTACTTCACTGTGTATGACAGGCTCTAGGTCCATCCACATCACCACAAATGACCCAATTTCACTCCTTTTCATGGCTGAGTGTATTCCATTGTGTATATGTTTGGTCACTGTATTCCCAGTCACTTTGGGTAGAGGACACCGGTGTTGCCCTGCAGGCTGGGCTCAAGGAGCCCAGTGAGCTGGCCAGGGCTCCACACACCGAGTTCTATCATCTGCTGATATTCACGCTCTGCCTCCTTCTGCTTTGGCTGCAGGAACTCCTTCACAGACATCCTCCGGGCCATCCTGCTGTCACTGGAAGTCCTTATTGAAGATCCAGAGTTGCAGATAAATGGTTTCATTTTAATTATAGACTGGAGTAATTTCTCCTTCAAACAAGCCTCCAAACTGACACCTTCAATCCTCAAACTAGCCATCGAAGGGCTGCAGGTAAGTTCACTGAATGTACTAACACCTTATGAGACTGTATGTGACCGCGTGCTCTTTTCTTATTGCAACTAAAGTAATATTTGTCTTTGAGAATGGAAAAAGAAAATTTCGATAAAATCTACCTGTGAGTACTCTATTTCTATCCCAGCCTCAGTTTAGATGCTGTTGTTGTTGTTTTTAAATTAGACTCCATTTTCATTAACAGCTATAAATTACGGTTTCCACGGGTACAAATTACCTACTGTAGCAATTATGAAGAAAGCTTGGGGATGTTTAGCCAAATCCATCTGAGAGTTCACAAAAATTAAAGCTAGAAAACATCTGCTTTATGAGAGTGCTCTTACAGTGTGGTGGCATGGAAGCTTTTCAGGGTTTCTGGGAGCATCTTTGCACAGGAAAATGTGCCTAGTGGGTCCTTACTCCCCCAGATGCTATACACGGAGGTGTGTGTACTAAAGGCTATCACTTCTGGGCAGATAAAGGAAGCAAGCAGAACTCTACTTCCGGTTTGTATGACCAGTCATCAGAACCTTGGGAAAGGGGCTTTTGTGCTGTGTAGAGGTTAGGGGAGTCAGGCCCTCGGGTTCCTTCTGCTTAAACGACCAGTGATTCTGTGAAAACTAAGTCAGAGGGGCAATGTGTTTAACTTTGTTAAACATTACAATACAAAAGAAAAGGCATAAAGGGAGACTCAGAACCAGCACAGAGGAAACTCATACCCATTCTTCATTCTGTAGGAAGATTGACTCAATGGAGTGACTCCCCTCCCAAGAGTCTGCAGTTACATGCAGCTATGTAGACAGCAAAATACCTGTTAATTCTCAGATCAGGCAGCCAGTACTCAAGCTTTTCAAAATACAAGACTAGGAAATCCATTTCGATCCCCTATCCTACTCCAATGTAATGAGTAATTGATGTGCCTGCTTCTTAAACTGTGGCTGATTCACATTAGACTTCCAGCAGATATGTAGCACTTGTTGGGCTTCTGATGAATTTATATTTATTGAATGGATCTTATTTTGTTGAAAGGGTTTTCCTGTTTCAGAACGGGGGCAAGTACACGCTGTTCCAAGAATGCCACATGGTCCTGGGGAGCTACATCATGCAGTGTGTTGGCGGCACATTTTTAAAGTTGCTTTTGCATTTCTAGATTACAGTGTATCCTGCCTTGCCCTAAAAATCTCACTCACAGACTTTTCTGTCCTTTACTGCCAATCATTTTCTCTTAGCTCCCTTTTTCTCCACCATCCTCTCTTCTAAGCCTCTGAACATCTGATCTCTCTCTCTCTCTCTCTAAAGCTTTTATCAAAGGGAGTTTTAAAGTAAGCTGCAAGGTTTATTTCATACCCTATAATTACACTGGCCATATCTTCGGGATTTTCTGTGGTTGTACAAGCTTCATGCATTTTTATCTTTCTAAAAAGAAACAATTCATTACATGTGTAAATAGCTGTGATTCAAGTTCTATGTAATTATAAGATTTTTTCATAAATCAGGAAGAAAATGTACTTTTTCCAACCCTGTGTTCCAATTCTTCTTTCTGGAAATGGTGTGGATTATATAACATGTCCCCTGCCAACTTCTCTAGGCTGATGTGGGTCTTACTGAGTTAATGCACGTGAGTGTGTTTTAAAACATAGAGTTGTACATACATTTGTAAGGTATTTTACAAGAAATACTAGATGACTTTTTGTGGGGCAAGGCAAGTCTACCTGGGCCTTCTCTTGTCATGTACCAGGGATGAATTCCACAATGTCCCATAGCTCTGACTAAAGAAAAGCCTCTGCTGGGAGAAGGGGAGATGCACAAGGACAGGGTCAGAGTGGAGAACAGGTACTTCCTCCCATCATCTCTCAGAGCAATGACCTGGACGCTTCTGTTGCTTAGCAACATAAACTCCCTTGACTGGAGGAGAGTGTCAGGTCAATCAGGCTCTGGATTGGGATGCAGATTTTTCCGCAAATTCTCCCTGCCCAGACACTAAATACCTGAGATAGAAAGGTGCAGTCTTTCCGAGAGAAGAAAGTCAGTGGTCCCTGAAGAAGCTGAACTTGGGTGTGGCTCTGTCTGGGATCTGGGCTTCCTGTCCTAATAGTGTTGGCTTGGTGGCCATCTCTGGCCAGCCACTAGCAACTTCTCACTCCAGGCCATCCTCTCTCAGGCTCTGTGGACATTCAGACGCCATGGCCACCTCTCTTCCAGCTCTGCCAGGGAACTTTCTTCACTTCAGCAGTTGTTTCCATACACACTGCTACCAATAATTGCTTCTGGCATTTCAAAATGTCTGAACTGGTAGGAAGCAGAATTCATGCCTTTGTGGTCATGCTATTGTACAAGGAAGAGCCCATACTGGCCTCCATGTGCCAACCATGAAAACTCAAGATAAATTCCACAGCACTTCTGGGATGGGTGAAGGCATCAAGTTTACTGGAGAAAGAAAAAGTCAGTGAGAGATGAGAGGTTGCTGTTGTTCCTTTTACTGCTACACCTTCAGAAAGGCCTTGAGGTTAGAGTGTCTTATAGATAGGCAGGGGAATTCTACCAAACACTTAAAGAAGAGTTAATACCTATCCTTCTCAAACTATTCCAAAAAACTGAAGAGGGAACACCTCCAAACTTATTCTACAAGGCCAGCATTACCAAAACCAAAGACACTATTAAAAGAAAAAGAGAGGAAGAAAATTAGAGGTCATTATCTCTGATAAATGTAGATGCAAAAATCCTTAAAAAAGTATTAGCAAATTGAATGCCACAATACATTAAATGATAATTCATCATGATCACTGGGCTTTATTCCAGGGAAGCAAGGATAGTTCAATATCTACAAGTTAATCAATGTGATATACCACATTAACCAAATGAAGGATAAAATCACATGATTGTGGGCAGGGGTGGGGAGGGATGAACAGACACAACACAGAGGAGGTATGACACCATAATGATTGATACTTATGATTATACACTTGTCCAAATGTGTGGAGTGTACACCAAAAGTGAGACACAATGTAAATGATAGGCTTTGCGTGATTATGATGTGTCAACGTAGGTTCATCAGTTGTAATGAAGGTACAACTCTGATGGGGACTGCTGATAATGTGGGAGCAAAGGATATGGGAAATCTCTGTCTTTTCCAGCCAATTTTGCTGTGAATGTAAAACTGCTCTAGAAAATAAAGCTTTAGTGAAGAAAAGTGCAATTATACTCAATCATTCAAAGAAAAAGGCACTTGCATAGATCTTTGGTTATGCACTTTATAGGCTAAATTAATGAGTTATAATAATAATCATGTAGAAGACTACTCTTTAAGGGATCATCATATTTTGTACATCAAAAGTTACCCTGGATCAGCTAGTCATGAAATTCTAACAATATATATAATATATATTCCTCCTTTTAGAACAATGGGATATGTCATTGTTTAGAATATTAAGTTGTCCCAGCTACATAATCTGTGAATATTAGTTCAAAAAAACTTTAGTTAAAATACTAATTTTGAGAATACCTGGAAGTCATTTTCTCTTATTCTGCTGTTTCATCTCTTAAATGTGGTAAGTAATGTCTAAAAGAGCCATCGTATCCATTCATTACAGTCTGTTTAAATTTTAACCAAACAAAGTAATATTTATGCCACCATTTTAATATAGCAGAGCATTATTCTCAATTCTGCAGGGAAATTCTGGCAGAAAGAACAACAAGCTGAAGTCCTGTTCTTGAGTTTTGCAATGTTTCCAAAATCAATTTTTGGAATCATTTCTTATAAATCACTGCCGCCCAACCATTACAATCAACACACAGCATATATCAATGTTCAGCCAACCCAGATACTTAAAGAACTGACTGTGCCGACGTGTTTTACTAAGCAAGAGTTATAGGCTATTTACAAAATATTTGGTTCCCTAAGGACCCAGATGTTGTTAAAGGTTTACAGAAGCTTATTTCTGACTCACCAGAGATTTAGAAAGCAGTCTTTTCTTTTTTTTTTCCCCTCATTTCTGTGCTTATGTTATTTTCGTCTGCCCAACAGAACACTTTATCAGTTCATTAACTCTTCATTCCAGTTCAAGGTTTATGGTATGATTTTTCTTGTTGTTTGTTAAAAATGGCTTTATAATATTTATATCAATTTTTATTTAAACTCTCCCATGTGAGAGTTGGACCATAAAGAAGGCTGAGGGCCAAAGAATTCATGCTTCACTTTCAAATTGTGGTGCTGGAGAAGACTCTTTAGAGTCCCTGTAGAAGTCTCTTTAGAGTCCCTTGGACAGCAAGGAGATCAAACCAGTCAATTCTAAAGGAAATCAGTCTTGAATATTCATTGGAAGGACTGATGCTGAAGCTGAAGCTCCAATACCTTGGCCACCTGATGGGAAGAGCCAACTCAATGGAAAGACCTTGATGCTAGTAAAGACTGAAGGCAGGAGGAGAAGAGGGTGACAGAGGATGAGATGGTTGGATGGCATCACCAACTCAATGGACATGAGTTTGAACAACTCTGGGAAAGGAGTGGAAAAGGAGGTCCATTGCTTTTCCAACTCTTAACCCAAAGGTGGGAAGGGATTGGGAGCAGTGCTCAGAGGCTCAGCTGCGAACCATTCATCTCCTGGGAAGCCCTTTTCATTAAACTGTTTCCAACCTTCATCCATCCTCTCTTGCCTCCTTCCTGCATCCTGCTCCTCTCATATCCTACTTTTCCATCCCTTTTCCAAAATATACAATGCATTCACTTGCCTTTGGGGAATCCAAAGTGCCCTATTCACTTGGAAGACTAGAACAGTAAAACATCCATAAAGTCACTGGGAAACATGACAGTTCCTGAGGGTAAATGAATGGCAGGAGGTGATCATACTTTTGGAAAGGTTGGTTGGGAAGATGCATTTCAAGTTAGTAGTAGATTCACAACAAATCAACCATCTATGACTCAGACATGCAGGCCCACTGATTCATGGTGTATTCGTTCAACAGAAAATGTGGGTCAGGTATTCTCCTAAACTGGTTGATAGCGGAAAACAAAGCAACCTGGCTTCCCAAAGCTTACATTCTATCATGCAAAGTTTGCAAACCATCAGTCTCAGCATCACCAGGAGCTGGTGAGAAATGTGGAACCTCAGGCAGTACCCCCAAACTTACTAAATCAGTCTGCATTTCAAGTTCTGCATGCAAATTGACATTGGAGAAGCACTGCTCTAACAGACGGTATGGCAGTATAATGCGATGGATCTCACCCATAAATGCACAGACTCCCCTGGAGTGTTTGTTACAACCCATATCCCTTGTCCCTATTCCCAGTTTCTGATTCCATAGGTCTGGAGCAGAGTCCATGAGCTTACACTTCAAAAATGTTCCCAGATCTGCTGCTGGTGGTACAACCAGACAATGTATGTGAGAGTGGAGTCGACTCTTTGGACTTTAGTCCCGGCTCTGCCACCCAAAGACCTCAGGCGAGTCATTCATCTCTATCAGCTCTACTTTTGTTGTCTGTAAAGATGTGGTGGTAAAACAGAACTACCTCACTTGTTTATGGTAGAAATTAAACAGTGCGTGAAAAGTGCCTGGGCTACAGATTGTAGCCCGCCAGGCTCCTCTGTCCATGGGATTTCCCAGGCAAGAATAATGGAGAGGGCTGCCATTTCCTTCTCCAGGGGATCTTCCTAACCCAGGGATTGAACCCAAATCTCCTGTGTCTCATGCAATGGTAGACAAATTCTTTTTCTGTTGCCTCAACTTTTCAAAGTTTGAAATTAGATCTCACAAGCTGTCCACTGGATGGACCCAAACAAGGGTGCTCCCTTCCTACCTTAGTCAATGACTTGGGTCCAGTTTGGTGTCACCTGTTCAGACAGTAGCACTTGAGGTGCCTTTTCTTTCTGTTTGCGTGTTGTGATCTCTTTAATCATCACCAAAATCTGCTCCCAAAGCCTCTATAGTTGAGTGGTTAATGGGGTTGAATTTCATGTCTTTCACACTGCAGGACTCTTTTCATCAGTAACATTTATAGTCTTTGATCGATTCTTATACTTTCCACATATTAAAGAATATTAGATACAAATAAATGGAAGGGAAAGGGTATTTTGTATATATTTTGCCAAGAAGGTTCTTAATTCATTCTGAACACTCCAGGGATGCCTGAAGAACACTTTCCTCTAAACAAACTACCCTTTACCTTCTCAGGCCACAAAGCTACAATCCTGAGTTTGCAATAGTGGAATATGTTATTACAGAAATATTAGAGGAATAAAATGTCCCCTGTAATGCTCTACCTTGTTAAGTATCCATTAAACTCAGGAAGATGATTAGAGGTAATGACACTCCAGTGATGCTGATGGCAGATAGGATGGCCCATTTAAAACAGTTCCAATTAAACAGGTCTATCTCTGGCATGTTGTTGATAAAGGGTTTTTCTGGACTCTCATGCATTATAGACCTGGCCAATGCTTGGATTCATCCATTCAAGAAACCGTAACGAACTATAGAAATGATCCCTGAAACCATTACTAAGACTTAACTTTGAGTCAGTCACAAAAATAAACAGATGCTGTCCCTACTTTCAGCAAGTCATCATTCAGAGGAGAGGCAGCTCTATAAGCAAATGATGAAAACGATGTTGCATGTGCAAGAAGGGAGATACACACCAGGTTAATACAATCCAAGTTCAGGTAGGAGGAGTTAGGAATGGCCTCTTGAGTAAAGCCACGTCTTGACTGACTCTTAACAGGTGAATGCAGAAGAGCCAAGTGAAAGCAGGCTGGGAGAAATTTCAGGCAAAGAAGGTATTATGGGCAAAAATACAGAGGCAAGGTGTTTCTGTTGTTTAGTCATTAAGTCCTGTCCAACTCTTTGTGACCCCATAGACTGTAGCCCTCCAGGCCCCTCTGTCCGTGGGATTTCCCAGGCAAGAATACTGGAGTGGGTTGCCATGCCCTTCTCCAGGGGATCTTCCCAACCGAGGTATCAAACCTGCGTCTCCGGCACTGGCAGATGGATTCTTTACCACTGAGCCAATCAGAGGCAAGACCACAGAGGCAAGACCTCAGTCAATAAGAGAGAAAGAAACAGAATCAAATTCCTAATCCTGGCACACACCAGGACCCCCTGTGCCATGCTAAGGAGCTTGGTCTCCTTCTGCTGGTGTTGAGGGCCACTGAACATCTTGAAGCAGGATGACAATACAGACTGATGCTTCTCATGGGATCAATTTGGCAGGTATGAACAGGGAAGAGTCAAATGTGGAGAACCAAATAAAAGACAACTGCAATCATTCAAGTAAGAAGTAAGAGGTTAAACTAGGAGTGACCAAAAGATTTCGATAACTACATAGGAAGTCAAGTAAGGCAGTGATTGGTTGTTGGATGCTTGAGAATGGAAAGTGAAGATGGAGGAGTCCATGATGAAGCTTGGGTGAAGGGTAGGGGTGGTGCCAACCACTGAGATGGTGAAGACGGAAGCAGGCAGGTGTGGGAGAGAATAAGCCCTTGACAAAACTGGTCTACACCATTCTTACAACACTTTTTATCACCCAGTGCTGCAAATTTATAACTATACCTTCATCGAAAGAGCCTTAGTGCTTATGTCAGGGATGGAAAAACAGGCTTGCCCTCGCATACTAAATCTAAACAACTGAAACACAGCTCAGGAAAAAAGAATGCTGGCACTGATTGGTGATGGTTCCTTTCACTGTGGATCGTAAATAGCAAGTCTGCCACACATCCTGGGCTTCCCAGGTGGCTCAGTGGTAAAGAACATGCTTGCCAATGCAGGAGATACAGGAGACATGGTTTCAATCCCTGGATCAGGAAGATTCCCTGGAGGAGGAAATGGCAACCCACTCCAGCATTCTTGTCTGGGAAAGCCCATGGACAGGGAGCCTGGAGGGCTACAGTCCACAGGGTCTCAAAGAGTCAGACGTGACTGAGCACATACACACACTCCCTGACCTGGGTATTCTAGCTAAACTGAGAGACAGTCTCGTGTTCATGGTACAAGAAATAAGGTGAATAACCACAGGGTGAGACAGCATCTTGAAGAAGCTCATTATCTCTACTCTAGGTTAGAAATAATCAAACCTGGTGGTGATGATGGTGGTGGTGATGATGATACTTATTGTTAGTCTGGCACTAAACCACCTTCACCCAGTGCCTTATTTGACTCTCTCGACAGCCCTTGGTTTTCCCAAGTGGCACTAGGGGTAAAGAACCCGCCTGCCAGAGCAGGAGATGTAAGAGACGAGAGTTCAATCCCTGGGTTGAGAATATCCCCTGGAGGAGGGCATGGCAACCCACTCCAGTATTCTTGCCTGAAGAATCCCATGGACAGAGGAGCGTGAAGGACTACAGTCCATGGATCGCAGGAAGTCGGACACAACTGAAAGCGACTTAGCATGTACAGCCCTTGGTAATAAGCAGAGCAGGAGAATAACATATCATCACTTCAAAAAAAAAAAAAAACCGCAAAAACCCAGGAAAGATTGACTGGATTGATCAGTAAAACATCAGTTCTGAATAAGATTTTAGTTGCCTTGGAGACCAACTAAAGACCCCAGACTTTTTGTTGCATCTCACAAGAGAAGATGGAACTTGTATGAATAAATAGCTGATAAAGTGCAGTCTCCATTTACATCAAAGTAAAGTATTTGTTGTTAAGAAGCCAATAAGAATAGTTAACTCATTTCAGCTCAAAGATAATTTTTCAAAGTGCAGTATTTTGTTTTTATACTTAGAAGGGTCTAATTTTTACACAATAAACTTTTTATTGATGTGTTAATATACATCCAGAGTACTACCCAAATTGTAAGCATGCAGCAAAGTGAATTTTCAGAAAATGAAAACATTTAAGTAACCAAAAACAGATTAAGAAAAAGAATACTGCCAGTTACTCAGAGGTCCCTCCTTCCCCCGACTCAGTAGCTGACTCCCAAATGTAGCTAACATCTCTACTAGCTTTGTTTGTAGTGATGCTTTGTATGTAGTGATGCTTCCTAAGGCCCACTTGACTTTGCATTCCAGGATGTCTGGCTCTAGGTGAGTGACCACACCATTGTGGTTATCTGGGTCATGAAGAACTTTTCTTCTGTGTATTCTTGCCACCTCTTCTTAATATCTTCTGCTTCTGTTAGGTCCCTACCATTTCTGTCCTTTATTGTGCTCATCTTTGCAAGAAATGTTCCCTTGATATCTCTAATTTTCTTGAAGAGATCTCCAGTCTTTCCCATTCTATCGTTTTCCTCTATTTCTTTGCATTAATCACTTAGGAAGGCTTTCTTATCTCTCCTTGCTATTCTTTGGAACTCTGCATTCAAATGGGTATATCTTTCCCTTTCTCCTTTGCCTTTAGCTTCTCTTCTTTTCTCAACTTTTTCTAAAGCCTCTTCAGACAACCATTTTGCCTTTTTGCATTTCTTTTTCTTGGGGATGGTGTTGAATATACAATACGCAGCATCAAATAAGTGTTACAAAATACCTGCATTAAACGTATACATTTTACTCTTAAGAGAATCTCTCAAACTTTCCCTTGGAGCCCACTTATTTTCTTAACTTGGTCACGTGGTTTCCAAACTCACCACGTGTTAGCAGTCTCTAACAAGAATTTGGTTGAGGGGCTAATTCATATTGACATATAGACTATATCAAGAAATAACAGCTGTCAGCCAGGGAAGAAATGCAAAGAAGATTAAAAATTTTACTACCAAAACTCTTAGAAAGCACCATGCCTGTGGCCATTCTGCATAGCACTTAATGTACCTAAGAGCATCATATACTGTGGGGCCAGATCATGGTGCACAGTTGTGATCCTGAGCTATCGGAAAAGTTTTAATCACTTTCAACAAGTGATATTGAAGACACCATGGAAATGTGTAAATAGTAGACAGATTTTCCTCCATAGTAGTTATAATGTGATATAGAAAATTTTACAGTTTAAGAGACACTTAGTCACCAATATAATGTAGGAATCCTAGAAATTATTAATTTTTTGAGTTTTAAAGGTGTTTTATTACAGTGAAAATAACTTCTACATTACCAAGATAAAGCTCTTTAAAGGTTTATATTTCTTAAATAGGAGAACAACAGATACATTCAGCACTTCCAGCTGTTGAAATCTGTGATTCTCTCAACTCGACTTCCACTCCCAGACTCCACTACTGGGGGTTCATTATACATGTTCAGTATAAAAAATCTTTTTAAAAATTACTGGTGATACTGGAAAGTAATTCAGTTCAGTTCAGTCACTCAGTCACTTTGTGACCCCATGGACTGCAGCACACCAGGCTTCCCTGTCCATCACCAACTCCTGGAGCTTGCTCAAACTCAAGTCCATTAAGTCAGTGATGCCATCCAACCATCTCATCCTCTGTCATCCCCTTCTCTTCCTGCCTTCAATTGTTCCCAGCATTAGGGTCTTCTCCAATGAGTCAGTTCTTCACATCAAGTGGCCAAAGTATTGGAGCATCAATCAGTCCTTCAGCATCAGTCCTTCCAATGAATTCAATGAATTTATTGAATATTCAAGACTGATTTCCTTTAGGATTGACTGACTTGATCTCCTTGCTGTCCAAGGGACTCTCAAGAGTCTTATCTAACACCAAAAAGTTCAAAAGCATCAATTTTTCAGCACTCAGATTTCTTTATAGTCCAACTCTCACATCCACACATGACTATTGAAAAAAACCATAGCTTTGACTAGACAGACCTCTGTCAGTGAAGTAATGTCTCTGCTTTTTTAATATGCTGTCTAGGTTGGTCACAGCTTTTCTTCTAAGAAGCAAGTGTTTTTAATTTCATGGCTGCTGTCACCATCTGCAGTGATTTTGGAGCCCAAGAAAATAAAGTCTCTCACTGTTTCCATTGTTTCCTGATCTATATGCCATGAAGTGACAGAACAGAATGCCATGATCTTTATTTTTTGAATGTTGAGTTTTAAGCCAGCTTTTTCACTCTCCTCTTGTACCTATATCAAGAGGTTCTTTAGTTCTTCTTCGCTTTCTGCCATAAGGGTGGTATCATCTGCATATCTGAGGTTACTGGTATTTCTCCCAGCAATCTTGATTCCAACTTGTGCTTCATCTAGTCCCATATTTCGCATGATGTACTCTAAACAGAATTTAAATAAGCAAGGTGATACTATACAGCCTTGATGTACTCCTTTCCTGATTTGGAACCAGTCCATTGTTCCATGTTTGATTCTAACTGTTGCTTCTTGACCTGCATACAGATTTCTCAGGAGGCAGGTAAGGTGGTCTGGTTCCCATCTCTTGAAGAATTTTCCACACTTTGTTGTGATCCATACAGTCAAAACCTATAGTGCAGTCAACAAAGTAGATGTTTTTCTATAACTCTTGTGCTTTTTCTATGATCCAACAGATGTTGGCAACTTGATCTCTGGTTCCTCTGCCTTTTCTAAATCTAGCTTAAACATCTGGAAGTTCATGGTTCATGTACTTTTGAGGCCTAGCTCAGAGAAGTTTGAATATTACTTTGCTAGCGTGTGAGATGAGTGCAACTGTGTGGCAGTTTGAACATTCTTTGGCATTGCCTTCCTTTAGGATTGTAATGAAAACTGACCTTTTCCAGTCGCGTGGCCACTGCTGAGTTTTCCAAATTTGCTGGCATATTGAGTGCAGCACTTTCACAGCATCATCTTTTAGGATTTGAAACAGCTCAGCTGAGATTTCATCACCTCCACTAGCTTTGTTCGTAGTGATGCTTCCTGAGGCCCACTTGACTGGTGGTAAAAATAAGAAAAATGCAAACTACACACAACCCTACAGAGAAATAAACCTTTTAAACCTGGACATCTGGTCTTTTCACTTGATAGCACACAGTAAAGAGTATTTTAGCTCTTTAAACATTTTACTTCAATGTCATTTTATAATGATTGCATCATGTTCCATTGTTCAATTATATGATAATGTATTAACCAACTCCCAAGTGCTGAATATTTAGAAAGTTCTCAATTGTCTCAGTATTGTGTAAATTCCTGACATCAACATTCCTTTAGCCGATTTCTTGGCTCCATGAATCACTGCCTTAGGATTAACCTCTAGAGGTGAAATGTATCTTGAAGATGCTCTACAGAAGTTTTTTTTTTTTTTTTAAATATTCATCAGCAAAGTATGAGATGGTCTGCTCCTGAACCAAAATCACTTCTGGGTATCAAACATAAGTCTGCATCTATTTGTAGCCTCCCTACAATGCCTCCACCACACAACCCCTTTTTGTTTTAATTTGCTTTGATTACCTTGATTACTACTAAGGTGGAATATTTTTCCATATGCTTATCTGACCTTTTTTTTTTATTAAAAATTTTTTTTTAATTGGAGGCTAATTACTTTACAATATTGTGGTGGTTTTCGCCATACAGTCACATGAATCAGCCATGGGTGTATGTGTGTTCCCCATACTGAACCTCCCTCCCCATCCCATCCCTCAGGGTCAGCCCAGTGCACCAGCCCTGAGCACCCTGTCTCATGTATCAAACCTGGACTGGTGATCTGTTTCACAGATGATAATATACATGTTTCAATGCTATTCTCTCAAATCATTCCTCCCTCGCCTTCTCCCACAGAGTCCAAAAGTCTGTTCTTTATATCTGTGTCTCTTTTGCTGTCTCGCATATAGGGTATCTGACCTTTTTATTATCTTTTTAATGTATCGCCTGTTAATATACTTCAACCATTTTTCAGTTGAGGTCTTTAAATTTTGTTTTATTTCTAATTTGTAAGAAATTTTTATTATATAAGGAAATTAACATTTTCTCAGATGTTACAAATCTTTTTTATAATTTGCATCTATCAGTGAATAGTGTTTATTTTTGCTGTACTTTTTAAAGAAGTTTAAGATGTTTGGTATCCTTGCCTTGAGAACCCCATGAACAGTATGAAAAGGCAAAAAGATAGGACATTGAAAGATGAACTCCCTAGATCAGTAGATGCCCAATATACTACTGGAGATCAGTGGAGAAATAACTCCAGAAAGAATACAGAGACAGAGCCAAAGCAAAAACAACACCCAGTTGTGGATGTGACTGGTGATGGAAGCAAGGTCTGATGCTGTAAACAGCAATATTGCATAGGAACCTGGAGTGTTAGGTCCATGAATCAAAGCAAATTGGAAGTGGTCAAACAGGAGATGGCAAGAGTGAATGTCGACATTTTAGGAATCAGCGAACTAAACTGGACTGACATGGGTGAATTTAACTCAGATGACCATTATATCTACTACTGTGGGCAAGAATCCCTTAGAAGGAATGGAGTAGCCATCACAGTCAACAAAAGAGTCCGAAATGCAGTACTTGGATGCAATCTCAAAAATGACAGAATGATCTCTGTTCATTTCTAAGGCAAGCCATTCAATATCACAGTAACCCAAGTCTATGCCCCAACCAGTAACGCTGAAGCTGAAGTTGAACGGTTCTAAGAAGACCTACAAGACCTTCTAGAACTAACACTCAAAAAAGATGTCCTTTTCATTATAGGGGTCTGGAATGCAAAGGTAAAAAGTCAAGAAACACCTACAGTAACAGGCAAATTTGGCCTTGGAGTACAGAATGAAGCAGGGCAAAGGCAAATAGTTTTGCCAAGAGAACACACTGGTCATAGCAAACACCCTCTTCCAACAACACAAGAGAAGACTCTACACATGGACATCACCAGATAGTAAACACCGAAATCATGTTGATTATATTCTTTGCAGCCAAAGACGGAGAAGCTCCATACAGTCAGCAAAAACAAGACTGGGAGCAGACTGTGGCTCAGATCATGAACTCCTTATTGCTAAATCTAGACTTAAATTGAAGAAAAGTAGGGAAAACCAATAGACCACTCAGGTATGACCTAAATCAAATCCCTTATGATTATACAGTGAAAGTGAGAAATAGATTTAAGGGACTAGATCTGATAGATAGAGTGCCTGATGAACTATGGACGGAGGTTCATGACATCCTGATAGGGATCAAGACCATCCCCAAGAAAAAGAAATGCAAGAGAGCAAAATGGCTGTCTGAAGAGGCCTTACAAATAGCTGTGAAAACAAGAGAAGTGAAAAGCAAAGGAGAAGAGGAAAGATATTCCCATTTGAATGCAGAGTTCCAAAGAATAGCAAGGAGAGATAAGAAAGCCTTCCTCAGTGATCAATGCAAAGAAATGGAGGAAAACAACAGAATGGGAAAGACTAGAGATCTCTTCAAGAAAATTAGAGATACTAAGGGAACATTTCATGCAAAGATGGGCTCAATAAAGGACAGAAATGGTAGGGACCTAACAGAAGCAGAAGATATTAAGAAGTTGCAAGAATACACAGAAGATTTGTACAAAAAAGACCTTCACGACCAGGTAATCACAACGGTGTGATCACTCAACTAGAGCCAGACATCCTGGAATGTGAAGTCAAGTGAACCTTAGGAAGCATCACTACGAACAAAGCTAGTGGAGGTGATGGAATTCCAGTTGAGCTATTTCAAATCCTAAAAGATGACGCTGTGAAAGTCCTGCTCTCAATATGTCAGCAAATTTGGAAAACTCAGCTGTGGCCCCAGGACTGGAAAAGGTCAGTTTTCATTCTAATTCCAAAGAAAGGCAATGCCAAATAATGTTCAAACTACTGCACAATTGTACTCATATCACAGGCTAGTAAAGTAGACTCAAAATTCTCCAAGTCAGGCTTCAACAATACCATGAACCATGAACTTGCAGATGTTCAGGCTGGTTTTAGAAAAGGTAGAGGAACCAGAGATCAAATTGCCAACATCTGTTGGATCATTGAAAAAGCAAGAGAATTCCAGAAAAACATCTATTTCTGCTTTATTGACTATGCCAAAGCCTTTGACTGTGTGGATCACAACAAACTGTGGAAAATTCTGAAAGAGATGGAAATACCAGACCACCTGACTTGCGTCTTGAGAAACCTGTATGCAGGTCAGGAAGCAACAGTTAGAACTGGACATGGAACAACAGAATGGTTCCAAATAGGAAAAGGAGTACATCAAGGCTGTATATTGTCACCCTGCTTATTTAACTTATATGCAGAGTATATCATGAGAAATGCTGGGCTGGAGGAAGCACAAGCTAGAATCAAGATTGCCAGGAGAAATATCAATAATCTCAGATATGCAGATGACACCACCCTTATGGCAGAAAGCGAAGAAGAACTGAAGAGCCTCTTGATGAAAGTGAAAGAGGAGAGTGAAAAAGTTGGCTTAAAGCTCAACATTCAGAAAACTAAGATTGTGGCATCCGGTCCCATCACTTCATGACAAATAGATGGGGAAACAGTGGAAACTGTGGCAGACTTCATTTGGGGGGACTCCAAAATCACTGCAGATGGTGACTATTCCGTGAAATTAAAAGATGCTTACTCCTTGGAAGAAAAGTTATGACCAACCTAGACAGCATATTAAAAAGAAGAGACATTACTTTGCCAACAAAGGTCCATCTAGTCAAGGCTATGGTTTTCCCAGGAGTCATATATGGATGTGAGAGTTGGACTATAAAGAAAGCTGAGCGCTGAAGAACTGATGCTTTTGAACTGTGGTGGTGGAAAAGATTCTTGAGAGTCCCTTGGACTGCAAGGAGATCCAATCAGTCCATCCTAAAGGAGATCACTCCTGAATATTCATTGGAAGGACTGATGTTGAAGCTGAAACTCCAATACTTTGGCTACCTGATGCGAAGAGCTGGCTCATTTGAAAAGACCCTGATGCTGGGAAAGATTGAAGGCAGGAGAATGGGACGACAGAGGATGAGATGGTTAGATGGCATCACTGATTCAATGGACATGAGTTTGAGTAAACTCTGAGAGTTGGTGATGGACAGAGAGGCCTGGCGTGCTACAGTCCATGGGGTCACAGAGAGTCGGACAGGCCTGAGTGACTGAACTGAATTAAAGATGTTCATATGATCAAGTCTGATAAGTGGTCTTCACTAGGGCTTAGAAAGTCTTCTTTTCCCAAATGTTATATAAAGTTCTCAAGTGTTTCCTTCTATACTTAGATTTTTTTTTGATTTAACATTTTTATCTATAAGGATTTACAGTGGAATAGGTATAAGGATGGGGTTTAACTTAATTTTTAAGTTTTTTAATTAATCTTAATCCTAGCTATTGAATAACACATCCTGAAATGCATTTTAGAAGATGGGTAAATCTGTGCTGAGGGAATATTAGGGAGAGTGATGACAGAGCCACTAATTCATTTAATTGTTGTTCAGTTGCTAAGTCGGGTCTGACTCTTTGTCACCCCAAGAACTGCAGCACAGCAGGCTTCCCTGTCCTCCTCTATCTCCTGGAGTTTGCTCAAACTTATGTCTATTGAGTCCGTGATGCCATCCAACCATCTCATCCTCTGCCTCCCCCCTTCTTCTCCTGCCCTCAATCTTTCCCAGCATTAGGGTCTTTTCCAGTGAGCCGGCTCTTCACATTAAGTGGCCAAAGGATTCATTTAATACTGTTAAAAATCTGAGCTAATTTTTTTATAAGTATGAGTAATATGAATTTGCAAAGGATGAGAGCGAAGTCTCACTTCAATGACTGTTTATTCAACTTTTCATTCGCCAGGGTTCCAAGCAGGCATAGGTGAGGGGACCCACTGGTCATGTCCCCAGGGTGGGACAAAGATTAGCCTGGCATTTCTTCAGTGCCATGTGGGAGAAAAGGAAAAGTGATGTGTTAGCCAGGCTCAGGGCAATTCTTGTTGAGCGCAAAAGTTGGACAGAAGATTTTGGAAAATACCTCCCACTGCTAACAAATTCTAACAATACAGTCATAAAGATGATTTCTCCTGCTTTGATAATGTTAGAGTTTAGGAATTTAAAGATACTTAATGGAGATTATTAACATTGTGGAAAAACTTGAACGATTAAGCTAATGCCAGCTGAAATGTCACTAATTGAGAGGAATAATCCTTGATGCCTTAATCCAGAGACTCATTAAGGATTTGGAAGAAATTATGAATAACTTGCTCCATTAACTGAATGAGGCTTTAATTAAGATATTCTTAGGAAAGCAAGAGGACAGGGCAACTTCTAAGACGATTTTCAGACTTTGGAAGGGGGAATTCAGTCCTGAAAGAGATGTAGAGAAGAGAGGACCCGACTCAGAAGCTACGAAAGAAACATCTTGAGAGACGTGTTCATTTAATATTTTCTGTTGAAAAAAGAAGGCCTGAGCACATTCTGAAATATTTCTCTCTGGTCAGAGCATGGTATTGTTGAGTACTTTGGTAAAAAGTTCAATTTCTTGAATGTTCTTGCGTTTTCCTTTTCCTATAGTACATTTCTGTAACTTTGCAAAAAATTGAGTGTCTTTAATTACAACACCTTCCAAAAGAAAGTTGGTCATATTTAATAATTTTGTTTTTATATATGTATATACAATTAATATGTACATACAATTGATACAGGCTTCCCTTGTGGCTCAGCTGGTAAAGAATCTGCCTGCAGTGCAGGAGACCTGAGTTCGATCCCTGGGTTAGGAAGATCCCCTGGAGAAGGGAATGGTTACCACTCAAGTATTCTGGCCTGGAAAATTCCATGGACTGTATAGTCCATGGGGTAGCAAAGAGTTGACATGACTGAGCGACTTTCACTGATCACTGATACAATTGACATATACAGATACACTGTATATCTGTATCTATATAATCGATTATTAATTCCAAATGATTTTATCTCTGTATTTTTCACATTTTCATTTTTTTCTCTCCATCCCCAGAGTTGCCACTTCAGTTTGGGACCTCATCAGTTCTTTTTCAAAAGACAGAACAGTTTTTTAAATTGTTCTTTCTGCCTTGTTCTAATTTTTTTTAAAGATTCCATACTGTTTTCTTAAAAATACAATCTGTCTTGTAATATACACCATTTCTTTTTAAGTTGAATAAATATTTTTTCATGATAAGCTGAAAAAATAAAAATTTATTTGAGCTTATTGGAAAATTTCAAAAATATGAAGAAGAAAATAAAAAATTAACCTTAATTCTTCAGTCCAGACAGAACCATAATTCATATTTTGGTGTCTTTCCTTTTCACCTTTTATCAAAATATACCTCACCTACCATATAATTCACTCATTTAAAGTGTACATTTAATGGTTTTTAGCATATTCACAGAGCTAGGTAATCATCACCACAGTCTAATTTTGGAACATTTTTGTCATGCTCACCCCCCAATTCCATACCCACTGCCAGTCACTCCTCATTCATCACTTCTCCACTCCTTTCAGAGACACAGGAAACTGGTCATCTACATTCTGTTTGTATCGATTTTCCAATTCTGGATGTTTTATATGAATGGAATTAAACAATGTGTGATCCTTTGCGACTGGTTTCTTTCACTTAGCATAATGTTTTCAAGGCTTATCCATGCTGTAGTAGCTATCACGACTTCATTCCTTTTTAATGGCTGAATAATATTCCATTGTGTGACTACCCCAATTTTTTTTCATTTTTTAGTTGCTGGCCATTTGAGTTCTTCCCACTTTTGACCATTATGAAGCATCTTGCTATGAACAGTCATGTACACATTTTTTTCCAAAGTGGCTGCACCATGTTATATTCCTCCCAGGAATGTATGAGGCCTCAATTTCTCCACATCCTTGTTAACCCTAGCTGTTGTCTCTCTCTCTCTTTGTTATGTCCATGTTTGTTGGTGTGATGCAGTGTCTCTCTGAGGTGTTGCTTTGCGTTTCCCTGACGACTGCCGATCCTAAGGGTCTTTCGCTCTGCTTAGTGGCCATTTATACCTCTTTTTGGAGAACTGTCTATTCAAATCCTTTTCTAATTTTGAGTTATTTGTCTTTTTATTATTGACCTGTAATACACATATATATTCTGAATACAATTCCTTTATCTGATATACCATTTGCAAATATTTCTCCTATTCAGTAAGCTGTGTTTTCAATTTATTGATAGAATCCTTTGAAGCACAAAAGTTTTCAATTGATGAAGTCTAATTTATCAACTTTTCTCTTTTCTTGTGTGTACTTAGGAATCACACACACACAAAAAAATGTGTAACCCAAGGTCATGAAAATTCACTTCTACACTTTTTTCTAAGAGTTTTACATTTAGGTCTATGATTCATTTTGAGTTAATTTTTGTGTATAGCGTAAGGTAGGGTTCCAACTTCAGTCTTTTGCATAAGATATTCACTTGTTCAGGCATCATTTATTGAAAATACTACCCTTTCTCCATTATATGGTATTGCTTCCCTTGTTTGAAATCAATTGATCATTAATGTATGAATTTCTTCCTGGGTCCTCAATTTTACTCCATTGATCCATATGTCTATACTATGCTAGTATAATATTGCCTTGACTATTGTAGCTTTGAAATAAGTTTTAAATTGTGAAATGTGAGTTGTTCAACTTTATTCTTCTTTTTCCAGATTGTTTTGGCTATCCTAGGTCCCATGCATTTTCACATGAATTTCAGGATCTGCTTGTCAATTTTTGAGAAAAAAAAAAACAAAAAAAAACTGGACTTGGATTTTGATAAGGACTGCACTGAATCTCTAGACCTGTTTGGGGAGTTCTGCCATTGTAATAAATTGTCTTCCAATACATCAACACAAGATGTCTTCCCACTGATTTAGACATTTAGGTACTTGCAAAAATATTTTATACTTTTTGTTGTATAAGCCTTGCACTTATTTTGTTAAATTTATGTCTAGGTATTTTATTATTTTTGATAATATTTTAAATCAAACTAGCTTTTCATTGCTAGTATACTAAAATATAATAAATTTTGTATATTAATTTTATATCTTAACAACCTTGAAGAACTCATTTATTAGTTCTAAAAACTGGACTGCTTAGGATTTTATATACACTAGACCATGTCAACTGTAAACAGATAGTTTTACTGTCTGTCCTATCTGAGTGCATTTTTTCCCTTGCTTAATAGCCCTAGCTAGAACCTCTAGTACAATACCGAATAGAGGTGGTAAGAACAGACATCCTTGTCTTGCTCCTGGTCTTAGGGAAAAGTATTCAGTCTTTTACCACTAGGTATGAGGCTAGTTGTACACTTTGTAAATACCCTGCATTAGGTTGGGGCTTCCCTGGTGGCTCAGACAATAAAGAATCTGCCCGCAGTGTGGGAGACCCAGGTTCAATCCCTGGGTCGGGAAGATCCCCTGGAGAAGAGAATGGCTACCCACTCCAGTATTCTTTCCTGGAGGATTCCATGGACAGAGGAGCCTGGTGGGCTATAGTCCATGGGATTGCAAAGAGTCAGACATGACTGAACGACTAACACTTTTGCACTGTATCAGGTTGAGGAAATTCCTATTCCTAGCTTGGTCAGTCAGTCACCATCTCCTTTAAAAATCCTTCAGTACATCCCTATTTCTTATTAGACCAAGTTCAAGCTCCATGGCCTAGGACTGAAGACCCTCCTAGAACTTCCCCTGCTTACTTCTCCAGCCTCATCTCTGGACACTCCCTCTGCACCTCCTTTTCCAACCTCATCTCCAAAATGTTGAGCTCCACCTATTGCAAAACTGCATGCAGGCCCTAACATTCCATGTTCTTTTTTTTTTTCCCATTTATTTTTATTAGTTGGAGGCTAGTTACTTTACAATATTGTAGTGGTTTTTGTCATACATTGACATGAATCAGCCATGGATTTACATGTATTCCCCATCCCGATCCTCCCTCCCACCTCCCTCTCCACCTGATCCCTCTGGGTCTTCCCAGTGCACCAGGCCCGAGCACTTGTCTTATGCATCCAACCTGGGCTGGTGGTCTGTTTCACCATAGATAATATACATGTTTCGATGCTGTTCTCTTAAAACATCCCACCCTCACCTTCTCCCACAGAGTCCAAAATTCTGTTCTGTACATCTGTGTCTCTTTTTCTGTTTTGCATATAGGGTTATCATTACCATCTTTCTAAATTCCATATATATGTGTTAGTATACTGTAATGGTCTTTATCTTTCTGGCTTACTTCACTCTGTATAATGGGCTCCAGCTTCATCCATCTCATTAGAACTGATTCAAATGAATTCTTTTTAATGACTGAGTAATATTCCATGGTGTATATGTACCACAGCTTCCTTATCCATTCGTCTGCTGATGGGCATCTAAGTTGCTTTCACGTCCTGGTTATTATAAACAGTGCTGTGATGAACATTGGGGTGCACGTGTCTCTTTCAGGTCTGGTTTCCTCGGCATGTTTGCCCAGGAGTGGGATTGCTGGGTCATATGGCAGTTCTATTTCCAGTTTTTTAAGAAATCTCCACACTGTTCTCCATAGCTGCTGTACTAGTTTGCATTCCCACCAACAGTGTAAGAGGGTTCCCTTTTCTCCACACCCTCTCCAGCATTTATTGCTTGTAGACTTTTGGATAGCAGCCATCCTGACTGGCGTGTAATGGTACTTCCTTGTCGTTTTGATTTGCATTTCTCTGATAATGAGTGATGTTGAGCATCTTTTCATGTGTTTGTTAGCCATCTGTATGTTTTCTTTGGAGAAATGTCTGTTTAGTTCTTTGGCTCATTTTTTGATTGGGTCATTTGTTTTTCTGGAATTGAGCTGCAGGAGCTGCTTGTATATTTTTGAGATTAATCCTTTGTCTGTTGCTTCGTTTGCTATCATTTTCTCCCATTCTGAGGGCTGTCTTTTCATGTTCCTTATAGTTTCCTTTGTAGTGCAAAAGCTTTTAAGTTTCATTAGGTCCCATTTGTTTAGTTTTGCTTTTATTTCCAATATTCTGGGAGGTGGGTCATAGAGGATCCTGCTGTGATTTATGTCAGAGTGTTTTGCCTATGTTCTCCTCTAGGAGTTTTATAGTTTCTGGTCTTACATTTAGATCTTTAATCCATTTTGAGTTTATTTTTGTGTATGGTGTTAGAAAGTGTTCTAGTTTCATTCTTTTACAAGTGGTTGGCCAGTTTTCCCAGCATCACTTGTTAAAGAGGTTGTCTTTTTTCCATTGTATATCCTTGCCTCCTTTGTCGAAGATAAGGTGTCCATAGGTTCGTGGATTTATCTCTGGGCTTTCTGTTCTGTTCCATTGATCTATATTTCTGTCTTTGTGCCAGTACCATACTGTCTTGATGACTGTGGCTTTGTAGTATAGTCTGAAGTCAGGTAGGTTGATTCCTCCAGTTCCATTCTTCTTTCTCAAGATTACTTTGGCTATTTGAGGTTTTTTGTATTTCCATACAAATTGTGAAATTATTTGTTCTAGTTCTGTGAAAAATACTATTGGTAGCTTAATAGGGATTGCATTGAATCTATAGATTACTTTGAGTAGTATAGCCATTTTGACAATATTGATGCTTCCAATCCATGAACACGGTATATTTCTCCATCTGTTTGTGTCCTCCTTGATTTCTTTCATCAGTGTTACATTCCATGTTCTGTTACATTCCATGTCTCTGTTTTTGTCTCCTGTTTTATCCCTACTCTCTACCTCCTAACTATACTTCAAGACAGCTCAAGACTACTAATTTCAAAAAGATATCAATTAACTAGATCTGGTTTAAGTGCCCTTCATCTATATTCTTATAACACACTGCACATATTACTATGCTAGAGTTTAACACAGGGTTCTCCATTGTCAATTTAGGTTTCTGCCTCTCTAAGCAGGATAAATTTCTTATAGGCAGGGGCCATATCTTAACCATCTTTCATCCTCAGTGCCTGGAACTCACTCAGTAATTTGATGGACAGATAGATAGATGGATGTTGAGGCTTATGTCACTTTTTAATATGGAGCATACATAAATGAATAAAAAGACTCACACAATCCTAAAGTTCTCAGCAGCCATAACATTCAAGAGACCCTAAAGGAAAATGGAGTTGTTCCAGGGTCTATGGAATATAAATGTAGGAAAATATGGATGGCAAATAAAAAGACATGTGAAGCAAAAATAAAGTGTTGATTTTACAGAGTTTGTCTCAATTACTAGAAACGATGGTCTCTAGGAAACACTTCCCTGGGGACTTTTATCCCCCACTTCCCCCACTCCCTCACCAATAATACCCACCACCAGTTATTATTATACATTCCATTCAACCCCAAAATATGGTAGAATATATATTAGGTAATCAAATATATTCATGTTCAAAAGAAGTAAGAGTTGTAGCCTTTAATTGCAGTAAAAGCCAGTTTCACCAAATGGTTGAAATGCTCACACAAAAGATTCAGTGAGACAGTAAAACAGTCAATATTAAATGTTAAAATGGGTAGGACAGACAACAGCTGTTCAGTGGAGAGAAACTCATTCACAATTATCGATTGGTGTTAGCAATATGCTAGTTACTGGGTTGGATGTTGAATGTATAACGTGGACTGATTCACAATCTGTGTTCAAGGAATTTATCTAGTGAGGGAGTAAAGCAAGTTAACATAAAACTTATTGCTATTCATTCAGCAAATATTATCACAGATACCATCTTAGGGATAGTGATGAATTAAAAAGACCAACATCTCTGTCCAGACAGAGGACACATTCTAGTTGAGAGAGGAAGACATTAAGCAGATAGATAAATTATGTAGTATGATTTAAAAAAAAATACTACAGAAAAGAAAAAAGTGATTCGGGTAATTGAGACTGCTGGGGCATAGATGTGAAGGGGGTCGAATCTGAAGGAGAGTCACTGTGATTGGACTCATTGAGATGGTGGCATTGAGGCTAAGCCCTGAAAGGAGGGAAGGTTGTTAGCTGTACAGCCATAGAGGGAAGGATGCTTTAGGTGGAGGCGGCAGGCAAGCCAGAGCCCTGAGGTGAGAGTGCCTGCAAAGTTCACAGAACGTCAAAAGCAAAAAAAGCTCTAGTTCTGAGGTCAAGTGGTAGGAGATGCGGTCAGAGAGGGTGGGGTGTCCTGTGGGCCTTGGAAGGACTCGTCTCAGAAAAATGGGGAACAATTGGGGGGTCTTTGAACAGAAGAGTGATGCAATCAAATTGACATTTTAAACACACTACTCTGGCTGCCTGTGAAGAACAGACTGGAGGCATAAGAGCTTATGCAGGGCAGCAGGCTGGGAGATGACCAGCACAAGTGAGGCTTGAGATTATTCTAGTAACAGAGATCTGAGTGAAAACAGTGAGAGAGTAGGTACATTTTAAGTTAGAGCCACCAGAATTGGATATATGATTCTTGAAACAGGATTCAAAGATGAATCCAGGGTTTTGGTGGGGGCTAAAACCTAGCAGATGGGGAAGGATGGAGAGGCAGGCGTAGACTGCAGGTGAATCTGATCAGGGACAGGGTCAGGCACTCAGGAGCTCAGTTGGGTACACTGGAATCTTGAAATCTCCAAAGTGGAGATTCATGCCGGCAGCTGGGTATGTAAGCACCAAGGCAGAGCTGAGCAGACGATTCTATGGGAACATGTAGGAAAGGCACCCATACGAGACTTCCTGGGTAAATGACAAACACTGCCTCTCGAAAGGAGCCTGGTGTGATTAAGAAGTCTTCAGGAAGTGAAGTGGGCATCGAACAGGCAAAATTTGGCTAAAAAGAGACTATAAAGACCTAGGAAATATCTAAGCAAGATCCTTAGAATAGAAACAAGCATGGTGAGTTTGTGAGAGTAAGCTGAGTCCTACTGAGGTAAGGTGTTCTTACTGGAAACAATGGAGCATAAAAATGAATGAGTGACTTTGGGCAAGAATTTAGGATACCTTGACGGCTAGATTCCTCATCTTGAAAATCAAGATGAGTCCACCGATGAAATCCTGGGGCCCTCCCCAGTCAGTGTTCACGTTTCCATCCCAGCATTTTATCCTAAGAGTCTGTTTACTTTTCTCTCCATCTTCCTAGATTGCAAATTTCTTGAAAGCAAAGACGTTATATATTGATTTTTATCTATCACAATGATTCACTAGTGGAATTTTTAAAAGTTTTTTCATAGACTGAATCGTATTTGACATACACACCTCCTTATCATATTTCCACTTCAGTGCTTTTGGCGGATTTTAATTAAAAGAGAAATCCTTGTCTTTACTGAATAGGTGAAAGATCCATTACAATTAGCCTGCTTTGTAAGAAGTAACCCACTAGAAAGATTGCAGAGAATGGGATTTTTCAAAACAGCAACTATCAAGTGACAAAAGAGCTCAGTGCCCTTCATGCTGTTGAGAAGGGAACTTTGGAAATGTGAAGGCAGAGAACACAGGTCAAGTTGATATGAATTAATTAAAGAGAGAGGGAAATGGTGGTGGATTTGCTAAGGGCATTTGTCTAGGTTGCTTGCATACCTTATTAGGATGAAACAACTAATGTGCTAACTATACCTTAGATAATAAGAACTTCAGCATCTGATGCTTAACTCTTCAGAGACCTAGTCAGAAGAGCCCTGGGCTCAGCCTGTCCACACGAGACCTGAGATGTCAGCTGTCCTTTGTGGGGAAGATTCAGTGTCAAGGTGAAGCCTCAACCTGACAAAATGAGTGGGATGGACTACCCCGGGTGGCTTAAACCAACCAGTTACCATGATGCAGGGGTGGCCACCAGGAAGAAACGGCAGCTCTGCTCAACATGTGCTAAGGGGAAATGGCTGCCACTTAAGCCGCCAACTGGATATGCGGGAATGTCACAAAGGACTCTCCAGGGCCAGGGAGCATATGCACTAATTCATCTGAAAATACGTCTGTGTTAATTAGTGTCCTAGCCCTGCCTCTAGCTCTGCCTCTTCTGACTTAAAAATATTCTCACTCATCTTCCATGAAATGACAGGATTGCTTTGTTCATTTTGGAGATAGCATCTGAGAAAGCCCCAAATCTGAATACCCATGGTTTGCCTTTCAGTTGTTCTTTCACAAAAAAAGGAAGGTGTTGCATGTAAAAAGCAGCTAGTTCAGCTCCCTAGTCAAACAAGGAACCAGGGCATTTTCTCAAAATGACCACCGTGTCTCAGAGCCCAGCATACGTGCTTCACCTGTACCACCCATTTCTCACACAATATTAAAATGATGTGTATTCAAGGGTCGAGGGTTAATAGAGTTTCTGATTTTTACTACTTTACCCAGGACATCCTTATGTAGAACTGACATAGGCTCTCCTGCAGCTGGCATTGTGGAAGACAAAGAGTTCTAGTATAGTCTGGTGCCACTGCCTTGATTCTTGTTGCACCATTGGTGCAAGCAGCAACACAGTGAAAGAGGCAAATAATCTTAATACTATCATAAAAATAATTTTGACCTTGTGGCCTCAAAGATCCCTGCAGGATAACAGGTCACAGTTAAGAACTGCTGCTGTCTACAAATTCTTTTTTGTTATCTTGACATTCTTGGGTCAAAGGCTCTAAATATTTTAAGGTACCTGATATATATTAGAAATTGCCCTTTAGACATGATCCATCAGTTTGCATTTTCCCCTGTAAGGTATGTGCCTTCCTGGTGGCTCAGACGGTAAAGAATCTGCCTGCAGTGCAGGAGACCTGGGTTCAATTAAAAAGCACAGATATGAACTGGATGCTGCTGACTCCAAGTTGCTCGAAAAGAATCAGACATTTGTGGAATGCCAAACACCATTCTGGGCTCTCAGGACACAGAAGTGGATCCATTTGAGATTGAAATTCCCCCATGTTCCCAAGAGTGGAATTGCTGGTGTCAGTTCATAACCTCAGGACCTTCTGGGGTAAAATATGAAAGCTGTCATACAGAAAGCAAGGAGAGACCCAAGAAAGATGTGGATGGGGCTGGATTGGGAGTTGAACTCATCAAACAGATGTCTAAAGAGATGTAGCATGGAGCAATGGGAGAAGAAGCATTTTCATTGACTCTAAATCAGACCCTTTGCAATCAGGAGGCAGGAATGCAGAACATATAATCAGGTTGTCATTGAAGAGATTTTCAAAGAAGCTCTGAGCACAGGGAACACCTCCATGCTCCAATCTAGACAGCTCTTTGGTTGCACAAATTCTCCTTGATGGCACCTCGTGAGTTTCTTCCCATGATGGGCCATAGGAAGCATCACTACAAACAAAGCTAGTAGAGGTGATGGAATTCCAGTTGAGCTATTTCAAATCCTAAAGGATGATGCTGTGAAAGTGCTGCACTTAATATGCCAGCAAATTTGGAAAACTTAGAAGTGGTCACTGGACTGGAAAAGATCAGTTTTCATTCCAATCCCAAAGAAAGGCAATGAAAAAGAATGCTCAAACTATTACACAATTGCACTCATATCACACACTAGCAAAGTAATGCTCAAAATTCTCCAATCCAGGCTTCAACAGTATGTGAACTGAGAACTTCCAGATGTTCAAGCTGGATTTAGAAAAGTCAGAAAAACCAGAGATCAACTTGCCAACATCCGTTGGATCATCAAAAAAGCACGAGAGTTTCAGAGAAACATCTACTTCTGCTTTATTGACTATGCCAAAGTCTTTGACTGTGCAGATCACAACAAACTGTGGAAAATTCTGAAAGAGATGGCAATACCAGACCACCTGCCCTGCCTCTTGAGAAATCTGTATGCAGGTCAGGAAGCCAGTTAGAACTGGACATGGAACAAGAATGGTTCCAAATAGGAAAAGGAGTATGTCAAGGCTGTATATTGTCACCCTGCTTATTTAACTTGTATGCAAAGTATTTCATGAGAAATGCTGGGCTGGAGGAAGCACAAGCTAGAATCAAGATTTCTGGGAGAAATACCAATAATCTCAGATATCCAGATGACACCACCCTTATGGCAGAAAGCAAAGAACTAAAGAGCCTCTTGATGAAAGTGAAAGAGGAGAGTGAAAAAGTTAGCTTAAAACTCAACATTCCGAAAACTAAGATCATGCCATCCAGTCCCATCACTTTATGGCAAATAGATGGCAAAACAATGGAAACAGTGAGAGACTTTATCTTTTGGGCTCCAAAATCACTCCAGATGGTGACTGTACCCATGAAATTAAAAGGTGCTTGTTCCTTGGAAGAAAAGCTATGACTAACCTAGACAGCATATTAAAAAGCAGAGACATTACTTTGCCAACAAAGGTCCATCTAGTCAAAGCTATGGTTTTTCCAGTAGTCATGTATGGATGTGAGAGTTGGACTATAAAGAAAGCTGAGCATCAAAGAACTGATGCTTTTGAAATGTGGTGTTGGAGAAGACTCTTTGAGAGTCCCTTGGACTGCAAGGAGATCCAACCAGTCCATTCTAAAGGAAATCAGTCCTGAATATTCTTTGGAAGGACTGACGCTGAAGCTGAAACTCCAATACTTTGGCCACCGGATATGAAGAGCTGGCTCATTTGAAAAGACCCTGATGCTGGGAAAGATTGAAGGTGGGAGGAAAATGGGACAACAGAGGATGAGATGGTTGGATGGCATTGCCAACTCGATGGACATGAGTTTGAGTAAACTCTTGGAGTTGGTGATGGACAGGGAGGCCTGGCGTGCTGCAGTCCATGGGGTCACAAAGAGTCGGACACAACTGAGTGACTTAATGGAACTGATCCCATTGTTTATTGCAGCACCATTTACAATAGCTAGAACATGGAAGCAACCTAGATGCCCATCGACAAACGAATGGATCAAGAAGTTGTGGTACATATGCAAAATGGAATATTAATCAGCCATAAAAAGGAACACATTTGAGTCAGTTCTGATGCGGTGGATGAACCTAGAACCTATTATACAAAGCGAAGTGAGTCAGAAAGAGAACGATAAATATTGTATTCTAATGTATATATACAGAATCTAGAAGAATGGTACTGAAGAACTTATTTACAGGGCAGCAATGGAGAAACAGACATAGAGAATAGACTTATGGACATGGGGAGAGGGGAGGAGAGGGTGAGATGTATCGCAAGAGTAACATGGAAACTTACATTACCACATGTAAAATAGTTAGCCAATGGAAATTTGCTGTATGGCTCAGGAAACTCAAACAGGGGCTCTGTACCAACCTAGACGGGTGGGATGGGGAGGGAGATGGGAGGGAGGCTCACAAGGGAGGGGATGTATGTATACCTATGGCTGATTCATGTTGAGGTTTGATGGAAAACAACAAAATTCTAGAAAGCAATTATCCTTCAATTAAAAAATTAATTAAAAAGAAAAAGAAGCACAGATATTATTTGTATTTTTAAAAGTAACTAATTATTGTCTCAGGGCTATTAATATTGTCAATGTAGCTTTCTGGTTGGGATTTACTAAACCAACACATCAATAAACTCTGGTTGTTTATACAATTTAGTATATGTGCTGCCGAAGCGAGCACAAGTTGTTTATACAATTTAAAAGTCTATTTTCACACTGATAAAAATGGCATTTGAAATTGGAATAAAGCATCTAAAGAAATACTGCACTGCTGATGACAAAGAATTCTGTGCAATTGATTTTTAAATCAGTTATTGGAGGAAAAATAAATTCAGTTTAGCACAAGTTCCATTGATCCTCAAGAGAAAATTACATGTATAATAAATAACTCTTCTGATAGTCAAATAAGTCTTTTCAGTTAAATGAGCTTTTTAGTGTATTTTGCACCTTCTTAACCAACACTAAAATTGTAAAAGAAAGCTGTTTTTTAAATTCAAAATTTCTAATATATCAATAATAATCCTAAGCATGAGGAAGATCTCCTGGAGGAGGAAATGACAACCCATTCCAGTATTCTTGCCTGGAAAATCCCATGGACATAGGAATCTGGTGGGTTACAGTCCATGGGGTCGCAAAAGAGTCAGACAGAACTTAGCAACTAAACAACAGCAAAATGATAGAGTGATGACTGAACAAGTAAGGGTCAACCTAGAGGCTTTTCTTTGTCAAATTGAGTGTTTTTAAAAGGCAGTGCCCATGTCTAAGAAGAGTTACTTGCATTTATTCATTCACTGAATGAGTATTTGTTAAATGCTTTTCATTTGCCAGGTTTTATGTACATAAAATTCATTTAGACATGGACTCTAATACTTCATTTATTCATTCACCAAATATTTATTGAGTCTTATTATGGGTCAGACTCTGTTCCAGGCACTGAGAATATGTGGGAGGACAAGACAGACCAGGTCCCAGCTCTTCTGCTACCTACAGTCTAGGGTGGTGGGGAGAAGAGGGATCATAAATGATAAGCAAGGAAACAGGGCAGCTTTCCAGGTGGCGCTAGTGGTAAGGAACCTGCTTGCCAATGCAGGAGACATGAGACACAGGTACAATCCCTGGATCAGGAAGATCCCCTGGAGGAGGGCAGGGCAACCCACTCCAGTATTCTTGCCTGGGAAATCCCATGGACAGAGGAGGCTGGTGGGCTACAGTCCATGGGGTTGCAAAGTGTCAGGACACGACTGAAGTGACTTGGCACACATGCACGCAAACAAGGCCATTTCAGACAGTGATAAGTGCAGTCAATAAGGTAAAACTAGAGGCCGTGATAGAATAATGGGGGGAGGGGGGAGAAACAGAAGTGCATCTCAAGAGATAGAATTTGAGCTTACATCTAAATGACACTGAGAAGCCAGACAATCAAAGATCTGGAACAGGGACTTCTAGGCAGAGGAAACAGCAAGTGCAAAGACCTTTAGGAGAGTTTTTAAAAATCAGACTGGAAAGACAAGTGGAAGCTTCCTCCTTCTTCCCACCCTGCACCCCACCTCCTCTAGGTAGGCTCCATGGGATGGTAGAGTCTGACCCATGTCTCATCTCTAGACCTAGAAACTGACCCACCAGGCCAGGGCTCTGTCAGGGTTTCATACGCCTGCAGCAAGCCACAGACTTGATGTCATTTCATCTATACAGATGTACTGAGAAATTTTTATAGGTTGCATGGAATGATTCTAGAATCAAACCATATATAAACCACTGTTTATAACCGAGAAAGCAAAGCTTGGGCATACAAGTACAAATACCTGAGATCCTGGTGCTATTCATCTCAGTAAGAGACACTGCCTTCACCTTTGTTGATCTACTTGGGTGTCGCGAGCAGGTTGAGAACAGTGATCTATAGAGGAAAACACGCAGTGTGTTAAGAAAACCTGACGTCTTGGAGATAGATATCCAGAGTTAATGGGAAACGGTGGTCTCCGTATTGTTGACAGAACACCCCCAATCCTCAGGCCACTCATCAGCACAGTTATTAATCTTTTTCTTCAAGTCAAAGGAAGAAATACATCAAACTTAAAAGCCCTAACGGGAACAGAAAACAAAAAAGGAGAGAGTAATCTGTAAGAAGCAGTTTTGAGTTTGGTTTTGGTTTTCATTAAGAGGACTTTCTCAATGATACTACTAAAATAAGACATATTTCAATATGACTGACACGTAATATATATGTTTTGAATAGGCAATCACTTCACATTGCATATAAATCAAACAATATAAAAGGGTATTTATCAAACGTTTTTGCCTTATTCCTATCCTTCACTTTCACAAGGGTAACTTCTTTTCTTAGTTTCTTGTGTCTGTTTAACAGAAATAACATATATTCATATTTTCCCCTTTTATTCAAATATTATATATTCTATGCAGTATTCCCCATCTTGTTTTATTATTTAAACAATATGTCTTGAGGATTTCAGCATATCATTTCATAGAAAGCACATCTTTCTATAACAACATGAAGAGAACTTTCTCTCTTTTTTTTGTTTTAACATGCGCAGGGTATTCTATTTGTGGATGTACCACAGTTTACTAAACATAGTCTTTTATAAATGAATATTTGGTCTGATTCCAATCCTTTGCTATTATGACCAATGCAGCAAGGAACAAGTTTGTACATGCAATATTTGGCACATGTGCAATTACATCTGCAAGATAAATTCTCAGGAGTAGGATTTTTGTGTAAATTAAAAACTATCCACTTGTAGTTTGTAAATATGCAGAAATACCCCTCCACAGGGAATGCACAACAGTATCCGCTACCATCAATCATTAGAACACCTATTATCAAAGGCCTTACTGAGGCCAGAATGCATTTTCAATCTTTTGGATTTCTGACAGACAAAATGGATTTCATTCCATTTTTCATTCCATTTGTCTCAGTGAAATATTAATTTGCATTTCTCTGTAACTGAAGTGGGCATCTTTTCATATGTTTAACCAGAATTTGTCTTTCCTTTTCTGTTAATTTTCTATTCATATCCTTTCACTGTTTTCTTTATTATGTTGTTGGTTTTATCAGTTTACATGAGGGAGGTAAGCTCCTTGTCATTTGAATTGCAACAATTTCTCCTAGGTTTCTGTCAGTTATCTTTTGATGTTACTTGCAGGATTTTTGTCTATGTTTTCTTTTCACTAGATAAGAGGAATTTTTTAAATTGTAGTGTTTATCAATTTTGTATGGTTTCTGGATTTTCTCCTAAAATTTTACAACTTCTTTTCATTTGTATTTAAATTTTTATAGCTTATCCTCTTGCACAGTGTGGGTTTCTGTTGTTCTCCTAGAAGGCTGTCTGGTTCCAACACAATTTATGAACACATTTATTTCTACTCTTCCGATTTTATTTGCCATCTTCATTACATGCCATATATATGTGGGTCTCTTCATATATAGATACCATACTGTTTTAACTATTGAGACTTAAAAATAAGTTTTAATATCTAGTGGATTTAGTTCCTTTGAGAAATTCTACTCAATATAAATACATCATCTGTGAAAACAAATAGAGCTGGTTCTCCCAAGCTGATTGTATGATTTCCTGGTTCAGAAGTCAGATGGCCTCCATTAGAACCAACTCTTTCACTATGCTCTACTTTCTGCACACTGCCCCACCTCACCCCCATCAGATTTAAGCTAAAGCCATTCTCTGTGGGCATGAAGAACTGTTTTCTCCTCCATTCTCTGAACTTTTACTTGTAAGGTGGCAAATGTAGTCCCTTTTAAAGTTTTCAGGTGGGGTTGGATTTAGAACTGGGCTCCCATCGGGTGGAGAGGGAGGTGGGAGGGGGGATCGGGATGGGGAATATGTGTAACTCTATGGCTGATTCATATCAATGTATGACAAAACCCAATGGAAAAAAAAATAAATAAAAGGTGCAGACATTTCATTAAAAAAAAAAAAGATACAAAGAAGAAAAAAAAAAAGAACTGGGCTCCAGTCTGTTGGATCCAGATCCTGAAAGTTTCTTTGGGGAGCAGATAATAGATAACTTTTAGTAGATGGATTAAAGAAAGAATGGCTCCGCAGGTAAAGAACCCGCCTGCCAAGGTAGGAGACACAGGAGATGCTGGTTCGCTCCCTGGGTGGGGAAGATCCTCCGGAAGAGGGCATGGCAATGCACTCCAGTCTTCTTGCCTGGAGAATCCCAAGGGCAGAGAAGCCTGGTGGGCTACAGTCCATGGGGTTGCAAAGAGTCGGACACAACTGAATGACTAAGCACTGGAAAGAAACTCAAGCTTCCAAGAATATACTTAGGAGAAACAGACATGCATAAAGGGGGTCAGGCAGAAAGGAAAGAGAGGAAGAGAGAGGGGACGGGAGGATGAAAGAAAGAAAAGAAAATGAATTAGGGGGAAAAAGTGATTCCAGGGCCCCAGAGCTTACTTAAGTCCTGAGAATCCCAAAGCAGCCCCGCCTGCCCCCTAGCGCCATCCAGTGACCTTCAGGTCGTGCTCTGAGACTTGGAGAGACCGGAGGGCCCAGCCTTCCTGCCCTTCCTGAGCCCCAGAGATAAAGAGGTTCTCACTGGTGATGCGGCTCCAGGGCCTCTGGTATAGCCCTTCTCTGGGAGCCAGAGGGAACGGCCCCCACGTCCCCATGTCCCGGGGTGCAGCGGGCATCCGAGAGGGCGGGCGCAGGCGCAGTAGGGGTGGGAGGGCGGTGCCCCCGGGTCCTTCCCACGCCCTCCCTCCCTCCAGGGACGCTGCCCCCCTGGGACGCCCCCTCGCACTATTAACCCCTGAACAGGCTGGCTCAGTCCAGGCTCCACATCTCAATACTTTTGAGTTCTGCTGGAAACTCCTGGTCAAAGATTTATTTATGAGGCAAATTATATGCTACAGCAACATTCACAAAATGCAAAGGATTTGCAGTTAACCCTTGAACAGCACAGGTTTGAATTACAATTACCTCTTATTCTCAGCATTTTTCCTATGGTGGCTCAGTGGTAAAGAATCCGCCTGCCAATGCAGGAGACACAGGTTCCATTCCTGGGTGGGGAAGATCCCCTGGAGAAAGAAATGTGAACCCGTTCCAGTATTCTTGCCTGGCAAATGTCATGGATAGAGAAGCCAGGCAGGTTACGGTCCGTGGAGTTGTGAAAGAGTCGGACAATATTTAGCGACTAAACAACAACAAAACAAATAGCCCTGGAGGTGGGTTGAATTCCCAAATGTAGAACTGCCCATCTAGAGGAACCATGAATACAGAGGGTGAACTATACATTATACCAGATTTTCTACTGTGTGAAGGCCCCTCACCCTCGAGATGTTCAAGGGTAAACTGTACTCCCATTAATATTGCAACAGAATTGCTTTTGGCTACTCATAGCTAATACGTGTCTCCTTGATCACAAATACATACTTGGAAGGAGTTATTGATGATGCCAGGAATAGAACTGCCATTCTGAACATATAACTTACTGGAACCTTCATTTCTAATTTTGAAAAACTGATGAGTAACTTAACCCTTGGGGTGGAGGGGACCTAGTCAATCAACAATGCTGAGTATTCTGTGCCAGGCCTCTGGAAAATAATAATAACACAGCGTAACATAAAAATCGAGAGTGTGGGGAAGAAAAAGAAATAAATCTGTGTTCCTGTCCCAAAGTGGCTCACTGTCATCTATCTAAGAAAGATAGATATATAAACTAGTACAGAGAGAAGTGAGAAGTATGAAAATAAATATGTGCCCAAGATGCTACAGAGCTCTTGCAAAGAAAGGGAGTAACCTAGGAGTTCATGCAATTAGGCAAAAAAGACCCCATGACTGCAGTGGGATCTGCAGGGGACTTTAAACAGTAAATAGTTATAAAAGGGACTTTCCTGGTGGCTCAGTGGTAAAGAATCCGCCTGCAATGGAGGAGACCCATGAGACATGGGTTCCATCCAAGAATCAGAAAGATCCCCTGGAGAAGGAAATGGCAACCCCACTCCAGTATTCTTGCCTGGGAAATTCCATGGATAGAGGAGCCTGGAGGGCTACAGTCGATGGGGCTGAAAAGAGTTAGACATGACTAAGAACACACACACAGAGTTGTAAGAGACAATGAAGAAAAACAGAGCACTCAAGCTTCATTTGTAATTTATCAAAAAACTTATTTTTCATATTTTGCATTATTTTTTTCTCTACTTATTTTTGGGCTGGGATATTTTTATAACACAACATGGAGACTAGAATGAGACTTTTTTTTTGAAGTATTATTGATTTATAGTGTTGTGTCAGATTCAAGGATGAGACATCTTTAACACACAAAGATGCTACTGTGAACCTCAGGGTCTCAAAATTGTTTTTCAATGGCCTCCTCCTTGGGTGGGGCAGTGAACGGGGTCAGAAGCTTCCAGATTGATGCAAGGAAGCAGCTCCTACCTTTCCTGTCACTGTTACCAACCTGCAGTCAACTGAGAAAAGTTGTGGGGGAAAAGTGCTGCAGAGGAAAAGAAAGAGAAACACCATCATTAAGATGCCAAGAGTTGATATGATCAAACTGAGCCCGTCTGTGCAGGAAAAACCCCTGGCTGACCTTCTGAGGCACGCAGCTTCCCCCAGGCCAGTCGGATGAGGTGTCAACTACCGCTTAGTGCTCTCAGCACCTGTCAGTGCGTCAGGGCCCCCAGCCAGGGACAACCGCCTGCTTATCAGGCAGTTTATTAACATATTTTATAATTCATGAAGTTCAACTTATTCTCCACACCCCACAGAAGGTAGCAGAAGTTAGGTGTCATTTGGAGGTTGAGAAATAGAAATAGTTAATCCGGTTTCACCCCCAAGAAAATGGGAGATTGAAATGCTTCCCTGGACCGAGGCACAGGGCTTTTGGCTTCATTATCTTCACTGGCTCATGCCTTATCTATATTCTAAGGCCTTTTTCATCAAACCACTTCTCTCTGCATTTCTCTGCTCTCCCAGGCTTTATCATTTCACATCAGGCCCATTTGTGACATTATTCATTTTTGCTTTTGACATTTTCCTGAGGGAAGGAGCAAAAAAGGTGGCCTCTCCAGCGGTGGCCAGGTAGTCACCAAGTGTGACCTTCTCTCAGAAGCGGGGGCATCTGCCCTGTAAGCTCTAGGTATAGGACTGCATGCTCTCAGTCTGACAATCTATTCCATAGTCACAAATTTGCACTGAAACATTATCTAGTGAAAAAGGGTAAAATCTATAACAAGAAAAAAGTGGATGCTAGGAGATACTTTTTTGGCTTACACATGCGGATGGCTAAGCCATTCCATGGTGTAGACCTTTATTCAGAGTCATCAAAATAATCAGCTGTTCATGAAGAATACCTGGACCCTTGTACACAGGAAGGCAAAGCTACTGGAATGCAAACAGAACTATAGAATTCCAGGGGCCAGAGGAGCATCAGCTCTCACTGCGCCTTCCATGCCTGCCAATACGCAGTCCATGCTGCTTGCTCTCCAGAAATGCAAAGCATTTCCAGCAAGTGGCCATCCATCATCATTGTCAAGGTGATGAGCCTTAAGAAGGGGACAGATCAGCAGCCCTAGGATGGTACATGAGATGAGCCACTGATGTATAGGAAGGAAAGTTTCTATTTTCTATTTTCACTGCTTTTATCCACACCTTCAGTTTATGTATAAATAGGGCTTCCCAGGTGACTCAGACGATAAAGAATCTGCCTGCAATGCGGGAGACTCTGGCCACATGATGCAAAGAGCCAACTCGTTAAAAAAGACCCTGATCCTGGGAAAGATTGAGGGCAAGAGGAGAAGGGGATGACAGAAGATGAGATGGTTGGATGGCACCACCGACCCAATGGATATGAGTTTGAGCAAACTCTGGGAGATGATACAGGACAGGGAAGCCTGGCATGCCGCAGTCCATGGTGTTGCAAAGAGCTGGACATGACTTAGTGACTGAATAAAACCAACAGCTAAACACAAGTGAAGTTGGTAACTTTGCTGCATAGAATCCACAGTTATCCTATCTATTCAGCCTCAGTGGGAACAATATGAGGGTCCAGGGCTGGGAAGTGGAACACAAGGGACACCTTAAACATCCTTGTCCCCAGAATCAGGCGCACTATGGTGACTGACCAATAGAAGGGAGATGAGAAAGTAGGAAGAACTAATGAATAGATCAGTGAATTTAAAAAGGAACAAATGAAGGTATGAACAAAACTACAAATGATGACCATTTCTTTAAGAAGTGTTTTGGTGAAAATAATGAGGGAAAAGAAGGAATTTTCTCTAAGAGACTTGAGTATGCCTCTGAATAAGCAATGGGGAAGAAAAGTTTGCTGACGTGCTGAAGGCTGCTGGGCTCCAGGGACCTGTAATTGTTTCAGCAGCCAAGGGAACTCCAAAGTTGAACTGAAAATCAGGCTTCTCTTTTACCTTATATTAATATAGTTCAACATAATTCTCTGGAACTTCCACAGGGAATCCTGCGCCTGGAGCAGCTGAGTCCCAGAGCTTGATGCTTTAGTTATCCTCTTTATCACTCTATGCATCTCTATAGGTTTTTCAGCATACCTTCCTGATTCTAGATGTTCTAGACTTTGCCTGTTGAACTTAACTGCAGATCTCCAAACCACCAGTTAAAGATGTAATGTCCAAGGAGCCCAAGACAGACTTCTAGAATTTCTAAGAATAATTCCCTTAGTCCCTGATCTTTGCTGTTTACCCTGAGAAGTGAAAACGAAATGTTAGTTGCTCAGTCATGACCAACTCTTTTGCGACCACATGGACTAGAGCCTGCCAGGCAAGAATACCGGAGCGTGCGTCGCCATTTGCTTCTCCAGAGGATCTTCCTGACCCAGAGACTGAACCCAGGTCTCCTGCATTGCAGGAAGATTCTTTACTGTCTGAGCCACCATAGAAGCCACTGTCTGCTGTGTGCTTAGTCACTCAATTGTGTCCAACTCTTTGTGACCCCATGGGCTGTAACCTACCAGGCGCCTCTGTTCAATGGATTATCCAGGTAAGAATACTGGAGAGGGTTGCTGTTTCCTTTTTCAGGGGATCTTACTGATGCAGGCCTCGAATCCTCATCTCCTGCTTTTCCTTCACTGGCCACTGGGTTCTTTACCACTAGTGTCGCTTATGAAGCCCCAAGAAAGTGGAGATATGTATATGTATATACATATGGATGACTCAAGTTGTTGTATGGTAGAAATCAACACAACACTGTAAAGCAATTATCCTCCAATTACAAAAAGACACAAATATGAAAAATAGGAAGGTCTGCTACATGGCAAACACACACAGGTTTAAAGAAAAGCTTTAAAAAAATTTATTGGTATTATTTTAGAAATTATTTTTACTAATCATTTTAATTTCATACTCCAAAACATATGCAACTCAATATCTGTGAGTTGAGGAAAATAGAAATTAAACCTAGCATCACATGAAAGGTTGTTATTGCTTGTTTGTTTGAGGTGGTGGGTGTTTTGGTTGGGATACAGATTTATTCTCTACTTCTGTGTCTCTATTTCTGCTTTGTAAGTAAGATCATCTATACCAATTTTTTCAGATTCCACGTATATGCATTATTATACTCATTTGTTTTTCTCCTTCTGACTTACTTCACTCTGTATAACACTCTCTAGATCCATCCGTGTCTATACAAATGACCCAACTTTGTTTCTTTCTCAGTTCAGTTCAGTCGCTCAGTCGTGTCCAAATCTTGGCAACCCCATGGACCGCAGCATGCCATCACCAACTCCCGGAGTTTACCCAAACTCATGTCCATTGAGTCAGTAATGCCATCCAACCACCTCATCCTCTGTCATCCCCTTCTCCTTCCACCTTCAATCTTTCCCAGCATCAGGGTCTTTTCAAATGAGTCAGTTCTTCACATCAGGTGGCCAAAATATTGCAGTTTCAGCTTCAACATCCATCCTTCCAATGAACACTCAGAACTGATCTCCTTTAGGATGGACTGGTTGGATCTCCTTGCAGTCCAAGGGACTCTCAAGAGTCTTCTCCAACACCACGGTTCAAAAGCATCAGTTCTTCAGTGCTCAGCTTTTTTTTTTCCCAATACTCACATCCATATATGACTACTGGGAAAACCATAGCTTTGACTAGATGGACCTTTGTTGACAAAGTAATGTCTCTGCTTTTTAATATGCTGTCTAGATTGGTCATAACTTTTCTTCTAAGGAGTAAGCGTCTTTTAATTTCATGGCTGCAATCACCATCTGCAGTGATTTTGGAGCCCCCCAAAATAAAGTCTGACACTGTTTCCATTGTTTTTTTTATGGCTGAGTAACTCATATAACTTGTGCCACCCCAAAACCCATATGAGTGTCATACTGCCATAACTTTAGCACAGTTACAGAGCCCTAGTATGTAGTAATAGTAAAAATTAAAACATTCTTGAAGTCAGGCCGTTTAAAAATTTGTCTGATTCACAGAACACATTAAACTATACTCATTAGTTTAGTCAAACTCATCATGATTTGTACATCTTTTCTAGGGCAAGACAAGCACAGAAAATATTCTGTAGGGATTTCTCCTGCAAGGAACAGGGGCTTTCCTTTCTTACCTAATTATAAATATCTTCCAAAATTCAGTCTGCGTGCTGTTATATAATTCTGCGTAAAAATGTTTTTCAGTAAGGGGAATGTGCCCTAAATCTGACCATGTGCATGTGCATGTACTCAGTCATGTCCAACTCTTTGCAACCCCATGGACTGTAGCCCACCAAGCTACTCTGTCCATGGAATTTTCCAGGCAAAATTGCAGGAGTGGGTTGTCATTTCCTTCTCCAGGAGATCTTTCCTACCTAGGGATCTAACCCCAGTCTCCTGAATTGCAGGCAGATTCTCTACTGTCTGAACCACCAGGGAAGCCCAAAATCTGACCAAAGATATGTCAAAAAATAAATGTATAAACCTGTATGAGCTTCCCAGGTGTTGCTATTGGAAAAGAATCTTCCTGCCAGAAAGTGTTCTAGTTTCATTCTTTTACAAGTGGTTGACCAGTTTTCCCAGCATCACTTGTTAAAGAGGTTGTCTTTTTTCCATCGTATATCCTTGCCTCCTTTGTCAAAGATAAGGTGTCCATAGGTTCATGGATTTATCTCTGGGCTTTCTATTCTGTTCCATTGATCTATATTTCTGTCTTTGTGCCAGTACCATACTGTCTTGATGACTGTGGCTTTGTAGTAGAGTCTGAAGTCAGGCAGGTTGATTCCTCCAGTTCCATTCTTCTTTCTCAAGATTACTTTGGCTATTCGAGGTTTTTTGTATTTCCATACAAATTGTGAAATTCTTTGGTCTAGTTCTGTGAAAAATACCGTTGGTAGCTTGATAAGGATTGCACTGAATCTATAGATTGCTTTGGGTAGAATAGCCATTTTGACAATATTGATTCTTCCAATCCTAACACCATACACAAAAATAAACTCAAAATGGATTAAAGATCTAAATGTAAGACCAGAAACTATAAAACTCCTAGAGGAGAACATAGGCAAAACACTCTCCGACATAAATCACAGCAGGATCCTCTATGACCCACCTCCCAGAATATTGGAAATAAAAGCAAAACTAAACAAATGGGACCTAATGAAACTTAAAAGCTTTTGCACAACAAAGGAAACTATAAGGAAGGTGAAAAGACAGCCCTCAGATTGGGAGAAAATAATAGCAAATGAAGAAACAGACAAAGGATTAATCTCAAAAATATACAAGCAGCTCCTGCAGCTCAATTCCAGAAAAGTAAATGACCCAATCAAAAAATGGGCCAAAGAACTAAACAGACATTTCTCCAAAGAAGACATACAGATGGCTAACAAACACATGAAAAGATGCTCAACATCACTCATTATCAGAGAAATGCAAATCAAAACCACAATGAGGTACCATTACATGCCAGTCAGGATGGCTGCTATCCAAAAGTCTACAAGCAATAAATGCTGGAGAGGGTGTGGAGAAAAGGGAACCCTCTTACACTGTTGGTGGGAATGCAAACTAGTACAACCGCTATGGAAAACAGTGTGGAGATTTCTTAAAAAACTGGAAATAGAACTGCCATATGACCCAGCAATCCCACTTCTGGGCATACACACTGAGGAAACCAGATCTGAAAGGGACACGTGCACCCCAATGTTCATCGCAGCACTGTTTATAATAGCCAGGACATGGAAACAACCTAGATGCCCATCAGCGGATGAATGGATAAGGAAGCTGTGGTACATATACACCATGGAATATTACTCAGCCGTTAAAAAGAATTCATTTGAACCAGTCCTAATGAGATGGATGAAACTGGAGCCCCTTATACAGAGTGAAGTAAGCCAGAAAGATAAAGAACATTATAGCATACTAACACATATATATGGAATTTAGAAAGATGGTAATGATAACCCTATAGGCAAAACAGAAAAAGAGACACAGAAGTACAGAACAGACTTTTGAACTCTGTGGGAGAATGTGAGGGTGGGATATTTCAAAAGAACAGCATGTATACTATCTATAGTGAAACAGATCACCAGCCCAGGTGGGATGCATGAGACAAGTGCTCGGGCCTGGTGCACTGGGAAGACCCAGAGGAATCGGGTGGAGAGGGAGGTGGGAGGGGGGATCGGGATGGGGAATACATGTAAATCCATGGCTGATTCATATCAATGTATGACAAAACCCACTGAAATGTAAAAAAAAAAAAAGAAAAAAAAATAAAGTACTATTCTAGAAAAAAAAAAAAAAAAGAATCCTCCTGCCAATGCTGGAGACACCGGAGATGTGGGTTTGATTTCAGGGTCAGGAAAACCCCCCGGAGTAGGAAATGGCAACCTACTCCAGTTTTCTTGCCTAAATTCCATGGACAGAGGAGGCTGGCAGGCTACACCCCATGGATGTAGCTCCCATGGGTGTAATTCCACAAAGAGTTGGACACAACTGAGCACACATGCACTGTGCAAACCTGTATGGGAAATATTGACAACATATCTGTGCTCCAAATCCAATAAGATGGGCATAGAGTATACTGCCCACATGGATTTTTTAAAGATTTTTTAGTGTTCCATAAATCTGTATATTGGCCACCAAACACATACACACAAGCAAAACCTAATGATTAATGATACAATGGGTGACAGTCATTTTCTTTGCCTAATTCAGTTAATGGAATTTTTTCTTTTTCTTTTTTTTCTTTTAAAGAGTGATTTGTCTTATCTAGCTTCCCTGAAAATGCTCTTTGGGAAAATTTCATCTGTGCCCTCTTGTCCTCTTGCCTCTTGATAAAATTATTAGCTAACAGCTAATAGAGGCATTCAGAAAACTAGGATCATGGCATCTGGTCTCATCACTTCATGGCAAATATATGGGTAAACAATGGAAAGTGACTTTATTTTTTGGGCTCCAAAATCACTGCAGATGGTGACTGCAGCCATGAAATTAAAGGATGCTTACTCCTCGGAAGAAAAGTTATGACCAATCTAGACAGCATATTAAAAAGCAGAGACATTACTTTGCCAACAAAGGTCCATCTAGTCAAAGCTATGGTTTTCCAAGTGGTCATGTATGGATGTGAGAGTTGGACTATAAAGAAAGCTGAGCACCGAAGAATTGATGCTTTTGAACCGTGGTGTTGGAGAAGACTCTTGAGAGTCCCTTGGACTGCAAGGAGATCCAACCAGTCCATCCTAAAGGAGATCAGTTCTGAGTGTTCATTGGAAGGATGGATGTTGAAGCTGAAACTCCCATACATTGGCCACCTGATGTGAAGAACTGACTCATTTGAAAAGACCCTGATGCTGGGAAAGATTGAAGGTGGGAGGAGAAGAGGATGACAGAGGATGAGGATGGCATCGCTGATTCAATGGACATGAATTTGAGTAAACCCCAGGAGCTGATGATGGACAGGGAGGCCTGGCATGCTGCAGTCCATGGGGTTGCAAAGAGTCAGACACAACTGAGCGACTGAACTGAACTGCATAGAAGCATCCAAGCACATGTGCTAACTGTAGAGCTACATTTTCCAAATATCACCAGGAATGTCCCCTTTCCACCTTCCAGCAGCAAACCATGTTTGACTCAAGTGTCTCTCGGGAGAGCAGATTGAACTAACATGGAAATGTAATTTGAGCAATATCAAAAAATTAGAATAGTTAATTTCCAAACATGACAGCACTTATTTTCCGTATGTAGCAAAGGAGTCTTATTTATAAATCAAGAGTAACCTGCAGAGACTTGGGAACATTCATCAACGATTTGTAAGATTATGACATGAGACTCCAGATCACAGTCCATCTCTGTCTACACTTAGACTCATAGATACACACACACACTCACCATATAAAATCATTCTGCATTATACAGAGATACATTATTGAATTCTCTAATGCAATGGAAAGGATGAATTAGCAAATTCATTAATGAACTCCTGTGTTTGCCCCAAAGTTGTCAGCTGTAATAATTCATTTGTTTTCCCAAATCATCTGCCATTATTGTCCACACCACTGCCTCTCAGCAAACACTGGGACCTCACAAAGGTTTTACTTTTACTGCAGAGCCAAGACTCCAGGGCACCAAGGGTTGTGGGCAAAGAATAGAGAGCTCCCTGAGCAGTGACTGCTTTGGGCGTAGAGCACCTCCCAAAAGACTCACTTCTCATTTTCTGTTCTACATCACCAGCATCAAAGAAGCAAGACCCAAACACAAGGACACAAAAGTGGCTTGGACTAACTGCTAAAGTAACATCATTAGCACATAATTCATTTGTTCTCATGCAGCAGTAGCTTTCTATTTTTAATTTGTAAAACGTGTTTATTTGGGGCTGTACTTGTTCTTCATTGCTGCCCATGGGCTTTCTCTAGTTGCAGCAAGTGGTGCTACTCTAGTTGTGGTGCATGGGCTTCTTAATCGAGCAGTAGTATGAGTCTTGGCTTTAACTACTCATGAAAAGGCCCTTGTTCTCCTACATCCACTAATGGTCAAACATCACAATTATTCTACAAGATGAATAAAATTGCTTTGTGCATGTGCGCTCAGTTGCTTCAGTCATGTCTGACTCTTTGCAGCGTTGTGGACTGTAGCCCACCAGGCCCCTCAGTCCATGAGATTCTCTAGGCAAGAAGACTGGAGTGGGTTGTCCATTTCCTTCTCCAGAAGATCTTCTTGACCTGGGGATCAAACCCAAATTTCCTGCATTTCAGGCTGATTGTTTACCAACCGAGCCACCAGGGAAAGCTCTAAAATTGCTTATTTGTTTTCTTGTATCTTTCTCCCATGGAACTGTGTCTTTCTCAAAGGAGGCTACTCAATTATTTCATCATTGAATCTCTAATTCCTCCACTCATACATGGTGGGTCTTGTTAGACAATTGATGACAAAGAGCTAGAAGCACATATGAGTTACTCTGGAAGATTTGTGTGTGTGTGTGTGTGTGTGTGTGTGTGTGTGTGTGTGTGTTTCCAGTTGGAATTGTTCATATAAAGGAAATGCACATGGAATGTATCCTAAAGATTATGCCCCTACATTTTATGCAGTGCAAATGCACTTGCTATGAGTTCTTTATCTTCATGGATATTAAGAATATAGTTTAAAACTGACTACTTATATCTGGGCAAAGGGCTTCAATAGTTGCTGTTCCTCCCTATGCAGCTGATTCAACTCCTCAAATATCCAGTTGAGCCTGTACATAGTGGCAGCAGTTACATTAGCCTTAATCCATGAGTCAGAAAGATCCTCTGGAGGAGGAAATGGCAACCCACTCCAGTATTCTTGCCTGGAAAATCCCATGGATGGAGGAGCATGGTGTGCTACAGTCCATGGGGTTGCAAAGAGTTGGATATGACTGAGCATGCACCTAAGATCCAGCTACACAGTCTGCCTGTGGTAGGTGGGATTCCCCTTCCAGAAAGAAGTTCTTGGTTATAGAACGCTGTTAACATTTCAGAAGCACTGAAGAGTTAAATCAGGTTTAGATTAACATCTCAGACCTCATTCTCATAATTTCCCCCCAATTATGACAGCAGTTATAACAAGTTAGTAAGCAGAAGCTGGCCATGCCTTGCTCTTCACCTCTCTTCAATATATTCTTTGTTGCCTGACCTTTCTTTAACTGAGTTCTTTGCTATTCATCCTCAGGGAAAAGATAGCTACATTGGGAGAGGATAATATATTCTTATTTCACCTAATATATCTAAGGGCTTTCCAGGTGGCTTTCCAGTAAAGAATCTGGCCTGGCAATTCTGAGACACGAGAGAAGTGGGATTAAACCCAGAAATTGACCCAGAGAGGGAAATCCCCTTGAGAGGGAGATGACAATGCACTCCAGTATTTCTTACCTGGAGAATTCCTTGGACAGAGGAGCCTGCTGGGCCACAGTCCATGTGGTAGTAAGGAGTCAGACATGACTGAACATGCACACACCACAATATATCTAAAGAGGTGTGATTTCAACATGTAATACATTTTTAAATATTAAAGGGACGGTTTTGATTTTACTAAGTCTAATCTGGTGGGTATTTTGTCTTGACAGCACATCCCAGTTTGGGTAAGACATATTTCAACTGTTCAATAACCACATGTGCTTAGAGACCCCATACTGGATAGTTCAGGGTTCTAAGAATCGACTGCCCTTCAGCTATGGTTTGTTGAAGGCTACAGAGGATGGCAGGTAGATAGAGAACTGGTTGTAGCTCTGGACCACACATGTTAGAGGAAAGTCACTACATCTAGGAAAGAGCTCCGTTTCTCTGTTTGTAGAAGCATCAGAGTTTGTGGTCAAGATGAACTCAGTTGTGTTAAGAGCTGTGTAACTCCCAGTTTTCATCTGAGAGAGCCCCAGAGTAGGAGATGGAATTATATAGCCCGCAATGTCTTGATAGTATATTCATGTTGTCTTAGAGAATTTCAAGCCTCTTTAGTGCTCAATGATTCAGCCCAGGATGAGACAGCTCCTCAGGATTCTAGAAAAATACTGCTGCTCAGATTTCTTAATAAATGTTCATTGGATGAAAGACTGACTGAACCAATAACCCAGCTACCAATTCTCTGATACACAAAATATTTGCAGCTCTCAACTAATGAGCTCCTACTCATTTGCATGCTGGTCTTTTGTTTAAAGTGCTCTCATATCTCATCAGAATAATTTTTTCTCTATTGTAAGGTCATAATTTTCATTGGATTATAACATAAATCTCCTTATTTGCAAGGATAAAACTAATTTATTACACTATGCACAGTGAGCTGTATTTGGATTCTCGAGTTATAATGTATTTCATCAAGACTGAATCTCAACTATGATTAAAAAGACTAACTTCATTGAAATATAATTCATAAGCTACAAAGTTAACCCCTGTTAAGGGTCCAATTCAGCAAGTTGTAGCATATTCACAGAGCTGTCCAACCATCACCACTATTGAATGTCAGAACATTTTCATCACCTACATAGAAACTCTGTACCCAATGGCACTCACTCCTCTTAGAAACTGTACCCAACAGAACTCACTCTTCAGCACCCTACCCCCAAATCTCATGTAGCTTCATCTCAATTGGAAAATCTCATGTGGCTTCATCTCAAGTGGAAAAAATCATCTTAAAGGCTGAATTGAATATTTTTGTGATTAGAAGGGACAGTGGACTTTTTCGGTGCAGTGGTTTCCTACTCCCATGCTATTCTCTTACTCATTTGTTCTACAAATATTTATTCAGTACTCTCTGGGGTATAAAGATGGAAGAGTAGACAGTTCTGTGTGTTTTATGTGGTTCTTTTTTGAGATAAGCTCAGAGTACACAGACTAGCTCTCTTTTCTGTGCTTGACTGCTGAAAGATCTGATACAACTCTATTTTGCATGAAGTTAGAGTCTAAGCTGCTAAAATACCATCATTTGATATCTCTGGTCCTATCACACTGTGAATACATTTTTTACAAGTTTACTTAGACTTAGAATCTAGCTTCAAACAGGAGACTGCACAATATAAGGCAAGAATTTTTGCTTTCTTCCATCTTACCTCAATTCTACTCTGCTTTAGTGGAAACCCAACCAGGGTATAGCCCATGAATACCAACCCATCATTTCCTAGACTCACATCATCCAGACACACATTCCTTCCTCCCGGTGGTCCATATGTCACCTTTAAATATTCAAAACATTTATTTATTTATTTATTTATTTACTGGTTAAACTGGGTCTTTGTTGCTGCAGACAGGATTTTTCTAGTTATGGTGAGTGGGGCTACTCTCCAGTTGTGAGTCTCACAGACTTCTCATTACAGTGGCTTCTCTTGTTGCAGAGCATGGGTGCATGGGCCTCAGTACTTTGGTACACAGACCCAGTTGCCCTGTGGCATGTGGGATCTTCCCAGACCAGGGATTGAACCTGTGTTCCCAGCATTGGCAGGCGTATTCTTAACCATTGGACCTCCAGTTTTTGTAGTTCAGTCCTAAGTTGTATCTGACTCTTCGAAACCCCACGGACGGCAGCATACCTGGCTTCCCTGTCCTTCACCATCTCGCGGAGTTTTCTCCACTGAGTCGGTGATGTCATCCAATCATATCATCCTCTGTCACCACCTTCTCCTCCTGCCCTCAATCTTTCCCAGCATCAGTGTATTTTCCAATGAGTCGGCTCTTTGCATCAGGTGGCCAAAGTATTGGAGCTTCAGCTTCAGCATCAGTCCTTCCAATGAATAGTCGAGGTTGATTTCCTTTAGGATTGACTGGTTTGATCTCCTTGCAGTCCAAGGGACTCTTAAGAGTCTTCTCCAGCACCATGGTGAGAACACATCAATTCTTTGGCACTCAGCCTTCTTTATGGTCCAACTCTCACATCCATATGTGACTATTGGGAAAACAATAGCTTTGACAGTACAGACCCCTGCCAGCTAAATGATATCTCTGGAAGTCCTCAAAACACTCTTCTGTGTGTTAATTTTTGCTGCATGTATTCTTTGATGTAGGAAAGTCTTACCTGACGGTCAATTCCCATGATACAGAGCCACTGCTAGCTCATGATTTTAAGGCTCACCTGTATATTTGCTAATTATATTCTGTATTTATCTTCCTAAAAAGAGAAGGAGGTTGCCTTTAGGGTGGAGATCGGTGTGTCCCTGCCCCACAGCACCGCTGTGTCCTGGTGCCATTAACACAGGACAAATGATGGAACTGGTTTAGCTGTCAGGTAGGAAGCTGTGGGTTGAGCCACCTTTTCTACTGGCTCCCGTTTTATAACAAACAATAGCTTATTGGAGGGTTGGGCCCCTGACAGCTGGTTTGGCCATGTCCCTGCCTTTGGCCTGAAGCCCAGTGCCCTCCTTTAATGGATGTGCCTCGATTTTGAGCACCAACTGTGCACCTGGCTATGTGTCAGGTGTTTAAAACATCGCCTCTTCTCCGTGTTCCCGTGTATCCTCCTTTCCATCACTGCATTTACCCAAGAATGTAACATGTGCTTATGTTTTTCTGTCTCCCTCCCTGGACTGTGAGCTCTTCTCGGGCAGAGTGGAGTTTTACCCAGAGCCTGGCACACAGCAGGCTCTCAAATAAACATTTGTTATGTGAATATATAAATGAAAACACAGTTGTCAGCTGCTATCTGCCTAGCCGAAAAGACAACATACCTCTGAAACAATGAGAGAGCAAGACAACAGAGGAGTAAAGTGTACATGAAGATAGGAAGGCAAAGAAAAGTGATTTTGTGAAGTGTTGCTGTTGAACATAAGTTATATCTCTTTTCAAGCTCTTTAAAAGATGCAGATAAAAATCTGATATAAAAGCACTGATGAAAACATGTTTTACTTAGACTATATGGGTACCCAAAGTTCATTTTGTTTACACATTGTCCAGACGGGACAGAGGGAATTGGTGATACCGTACAAGTGATGGAAAATCTGAGCAGCCAAACAAAGATGTTGGGGAAAGCTACAGATTATACAGATTAGCAAGAGGGAGAAGTAGAGACCTGCCAGAGGCGAGGAGACAAAGGGATCCTGGGGCCCAGGGGTGGGACCCACAGAGGCCTGTCCCAAGGGAACAGGAATGTGGAGGAGTGGTCACCCAAGGTAGAACCACATGAAGGGAAAGCCCTGATTTCTCCCCAGCCGCCCCCACCCCGCCCCCCACCTCAGAGCTCCTGTTGGCTGAAAACAAACCTGGGAGGGTGTCCCTGGTGCATCCTAGCTGGAGATGGGGGCAGCGGTGATGGATCTACCCTGAGATAAACAGCAGGGTAGACACACAATCCACACGTGAGAGATCATGGAATAAGCTGGGAAAAGCAGGATGTGAAGGAAAGACAGACCTGTCTACAGAAGCAGCCTGGTTGCCTGGGCATGCCCCCACTTTCTGCCATCAGAGGGGAACTAAGAAGTAAAGACTTGAAAGAGGGACATGCGTGCATGTTAGGTGGCTTCAGTTATGTCTGACTCTTTGCGACACCATGGACTGTAGCCCACCAGGACACTCAGGGCTTATTCCGGGTGCCAGACACAATGGATGAACTGCTCAAATCCAGTGAAGCCTTGCAAGCGCCTGCAGAATTTTACCAGCAGCCAACTGGGCCCAGAGAGGTTAAGTACCTTGCCCAAAATTACACCCTGTGTAGCTTTAGAACTAGAGCTCCCTGACCAAGTTTCTATCCACCACGCTGCACTTGAAGTGTTGTGTTCTCAAAGGTGTACAGAAATACATCCCTTTTGGTGACACCATCAGAGGGTCAGAGCTGGTGCTGATGCTGGGAAAGCTGGTGCTCTTCACCTTCTGGGCAGGCTGCCTTCTCAGCCCTACCGTTATCCTCTGTCAATGACACTCATTCCCTCCTCCTCACCCTCACTCCCACCTCCACCTGCACCCCTAGCATAAATGTGCATCTCTAACAGTGCCAGATCTGCTCCGGGGAAATAATGGGAGAAAAATAATTGAAGTGTTACCCTGACAGTGGCATCTTCATTTCACCAGGAGATCAGCACTATGGGAGAGGAATGATTCTTTAATGATGGATCTGCCGGTTGCAGAAAGTAGTGGGGATTAACTCTCACTGCTGAGTTAACACCCGCGTAAGTCACAGCAGACTCACTTGCTGAGAAGGCCGACTTTGGATTTTTTTTTTGGTGTGAATTTGAATTCATTTAATCCTAACTTTGGGAAGCCTCAATAATAAGCAAGAAAAAGAAAAGCTAAAAGACGAATATCAGTTACGCGCTGGGGTCTGTGGCATGTGTGTGTGTGTAAGGGTCAAGAGAGAACAAAATAAGAACTTTTACCCTGATTTAATATTCAATTACAGAACTAGAGTTAATGGATAAAATGTTAACATAAAATTAAGTACAAAGGAGGATAACATTATAACACTGAATAAGATCCCTGGAGTGTTATTCCTCAAATAGAAGATTACCATTTCTTAAGTCAGAAGTCCAAGGAAGGCCTGTGATGAGGACAGCAAATTTGAATTGTGCTGATACAAAAAGACACATTTTAGGACTTCCCTGACAGTCCGTGATTAAGACTCTGTTCTTCCAATACAGGGAGTGCAGGTCTGATCCCCGGTCAGGGAACTAAAATCCCACAATGCCATGGAACATAGCCAAAACAAACCAAAAAACACAACTATTTATTTATTTTTTTTCAATTATTTTTATTAGTTGGAGGCTAATTACTTCACAACATTGCAGTGGGTTTTGTCATACATTGACATGAATCAGTCATGGAGTTACATGTATTCCCCATCCTGATCCCCCCCTCCCACCTCCCTCTCCACCCAATTCCTCTGGGTCTTCCCAGTGCACCAGGCCCGAGCACTTGTCTCATGCATCCCACCTGGGCTGGTGATCTGTTTCACCATAGATAATATACATGCTGTTCTCTCGAAACATCCCCCCCTCGCCTTCTCCCACAGAGTCCAAAAGTCTGTTCTGTACATCTGTGTCTCTTTTTCTGTTTTGCATATAGGGTTATCATTACCATCTTTCTAAATTCCATATATATGTGTTAGTATACTGTAATGATCTTTATCTTTCTGGCTTACTTCACTCTGTATAATGGGCTCCAGTTTCATCCATCTCATTAGGACTGGTTCAAATGAATTCTTTTTAACGGCTGAGTAATATTCCATGGTGTATATGTACCACGGCTTCCTTATCCATTCATCTGCTGATGGGCATCTAGGTTGCTTCCATGTCCTGGCTATTATAAACAGTGCTTCAATGAACATTGGGGTGCACGTGTCTCTTTCAGCTCTGGTTTCCTCAGTGTGTATGCCCAGGAGTGGTATTGCTATTTAATCCCTTTGGGGCTGATTGAGATGTTCTGTAATGGTCAGATGATCCCTGATGACATCATCCTGGAGCTGTGTGTGTGTGTGTGTGTGTGTGTGTGTGTGTGTGATATCATTAAAAGAATTTTCTTGAAGATAATAGGAGCCTCTGGAAGCCTCTAATCTGAAATAGAATATCTTATTGGTGTAATTTTCAATAAATATGGTGGTTTTTGCTGGTATAAACTATAAAATCCTTGTAAGAATTTGTGTTACTAATAAAAAAACAGGAAAACCATTTTCCCCAAGGTATTTTATAATGATGGAGGTAGGAAATGTCCAATTTTATCAGTAACAATCCTCTCTCACTTGGCCCTTAAATTCCTGAAGATTCTCACAGTTGAGTTAAAAGCATGAGCTGTAGAATTTAAAATCTAACAGATCCTATTAGTGAGATGTTATTTTCTCTGGGATCATTTTTTTTTTTTTTAAACTATCCCTGGGACTTCCCTGGTGGTCCAGTGATTAAGACTTTCCCTTCCAATGCAGGGGATGAAGGTTCGATCCCTGATCAGGGAATTAAGATCCCACATGCCTTGGGGTTGGGGCCAAAAAACCAAAACATAAAAAAGAAGCAGTGTTGCAACAAATTCAGTTAAGACTTTAAAAAAAAACCTGTCCCTGTAAGTGGCTTCATCCATGGTAAAAATCACTCAATTTTTTATAATGGTTACATTTACTAGAGAGCTGATTGTGATTTTTAAGTTGTGCTCTTAAAACGGCATTCAAGCTAATGCAACATATAAACAAGTGTATAAAACTCTTGTAAAGTCTGTATAACTGCCAAAATTCTTTTGCGGATGTCTTTATGAATCATAAAAATGTGAATACATGATCTCTAGAGATGCTTAAATCGAATGCTGAATTTCACAGCACCATTTGGGTAGTTGTAGCTGTGGTAGGATTTAGCGAGAATTTCCTTTGGATAGTAGAGTAGGTGGCTACAAGATGAAATAGGGCCCATTCCACGTGACAGACAGATGAGTTTAAAAAAGAAGTGTATGAGCTAGTTTTTCAAAGAAAAGAAAAGAAAATTCCCCCAGATCAATAATTTACCCTCCACGTTCAAGGTTTATTTTTTGTTTATTTACTGAGCGAAGCGGCCATCATATATAGGCAGTAAAAAGCAGTCCTCTCTGAGTGTGTGAAATGAGACTTGGGCTTTGTTCAGGTCCCACCTGACTGATTCTGGGTTCCCAGGCCACAGTGATCTGCTAGTTATCTCCATGGGTTCTGCCATCATCAGCGCCCTGCTCTCAAGATGACACCAAATCAGGGCTTAACATGGTCCCATTTAAAGAAAACAGTCTGCTCTCTCCTAACCTCAGACAAACATAGGTACACTTGGTTTTACTAAGAGAATGAAAGTTTAGTTTTTATCTGCTGCTCCTGGTTAGGCAGCTTTCCTGAGCATGGATTCTCCTTGCACAAGGAGCTCATGGGTTGGGGCTTTGTGCATTCTTGGGTTCCCCAGTATTCTAGGGTGTGAGTCCTTCATTTCCAGTCACATGCAAGAGAGAAAAAGAGCATGGAAGAGTCACATGTAATTTGAGTCTGAAAGTGGTGAATCTTACTTCCACCTACATTCCAGTCTCCAGAACTTAGTCGTATGCTTTACCTTATAACAGGTGGGGATGGGAAAAGTAGTTTAGCCAAGCTCCGAGTTGGAGGAGATCAGGGAACTGATGAGTTCCACCAACTCCATCACAAGGAGGAAGGAGCATACCACAAACAAATGTTGTGGCTTTGTCCTAACAGAATCCTCCCTGCTGTTTATTTTGGAGATGAGTTATTGGTAGTTTTTGATATGGAAAAGAGCTGTGTATTTAATGATTAGAAAATCAAGTGTGTTCAAACACAAGAAAATTTCCAGCTGACTCACATCTCCTGCAGAATGAGGCTGTGTTAAAATGATAACTGTGCTAATGCAATGCTCCCTAATAAGGCAGGACCAGTCCGGTTCAACTTTAAAACTTCCGGAGTGCTCATTAGGAATGCTTGTTCATTTTGTCCTAATGACAACTGTAATTCTTTACATGACAGCACTCTCAGACCATGAGAATGGTCCTCTTGTAAAGATCATGTGAAGTGCTCACAGCTAATGCAAGATTAAGGAATTTTAGCTAGGATTTGAAGTTTATACTTTGAAATGTTTGTTTTATCTCAATTAGTAAGCTTATGCAGCTTTAAGACCCCTATGAAGATTACCCCCAGCCCAAATTTTGCTGATATATAGTTTATGTGAAAATATGGTAGGAGATACAAGCTTCAACTATAGGAACTGACAGTTCTATCTCTTAGAAGAGTCTCTTAGTAAGAGACTGACAGTTCAGTCTCTTACTTGATATGTCAACTTGGGCAAGTTTTTAACTACTCTAATAAGACTATGCTTCCTCTTCTGTAAAACTGGGATCATATAGATACATATATTAATATTATACTTATATAAGATTGTAAAGAGTATGATATGAGATAACGTGTATAAAATTTCCTGGTAGATACTAAGTGCTCAATTTTTAGCTATTACATTACCTTTGTTGATTTTAATGTTTTCACTTAAATTAGAATATATCTATTAAGACTTTAATATCTTGTTACACTTATTACAAGCTTGGTTACAGACCAAATTTATTTGTGTGGTTAAAAGTTAAACATTTGCCAAAAGATTTGCTTTGATGATCTCTGTGTTCCTTCCACCATGCTGCTTTCTTTAAGAGACATCATAGTTTTGCGAGTCTCAGGACTAAAGGATGAAGAACATCATACCTTCTGGCATTGATTTCTTGGGCAAATCAGTAATTCAAGCAATCTAGATTTCTTCATAAATTTGCTTTAAAATAACGAGTCAGTATCATCTATTTACCACATAAGGGCCCCGAGAGAAATGTGAAGATGAAGTATTGGGTACTTACCATAATGTATTTGCTGTTTAATAGTCAAATATAAGCCCTTTTAAAGGTCAGTGTGGTTAGAGGAGCAGGAGTTATTTTTATGGCAAATTAAGTTTCCTTTGGTTGAGCTCTCTTCATTCATTCTGGAGCTATTTCTCTACTCTTCTCCAGTAGCATACTGGGCACCTACCGACCTGGGGAGTTCATCTTTCAGTATTGTATCTTTTCCCTTTTCATACTGTCCATGGGGTTCTCAAGGCAAGAATACTGAAGTGTTTTGCCGTTCCCTTCTCCAGGGGACCACGCTTTGTCAGAACTTTCCACCACAACCTCTCTGTCTTGCATGGCCCTACACAGCATGGCTCATAGTTCATTGAGTTAGACAAGGCTGTGGTCCATGCCATCAGTTTGATTAGTTTTCTGGGATTGTGGTTTTCATTCTGTCTGCCCTCTGAGGGATAAGGATAAGAAGCTTATGGAAACTTCCTGATGGGAGGGACTGGCTGTTTGGGTGGGACCATGCTCAGTAAATCTGTAATCCAATTTTCTGTTGATGGTTAGGGCTGTGTTCTCTCCCTGTTGTTTGGCCTAAGGCCACACTATGGTGGGGGTAATGACACCTCCTTCAAAAGGGCTTATGCCAGCACTGTTGTATTCAGTGCCCGTGACCCTGTAGCAGGCCACTGTCAACCCACGCTTCCACTGGAGACTCCTGGACACTCACAGGCAAGTCTGGGTCAGTCTCTTGTGGGGCCACTGCTGCTTTCTCCTGGGTCCTGGTGCACACAAAGTTTTGTTTGTGCCCTCTAAGAGACTGTTTCCCCAGTTCTGTGGAAGTTGTGTAAGCAAATCCCACTGGCCTCCAAGGTCAAATTCTCGGGGATTTTCAGTCCCTTTGCTGGATCCTCAGGTTGGAAAATCTGTTGTGGGTCCTAGAACTTTCGTAACAGTGTGAGAACTGCTCTGGTATAATTGTTCTCCAGTTTGTGGGTTGTCCACTCAGTGGCTCAATGGTGGGGCTGATGGCAACCTCTTCCAAGGGAACTTACACCACATGCCAGGCCTCCCAGGTCTGGCTGCAGCCAGAGTCCCTGTCCCTGAGGCAGGCCACTGCTGACCCTTGCCACCGCAAGAGACACTCAAACACTCAAAGGCAGGTCTGGCTCAGTGCACAGTCTCTGGAGTGCACAAGGTTTTGTTTGAGCCCTCCGAGCATCTCCTTTCATACTGTCCATGTGGTTCTCAAGGCAAGAATACTGCAGTGGTTTGCCATTCCCTTCTCCAGGGGACCACATTTTGTCAGAACTCTCCACCATGACCTGTCTGTCTTGGGTGGCCCTACATGGCATGGCTCATAGTTTCATTGAATTAGACAAGGCTGTGGTCCATGCCATCAGTTTGATTAGTTTTCTGGGATTGTGGTTTTCATTCTGTCTGCCCTCTGACAGAGAAGGATGAGAAGCTCATGGAAGCTTCCTGATGGGAGAAATGACACCACCCTTATGGCAGAAAGTGATGAGGAACTAAGGAGCCTCCTGATGAAAGTGAAAGAGGAGAGTGAAAAAGTTGGCTTAAAGCTCAACATTCAGAAAACAAGATCATGGCATCTGGTCCCATCACTTCATGGCAAGTAGATGGGAAAACAATGGAGTCAGTGAGAGACTACTTTTTTTTTTTGGCTCCAAAATCACTGCAGCCATGGTGCAGTGCATGGTGACTGCAGCCATGAAATTAAAAGGCGCTTGCTACTTGGAAGAAAAGCTATGACCAGCCTAAACAGCCTATTAAAGAGCAGAGACTTGACTTTATCTACAAAGGTCCATCTAGCCAAGGCTATGGTTTTTCCAGTGGTCATGTATGGATGTGAGAGTTGGACTATAAAGAAAGCTGAATGCCAAAGAATTGATGCTTTTGAACTGTGTTGTTGGAAAAGACTCTTGAGAGTCCCTTGAACTGCAAGAAGGTCCAATGAGTCCATCCTAAAAGAAATCAGTCCTGAATATTCATTGGAAACACTGATGCTGAAGCTGAAGCTCCAATACTTTGGCCACCTGATGTGATGAACTGACTGATTGGAAAAGACCCTGATGCTGGGAAAGATTGAAGTTGGGAGGAGAAGGGGATGACAGAGGATGATATGGTTGGATGACATCACCGACTCAATGGACATGAGTTTGAGTAAGCTCTGGGAGTTGGTGATGGACAGGCAAGCCTGGCATGCTACAGTCCATGGGGTCACAAAGAGTCACAGACGACTGAGTGACTGAACTGACTGACTAACTTTGCTGAGTTCAGCTCTGCTGATGCAGACTGGCCAGGCTGGATGTATGTGCTGTCTCCCCCTTCTCTCCTCCCAATGGTCACCTCCTTGAGGACAGTCACCTCCTTGGACACCTTACCTGGCCAGCAAAGAGATTGACAGAACCCAGGAAGAAAGCAGTCCTCCTATTTGGAGCCCTATTAAGTATGAAATTTTAGAAATATAGTTGATTTTCTAAAAACTTGTCTACCACGTGTGAGGTAGAAATTAGGGTAACCTTTAGGCAGATGTTCTACTTTTAATGTCACAAATATCTTTGGTCTGTAACTAAGCTTGTAATAAGTAAGTGCACTAAGATATTAAAGTCTTAATAGATATATTGTAATTTAAGAGAAAACATTAACATCAATAGAGGTACTTTAATAGCTAAGAATTGAACACTTAGTATCTACCAGGAAATTTTTATATATCTTATATCACACTCATTATTTTTTTAATTTATTTTTTAATTGGAAGAAGATTGCTTTACAATGTTGTGTTGGTCTCTGCCATACAAGAACAAGAATCAGCCACAATGACACATATATATCCCCTCCTTCTTGAACACCCTTTAAATTTTAGTCACATTTTCTGTTGTCTTGGCAAAAATTTGATAGGCACATACCATGAGATAGATAATTTTTAATCTGATTCCCTTCCTTCCTTCCTCTCTCCTTTCCTTCCTTTAAATTATTATTATTTTTTTTAATTCTTGAAATAGAGATTATCTACTCAAGCTCATTCTTAGGAAACAGTGGGGCTAGGAAAAACGTAGGGATTCCTGATGGCAAATAAACCCTTGAAGACTCTCAAACATAGTCACATACATTTATTAATCACAAAATCTTTGGTTAGCTCTTTATAGAAAGCTTTCTTATTTGGCATCTGCAGGATTTTCAGCCTTCCCTGATCTCCACCTCTGGCTTTCTATACAGTTTATTAGCTCTGTTCTAGGAAACTATTGTAGGGCTTCCCAGGTGGCACTAGTGGTAAAGAATCTATCTGCCAATGCAGCAGACCCAGGTTCGGTCCCTGGGTTGGGAAGATCCCCTGAAGCAGGAAATGGCAACCCACTCCAGTCTTCTTGCCTGGACAATCCACGGACAGAGGAGCCTGGTGGGCTAGAGTCCATAAGGTCACAGAGAGTTGGACACAACTGAGTGATTGAGCACACAGACACAGGAAATGACCATAAACCACAGAAGCTAACCTCTGAGTTCTGTGTCTTTCTCTCACACGAAGGGTCTCTATTTCCCTGTCTCTCCCACTGGATGATAGATGAATTAGAGACAGGAGTAGGTCTGTATTCCTGTACCCTCGCATTTCATTCATAAGAGGAGCTCAGTAACTGCCGGTGAACTATTGAGCAGGACTGAATAGAAATGAAAAGATCAGCAAGGAACATGGCATCAGTTGTAGCCAGGGAAGTTTCTGGGCTTGATCTGCTCTCTGGGCTGGTGTGACAGAGGCCAGTTTTGCCTATTCTGTTTAGAATAATTGCCAAAAGATTATAATGGTTCTAGGATCTGCAGAGAAAGAATTTCAATCTCTCGCATGTCCTGTTCTGAACCTGCATAAAGAGCCCAAGCCCTTCCTACCCCGAAGAGAACACTGAGTCGGTACATCTTCTCAGAAATCAATGATGCGTTCCAGGGACATTTTTGGTCTTTGTTGTCTAGTCATTAGGTTATGTCCGACTCTTTTGCAACCCCCATGGACTGTTCATGGGATTTTCCAAGCAAGAATACTGGAGTGCATTGCCATTTCCATCTCCAGGAACGTATATTCAAAGAAAATTCATAGTCCATAGTCAGTGGAGCTATTGCTCAGTGGCTTCCCTGATAAACACATTCTGTTCTCTCTCCTACTTGCAACTGATGTATGTAAAGCATTTGGTGTGTACTTGCTATGGCATGAGGTCTCCATTTCCTTGCAAACAGGTGGATATGTGACTTTCACACTAATGAGTACCACGTGGTGTAATATAAACCCATCACCATGAAATATAGCATTTTTAGAAGGCTCTCTTGCATCAGTGAAGCCCATTTATGTTGCTCAAAATGTTTTTATCTGTCTGCTTTGATGTGGGAAATGGGCATCATTAGTAGGACATGCATGCACTGAAGAGATAAATCCTAACTCCATGCTCATTTCTTCATGGTGCTTGCAGACCCACATATGTGCAGTTTTATGAATGAAAGGAGACGCTCAGAGCTACCAAAGGGGAGGAGGCAGACACTCTGAAAGACAGCTCCCATGCTCATCATCTCTCTTTTCTTCTTTGCCTTTGGGTTTCAGAGGAATTTTAATAGATGTTGGGAGGGTATTTGTGAATTTGAGTGGTCCTATTCCAATTTCCACATAAGAGCAGTAGAAGGAGGAGGATGGGAGAGGGGGCAGACAGGGTGAGCAGAGCTCACCAAGCCTCTCAGGGCACTGTGATTTTGAGGTCAAGCATGTCTTGAACCCTGTTGGAAGTATGTTAGCCTGCAGGCATTTCAAACTTTAGCCATTCACATGAGCAAGTACTTCATTATCTAGCAGGAAACTCGGCCAACTACCACCTGTAACATCTATGTCTGAACATCAAAGAAATAGAGAGGAAACAGTTTTGCCTCTATGACGTTGCTCCTCAATCCTGATCAAACACGAGAAAAGGCAGCTGAGTGATGTTTGAAGAGTGCCAGTGTGAAAATAAAGTACCCATTTAAACATGAAGGGTATTTCTAATGGATTGCAAGAATCACTTAACGCTGTCCAAGACTCCAAAAGAAAATTAAGAAGAGCCTCTTAGAATGTGCTTCAGTATCGTTGTTTTTCAGTCATTCAGTCATGTCTGACTCTTTGCAACCCCATCAACTGCAGCACGCCAGGCTCCTCGGTCCTTCACTCTTTCCTGGAGTTTGCTCACTCATGCCCATTGAGTCAGTGATGCTATCTAACTATCTCATCCTCCTTCTCCTTTTGTCTTCAATCTTTCCCAGCATCAGGGTCTTTTCCAATGAGTCTACTCTTCTCATCAAGGACCACAATATTGGGGCTTCAGCTTCAGCATCAGTCCTTCCAATGAATAGTCAAGGTTGAGATTTCCTTTAGGATTGACTGGTTTGATCTCTTTACAATCCAAGGGACTCTCAAGAGTCTTCTGCAACACCACAATTCAGAAGCATCACTTCTTCAGAACTCCTCCTTCTTTTTGGTCCAACTCTAACATTTTTTGTTTAACGTTTCACATAAGGCAGAAAAGATCAGCCTTAGCAATGTTTCTACTATGCTTAAGAAAATGGTGGCTACTATTTGGGGGAGTTTGAAATATTCACAGTAATCACATTTTAAATTTTTGTTTTGAAGTAATTGTAGACCTACATGCAGTTCTAAGAGATAATATAGAGACATCCCATATAACCTTTATTTAGTTTTCCCTACTGGCAACATCTTGCAGAACTACGGAGCTATATCACAACCAGTATATTGAGGACACAGTCCAGTGATTGAACATTTTCATCACCACAAGGATCTCTCTTGTTACCCTTTAATCCATCAAACAGGGCATTATCAGTTATTGTCTCCCTGGGAATTCCTTCCGGGGAGTTGACCTTGATTCTTTAGTTAGCCTCAGTCCTGAGTTCAATGGTTGTTCCCCTAGCCCACATTCTGGATCAGGAAGATCCCCTGGAGGAGGGGACAGCAACCCGCTCCAGTAATCTTGCTTGGAGAATTCCACGGAGAGAGGAGCCTGGCAGGCTACAGTCAATGGTGTCACAAAGAGTCGGACACGACTCAGTGACTAACACTTACTTACCTTATCCTCCCTTGACCCACATACCTGACACTTCATTGAAAGAGTTGTACCTCGTCCATGTTGCTGTGACTCTGATTCATTCTCTTATTTTCCACAATAAAAACAAACCCATTTCTAATACTTAATCCACTGTTAGGTTTACAAAAAATAGAATGTACAGTAGAACCTCCTCTGTCTTCTCTTTCCTAGTTGAGTTTATCCCACTCAACTAACTTTCCCAAATTCTTAAAGAAATTTTTTCCTACATGTTCAAACCTATTTCTTATTACCCCATCACTTTCTTGGTCACTGGCTCCTGCTTCCTTCAAGTCAGTGTTACTCTACTTTCTACTCTCTCTGGCATCAGATACTTATTTTAATAACACTCAAAGGTGATGCTATTTATCTGATAAAGGGAAATAAGGTAGATGGATAAGAATAGCCTTCTCTGAGTTTTCAAAAAGCAAAGAGGGAATCCTGACCTCAGACTTTCACGTCATTCATTGAATCAGTGTTCCATTTAAGAGGGATTTCAAGGTAGCACTCTTTGAATGTGGAGTTAGAATGCCTTGGGGACTGGTTTGAAAGATATGCTTGTTACTTTGTCCAGTATGAACATGTATTTGTGTGACTTGAGGGCTAGAGGAAGGATTGATTATAGTGATGTTAGCACTCCAAGCTACCTCTTGTGTCACTACAATTCTGAAGAAAAATGTTAGAGAGGCATGACTGTAAATATTTAAAAAGGACACCAAGGAACACAAACCTGACCTCAGCAACTTAGGGTGTAACTAGAGCTTAGGCAGAGAAAGTGGGAAAAGGAGTCAAAATCCTAGAAATCTGTGACAATGATGATTTATGCCAAGTGCTTTAAGGAATATAATCCAGTGTTTGTCCTGTAGGCATACAATAATATGTATGTGCTGAATTGAAGAGGTATAAGGTCTAAACTGATTTTGAGTGAAAAATTAAAGACACTAAATCAGTCATTAGAGAAAGGCAATTTTCTGTTTTCCCCTCTATTCTGTAAACTCTAATGTTTATTATTTGATACTGATTATCTGATATTATTTCACAAGCATAAAGTAGACCATCAATTAAGTCCAATGTAAAAAAAATATTATCCCATTTAGAAAGAAAGTAGGGGGCTTCCCTGGTGGTCCAGTGGCTAAGACTCCACACTCCCAATTCAGGGGGCCCAAGTTTGAACCCCTGGTCAGGGAACTAGATGCCACTTGTTGTAACTAAAAATTCTGCATGCAGATGAAGATTAAAGATCCCACATGCTGCAACTAAGACCCGGTGCAGCCAAATAAGTAATAAATAAATAAATAATGAAGGAAGTGAAGGAAAGGAAAGGAGAGCTTGGGTAATCATTAGTGCTGTTCATCAACACTTGTGGTTTTTACTGGCCAGAGGTAGAATTCTACCTCTTGATTCCCTAGAACACAGGCACGTATTTGGCCTGTAAATCTGACAGCTGAAGCATGTCACTTCTGGCCACCAGCCTTAAGAGCAAAGATGTGATCCCCACATGGATTCTCAGCATGATGAGCAGTGCTACTCCACACAGGGAGGCTGTGTCCTAGGCTGAGAGCAAATCAAGTCAGCTTCTGCCAACCCAGCAAGGATATTTCATGTGAGGGAGAAATACGTCTTTACAGTTTTCAGTGATAAAGAGCAGGGGATGTGTGTTACTAAAACATAACATAGGCTGTCCTGAACGTTAGAAAATTGTAAGAGTATGACTTTCGCAGTGGGATGGTAGGTGTTTCTTCTTTTCTTATTTCTTTTTGTATTTTCTAATTTTTTCAATAATGCTTTTTAAATCTATTTTGTACTTTTCTAGAATGGGTAAATTTTTTGTAATAAGGAAATATTTAATCTAAAATAAACTGAGGGAAAAATAAGTTTTATGATTTGAATATATTTACAATTTGAAATATTATATTTTACTGATAAATGCATGAAATGCACAAAAATTAATGATATTTTCTTTTGTTGTTGTTGTGCCAGTTGGGTTATCCTAACACTTATGCATAGATTGAGAAGTGTTTGAGACCAGAAAATGATGTTATAAGATACTTAAAATGTGTAACCAGAGATAGAGGAAATCATGCTATGTGGATGATGACAAGCACACCTGCAAAACAAATTTTAAAATTCACAAATCATGAGTTCCCTAACAGCAAGGAATCAAAACTGCTCTTTTTTCCCAAGAATCTAATGATTGATGCCATTTTCTTGAACCTGGAGTATGTTTTTGGAGCATAGAGTTTAGTTGCCAAGAACTCAAAAAACAAAATGTTATACTGTCATAGTATCAAAGTTTACTGTCTTTAGATAAGTCTGCTCCAGCCCCTAAGAAATGCACCTCTGTGAGGGTGGTGGATCCCTTGGGCTCCTGGGAGACATTTGTGAGACAGACTATTTCTCCTTTATTTGTGGTTTACTGATGAGATTAGGCAAAATGAGTAACAATGATGGGCATTGCATAAAAGATGGTTGTGTTTGTTAATTTTTTCTTCCCTCACTTTTCCCTGTGCATAATACACTCACACACACACAACACACACCCCATTATGAATAATGCAGTCGGGCTCATTCAAGGATACTAGGAACATTTGCACATTAACCTTATTACACAAATGGGCTTTCCAGGTGGCGCTAGTGGTAAAGAACCCACTCCAGGTCAAGAACTCCTGTCAATGCAGGAGACACAAGAGACATAGGTTTGATCCCTGAGTTGGGAAGATCCCCTGGAGCAGGAAATGGCACCCCACTCCAGCATTCTCCCATGGACAGAGGAGCCTGTTGGGTCACAGTCCAAGGGGTCACAAAGTTGGACACAACTGAGTGACTGAGCACACTCATTGCACAGAGGGCCTTCATTTGAGTTTTATAGAAGGGACCTGAAAAAAAATGAGCCTGTGTCAAAACCTCAAAATCAAGGCATAGGATTTTACATGCATTACTGTACATATTTCTTTGCCAACCTGAATGAGAAGTCAACCTCAATAAAATCCTACACATTCAAGAAGGTAGACTCGAAACCAGGATGGATCCACAGACAACTGGCAGGTCTCAGCTCTGTGTTTTTTCTTTCAGTTTCTTCTGAAGACAGTGTTGCTGTCTTTGAGAACTGAGTTTCTGTAGACTAAAATTAAGACTCTAGATTTTTTTTAAAGGTTAGTATTTTCTTTGAGATTTTACCTAGTGCCTCTGCAGTATTATTTACAGGGTTTTCTTCCATTTTACCAAACTAGAAATTTAATAAATAGACTCTCAAGAGAAATACAAACCTTCTTACTGGCCGTATTGTTACCGAAAGAATGTGTGTGGTTTGGCTGCTCACTGCTTAAAAGCCAATAAACAGGCCAGGTTGGTGGAAAGGAAATTTTGCTTTATTTCAGATGCTGGCAAATGGAGGGAAGGGTGACAGACATTTGTCCAAAAGCCTACTCCTTCCACCCCCACCAGTGGCAAACAGTGGGGCAAGAGCTTTTATCGACAGAAGGAGGGGTGCTACATGCAGAAATAGCAGTCAGCTCCGACAGTCATCTTCAAATTGGTCATGGGTGGTCTGACCAGCATCATCTTGGTTGTTTTAGGCAGAGTTAATCTTCAGTTAATCTTCAGTTCTGGGATCCATTTGTTCCATCTCTTTATGGCCAATTCTAGGAATTGAGGCAGCTCATGTCCTGGGCACAGTGTGGTTATCTTGTAGTTAACTTCTCCACCTGATGTTTGAGTTTCTACAAGACAGCTCACAGAATATGGCTCAGAATATTATCTATAGCCCTGGAGAAAGAACTAAAGGTCCTTGACTATGTTTAATGACCATATTATCATTAGTCTCCTTGGACTATTTTCCTTTGTTTCTGCATTTCTCACTTTTCTGATTAAACTTATATTTTAACTGAAATTTTCCACAAACAAAAGGCAAGCAGAGGACATGGTGGGGGGCAAGGACCATAGGATACTGCTTCCTTTCACAACTGAAAAAGATTCTAAAACCCTGGTTTACAGATAAACCCTTTACATTCATTCTTCTTCTACAGCCCCAGAACCCATGTGTAGCATGTAAGACAATGAATTACAGTTATTTTTAGTTCTGAATTAACAAGCTCAAGAGGCCCCAAAAGACTGAGGTTATTGCTTAGCACTCATTGCAAAGAAAAAACTTCTGGGAAAGGTCTTTCTCTTTAAGAAACCAGTGAATTTTTAGATCCCAAGCTGCACCTAAAAGAGAAAAGAAACTCTTATTAAGAACTTCTACCTTGTTGAATTTACACTTGAAATAGTGTGCAATCTTGACAAATGTACAAATGGGTATAAACAGTCTTTTCACCCTTACCTGGTGGTTGTCATTAAGTTTTCAAAAGATAGAATAAAGGAAAGAAAAAATACACAAAGAGCCGCAAAACAAAGACCTTTTATTGAAATTGTCTAGTTTAAGCTTTAAAATACTACTTTGTACTCTGTAAAATGTCTGAGTGTGTGCTGAGTCACTTCAGTCATGTCCAACTCTGAAGGCTTATATGCGAGCTAAGTTGCTTCAGGCGTGTCTACATCTTTGCAACCCAATGGATTGCAGCCCACCAGGCTCATCTGTCCCTGGGATTCTCCAGGCAAGAACACTGGAGTGGGTTGCCATGCCCTCCTCCAGGGGATCTTCCTGACCCAGGGATCAAACCCAATCTCTTGTGTCTCCTGCACTGGCAGGCGGGTCCATTACCACTTGGGCCACCTGGGAAGCCTGTAAAATGTCTAGAAATAGAGGCAAAATTATTGTTTGTCTAGATAGAGGCAAAATTATTGTTAAGTTTTTTTTAAAGGTCAACCTTTAAGCACAGTTCCATGTCCTTACATTGGAAACTAGGTCTCAGTGTAGAAAATGCCCTGGGAGCCTATAGACTCAAAGGGTTCTGAAAAAAGTTAATAACTCTCTTTCCTTGTTACTAAAAAAGATCCACACAGGGCATTTCATACACTGCAAGGAGCAGCCAGCGGCCTGAATAGGAGACTTCTGCTTTCACTCCATCTTGCTAACATTCTACAAAGATGTTTGTTGCGGTAAAATTGATAGCCATAATGCTTGGCAATTCGAATCACGTTAGATGTTCCTTCTTTTTTAATTCCATTAACCACAGTGAACGCAATCTTCGGAAGCCCTGCCTCAGGAGCCCAGAACCTGGTGCTGCGGGACTAGCTCAGGGTTCATGGTCAAGGTCCTTTGTTCTGTGGGTCTAATTAGCACCCAGAGCAGCTTCTCAGTTTCTAAGCTTATGCCCTGAGCTGGATTCTAAAATTAGAAACAGTTTTAAAAGTATTTATATTTCCTATATTTAAAAAACTAAATTTTATTTTATAAAAAGCAAATATATATTATATACTTATATAGTACATTATACTAATAATACACCCTTCACGTGTTCATCTGCAGAAAAAGAGGACCTCAGTTAGGGGAGTCTGCTAGCCCATCAATGCGCATGTGTCTGTCCCTGGAGCCTACTGGGGGAGGGTGGGTCCAGGGATGAAATAAGGAGCTAGTTCTGAAATCGGTGAAAAAGAAGCCACAGATGTTGGATGTGGTCAGACTCAAAGTCTTCAGGGAGCTCCAACTCTGAACAGCCTTTGAAATCCTTTTCCACCAGCTTCCTACACAGCTTCCATCACCCAGAAGGTTTGGTTATGGTCATGATCCCTAATCGGGGAGGGCTGGAGCAGGAAAGCAGAGAATGAGGGTAAACAGAGTCATCTTGTAGGGCTTGTGAGAACTGAAGGCTGGCTTCTCTGATGCCATGGAGAATCCCAGCCCCTTCACCATCCAGGCTGCAAATGTCCCAGTGCAGTGTCAGGGATCACATGATTGTGACTCAGAAATGACAGGCATGATGCATAATATCTTAGTTGTGGAGTTGCAGGGGAACACAGACATGATGGGAACAGAGGGAACCTTAACAACAGGAAGGTAGGTGTGTTTCCTCTCTCTTCCACCATTCGCTGATGTTTCAATTCCTGAGAAGCAGCAGGCCCTCTAGCAGGTGGTCCTGCTGGACCCATCTAACCTGTGATGCGTGCTGATCACTGTGTGTTTCTCTTTTTCTACCCAGGACAGCTTTCCTGCCCGCTTTGGAGGAGTCCATTTTGTCAACCAGCCCTGGTACATTCATGCCCTGTACACGCTCATCAAGCCATTCCTTAAAGACAAGACCAGGAAACGGGTAATGAAAACAAAACCCAAAAAGGGGAGGTTCAGAGGGACAACTGCAGAGCCCCTCCACTCAAACTCCCTCTGTCTTTATTTTTCACTGTGGGTTTTGTTTTTTGTTTTTTTTGGCTTTTCTGCAGTCCCTGAGCTTTTGAGCCTCAGCTGGAGGTTTGCAAATGGCCTGGATTTAATCAATAATTTAGTGGCACTGGGTTAGTTTAGAGTCCTGGTGACAAACCAAAGGAAGCATTGAAGGCATGCAAATGCCAGATGCCCCCTTTACAGTAAATGCTTGTGGGAGATGCCAGGTCAAACAGCTTCCTGTTCACCGAATATTTTAAGAACTTACATTTTGTCCTGTGAATGTGTTATCTCTATGAAGAATGTTAATGGTTTGCCTTTTTCCCCGTGACTCTTGGGTCATAGCTGCCAGCTCCATCACCCTTGAGGCCGGGAATGCATTCTTCTTTAGAAATAATAATGCTCACAGGAAAAAGGCTTTTAAAATCTTGATTGCATCAGCTGATGACATTTGGGAAGCCAGCATCCTCCAGCAGATTTCCCACCCGCCCCACCCCCCGCCCCCCCAGCATTCTGATTAGCTGAGAAACCCAGCATTCTTTAACCTCTCTGAATCTCTGTTTCCTCATTTATAAAATGGAAAAACTAACACCTGCATCACAGAGTGCTTGGGGTAATTTTATTAGACACACAGCATAAAGTCATTCTGGTAGGAGAGATTCCGGAACACTCATTTCTCTTTCCTATTTAGCTCTCTTTTCTTATAAGCTTTCTGATTTCAGCTATCACCTAGCTCAGGGACACCACCTCTTAAGGGAGCAAGAGTCAGCCTTACAGCACCTTATATAGGCTGCTGGGCTGCCCAGGTGGCCCTAGTGATAAAGAATCTGTCTGCCAATGCAGGCGACGCAAGAGATATGGGTTCAATCCCTGGATTGGGATGATCCCCTGGGAGAGGGCATGGCAACTCACTCCAGTATTCTTGCATGGAGAATCCCATGGACAAAGGAACCTGGCAGGCTACAGTCCAAAGGGTTGCAAAGATTCAGACACGACCAAAGCAACTTAGCTCGCATATAAGCCTCTATGCCCCAGGGACTCCATCCTGGGGAAGAGCTCAGAGTACTCAGAGGAGAATGATAACGTGGGGGATCCCCCCCCCCCCCACATATACACACTCTGCAGGGTTCCCAACTCCTAAAGCTCAGCTATTTCCAGATCATTAGAAAACATTGCCATAGGGTATGGGATGAAGGGTAATTCTCCTGTCTGCAAATGAGTGTGGAACCTGGGACTAGAATTGACCAGCCTCAGGAGGCAGAGGCATTCTAGGACATTCTGAGATCTGTCTGGGGCTCAGGACGGTGATAAGAGCCAAGAAGTGCCTTGTACGGTTCCCAACATGGCATCGTGCTTCTCACTGGCCTCTTCTACTCAGGAAGGAGCCACAGCATTTCCAACCATCGTGAGTGCTCTGCCCCTGCAGGAAGGGGCTTCCTGGTTCTCTGGGTGCAGAACAGAATCTGACAAATGGGGATTCTGCTTCCTACCTGCTGAGTTCCTTCACTCCACAGTACCCCCAGAGAGAGGGCCAGTTTCAACAATGCTCCTTTTCCTCTGAGAACTGGAAGTTTTGGGTGGGTGCGTGGGTACCAGGACCAGTGTTTAGCTCCAGCTTTTCCACATTTCAAATACTATAATTCCTCTACTGAGACATTCTGCAAAAGCCAGACTATGTGAATTTCTTTCTTTTTTTTTTTAATTTTTATTAGTTGGAGGCTAATTACTTCACAACATTTCAGTGGGTTTTGTCATACATTGACATGAATCAGCCATGGAGTTACATGTATTCCCCATCCCAATTCCCTCTCCGACCTCCTTCTCCACCTGATTCCTCTGGGTCTTCCCAGTGCACCAGGCCCGAGCACTTGTCTCATGCATCCCACCTGGGCTGGTGATCTGTTTCACCATAGATAGTATACATGCTGTTCTTTTGAAATATCCCCCCCTCGCCTTCTCCCACAGAGTCCAAAAGTCTGTTCTGTACATCTGTGTCTCTTTTTCTGTTTTGCATATAAGGTTATCATTACCATCTTTCTAAATTCCATATATATGTGTTAGTATGCTGTAATGTTCTTTATCTTTCTGGCTTACTTCACTCTGTATAATGGGCTCCAGTTTCATCCATCTCATTAGAACTGATTCAAATGAATTCTTTTTAACAGCTGAGTAATATTCCATGGTATATATGTCAGAATATGTGAATTTCTTAAAAAAAAAAAAATTCTTGTTAAAATTCACTCATACCCAACCATTCAGTGTCAGAAAATGTACGTTGTTTCTTGAAGTGCTGCGGTATTCTTGTGAAGAATTTTAGCACTTAGCTTCTTGTCTCCTTCCTCTTTAAATGATGTCATTACATCCCAAGTTAAAATTCAGTAAAACAAGGCAAGGTAGGGAGTAAGGCTCTGCCTTCCAATGCAGGGGCTGCAGGTTTAATCCCTGATCAGGGAACTAAGGTCTCATATGCTGCAGAGTGTAACCTAAATTTAATTTTATAAAAAGCAAATATTTATTATATACTTATATAGTACATTATACAATAATATACACCCTTCAGACATGTTGTGAGTTAGGTTCCAGACCACTGCAAAAAAGCAAGCATCATGAAAAAGCAAATCACATGTATGTCTTTTTTTCTGTTTCCCAGTGTACAAAAAAGTTACATTTACACTATACTATAGTCTATTAAGTGTGCAATAGTATTATGTCTAAAAAAAGTTCAATTAATTAAATTGATTTAAATTAATTTAATTAAAGTAATTGTATTACTTTAATTAAAATACAAAACAACAACAAAAAATTGTAATAGTTATATCAAAGATCACTGATCACAGCTCACCATGGCTAATATAATAATCATGAATGAGTTTGAAATATTAAGAGAATTATCAAAATGTGACAGAGACACAAGGTTTGCTAACACTTTAGAAAAAGGGCACCAATAAACTTGCTTGATGTAAGATTGCCACAGACTTTTGGTTTATAAAAAGTGTAATATCTGTTAAGTATGCAAAGCACAGTAGATAGGGATGCCTGTACTAACAGTTAAACAGTGTAATGTAATACTTATGTGATATATTATTATACTATTTGTAAGTATTTTAAAAATCACAGTTATTCATACATTTCTTCATGGTTAAGTGTGCGCATGTGTGTGTATAATTGATGACCCTGTACTCGGGAACAATTAATGCACATTGAGCCTGCAACATGAAGAAGTGTGGGAATCAATGTCATTATACAGATGCACTTTGAATAAACTTTCAGGAGTCGATTCCTAAATTACAGGCAATGGTAATTATTGACTTGTGGCTTATCCACTTCATGGATTTGTTTGAAAATGTTATTTCGGGGTGTTTTCTCCCCTACAACTAATTATATCACCATCCATTATATGTTTCAAAGATGCAAACTTGTTTGTTGAGGGTATTGGCAAATCCAGACAGAAACAGAAAATTGTTGCAAAAATATCTCACAATAAATTCTCACGTCACAGTTTCCAATTCCATTACTTAAGAAGTGACTGAGATTTTTCCTTGTGCCCACACCACCCTGGGAGCTAGGAGAGTATTAGAAGGGTTTTTAAAAAATGGTCCCTTTACTGAACATCCTGCTCTTCCTATGGGGATTGTTTCACTCTTGAGTAGCTCAGTTGTCCAGCTCTTTTGCCATCCCATAGACTGTAGCCCACCAGGCTCCTCTGTCCATGGGATCACCCAGGCAAGACTACTGGAGTGAGTTGCCATTTCCTTCTCCAGGGGATCTTCCCGACCCAGGGGTGGAACCTGTGTCTCCTGCATTGGCAAGCAGATTCTTTACGACTGAACCACCAGAGAAGCCCTCTCCTATAGGGCAGAAAGACATCAATGAAATCAGAAAATCTTAGAAGTCATCTCACAATGAACAGTTAATTTGGGGAATTGGGGAGAGTCAAGTGGGCAGGTGTCACTGGGGCAGATTGAGGAAGTCTTTGCCACTAGATGTAGGCCTGGGAATGATGGGGAACATTGAGCAGGGTCTAGAGGATGCTTAAGGAGAATAGTGCGATGTGGTGTGCATGAAGCATGATCAGGGGTTTGGAGGATATACATTCCTACTCTTTTCATCTGCAGGGATAATTAAGAGATGACTATATGTGTAAATTTGGACCATGGCCAAAAAATACCCAATTTATTCATGAACTTCATTTTTAAGGACTATTAATTCAGCCCCTCTTCTGAGCAATAAATTAACATTTTATGAAGACTAAGCCACAGACACAAAATTGAATGCCTCTTTAAACTCCATGATCACCAACAATGCATCTACTTTGTCACTGCTAGACTATGTATTAGATTAAACACTTGATCATATGTTTTGGATTTCTTTCCTCGCTAATTATTTTTTCTTTCCAGATTTTCCTGCATGGAAACAACTTAAACAGCCTCCACCAGCTAATACACCCCGAATTTTTGCCATCTGAATTTGGAGGCACCCTTCCTCCTTACGACATGGGAACATGGGCCCGGACGTTGCTCGGTCCTGACTACAGCGATGAAAATGACTACACTCACACTTCCTATAATGCAATGCATGTGAAACACACATCCTCCAATCTGGAGAGAGAGTGCTCACCCAAGCCAATGAAGAGGTAAGGTCTGGGTTAGCAGAGCCTCGCAGGTAAAGCTCAAGAGGCATTTTTGATGTGAGAGCTATTTCGGGTAACACTGGTGACTCAGAAGGTAAAGAATCTGCCTGCAGTGCAGGAGACTCAGTTTCGATCCTTGGGTCAGGAAGAACCCTAGGAGAAGGTAATGTCAACCCACCTCAGTGTTTTGCCTGGAAAATCCCATGGACAGAGGCGCCTGGTGGGCTACAGTCCATGGGGTCACAAAGAGTCAGACACGACTGAGCACGCATGCATTGTGAGTTAAGTAATTGAAGACCTTTATGGGCACAGAACTTGAATAAAATAAATTGCAATACATTCTTAGCTGATTTCACCAAAATTAAAAGTAAATGCGGCTTGGCTAGCTCAGAAATCCTGTCATCCCCATTGTGTGAAAGAAGCAGTAGAAGGCTTGGCCCTCGGTCATGCCGTGATTACAGTTCTGGTCTCGAGGGAGTCTGTTAATTCACACAGAATGAAATGTGGGACCTTTGGGACACATTGGAGGAAAAAGCAACCTGCTAGAAAATGTTGCTATCATCGATGCATTTGGAACCATTTATTGAGCATTTACTTGGCCACAGGCACTGGGAGTACGAAAATGAATAAGAACATAAAAGAAAAGAAAACAGAGAAGAGGGCCTTGGGAAAATCTGCCAAGTAAGACTTCCAGCAACCTGTTTCTACTGTGAGCGACAGCTGAGCTGGACTCTGAAAGATGAGAGTCAGCAGCCCAGGCTTACAGAGGGGGAAGGACAAGACAGACAGAGGTGTGGAGGCTGTGGAGGGGTGGGATATTCTGGTGTGGCAAATTGGTGTGAAAGGTTCAGGGGTGAGAATGGGAAAGAAGTTCTAAAGATGGCTGGTTGCAGGTGGGGAAGTACATTGTATGCTGTAGTCAATAGAAGACCATGAGTGAGGGCTTTTTAAATTGATATACAAATAATGTGTGAGTACTTTCTTATTATAATCAGTAAAGCCTTATTTTACCTTTTCAACCCCTAGTCCCCAATCTCAATCTCTATGCCTCCCCAAAGGAGGAGCTGGACTGGGATGGGCCCTTCCATTCTCTTTTCCATACATTACATATAGCTATACATACCCAGAGAAAATATCCAATATTGCATATTGTGTGGTCTAGTTCAATAGGGCTGCTGTAACAAAGTACTGCAGTCTAAAATGGACTAGGTGCCTTAAATCAGGGGTCCCTAACCGAGTATTGGTCCAGTACTGGTCCATGGCCAAAATACTGGTCCATGGCCTGTTGGGAACCAGGCCACACAGCAGGAGGTGAGCACCAAGCAAGAGAGTGAAACTTCATTTTTATTTACAGCTGCTCCCTATTGTTTCCCATCATCCCCAGATGGGACCATCTATCTGCAGGAAAACAAGCTCAGGTTTTGTATTATGGTGGGTTATATAATTATTTCATCATATATACTGTAAGGGAGCATGTTCAGTTGCTCTGTTGTTTCCATCTCTCTGCGGCCTCATTGACTGTAGTCCACCAGGCTCTTTTGTCCATGGGATTTTCCAGGCAAGAATACTGTGGTACGTTGTCATTTCCTCCTCCAGGGGATCTTCCCAACCCAGGGATCGAAACTGCACCTCTTGTATCTCCTGCATTGGCAAGCAGATTCTTTACCACTAGTGACACCTGGGAAGACCCTATATATCACAATGTAATAATAGAAATAAAATGCGAAATAAATGTAATGTGCTTGAATCATTCTGAAAGCATCCCCTCCTGCCACCCTGGTCCGTAGAAAAACTATCTTACGTGAAACCAGTCCCTGGTGCCAAAGAGGTTGGGGACCACTGCCTTAAACAGTAGAAAGTTATTCTCTCAGAGTATGGAAGCTGCAAGTCCAAGATCAAGGTGTCTACAGGTTGGTGCCTTCTGAGGCCTCTCTCCTTGGCTTGTAGATGGCCATCTTCTCTCTGTGTCTTCACCAGGTTTTCCTTTCATGGATCCGTATCCTAATTTCCTCTTCTAACAAGGACACTAGTCATGTTGGCTTAGGGCCCACCTTATTTGGTCAGTATCTTAATAACCTCCTTAAAGATGCTATCTCCAAATATCGTCGTAGTCTGAGATACTGGGGGCTAGGACGTCAACATACGGATTTGAAGGGGGACAGACGTAGTTTATCTGTCTTTACGTAAGCTCCTTTGGCGTCGGTACTGCTATGTGTAGCTGGTGTTTCAGTGCTGTGCCCTGTTCCAGGAAGTGGGTATATCACAGCGTAGCCATTTCTCTTCTGATGGACTGTTAGATTGTTTCTGAGCTTTTTTCTCTGTTCTAAGCAGGGCTCAATGAACCTTTTTGATGTGCCTCCTTTGTTCTCATGGGAATGATCCTCTGGGTACACGTGGAGCCCTGTAGCTGCTGGGTCAGAGGACTGTGCACCTTAGATTTCTATCACGCTGCCTAGAGACCCTCCAAAATGACCCCCTCCCACAAGGGGTGTGTGAAAATCTCCCTCTCAGACCCATTATAAGTGCTTGATATTAGCAGACTTCACTTTTTTTCTCCTGAGTTATAATTGACATAATGCTTCCAAGGTAGCTCAGTGGGGAAAGAATCTGCCTGCAATGTAGGAGAGGCAGGAGATGCAGGTTTGATCCCGGGGTCGGGAAGATCCCTTGCAGGAGGGCATGCTAACCCGCTCCAGTATTCTTGCCGGTAGAATTCCACGGACAGAGGAGCCTAGCAGGCTACAGACCATGGGGTCACAAAGAGTTGGACATGACTGAGCGACTGACCACTCACAAAGTGTACAATATAATGATTTGACTTACATACAGGATGAAATGATTATCACATACATTTAGTGAACATCCATCATTTCATATAAATACAAAATTAGAGAAATAGAAAAAACTTTGGTTCAGTGTAATGAGAACTCTGAAGACATACTCTCTTAACAACTTTCACATATAACATAAGAGCAATTTTAATTCTATCAATCATATTGTACATTATATCCCTAGAACTTAATTTATCTTTTTGAAAAAATGTTTTATTTATTTATTCAGCAGGGCCAGGTCTTAGTTGTGGCGTGAGAACTCTTGGTTGTGGCTTGTGAGATCTAGTTCCCTGACCAGGGATGGAACTCAGGCCCCCTGCATCTGGAGCATGGAGTCTTAGCCCCCAGAGCACCAGGGAAGTCCCCTTCCTTATAACTGAGAGTTTGTACCTCTTGACCACCTTCATCTAATTTTGCTTCTTTCTACCCACTGCCTCTGGTGACCACAAATCTGATCTCCTTTCCTATGAGTTGTTTGTTTTTGATGAAGTTTTAATCATAAGCCTGATGGGGGGGCAGCCATATGCTATTTTTGTTTTCATTTGTATTTTCCCACCAGACATAGTTAAGCACAGTTTTGTAAGTCTGAGTTTTGTAAGGATCATGGAATTAGCAGAGACGAGGGACTAAAAGCCATCAGCAGGCTGATATAGGGGCTCAGGTGAGAAGATGAGGGTCAGAACTGATGCTGAATCTACAGAAGGACAGCTAAATTCTGGAGAAGTTTGGGGAAGGAGTACTAATGCAAGTTCGTGTGCCTGACACGCAGTGAGGCCAAACAAATGGACACCTTGGAGTTTGGAGCCGAGAAAGGTTTACTGTAGGGTCCTGCAAGGAGACTGGTGGCTCATGCCTAAAAAGCCCTGAGCTCTCCGAAGGGTTTCAGTAAAGCATTTTTAAAAGGCAGGTGGGCACTGAAACAGGTATATTACCATATGTAAAACAGATGACCAGTGCAAGTTCGATGCATGAAGCAGGGCACCCAAAACCGGTGCTCTGGTACAACCCAGCGGGATGGGATGGGGAGGGAGGTGGAGGGGGTTTCAGGATGGGGTGAACACATGTACACCCATGGCTGATTCACGTTGGTGTACGGCAAAAACCACCACAATATTGTACAATAATTGTCCTCCAATTACAATAGATAAAATAATTAAAACAAACAGAAAAAGTCAGGTGGGGAGAAGGGTGGTGTTGCAGGGTACTTGGTCAGCTCCTGCACAGTTCTCTGATTGACTGATGGTGAGGTCACAGAGTGTTGTCACAGGGGTTCACATTGTCAGTCCTTAGGTCCCAGGAGGCCTGGGGCTATGTGCCCAGTAGTTAACATCTTCCATCTGTTGAAGAGCGAAGGGTTTTTCACATCTGCAAAACATCTCAGGAAATGTGCATCAAATACTGCTATCTAGGTGCTTCAGAGAAGAGCTTGAGCAGAGGATGTGGGGGAGGGCCTGTCCTGGGAAGGTCCTCTGGGGTCCTGCTGGGTTTCAGGAAGAGTGTCTCTGTTGGAAGTCTTCTTTTGGTAAACGGTAAACGGTGGGTACACAATAAACAATGTCTGGGAGGAGGAAAAGCTGTATATTTCCTGCTCAGTCGTGATGTTTACACTCAAATGTCTGGAAAACCTCTCTGCTTAGATGGACAAGGTCGGAAAATTGATTTACTCCCCAGGTTACTAGTCAACCTTCACTGGGAAGTGGTGGTCATGGTAGCTGAGAGGCTGTTGACTTTGTGGCCTCTACAGGGAAGGGACTAAACTTAGTACCTGAGTCCTGACCACCCCTCAGTCCAGACAACAGCACAGTGACAACTGTAGTGACTTCACGCTTTGACACTCTTCTGAGCCCGTAGCTCATTAAACTCTTTAAGTCCTTACCACAACTGTAAGAAAAAGGTATTGTCGTTATTCTCATTTTTACAAATGGGGAAACTGAGACATAGAGAGGTTAAGAATGCCCAAGATCACACTGCAAATAAATGGCCAAGCTGGGATTCAGACCTGGGCACGCTGGATCCCTGTTCTGGGTTTTTGCCCTCTATAAGACAAGGCACACTGCCTGTTTTTCATTATACATTCTGCATTCTGTCCTCAACTCTTGTGCCAGGCTTCTCTCTCCAATCTCTGCATGGACAGGAATCTCATGTGGCCTGTCCCTACCCGATCTACCCAAAGACCTTCACAACCCAGATAAGTCTTAACTTCCAAGGTGAAGGGGCATGAAATAAGAGTTTGCCACTCTTTCCCCAGATGATCTGAGTTACATCTCTTGGGTGACCAGACATGTCACCAAGTGGCTCCAAGTCCCATTTCTGAGTTAATGTTGAGAATGAGAGGGGATGACACCCTCCACTATTAGCCAGCGAATTCTGGAGGGTAAAAACTTGGTCTAACTAACTCTTAATTTATCTCACTGCCTCCCCAAGAATCCAACTCAACACCCCCCACAGTAGACACACAGCAGTCACACTCCACAGGCTCACTGCACTTTGTTTTTCAGTTGCTAAGTCATGTCTGACTATGACTCCATGGACTGCAACATGCCAGGCTCCTCTGTCCTCCGCCATCTCCTAGAGTTTGCTCAAATTCATGTCCATTGAGTCCATGACGTTATCCAACCATCTCATCCTCTCTCACCCTCTTCTCCTTTTGCCTTTTATCTTCCCCAGCATCAGGGTCTTTTCCAGTGGGTCAACTCTTCACACCAGGTGGCCAAAGTATTGCTCACTACATATAGATGATTTAATGTTGAGTAAAATTTACCATCTCCCAAACCCATTCCTGATGCATTTGCCCAGTCACTTTAACCAAAGTGTCAGCTCCCAGATGGAAAGAGCTAATTCTCCTGCTTTACCAAGACTGTCCTGGATCTTGCCTCCTGGGATCTTCTAGGGGAGACAAGATGTGCCCACAAATAACTATATTTTACTGCAGAGAGGTGCAATGAAGGAGGGGGAAAAACCTGCTGTGACGCTCTGAGGAAGTGGTCATTAATTTCAACCAGGAAGACTTGGGGGAAGTCTTCAGGGAGATGGGCAGAACTGACCCAGGTTTTGGAGAATGGTAAAATATCAGGCTCCTCCATCCTTGGAATTCTCCAGACAAGCATATTGGAGTGGGTTGCCATGCCTTCCTCCAGGGGATCTTCCCCATCCAGGGATTAAACCCGGGTCTTCTGCATTGCGGGAAGATTCTTAACTGTTTGAGCCACCAAGGAAGCCCTAATATATACGAGTTAAGATTCAAGACCATGCCAGAGAAGCTGGCAATTGCATACGTATCTCATCACCCCACCAGTCCTACTGTCCTTGGTGAGGGCACCCTTGAGCCTTTGCTTGGGGATTTCAGGCAGCAGCAGAATGGGCAGTGAGGAGCCTGGTACTAGTGATGCCAGCAAGAAGGGACCACCCCTGCTGTCAGACTGTGCCTGCGGTCAGGTGCCTCATGGACAGAGGCCTGTGATGACTTAGAAGATTACAGGAACAGAACAGTCAACATTTGGAGCGTCTTTTGACCCCTAAGGACCAAGTGTTTGCATGTGCATGCTCCGTCTCCCAGTCATGTCCAGCTCTTTTATAACTCTATGGACTGTAGCCCACCAGGCTCCCCTGTCCATGGGATTTTTCAGGCAAGAGTATTGGAGTAGGTTGCCATTCTCTGCTCAAGGGGATCTTCCCCACCCTGGGATTGAACCCAAGTCTCCTGTGTCTCCTGCACTGGCAGGCAGATTCTCTACCACTGAGCCACCCAGGAAGCCCAGAGGAGATAGGAAAATTGGAAACAGTTGGAGGAGACTTTACAGGTCCTCTCTTCCGGTCCCCCACTCCATCAGGTGGTCTGTCCTCTAGCACAGACTGTCAGGCAGCCCCAAGTTGCCCTGTCCAGAGATGGGCAGGCAGTCTGTGGGGCAGGATGTGCCTGCGCCAGGGCTTAAGGAAACGTCTCTGTATTCTGAGCCCGACGACCTGGGTCTGACCTCTGGAACAGCGCTGTCACTTCCAGTGGGTAGACATCACCCATGATTCTAACCCTGCCATAGTTTCCGAGAGTCTTCTGGCCCCTTGGGAACTCAATGGGCTTTTGTGAGTATTCTTGGGGCCTGATCACGTTTCATTATGTGTTTTAGGAGCACAAATGGTCTCAGTTCCAAGCGTCTGGGACATGCATTCTGGCACATGTGTAAACTTCAGGCTTGTATGAAGTTCTCAATGAATAAGTGGTCCTAACAGCTCTTCTTCTCCAGATAATTTTGGCTCAACTCTTAAGCAGAAAAACTTAAAAAAAATTATTAGTTTAAATGAAATTTTCTCTGCATGAATTATTTCTAAATCTATCTGTTCTTTGATATGATTATGCCTTTGTGGGCTGAGTTTTAACTTCTTGTTTTTTATTTTATTTTTTATAGTCTATTTCCTTGCTTTCAGGTCATTGGCTATCACTTTCTGCTCTTGGGATGGTATAGGTCTGAAGCACCTAATTTCCTCCTAATTTATTTATTACTGGAATATGTTTTAAAACCAGAAAGTAGGTAGCCAAACTTTTTTTTTTTAGAAAAACTTTTAAATACTGTCCAACAAATAAGAGTAAATAGGCTTTGTATTTGCAGAAGGAAATGGCAACCCACTCCAGTATTCTTGCCTGGGAAATCCCATGGATAGAGAAGCCTGGCGGGCTGCAGTCCATGGGGTTGCAAAGAATCAGACACAACAGTGACTAAGCACTGAGTAGGCTTTGTATTAAGCTCTGTAGAAGTATTTGGCTGCTAATATGTTGCTAAGTCGGTAAGTCGTATCTGACTCTGCAACCCCATGGACTGCAGCATGCCAGGTATCCCCCTGTCCTTCACCATCTCCTGGATTTTGCTAAAACTCATGTCCATTGAGTTGGTGATGACATCCAACCATCTCATTCTCTGTAGCCCCCTCCTGCCCTCAATCTTTCCTGGCATCGGACATCTTTTCCAGTGAATCGACTCTTCGCATCAGGTAGCCCAAGTATTGGAGCTTCAGCTTCAGCATCAGTTCTTCCAATGAATACTCAGGGTTGATTTGCAAATATGACAAAACTCCAGCCACATTGCTTTGAACAATAAGGAAAATTTATTATTTCACATAATAAAATAACAAAGTAAGGTGGTTACAGGAATGTTTATTCCAGTGGCTCAGTCGTTGCCACTGGAAGCCAGGTTCTTACCCCTGCATCCAGCACAAGTGAAGAATTCTCAGCAGGAATCCACCCTGATTCACACAGGGTGAAGCCAAACCAAAGGAGATTATTCTGCTTGGGAAAGAGGAGTGGATTGCTTGGACTGGAAACCAACAATTCTGCTTCAGGTTTGGGAAGGCAGGTCTGGAATTTCTGCTTCATGAAGCAAGTGCATGGTCTTCAAATCAGTGCGTTGATTTTGTGACATCTCTCTCAATTGTTGGGATTGGTTTTTTAATTGCTTTCTTATTCTAGCCTATATCTCTGGTAAAGTAATTAGAATGGCTATGTTGTTGGTTAGTCGCTAAGTGGTGTCCCACTATTTTGCGACCCCATGGACTGTAGCCCACCAAACTCCTCTGTCCATGGAATTTCCCAGGCAAGAATTCTGGAGTGGGTTGTCATTTCCACCTACAGGGGATCTTCCTGACCCAGGGATTAAACCCCTACCTCCTGTTTTGGCAGGTGGATTCTCTACCACGGACTCACCAGGGAAGCCCCAAAGGGCTATAGATATCATTAAAAAGGCTTTTCCATACAGACATACAGAGAAACACATTGTCTTGAGCAAAGAACCTCAATGCAAAAAGTGACAATATTGTACCACCTATGTAGAAGAACACATACATATTATTTTGGTTATTGATTCTACACTGCCTTTCTAACTTGGCGTGACATGGCAATAATTCTACTGCCTTCAGTGTGTACTTACATGTAAAAATGTTTGTTCCCAGGATTTTTTCTTTTTTTAGATATAGACAGCACCATTCATAGGGTTTCCTGGGTAGCTCAGTGGTAAAGAATCTGCCTTCCAATGCAAGAGACACAAGAGGCATGAGTTCAATCCCTGGGTCAGGAAGATCCCCTGTAGGAGGAGATGGCAACCCACTCCATTATTCTTGCCTGGAAAATCCCATGGATGGAAGAGCCTGGCGAGCTACAGTCCATGGGGTTGCAAAGAGTCAGGAATGACTGAACAACCTAGCACATACACACAGCACCATTCATAGTGTCAAAACTGTCAATTTTTGTCATTTCCAGTAATTTGGGGGGTTTTTGGTGCTGCCTGAGCATAGATGAAGTTTGGGTGAATATATGCAATAACTCCTGCTTTCATTTATTAAACCTTTAGAACTTAAGAGAGAATTATTTGCAGAGAAAGAGGCCTTAAAGACCCAAGCTGCACCTCCACTCAGGCCAGTAAAGACTGGCCCCAACTTTCCAGGAAATGATCTGCCTCATCTATCCTGTATACTGGGCACTTGGAGGGACCCAAGTGCTTTGGAGTCTTGTCCAAATACACAGTGGAAGGATTGCTTTTGATTCCTTTGACCAAATGCCTCCATCTATATGTTCCCTAAACTCCTCTCCTAGATTCCATGTGAAAGAAGTGGGACAATATCGAAAGATATTGTGAGCCAGCCACTTTTATTGGAGGGAGTGGAGGAAGCTGAGGGAATGCCTGGATGGAGTTCAGATTTCTGAGCCAGAAGGAAATCTTTGGCCATGTTGTTCCCCTTTGGGTCCTGCCTGGGTGGTAAAAAGAAGAAAGTCAGTTTAACTGTTTTCAGCTGTCAGTAGAATTGCCTATGACCTTGGTGATCTTTCAGCATGTCGTCCTCATTTTATGGAGTGAATTACGCGTTTGCTGGATAACTACTCATTTCCGGCAGAAGTAATATATCATTATGAAATACAATCTGCAGGAAAAGAATGAGGGGTGTCAGTGTGGGAACAGGAGGACCCTTGTCTTCTAAGCAGTTGGGGCAAAAAAAAGGGCTCATTTTACTGTGTGGCCCCAGGAACAGATGTTCCATATGGAGGTCCCGTTCAGTAAAATGACATGAGGCGTCATTTCTTCATGAATGCTTCACAGTCCCTGCTGCCTTCTAAGTTGCATTATGACTGATTTATCACTCAAACACTTCTCACTTTTCGGGTGTCCCTCTATGTCAAGCAGCTAATGCCTGAGATGTCATCACTTCTAGAAGCAAAGACCATGTGGGTACCCCAAGCAAGCCCAGTGTTTTATGTCAGTTATTGGATACTGAAGGGTTGCATGGATGCTGACAGGAATTTGTTAACATTTTCTAAAGATTAAGATAAATAGCTGCCTAACCTCTTCAATACTCGTGCATCCAGCTGAAACAAATTCCATGCTTTTATACATCTTTCTTTATTGTGGCAGAAATGAGGGGAGGGCATCTCCTTACACAAACATCCTATAGAGCCATGTAACATTAAAAGTGAAAGTTGCCCAATTGTGTCCAACTCTTTGTGACCCCATGGACTGTAACCCACTGGGCTCCTCTGTTCATGGAATTCTCCAGGCCAGAATACTGGACTTGGTAGCTGTTTCCCTTCTCCAACGTAATGTTAGAATGAAGAAAATCTACAATGAATTCAGCCCATAAGAACACGATCAAGGACAGATAAAATGTGTGTGGGGGTGGGAGGTGGGCACATGTTCTCCTCTATTTTAAAGAGTGACATGACAAATTATGAGATAAAGAATTCTAAGTGCCTGGAAAAGCCAAGAAGTAGGGTTGAATTAGAAGCAAATGAACAGATGTGGGTGTGACTGGTTGTAGTTTCAAATACTAAGTGTTTGGTAACTCACAGTGTCTGTTCTGAAAGAGACTCCTGTTTGCTGAAGCCCTGTGGTTAGGTGCGGTTACTTGGAAAGGAAGATGTAGTCTAGGCAAGAAAAGCAAAGAAGGTTTATTTCTTGTGAACACATTGCTGTTGGTCAGCAAACATTTTGTCTGATTCCGATAAAGCTGATGGCATGTGTACCCAACGTCTCGCCAGCAGTGGGGCTCTCATATGAACTTTAGTGATCATATGGATGAAAACAAATATTTGACGTGATACGTGATGAAAGTCCCACTGAAGTATCATTCATAAAAACAGTGTGCTGCTCACGTAGAGAATTTCAGTGCCTTTAAGCAAACTTTGCTATAGATCTTAAGTGAGCTTAAAGTATCCAGACTATAGTGTTTGAGCTTTCATGTCAAGGCCATACACTAGCATTGTCAAGTTTTCAGCATCTCATGGGAAATGCCTTCACGTCTCCACTTCTTCCCACATACCAGACAGGATACAGATGTTCCTGGCCTTATTCTGAAAGTTCTTGAAAAATTGAGCCTTTCAGGTTTTGAGAATTGAAAGAAAAATAGATATTTTTTAAATGGAGAATTTTAAAAAATAGATTAAAATGAGTAAAAATAGGTTATTATCACCATGTTATAGACAGAGTTACCGGAGCACATGTGGGCATGCTTAGTCACTAAGTTGTGTCCGACTCTTTGTGTCCCCATGGACTGTAGCCTGACTGTATCCCTCTGTCTATGGGATTTTACAGGCAAGAATACTGGAGTGGGTAGCTATTTCCTTCTCCAGGAAGATCCTGGCCCAGGGATTGAACCTGGGTATCCTGCATTTCAAGTGGACTCTTTAACACTGAGCCACCAGTGAAGCCCAATACACTGAGGTTAAATGATTTAGCCCAGATGGCTGGGCTGGTAGGCAGCAAAACATTGTAAATTCAATTCTCTTCATTCCAAGTCCAATGTTCTGTCTCTTTTACCACAACTGTTCTCACACTCGTGTGCATTCATTCCTTCATTCCACAGGGACTCATAGAGCACCTTTTTGGGGTATTTGCCTTTTCTCAAAGTCCTGCAGCTGTCTTAGATGTCTGCTCCCATTCCTACCAGCCCCAATTGTATCCTGTCTCTAAGACAAGGTTGAAAAGCAACTTACTGTGTCACACTCTGATGTACTGTGCTGTCCCTAAACCCCATTCTGCGGGGGGAAGCTACAGCTACTCAGGAAGAAAATTGATATTCAGGCTAATGTAGTAATATCAAAGGAGATGCATTAATGTCCTGTCATTTAGGCCCATTTAAGTCATCTGACTCAAAAATAGACTTACAGAAGGTAGTTTTTATCGAGAACACTAGCCATCCTTTTCAAACTCAGATAGAATGAGTCACCCTCATTGTCTCAGCTGGTGGCAGCTTCTGGCATTTTCTCTACCTGCTTCAGAACATCACATTCCAGTCCTAGCAAAGGGATTCCACAGAGGCTGTGCAGCATCCATTTCACAGGGAGGAGAATAATTAGGAAAAATTAGGGATGCTCTGAAAGTGACTGGCAGCTCTTTGTGCCAATCTAATTCTAATGAAAGATGAGCCCATTCAAAGCAGGTGGTGCAAGCACCTGCAGCCGTTTGCTGTGTTGCTATTTTTAGATACTATTGGTAGTAGAAAAAAATTGTCCAGAAGCATCTGCATATTAAAACTCTATTATTTGAAAGATCATCTGACTGTCTCAGGACACCTGAATCCACCTTGAAGTGCTTCAGTTCTATTCAGTCGCTCAGTTGTGTCCGACTCTGCAACCCCATGGACTGCAGCATGCCAGGCTTCCCTGTCCATCACCAACTCCCAGAGCTTACTCAAACTCATGTCCATCAAGTTGGTGATGCCACCCAACCATCTCATCTTCTGTCGTCCCCTTCTCCTGCCTTGAAGTGCATGCCATTCCTCAAAACTTTGTAAACCTATACACACAGTGAACATGGGCTGATGGCAAGAACTGTTATTTGGTTCACCTACAGACTGGGCTCTAAGACATCTGCAGACCTCACTCTGATGCCAAGGGTTCTACCAAGGAGTTTGGGTACAACACATGCTAACTATCTAGCTATGACTTTGAGCACGCTCATCACTCAGGTGCGTTAAAGTGACTCTGCTTAAAAGAGTGCTTTGGTAAAATTAAGAATATTTTTATAACTAAATAATCTGATTCTCTATATCTGTTTTCTAAGTTGGTAGTCTTTTCTTTGGTTTCTTCAAGTGGTCAGACAAGGGCTTCCTCTCTTATCAGAAAGGCTAAGTGTCAGCTGTTCATATTCAGAAGATCATATTCAGGGAATGTTGGTAAAATGATAAACAACATGGATGGACCTAGAGACTGGATCAAGTGAGTTAAGTCAGACAGAGATAATATGAAATCGCTTATACAAGGAATCTAAAATATGATAAAAATGAATTTATTTTCAAAACAGAAACAGACTCACAGACATAGAAAACAAATTTATGGTTACCAAAGGGGAAAGGATGGGAGGTTAGGATAAATTAGACTACCGGGATTATCATATACACCCTACCCAATTTAAAATAACCAAAGACCTACTATATAGCACAAGGAAATATGTTCAATACTCTTTAATAACCTATAAGGAGAAAGAATCTAAAAAAAAAAAAAAGAACATATATATACTGAGAGCTTCCCTGGTGGCTCAGCAATAAAGAATTCATCTTACAATGCAGGAAACCGGGTTTGATCCCTGGATTGGGAAGATCCCCTGGAGAAGGAAATGGCAACCCACTCCAGGATTCTTGCCTGGGTAATGCCATGGATATAGGAGCCTGGCAGGCTACAGTCCATAGGTCACAAGAGTCAGACGCAACTTAGCGACTAAACAACAATAACATATATACTGGATCACTATGCCACACACTTAAAGCTGACCCAACATCGTGAATCAGCTACGCTTCAAAAAAAAACCAGTATCACTTCAGAAAATTATTGTGAGGTTTAAACAAAGATAATGCAGGCTAATGAATTAGCACAGAAGCTGGCATGAAATCAGTACTCAATAAATGGTGTGTCTTTTATTGTTGATGGTGATAATGAAATGATGACAATAAATATAATAACCAACCTTGGGGTTGGGTAACTCTCTCATTGCTGATAATTCTAAAAATATCCAATCAAAGTGTGTGTTGAAATCTTCCATTCCAAAACATTCTGAAACTGATTTCAGATGTGATGAGCAAGCTTTGCTGAGGGCCAGCTGGAATTTTTCTGCACACTGGGACATTCTTGGTTGCTCGAGACGCGGAGGGAGCTACTCTTTGCAGCAGGAAACTGTGGCCTGAGGACAATCATATAAGCAATCAGTTACTCTAAATAAACTAGAATACTTCATGATGACACAGTTGAGTTCAGTTCAGTTGCTCAGTCATGTCCAACCCTGTGTGATTCCATGGACTGCAGCACGCCAGGCTTTGCCTGGAGCTTACTCAAACTCATGTCCATTGAGTTGGTGGTCATCCTTGCCTCTCATCCTTTGCTGTCCCCTTCTCCTCCCACCTTCAATCTTTCCCAGCATCAGGGTCTTTTCAAATGAGTCATTTCTTCACATCAGGAGGCCAAAGTATTGGAGTTTCAGCTTCAGCATCAGTCCTTCCAATGAATATTCAGGACTGATTTCCTTTAGGATTGACTGGTTGGATCTCCTTGCAGTCCAAAGGACTTTCAAGAGTCTTTTCCAACACCACAGTTCAAAAGCATCAATTCTTCGGCACTCAGCTTTCTTTGTAGTCCAGATCGCACATCCATACATGACTACTGGAAAAACCATAGTTTTGACTAGACAGATTTTTGTTGGCAAAGTAATGTCTCTGCTTTTTAATAAGCTGTCTAGGTTGGTCATAACTTTCCTTCCAAGGAGTAAGCATCTTTTAATTTCATGGCTGCAGTCACCATCTGCTGTGATTTTGGAGCCCAAAAAAATAAAGTCTGTCACTGTTTCCACTGTTTCCCCATCTATTTCCCATGAAGTGATGGGACCAGATGCATGATCTTAGTTTTCTGAATGTTGAGCTTTAAGCCAACATTTTCACTCTCCTCTTTCACTTTTATCAAGAGGCTCTTTAGTTCTTCTTCGAAAATAGTTATTAAGTAGCACCTGGCAGCTTTGAATTCAGTATTGAGAAACTTTTGGAAATAAAAATATCTTTTAAAATATCTATTTATTTATTTGGCTGCACTGAGTCTTAGTTGTAGCACCTGTGATCTTTCGTTGTGACACATGGACTCTCTAAGTGGTGGCAGTTAAATGTAGCTGCCCTGTGTCACATGTGATCTTAGTTCCCCGACCAGGGGTAGAACCCGAGTTCCCTGCATTGTAAGGCGGATTCTTAACACTGAACCATGAAGGAAGTCCCTAAAAAGATTTTTAAAAGGTAAATCTTTTGGACACATGATATCTAAATGTTGTGGGCTCATACAAATTTTCAAAGAGGCTTTTCAGGTCTGGTCAAAATTTGTCATTTGCCATATTGTTATGCATTTCTAGAAGGAGGTAAAAACAAATGCTGAGATAGAGAGGTACTTAGACTATTCAAGCAAATTAGCTTTAAGTCAGAACTGTGGAACTTTGAAAAATGAAGTCTAATTATTTTCAAGAACTAATGTTGATTTATCCCAGTCTGGTAGCTTTCATGAACTCTTGGGGCTAAAATCAGCACTTTGTCCAGCAATCATCATTTTACAGTTGAAAAACGTGGGATCATAGAAGCCAAGTGAGATGTTCCATAGAGTCTCATAGCAAGTTAGTGACGTGGTGATGATTCTCTTCCATCAGCTCATTTCTCCAAGGATCCTTATAATAAACAACCAAAACCATCTGTAATTGTAGCATGAGGTTAGTAATAATTTTGCTGTGTGTTCAGAAAGAACTTATTTCTTTCTTTTCAAGTAGTTTAAATTTCTTCCTGAAGTCTTTTGATATTATTTATCCATTTAGAGATAAAATAATGGCATATGTTCACCCTCATCTAAACAATAAATTAATGGAGTCTAAACTAATGAAGTTTCTTTCTAGTTAGCATTCAAGCAACAACAGTGTTACTCAGAAAACAGCGCTCATGTCACCCGGGGCTTTGTGTGTATCAGTGTGAGGATTAAATGAGTTAACATGTGAAAAATAACTCTGCACACCGAATATTGGCAGTGACAGATCGTAATGTTGTTGCTGTGGTCCCTCGGGATGACTGAAACTCTAAATGAGGATGAGTATATTACTCTGGTTCAGCCACAAGCCTGATGGAGGGAATGAAGCCTTAGACTAGTGCTGTCTGATAGAAACAATGTGAACCACACATAGAATTTTAAGTTGTCTTGTACCACATTACAAGTAAAGAGAGAAACAAGTGAAATTAATTCCAATAATATGTTTTATACAACCCAAATTGTTGTTGTTTGGTCCCTAAGCTGTGTCTGATTCCTTGCGACCCCACCAGGCTCCTCTGTCCATGGGGTTTCCCAGACAAGAATACTGGAGTGGGTAGTCATTTCCTTCTCCAAGGGATCCTCCCAGACCAGGGATTGAACCCATGCCTCCTGCATTGGCAGGTGGATTATTTATCACTGAGCCACCAAGGAAGCCCAACCCCATGTATACAAAATTATGATTTCAATATAATTTAAAAAGTATTAGTGAGATATTTTACATTCTTTTTTTTCTTTTCATGCTGTCTTTGAAATCCCATACATACAGTGTCTCTACAGCCTATCTCAATATCTCAGTTAAGACCGATCCAGTTTCAAGTCCTCAGTGGGCACGTGTGCTGAGGGCTCTGTGTTGGATGGTGTTGCTTTAGACCTATTTATATGTGAGCCCAATTTCCATCCTTTCTGAAGGCACATGTGTTTTCTCTTGGCTCTTTCTTCTTTGCTCTAAGATTGGTACCTATCAAGGTTAAATAGAAATACATTATACACTTGAGTTCAAGTTACAAGGCATTTAGGCAAAAGCTGAATTATTCAGATCACTCTAAAAATATTTCACTTAAAAAGTAATAGAATATTTATTTTTCTTCCATTGATTTCTTTATATTTCAGTAAGTTATGGCAAATTGTATTGTCACAATCAAGGGAGGTTTATTTCTTATTTCTTCACTTCGATAGAGAAAGGCTTTGCTGCCTTACATGAGAAGTACTTGGGCTAACTGTTAAAAAAATGATTTGTTGCTTTATGATTTATTGATCTGGTTCCATGAATTTTAATTGTATCATATTGCCTACAAGTATCATTCTAACAATGAAGAGTTTGGTAGCTGAACAGAATGTGTGTCTTACAACTATTCTTTAAGATTCCACATCAAGGATATTATTGAAGGCATTATGGCAAAAAGAAACTCCATATTGCTTCACATAGTGGAAAACAACTACAAACAGATGCACTGAAAGCTACATAAATAATTGTTAATCAGGTGGAAACTTCTGGGTTACTTCTAAAAGTTACAAGATATAAAGTAAAATAATAAGGTTAGCTTTCATGTGGAGCAGTCTTATCACTTATTTTGAATTTTTAAAATATTAGTCTTTCAGTTCAGTTCAGTCACTCAGTCGAGTCCGACTCTTTGCGACCCCATGAACTGCAGCATGCCAGGCCTCCCTGTCCATCACCAACTCCCAGAGTCCACCCAAACCCATGTCCACTGAGTTGGTGAAGACATCCAACCATCTCATCCTCTGTCGTCCCCTTCTCCTCTTGCCCTCAATCTTTCCCAGCATCAGGGTCTTTTCAAATGAGTCAGCTCTTTGCATCAGGTGGCTAAAGTATTGGAGTTTCAGCTTCAATATCAGTCCTTCCAATGAACACCCAGGACTGATCTCCTTTAGGATGGACTGGTTGGATCTCCCAGCAGTCCAAGGGACTCTCAAGAGTCTTCAACACCACAGTTCAAAAGCATCAATTCTTCAGTGCTCAGCTTTCTTTATAGTCCAACTCTCATATCCATACATGACCACTGGAAAAACCATAGCCTTGACTAGATGGAGCTTTGTTGACAAAGTGATGTCTCTGCTTTTTAATGTGCTATCTAGGTTGGTCATAACTTTCCTTCCAAGGAGTAAGCATCTTTTAAGTTCATGGCTGAAATCACCATATGCAGTGATTTTGGAGCTCCCCAAAATAAAGTCTGACACTGTTTCCCCATCTGTTTCCCGTGAAGTGATGGGACCAGATGTTATGATCTTAGTTTTCTGAATGTTGAGTTTTAAGCCAACATTTTCACTCTCCTCTTTCACTTTCATCAAGAGTCCCTTTAGTTCTTCTTCACTTTCTACCATAAGGGTGGTGTCATCTGCCTATCTGAGGTTATTGATATTTCTCCCGGCAATCTTGATTCCAGCTTGTACTTCCTCCAGCCCAGCGTTTCTCATGATGTACTCTGCATATAAGTTAAATAAACAGGCTGACAATATACAGCCTTGACATACTCCTTTTCCTATTTGGAACCAGTCTGTTGTTCCCTGTCCAGTTCTAACTGTTCCTTCCTGACCTGCATATAGGTTTCTCAAGAGGCAGGTCAGGTAGTCTGGTATTCCCATCTCTTTCAGAATTTTCCACAGTTTATTGTGATCCACACAGTCAAAGTCTTTGGCATAGTCAATAAAGTAGAAATAGATGTCTTTTTCTGGAACTCTCTTGCTTTTTCAATGATCCAGCGGATGTTGGCAATTTGATCTCTGGTTCCTCTGTCTTTTCTAAAACCAGCTTGAACATCTGGAAGTTCACGGTTCACATATTGCTGAAGCCTGGCTTGGAGAATTTTGAGCATTACTTTACTAGTGTGTGAGATGAGTGCAACTGTGCGGTAGTTTGAGCATTCTTTGGCTTTGCCTTTCTTTGCCCATTCTCAAACCTTAGTCTGCATTTAGCGTCAGGTCAACAATGCATCAGGACACACAGTTCTCTCTAGTTAAATTTAATAATGAGGCTCTTGGGAACTTGAAGTTGAATTCACGCTTTGTAACTCAAAGTGTAGATGAACTAAATATTCCAGACCTTAATTTTCTTATCTGCAAACAGGGAAGGATAGCAATAGCTAAAAATGAAGGTGCACATGTATCAGGCTGACACTGGGCTAGACATTTTCATTTTGTAATTCATCTAGTTCTCCTTACCCCCACCTGCCATGTTGTGGGCACTATCATACTTCCATTTTACACATGAGGGGGTCAAATTTGCCCAAGACCACAAAGCCAGTGGTGGAGCCATCATTCAAGTCCAGGAAGGAACTTACAGGGAGAAATGGAGGTTGAGTAGAATTACTTAGAGACATCTTAAAAAATATCTTTTAAAAAACCTCACTCTTTCTGGTTAGACGTGCTGATACAGGTGTACTAGGACATTACTACTCCACTAAACCAAGCTCATCACTGATTTTAAGAAATAAAACCAGAACTATGGAATGCTTCCTGAAGAAGTGATGAGGTTGGTCCCTGGAAAGCAAATGGGAAGGATCTGAGTTGAACGAGGATTTGACTAAATTGCCTCTGAAGCTCCCTTACAGCCCTGGTCTCAGTGACTCCAGGTGATTGCCTAGGGTGAAGGGAGGAGGTCCTGAGCCCTTATTTGGGCTCCACAACACCCAAGCCAGGCAATAGCAGTTCATTAGTAAGAAGAAAATGCAGTGACAACTGTTGAGATAAAGTAACTAACTGAAGTTTTGGAAATAAACCTCTGACTGAGAACAGAATTCTAGTTCAATCCTGAGTCTATGCAGAATGGACTAGCTCATGATGAAAATTTTCCATCTTTATTTTGTTCTTTTTGAAAGGTAAATACCTTTGGAGGCAGTAAAAATTTAAAGCATGGCTATAGATATTTGATGACACGCAGTGGGGAAAGTTCCAAATTTTGGAAAGGAAAAGGGGAAAGTAGAAAGAAGAAAGGTAGAGTGAATGGAGGAGGGTGGGGGTGGGGGATATAATAACAGGAAAACAAAACATGGCAACTATCAAGGCAAGAATGAAGCCATTGTTAGGGTAGTGGCTACACCACTGAGATAATGATGGCTGAAATAGTTCGTTTAACTCCCTGGCTTGCCCTTGAGGTTAAGCTGGCTTTCCATGTTGGAAAGAGGACCCAAGAGAGAAGACTGAAATGTTTATTTTAGCAGAAGTGTTCATCTTCTTGGGTGAAGGCAAAGCCAACAAGTGGTGAGATTACCACCAACGTGATCTGGGCAAAAAAGTCACAAGGCAAATGGTTCCTCTGTGGTTAATGCACAGTTCCTGAACTCACTGTTTATGAGTGGTGGAGATGTTTTCATCAGCGAACTGTTGAACATTCTTCCCAGAGAGTACTGTGACTCAGCTAAATGGACAGAGGGCAGGATCTAAGACAGGTGTTTCTCTTTGCTTTATTTATGCTAGATTTTGAAAAAGGCAGCATATGCTTTCCGTTTTTCCAATGAATTTCAAATATTTCATGATAGAATGTGTTCCTTATATCAAATGCTCATTTTGTGACCAGGTAAATGGCATTATGTCACACTGAAAGTAAAGATGCTCTGGTCCCCTTCTCAATCAGGGAAAATGCAAACAAGAAAAAAAACTGTGGCTCCTCATGCTCGGTGCCTGAGAGCTGTTCAACTGTTACCCACCACTTGGCCAAGACAGTTTATGGGCTGAGATAAGAAAGCTAGCATCCTGAGTCCCCACTGTCAGCACAAGGATTAAAAAAATTCTACATAGATCTCAGAAATGGAATGTTTTCTGCCATATCAGTAAACAAAGGATATCACAGTCATCATCAGTGAGCTTGTGAGCCCTGAAGGAACGAATACCTGCCATCTAGCAAACATCAGACTGCAGCCACTTCCTATGATGAGCCCCGAGGAAACTCAGGATATGAAAACCCAGGAAACCGCCCGAGACACCTGAGGTGCATATCAAAAGAATGACTTCAGTGAGTCCAGACTCTTGCATTTTCCCACACATAGAAAAGCACTAAATTCCTTGACTTGAGATACCCGGTTTTCTTTAGTTAACTATCATCTTTTGACATTCAGACTACCTGTCCTTTGCTGCAAAAATTCTATATACTCTGGCTCCGTGCTGACCCCCCACCCCCACCACCTCCTTGAAGCAGTTCTCTCAGGGTTACTGAGATGCTGTCTCCCAGGCTTCAAGTCCTAAAAATTCCCTGCTGAATAAAACATAACTCTTAACTTCTAAGTTGTAAATATTTTTTAAGTCAACAGATCCAAATCTGATGCCAAGTGAAGGGAAGAGGGACCCAAATGAGGCCTGTGAATGATGTCTCTGTGTGAATGATAGCTTTTCCTCTCTTCTTTTTCTTTAGAGATGAAAAAGAGATGATGCCTGCTTCCCACCCCAATACCCTGTGTTGATCACAGTGACCCCATACCTATCTATGGGTCTATGTGAGAAACATGTTCACTTGCCCAAAACCAAGGGATGGACTCAGAGACACAAAGCAGTGTGTCAAAACAGTGAAAGGGAGACTGTAAATGACAGTCTTACAAGATCAGGTGTCTGGTGGGCAGGCACACCCGGGACAGTTACAGCAAACACTTTCATTCCCTGGCAAGCAGATCCCTCCCTAGTCCCTCATTGGCTTAGTACTAAGGGGTTATAATCTTCTAGGACATCACCTAAGTCTCATAGGGTATTCTTTCTTCTCCCTTCCCATCCTAAGTCCACATTTCTCAAAAGAACTTTAGTTTATCCCTTCCTAAACATCCTGTTAGCTTAGGGATGGTCCATGGGTAAGCTGTTAGGCAAGACTAGCTTGCCAGTAATTTTCCAAGATGAAACTAGCCAGCTGTGAGTGGAAAACCATTTGTTAATAATTCTCCACCCAAGCCCAGCTACTTTGTGCTGAAAATGGACCACTTCAAGTTCCATTTCTTATAGTCTAGGTCTGCATAACTAAAGCAGTATTCCCACTAAAGAATGAGTATTTCTGAACATGTTCTCACAGTCCCTAGCTATGGCAGGAGACATTCACAAACACTTCTTACCATACATGAACTATCCTTAGCCATTTAACTCTTTAACTTTATTCACTTCATGCTAATTATTTGGTCTAAAGGGGCTGAAAACTCTCATATCAAAGAGCACATAACCGTTGTGTCATTTACGCTTTGTTTCCCTTGCAGTGTTTTTTTTTGTTGTTTAGTCACTCAGTCGTGTCTGACTCTTCATGACTCCATGGACTGTAGCCCGCCCGGCTTCTCTGTCCATGGGATTTTCCAGGCAAGAATATTAGAGTGGTTGCCATTTCCTCCTTCAGGGGATCATCCTGATCCAGGAATTGAACCCATGTCTCTGCATCTCCTGCATTTGCAGGTGGATTCTTTACTGCTGAGCCACCAGGGAAGCCTTTATTACCATGAGTGAGTGGCAATAAGTGATTTTTGTTTGAAAGTTCAATATTTGAGAATTTGTTGATTTTTTTTTTTCCATGGTGGCTTCCACAACAGGCGAAGGGAAAGTTTAAAAACAAATCCACTACTCATGAAAATCACAGACAATAATTTGGATGGGTAACACATTTCTAGATCCAAAAGGATAGAGATACAGTGGTAATATGAGCCAAATTAAAAAAGATGAAATATTCAACCATGCACTTTCAAGATGGGAGAGAAATGACTTAACAGCAGCACATGTAAATATAGCTAAAATTTCCCTTGGCTTTATTAAGTAAGTTCCAGAAAGGCTAAGGCAATTTTAGGTGCATTTTCTATGCTTCAAGAGAAGCATACAAAAAAGAAAAAGAAGGAAGCAATAATTTCATTCTTTTTTGAAGTGACATCCTGTGGGCAAGCAGTTGATGAAGAGATGCAGGAGAGTAGTTTAGTTCTAGAAATATTGAAGGCTAAAGAGGAATTTGGTTAGTTTTAGTGGGAGCAGAGAGAGGGCTGGAGGGTACTCAACAAATATTTTAAGGGCTGTTATGTGGATCGGATGGATTATACATATTCTGGTGATTCCAGCAGACAAAACCAGGAACAGTATATAAAAGTCGCAAAAAGACAGGTTTTAGTTCATTGTAAGAAAAAGCTTTCTAGCAGAGTTGCTCCTCTAGGAGTACGGAGGAAAAGTCAGATATATTCACCAGGAAACTGCGTGGCACCTTACTCAATATTTCCCGGTGGGTTTATCTAGTGGGTCTCCAAGATCCTTTCTAATTCTGGGGCTGTGGTTCTCTTGCCATGTTGTAAAACAAAGCCAAGTGGCATGAAAGAAGAGAAATACAGCTTAGTGTCTCTAAAGTGGACTGGCCGTTAACATCCTCCATCTTCACCAGGGCCTGTAGGGCAAAGCGGTTAGGCAGCTGTCCAAGGTGCTAAATGGAGGTGGCCTGTATGGGCAGTTGTATTCCTGTTTTTCAGTTTTAGTTTGTTTTAAAACCTTCTCGGTTTTTGGCTTCTCTGCTTTATATATAAATCTATTACCCCCACTGCCCACCCTGCTACACTTGTGTAGGAGTGTGTGTGCACATGCACACACCACGCACACAGCCTTTAACTAAAGCAAAGAGAGAAATATGTAGGCAATGTATAAAACAGCTGAAATATACTACTATCTGGAGCTTCTCTGCCCTGTACCAGAAGCAATCAAATCCACTTCATTTTTAAAGGTTAGGCTTGGCACCTAAAGTTGGACTAGATTGAAATTTTGAGTAGCTAAACATCGCTGCAGTGTTAGGTAGACCAAGGAATACTGTGATGGTGATAAACCTGTCTTGTTCTCCATTCTCTATTTGTGTTGCCTTTCCTATGTTACTTCTTTTTCTTTTTTTTTGTTCCTTAGTTTTTTCCCATGCCAAAATGGAAGCAATAATAGCACCACTCCTTAGGGTTATGAAAATGAAGTAACTTCATACATGTAAAGAGGTTACAACTATATTAGCTGCACAGACAACAAACATTAGTGCTATATATTGTGCCTGAGGCCCTCAAGGCCACCCTCAGATGTGATCATCTGCTTGAAGGACTCACAGGACCTAGAAATGTGGTTATACTCACAGTTATGGTTTATTACAGCAAAAGAATACAGATCAAAGTCAGCAAAGGAAAAAGGTGCATTGGGTGGAATCTAGGTACTCTGGAGCAGTTGCAAGCTTCCAGTTTTCCTCCCACTGGAGTCACAGACAGATCTTAATTTACTCAGCAATGACATGTGACAGACACAACAGGCAAAGTGTTGTCAACCAGAGAAACTCACCCATGTCTTGGTATCCAGGTTTTTTGGGGAAAGAGAAGTATAGGGAGGTCTGTCACACAGGCAAGCAGAGCTTGTGTGACTTACCTTAGCTACTTGGTCTTCAGCTCCTCTACCTCCCCCAACAGGAGGTCAAACTGAAAGGATGTCTCCCAAAGTCCAGGCATATAAAAATAGACATTCATCATAAATCACCTTGTTAAAATAAACCATGTGGCATGGCCCAAAGCCTTAAGTATACAAAGACACTTTATCAGGCAGGATACTCCAGGGGTTTAAAAGAGTTAGTCAAGGGACGGTCCCGAAGACTCAGGATGTGGAGAGTTTGGGAAACTCAGGTGTACTGAGTTACCCATTTACTGCACTTACATGTAAGTCTTGCTTATTTGAATAACCCCCTTCAATCATTTTCTTAATGCTTTGAGTGGCTTTTTCTTTTTTTTATGAACGTTGATTGAATGTTTACTGTGTGCATAGCTCTTATAATCTTCTCTCTATAAAGCTGGAAAATAATTTCAATCTGGGTTATAAACACAAGAAATGATTACTCCAGTATAAAAGGACACATCAGAAACTAAAGATCACTGACATTATTGCAATATTGGTAATAAGAGTGCTCCATAAATTTTGACTACAATTACATGCCAAATGCTTTATGTATAATATTAGTTTTAGTCCTTCTTAACAACTCTGGGAGGTAGGTAATAGCTACCTACAGGTAACAGGTAATAGCTTTGTTTTACAGATGAGAGAACCAAGGTTCAGAGTCCTAAGAACTTCCCCAAGACTCCTCAGTCATTAAGGAGTCAGGGATACATTTACAGCCTGATTCTACATCTTGTGCTATTAACATCATATATGATAGTTTCCTATGACCTTGAGAAACAAAGACTCTCAAAAGTATTTTGAAACATTAAAAATTCAGCAAAATTTATGATACTTTATACACCTCAAGATCCACAGAGTGTCTAGACAAAGGGGCAGAATTGTGGCTAGAACATGTGTGTGTTTTATCAAAAGGAGATTCCTGTAAAGAAAATTCCAAGATGCCTGGTTTCCTAAAAACATGATGTAGAAGACACAAAAGCATGGAAAATAGAGATACACAAGGGGGAGAAGTTGTATAGATGAGCGTCTTGGTTAATCAGGGATCCATGAAGTCTGAAGGCCCTCCAAGATTCCAAAATGGCTAGCATCATGGATTGTCTGTAATCACATCTTTTCCCTTTTCCTATTATTAGATCTCAGTCTGTGGTAGAAGCTGGGACCCTGAAACATGAGGACAAGGGAGAGAATGAGAACACCCAGCCACTCCTGGCTCTCGACTGAACCCTGAGTCACCCTGTGCTCCCGACGTCGCCAACTATCAGTGGTATCAGCCACCAGGAAGCACATGTGAAACTGACCACACGACTCATGCGTTCGGCTCAAGGGCCTCCTCTCCTGCCACCCAGTAATGACTGTCACCAGCCATTGGTCTGAGCAGCCAAAGTTGAACAAAGACTTGAGAGATGCATTTTTGTTTGTCAGTGAGGGAATTGGAAGATGAAGCAAAGTAGTCATGGAAACAAGACTCCCCCCACCCCATATTTATGGTATTAAATGAATTGAAAAGAGAAAAACTAAATTTGAGGCACACACCTCATTAGGACAAAGATTTTTCTGATGCTTTGAAGAGATGCTCTCCAGTTTTTGCAGTTTAAAATTAAGTGCATTTCCAAGTAGATCCATAAGAATTTAAACTGTGCAGACACAATTTTCAAGTTTAATGTAGTGCAAAGCCCCAAGACAATAGTATCTCCAGTAATCTTCATTCCTACATCGAGTTATTTTCTTTGACCTCATCACCAGCATCCAATTTCAAGTTGTTCAGCCTAAGAGCATGCTCTTATAGGTCTGGCTATTTGCAGAGTTTGTTTATTTTGATATCCTGCAAAAATGATTTTGATGTCACATCTTTGATCAGGCCACCAGCTGATTATCAAGAGCTAATGTGAAACAAAGACACACAAATTGAGATATGACTATTTCATCTTAGCGATGTGGCTTCCCACAAGGAATGTATGTCTCCAGAGGGTAGGGGGTTATGTTGAAAATACATGTCAGTGATTAATGAATCTTTTCAAGTTGCTTCACTTAGGTCACTATGGCAAGAAAAGTGCTACAAAAGCATTACACACCCACTACGTCCCCCCACCTTCCTCCTGCAATCAGTTAAAGGTGCGAAGGATGGACCTGGCTGTTGTTAAGGGGGTAGGTATCAAACATGGAGGAAGATCTTTAAGGATGGCTAAATATACAAGAACTGAAAATAAGAGAAGACTTGGAATGCAGGATGAAATGCCAAAGATCATTTTATTTCTTTGTTTATTTTCCTTAGAAATGGAGTCCCCAGCTGTCCATTCAAAGGAAACTAGATAAAAATAAACAGATATCATAGCATATGATATCCTTACATGTGCCATGTTTCCCCAAACCAGTTGTATGTTTTTAGCTGTATCTCTTATTCTCCCAGCCATTTGCATGACATGGGCCTTCATTACTATGACCAATTGGTGCTCAGTGTCAAAGAAAAAATACTTAATAGTTGATAATGAGCAGTAAAACATGATTTTACACTGTAAGTACTTGGGAGGGTCAATTTGTTGGCTAAAAAAATTCAAAGAAAAGAGGTGATTCAATTGGCCATAATCATCCTCAGTAGATATTATTACTAATTTTAACAAATTATCACATCTCTTTCTCAATAGATCTAGTGTTTTAATTTTTTTTCTACTGGTAGAAAATGATAACAGAAGTGATTTTTGTATTCCACTCTTGAAATAAAATTGAAATAGAATTTAAAATATTTCCCAATCAATTGCAATTACATCACAGTATAAATAAAACCAATTCATTTTGTGTAAACACTTCAAATAACAAAATACTAATACTGAAATAATTCTACCAATGCAATGACTTTTCTTATATACCACAACATAGGGAAGAAAGATGAAGAATTAAAGCAAATCAGAAAACCCATTTTATTACTTGAGTTTATGAAACAGTTGTGGGATCCAAGTGTTTAAAATGCTACTGGAGTCAATTATTGCCAAACATTTTGCAACAGTAATAATAATTCTGGCTTTCCAATTGGCAATATTTAGAATCCTACTGTAGTGACCTGATTTTAAATACCATATAATAATTATTAAGTTAAGAGTTTGTTTTTAACTCTATTCCATGATTTCATTAAATGAATGTAAGATGATGGTTCAACAGTGACAACTGCTACTTTGAATTTCTTTATGTGTATGCAACATACATACAGGAACCAAATTCAGTAAGTGACATGGATGTCGCCATGGGAGCACGAGATTGCATTGTCCTTTGTCGGTCCTTTCTTCTGTTCAATAAATACTGAAGGACACAAATGCTTTTTTATTTTTCAAGCGCTTGTTTTTCCTTCCAGACTTTGGTAGTTCACTCTGGTATTTTTCCTCAAATGCTTCTTCATCTATTTTAGAGAGATTTTTCAGCATTGGCAAAACAGAAGGAAATAAGACAAATATTTTGCAACTCTTCAAAGGGAAGCTAATATCCTTAAGGACAAGCAAAAGCAGTCTAATAGCATTTTAAAGAACTGTTTGGGTTTTTTTTTTAAATGATATAAAGAAAGCATCCTTCTTTGTCCTTCAATAGAAAAGAAAACAAAACACAAATGATTTTTCTACCTGTGCATGGTAACCTGTGTCATTTCTTTAGCATTTTTGTTCATATTGGCTTAAAATTCAGTGCATGAAGATCATTACATTCTTATAGCTAACATTTCTAGTTAGCTTTGGTTTAAAATACACAAAATTTAATGCATTAATATTCCACTAAATTAATGATGTGGTCAGCCTTGGAACGAGTAAGGCAACTGTTCTTTCTAAGCAATGGCAAATTTTAAAACCAAACTATCAATAATAATTGACACCTCAAAGTGAAGTTTAAATGGCAGAAGTTTCTCAAGCCAGGGAGATGTCAGAGTCCTCCAAACAACCATAAAGAGGAAACAGTTTTGACATCCTACACCCAGGACAGACATCCTGGCATTTTTGGCCTTCCACTCTGTCATCCTTCTTAATTTTACAAAGTCGTGATAGGAATCCTTTCAAGGACCTTCTCATTCATAAGGATCCACAGTAGAAGACACTCTGGATTCCAGCCCTGCTTCACAGATGCAAAGGGGCCAGAAGTCAGAGATCCTAGCAGCCCCCCATAGAGCTGATCCCGAGAAAATTCTCACTTGGAGAAATTTTCGTTTTCTTCCCCGCAATGCCTGATATTTGTCATTAAAAAAATTTACATGCATCATTGTTATAACTCAATATAAAATGACTCCAGGTCCTTTTTCAGTGTAAAAAGTTCCTCTTAGAAAGAAATACCATTTTTGACAGTATTTCTGCCATTCACAGAGTGAGAAGAAAAAATAAGACACCAGCTCTTAATGAAGACAAAAAAGCAGAGACTCAATGGGTGAGGAGCAGTATGGTTCATCAGACATTGGCATAATTATGTCTTTCTGCTTTGTATTAGGAAAATATAATTTTTTGAGTGCCTTTTACTAAAAATCATTAAAATAGGGAAGTCTGAGTTCATCAGGAAAGTTACCATTAAACAGAAGTATTTATGCAGCTTGTCATTAAACTCAACAAAAAGTAGTGATGTGTGATGATAAACCATCTAGCTACCCTAGAAAAATATAGCTGCATAGAAAAATTACAAACTAAAGCAATCCATTCACAGTTTCTACACGTATTCTCATTTATACTGATTTCGCCTATTCTAAGAGAAAAACATATCTTTGGCCGGCAAGGTAGAAGCTATCTTGAGTTCACCTGGAATCCAGGCATCAGATGGGGGCTGTCATGGATGAAATATGGCAGGTATTTTCTATAAGAATTGCAGTGAGGCAGATATTCCCTTTAGTGTTTTCCATCCCTGGGAGGAGGTTTAGAATTTTTCAGGCTGCAAACCAAGAGAATTAAGGGCTGTGGTGTTTGAAGGTCTATGCCCACATCCAAGGAGACCGAACCAAAAAGGTGGCCTCTCTCCAACGTGTCCTGAGCCTGCACAGAATGCTAAATGGCAGGAAGGCTGCGTCTCTGATGGGGTGTCAGCTCCGGGTGCCACACATCCACAATGAAGATGAGCCGGAAAGACGCGGCATCCTGCCACACCTCGTGTTCAAAGGAGTCATCGAAGATGAGCACCTTGCCTTCTTCCCACGTCCTGGAACAGAGAAGTACATCAGTGTGTCATTCAGTTGCCTGAAGATCAACCCACGCTGTGTTCAGGCAGGGCCTCTCGTGATAACCTCTGCAATAGGACCAGGTAAGTGGAACACACGGGCTGTGAGGAGATCAAACCAGTCAATCCTAAAGGAAATCAACCCTGCATATTCACTGGAAGGACTGATGCTGAAGCTCCAATATTTAGCCACCTGATGTGAAGAGTCAACTCACTGGAAAGATACCTGATGCTGGGAAAGATTGAGGGCAGGAGGAGAAGAGGGTGACAGAGGAAGAGATGGCTAGATAGCATCACCAACTCAACGGACATGAATTTGAGCAAACTCCGGAAGATCATGGAGGACAGGGAAGCCTGGTGTGCTGTAGTCCATGGGGTCACAAAGAGTTGGACCCAAGTTAGTGACTGAACAACAACAACAAAAAGTAGAACATAGGATGTGTTCTTTCATTGGCGATTAAGAAAGAATTTCAGGATTCTTCCCACGAACATCAAGTTTCAGTGCTCAGCACTGAAGGGGTACACAGGGCAGGGGACCGGAGTTAAAAGTAAACTTATTCTTGGTACAGACCTAGGCAAGTCTTCTTTATTTGGGCAAGCACTCGGACACGTGCCCCACCAGCTCATTCCTGAGGTAACCTCTCAGTCAATGCCTCGATGCAAGAATCCACCTTGCAATGAAAGAGACATGGGTTCAACCCCTGGTCCAGGAAGATTCCATGTGCCTCGGAGGAACTAAATCCAAGTGCCACGACTATTGAGCCCTCGAAACACAACTAGAGAGTCTGTGTATCGCAACAAAAAGATCTCGCACGACTCAACTACTAAGCATGTGTTCTAAACCTCGGGAGCCCATGTGCCTGAGCGCCCTAGAACCCATACTCTGAAACAAGAGGAGTCATTGCAATGAACAGCCCGTGCAGTGCAACTAGAGAGTAGCCCGTACTCGCCATAACTAGAGAAAAGCTCACACAGCAATGAAGATCCAGCACAACCAAAAATAAATACATAAGTAAAATTATAAATTTAAAATAAAGTAATAATTATTTGCAAGTTAAAAGTCCCTTTAGGTTGGATAACAATGGTATCCTCTTATTATTCCCCCTCGCCGAACACCTCGTGTGCTGTCTCACACACCTACCCTAAAGTCTTGCACTCATCAAACGAGTTGCTTAGCTCTTTGATTCAATTCCTCTAAAGGTTCAAAGAGTTTCACTGGAGTCCCATTCAAGTATAACAAAAGACACAGGGCAAGGGTGTGCAAAAAAACAAAAACAGTACATTCATGTTCACAGAGGTGCTGCTCACAGTAGCCAAAAGGCAGGAGCAACCCCCGTGCCCACTGGCAGATGAATGGATAAATCAACATTTATCTACATACAATGGGATATTCCTCAGCCTTAAGAGAGAAGAGAAATCTGACAATGCTACAACATGGATGAACCTCTAGGCTGTTATGCTAAGTGAAATAAGCCACTCACACAAGGACAAATATTGTATGATTCCACTTACAGGTGGCACCTAGAGTAGTCAAATTCATATAAATTCAGAATTATGTTGGTTTCACTCCCTATGAGTAATTTAACCGTATTTGAGAAAACTGAAAACTTAAGAGGGGGTGTGATAATAAAAAGCTATAAGAGAATCTGTGAGATACAATTCCTGTGGGGATGACAAGTAATTGTCAACATTTATTGAGTGGTAGAGTTTAAGTAGTTCAGAGGTTCAGAGTTCCACTGGAGTCCCATCCAAGTATAACAAAAGACACAGGGAAGGGCGTGCAAAAAACAAAAACAGTACATTCATGTTCAGAGGTGCCGCCCACAGTGCCACAGCAGTACTTAAGTACTTCTTAAAGTACTGCATGTAATTAAATCAACTAAATAGAACATTCTAAATTTGCACAAAATGACACTTTCCCTAGATTACGATAGGTATAAGAAAGTCAAAGATTTAGGCATGCTTAATGTGAGAAAAATCTTCAAGCATTCCATTCATTAACTTAAATTGCTTGTAAATTGGGAAAAGCTTTTTAGTGTTGGAATGTGCTGGCTGGTTCATTCATGGAACCAGTTCCTATGAATGTGGAACTTAAGTTAGCACTGGATTGTGGTTTTGCAGATATTTTAGGCTAAATATGGATGAGAGTAAACCATTGATTAAACAATTTTTTAAACAAGAAATCTGGGAGGTATTCCAAGGGGTTTGGAGTCCGTTAAGGTCATAAAATTCTACTAGATTTATTATATTTGCCTTGCCATTTTCTTTCAGACATTTTCCCAGAAAACAACAAAGATACTCAGTTACTTAATGTAGATTCTTAAATGTAGATTCCTTCTGAATACGTAAAAAAAAAAAAAAAAAAAAATTCAATCACTTATGAGAGCTGGAATGACTAAAAGTGCAGCCCTAATTGGAAAGGACAGTAAAATCCCACTCAAGTGACTGCCTACTGAAGTGACTTGGGTTCATCAAGAGATATGTCACTAATCTGGGAACAGATGAGGGTTCTCCAGAACAAGAAGAAACAGAACACCAAGATGTCAAAAGGTCTTTAGATCGCTTCTGAATGGAAAACAAAGACTCTCATTGTAATGAAAAGAAAAGTTTTTCCAGGCCACTTGCTTTGAGAGGAAATCACCACCACGTACAATTTCTGTTGGTCACGCAGTCATGTCTCTTTGCGACCCCACGGATTGTAGCCTGCCAGGCTCCTCTGTTCAAGGAATTCTCCAGGCAAAAATACTAGACTGCATAGCCATGCCCTTCTCCAGGGGATTTTCCTGACTCAGGGATCGAACCTGCATCTCCTGCATTGCAGGCAGATTCTTTACCATCTGAGCCACCACATACAATTTATGCTCAATTTATGACATGAGAAGAGCCCTTTAGGGAAAAGATTTTCCAAGCAGCCTTAGGAAGAAGGCTTCTTGGAGGCACTCTCCTAGCCTTCCTCTGAGGTTTCAGGAAGGCAGGAGGGAGGTGGGGGGACTGCACCCACTCTTCAGACACCTGCCTCGGCTTACTTTTAGAATTTCTCACCATTACCAGGAGAATGTCTCTCCCTGGTTTGCCAAAAGATAGAAAAATATCTGGTCACAAGATAAACCAACATTATGTAATTCCTCAGTTTCTTAAATTATTGTAATTAATGATAATGGTATAATGGTGGCAGCACATGCCTAATAACTATAATTTTGTCATATAATTACCATCAATATTAATAATGCTAGATAATGATATGAGAAGCTTACAGAGTCTTCCATCTAAAAATTGTATAGATCATATCTCTGATCTTTCCAAAAGCTTCTGAGAAACACACATGACACGGTTCTAACTTTCCAGCAAGGGTTTGCTCACATGAAAGCCAGTTCAGATGCCTGCAGGGACACTGGGCTGTTGTGGAAGCAGCAGAAAGGCACTAGGCTTGCTTCATTACAGCCAAACCTCCAGCCCCAGATCATGGTTCTAGGGAACCTAGAACCTATAGTGCCTATAGCTGTTTATGCTAACGCTCCTTGCAAGGTATTTCAATAAGCTGAGTGGAATACAGAAAAGGGTCCAGGAGCTCAAGAATAAGGCTGCTGTAACACAGCTCTTATTAATCTTGATCCACTGAAATCCCACAGGTTCTGACTGCATTGGAAATCCCGGCACATATGGAATTGAATGTAAAACTGCATTATGGCTGCCTCTCTCCTCCTGATACATGTAAACAGAATATATACATACATACCTTCTTTGGTTGCCTATCTGTCATCTATCTATCTACCTACCTAACCTTCCATCAATCCACCCATCCACCCATCCATCCATCAATCTATCCATCATCTCTATCTAACAGGAGACAGTACTTTTCTGAAAGCTAGGACATGTGTCCTTGTTTTGACCCTGCCAACTAACCTGTGACAAGCACGTCACCCACGGGCCTCAGTTTTCCCATCTGTGCAATGATGTGGGTGGACCAAATGGCCTTCAAGTCTCCTTTCAGCATGGAAATTCTCGTAATTCTCTGAGTCAAGCTGTTGGCTAGGACTTTAGTCTTCACATTACACTTTATAGGATATATTTCACAAAACTGTCCTTTGAGAAATGGGTATGGTGTTTACTGTTTTGTTTAAAGTCAAAACATCAATTTCAATAAAAGATGGTGAACTTGACAAAGAAGTTCTTTTCCCAATAGGTTCTATATATACGCACCCCCAGGGTATCTCTCTACCTCCTCCTAGGGAGCCCAGTTTTGGCCAGGCTGCCACAGGGGCCCTCCAGGTGGCCAGGAGGCTTCTGGCCTGCTGCCCAGCCCCTGTGCAGCCTCTGTATATAGCCTCTGACTTCCTCCTCTTGGTCCTGGCTCACCAGGTAGCAGAGGGCTAAGAAAGCCAAGAAGGGAGGAGAAAGAAAGGAAAGATGGAGAGAAACTTCACAAGGCCACAGAGCTGGGATGCCTCTTTGCCCTTCTTCCCACATCTATAGTTCAGAAATGGGGGGCAGGGAAGCAATAGGAGGAAACGAGGGGGTGGCTACCCGCAGTGTCCCACTGCACCCTCCACCCCAGCATCCCTCCCAGCCCCTGGCCTATCAAATCGCAGCCCCTGTCTGTATCTTACCATCCCTTCACCAGCCCTGGCCCCCACATCCTCCACTGACTTCCATCTCCCCCCTACTTCCAAGCTCCTCGGGGCCCCCACCCCCATCAGAGTGCATGCCGCAGGTTACAAGGACCACCTCCGATGATTCCAGGAGACTTGGTCTCAGTCCTGGGAATGTGAGGGGCAGAAGTCCCCATTTCTGCAGCTATTGGAATGGGCACAATAGAAGCTGAAAAATACTGAGTGCATTTTACCACATCACACTGTAAATACAGCTCTGAATGCATTTATATGGATTACTGTAATACTCAAAACCACACCAAGACATACTTTTATTCTCCCCATTTTACAGAGGAGGAAAGTGAGGCTTACTGAGGTCATGCGAGTTGTCTAAAGTCACACCTCATAAGATGGAAAGCCAGGATTTGAACCCCAGTCATGTGACTTTGGGCTTCCCTGGTGGCTAAGTCAGTAACGAAGCTGCCTGCAATGCAGGAGATGCGGGTTCCACCCCTGGGTGGGGAGGATCCCCTGGAGAAGGAAATGGCTACCCACTCCAGTGTTCTTGCCTGAGCAGAGGAGCCTGGTGGGCTACAGTCCATGGGGCCGCAAAGAGTCCGACATGACTAAGCAACTAACACTTTCGCTTTCTCCTCATCCGAAAAATAGAGATGTTGATCAACCCAGGTACGCAGGACTGTTGCGAAGGTTAATGAGTGGATGTATGCAGACTGCTTGACACATAGAAGCACAATGTCTATAATCACTATGTGCTTCCTCCTTATGAATATACAGATATAGACACCGAGAAGCATCTGGGCAATATCTCTGAGTACTGAGACCAAAAATAATATTTCTTTTCTTTTTTTGTTTCTCTGTGTTTTCCAAATTATGTAGCAGGAGCATGCATCAGTTTTGCCACTGGAAAGCATGTATTCATTTTAAATGATCATTTTATTTGTCATGATAGAAAGTTGCATACCTGCAAGCTTATATCCAGATAAAAAGTGCTATGTTCTGCAGTGATGGAACCTTTACACATAGATGCACACTAGAAGGAATTATAAAACGCTGAAGAAACAGCAGTGCGATTATTAATACCTGAGAACTGCGTTCCACAAATTGCCACTCTTTCAAAAGTTGAGAAGCTCTGAAAAATTGCTTCCTGTTGCTGAGCACAAGGAAGCCTGATTTCTCGGTATGTGTGCTTCTGTCTCCATGCCAATGTTACCACCACAATAACAGCATGAAACTTCCAGATTTTATATTACAGTCTTTCTGTCCTTAGAGTTTATAAACTGACCCTACTATTCAGCTCTCTAGCTATTTTTACTAGCAGCCTTGCACAGTGTTTTAATGTCAATTGATCCATTTTGCTCATGAAAAACACTCTTTTTGTAATGAAATATTTAGCCCGACCCAACCACCCTTGAGTTAAGGATTACGAAGGATGAGAATGTAACGCAACATAAAACAAGTACAATAAGGACACGGAGAAGGATGCTGACCCACAATGATGAGGTGGAGGAAGGACACTGATCCTTCAAAACTCCTCAGGGACAAGACAGATGAAACAGTCCATCCTCCAAAAATTTGCCTCCAGATCCAGTGAGAGTTTGCTGGGAGGGGCGGGTAGCAAACACTTTTTAATATCACTATGAGTTTGTAAAATATACCACCTGATTAGGAAATCCCATGGACACAGGAGCCTGGTGGGCTATAGTCTATGGGGTCGCAGAGTTGGACACGACTGAGTGACTAACACTTTCACTTTTCTCTGTCAAAGTTTCCAAGTCTCAGTGGCAAATGAGCTGCCTGTCCACTGACCACTTGCAGCATTCTTATCTGTGCCTCTCTTATGACTCCTGACTTTTGAGCTGTGTTAGCTCCCTGATTGGACACCCTGGTAGGGTAAGATCCCAACTTGATAAGACCCCAACTGTAATACTTGGAATCCCCCTCAGCACTGGATCCTGCTGCACCGGGTCTGGGCCGGTGGGTGTGTGCCAACACCAAAGGAATGACCTGCACACTCCGGAACACCTCTCCATCAGACCTCCACTAAGGGTCCTAGGAAATGGGTAAGAAGATAATAACTTGGTTTCTGCCCTCCAGGCACTTACAGCTCAGACCCAGAGATTAGACTCAGTTCAGTTCAGTCACTCAGTCGTGTCCGACTCTTTGCGACCCCATGAATCACAGCATGCCAGGCCTCCCTGTCCATCACCAACTCCCGGAGATGCCTCAAACTCATGTCCATCGAGTCGGTGATGCCATCCAACCATCTCATCCTCTGTCGTCCCCTTCTCCTCCTGCCCCCAATCCCTCCCAGCATCAGGGTCTTTTCCAATGAGTCAACTCTTCTCATGAGGTGGCCGAAGTATTGGTTTCAGCTTCAACATCCGCTCTTCCAATGAACACTCAGGACTGATCTCATTTAGGATGGACTGGTTGGATCTCCTTGCAGTCCAAGGGACTCTCAAGAGTCTTCTCCAACACCACAGTTCAAAAGCATCAATTCTTCGGCACTCAGCTTTCTTCACAGTCCAACTCTGACATCCATATGTGACCACTGGAAAAACCATAGCCTGGACTAGACAGACCTTTGTTGGCAAAATAATGTCTCTGCTTTTTAATATGCTATCCAGGTTGGTCATAACTTTCCTTCCAAGGAGTAAGCGTATTTTAATTTCATGGCTGAAATCACCATCTGCAGTGATTTTGGAGCCCAAAAAAATGAAGTCTGACACTGTTTCCACTGTTTCCCCATCTATTTCCCATGAAGTGATGGGACCAGATGCCATGATCTTGTTTTCTGAATGCTGAGCTTTAAGCCAACTTTTTCACTCTCCTCTTTCACTTTCATCAAGAGGCTTTTTAGTTCTTCTTCACTTTCTGCCATAAGGGTGGTGTCATCTGCATATCTGAAGATATTTCTCCCAGCAATCTTGATTCTAGCTGTGCTTCTTCCATCCCAGCGTTTCTCATGATGTATTCTGCCTATAAATTAAATAAGCAGGGTGACAATATACAGCCTTGACATACTCCTTTTCCTATTTGGAACCAGTCTGTTTTTCCATGTCCAGTTCTAACTGTTGCTTCCTGACCTGCATATAGGTTTCTCAAGAGGCAGGTCAGGTGGTCTGGTATTCCCACCTCTTTCAGAATTTTCCACAGTTTATTGTGATCCATACAGTCAAAGTCTTTGGCATAGGCAATAAAGCAGAAATAGATGTTTTTTTGGAACTCCCTTGATTTTTTGATGATTCAGCAGATGTTGGCAATTTGATCTCTGGTTCCTCTGCCTTTTCTAAAACCAGCTTGAATATTTGGAAGTTCATGGTTCACGTATTGCTGAAGCCTGGCTTGGAGAATTTTGAGCATTACTTGACTAGCGTGTGAGATGAGTGCAATTGTGTGGTAGTTTGAGCATTCTTTGGCATTGCCTTTCTTTGGGATTGGAATGAAAACTGACCTTTTCCAGTCTTGTGGCCACTGCTGAGTTTTCCAAATTTGCTGGCATACTGAGTGCAGCACTTTCACAGCATTGTCTTTTGTTTGTGGGAATGCAAACTAGTACAGCCACTATGGAGAACAGTGTGGAGATTCCTTAAAAAACTGGAAATAGAACTGCCATATGACCTAGCAATCCCACTCCTGGGCATACACACTGAGGAAACCAGATCTGAAAGAGACACATGCACCCCAATGTTCATCACAGCACTGTTTATAATAGCCAGGACATGGAAGCAACCTAGATGCCCAACATTAGACGAATGGATAAGGAACCTATGGTACATATACACTATGGAATATTACTCAGCCATTAAAAAGAATTCATTTGAATCAGTTCTAATGAGATGGATGAAACTGGAGCCCATTATACAGAGTGAAGTAAGCCAGAAAGATAAAGACCAATACAGTATACTAATGCATATATATGGAATTTAAAAAGATGGTAATGATAACCCTATATGCAAAACAGAAAAAGAGACACAGATGTACAGAACAGACTTTTAGACTCTGTGGGAGAAGGCGAGGGTGGGATGTTCTGAGAGAAGAGCATTGAAACAAGTACACTATCAAGGGTGAAAGAGATCACCAGCCCAGGTTGGATGCATGAGACAAGTGCTCAGGGTTGGGGCACTGGGAAGACCCAGAGGGATGGGATGGGGAGGGAGGTAGGAGGGGGGATCGGGATGGGGAACACATGTAAATCTATGGCTGATTCATGTCAATGTATGGCAAAAACCACTACAATACTGTAAAGTAATTAGCCTCCAACCAATAAAAATGAATGGGAAAAAAAAAAAAGAAACCTCCAAAAAAAAAAGGATTTGAAAAATCTCAACTGGAATTCTATCATCTCCACTAGCTTTGTTCATAGTGATGCTTTCTAAGGCCCAGTTGACTTCACAGTCCAGGATGTCTGGCTCTAGGTGAGTGATCACACCATCATGATTATCTGGGTTGTGAAGATCTTTTCTGTACAGTTCTTCTGTGTATTCTTGCCACCTCTTCTTAATATCTTCAGCTTCTGTTAGGTCCATACCATTTCTGTCCTTTATCGAACCCATTTTTGCATGAAATGTTCCCTTGGTATCTCTAATTTTCTTGAAGAGATCTCTAGTCTTTCCCATTCTGTTGTTTTCCTCTATTTCTTTGCATTGATTGCTAACGAAGGCTTTCTTATCTCTCCTTGCTATTCTTTGGACCTCTGCATTCAAATGGGAATATCTTTCCTTTTCTCCTTTGCTTTTCGCTTCTCTTCTTTTCACAGCTATTTGTAAGGCCTCCTCAGACAGCCATTTTGCTTTTTTGCATTTCTTTTCCATGGGGATGGTCTTGATCCCTGCCTCCTGTACAATGTCACGAACGTCTGTCCATAGTTCATCAGGCACTCTGTCTATCAGATCTAGTCCCTTAAATCTATTTCTCACTTCCACTGTATAATCATAGACTAATATGTACTAATTAACAAAAATCAATGGAAGATAAGCAACAGGCTTCCCTGGTGGCTCAGATGGTAAAGAATCCGTCTGGAATACAGGAGACCTGGGTTCAATCCCTGGGTTGGGAAGATCCCCTGGAGGAGGGCATGGCAATCCAGTCTAGTATTCTTGCCTGGAGAATCCCCATGGACAGAGAAGCCTGGCGGGCTACAGTCCACAGGGTTGCAAAGAGTGGGACATGACGGAGCGAGTAAGCACAACACAGAAATGGGAGATAGAGAACAGATCACTGACAACAGACCGGGTACCTGCTCTAAGAAGTCAAAGAAGAGGCTCCTTTTCTGCAATGAAACTGGATCTTAGTAGTATGTTTATTTTGGATGGGTGAAATGATAGGCACTCCAGGGGATCAGAATATAGGATCAGGACAGGCATAAAGCATCAAAAGAAGCTGCCTGAACAGTCACCCTTTGGCTACTCAGGACAGTCCCCAGGCCAAGTGCCTTGTATGCATTATTTGTCTAATCTGGACAACAATCCTGCAGAGTAGATAGCATCACTGCCGACTGGATAAGAAAGGAGCCCGAGGCTGCAGGGGATTAGTAACTGGGCAAGGTTACACGGGATTAACTGGCAGAGCTGGGATTTGAAGAGGCAGCCATTGTGCCATGCTGTGTCCTCTACAGGAAGACACAAATATCACCAGGTGTTTGCTTCAGAGAGGAGACTCTGTATTGATGAACAGTTTAAATTGTAAAGCAATGAACACAATGTGTCATGTGTGTAGGGCTTAGCTGACTCTGACAAGCTGACAGGTGAGCTGACTCTGAATGTAGGTCTGTCCACCTAGAAAGAGAAGCAAGACGGCTCATCAACCAGACGAGAGTGATCTGGGGAGAAATGATGAAGGAGGGCAGCCCTAGAACTGGGGAGTATCTCTGATCAACAGGGGGCTTCCCTGGTGGCTCATATGATAAAGAATCTGCCTGCAATGCAGGAGACCTGGGTTGGATTCCTGGGTTGGGAAGATCCCCTGGAGGAGGGCATGGGAACCCACTCCAGTATTCTTGCTTGGAGAATCCCATGGACAGAGGAGCCTGGTGGGCTATAATCCATGGGGTCGCAAAGAATCGGACACGACTGAGCGACCAACACGTTCACTTTTTTCTTTCACTTTCTGATCAACAGAAAGCACAGAGATGCCACAGTCTCATGAAGTTGGATTAATACCTCCCACCCTAGTCTATTTCAGTCACAAAGGAAAGGAAATAATCCACCTGAACATAGCTTTGCTGTAAGGAGCATCCATTGTCAGAGGTGATGAACAAGACAGAAAATGACAGGGGGAGCATACCTGGTCTCGTTGGCGCATCGGATCTTGCAGCCTTCCTTGGGAATCACCAAGCCCAGGTGCATTCGGAGCCTACAGTTTGTGGGTCCTGTGTGCGGCCACACATGTGTTCCCGGGTGCATAATGGAATATTTGATCTGCACAGAAAACATACCACCTGTTCATCCCTTTATCAAGGTGTGGGAGAACCGCGAAATTAAAGCAGCGGTACAAAATTACTGTCAATTTTGATTAGAGCCATCTCAGCATTCAGAATTTATGTTCTCATCTTGTTTCTTTGTAAAGGAACTAAAAATAAGGATTCCCATTTCCCACACAGCTATAAACACTGAACATTTTCCACCCTCAATGCTGTCGTCAAGGCCATGAAATTGTTTCATTAAAATGCGAGTGAAAAAAGAGACATTCAGTGGGTCAAAGAAAATGACCATTTCTTCGTAAACATCAGCATTTCCATTTATTCCCCTAATAACTGACTGTGTCCTCCCCAGACCTGAAAACATTCTTGATACCTGTCCTCTTCGGCATCCTGTTGTCTCAGGGAATTTATCTAGTAAAGAACAGGTCTTAGGAGCTCCTTTACAGGCATTTTCATTTTTTCTTCCTAGAACAATAAATGATAAAACCACTGTTGGGAACAAATCACAGTAAAGCTTTAACTCATCCCGTTTTGACCATATACAACCTATATTGTCCCCCTCACTATAAGAATGAGAAGGCTAAGACTTCCCTGGTGGTCCAGTGGCAAGACTTCGAGCTCCTAATACAGGAGGCCCCAGGTTCAATCCCTGGTCAGGGAACTAGATCCCACATGCTGCAACTAGGAGTTCATGTGCTGCAACTAAGACTCAGCACAGCCAAAAAAATAAATAAATATTAAAGGAAAGCCAAAATAATCAATTTTAAAAAATGAGAGGCTGAGTAAACACAAGAAGACACAATATTCTGTTGCAATAGATAGTGACTGTCAGAGTAAGGAGCAGAATACTCTACTCATTGGCCTACTGCATTTGATTAAAGATGTCTAATGGACAGGGCATGTGTTACATGCCTATTTCCCCACTGTGGCAGGCAGAATAATGGCCCCTCCCAAAGAGGATCATAACCTAAGCCCAGTCAGTCGTAAATACATTAGGTAACATGGCAAGGGGAAATTAAGGTTGCATATGATGATGAGATCACTAACCAGCTGACCTTTAAAAAAGGAGATTATTGTGGATGAATTGGATGGGCCCAGTGTAATCACAGGGTCTAAATACACAAGGAGCAGAGAGTCAAGGCCAGAGTGACGCAGAATGAGAAAGACATGACCGGCTATTGCTGGTTTTGAAGACGGAAGGGGACCACAAGCTAAAGAATGTGGGCAACTTCCAGAAGCCGGAGCCACCAGAAGAAATGCCAGAGTCACCAGAAGCCACCCTGATGACACTTTGATTGTAGCTCAGTAAGACCCACTTCTGACCTCAAATTGTAAAGATGGTACATCTGTGTTATCTTAAGCCACTAAATTTATGGTAATCTGTTATAGCGGCCACAGTAAATTAATCCACCCCCCCAAGGAAGCAAAATAGCTTAGTGTGTTTTCCAGGATTATATGCTAATAACCTAAACATTATTTTTCATTGAAATTTAATGTATTTTTCAATTACAGCTCATTCTTTATGTCCTGATAAAGAAGAGGGAAAGAGATCTCTAGGAGACAGGGGTTTCTCTGAGTGACTGTCAAGAAGACAGCTGTAGGTAGAATCTGAAGCACCTTGGACTATGCAGCACTCCTCACCATCTACAAAATCACTGTTTCTTAGGAATGATGTGCTCAGGAAGGTACAGTGCCATTTGCTTTTATGGAGGAGTATAAATGATATGTATTTTTGTGAAGGATAGACATTTTAACTCCCAGAGTCCATGTTCTTAACTGTGACCTAAGACTGCCCCTATTGCTGTTATGTAATGTCTAATTATTATGTGATAAAAAACTGGTATCGCTATCATTTGTCTGTCAGACCTTTTGAACACTCACTGATCCTAGTAACAACCCCATACTTAAGGCACTATTTTCATCACCACTTTTCAGCTGAGGAATCTGAGGCTCAGAGATTCAGGAACATGCCCACATTACACGGTAACAAGTGGTACAGCCAGGACCCCAACTCAGGATCCTTCGGCTCCAAAGGCTATGCTTTAAAGCATGATTTACCATTTCATTGCATCTTGGATGTGAAGATAGCTGTGCAGAACAAACCATTCAGCTGAGGAGAAAATGCCCAGCAGCCGAACACAGTGTGGTTTTGTTATTTTATTATTTGCCACACAGTTTAAAGTAACTTTCAAGAAGTGACAAACTCTGCTTCTTTGGGGAAAAATAGCCTTAGAAAGAGATCTAAATGCCAATGCAAATCTGAGAAAACCAATTGAATATTTCATTTACATGTGAAGAATACATTGTAAGAGGGATATTCATGGAGCCACATTGGAAGGAAAGCTATGACCAACCTAGATGCATATTAAAGAGCAGAGACATTACTTTGCCAACAAAGGTCCATATAGTCAAAGTATCTCAGATTGTAAAGTGTCTGCCTGCAATGTGGAAGACCCAGGTTCGATCCCTGGGTCAAGAAGATCCTCTGGAGAAGGAAATGGCAACCCACTCCAGTACTCTTGCCTGGAAAATCCTATGGATGGAGGAGCCTGGTAGGCTACCGTCCATGGGGTCACAAAGAGTCAGACATGACTGAGCAACTTCACTTATGGTTTTTCCAGTAGTCATGTATGGATGTGAGAGTTGGACTATAAAGAAAGCTGAACGCTGAAGAATTGATGCTTTTGAACTGTGGTGTTGGACAAGACTCTTGAGAGTCCCTTAGACAGCAAGGAGATCAAACCAGTGAATCCTGAAGGAAATCAGTCCTGAATACTCATTGAAGGACTGATGATAAAGCTGAAACTCCAATACTTTGACCATCTGATGCAAAGAGCTGACTCAGTAGAAAAGACTCTGATGAAGACTGAAGGCAGGGGGAGAAGGAGACGACAGAGGACTAGATGGTTGGATGGCATCACTGACTCAATGGACATGAGTTTGAGCAAGCTCCGGGAGATGGTGAAGGACAGGGAAGCCTGGCCTGCTGCAGTCCATGGGGTCACAAAGAGTCAGACACAACTGAGAGATTGAACAACAACAATTCATGGAGCTGTGGTTTTTAAAGGTCCTGGGTTGTAGCTGTCTGAAGTTTCATTAGGCTCTACTGCTGGGATGACAGTAGGTTCATCTTGCATGACAAGAATTATCTAGGTAGCCACTGTCAACTGATCAGTGTGTTAAGAAGAATTCAGAGGTTCATCTTGAGTTCATCCAGAAAGGCTCTTGGGATCAGGTAGCACTGTCTCCCATGGGCTCTGGAAAACAAAATGACTGTGCATGTGTGGCATATTTGCTAACTGTATGTTTTACCGTTCATCGTTGTAGCAATAAATGAACAAAACAGATGTTCTGTTACACCCACATAGCAATTTGAAAGCATCTGTGGGGAAAAATTCCTATGTATATTTGTTGATTCTGTCTTTTTTTCTCTAACTCAAGAAAGCTGATCATTTAAAAGGGAATACTGAAGCTCTGATACTCTGGCCACCTATGTGAACGAAGAGCCGATTCACTGGAAAAACCCCTTGTGCTGGGAAAGACTGAAGGCAAAACGAGAAGGAGCCAGCAGAGGATGAGATGGATGGATGGCATCATCAACTCAATGGACATGAATTTGAGCAAACTCTGGGAGATAGTGGAGGACAGAGGAGACTAGTGTGCTGCAGTCCATGGGGTTGCAAAGAGTGGGACACAACTTAGCAAGTGAACAACAACAACATATACTTCAGAACTGACTGGGCTGCTTAGAGACCTTTTGTGATTTCCACTTACATATGGATGGAAACCAAGCTGGAAGCCACAGCTTCAGGCCTTCAAATATCCAGTAGCATCCTTTCCTAACTATTCTAGACAACCTCTAAGTCTCTACTAAGTCAGATCGTATGGGCCGCTTGTCCGGACCTGAGCTCTCAGTATTGCTAAGCAACAGCCCTGCCGCCTCCCTCCCCACATTTTCCTGACCCCTCTGTCTCCAAGCCGAAAGGGCATCTTCCTTCAGGGGCGCCACCCTGCTTCTATGCAAACTATGCTACTGGATGCCATCAAAAGTCCTTAAACTGTGCATTTATTTCCAGAAAATACTGGATTCCTCCCAGAAGAGTGGAACCACAAACAAAAGACTACACAGAACCTTAATAATACTTCCTAAAAGAGAAACTATTTTATGACCATAAAATAAAACTAGAAATTAATTTCTAGTAACTGATTGAAAAATGGGTATGTATAGAACACACATACACTTCTAAATTATTTTGGATCAAAATGGAAATCAAGATAAAATGAAGTCCTTTGGGCGGAATAATACAAGTGAAAATACACATTACAGCTTAAGGAAAGTAGTTAAAACTTTGAATCAGCTTTGAATCAAAGCCAGAGATCAGTCCATAGTCTTAAATGCTTTTATTAATGAAGAAGAATGAAAATAAATTTTCTAAGAAGTTCCAATTGAAAAGTTACCAAAAAAACCAATAAAATAAATACCAAAAGAACAAGAAAAGGAAGAAAAATATAACATCAGAAATTAGAAAACAATTAAAAGAAGGTGAGATGTAATTTGAGTTTTTTTTAAAGAAATAATAGATCACTCTGTCAAACTTAAGAAATAAGAAAAAACGTGCAAATTCCCTTCAGTGGGAAGAAGGATTTAACAAAGGAAGTAAAGAGTACTTTAAGAAATTACTCTAATTCATGGAAAATTAGATATAATAAAAATATATGAAAATGTGTAAGTTAACAGATATTGTATGATTCCACTTATATGAATTGTTTTGTCTAAAGTTGTCAAATTCATAGACACAGAAAATGTAAAGGTGGTTGCCAAGGGCTGAGTTTTGCAAGGTGAAATAGTTCCAGAGATTGGTTGCCCCAAAATATGAGTATACTTGACTGTACTGAAAGTATACTCAAAAACAGATGAGGTGCTAAATTTTAAGTTGTGTGTATTTTGCTACAGTTGAAACCAAACCTTAAAAGTCAAATCAAATAATTTGGTTGCCATCAACCAAACTGTCTCCATTATTTATTTCCTTTTGTTTAATGTTCTTATATGCCCTACAATGCTTTGCATATTTCAATCTTATTAAAGCATATGGCTTTAGCAGAGAGTATGGTTCCCAAAAATTACCTCCAGGATGTGTATGATTCTGAAGCCTTATTCTAGAAAGCCCAGTAGGTTCTATGAAGCATGAAGATGTTAATGGAAAGGAGGCATCGGGTGAACTGGTAAATGCTTACAGCCAACAGAATCGACTCATTTAGTGAGATGCTGACAGACAAAAATTAGCATGCTGTTCATATATTGACCTTACTATGTGTTAGTCACTCAATCATGTCTGACTTTTTGTGACCCCATGGACTGTACAGCCTGCCAGGCTCTTTTGTCCATGGGATTTTCCAGGCAAGGATACTGGAGTGGGTTGCCATTTCCTTCTCCAGGGGATCTTCTGGACCCAGGGATTGAACCCGGGTCTCCTGCATTGCAGTCAGATGCTTTACCATCTAAGCTACTAGGGAAGCCTGACTTACTATAGCTCTGCTTTAAAAAGTCTTTTTGGAAAAAAGCTGACAGAGTCACTTGAAATCCTGTGATCTCTCTTCTTATGGACATTTCCCTGAAAATGTTATTGAAGTTGTTCTTTCTCTGACATATAAACCTTTGTATTCTGAAAGCATACGGACATAAAGGATGGTGCTTATTTGTCCCATAATATAAACCAACTGCTTACCATCCTCTAATTTATTTTCTGCAGCTAAAGGTGTGAGACACGTGCTGGTTAGTCTTCAGAATGAATTTACTTTTGTACAGCTACTGTTAACCCAGGTTAATTTGAATTTTCAAGAGAGTTGGAGAGTGCTTTAAAGACAAAATTCAATGCTTCTCATTTTGAGGACAGATTGACATTACTTCGCTGGACACACACAGAGTGGGGCGTGCACCTGGGCCTGGGTTCAGCTCAGGGAATGGTACGTTGACTGTGAACCCCTTCCTATTCTTTTTGTTTTAATTTCTTTTTGGCTGCACTGTGTCTTCATTGCTCTGCTTGGGTTTTCTCTAGCTGTGGCGAGTGAGGGCTACTCTCTAGTTGCAGTGCGCGTGCTTCTCATTGCGGTGGCTTGTCTTGTTGCAGAGCACAAGCTCGAGGGCGGGCTTCAGCAGTTGCGGCAAATGGACTTAGTCGCTCTGCAACATGTGGGACCTTCTTGGACCAGAGATCATCGAACTCATCTCCCCTGCATTGGCAGGTGGATTCTCAGCCACTGGACGACCAGGAAAGTCCCTTGTTCCTATTCTGGAGGAGCTCAGACACTAGCTTCTACTGAGTTGTCCCTCTGGTGTGTCATCACCCCAACAGCTCTCATGTTGGGATGTGTTTCCACGGGACAGGGGCAAAGGAGGCCCAGGGAAGCTCCTTTCCAAGGCAGCCATGGTGGGCTTTTCAGTTACATCTATACAGTAAGACTACTCTTTGTAACAGGAAAAACCAGGAAAACCCAAACACATTATATATCCAAATACAACTTATGCATATATAAAACTATGAATTTGCATGCACACACACACACACACAAATGAGTATGCATACATTTTAAGAAGCAATGATCATATTTTGAGCATTTGGGTTTCCCAGGCTCCGTGAAGCACTCCCAGAAGGGCCCCCCTTCCCCATCAGGTCACAGAAAGATCAGGAAGTCAGGCGCTCACCTTGCTGCCACAGCGTAAACTGACTCCAGTCACCCTTCTCCCTCAGGTTCTCATCTTCGGGCAGGAAGAGGCCCTGGGTTTTATCCATCGCTGCAAGGCCTTCATTTCGGATTAACTTCCAGTTTCTTTCTAAGGACTGGAGAGAAGATTCTGGACTGAAAATATGCCTGGTAATACACCTTAGAGTGACATTCAGCTTTTTGTTTGTCTGATTAATAAGTAATGAAAATTTCCCTCTCGTCTAAATTTTGTGTTGTTGAGTCGCTAAATTGTGTCTGACTCTTTGTGACTCCATGGATGGTGGCCCGCCAGGCTCCTCTGTCCATGGGATTCTCCAGGCAAGAATACTGGAGTGGGTCGCCATGCCCTCCTCCAGGGGAATCTTCCCAATTCAGGGATTGAACCCATGTCTCTTAAGTCTACCTGCATTGGCAGGCAGGTTCTTTACCACTAGCATCACCTGGGAAGCCCATCCAAGACATTCACCTCATCCTGAATGCACCTAAATCGCCAACACTCCCTGCAGCTATTGTAACTTGTTCAAGCCAAGAGATGAATCTGCTCGATTCTTGTTAAACTGCCACACTGATGGGAGAATTACTGCTCTAACACATGGAATTACTTTTCAAATGAGGCCATTGGTGGGTGCCTCATACGTCAGGCTCTTCCTCTCTGCCCTCCTGGTATTTTAGAATCTTCTTTCATTTCTTTTGAAAGCTGATTTTAGGGGTATCTTTGGAAAGAGCTGATCTTTTGTTCCTAAAACAGGGCATGAAGCCCTAGGGAAAATGTTAAAGTGATTACATCACTAAATACAAATTTTTAAATCTTCCTTAAGAGCAGGCTGTCTTTTACATGTGAAGTGTCATTCCACCCCCTCCTGCCTCCACTCCCCAGGGTTCCCCTAGGCTGACAGACTTTTCCATGAGCAATAGTGACTTAAATTTGTTTTTTTCTTGTTTGCACAGAGGTGCTGGATGACAGACTCAAGGCTGAAAGGAGCAAAGGGGTGCATGGTCTCCCAGTTGGTCCTCAATGGGAAATACTCCAGTAGCAGCACCAATGACTCCTCAATCTGCTAAACAAATGCTGCACGGACGTTGACTTTTTTCCTGTATTTATTTATCATGAAACAGCCACTCAGCATGTTCTCTCCAGAGCTCAGTACTTGGAGGTAGAATCTGAAAACTGGAAGGATCTGTGTTGTGGAGACCACTGTCTTGAGGATGACAGGGCACTTGGGCAGTGACTGAGTCTGGGCACTCACAGTCTAGTGCCAGATACTGGCACGGTAGTCCCCCCCACCATCACCTCTGGGTCAGACCGCAGAGGGCTGGGGCCCCTGCTCCCCTCTGGGGCAGCAGGGTGGCCACGGGTCCCCACTGTGATGTTGAGGACACACACTGGGCAAGGTCCTGGTGGAACAAGGTGCCCACGGACTGAGTTTTGGGCACATCTTAACGGGAGCACACACTCTGACAGCTGGGGAAAACGGGGCTAACCAGAGATTACACAGTTCTACACGGTGACTTGATGAAAAACACAGAGAACAGAACCATCACGACCCCCTACATGTTCCACAGAGCCACTTTTTCTAGCAAAGTAATTATTGTGCTTGAAGGTGGTTCAGTGGTAAAGAATTTGCCTGCCAAGGCAGGAGACACAGGAGACACGTTCAATCCCTGGTTCAGGAAGATCCCCTGGAGAAGGAAATGGCAAGCCACTCCAGTATTCTTGCCTGGAGAATCCCATGGACGGAGAAGCCTGGAGGGCTACAGTCCATGGGGTTGCACAGAGTTGGACCCAACTGAGCGATTAAGCAAGCATGCTTAATGACTGTACTTGGGTATGTTTTTCAGTTTTGGAAAGACACCAAAAAGAGAGTCTCTTTTTGGGGCATGGGGGGAGGGAATCTGGAATGGGTCCTGGGAATGGCATTTTCAAGCACAAACCAAGGTACCACACTGTAAAAATTTAATGGTTACAGGAATTAAAGGCCAAATAAAATTTTTTCTTGTGTGCATGCATGAGGGACATAGAGAGACATAGAACAAAGGAAGAGGTGGGGAGTGAGGTAAGGGAGGGAAGAAGGAGAAGGAAAAGGAGAAGGAGGAGGAGAAAAGAAAGAGAAATGTATCTTTTCTGTAATAGTATCATTAGTCTTCTGACTTCGCAAATAACTCCATTTTTTAGGAAATTCCAACAGGAACCTGAAGGCTTGCACAGAGCAGGCCATGCCTACATTCTCATCTGAAATATTACTTCCTTGACCCTACATTCATTCATTTTGTAAAACTGAAAAGAGAGATTCATAGGGTTGGTGTTTGGGTTGGTTGCCCAGAAGACAGCAGCTTCTGAGTCACACTTTTCCTCTGACTACACAGACTTTAGCAAACAGAGCTCTGTTTGTTTTCACAGTGCTTCGTGGCCCCATAAACCCCTCATCAGCACTTGCCTTTCAGTTAAACCTCAGCTATATTGGGCACGCTACTCATCTATAAATGGACTTCCCAGTTTCAAGCCTCATTAATCCCACCCTGTGCAGCCAGCGCGCTGTAATCCTCCCCCTCCTTCCAATGCATGACGGTTTCCTCTTTTTGCAGTTATTCTGCTCACTCCACTTAGATGGCATACTTTTTTTTCTTCAACATCAAATTAGATGAAGTCTTATTTTTAAAGGCTTCTCCTAACACTGATTTTTTGCAGAAAGCCTTCAGAGGTGCAAGCGAGAGCCAAACTAATTCTTCACTATTTCACTTGCTATGTTCATTCTATTAAGAAATACACATTTTTAAAAAGTGAAATATTACTATGAGTTTTATAATGAAAGCAGCAGTCTCTTACTCAAGTTTTCCCCAGTCTTGAGTCCTGTCCCCAGCTAACTGCTTTAAATATTTTTCCTCATCTTTACCTACTTCCATCTAAGTAATATATTTATATTGCTATCTTTTGATTTATTAATTCTAGATTTTATCACTCATTTTCTACCAGGGAAGGGAACAAATTTGATGTCTTCTTTTTTTTCTTCTCCATCTAGCAATTCAGCTCATTTCACAAACCTTTCACACATTTCAGTAAACTCCCATTTGAGTTTTATTGAGTTGTAACAAATATACTTTGTTTCACATGCAGCATATATAAATTCTGCCTCCTTTTCTTTGGCTTGATTTTCTAACGCCCTTAACACTGCTTCTTCTTTATAGCCCTGAAAGTATGCTGTAAAATCTCTTGATACTATGCTACCTTTTGCCAAAAATATCATATAAGCTCTTTCTCTGAAGATAACCTACAGCAGCCATCTGCTTTGCTCTGCTCTGAACTGGGTGGTGTCTGGGCTTGCTGGACCATTGTCATCAGGGAACTTCTGTTGACCTCTGCCCAGTATGAGGCTCCCTAATTACTCAGTTCTAATCTGAATAAAGGATTATCTGTGTTCCTGAGAAAGGACACACACTGCAGATAAAACTGAACTTCTAAAAATATCTGGTTATTTTTTTTTTAAATTTTCATTGAAGTACAGTTGATTTCCAATGTTCCATTAATTTCTTCTGTATAGCAAAGTGATTCAGTTATACATTATATATATATTCTTTTCCAATATGGTTTATCACAAGATATTGAATATAGTTGTCTGTGTTATACAGTAGGACCTTGTTGTTCGTCCATCCTATATATAATAGTTTTCATCTGCTAATCCCAAAAACACAATCTTCCCCTCCCCTAAACTCCCTCCCCATAGACAACCACAAATTTGTTCTCTATGTCCGTGTCTGTTTCTGTTTCATAGATATATTTGTGTCATTTTTTTAGATTCCACAGATAAGTGATATCATATGGTATTCATCATCCTCTTTTTTATTTATCTGAAGTTGTTCTTACACTTGATCAAAGGCTTGACTATGTACAGGATTCTAGCCAGTGAATAATTTCTAGGTAAGCTTTTGGACAGCAAACAGCTCAAACCAGCCAATCTTAAAAGGAAATAAGCTTTGAATATTCATTGGAAGGACTGATGCTGAAGCTGAAGCTCAAATACTTTGGCCACCTGACGTGAAAAGCTGACTCGTTGGAAAAGACCCTGATTCTGGAAAAGACTGAGGACAGGAGAAGAAGGGGGTGACAGAGGATGAGGTGATTGGATGGCACACTGACTCAATGGACATGAATTTGAGCAAGCTCCAGGAGATAGTGGAGGACAGGGAAGCCTGGCCTGCTGCAGTCCATGGGGTCACAAAGACTCAGCTACAACTTAGCGACTGAACAACAACAGTTTGGTTTCTTTTGAATCCTCTCCCCAGCTTGTGGAGGGCTACTTTCTGTGTTCTTATGTGGTCTTTCTTCTGTGTACTCAGACATTCCTGTGTGTCCAAATTTCCTTTTCTAATAAAGATGCTAGTCATATCAGACTAGGGCTCACCCTAATGGCCTCATTTTAACTTTATCTCCTTAAAGGTCCTATTTCCTAGTACAGTCATATTTGTGGGAATAGGAATTCAATATACAAGTTTTGAGGGGACACAGTCAACGTGTAACATTAATGCAGATTCAGGTTAAAACTAGACCCAGCTGAGAAAGCCGACAGCAGATGGGAGGGGATCCGTATGCCAGTAAATCTATGGCAGCAAAACAAAACACAGTCATGGAAAAAATCAGAAAGAGATACATGTTTAACATGTGGACAAAACATAATACAAGATAAGCCTAAGCAAGGTTAGGTAAGTAACTATGGGCAAACACAGACCCTGGCAGAAATCCCAGAGCTGTTTGTGCCTTGAAAGGTCCTGACTCCAAACTGAGAGAAGGCAAGTGATCCAAGACTATTCCAGGCCAAGTTTCCACATTAAATCAGAGTTAGAATGAATTGATAACAGTAGTTCATTAGTAAAATGTATACCCTTTTAATCCTAATTGTCTAAGACATGTTTGTTAGCTAACTATTTTAGGAATTCCAGATCTGATTTTTTAGAGGTAAAGTCAGTTTACTTAAATCTTGGCTAAAACATGCCTATATTTTACACCGTGATGAACGGACATAGGTAGCAGTGTCCTCTGGCTTTGAGAGAATATAGCAGGGTAGAGGGGCAGCCCCCTGAGTGCTGAGCTGAAGTTATGAAATCCAAGCAAACACCATAGGAAATGCGATGCTCTCACAGCAAACTGATTTTAATAAAATCTCTGGGGAAATTAGTAGCATTGACGAAGCAATCTTGTGCTAGTTCCTAATGCATTTTAATCAGATCTCCAGTTTTTCAAGTTCAAAAATAAAAATAAAGGGAAACATCTGACATTTCCTATTGGGAAATAAATGAACACCAATCAGATGAGAAAAGCAAAGTCTGTTTATTCAGAGCTTGCTGGAGAAAGGGAGTCTGCCATCATCACCTGTGTCTGGGCAGAGACATGGGAAAACTTTCTAGTGAAAAAGGGCAGGTTTCAGGCAGGGAAGCCCTGATCGGAGGCTGTTGGCCTGGGGAAGCTGTAGGCAGGCTTAACAGAAGCTGAGTGTTCTAGTGATTCGTGGTTGTTCAGTCTCTAAGTCGTGTCTAATTCTTTGCTCGCCAGGCTCCTCTGTCCATAGAATTTCTCAGGCAAGAACACTGGAGTGGGTTGCCATTTTCTTCTTCAGGGAATCTTGGCAGGTGGATTCCTAACCACTGAGCTACCAGGGAAGCCCTAGTGATTGGTTGTGTGTGTTAGTCACTCAGTTGTGTCCAACTCTTTGCAACCCCACAGCTCCCCTGTCCATGGATTTCTCCAGACAAGAATACTGGAGTGGGTACCATTTCCTTCTCCAGGGGATCTTCCCAACCCAGGGATCGAACCTGGGTCTCCTGCATTGCAGGTAGATTCTTTACTGTCTGAGCCACTAGGGATTTGTTAGGGGAGCATATTTGACTTTCTCTGGTTGGTGCTAAGTTGGAAATGGGGACACAAAATAGGAGAGCTGCCAGTTATTAATCAAGTCCTGGATATCTGGGCAGAATGATCACAGAAGTTACTGTTCAGCTTCCAGGATTGTCACTGGAGATAATAGTCTGGTTTGCAGTAGGCTGGCCTCCTGGATTATTTCTTATAGGAAAGGGGTTGGTTCACTGGCAGTTTGCTGCAGATGGTGGGTTGATTCCATTTGTATAAATGGCTTGGCCATGGCCCCTCTGTATATTCAGTCTCTCATTCTCTTTACCGAAGGGAAAGGACAACATAAAGTATCAGGCGCAGGGCAAGAGAAGAGTGTTGGAGGACTGAACTTCACTCTCTCTAAAGAGTGGGAGGAAAAGAGTTTCTTCTCCTCGAAGCAAGGAGAAAAGGTAGTACAGGTTGCCAGGAGAGGCAGCCAGCCCGAGGGCTTCAAGGACTCAGAGAATCCTCTGCTCTAGTGCAAACTGGCAGGGATACCAGCCAACGCCCTCAGTCAGGAGAAGGTAAAAGGGGAAATAACGTTCTGTCATCCCATCTCTGCTCTGCTCACAAGGAACAGTGCACCAGGCTGTGTCCTTAGGGAGTAAAAACCCCAAAGTCCTTAATCTCAAGGGGCTGCAAATCAGACAGAGAGTTGTTCTGTTTATATATAAAACAAACCATTGATAAACAGATAAGCACATGATCTATCGTGTGTACATGCACATGTATCTTTAACACATCAATCAGTATGTATGTATGTATGTATGTTAAGATATGGATCATGACCTACTTGATCAAAACTGTAAATGTTGTACTAACCTCCAGATGTGGCTTGCAATGGAGTGCCCTGGAGTGTAAGTCAAACACTGTACTGGAAGGAGACAAAGAGACAAAGCCAATTTTTAGGCATTTGTAAAAAACTGCAGGGGCTTCCCCAGTGGCTGAGTGGTAAAGAATCTGCCTGCTGTGTAGGAGACGTGAGTGTGATCCCTGGGTCGGGAAGATCCCCTGGAGGAGGACATGGCAACCCACTCCAGTATTCTTGCCTGGAGAATCCCATGGACAGAGGAGCCTGGCAGGCTACAGTCCATGGGGTCACAAAAGAGTCAGACATGACTAAGCAACTTAGCATGCATGCACACAAAAAACAAAAATACTGAAAACTCATCAATTTGGCTTTGAAAAAGAAAATGACCTTTTAGTTTGAAATAAGTCAAAGCATTCCTTTTAAAGATTTTTTTTAAAATGTGGATCATTTCTTGAATTTGTTATAATATTGCTTCTGTTGTATGTGTTGTTTTTTTTTTTTCCCCTGAGGCATGTGGGATCTTTGCTCCCTAACCAGGGATCGAACCTGCACCCGCTGCATCTGGAGGGTGAAGACTTAACCACTGGACCGCCAGAAAGGTCCCTTAAAGAATTTCAAATATGTCATCTTTTTGGTATGTTGCTGTAACTGGCATCACATGCCCTTCTATAACCTTAGCCGAGTGTCGGCTCTCAGTAAGGGCTCACGTTTAAACCCACATGGAAACATCCTTGATGGTGGGGTTTTGTTGTGTTTTGCTTTTGCGCCTTGTAGGAGAGGAGGAACTGAGGCAATTATTTCACGTTTGGAGAGAAAGAAACTGAGTCTCAGGTGGGTGAAATAACTTTTCCAAGGAGTCAGAGCAGAGAGCAAAGCTAATCTGCTTCTGAAGTTTCCTTTTAAACCACATAGCCATCAAATTCTGTAAATTCTCTGCATTCCCACAGTCATTTTGTTGTCATTTTCAGTGAAAATACCTTTGGAATTCAAAAGTGTAAAGTCTGATTTAGAGAAACAGGATTAAACTATTATATTAATCTTTAGGAACTGCTTTCAGAACTTCTTTCTACTATGATACTTACTTTCCTATAAAATTGATAATCCTCTTACTTTACAGCTTAATTTCACTGTAAATCTGACACTTTTGCTTCTGTCTCAATCCAATGTATTTCAAAAGCAGTTCAGTGAAAATATTTCAAATATTGAATCACACAGATACAAATGTTGAACCACTAATGTACTCCAGTATAAGTTTTTAATTTTGTCCAGGTGACATTATTCATACACAATGGACTTCTTAATTAATAAAAGCCATAGTCTGAGGGAATGCCAGGAAGAGTATCATTTTAATCAATCATTCTTAGACAGTGTCACACCACTGGCAGGTTTTACTGGGCACTTCTCCAACTATAAGAAAACTACAGTATGAAGAAGGAAAACTTATCTATGATGCTATATATTTACATCAGAGCAGGTGCTTTGAAAATCTCAGAAAAAGGATGCAAGAATTTCCCTTTTCCAGTGATGAATGCACAATTAGGTATCAAGGAATAAAATAGAAAAGGGTATTTTGAACTATGGTTTTCAGTTGCTATTGGTTCTCATTGCTTTATCCATGTTACGATAGTGATTTCAATGCATGTATGTTTACATCTAAATAAATCAGATCAAAAAGTTAATCTTAAAAAAAAAAAGGAGCAAAATTCTTAAGTAGGGTGGCTATTGTCTTACTGGAAGAGATTTCTTTTCCCTTTTCTATTTATAATCTAGAAACACATTAATCCATTTTTGTTTCAATTTCTATGTTAAATACTTCCAAGCCACTTAAGGTTTTCATATTTGTTATTTGAACAAAAAATTACTCAGTTTTAATTAACATATACCTAAAAGAAAAAGCTCTACTGGGCTGTTTTTCTCTCAATGTTTTTCATGGAGCTACACAGCATCTTAACACCCCCGGTGCACAGAATTGCCAAATTGCCAGCTACACAATAAGGTGAACAATGACAATTCAACACAACGGAAAAACACAGATGATACATTTTGCTGAACATTGTCCTGTGCCTTCAACAAAATTGCACTCTACAGCTCACTGGAACATACAATGAGACTAATTTAAATGAAAATGTGCAATGCATGGCAGTTAATCTTTACCTAAGAGTGAGAATCCGGGTAATTATTCTAAAAGGATCTTGGCTAAACACAGCAGCTATCCCATCTAAAAGGTTTCCACCTTACGGTATGAATGCCTGGGTGATGATTCATGATCCATAATAGCCAAGTCTGTGATTTGAAAATGGAAGAAAATCTCGATGAGCAAGTGTTTGTCAACTAAGTGGTCTTGGGCCCCGGGTTCCCTCACATAGAAGGTTCTGCCTTGTCACAGTCATCACTGGAAAATGGTCACTTGAAACTACTTCTTTTTTTTAAAGTCGTAATATGTACAATATTAACATTTCTGCAAATAAAGGTAGTTTGCAAAGTCAAGCTAACTTTACAATCACAACGCATAGGCTAACTGAGATTCTATCCGCTGCGGAACTGGGATTAATGCCCAGGACTGGCTTTTCTTTTCCTCTTAGTGAAGCGGAGCTTGAAACAGGAAGGGCTGAAATCAAGCCCAGAGAAATGGAGTTTTGAAATAAAGACTTAATTGGCTAAAAGAAGAACATGAGACACAAGAGCAGACCTCCATAACTTAGACGGTACAGTGGCAGGGACGTGAGGATAAGGAGATCTTAGTTCCAATCCCAGCTCTGACTTATCTTTTTGGCTGCACCGTGTGACATGCAAGCTCTTAGTTGCAGCATGTGGGATCTATTTCCCTGCCCAGGGATCAAACTCATGCCCCCTGCATTGGGAGCATAGAGTCTTAGCCACTGGGCCTCCAAGGAAGTCCCCTAGCCCTGACTTATTAAATATAAGACCTTGGGCAAATTTCTTAATTTCTCTAGTCCTTATTTACTCAAATATAAGTGGGTACAATAATACCCATCTTGAAGAGTAAAGGTTAGAAATATTATATACAAAAGTGCTCAGCACATGGATTACAGATAAGATTTCATACAGGATAGCTGTTATGTTGTTATTTCAATAGTATATAAAATTTCAAAATTGGCTCTCTGATATTTCTTAGAAACTAGAAAATATTTCCCTATGAAAACAAGTGAATACATAAATTAAAATTATAAATCATCACAATAACTAATGTTTATGGAGCACTTCCTACTTGTTAAATAAACAGCCATGGAACAAGCACTATTTCCACAGGCACTTTGCACAATGAAAGTGAAGCATGAAGAAGTGTTGTTCACTGTCACATAGCTAGTAGGGAATGAGATCAAAAATTCAAAACCAGGAAGTGTGGCTATGGAGGAGATGCTCTAAACTGCTTCACTGTATTGCCATCCACAGAGGAGTAGATATATATAATATTCCATCACATGTAAAAATGGAATATTAGCCACAGAAAAGAATAAAAATTCTGACATTTGCAGCAACATGGATGGACCTAGAAAGTATTATGCATAGTGAAATAAATCAGACAGAGAAAGATAAATACTCTATGTTATCACCTATGTGTGAAACATAAAAAAAAAAAAGAAATGAATATAACAAAACAGAAACAGACTCACAGATGCAGAAAACAAACGAATGGTTAGCACTCTGGAGAGGGGAGGAAGAGGGGCAAGATGGGGATATGGCATCAAGAGATACAAACCACTATGTATAAAATAGACAACAAGGATATACTGTATAGCATAAGGAATTATAGCCGTTATCCTGTAATAACTTAATGGAGTACAAACTGTAAAAATATTGAATCACTATATTGCATACTCAAAGCTAACATAATATTATAAATATATTTCAGTAGGAAACAAAACTAACAAAACCAGGCAGTATGCCTGTGGAGCGGATGCTCTAACCTCACTGTATCACCTTAATGTAGGTTAATTAAGTTAGGTATTCATCAACCCCCAGAAACCTGTTTATTTTTTTGAACTACAATGTATATATCACAGCTTCCCATTTCTTAACATGTTTATTGAGGCATAACTCACATACCACAAAATTCGCTCAATTAACTTTTTACAACCCAGTGGGTTTTAGTATATTCTCAGAGTCATGAGCCATAAACATGGTCTAATTTTAGAACATTTCCATAACTCCTTATGCATGAGCAATCGCTCACCCTCAGGGCCTCTTCCTGGCTATCACCAATCTACTTCCTCTCTCTATTGATTTGTGTGTCTGGACAGTTCATATGGGGGCTTCCCTGATGGCTCAGCAGGTAACAAATCTGCCTGTAATGCAGGAGACACAGGAGACATGGGTTCGATCCCTGGGTTGGGAAGATCCCCTGGAGAAGGAAATGGCAATCCACTCCAGTATTCTTGCCTGAAAAATCCCATGGACAGAGGAGCCTGGTGAGCTACAATCTGTGGGGTTGCAAACAGTCAGACATGACTGAGTGACTCATACACACACACACACACACACACACACACACACAATTCAAATAGGTAGCATCATGTCATATGCAGTTCATTTATGTTGTACCACAAATCTTGGTACGTCTTCCTTTTGTATTGCCATTGAGTAAAATATCATACTTTGTTTATTCTTTCATTCATCATTTAGATGGACCTTTGGGTTATTTCTACTTTTTTATACTCTAAATAATCCTCCTCTGAACACTTAGGTGCATATTTCCATTATGAATATATATTTGCATTTCTCTTGGGTATACACCTAGGAGTAGAATTGCTAGGCTGTAACTCTATGCTTAATGTTTTGAGGAACTGCCAACCACTATCAAAATGGCTGCACCCCTTTGCATTCCCATCAGCAAGAGCATGGGGGCAAGATATTAGCTCAGTGACATCAGATGTCTGAAAGGGTGAAGCCATTTGTTGCTCAGATCACTCTTACATTTGGAACCTGCAAGATCTCATGGGGTCAGCCAACCTTCGTGGTCTCACCCTGGGAGGTACTTTCACATGATGTGATAATGGACTGGACTCTTTATTATTAGTGATAATGTGGTCTAGTGAATTGCCATGTCTGTTAAATGTTAGGACCCTTTTGTTAGAAGGGATCTGTCTGTGGTCAAAACTCAGGGGGTGGCTTCAGATAATAACTTTATCTAGTCTTCATTTCCAGTTCTTGGCAAAACCTTCCAAAATCCATGAAATTTCCTGAATAAGTGGAGTGAACTTTTCATGCCCTGGTGGCTCAGATGGTAAAGAATCTGCCTGCAATGAGGAGACCTGGGTTTGATCCCTGGGTTGGGAAGATCCCCTAGAGAAGGAACTGACAACCCGCTCCAGTATTTTTGCCTAGAGCATTCCATGGACAGAGGAGGCTGGTAAGCTTCAGTCCACGGAACTGCAAAGAGTTGGACATGACTGAGAGACTAACACTCTCTCACTCTGTCATTCATAGAGTCTCAACAGAGCACACTTGAATTGATGCTAACGAGGTGACTTAGTGTGGGGCACCAGATGGCCGCAGGAAGGGGCTGGTCACCAGAAAGATGAGGTGACTAGGTTGGAACTTTCAGCTCTACCCATCACTGGGAGGGACATGGGTGCTGCAGATTAAGCTCCATAAACACTGGTGAACCACAAGATCTGATGCACTTGCGGGCGGGTGTGCCTGTCCACAGGCCAGGAGGGGGCATACCCCAGTTCCATGAGGACAGAAGTTCCTGCACTTGGATCCTTCCCCTTCCACACCTCCCCTCATGTATCTCTTCATCTGCTGTTCATCTGTTTCCTTGATAATATCCTTTATAATAAACTTTCAAGCACAAGTAAATGTCCCAAGTTCTGTGAGCCACCCAACACAAAACTCTTTGGGGTGCTTGGTAAGTTTCAAGAGTGTAAAGGGGTCCTAAATTGAAAATTCTGAAAACTCTTCTTCAACAAATTTCTCTCTTCACCATCTAACCTGAACTCTTGTCTGGTGGGATGAAAAGATTTGCTTTGCACTGTTTTCTGCATATGCCCCTGGAAAGAAAATCTATCTCCACCCGGACATTCCTTTGCTTGAGACCCCATCTCTGCATTTTGAGGCGGAAACAGACAAGGACTTGGCGAAGTCAGCACTCACCCTCACCAGCTCGGTGTAGCCTGTCTCCTTGGCGGTCCACCACGGCTGGGCCTTCAGCCCCTGCACATTGTACAGTGAGCGCTGCCACACGGAGGCAAAGTGGCCCCGCTGGTGCCCCAGCTCGTACCACCTATATGCCTGGAAAATCAGAAAGGTTAACTCCAGATGAGGCAGTCTTCCTGTAAATAACCTTACAACTAAAGTCACTAAAAACAAGCTACGACTTTGTGACAATAAACAAAGAGCTTGCTAGTCAGGTGCCCCAATCTGTTAAACACTGGCAAAAATACTGTTCTTTGACTGGGTTTTTGATTAGGACCTATTATTTTAAATAAATGTGTGCATTTTATTTTCATTCCTAGGCTGTAAGCTCTCTGAACACAGGACTCACACTGCACACAGTCTGGTCTCCTCAGAGTGTTCAGCAGAGTCTAGGACTTTGTTCAGTGGATAAATCATTGAAGACACAAAAGGAGACTATGTTTATATTTTAGTTTTCATTTCTTAAATTCTATGTTTCCTTTGAAAAGAAAGGAGTATATTTTCACCATTTTTTTTTTTTTTTTTTTTTTTTTACAGATACCTTCCTTTACTGATTTGGGATGTTAAAAAGGACAGCGATTTCCCCCCGCCACCACATCTGGTGGCATGCAGGATCTTAGTTCCCAGACCAGGGATTGAACCTGTGTGTCCCCTGCAGTGGAAGTGTGGTGTCCTAACTGCTGGACTGCCAGGCAAGTCCCGGACAGCACGTTCTTTTCACATTAACAGTTTTCCTTGTCCACATGAAGAAAAAGACTGCCCCAAGGTAATGGAGTATAAACCCTCCATTAAAGAAACAGACAGAAGAAAATAATATTCTGAGTTAGCCATAAATAGAATGATAGTCCTCATTAGGTTTTTTAAAGAAGGGAAATTTTGTTCCAAGTATTTTTTATCCCTGCCATAAGGGATAACATTTGTGGCTGTAGGCTGTAACACGATACAACTTGCCTCCAAGAAGACTAACTAGTCTTTCTGGGGACAGCTGGCTGCAGTCTGCTGCTCCATACGTCCCCTTCAAATGATGCCTGAACAATATGCTCTCCTGGTGGCCCTCCCCACACAGCCCTGCACCCAGCACATCCCATCGTCTTTAGACTGGAAGACAATTCTAGGATTGTGCTTGATGGTCCCCCCTTTATGATCTGAATTCTGATCTAATGATTGCTCTTGAAGAGTGATTTCAAATACACATCTTGATCAATGAAAACAGGCAGTTACTATCAAGCAGATTAAGAATACAAGAATATTTTCATCAAACTCCATCTTACTGTAGATGTAAGAAATAATAACTCTTAAAAAAGTCTTTAAAAATTCATAGGCCAAAATTTTGTTCATTAGAAAAATCCAGTGTGCTAGCAGAACCATCCCTATTTTCAGGAACACTTTTCAGCTCACTACTAGCTTTTGCACAAGTACTTTCATTTGTTCTTTTCTATAACTCCAAATAGTTCCATTTTACAAATGCTCAAACTGAGATTTAAAAAGACTAAACATGATGAACAATCACCCAGGGCATCTGGCAACTTATTCCACTCTCTCTCTGTCTCTCTGTGATTTAAAAAGAAACTATCACAAGTGATCTTCTTATGTAATTATCTTTCTCAATAATATCTCAAATTAAGAGTATATGTACTAATCACTCTTATATGTTTTCCTTGAAAGACATGTAAGTGGTAACCATAATTTCTTTAAACATGGCTCACGGTAGCCTGATTTTAAAAATATAGCATTTTACCTTTGAAATTAAATTGACTATTTCAGTCATTTTTGTCCAATTTAAATTTAGTTAATTTTTCAGTGTTAAAGTGAACAACCATATTAATTACAACAGATGATTTTTGGAAATTCTTACTAATTTTTTTAATCATCAACAATTCACATTAAGGACATAGTGTTAGAATAGTGAGAAGGAAATTAGTGGAGTTAGAAGTCTTAGATTTCAGTCCTGCACTAAACACTCAGCATGCTGGGTGCCTGGGCAAGACATTGTATTTACAGGGCACGTTCAAGTACCTGTAAGAGCTTTTCTGACACTCAAAGTTGGTACTAGTGCATCAAACAGGGCCCTTGACCTTATACCCCTCTGCCATTTAATTTTTTTTTTAGCTGCTCAGCTCCAAGGATCTTAGTTCCCACACCAGGGATTGAACCCATGCCCCCTGAAGTGGAAGTGCAGAGTCTTAACCACGGGACTGCCAAGGAAGTCCTCTCCCTCACCCCCCACCATTTAACTCTTAGAGAAACAAAACTATGAAATGATATATAAGGAATTTAAAAAAAAATTATCTCCAATTATATAGGGGACATAGTGAATTTAGCCAGATTTTTAATTTTTTAATTTTTAATTGGAGTATAGTTGCCTTACAATGTTGTGTTGGATTCTGCTCTACAACAACGTGAATCAGCTGCGAGTATACAGACATCCCCTTCTTCTTGAGCCTGCCTCCCAGCGCCCACCCCATTTCACCCCTCTAGGTCATCACAGAGCACTGAACTGGGCTCCCCTGTGAAACAAGCGACTTCCCACTAGCCATCTGTTTTACACATGGTGGTGTATATATGTCAGTGGTAATCTTTCAGTCCATCCCACCTTCTCCTTTCCCCCGCTGTACTCACAAGTCAGCTCTCCATGTCTGTGTCTCTATTCCTGTCCTGCAAATAGGTTCATCAGTACCATTTTTCTAGATTCCATATGTATATATGTGTTAATGAGGATTCCCTGGTAGCTCAGTGGTAAAGAATCCTCCTGCCAATGCAAGAGACTCAGGGTTGATCCCTGAGTTGGAAAGATCCCCTGGAGGAGGAAATGGCACCCCATTCCAGTATTCTTGCTTGGAGAATTCCCTGGATAGAGGAACCTGGTGGGCTACAGTCTATGGGGTCAAAAAGAGTCAGACACAACTGAGCAAGGAACACTTTCACCTCATTTTCATACGCTATTTGTTTCTCTGTGGGCTTTTTAAATTCAAGAACTGTGCTATTCCTTGCATTTTAACGATAATTAAGCTGAAAACACAATCCCATAGGTTCAAATCGCAAGCTCTTAACAATGTGTAGTAGTGAATTGTTTGCCCTTGAAGTGAAGGCTGTTTTCATCTAAGATGTGAGACTAAATCACAGACTTATCTGTTTTATCTGTCTTTGCCCTGGACGGTGCGATGTTCAAAGGTAAATTCATTAGTGACGATTACATTTATAGTAATCAGATATGAACATTTATCCAGTGTTAGATACTGCTACAAAGTCTTTCTTATCCTTCTCATTCAAAGGAGGTGCCAGGAATTTACATCTTAAGAGAATGAAGGAACACAAAAGTGACTGCTAATCAGCAATTTCTTCTCCCTTCTTTCTCTTCTTTCATTTCTCATTTTATTCCAGTTGATTGACAGGTAGGTCAGAGGGAAAAGGTACAGATATACAGAAATGGATAAAGAAAACAGTGTCAGTCATCCAAATTTCTGTTACCCCAAATTGCGTCGTTTCTTTAGCTGGCAATTACCCAGTTACAAAACCCTTTGCTCCAACGAAGCCTCAATTGTCCAAATAGTACTGAGTTCTTATCAGTTTTAGAAACCAGAAGTTATGTTACCCTCAGATGTCACCTTATTATTGATATATATATATATATATATATATATATGAAATGCATGGTTACAAAAACCCAGTGTCCCTGGCTCTAATGAGAGCCCAGCGTAGGGCCATGGCATGGTGCAGGACAGCCTAGCAATGTTGTGTGAACCACAGTGGATGGTGAGAGTTTGGGGATTTACATAGTATGATGCCATCATTAATGACCAAATGTTACACTAAAGAAGCTGACACTGAACTCAGAAAAAAGGAATAATATAAAAGAAAACATGTGATTTGTTTTAGGTGCTACATTTTTTGTGTCAGTACTGGTCATTATTATAGCTATAGATGTTCATCTTAAACTTGGTATTAAATATTTCAGAAAGTAATTACACAATTAACCAGGTTCAGTCTTCTTAAGAATCAGTTGGATAAAGACTTCATTCTAAAAATAACTACTTTTAAAATTCCAAAATAACATAAATCTAGGCTTCCCTGGTAGGTCAGCTGGTAAAGAATCATCCTGCAATGCAGGAGACCCCGGTTTGATTCCTGGGTTGGGAAGATACCCTGGAGAAGGGACAGGCTACTCACTCCTGTATTTTTCCCTGGTGGATCAGATGGTAAAAATTTCTCTTGCAATGTGGGAGACCTGGGTTCAATTCCCAGGTTAGGAAGATCCCCTGCAGAAGGAAATGGCAACTCACTCCAGTATTCTTGCCTGGAGATTCCCAGGGACAAAGGAGCCTGGCAGTCCATGGGGTCACAGAGTAGGACACAGTTGAGTGACCAAGCACAGCACAGGCAAACTATAAAAATATCTTAAAAGATATTTAAACAATTGCAAGGACATCTCTTCATTTCATAAATTTAAAAATATTTTTTCAAGGCATTATCTGTCTCTGTAGATACACACACAGACGTACAAACAGGCACACATATACATGCACACATACAGACACACACATATGCACACTAATTTAGAGGCCACTCTTGTGATATTCAGAAATCTTATTGAAAGAAATTATAAAAGTCAAATCCCCAAATTTCTTTATAGTAGGAATTGTTAGGCTGTTGCAAAAAGTTTAAACCACGTTCAAAAGTTTATGCTCAAAACATTTTTTTTCAGTTGTAACTGTCTCATAGAAATCATTGCCCACCCCCCCCACCCCCCCGCCGCCTTATCGTCTATTAAAGAGAACAAAAGGCTCATGAATGCACTATTACCTCTTTGTTTCCAACTCTCTGCATGGCATCCCCCAGGTGAAAATAAAATCTCCCATCATCAGTACCAGGATCCCCAGATTCTATTCCTTCCTGTAGAAAGGACAGTGTTAGTACTTGTGAAAAGATTAGATACCAGACTTACTAATCCATTGACTTACTAAATCTTTTCTAAGAACCAGAAAATCATGTCAATATTGTTGTTGTTCAGTCTCCCAGTCGTGTCTGACTCTTTGCAACCCCATGGACTGCAGCATCTCAGGCCTCCCTGTCCCTCATCATCTCCCAGAGTTTGCCCAAGTTCATGTCCTCTGCATCGGTGATGCCATCCAGCCCTCTCATCCTCTGACACACCATTCTTCTTCTCTCATTCTTTCCCAGCATCAGGGAAATGCCAGCCACAGGCATCTGGGTGGGTATATATATTGGTGTTGAAAAGGGTCAGTAGTGCATGCCAATCAATCTACAATACATAATCAACGGTGTCCAAATGACTCAAAGGGATCAGAAGAGGGAAAGAGAGGAAGGGAGGGAGTTACCTTTAGATAGGGGATGCTCTCAGCAATCTTGTTCTGTGCCTTCAGGATAAAGCCATAATGCACTTTAGCAAAACCGTCATTAGGTGTCACGGTCAGAACCTAAACTCAAAAAAAAAAAAAAAAAGCTATTGCGATGGACTGTGAATTCTACAAATGTTTTAATTAACTTTGCTATGCTTGGACTGGATTATGATGCTATAGGTTAAAGTGCAATAGTGTTTTTTCTCAGTGCAATACATTAGACTTAAATGGCCCCATTTCCCCTCAACTCAAAATGTTCAACACAAAATGTTCTCCAAGAATGAAGAAATGAATGAAAAGGCAATGACCATTAAAGCATTGCTCTAACAATGCAAATCAGCAAAATCTCTATCAATTTTATGACTTCAGTATTTTTCAGGGAAAGACTGCTTTAAATTAGCTCTATTTAAAGTCAACTCTGAATGGTTATCATATAAAACATATGTTTTATGGGCTTCTTTGGTGGGTCAGATGGTAAAGAATCTGCTTGCAATGGAGGAGACCTGGGTACAATCCCTGGGTTGGGAAGATCCCCTGGAGGAGGGCACAGCAACCCACTCTAATAATCTTGCCTGGAGAATTACATGGACAGAGGAGCCTCTTGGGCTACCATCCATGGGGATCACAAAAAGAGTCAGACATGACTGAGTGACTAACACTTTCACTTTTGCATACAGCTGCTCCAGGACTCTCCTCTCATCTTCATGGATGAGTCCATGAAGTCCACATCCCACTCACATACCTGCTACTATGACAGGGGTAGGGGTGGGTGACCAGGACTCAGAGGGACCCACAGGGCTGCCGTCCCAGCTTGATTATTTATGATCACCTACTGCACTTACTGCAGTTTACATGCAGTGCATAACGGATGCGCAAGCTGTATTATCCTGTTGTAATTAGCAAACTCTCAGAAAATGACAAATGGCTTTATAAGATTTCTAAAAAAGTCAAATTGAGATTAATACTAAAAATGTTACCGAGATTCTCTCTCTGTTTACACATACACACACGTGCGTACACACACACACACACACATAAAGCATAGGCAACAACAAACTGGCTGACACTTCTAGTTCTGCACAAATTCGACAGGACACACTACCAGGACTAAAAATATCCTTATAAATAATGTTTCACATGGACATTATTAAAATATCAATTTTTCAGTGAGAGTGAAAATATTATTGACAGTTAAATGAAATTTTGAAAGGATCTGAAATATTTAATCTTAAAACCTATTTTAGAATGTGGACCTTCTAGAATGTCCACTATAGGTTAGTACATGTATACATAAACATACAATTCACAGGTTTTTGCTTGAACAATTTTTACTGAAAGAGGATACAATCAAACACGTCTGAAGACTACTGCTATGGGCAGTGGGAACCACTGAGGAGCTGAAGCCAAGGATGAGGGTCGGATTGGCATTTTGTGTTGATGAAGAGCGTAAAAAAACAAGCCTGGGTGGGGTGAATCTATCCTATTTTACACTAGAGACAATGGGGCCTGAGTTAAATAAGAGGATTTGAAAGATACTGAGGGTGTTAAAAGTAACAGAGATTAGTTACTTGGTACCAGACTGACTCCACGATGGCATTCTCTGTGTTGTTTCCTTAACCACCAGTTCCTGAGCCAGTGCCTGTTTCAATAATAAGCCAGTGCCTGGTTTCAATAAATAAGTGCTAAGTGAGTGAATAAGCACGAGGAGTGAAGGGAGGCAAGGGGCAGGAAGATGCTGGACCAAGTGTGGCTCAGGTAATTGATGGTGTTACTAACAAGGGGGAAAGTGCAGCAAAGTCTCCAAAAGCCAAGGATGTGAGCAAGGTCTCTGCAACCACCTTAAAGTCAGTCTTTGCTGGGACCTCCTTGCAGGTTAAGAATCTGCGCTTCCATTGCAGGCAGCAAGGGTTCAATATCTGATCCAGGAACTAAAATCCCACGTGCCACTCTACACAACCAAAAAAACAAACAAACAAACAAAAACCCAAGGATCAGACAGCCAATGCCTCTGAAAGGAGAGTAATTTATGCCATATACCCAAAAGGCTTGTATTCTGTAGTTTCTCTCCAGTTTGGAGTTTAACTGAAAAAAGTACAAGATAATGTGTTTTTAAGTTCTTGAGTTTTTGAGTTTCTCTTCCTGTCATAAAGAACACTTTAGAAAGGTTATTTGCAGTCTGAAATATATATATGAGTTTAAAAAGTATCACAATTATAGGTTGAAGGCTTTGATGTACCAAATGTTAGCTAATATTTAAAATCTTCTGATGAAGCAGAAAAAGGGTGATGAAACAAAATTTAGGATATGTTAACTATAATAAGACTTGGATTTGACTTAAAATAAAGAGAGTGAATTATCAGGCGTATTAAAGGCAGTTTTGAAATAACATTAGAACTCCATGTTCAAAAGACTTTGACTAATTGTTAATAGCAAATTGCTGCCTACTTACCTCTTCATAGACCTTCTTGGCACTGTCATTGTCTCCTATCAAGAGGTATCCAACTCCAAGGTCATTCTTTAAGGAAGTATCATCAGGAAATAGTTGAACTAATTTCTGAAGAGTAAGCAAGGATCCTCTCATGTGACCTGATTTGGCGGAAAGAAAAAAAGAAAACAATAGAAATAAAAATAGCTCTGTCCACCCTTGTCTTGGCACTACAAATCATAAGAGACTATTCAACAGAGCCTGAAGACCAGCTACTCTGACTCTGTATACTGATAGCTAAGTCCCTCTTAGGATTTTATCCTGCAGCTCTAACGGCATCAGTAACTCCCATAAGTGGGTTTTCCAGGTGGCGCTAGTGGTAAAGAATGCAGGGGACACAAGGGATGCCAGTTCAATCTCTGGGTCGAGAAGACCCCCTGGAGAAGGAAATGGCAACCCACTCCAGTATCCTTGCCTGGAAAATCCCATGGACAGAGGGCTTCACAAAAAGAGTCAGACACGACTGAACACTCACACACACAGACAACTCCCGTAAGTAGATACTGAATATAATACTGACTACAAATATGTTAAAGACATTTTTATTTTCTAAATTCATCAACATTTACCCTTTATGTCAAATTGTCTCTTGTGAAAGTTTTAGTTACCCATTCCTTATTTAAAAAATGTTTTACTGGGGTATTTTTGACATTATAATTAACTTTAAAATTATGAATACAGAATAGACAAATAAGAAGTCTAATAGATTTCAGGGTCTAGCACCCTGGATGAGACATGAAGAGGCACTGAGGGACTCTGCTTGTCTTTGTCTCTCAGTAATGACCTAGTCCTGGAGCCAAGGAGACATCATCCGGTATTAGGGGACCCTCTGGTGGACAATAGGATGCTATGCCTACACGAACCATGAAAACCCAGCTTCAACTCATTTTAAGGGCTGTCCAATGGATGTTTAAGATTTAGAGGGGTCAACTGTCATCACTCTTCACCTCAGTTGGACAGAGTGCTTACAACTCCTGCCATTTCTTATATCTATAAAACTATTCCACTGATGATTTCAGCTACCACAGACCAGATGGTTACAGTTCAGAGAGAAAAGAGGAATTTGGCATAACAAGAAGTCTTTGATTCCAGACCTATTCATTTATTGGGCTTCCCTGGTGGCTCAGAAGGTAAAGAATCTGCCTGCAATGTAGGAGAGATGGGTTTGATCCCTGGGTTGGAAAGATCCCCTGGAGAAGGAAATGGCAACCCACTTTAGAACTCTCGCCTGGGAAATCCCATGGACAGAGAAGCCTGACGGGCTACAGTCCATTGGGTCGCAAAGAGTCATACATGATTGAAGTGACTAACACTTAGCTATTCATTTATTAGCTATGATTCCTTAGGCAATTTATCCAACCACACAGAATTCCATTTGCCTCATCTTTAAAATGTGTAGGGAGCAGGTAAGCAGCAAAAATACTGTCTGCATCTTTATAATTATGAAAGTTCCTCTTTCAGGCTGACCCAATCAGAGAAATTGCCTGAAATTAGGTAGAAAACTCAGGTTTCCTTCCATGTAACTAAACTCTTCTAAGAGTACACCAGCCTTCAGACTTTTTCAGATAAAAGCACACTGCTTGCTACTGAAATGATTCTTCTTCTGTCTCACCTAGAAACTGCTGTCTGTCTGACCTCCGCTTCAGGCTCAGCTTCACCAGGTCTATGGGGGCGTCAGGCAGGCTGGCCGCCTCCTGGTAGGTCTCAATGGCCCTGCGCAGGATCTCATTGCTCCTTCTCTTCTCAGCCAAATCATCTTCACACTAGAGGAAGGGAGAAACGTCCCAGGACAAGCTGCATGTGTAGTTACCCAAAATATTTATGAAAAGTTGATGTTGGGACCTGCTTTAAAAGTAATTCAAGACAAATTAAAATTTTCTCTTCATCAAGGATAAAAAAATAAAGGAAGGCAACATAACATATTATTTTAATAATATGAAGAAAAGTTAGCTACTAAGCTATACATGAGAAAGACTATCATAAAAGCAGAATGAATATATGTTTGGCTGATGGAACGTGTACCCTGCTATATACCAACATTAATAGTCAGAATTCCAGTGCACAGTTCCTGTTCTTCCACTAGTTTATTCCTGTGCTCATTCATTCATTCAATAACTATACTCTGTCTAGACAGATACAAACAAACAAAGCAGATTAACCCTTTAGAAAAGGGCAATTCACCTTGGCTTGACAGAAAAAAAAAAAGCTTCAAAATACAGAATGATCTGTTCATATCTGCAAATGACCTTTAGAACAAACTTATCTACCAGGAAAGAAAGTCCAATGTCAGTGACTCATACTAGTCATCCTGCCTGCGTAACCTTCTGCATATTCACACACTGGCTTTTCTGTTTAGGCATCAGTTTCTTGTGAGTTTGGCTACAGTGAGTTAACACCTCAAAAACATGATCCTTCCTAAATGACGTCACAGAATGCCAGAGTCCTAGAGCTGACAGAGCCCTCCAGAGAGCATCTTCACCTTCTTCATTTGGTAGCCTCTTCAAGTTACCAAACAGATTCTGGAACTAGAGGGTCTCTTCAAGGCTAGTTCAAGGACAAAGGCATATCAAGACATTGTTCTCTATCTAGAGAGGAATAAATGTCTTCACTAACCTCAATCTGAAACAAGAGAAAGATGATACAACTACACGCCTTGTTCCTTTCCCTCCTCCATCCTTCAGGGTCCTTCATTTTAATGAAGTATCAACATTTTAGAACTTTCAGCATTGGAATTTTAATGTCAGAATTAAAATGTGATGCAGTTCTTTAAAGTCTCTTAAAATAAAACTGATAGGCTTTGCTTTGAGTATCAACATTGATTGATTTTGATCAGTTTAACATCTGGAGATGAAGGATTTGCCCTGAAACTGAACATTTGCTACAGGACATTAATATCAAAAAGCGTTTTGTTGATTCAATCTAACTGCCCAATCCAACCTCCTAGGAGACATGGCATTTTCTGCCTGAGAGGCCCTAATGGTTTGTAGAAGATAATAAAGTGAAACGAGCTCATAATTTTGTGTCAGATGTTCAAGGAACTTGGTCAAAATTGATTTTCACAGTGATCCAAAAAATAAGACATTATCAATTCTACTCTGGAAATGATAGATACTGTAGTTTCCATGTAATTTAATGTCGCTGAATTTATAAAATTGGTTGGGACTTTCCAAAGTAATTGTTTAATCTGCTAACAAAGAATGAAAAGTCATCAGGTATTCCTCCTTACAAAATCCGTCTTCTGTTGAACTTTCGTTTGTAAAACTCCTACGGGACTTCCCTCACAGTCCAGTGGTTAAGACTTCGCCTTCCAACACAGGAGGTGTGGGTTTGATCCCTGGTCAGGGAACTAAGATCCCACATGCCTCAACACCAAAAAACCAAAACATAAAATGGAAGTAATATTGTAACAAGTTCATGAAGACTTTAAAAATGGTCCACATCAAAGAAACAAACAAACAACTAATTCCTATGTATTTAAACTTAAAAATTTAATTTACCATGCTTAAATTTCACATTAATGTTAATATTGACAACACATTGTAGTGTAATAGTTTATAGATAAAATATATTGCTGAGGCATAAATCTCAAATTCCTACTGTTAAATAAGGATATATTTGTACATATAAATATATTTATGTATATATAGACACAGTGAGTGTCATGTGCAATAGTACTGCATTTGGTACTTGCGATTACTATCACATATAAAGAAAAATCTAAAGCATGAAACACTTTTGCCATAATTAGCACTTGACCCATTATTCTCTCGAGTTAACAGGCTTTCCTTAATCAAACAACTGCCAGAACTAGTAGCAAAGCACATCACTTATTTAAACAGGCACCATCTTCAGGTAACAAACATATTCTCTCTTGCTTCATAACAATTCAATTTAGCAATTTTGGAGGATTGCTGACCCAGTCAGTTTATAGATATGATATAGTTGTTAGTCTGTACTGCATCACGGATAAAAGGAACTTCTTTTCATTAAATTTTCACAAATTTAATTTATTAAAACTGAATTAATATAAGTTTAATAAGCTTTTAAGGAGAAAACAGGGAGAATTTGGGACTTCCCAGGTGGCTCAGTGGTAATGAATCCACCTACCAATGCAGGAGTTTATGTTTGTTCCCTGGGTCAGGAAGATTCCCTTAAGGAGGAAATGGCAACCCACTCCAGTATTCTTGCCTGGGAAATCCCATGGACAGAGGAGCCTGGTGGGCTACAGCCCACAGGGTCAAAAAAAAGTCAGACATGACTGAAATGATTGAGCATGTACACACTCACAGGAAGAATTTAAGCATCTATATTTCGAGTGGTTGTTGCCTTTAGTTAAGAGACAAACATACTTGTTTTACCTCTAGATGTGTTAGTTTCCGTGAGAGTGTCACCCACAAGTGACAGCTCTGCCCCCTCTGAACAAGTGTTGTCGGCTTCTCCTGAATCTGGAAAATTTCTGCAGCTCAGAATCTGCCATTTCCCAGCAGGGCTGACAGTCTCATCCTCCCCTGGCAGGAGGAGGTTTACTGCCTGACATTTGTACACCAGCCCTGGATTTTACCCAGGGTTTCAAACGGAATAACACCTATGGTCTACTTGACAATGTGCACTTGAATGTGTAACAGGCATCATAAACTTCACAGGAACCAGAAGTGGATCTTTGATTTTTGCATCTCTCCAAACCTGTTCCAGTCTTCCTGGTCAGTACCTGGCACCATCCTCTCCTTAGACTGGTGAACCAAAAACACCAAATTCATCTCTGAAATTAAAAACTGCTCAGTTGTATCTGACTCTTTGCAGCCCTTGGAGTGTAGCCTGCTAGGCTCCTCTGTCCATGGGGTTTCCCAGGCGAGAATATTGGAGTAGGCAGCCTATCCCTTCTCCAGGGAATCTTCCTGACCCAGGGATTGAACCTGGTCTCCTGCATTACAGGCAGATTCTTTACTGTCTGATTCAGTCCTGCCCTTGTCCACTGCCCCACCTCTGTGGCCAGGACCAGTCCAAGCCAGAGCATCTTGAGGACACCTGCAATCTCTCCTATTTTTCTGGCTCTGACTCATGCCACCGTAATCCTTTCTCTACCCAGCAACTAGTCATCTTTATTTAAAAAAAAAAAAAAAAAAACAACCGGAGAGGCATATCCATGCACAAACCCTCCAAGTGTTTCCAATGCACAAAGAATACAGCCCATGAGGCCCTGGTTCCACCTACCCCATGTCACCTCCCTCAGTACGCCCCTCCTCCTGTCCACCAGGGATCAAGTCAAGGCTGATTCCCTGTTTCCTCTGCCTGGACAGCTCCTTCCTCAACCTTGTCACATTTCAGCCACTTGTCACCACCTAGGAAGGCCTTTTCTGATCACCTGATTATCTTAAATCACTGTGCCACTCTCCTACCACCTATGAACAAAACATTGTAATAACATGTTCTTTACTCTATGATCTTCTTTTCTTTATGGTATATAGTATCAGGTAAGATGTCCTAATATATTTAACACTTCTAATATTCTTTAAATATAGATTTATCTATAAAGACCTTTAGGGTTTTGCTCAAACGTTACTGCCTCAATGAGCCATCTTTTGGCCACCCTATCCAACATTTTAACCCCCCTCACATGTCCTATAGCCGTGCTCTGCTTTACTTTTGTCTCCTGACAGTGTATCCACTAGCAAGCAAGAGATTCTCTTCTATGTCTCTTGTACTGTCTTCATTACAGTGAAAACGCCCTGTGTTTTGTTGATAGCTGCATCTGCAGTGCCTAGAACAGGACCTGCCATAGCGTGGGCTTTCACTACAAAAATTCTGAGAAAGAAACTTAAAATATCTTCCATTGGAATATAAGCTCCACAGGACAGAGACCTCTGGAGTGTTCTTTGTGATAATCTCAGGGCCTAAAACAGTATGTGGCCCATGGAAGGTTTCTGCAGCTACAGCAAGACATGGAAAAGCTTCATGAATTGAGGAGTTGAAAGATGGAGAAAGTCTGATGAGAAAGGGAGGTGAGGGTGGAGCTGGGGAGAAGGTAGGTGGTAAGAAATGAGTCAGCTGACAGACACTACAGAGAGAACCAAGTCCATTCCACTTTCTATTTAACTAGGTGGTGGGTCAAATGGAATGAATGTGAAGGGGATGGGAAATCAGAGATGAAAGTGTTACTCTTTATTTTCTTTTCAAAATCAGAGAGAAACTAGATGGAGGGGGAACAAAAATACATTATGAAATTCACTAGTACAAAATAGGAATAATTAATTGCCTTATTTAAAACAGTATTTCTTGCTTGAATGTATGCATATGCATGAGAAGCTGATTCTGTATACAAGTCAGAAGGGAAAACAAAATGCAAATAGTGTAGTGATAGTCGCTCAGCTGTGTCCGACTCTTTGCAGCCCCATGGACTGTAGCCTGCCAGACTCCTCTGTCCACAGAGCTCTCCAGGCAAGAGTGGGTTGCCATTTCCTTCTCCAGGGGATCTTCCTGACCCAGGGATGGAACCTGTGTCTCCTGCATTAGTAGGCAGGCTCTTTACCACTGAGCCATCAAGGAAGCCCAAAATGCAAATACCAGGTGGTAAAAAAATCCAATGATACAGAACATAAGGACATCAAAACAGTGTCCTAAGTATCAGGGCTTCAGCATACCTGTGCTTTCCCATACCGAGCTCCTGGACTCTGAGGGTACTTGCGAACCAGTTCTTCAAATGCATTCACTGCTTCCTCAATTTTTCCCTGTTAGGAAGAGGCAATTACGTACATAGAATAAATTCAAATGCATAATATAGTTATTTAATATTCACCAAGTAAATTTTGCTAAAATTTTCCAGACTCCCTTCTGAGTTTATAGTTAACAATCTTCTGTCTTAAGATTTTAAATAATTAACTGCATGATGGAAAACATAAAACTAGAAATGAACACAAATAGACTTTATTTTTTAAAAGGCAGATACCTGACTATGAGTCTTTGTTAAAGAAATGGCATTTTCTCTCTGCATGTATAGTTTCTACATGCAATCTTTAAAAGACATTTAGGACTTAAGCTGGGGGAGGAATATTCCTGGCAGTTAGAACGTCTGCAATGAGAAGGGCAGTCTCAGTGGGGAATAAGCATATGAGATGAGAGGGCCACCTGGCCTCGGAAACTGTCACCCACTGAACATCAGGGCTGATGAGGCTCAGCTGGTGCTTAAGTGCCTCACTGCCTCCAGGTCATGAGACCCCTCCAAAGCCCACGTGGGTCCTTAAGAGGCCAGTTGGAGCACCTGTGATAGGTCTCTGACCACCACTGTGGAAACAGACGCAGAGGATGTGCGACAGGTAAGCTTGCCGAGGGTCTCAGCATGGGGGTGAGGAGTCCCACCCCCACCCCCCGACCCTGCCTCAGTCCATCCACAGTGACAAACACACGTCTCCTGATGTTCTACTGGAAGGCAGCACATCAGGATGTTGGAACCATGAGATGGAGACAGAGTTCCTGAGTTGAACTTTACCAGACCCTTCAGGCCATCTGCCCATAAATCCATTCTCTCCTTGTATAAATGTGAGCTCACTGTGCTTTGTATGTCATTACCTTCACCAAGTGAGTTTTCATAACAACAAAGTTCACCCCAGAAATGTGGTTGGGCTCAGCACACCATATAGTACTACTAGATTGTTACTGACACCTACTTCTCAATGACTTGGCTGAATAGAACCAGGCAACATCTATATTAAAGCCCCTTAAAATCCTGGAAGAAGGAGGTTTGTTTTGTTTTGTTTTCATTTTTTTATTTCCTGTCACATGCCCATCAGTGATGCTGAGGGTCTAGCTAGAATCTGGGCTCCACCACTTAGGAGACATGGAACTTCTGGCAAATTACTTATGACTTTGCCTTAATACACCTCATCTGTGAAATGGGGACAATGGGAGTACTTGACTACCTTGGGGGTTGCTGTGAAGATCAAATCTGACAACATCCATAAAGTGCTTAGAGCTGATGCAGAGACCATGGAAACTATTGAAAATTTGTTAGCTATTATTACTACTATTGTAGTGTGGGGAGGATATGAGAGCCAGCATGGGAAAATAAAGTGTGTCCCAGGTAAGTCTCTTACTTGATGGATAGGTTAATGCAAAAAGAATGAGGGTTTGAAGGCTGAGATAAATCAAGCCAGTAACTTATTCTCTAAGTTAATTGTCAGAAATAATTGTATGGCTATTTAAAATATGCCATGCCTCTCACAATATTGACTTTTTAAAAGGCTTAATTTTTTTAGAACAGTTTTAGGTTTGCAGCAAAATTGAGAGGAAAGTATAGAGATCTCCCATGTAACCCCTACCCCTACTAATGCCCTGACTCCTCCATAACCCATATCCCGACTCAGAACAGTGGGACATTTGTTGCAATTGATGAGCCTTCAATGACACATGAAAATCACCCAAGGTCCGTAATTTACATTTGGGTTCACTCCTAGTGTTGTATATTCTATGGGTTTGGACAAATGTATAATGACAGGTATCCAACATTTTTACTGTTTCCATAGTTTTGCATTTTCAGAAAGTCATATAGTTTGAATCAAGTAGTATATAGCCTATTCAGATTAGCTTCTTTCACTTAGTAATATGCATTTAAGCTTCCTCCTTATCTTTTCATCCCTATCTTTTCAAGGAAATGAAATCAATCAATCCTAAAGGAAATCAGTCCTGAATATTCATTGGAAGGACTGATGCTAAAGCTGAAGCTCCAATACTTTGGCCACCTAATGTGAAGAGCTGAATCATTGGAAAAGACCCTGATGCTGGGAAAGATTGAAGGCAGGAGGAGAAGGGGACGACAGAGGACGAGGTGGTTGGATGGTGTCACTGACTCAATGGACATGAGTTTGAGGAAGCTCTGGGAGATGGTGATGGAGAGTGAAGCCTGGTGTGCTGCAGTCCATGGGGTCACAAAGAGTTGGACCCAACTGAGCAACTGAACAACAACAACAATTATCTTGGCTTGATAGATATTTCTTTTTAGTGCTGAGTCAGATTTCATTGTCTAGATGTATCACAGTTATCTATCTGATCACTTACCGAAGGACATCTTGGTTGCTTTCAAGTTTTGGCAGTTACTGAAAGTTGCTATAAACATCTATGTGCAGGTTTTTAGGAGAACATAAATTTTCAACTCCTTTGGATAAATACCAAGGAACGAGATTTCTAGATTGTATGCCAAGAATATGCTTAGTTTTGTATGAAACCATCAAACTGTCTTTCGAGGTGGCTGTACTACAGGGGTTTCCAGGGCTACACATGGTCGTCAGCATGCAGTGTTGTTAGTGATCAGTGATAGTGGTCTTTCCAAAGGTGTAGTAGTAGTATCATCTTGTTTTAGATTGCATTCCATAACATATGAGGTGAAGCATCTTTTCCTATGCTCATCTGCCATCTGAATATCTTCTTGGGTGAATTGTCATCAAAGGTCTTTGGCCCGTTTTAAAAATCGTGTTGCTTATTTTTTATCATTGAATTTTGAGAATGCTCTGTGTGTTTTGGATAACAACTTCTAAAACCACTACTTTATTTCTCCCATGAATGATTTTAAGGGATGAAGAATTCAAAATAAATATCCTTTTCTGAGTAACTTTCTTCTAACTACCTTGGATGAGTTTTCTGTGGCCACTGTAACAAATGGCCACAAACTCGGTGGCTTGAAACAACAGAAATTCATTCTTTCACTGTCTGGAGAATGGACTGGAATCCAGATGTGGGCAGAGCCATTCTTCATCCAGAGGCTGTAAGGGAGAATCTGTTCCTGCCTCCTGACAGCATTTCTTTTCTTTTAAAATATGTATTTATCTATTTAGCTATGCAGGGTCTTAATTGCAGCACGTGGGATCTTTGATCTTCATTGTGGCTTGCAGGATTTTTAGCTGGGGCATGTGGGACCTGACCAGGGATTGAACTTGGGCCCCTTGCATTGGAAGTGTGGTCTTTAGTCACTGGACCACCAGGGACAGCATTTCTTCACTGGTGGACACACCACTCCCATCTCCACTTTGTCTTCTCTCTGTGTGTCTTCTGTTCTGTCTATATCAGGTTTCCCTCTGCCTCTCTCTTATATGGAAACATGGGAGTGAATTTAGGGTCCAACTAGATAACCCAGGATAATCCCGTCTTAGACCCTTTCTCCAAACACAGTAACATTTACAGATTCAAGAGATTAGGACATGGATATTTTTGAGGGGTGGGCAGGGGGGACAATTTTCAGTCTATCACATGCCCTACACAACTTAAATTGCAAATTTGGGAGCTATTTTTGTGAAAATCATGCTAAATGCACCATCTCCAGATTTAAAGCATAGGATTAACAATATTCATAACAAGTCTGCTTAAGTATTTTTCCAGCTAACACTCCCTTAGTTGACCATCAAGGTTATATAAATAATGGAACACACTGGCTCTGTTCTAGGCATCTCTGGATCCCTTCACACAGATGCTCCGTTCCTTTCCCAAGGGACCATCAGCCCTGCCCTCCCCTCAGCTGTCGGGCAAAGTAAATGTGTTTGCTGTTAGTCTGAAAAAAATTTCCCTTCCCCAGGTTCTTACTGGAGAATAAAGCTCCTGACACCATTACACAATTCTTAATAAACTCAACTATAAGATAGAATGCTCATGAAGACTTGCCTAAAAATCACCTGTTATTCAACACAGCTTATATGTGATCCTAGGACCAAGACCATTCATTGGAGAGACAGGTACTTGCCCCTGTCACCCCACCCCCAGCCTCTGTTTTGGCATAAGGCCAGTGGGCTGCCTTGCAGGACATTAAGACATAGCCCATAGAGGTCACTTAAGATCCATGGGTGTACTATAAATTTACTAGTTTTTGTTTTGTAATTAATGAATATTTTGGAAGATACACGTTGAAGATATATAAAAATTCTGTTTCTCCCTAAATTGTATTCATTAAGTTTAGAATTCATCCCTGGGGTGGATTCATTGAGATTTTCTATTTCTCTTAATTACTTCTCCATTGACTCACTGGAATCTTCTAAAAGAAAAGAGCTGATGAGGCCCTACTGTACAGCACAGGGAACTATGCTCAATATTCTGCAATAACTATAAGGGAAAAGAATCTGAAAAAAATAGATATGTATGTATCTACAACTGAAACGGGCTTCCCACATGTCACATTGGTAAAGAATACGCCTGCTAATGCAAGAGGCGCAGGAGACACAGATTTGATACCTGGGTTGAGAAGATCCCCTGGAGGAGGAAATGGCAACCCACCCCGTTTTCTTGTCTGAAGAATCCCATGAACAGAGGAGTCTGGCGGGCTGTAGTCCATGGGGTCACAGAGAGTGGGACATGACTGAGCACACATGCATAACTAAAACACTTTGCTGTATACACTCAACCAAAATAATATTGTAAATCAACTATACTTCAATCAAAATAAATAAATTAAAAAACCAAAAAGCATCAGTGGGTGCAACGTTAGGGAGGAGGCTGAGCCATCCATCACTGGGTCCTTGATGAAGATCTACAGCAGGACACTCTCTCTGGACTTGACACAGAGCAGCTCTTCTGAGGACCACTATTCATCTGACGGTGTGATCCATGCCCCTGCCTTACTCAGCCCACAGTTGACATCATTCCTAGCCCCGTTTAGAGCCTGCAGTGTGAACTTTTCATGTGTTGAACTTTTGGCTTTATTAAGCTTTCCCTCCTTTCCATTTTTTATGATTCCAACAAATGAATGAATATTTCAGTCTATCATTTCCAATCCTTTTTCTGGGGCATAAGGAGGAGTTTTAAACAATACATGTTATTTTTAAAAATCAGTGACTGAAAAATGATTTGTGCATTTTTGGAGGAAATAGGAAGTGACCTCACACGTTCATGTCACATGGTATCTGAAACAAGGGTGTGACCTGAGACTGGGCCTCTTCTGAGCAGAGTACGCCTCAGGGCCACAGTGATCCCAGGGGAGTCTGTTGCATTATTTGAAAACACCAGCTATAAAAACAACCCTAAAAAACTTAATTCCACTGATGATTCAGTTCATAACACGGCTCCCTGTTGTTTCAGAAGCAAGAATTGCCTCAGTAGCCACTTCTTCCTCTTTTATTTACCCTGTTACAGACCCACGGTGCTTCTTGAGGTTAGCATAATAATTTCTGCAAATAAGCAAGGGCCAGAGGAGAACACCCCATGAATTGTTCCAGCACTTTTATGTTTCACTGACTGACCTGTCCCTTGATAACTTCTGTACCATTCATTATCATTACATAAAAATCCTTCTCTAAAGCTGTTCGTTTATTCTTTATCACTAAAATCACCTGTGAAATAGGTACCCCCCCCCTTATTTTTCACTAAGGATATACAGCACAGAGAAAGTGGAGAATGCCAAACAGGGTGATAGGAAAAGAAGATTCCTGCCTCATTCCTAGTAAGAAATGCAAAATTTCAACAAAGAATAGATGACTTCATTTTACAAAGTTAAATGAGATAGACACAGAAATCATCCAATGTTAATTTAGTGAACAAAGACTTGGGCTGTAATATTCTCTGGAATTACTTCATTTGTATCGGCTGCTGATGAGGGTGAGCCAGGCTTCGGTTTGGGAACCTTGCCATTTGCTAGTTACAGACATCTTCATGCTTGTTTGGGACTTTTCCAAAAGATGTGTGGGAAGCACACTTTTGTCCCACTTCAATGCCTAACTTGGATGTTTTTATTGTTGTTTTTTAATTATGACAATCCTCTATTAATGTCTCAATGTCTACTGATTAAAAACCACATTACAGGAAACCCAACGGTATTACACCAGGTATAAATTCAAGTACAGAACCAAGACAGAAATTTTCACAAGAGAGAAGTAGAGGCAAACCTCGGAGATCTTGCGGGTTTGGTTCCAAATCATCACAATAAAGCAAACACTGCAATAAAGCAAGTCCCCATGAATATCTTGCTTTCCATTACATTTAAAGATTATGTTTATATCACACCAGGCTTCCCTAGTGGTTCAGATGGTAAATAATCTGCCTGCAATATGGGAGACCTAGGTTCAATCCCTGGGTTGGGAAGATCTCTTGGAGAAGGGAATGGCTACCTGCTTCAGTATTCTGGTCTGGAGAACTCCATGGACAGAGGAGCCTGGCAGGCTATAGTCCATGGGGTCACAAAGAGCTGGACACAACTGAGAGACTTGCACTTTACATCACACCATGGTCTATTAAGTATGCAAGAGCATTAATGTCTAAAAAACAATGCACAAACCTTAATTAAAAATACCTTATTGCTAAAAAATGTTGATCATCTGAGCCTTCAGCGAGTCATAATCTCTTGGCTGGTGGAGAGTTTGAAATTATTTTGAGAATTACCACAATGTGACAGAGAGACATGAAGTGAGCAAATGAGGTTGGAAAGATGTCACTGATAGGCCTGTTTGACACAGGGCTGCCAAAACCCTTTAATTTGGAAAAAAAAAAAAAAAGTGCAATATCCATGAAGAACAAGAAAGTAAAGCACAATAAAACAAGGTAAGCCTACAGATGATTAAGTGAAGATGTCATTAAATACATTATAATAAATATTGGGCATGGTAATTAGATGAAAATGACTGAGTTGGGAGAACAGATAACTTCAATCTTCTGTTAATTCCCTGTTTTCAAAAACTGCAATATCCAGGAACAAATGCAAATAAGGTTTTGAATTAACTGATGACAAAGCAAAACATAAAACTGTCACCCTGGGAATTAGAGCTATGTGAGTTTAACCCAAAGTGAGAAGAATCTTAAATTTAAAATCATTTCACCTAATAGTAACTATCCTAAGTATTAGATTAACTTATTATTATTATTATTTTTTGCATCAGGGTGCTTTAAAATGAAAACCCTTACTTGTATGCTGCTTGGCAGTACTGATGGTTTTAAAAAAAATTTCTTATCTCATTGTTCATTGTATAGTCACTAAGTTGTGTCTGATTTTTTTGTGATCCCCATGGACTGCAGCACACCAGGCTTCACTGTCCATCACCATCTCCCAGAGCTTCCTCAAACGCATGTCCATTGAGTCAGTGATGCCACCCAACCATCTCATCCACTGTCATCCCCTTCTCCTCCTGCCCTCAGTCTCTCTCAGCTTTGGGATCTTTCCCAATGAGTCAGTTCTTCCCATCAGGTGGCCAAAGTATTGGAGCTAAAGCATCAGTCCTTCCAATGAATAGTCATGGTTAATTTCCTTTAGGATTGACTGGTTTGATCTCCTTGCAGTCCAAGGGACTCTCAAGAGTCTTCTCCAGCACCAATTAAAAAACATCAATTCTTTGGCCCTCGGCCTTCTTATGGTCCAACTCTCACATCTGTACATGACTACTGGAAAAACCATAGGTTTGACTAGATGGGCTTTTGTCAGCAAAGTGATGTCTCTGCATTGTAATACGCTGTCTAGGTTTGTCATAGCTTTTCTTCCAAAAGAGCAAGTGTCTTTTAATTTTGTGGCTGTAGTCACCATCCACAGTGATTTTGGAGCCCAAGAAAATAAAATCTGTCACTGCTTCCACTTTTTCCTCAACTATTTGCTTATCTCATTGGATCTTTACAAAAAATCAAGGAAGAAGTAGGTACCTATTATTCTTATTTTTTAACACAAGGAAATGGAGACTCAGAATGACCGAGTGATTTCCCCAAAGCCACACAACTAGATGGTGATGGAAGGGGCTGACTCCCCACCTGGCTGGCCTGAAGATGAAGTTCTGTTTCTATCTGGCCATTACCGCTGCAGTTTTTCTTTTCATTTGACTCACTTCACATGGAACGCTGCTGTGCCTGGGGGAAAATCCACTCTATTCAAAGGTTGTTTCTCTTGCAGTGTTTTTCAAAACCAAACCAAGGGTAACGCCTGAGTTTATTTAACAATGAAACCATCACACGTTTCTATGAAACATAGACCATCGACCTACCCTTTTACGGAGTTTTTCTGCAGCATCAAGCTCAGCTTTAATAGTCTTATCAAATTTATTTAATAGTTTAGGCTTCTTTTTCTTCACTGAAAGAAAAAAGAGTTTTATAATTTTTATTTTATTTTTCGTCTAGAAATAGTTACAGTGAACAGTGATTTATAAAAGCAGTAAGAAATCCAGCATGGGTCACAAGCCAATTGGAACTGGAGGAGCGGTTCCTGATTCAACTTCCTACACGGCTCGCCCCACCCCCGGGGTTGACCCAGCCAGTAAACGGCAAGCACAGGGACACAGCCTGAGCCCTTTAACCCATTTGCTCCAAGGTGTTCCTGGGATTCTGGGTGAATATTGATATCCTGAAATTCTCAGGAGAGTGCTAATATCTGGAACGAAATGGTAGGTATGATTTCTAAACTCTTTTAATCAACTCCTTGGTTAAGTCCCAAAGACCACTTATAACCATCTTTGAACACCTACAGTGTTTCCAAGCAGGTAAAAGTAGAAAACTACTCTCAAGAGGACTCAAGCGAGCAGGATTTCTTAGTTGAGGACTCAGGCCCCTTCTGTTGCATCCAAGACCTAAATTCCAGCATATTCCATACTTTAGCCAGAAGGGACCACCCCAGGAATAAGCTTTGTGTCATTTCTGAGGCTTACTTCTCCAAGTAAAATGACTTATTCCTTTTCATTTGAAAAGGAAGGGGAGGGTGGGACGAATTGGGAGAACATTACTGACAAATAGACACTACCATGTAAAATAGCTAGCTAGTGGGAAGCTGCTATAAAGTTCAGGGAGCTTAGCTTGGTGCTCTGTGATGACCTAGAGGGGTGGGATGGGGTGAGGAAGGGAGGCTGTACAGGGGCAGGACATATATATATATATATAGCTGATTCACTTTGTTGTATGGTAGAAACTAACATAAAATTGTAAAGCAATTATATGACAATAATAAATTCTTTTTAAAAAAGAAAAAGAAAAATATACCCCTCCTTTAATAATCAGCTCAATACCACATTCATTCCACATATCACCCATGCAAGCTCTCTGTTCTTTTTTCTCTCTCTCTTTCTATTACATAATGAAGTCCTCAGCACAACGCATACATCTTTTTTTGTGGTTCTTCCCCATATTATGTGGACTTTCATTATAATAACGTGTATACTTATCTTGGTCTCTTTCCAAACCATAAAACTGTAGCTTGCCAGGTTGCTCTGTCCAAGGGATTCTCCAGGCAAGAATACTGGAGTGGGCTGCTATTTCCTCCTCCAGGGGATCTCCCCGACCCAGGGATCAAATCCACATCTCTCCTATCGGCAGGTGGATTCTTTACCACTGCACCACCTGGGAAGCTATGACTCACTCATAAATCTTGACTTGGGAATATGGGCCATATTTCCAAGCACCCCACACTCCAGGTTAACCATCAAATCATACCAGTGGCCATAGCCACTGCAAATGCTTCCAGATCATTTTCTGCCCAGTCCCACCCTGTGAGTAAGTTACCCTGTAATCAAGGGATCCATTGATTACATGGAGCCTCCTGCATCATTTTTTGGTCTCAAAATGCCTTCTCAGTTCAGTGGGCACTTATTGTTCCATCTGTCCTCCAACAGCTCTCCTCTCTCATCTATATATCCCAGTCAAATGGTTTCCAAAAGAAGGGAAGTTTCCTAAAAATCTTAGCCTCCTGCCTCTCCCCACAGGAAAAGTGGTGTGACTTATCTGATTACTGAGCTTGGGGGATGTGACAAGCTTGTGTGGCTCAGCCCCACCCCTTACCTTCCTCTAGCACATGTACCTCTATCGTGCTGGGCTGGCAGCATGTGCTCCAGGGAGGGGACACACATGGCAGAACTAGAGCTGCTCCATGATGCCTGGAGCGAGTGGATATATCCATTTCTGGAGTTCAAGATTATGACACCTGCTATTCCTGCTCACTTAAGTCCATTCTTCAATTTGGCTTTCATCAGTAATAAGGTTGACACTTTGATCACTTATTCCTTAATACATGTGTTAAATTTCTACTGGAGTCTAGTTGGTTTACAATGTTGTATTAGTTTCAGGTGTACAACAGAGTGAATCAGTTAACCATACACATACATCCACTATTTTTAAGATTATTTTCCCATACAAGCCATGCAGAGGACTGAGTCGAGTTCCCTGTGCTACACAGTAGGCACTCATTAGTTATTTATTTTATCTATAAATAACTAATAGGAAATAATAGCCATAGTGCACACATGTCAATCCCAGTATCCCAGTTTATCCCTCCCCCTTTTCCTCCTGGTAACCGTAAGTCTGTTTTCGACATCTGTGATTCATCTTCTATTTTGTAAATAAGCTCACTTATACCTTGTTTTTAGATTCCACATATAAGCAATATCAGCTATTTGTCTTTCTGTTTCTGTCTGACTTGCTTCACTTAGTATGACAATCTCTAGGTCCATCTATGTTGTTTCAAATGGCATTATTTTGTTCTTTTTCATGACTGCCATATTCCATTATATATAACTCCTAGACATATACCCAAAGAAAACCAGAGTTCAAAAAGATACATGCACCCTGATATTCATTGCAGCACAATTTACAATAGCCAAAATATGGAAGCAACCCTAATGTCTATCAATAGAGGAATGGATAACGAAGATTTAGTACATGTATCATTCCTTCTATATTTTTTAAAGTTGCTATCCTTTTTAATTTGTTTATTCCACATTTCTCTTCTCCTCTCCCCAAACCCTGAGGTCCCCAGTTGTTGAAAAATATGTCTAAGGCAGAGACTGTAAAATAGTGGCCAATGGGAACTTTCAATGGCGTATCATACTATGTGAGCATTCATGTCGAGGACATGGGAAATGAGTTGACACTTGGCTGAGATGGGGATTTATAAGAGGTGGGAGTTACTGTTGTATCACCCGCCAGTGATCTATGTCTTTCAATTGCTCACTTTGGTTTTGTACAAGTGTTGGTCAGCAGAATGACAGCAGGACCAGGAAAGCCTGGTGTGCGGAGGGTTTAAACGCAGGCATCAGCACTTTTTCCAAGTATGTTGTCCATGCTGTACAGTTAAAGTTAACACGAAGCTTACTCATTACGGGGGAAAAAAAACTATTCGCAGCTTAGGACAGCCAAAATAGTTAGCAGCAAAATATGCATACATGCTACCATATATAAAATAGATAGCCAATGGAAATTTGCTGTGTTACTCAGGGAACTCAAACTGGGGCTCTGTAACAACTTAAAGGGGTAAAAAAGGGTGGGAGGTGGGAGGGAGGTTCAAGAGGGAGGGGACATATGTACACCTATGTCTAATTCATGTTGCTGTATGTCAGAAATCAAACCAATATTGTAAAGTAATTATCTTTCAATTAAAAATAAATTAAAAATTAATTAAAAATATGTTTGTTGGGGGAGGAGCCAAGATGGCGGAGGAGTAGGACGGGGAGACCACTTTCTCTCCTACAAATTCATCAAAAGAATAACTGAAGGCAGAGCAAACTTCGCAAAACAACTTCTGAGCGCTAGCTGAGGTCATCAGGCGCCCAGAAAAGCAGCCCATTGTCTTCGAAAGGAGGTAGGACAAGATATAAAAGATAAAAAGCGAGACAAAAGAGCTAAGGACGGAGATCCGTCCCGGGAGCTCATAGGCGGCATTGCTTGGGGTAGGGTCCGGGCCTGAGTGCCCTGAGGACAATCGGAGGGAGCTTCTGTGAGTTGCCAACTTGAACTGTGGGAGACCAAAAGAGAGAGAGTAAATTAGCCGGCCCGAACACACTGCCGGCCGTTCGCAGAACAAAGAGACCGAGAGGCTCCAGAGAGGAGCTCGCAGGCTGCGGACCGGCCCAGCCCCGCCGGAGGCAGGAGGCAGGGGGGAGGGGAAGGTCGCGGCGAGACCCAGGGCGCAGGCACCCGACCGGCGCGGGCGCGGACTGGGGCTGGGGAAGCGGAGGGCAGAAGGCGCGCGCACCCGACTGGCGCCAGCGGAAACTGAGACTGGGTCCGCGGAAGGGAGCGGGCGCGCCACACCTGGGGAGAGTGCGCCCACCAAGCCCCTCGCTGCCTGGACCGCTCTGACGGGGAAGGCACAGAGAGCAGGCGCAGCTTTTCCTTCCGCGCTTTTGTGGAACACCGGAGGGCTGGAACCTCGCGCAGCGCGGGGCGCGCTCCATATAGAACAGCCGGGAGCCTGAGCGGCGCAGACGGAGAGGGCAGCGTCGGCCCCTCCCGGCAGCGCCAGCCCGTCCCCGCGGCGCAAGCCCCGCCCCGCGGAGCGACGGAACTAGCTACCTGAATAAGAGTCCACCTCCACCCGCCTGTGTCAGGGCGGAAATGAGGCTCTGAAGAGACCGGCAAACGGAAGCCAAATAAACAAAGGGAACCGCTTCAGAAGGGACTGGTGCAACAGATTAAAATCCCTCTAGGAAACATTGACTACACCGGAGGAGCCTATAGATATCGAGAAGTGTAAGCTGGAATGAGGAGCTATCTGAAACTGAGCCGAACCCACACTGACCGCAACAGCTCCAGAGAAACTCCTAGATATAATTTTACTTTTTTCTCTCTTTTTTTTTTTTTCTTTTTTTTTAATTTTTTTTTATTTTTTTCTTTTTTCTTTTTTCTCTTTTATTTTCCTTTAAAATCCCCCATTACTCCCCCATTACTCCTTAACTTTCATTTCCATAGACTTTTACGATTTTCTAATTAGGGGGAAAAAAAAAAATTTTTTTTCTTTCTTTTTTTTTTTCTTTTTCTTTTTTTTTTTCTTTCCTTTTTCTCTTCTATTTTCTATTTTTCTTTTTCTCTTATTTCTTTTAAAGTCCTCTAGTACTCCTCTACTACTCCTTAATTTTCATTTTCAACACACTATAACCTTACAAAAAAAAAAAAAAAGAGAGAAGCCCTATTTTTAAACCGAAGATTATTCTCTCCCAATCTTGACTCTCTGTTTTCTACCTCAGAACACCTCTATTTCCTCCTTTCCCCTTCTCTTCCCATTCCAATTCTGTGAATCTTTGTAGGTGACTGGGCTACGGCGAACACTCCGGGAACAGACAGCTGCGTAGATCTGTCTCTCTCCTCTTGAGTCCCCCTTTTTCTCCTCCTGTTCATCTCTATCTCCCTCCTCCCTCTCCTCTTCTTCATGTGACTCTGTAAACCTCTCTGGGTGTCCCTAACGGGGGAGAATCTTTTAGCCATTAACCTAGAAGTTTTATTATCAGGGCTGTATAGTTGGAGAAGTCCTGAGACTACAGGAAGAATAAAACTGAAATCCAGAGGCAGGAGACTTAAGCCCAAAACCTGAGAACACCAGAAAACTCCTCACCACAAGGAACTTTAAGTAATAAGTGACTGTCCAAAAGCCTCCATACCTACACTGAAACCAACCACCACACAAGAGTCAATAAGTTTTAGAGCAAGACATACCACGCAAATTCTCCAGCAACGCAGGAACATAGCCCTGAACATCAACATACAGGCTGCCCAAGGTCACACCTAACACATAGACCCATCTCAAAACTCATTACTGGGCACTCCATTGCTCTCCAAAGAGAAGAAATCAAGTTCCATGCACCAGAACACTGACGCAAGCTTCCCTAACCAGGAAATCTCGACAAGCCAATCGTCTAACCCCACCCACTGGGTTAATCCTCCAGAACAAAAAGGAACCACAGACCTCCAGAATACAGAAAGCCCACTCCAGATACAGCAATCTAAACAAGATGAAAAGGCAAAGAAATACCCAACAGGTAAAGGAACATGAAAAATGCCCACCAAGTCAAACAAAAGAGGAGGAGATAGGGAATCTACCTGAAAAAGAATTTAGAATAATGATAATAAAAATGATCCAAAATCTTGAAAACAAAATGGAGTTACAGATAAATAGCCTGGAAACAAAGATTGAAAAGATTCAAGAACTGTTTAATAAAGACCTAGAAGAAATAAAAAAGAGTCAATTACAAATGAATAATGCAATGAATGAGATCAAAAACACTTTGGAGGGAACCAAGAGTAGAATAACGGAGGCAGAAGATAGGATAAGTGAGGTAGAAGATAAAATGGTGGAAATAAACGAAGCAGAGAGGAAAAAAGAAAAAAGGATCAAAAGAAATGAGGACAACCTCAGGGACCTCTGGGACACTGTGAAACGCCCCAACATTCGAATCATAGGAGTTCCAGAAGAAGAAGACAAAAAGAAAGGCCATGAGAAAATACTCGAGGAGATAATAGCTGAAAACTTCCCTAAAATGGGGAAGGAAATAGCCACCCAAATCCAAGAAACCCAGAGAGTCCCAAACAGGATAAACCCAAGGCGAAACACCCCAAGACACATATTAATCAAATTAACAAAGATCAAACACAAAGAACAAATCTTAAAAGCAGCAAGGGAAAAACAACAAATAACACACAAAGGGATTCCCATAAGGATAACAGCTGATCTATCAATAGAAACCCTCCAGGCCAGAAGGGAATGGCAGGACGTACTGAAAGTAATGAAAGAGAATAACCTACAACCTAGATTACTGTATCCAGCAAGGATCTCATTCAGATATGAAGGAGAATTCAAAAGCTTTACAGATAAGCAAAAGCTGAGAGAATTCAGCACCACCAAACCAGCTCGTCAACAAATGCTAAAGGATCTTCTCTAGACAGGAAATGCAGAAAGGCTGTATAAACGTGAACCCAAAACAACAAAGTAAATGGCAACGGGACCACACCTATCAATAATTACCCTAAATGTAAATGGGTTGAATGCCCCAACCAAAAGACAAAGATTGGCTGAATGGATACAAAAACAAGACCCCTATATATGCTGTCTACAAGAGACCCACCTCAAAACAAGAGACACATACAGACTAAAAGTGAAGGGCTGGAAAAAAATATTTCATGCAAACGGAGACCAAAAGAAAGCAGGAGTCGCAATACTCATATCAGATAAAATAGACTTTCAAATAAAGGAAGTGAAAAGAGACAAAGAAGGACACTACATAATGATCAAAGGATCAATCAAAAAAGAAGATATAACAATTATAAATATATATGCACCCAACATAGGAGCACCGCAATATGTACGGCAAACGCTAACGAGTATGAAAGAGGAAATTAATAGTAACACAATAATAGTGGGAGACTTTAATACCCCACTCACAACTATGGATAGATCAACTAAACAGAAAATTAACAAGGAAACACAAACCTTAAATGACACAATGGACCAGCTAGACCTAATTGATATCTATAGGACATTTCACCCCAAAACAATCAACTTCACCTTTTTCTCAAGTGCACACGGAACATTCTCCAGAATAGATCACATCCTGGGCCATAAATCTGGTCTTGGAAAATTCAAAAAAATTGAAATCATTCCAGTCATCTTTTCTGACCACAGTGCAGTAAGATTAGATCTCAATTACAGGGAAAAAATTGTTAAAACTTCAAACATATGGAGGCTAAATAACACGCTTCTGAATAACCAACAAATCATAGAAGAAATCAAAAAAGAAATCAAAATATGTATAGAAATGAATGAAAATGAAAACACAACAACCCAAAACCTATGGGACACTGTAAAAGCAGTGCTAAGGGGAAGGTTCATAGCATTACAGGCTTACATCAAGAAACAGGAAAAAAACCAATTAAATAACCTAACTCTACACCTAAAGCAATTAGAGAAGGAAGAAATGAAGAACCCCAGAGTTAGCAGAAGGAAAGAAATCTTAAAAATCAGGGCAGAAATAAATGCAAAAGAAACTAAAGAGACCATAGCAAAAATCAACAAAGCTAAAAGCTGGTTTTTTGAAAAAATAAACAAAATTGACAAACCATTAGCAAGACTCATTAAGAAACAAAGAGAGAAGAACCAAATTAACAAAATTAGAAATGAAAATGGAGAGATCACAACAGACAACACTGAAATACAAAGGATCATAAGAGACTACTACCAGCAGCTCTATGCCAATAAAATGGACAACTTGGATGAAATGGACAAATTCTTAGAAAAGTATAACTTTCCAAAACTGAACCAGGAAGAAATAGAAGATCTTAACAGACCCATCACAAGCAAGGAAATCGAAACTGTCATCAAAAATCTTCCAGCAAACAAAGGCCCAGGACCAGATGGCTTCACAGCTGAATTCTACCAAAAATTTAGAGAAGAGCTAACACCTATCTTACTCAAACTCTTCCAGAAAATTGCAGAAGGTAAGCTTCCAAACTCATTCTATGAGGCCACCATCACCCTAATTCCAAAACCAGACAAAGATGCCACAAAAAAAGAAAACTACAGGCCAATATCACTGATGAACATAGATGCAAAAATCCTTAACAAAATTCTAGCAAACAGAATCCAACAACATATTAAAAAAATCATACACCATGACCAAGTGGGCTTTATCCCAGGAATGCAAGGATTCTTTAATATCCGCAAATCAATCAATGTAATACACCACATTAACAAATTGAAAGATAAAAACCATATGATTATCTCAATAGATGCAGAGAAAGCCTTTGACAAAATTCAACACTCATTTATGATTAAAACTCTCCAAAAAGCAGGAATAGAAGGAACATACCTCAACATAATAAAAGCTATATATGACAAACCCACAGCAAGCATCACCCTCAATGGTGAAAAATTGAAGGCATTTCCCCTGAAATCAGGAACAAGACAAGGGTGCCCACTCTCACCACTACTATTCAACATAGTGTTGGAAGTTCTGGCCACAGCAATCAGAGCAGAAAAAGAAGTAAAAGGAATCCAGATAGGAAAAGAAGAAGTAAAACTCTCACTGTTTGCAGATGACATGATCCTCTACATAGAAAACCCTAAAGACTCTACCAGAAAATTACTAGAGCTAATCAATGAATATAGTAAAGTTGCAGGATATAAAATTAACACACAGAAATCCCTTGCATTCCTATATACTAACAATGAAAAAACAGAAAGAGAAATTAAGGAAACAATACCATTCACCATTGCAACAAAAAGAATAAAATACTTAGGAGTGTATCTACCTAAAGAAACAAAGGACCTATACATAGAAAACTATAAAACACTGATGAAAGAAATCAAAGAGGACACAAACAGATGGAGAAACATACCGTGTTCATGGATTGGAAGAATTAATATTGTCAAAATGGCTATTCTACCCAAAGCAGTCTATAGATTCAATGCAATCCCTATCAAGCTTCCAACGGTATTTTTCACAGAACTAGACCAAAGAATTTCACAATTTGTATGGAAATACAAAAAACCTCGAATAGCCAAAGTAATCTTGAGAAAGAAGAATGGAGCTGGAGGAATCAACCTGCCTGACTTCAGACTCTACTACAAAGCCACAGTCATCAAGACAGTATGGTACTGGCACAAAGACAGAAATATAGATCAATGGACCAGAATTGAAAACCCAGAGATAAATCCACGAACCTATGGACACCTTATCTTTGACAAAGGAGGCAAGGATATACAATGGAAAAAAGACAACCTCTTTAACAAGTGGTGCTGGGAAAACTGGTCAATCACTTGTAAAAGAATGAAACTAGAACACTTTCTAACACCATACACAAAAATAAACTCAAAATGGATTAAAGATCTAAATGTAAGACCAGAAACTATAAAACTCCTAGAGGAGAACATAGGCAAAACACTCTCCGACATAAATCAAAGCAAGATCCTCTATGACCCACCTCCCAGAATATTGGAAATAAAAGCAAAACTAAACAAATGGGACCTAATGAAACTTAAAAGCTTTTGCACTACAAAGGAAACTATAAGTAAGGTGAAAAGACAGCCCTCAGATTGGGAGAAAATAATAGCAAATGAAGAAACAGACAAAGGATTAATCTCAAAAATATACAAGCAACTCCTGCAGCTCAATTCCAGAAAAATAAATGACCCAATCAAAAAATGGGCCAAAGAACTAAACAGACATTTCTCCAAAGACATACAGATGGCTAACAAACACATGAAAAGATGCTCAACATCACTCATTATTAGAGAAATGCAAATCAAAACCACAATGAGGTACCATTACACGCCAGCCAGGATGGCTGCTATCCAAAAGTCTACAAGCAATAAATGCTGGAGAGGGTGTGGAGAAAAGGGAACCCTCTTACACTGTTGGTGGGAATGCAAACTAGTACAGCCGCTATGGAAAACAGTGTGGAGATTCCTTAAAAAACTGGAAATAGAACTGCCATATGACCCAGCAATCCCACTCCTGGGCATACACACTGAGGAAACCAGGTCTGAAAGAGACACGTGCACCCCAATGTTCATCGCAGCACTGTTTATAATAGCCAGGACATGGAAGCAACCTAGATGCCCATCAGCAGATGAATGGATAAGGAAGCTGTGGTACATATACACCATGGAATATTACTCAGCCATTAGAAAGAATTCATTTGAACCAGTCCTAATGAGATGGATGAAGCTGGAGCCCATTATACAGAGTGAAGTAAGCCAGAAAGATAAAGAACATTACAGCATACTGACACATGTATATGGAATTTAGAAAGGTGATAACGATAACCCTATATGCAGAACAGAAAAAGAGACACAGAAATACAGAACAGACTTTTGAACTTTGTGGGAGAATGTGAGGGTGGGATATTTCAAAAGAACAGCATGTATACTATCTATGGTGAAACAGATCACCAGCCCAGGAGGGATGCACGAGACAAGTGCTCCGGCCTGGTGCACTGGGAAGACCCAGAGGAATCGGGTGGAGAGGGAGGTGGGAGGGGGGATCGGGATTGGGAATACATGTAAATCCATGGCTGATTCATATCAATGTATGACAAAACCCACTGGGAAAAAAAAAAAAAAAAAAGTCAAAAGAAAAAAAAAAAATATGTTTGTTAAATAGCCATACTATACTCAGTGTCAAAATATTTCAATATATCACATAAAAATAGAACATTAAAAATCTCAAAGCACTTGTTACCAAGAGAAATCACTTTGACCCATCTTTTCCTATATCTTCCTCTTGAGTAGCTGCTAATATTGCTCCTCCCTCTAAAATTCGAGTTTATTTCTATCATGGATATATTTAAGCATATAAAAAACCTAATCTTCCCAATTATAAAACAAAAGAAAACAACCGCAGACAGATCTTGTTTTGGGAAGCACATGGTCTCACTACAGAAACAGCAGTGGATTCTCAGGGTTTGTGACGGGACAGGGCAGACTCTCCCAGGCTTTTTCGCTCTTGGTGTTCTCGTTGACAAATAAGTGACTTGGGCTGGGTCTCTTAAGGTCTCTTTGAATAAATCTTGCACTTTTAATTTCCAGTTGATTTAAACCATGTCAATTATCTTTCAAAGCAGACCTAGAAGTATTGAGCCGGGTGGTTCATTTTGCTAAATTTGGATTTTTAAATGGTTTGTGACTTCCCTGGTAGCTGAGATGGTAATGTCTGCAATGCGGGAGACCTGGGTTTGATCCCTGGGTTGGGAAGATCCCCCGGAGGAGGCAACCCACTCCAGTATTCTTGCCTGGAGAATCCCATGGATAGAGGGAGCTGGCGGGCTACAGCCCATGGGGTCACAAAGAGTTAGACACGACTGAGGGACTAAGCAGAGCAAAAATGGTTTAGGAAGCAGCTGTCTATAAAGTTTTATTAAGTTTTGTACTTTCTCGTGGGGTGAGGGGCAGGGGAGGTCACTGCCATTACAAGTCTTTTATCCTTTTCTAAAACCATGAAGAAGGGGAAAGAACAAAACGACCAGCTGCATCTCAAATCCTGACTTTCTTTACTGTGGTTGAGACATTAAGAGCAAATGAAATGAAAAAGAAGAAGCGTTAAAAATATAATTAAAGGCATGAAAAAAAGACCAACAGTACACATGTAGATTATATTGAAATTAAATGCTGACTCCCTTTCAGCTCCACTTGGTCTAAGGGGAAGGTGCTTTCCTACTGTGGTATGTGAGGAAACCCCAGTCTTACTGGGGAGAAAGTTGTAAACAGATAATGAACCTTTAGAGGAATGCGGATATTTATAAGGGTGAACTAGGAGTGGTGCTAAGCTTTTTGTGAGCCAGCAGAGAAAACTTCCTGGGGAAATGGAGAAGTAAAAGTACATACGCAGGTAGACGTAGCATTCTGGGCAGAGGAAAGAGTATTTATTTTGTAAACTAATCACAAGCTTGGGAAGTTGTATTTTCACCATTAGTCATTTCTCATGTAAATCAAAGGCTAAAAATCTTCTTCTTGCATGCTAGGGTTTGGTGCAATATCCATGTTGTTGTTCAGTCGCTAAGTTATTTCTGACTCTTTGAACAAAACGTGGCCCACTGGAGAACGGAATGGCAAACCACTTCAGTATTTCTTGCCTTGAGAATCCCATGAACAGTATGAAAAGGCAAAAAGATATGTCACTGAAAGATGAACCCCCGGATCAGCAGGTGCCCAATATTCTACTGGGGTAGAGTAGAGAAATAGCAATATACATGAATGTTCTTATAATGGGAATCTGGGCTTTTCCAGAATTTCCTGACAGTAGAGATCATCCTGAGGGACCCCAGACATGGACTTGCCTTCTCCCCAAATCCAGAAATGTAGCCTTAGTGACACAGAGTCTGCTTTCAGAGCCAGAAGAGCCCTGAAATGCATGTTTGGGGTGTTTCAGTTTTGTAGAAAGAAAATTCCACTCCAACTCTAAGAGGTGCACAGCTAGAATGAGCCTTTGGAAACCATGCAAGACAAAGCACAGACAGCTGTGACCCCACTCCACCCAGATGGGGCGTGTGAGATTGGTTCCCACGCGGACGGCCAAAGTGTCTGCTCAGCCGGGAGCTGCCATCTGCTTTTGATACAGTATTATCCTGCTGATTAAGGCCCTTGATTTAATTTTTTTTTTTTTATTAGTTGGAGGCTAATTACTTCACAACATTTCAGTGGGTTTTGTCATACAGTGATATGAATCAGCCATAGATTTACACGTATTCCCCATCCCGATCCCCCCTCCCACCTCCCTCTCCACCCGATTCCTCTGGGTCTTCCCAGTGCACCAGGCCCGAGCACTTGTCTTATGCATCCAACCTGGGCTGGCGATCTGTTTCACCATAGATAGTATACATGCTGTTCTTTTGAAACATCCCACCCTCACCTTCTCCCACAGAGTTCAAAAGCCTGTTCTGTATTTCTGTGTCTCTTTTTCTGTTCTGCATATAGGGTTATCGTTACCATCTTTCTATATTCCATATATATGTGTTAGTATGCTGTAATGATCTTTATCTTTCTGGCTTACTTCACTCTGTATAATGGGCTCCAGTTTCATCCATCTCATTAGGACTGATTCAAATGAATTCTTTTTAACGGCTGAGTAATATTCCATGGTGTGTATGTACCACAGCTTCCTTATCCATTCATCTGCTGATGGGCATCTAGGTTGCTTCCATGTCCTGGCTATTATAAACAGTGCTGCGATGAACATTGGGGTGCACGTGTCTCTTTCAGACCTGGTTTCCTCAGTGTGTATGCCCAGAAGTGGGATTGCTGGGTTATATGGCAGTTCTATTTCCAGTTTTTTAAGAAATCTCCACACTGTTTTCCATAGCGGCTGTACTAGTTTGCATTCCCACCAACAGTGTAAGAGGGTTCCCTTTTCTCCACACCCTCTCCAGCATTTATTGCTTGTAGACTTTTGGATAGCAGCCATCCTGACTAAGGCCCTTGATTTAATGTCACTCTGAAAGAGAGAGAGGGTAAGAGCTTCTCCCACCAACTCAAGACCCATCTGAAATGCTGCATTTGGTCAAGAAAAATACATCCACCCTGAAATAACTCTACAGTCATTGTTTCCTAGAACCTTTACTGCCTTTCACAAATTGACTCCTGGTGGTGGTTTAGTTGCTACGTCTTGTCCAACTCCATGGACTGTAGCCCGCCAGGCTCCTCTGTCCATGGGATTCTCCAGGCAAGAATACTGGAGTGAATTGTCATTCCCTTCTCCAGGGGATCTTCCCAACCCAGGGATCAAACTTGAGTCTCCTGCACTAGCAGGCAGGATCTTCCCAGGTCAGCAGGGAAGCCACAAATTGACTCCTAGACACTCTGTTTTCACCTCCTCTTACTCTACCTATAAAAGCAGTTTATATTCCTTTTACACAGACTATCAAATTTCACATAAACTTTTGACACTTTCAAGAGTTTTCTCATGGTTTTTTGATGGTTTGAGCTGGAAAACCCTTCCCTCTACTCCCAAAGAATACTCTGCTTCAACTTTGGGGACCCAGTTTAAATGCTAGTTCCTCTATCAAGTCATCTAAAAATATCTTCATAAAAACACACACACAAACACACACCCTTTCTCTTCTGTGCTCATATAACACTTTGTTTCTGTAAATAGTAAAGTTTCAGGCTGTGTTTAAGTTGGCCATATGGTTATGTATAATGTACACTCACTTCCCCACACCACCCCCACCCTGCTGGATTGTTTATTTTTGTAAGGAAAGAACTGTGTCTTCCTCATAATTTATTTCCAGCACAGCACATGGCCAGTCCCACACAAAGTCTTCAACAAATGTTTCTGAACATATATAAATAGACACACGTATGAATAAATCAGGATAGTCCATGAAATCTTGCCATTTGTGACAACAGAGAAGGACCTAGAGGCTATAACACTAAGTGAAATCAGTCAGACACAGAAGGACAAATACTGTATGATTTCACTTATAGGTAGAATCTAAAAAATGAAACAAATGAACAAACAAAATAAGACAGAAACAGACTCATAGATACAAAGAACAAACTGGTGGTTGACAGAGGGGCAAAGGTTGGGAAGATGGGTGAAAAAAGGAGAGACCAAACTTCCACCTCTGAAATGAATTAGTAACAGGGATGGCATGTCACATAGGGAATACCATCAATAATATTGTAACAATTTGGGATGATGACAGGTGGTAACTAGACTTGGTGATCATTTCATCATGTGTAAAAAATACCACATCACTATGGTACACACCTGAATGCAATTTATATGTTAACTATATAGCTCAATAAAAAAGGCAGAACTTTTTTAGTGGATAGGATAATGTCAATTTGTAACTTGGGCATATAGGTCATTTCCTGCATTGCAGGTGGATTCTTTACCACTGAGCCACTGTGGAAGCCTCGTATTGGCTATTTAAAATCCAATCAGAAAATTCCAAGCACCCAAGAAGGAGAATGGGCTTCCCTGGTGGCTCAGTGGTAAAGAACCTGCCTGCAATACAGGAGCTGCAGGAGACGCAGGTTCAATCCCTGGGTTGGGAAGATGCCCTGGAGGAGGGCATGGCAACCCACTCCAGTATTCTTGCCTGAAGAATCCCATGGACAGAGGAGCCTGGCAGGCTCCAGTCCATAGGGTCACAAAGAGTCAGACACAACTGAAGCAACTTAGCACACACAAGATGGAGAATAAATTAAGAATAAAAGTACCTGGCTTTATAAAGAGTTCAAAAAGTATCAAAAAAACAACTAAAGAGGGGACGCAGAAGGAAGGTACAAGACAGACACAATATATGTGCAAGACAAACCCCACTGCAGATTTTATAGCGAATACCAATATTTATCTATTTTATTTTAGTTTTTCTGTATATTTAGAATTTAGAACATAATGGCAGAATACCAGACACAACTAACTAGTAAGCTCTTGGACTGCAAAGTTCAGCTGATTTTAGTAGAACATACAAACTTCACTAAGCAGCTTGCTTTTATGTTCTGAGTCACTGCTTAATGCCTTGTCCAATTACTTGCTGATATTGGTAGTTGACATTCATGGATCACTTACTCTGCTAGACATGGGCAACTAACGCAGGTGGTACAAACTGTCAACAGTAGGAGCCAACACTGGAGTCTCGGGTTGTCTTGATTCCACCGTCTATGCTTTTGACTCTTTTGTTGTCAACCTGGCATCTGGCCCCAAAGTGAAGAAACCAGGGTGCTCAACGTGCTTGGAGAGCGCTGACAGGGTGGAATCAAGTATTAGTGTAAGTTATTATGTTGTGTAAGGAAGTAGCTGAATTTTGTACTATTAGTCTCAGAGGATAAAGGCAGTGAAATGATCACAGTGATTTTCCTTCATCTTGTGTCTCAGACCGAGCATGTTCACATTACTCAGAGAACACCTGGTCATGGGGAATGGAGTCTGAAGGCCAGGGTGTGAGCCTCAGTTCTGCCCTTTTTAGACAACTTGCTTGGTCTCAATTCCATGAAATGGGAATAACGCCTGATTCCCCTACCTACCAACTATAAAGGAACATAAAACATCATAAATGTTCCTCATGGCTCCCATCTACAATGCCTTTTTTCATTTCCTTTAAAATACTGCTCTTTAACTAAATGGGGGATTTGTAGGACCTACCTTATTAGATAAATGTTTGAGGAATTAATTTTTTTAAGATACAAGATTTACTCTTCAGTCAAACATTTCTCTGGCAGAGATTTTGGGCAAGTAATAATTTTGCCTGAAAAAATCCAGTGTGTATTTCCTGGGTCAACAAAGGACAAGGTAATTACAGCTCAACTATACTTTCTTTGGCTTCCCAGGTGGCCCTGTGGTAAAGAATCCACCTGCCAATGCAGGAGATGCAGCTTCAATCCCTGAGTTGGGAAGATTCCCTGGGGAAGGAAATGGCAACCCACTCCAGTATTCTTGCCTGGGAAAATCAATGGACAGAGGAGCCTGGCAGGCTACAGTCCATAGAGCTGGACATGACTCAGAGACTAAACAACAATAATAAATACTTGCCTTGCTTCCTAAAGCCTACTATGTGTTTTCAAGTAGGACTACATAAAATATATAGGTAACCAAAGGTGGAATTGAATGAAAAATAATCTAAAATGCAAAATGATTTAAGGGAAGGAGAAGTAAACCCAAAATAAGACGTTGAAGAAAAATGTGTTCTCTATCTGAGATGCAGCACGAAGCTGAAATAATCATGTAATGCTTTATTGCAGTATTATTCATGTTAATTAGTTAAACCAAGACAGACTCCACAGCACATTTTAGTCTTCTTATGTTATAACTGGGAGTTAATTTTGCTTTTCTCTCAAAAACCAATGATAGATTTCCATGTAAAAAGAGAAATCTCTCCTCTAAATTTGTCTGGCAGTGAGGAAATTTATAAATTAAGGCACATGACACAAAAGAAGGAGACAATCGAGCAAAGCATTCAAGACTTCAAGAATCCAGTACTAGGGTTTTTGATGGAATTCCTCCTGCTGGGTACAGGCAAAGCAAACCCATATCTACCAGGGCCCCTCCCAGATACCTGCAGGGGATGAAGATGGGACCCGTTCTTTTCTCTTCCACTTAAAAATGGAAATTGTGCAAGGTATTCTATTGCTAGGCTTCACACTGGGGTCTGAAATAAATCTGCTTTCATATCAAGAGGGGGTCATGTTATTTGCTGTTGAGAAACTCAATCAGCAGACAGCCGTGGAAGTGTTTCTGAAGGGAGTCTGTATCATCACTGTGAAAAAGGAAAATTACTGTGTTTGATCCAAAAAGAGCCTCGTCTGAGCACACTTCCTCTAATGTGCTGTATCGACCTTGTAGGTGCATAGTACAGGGAGAAGATGTAAATCTTGGCACCTCAGGGCAGAGGGTCTTACCTGCTAGCCTAGAAGGAAGGTGGACCCTTCCTTTGCCTCCTATGTGCTGTGCTTAGTCATTCAGTCATGTCCCGACTCTGCTATCCCATCAACTATAGCCCACCAGGCTCCTCTATCCACGGGATTTCCCAGGCAAGAATACTGGAGTGAGTTGCCATGCCCTCCTCCAGAGGATCTTCCCAATCCAGGGACCGAACCCAGATCTCCCAGATTGCAGGTGGATCCTTTACTGTCTGAACCACCAGGGAAGCCCAAGATTAAGAAATAATGGGCTTTTGTTCTCCTAAGAATTAAATATCAAGTACATGCCAGCAGGAGTTCAATATTCAAAGCTCAAACCAAACAGTTAACATAAATGTTTCTCAGCTGACAGATACTAATACAACACATAAACATATAAAGGGCAGTTGTTTTCAGTCTGCCTCTTGTATTGAAATAATGTGGGATTCAGCTGGGAGCAGTCAATGGCTCCAGAAAGTATTCTGGCTTATTAAAGAGAGTCTGTTGTCTCCCGGCAGGGTTATTTTAATAAGTTATACATCCCTCCCCTTCTAGAGTAATCATCCTTTAACAGATGTGACCCCATATGTTAAACTAGAAATTTCAGAGATGCTAAATGATGTGTGTTCTATACTTAACAGAGATTCCTTCAGTGTCAAGGTGGTCCATGGGCTTACCAACACCTGCTTCAGACATTAAGATGGGAGGGGAGTTTGCGGGAAATGGATACATGTATAGTATGGCTGAATACCTTTGTGTCCACCGGAAATGATCACAACATTGCTAATCAGCTATACTACAATATAATATAAAATAAAAAGTTAGGACTTGCTTGGTGGTATAGTGGATAAAAATCTGCCTGCCAATGCAAGGACATTGGTTCAATCCCTGGTCTAGGAAGATTCCACATGCCATGGGGTAACTAAGCCCATGAGCCACAACTACTGAGCCTGCGCTCTAGAGCCCCTGTTCCACAACAAGAGAAGCCACCACAATGAGAAGCCCGTGCACCACATAAAAGAGCAGCCCCCGCTCACAGCAACTGGAAAAAGCCCATGCGCTGCAAAAATAAATAACTATAAATAAAATAAAAAGTCAAAAAAACTGACAGAGCTATAAAAAGAACAGAAAAGTCTCCAAATCCATCAGAGATCTTGATACTGCTTATTCGACAACTGACTAAAAAAGTAGAGAGAACGTCAGCAAGAATAAATTTGAATAACAGTATAAACCAAGTTGACCTAACTGATACTTCCAGAACACTTTTCCCAACAATTGCAAAATACTTATCTCTGCAAGTGCACACAGAATATTTTCCAAGCTTCCACCTTAAACTAAAAAATAGAACAAACTAAACCTAAAGCAGTAGAAGAAAGGAAACAATAAAGATCAGAGCAAATATCAACAGCTTAGAAAGCAAAAAATAAAAATAGTAAGGTCGAGAAAATTAAAGTTGGTTTTGAGAGAATATAAATAAACTGATAAAACTCCAGCCAGACTGATCAGGAAAGAGAGAAGAAATAAATAACCAAAATCAGGAATCAGTCTGGTGACATCACTACAGATTTTATAGCTATTAAAAGGATAATAAGAGAATATTACGAACAATGTTACACCAATGAATTCAACAAATTAAGTGAAATAAAACCAACTCCTTAAAACAATTATCCTTCAACTAAGAATAAATAAATAAAAAAAAAACAAGTCTTGAAAGACACAAACTACTAAAGGTTACTCAAGAAGAAATAAATAACTTGAATAACTTATATCAGTTAAAGAGATTGGATTTGTAACTAAAAACCTTACCACAAAGAAAACTCTAGGCCCAGTTATTTCACAGGTGAATTCCACCAAACATTTAAGGAAGAATTAATACATCACAATACCTTAATTCTCAGAGAGGAGGGATTGCTACCCAACTCATCCTGCAAGGTCAACCTTACTACAAAACCCAAACCAGGAAAGACATCACATGAGGAGAAAACTATGAAGTAATTCGCTTCTTGTACATAGCTGTAAAATATTTCTAAACAAAATTTTAGCAAAGTAAATCCAATAACATAGACAAAGGATAGTGCTCTATGAGATTTATCTTGGGAGTATACACAGTTGGTTTAATATTTGAAAATCAATGTAATTTATAATATTAATATAATAAAAAATTAAAAACCATATGATTGTCTTTTTAGGCACAGAAACAGTCTTTGAATCTAAAACCCAGTCCGAATCAAAGCTCTCAGTAATGTAGAAACAGAGGGAAGCTGATAGAGAGCATCAGTGAAAAATCTCCAGCTAACATCACATTTAATGGTGAAAGGCTGACTTTCTTCCTCCAAAGATGAAGAACAAGACAAAGATGTCTACTCTCATAACTTTGGGTTGAAATTCTCCTAGAGGTTCTAGTCACTGAATCAGGCAAGATAAAGAAAGAAAAGGCATCCTGATTGAAAACAAAGAAGTAAAATTGTCCTTATTTAGATGTACATAAATAAATATCTTTCTAGAAATTTGATAGAGACTAGAAAAAAAACTCCTGGAATATAGAGGTCAGTCTAACAAGGTTCCAGGATACAAGTTCAGTATAAAAAAAAATTCAATTTTCTTCTTTTATACCAGTAACAAACAAGAGAAAACAAATTATAAATTAACACTACTTACAATTGCATTCAAAAATATAATATTTTAGGAATACATCTGACAAGAGTTGTAAAAGGTCTATACAAGAAAACTTATAAAAACAATGCTGAGAGAAATTTTAAAAGATCTTAAATAGAAAGATATACCAAATCCAGAGATCAGAAGACTCAACACACACAGTAAAGATGTCAAAGTGAAAGTGCTAGTTGCTCAGTCTTGTCTGACTCTTTGTGATCCCATGGACTGTAGCCCGCCAGGTTCCTCTGTCCATGGACTTCTCCAGGCAAGAGCACTGGAGTGGGTAACCATTTCCTTCTCCAGGCAAGAGCACTGGAGTGGGTAACCATTTCCTTCTCCAGGGGATCTTCCCAGCCCAGGGATCAAACCAGGTCTCCCGCATTGCAGGCAGATTCTTTACTGTCTGAGGCATCAGAGATGTCAATTCACCCCACCCCCACCCTTGCCCCAGATACAGTTTCTATGCAATCTCAATCTATCCTCAAATAATGGACATCAGAAAGTAAAAACAAAGGATAGTATATTAATGACTAGAACAGAATGTTGAAAATTATTAGGCAAACTAAGGATTATAAAATACTTTGGGAACAAAAAGAAGCATGATATTACTTCTAATAGGAATATCTTGAAACTAACACAGCATTGTAAATCAACTACACTTCGATCTAAAAAGAGAGAGGGAAATGAAAGTGATTGTAAAACTCAGAATAGAAGCTGTCACAGCACTAAGAGAGAAAGTTAAATTCTTGGCTAAATGAAGTGGTTACATTTCAGGAGGAAAGAAGATTTGAAAATAAAACTCTTAGAAATAATTATACTTGCAAATATCAAAGAAAAAGCTGCAACTTCTCACCAGTAAAACTTACATTAGATAAAATATCTTCACTTGAACAAAAATACATCTATTAATTTCACTGTTTCTAGATGGTTGTGCTTTTTAACAGAATGCACTACTCAGCACGCTGTCACTTAGGAGGCTGGTGACATTCTAAAACATCACAGATCACTGTCAATATGAAAAGCAGGATCTAAGTTGTGATTCTTTTTATGAATAACGTGAAGTTTATTTTCATGCAATGGCACACCCCCTGTTTTGGGCTTTAACAGATGGTACTCTTTTTACCAGGGTTTTAAACTTGCACACTGGGAATGCAAGCTATTTATACAGCACACATTTTAGCTGATCCTATCTTTGGACATGTTTAATTAAAGAATGAGCTACCAATAGCACAATCAAGCGGACACATGGGAGAAGCAGGAACTTGCTGCCTTGCTGAATACATTATTTTACCCCAGCAATTTAAAGCACACATGGAAATTAATGGCACGATGGAGGTTTATAATAAATCCCCTAAGCATTTAGCTTTTTTAGTTAGCTGTTTTCCAAAGCAGTGTTAATAAAGCTTTAAGGCCCGAGGCAGAAGGAAAGCATAGCTTACTTTTTAATGAGATGCCACTGTAGCATTCTTCAACTAGCTCTTCACTATTCTCACACCTGAATCAGCGTGGAGATGTTCATTTTCTACATATAAATGCTTTTTAGAGGAACATCCCAGAAGAATCAGTATTCTCCTATTGCACTTAAGACATTAAATATATTGGGAGGTGGAGAGGATTAAGTTTATCCGATTCATCAAGAGCCTCTTAGAAAAGGAACACATACAAATAAACAGTATTAAACAGCATCTGGGGCTTCCCAGGTGGCTCAGTGGCAAAGAATCCACCTGCCAATGAAGGAGATGTGAGTTCATTCCCTGGGTCAGGAAGATTCCCCATGAAGCAGGAAATGGAAACCCACTCTAGTATTCTTGTCTGGGAAAACCTATGGACAGAGGAGCCAGGGGGTAGTCCGTGGGGTCGCAAATGAGAAGGATATGACTTAGCAGCTCTGTGTGTGCACGCTAAGTTGCTTCAGTCATGTCCGACTCTTTATGACCCTAGGGACTGTAGCCCGCCAGGCTCCTCTGTCCATGGAATTCTCCAGGCAAGAATACTGGAGTGGATTGCCGGACCCACCTCCAGGGGATCTTCCTGACCCAGGGATTGAACCTGTGTCTCTTACATCTACTTGCACAGGCAGATGGGTTCTTTATCACTAGCGCCACCTGGGAAGCCTGACTTAGCAACTAAATAACACGAAATAGCATCTGGATTTGCAGTTCCCAAACATTTTATGTATTTATTTACTTTTTAAAGATATTTTTTTTAATACAGACTATTTTAAAAATTTTTACTGAACTGGTTAAAATATTGTTTTTATTTTTATGTTTTGGGTTTTTGACTGCAGGCATGTGGGATCTTAGCTTACTGCCCAGGGCTCAAACCCACACTTCCTACATTGGAAGGTGAAGTCTTGACCACTGAACTGCCAGGGAAGTCCCTAGCATACCTTTCAAACAAAATAGTGAAAGTGTTAGTCACTCAGTCATGTCTGACTCTTTGCGACCCCATGGACTCTGGCCTACCAGGCCCTCTGTCCGTGGGATTCTCTGGGCAAGAATACTGGAGTGGGTTGCCATGCCCTCCTCCAGGGGATCTTCCCAACCCAGGGATTGAACCCAGGTCTCCTGCATTGCAGGCACATTTTTTTACCACCTGAGCCACCAAGGAAGCCAAAATAGTAATAGGAGGGAAAGTAACCACAATACTTGCTCTTGTCTCTGCAGCATAAGACCAGAGACAAAGCAATATGGTCACCTGAGACCTATCCCAAACTGCGGGAGGGCAGGCAAGATTATCTCTGTATTTTATACGTGGAGGAAGAAAAGCTCCAAGCAGCTAGGAGACTTGTTCAAGATCAAAGAGCAAATAAGAAGTTCAAGATCAAATGCCAATAAGAATGGATAGAGCTGAGACTAAAACTTCTGCAAAAGGAACCCTTTCACTGAAGTGCAACAATTTTCTAGTTCTGATCAAGTGACTTCACACTAGTAAGAGGAATTTAAATACACAGAAGGGAAATGTTCATGGTAAGAAAGAAACAAAATGGTAACTCCTTTAAAGACGGATGCAGACTGAACTGGGCTTCGCAGGTAAAGAATCCGCCTGCTAATACAGGAGATGCAGATTCGACCCCTGAGTCAGAAAGATCCCCTGGAGAAGGAAATGGCAGCCCACTCCATTATTCTTGCCTGGAAAAGCCCGTGGATAGAGAAGCCTGGAGGGCTACAGTCTATGGGATCGCAAAAGAGCCGGACATGACTTAGCGACTAAACAACAAAGCAGGCTGAAAAATTCTCATAGCTGCCAATTTCCTGTAATGTCGCGATGGGCTTCAACCTCCAAAAACCACATTCAGACACTTCTTGAATCTAAAAACAAAACAGTTGTGCTCATTCAGTTGCTAAGTTGTGTCAGACTCTTTGCGACCCCATGGACTGTAGGCCGCCAGGCTCCTCTCTTCACGGGATTTCCCAGGCAAGAATACTGGAGTGGGTTGCCATTTCCTCCTCCAAACATACATTTGCCTGTTGCCTACTATCTGGCCTCCTAGTCACAACTTGCTGCTTGTGCCCAATTTTCTTGAGTATCTGCCTGACCTTAGGCTCCAGCCACTCCCATGCTGCTCTAAGCCACTGCTGTGAAACCTCAATAACAGCAAAAGGCTGCAGGATCTAAGTGGAGAGAGAGAAAGTAGAGAGAACATTCTAGAAAAACATGACTGACATGGTGTTAGGGATAAACAGACTGGCTTCCCAAGCAGAATGTAATCAAATCACCCAAACTGTAACAGAAAAGATTTATTTTCACTATTACTAATACTCTCTATTGTCAACACATATTCAATTTTTTAATGAAAAGCATAAACATATGGCAGAATTACTGCTGTAAATGTCAGTACCATCTACCATTCTATCAGGAGAATGAAAAATGCCATGGGGAAGAGCTCTGTAATCAGACTGAGATAATTTTCAGTAATGCATTTTTCAAACAAATGCACCCTGCCAATTTGAAGTGTTGCTTAAATAAATGAACGTATTCAACTACAATAGCATTACCTTTTCACAACACATTTTTGAAAGCTTAATTTTAAGCTAGCTTTGGCATATGTGGCTAATATGTCACTCTTTAATTTGCTTTGGTATATAAATAGACAATGCGTTAATACACACCAAAAAAGGTGGATTATTCTGATTTGAAGACTGAGTCTCATTTCCCATCAATGACAATAAAATTTAGGTCATAATGATGATTTTAAAATACACCAATATCTGAGTTTTTTCCTTAAGAAACTTATTTTCTTCCCCTGATCATGTTGTCACAATCATTACAGAAATGCGTATTGTAAAACACTGAGTGCTCAATGGGAAACATTAGAATTGAATTTTAATGATAACAGAGAATTGGCAATTATTGTCCTGCGGTGTATCTGACTGAAGAGCCAGTCTGATGGAAGCAGGTGCCTCAATTATCACCCTGACTACAATACAGTTTAAAATCATGAAATGAAAAATAAAAACAAAGCAAATGTGTATTTCAACACAACTAAAAACCTTTACTCCATTTGCTGAGACTGGTAATATATGCTGAGCTTATTGAAATCACTAAAATTGCTGTAATTAAACTTCTCCCTAAATCAGACTTGTATAAGAGTCAGAAATCTCCCATAATTAACTTATCTGGAGAAGTAATCAGACAATAACTGCTGGTATATTTTAGGAACCACTAAAACTACTGTAGCTGTTGAATGTAATGACTATAATAAATCTTTAACAGCAGTTATCTCATAACCTCTTTTCCCAGCAACAAGGGTGGGAGGGAGATTGCTTTTTCAAAGCTCTGCTCTGAGTTGGTTTAAGTGTACTATTGCTACACTGCTCTCCTCCGTTAAGGGAAAACTACGAAGCCATAGAGATGTGGCCTGAACCGAACCCCCAGTCTATGCTATCTCTGAGGGTGCTGTTGATTTCTTACTATTGTTCAGTCATTAAGTTGTGTCTGACTCTGCGACCCCATGGACTGCAGAATGCCAGGTTTCCCTGTCTTTCACTATCTCCTGGAGTTGGCTCAGATTCATGTCCATTGAGTTCATGATGCTATCTAACCACCTCATGCTGTGGATACTAATAATGAAAAATAGACAGTGCTTTAGGAACTGAACCAAAGCATCTCTAATAGCTCAAGACAGAAGACCTACATACAATGACTGCAGAAACCAATCTTCAGAAAAAAGAACTGCTTCTGGTGAAATCTATGTTTGTCGTGTTTTGCCTGAATGCATTTCTCAATACACACACAGTTTTGAGTAGCAGAAAATAGATGCCCTACTGGCTTGAAGTATAACTTGAGAATATGGAACTGCCAAAGCAACCAGAGACATCGATGGGGAATCCGAGACGCAAAGAGAAATCCAAGAAGCAAGCCCCAAAATTTAAGTATGAATTCTGTCCAAATTTTCTGCAGACCAGTAAATTACGCACACACAGGGCACCTCCATCCCCACCCACCAGAGAGCTAGACTAAAAAACAGCAGTTAGAAACCAAAAAGCCTGAGCAGAGGCACTAACGGCTTCTCGCTGCAGGGGAGACATTTTTTTTCAGGTTGAGCCCAGGCAAATTAACTGTGTACTAGATACCAACAATTCCCAGAAAAAGCAAAACAATTCCAGAACTGCTACAATATATACACAATCTGCTTGATGCTTTTGAATTGTGGTGTTGGAGAAGACTCCTAAAAGTCCCTTGGACTGCAAGGAGATCCAACCAGTCAATTGAAGCTGTGGTACATATACACCATGGAATATTACTCAGCCGTTAAAAAGAATTCATTTGAACCAGTCCTAATGAGATGGATGAAACTGGAGCCCCTTATACAGAGTGAAGTAAGCCAGAAAGATAAAGAACATTACAGCATACTAACACATATATATGGAATTTAGAAAGATGGTAACGATAACCCTATATGCAAAACAGAAAAAGAGACACACAAGTACAGAACAGACTTTTGAACTCTGTGGGAGAAGGTGAGGGTGGGATGTTTCAAAAGAACAGCATGTATATTATCTATGGCGAAACAGATCACCAGCCCAGGTGGGATGCATGAGACAAGTGCTCGGGCCTGGTGCACTGGGAAGACCCAGAGGAATCGGGTGGAGAGGGAGGTGGGAGGGGGGATCGGGATGGGGAATACGTGTAAATCTATGGCTGATTCATATCACTGTATGACAAAACCCACTGAAATGTTGTGAAGTAAAAAAAAAAAAAGAAATCAATCTTGAATATTCATTGGAAGGACTGATACTGAAGCTGAAGCTCCAATATTTTGGCCATCTGATGCGAAGAGCTGACTCATTGGAAAAACCTTGATGCTGGGAAAGACAGAAGGCAGGACAAGTGGGTGACAGAGGATGAGATGGTTGGATGGCATCACTGACTCAATGGACACGAGTTTGAGCAAACTCTGGGAAATAGTGAAGGACAGGTAAGCCTAGCATGCTGCAGTCCATGGGGTCAAAAAGTCAGACACAATTTAGCGACTGAACAACAGCAACCTATACAACCCAGCTTTTGACCAAAAATTACTAGACATGCAAAGAATAAGGACTCTCCTGACTTGTAATCAGGATTAAAAAAAAAGTAGTCAATAGCAACTGTCTTGGTGTGTGCCCAGATTATCAGGTTTATCAGAAAACACTTCAAACCAGTGGTTATAAATAAGGACAAAAATTATAGAAAAACAAGGTGTTAATGACTGAACAGATATGAAATCTTGACAGTGAAATGGAAACTATAAAAAAGAAGCAATTGAAAATTCAAAACTGAAAAATATATTAGCTGGAATGAAATTTTTACTAGGTGGACTTAACAGTAGATTTGAAATGGCAAAAGAATCACTGAACTTGAAAATACAGCAACAGAAATTATGCCATCCAAATGAAAAAAAAAATGAACCAAGTTTCAAAATCTGTAAGATAGTATCATGCAGTCCAACATGCAATTAATAATACCAGAAGTAGTGGAGAGAAAAAGAAGAAAAAAACATTTGAAATAATGGCTATAAAAAACTTAATTCACATGATTTTTTTTTTTTTTTGGATAAAGAATAAATGAGAACTTGTGTGAAAGTAACTTGAAATGTAGTACATTGTAGACATTTAAAGTTCATTCATACTTGGATTTTCCATTTATAACCCCACCCCCTGCCCACCACTTAGGCTATTTGCATCTCATATTATCACTATCAGATGAAGAGGCAACTAAAGTCAATGGAATTAACCACATTTTCTCATACTACAATTATTTTTTCAGTTCCTACTTTGTAATGGCTAACTGCCACTGGAGGGATGTGATAGTTAATTTTCTGTGTAAAATATACCAGGCTCTGATACCTAGAGGGTTTCCCAGGTGGTGCTAGTGGTAAAGAACCCGCCTGCCAATGCAGGACTTAAGAGACATGGGTTCAATCCCAGAGTTGGGAAGATCTCTTGGAGGAGAAAATGGCAACCCACTCTAGTGTTCTTGCTTGGAGAATCCCATGGACAGAGCAGCCTGCCGGTCTACATTCCATAGGGTTGCACAGAGTTGAACATGACTGAAGTGACTTAGCATGAACACATGCATGGTACCTGATTTTTGGTCAAATATGTCTGGATATTGCTGTGAAGGTATTTTTTAGATGAGAAGGTATTTTTTCAGATGAGACTAACATTTCCATAAATAGACTTTGAGTAAAGAATATTATTCTCCATTATGTAGGTGGGTCTCATCCAATCAGTTGAAGGCCTAAAGAAAAAGACACCAGCCCCTCCAACAAGAAAGAATTCTGCCTCCAGAATGTCTTTGACCTTGAGTTGCAACAGCATCTCTCTTCCGGGTCTCTAGCTTGCCTGCCTTCCCTGCAGATTTCAGATCTGGTGCCTCTACAATGTCATGAGCCAGTTCCTTAAAATACATCTCTGTGCCTGTTTCTCCCTCTACACACACACACACACACACACCTGTGCCTGTTTCTCCCTCTACACACACACACACACACACACACACACACACACACACACACACACACACAGACACTATTAGATCTCTTTCTCTGAAGAACCTTGACTAGTGCTAGGGTGGGGGAGGTCATGGTTCCCACTCTTAAAAAGTTGTTTTGTCTAAAAATTCAGGGGGAAACTCAAAATATGTGCTAAAAACCTGAAACACAGGTTTTCTTGGGAAAACGGAGAAGAGAAGTACATCGTCTGGTCTGGGGTAGGTGATGGGGGTGTAACCAGGGGAGGCTTTCTGGCAGATCCCATCTCTACGCCCAGTTCTGAGGAACAAGAGTTTGTAGTTGTGAAGTAGGGAGGCAAGGAAGAGCATTTTGAACAGAGGAAAGCCATAAACAGGAGCTGGATCTCATAAAGATGCTTTATGTGCTGTCCTGAGGAGTCTAGTTTTTAATCCTTAGGGTGATGTTCTCCATTTTTGCTCAAATATGTTACATACAGCTGTAAGAACCCCAGGAAAAACTTTAGAGATAAATATATTTTAAAACAAGAAAACGTCTTAATTAGACTTGTTTTTTGCCCTTATTGGTTCTCTCTCTACTTATGATCATAGAAAACTCAGAAGTATAGATATGAAGTACTGGTTGCATCAGGTTGATTTATCAGCAATAATATAGCCATCCCACGCTTTTCTCTAAGTTGCATAAAAAAACGTCATTTGTTAGTGTAAATGTGACTTGTTTTCTAGTGCCATCTGGTGTTTTGTTGGGGCACTGACTATTATTCTTTAAACCAATACAAACAGTACCCAGGAAATCCTTAAATGCACTCTTAAAGATGTTCACAAAATACAGTTTAAGCATATCCTTGATTGTAATGAATAATATAATGGGGCATTAAATGTTGGTTTTAAATCAAAGGAGAATTTCAGGAAATGACCCTGATCCAAATGCAGTTTTACCTAACATATACACACAGACATACATACACAAGCAAACATTCCCCTTTTTCAGGCGTGAGTATTCTGTTGTTCCTCAAATTTCTTTAAAGGCCTCAACAAATCCTCAACTAGTAACTGACATTTGATATGTATTAAATCAGTAACATGTTGCAGACTTTTTCATTCAATGAATTTGTTAACTCAGTTTTTTAAGAAGCTTTGAGTCATTTTTGACTCCCCTTTCTTTCATGCCTCATATCCTAACTATCAGCAAATCCTACAGACCTTACATGAAATATAGGCAGAATCTAAGCACCACTCACCATGTCTAACCACATCCTAATCACACCTCCCTGAGGGACTATAAATATACTTTTCCACCCTTGGAACTCACTTCACCCATATGGCTGCATAGCTCATGCCCTCACATCTTACATCTCCAAGTGTCACTGTCCAAGAGGCCAGTCAACAGAGCAACACTCCTGACCATTGTCATTCTCTGTATCTTTTTTCTGTTTTATATTCTTTTTCATACTTATTTTATTTTTTTGAAAATGACAAAAAAAAAAATCTCTCCCCCTGACACACAAACACTAAAATATGTTGTAAGTACTATGAGAACTGGGACTTTGTTTTTATTGAATGTTTTAGCCCCAGTGCCTAAAACAGGGCCTGGCACATAGCAGGTACTCAATATGTACTGAATAAATGAATGAATAAAAAGAATTGTTTCAATTGGACATTTCATCAGGCATTTTTGTACTGCATTACCTTTCAGCTCACAGTCCTATTCTGTGGGTGTGGAATATGGAATGTGTGGGAAAAGATGACATCCAGTGGGGAAAAACTGATACAGCAATTTTAGGTTAAACAGATATAAATAATCTCATTCAATATAAGAAGCTGGTATCTCCAAAGAGGCCCTGTTTTAGAATTAGCCTAGTCCAAACTTATGACTCTATCAAAATAAACTAAACCTGGTTCTCTAAAAGAAAAGAATCATGTGATTATTAATTGTAAGTAAAAATAACATCTCCCCCCTCTCATCTGTAGATCTCTGATAAAGAACTTGAGGGTGATAACTCAATAGAAACTTAGCCTAATAATTCATCCTGAGACAAATTTACTGTTTTTAAAAAATCTCCATTTCTATTATTGTGAAATTAAAAGCTGGCTATTAAAACATTCCATTTTTTCACTGTGTATCCCAGAAATGGAATATTTTCCCTCCCTCTGCCATACCAGTTAACGGCATCGTATGGGCTTCCCTGGTGGCTCAGATGGTAAAGAATTTGCCTGCAATGCTGGAGACACAGGAGACCAGGGTTTGATCCCTGAGTTGGGAAGATCCCCTGGAGAAGGGAATGGCAACCCACTCCAGTATTCTCGCTTGGAGAATTTCACGGAGAGTAGCCTGGTGGGCTATAGTCCATGGCATCACAAATAGTCGGACACGACTGAGCGGCTAACACTTCTGCTTTTTCTCATGAATGTGGGTTAAAAAAAAAAAAAAGATGGAATTTCCAAAGCTGACAATTTGCTCAAACAGGATTTTCAGTGAACTTGAGATAACACTGACTCATTACGTCTCTTAATCCTAAGATTCTCCCTGTATGTCAAAATCAATAAAAGACTTCAGTTGCCAACTTCCCTCAGTTGGTGTGGATATAAGGCCAGCTCTACATGATGGAGAGTGAAGAGCCAATCAGGTGATGTTGTTGCAAATTCTCTCCACAAGCTCTATGAAGAAATAGCCAGGGAGCCCACCTCCCATGCCACTGGAAAGCTGCTTATGCGCTCAGAATCCCGGGAGGATAAAGCTGTGCAGAGGGTACTAGAGGGAAGTGCAGCGCAGGAAGGAGATGGAGCCCTGGAGAGTGAGAAACGCTAAGCACAGCATCTGGAGCAGGGCTCGCACCTGTTCATATCTGCAATAAGCCACACCCGGCACTCACCCTCCGGTCTCTACCTTTGTCAGAAAGCGCCAGGGTGCACCTCCTGGAAGCAAACCAGTCAGTGTGTGAACTGGAAAGTCTCTGACCTGCAGACACCTGCATGGGCTGGGTGTGGAGTCCCCTTGCAAGAACAAAGGTGGCCTGACTCCGCCATGGTCTGGCCCCGACTTCCCCTCTGGCTGCACTGAACACGCTCTGGCTTTGTTTGTGGGCCCCGGTTTCTCAGGCCCTTCCCTCACGCCTCAGGACCTTAGCAGACTGTTTGCTATTCTGAGTGCTCTTAGCCACAGTTGCCTTGAGCACATCACCAACCTCAGAGACCTTCTGAGAGTAAGAACCTGATGTGCGAGGCCTGTAAACCACCACAGACGACTTTGGTTTTACTGTGAGAAAGATGTGAAGATGATGGAGGCATCTGAGCAACAGGCTACCACTTAGGTTTTAAAAGCGTCACCGTGGACTTCCCTGGTGGTCCAATGGTTAAGAATTCACCTGCCAATGCAGGTACAGGGGTTCGATCCCTGCTCTGGGAAGATTCCACATGCCTCAGAGCAACTAAGTCTACACGCCACAACTACTGAGCCCAAGCCCTAGAGCCTCTGTTCTGAACAAAGCCCCTGCAGTGAGAAGCCCACATACCACAACCGGAGAGTAGCCCCTGCTCATCGCAACTAGAGAAAGCCCAAGAACAGCAACAAAGACCCAGGGCAGGCAAAAATAAATAAACAAAAAACAGAGTAAATAAAATTCTTAAAGAAAGTTTAAGGGCTTCCCACGTGGCACTAGTGGTAAAGAACCCTCTAGCCAATGCAAGAGACATAAGAGATGTGGTTTCCATGCCTGGGTCAGGAAGATCCCCTGGAGAAAGGAATGGCAACTCACTCCAGTATTCTTAACTGAAGAATCCCACGGACAGGGGAAACTGGCGAGCTACGGCCCATAAGGTCCCAAAGAGTTGGACGTGACTGAAGCAACTTAGCATGCAAAGAAAGTTTAAAAGGGTCACCATGGCTACTGAATTGAGAAAGAGGATAGAGACAAAGGAAGATCAATTTGGAGGTAAGTGGAGTAATCAGGCAAGAGATGGTGGTAGAGAGAGAAGGTGGCAGAAAGAAGCTGGGAAGAGAGGGTGGACAGGGTTTGCTGATGGAATGACAGGGAGGCAGGAAAGAGAAGATTTGTAGGAGCAGTGTGTGTTCACGGGAAGATCAGGAGTTCCATTTTACACTTATTAAGTTTGATGCGATTATTAGATATCCTTTGAGGGCATCAGGTAGCCATCAGGTCTCCATTAGGTAGACAGCTGGATATACTTGTTGAGAGGTAGCGACCTGGGATGCAGTTAAAGCAGTTGTATTTGGCATAAAGATATTTAAAGCCACGGGATCAGGTGGGATCATCAAGGGAGTGGGTGTAGATGGAGAAATGCTCTGAGGACTGATTTTGGGACCTTCAACACAGGATGGTCAAGGAAACAGGAGCAACTACCTAAAGAGGCTGGGCAACAGCAAACAGTGGAGAGAGTAGGTAAGTCATGGACATGGTGGAAGATTGAGAAGTAAGGCAGTGTGGACAGCTTGTATGAATAGAAGCCCAGTCATCTATATAGAAAAGGCAGCCAACAGTTTTCAACATGGAGGAGAAAACTGCAGAATTCAGACATTATTTAGAAATGCGTAGGTGGAAACAATCCAAATGTCCATTGACAGATAAATGGATAAAGAAAATGTGGTACATATATACAACGGAATACTACCCAGCCTTTTTTCACAGGACTCTGAATTGTTAGAAAGAAAGACATGGAAATATTTACATCTGTAAAGAAATGTAAAAGTGAAAAAAGAACATGTTTGAAATAATCTTTGTCCTCCTCACTCTATGTTTAGCAACCTTTGTGAACACTGAATTAAAATGCTACTGGTTTGTTAAATTTATTGTTGAAAATGTTGTTATCAAATAACATTTGATATCACTCATATGTGGAATTTAAAATATGACACAAACGAACCTATCTACGGAACAGAAACAGACTCATAGCCATAGAGAACAGCCTTGCGGTTGCCAAGGGGAAGTGGGCTGGGGGAGGGATGGAGTGAGAGGCTGTGGTTAGTAGGTGTAAGTTTTTATAAATAGAATGGATAAACAGTAAGGTACTAACTGTGTAGCACAAAGAACTATATTCAATAACCTATGATAAACCATGATGGAAAAGAATATTTTTTAAAAAAGCAATGCATATATATGTATAATTGAATCATTTTGCCGTGCAGCAGAAATGAACACATTATAAATAAACTATATTTTAATTTAAAACTTAGATCTGTATATTACTTTAATAAAAAATTAAAAACAACCAGTCAGGAAAAAAATGCATGAGCTAAATAAATGCCTAAGGGCTATGCAATTATGGCCAAAAGCCAGCAACTCCATATAGTCAGGTACTGTTTACCTATTGAGTAAGTAAGATCTTGGCTCTTACATGAACTGTATCTTTTAAATGTAAACACTGCTTTTATCACTACAAGTTAAAGCCATTCCTGAAACTCCAATAATGTTTAATCATTGATGATTTTACCATTCAAATGATACTAAAAATATAACTGCTACTCTGTGACCATCCACATAATGTTTATAAATTTAACTTTAAAAAATAGCTCCTCACTCTATGTTTAGCAACCTTTGTGAACTTTGAATTAGAATTCCATTGGTTCCTTAAATTTATTAGAATGCCTCTATAATAAGCTCTTGGAAGGCAGAGATGATATTTTCTTTATAGATGTAAATATTTGCATGACTTTCTTTCAAACAGCTCAAAGTCCCATGAAAAAAGAACATATTCGAATAATCTTTGTACTTAGAACAGTTGTCAACAAAGGTGACAGTAATAATTAACATATCCTTTGCGCTTTCCCTGTGCTAGACACTGCTTTAAGCACTTTACACATATTTTCTCTTAATTACTATCGTGGAAACAACAGTCTTATGGTTTCTGGAAGTTGGTACTGTTCTTATTATTCCCATTTCACAGAAGAGGAAACTGAAGCACAGAGGTTGGGTAATTCTCAGGATGTATACAGAGTGAACAGCAAAACAAGCGTTAGGCGCTAATGTCTTTCCAGAGCCTTAGCTCTTAATGTTTATGTAGAATATTAATGTCTGTTGGTAAAACCACTGAAATAATAAACACACTGGCAATGTATTTTGACTAGTGTAGAAAATAAGATCCCATTATTCACGGATAGTATAACTTCTCCTTATGTGTATTTGAAAGGCTGTTGATTTTAACAATCTTACCTTTTCCTTTTTTTTCTGGCTCATCTGCTTTCTTATTTGCTTCTGAAAGGTAAAGACAAAACAAAGTAAGTATTGTGAGAGTTACAATTCAAAATCTCAAATTATAGGACTATCTTTAAATGAGTTCAAATGTGAGTTCAATTCACAATATTTCTTGGATTAAGAGATACATGCTATTATATATAAAATAGATAAACAACAAGGATCTACTGTATAGCACAGGGAACTATATTCAGTATCTTGTAATAATGTACGATAGAAAATAATTTTATATATATATATGACTGAGTATATATATATATGACAGTATCACTTTGTGGTAAATGTAAATATATACATCACTGAATCATTGAAACTAACACAATATTATAAATTAATTATACTTCAATTAAAAAAATTCTGGGCTAACAATTCAATTTTCCTAAATCCTAAATTCTTCACACATGTAATTTATTATAAAATATTAAGAATTTGAATTACTTATAAAAGTCACCAAGCAGTAAGCAGGTTTTGGGTGCCCGGCTGAGTGTTCCTGGTCTACATAAGGGGTGATGGGAGCCACCTCCACCAATAATAAGCACCTCTGTGGGTACAAACTGAGTCCAGAGAAGACTCACTCAAAGCTGATCCAATAGCTTTATTGTCTCTTAAAGCCATACACTGCTTTATAACAGGGACTGTTTAAAGGATTGTAGCAGGCCATCCTACTGAGAACACTAACCTGACTCCTCAAGGACTTCCTACATCCACAGGTGACCCACAGGGGTGCCCACACTGAGCCCAGGTGTGACATAGCAGTTAGAGGTAGACCAGTCAATTTCAGTCCCAGTAGGTATTTACCTAGTCTTTGAGAATTTCTAGGTACACATGTGTACAGGTGAGTTGCAGTGGGGATGGGGCAGGGTTTGGTAGTCTGACTAAAAAAAAATCAGGTTCCACCCTTTCCCCAGAGTAGACGCAAGAGGGTGTGGGCAGGTTGGGTTCAGGGGTGCAGGCAACATCATTCAATTTCTTGATCTCCAGTTTCCCACATTCATTCATATAAAACATTTCAATTTTTGGAGGCAAGAGGTAAATCTGAGGCTCCTGATACAAGAGGAGGATTTTTTATCAGTCAAGTGTTTCTCCTTCGAGATCCCCAGGGGAGAGAAAGCAAACTGGAGAGAAAGCACCAAACAGGCTTGGTGCCAAGCACAAGGCACATCTTTTGCGTCCTAACATCCTCTGCAGATGGGGAAAGAAATGGTAACCCACTCCAGTATTCTTGCCCAAGAAATCCCATGGACAGAGGAGCCTGGCGGGCTACAGTCTGTGGGGTCACAAGAGTCAGACAGGACTGAGCAACTAAACAACAACCACCCTCTGCAGTAGTTCTGATCTCCTTTTTCATGCAGAGGAGGAGGCTGAAGCTTGACAACGTAGAGGGTCTAACTCATCAAGGTCAGTGGTGTATTTGACTCCAAAATAGACATTCTTTTCCCCATGCCAGTCTCTAATTTTGTTGAAAGGGAAACAAAGGGAAACAGAGGGAAAAAAAAGTGCAGGTCTTGACTTTTGCAAAGGGAGGGTTTTAAAAAGTTGGCTGGGAAACTTCCCTGGCGATCCAGTGGTTAAGACTTCACCTTCCAGTGCAGCAAGTGCGGATTTGATCCCTGGTGGGCAAGCTAAGATCCCACATGCCTCGCAGCCAAAAAACCATAAAGTAACATTAAACAGAATCAATACTGCAACAAATTCAATAAAGGCTTTTAAAAAATGGTCCACATCAAAAAGAAAAAAAAATGTTGGCTGCCACACATTTCCTGGTCAGTGCTTCAGGAGGCACAAGGATATAAAATAGACTTCCTAATCTCTGTTGAACATTCTAGAATTTCTGATCTTATTAACTGTACCCTTGTCATAAAGGGCTTCCCTGGTGGCTCAGTAAAGAATTCACCTGCAATGCAGGAGACCTGGGTTCGATCCTTGGGTCTGGAAGAGCCCCTGGGGAAGGAAATGGCAACCCACTCCAGTATTCTTGCCTGGGAAATCCCATGGAGGAGGAGAAACCTGGTGGGCTACAGTCCACAAGGTTGAAAGAGTCAGACACGAAGTAGCGACAAAACCACCGCCATCATAAGGTCAGGCAGTGCATCATTTAGTAGGATGCACTCGAGTTTGAGTAAGCTCTGGGAGATAGTGAAGGACAGGGAAGCTTGACGCGCTGCAGTCCATGGGGTGGCAGAGTCGGGCGTGACTGAACAACAAACTCTTGTATCAGGGATACAGGATAGAAGAGAAGTATCAAAAATCTCAATTTCCAAGGATCTCTCTTTCTGCGGCACCAGCGATGCGTGCAGGAAGGCTGGGAGTATTCCCCCCTCCAGTAATGTTACCTGGCATGTGGCTAGTGTAATTTAGACAAATCAAGCATAAAATGCAAGTTTCTCAGTTGACTATAGAAAACTGGTGGGTGCTGGTCATGAAGATTTTAGAGCTGTCCACAAATCTTCCTGCTCCCAGGGAAACCAAGGAAGGAAGAGTGGATTGAACTGGTCATCTTTAGGTTTTTTTTTTTTTTTTGATGTGGACCATTTTCAAAGTCTTTATTGAATTTGTTACAATATTGCTTTTGTTTGGTTTTTTGACTAAGAAGCATGTGGGACCTTAGTGCCCTGACCAGATATTGAACCCGAACCCCTGCTTTGGAAGGCAAAGTCTTAACCACTGGATCACTGGGGAAATTCAGAACTGATCACTGTTTAAATAGGTGTGGGAGGCCCCTGGCCAGGTATGCTCCCAGGAACTAGGGTCACCATTCTTTTTTCCTCCTGTACTGCAGTTACCTAGGATGACAAGAGGCTCAACTATGAAGGCCTAGCCCAGATGGTCCAACCCTGGGGCAAAGGCCCCAGGTTCTGTTCCCTTCTGATCCCACTGCTTCAGCAAGTTGAGATGTGAGACAGGAGCTTGGGTGTGGAAAATACGGAGTAGGGGATTTTCACCTTCGGGGTTTTCAGCGCTTAAATTCAGCTTAGGTAAAGTTTTCAAAGAGCTTCAGCTTACCTCACTAGCATTCTGCACAATATAATAGAGTGTGACTTTGCTAGTCTTTAGTCCTTGTACCTGGGGCTTCCCAGGGAAGACTCAAATGGCCCTCAATGTGCCAAAAAGGAAAATGATTGATAATGCTTAACTAGCTGCCAGGCGTTCTTCTCAACCCTTAATGCAGATTATCCCATTTAATTCTGAAAGGTAGTTTTAATTCCATAGAGAAGAAAAATGGCTGAGAGAGGCTACGGAATATTGCCAAGGGTTGCAGAACAATTAAGAACTATTCAGAAGGCCACACTCTACAATACTACACTCCACATATTCCAATAGTGGGCAGTTCATACACTACGATCAGTCCAACCCAGAAAATGACAGAAGTACAAGCTTAGCAGTAACTCAGATTTAGTGAATAAACACATACCCCCAAAAGAAACAGAAACTACACATCTTGTAATGGTGCTAACTTTTTCAACACTATTTAATTAAAGAAAACCTTACTAAAGAGAATAGGATCTTTACCTTTTAAAAACTGTCATACAACCATTTAGAAAAAAATCATTTTTGTATATTCAATTATTTTGAACCCTATCATTCCAGCTGCTGTGCTAATGTGCCTACTGGCCAATTCTTGTGGGCAAAGCTAATTTGCATCCAGGTCTGTGTGTCCCAAGCTCCCAGTCACACTGGCATCTGTTGTCCCTGCTCCAAGACCCAGCCATGGGGCTCTGCCTCTCCTGACTGGGTCCTGTCTAAGTCACATGGTCCCTGTCCTCCCTCTCCACTAGCACTTCCCCAGTCAGATCCTATCACGACATCACCTGGATTCGTACTCCTCCGTGACCTGACTGCCCTCTGCTTACTCTTGGTTGCCCTCTAGTTGTTCCCACCTTCCACTGGGTGCCTGCCTGTACGCTCTAGACTCTAGGCTGTGAATGACCTTGACTGGCAGGCATTTCAGCCTCTCTGACCCTCAGTCTCTTCATCTGCAAGCACAGGAGTAACACCCAGGTGCCTGGAGCCTCGACGCCCTAACTCAGCACTTAGCATCGCCCGTGCGGCAAAACGGTCCTGCTTAACCTTAAAGGTTTTTCTGTTTCTTCTGAGCATCTTGGAGGAAAAAACAACACTTTCTAGAACCCCAGAGGCTTCGTCCATTTGTGTCTCATTCTCCTTCACTGCCCAGAGAACGAAGATAGAAGAGAATCTTCTCTTCCCTTTGCCACGCTTCCAGTCGCTCAAACTCCGCATTCTCTCAACCAGGCTGAAGGCTAGTCCTCACCGAGTGATCGTCATGGAGGACCAGAGGGTGCAGATGAATGTGACCTTGCTAGGGACTTATCAGAACTTCTAGGTGCTGGACAAGAACCTACACAGCATGATATAGGGACTATTTCATCTGAATTCTGCCCCTCAAAGTGTAGCATCGTAGTAAATATTAAACAAAATAAACATTACCTACTAGAAATAGGTAAAGAAAGAGGTTGAAGGTACTCCTTTGTGATTTTAGTCACCAAAAGTGCTAGAATACCCTGAAATATTAGAAAATATAAAATGAACCGATGTTATGGAACAAAACAAAAAAAATATACTCTAAAATAAATGACAATACAGAGAAGAATTCTTCTGCATTTTATTGCACTCAAATAACATTAAACAGAAGACGTTTACATTATTTTTAGAAAATCCATTGATATTTCCCAGCTTGGCATATATTTGTAAAGACAAGGCTCATCCATCAAGATATTTGGAATTAGAAAGTATCTGAATATGACCACAGCATAATGAATCCTCAGTGTCCAGAGTTCTAGAGATGATTATATACAAAAATCCAGCGAAATTTATCTTATGCATTTATCAGTTCTATGTCACTCCTGTTTCTCTAAAAAAATATGGCTTTATTAAAAAGTAGTGTTCTATAATTCGCAATACGAAGTAAGAGCTTTATTAGATTTTTGAGTAGCAACTCTGTATTACCCAGATCACAGCTTCAGAAAATTATTGCTCTTTTACTAATGTATTACTTTGGGTTTCACTAACACTACGGTTCAGCATACCTTACCACACTGTAGTGATCTCTAATGATAAAAATATAAAATCTCTTTGATTTTAACCCTAAAAGCAGGAAAAAAAAAAATGTCGCTTTATCTCAAAACAATGTGAACGTGATCAAGAGCTCCCCTGACATGTAAATAAAACCACATCTTAGGTTTTTTTTTTTTAATAGCTCATGGTCCTTTCAAAATGAGAGTGTAGCTACCTCTTTTTCCTAACAAATGAGCATTTTCATCACAGCAACCATTTCTGAGCCATGCACTAGCCACATTAAAAACAGAAGACTATCTCCAGCGTGGAAAGGAAAAGCCTCAAAAGCTATGAAAGCACAGGGAACTTCTGGTTTCTGAGCACTTTTCACAAACCCTGCTTCACTCAGCCAGAGGCAATGTCTACTTGACCCACGGAGCAGGAATCAGCACTGTACATGTTACTTTACCAGCCAAAGGAAGAACAACCTTTACGTTAGGCACCACTAACTGCTATTTTCTAAGATTTAAACAAATACCGACAGGACTACAGCTATTCTACAATCACCCCAATGTGCTGAAAAGCGTTTTTGCATGATATAACAGGCTGTTCCTTTCCTCTACATTCTAACAAGAATTTTAACTTCTCCCCTTTTTTTCTGAAAAATAAATTACCCATGATAATTTAAACTTTTTTTTGAAATATTAAATTTTTTCTAATTAACAAGCTAAAAGCTGCAGGAATGTTGAGTTTTACCCTGAATACTCGAAGCTAATATAGCAATTTTTTTAATAAAGGTATCAGTGCAGATATATACAACTCAAATCTTCACAGCTAATGATGATCCCATCAGTGTTTTTCAGAGCCCTAAGACAAGGCACTCTTAGTGGCTTTAATTCATGTTTCACGCAGTGTATACAAGTCAGCTGACATAGTGTTAATTACGGATAAGATATATTAAAACCCTGCCATGACAAGTGCTGCTATCTCGTCAATGATTATTAATCACTGTCTGAAAAACACATATATGCAGGTAAGACTAGAAGCATCACAAAAGGGAAAAGAAAAATCTAGTGGACCCACTAAGGCTATCAGAAAAGGACATGCAGGAATGTAACAATACGTGTGATTTTTGTTTCTTAAAAAAAAAAAGAAAAACACTAAAATGCCAGTGGACTATGGTTCATTCAAAACATCTTTAGTGTTCATTCCCAAAGATCTTGGTCTGCTCAGAAATTACTTCACAAGATCTATCCCAGCCATCTTTTGGAGCGTATGGTTAAGCTGGTCCTCTTGTGGTAGGTGGTAGGGGCAGTCTTTCTGAAGCTTTAAGTATCTGCAAAAATAAGGGGAAATCTAAATTAAAGGACCAGCTAGACACAGATTGCGAAACTGCTTCATTTTCACTCTACTTATAAAAAACCACCAATGGAAAGCAAATGTTTTCTTTTTCTTCGTATTGTTGTTTTTAATGGCAACTGGGTAACCCAGAATGACCCACTACTTAAGAGTAGTTCTTGGGAGGGTTACTTGCAAAGCTGATAAAAACCTGAGGTTCTTTAAAGCATCTGAGAATTACAGTTGAATTTAAGAATGTCAGTCTTTGGAGAAATACATTCAATTTCTTTCTCCCATCAATGTTTTCACCATATTAAAAAGAAATGCAACAGAGGGGGAAGAATCTAGTATGGTATTTGAAACACGAATACAGGGAGGATTTTTCAAGGAGCAACAAGATCCTGCAAGCTGCAGTTAAAATGTATCACTTATAATCTTATATCAATTTTTCATGTTATGGATGATATAAGTGGTTGATAAAAAAAAAGTATATACTATTTTAAAAGAAGTAAAATTCATTCCAACTTTCAACAAATATTTTCTTATTCCAAACTTTAGTATCAAATTTATTTTACTATTACAGCTATGTTATGATTATGTTGTGATCTATGTTATGATTAAAGTTAAAGAGGAGCTTGTGCACATGAAGACCTAATCAAATTTTGATGTTATTTCTAAAACTGTATTACAGGCCCTCCTTCCCTCCCTCCTTCCTTCCCTATCTATTTATCTACATATGCGCATGTATGTATAAACAGAAATTTTTATATAAGCAGAATTATTTGATGCTAATGAGAAGCAACTGGAAATTATATGTATACTTTTATATATCCAACAGAAATGAATATTTCCCCCAAAAGACATGTATAATGTGTAAGAATGTTCATGGCAAATTTCTTCATAATAGACCAGAACTAGAAACATTCACTACAGCCATCAATGTGGAATGGAATTTTTAAATGGAATACATTTACAGTCAATAATAATAATAAGACCAATGACTCTACATAGCAATGTGGATGAAACAGCCATGATGGTGAGCAATGGAAACCAGTCACCAAGAAAGTGTATAGATATTTGCATGTGTTGACTTCTAGTTCTGTTTAATCAAATTCAAAGGCAGGCAAATCCATCTATGATGACACAGTTGAACAGTAGTCATCTTTGGTGGGGTTGTTACTGAGGGCAGAAGAGGGAAAGATTTTCCAGGGGCTGGAAGAACTTTGTGTTGTGGGTACAAGATATATGACATGTATAAGTTCATCAAACTATATCATCAGGTGAGTACTTCCCTGGGTATAAATTACACCACACCAGAAAGAGTTAAAAAAAAAAAAAGTTCTCTTAGAATTTAAACATTAGCTGGACTGTGAGGAATATGTATTTCTATAACCTGTGCAATCAAAAATCCTGGAGACTATGGGAACTTGTTTAAAGTGCAAATGAGTAATGATAAAAAGGCAAATAGACTACAAGCTTAATTACGATTTTGAATGACTCAAATCTATGCCCCGAAGTATCTGAATCAGGTTTCCACCCAGAAGTAGCAGTTGCCCAAGTTGCAAACCCAACACCTCCAGAGGCCAGTCGTCTCTGCACCTCTCTGTTCCTTCTACCTTCCTTATCTCCACTAAAGTTCCATCATTCATCCATGCAAGCCAGAAGCAAAGGAATCAAGCTAGACTCTTCCCCCTTAACCAGCCCATCTCCCACCAAATCACCTGCACCCCCAAGGTCCTTGAGTCCATCCTGCTCTGCACCTCTGCCACTATTCCCAGCTCCCACCACTTGCACTTAGATGAACATACCTGCCCCCTGACTGGTCTCCACCTCCTCGTGGGACTGCTCTGTTCAAATATGGATCAGATCATGCAACTCCTTATGCTTGAAGTTTTTCAGCAACTTTCTTGAATTCTTAGTGAAAGTTGCTCAGTCATGTCCAACTCTTTGCAACCCCATGGACTGTAGCCCGCCAGGCTCCTCTATCCATGGAATTCTCCAGGCAAGAACACTGGAGTGGGTAGTCATTCCTTTCTCCAGGGGATCTTCCCGACCGAGGGATTGAACTTGGGTCTCCTGCACTGCAGGCAGATTCTTTACTGTCACCAGGGAAGCCCTAGGCCCACATTCAAATTCTCAAACATCACTTATGGGACATCCGAGAAATGCTGCCTGCCTGTCCACTATGTCTTCTTAGCTGGTACATGGCACACCACCTTGGTCTCCGTGCCTCAAGCACTTGTGCCCTCTCCCCCAACATGCCAGCTCCTTCACTCTGAGCAGCTCCTCCAGGCTCAGCTCCAGCATGACCTCCTGCTCTGCTCCCCAGCCCCCATAGCTGGGTTGGTTCCCCCTCCCCTGGGTGCTGGCCTGTCTATCACTCTTAGAGGTTAATGATGCCTCAGCGGCACACCCACAGGTCTGTGAATGGACACCAGACAGGGACTGCATCGTTCACTGTGTGTCTGGGGCAGAGCTGGATCATGCATGTAGATGTGCATGCTTCAGTCATGTCCAATTCTTCTGTGACCCTATGGACTGTAGCCTGCCAGACTCCGCTGTCCATGGGGATTCTCCAGGCAAGAATACTGGAGTGGGTTGCCATGCCCTCCCCCAGGGGACCTTCCCAACCAGGAGATTGAACCTAAGTCTTCTGTGTCACAGGTAGATGGATTCTTTACCCACTGAGTCACCTGGAAGGCCTGAGCCTGTACCATAGGAGCTGTTTAATATATATTTCTTGAATAAATAAAAGATCAAATCACTAACAATAATATGCATATTAAGCTCTTATTACCATAAGTTAAGACCTCTGGAGCTGCCAGCCTAAAGCTGGTTATGGGTCTTATTGATCCAGTTAGAAAACGCTTGATGACAAGGGGGGCGTGAGTGACAGCTCTGGACAGAGGCAACAGTGAAATCAGCCCCCCTGAGAGAACATTCAAATGTGGATGAGTTACAAATGTCATCTCCATCTTCAGAGAGAAAAGAGCAGCAGACTCAGCCAGAAACATTGATGTTCACACATCTTCATTTCAGATAGCATGGTTATCATCACAAAACGTAACATAAACATTTTTCCTGGCATTGTTGTTGTTCAGTTATGCAGCTGTGTCTGGCTCATTGCGGTCTCATGGACTGCAGCACGTCAGGCTTCCCTGTCCTTCACCGTCTCCCAGAATTTGCTCAAACTCATATCCATTGAGTCGGTATTGCTATCCAACCATTTCATCCTCTGTTGCCCCCTTCTCCTCCTGCCCTCCATCTTTTCCAGCATTAGGGTCTTTTCCATAGCATGACAGAAAAATTGTTAAAGGAACCAATTAGTCAAATGGTCTGAAAGTACTGTATGGCAGGGAATATTATGCTGGCGAATTTCCTAAGTGATCTGTTCGTAAGTCATTCAATTTGTGCTATGTATAGTTTTTTTTTAATTTTTTTTTCTTTATGTGGATCATTTTTAAAGTCTTTATTGAATTTTGTTACAATATTGTTTTTGTTTTATATTCTGGTTTTTTGACTCTGATGTATGTGAAATCTTAGCTCCCCAACCAGGTATCAAAACCACACCCCCTGCATTGGAAGGCGAAGTCTTAAGCACTGGACCACCATGGAAGTCCCCATGCTATGTATAGTTATGCTATCAGATTGCCAGAAATAGGCTGTGTCATATCAAGTAAAAATATGACTTTGAGGACAAGGTGAAAACCCACTAAGGGAGCAGAGGTTCCAAAATCAATTTTTTTTTTAAATGTGATATTAAAAATGACTGACTTCTAACATGAGCATGATCAATTTTTCAGATTGACTTTTTACTTCCTTTCCAAAAGGATGCCAGCAAAGCACTTATGAATTTATAAATATAAACAAAAGATGGAAAAATTTAAGCTACTGGACAGCTTACTTTTCCACAATGAATCGTAATTAACCTTCAACATTTCTGAGTCTTAAGTGAAAGGCTAATGCATATTAAGACAAAGATGCCTAAGGATACACCATCTCTACCACACCAAAACAGCTCTCAGAACTCATTTGTTTTTAGGTCTTCATTTCTATGAAATCCTCTAGAGCACAGAAGCTGAGAGTGTGAACTCTTAGAGCCAGAACACAAGAATCAAACTCAGTTCTAGCATTTACCAGCTCTGTGATTTCAGGCAGGTTCCTCTGCCTTGCTATGCCTCAGTTTTCTCATCTGTAAAATGGAGATATGAGCATTTCCCCTCTTGGGCCACTGGAAATACTAAGGGAGTTAATTCATGTGTGTGTCAAGAAGTGCATGGAATACGTGATGCTTAACCAAAGTCAGCACTCTCCATCCCCTGGTGGGCAGCCGGATACGATGGAATATCAAGACAGTTCTTGCCCCCTGGGATTATCCCAACAATATTATTATGAAATTTAATTTGCTCTATGAAGACTGCGTAACCTAGTCTTAGAAGATCAGAGAAGGCATTGTAATCATCAATTGGATTCTGAGGGCCAGGAAAAAGTGAACTGATATCCAGCATTGTGCAGAGAGCCTCAATCTGAGTTTTCCACTGATTAAAGAATTTTAAAGATTAAAAGGTAGTAAGGAAACAGGCCCCCAACAATTGTTGCCACAGTTTCTGCATCACATATGTCATTCAACAATATTGCAAAAGCAGTCGCCTCACTGTACAAAATAGCAACTAATTCATGAATATTATTCTTTCATAAGATTGAATAATTAAACGATGCAACATAAAGTAAGACTAAGAAAATAACAGGAAATAAGCAAACCCAGTACAATTATTACAGGTAACTATTGGTAACTCTCCGCCTCACATCCTCCTTGGTAAAGGACAAACTATAGTGTGCAGGGCATCACTCAAATTTTTATGACACCAAAGGACAAGTGACAACTCCTGCAGCAGGTCTGTCAGAATTCAGCTTCTCTGGATCCACCTCAAATATCAACCTAAAGCGAAAGTGAAAGTCGCTCAGTCGTGTCCGACTCTTTGCGACCCCATGGGCTATTCAGTCCATGGAATTCTCCAAGCCAGAATACTGGAGTGGGTAGCCTTTCCCTTCTCCAGGGGATCTTCCCAACCCAGGGGTCGAACCCCGGTTTCCTGCATTGCAGGCAGATTCTTTACCGGCTGAGCCACCAGGGAAGCCCCAATAGCAACCTAATTAACTAGTAAATAGTAACAGCCACGGCCACCATTCATTATGTGCCAGAAAGGATGAACGTGTATCAAATCTTCATTTTCATTTGCTTCAGCTGTGAAATATCTCATCAAAAAAAGCACCTTATTCTAGCCCCCAGCCCCCTTACCCCTGCAACCACCTCCTTAGTATTTTATAATGATGTTCCAAGGAAATTTGGGGGCTCATTTATAAAACACCAAAACAGAAGCACAGAGCTTTTTGGTGAGAAAATAATATTATATTTCATACCTTCATTAAAGTCAGGTCAATATTAAAAAATATCAACTATAACTAGAAAAAGGTGTTGTAGACACTCGTTATTTTTAGGAAAAGTTACAAAACAACTTTCTTTAAAGGAATGGAGAGTAATCAAAATGCAAATTCAGTAACCTGCTCTGCATTCTCAGGTTGCATACAAGGCGCACTGTGATGTCCTGCTCAGTAACACGGAGGAAATTACAAACGCAGGACGAAACATCAACCTTCCTGACTCTGTGCATCTTTCCTAAACACAAAAAACACACAGACGCCCAGAAGTTATCATGTAAAAGATCAATTTCTCGATGGATTTTGTTTCTCATTCATGTTACAATGCCAACAACGCAGTTCCTTCAGTATTCACACATATTATAAATGTACAACGTACAACTATCAAAACTTAGAACTACCCAACCATTAAACAAGTAAATATGAGCTGCGGTATAACTAAAAATAGTCCTTGATTAGAAAAGGCTTTTTCCCCTTGAAATTGAGTATTTCAACAAATTTTGGCAGCCACAATTATTTCTACCAAAATCAATACTTCTAATGCACATCATCACTACAAAATTCACATGAAGCATAAGATGAAAAATATGAGTAAAAATGAAACCAATAAGTAACATGGAAACAAAAAAATAAATGGAAATAAAACACAGAAACAAGAGGAAATACATTTGAGAAAGAGATGCTGGAGAATCCTCACTTAATAAAATATTTGTTCCCACTTAGAGAATAAGAGGTTTATATGTTAATTTCTGATTACAGGAAGAGTTAATGTCTTCTCTAAAAGCCATCTGAAAGCACAGGCTTTGATTGAAATGCTGTCCCCATTCTTTAAACTTGATGATGATGAAAGGGATGTGCTGGGGAAGGGAAGGAAAAGCAGGGTGATGGATGTAACACAGTGGGCTGGCAGGAAGGACTCCAGGGCACTCACTCACAAGTCCCAGATAGCCTGGACCATGTGGGGTGCAAGGATGCTTTTAGGGAAGATGGGCAGTGCAGGGCAGCGGGGGAGGACCAATGTCACTAATTTATGCACTGTTCAATTTTCATCTGAAGACAAGTCTGACTCCACATCCTCCACCAGATAGCCTGTCAATCAAAACAAGGGGAAAAACCCCCAACCTAACAACTACTACTACTATCACCATCTATGATAGCAAAAATCATACAGTGTTTTGATCGTGAACACTCCTCAAATTCTAGCTCAATCAATAAGTACTCTGTCTAATGTGTATTTCCCATTACTTTGGCTCAACTGACCTAAACACACAAAATTTTCCTTTTAAATTTAGGATAGGTATAATTAATCCTCTTCTCTCAGGAATTCTACTCTCCATAGAATTTTTTTCATACAGCATCTTTTAAATTAAACAAAAAAGAAAAAGGAAATACTTGTAACGAAATGCCATACCTGGTGGTACTTCTTGCTGTTCCTCTGCAGGAGGCATGTGCAGTTCTGAAATAATTAATAAATAATAAAATAAATAAAAAACACTCCACTACAGATTGCTGTCCAGTGTTTAAAGACTATAAATCTTTAAGTTGGCATGATTATTTTCACAGACTTTTTGGGGGTTCGATCGCAATTTATCATAAAGCATTAGGTTTTTGTACCAACACAATAAAGAAAAACGAGCTATAACTTTGTAAAAGTTTGTATATTTCTCAACTGTCCTGAACCACAGGCTTTAAAATATTATCTGCCTAACTGACTAACCTCAAAACTTACTGTCTGGCGAAGGAGATATGAACCAAAGCCCAAGTTATCACCACAATTTTGCATCAGACTCGATAGGAAAGCTGTTGAAAAATATTTAAAGCATCTTGTTTCTTGTTAACAATACAAAAAATTAAATTCAAATAGAATCTTTAAAATGTATCACTATCCTTAATAAACTCGTTTTTGAAAAATAATGCTCAAGGTAACCTACTCTAAAACTAGCCAAAAATATGGATATGAATTATAACATCTAGTCTTTTTTTGTAGACATCAACCGACTTACAACTAAAGAAACTGTAAGCCTCACCACCAATGGTATAATGATATATTGATCTGATTCGCTCTATAAAATTACATCACATGTTAGTATCTTCATCCCTAACAACACAGTCGGCGGGCAGGAAGTACCTTAATTGAGACACTATCAAGAAATAAAATTGTTCTTTCCTTTTGTTTAAGATTTTGTGTAACAGGCTCTGGTCAAAAAGAGAATATTTTGTTAGCGTTTTCTAAAACTCAAAATATTTATGCAGCTATTTTAATCATTTTTCTTCTTGCATTAATTTGCTTCTACTTGTAAGAATGCTCAAAACAGTTGGAAATATTTTAGATAAAAGGAAAAAAGAAGCATTATACATATTTTCTCCAACTGAAACGACACAACTTTCAACCCGCTTCTGCCCATGGATAATTCCTTCTCACGACACCACCTCCTCCTACTTAGGGCAGCCCTCCTCACCCTAATATGATACTTTCTACTATGCAATCCTGATTTCATCTCCATCACTGCCTTTCTCATAATCTTTACTTTATCATCTCATTGGTCACTAGAGTGCCAGCCCCCAGTGAAAACAGAATTCTAACTCTCTTATTCACTCTCATCCTCTGAGCCCCTGAGCACTGGAAAGACAGCAAATAGTGTGTGTGTGATAAATGCTGGTTGAGGAAATGAATATAACTTTAATATAAAAAGTAAGCCGATTTCTATAAAATTAACTTACCTTCTAAAATTGTGTTTGAATTGTCTACAGCATTATCTAAAAAAAAAATTAAGCACATCTTACATTAACTCACTTTCACAAGTTCTTTAAATTAAGATATTCGTTTGGAGACCTAAATTTGACTTTTTTTAGATTGGGGTTTCGTCTAGAGAGATTTGTTAGAATATCAACTTTAATTTCTAAATTATAGCCAAAGAACACATCAATAGGCTGGGGACGTCCTTAGTGGTCCAGTGTCTAAGGCTCTGCGCTCCCAGCACAGGGGGGCCCAGGGTTCAATCCCTGGTCAGGGAACTAGATCCCGCATGCTGCAACCAAGACCTGGTGCAGTCAAAAAATAAATAAATACTTAAAAATCAATTGATTTTTAAAAATAGGTTGAAAAAAAATAAAGGTTGGCATTATCTCTGCTGACATAAACCTTGCACCATAAACAGGATAAATATATCAACGTGATCCAATTCCTTAGTGACTTAAGAATGTCTTGCATTTTCTGACTACATCTACCTTTGTTCCACAAGTTATACTCGCTTTAACAAACGCAAGGGGAGCTGACTTGCAGGAAGCTCAATACCTTACCTGAACTTTCTGTCCCTTCATTTTGCAATGGCTTGTACACTACAAAATACACAGAAAAAAATACTCCTTTAGCCCAGCATCTCATTAAAACACAAGAGCGGCCATACAGTTCAAAGTCTAGTTTATTCTTGAACCTCTGTGACTTCATTACTAGTAGATGGCAGTTTACAGAGTACAGTGGGGAAGAGTTTGGTTCTGGGGTGAAACAGGCCTAGATTCAAATTGCAGAGTAGCCGCTTTTAGCCAGAGGAACAATGATATATGCTTCCTTCTTGCAAAATGGAGAAAATTAAAGTTCTTCCCCAACCACTTGTTAACAGGATCCCATACTTTGTTCATCCCTGGGTGGTGCTGAATTTCTCTTTTATCCTTTGTGACTATAGTGGAGGTTCTGAGTTACCCACAGCTCTGTCTGCTCTTCACTCTGGATCCCAGACCTGGCAGATTCTCTACTTCGCAGAGTAAGCAATGCTCACATGTTCCACCTGGGGCAAACGGCCCTGCCTCCCGCCCCTGAGACGAGGGTTCAGCGGGCAGGTCTTAATCCACTACCTTAACCACAGCCCAGGGCTCACCTCTCTCTGCTCCACTGCTTAGGCTCTTGTCTTTGCCACCATCTCCCCTCGTGTCCGGCTAGTTCATAGCTTCCCTAGTCAGCCTGATTCCTGCTTTTCCCATCTTCAAAAATGCCTCAAATGTCCTCGTACCCTAAGAGCAAACTGTGTTATAGTCCTAGCACAGTTACAAATGTATTTCCCTTGATCATTTAATAAAGAAAAATAGCGAGCATTTACTATCTTTTAGATATTATTCCCAGTGCTTGGGTAGAATAAAGGACAGTTTTTAATAATGCTTTTCTATCCTTCTGGTGGTGTTTGGGAGACAAAGGAACAGTGAATACTTGCTCACTCTGTCACCCTGAACTGTGTCCCATTTTAATATGCTCTTCTATCAACTGAAAAACAAACAAGCCTTTTCTTTTTGTTGCTGTTGTCATTTTTATTTTATTCATTTATTTATTTTGTATGTTTTTCTTTTTTATTGAAGTACAGGTGATTTACAATGGCTCAGCTGGATAGCAAAGTCATTCAGTTATACATATATATGTGTGTTTACAAGTGTATATATATTATACATATATATTTTTAGATTTTCTTCCATTAAGATTGTCCTTGTCCTCCTTCTCCTCCATTTCACAATCTAATTTCTTCAGAGTCATTTGCATATGCTGTCTTCTCACTTCCTCTCCTCAACCCACTCCAGTCTATCTTCCAGCGCTGACCACATCCCTGAAAAGACTCCTCTAAGACTACCCACGAGCCCTTGTTTAACCCAGTGGACACTTCCTGCCTTTATTGAACCAGATCTCCTGGCAGCTCCTTCCCTAACAAATGCTCTCATCCTTGAACTCCAGGGCAACCATTCTCTCCTTTGATTCTCTCCTTTCTCCTCGATCTTCATCATTTCACCTTCTTCTTAGCAGGCATTAAATGTTGCCTTTCATCAGAGTGCAGCCATAGCACCTCCTCTCATCTAGCTCTCTCCCCTCTCTTAAACTACTTAAGTCTTTGGATTCAATCATGATGCATATTCAGAAGATTCTCAGACTCAGTTGGGAATAGACTTCTCTTCTATGATCCAAATATCATCCATTAGCTAATTTGATATCTCCCCTTGGATGGCTCGGCAGGCTCTACCTGCTCAGACAGACTGCTCATGACCTTCTGGCCCCAAGGCTGTTTTCTAGTCCTATTTGTCTTAGGAAAAAGCACTCCATCCACCAGGCATATAAGCACAACAGTGGACGTGGTTCCTGACACCTCAGGTCATATTTTTACCTTGTTAACATTTTAAATTATATTTATTACAATATTCTGCCTATGAAAATATCTTTACTTTCACAACATCTTATTTAGCATTTTATCTAATTTTATACTTCTTTCAAATTTGATTTTAAAATTCTCTAGATCTAGTCTGCAACTTGCATTTGGAACATGTTCTTACCAGCATATTTGGAAAAATACAGTAATGACTGGCAGAAATTAGAACACTATTTCAAATCCTACCTCTACATGCAATTTTTAAATTCCAAATTCCTCTTTTCTCCTTTAAATTCAAAATTGAAAAGAAAACCTAAATGCATTCATAGTGGCCAAGTTATTTAATTTATTATAAAAAATATTAGTCCCTAGACTCTAGGATTCTTCTGATAGCATCCTTCACATCCCATTAGGACCTGTGGATGGTGAGGGTGATCTTGGTAGGCTCAAATCTTAAAATCACATATTTAAGAAATTAGCACATTGGACCTACACATAGCTCTTCCTAATTTTCCTCACTTGAAATTCACCAGCTAACATGAGACCTCAAGATTTTTTTTGAAAGTAGAGACTTCATAGTATTCATATTTGAGCGTCAAGCCCTAAAATCATCCAGCACATAGGAAGTCCTCCATACCCAACTTAAGACCTACACATCTCTTCAACCTTCTTCTTTTACACAAAGTTATTCTCAAATGGCTTCTTTCCTTCTATGGAGTCATCTTTGAAGATATTGAAATAAGAAGGATCCACTGTTGGCTCTATCATTTCTTAGTCAAATGAACGCATGCAAAATTACTTACATTCTCTGAACCCACTTCTCTCATCTGGGGAGAAGTGAAAATATAACCTACTTCAGGAAGTTTAATGAAAACAGCATGGGAAGTGCTGGGGCAACAAGAGTAGCTGCAATTGCCTAAATCAGAATCTGATGCCAGAACTATTTTCTCTATGCTGCTTTAAGCCCAGAATGGAGTCCTTCCATACCTTTCTCCATGGAGAGCAGGCATCTTTATTTAACAAAATTAATTTGCAGAAGCAACTAGAGTAGTTAAACTCTGACTAAAGTAGTCTTCGCTTCCCTGATAGCTCAGTTGGTAAACAATCCTCCTGCAATGCAGGAGACTCTGGTTCGATTCCTGGGTCAGAAAGATCCTCTAGAGAAGGGATAGGCTACCCACTCCAGTATTCTTGGGCTTCCCTTGTGGCTCAGCTGGTAAAGAACCATCCGCAATACAGGAGACTTGGGTTTGATCCCTGGGTTGGGAAGATCCTCTGGAGAAGGGAAAGGCTACCCACTTCAGTATTCTGACCTAAAGAATACCATGGATACAGTCCATGGGGTGGCAAAGAGTCAGATATGACTGAGCAACTTTCACTTCACTTCACTTCAAAGTAGTCTTCAGCACAGGACTTATATTTAATTTAAAAAGAGCCACAACTATAAAGCAATGAGATTAAATTTCCCTGAAAAATTTGTAACTGCTTCCTAAAGCAATGGCAGAACCATTGGAATGGATAAACCATCTCCTGAAGTAAACTCTGAAAACTACCCATTGATTGGGCTGCTTTAAGTTATGGTATTTGTAGCTAAAAGTATCACTCTCCATACTTCACAGTCAAACTCTAAGTAGATTTTAAAAACAAGTAGGTAGCTTAATGTTAAGAAGCATTTTCAAACCTTGTTCATCATAGTCTCGGTAGGTGACATCATCTGCAAAAAAGAGAATAAAACCAAAATAAGTATTACTTGAGTCATTACTTTTTAGTTATTTTAGCTAAAAAGCACAACTAAATCTCCAATACAGAATTCTGTTCCTTTAAATATTTAATGACCACACAATCAGTGAGAAAGGCCTCTGTGCCCAAAAACAATGATAGGAAAGGACAGGTAAATTATTTTCATAAAAATTTCTCAAACTGGCATAAAGCAAGACATGCAGAAGAAACATTAGGAATTAATATCCTGTTTTATTATGAGGTGGTGGTAGATGAGATGAAATATGAAAGCCTGAAAGTCTTTTTGAACAATCTATGCAAAGCAAAAAATCCTGTATTAGGCTCTTTGACCCATCAAAGCATTGCATTTGCAACCATAGAGCCAGAAGCAATGTTTAAAATCTAATGAAAACATTCATCAAGTACCTGTTTCTTGGTATGTTCTTTCAGCATCATCTACTACTACTGGTTCACTGGAATCTAAAAAGAAAAAACATACACCTTTGCCAAACATGAAAAAACATGCACATTGCTAGACACTACTTTAAAATATTAACAAATTAACTCTAATCCTCACAATTGTGTAAGATAGGTATTATTATCATTATTTAATAAAATTTAAGCTGAATAACAGGCCATAATTTCCTTTCAAGTCACAAAGATAGGAAGCAGAATTAGAATTTTCACCAAATCTGGCTCTACTATATCACACTGCCTCATTCATTCCCAAATATTCTTGCCAGTATTCTATTAATATTTACAGAATCCCAACAGTGATCTGAAAAACATCTCCTTTTCACCCATTTCTTCATGTAATATTAAACTATATTCAGAAATTTGTATAATACCTGGGCAGCCAAAAATGACTCAAATATTATAAAGAGATCTCTATTTTGAATCAGAGTGAATCATTAACCCTGGGTAGAAACGACCTTGGTCACTGCCTGAAACAGAAACATCCATTACAGACCTGGATTTTCCTGCTCATATATCATGTCTTCCACATCTTGACTGTAGGCTGGAGAAGCTGTAAATTAGGAAACAATTAGGAAATGACAAATATGTCTCAGAAAAGGATTATGCTTGATATTTAAAACAGGAAAAGCACAATTGCTAGGGTGGACAGAAATCAAATCAAAATGGTGCTCAAACTTTCATTCATGAAACCAACAGGTACTAACTTGTGCTAAATGCCAAATACAAAGATAAATAAGAAAGTTTCCATCATCAATGTAACTGAACCACAAAATCATGGAGCTATATTCTCATTTAATGAAAATTCAATGACATTCACAGAACAAAAAATGAGGCAGAGACACAGAGCAGTGCAGTGAACCCTCCTCCCAGGCACAAGGAGGCACCTGCCCGAGTGAGCCTGAGTGGGGACCTACATTCCTAGCCCTTCACTTGGACTCAACACCTGAGCACCCCAGACCACAATGCAATTCTCATGTTTGTAGATGCCTATTGTTGAAACGACATAGGTCCTAAATGCCAGCCAACAATATGACATAGTCCCACAGAAAGGGGGATCTATTCTGACCCTGGGAGAAAAACTGGCCAACACAGGCTTACTGGAAGATGGTACATTCATCTCCAGTGTGGCCATACCTTCTGAGGACACATGATATGAGACAAGACACAACTCTGACCATTCACTGACTTGGTAATTTAGGACTACAAAACATGCAATTCTACGGCATCTTTTTTTTTCAATTATCATCTTAAAAACTTTTTTCTATTTATTTATTTTTATTGAGGTTTACAATATTATGTTAATTTCTGCTATACAGCAAAGTGATTCAGTATATATATATATAAATACATATTCTTATTTATATTTTTTCCACTATGGTTTATCACAGGGTATTAAATATAGTCCCCTGAGCTACATAGCAGGACCTTGCTGTTCATCCATTCTATATACAGCAGTTTCTAATCTGCTAATCCCAAATTCCCACAGTACCTTTTAACTTAATAATTCCACTACTGGGAATTTATCTTCAGGAAATAGACTCCAAAAGCACAAAATTATATTCATATATACATGTATCTATATGTAGATATATACACACATCTATATATGTACACACATAGCTATATATATATGTGTACATACAAATATACATATATATATAATTGTGGTATAACATATAATAATAATCATTTCTTATGTATTATGTGATATTTGATATAAAGTATAATAGTTAATAAATAATAATCATTTTATCTCTCTTTTATAGGAAAAAATTAATTCTATTTAGAAAAGAATAGTACCAAATTAAAATCTTACCTGTCTCTTCTATATGGTAGCTATCTTCAGTTTCTGAAAATAATAACATTAAATAAAGATTACTACCTTAATAAATGGTATATTTATATATTTTATATATGTATATTCTGTATGAATGTTTATCATTGACTTTATTTTGAAAGCAAATAGGTATTAAAACAAAACATGAAAATATCAACAAATGTCTGCTAAATAGCTTTCACTAGAACTACATTTAGAAATGCCTCACATATTTTTCTTATATGATTCACTTAGCAACCCCACAAAGGTGACAAATACTGTAACTTGAGCTAAAAAGGGAGGGTGATTTAGACAGAGTAAAGACTTGGGCTTCCCAGGTGGCGACTGTGGTAAAGAATCTGCCTGCCAAAGCAGGAAATGCAAGAGATGAGGGTTCAGTCTCTGGGTCAGGAAGAGCCCTTGAAAGGGAAAATGGCAATCCGCCCCAGTATTCTTGCCTGGAAAATTCCACGGACAGAGGAGCCTGGTAGACTATAGTCCATGGGGCCATGAACAGTCGGACATGACTGTTCTCACAACACAGTGACAAAGGCTGTGTCCACATCACAACACCCCGTGCTGATCTATTTTCTAGACGTGTCCTGCCATTTTCGGAAGCAAAAGTACAGTCTCTATATGGAAACACAAAGGGAGAACTGAGGGACTTCAGATGTTTGGGGAACTGAAAGGTCAATGTGTTGATGCCTTCATCTACATACCCCTGACGGCATTTATGTTAATTTAATAGCCATATGGACGTAAGTATTTTTAATTTCTGAAGACTTTTAACAAGCAACTTTTACGTTCAAACTGAATCTATGTCCCAATTAAAAATTATGTCAGAAAATAAAGTTTCTTCAATTTATGAATTTTTAAGAAGTGTTTCTGCCTACTCTTGATCTATAACTCCTAACCTCAAAAATATCAAATTCCTTATGTTTCCGATTATTTGACTGTCTTAAATCAAACTTGTTGTATAAGCATCATCTAGAATATCAACTGTCAATCTTCCTTAGTTATCCTGGCCAAAGATGCGAAGGAGCAAGAGATTCCTGGGAAAGGATGAAATCATTTCATCAGCATTCCTACTCAGAAATGTTTTCCCATAGAAATCATGATATATACGATACCAGAAGGTCTAAAGTTCAAAAGCTAGTCTGTACATGTGTATTTTCAATGCACAACACAAGTGAGATCATACACATGTTGAAAAGCATTTTGAACTTAAAATTTCCTCCCAAATTATACATCAGATACAATTCTGTGGGTTGGTATGGAAATCAAACCATCACTTGCAATGTTATTTATATGGCAAAGTATACTTTCTGCTCTCAACAAAAGGTATGAACATAAACTTTTGGGAATACGTTTATTCATAAATTAGGAGCTGTTTGCTTCTCACATAGTTCCCCAATATATTAAATATTGTGAGAAGTAGATCTACTTAATTCCTCATAAGGTTTATGCTTTAAAAGAGTCCCTGCAACCATTTACCAATGACATTGTCTGGAGGCTACCTATTCACTCAGTTCTTGGATGGCCTGGACAAGTTCCATCAACTCTGCCTGATTCCCACTGGCTCCAAGCACAGACATTCAAGCCTTAACCCATTCAGACACAGCAGAGCGGAATGAGAAGTAAGGCCCAGCAGAGAGTAAACAGCCCAACCACACCTGTGCTCAAACCTGGCGGCACTTACATATCCCCAAGGAGCTTTTACAATCCCCAATTTTGCGGGCCCCACATCCCAAATACTCCAATCCACTTTGACCAGGGTGGGCCACTGGAATTCTTTTAAAGGTTCCACAGGGGACACTGAAATGCGGCCAGGATCAGAAGCAGTGTGATGGGGCATCAACTCGTCCTAGTGGATCTTGTTCCTAAGAGGTTTTCTCTCTGAATCCAGGATGCTATGGCTCCGGACCCTCCTACCTTTACTAGAGCTGTGGATCTGATCTACTGCCCGCTTCTCACTGTTCTGTCTACTGCTCTGAACTCAGCTTAGGCTGAGCTAAACCTTGAACCCTGCCAGGCACCTCCAGTCTAGACGCTCTGCGGCCAGTGGTGCTGTGTTGTTACATGAGTGCTATAGACTCTGAGGATTACTACATGGTGCGTGGGGTGTGTTGTGTAACCTCTCGCTTCGTATTGGGTGTCATCAACCACCCTGCAACCTAGTTTCAGCATAGGCTTGTTTTCTTGTATCACTCTTTTTTTAATTTTTGGCGGCATGGGGTCTTCATTGCTGTGTGTAGGCTCTCTCTAGTTGCGGCGAGTGGGGGCTACTCTCTAGTTGTGGTGCCTGGGCTTCCCATTGTGGTGGCTTCTCTGGTTGCAGAGCACAGGCTCTAGGGCACATGGGCTTCTGCAGTTGCGGCTCTCGGGCTCCAGAGTGCACGCTTCAGTAATTGTGGCCCATGAGCTTAGTTGCTCTGGAGCATGTGGGATCTTCCCAATCCAGGGATCTAACCTGTGTCTCCTGCATTGGCAGGGGGATTCTTAACCACTGAACCACCAGGAAGTCCCTCTTGCATCACTCCTTAGAGATAAAACATCTCTCTTAAAAAACAATGTTTCCTTCATACTCATTTTAAGTATAATATGATATACAATTTGTATATTTTCAAATAACAAAAAGCAGAGTACAAACTTGTGGCTTAAAATCATTTAAGAATTCATTAATGTCTCAAAGGACTACTTTAAGAAGAGTACAGAGAACAGACCCCAAAAGCATGTGGACTTAATTTAGCAGGGCTCTAAATAACCATGGCAGCCTCATATTAAAACAGAACAGAACAATAAGTATATGAATGAAAGTTTTCTATATGTCATTAGTGAATAGCTATCATTCTAACTGGCCTAATGCAAACAATACAAAGTAAATGACTCAACTGATAATTAAATAGCCAGCATTTAATTTAAAATATTGATAACCAGTCAATATGTAGTCTGGTCCATATGTAGACTACCTTGGGCCTGCCTCCTGATTTTCCAGATAAAATTTCACTGGAACACAGCCACACATACTCAACTGGGCGTTGTTCAGGGCTGCCTCTGCCCCATGGCAGCAGAACTGAGAAGTTGCGATAGAGGTTTTATGGTCTGCTAAGCCTAAAATAATGACCAGCTGGTCATTTACAAAAAAAGATTTGCCAATGCCTAAGTTACAAATTGTATTCTACCCACTGTAGTCACAGAGTTCATTTTAGAACAAGACCGTTGGTAGTATTAAGGTCAATATTTCATCAGTTGCTTGAATTTCTTATAACAAATGGTATTCCAGGATGGATAGTCCAGGAATTGTACTGAAGGATTTCACTTATACCCTATAAGAAATGCATAAATTCTCAAAATCCCTCCTACTGTGCTTTGAATTTAAAAATTGGGACATTTATTTATTTTAGGGAAAAGACTCATTTTATTGAAATTTTTAGCTTCAAGTTAAAGAAAAAAAATACTTTAGATAAAAGTTAAATATTGGTTTCAAAAAACTTCAACAATCCTAATTACAAATGACTCACTGTGCTTTATTCAGAAACCAAAAACAAAGCGTTCTACCTTCATGAACGGCTCCAGTTCCCATGGGTTCGTGTCTGTCATCTGCAACACTTCCTACAAAGACATGGTCTTCGGGTTGCAGTTCTTCTGCTGGTCCTTCCGATTCTTGGTGCAGGTTCTCTCCTTGAACAACAATAATGAACAAAGTGACACAGGTCTACACCAAGGGCCCCTGGCAGCAGCCAACACAAACCCCAACGGCCCATCTGCAAGGCTGCACGTACCCGCTGCAGCTGCTGGGCACACCCTGCCCCTCCTCCGGGCCACTGCACACACCGAAGCTCTGTCCTCTCTCTGGCCAAAGGCTAGTTCACCTGAGGGGGCAACAGGTCTTCTCTCACTAGAACTTAAACTCACTAAGGATGGGACCTCACCTATTTCAGTGGCTCTGTCTGCCCAGCACCTGGGGTTATGACTAGCCATGAGAAGTTCTCAATCCATATTTAATAACTGAATAAATAAATTCAGAATTCTTACTACATTTGCCTCTTCAATGATCGCTAGATCAGAGAAAAGGTCACCTTGTGATCTTCCATTGAGAATTGACATAAAATTCCATGTAACAGTTTTAGACAACTCTATGTAAATGTTCCATTGCGAAGAAGAGCCAACCACCAGCTAAACCATATGCGAGGTCATCAGCACTAGATCAGATGCATTGTTCTTTGCTTCTAAAGGTTCCTGTGTTTAGCCTTTAATTTATGTCAAGATGCTCATTTTCTGTTGTGAGACTGGCATGATATAGTTAACCATTTCTCCTCCCTTGCGTAGATGTTGGACATGTTGTGTGACTCCACTGCAGCATAGGTTTGCTCATTATTGTGGTCTGAGACATCCTCCCACTGGTAACTTGACATGGCCTCATGCAGAGGATGTTTCACATATACCATTCTAACCAGAGAACGCAAGTGAGCCAGATAATGCTGTGCAGTGCAGTACTGCTCTAGGAATCAGACCATCTAGGACCACCTATACCAGCTGTGTGTGACCCTGGGCCAGTTACTTACCTACTTTGGGCCTAAGATTTCTCTTCTGAAAAAAGGAATAATAAGAGTACCTACTCATAGCATTGTTACCAGGACTGAAGGGCTTAGAAAAATGCCTGGCCCATAGTAAGTGAGGGCTTCCCTGATAGCTCAGTTGGTAAAGAATCTGCCTACAAACCAGGAGACCCCAGTATGATTCCTGGGTTGGGAAGATCTGCTGGAGAAGGGATAGGCTACCCACTCCAGTATTCTTGGGTTTCCCTGGTGGCTCAGCTGGTAAAGAACTGCCTGCAATGTGGGAGACCTGGGTTCGACCCCTGGTTGGGAAGATCCTCTGGAGAAGGGAAAGGCTACTCTCTCCAGTATTCTGGCCTGGAGAATTCCATGGACTATGTAGTCCATGGGGTTGCAAAGAGTCTGATATGACTGAACGACTTTCACTTTCACTATAAGAAGTAAATTTTTTGTTGCTGTGCAGCTGCTGTTAATATTTTTACCATCATTGTCACCACAGTGGTAACAATAATACAATTTCTACGGCTACTGACCTTTCCCCTCACACTGCAGGACGGCGTTCTTGGTCCTTCTACTTGACGAGTTCTTAGTCACTTCACTCAGCCACCTGGTGTGGCCCAGTGACGCTCTCAGGTGTTAGCTGGGCCATGAGGCCCTTTTATGTTGACACTGTTTGTTTTCGGTCTTTTCATCACAGCCTCCTATCTTGTTTCTCCTCATTTCAGATTTTCTGCTTTTCAGCACACCAATCAATTTTTCCTGTCACTAACTGTACAACTCTTCTTTTCTTCTAGTCATGTTCCTTATTTACTTATTTATTCAGTGTAGTTTTACAGGTTTTACGTGGGCAGGGCTGAGCTCTCTTGGCCATCCATCCAACAGAAGCCCGTTTTCAGCAGAAGCACCGTACACTGAGCGTCTCCACGACCCAGGGACAGCCCGCCATGAGGAAAACTGTCTCCTGAGAGCTCACGAGACCTCACCAGAGGCGCGGCCAATGCCCTCTGCAACTGCCGCCCCAACCCTACGAGGGAGCAGTCATCCAACCTGAAGGGTGAAGGGCTTGAGGAACTGTGCTAAAGCCACACAGCTAATAAAAGTAACTGCAGGACCAGAACGCGACAGTGAAACACAGAAGGATGGGGACAGAGTCTACGTTAGAGACAGTGTCAAGGAGGCAAGTGTGGCCCGATAAGATGTGATGACTGGAACACACACACAAAGATACTAACAGGAGACGGAACAAGTCAAAGGTCCTAGGGCAGAGACAGGCCTGGCGATTACAGAGAAAAGAGAGAAGGCCAACTAGGCTTGAGAAAAGTGATCAGGGGAGAGAGACCAGGCCCACAGCAGGCTTGGCCACATCAAACACTGGGTGCAGAGGAGCAAAGATGGAAGCAAAGACCCAAGTGGATGGAAGAGGGGATGGTGGTACTGATGCTGCAGAAGTCAGAATACATTTTGGAGGCAAAGCTGAAGGGACTTGCTGATGGATTATGCATGAGAGGGGAAGAGGAGAAAGAAATCAAGGAAAACGCCCAGGATTTTAGCTTCGGCAACTGAATGGATAAAGAGACCACTAACTAGAAATATAAAAGGCTGGAATAAAACATTTTTTTCAGTGGAGCTGTGAGATGGACAGGAATCAAGAATTCAGTTTTAGGAACATTTTGAGTCTGAGATATCCATAAAACATGCATATAGCGATAAGAATAGTTATCTTAGTTAGTCAGTTATTCAGTTAGGTAAATCCAGGAGCTTAGACAAGAGATCAGGGCTGCAGATATGTATTCAGAAGTAGTATTTAAAGCCACAGTCTGTGGTTTTCTGAGGAGAAAGTCTTGACAAAGAAGAGATTCAAGGAATCCAGGTGCTAGACTGGCTTCCTTCCTCCAGTGTCTGGCTTCCTGCATCCACCTACCCAGATGTCCACCACACTCTTCACTTCCTTCTCCCCCAAAGTTGGCTGAAATTTACTTTGATCAACCATATCGACTTACTCAGATCCCTAGTACAAGTCTCCCTGTCCCATCTTCCTACTGACAATTCCTCCACCTCATTTTTCACGCTGCAGACAGAATACACAACACCCCTTCACACCCTCCAATGGTTTTAAGTCCTCTTAGCATCAAGTAAAAACATCCCTTCCCCTCATTTCTCCACCTATGTTCAGATCTTTTTGGTCCCTGGACTTTCAGATATGCGATGCCCTCTACTTAAAACTTTGCTAACAACCTTTGACTGGCAAAGCATTGCACCTAAATCAAAATGTCATTTCTTCCAGGAAGCCCCTGGTGACCCCAAAGTCTGAGTAAGTCCCACACAGCATCATGTATTTCACCATCACAGCACTTACCTCATCATATTGAAATCAACCATATACTGAGATTGCATCATCCTTGACTTAGGTTAAAGTTGAAACTTAAAAAAAGATGTAGGAAAGGAAAGCCTGTGTTTGCTCACCCAGGCAGGTGAAGTAGCTTTTCTGGTGGAGAAGAAATGGTACTAAAAGGAATCAGGCTCCTAGACCCCTACGAGCCAAGGGCAAAACCCTCAAACTCAGCCAAAGCTGGTCTCCCCAGTGGAGCACAGATGGAGCTTGATGGATGCTTTACACTTAACCCCAAAATACCCAAGATGGACTAAGATACTTTAGCAGGCCTTCAGAAGCCCAATTTAAATGATGGGGAATTGTTTGTTTTTAAGAAACATAATTTTTTTCCTTTAGGGCCACCTTCAGTTCACACCAATCCAACAGAAGTATCAGGACGCCATGCGTTCTGCTCTCTTCAAAACCCTCCTGTTACATTTTGGGGTGGTGCGTGTGTGCAAAGTCGCTTCAGTCGTGTCTGACTCTTTGAGACCCCACGGACTGTAACCCCCAGGCTCCTCTGTCTGTGGGATTCTCCAGGCAAGAATACTGGAGTGGGTTGCCATGCACTCCTCCAGGGGTCTTTCCTGCCCAGGGATCAAACTTGCAGCTCTGAAGTCTCCTGCACTGGCAGGTGGGTTCTTTACGACTAGAGCCACCTGGGAAACCCTTTCGGGGTTCTGTGTTTTTATCAACGGATGAGTCAAGAAACCGTCTTAGCAAATCTGAAAACACTGGTTTCTAGAGTACCATTTAATATTCTACATACAGAACTTAAGCTTTTTAGATGTAAGAGCTAGATAATTGCTTTACATTCTCTAAGTAAACAGCATGTTCCTGTCTTCTCTAGTAATATGATCTATGTAATTAAAAGTTTCTTTTTGCTCTGGTGGCCACCCAAGCAGTCAGTATAATTTTGAGGGTTGAAAACAGTCCCCAGAGAGCCTACTATAGTTTGCCTGTTTCTCTTCTATTTCCCTCCTCCTGTTGCTAATGTTATTTGTTCTTGATGTATCATTGATCACGCTATCACTGGTCTCCGTTTGTTTATTCTCTTAACAATAAAATGGGGCAAAATAAAACTAGCACGGTGTTATTTTAAAAACACTTGTCCTCTAATAATTTTTAAAAGCCCACTCAATTAATACTTAAATTTTAAAATAATATTCAAGTCATTTTATGTAGTTAACCATCATTTTAGTAACACATGAAACATATTTTAATTCATACCATGTTCTGAGTATACTGTTTCATCAAGTGACTGAACTTGTTCGTGTACTTCATCTTCAATATTCTGAGGTCCTAAAATAATTAAAACATTACTAAGTAGAAAAAATTTAGACATTAAAGCATAACATGAAATATGACCTCCACGTATACACATTAAAATGAATATATTGGATTAATCAGCTACGCTCCTTTTCCATAACAGCTCAATCCTTTGTTTTAGGTTGACAAATATGGTAGATATTTAAAATTGGTTTTGAGAGCAGATATAAATGCTAAAAGACTTCTCCATAAGATATCAAAAAATAAGAAATGAATCAGGTTCAGATTTTTCTTAAAAAAAAGAAAAAATTATTTTGGTTTCTAGTTAACAACGTTCACATTAATAATAGAATAAAGAAAATAGGAGGGGCAAAGTTTTCAGAAAAGGAAGTACTGGGAAATAAAGATAAAATGCAGAAGATGAAGTCAGTATACATTAAAAGCACATGGTCAACCACTGTCTTCCCCAGTAGTCAGGAGAAAAGGCCCCTTGGCTGGTGTGAGGGTTGGCTGCCTGCTCTCAGAAGGTGTTTGGAAGTGTGAGCAGAAGACCTTACAAGACAATCCTCTCAGCTTTGGAGACCCTCATCTGACAGTCACATCCATAGATTCAAACAGATTTAAATTGCAGACGTGAACACTAGTAGTGACACTACGACTCTATCGTGGGGCTTATCGTATTTTTAGGCTTATTGCGACATCATACAACAAAGAAGCTACAACCACATTGACACTACTACAAACCTTCTGTCTAACAGCCATCATCTGTGTTCAGCGGACATAGGCTTAGTATCACAGGCTTAGAACCAGGCTTAGTATCATGAATGCTATCACATGAGATAAACACTGAGGACATCAGTTATACTGAGAAGGTACTCGTCAATAACAAAAACAGAGTAAGTTAATTTGAACTTCAGGCTGGAAAAATGCAGAAGACTATTTTGCTAATTATTCTACAAAACCGTTTCTAAAGCACGCAGAGTGCCTTCTAGTTTTACAGATGCTTACATTTCACAAACTACTTTTATACCTATTCTCACAGAATTCCAATGGAGACTGCCAATTTCTGCTCTGCCCTCACACAATGCCCACGAGGGCTTCCCAGCTGAGTTCCCAGTTTTAAAATTGCTGACAGCACCAACCATGGAAAATATAAAGTGAATAAAGAGAAGTGGAGATTGGCACTCTGTTCCTCTGTTAACCCTTTAATGGCTCCCTTGGCCTGAACAGATGAAAGTCTAAGCACCTTGAAACCTCAGAAGGCAATGTAAGACCTCCACAATCTAGCCTTCCCATGCCTCTCCAGTCACACCTGCTACCAGCGCTGGCTTTGAACTTGGCGAGTGCACCACCTGTTCCATCTTTCCATGAGCCTCGGATGTACCTTCTCTCTCCTTGGGAGAGTTTAAAGGTTAAAAAAAAAAAAAAGCCAAGCTGCAATGAGTTAAAGACTAAGTGTAAAATAAGACAAAAAAGCAACTACAAATCCTTCTTTCAAAAGTGTGGCTTGTACAGTGAGAAGAGGGACTGGAGGGCAGATGAAAAGAAGTGTAGGGATCAAGTGAAAGTTAACTATTAGTCACTCAGTTGTGTCCAACTCTTCGTGACCCCATGAACTGCAGCCCACCAGGTTCCTGGATCCATGAGTAGGGATCAAGGAGGGCAGCTATTTTATTGTGTTTTTAATGATAGGTATGTACCTCTGTTTATAGACCTCTGTTTACAGACTCTGTTTATAGTTAGAGAAGACAGAAGGTAGAGACCCAAATAAGAGGAACGTTGGGAAGGTAACATTTAAACCAAAGCAAATATCACCAAGAAGTTGAAAAGGATATGAGCTGATAACAAACTGAAGGGTTTGGGAGTTTGGAACAGGTTATCAGTAATATGCAAAGTGTAATATTAACAAAGAATAAAAAAAGAACAATAGAAAGCAAATGGTACATTTCAGAGTAAGTACCAGCTTTGACAAACAAGGTTTTTAAAAATTAATTTAGTGCAAAGTAAAATATGAGGTGCTAAATTCAAATATGGATTTAAATTCTTAAAAAATAAAGGAAAAAAAATATCACCCTTGCTGCGAAGCCAGGGCATGATTACGGCAATTGTAGAGGAATGTGAGACAGGAACTTCTCCTGGGATTATCTGAACAACAACAAAAACTGACAGCAATATTCTGATCTTTACTAAAAGGAAGGAAGGTAAACCAAACAGTATTCACCAATACATAGTGATAAAATCAACACAACTACCATCTGGATTCAGTAGCTAAATCGCCGGTAAAAATGCAGTGTCATACCTAACATTTCCAATAGGTGGCAAAATGAAACCAAATCTTTGAGAACTACTGAGTAGAAGAAAATGTGCAGAAATAGTACTTCGTAATAAAAACCAGATCATCAATAGGAAATGAGAGTAATGGAATCAGACGTCATTTAACAATTTATTAAGAGATTTCAGGAGTTTTTATCATATGGGTCACTGGCCCTTGAGTGCCTGAGGGAATACTTGAATTGATGTGTGAATTCATGTAGATATAAAACAGGCTTCACAGATGATCTCAAGGAGGCCTGGGAAGTCTTTCATTGTAGACAGGAGACTCATATTAAAAAGACTGGGAGCCAGTCGACCTACTTCATTAAATAATGTGACAGAAGAGGGCAAAACTAAATGTCCAAGACCTGTTTAATTTTACTTTCAATATAATATGGCACAGTTATCCTGGACTTGGAATCAAGAAACACAGCACTTAGTTCACGATGTTTCTAACTATGATCTCAGACAAGGAGAAGCCTTCTGTGTCTGGGACTCTTAATCTCAAAAATTAAAATGATCCTGTGTGGATTTTTTCTAGAAAAAAAAAAAATAGAGAGTTTACTATAAAATTTCAGAAGACAAGAAGAAAAAGGATTGGGTTGGCCCACAAATTTGTTCAGGTTTTTCTGTAACATCTAATGGGAAAATGGAACGAGTTTTTTGGCTAATCCAGTGTTTCATTATTCTGCGATCATTGAGAAACAAAATTAAGGATAAGACAGGACTCTGGAAGCTGCTACCTTTGGGTACCTGGGATGCAGCTAGGTGCGTCCAGTCAGAATCAGAGGAAAGCTTACCTGTGCTCTCCAGAACCTGATCTTCCAGCCAAGGGTACATGTCTGTCTCTTCTGGCGGCACTGTTGGCTTTGGAGCAGGTTTTTCTTTAAGGCCTGCATTTTTATTCACAAAATTAACTTAAGGTTTTTTTTTCTTTTTAAAAATTTTTTTGACACATTAAACCAAGTAAAATAATATTTCCCAACACTTCATCAATACTGCCAGTTATTCAAAGCTTTCCAGTTTCTGTTACATGAGAATATTAATATGCTTATAAAAAAATAAAGTTGGAAAATAGTTCGTTCTTTGAATTCACCTGGGCCTTTAACATCTCTTTACCTAAATTAACCTTTCATTTAAAAAATCATAAATCATTGTTTGAATATTCACAAATCTCTAAAAGATCAAGTAAAAAAAAAATAAGTAAAATAAAATAACAAGTCATGCCTGAACTTGCCAAAAGAAGTTCAGTATGAGTTCAATCTCCTCTCATGTTTGTGGGTGACTAATGAATTTCTAAGTTTTGAACTCCAAATTCAGCAATAAGACAACTAAGATGTACTGGAACGTTCTACTCTTATTGCCTGCATGCCTTTCTTTGATTTATATATAATTAATTACTCTTCTTGAAAACTATAGTTAAATATGAGAAGAAAAAACATATAACTCACTATGTACAACCTTCTAAAGTTAACACATGCAATTCCATAAAAAAATCCATTAAAAATATGGAAAAAAATTCTTTCACTTTTCTTTTTTTGTCATAAGGAAAATAGGACATCAGGATAAATTAACATGAAAGATGATTTAAGTCAATGCTGCTCTAAAATCTTATATATTGCTAATTCTTTGAGATTTTGTACATAGCACATTAAAATGCATCCTAAATTAAATACAAAAATTTAGAAAACTAAGTTAGACTGTCATGAGCCTGACAATTCCATTTACCAAACCCTGGGCTCTCTGTTACCCCACTGAGAGTCTTGTACCAGGAGCAGATATTAAAGGGCATGTGTCTGCATGTCAACAGCTGGAGTGAAAAGGTCAGGACAGAACAGAAAGGCCTTTTCTAATCTTAAGCACCTTTAACTCAATGTAGGTATACTGCTATAATCTGGGAAATCCTCATTTACCCTTCTGCTCTGGTTCTTTGTGTTTTCCCCAACTATTCCCTCTTCTATAGCTCTTTATTTTTCTCTCATTAACAAAAACATACTCCTACCCACTCTCCCAAATCCCAAAAAAGACACTGAAACAGTTCACAGGGCCCCACCTCATCACTGATATTTCCTCTAGGGACTCATTTCTGACACTACTTACGCAAAAATCTAACATGAGAAAACAAACACCAACGCATGCGATCGTGTTCTGCTCCTAACTATAGATTCCAGACAGGGTATACACAAATAGGTACAGATCCTAATTATAGTTCACTTTCAGGGGGTGGGGGTAAGAAATGAAAGCCTATTAAAACACATTACATTTCAAGATCCAAATTCAAGACTGAAAACTCCCCCATGCACTTTTCCACTTAAATAACCTATGCTTAAGAGCTCTCAACTGTTACTGGGATAGGTATGGACCTCTTCATGCCAAACTCAGCCAAGCTTTGCTGAGTTAATAGGGTAAACTTTTCATCTTCCGAACAGGAGAATCATCTTTGCACTCTCAGCACTGCAGAAAACACCTGGTACATAGCAGTGCTCAAGGGCAAGGTGTACCCAGTGAATGTCTGCTCTGCTTTTTAAATGACTGCAGACTCTACAGGGCCCCAGCTCTAGCTGTAGCAGAGTGGCTTAGGGCTGCAGAGGAAACGGGGACTCATCAATTTCCCTGCTACTATTTACCAAAGAGATGCCCATCTCAGTTCTAGCATCATCCACCGTTTCAGTACCACAAGCCTAATTTGCCCACAGTCCCAGTTTATGTCTATTGTCCTGGTATAATTATTTCACTCTCAAAGGTATCTCAGGATAGATGAAAAATTACAAGGTCATTCTACTAAGCCTGTCTGTAGCAGGCTTTCAAACTGTGCTCCATGGGTTCAATAAGCAATAAAATATGTCCCCATCAAACAAGAAAGATTTAAGCTGCCTGAAAATCCCATTTGTATTGGATTTAGAGAAAAATTTCATTTGAAAAAAAAATGTGAGGCCAAAAGTGCCTGAAAACTACTACTACACATCAATATCCAGACCCACATTGCCTCTAATAACCAGTTTTCTCTAAATCAGCTGGGAGTTATCTCTAAAGTTGAAATTGTAAAACATGAAAAATAACATGAGGAAGCAAAATCCCATAACAAGAAAAAATATTGAGCCGTTTTCTTTTCTGTCCAAAGTGGCAGCTGAATTGTAAATTTACTGATACCTGGTCACGGTGATTTTCCAGAGGTGAAATCAGCACAAAAATAAACTATTTTGTAAACTTCAAAGAAGCTGAAGTTCTTATTAACATCTTTCCTTCCCCAGACTCTTACAAAGGTTCTAATATTTAATGAAAACGCATTCTAGAATAATTCTTATTGATTTGATAACCCATATGAAAGCTTTTACTCTGGCGTTTCGAGTTTTTCTTACCTAAGTCCATTTTAGCCCATGAATCCATGAATAAGTGTTCCCCAGAAAACAGTGGTAAACCCATGTCTTGTACAAGAGTTCAGGCAAAAAGAAATCAAAAACTAAACAAGAAAAATAAACGTGTAAGACAAAGGAAAGCTTTTCAAACTGGATTTATTGTGAGGTACACATGGCAAGGATGTAGCACTGAAATAAATAGTCAGTCAGGTTATGAAATGAATGTATTGGTTTTGACGTTGCTGGGGCTGCAAATAACAAGACACCAACTCACACTGGCTTGAACAAAAAGGAAATTTATTATTTAACAGCAGGTTGGCTGGCTCTCAGCACTGGCTTCCTCCTCAGGGCGGTAACCAGGTCTCCCAGGCGGCAAGGTCCTCTTTGAGACAAGACTTTGTCCAGAAGCAAAGAACCACCTCTTCTTCTGCTTCTTTCTTAGGCTTGAAGAAATTTTTCCTGCAAGTTCTTACCATTCTTCCCATTTCAATAGTCAAAACCAGAACCCACTTCTATTCCTCCACTGGCAAGAGCAGCAGAGTGACCACAGTTGCCTGATGGTGATTATCTAGGGTTGAATGACCGTTGCGAGCCAACCACAATAGCTCCTGTATGATTTGGAAGATCATCGAATTCTCTTAAAAACATACCTTGTGTTTAGGTCTTTGAGTGCATGAGGTAAATTAGGAAAAAAAAAAAAAAATGAAGGAGAGGGTGGGACAATATGAGAGAATAGCATTGAAACATGTATATTACCATATGTAAAATAAATGACCAGGGCAAGTTCAATGCATGTGTAGGGCACCTAAAGCTGGTGCTCTGGGGCAGCCCAGAGGGATGGGGTGAGGAGGGAAGTGGGAGGGGGGATTCAGGATGGGGGGGACACATGTACACCCATGGCTGATTCATGTCAATGTATGGCAAAAACCACCACAATACTGTAAAGGAATTAGCCTCCAATTAAAATAAATAAATTAATTTTTAAAAAGTTTAAATTTAATAAGTGTGTAATTTTGCCTCCAATTTTAATTCAAAATGGAAGAAGTTATAAAAAGTAAATGAAATGAGTACTTTAAATCAACTGTTCACAGCAAGTTTAATTACCTGACACAATTACTCTAGTCCAATATCAGCTTAATTTATTCAGTACTACCCAACTACACCAGACCACCATGGGAAAGAACAAATGGATTTTCTCCCCAGAAATGTGTAACATTTAAAAAGTTACTAAATTGCATATTGCATTCATTCATACAACAAATATTCAGCACCTACTAACTCAAGGTGGGCTTCCCTGGTGGTTCAGTGGTAAAGAATCGACCTGCCAATGCAGGAGACGCAGGTTCAATCCCTGGGTTAGGAAGATCTCCTGGAGATGGAAATGGCAACCTACCCCAGTATTCTTGTCTGGAAAAATCAAATGCACAGAGGAGCCTGGCAGTCTACAGTTCATGGCGTCACAAAAAGAGTCAGACACAATTTAGCGACTAAACAAGACAAGTTTAACTCAAGGTACTGTTCTATAGAAAACCAACACACAAAACCCCTATCACCCATAGGAAGGGAACAGTAAAAAGATAAGAAACATGAACTCTTTAGAGTATACGAGATGGGGAAAGTGACAGACCCTTAGGGAAAGGGGGTGGGACTATTCACAAAAAACTGATGAGGAAAGGACTTACTGATAAGACTGAAACAGATTATAGGAGGACATCAGGGATATGGCCTTATGAGTTATACTAGACAAGAGACTCCAGGTAAAGCTTTGGACCAGTAAGTACAAAATTCTTCAGCAGGGAAGGTGCTGGGAGTGAGGAAGGACCAGGTGGCCAACACAGGCGAACAGCATAGGCCTGAGCATCAGAAAGGTCCTAGAAACCCGCCTCTTACTCTAAGAGTGAACAACTGACTTTTTACAAGAATTACATACAAACTGCTTCCTCACCAACATCTGGGAAAATAAGGATTATACATAATACGATGCTTCATAGGATTTCACACACTTAGCACATAAAAGCGAAGATATTTTAAAAATTCAGTTCCACAATCTTTTACATCAATCTTCACTAACTCGGTGGTGTACAGAATAATAAAAAACTGATCTTACCCATCCAGGTTACTCCGGCTGCTGTGGTTCATGCGGGAAGTACTCAGGACTGCTACTGCTTCAGATGCAAGCAGTCTAACAGCGTAAATCAACACAGCCCAAGAACAACTCTAACAGTACACGAAATCTGAGAAACATTCTGGGAAATCGATACACCAGAAAGGCACTCCTACTAACTGCCATGCCAATCCTGTTGTTCCTGGCTTGTATACTCAACAGACACAATCTTGGCAGGCACGCCAAAAGCGGTCCTACTGCTGCGAACTCTAAGAGCTTCCCTTGACATACAGTAAGAGCCATTCCAGATTCAAGTCATCTTCACACAACCCAAGATGGACAGAGACTCCAGGATGAGGATGACAGGTCAGAAGAATTAAACACTGCCTCAAAGATCCCTAAGAGCCTGATTTCAGGACCAACGAAAGGACTCCACAAAGACTGGAATGGAGTGGACTCAGTTTAACATCTCACAACATGAGGTCATGTGTAGGAGCTCAGGAACATGAACCAAGAATTCCATCTGAATTCCATTTGAATCCCATCTTGAACACATAACCACTGCTACAACTTTGGTCTCCACAAATACAGAAAGCAGATAAAATAGTACCTCCTTACAAGGCCTTTAAGAATTAAATGAAATAATTTAAATCCAGCAAATATACACTTTTTCCCATCAGTTACTGTTTTCCTTTATTTCTTCTAAAGAACCAAACTTAACCCCCCACCCTACTCCCTACACATACACACAGCAACATGAACAAGGCTAAAGGAAATTTACAAGGTGGTCAAAAACAATTATTGAAGAAGCTTCTGGGTTTTTCTTTATAATTTTTTTCAGCTTTCTAACATTACTAACAGTGTATACAGACCTAAAATACATTTTAATTATCTATATTGTATGTTTACCTTTCAATGGGCTTCCCCCGTGGCTCAGATGGTAAAGAGTCTGCTTGCAATGCAGGAGACCCGGATTCTCCTTTCAATAAACATACACTGCATGCCTGTTACTGTCAGTTACTATGATACGTTAACTTTATTTAGGCACGGGACTTTAAATCATAGTCTAATAACAAAGTTCAGGAATGAAGCAAAATGATGAGCATGATAACTGAAAGGTACGCAGTCCAACCGCCTGGGAGGATCAGAGAAAGCTGAGTACAGACATGACTCAGCTGGATCCTGCAAGTGGATTTAAGAGTGGGCGCACACTGGAGGCAGAGCGGAGGCGGGCACTACAAGCGGCAGTGCAGTTTATGCTTCTCCCCGTCCCCTGTTTATGTCAGAGCGTTTCATGACAGGGACTATTCTCACCAGGGCCTAGAATAGCTCCCAGGACATTGCAGAGACTGAATATTTCTCCAGTGAATCAATACATGGGGAAGAGAGATGACACAGCATGTGGGTTTTTAATTCATTATCAAAAGCAACACAGAAACTTTAAGTATATACCTTTTGCTAACCTCTTAGGATACAAAAGTAATGACTGAGGCAAGTAAGAAGTGACAGACAGACTTCTATGATGTATAGATGGTAATAGAGTAATAAACAAAAAAAGAAAAGAAAAAAAAGAGTAATAAACATATACAAAGTGAAATCAAATGATAACAAAGAAAAATAGATGATTTTCTGCTCTGCAGGCCTTACAAAATGGAAGTTTTTGCAGGAATTGATTTCTACATAAAAATGACAACCAAAATTGGTAATAAACATCTAGTTTATGTGTTTTTACACTCAAGCAAGTGGAGGAGGCAGGGTATGACATGGAAGATTTTTACTAAGGATTTTTCCCAAGTACTCCAAACCAGATTTCCATGAGAATAAGCTTTCTTGGTCTGCTACATAATACTCACCCTAAGAACAAAAACTTTCTCTTTAGATAGAACCAGGGTAAAATGTAAAAAGCTTCACAATAAAATAAACCCAACTCACCTGTATTTATCAATCAACAACATTCTCTTACATTCCTCTAATCACCTAAGGGTACTGCTCACCAACAACTGGGATGAGTTCTCTCTATTCCCACCACTCTGGCTCTGAGATACCCGTTCAGGCTCATCCCATTCAAACCTTCCAGTTTGGGCAGCAGCAGCAGGAGGCACAGAGTGAGGAGGAGAGAGGGGGAAAGAGTTCCATAAACCACCTGCCTTTGGTTCAGATGAAGTGCAGGGTACAAACAGTCACTGTGTGGCCTGCCCTGTGCCGAGTTCTAATTCTTCTGGTAAAAGCACACTAATTGGCATTGAGGGACTGATCTTCCCATCACCCCACAGTTTCAAGGGTGGTACTCACAGGCCCATGGTCTTGTAGTCATAGCTTTGTGATCCCATCCCCCACTCTGTATGGATAAGGAGTAAAAATGAGCCACAGAGGACTGCAGGTTACCTGAGAAGGAAGACCACCTCCTGAGAGAGTGCAAAGATGGAGAGAGAGACCCAGACCACTCTGCAAGCCCCCAGACCTTGCATAACCAAAGGCCAAAACCTACAAATACCCTTGGACTTTACAGTTAAGTGAGTGCATCAATGCTTTTTTGTCCACATAAGCCAATTTGAACAGATCCCCACATGTAATCAAAAGAATTCTGGGAAATACTTAGAAGTAAAACCAAATGTGTTCCTAATATTCTGAGGAAGAATGACAAATGCCTTTTCCATAGAAACACAGTCACACTGAGACTTGCGAAACTGGAAACGAGGAATTGAATAGGTTTTTGTGGACTGGCGTACAAAACCCCTGCAGACCATAAAATTGCTTCCATGGAAAAATGTGTTCTGAGTACAAAGCAAACTTATAAGCAAGCTTCTCAAGATTAGACTAGGTAGGAAATTTCTCAGTTATACCATATACTTAAGACTACATTTTCTTTCTTCATTACTTTTTTCTAGGCTTGACATTTCACATCTTCTGTTTAAGCAGTATCTTTTAACTAGGCATTCTTGTGGCTTTATACATACGTAACAATATAAAAGAATTACTTTTATATGCCCCCCTCAAAGATCTCAGTAAAGTAGGACCCAGTACACCCCTTTCACAAAAATACAGTAGTTGCAAAGGATAAAGGACTTAAGCACCTGTCCTATACCATCTGTTGATACAAGAGGGAGAGGGAATCATAGGTCCAGTGCTTCCAAATTTTTAACGACTAACTGAAACAACTTAGTAGAATTATTACCACTATTCTGCCAAAAGAAAGGGAAACATGAGTGCTGACAACATACTAGCCACTCACACACAGATAATGCCAGTTATTCTCACAACCACCTTGAGGGAAAGGAGAGGAAAACCAGCATTTCCAAGATGCATTTTATAGTGAATTTACTGAGTAATCGATTTGGAGAACTGTTATCAATGGACATTAACAGAAGAAACAGTGGGGGATACATGAGAAAGGAATTAAAGTCAGAGGACATAGTTTACATCACCAGACTCATTTCATGGAAAATGACATTTACCGTTAACTTAGAACATTAACATTTAAAATCATACTTGTTTATTACCTTTCTTTGTTTTATAATAGAAGTATATACAGGAAGTCCTTGTCACCCAACTAACCATTATGAGAACCTCTGAAGTTACAAAGTTGTATGGCCATAACACTACAAAATACTCTATAAGCCAACTGTTTGCAGAATTAATTCCCTGGGATTCACTCAAACTTTCATGCTGATGGATATATGTCAATTTCTTTACTAACTTTCTCCCTCATTTTGAAATGTTGCAGGACCATCTGTGTACAATGCAAATCCATAGAGTGAAACCAAAAATTTTGTTTAAAAAATAAGATTTTAAATGGTTGGTTACAAGTGATGTTAGAAATAACACATAGAGCTATTAACCAATGACTCACAGAAGTTACATATCACAGCTGAAGGGAAAAAAAATCAACAATGATAAAGTGCTTCCAAAGAAAGTATTTTGAACACTAAAAGATATGAGATTCCTAGAAAAACTGATAGGCTCTCAAATATTTTTGAAAATCTGACCATCTATACGATGACTACTTCTCACAAGTAAAGTGCTGTTATACAAAGTTTAAGGAAAATTATGCCAACAATATCACTTTTTAAGAATTCTATGCATCATCTCTTAGTGCAACTTAAGAAGCATGTTAGTGATATAAGATATATATACTTTATACTCTTAGTACTTAATTTTCTCTTTTCAGGACTTATTCTAACTCCCAACTACTGCAAATTATGAAACTCTGTCCCTATTTTTAGTTGACGTTTCCGAAGGGTGACCTTTTGGTTTTAGTTACTCTAAACAGTATGAAGCAGCAGAATATAGAAATAATTAAGTACGAAGTAAAAAAGCAAGCAAAACTAAGGAAGCAAGCATAATTTTAACCCATTAGTCACGACCAAAAGCGTCTCTTGCGCTAAGCTTTTCAGGTGAACAGTAAGTGTCAATGCATCTGGGTCAAGTGTCACGTCAACTTCAATAAAATTCAGTTGACAGCTTTATTTACTGAGGAAAATGGAAGGAAAGAATATAGGCCAATTCCCAGTTCATAAGAGCTCTTGAAATGTTTCTGATGTTTAGTAGAGAAATTTGAATTCAATTCAATTCTTGAGCTGTGATTTAAAGGAAAATTCAATGATAGAACTAAAATATTTTCAAGTGCTTTGCTAAATAGCAACACTCCAGTATTCTTGCTTGGGAAACCTCATGAAGAGAGGAGCCTGGGGGGCTACAGTCCGTGGGGTCCCAAAGAGTCAGATATGACTAAGTGACTAAAAACAACAGAACAACAACAAAAAAGCAAAAAACCAGATGTTTATATGCTTACACTGATTAGTTTTTCTAAAGTTTTATCACCAATTTCTTAAAGTTTAGCATTTATGTACATTATGCCCTGTAGGATTAATCGTCCTTCAAAAACCAAGGTAAAAATTACCAGAATGCCCTCACTAAAGGTAATTATAATTCTCTGTCCTTCTCTGCAAGGGAGGGGGAAAAAAGTCATCTGTACAGAAATTAACACGAAAATTTGGTATATAAATTTAAAAACTCAATCCATTTATCTTGGCAAGATCAAACGTCAGGATATGGTTTTTAAAGGTTATAATTTTATATGGTTGGTGAATACAGTTCTGCTTTTCACTCTGTCCAGTTATCAGAGCCTCCCTCTTCTTTTCCCAGAAACTCTTTTCTGCAGAAAATGTCACATGGTTTGAGAGGGACAGCACCCCCCCAACCCTCACCCAAAGATTTCTGTAGAGGAGCCAGCCTGGGAAGATGGACCCAACCCCAACTATAGGATTGGCCACAGATGCTTCCAGACCCAACCAGGACAGTTGGACTCCTAGGACTTCTTTCCAGAAGCCAGCCCAGAAAACTGTATCTTTGCACAAGGATGGTTAAACTAGAAAGATATTTCCAGAACCCGCAGAAGGCTACCACTCTCATCAAGTGGTAGAACCTCCACGGAGAATAAAGCCAAATGTAGATCAATAGAACCAAGACTTGGGGACACAGCAAGGAAGAATCAGCTCTGATTACAGGAGTGTACTTGAGATCTATTAACATTCACTTTAAGCCAATGCCCCACATTTGCCAATCAAATGAGCCATAAAATTCTCCATGGTTTACTAGAATTACATGGTGCTCCTAGAATTGTTCTATAAAAACAACATAATCCAGACTGATCAGCACACAAAACCCCAAATTAACACATGTGACAATTTCTTTGGGCCTCAGTTTTTAAACAATAAAATCATAGGACCAGGGTACAGATATTAGACCGGATATTTCTAGGCCCCCATGCTGTGTAATTTTATTATATCAGTTGGAATTCCTGTCAACTAAATGAATGCATGTGCTTGGCTTTAAGCAGGAAAAGCTACCACAATATTATAAAACATGCACAATACTTCTAGAAAATTTTACACTTAATGCTTCCCCATATCTGACTTGAAATATCTTTAACTGGGCCAAAATCTCTGCTTTTAAAAGCTCTTCATAGAAAAAGCTGAAGAATTATTTTTTAAAAAAATAAAATTTTTGTGGCAGCACCTACAATTTTGTTACAACAAACCAGGGTGCTCCCCTCAAATTCAGAAACTGAATTTTGCCAGCAGTCACCATTAAAGACTTAAGATTTCATGCAGAACAGCACAGACTATTTGCCAAAAAGTACTTCTTACTCAAATTTCATTTTATTAAATGTTTTCTGAATTCAATTTTGATCTCTAATTAGATCTCAGATTGGCAACTCCTTAGAAATGGTAAACAACTATGATACAATCAAATATGAAAAATATGCACCATTCCAACAATGTAACTGAAAAATCATGATACAAAATGAAAGTACATTACAATTTGAAATAATTAAAACCTTTCTATAATGATTCTGCTCCTGTAAAGATATCATAAGCAAGTGTTCTAAAATTATTCTACATAAAATTCTCTTTTATCCAAGACTGGTTCTAGAATTCTCAGAACACAGTGAATATACAGTGCTTATTACAGAAGGTGGGGGAGGGATGGTTGGAGAGACACTGAGGAGGGGTGAGGAGTGAGGCGGCAAGGAGGGGGGAAAGGGAGGTAAAGCAGACTGTAAAAGACCAAGGAGGAGGGAAGGAAAGATGTAGAAGGTGGAGCTGAATGGGGAAGAGCCTCAGGAAGGGGCAGTCCCCAGAGACTGGGGAGCCAGTTAGGCCATGGGAGTGAGACATGCAGAGACATCCTGAGGAGATGCCCTCAGAAGAGCTTGGGGGGGTGGTGCGGGAAGGGAAAGACAGGAAGGAAAAGGGGAAGGAGAAAGAAAAGCGTAGGTGAAGAAGAAAGGGAACGCAGGAAAGAGAAGGAGGGAAGAAAACCAGCTAACAGAAAAAGAAGATAACTTCCTAACTCCCTATTTCTCATTCCTAAAACTTACAAATCACTCTGCATATAAATACTATCTGAAAGTTTAATATTCTTACTTCACTCCAATGAAGATATTCTATTTTAAGAAATTCATTACAATTCAGATTATATATACATTTATCTGGATATATGATCAATAAATTAATAAAAACAGACCTTATTACATCACATTTTTATTACATATTTTTAAAAAACATCTTTTAAACATGGGAGCATGAGACAGGTACCTCAATTTCAAAGAATTTATTTGCTGAGCACCAATAAATATATTCAATGGCTACATGACACATCTTCCCCAACCAGAGCAATACTTAGCTTTCTATGCCCTTTAGCAGCAAATCACGATGAAGATTATTACCATTTCCTGAGATGCTGCTGCTCCAGTTTTAGCTCTTTCTCTTCTGGTTATTTCCCTTGGCTAAGTGTGCGTGTTTGGCAGAGCTTCTCTCTTCCCTTCTATCATCTTTGTCTCTGGGTGCCACTTTACGAGGAGCATCCTTGATATTCGTTGATTTCCTCCTGTGTTCCTTGGCTTTAGTACCTTTCTCCAGCCCCACTTTCTCCTTTTCTCTGTCTTTTTTACCCCTAGGAGACTCTTTCTTGGAAGCATCTGAATCCGCAATCTTCTTATCCTTCCGGTCATCCTCTTTTTCTCTCTTCCTTTTTCTGTCTTCATGCTTACTTTCTTTCCTTGACTCCAGCTTGTCTTTTTCCTTCTTGAGCTCTTCTTTAGTGAGTTCTTTAACTTTCAGGTTTTCCAATTAAAGGAAAGAATGTTTATTGAAGGCATCTCAATTCATAGACAGCAACTCAGTGCAAAAGTATTACCTTTTTTTCTATCTCCCCACACACGAGATGATCATTCAAAAAGTGACTTTCATCCACTAGTTTTAAACTGGCTAACAACAGATGCAAACCTCTATGAGGTTACCAGCTATAAAAGAAATGCTAGAAACTCACCATCATATTTTTCTAGCTTGCAACATTGTGTGTTTGTCTTAAAACAAGGTTAACATGCAAAATTAATTAAATGAGCCCATCCACAAAGGCAGCACTTTACTCAAAGTGTTAACAACTCACATTTCACAGCTATTAACAACATAATTAAAGGAACACTGGCAATGTAAGAACAAATTTTCCATAACTTGCAAGTATCTGCACAAAGATAATTTAAAAATCTTTAGCTCTAACAAAAAATTATGTCTTTAAAGTATTTGCATTTGCATTCCTTGGAAACAAATATATTGCACCAATGAAAAGTTAAATACCATTTAATTTTCTCAGTTTAGAAAAATACAATTTCCATGAATATGAAATTTTAAGGTTGTTATCTATAGTATCTAAAATGACAAAGAGAACTTTTCTACTCTTATTCAACATCATGGAATCAGTATTCCTTTAAGTATATTTTCTGCTATTTTATGTAGCGCCACTCCAAGGTAACACCTGTGCTGGCCATGCTCACAGGAGAAACAACAATTGAATGGAATCTACAGGTGACTCCAAATCTCATAACAGGTGCTGCTTTCAACTTGCTTTAAATAAAGTTTAACAGTCCTGACTGCGAAAGCTTTGAATATCAGCTTCTTGCTTCTCTCATTAAGAAATCATAAGAGAAGCCAGGTGTTCACTGTATAGTGTAGCATGTAAGCAGAAACAAAAAAGAGATTTCTTCAATAAAATGTGGAAGATGTTTCTGCACATCAGAATCATGTAAAACTTATGCAAGTACGAAATGTTACTCAATTCTTCCTGACAATTTTATTAAAACCTCCTAAAAATACAGAATAGAATTCATGAATCACCAACCATCCTCAGAGTCTTCATCTCTTTCAACGCCATTCAGAGTAACACAGAAAAGGTCGCTGGCAAAGGCAGAATGCTAGTACAAAGCTGGCAGGTCTTACTCTGCACACAGTTTTAAATATTAAATCTTTAATGTTGAATTTGCCTCTCTAGATTAAGGAGTAAAAGTATACTTTATTGGCCATTTATTTCATAATTATTTACATAGGAATAAAATGGTAAAAATTTTGTTTTCTTCCCAGGAATTATTCAGGTGGGATACTGAAGTTAAAACATTAAAATTTCGTCATCTTAAAATTAAAGCACAAATCACAAACCCTATAAACCACACAGTAAAAGTCTGACCTGTTAATGTTTCACCAAAATCAAACTACAACGTGACAAGCACTGAACACAAAAAAATACTATAAGTTTATATATATATGTATAAAAAGCATGCACTTTCCCCATGCCCCTCTCCCTAAAGGACAGAAATATTTACAAGTGTTTCAAGTGAACAAGAAAAACCATGGGGATATAAAATAAGACTGCAATAATAAGTGTTAGACTATACAGAATGCTTAACGGGTGTAATGATTTTCAGTGAATTAAAATAGCAAATATAGCAAATTAAATGCTGGCATAATGCAGTGCTCCAGATTATAAGTTTTCACTTTACTGAAAATTACAAGTTTGATCACACTAGCTTTAATTGTGCTCTAAGGCAGCATCAACAGCTTCTGGAGAAATGAAATCAATCGCTAATGAATTCATCTGTATTTCCAACTTAACTAAAAAAATTAGACTAAGAAAGGTTTTAGAAGAAAGGTAGGATGTGTATACTGCAAACTTAATATGTGTACTTTAAAGACTATTACAAGGTTTTGATCATTTGAAAAGGAAATTACTTAAAAGCCTGAGGCAGAAATTTCTTTAGTGAAATCTTGATAAAACTACTTATGACCAGAAGTGCACCCAAAACTAAAAAGCGATAATGTTTAGCATTAGTAGCTGCGTCCACAGAACACATCTAAAAACTGTCATGCATTTCCAAGCATTAAACTTGATTCACTCAAGGCTAATTTGAAAAACAGAAAATACCTTTAGCCTTGGTTTTTCTCTTGGCTAACCCACCAGGTCCTTCTGTTGGTGTTTACAAGATGAAAATAGGTTATAAACAGAAAATAGTAAGGTAATTAAAAAATAACTGTCTATAAAATAGTTCAAACAGATGCATTGGCTAACAAATGTAATTCAATTCACCATTTAAAAAATACACTCCTCCAACATACAAAAATATCTATCATTTGTATGTCATTTTAGAACTTTATAACCAAAAACTACACTTTTTTTCAGGAAAAATTATTTTTTATTTAATTAACTTCACAACCTGCTTTAGATCTGAAAGAACTGTTGGCTTTAGAAATGTCTAATTACCACTGGGAATGACATTTCCCTCTCACTGGTTCCCGGATGCTAGGGGACTTCTGCTTAGACACAGATGATTAATTATAGGCACTAGAGTTGAAAGGACCTGGGGGCCCCACTCAGTCATCACTGCCACTCAATAACAGGACAGCATATTTATATAGAATTTTACTTTTTATTGTCTATATTATCATGGCTATACCCCCCCCAGCTTCAAACTTCTTCTATAAAAAACTACATAAGTAAGAATTATACAGTTACAGAGGGATATATTTACTCTTCATCTAAAAACTTTGCAAAGGCTATTTCCTCTTTAGGCAAATGAAAGTTCTGATAATGCATTTATTTTTTAACCTTCTAACAAATGTCAGTGAGTTGGGCCATAAAGAAAGCTGAGTGCCAAAGAACTGATGCTTTCAAGTTGTGGTGCTGCTACTAATGCTAAAAAGACTCTTAAGGGTCTCACGGACTGCAAGGAAATCAAACCAGCCAATCCTAAAGGAAATCAACCCTGAATATTCATCGGAAGGACAGATGCTGAAGCTGAAACTCCAACACTTTGGCCACCTGATGCAAAGAGTCCAGTCATTGGAAAGGACCCTGATGCTGGGAAAGATTGAGGGCAGGAGAAGTGGGCAGCAGAGGATGAAATGGTTAGATAGCATCACCAACTCAGTGGACATGAATCTGAGCAGACTCCAGGAGATGGTGGAGGACAGGGGAGCCTGGTGGGTTATAGTCGATGTGGTCACGAAGAGTTCGAACAAGACTTAGCAACTAAACAACAAAAGCAACAAACGTCAACACCATCTCCCTACAATTTCATTCCCAGCCAGCTGATGCTCCCAGTTCTATCTTCTGTTCACATAAATGTTATCTTACACTCATGCATCAGCAAACTTTCCAAAGTGGCATTCCAGGTTGCCAATCCATTTCTTGGGTACACCAGGATGGGAAATCGAGTGATCCCTGTTCATCCCCCATGGACGCAGCACCACGTACAACCTGTCCTCTACAGTGAAGGTCTCAAGTGTTGTCCCAAGAAAACACCTACACCCTTTTACACATACAGTAAGTCCTCTACATACAAACAAGTTCCATTCTGAGAGAGCATTCGTAAGTCTAGTTTGTTCATCAGTCCAACAAAGTCAGCCTAGGTACCCAACTAACACAATCAGGTATATAGTACTGCACTGTAATAGGTTTATAATAGCTTTCACACAAATAATACATAAAAAGACAAACACACACAAATAAAACATTTTTAACCTTTCAGGACAGTACCTTGAAGACTACAGTATACAGTACAACAGCTGGTACACAAGGGCTGGCATCGAGTGAACAGGCAAGAAGGACTGGAGGAGGGAGAGGAACGGGGAGACTGTCGAGCTGAAGGACAGTCAGCAATAAGAGATGGAGGGAAAGCTGCAATGTCACTCACGCCTGACACTGATGGGACACACACTCACATCTCTGAAAGTTCTCAACTTGAAGGTCTGTGTGTAGCAGACTTACTGTACTCCCCTGGAAACCATGGAAGCCCCTCTCTGTGTTTCTCAAAACCATGATCACACTCCCACTTTCAGTATGAGATATTTTTTACTCCTGTTATATTCTTTGAATCCTCCTCCATTCCTAAGTTCCTTCTCCTTTCTCTTCACGACAATTTGTTTCCATCAAATGCGATAGTTCATGCGAGAATGGTCATTTATTTTGGTTGAGATATCACCACTGTCATTCTGGAGAAAATAAAGTAATACTACATCTTACCACTGACTACATTAAAAACAGAAATGTGGATTAACTGTTCCATGTGGCTATCTCTATCTGTCTGGTTATTTGATATACACACACATAACCAAAACCAGTGTGTGTGTCTGACTGCTATCTTTCACAGACAAAACCCAACTGTTTCCTAAACTCTATCAAGAACAGCATACCACTGGGTAATACTGAATGCTATCTTGGACCACTCCCCAATAAAGTTTATTTAGATAAAATATAAAACTCATTCTTCTAATGAAAACTTTAAAATCCATGAGTATTATCCAATGTGCAAAAGAAATTAGTATAAAGCATGAAGAAACACTTTTAATGATGCTACTGCCCACCCCCCCCATTCCTACACACTCTTGACTGGAAGGCCTAGATATTCCCTTACAAAGCAGAGTGGTGGGAATCGGACTATCCCCTCCAATATTACGATGTAGTCAAAACTGGTGAAAAGGCTAGAGTTAAGCCAACATATTAAATCGACATCAGATTAGTTGATTAGAAACAGGAAAATATGTGATTTGAAGCTCTGCTTTTATATATTCCTAATTCCAAACAGAATTAAATTATCATTCATATCAATGGCTAGTGTGGTCTCTCGCTATAATACTGTGTAAAATCAACAACGTACCCTCTTTTTCTCCTTTTCTCTCTTTACAACTATAGCCAATTCGCAGGAGGGCAAAAAAAAAAAAATTAACAATTCCATCAAACAATATAATTCATGATAATACAATAATTCCCTAAAAATAATTTCTAAATACTATGGAGAAAATTGTATCAATTGGAGTCTGAAAAGGAAGCATCTTGGGACTCTATAATTCATTTGGATAAAAGTTGTTTTTATTGATAGAATATGTTCTAATTGAAGGCAATGATCAGATAAGCATTACAATGTGGCTATGGGCAAAGAGAATGGCAAAAAAAAAAAAAAAAAAAAAAGGCATCATCATATTGTTTGTTTCTTTTTTGCCCATAAGTTTACTTAGTTTGATGTTTTAAAGTGATTATTATTAATAACTCAGTTGATGCTTTGGATATTGTTGTACAGAAAATTAGAGGAAAAAAAAAATTTTTTTTAAAGCAGGTCTTATATTTTTCTCTTAGAACCTGAGCGAGTTGCCTAAAAGTAATTACTGTTACTGTGGCAATTGCCTCAGAGACACTACCTCAGATACATTTTCAAAGTGAAATGCTATGCATGAAATTAAAATGCTGAATCATGAAGCCAATGGTCGGACCTGCGGTTCCACCACAATTTTAGAAGACTGGTTCCGTTAGAGAAACCCAAGTAGGCTTTCAGGGAGTTGGTCACAGAATCGGTTGGCTGGGTATCATGTCATACTTAGGTCATCCCAGTCACTCCCACTGTCCCTGGTGAGACCAATGAGTCACCCTGAGCCTGTTGTGTATCTTCCTCCTGCCTGTCAAAGCATCATGATTTACTTCAACACTGATTACAGTGAGCTCCAGATGGCTAAGAGAAGATTCTGTGAGTTAGACAGCCTGTCGCTCTAGAAGGTGAGTCTAGTCTTTGTAAAATATAAGCGAGGACATTATCCACCCAAACAGAAACCTGATGAAACCTACAGTACAGGGAACTCTACTCCATGCTCTGTGGTGACCTCAGTGGGAAGCTGACTCACTTTGCTGAATGGCAGAAACTAACACAATATTGCAAAGCAACTATATGCCAATTGGAAAAAATAAAAAATCTAGTTGCAAAACACACACACAAAAATGAGGCATAACTAAAGAAATACATTTTTAAATGTATAAGTAGTATTACGGCAATAAAGTTTAAAACAAACCAAAAAACACTACACCAATTCTTTTTATTTTTAAATAGATGGCGTAACAATATTATCATGGACATTTTCAAAAAAAGGAAGCTACAAGCCTTCCACCCCTCAAGCACAAGGGAAGATCAGAACATCGGAGAATTGAAAAACTAAAAATTTAAGAAGGGAGAGAGACTGAGAGCATGAATAAAGATAAAATATAGACTCAAATACAAATGAGATAGCAGAAAAATCACCTGAAGACCTTTACTAGCACAGGTCAGGCCACTGTATTAACTTCAAAGTGTCACTTCTCTTGGAAAAAATATATACCCAATAATGTTTTCACTAATTTAAGCTTTAAAAAAAATTAGTGTTTTATTATACAATGGGTAATTCCTAAAAGTTCTCATCACCAGGACCAACTCCAGAAAATATTTAATAAATATCCTGTGTTGGGCTCAGCTTTGAAGAGGAGTCAAAACCAGGCTAACCTCACTCCCAACTTCAAGGAGTTCAAAATTTAGTTCATATCTACTCCTGTGTGTCACACGGTTATCTCAGCAAATAACCAAGGCAGAGAATTCAGTATACTGTTTCATCAGTCAACTTGTGATCACTGAATTTTATAAAAAGTGTGCACATCCATGGTGATCAGAGAAATTTCCACAGCCCCAAAATGCAGAAAATGACTTGTTTCATTGAGCAGGATCTGATTTAAGATGGGTCATTGAGTGTCAGTCCCCAAAAGGTGTAACTATGAGTGTTCAAATTCATATCTGTCTCTATTTCTATTTGCTTTTGCTAATTCTCCAAAGTTACACTCATCAGGACAGACAAGGGAACTTTGTTCCATCTAGGTAACTGTAAATGAGCATGACCAGAATTTAAGCAGAGAAAACAGCTATTCTTACTTGTCTGCATTCAGCTTTATACGATAGGGAGGTAATTTCTAGAATAAAGAATGAAGTGCGAGATGAAAAAGCAGGACTGTTGATGTTCAGTTGTTTAGTCATATCTGACTCTTTTGCAACCCCATGGACTGTAGCCCAGCAGGTGCCTCTTGTCCATGGGATTTCCCAGGCAAGAATACTAGAGTGGGTTGCCATTTCCTTCTCTAGGGGATCTTCCCAAACCAGGGATCAAACCCACATCTCCTGCAAAGACCTGAGGATTCTTTAATGCTGAGGCACCTGGGAAGCCCGAAAAAGCAGTAATCACCCAGCATTCCATCATGTCCAAGTCATCTGCAAGATACAGTGAGCTGGCAGCTGGACATCAGGGATCAGTACCCAGGAGATGCCTCTCCAATTGACTTACATTGCACCCCTCACATCCCAGGGGAAATAAGTGCTGAAAGAAACTTAAGTGCAGAAATGAAGTCCTCTGAGTGCCACCGCCTTGCTTTTGCACCAAATTCCGGAGAACTCGGTGTCTATTCAATTGGACAAACAGCAGTGTCATCTGAGGAAGGGCAGCTCGGAGGAGACAAGGTCATCTGAACTCAGAACACAGTCCTCAAAGTGCTCTCGCTTGTTCCAAACTGGAAACGCAGAGTAAGTATGTGCGTGCCAAGTTGCTTCAGTTGCATTTGACTCTTTGCAACCCTATGCACCTTAGCCTGCCAGGATCCTCTGTCCATGGGTTTCTCCAGGTAAGAATACTAGAATGGGTTGCCATTCCCTTCTCTAGTGGATCTTCCCAACCCAGGGATCGAATCGGCATCTCTTATGTTCTCCTGCAAGGGCAGGCGGGTTCTTTAACAAAAATATAGTACAATGTAAAATTCCTTAAGAACTATAAACACTCTAACAATTACATTTTTGTCTTTTTTTGTTCCTAAGCTTAAAAGACACAAGCTAGTAAAGAATTTCTATGATTAAACAGAAAATGACACAATCCTTAGAAGATTAAGAACTATAACATATATAATAAATAAAATGTAAATGAGACCAGTTTCATCAGCTTCAAAGTACTTTATAGGTTTTGCAAATACCTTTATTTTCTCACCAAAGCAAGCCATGGGCACAAGTTGAAGGCTGTCACAGAAGTCAGGGGTTCACCAGTTACCTGGATTTTATCATCATCAGAGGCTTTTCAAAGGGCTGATCAGCAGGGGTACCAAAAAAATGGCAAAGGATCCCACATCCTTATTTTTCACTTACAAAAATACAGCATAATTAATTTCTGTACATAAAGTGTGCATTAGTATTGTGACAAAAAAGCAGTCTGATGAAAAATGAATGATTCTGAACATTTTTAACACACAAATTTCATTATTTACTTCTCATAAACTGATCAAACATCTTCTAGAGTTAGTAGCAACGAAGCATTAAGAAACAAGAGTGCCTTAAAAAACACATCTCGAACACTGGACTAAAGGAATTTCTCTGAGAGTGAGGCTTAAGACTCCTTTTGAATTTAAACCTAACAAACTCTGATCTGTCATAGTACTCAAATTCAAAGTGAAAAAACATGATAAATATGGACAAAGACAGCATAAATTTTCAGAAAGAACATTATATTTTTTTTAGAAAGAACATTATTAAATCCTACTCTTTTGCTTCAAAATATTAACATTCCAAAGTTAGAAGCTTTTGATTGTCAGAAACATTAACAGAATGAAGCATATTCCTTGAATAATTAGGAAAAGACAAACTAGGATTATAATAATCATTTAAGTGTTAGGAGATCATTGTCCAATGTATAATGTATGTGTGTGCTAAATCTCACAGTACTGTCTGACTCTTTTCAACCCCACGGACAGTAGCCTACCAGGCTCCTCTGTCCATGGGATTCTCCAGGCAAGAATACTGGAGTGGGTTGCCATTTCCTTCTCCAGGGGATCTTCCCAACTCAGGGATCAAACAAACATCTCTTATGTCTCCTGAATTGGCAGGTGGGTTACTTACTACTAGCACCACCTGGGAAGGCCCCAATGTACAACATATGTATCTGTTTCCAAAAGGAGTTGTGAATAATGCTTAAGATTAGCAAACTGGACAGTTTTCCCCAACACATGTAAATATTAAGTCAAAGGGGAAGTTGATAGGTTCCAGGGTTCTAATTTGAAACTTTTATTTTCAGGCTCTTGTTTTGAGAGCCTGCAAGAGACTTCTAAAAAAGGAGTCCCTCTTGGTCATATTCGCTTCTGAAAAAAATGGTGAATAATTCACTTTCTGAAAGCAACTTGATTAAAAGGGAAAAAATAAGAATAAATATTTGAAAAGTAGAAATTATAGCTAAGTAAAATATTAAAAAACTCAAATATTTTCCAGTGTTAAGCTCTATAAAGAACCAAAGCTAAGCTAAGTTTCACAGAGGCTCAAAAAGATGTAAAAACGTGAACAACCACTCTCAAAAAGGGAGAAAGAAATTAGGAGTCTTGGGTCTTATTGCTCTTAAGTTGTAAGAGCTTTATCTGAGGTGGGAAATGAATGAAATCTCATTTTAAGAAATGCATGTTACCTATGTCTAATAATACCATTGCTCTTGCTATCACCAAAGCAAACTCATTTTAAATGAATTCAAAGGTGTTTTTAAAGTTTTCTAATGGCAAAAACAGATTTTCAGAAAAAGAATTACCACTTCAATGAATTTAATTTTAAAAACCATATTATACCTAAGCCAAAGTTGATGGCCAATTAATAAGGTAATATAGGAAAAAATGGAAAAAGACCGTAATTTAGGATGAATAATTTTAATATGTACAACATTATTTAAGATACATATTCACATTTTCCTTCCTGTGTAATAAGCCTCCTTTAAGAAAAATACAAATTACTTTCTCTGAATGTATATTTGGAAATGAAATTAAAAATAAATTTTGCTTTCATAGAGAGAAAGATTCAGATACACTACTATCTGAATACAGCAATTGAACTACCCTAAGGCAACAACATGGGGTTATTTTCAAATTATTTTCAAAGCACCATGAATACAGAATTTGACACTGCAATCTGTTATTAATCCATCTGACAAATCAACCTAAACAAATTACAATAAAAAGTACCAGCTTTTTAAAGAGCCATCATTTTACACATCAATCATGTTAAGGATCAACAGAGAAGCACTGAAGGCATGAATCATGCTAGCAATATATTTATAATCAATTCCACTGTAATCATCTTAATGAATAGCATGTTAGAAGGACAGGCAGCAAGGGTTAATCACAAAACAATCTGCTATTAAGTTTCTGAATTTAGTTCAGTGAACACATAAGTTGAAACAAAACGATACAGAAACCAATTATACTACCAAGAACATCATTCTCAATGCACTTTGTGAACCACTAGGAGGAGAATGCTGCTTTCCTCAAGCGGGAAAGTCAAGCAAGGGACTAATTAGGCGCTGTACTGGGGGAAAGATCACATGGTTGCCTTGTATTGTCCCTTCAAGCTGCCCCACTGCACATTAAGCCCTGGGTGAACGAAGGAAAGAAAGAAAAAGGAGACTGCTGCAGGGGTTCATTAAGCCAGTGACTTCAGCCCCTGCATCAAAGTTATTGGTTATGTAAATCCAAGATGACGCAAGTCTTGCCCTGAACCCCTTCATTCTGTGACGTCCCATCAACGCCATCTGCGGTCTCGCTTTCTTCTTCTTCTTCTTCTAGCATTTCAAAAGGAGTCATTATATCATAGAGAAATGAGAGGAAACCATAAAACCAATCTGAACTCTCCTCTGCTAAAATATTAAGGACTTCCTCAAGAGAATCAATATTTTCATTACTGCCATCTTTGGTCAGGCCTACATAAGGATAAAGGGAGAGAGAAAGAGAAAATGAGAGCAGTTAAGTGGGAAAAAGAAGCCTTGGAAGAGTGATCTCAAAAAAGGATGTGCATCACGGTCAAGGACGTTTACAGAAAAGACATTTTGGAAAATAAAGGAATGGGTTAAGATGCACACCTTACAATCAACTCTCAATCATACGGACTAAAGGAAAGGCAGTTGGATCAATCCTCAGCCTTCCTACCAGTCCCTCACTGGGTTTCTCATTAGAGAATCGAGAATCCGAAAAACACAAAATTGCACCAGCCGAAACTGACTCACCCACTTCAACGGGAAAAGTGAGTAAAAGTAATATGAGGATAAAAAGACACTTCCAACAAGCCCCACCTCTCCTCATTTAGCACCCAGATATTATCGAGAGTTGATTATGCAAATATTTACATATACCAATAAATATTCACTGAAAATAGAAACATTCATTTCATCAATTTTTTTCACTTTACGAGCTGGAGTTAATTTAGGAAACTCTGGAATTAACATGATTAGCAGGCTTACTGTTCAGCTTCCATAAATGGGCACCAGTGCACTCTAATTCTACCAGATAATCAACTTAAATTTTAACACTGTAAGATGTCAGCTTTATTATGCTGTGATTACTTGACTCATGGTCCTACAATGCTGACAAATAATAAGAGTCAGCCAGAATTAATAACAATTCGTTCAGCCTACCAATGTGAAATGTGATCAGCCACCTGCAATAGGAACATTCCAGAGTTCTCTACTTATCAGCTCCTGAAATTAGCTTCTACTGCAAAGAACTCTGATGCCTGTTATTTTTAAGTCTTGGCCCTGATGAAACTCCCATGATGGAAAGAAAGCAACGTATATATTGTTTTTATCATTTGCTTTCTTCCTGTGAAGGATTAGCTTTGAGTATCGCTAGTCTCATGCCTCCAGCAGGTCTCAAAGTCCACAAACATTGTCAAGCTCTATAATTTTGATGGGGTGGGAAAAAAAAATCAGGCTGGAGGGTTCTGGCTGTAAGAAACGTGAACATCCATGATTTTAGAGCTTTACAGGTTAGAACCACCTAATTTGGTATTCCTGGCATTGGCAATACAAAATTTGTCCCCAAAGCATAACTACTGGCAATTGAGATGGGCAGGTAAGGGATAATAATAAGACAACTAGTCTAATATTAAAGGTTATAGTGAACTTTCTCTGTATTAGCCCACAGAAGAACTACACTATGCCACTCTTCATGTGTTTGGGGTGGGGTGGGGGACACAAACTGCTGCTGGTATTCAAATAACTTTTTGATCAACCCAGAATGTCTCTTCATTTAATTGAAGAGTTCACAAAAGCTATGAACAGAGATCTGTCTTCCCACTCAAGACTATGGAAATAACATTGTTTCTTCTTGTTCAAAAAGAAGCTATACATAGAAGCTGTATATTTAGAATAAATGGTCATCCCTTGTGGCTCAGGGGTTAAGAGTCTGCCTGCAATGCAGGAGACCTGGGTTTCAATCCCTCGGCCAGGAAGATCCCCTGGAGAAGGAAATGGCAACCCAACTCTAATATTCTTGTCTGGAAAATCCCATGAACAGAGGAGCCTGGCACGTTACAGTCCACGGGGTCGCAAAGTGTCAGACACGACTGAGCAACTAACACATATTTAGAATAAATATATTTCTTGTTCTCCATTTTCCAATATAAGTACTTTCAAGTATTGCATATAAAATATAAAACTTTACTACCCCTCAGTATGACAGGCTGAAGTACGCAACGAATGGGCAGAAACATTTGAAAAAAAACTAATTACCCAACTATGCAACCTTTCTGTGGTTCTTAAGACAAAAGAACTAGTCCTAAGAGAAAAAGAAAATATGTTCTGGGTATACAATTCTTTGCCTCTAAGGGAGGGCCTGAACCAAGGAGCAGGGTGTGAGTGCCTTAGACGGGCAAGAGCCAGCCTTCCCTTCTGTACACTCATGCATCTGCCAATCTACAAACATTTGTCAAGGCTCTAAGAATTATCTTCCCTTTTGTTCTCTAGCCATACCTGATGCCAGCTGAGTACCAGTTGCAGGACAAAAGGATAACCATGTGTCACGTTATTCTAAGAAAATGTTACTCAGTATTTATTCCTCTTTCCTATTGATTTCACTTGGGAAACATATTTTCAAAGAATACATTTTTAGACAGTATAACTTTCAATCATCCAAACCTAAATCAAAGACATTTATTTTAAATAATGTGGCCACAAAACTAGGAAGCCATATAGACAAGACCAGGCTTAGAACATTTTCAAAGTATACCATAACGGCCAGGGCCAGAAATAAATAATAAAATGAATGATAGCTATTGATCTTGATGTACTCACGTTTTTCATTTTCTCTTTATATTTTAAAAGAAAAGCCAAACTTTGAAATGTGAAAGAAATGTAAATATGAATGTATACATTTCCTGAAATGGATCAAATTTAGATACATACAAATTTAGGTCTCCAGAAATAAATGCCAAACCTATGGAAGTTCAGCATAACTAGCAACATCATCACACCTGCCCTGCCAAGCTCTGACCTAATCTCTGACTTCCTCCTCTCATCCCTCTTGGGCATTTCCCCTGCCTTAATTCAAAGCTGTTAAACTAGAGCTCCAGCTTCTCCAAGGAGAGTATATCCCAAGGTCTAGCTCTTTTTGGGGTACACAATCTGCTCCCCCATAATCTCTCCCTGAGCATGCAGAGCCCGGCAGTGCCTGAGCCCCCCAAAATTCACCTGGTTCTTGCAATCACCCTCCAGTAACAGGCACAACTCAGCGACAACAATCTCACAACGTATCAATGTATGACAAAACCCACTGGAAAAAAAAAATAATAATAATAATAAAAATTAAAAAAAAAAAAAAAACAACCTCACAACGGAGAAAAGAACTTTAGTCATAAAATTCAATTCCCGTCAAGGTTGTATTTCACGCAGAGAATTCAAATGCTACAGAATAAGGTTAGAGGACAAACAGTTCACATTCGTTTCCTTCATCTTTACCAAAGCCACAATCCAACTGTGAATTAGTACACATAATACAGTAAAATGGTGTGTCATAGCCTTTTTGCATGTAATCGTCAAATTACCAAATGAACCTTCCTGTTCTCCAACTAGGTTCTACTCCAAGCATACAATTCTTGTAAAAAGATCAGATTACCATTTGCCCATTCCACATACATGGCTACCCGCAAAGGAGAATGTTCTAAATTACAGTTAAACTCTTAATGGCTACTTAAAAATACTAAGGGGAAAAAATTTTTGAAATCTAAAATTCTAAAATTCAACTTATTAATGTGAATTTGCAGTAGAAATAAATATGTGCTATAGAAGAAATATCATTTTAATTTTTAAAGTTGTGTTTCCGAATAGACCAGATAGCTGATTTTAAGCACCTCCCTCCTTAAACAAAAACAAAAAAGCAACCAAATGTGGTAAGTAATATTTCTAAAACAAGGAAACTTGGCCCATATGAAGCTATTTTTAAAATAAAAACCTCTGCTATTCAGAATTTGTCATTTACAGAAAAGTAATAAAATAGAGTAATAAATCACTTAAAGGCAAGCAAATCAGCATTGTTGATATGTTTTATATGATTTTCTTTCTTTCACATGCCAAGGATTATAGTCTTCTAAGGACTTACTGTATTTATAGAAACCCAAATTTAGATGCGTAATGACAAAATTATATAGAAAATTCTACTATGGTTAAGACAGGAAAAGAAATTTCATGGGTACTGGAAGCTTTCACTGTTAAGTAGCAAATGCAATTCTCACTGAGCAGTAACAAGATAACATACAGTAAAGTCAAAATTAAGAAGTTTTATTATATTTCATTAATTACAGATGTAGTATCTCCCATTTTTTCATATCCATAAAATATACACAAAATTGTGCAAGGATTTCTTTGTGCTATTATTCTATTAAGCTTAGTATGTAATACCTTACCATATTTGTTATTTTTCTAACGACTTCAGTGTAAAGTGTTTTGAACATACTATGCTATATACGAAACAAAGGAAAAGATGCTGCTTGACAAGCAGAAATACATAGCTCATCAGGCCAGATTATAGAAAATTTGTATATTAAAATTAGCACCATCTTTTATAGCATGATAGCATGTTAAAATAAATGAAAGAATATCACCTCTTTATTTATTACAAAAAACATCTCAATGATTAAGACAGGTATTTCTGGTGATAAAAAAGAAGCGTCAAGACTTAAAAAAAAAAACAAACAAGTAATCTGGCCAAAGACTACTAGTTTATATTTTAATGTTAACTTCCAAACCTTCATAGGACATTTTGAGATGTTTACTACCACTACTTTATTTCAAAATGAATTTATGTAAGCTTTTAGAAATTCACACTTTCAAATGGACGTGAAATATGTCAAATGATGCTAAAGAATAGCTGTAATTACCATATTTGAAAACAGACTAGGACATTAAATTTTCAAATGCTATGTTCAAAATATACAGTGCTTTAAATCTAAAAATATATGAAATGATACCAATTAAGAACATCTGTGCAGGAGCTATATATTTTATCTATTTGCAAAAGTAACTTGAAATGTGAGAGTTTATGGAAAAATAATTAAGCTATTCATTTCATCCTAACAAGAATATATAATGTGGGAAAATATCTTCCATAAAATGTAAATGATTGACATAGACACTATTAAAACTTAAATATTATTTTGCTTCCAATATTTTAGCATCACTAACTTTTAGAAAATGTGTACTTGCCTAATAAAACTTTGGCATCGTCCACATCAAAATCTCCATCACCATCAGCATCATAGATTCCAAGTTTTCCTACAAGAAGAGAAGCAGAGAAGGATGTGGGAACAAAAGGAAAACCAAATTTAATAAGGTGTTACTACTTCTTACAGTCCTGCATATTAGTTATTAATGCTACCAAGCAAGGCAACTCTTTGCTCCTTTCATTATGAAAAGCTGTGCTAAATGATAATCTCACTTAAAAATGAAGACAGTTCACTTAGAGATGAAGGAAATATTCACCTAACAAATATAAGAAATATAACTGAGATAATATTTTCTTTCAGGGCTTAACAATACCCTGATATTTAATCATTTCAGAACAATATTTTTAAATTTTATTGCTAAAAATATTTCAGATAAAATTTTCAACATATATAAGGAACAATATGGATCTACTTCTAGCAGTTACATGAAATTTAACATTTCTATAATATAGAAGTTCCTCATACCATCAATATTCAAAACTAAATACCCATAGATTCTCAAACCATAGAGTCTCAAAGACAATATATAATTCACATCAAGTACAAGTACTAAAAATAAAAGGATAGATTAACTTTATATTTTATAATAAAGACTTATGACAAGCATCATGAATCAACCTTTAAAAAAAGACTGTTCTGGAAATAAAGTATGTAAAACTGGCCTTTTGAAGTTACAAAGGAACACTTACAGTTACCCTACTTAAAAACATAACTAGCACCAGTCATCTATTACTAAGGAAAAAAAAAAAAGACTTAAAACAGACAAGCTGAAAAGTCAGTATTAGCAGAGACTTCCTCCTTCAAAAAGAGTAAGTATGAATTTTTTTTTTTTTTAAAAAGAGTAAGTATGAATTTTAAGACATAATAAAGTTTTATCATCTCGGAGCACTGTTATGTTCAGCATTTCAAATGTGAGTCAAATACATTCAGTTTCCTAAAAACATCTAAAAATTGACACAATTTATAATTCATCACTGGACAATGGATGTGAAGAGGTTTATTAGTTTCACATTTTTAAACAATATTTTAAACCACATTCACAAATAGAGTATCAGTACAAAAACACTAGTTGGCAACACTGCCACCATTTCTTATTAAAAAGTAAATTAAAACATTGCATAACAGCATGAAGAACGTTGGGAGTAGAATAGATATGACCAACTCGGACCCTCCCAGAGCCCTTGTCCTACTTTGGAAAACATTTAACTTGCTATGTCGAAGCCTGGTTTACAAAGCACACATATATTGAAAATGATAGCAGTGAGAGACAAGGAAGTGATCATTTCTATACCTAAGAAAATATAAATGAAAAGCACTGGTCTGCAGTTGAGGCTACATATAGTACAGTTCAAATAACATTTAAAAAAAAAAAAACCAGAAACTATACTTTCTGAGAAATTTAAAAGGGAAAATTGGTCCCATCACTTACATTCTCTAATGCAGGTGATAACTAAAAGAGTAGCCTAAGGGTGCAGTTTTAGAGACTAACACAAGTAGACTTAAAATTCATCTCCAGGAGCCTACCTTGAAGCACCTCTGACAAGTTATAACGGAAGTCCTTTGCTTTGGCTGCATGCATGTAAAAACACGAAATTGTTACTTGCGCTTAAATATTCTGAAATTAATAATGATGACAGCACAAAAAGTTAAAAACCAGTGAACTCTATGTTTCTACATATTTACACTGTTGAATTTTATGTCATGTGAATTTTACCTCAATTACAAAAAAAAGACTTGACCAAGTGAAACAAAGAATCATGAAAGTAAAAAAAATCATGAAAAACTGCAGTGATGATGGGGAGAGAAAGGGGAAAAGGAGAAGGAAGGACGACAACTATCAGAAGTAACAGGACAACTTCCTCTAAACACGGTACAGGGTACACCTACATACGAACTCACACACACACTTGTGCTCCCACAATTTCAATGAGGACACAGAAGGGTATGCTTTGAAATGCTTTCTTTAAGTCAGGGTCTTGCCAGTTGTATTCATGATCAACTCATGGGTCCTTGAATAAATTCAGTTGGCTCATGACCTATTTTAAAAATTCGTAATATAACAAAATGGAATAGAAATGATAGACTATTGCATGTCATGGGAGTATGTACTGTTTGATACAATTTTTCTGTGCAAACAATGTAAGTCTATTTTTACTTCAACAGATCATGTTCAAAGAAGTTGAAGCCATCACTCCAAGCTAACCCTGCTAATGTCCCCTTTTCTTCCTTCCCTACTGAGAACCACTGGAAGGCTACAGAAATTAACAGTACTAATAAGAAACAACATGAAGACCCTTACCTAACACTTCTTCATAATCAACAAGATCAAACCAGACCACAGCTACTGATGTCCAAACTCCGAGCAACGCGATGACCATAAACCATGTAAAAAATGAACTTCCAGAAAGTCCTCCTTTCCTCCCATTCTTGGGTCCTCCCTGCTTTGTCTCTGTTAAAAAATAAAAGAGGGAAAATGTCATTATATAAGAAGAAAAAGCTTTATTGAACCTCTTTTCACTGAAATATTTCTCGAGGAATGTGATAGTGCTTACAATGCTAAATCACTTCAAAGTTAGTTGTCACTTAAATTCTTAAATCACGTTACACAAAGATTTTGAAAATGGAAAAGACTTATGGTTCGACACAAAACCACACACCTAAGACCCTAATGTTGAAGCAATGAAAGAAATAAACTACTAATGACTATTTTTTAAAATAAAAATTGATATGTATGTTTCAAGTTCTATATCCAAACGACCTAAATAGAACCTCCTTCAAAGTTCAGAGTATATCAACAGCTTATTAAGATCACAGAGGTAGCCAAAGCCTTTTCTTCTGCTCCATCTAGTTTCTGTAGAATCTGGAAAACTCTGCCATAGAAAAAAGCCTTCCCCCAAATGCTCCATATTCTTAGGCAGAGAGACACGGAAGGAAGGAAACTATTTATAGGAAATAGAGGCCAGGGAAGAAGAGAAGCCGACCAGTGCAGTCCAGTGCCCCTTCTACATGGGATCCGCTGGGACCCACAGACACAGGGGAAGTTTTTCAAATCGGTCTCAATGCAGAAACACCTTTGTAGGGTCCTGTCCACCGGAACTGTCATACGTCACATTTGATACATTTAATATACTTTATGTTGTGGTTCAGTCCCTAAGTCATGTCCAACTCTTTGCAACCCCATGAACTCTAGCCCACCAGGCTCCTCTGTCCATGGCATTTCCCTGGCAAGAATACTGGAGTGGGTTGTCATTTCCTTCGCCAATATTCACTTCAGAGGATTCTAACAACTTCAGTCAAGTTTCCTAACTTCCAGGGTTGGAGGGCAGGGGATAAAACAGGAGCTTGAGATGAACACACACACTACTATACATAAGACAGATAACCAATAAGGACCTACTGTATAGCACAGAGGACTCTACTCAATGTTCTGTGATAAACTGTATGAGAAAAGAACCTAAAAAAGAAGGAATATATGTATATGTGTAATTGAATCACTCCACTGTATACCTGAAACTAACACAATATTGCAAATCAATTAGACTCCAATACAATTAAAACAATAAAAAAGTTTCCTAACTCACTGAACAAAATTAGACATTAAAGACAGCCTAACCCAAAGGAGTTAAAGCAATAAAGTGCTGATGGAGGAAAGTGCCTAGAAAATATTTGAATATAGCAAGAGTAGACACAAGAACTTGAAAAGAATGGCAGGAAGCTATTTATGACTGATGCTCATTGGTGACCAGACCTTAACTAGAAAACTTATAGTCCTTACCTATTAAAATAATCTTTCAGTACAAAGTAATAATGACATTCAAATTAATTCTGCCATTAAACCACTGTTTCAAACTGTTTAACAGTGCAAAAAATGTATAACAAATTTTGGAAAGATTTTTATTCAAATTTTTTAAATTAAATGGATTTATTGTTTAAAAGGTAAACGTCAAAGAAAGGGTAAATGTTACTTAGCTAGAACATGAAATGATTAGCATTTTATCCATCCCTTCATAATGTCAAATAAATGAGGTATTACTCCAATAGCATCAATCTTTTTACTGTTACTATTTACTAATTCCATGAAGGAACAAAACAAATTATAAATTATAGAAAGCTGTCTTTTCTGAACCATCTTCTTAGTGGAACTTTTTAACTGACACCAAATAACACCTTCTTGAGATGTCACTTTGTAAACACGGTGTGCTCAGTCCCAAAGGGCAGATCAGTTTCTGTCCAACCAGACTGAAAAAACCACAGTAAGATAAACCCTTCAAGAGAGTTTACAACTCCCCAAGCAAATCTGAAATGAGTACTCTGTTCCAAACATATTCTGGAAAAACATCCAGTAGTTTGTCCCTCTTTTCTAAGATTAGATGAAGCTGGGGATAGGGACCATCAGAAATTTTATGTGGTTAAGGAAAAGCAAAAGAGAAGATGGACCCCAGCATCTGGTCAATTACTTAACTGGAACTATAACTAAGTGAATTACAAATCAACCATTTATAAGCTTTGGTAAGCATTATTTTAGGGATTTCATATTTATACTCCAAACTGGATACACATTTAAAGTTTTAAAAAACCATAAAAGCTATTCATCAAACTGATCACTTTTTTACATTACAGAATATCACCCTCTTGGAGCCGAGAACTGTTATAAAAGTGGGTCAGAAGTAACAGCTGATGTTGCTTCACTCTGTAGATTAAGCAATCCATGGAGAAGGGGAGAAGTGCCTTATAAAAGAACTAAAAATCAGAAACAGATCTCATATTCTTTATCAGGATGGTCAAGTGATCCATTTTCACCATTTATTTAAAACAGCGTTCAAAGCAGAGAGACTCATATTCTCCACACTAATAATAGAATCCTTCCAAGTGACTGCTTAGGTAGCTGAGAGCTGGAAGCAGTTTCAACATGTCTATTTTATGTTTCTCAAACACATTTTCGACATAATGAGCCAATACAACTTGCCTTCCATTAAAAAGACTATCTTAATTCACCAAGAAAGGCAAAAACAAACACATACAAAAATGTAAATCAATACACCATTAAAGAAAGGTTGAAGGTTAATGATTCAATTTGAAAAAACAAAATAAAACCCCAAAGTCCTTTCTTTGCATTTATTGTCTGCTTCACAAAAATTAGGTCCGTTTCCACATATAAGGCTCTGCTTGAGCCAACTAAGTATGTTCATTAATACAAGACAGGAATCATAAAGCCTTTAAATTTCCGAAAATTTTACATGAAATCTAAATGCACACAATTCTTTAAAATCACTGTAATTAAATTCTAAGACCAAGACAAACCACTTGTTCATTTATCTGAAGTCTGTAAGATGTTGTCTGATATTACAATACAATAAAAGATATTCTAGGTTAAGACTCTAAAACCTAACATTAATATTAAAGACAGATTGGCCCATGAAAAATTAAACTACTTGAAACACTGAGATCTCCAGGAGTTGGAAATGGAAAACATAGAAGATGCAGTCAAAGCACTTAGCCAAAAATATCTGAACAGCGCACAACTGAAAAATCAAGCTAAAAACTGCCATCTAGTTTCCAAACCACTTTTAACCCAAAGAACAAAAATATAACTTTACCGTCTGCCATTTTGATTTCTTCAATCCATGAATAATATATATGGAAGGAAAAAAACTGAAGCCCTGTGAGCAGGTACCAGGCAGGACACAGGCCCTTTGCTCCTGGCGCTGTGGAGAGGCCAGCAGTTCCTCGGGCAAGGCCTCTAGAGCTGAAATTGGACCTGACTGCAAGCTCTGCTCACCAGTTATTTTTAGAGGCCTCTTCCTCAGGGCCAAATACCGCTAATCACTTGGGCTGAAATGCTCTGCTACGAGTACAACAGCCTTTCTCCCGCTTCTGGGATCCCTTTCTGGGTTGATCCTATTCCCCAACTCCAAAACTTAAAAAAAAAAAAATCAAGCATGCCTAAAAAAAAAAAAAAAAAAAGAGGAACAAATGTGCTGCCAGTTTGGGTTCTCTGGAATCAGTCTTCAGTGCTTTTAGCCAAATACCAAATCATTCAAAACTGAAATAAGTCTTGCTATAAAATGTGGACCCATGCCCAGCAACAGCTTGAACTGACCCTTGGGAATCTAATCCAATGCCTATGTGAAAAGTGCACTGTTTAGTTTATTCTAATGAAACAGGGCCCTAAAAGGTAAGAAATGAATCAATGCTCTAGAATTCTGAGTCACAGACAATACCTTCCCAAGACTAATTCCCTCAACAGCAAAAGTAAAGTGACAATAAAAAAGGGTTCCCTAGAGGAGGGAGAGAGAGCTGGGGAGGAAGACATGGTGGGCAGGGGGAGTAGACAGTGAAAGAAGGAACTCTTCACCAATAAGAGAATCATCTAGGAAACACTAGATAAATCATCTCAGGAAACTGGAAACAGATTGCATAACTATATTCTGATTTTTTTTTCATCTTCTCCCCATCCCCCTCTCCAAATATTCTCTTCTGGGAAATAAAACCAGCCCAATTTATTCACTGATTTAAGATGTGTTGTTGTTTTCAGTTGCTAAGTCATGTCTGACTCTGTGACCCCACGGACTGCAGCACACCAGCCTTCTCTGGTCTCCACTGTCTCCTGGAGTTTTCTCAAATCCACGTGCTAGTGGTAAAGAACCCACCTGCCAATGCAGGAGATGTAAGAGACACAGGCTCGATCCCTGGGTCAGGAAGATCCCCTGGAGGAGGACACAGCAATCCACTCCAGTATTCTTGCCTGGAGAATCCCATGGACAGAGGAGCCAGGCGGACTATGGTCCATAGGGCCTCAGAGTTGGACATGACTGAAGCAACTTAGCAGGCAAGCACACACAAGTCCATTGAGTCCGTGATGCTACCTAAGCACCTCATCCTCTGCCACCCCCTTGTTGCACTGCCTTCAATCTTTCCCAGTTTAGCAGCTCACAGACTTCATCAGAGCTCTGATCAATACGCTAAATTAATTGAGCACACACTGTATCCAAAGTGAGGCAGCAACCTTTCAAGGTTGTTTATGAGTCTTGAATTTTTTCAGTCAAACTGAATACTTCACACACAAATGAAACAGATCAATGTCCTGGAAAGGAGTCAGCAACCTATGATGCCAATATTCAATGGCCCAGAGCCTGGACAGAGTGGACAGAGCCACAGGGACACCTAAGCAAAACTAACCAGGGTCTTAGGTGCCCTGACCAAGAGTGATTCCTCCCTTCAAGGGTCTGTCCTGCTGAAGTCAGTGCTGACTAAAATGTTGACATGATAAAGAATCACCTGTTGATAGGGGTTTAAGATAGGTCACCAACCATCATACAGATTTCCTAGACAAATATTTCAGAAGCTTCTTTTGTTGTTTTCAGAGAGGAAGTAAGAGTGACTGGAGACCCTTCTTGGGAACACTGGAAACCAAGCCACCACACTTACATGTGCATGGCCCATTTCAGACTCGAGACCTCAATTCAATTCAAGTTTCAAAACCTTTGATTTGAGAGTAGTCATCAAACATCCGGACCTCCATTTCCTTGCCTATAAAAAGTGTCTTGGAGAATTTCTGTTTTGTAAGTTCACTAGTATCATCTTTTTCTAGATTCCACATATAAGGGATGTCATACGATATTTCTCCTCTGTCTGATTTATTTCACTCGGTATGACACTCTGTAGGTCCATCTATGAAGATGCAAATGAATGACTTAATGAGGCTGGGAGAAGGGACAGTTAGAGACTTTGGAATGGACATGTACACACTGCTGTATTTAAAATGGATAACCAACAAGGACCTATTGTATAGCACAGGGAACTCTGCTCAACATCATGTGGCAGCCTGGATGGGAGCGGAGTTTGGGGGAGAAGGGATACATGCATATACATGGCTGAGTCCCTGAGTTGTTCATCTGAAACTACCACAACATTGTTAATCGGTGATCCCCCAATACAAAATAAAAAGTTTAAAGTTTAGGGGAAGAAAAGTGTCTTGGCACAAAGGAGGCCTGCAAATATTTGCTGAAGTCATGCATACGGCACACTGTGATTGGAGCCATCTGGACTCATGCACAAGTCTGCTCAGCCCCAATTTACAGCTCTTTTCATGGCCCTGGTCTGCCACCAAGCCTGCAGAGGCTGTGAGGGCTTCCTCTCTCCCTTTATCGGCCTGGGCAAGGCCCTAATTCCAGGTTTGGGGCCAAACATTAAACCGAGACAAGAATCACAGCTACTAAGTGTAGGTACGCCTCACCCCTGAGGGTGAGCTCCAGATAATTCTCTTCTGCAAATCTTTATCACATATATTTACACACCTTAGAGTTAACCTTCTCCTTGTTTCTTGCAACAGTTCTACAGGTATTGCAATAAAATATCTTACCTCCTCAGTTTCACAATAATGGCAGACCTGTTATTCTAGATAGGGCCATTAGGATGAAATCTCTGTAAAACAGCATTGCTTAAGGAAAAAGAAACCCTGAATTCCAAGTAACTATCTCTTATAATTGCTGCTTGATTGCTAAGTTGTGTCCGACTCTGCAAACCCATAGACTGTAGCACACCAGGCTCCCCAGTCCTTCACTATCTCCTGGAGTACACTCAAGTTCATGTCCGTTGAGTCAATGGTGCTATCCAACCATTTCATCCTCTGCTGCCCTTCTCCTTTTGTCTTCAATCTCTCCCAGCATCAGGGTCTTTTCCAATGAGTCGGTTCTTTGCATCAGGTGGCCAAAGTATTGGAGCTTCAGCATCAGTTCTTCCAGTGAATATTTGGAGTTGGTTTTCTTTAGAATTGATTGGTTTGACCTCTTATAATAATAATTCAATTTTATAAAATCATTTAAATAAATAAAATTTGCATAGAGCAAATCATGTCTTTATGACTCTAGCAAAGAAAAATGAAGTAATATTAACTATTCCTTGTAACAGCTGCTGGAACTAATAGCAAAATCCTAGGTTCAAGCAAAGACTAAACATCTACAGTGTGCTCTGAGATTATTACTATCAGCCTGACATCACTGGAGACCACAAGAGCCAAGACCTATGTCCATGGAGTCCAGTGCTCTTCCTGCCTCTAAAACTGACCAGGTGAAAACCCATCAGGATTCTCACAGGGCAAGAGTGATGACTTCCTCCAAGCCATCCTCCTGATGGCTTACCCAATCAGCTATCACTTACAGCGGTGCTGCTCAAACCACAGAGTCACCTGGAGGACCTGTCAACACAGATTGCTGGGCCCACCTCACAGTTTCCGGTTCTATAGGTCTGGAGTGGAGCCCAAGATTATGCGTTTCTATTGATAATAAGGTGATCTGATGCTGGTCCAGGGACCACACAAAAACAGAATCACCGCATCCCTAATTCTCAGGGTCTGGAGCAAGAGACTGAATCTGCCTTGTTCAATAATGTACATTTGCCTTGCACCCATCTGTTAAATAAGTAGGTAAATTCTCTCTCAAATCCTTGCTGTTACAAGAGTAATCAAACTTCTTCCTGCTAACACTTCAGAAATAAGGGAGCAAAGGGACCCAATAAATGTTCCAATAAATGCCAAGTCACTTCAAGCTTCCTCATCTCCAGGAATGTAATGATCCCAAAATTCATTCATAAGAAGAAAAGACCTATAAATTATTAAGAAAGAGAGAAATCAGGGGGAAAGTCCAGTAGTTCCCAAACACTGGTGATGAACCCAAAATGGTCTAGGACCAAACCTCATGGTTCTATGTCAGACAAAGTCCTCACTGATCAATGCTGGCTGAATGACACCCAGTTTGAGCACAAGAAGACCTGAGCATGACGGACTTGTGTAGTCCATTTGTCAGCCGGCTAGCCAGACACCTGAAGCACCTAACACCTGAGACACCTGACACCTCCCCCAACTGACCCTGTGGAAAAGGCATGAGAGACTGGAGGAGTGACAAGGGGCTGCCATGCATTTTAGAATTCAGTAAAACAAAATGAAGAAAGCCGTTTCCATTTGCATTAGGATAAATGAGGGAAAAAGAAACAATTAGCAATGACTGTCTAAATCAGCTCCCAAATAATTTTCGGAAACTTTATTAAACTTTGGAACCCCAAGTTGGGAACCACTGCCCCAGCTTACATGTCTGTCTGGATTACTGCTGATTCACAGCAGAGAGAACGACTATATCAGAGTGCAGGCCCATCAACCCCACCTCATGACTCTGTGGTAGACCAGAACTCCACTAGTAAGAAGCTAAAAATACAACACAAATGGGAGCTAACCCCAAATGCTCAAGCCAGGCCTAATGAGCTAGTTCTTAAAGTTTCATTAGTTCTTTCTACAGTGAATTTAATAAAGAGAGAAGACTTAGGAACAAAAACACCCCCAGCTTGTCATTCATGCTATTAGTATGGTACTGAAATTCAGTCTCCTGCAGAATCTAGAGTGGTAAAAGATATTTTTAAAAGAGTAAGTGGTGGTGTCCATTCAGAAACTCTGAGGTGATGAGAGTTGCTTCAAAACATAACAAAAAGAAAAGTTTTTTTTTTCCCCCAAACTAAAAACAACAGAAAAGCATAACCCTACTGACTTATGTAGCTCTAAATCCGAGGCAATGAGACTAGGTCACAAAGCCATTATGTGTGACCACCACTGACTTACAGCTGTGTCCCTGAGGACTTTTTGACCTTAACCCATTTAGACAGCAAAAGATCTGCAGCCATCCTTCCCATGAGCCCACACTTTCTAGGGTGAAAGAATTCAGCATTTACAATAAAGTGCCCAAGAGATGCAAGAAGGAAGTAAAGAACAGCATTAGCAAAAATTATAAGGAAAACTCAGGCTTCCCTGGAGGCTAAGGTCAAGAGTCTGCTGGTGATGCAGGAGATCTGGGTTCAATCACCTGGGTCAGGAAGATCTCCTGGAGGAGGGAATGGCAACCCACTCCATTATTCTTGCTTGGAGAATTCCATGGAGAGAGGAGCCTGGCAGGCTACAGTCCATGAGGTTGCAAAGAGCTGGACACGACTGAGTGACTAACACCTTCACATACAGAAAACTCATGTGATAAATTACAAAACATATGCATTTTAAAAATTACAAGAAAAAAAGCAGTTGATGCAATTGTGTATCACAATACATTCTGGGGACAAGCTTCAGCCCTTTACTAAATAAGTTAATAATAAGGAAGCTGATAAAACATAATAAATCAAAAGCAAGAATGCCTGTAATTATAAATTGCATAGTAAAGAATTAACTTTACCCAAAGAAAGGTCTGGCTTTTGCCCTTATCTTGGAGGTCCCTGACATGTCCTGCCCAATAGGAGTGATTAGTTTGCTTGGGGGCTTTGGCCAATGGACAGTCTAATAGAGTGATTTGCAGACTGTATGACTATATATATCAGTTAAGGGCAGCCATGCTTTCAGTATGTGATGTTGTTGAGTCACTAACCCATGTCCGACACTTTTACAATCCTACGAACTGCAGCCTGCCAGGCTCTTCTGCCCATGGGATTTTCCCGGCAAGAATACTGGAATGGGTTGCCATTTCCTTCTCCAGGGAATCTTCCCGACCCAGGGATTGAACCCATGTCTCCTACGTTGGCAGGTGGATTCTTTACCCCTGAGTACCAGGGAAGCCCAGTATGTGATGCAGCCCCAGTAAAAACCCTGGGTACCAAAGGCTCGGATGAGCTCCCCTCATTGGCAGTACTCTACATACACTGCAAACTGATGTCCTTGAGGAAAATGGGAGCTTTGTGTTCAGAACTTTCCCACTTTGCTCTAAGTCTCGTCCTCTGGCTAGTTCTAATCTGCAGCCTTTCACTGCAATTCAACTTCAATGGTGAACAGAGCACGAAAGAGGAAAGTTACCCAGTTCTGAGTTATTCCCACAAACTATCAAGCCTGAGAGTGGCAGTGGGGACCTCCTAGGCTGGCCTCCTAGTGGCCAGCTGGTCTGAAGTGACAGCAGCCCTGGGGACTGGCCCACCCTCAGCCGAGCTGAGCGGGAGGGGCAGCTGCAGAGAAAAGGCAGCGATTACCAAGCAGGGTGCACTCCGCTACCCCACGCACCACCCCCCGCCTCCTCCCGCCTCCTGCAAGGTGTCCTAGCTTCCTTCGCCAGAAGAGGGCAGGAAGGGAGAACCCGGGTATAAACCATCCTGCCAGCATCTCACTCTAAAGGGCTGACTGCCAAGCAAGGGATTCACAGGAGCAAGAGAGGATGGGGGGCTCTGCCAGGAATGGATGTCCCGGAGGGCTGGAAGGTCCCACCAGACCTTCCAAAGATCTCACAGGGGAAGCGTTTGGCTGCCTGTCACTGTATAGTCCATGGGGTTGCAAAGAGTCAAAACAGGACTGAGCGACTTTCACTTTCACCTATTGTCAACCGTGGACAGTTGATCATATCAACCAGCAGGAGGCTGACAGGGACCAGTGAGAAGATAGATGGCTTTCCCTCTCTTCCCCTCTCTCCCTCTCCCATCCCCAGCACTCCCGACAACTAGAGCCTGGAAGAGACAAGAACACTGCCCCAAAACTGACCATATGGAGAGAACGCAAACATCACTTCTCCCACTGCAGGCCCTCCTGCCTTCCTGCCAACGGGAGAGGAGAAATTCTGCACTGAAAATGAGATCATACTTAAAGCAGACAGGCTTCCAGAAACGCAGAGTGACTGGGGTGCTAAGGAATCCGCCAAAGAGATGGTCAAGAGCCTCTGCTACCCAGAGATCAGTCCAACTAACCACAGTGACTGGAGGAAAATGAAGCTTCGTGATAACACCCTGCCAGACAAAGCCTACGAAAGACAGCAGCTATAAATGTGGCTGCATGTGAGGCCGACACACAAAAAGCTGCCAGTATTTGACAATTTGGGGCCCACAAAAATGGCTACTTCATAGGATTCGAACAAACAATACATGAATATTCTAAAAATATTTTATTACAAAAATCTCCCCACACACAACAAAGCTGAAAGAATTTTATGTAGAATATTTGGATGCATATCACTCAGATGCAATGATTAACATTTCACTATCTTGCTTACGGCATGTCTATTCATTCCTCAACATTCATTCATGAACTCATTTTATATGTCTAACGCATTTCAAATTAAAACTGTAGACACTAGCACACTGCCCCAAGAATTTCAGCTTCTACATCATAAACCACAGTCCGATATTTATCATTTCCCATAACATTTACATAAAATGAAATGCCCTAATTTAAAGCGTACACTGAGTTTTCACAAAAATATACACTAATCTCTTATCAAGACACAGAACACGGAGGCCCTTACCAGCCAAATTCCACAGCAACCCCAAGCCCAGGGACAGCCCCATTGTTTTGTTTTTTTTTTTCCCCACTGTAGGTTAGTGTTGCCTGTTCTTGAAATGTCATAAAAATGGCATCACCTGGTACACGCTTGTTGGTGTAAGGCCTGTCTCCCTGAGCTTTACATTCTGAGGGGCTATGTATGTTCCCGGCAGCAGTACTGCATGACTTCCTGTTGTATTCCGCTGGACAAATACACCTGAGTATACCAGAGAATTTTCCTACTGGTAGAAGTCTGAACTGTTGGCAGGCCTTGAGGATTACAAATAAAGCTGCTGGGAATATTCTTGTGCAAGAACATTGCTTGCATATTAGAAATAAAAACTTGCATTTCTCCTGGGCAATAAATACCTAGGGGTGGAATTGCTGGGTCACAGGGCTCAGGCACACTCAGTATGGTAAGAGACTGCCAGACCTTTTATTCAAGTGGTTCCACCATTTTATACACCCACCAAGAATGTGTAAGAGCTCTTTTGTTCTAAGATGTTGTCAACATTTGCTGTGGTCAGTCTTTTTAATTTTAGCCACTCTGATGAGTATGCAGTGGTAGCTGTTGGTTTAATTTGCATTCCCCCCGGGGGCCAATGTTCCAGCACTTTTCTCATATGCTTACTAGCCATTTATTTCTTTTCTGTGAACTGTCTACTCAAATCTTCTGAACATTTGCCTATTTTTTAAAATGTTTTCCTAAGTTGAACTGTAGGACGTCTTTGTATTGCCTGGACAACGGCCCTTTAACAGACAACATGTGTTACAAAATTTTCTCCCAGGCTGTGATTGTCCTATTCCTTATCTTAAAGCATCTTTAATGGGTAAAAGTTTCCCATTCTGAGGATGTCTTAACTCGTTAATATGTTATAAAGTTCATGAATTAACTTTATATGTATTTTAAATATATCACCAAATCAGAAAATGTTACTTAAAACTTGACAGGGTTTCCAAGCCTTAAGTTCTGAAATGTGACACTGATTTCAGCACTTTTACACAACCACTGTGTGTGTAACACAAACATTCACAGAAGCCACGTTACTGGCTCAAAACCTGTGCCCATGAGAAGGACAGTCCTGATCAAAGTCCAGGAATGTCAATTAAATGTCTGCTAGCCACAGACATCACAGAGGTAAAGCAAGAGCACTTTGATCATTTTAAGGAATATTTTCATTAGCTCCAATGAGTCACAGAAAGTTTCCAAGCTAGTTGTTTTTCCCTCAAATTTGACGGGATGGACTAAATCTAATTCCTCTGCCATTCAACAGCCCTGCCAAGACTGGAACCTCTTCTTTCAAAAACTAGTGTACTTGTGTTTTTATCTGCATGTTTTCCCCCAACTGCTCATGACTCCACATTTAAATTACCCATCTGTTGTGAAATCAGCTTCTCTTTACTGTGATTTTTCACCTTATCCACCTCCTAAGTGCTACAAAATATCACAAAAAGCAACATATTTTAGGGGAAAGGCATGTAGTTTACCCATGAGACTTTGTGGAATAAAATCTATCTTAATTTTAAAAATCTTTTAAATAAAAGAGACATCAACAATTCAAAGGTGGAGCGGGCTGTATGAAGGATACTATTGGAATAAACTAGAAAGATTTGAATATAGACTTAAGTCAGTTAACAGTGCTGTAAGGAGTGTTAAACTTCCTGAGTGTGATAATTATATTGTGATTATGTAGGAACATATCCTTGTTTTTAGGGAAAACGTGCTGAAAAATTCAGAAACAAAGTATCATGATTTAATTAAACAGTTTAAAGGCAAAATGAATAAATAAAATGGTGTGTATGTATCTAGAGTGACCTATAGAAAATGCAAAGCCATCAAAACAACTACTGAACCTAAACAAACTTTTCTTATAACTGTCATGAAGGTTTGAATTTTTTCACACTAAAAAGTTGGGAAAATCCAGATTTCCAGGCCCATTTCTAGTCCTAAAGAATCAGATATTCAGAATCAGATAAGGTATTCCAGATAAGGGTTAAGAGTGTGAAAAGTCTCCCCTCAGGTTAATTCATGATTGGGTTCTGGATAAGTAAAAAATTTTAAAAATGTTAAAACTTCAAGTTTTAAGGATGCTTCTGGAGACCCTCAGAGAAATCTGATTAGAAAGTGCATTTAGGTAATAGTGCATCAGTGCTGCCTTTCTGATGGCTCAGACGGTAAAGAACCTGCCAATCTGCCTGTAATGCAGGAGACATAGGTTTGATCCCTGGGTCAGGAAGATCTCCTGGAGAAGAGAGTGGCTACCCACTCCAGTATTCTTGCCTGGAGAATCCCATGGACAGAGGAACCTGGAGGGCTACCGTCCATGGGGTCACTCGGCTGAGCCACTAACACTTACACTTTCACCATGTCCTTAGGAGGGCTCAGGGTAGGAAGCAGTTAAGCCAATTAAACTGTCATGATGTTACCTACAAAGAGGTCCCAGAGACAGACAGACAGACAGACAGACAGATGAGAAAGGAAGGAAGATCAATACACAAAGAGAGCAAACATGGCCAACTGCCAACAGTTGGTAAGTCCAGGTGAAGAGTATACAAGCCTTTCAATGGTCTGAACTTTTTGCTGTTAAATAGGTTTAAAAGTTTCAAAACAAAAGGTTAGATAAATATAAAAATAAAAGCAAAATTGAATTGATTTAAAAATAAATGGAAGGAATGAATGAATGAAAGAATAAGTGAAGTCAAGGATCAAGTCCTAAACCCAACAGTAATGGAAAGAACACCAATTCCGCATCGGGCCTCCGATTTAGGACAAACCAAAGGGAGAATGCTCCCCACTACACGTCTCCTCCACGCAGGTTCTGGCCACAGATCTCCACCTGCTCACTGGCCATTTCCACTGGATTCCCTGGGTGTCACCTCTGATTAATCTGGGATTATAAACCTAACTCCTCTGCCACCTCCTGGATGGGGCGGGGCGGCGGGTGGGGGGGGGGGGGCGCTCCATTTGAGCCAGCATTCCCTGGGTTCTTGCCCCTACCCCACACTCACCCCAAGATCTCACCCGAAAGGCACTTCCTCCCACCAGTCATCTCCACCTCTCCCCCCAATAGGCACCCCCCAAATTCTGGATGCAACCCGACTTATGCAGAGTGGGACAGTCCCCTCCCTCACTCTGGTCCCCAATTACACTAACACGCAAGGGGATTCCTAATCAGACACATCAAGCAAGCAGCACCCTCTGAGACCACAAAAAATTAAAAAACCCAACCCAAACAAAACAAAACATTAGGCCTTCTCAAAAATATACCTAGTACATCAAATCTGTCCCAGCTTATCCTCAACAATGAGCTGACTCTGCAGAAGTGTGCAACCCTGTCCACCCTCCCAGCCAGGCTGTCCCTATGATGTCCCTTTCCCTCCCAGGACTAACTGCCCTCACCTCCGTGCTCTTGAAATTGACATCGACCCATGAAATCGGTAATGTGCAAAGGAATGCAATGCAGTCGCCAGCTGTGATCCACACTCCATCACAGGAGCGATGCTTTGCCATCTGAGACACAGGGTGATTCTCAGAGATGGTGTTAAACCCTTGGTGCAGTCAGGAAAAATAATGAGATTGTATCCTGACCACTTGTCTAGAAAACTCATCAAAATGCACAATGAGACGTTGAACCTGGTATACCTGCAGTATCTCCTACTGTCCATGGCTTTCTTCTCTATTCACTGAAAAATGATTTTTAATTCTAGAATTTGCCTAGGATTGTCATGAGACATCAGTTTAGAGCTGGCCTGAATCTACTTTCCTTTCCTTTAATAAAAACAGGCCATTGGTCCCTCGAGTGTCCTTGTCACCTCTTCTAATTTGCAGGATTCCCCAGAGTTTAACTGCCCAGAAAATGTTAGCTGGGACTGCGGTTTTGAGAGTCCTGAAAAGCCTCAGCTGGTTCATATTTTAGTCTTCCTTTCCCTACTCCCTGACCACACACACTTCATCCATCTAACAAGTATTTACTGCTCTGCGGCCCAAAGGACAGGGGCTGGTGTTAGATCTGATCTGACCGCTGTATCTGCTCCTTGCAGAGCACAGTACCTGGACAGAGTAAACCCCATTAACTTAACTGGACAATTCACACACACACACACACACACAACAAGGTAAATATAAATGTTTTTGTACCATCTAGATGGTAAAAATTGAATTGATGCTTTCGAACTGTGGTGCTGGAGCAGACTCTTGAAGAGTCCCTTGGACAGCAGGGAGATCAAACCAGTCGATCCTAAAAGAAATCAACTCTGAATAGTCACTGGAAGGATTGATGATGAAGCTCCAATACTTCGGCCACCTGATGCGAAAGCCAACTCATTGGAAAAGACCCTGATGCCGGGAAAGATTGAGGGCAGGTGGAAAAAGGGGTGCCAGAGGATGAGAAGGCAGGTTGGATGGCATCAGTGACTCAATGGACATGAGTCTGAGCAAGCTCTGGGACAGTGAAGTACGGGGGAGCATGGTGTGTTGTATTCCATGGGATCACAGAGTCGGACACGACTAAGCAAGTGAACAACAACAGATGGTAAAACAAATCTAACACACTCCCAGGCGGCACTAGTGGTAAAGAACCTGTCTGCCAATGCAGGAGACATGAGACACAGGTTCAGTTCTTGGGTTGGGAAGATTCCCTGGAGGAGGGCAAGCAACCCACTCCAGTATTCTTGCCTGGAGAATCCCACGGACAGAGGAGTCTGGCAGGTTGCAGTCTACCAGGCTGCAAAGAGTCAGGCACAACTTGAAGCAACTTAGCAGCAGTAGCAGCAGCATTCTGAAAACAAAACCAGACCACAGGCTGGTTCTGGGTGAGGGGCAGGTCCAGCCAGGACCCCATGGGCTTCATCCACTCAGCTGCCTCACCCCCATACTCCAAGTCTGTCCCTTTCCTCCCTATCCTGCTCCAGTTCAAAAACCAAAGTGACAGTCAATGTCACCACCTGCTCAGGTGTCCCCTAACTCAACTCTCACTGATTCATTTTGCCCTAACTTCCATACCCAACACCTCCCTCAGCTCTACCTTCACCAGACTGGCCCCCACCCACCCTGGCTGAGGTCACCTGAAATAAAAGTCACAGGCACGCGGGTCACCACCCTGCACTCAGGCTCCACTGCATAAACTGTTGCAAACACTGATCTCTTGGCTGTGTTCCAGAAAAAGCCAACAAGTCTGCTGCCAATGGTTCCTAGGAATATGACGCAACATAATCTGACCAGCTGAAAAGGCTGAAGTCGCAAAGCTTTATGCCAGTTCCTGAGAAGCTAATGTTTGGACAGAAAGCACAGGTATATTTAACAGGTGCTGTCCTGACAGGGCACAATCTCTTCCCAGCAGTGGCTAAATGTCTGTAACACCATCTTAAATAAAAGTCTTGCCCTAAATAGAAAATTTCTGCTCAACAAATAATTCAGATTGGCAGAACAAGGTGCTTTCAGCTCTCTGTAAGCTAATAAAGATTTTAAGACACAAAGTTATCAAAATCACAGGATGATAAATTTTTAAAAGGCTTTTACCATTTTCTCCATGCACCTGAATATTCATTCCTTTGGCTAATAACTCTTGAAATCCCTGCCGTACAATGAACGAGAGAGGCCACTTTGCTTACAGTCCAGTGGAGGAGTAAAACAAAAATAAAATAAAAATTCATTTTGATGAGTATTAATATTAGGGTATTTAGGGTGAGTTAACTCCCAGGTGGCTCAGAGATAAAGAATCTGTCTGCCAAAGCAGAAGATGCAGGTTCAAACCCAGGGTCAAGAAGACCCCCTAGAGAAGGAAATGGCTACCCACTCCAGTATTCTTGCCTGGGAAATTCTATGGACAGAGGAGACTGGTGGGCTCTAGTCCACTGGGAACACAGAGTCAGATATAACTTAGTGACTAAACAACAAAAACAAAATTAAGCTAAAAGAGTATATGGGACAATGTGGATGAAAACAATCACTTGGGAAGAACCACTCTCTTGAATTTTAAAGATACAGCACTTTGAAGTACAATCTGCTTTATAAATGTTATTAATAGCATTGAGCTTCCCTTGTGGCTCAGCTTGTAAAGAATCCGCCTACAATGTGGGAGACCTAGGTTCAATCCCTGGGGTGGGGAGATTCCCTGCCTGGAGAAGGCAAAGGCTATCCACTCCTGTATTCTGGCCTGGAGAATTCCATGGACTGTATAGTCTATGGGGTCGCCGGGAGTCAGACACGACTGAGCGACTTTCACTCATAGTTTTTCCATATTTTTAAATTAAGATTGTCAAACTTTAGTCTTAAGTCAAGGCAGAAATATCCATAACTCTTACATAAGAATTTTAAACGCAAAACCAAAAACTGAAGGGAACAAAAATTTAGCAGTATTTCAGTATTCACATAATTTTAGCCTACCAAGGAGTCACATTTGAGGCTAAAGTGAGGGAAAATCAAAATGTTGCAGAACAAATAAATGCCTGCTTCTGCCGAAACTTTCCTCCTAATCAGAATGAACAAAATACAAATGCTTCCTACTGGCCTAAGTACTTGTATGTCAAAACTACCAGAAAGGACTTGCTCATTTTAAACAATTCTCCACATCTTACAAATTTTTATTTCTTTAACTCCAATACTTATAAACATCAAGAGGATTTTGCAATCTGTCTTATGGCCCATAGCATAAACATTAAAAAAAAAAAAAAAAAATCCACGAATGTAACACATAATTCTGGAGCACCTTTTACATTCAAGACAGTGTGGAAGAGACACAAAAAACACAGGTTACACTATCAGTGCCCTTTTGATCTGTGAGAGGGAAGCAAGACTTCTCCCTGTAAATTTGTTCACACCAATATTAATGAGTGCCTACTATGCACAGACCATCATTTAAGCACCGGAGATATAAAGAAAATGGAACGAGGCGTTTACCTACACCAAACCCTAGGAGTAATTCTCCCAGCCCCAGCAAGTACTCTTGACCAGGGTGAGTGAGTTTCGAACCACCTCCCGTTTTTGTATGAACGAGGGCCTAAGAATGGTTTTGACTTTTTAAATCAGTTGAAAAGAAATCAAGAGAAAAATGTAATAACATAAAAAAAATGATAGCGACTGACTCACACTGTTGTATGGCAGAAACCAACACGACACTATAAAGTAGTTATCCTCCAGTTTAAAAAATTAGAAAAAAAAGAAAATGATGGCTGTTTCCAGGGAGATCATGTGACCACCATGCTGACCTCTGATCAGAACAATCCTGTTAACCCATTCCCAGCCAGCAGTGGTGAGACAGGCAGTGTGGAGCCAAGAAGCCCTGTTCTATGCAAAAGAGAAAAAGCCCCCTTCTTCTGCTGAGTGTGAACAGGGAAGCAAGAAACCCCAAGGCTGCTGGCTGCCATCCTGAATCCCAGAGGAGCCAACGTCAGGATGACAGACACCGACAAAGAGAAGTCACGTGCCCTGAGGATTCCAGAACCACTGATCCTACCACGTCTGGTGTGAGCGCATCACATCTTTTTTAATGAAATCAATTCCTAACTGTTTACGGGGGTCTGCATCTGGTGTCTGTTCCTAAAGTTCTTGCCTTTATTACCAAGAAAGAACGAAAGACAACAGATGAGCACAGTACAAAACTAAACATCTGTTTTGTTCAAGGGGGTATCACCATCACCATGTACAACAACTGCAGTCGTTAAGAAATGCTTACTATGCATCACCTTGCCTAAGTGTGAGTATTATCTCCATTTGAGAGATGAAGAAATATTTCAAGATGCTGAGAGAGGTTTGTTGACTCACTAAAAGGTCAAAAATGAGTGGCAGAGCTAGTCCTTGGGTCCAGGGCAGTCTAATCCTGTGTTGTCACACTTCTCATCTGCTAGAAGAACCTGTGGATCAATGAGGATGCTAAAACGGTACCTGCAGAGGGCGCTATAGAGACTCACACTGGGGGTGTGGGAGAGGAGGGTTGCTAAACCCACTGGGAAGATGATGAAGGGGAAGGTAGAACTGATGGGGTAGCTGCATCTTGACAGACACACAGGAGCCACACAGGGAAAGAGCAAGTGCGGGGCTGTCACAGAAGAAACAAGTGCAAAGAAGAAGTGCAGAAGAAACAGCAAGTGCAAATGCAGAGACCTCAGAGAGTGACTAGACATGGGTGAATTAATATAACTATAAAGAGAGCAGTTTAAGATTGGCTAGAGAGAGTAAGAGGGGCAAGATCATGAGGAGCCTCCTAGATGGTGCTAAGGAATCTAAACTACACCTCGAGGACTGGGGAGACTAGGCAAGGTTTTCAAATAAGCAACATGATCAAACCTGCACTTTATGAAGATGACAATGCCTGAAGGATGAAATAGGACCAGTTATGAGTCATCTAAGGGCTCCCTCACTTATACTCAGAAGTATAGAACATGCCTGTGATGCAAGAGATCACCTGCAATGCAGGAGACATGGGTTTGATCCCTGGGTTAGGAAGATCCCCTGGAGGAGGACATGGCAACCCACTCCAGTTTGCTTGCCTGGAAAATCCCATAAGCAGAGGAGCCTGGTGGGCTACAGTCCATGGGGTCACAAACAGTTGGGCATGACTGAGCAACTGAACAATAGCAGCAGCAAAGCACTTAGGCTAAATGTGATAAAAGAGGCACCTCACGTTGGGACAAAATTATAGCAACTCATTGTAAGACAAATACCTAGGAAGTTGCATAACATTTATGTACAGAAATACTCATTATTATACATGTGTTCTTGTCCCAATTTGTGCAAACTCCAAGAGATAGCGAAAGACAGGGAAGCCTGGCGTGCAGCAGTCCATGGGGTTGCAAAGAGTCAGACATAACTTAGTGGCTGAACACACACACATATTTGTCCCAAACTGTTCTATGAATTCAATACAATCCCAGTCAAAATCCTGAAATATTCTTCATGAAACTTAACTTGATGTGCAGATTCTAAAAACACACAGGCAAAGCAAGGTCCCAAAACAGTGAGGACAATGATGAAAAAGACAGGATAGAAGGACCTGCCTAATTCCACATACCAGGAACAAAACACAGTCACAGGTATCCACACACAATAGGTGATACAGCATACTAGTGTAGAAAGAAGACACTTCAACTAATGGTGCAGGACATTTTCATTATTCATTCTTTAAAAATATCAGATCCCTACCCAACAATATATACAATAAAAACTACACCCCATAGTTTAGACATCTAAATGTAAAAGGCAACATTTAGTAGTTTCTAGAAAAAAAGAAAATGTTTTATGATCTCTTTAGAAAAGATGTCTTAAATAAAGCACAAACTAAAAAGAAGTAGAAAAATGCTATTATCAATATATCAAAAATCTAAAAATTCTATTCAACAAATTATACTACAGAAAATGACAACATGAATAATCACAGACTGGGAGAAGCCCTTTATCACACAATCAAAAGGTTCAAGATAAAGAAGTTCTACAAGTCAAAAATTTTAATTATATAAAATTAAAAAACCTAGACAAATAGGTTATATATATATATATATGTATATTAAAAGAAATTCACAGAAAAGGAAACTCGAATAGCTATTCTCACTAGTGACCTCATTGCTGATGAGGAAAATGCAAGTTTAAAACAAAAATACGACTTCACACCCACTAAACTTACTACACTTGCAACATTAAAGGTTACCGAGCATTGGTAATGTGGTTGCTGCACACAGGGAGCTGTTTTCACGGCGGGTGGGAGTGTAAAGTGATACAACCACTTTGAGGTTGGGGAAAAAAAAGGTAATACTTTAGTAAAGTTTAATATGTGTATTTGCTACGACCCAACAATTCCAATCCTAAATTATGCTCTAGAAAAGGACTTAGACATGTATACAAGGGAATAGACAGCTCCAAGAGTGTTCAGGGCAGCAGTGTTTGAGAGAAAAAAATGAAAACAAAGTGGTCCTGGACTCCAGGATGGCTAAAGAAAAAGCACATTCATATAGTGAAGAACTATATATACGAAAACAAAAAGCCAGTTTGGTAGAATCTTAAGCAAACAGTGTTGAGTAGTTGCCGAGTATGAGCCTCTTCATAAAACTTCTGACATGTGCTAAACAAATGCACGGGCTTCCCTGGTGGCTTAGTGGTAAAAGAACCCGCCTGCAACACAGGCGATCCCTGGGTTGGGAAGATCCCCTGGAGGGGCAAATTGCAACCTGCTCCCTTCTTCTTGCCTGGGAAAGCCCATGGACAGAGAAGCCTGATGGGCTACAGTCCAAGGGGCTGCAAAACAGTTGGAAACGACTTAGCAACTAAACAATAGCAACAACAAACAAATGTATAGGTATGTATATATACATACATATAACATTTATACACATAGGGATATAGATATACTTCCTAAGCAATTTTCATATATATAGAATTTAATAATATGTTTTATACAAATGGATATACAGTAAACAATATGCAACATAATATTATATTAAGTTATATATGACTATTATACTATATATATCATATATGCAGCATAACATTGTTATATAATATATTACTATCAATATTATATGTTAGTCGCTCAGTCGTGCCTGACTCTTTGCAATCCCATGGACTGCAGCCCACCAGGCTTCTCTGTCCATGGGATTTTCCAGGCAAGAATACTGGAGTGGGTTGCCATTTCCTTCTCTAGGGGATCTTCCCGACTCAGGGATTGAACCTGGGTCTCCTGCATTGCAGGCAGATTTTTCACTGACTGAGCCACCAGGGAAGCTATATATTATATAATATAAATTGTAAAGAAATGTATGACAATGATTATCACAATATGTTTAATAAGATTGGTTGTAAAGGGGTAATACAGGAGGGGAGAAACCAAGAATTTGGTAACATTTTACTTCCACATTTGTACAGTGGCTACATGGTAAGTCACTGCATTATTCATATCTATTTAAACATCTTAATATACAATATTACAAACAGATACAGTTTTAAAGAGCAACACATAGAAATATTTACATTCTAAAAGAGAGATGGCTCTCCATCAAAAAGCAAAATGCATGAAAATGAAATAATTTATAAATATAAAATTCAGTAAGTGACAAGCATCTTATTCAAATTGATTTGACTCAAAAAATGGAAAAGTTAAATGCAGGTATTCTTTCAATAAACACAGCACAGATTTTTATTTTCATGTAAGGGGAAAAAAAATAATCTCTAAATAAAATTTACCTGTGAACCTAGACCAAACAGACTTTCCAGTAGACCAATTGAGGAAAATTGAATTAAAACAGAGTGTGAAAGACAGTGTGAGAAACTGTACAATAGCAATATAATAAACAAGAACCAAAGTAAGAGACAGGAGAGAACAAAACAGCACCGAGTCTGCACTAGGTAAAGACAGCAAAGGCTGTCAAACCTATACAAGGCATGAGAAAGAACAGTTATATAGTACTGGTGATGGAATGAATTATTTTCTCCAGTCATATTTTCTCACTCAAAATTAAGACTGATGCTTGCTGCCTTCCATGCAGAATGAGTCAGGGGGTTAAATCTGTAGGAACACATGCAGGAAAGAAAGGCTGGCATCTTTTCAAGCACAGAAAACAGTCGTTTCCACTCTGCACTAACTAAACACCCCCCACCACCACCCCCAGCCCCCATCCGCGTTAGAGCATGAAGGGCATCCACGGCAGATGAGGACAGCTACGCTACAGCCAGATCGACCAGGCAAGACACCTGGATTTCCAAGGGGGCCAGAGACCAGCCCCAAGCCTTCAGTAGATCTTGTGTAAATATTTTTTCTAAAGACTTGCTCACCAAGGAGCCTCAAAATTTCCTCTGAGTCTAAAGGAACTTGTGGTTCCCAGGGGAAAGGATGGGGAGAAGGGATAGCTAGGGAGTTCGGGACAGACGTGTGCACACCGCTGTATTTAAAACGGATAACCAACAAGGACCTAGTGTACAGCACAGGGAACTCTGCTAGGTGTTGTGTGGCCGCCTAGATGGGAGGGGAGGATGAGGGAGAATGGAAACCTGTGTATGCATGGCTGAGTCCTTTCCCATTCACCCGAAAACTACCACAATATTGTTTGTTAATCAGCTATGCGAGCGTGCTAAGTCACTTCACATGAATCCAACTCTATGCAACTCTATGGGGTATGGCCCGCCAGGCTCCAATGTCTGTGGGGTTCTCCAGGCAAGAACACTGGAGTGGGTCACCTTGCCCTCCTCCAGGGGATCTTCCTGACCCAGGGATCAAACCCGCATCTCTTCCTTCTACCTGCATTGCCAGGTGGGTTCTTAACCACTGTCACCACCTGGGAAGCCCTAACTGACTATACCCCAACACAAAATTTTTAAAAATTATTTTTTAAAACAAATTTCCTTTGATTCTAATAGGTTATCTACAGCAATTTTGTCCTTAGGCGTCATCAATCTGATCAGAACTAAATGAGACTCAGAGATCTGCCCTTTAAAAGATATCCACATCAGCCAAAGGTAACCAAGACACACCCTTGAAAAGCAAATGTTAAATGCAGGCCAAATGCCTGAAGCACTCTCATTAAAAAACAATAATGATGAGGAAATATACCTTGGCTCCTAGCGCTCACAGAAGAAACAGCTAAAGCAACCGACTTCAGAACAAGGGCCTCTACAGTGGCATGTAGAGATGAAGAGAAGGAAGAAATGAACATCCTAACCTCTGGTCCTCTAAGAGAAATGGCCAGAGCTGCAGGACTAAACACCAGACACGTGTCCACCGAGATTTATATTCAGAGCTACTTAGATGCTGGAGCAGTGGATACTGGAACACAGGAGCCAGCCTGAGCACCCCCGCCTCTCCCAACAGATGGCTGAGGCTTTCCCAGGAATCTGGGTAAACTGTAGATGGGTTCTCTGTACATACAGAATTTATTATGAGGGAAGCTAATTTTAAAATGTTCTGTTTATCTTAGGACAGAATGAAGTCGAACCACGCAGGAGATGCAGAAATACCACCAGACACGAACTACTTGTGTATTTTCAGGATATTAAAGCAGTACGCTGGAGTAACATCAAAAGACTGAAATACATCTGAGCTCTAGTAAGCGAAAACAGTGCAGACCCGGGAGGGATCAGCGGGTAAATCCGAAACTTGAAGGCTGACGTGCACCACAGAAGCAGACAGAAATGTGTCAAGGGGTACTCAGAGCCCATTATGAACATAACTTCTAGGACATCCACTTGACGCCAACAGATGCTACCCAGTATCACAAAAACTCATTTCTTAAATCATAAAAAATTTTTCAAGCATGCAATAGCCTGCTTAGTTCCACAGCCTTATATATTCTCCAAAGTGGAGCAGCCCACTCCACTTTACCATTACAGGTACTTCAATGAAAAATCTGAGCAACAGAAAAGCATATAAAATTGATTTTAGGGCTGTCAGAACTCTGAATAATTCTTTCCATTTGAGACCAGGATTAGAAATTTTGAGTGACCTGTTACACAGTTCTTAAATGGGTATGAATCTAGGTCATCGGATTTTCCCAAACTACAGTGTCTTTCTGGAGGGGGGAAAAAAAGGGTGGGACCAAAGAACTTAGAGGTTAAATTTCCAATACTAACTAGAGTGGAAAGCTCACATGATTCTTAATCCTAGCTACCTTGTTGCCAATCTGCTGAAAATGAGAATCTCTCATTGTCTAGTAATCTCTCTGAGACACGTGATTTTAAAGCAAAGCTAAAGTATAGATCTCTCCTTTTACTTCCGAACCCAGGTTAATGTTTGGTCTTTTTAAAATTGTGTGCAAGGGATTTCCCTGGTGGTCCAGCGGTTAAGACTTCACCTTCCAGTAGAGGGGTTGCAGGTTTGAGCCCTGGTCAGGGAGATAACATCCCACATGACTTGTGGCCAAAAAACTAAAACATTAAAAAAGAAAGAAAGAAAAATAAATAAATAAATAAAAATAAAAAAGAAAGAAATACAGTAAGAAATTCAATAAAAAGGTAACTATGTTTAAAAATAATAATAATAAAATGTGTTCAAGAATTCCCTCCGAATACTTTTTAGCACTAGGTTCCATACAATCTGGGCTGCCCTGGTGGCTTAGACAGTAAAGAATCTGCCTGCCAACGTAGGAGACCCGGGTTCAATCCCTGGGTTGGGAAGATACCCTGGATAAAAGAATAGCTACCCACTCCAGTGTTCTTGCCTGGAGAATTCCAGGGACAGAGAAGACCCACCATAGGGTCTCAGAGTCGGACACAACTGAGCGAATAACACTCATTTTTCATACAATCTGGCCAGTTGAAAATGCTGTTCAATTGAACACAAAACAGCACACAGTTCCTCTGGTGGAAGAATTATGGCCTTCCTATCTTTTCATTCTAGACTGACTCACAAAGGATTAAGTAACCGGCACAAAACGATTAAAGGAAAGGAATTTCACCAAGGCCTCCTCATTCAATAGTCAGAGGGCAAGCAGCAATGTATCATGTCTGTTAATTACTAAGCAGTCTAAGATATATTGAAAGTAATAAGGAAGAAAAAAATTCTAAATGATTAACACTCATCAAAATCAAACATCTGCAAATGTATAATTTTACAGATAGTTAGTTCATCAATGTATTTAATTCTAAATACAATCAGCCTAAATAAATAAGACTGCTAGGGACTGACTATTACTACTAAATTTCAAAACCTGCTGTTAGGAATTGTGACAGAATTAAATAGCACTGGCTGAGCATTTTTAAGTAGTTGTCCATCAATGGTTCTGAATATGTATGGGGCTTGTTAAATTTAAAAAACAAGTAGATGTTACATCTGAAATTTAAAATTGAAAGAGGAAAAAGTATCCTACAGTGACACCTACTGGTGAAGTGTGATGTGGTGGCACAACACTATTAGACAAAGGAAACATGTTTACGTCCCCTACCTAGCAAGTTAGAAGCTACAGGGAAAGACTGCATGACATTGCAAAGGGAAAATCTAAACAAAACCATTACATATACCAGGGTCTGTAACTACAAAATAAGTCTAAAAGCACATCATGACCCCTCTTGATCAAAGATCTTCAAATCAATAAATCTGAAAGAGGTTTCTCTTGGCCCCAGTTGGTCAAGCAAGTCAGTTTTTTATGTGTGAGTTAAAGGTAAGATAACTTTCCCGGCGGTGCAGTGGTAAATAATCTGCCTGCAATGCAGGAGGCTCGGGGAATCATGGGTTTGATCCCTTGTTCGGGAAGATCCCTGAAGTAGGAAATGGCAACCCACTCCACTATTCTTGCCTGAAAAATTCCAAGGACAGAGGAACCTGCCAGGCCACAGTCTACAGGGTCGCAAAGAGTCAGACATGACTGAGCACAAACCCACACACACACACACACACAAAGGTAATATGTTCAATTTACTCATGCTTTTTTCATATTTTAAAGACTAAAACTGGAAAAGGCAAACTTGAGCTCTGCAAAAAGTTAAGCATTTTATCAGTTTTCAATTTAAGTTGAAGGCTTAAATAAAAAGCAGACACCTGCTTTAAAAATCTAACTTTTATATAAACCTCCAAGTTTCAGTTTCAAAACACCACTTTTGAAAAAAATGATCACCAAGATCAACAAAAGGCCAGATAATCACTTTTTCCCTAAAATGCATGTTGCAAAGGACTGGGTCCTTTTCCACTCTACTTTCACACACAAATGTTAGAAATAATAATACTTAATGTGACTAGTGTCATCATCTCCTTCAGAATCTCAATGCAAAACAACTCAAAAAAACATTAGTTGAGCCCATGTACTTCCTCCAAAACTAAGATTTTCAAACATGCTGTTTCAAACACAATTTTAGTCAAAAGAAAAGTTAACTGGTGATACGATAGGAAGCATATTTTTCTTTTAAAAAACAGGTATAATATGCCATAGAGAGCTAGAAAGAAAAGATAATCAACTTCGACTCCAAGATTCCCATAAAATCTTACAAATTAGAGAACCTAAAATCCAGGAGATGGTGAGGGGCAGCGAGGCCTGGCATGCTGCAGTCCATGGGGTCGCAAAGAGTCAGACACAACTTAGCCACAGCACAACAAAAATCCAGCACAATGGTCAAATGAATAAGAGAAAACCTGGTTCTAGTCTTGGATCATCCAATAATCAGTTGGGTTTCCAAGAAGTATATAACCTTTAAGGAGTCTAACAATCTTTCCAGGCCTCATGGTAAGATTCCAGCCAAGATTCCAATTTCTGTGATCTCCCCAGCACGTGGTATTGACTTGGGCATCAGTGTGTACACATCAATGACAGATAAAGCAACCAAACAGTGGCTCCATCTTTCCAGTATCCTATGCTATAAGGAAGCAATACAAATAGGATCACACATTCACACTGCAGCGCAACTGCTTACAACAGAGAGAAACCTCCTTTCATCTCCTGTGCCTTCCACGTGGCACAGAGTCAGAACTGATCACCGACTGAAAAAAACACAGCTGTGGAAAAAGAATGCTCGTTATGTAACAAGCGAGACTCCAATGTCAAATCTGTGGAGATTTTTCTGGTAATACAGGTATCTTTCTCACTTCCACATTCTCTTTTATACACTATGTCTGTTTCACAACAATTACAGGATCAATGTGTAAAATGCTTAAAAGGTTGTAGATCCTCAAATAGGATGGAACTTGCTCTAAAAGGCTGGAATATCAAAGTTGGAATGTGTTCCTTTTGATCCTAACATTTCCTGTATGTATCACCTACCTGTTAAAACTGATTCGGATCTTGAACCACTGGGGATGGGGATACAATACACACTCTGGATGCTAATTCTCACCAACAACGGGGCATTTAATAAAACTGCTTCAGATATAATCAAACCTCTCTACCCAGAACTGCAAAAGGCAAAGTTGAACAAAGATGATGTGCTTTGCTTGTATATGGTTACAAAAACTTTTGAAAACAACATTAAAGTGTTGTTCATCAGCTTTTTCTACTTGGAGCTTAAGTTGCATGAGTTCTTCTCATTTAGATATTTTAAAAAGTGTAGCCAGAGCCCTTCCTTCATCTACCCTTCTGCCTGTTTAAGTCAACTGACTGGCATTTAAGGTCAAGTGACAAAGGAACATAAAGTTTACTTATGCCAAAGGTGACTTGTTAGGTTTTCTATAGAATTCAAACTGTATCTTTTTTCTCTACAATACAAAATATTAGTTCTCAGAGTGTAAATTTATTCAATTATTTCAACTGCACTATTTTCATCATTTAAATTTAACTATTTAAATTCATTCACTCATCAAATAATTTTTTATTGAGCATCCATTAATGGCCAGACTCAAAGAGCTGGGAAAAGGAATCAACCAGAAGGAATGAATGAGACAGGAAGGCAATACACATGAAAACAAATAATTTCAGATAGTGGTAAGTGCTATTTAAAAAACAGCTCTTTAAAGGATGACTATAGTCTTCTGATTTACTTTTTTGATACAAGTAAATACATTCCTTGCAGACCTCAGGAAACAAAGAATCTAGAATCATTTTAAAAGGGAAAGTTTACAGCTCAGATTCAATACACATCTGGATTGCAGTTTTAATATCCTAAATATGAGTCAAAGGAAGTATAATAGAAACGAGAACCACTGAAATATGAGATGAAACAGATTTAAAACATCTGCTCTCTCTCTCTTTGAGGGATAAGCACAAGAGGAGAAAGGTGAATATCTTTTTTTTTTTAAAGAGAAGACAAAGGGAAAAAAAATAGAGAAGCTTGCCCAGCATTTATGGCATTCTGTGATATTTAAAGGCAACTACAACACACGATAAGAAAGCTACATAAAGGCAAAAATATTTAAAATAATCTTCAAGAATATTCAAATCACTCCCCTCTCCCCCGCCCCGCACACACATCCCGGCAGCCTTATTCTCCTTTGAGCTGCACTTAAAAGCTGCTGGTTTGGCAAGAACTTATTTTCTGACTTTGGCTCATTTCCAAACTCTCCAAAATATGCACGGCCAAGGTAAGCTGTTTCTTTTACGCCTATCTTCAATTCCACGGCGAGCCAAGAAGGAGTGGATCGACACGATCTCCATCTCGGCTGCGCACTGCAAGGTGAGGGATCGGCCGGGAAGGGGCTCCCAGCTCGGCCCGGCCCCTCCAGCCCACCCGCCAGGCCCACCGAGCACGGCCTCCGCCCACCGCCCGAGAAGGACAGATACGGAGGATGGAGGAGGCGCTCGGCGGCATTGGGGAGGTGGACCCGCAGCGCCCACGCCCCCCCCCCCCACCCACGGAGCCCCATCCTCTGGGCCACCCCGGACCCCGGCTCCGGAGCGCCTCTGACCTCTCCGGGCCCCGGGGCTGCTGCTGCCGCCGCTGGTGCAGCCGGTCGGACTACCAGAGCTGCTGCTGCTGCTGTTGCCGCCGCCGCCCTTGGCATTCTTGCGCGGGGCCATCGCGCGCACCGCTGGAGCAGGCAAGGGTGGGGGGCTCCCTCCGGCCGCGGGGGGCGCAGGCGCTGCAGCGGGTGCTAGCTGCGGCTCCTGAAGCTGCACGGGTGTCTCGGCACCGCCCGCAGCGCCTCCGAGGACTTTTCGCCCGCGTGCCTCCGGCGCGCGCTAGGCCCTCGCGTGCTCCGTGCTGGTGACTGCCCTCCCGGCGCGAGAGCGCGCCGCTCACCCGCCCTGAGGCCACGCCCCCGCCAGGCGAGCCCCACCCCTCCACGCCCACGGAAGACTGAGCGACGGGGTATACAGCCAGTCACAAGGGTCTCTGTGAGGGGGCGTAACCGTGCCGCGTTTCCCCGCCCCGCTGCAGGCTTAGGGCTGCTCTGGCGCGACGCTGCGGCCTGTGAGAGCCAGCAGCTTTCGACTTTCCAGTCTGTCCTGGTCCTTTGGAACGTGGCAGACGTGGAAGGCAAGAGACTCTCGCGAGCTTTGGCGGACCCTGTACAATGGGGATGGGGCGGGGCGGGCGACACGTGTGCAGCGTCTGGACTAGAGTTCACCCTCTCTTAGCGTTTCGCCGGGAATTTTGTTCGTGTCCCACTTCCCTGTGCACACAGACAGCTAAGTGAGGCAACGTCCCTTCTTGCGAAAAAACTATTTGTCAGTATTAATATTACGACATTTCTGAAATGGTGATGTTAGAACTAACTAAATGCTTAAGCCATACGTAGTTGGTTTTAAAGCAGCACGTCACTCCGTTTGTGCCATCAGCGTTTTCAGAAGATCTTAGTTAAGAGGTGCAAATGTAAAGCAAAAAGTTCATTTTCTTGCTCTGCTCCGCACCCTGTATCTGAAATTTCTCTCCGCAGCGCTGACGTCTTCATTCCTCTCCCTTGATGTCCCCACCCTGGGTCCCCCCATGCAGGGGCAGGTAATCTAGGCCTTCAGCTGCTTCTGACCGCACGTGGTCTTAAGAATATCTGGGTCCCTGGATGAGCCAGATAGGAGCTTGAGATTAGGCACATCGTCATCATCATCTTTGTGCCGCAGTCGCCAACACAATGCCTAATGCAACAGACAAGCCAGACCTGTTCAGTAATTTGATACATTTCTGGTAACTGCTTAACACTTTCCCCCAATTCTTGACCATGTTTCAGAGCACCACCTGGGCGTGCCTTAAGAGGGCCGAGGAACCAGAGTCACGGTTGCAGAGTGGCACCTGCTTTTATTCCTCTTCTCCAGTTCTGCCACCCCGCACTGGCAGATCCTTGGCCTCACCCGCCTCTTCTGGATTCACAGAAGCCCACGGGAGGGTCGCACTGCATAATGAGAAGGCTTCTTTCTCCTTTTTGTGGAATTATATTAGATAATTATCAAGATAGAGCAGGGTAACAGAGCTCACAGGGTTTGTACTGAAATAGCTTGTTCAGTTTTTATCTCATGGCATCTTCTTCTGCCTTCACCCACCCCTTTTCTCATCCAAATCCCTTAACCATTATTTCATTGGGTGGAGGGGGGTGCAGAGCTGGACTAAGAGACAAATCTAAGTGAAAGAGCTTAATATAAAAGTATAATGAGAAATGAGCTGAGCAGACAATGCTCAAGATACTTGAACTCTTAAATTCTGACAAGAATCCTTGTGGTGTCTGTTTTTTGGGTGTGAGGTAAATCAGGCCCAGAGAGGTTAAATTAAGTAGGTAACAGAGCTAGTAAGTGATGGAGCAGGGATGCGATATGGTTCCATCTGGCTCCAGAGTCTATGGTCAGAATTCTCCTTCCAAGGACAAGGTTCAGGTTTGAGCAGAGAATGTCTCACTGGCTCCTTGTTCTCGTAGCAGATGTCTCCTGGAAGCCTCCTTGACCCAACTGCAAAGATAGGTCTGAAAAAACCTGATGGTATTTACTTAGCAAGGTACACCTCTTTGACGAAATCAAGTTTCTCTGATAACAGACTCCATGATGTCATGGAATGATGTTTTGCAGAAACCATCAGTGTATTTCAGAATACAGTGAAACCATTTTCCTGTATTTCCAGCAACCAAACCTGGTACCACTGATAAGATACATAGCTGGGTATCTTAGCCAGTACCAGACCAAAATAGAGGCTTTGTAAACAGATATCACGGGAAGTTAGAGGTTTCCTGACTTCATCCATGTAATGCAAGAAGCAGCTACAATGATGTTTATAGGCTCACTATTATAAAATAAAACTTGTAATAATATTCATGACATTCCCCGATGGTGCAGCAGGTGAATTCTTCACCTGCAATGCAGGAGACACAGGAGATGTGGGTTTGATCCCTGGGATGGGAAGATCCCCTGGGGAATGAAACGGCAACCCACTCCAATATTCTTGCCTGGGAGATCCCATGGACAGGGAAGTCTGGTGGGTTACAAAGAATCGAACATGACTGAGCGACAACACATACAAATACACACAAATAATGTCAGTTTATATATTTACAGCTGTATATACTTACCTATTATGAGTATTAAAAAAACACAAAGCTTACCTTGGACCTGTGAATTTCTTTACAGAAGTCCTTTTCTCAGCATTAAGGTGGAGAAGATTAGGAAGTCAAGGTACCTTTGAAATTGAAAGGTTGAAGCTCTCCTTAACAGGAGCCTATTCTCATTTCTGTGGTTTCTGAGTAAGCTATGAATGAACCCTGGGTGAAGCAATGTTAAAAGGACCATAAAGACAAGACTTAACTAGGACAATGTATTAAAATACTAACTTAATAGAGCTTTTGAACTAGGTCAAATATGCCTTTCAGATATTTCCATAAACTTTCCATTGGCTTCACCACTGGGATTTGAAAGTGAGAACTTGAGGACAAAATTTGTGCTAGTTGTTTTTTTCCCTCATGTTGGCCCTTCACAATCTCTAGTTAAATGCTTTCCAAATTAAATATTTCTGGACTTATGTAAACCTATTATTTTAAAGTTGCATTTTACCTGCTTCCTAGAAAGTGGCTCTGATTTACATGCAGTCTTCCTAATGTAAAACTTTATTATTGCAAACTAAAAATAAGTATTTCTCTATCATTATTTATCACAGTAAATTCTGCTCTAGTAAAAAATTGAATGTCAGTGGATCATGATGATTCAGTTGTGTGTTTTCATTTTACATTAGTAGAATGTATTGCAATGAAGGACATGTCTGTAAATACAAGAACACTTTTAAGGCATTCTGTACTCAAAGTGTTCTCAAAGCAATTATTCCCATATGAGTTATATCTCAACAAGTAAATAAACTGTCATTTTCATCAAACAGCTTGACTTTATATTACTATAGAAAAAATGAACCTGGCTAGTGTCTATCTTATAAATACATGGAATGAATTTCTATAAGAAGTCATTTTAAATCTAGTCAAACTGCATTGTGATACAGAAAAATAATCTGAAAACATACTAGCTAAAAAACCTATAGTTTCCTTTTTCATTTCAATTCTTTACATTTTCCATCAGAATTTGTGGTATTTCATGCCAAATTCTCTTCCTAAAAAACAAACAAAAAAATAGCATCTATTCTCTATAAGTAATCTATCATCTATAAGTAATAACTATCACTAGGTCTTAAGTTTCCTAGTCTAAGGAAGTAATAAAATTAATTGATTCTACTCACATCTAAAAATTAAGACCAGAAAGGAACTTAAGCATGGAGAAAAGTCAAATAATTAGAGAATAACTACTGATTATAGGCCTGGTGATTGTATGGTATATTAAAGGAAATATTTGTGTGATTTAGGAGTCTTTAGAAAGTACTGGAGAAATCAAGAAAAGAAAAAGGAAGTGGAAGGGTCCCAAAGATTCAGTTTATTTTCAAAATAATTTTACTTAAACTATAGTGGCCATAAGGAGGTGGAAATAGGTCCCTTATCCAAAAAAAAAGTATCTTGAAGCTAGTTTCTAGGATCCTCCAATTTCATCAAGTCTGGGTACATAAAGCAGATGTATTTGCCTTACAATAAATAGTGTTATTACCATATGCAATCAATTAGCCAACTTAAATTCTTGAAGCTGTTTTTTAGTCACTGAGTCCTGTATGACTTTTCGGCGACCCTATGGACTGTAGCCTGCCAGGCTCTTCTGTCCATGGGATTTCTAAGGCAAGAATATTGGAGTAGATAGCCCTTTCCTTCTTCTGGGGATCCTCTCAACCCAGAGGTCAAACTTGCGTCTCCTGAGTTGACAGGCAGAGTCTTTACCACTGAGCCACCTGGGAAGCCCTGAATTCTTGACACCTGACGGAAAATCATGCATTCTTTACATAAAATTATTATTGGCCCAGCCCTCTTTATACTGTCATCATTCTGACTTGAAACTATTCTGCAATTTCATAAGCACATGGTAAACATTACTGCTGCTGCTGCTGCTGCTAAGTCGCTTCAGTCATGTCTGACTCTGTGCGACCCCATAGACGGCAGCCCACCAGGCTCCCCCGTCCCTGGGATTCTCCAGGCAAGAACACTGGAGTGGGTTGCCATTTCCTTCTCCAGTGCATGAAAGTGAAAAGTGAAAGTGAAGTCGCTCAGTCGTGTACGACTCGTAGCAACCCCATGGACTGCAGCCTACCAGGCTCCTCCGTCCATGGGATTTTCCAGGCAAGAGTACTGGAGTGGGGTGCCATTGCCTTCTCTGAAACATTACTGAGCCTGTACCAAAAAAATAAATCCAAAGAGACTGTGCTAAAAATGTGCTAGCATGGAAAATAGGGAGTGTCTCTTTGTACCAATGCAACAAGATTTTATTCACCTAAAGGCCACTGTAATATATTTGAAATTCTACAGCATTTCTTTATTTTAAGAAGTATGGTATCCATTGCTTTTTAAAGCGGTTGTTTATCATTATATGATGACTGCACACTAGTAGAGCTGAGGATTCTCTAATTCTTCATGGAACAGCTTCAGCACTGACTTCATCACTTGATGAATTCATTTCTCTTGGCAAATCCCTTTGAGTTAGAGATAGAGACACCAATATTCTAGATGTTCACTACAGCTATTCCTCCCAGTACCAGAAAGCACATCTATCTAGTAAAATAGTGAAATCATTTCCAAGAAGCTGTGTCAAATTACAGGATTCTATTTTCTTTGCTTGTTGGTGACATCCTTGTGAGTGTGTTAGTCGATCAGTTGTGTCTGACTCTGCAACCCCATGGACTGTAGATAGTCCTCCAGGCTCCTCTGTCCATTGTATTCACCAGGCAAGAGTACTGGAGTGTGTTGCCATGCCCGTCTCCAGAGGATCTTCCCAACACAGGGATCGAACCTGGGTCTCCCACACTGCAGGCAGATTCTTTACCGTCTGAGCCACCAGGGAAGCCCCTGATGGTATTCTCTTTGCATGTAATGTTTCAGCTCCAGTGCAAAAGAATCTAGGAGTGAAGCTACCAAAAGTTATCCTTTCAGAAGCAATTGTGTAAAAGACTAAGTGTAGATATTTTGACCAAAAGAGTATTTTCTTATTTTCTTAAATTTGACAAAACTGAAATCAAATGTCAAAAGCTTGAAAGAATACACATGTATATGAGTGCTAAGTTGCTTTAGTCATGTTTGACTTTTTGCAACCCCATGGACTGTAGCCTGCCAGGCTCCTCTGTCCATGGGATTCTTCAGGCAAGAATACTGGAGTGGATGGCCATGCCCTCCTCCAGGGAAGCTTCCCCACCCAGGTATCGAACCCCCGTCTCTTATGCCTCCTGGGCAGTGTCTAGCGCAGAGCAGGGATTACATAAATGTTTGCACCCTCGGCTCTTTGAACTTGCTGTCTGCCTGGAGAATGTTTTTGCCACCCAGATCAGAGGACCACAAGACTTCACATGTCACCCTCTTTGTTTAGCCCCAAACCCTACCATACCTCACAATCTGAACTGTTCTTGATGAGCACCCCATGTATAGGTATGAAATGGCTAACCTTTAACACAAAAGAAGAAATGTAAAAATCAATGTCTTTGACAAAAGGAGAAATCTTTTCAAGTAGCTCACAACCCAAAATGTTCATCATTTTCTTAAAAATAGGAAGCAGTTGCTCATTTAGCATTCTCCCATCACATAACTGTGGGCATCCTTGAATGGCTAAAGTGAGAAATTAAAGAGCAAGCCTAGAAAGAGAAGGAACCATTGTATGAAGTGTGCAGTGATCACTTGGGAAATATGGTAGGCTGAGGGAGAGAACTGCGTTCAGTGAATACCTACTTAAAATGTGCAATCTGACCAGTTATAAACAGTTAAGCCGGCAGCATGAGACAGAGAAAAAAATTTGTGAAATGACAGAAAACCAGATGGAAAAGAAAGATTTATCATCTTTGCCAAGTTTGCCTGGAGCTTTGTTTGTCTGTTTTCCAGTTCCACATTAGAAGAAGTTGACTCTAACACCAGAATTGTGCTCAGTACTATGTATAGTGTTTGGACATGTGTGCCTGTATATTAAGAATTTGGTCAATTTCACATAGGTTATTGTGCACTGTTAGTTGAAGTTTTCATCTGCTGCTGTGGGTCCTAAGTCGCTTCAGTCATGTCTGACTCTGTGCGACCCCATAGACGGCAGCCCACCAGGCTCCCCCATCCCTGGGATTCTCCAGGCAAGAACTCTGGAGTGGGTTGCCATTTCCTTCTCCAATGCATGAAAGTGAAAAGTGACAGTGAAGTCGTGTCCAACTCTTAGCGACCCCATGGACTGCAGCCTACCAGGCTCCTCTGTCCATGGGATTCTCCAAGCAAGAGTACTGGAGTGGGGTGCCATTGCCTTCTCCAGAAGTTTTCATCTAATCTTTTTTAAAAAAAGAAAATCAAGTTTCTGGTATAGATGATCTTATTTGCGAAGCAGAAGTAGAGACACACATGTAGAAAACAGACTTATGGATTCCAAGGGAGAATAGGGAGAAGTAGGGGTGGAGGAGGAGGTGGGAAGAATTTGGAGACTGAGATTGATATGCTGTTGATGTGCGCGTGCAGGCTAAGTTGCTTCAGTCATGTCCAGCTCTTTCCAACCCCATAGACTCTCGCCCTCCAGGCTCCTCTGTCCATGGGGATTCTCCAGGCAAGAATACTGGAGTGGGTTGCCATGCCCTCCTCCAGGGAATCTTCCCAACCCAGGGATCGAACCCGTGTCTCTTATGTCTCCCTCATTGGCAATTGGTTTCTTTAACACTTGTGTCACCTGGGAAGCCCATATACTATTGAAACTATGTATAAAATAGATGACCAGTTAGAACCTAATGTAGAGCACAGGGAACCCTACCCTCAGTGCTCTGTGGAGACCTAAATGGGAAGGAAATCTAAAAAGGGGGGGGATATATGGTAAACATACAGCTGAGTCACTTAGCTGTACTGCAGAAACTAACACAGCTTCAATAAAGCAACTGTACTCCAAAAAAATTAATTAAAAGAAAGTCAAGTTTTAAGTGAGAAGGAGCAACTTCCAGTACTAAAGATCTATCATGGGACTCATTAGACTCAAATTCAGATTTTCAGAAGAAGCAGATCGTATAAGCAGCAGCTCAGACTGAATTGTGCTTTTTCCCGTCTAATTTCTGGTGTGGGCGCAGGCAGTTATAGAGGAAGGGTGACCATCACCAAGCACTGTCATAGGCCCCCCAGTCTCTTACCAGCCTTTGCCTCAAGGCATCGAAGAAAGATGCCCCACTCCTTCTGTTAATCTCCAGCGACCTTCCCCCTTCAAAGCTGCCCATGATGGTGTGATAGTAACCCTGTTTCACCCAGGTGCCCCTGTTGGCACACAGGAAAATGGGGGTGTGCAGAGTGTGGGTACCTGCTGGTCCCTTATCCCTTGGTCTTTTCTCCCCAGCCCATCAACACAACAAGCTGAGAGATTTTCAACCTGTGAGATGCTGTGAACTCAGAGATAAAATGCTTTCCATGGCTGAGGCTTAGAAAGGAGGTGAAAAGGTCTGAGTTATTAGGAAGAATCTCCATGGAGTAACAGAAAGCCCCACTTCATCCTAGCCCCACACTTGGGGACTCCCAGTAAAAATACAAGGTGGAAGGGTGGAAGAAGGGCAGATTCAGCATGACTGGCAAAAAAACCTGGCCTGCCTCTGGCTCAGATCTTGCAGAATAACTCTGCAAATAAATAAGGCCCCTTGCCAGAGAGACTGGCCAAAGATGTTCTATTGGGAGTTGGGGGAGGGAAGGTCCTACCAACCCTCCACAGAGCCAGGGAAGCATGACTGATGCTATCCACCTCTGGGGCCCACTACTCTCCTCATTCAGAAAGCCGTCCCTCTGGCTGGGGTGTCCCTCTTCTCAGTTATTCTAGCAGGAGTGGAGGGAATTTCTTTCAGTCCTAACTATAAGCAGGTTGTAATTAGATTTGTTCCCATCTCAACACAACCACAGCCTACACAAGGTAGGCTGGCTGGGCTGGGCAGGTCATTGGTGGCTAATGGAACAACATTTTGTGATACCTTCTCTAAGATTCCAAGATCCAAAAGGCTCACCAGTACCCAAGGCCATAATTCTGCAGTTGTTTTGAATACTCTTCAGTTATTTCCTAGACGGCCAAGAGCTGGAGTCAGAACCTAGAGTGGGAAGTGGTGTCTCCCCCGCCTTTTGTGGAATCGATCCAGGGATGATGACTGAGGGATGATTTCCCCATGTGGGGTCTGACCTTTCCTCCCGCCATCTACTTACTTCCTCATCTCCAACTCCTCCCACTCACAGCGTCCAAGTAGAGTTAAAAGAGCTGTAAGGATGGTTTCCTTCCAGGGCCTTCCCCAGTGGTCCTGTGGTTAAGACTTCACACTTTCAATGCAGGGGGTGCGGGTTCAGTCCCTCTTCAGGGAACTAAGATTCCCACATGCCTCTGGGGTGGCCAAAAAGTTTTTTTTTAAAAAGGTTTCCCGAAGTCCATGTCTTCCCATCTGTAGATTTCCGGCCACAGCCGTTACCAGGCCTTTTCTTTTCTTCTAGAATAACAGGGAGCGAGCCACCGGAGTCCAGAGGCCAGCACTCCCGCTCAACCTCCGCATCCGCCAGTGCCCTCTCTAAGATGGGGAATCTTGGCATCCAAGGCCTTGCTCTCTGTGTGGCCCCCTCCAGGGTGACCTGGAAGGCTTTGGAAGATTGGGGAGCAGGACTTCATACAACACTTGGGAAAACTTAGCTGCCTGGTAACCAGAGAATGCACTCATTGTGTCCTCCACTTTAAAGCTGGTGCTTCCTTTTCTTTGAATCCACATCCTACTGGTTTTGGACATTGGCTAACAGGGTAACCTGTGCTTTGGGGCTCCCCAGGCGGCTCAGAGGTAAACAATCTCCTTGCCACGCAGGAGACATAGGTTCAATCCCTGGGTCAGGAAGATCCCCTGGAGAAGGAAATGGAAACCCACTCCAGTATTTTTGCCTGGAGAATCCCATGGACAAAGGAGCCTGGAGGGCTACAGTCCTTGGGGTTGCAAAGAGTCAGGTGTGACTTGGTGATTAAACAACAACCACCTATGTTTTAGGGGTTTTATTTCCCTGCAATTTTTGAGATTTTGGCAGTTTGCCATAAAACATGACAAAATTGTCAAGGCTTTGTCTTTTAGTATTGTGATCTTTTTCTTGAAAGCTAATTTTGATGTGAGAAAAAGATATGGCATCTGAAGATTTGTATGTAGGAAGGAACCAAGATAAAGGGTTAAAAACAGATAAGGTATAAAATGCTATTTTTTTAAACCCATTTCCCTAGTCTTATGTAAGTTAGGCAATCAATTAATTGCTTGTGTTTTGATAAGATAACTATGTCTTTTATAACTATATTTTTAGATACTATTTAAGTACTTTTAATGATATTGATAACTATATATTGTTTTAAAAGTATTTTTCAAATCATTTGAGCAAATTCCCACATACAAAAACTAAGGGGAATCTTATTTCCCAAATTCTACTAACATTTCCTATTTCTTACTTGTAACTCTGGCATTCTGGCCTTTTAAAATTTTGTCCTTGACATTTACCTGAATAAGCTTTTCCAGCATCTTCATTGCTGATTTTTGTATGCATTAAGGCTCTTCAGGTTACAAATGAGGATTGTTCCCAGTTTCTTAATTCTTAAATAACGGCATCTGCCCTAACCATTTCCAAGGAAACCGAATGTACATATTAATCTGTAATCATGGAGCATTAACAGTTCTTTTCAAAATTTTAAAGTGCACCCACCAGATTTTCTCCTGGTGAAATGACTCATTTTCTGTGCACTTCACTGCTGAGATTGTATAATTAAGATAATGCTAACTCATTCCAATGAAACGCTAGAACCTTAGGATAAATGAGACAGGCTTGTGCAAGAGTCTTTCATATTCTAATTCAGAAACACACGGATGGATACAACTATTCCCTGATTGAAGTAAAAAAAAAATGTATGGCTCTTGAAGGCTTTTTTTAAAAAAATACATATATCTATGTATTTAGCTGCACCAAGGCTTAGTCGTGGCATGCAGGATTTTCCTTGAAGCATGCAAACTCAGTTCTGTCATGTGTGATCTAGTTCCCTAACCAGGGATAGAACCCAGGCCTCCTGCATTAGGAGGGCCTAGCCACCAGAGAAGTCCCTCCTGAAGACATCTGAGTGACAAGGGAAAAGAATATTTAACTAGAAGTGCCACAAGTCCAATTCTGTCTTTACTAGTACTGTGGAACCCCAAGAAATTCCCCTGGCCTCTCCAGAATCCATTATCTCATATGTAAATGGTGGGCTATCATCTTGAAGCCTGTCTGCCTTCATCATCTGATGAAAGCTATGGAATGGCATGAGAAACATTCTCATAGCCATAAAGTTTTCTAGTCAATTTTAGGTATTCACATACCTAAGGTTAAGAATGTCTGCACAGGGAAATACAGTTCCCTCTACTTCTTGCATTAAGCCTTGGGCATTGCTAGTGACACTGGTTTCTTATATTTTCTTAGTCTATTCACAGCAGGGTTAGTGGCTGAAGATGAGAAATGACAAATGGGTTCTATCGCTACCTTGTATCCATGGCAACTTTGAATACTCTCAACTAGTCTGTGAGGATAAAACTTAAGATATCTACATAAGATAAAAATGTGGTTGACAATGGAATGATCTTATTACTGCTTCAGTGGATTTAGTTTGACTGCCTTTGGCACTAGATGAAAATTTTCTGGAGCCTGCAATGGAATACTCAAGGAGAATGTCCCTTGGAAACTAGGAAGTGCTCTTCAAATGTGAGCAACTATTTCCTTTTTATTTGTTAATAACAGATTTATACTATAAAGAGCATAAGATTTTTCAATGGCAATATTCCTATATGCCCAATCTGAGCCAAGCTCATTAACTTGCTGGATCTAGGGGAGATCAATCTACTCTAAGCTCTGTTGAAGAAATATAAAACTGGTAACAGAATGACATCTTTATTTTCCCTTCTCTTATTGTCAAGTTTTCTACCTTCTTTAAATGTTACTTGATCTCTTGAAATGCCAGATACCAGCTCGTGAGCTGCAGTACAAGGCAGGTGTCATTTAATTCCATAGTGCCTGAGTTAGCCTGTATTTTGATGTCAAAAAGAGCTAACGTCGGCAACTTCATCTGCTTCCACCTGTACATGCACTGTGTAGCCCATTCTACAGAGTCAACTGAGTGCCCATTTCCTGGCAGCTACTATACCAAATGCAGTGAACTTGGGCTTCCAGGAGCTCATGTCATTTTGGAGGAAGACTGACACCCATACCAACAATGGTAACAGAGTGTGTTGCCTTCTTCTTCGGCCTGCAAAGATGGGTGGACGAGAAGGTGGGGAGGACAGGATGAATCAGTCTCTGGGGGTCCTTGTGAACCACAGACAAGTCAGGAGTCCAGAAATGCCGATGTCTTCAAGAGTGTGTTGTTCAACCTCTTCATTTTACAAATGAGAAACTTGAGTCTCAGAGAGTGAGTGTGACTTGCAAAGGTTGATTCATTAGTTAACCCAGTACTAGAACTCACGGGGCATTAAGATGCCTTCTCAGCAAGGGCGAGGTTGCCTCCAATGAAAGGAAGTTGGTTCTTGGGGGTAAAAAAATTTAGATTTACAATTTGTTTTTGTTGTTCAGTTGCTAAGTCATGTCTGACTCTTTGTGACTCCATGGACTACAGCATGCAAAGCTTCCCTGTCCTTCACTCTCTCCCAGAGTTTGCTCAAACTCAAGTCCATTGAATTGATGATGTCATCCAACCATCTCATTCTCTGCCACACTGCTCTTTTGCCTTCAGTCTTTCCCAGCATCAGAGTCTTTTCCAATGAGTCAGCTCTTTGCATCAGATGACCACACAATAGTCATCTCCAAATTGCCAAACTGCTTAAATACATATCTGTGGTATTACATTTTCATGGGATGGACGGATGAGTACAGAAAAAGAAATATCTAAAAAGGCTTCTCACAGGGTAGGGGACAATCATTGTTTTAACAAGTTGACTTCACTGTGGTGGTTTCATGAATATAAGTCCAAACTCATCAAATTGTGTGTATTAAATAAATACAGGTTTTAACATGTCACTTATACTTCAATAAACCTGTTTTAAAAATGTTGAGAAGTACTTCCTTACAGCCAGATTACTGGTTATTTCTGCTACATTACATAACAAATTCAATAATAAACATCCTTCTACATTAACACCTTATCTTTATCCTTGTCCTGAATTATTTTGTCTAATTTTCTTTCTTCCCATTTCTCCTCTCTTTTTTATTTAACTCTTTATTTTTTTTCCATCTAACCATTATGAGTTGGTTAATATGTTGCTACTGAATTACTTATATTCAGACAGTATACCTTACTAATACTGTGAAACTTATATAAATGAACAGATGTAGGAAACACACTCCCTTAACTTTATTCTCTAAAACCACATCCATATTTAAAAACCAAAATTCATAAAAGCGTCCTAGTTTATTGGAAAAATCTTTTATGGTTATACTTATCATAGTAAACATTAATGAGCAATAAACACCAAGTGATTGTTGTCTGATTTTTAAAAAACAAAGGAATTGAGGTACCAGTGACTCAAAGTCACACTCTCATAGTCAAGACCACATGGCTAAGTGGCAGTTTCAAGGTCTGAACCTGGCAGTCTGACTCTAGAGGACAAGCGTTTCCCTCCACACTATGCTGGGGATTATGACCCAAACTTGGAGGCAATCTGGGCAGCTGCCAGCTGAGTTCTTGTTTCCTTGGTAATGCCAGTGTCGGGGGATTATAACTCGGTTCCTGAGGTCATCTGTACATGTATTTGCAGGAGCTTGGAAAGTTTAAGGAGCTGAAATAGTGATGGGATGGGGTGTGGTAGGGTCATAAAGAACCGGACACAAAGGTGGAGTTAAGAATTTTGAAGAGGACAGGCAAAACCATGCTGGGCAGTTTGTATACATGCTTTGGAGGTCAAAAGCCAAGAGCAGTTATGGACCAGAAATTTTCAAGCATGGCTGATGTGGAACTAGCTACTCACAAGTAAAGTTGCAGAGAAGCTGCCATGTGGTCTATGTCGTAGGGACAAGAAATACCAGGCCACTCAGGACTCTTGTCTAAGGTCCTATTCATCTTCATTAAAGGGAGTGTGTCAGAGTCTTATAAGAGGCAGATGCTAAGCCACAATCAGACATGCAGGAGGTATATTGAATGAAACACGTGTGAAGGATCAAGGGTTAGATAGCTGAGGAAACAGGGAGCTCCTTCAGCCTGTGATGAGGTCTGACCACTGTGCATAGAGAAAAGGAAAGATGATTGGGTAGAAATAGTCACAGGTTGTTTAAAGCAGATCTGAGAAAAAATCTCAGCCAGGTCAATGAGAATCCAGCAGAGTTTGACCTTTAGACATCAAACGGCCCAGCTCTAACACCCCTGCCTTGTTCTGTCTTGGGCTGGAAGGAATGGCCTCCATGTAAATGCCACAACAAAGTCAAATATGTGGCAGCCAGAGAGGTTGGCACGCTGAGCTCCTCCTAGCAGCATCTCTTGAAGGGCAGTCTGTGTGGTGCATCTCCATGACCATCTCCACAGGTGCTTACTCTGGGCCATTTTCAAACATCTCACAAAGGAAGCGCCATCATACCCACTGAAAGAGGGATACATGCTCAGAGAGGCTGAGCAACTTTCCAGGTGTCACACAGCTTGTAAATGGCCAAGGTAAGACTTGAACCCAGTTCTTTCCATTTCTATTCAAACCTGTCCTCTTTTAAGACATCTAAAACTTTACTGAGGTCTTACAAATTCCTAAAAGTAGGCAGGGGGCCTTCCCTGGTGGTACCTGCGGGGAGCCGGCCTGACTGCTCAGGCCCCTTCTCGGCCCTGAGAGAGATCTAAGAGGTCCCTCTCTGTCCTGCCACCCCTGATTTATTAAAGTGCAAATTGGCCTTTCTCACCTCCCTCAGGGAAATCGCTGCAGCCACCATTTGCCCATTTTCCTGACTCTGATAAGATTATCGGGCTCCTGTGAATGGCTTATGTCTAGGTAGTCAACTGATTGTAAGACGCTGGTGCCATGCTCTGCTGGAGTTAAGATAAAACTCCTGAGCTAAAACTAGTGTCTGCAGTTCTGCACGTATGCAAGTCTTTGATCTAAAATTTGGTGAATCCTGTTAGCATATATATGTATGTTACCCCTCAATAAAGTCGTCGGAATCAGTCACAAGCTGACTCCGTCCCTCTCAACCCCATCTTTCCTAGTCTTTTATTTCTCAGGTGCTCTGGTGATTGTGTCCTTGACCTGTTCCTTTTGCTGGCAGGCCCGGCACGTACCAGTGGTTAAGAATCCACCTTGCAATGCCTGGGAACATGACACAACATGGAGCAAATAAGCCTGTGTGCTGCAACTACTGGGCCCAAGCACTGCAGCTAAGGCCCAGTGCAGCCAAATAAACACATAAATAAACGAATACTAAAAAAAGTAGGTAGGGGAAGCTTTGTATTACCCTAGGGCATAAGAGGAGGAGTCTTAGATCATACAACTTCATGGAGAGCATAAAGGGTGTAAATCAAATTAGCAGAAATTGGATGTGATCAATGTATACATTCTTGGATTTAAAGTTTATGGTTTTAACCATTCATAAGGCTCCCTGAGACTTTATTTTCTTGGACTCCAAAATCACTGCAGATGGTGACTGCAGCCATGAAATTAAAAGATGCTTGCTCCTTGGAAGAAAAGTTGTGACCAACCTTGACAGCATATTTAAAAGCAGAGACATCACTTTGCCAACAAAGGTCCATCTAGTCAAAGCTATGTTTTTTCCAGTAGTCATGTATGGATGTGAGAGTTGAACTATAAAGAAAGCTGAGCATGGAAGATTTGATGCTTTTGAACTGTGGTATTGGAAAAGACTCTTGAGAGTCCCTTGGACAGCAAGGAGATCAAACCAGTGAATCCTGAAGGAAATCAGTCCTGAATATTCATTGGAAGGACTGATGCTGAAGCTGAAACTCCAATACTTTGGCCACCTGATGTGAAGAACTGACTCATGTGTAAAGATCTGATGCTGGGAATGATTGAAGGCAGGAGGAGAAGGGGATGGCAGAGGATGAGATGGTTGGATGGCATCACCGACTCAGTGGACATGAGTTTGAGTAAACTCTGGGAGTTGGTGATGGACAGGGAAGCCTGGCCTGCTGCCGTCCATGGAGTTGCAAAGAGTCAGACATGACTGAGAGACTGAACTGAACTGAACTGAAGCCTCCCTGGTCTATAATTTGAAAGAATTTCAGATTTGACTGACTCATACACTTGAGTATTTTAGGTATAGGCAGGTTGATATTCCTGAATGAGCTACTCAGCTCCTGAACGATGCTCCTAGCTCATTTAGCAATCTTGTCATGACTTAGCTTCTTATGCTGAGTCATTGTCCCATATTCAGAAACACTCGTGAGGCAAAATCAATTCTATTTCATTTTGAAAAGTAGCCAAGAAAGAAAATTACTGCTAATGCTGATGATGGAAGTGAAATGCCTAAAAAAAAAAAAAAAAAAAAATCCTTAGCTAAAACTTGAAAGTTCTGGATAAACTGGAGTGCAAGGTGAAATTTTTTTGTAGAACATTCACACCCTGGATGGGAACACTCTGTGGTCTAATGGAGCAATAAGAAAAGGATGTTTATGATGTCATTTCAAAAGATTCCTCTGGCCTCAGCCACAACTGTTTTTAATCGGGTTTTGATGATTATGTAACAAGACTTCATCTAAACTTTGACTAATTTATTTTAGGCAGTGGACAAATAGGTACAATTAACATAAGAATTGTTTTAATAGCTAAATATCAATTTTATTATTTTCAAAATTTGGAAAGGTAATTTTACTGAAGGGTGCATCTCACAAATTTCCATTAAAAAATACAGTCTTAGAAATATTTATTTTCTTAGAAATTTTTCTTAGGACTTTCAAGAGATCTTTAAGGGAGGAAAAGGAAAAGGCCACTATACTGTATTTTAAGGGAAAAACCATAGGTTAGGGTGGTATTTACAAATTTGGAGGATTCCTGAAGTTCCTCTACTTACCTCACATAGTAGGTACTCAAATGTTTATGGAATAAATAAGTAATCCTCTAGAGAATGTGTTTTCTGTCTTTCTTGGTTATTTAGAATAAGCAGACATGGGAAAGGAGGAAGCATCGGTGGAAGACCTTGGTGAGCTTGGCTAGAGATGCCAGTCCCATTTCTTATACTGGGTCAACTGGAGGCTGTCCTGCCCCTTGGAAGTACAAGACATGGCATGCAGGGCATTAGCCTCTAGGACATTGGGTTAATCCTGATGGGGTGGTTCATGTGAAGGGCTGAGAAGGGGAAGGTGTGGGAGAACTGAAATGGGGTACGAAGCAGGTTCCCTGGTGGCTCAGATTGTAAAGAATCCACCTGCAGTGCAAGAGACCCAAGTCTGATTCCTGGGTCAAGAGATTCCCCTGGAGACGGAAATGGCAACCCACCACAGTATTCTTGCCTGGAGAATTCCATGGACAGAGGAACCTAGTGGGCTACCATCCATGGGCTCGAAAAGACCCAGACAAGACTGAGAAACTAACACGTTGACTTCACTTTCACAAAGCAGATTCAGAGCAGACTTCATATTCTATTAATAACGTGAAAGGTTGGGATTATTGAGACTGATGGGTGAAATTTGCATATTTCCCTGAATGACTTTTGCATTGTGTTATATTAATACAAGTCAGCACTTTTTAGTATTCCTGAAGACTTTCCTTTCTATTAAAGTTTAGATCACTTTCGTGATGAATCTACAATATTTATATTGCCATTGTTTATTTTAAGTGATGAAAAACATATTTTATTTTCAGTTGTACAAAATACCCTGAAAACGGCACAGACTTAAATTATGCAAGAGATAACAAAGTCACCTTTTCCTGAGATAAAGCTAGTATAAACATTAACAACTTAGAAACCAATGAATATACTCTGTCTTCATATTTGGAATTTCTATTGCCTATCTGTAATTTAACAAACTGACTACTGACAGCTGAAGCAAAATACTAAGCCACAGTTTAAAAGGTAATCATTAGGCAAAACTACTTATATCAAATTCAAGAGTTTAAAATAGAGTTACACTTTTAAAATCTAATCAGAACTAATAATTTGTTATATTTGTGTTACTTATTGAAATTTGATCTCATTTGAAAGCTATTTTTCAGTTGTGTGTCTGTATGCTCAGTCACTATGGGCTGTAGCCACCAGGTTTCTCTATGGAATTCTGCCATTCCCTTCTTCAGGGGATCTTCCCGACCCAGAGATCTAACCTGCATCTCTTGCAACTCCTGCATGGGCAGGCAGATTCTTTACCACTGTGCCACCTGGGATGCCCATTTTTCAGTTAATTTCATTTAATTTTCTCTATTTTCTTTTATAGTTATATAGTTTATGATTCTATAAGAAAGTCTATAAAGTCTCTTCATTCCTATCACCAAAATCTGAGGGCAGTTATGTGGCAATGTGATGGAGAAATGTGTGTTGAGTGATAGGATCTTGTTTTAAATCTCTTGTACAGAGATTATCTTTAGCTTTAAAACTAAATTTAGTTTATCACTCTTGGTCCTATAATAGTTCAGTGGATGTTGGGTGATTGATAATATGAAAAAGATACTCTGTCTTTCCAGGCTAACCCCATCTTCATTGTTTGGCTAAAGAAAACACACTTGATGCATTCATGTGATAATTAAAAGAAATGAAGTGTTAGTCACTCAGTCATGTCCAACTCTTTGCCATCCTATGGACTGTAACCTGCCAGGCTCCTCTGTCCATGAAATTCTCCAGGCAAGAATACTGGAGTCCGTTGCTATTTCCTTCTCTAGGGGATCCGCCCAACCCATGGATCGAATCTCCTGCATTGCAGGCAGATTCTTTACCAACTGAGCTACCAGGGAAGCCCATTTTAGTAGCTCAAAAGAAATTATGATCATGGTAAAAAAAAAAAAATTAGTAGCTACAGATTAGCAATACGTTGACTTCCTACTCTCAGATAGGGCTGGACAGCAGATCTCTCCTTCCAGGAGGACGGACTAAATGCAATTTTCCTTGGTATTAACCTAAATGAGTTGAAAACATATGTATACACAAAAAAGTACATACAGACATTTATAGAAGCTTTGTTCATAATTACCAAAACTTGGAAGCAACCAAGATGTCCTTTAACATGAATGAATAAACAAACTGTGATACATACATATGATAGAATTGTAACTCTTCAGTGTTTAAAATAACAAACTACAAAAGCCATAAAAAGTCACATAGGAATAGTAAATGCATATTGTTAATTAGAGACAGCCAATCTGAAAGGGCTACATACTGTATGATTCCAACTACAGGACATCGTGAAAAAGACACAGCTATACAGACAATAAAATGATCAGTGATTGTTGGGCATGGGGTCGGGGAGGAATGAGAAGTGGAGCAAAGCATATTTTTCAGGCAGTGAAACTTCTTTTCATGACACTGGAATGGCAGGGACATGACATGATGCATTTGTCAAAACCATAGAATGTATAACACATAAGAGAACCTTCATGTAAGGGATGAATTTTTGTTAATAATAACGTATCAGTATTGGTTTATCAATTGTAACACTTGGTAATCAAGTGTTCCAAACTAGAGCAAAATGCTAATAATAGGAGAATTGGGATAGGAGAGGGGGGCATGGAGAAGGGAGAGGGTATATGGGAATTCTCTACTCACTGCAAGATTTTCCCATCAAAATAAAACCTCTAAAAATATAAATCCTATAAGTTTTTCTTTGTTTTAAAAGATTGGAGAATCATATGCTGTCTATAATACATTCAGTTCAACTATAACAATATAGACATGTTAAAAGTAAAAGAGTAGAAAAAGATATATCATGCAAACATTAGTCCAAAAAAATCAGATAAAGCTTCCTTGAGAGCAAAGAGAATTACCAGGTACAGAAAGGACCATAGGATAGAAAGGTCACTCCACCAGGAAGACCTAGCAATCATACTCCTGGGCATTCATCCCAGATAAATGAAAACGATGGGGTATTTCTATACCTCAGTTGCAGTGATGGTACATGAATCTACACAGGTGACAAAAAACAGCATGGAACTGGACACCCACACTGTACCAGTGCGTTTACTGGGTTTGATATTAGACTGTAGGTACACAAGATGCAATCACCCATGGCAACCGAATAAAAGATACGTGGGCCCTCTCTATCATCTCTGCAGTTTCCTTAAGTCCATAATTATTTCAAAACAAAACTTGACAAAAAGATGATGCTGGTTGAGAAAGTGATTTTTTGTGTAAAGTTTGTGTCATCTGGGTTGATTTCACCTGTAGCCCTGCCACCTGCTGCTTCACAATCCCTGAGGAACAACCCCACAACAGCCCTGCAACAAGTTCAGCCAGTTCAGCTCCTGGGTTTCTGGTCAACCTCATTATGGTGCTCTTGCCAACTGTGGCCCTGGACTCACCATTCAATATTTTCAAGCAGCCCTTGACAAATTCTTACAGGTGTAACTTTTCCAGTAAAGGTATTTTACTTAATTTTCCCTTTTTGAAGTACCTAGGAGAGGTGATTTGACCTTTATTATTTGTCAAAGGACCATAGGCACCTATTTTCTTCATTTTCACTTGGCTAGTACAGTTAAATTTCCCCAAAGAGAGACGAAAAGGCAGACACTGAAAACAGACATATCAGGAAATTAAACAATCAGGTATTCAGGATGGCTGGGACCAACAGTGGCAGGAATGTCAACAGCCAGAGAATGTCTTGATATTCATGGAACAAGGAGGCAAGGCTCCCAAAATTCCATTTAGGTTTAATTGAGTTGATGATGTGGAATCCTGGCTCTTGGTAAGAGTCATCTTGGGAGCTTCAAAAAATAGCAACACTCACATCCTACCACAGATCAGGTAAATCAGAATTTCTGAATTAATCTATACCAAAGACACATGAATACCTGTGTATATGTGTCTATATCAGATTTCACACATTCCAGTGGTACAGATACTATGTCAACAAGTGCTATGGAGGGAAATAAGGTTGAAGGGGAAACAGAAAATGTGTGTGTGTTTGTTGGAGAGGTTGCAGGTTAAACCTGGGTAGTGAGAGAAGCTCTTCTTGCTTGCTTTCTTATTGCTCTTTTTCATGAAGTTCTTTCAATATGATACCTAACCCTTTCAAAAAGGAAGTATTGTAATATATCAATGTCAATTTGCATTTACTGAGTCAACATTATCAACATAAGGAACTTGTCTTGAGAGCAAATATTTATAAATTCATATAATTAGGCCTGATAGCTATCTCACAGTTTAAAACAAGCCTGAAAGAAAGTGACTCATTGGAGCTGCTGTTTGCATTACGTTCCTTGTATTGATACATGGCCAATATGTTCTGTAGTTCGGAAAATTACTTCCCTTCCAGACTAATCCATCTTGAAGGTGCAAAGTTCATTTAGAGGAAACCATTTTCTTTTAAAATATAAAATGTATTGCCTTTTATAATTATAGAAATATTTGACTTTTTGATAAAATAAAAGGAAAACATGAACCACCATCTCACTGTTAACATTTTGATTTATTTTCATTTAGTCCTTTTAAATTGTATATACATTTTTCCCCTTTTCTCCTCCCTTTTATGTTTTCAAATGTATGTTATGCAAGCAAGTTATAGTTACAGTACGTAATTATATGTATATATTATATATGGGTGTACTGTGCTGTGCTCAGACTCTACAGTTGTGTCCAACTCTTTGCAACCCCATGGACTGTAGCCCACCAGGCTCCTCTGTCCATGGAATTCTCCAGGCAAGAGTACTGGAGTGGGTTGCCATTTCCTCACCCAGGGGATCTTCCCATACCAGGGATAGAACCTGTGTCTCTTGTGTCTCCTGCTCTGCAGGCCCATCCTTTACCCACTGAGTAGGTAACCAGGGATTAAACCTGGGCCCCTCGGAGTGAAAGCACCAAGTTCTAACCACTGGACAGATAGGGGATTCTATCTTTTTTCTCTCATATTTTCTCTCTTTCCTTCTCACCTGGGTCCTTCCCTCAGACCAGGAACTCCATATCAGGCTGCATCAGATTTACCTAGGGAGCTTTCAAACAAGTACTGACACCTGAGCCACCATATCGTTGAGCATGCTCTGTTCACAGGTCTCTTTTAAAGCTTCCCAGGTGGCCATGTTTGAGATCTGCTGCCTGAATCATTTGAACATTCTCAGTTCTTTCATGGACAAAACCCCTTCATTTCCTTCCTATCTCCTCCACTTTGCAACCAAATATCTTGGAACAGTTGTTCATACTTGCTGTCTCCTTTACTGTCAGGTTACCCCTAATTGAAATTTGCTTTCTGCCTCTAACATTTTGAATTACATAATCTCCTTGTTCATAAAAATCAAGGACACTTCATCCCTGGTTGTACTTGACCTGACCAGAGTATTAGATGCTTGTGGCTGTTCTTTGTAAAACCCTTTATTTCCCTGGCTCCACAAAGCCCCAGCTCATGGTTTCCTGTTTCCTCTCTGCTCTCCAATTATGCGGGTTTGATCTCTGGGTAGGGAAGATCCCCCGGAGAAGGAAATGGCAACCCACTCCAGTATTCTTGCCTGGAGAAACCCATGGACAGAGAAGCCTGGCGGGCTAGAGTCCATGGGGTCACAAGAGTCAGGCATGTCTGAGTGACTTAGCATGTAGCATGTACCTCCCCATCTGTTTTTTGATGGTGGGCTCTTCCACTGTTCTAGCCTCCATCTTCTCTTCCTCTTACTCTGGTGTCTTCTCTCAAGAATTCCATCTGTTGCCAAGGCCCCCACTGTCCTTGGTAAACTGAAATGTGGCCCAAACACCCCCAAAGCTGCAGACCCATGGAACCAAATGCCTTCTGAACACCAGCTGCTACTGCTGTGTGCACTCAAGTCATGTTCCAACTCTTGTGTTCCCATGGACTGTCATCCACCAGGCTCCTCTGTTCATGGGATTCTCCAGGCAAGAATACTGCAGGGGCTTGCCATTTCCTACTCCAGGGGATCTTCCCACCCCGACCTGCCCTGCCCTCTGCTGCTGGCCCCAGGGAAGGGTGTTACACTGTGCTAGTGTACAAAAGCACGTGTGCAGGTTCATTTGAATGTATTAACTAGAGTGAATAATTTCCAATTTCTTCAAAGTTCTAATTTCCTGTAACTCCCACAAGAGGTCAACCCTGGGGGTCAACCCTGGTGGAAGAAAGAACACCACCAAGAAAACCTAAGAAACCACAGGGTGGGGCAGAACCGGGGTGGGGCGTGGGTGTGGAGGGCCCCGGGAGTGGTGGGAGGCAGTGGTGACGCTGATGTGGTGGGAGGAGAAAGCAGAAAGGATGCTAGTAGAGTTCTCTGTTCTGCTTGCTTTGCCTTGAGTGACAGTGCCCGCCCGGCCACCTGTAGAAACTTAGAGCTCTGGTTCCAGGATTTTTTTTGGAGGAAAATCAGGGCACCCTGGATGTCTTGGGCTAAAGAACTGAGAAAAATAGGGCTTCCCTGGTGGCTCAGTGGTAAAGAATCTGCCTCCCATGCAGGAGACATGGGTGCGATCCGGGAAGATCCCATAGTGGGGGCAGCAACTGAGCCCGCCCGCCACAACTCCTGAGACTGTGCTCTCGGCTGGGGGAGTTGGCAACTACTGAAGCATGCCCTAAAGCCCATACTCTGCAACGAGAGAAGCCACTAAGGTGAGAAGCTCCTGCTCACTGCAACTAGAGAAACGCGGAGAGGCAACGAAGACCCGGCACAGCCAAAAATAAAGGAATAAATAAATGAATTTTTTTTTAAAAAGAATTGAGAAAAAGTAGGGGTTGACTATGGTCGGTGCTAGCCCTGCCTCTGTCCCACCAAAGCCACCTGCTGGAGAAGGATCTTCGAGAGACCTTCCTCCCCAGGCCCCACCATTACTGCTGGGAGTGGGCAGAGTCGGGGGGATGGCTGGGGCGGGGTGGACGGAGTGGGCGGGGCCATGAGAATGAAGAAGCTGAGCTGAGGGGCTGTTTGGAGGCGGGAGGGCTAGTTGACGGATGTGGGTTAGTGGTGGGGGTGCTCCACCCAGGGCCTATCCACTCCTCTGAGCTCACCGAGGTCACTGTTCTCTGGGGTCTTGTCTGACACACCGCCCTATAGGGTCAGGGCCAACAGGAGCTCACCCAACGACGTAATAAGACTATGGAGGAATATTTCAAAGAAGAACTGTTCCAGTTTCTGTAAGAGGCACAACTCCCAGAACAGATGGACCAATAATTTAAACATAGCTTCATAAGCGTGAAAAATAAGCTCAGGAAACTTATTAGCAGTAAGAAAAGGACAATGAGAAACAAGCTATCTCCCTAACTGTACTTTTAATAAAGCACACATTAGTGTGAAGAGTAATGGAATGGCCACAGCCAAGGAATGAATTAGTCAATTGGAGCACCAGACTTGGAAAAATCTCCCAAAAGGGAAGAAAGGGCAAAAAAATAAAAATTATTTTTAAAAATTCTATAATATGGAGGATAGAAGGCTATCTCATTAAAATGTTGTCCCAGAAAGAATCAGAAATTAAAAATGGAGAGGAGGAAATATTTAAAGAAGAAATACAAGTAAATATATTTTCACTTCTCATTTTGTCCCTATGTTTGTAAATTATAATAAATAAAATTTGCAGAATGAATTTTTTAAAAAAACCAAATAAGCCTTAGATTGTAAAGACCCATAGAGTACAAAAGGGAAGAGATAAGGAAACACACCCACATCTTACAGTCACTACACGACAAAGAGGAAATTCTAAAACCTACATATAGAGAGAGAAGGATACAGAAGAACAAAAATCAGATTTCTGTGGAGAGTGGAGAAGTGTCTCAAAAGCACTGAAGAAAAAAACCCTTAGAAAATATATGAATTTTATATTGAAGCAACTGTCATTTAAATCTCAAGGCATGAAATAAATATTGTCAGGCATGTAAGGCTTTGACCTTTTTTTGCCATGCAAAACTCCTCACTGAGAAGAATTTTGCATGGAGCATTTAAAAATAAACCCAGGAGACAGTGTTGCAAGAGATACAGTAAAGAAAAGATGATCAAATGATTTGATGCTGTTTGTCATCTTTGCGGATTGCATTGACCACTCCCTAAGGGTTTGCGTGGTATGAACCTGACGAGTGTTGGGTGAAGAATAGGCCAAGGGGTGAAGGACCCTAAAATTCTTGTTTGGAAGCTGATTAAGATGAAACACCAAAAAAGTAAGGGACAAACTGTGGTAATAAGATACAGGTAATAGAAAGAAATATGTATCAGTAATTACATAAAGCAAATAAACTAAACATGCCAATTAAAAAACAAATATTGACAGGTGCTATTTTACAAAAGACACGCCTAAGCATATCGGATACAAAGGTTGACAGTAAAAGATATTAAAAACATGTCAGGAAGATCCTGTTCTCAAATAACCTTCGACACAAACATCCTTAGGCTGTGTCCAGATCCACATGACCCCACTGAAAGCCATTTTAAATGGAGTAAAATGCCATCACTTTTCTAGCTGGGCACTTGCCATGTCATCCTGAGGGAAATAACAATATATCAGTTACTTTTTTGCATTTCCTATTTATTCCACGTTTCTTAGCCATTTGGACCTGGTGAACTTGGTTTCATAACACTTTTCAGTTTTTCTAATACATAATATCATTATGCTTCTAATACATGTTATTATTATGTATTATGTATTATTACAAGAAAATGCTGGTATTTTCTTATAAAATTTTAAGCACTTCATGTTCATTATAGATAGCTACCTGTATTAAAATGAGTTTCTTTGGTTCTCTTTGGGTATCTTTTATCTGCAGAATCGGGATCCAGGACCTCTGTGCCTGCCTCATGTACAAATCTCTTATTAATGTCAATGAATCCGACACCAGCCCCTGCCCAGCCTAGGTTTAAGTGGTCATTACCATTCTTAGTTTTTTGTTTCATTTTAAAAATTTTTTCTAACTTAGGCTCACGTATAAAATAGAGGACACTTGATTAAATCTGAACTGCAGCATACAGGAGTTCTATATTTTTATTTGCTAAGTCTGGCAACCCTACTCAAATTATTCTTCGAATAATAATAATAATAATAAAAAAGAATAACTGGCTTTTAGAAATTTTCAGGTAGGTTGCTTGGCTTCTGCATACACAAAACATCAGTGATGCTTAACTCCAGACTGAATTCAGAGTTACAGTGGAAATGCTAGATTCATCCATGAATTTAACACCAAAGAGGCAACTCTTAGAGCAAATTGGGAGACACTGAACATTCATCGTTTGATCTCATTGTCCTTACTATTCTGAATTTTGAAAAAAATAAGAAATCTGTTTGTTAAGACCCCAAAGGATTTTTTACAAACATTATTAGATGAGAGCAGGTCCTCTTCCCTACTACGGCCTAACACGTACAATTTGCCCAAGTGGATGTAATTTCCAAAAAGTTTATCCAGGACTGAATTGAAAGTAACTCCTCCACATGATCAGCTCAGAAGCCACCTGACACTGAAAAAAAGTCAGATATATCTTACGGGTCCACTCACCCCAACCAAATCTGGAGTCATCTTCAGCTGCCCCTTTCCCGGAGAGGTGTACCCCATGCGACACTGTGTGGTGGTCCTAACAGCTGATTATTGGAGGCAGGAATCTGGGGTAGCTTTCTGTTTTCTTTTTTAAACAACAAGTACTGTACAGTGTTTTGAAAGGAACCTGGAAGTTTGACACTTCTCACTTAGCAGATCTTGGAAGAAAATCGACGGAAGGGGAGTAAATTTCCATCATTGCCTAGAGGGACCATCTGAGAACTGGGGTCAGGGGAAGGTCAGGAGGCGTGGTGTGTTCCTTGGAACTGACACAGAAGGCAGAAATGGCTGCTTATGGTCCGTCAGTTTGTATTACGTTTCAGAGAGGAAAATAAAGGCTGCTTTGATCTCTTTTTGGTCATGCATGATAATAGGGCTCAAAACCCTCGTCCTAGTTCATGGACACACCAGCTTCCAGATCAACTGAGTCATATACACAAACAAGAGAGACTGTTTAACATGAAATAGTTTAGAACAAAGCTACCTATGTTGTATACACAGCTATGTTATACACACAGCTATGGAATTGATTTTTGGAAAAGCTTTGGTACTTTCCAAAGTTCAAAGTGTTTGGAAGTGACAGTTTAAAGTTAAAAGCGTTTGACTTAAAATTATTGGTTAGTGTTTCATAAGACCAGCCTCTGTAGTAAGTATTTCAAGGTAATTAATTGTGTTTAATCTTCACAATAGCTATAAGGAAACCCATTACTATCCTCATTTTATAGCTAGGATAACTGACGCTCAGAGAGGTTAAAATGATTTGCTCAATGTCACAGAGCTAATAGTGGCAAGGTCAGGGTTCAAACCTGAACTTTTGACAGTTCTATATTGTATATAATGTCTGTATTTTTTTTTTTTTTTTAAAGTTAAAGACTATTAGCTGCCTAGGAGGCGCAGTGGTGAAGAATCCACCAGCCAAAATAGGACACTCAGGAGATGTGGGTTCAGGAAGATCCTCTGGAGGAGGGACTGGCAACCTGCTCCAGTGTTCTTTCCTAGAGGATCCATGGACAGAGGAGCCTGGAGGGCTACAGTCCATGGGGTCGGAAAGAGTCGGACATGACTGAGCATGCATGCATTAGCTGCTACAGAATTGGTAATATTGCTTTCTTTCATTCCTGGAAATGCCAAATTGATGTTGGTTTTGAGAACTAATCACTCTTGGCTGTTTTGAGTATCTGCAAGTAAATTTAATCTTAAAATGAGATTGTTTTCTTAGCAAGGCAATGAGTCTAAAAGCAGAGTGGGGTTTTGAGGAGGAAGAAAACATTTTTGTTCCTTTGAAGGCTATTGATCCAGAGCAGATGATTCAGAATAAAAAGCCATTTCAGCTAAGTTTGGTTTGACTTTGACAAGGGTGGGGAAGTAAGGAGGAGGAAAGGGAAGTGAACATAAGTGAGTGGAGAAGGAAAGAAAAAAGAATTATGACTCACTGCAGAACCAGAAGCAAGAAGTGTTTGTGCAATAAATTGTTATTTATGCATAAATAAGGCACAAATCCAACCCACACTTACCCTTGAGCCCCATATGGTGTCTGGTTGAGGCAAAGACAAATAAATGCGAAAGGGCTGACAGAAAGTGAGCAGCAGGAGGGGTTAGCCAGAAGGTTCTAGTACTGACAGCTCAGACAGGCCTGAGGCTGACAAACCACAACAATAACGATGATTTTTACTAACCTTCCGTGGGCCTTCCCGCACGGCTCAGTGGTAAAGAACCTGTGTGCCAGTGCAGGAGATGCCAGTTTGATCCCTGGGTTGGGAGGATCCCCTGGGTGAGGAAATGGCAACCCACTCCAGTGTTCCTGCCTGTAGAGTTTCATGGACAGAGGAGCCTGGCGGGCTACAGTCCATGGGGTCGCAAAGAGTCAGACACAACTGAGCAACTTAGCGCAGCACACAGAAATAGATTAACAAGAGAAAATCGCAAGCTTATTTGCATGCATTTACATATATGAATATCCAGAGGTGAGAAACTCGGAAGGGTGGTTAGAACTTTGGTTTATATATCAACTCATAATTATAGTGTTACAGTGTTAGTCGCCCACTCATGTCCAACTCTTTGCGACCCCATGGACTATAGACCGCCAGGCTCCTCTGTCATGGGATTCTCCAGGCAAGAATACTGGAGTGGGTTGTCATTCCCTTTTCCAGGGGATCTTCCTGACCTAGGGATCAAACCTGGGTCTCCCAAATTGCAGGCAGATTCTTTACCATCTGAGCCACCAGGGAAGCCGGGTTGAAACGAAAGAAAAGGCATTTTGGATTTTGGCAGGGTAGGTTCTTGGAAGGTGACCAGGAAAATATGGGAATCCAGGATTGTTTAGCAAGGTTTGTTACACAGGTTTAAGTGGGTGTTTTACCATTGATAAAAATTGTTGAATCTTCCTCCTCCTAGTAAGGAAGAAGACTTCCAAACAGAAATTTCCCCTATAAACTTAAATTTACATTACAAAAGGAAAGCTTGTGCCAACTTTTAGAATTTTTCTTGCATCTATTAATTTTCAGTGGTCTTTAGCTCCAAATAATCCATATCATATACTAAATCCATATCATATACTAAAGAAGCATATTCAGTTATCCCTCAAACTTATGGAAAAAAATCTAGGTGACCTTGTGCATTGTGATGACTTTTTAGATACAACATCAAAGGTACAATCTATGAAAAAATAACTGATAAGCTGAACTGCATTAAAATTAAAAACTTCTGCTCTTCGAATACACTGCTGAAGACTGAAGATCGGGAGAGAAAAAATATTTGCATATACATATCTGGTAAAAGATTGTTTTCTGAAACTCACAAAGAACTCCTAGAACTCCATGATAAGAATGCAAACAACCCAATTAAAAAATGGGCCAAAGACCTGAGCAGACGCTTCACCAAAGAAAATATAGAGATGACAAGAGTATGAAGAGAGAGGCTCAACATCATACGTCATCAGGGAACTGCAGATTAAAACAGTGAGATATTACTACACACCTATTAGAATGGCCAAAAATCCAGAACACTATAAAATGACCAAATTATACTTTTCCTGGGTCAAGAAGATCCCCTGGAGAAAGAAATGGCAACTCACTCCAATATCCTTACCTGTGAAATGCTATGGACAGAGGAGCCTGGTGGGCTGCAGTCCATGGGGTCATAAAGATTGGGACACAACTTAGCAACTAAAATCAAAACCATTTTTTGCCCAGGTAACACAGACTCCTTTTACTCAAGGTATTCAAATACTCTGAACTTGTTGCCACACTCTTGATCATTTAAAAAAAACTCCTCAGGTTTGAAAAACGTTAACTTTCTAAGAATCATCAATTGCTACTTTTTATTGTGTGTTCTCAAATGATTGCTTATGGCCTTTTCTTGCCTTTGAATACTGCGACTTACATTTATATTTTGTCTCCTCTAAAGGCAGCTTCAGTGTAGAAGATCATGGGGATGCATTAGTGATGGAAAGATACACAAATATTAATTTCCAGACAAATAAAGTGAATGGAGCAGTTTGACAACTGTGCGTTCTAAAACACACAAAAAAGACTTCTTACATGCATAGGTGACTGAAGCAGAAGTATTGATGGTTTGTGTAGTTTTTCACCACATCCAGGAATCTCTCCTGTGAGAATTCAGTCCAGTTCTACAGAGCTAATATTTTGTATAATAATCTAGTGAGAGATAGGAAAATGAGAGATAATGCCAAGATGCTTGCCTTGGCTAATGAATTAAATACTAACAATTGAAAAAAAATTTTTTCCTCTGAAAGAAGCAGATGTATCAACATTCATATATCTGTTGCTCTTCTTCAAGTTCTGTAACTTTAAATATGTTATTAAATGCTTCTGAGCCTCAATTTTCTAATCTGTTAAATGGGATTTCCTATTTTCTCCCACGATTGCTCAGAAAATATATTTGAAAGTGTTTTGTAAATGGCCATATACTTTTTAAATAACATTTATATAAAAGTAGCTCAGATTATTTAGGAAAGTTTTCATCAAGCTAGTTTCAGTATAATCAATATAGGAACATCCTTATCTTCCTAAAATAGATATGGTAAATATGAAATTTAACCCACCTTTTGCTCTATAAGGAAAATTTTAGTATTTTAAGTATCTTCATAACTGAGATATTCTGCTCATGGTAGAGTGGAAAAATAAATGAGCTCCTTAGCCAGATGCTTAAAATATGTGAAGTGGCTGACTTTACAATTTTGAAAATAATTTTGGGGAAGCTACCCTACAAAGGTGCTTCCCAGGTGGCACTAGTGGGAAAGAACTTGCATGCCAATGCAGGAGGTGTTAAGAGACATGGGGTTGATCTCTGGGTCGGGAAGATCCCCTGGAGGAGGTCATGGCAACCCACTTCAGGATTCTTACCTGGAGAATTCCATGGACAAAAGAGCCTGGTGGGCTAAAATCCATGGGGTCGCAAAGAGTTGGGCACAACTGAGCGACTGAGCATATACACACACATTCCAGTGGATACAATATGGTGACTACAAAGATTCAGAGACTCAATCAGAATGAGTCAAAAATGTTCTTTATCTCCTTTCTGTATATGGTTCAAAGAGCTGATTTATCAGGCAATTCTCCCAATTATTAGAGTGGGGTCTTCTCTAATGATCCAAGTGTCCTTACTGGATACTTACAACTCTCCTGCCACTGGACAGGCTAAGTTCATAAAAGCTTTTATAGACCCCTCAGTACAATTATTTTCTGTTCTGAATATTTATAGGAAAGTAAAGTAACCCAAATTGCATATCAAATCAACAATCTGAAGTCTTTGAAAGCTTAATTAATATAATACTTATAATTATATTCCTCCATTAAAAACTGACATTTGAATATTTGAGTGTATGGTTTAAAAATGCTGCATGTTAATAAGGTACTTTAGTCCTGTAAATTCAGTGCACAAATGTTTTATGTTTCCCTCTATACAATTATAATTGTGGGTTTGTATGCTTCTGAGCTCAGAAATCCATTTTCCCTCTAGTATGTTTTAAATGTGGCTGGACAATGAATTGGAAGAGTGTGGATTTCTGAGAATGAAAGTGGACCCAAAGGGGAGCCTTAGACTCTGTATGAATAAGCAAAGGGAAAGTGTGGTGGGGGGCACCTGGTAAGCATTTTTGTGTTATTTTCTTTGTGGAATGGGATGGAAGTAAGAAACACTACCTACTCCTCTTAATGTTTCAATTGCTGGGTTTACAATTTTTATTTTTTTTACTTTTATGTGTGTTAATAACGATTCTTAAGTCTGTCCCTCTTCACCCTTAAAAAAGTAGCTGGTCTTTCCTTCACCTTCCTTCTATCACTAGCTATCGCCAACGCCGGACTCCCTGTGGTTTCACCCCTGAACTCTTCACAGATGCCTTCCAATCCTGCTTCTTTTGCCCACTCTTTCTCCTGAGACCTCTACCCCATTGAACGTTTACACTGAAACTTTTTTTTTTAAGGTTAGGTGCAAGAAGCCCACTTCTTTTTTGTTGTTGTTGTTGTGCAGGTCTTAGTTGTGGCATGTGGGATCTAGTTCCCTGACCAGGGATCAAACCCTGGTCCCCTTGCATTGGGAGCCTGGAGTGTTAACCACTGAACCACCAGGTAAGTCCCTACACCAAACCTTTCTATCTAGATAACCAATGGTTACCTTGAATGCAATACGTTCTAAGCTTATAAATCCTTCTGTCAGAACTTAGTTTACCTCCACACTTATTACTATTATCTTGCTCATAGCATCACCATCTTTTGATTCACTTGGATTTGAATCAACAGCATCTTTCAGGTTGTATCCTCTCTGGGTTGCTCTAGTCAGATAATCCAAAGTCAAGTAACACTGGTCCAATTCTGTCCCTTTTTCCATCAAACCCATTCTGTATTTCACGTCTTCACTTGCTTTCCATTTTGAGGATTCTCTGTTCTCCGTCTCCCTCACTCTGCCCAGTCCAACCTCTGTACCATAGCTCACGAGTCATTTTCTGCTGGTGGTTTGAGTTTTTGACCACTACTCCCCTCCTGGCTGCCAGCACAGAAACTTTCAATGACTTCCCATTATCTGCTGAACTTCTAACTTTCTAATCTGACATTCACGTTTTCTAGGATACAACCTTCGCTGTCATGTCATCCATTCTTTTTTTTTCTCTTTCTCCTTCTCCTTCATGAGTGATGAGGTGTTGGGGATATGTGAATTGCAGAACAAACCCCACAACTGCCTTTCTAGAGCGTGCAACTAAAAGACAGATAGGTAAGCAATCCCATCAAATGTGATCAGTGCTCTGATAGGGAAGTGTGGGGGTGGAAGGCGGATGCACAAGGATCTCTTACTGAGTAGGGTGAAGAAACAACACTGAAGTTGAAATGTTTAAAAATTAATCAGCATAAGAAAGAGTTTGATCCAATTTGCAGTTGGAAGGTGTGTCCAGGTTGCAGTGTAGAAAGATGACTTGAGAGAGTGGTCCTCAAGGTTTAGTGTGTACTAGCATTTTTGGAGAGCTTGTTAGAACACCCTCTGCTGAATCCTACCTCCAAGTAGATCTGGGGAGAGCCTAAGAATCTACATATCTGACAAGCTCCCAGGAGATGTTGAAGCTCCACATTTGAGAACCATTGCTCAGAGGGAAGCAAGACTGGAGGCTGGAGGCTATCTATAAGCCCAGGTGAGCTGTGATGGGTGACCTGGACTATAGTAGAGTGCAGTGATGGAGAGAAGTGAGAGGTCATGAGAGCTCCACAGAGATGGACAAGCCCAGATTAGGCCATTGATGGGGTGTGGAAGTGATGGGAGGAAGGAGCCAAGATGGTGCCTAATTTCTGGTGTCAATCCTCTTTGGACTGTTGTTAAGTCACTCAGTCATATTCAACTCTTTGCAACCCCACAGACTATAGCCCTCCAGGCTCCTCTGTCCATGGGATTCTCCATGCAAGAATACTGGAGTGGGTTTCCATTTCTTTCTCCAGGGGATCTTCCTGACCCAGGGATGGAACCCAACTCTCCTGCATTGACAGGCAGGTTCTTTACCACTATGTCACCAGGAAAGAGCCTGGGTCGATGGATGCAGCTTAAAAAACTGAGATGCAAAGGAGGAGAAGCACACCTTAAGGCAGAAGGCGCCGAGTTCAGCTTGAGGTAAAATATGATGCTGCTATTAAGCATATAGGTACTGAACTTGCACTTCCTGTGTTTGAGTGTCAGATTTATACCCTCCCACCTGGAGAAACTCAAATTTCTTTTTTTTTTTTTTAATCAAGCTGTGGAAAACCTTCATTAATAATAAACATTTTAAGTGAAAATAAGGAATGAACTGATCAAAAAACATCTTACTGAAAACACTTAAAATGCTGATTAATCACTGAACAACTCCAATACTGTAAGTTAGTATGGTCTGCAGTCACTCTGCATACATGTTTCACTACAAACAGATGGTCAAACAAATTCTTTAATCCCTTGTGCTCTAATTTCCTCATTTCAGTATCATGTTAAAATAGTAACCACCTCAGACGGTTGTGGTGAGGATTTAAATGACATACGATATATAAAATGAAACAGTTTCAGCCATATTTTACCTGCTATGAGTAATTTCCTTCACATAACACTGGCTTTTTCCGAACTGGTACATTTCTCCCGAAGGCTGCACATTTCCTGTTTTTCTCTTTGTCACTCTGCATATTCTGTTTCCTCTGTCTAGAATTTCTTTCTCTCATTCCTATGCTGTGCTTAGTTGCCCAGTCACATCCGACTCTTTGCGACCCCATGAACTGTAGCTTGCCAAGCTCCTTTGTCCACAGGGATTCTCCAGGCAAGAATACTGGAGTGGGTCGCATGCCCTCCTCCAGAGGATCTTCCCAACCCATGGATCCCACCCAGGTCTCCGACATTGCAGGCAGATTCTTTGCAGTCTGAGTCACAAGGGAAGCTCTCTCTCATTCCTACATATCTCTAAATATTTACTTCTCAGGGTCCACACCAACTGCCACTTCTTCCATGAAGCCTCGATGTCCCTTTGGCCCAGTGATCTTTGTCTTCTCACCTCCTAGCCCCCTTCATTTATGATCCCATTTTAGAAGCAACCATGTTTAACCTTGTGGTCTGATGTCTTCTTTACATGTCTTGTACTGGCAGTGATGTCCAGTCTTGTTTTATGACTTTCATTTATACTCGTGCCCAATTCTTGAATGAATTCTGTAGTTAGACTAAATATTATGGATAGCTGTTGCCTTTAGTTTTCACCAGCATTTGGATTTGGAGTTGGGGACACTGTTAGGATATCTTTATGTTTAATAAATCACACTTGGGACTTCCCTGCACAGTGGCTAAGACTTGGTGCTCCCAATGCAGCGGGCCCGGGTTCTATCCCTGGTTGGGGAACTAGATCCCACATGCCACAACTGAGAGTTCACAAGCTGCAACTAAAGATCACTCACGCTGCAACTAAGACCTGGCACAGACAAATACACAAATAAATAAAAATAAATATTTATCACACTTGTATCCATAGAGACATGACTTTATCAGTAGTTTATTAATTCAAGAGTGATTAATTTATCAACAAATCTTCTATTGCATTGTTTCCTGCTCCTTGGGGAAAACTATTCTGAGGTAAATAAGAATGTGTGTGGGTGCTCAGTCGCTTCGGTCGGGTCTGACTCTTTGTGACCCTATGGACCATAGACCACCAGGCTCCTCTGTCCATGGGATTCTCCAGGCAAGAATACTGGAGTGGGTTGTCATGCCCTCCTCCAGGGAATCTTCCCAACCCAGGGATCAAACAAATCAATACTGCTTCCCAGTTCCAAAAGAAAATGTACTTTTTAAAAAATTGAGTAAGGACAGCTCTCTTTTTCTACACACACACACGCACACACACAGTGTTCTTCTCAATAATTCTTAACACTCAGTTCTGTTTTGATTTCCTGTCTCAGTAGCATTTCAATATGCTCTACTTGTGGAATTAGGTCTTGTTAAAAAAGCTTGTTTCTACCATCTCTGCTTCATTGCTACCAACGAATATGTTCCAGAGTGCTTTTTTTTTTTTTTTTATTACAAAACAAACCCGGAATAAATCCAGAGCATTTGCCAAGAAATATCTCTTGATCATCTTTTTCCCTGAGGAGGGTGTAAGTGGGTTACAAGACTAAAAACAGGAAATACTTTGAAAATTGCTGAAATTCAGTGTGGGAAAACAATAGAAAATATTACTCTTTAAAAATTTTTTCTGAAACACATATGTTAGGGGAGAAAATGATAAAAATATTCTTTATTTTTTAAATTAATTTATTTTAATTGAAAGATAATTGCTTTCCAATATTGTGATGGTTTTTGCCATACATTGACAGGAATCAGCCGTGGATGTACATGTGTCCCCTTTCCTGAACCCCCTACACACTTTCCTCCCCACCCTGTCCCTCTGGGTTGTCCCAGAGCACCGACTCTGAGTGCCCTGCTTCAGGCATCGAACTTGCACTGGTTATCTACTTTACATATGGTATTATTCTTCCTTTAGAAGGATAAACTTACTCTATCAAAAGCAAACTCTTTTCTTTCTTGTTGTAAAAGGAAAGACTGGGCTTAAAATGATAGAATCTATGAATAAAGAAAGTTTCATATTAGACCCGTGCCACGTTAGGTATTCATAATATACAGAAGCCTGATCCTTCTACTACATACTCCTATGGACTCTTCTTTCCTCTTGCATCTGGAGAGCTCTAGCCTATGTTTGTCTGGGCATGAAATGTTAACCTTTTTCCCTTCACATTTTTCGAAGAAACTGCTCTTCTATCTGGGGGCTTCCTGGGTGGTACAGTGGTAAGCTATCCACTTGCCAGTGTAGGAGATACAGGAGATGCCAGTTCGATCCCTAAGTCAGGAAGATCCTGGAGGAGGAAATGGCAACCCACTCTAGTTCTCTTGCCTGGGAAATCTCATGGACAGAGGAGCCTGGCAGGCTACAGTCCATGGAATCTCAAAGAGTCGGACATGACTGAGCATGCACTCATGCTCTCCTATCTAGATGCACCAGCAGCCAAGTTCCTCGCCCCCAAAGTTAGGTTTTGTAATGCTGTAAGAATTTGTATCACAAGGCCCTGCAAAGTTTGGGAAAAGCCAAGGCCAATTTCTTGCGGAATCACCATAAACAGTATTTCTCTAATCTCCGACATTCACCTAAAGTCTTCACCGGTTCACACATATCCCTGTAGTAGCTCCAGGGCATGCCTATGGTCCATGCAGTGCGTGTCCGGTGGGTAACAATGTAGCTTACTCTGTCCTCCTCCTTGTCACAATAAAGTTGTGATACTGAGTGTTTGACACTAGGTGTACATTTATAACACAAGGAAATGCAAACACAAGAACTCTGTACAGTCATTACAGTGAAAAAGGCATTCTTCCAGGACCAGCTAAACTCCCTCCAATGCTGACAGTGGTCTTTTTTGATCATACCTGGGGAACAGAGATTATGGTGACAGCTTGGCCCAGTTCATCTGCCCTCCCTCCTGAAAGGGGCTGTGATGTCCTTTCTCTTTCAACCATGGCCCTCTCAGCCCAGGTGCTGCTTCCCCCTCAGCCAGCCCTTCCTCCCCACACCATCCCTGGTGTGGCTACTGAAACCACACACACACACACACACACACACACACACACACACACAGAGCTTTACTTTTTTACTAATTCCTTCCTGTCCCTTCCTGGTGGCTCAGATGGTAAAGAGTCCACCTACAATGCAGGAGACCCAGGTTCAATCCCTGGGTGTGGAAGACCCCCTGGAGAAGGAAATGGCAACCATTTCCAGTATTCTTGCCTGGAAATCCCATGGACAGAGTAGCCTGCTGGGCTATAGTCCATAGGCTCACAAGAGTCAGACACAACTGAGGGACTAACATTTCCTGTCCTATTCTTCACCATCCATAGCGGGGTCTCTGTGACTTCCTGTCTCTTACATCATCTCTCTTTTTTCCAGGGACACAGGACCTTTGAAATATTTGGACATTTAGGGACTCCTTTATCTTATTCTTTAATCAATCAATTAATTCATTTGGCTGTGATTTGGCTTTGATGTGGCGTGTGGGCTTTCTCTAGTTGTTGCACACGGGCTTCTCTCTAGTTTGTGGTGCATGGGCTTAGCTGCCCCACCAGCATGTGGGATCTTAGTTGCCCGACTAGGGATTGAACCTGTGTGCCCTGCATTGGAGGGCTTCCCAGGTGGCGCTAGTGGTAAAGAACCCGCCTGCCAATGAGGGTTAGATGTAAGAGATGTGGGTTTGATTCCTGGGTCTGGAAGATCTCCTAGAGGAGGGCATGGTAACCCACTGAGATATTCTTGCCTGGAGAATCCCATGGACAGAGGAGCCTGGTGAACTACAGTCTATAGGGTCGCAAAGAGTCTGATGAGATGAAGTGACTTAGCACACATTTAGCATGTTAAAAATTTACCATTTTAACATGTATAGTTCAGTGGTATCAAGTACATTCGCAGTGTTGAACAACCATCACCACTGTCCAGTTTCAGAATTTTTTGTCACCTCAAACAGAAATCACTTAGCTATTAAGTAGTCACTCTCCATCTCCACTCCCTCAAGCCCTTGACAACCCCTTAGCTTCTTTCTGTCTTCTTGGATTTGCTTATTCTGAGTATTTCAAAGACATGTAATTATGTGCAGTCATACATGGCATTTTGTGTTCAGCTTCTTTCACTTAGCATGTTTGCAAGTTTCATCCATTCATCTTCTAACATGTATCAATATTTCACTCCATTTTATGACTCAACAGTATTCTATTTTAAGGATATATATATATTTTTATCCTTTCATCCATTAATGAACATTTTGATTTCTTTAATCTTTTGGCTATTGTGAATAGTGCTGCTGTGAACAATATGCAAGTTTTGTTTGAACAACTATTTTCAGTTTTTCTGGGTTTATATGTAGGAGTAGAATTGCTGGGTCATAGGGTAACTCTCTAACTTGTTGAAGAATCATCAATCTACTTTTCACAGAGGCTGCATCATTGTACATTCACTTCAGCAAAGCATGAGGGTTACAATTTTTTCACATCATTGCTGATATTTATTATTTTCCATTTCTTCAAATAACCATCCTGGGACTTCCCTGATGGTCCAGTAGTTAGGACTACACCCTGCCAATGCAGGGGACGTGTCTTTTATTCCCGGTTGGGGAACTGAGATTCCATATGCCACAAGGCCTGGCCAAAAAATGGGAAAACAAAAGAAGTCCTGGTAGTAGGTGTGAAATGGTTTCTTGTTGTGGATTTGATCTGTGTTTCCCTATAACTAATGATGATGAAATCAGTCCTGAATGTTCACTGGAAGGACTGATGCTGAAGCTGAAATTCCAATACTTTGGCCACCTGATGCAAAGAACTGACTTATTGGAAAAGCCCCTGATGCTGGGAAAGATTGAAAGCGGGAGGAGAAGGGGACGATAGAGGATGAGATGGTTGGATGGCATCACCAACTTGATGGACATAAGTTTGAGCAAGCTCCAGGAGTTGGTGATGGACAGAGAAGCCTGGCATGCTGCAGTCCATGGGTTGAAAAGAGTTGGATACAACTGAGCAACTGAACTGAACTGAACTGAATGATGATGAGCATCTTTTCGTAAGCTTGTTGGTCAGTTGCATATCTTACATGGAGAAATGTCTAGTCAAACTTTTGACCCACTATTAAATTGTTGTTTTTTCTTTTTTCTTTTGCTACAAAACAGCTTTTATTCATTTGATCATCAGAGAGGAAAGGTATACTAACATTCCAGTAGAAAGCCTTACTAAATATGAAAGGATAGCAGTGATTGCTACAAAGAGATGCATTGTTGATCTTGGCATCAAGTTAAAAATTATTGGAGATTCTTCAGGCTTTTGTAAAAAAGAAAACAAACACTATTTGAGTCAATTTGTAAAATCTAATTTTGAGAAAATAGAATTTTTTTTTTTAATACCATACATGCTCTTCATACACCTGAGAAAGTAAGGAAGTGGTTATAATAAGGCCAGCTGGTCTTCCACTAACAGGAGCAGAGCCAAAGTTCATGCCTGTGTTCCTCCACTGCAGAGTAGGTTGGGCTGTCTTTGAGTTCTTTTGGTTTTTAAGAGGGCAATTTATAACCAATTGCTTCTGGGTACTATGGGAGGTGGAATAGTCTCCCAAAGTTGTTCATGCCCTAACCCTCCAAACCTATAAGTATGATACCTTATACAAAGGAAGGCACTTTGCAGATGTGAGTAAGTAAAGGATGTCGAGATGGGATGAGTATCCTGTGTCATCTGGAGGGGCCCAGAGTAATCACAGAGATAGGAGTGTCAGAGCAGGAGAAGGACATGTTATGATGCAAGTGAAGGTTGGACTGATGACTTTTTTTTTGCTACACTGTGTGACTTGCAGGGTCTTAGTTCTCCAACCAGGGATTGAACCCAGACCCTCAGAAGTTTAAGTGCAGAGTCCTAACCACTGGACTGCAAGGAATTCCTTAGAGTAATACCCTTTGAATATGCAAGAAGGGGCCACAAGCCAGGGGGACTCTAGAAACCAGAGAAGGCAAAAATCCAGATTCTGCCCTAGAGTTGCCATGAATAAATATGGCCCTGCTAACATGTGGACTTTAAACACAGCAAAATTCATTTCTGACCTCTGACCTCCAGGACTGTAAAGTTATAAATTTGTCTTGTGTTGAGCCACTGACTTTGTGGTAACTTGTTAAAACCATACTTGGAAACTAATACAGATCCAGTGTTTTTGAAGACAGGAAATATATTTTAAAAATATAATAAAAAAGTAAAGCTCTTTGAGAAGAGATGAGAATGATTTCGATAGACTCCACCCCAAGGAAAATAAGTTTGAAATCCACTAGGTACCTCCAGTGGACACATGGTTACCCTGACCTTGCAAGTTGCTCTACTAGAGAATCTAATAGAACCATATTAGTTAGATGAAATAGTTTTAATAAGCACATATATTGTGAAGAAATAGTAATGAGTAGGGGCTTCCCTGATGGCTCAGACAGTAAAGAATCTGCCTGCAATGCAGGAGACCAGGGTTTGATCCCTGTGTAGAGAAGGTCACCTGGAGAAGGGAATGGCTAACTAGTAAGAAGGAAATCTATTAAGAAAAGACTTTAAGTTTTCTTGTAAAATCTACTTAATGCTCAGTAGAGGTCAGTAATGGAGCATGGCAGAAAAGAGAAATAAAAATAATAAATATGGAGAATTTGGGGAGATATTAAAGATTTCATGTATGATTCTCAAAATTAAGTCAGAGATATATCTTGGTTTAATATTGTGCATATCCTTGTTTTGTTCTTTGGAGGGAGGGTTATTTTTATGAAACATAATTTAAATTCAATAAAATGTACCCCTTTTAAGTGAATTGTTCAGTGGATTTTGATAAATGTATGCATGTATGGCACTGAAACTGCAGTGAAGATACAGAACACTGTTTTTTTATCACCCCCAACAGTTCACGTGGGTCCCTCCCCAATTATTCCCTACAGTTTAGTTCAGTCACTCAGTTGTGTCCGATTCTTTGTGACCCCACGGATGCATCACACAGGTTTCCTTGTCCATCACCAACTCCCGGAGTTTACACAAACTCATGTCCATTGAGTCAGTGATGCCATCCAACCATCTCATCCTCTGTCGACCCACCTTCAATCCTTCCCAGCATCAGGCTCTTTTCAATTGTGTCAGTTCTTCACATCAGGTGGCCAAAATACTGGAGGTTCAGCTACAACATCGGTCCTTCCAATGAACACCCAGGACTGATCTCCCTTAGGATGGACTGGTTGGGACTCTGTGCAGTCCAAGGGACTCTCAAGAGTCTTCTTCAACACCACAGTTCAAAGGCATCAACTCTTTGGCACTCAACTTTCTTTATAGTCCAACTCTCACTTCCATATATGACTACTGGAAAAACCATAGCCTTGACTAGAGGGACCCTTGTTGACAAGGTAATGTCTCTACTTTTCGATATGCTATCTAGGCTGGTCATAACTTTTATTCCAAGGAGTAAGCATCTTTTAATTTCATGGCTGCAATCACCATCTGCAGTGCTGTTGGAACCCAAAAAAATAAAGTCTGACACTGTTTCCATTGTTTCCCCATCTATTTGCCATGAAGTGATGGGACCGGATGCCATGATCTTAGTTTTCTGAATGTTGAGTTTTAAGCCAACTTTTTCACTCTCCTCTTTCACTTTCATCAAGAGGTTCTTTAGTTCTTCTTCACTTTCTGCCATAAGGGTGGTGTCATCTGCATATCTGAGGTTATTGATATTTCTCCTGGCAATCTTGATTCCAGCTTGTGCTTCTGCCAGCCCAGCGTTTCTCATGATGTACTCTGCATATAAGTTAAATAAGCAGGGTGACAATATACAGCCTTGACGTACTCCTTTTCCTATTTGGAACCAGTCTGTTGTTCCATGTCCAGTTCTAACTGTTGCTTCCTGACCTGCATACAGGTTTCTCAAGAGACAGGTCAGATGGTCTGGTATTCCCATCTCTTTCAGAATTTAACACAGTTTATTGTGATCCACACAGTCAAAGGCTTTGGCATAGTCAATAAAGCAGAAATAGATGTTTTTCTGGAACTGTCTTATTTTTTTGATGATCCAGAGGATGTTGGTAATTTGACCTCTGGTTCCTCTACCTTTGCTAAATCCAGCTTGAACATCTGGAAGCTCATGGTTTATGTGTTGCTGAAGCCTGGCTTGGAGAATTTTGAGCATTACTTTGCTAGTGTGTGAGATGAGTGCAATTGTGTGGTAGTTGGAGCATTCTTTGGCATTGCCTTTCTTTGGGATTGGAATGAAAACTGACCTTTTCCAGTCCTGTGACCACTGCTGAGTTTTCCACATTTACTGGCATATTGAGTGCAACACTTTCACAGCATCATCTTTTAGGATTTGACATAGCTCAATTGGAATCCCATCACCTCCACTAGCTTTGTTCATAGTGCTGCTTCCTAAGGCCCACTTGACTTCACATTCCAGGATGTCTGGCTCTAGGTGAGTGATCACACCATCGTGATTATCTGGGTCGTGAAGATCATTTTTGTACAGTTCTTCTGTGTATTCTTGCCACCTCGTCTTAATATCTTCTGCTTCTGTTAGGTCCATACCATTTCTGTCCTTTCCTGAGCCTATCTTTGCAAGAAATGTTCCCTTAGTATCTCTAATTTTCTTGAAGAGATCTCTACTCTTTCCCATTCTGTTGTTTTCCTCTATTTCTTTGCACTGATCGCTGAGAAAGGCTTTTTTGTCTCTCCTTGCTATTCTTTGGAATATTCTCTCCCTGCTGTTTACCTGGGGCCAAACTATGGTGGATGTAAGATAATGGTGACCTCCCTCAAAAGATCCCAGGCATAAATGATGGTCCATGAATCAAGGCAAATTGGAAGTGGTCAAACAGGAGATGGCAAGAATGAAGATTGACATTTTAGGAATCAGCAAACTAAAATGGACTGGAATGGGTGAATTTAATTCAGATGACCATTATATCTACTACTGTGGGCAAGAATCCCTTAGAAGAAACAGAGTAGCCATCATAATCAACAAGAGTCCGAAATGCAGTACTTGGATGCAGTCTCAAAAACAACAGAATGATCTCTGTTCATCTCCAAGGCAAACCATTCAATATCACAGTAATCCAAGTCTATGCCCTGACCAGTAATGCTGAAGAACCTAAAGTTGAATGGTTCTATGAAGACCTTCTAGAACTAACATTCAAAAGAGGTGTCCTTTTCATTATAGGGGACTGGAATACAACAGTAGGAAGTCAAGAAATACCTGAGTAACAGGCAAATTTGGCCTTGGAGTACTGAATGAAGCAGGGCAAAGGCTAATAGAGTTTTGCCAAGAGAACACAACTGGTTATAGCAAACACCCTCTTCCAACAGCCCAAGAGAGACTCTACAATGAACATCACCAGATGGTCAATACTGAAATCAGATTGATTATATTCTTTGCAGCCAAAGATGGAGAAACTCTAAATAGTCAGTGAAAACAAGACTGGGAGCTGACTGTGGCTCGGATCATGAACTCCTTATTGCCAAATTCAGACTTCAATTGAAGAAAGTAGGGAAAGCCAGTAGACCGCTCAGGTATGACCTAAATCAAATCCCTTATGATTATACACTGAAGTGACAAATAGATTCAAGGGATTATTCCCTATACATCCATTCTCAAAGCCAGACAATCACTGATGTGCTTGACAGTGCTTCACCATAGATCAGATTTATTCAGATTTATTCTTTCTAGAATTCACGTAGATGTAATTCTATCTTATCTACAATTTTATATCTTAAGTAATATTTTAAGTTTGATAGGAGCTGCACCTATTAAATCATGGCAAAAATCTTCAGTGAACTGCACAGTGATTTTTTGATAGGAATAATTATCTCTGAATTCTTACTTTAGGATTCTATTAAAAGATTTTAAACTAAATTTATTTGCCACTAAAAGAAATTTTTTAATCTAAGGCAGTGTTTTTCTCTTCCATAAGTAAACTAACTTTGTATAAGTTCTATTACTATTTTAATAGGTTTGATGTTTTCCTTATTTTCTCTTTCTGATGAAGAAATCACTTGAGGCCACATTAGAATTCAAGTTGATGCTTATGTTCCAAGAAAACTGTCATGGTTGTTGACAGAACAGGTGTGGATTATAGGTGAGCAGAGCAGTTTGGAAGGATTCCCAGTTAAGGTACACGAAAAATATTTTTAAACAAGTTCACATTTCCCAAGAGACGTTGCTTCAAAGTGAAGTAAAGTACTTTAGTAATGGATCAGATATATGTTATAGGGCCTATTTCAGAAGTGTACTACATTGATGAAGAAGTAGAATTTAAAAATTTGTGCACTTCATGTATGCACATATTTCCCCCTCTACATCTCCCAGCTTTAATAAATCTGGAATATTGACTGTTACTGGTTTCGGGAATGTTTGGAAACTGAATCTTGAAAAGGAAGTTACAATGCATCTCACCTTGTGAACTCATTTTACATTTCTTTCTCAGCAAAATTGTATATCTTTACCTCTAATTTGTTGGGCTCACCTTAGTAAATGATTACAGAAAAAATATAAAAATTGTGTGTATGGACTACTAGGTCTTGCACCGTGTGCTCAGTCTCTTGGTCATGTCTGACTCTTTGTGACCCCCTGGACTCTAGCCTGCCAGGTCGCTCTGTCTCTTGGATTTTCTAGGCAAGAATACTGGTGTAGGTTGCCATCCCCTTCTACAGGGCATCTTCCTGACCTAGGGATTGAACGCACATCTCCTGCATTGGCAGGCGGATTCTTTACCACTGAGCCAACTGAGAAGCACTACTTGCCGAAGTCTGTCATTCAGAGTACAGACTGGAGTGTCAGCAGCTTCCTACCTGAGAACTATGGGCACCAACACAGTCCTCACCAAAACATCTAATTATCAGGCTTTAGGGATGACTGTTTTCATATGCATATCAAAGAAACCCAGCTAAATTCTCTGAGCCCTCATTGAGCAGCAAAACCTCTTTCAGCAAAATGACAGTTCTCAAAGGTAATCTGAAAATTCCAGGTCCAAGAAAATGACCATTTCCATCATTAAATGTCAGAACTGCTGAAGTTGAGAAAGGCAATGAAAATGGAAACAGAAGCTGACATAGACCACTGAGACCCAAAGATGATAGCAATGTCAAGTAAAAAGTTGGAAATGCCCAAGTAGAATGCCCTGAATAAAGGCAGTGTAAGGTTATCCTCCAAAGTGACAGAATGATCTCTGTTCATTTCCAAGGCAAACCATTCAATATCATGGTAATCCAAGTCTATGCCCTGACCAGTAACACTGAAGAAGCTGAAGTTGAATGGTTCTATGAAGACCTACAAGACCTTTGAGAACTGACACCAAAAAAGATGTCTTTTTCATTACAGGGGACTGGAATGCAAAAGTAGGAAGTCAAGAAACACCTGGAGTAACAGGCAAATTTGGCCTTGGAGTACAGAATGAAGCAGGGCAAAGGCTAATAGAGTTTTGCCAAGAGAATGCAACAGGTCATAGCAAACACCCTCTTCCAACAACACAAGAGAAGACTCTACACATGGACATCACCAGATGGTCAACACCGAAATCAGATCGATTATATTCTTTGCAGCCAAAGATGGAGAAGCTCTATACAGTCAGCAAAAAAAAAGTCCAGGAGCTGACTGTGGCTCAGATGATGAACTCCTTATTGCCAAATTCAGGCTTAAATTGAAGAAAGTGGGGAAAACCACTAGATCATTCAGGCATGACCTAAATCAAATCCCTTATGATTATACAGTGGAAGTGCAAAATAGATTTAAGGGACTAAATCTGATAGACTGAGTGCCTGATGAACTATGGACAGAGGTTCATGACATTGTACAGGAGACAGGGAGCAAGAGCATCCCCAAGAAAAAGAAATGCAAAAAAGAAAAATGGCTGTCTGAGGAGGCCTTACAAATAGCTGAGAAAAGAAGAGAAGCAAAAACATAGGAGAATAGGAAAGATATTCCCATTTGAATGCAGAGTTCCAAAGAATAGCAAGGAGAGACAAAAAAGCCTTCCTCAGGGATCAGTGCAAAGAAATAGAGAAAAACAACAGAATGGGAAAGACTAGTGATCTCTTCAAGAAAATTAGAGATACTAAGGGAACATTTCTTGCAAAGATAGGCTCAGGAAAGGACAGAAATGGTATGGACCTAACAGAAGCAGAAGATATTAAGACGAGGTGGCAAGAATACACAGAAGAACTGTACAAAAATGATCTTCACGACCCAGATAATCACGATGGTGTGATCACTCACCTAGAGCCAGACATCCTGGAATGTGAAGTCAAGTGGGCCTTAGGAAGCAGCACTATGAACAAAGCTAGTGGAGGTGATGGGATTCCAATTGAGCTATGTCAAATCCTAAAAGATGATGCTGTGAAAGTGTTGCACTCAATATGCCAGTAAATGTGGAAAACTCAGCAGTGGTCACAGGACTGGAAAAGGTCAGTTTTCATTCCAATCCCAAAGAAAGGCAATGCCAAAGAATGCTCCAACTACCACACAATTGCACTCATCTCACACACTAGCAAAGTAATGCTCAAAATTCTCCAAGCCAGGCTTCAGCAACACATAAACCATGAGCTTCCAGATGTTCAAGCTGGATTTAGCAAAGGTAGAGGAACCAGAGGTCAAATTACCAACATCCTCTGGATCATCAAAAAAATAAGACAGTTCCAGAAAAACATCTATTTCTGCTTTATTGACTATGCCAAAGCCTTTGACTGTGTGGATCACAATAAACTGTGTTAAATTCTGAAAGAGATGGGAATACCAGACCATCTGACCTGTCTCTTGAGAAACCTGTATGCAGGTCAGGAAGCAACAGTTAGAACTGGACATGGAACAACAGACTGGTTCCAAATAGGAAAAGGAGTACGTCAAGGCTGTATATTGTCACCCTGCTTATTTAACTTATATGCAGAGTACATCATGAGAAACGCTGGGCTGGCAGAAGCACAAGCTGGAATCAAGATTGCCAGGAGAAATATCAATAACCTCAGATATGCAGATGACACCACCCTTATGGCAGAAAGTGAAGAAGAACTAAAGAACCTCTTGATGAAAGTGAAAGAGGAGAGTGAAAAAGTTGGCTTAAAACTCAACATTCAACAGACTTTTGAACTTTGTGGGAGAATGTGAGGGTGGGATATTTCAAAAGAACAGCATGTATACTATCTATGGTGAAACAGATCACCAGCCCAGGTGGGATGCATGAGACAAGTGCTCCGGCCTGGTGCACTGGGAAGACCCAGAGGAATCGGGTGGAGAGGGAGGTGGGAGGGGGGATCGGGATTGGGAATGCATGTAAATCCATGGCTGATTCATATCAATGTATGACAAAACCCACTGGAAAAAAAAAAATAATAATTAAAAAAAAAAAAAAAACACACACACATAAAAAAAAAAAACAAAAAACTCAACATTCAGAAAACTAAGATCATGGCATCCGGTCCCATCACTTCATGGCAAATAGATGGGGAAACAATGGAAACAGTGAGAGACTTTATTTTGGGGGGCTCCAACAGCACTGCAGATGGTGACTGAAGCCATGAAATTAAAAGATGCTTACTCCTTGGAAGGAACGTTATGAGCAACCTAGACAGCATATTAAAAAGCAGAGACATTACCTTGTCAACAAACGTCCCTCTAGTCAAGGCTATGGTTTTTCCAGTAGTCATGTATGGATGTGAGATTTGGAGTATAAAGAAAGCTGAGCGCCGAAGAATTGATGCTTTTGAACTGTGGTGTTGAAGAAGACTCTTGAGAGTCCCTTGGACTGCAAGGTGATCCAACCAGTCAATCCTAAAGGAAATTAACCCTGAATATTATTTGGAAGGATTGATGCTGAAGCTGAAGCTCCAATACTTTGGCCACCTGATGTGAAGAACCAACTCATTGGAAAAAACCTTGATGCTGGGAAAGACTGAAGGCAAAAGGAGAAGAGGATTGCAGAGGATAAGGTGGTTAGATAGTTACTCCGACTCAATGGACATGAACTTAAGCAAGTTCCAGGAGACAGTGGAGGACAGGGAAGCCTGGTGTGCTGCCTTCCACGGGGTTGCAAAGAGTCAGACATGACTGAGCAACTGAACAACAAACTAGGTTAGTGCTACACCTTCAGACCTTCAGTCATCCAGGTGAGGGGCTGGGTACACAGCCTCATTCTTTGAGTGGTGGTGCTATTGGATCAAACCTCTGGAAGAGCTGTGTGTGTGTGTGTGTGTGTATACATAGCCTATTTCAAAACATCTCTTTGGGGCAATTTCTTGCTGCTGATCCTCTTTCTCACATGTCTTCTGTGGTAGCCAACCTGGCTGGAAAGTGGATGACCCACACTGTCTTTTGTCTTGGGAAGCTGGGTGAAGAGACCTTCTGCTTGCATTATAAATGGTTCAGTGGAAGTGGGAGGAGCTTGCACTGGATGAACTGACAATGAAAAACCTTCTAGGGTCTCCCAACTGTGCAGCCCTTCCATTTCTGTCACTTTATATTTTTCCTAAGAGCTCTGTGTCCTTGATACTGCTGAGTCATTCCACACACACCATTTTTGATATCTTAGTGAGTGAGTAATTTTTGCTTAAGTCCCCAGATCCTAGGGCTCTGTGGGGGTTTCTCAGCATCCACACACCAGTCAAACCACACTAGTTGGGTTTGTCAATTTAATATATTAGGGATCTGGGTATTGTTTCGATCAAAGGCATTTGCTGCTAAAAAAATTTTGAAAAACATGAATAAAATGTGTTACATGCCTGGATTTGAATCCTGATTCTACCGATGTCTAGCCATGTGGCATTCGGTAGTTCAACTCATCTTAGCTTCAAATTGTCTGTGGAATAAGGGTGGCTCAGATGGTGAAAAATCTGTCTGCAATGCAGGTAGACCCGGGTTTGATCCCTGGGTTGAGAAGATCCCCTGGAGAAGGAAATGGCAGCCCACTCCAGGATTCTTGCCTGGAGAATCCCATGGACAGAGGAGCCTGGCAGGCTACAGTCCATGGGGTTGCAAGAGTCAGCCATGACTTAGTGACTAAACCAACACCATCAGAAAGCTATACTCAGCTTTTTCAGAATGCACTGGCTTCAGGTTTTCCAGAGAGGAAGAGCTGAATCTGCAGAATCTTTGAAGAATGAGGCTTTGTAATAGAAAGGATGTACCTTAGCTTAAGTTCAATGGGCCAAAGACACCTTCAGGGTCAGTCCAGACTCCAGGCAGATGAAGAGATAGGCTTTGCCTTTGGATGGGAAGAGCAGCAACACATTGAAGAGGAGTGTGGATATTTAACACCTGAAGCTCATGTATTTTTTTGCTGTTGTATTTTTTCTTAATTTACTTATTTTTAATTGAAGGATAATTACAATATTGTGTTGGTTTTTGCCATGCACCAACATGGATCCATCGTAGGATTACATATGTCTCCTCCCTCTTGAGCCTCCCTCCCACCTCCCACCCCATCGCACCCCTCTAGGTTGTCACAGAGCCCCAGTTTGAGTTCCCTGAGGCGTACAGCAAATTTCCACTGGCTGTCTATTTTACATACGGTAGTGTATGTTTCCATGCTACTCTCTCCATTCAGCCCATCCTCTCCTTCCTACTCCCAAATCCCCGTGTCCGTGTCTGTTCTCTATGTCTGCATCTCCATTGCTGCCTTTGGGGATATACATTATGTTACACAGACAGTCCTGATTCTTTCTCCTTATTTTCTCCATCTCATATAGCCCTTTCAAAACTTATTCGATAAGCATTTATTACATTCCTGTTATATCCTGGCATAATGCTAGAGGCTGGGAACAGACCAGCCACTGTCTTCAAGGAATTTTCTCTTTCATATCTATAAAATCAGAGGAATAAGCTCTGAATGGGGTTGGAAGGGGAATAATGACAACAGGACAGAGCATGGGAGGAAGGATAGCAGTAGGAAGTCAGCAACATGGAAAGATAGGCTGGAAAGGAAGTGGAATCACATCATTGGATTTTTCCCACAATTGCCTATAAGGGAGAATTTTATTCTCCCAGCCGTAAACATAATTTGTCTTTTTTCAGGAGTAATCTGACTTCAAAGAAAGCGAAGGTCTGTGCTGGGAGTCTAAGAACTACTCAGTACTGCTGGGAAGTAGTTTTAATGTCCTGGAATACCTCCTAGAGAGAGGAAATATCCGATGATAACCCCGAACTACGGTAAGTCAAGCAAGGCCATCTGCCAGATTCAGGGTTAGTGCCAATGTCATCCATTCAGGCAAGCCTTCCTGGAGCAATCTTGGGAGGATGTGGAGCCATGGCAGCTCCCGAGCATGAGGGGCAGGAAGAGCCTCCTGCCTGGCAAGTCTCATTGGAGTAAGCATGCCATCTGTCACTTGTCTGGCCCATAGTTTACCACCCTGCCCCCCAAGCACCCCAGTGTGGGAGGAAAAACAGAAAACAGAGCTGCTCTGTTCACTCCTTTGTTCTCTGGACATGGTTGGCAGGGTGCCACCCACTCAACTACAAACCCCCAGGGCTTAAAACAAGCACAGTCTCATAGTCTCTCAAATCTCATGCCTTATGTTGTATGAAGAAGGCCTGGGAAATGTCCTGTCAGCTGGCACAGTGGAGATTCCAGTGGGTTCATTACTTTTTAAAAATGAAATTTAAAAATCTGATGATGATAATTTACTTGTTTCCATAACACTCGATTGTGGAAGTTTTCAAGTTTACTGGACTTCCTTTGTGAACCTTTGCAAAAATATTTTCCTAAGGCAGATGAATGAATAGCTTCATCACAAATAGCTTCATCACAGGTGCTCAGGTGATCCACTTTACTGAATTATATTAATAAAGACCTGGTGCGTTTTTTGATCTACATGTCCACTCGTGTCCCCCGCTCTGATATCAAGGTGCCCATCTCTTACGAAACAGCAATTGCATTTTTCCACAGCCTTTCAAAACATCTGCCAGTGCTACCCAAACAAATCCTGGTGTAATTAGGCAGCTATAATGTAAATGTTTAATAGAGGCATGGGACTCTCCTCTGATTACTTCACTGCTGCAGAGAAACAGGACCTAATTTAACATTAAACCTGTAATTAGTGAATAGTGCTCTTCTGCTAGGGCAAACTCAGTCCTGTGCATTTTGATAATGACTTGAATTCAGAACTGAAATTAAACTAAGCTAGAAAAATCACACAATGCTACCTTAGGGTAGCACACGAAGTCCATCTCTTGGAGACAGTTCACAAAAAGTAAATCTGAATTGCTATGGGCCAGAGTTGACTTTACTGGGAGAGCTGCAATTTTTTGTTTGTTTACCCTGGGACCTCCCACTCCTTTGGCTTATTTATTTATTTATATTTGTCGCTTGGTTGGTTTATTTACAAGACATTGCGGGGTACCATACAGTCAATGCATTTCGTTTATTTAAGAGAGCAAGGGTATAAATAATACAAGTAGGCACTGATGTTCGTCTTCAGTGGGCCGCTCCATTATAGAACAAAAAGACCTTTCATCTTTCATTTTTCAAGTAGAAGCAGCAGCTTTAGTCAGATGAGTGTCTCCAAGTCTCTGGTTGTTTATTTCCAGGCATTACAGTCAGGCTTTTGTTGATGATCATGGCTACAGGCTGAGCACTGAGCAGAGAGAAGAAGATGGCCCCAAAGGGTGCATGCACCCCAGTGTTCGTTGTGGTGCTGTTTACAATAGTGACAACACGCCTGCATGGTGTTCAGTCACTCCAGTTGTGTCTGACTCTTTGCGACCCTATGGACTGTAGCCCGCCAGGCTCCTCTGTTCATGGGATTCCCCAGGCAAGAATGCTGGAGCGGGTTGCCATGCCCTCCTCCAGGGGATCTTCCTAACCCAGGGATTGAACCCTGGTCTCCTGCACTGCAGGCAGATTCTTTACGCCATTGGGGAAGCCCAGGGACAACATGGGAGCAACCTAAATATCTGTGAACAGAGGAATGGATCAAGAAGATGTGGTACATACATGCAATGGAATATTATTCAGTCACAAAAAGAAGGAAATAATGCCACTTGCCACAACATGAATAGACCTAGAGACTGCCATACTGAGTGAAGTAAGTCAGACAGAGAAGAAGAAATCTTATAAGACATCCCTTATATGTGGAATCTGAAAAGAAGTGATACAAATGAACTTAGAAAACAGAAACAGACTTAAAGAACAAACTTATGGTTGCCATGGGGGAAGAATAAGGGGATGGGATAGTCAGGGAGTTTGGGATGGACACGTACACTCTGCTATATTTAAAACAGATAACCAACCAAGCCCTACTGTATAGCAAGGGAGCTCAGCTCCTTGTCATGTGGCAGTCTGGATGGGAGGGGGGCTTGGGGGAGAATGGATATATGTATATGTATGGCTGTGGCCCTTTGCTGTCCATCTGAAACTATCAGAACATTGTTAATCAGCTATACTCCAATACAAAATAGGGTTTTTTTTGCTTTTCTTTTTTGGTTTTAAGAAGGAAATCTCAGTCCTATGGGAGAATGATATTGATCCATGAGCTAAAGTCATCGAGAAATGTAGGATGATGATCTGGGATCCATAGAGGACAGCAAAAATGAGGATTTACAAGTAGTATCATTTTTATCACATGCTCTTCAAAGCCAGAAAGTTTTGGAGAAAAGAGAGGGAGACCAAGAGTGGGCTTCCAGTCAAGACTGGCGAGGAGGAAAAACAGGCATAATGGCTTTAGTTCCTTGATGGTGCTGGGGGATAGAAAAGTATACACTTCAGGATTTCAGGAACTTCCTCTTCATCCCCAAGGCATTAACATAGATATATTGTTGAAATTCACCATACATTGTATTTTCTGGAAATTATACGCCTGCTTTACCATCAGTTTTTGTTGTTGCTCTTTGTTTAGTGACTTTATTAGCTAATTCTGTAAAATACATAACCTTTGTTATGCGTGACCACTGACATCTCTGCTTGGTTAACTTCATTTCAATCGCTCAGTCATGTCTGACTCTTTGTGACCCCATGGACTGCAGCATGACAGGCTTTCCTATCTATCACCAACTCCCGGAGCTTACTCAAACTCATGTCCATTGAGTCAGTGATGCCATTCAACCATCTCATCCTTTGTTGTCCCCTTCTCCTCCTGCCTTCAATCTTTCCCAGCATCAGGGTCTTTTCCAGTGAGTCAGTTCTTCGCATCAGGGGGCCAAAGTATTGGAGTTTCAGCTATAGCCTCAGTCCTTCCAATGAGTATTCAGGACTGATTTCCTTTAGGATTGACTGGTTTGATCTCCTTGCAGTCCAAGGGACTCTCAAGAGTCTTCGCCAATACCACAGTTCAAAAACATCAATTCTTCGGTGCTCAGCTTTCTTTATGGTTCAACTTGCACATCCGAACACTACTACTGGAAAAACTATAGCTTTGACTAGATGGATTGGTTAACTTAGTGGTCAGCTAATGACTGATCAAAAATTTCCTTAAATTCTTTGAACCAATATGTTTCCTGTCCTTTGCCAAGGGGCTTTGTGTGTGTGTTAGGGCATGCCTTTCATGCCTTAAATGGCAGTTTCCAACTGTGCCTTAGCTTTTGCTCTGGCTTTCAAACAATCTCAAAGCCAGCCCAGGGAGAAATAGTAGAGCTTTCTCATGTTTTTCCTTGACAGGCTCACAGACTTACACATGCACATGGCTTTCTTGGGCTTCCCTTGTAGCTCAGTCAGTAAAGAATCTGCCTGTAATGCAAGAGGCCTGGGTTCGATTCCTGAGTTGGGAAGATCACCCTGGAGAAGGAAATGGCTACCCACTCCCAATATTCTTGCCTGGAGAATCCCGTGGACAGAGGAGCCTGGTAGGTTCCAGCCATGGGGTTGCAAAAGTTGGACACAACTTAGCAACTAAACCATGGCTTTCTAGATTTCCATGACTATGTCAGAAACTTTCAAAGACTCTACAGACATTTCATTCTCAAAACATTTTTTAATGTTTTTTGGCTCACTTCTTTTCAATCTTACTTTTTTAAGCCATGATTTTAAAATAATTTTTCTGTAATAGAAAAAAGCAAAATAACATTTTTTGGATTTTTTTCCCAGATAGAAGCCATTCCAATAATGTGTGGTTGTTTTATAGACACATTTAATCATACTTTGCATGTATATATGACTACATCCTATAAATATTAGCTTTTGTCTGTAAGGTAAGGTACCCTATCTTGTTTACCATTCTGTCTACAATCAGCTATCACAGTGGCTGACAAATAGCTGTTCACTAACAAATACAAAGGGGCAAATTTGAGGACAGAACATTTCTTTAAGGAGATCAGATGAATGATTGCCTCTTTAAGAAATGCCTAGATATTTTCATCCTTTCATGATTGGTGGTAACTGCAATGAGGGAAAAACAACTTTTGTCAGTCCTATATTTGAAAAATCAAAGCTAAAATATACAATAGTGTATGTGATGCTCCTAACTGCTACTGACACATTCCATGTCAGTTCTTACATTTTAGCATCCATTGTTTTCACAAGGTATTTCTGTGCATTTTGGAAGAAATTGTTTTCTGGTCAGCTCTGAGTATCTCAGCTATAAACTGGGACTCTTCAACTGTCAGAGAATTAACATGTTTATGGAATTTATCTGTCACTAATCTGGTGTACAAAATTTCTCTTGTTGCCTCTGCCAAGTCCATTCATCATGCTTTTAGTTGAAAATGTTTTGAAATTTATAATTTATGCTTTGTCATTATTCAAACAGAAAAATACCCTTGTGTGGAAAATAGTAATCTACATTTATTATGTGCTGCGCTGTGCTCAGTCATGTCTGACTCTTTGTGACCCCATGGACTGTAGCCCGCTAGACTCTGTCCATGGAATTTTGCAGGCAAGAATAGTGTTTGGTTGCCATTTCCTACTTCAGGGATCCCCCAACCCAGGGATCGAACTAGCGTCTCTTGCATTGGCAAATGGATTCTTTAGCACTGAGCCACCTGGGAAGCCATTTAATGATGCTCTTCCAATGAAATGAATGGAATTTTCAGATAATCTTTTTTTAATCCCCGTATTTACTTTCTAATTCAAAATTTGCATTTGTATTATATTTATGATGGACATAAAAGAACTTACACATTAGCCTGTGAATCAACCTCAGAAAAGTGGTAAGTAAGGTTTTATACTTTTTTTTTTTATCAAATGACTAATTTAACTTCAGGGAGAATTCAGCTCTAAATTTGCATGAGAGGTTTTCGTCATCATGGAAAACTCTGAAATGATGTACTTTCTTTGGTGCTGATATATTTGAATGCTAATTTTGAGTCCAGTTGTTGAATTGATGGGAAATGAACACACAAATATATATAATGCCAAGAAACTAAACATTTCATTTAAATCAGTGGCAGAAATATTCAACTCTGTTTTAGTGGAAACATTATGAAAAAAATTTGAATTCTGTAAATATTCTCCACTCACTCAAAGTCTTCCAGAATTAAAATCTCACAGAACTTCTATAGCACGCAGTGTGTTCATGCTAAGTTGCTCCTCTGTCCATGGGATTCTCCAGGCAAGAATACTGGATTGCCATTTCCTTCTTCAGGGGATCTTCCCAACCCAGGGATGGAACCAGCATTTCTTGCATTGCAGGCAGATTCTTTACCATCTGAGGTACCAGGGAAGCCCCCAATGGACAGTGTGGTTTATATTAAATGTATAGAGGATGTGTGGTGCTTGGATCCAGAGAGATCTAAAACAAGAGAAGTTCAATCATAGGACTGGCACTTTGCTTCCTCAGAAATAAAGCATAAAACCAGCAGTCACATATTAGCATTTGTTTTTGGATCAGGCTTTAAGCCATTATCAAAGTAGACCACCACTTAATAACACTCAAACTAGATGGTTATTTAAGCAGGAAAAAAATAGTTGCTTAACCTCATTTAAAAAACCAAGTGGTTTGTGGTTTATTTTTCTTTAGCTTTCAGTTGATTGTGATGACATTAATAATCCCAGCATGATTAGCAAATACCACTGAGAAATTTTTCTAGGCAAGAAAAAGAAGTTAGTTAATGTTCTCCAATGCCATAACTTATTAAATGATATGACAAATTTGTAGGAAAATGCCTTAGAGTTAATACTGATGTACTTCTCTTTTTCCAGTCCCTTATTTTTTTTGGTGAAAGCTGTTGTTTAGTCTCTCAGTCGTGTCTGACTCTTTGAGACCCCATGGATTGTAGCCCACCAGGCTCCTCTGTCCATGGAATTCTCCGAGCAAGAACACTGGGGTGTTTTACTGATTCCTTCTCCAGGGGACCTTAACGACCCAGGGATCCACCCCCACCTCCTGCTTGGCAGGAAAATTCTTTACCTCTGAGCCACCTGGGAAGCCTGTGGTGAAGATTACATTTCTCAATAGCAGAGAGACTGCAAACACAGAGGTTAGGTACACAGACTTGGAAGCCACACTACCTGGGTTTAAAACCTAGCTTGGCTATGAAGTCCTGTGTGACATTACAAGTCACTCAACTTCTTTTTTAAAAAATTATATTTATTTATCTTTAATTGATTATTGTTTTACAATGTTGGTTTGATTTCTGTCAACTTCTTCATTTTAGTTTCTTCATCTGTAAAATGTAAAATACTAGTTATAACCTCATAGAGTTGGTATGAAGGCTAAGCGAAATAATGTATGTTAAACACTTTGAGCAGTGCCTGACATAAAATATGCAATATGTGTCTGCCAATATTATTAGATATGCTTACTTCTAGCATCTATTTGACTTCCCAGGTGGCACCAGTGTTAAAGAATCTGCCTGCCAATGCAGGAGACTCGGGTTGGATCCCTGGGTCGGAAAGATCCCCTGGAGAAGGAGATGGCAACCCACTCCAGTATGCTCGCCTGGGAGATCCCATGGACAGAGGAATGGGGTCTCAAAAGAGTTGGACATGACTGAGCACACACACTTACACTAACATCTATTTACTGCTTTTGATTCTGACAGACTTCAAAACACAGCAAACAATTTTAAATTTTAAATATCCTGCAAAGTATTTGAAGAATTTTAATAAAAGTACTTCCCATTATTTCTAAAAAGTCTTTCTATTCCAAATATTCAATTTTGTAGACAGAGACATAAGAGAACAGACATTAATAATTATTCTACCTTCACACATGACCTTCTTTGAGCCACTTTGCAATATTCCCAATGAAAGAACTGAGTGTAATTGGGCCACCAGCTCTGTAGACTTCTGCTAAACTAGCTATCTGAAAGGTCATGTCTTGTTGAAAGTATCTTAGAACACCTGAGAGGCGATTTCCTGGTTTAGAATTAGAGAAATTAATTAGGACAAATGTTCTTATTAATTTGGAAATGAAATTGAGTTATTTGAAGGTCTAAAACTAGACACACACCTTTGGGAAAACATCTATGAACTGGCTGGGTTCAGCCTCGTGTGAAGCATATTTGAATAAAGTGTTTTAAGAAAGCAGATGTGAAGAATTAAATTGGGGATGGTGTTAAGTATGAAGGGTCAAAGAGACCAAAAGTAATGGATGCAGCATATCATATGGGAAGGAAATCCAATGGACCACAAACAAGCCAGCAAAAGCAGTGACATGTTTGTTCCCTTTAGTTTTTGAAGACAATGCAGAAAAATATAAGCCACTGGTTGATAATTTCACATAGTGTGACATTCCATGCAAATCATTAGAAGACTTCCAACTACAAGAAGAGATTATCCCCGAGCAGAGATAATGGCAAAGGAAACACAACTGCTTGAATTGTAAGACGCTCCTGGTGTGGCTCAGTGGTAAAGAATTTGCCTGTCAGTGCAGGAGATGGTTTGATACCTGGGATGGGAAGATTCCCTGGAGAAGGAAATGGGAACCCACTTCAGTATTCTCATCTGGGAAATCCCATGGACAGAGGAGTCTGGTGGACTAGAGTCCATGGGATCTCAAGAGTCAGACATGACTAAGTAACTAAACAACAACAACCACTACTTCAAAAAGGAAGACCATATACATTGTGGTTGGGAGGGACAATGACCAAGCAGCAACTTCAGTTTGATGTAAGGAAAGCAAAAAATTGTGCACTGGGGTTGGGCTAAGACAGAATTCTCTGCCTCTCTCTGTCTTTCATTTTGCTTCAGTGACTTCTGTCCTCAAGGCTTCAGGGAAGAGACAGCACTTGTTTCTCAGGAAAGGACGTGGCCCTGGTGGATGCTGTTGCTTGCCCTGGTGATGATGGTGATGTTCTTTGGGGTGCTGACTGGGTAATGGTGGGAGGATCTGCAAATCCAAAGATTATCTTCCTGCTTCTGTAGAACAAACTAGAGACTACTGGAGTGAGGGAAAAAGAAGTGGGCCTGCGGGTTCTTTCTTAAATTTCCCTTTCATCAGATTCAAAGGCTGAATTTGAAAATATCTAAGGTTCCTTGTACGTTTGTGTGCTTAATATATAGCTTAGTGAAGGCAAATTATTATTCTTGAACACGTTTTTTGTTCTTGTTTTGAATGAAACAAAACACCATTTTGAAAAAGAAACAGCCAAGTTTTTTCTTTTGTCTTTTTCAATGCTACACTTACTTGTGGCAAACAGTAGGGGTCAGACAAAGAATAGCTGTATTTTTCCAGCCGAGTTCAAACTTCAGTTGTCATTGACTTACCTGGTGTAAAGATTCTAACCTCAGCTAAATCCTGTGTGCTGTGGATATTTAGACATGTATTTTTTTTTTTTTTTTAAAGATGAAGTCACCTGACTTCATTTAACTAAAATCGATGAGAATATCACACAATTTTGAAAAACACAGTGACTTATCATTGTGAGAAAGCTCCACTAGACCAGAGAAAAGTTATTCTTGCTTAGTTGTAAAAGCAGCATTAAGTGGGAAATGTAACAGCAGAAACACTGGATTAGGGAGCTGGGAACACATGACATATGGGTCCCACAGGGTTCTTTTCCATCATTGAGCACAAACATGCTATGCTTGTTTTAGCGATGGGATGAGAGGTGTTCTAAAGGGCGATGTCTGGGAGCAGAGAGTGGGAACCACCAAGTGAACCACTAAGACCAACTCAAAGATTGGGAGAATATTTTTAAACTTTTTTTTTATCCTGGAGTATAGCCAATTAGGGGCTTCCCTGGTGGGTCAGCAGGTAAAGAATCTGTCTGCAATGTGGGAAACCTGGGTTCAATCTCTGGGTCTGGAAAAGCCCCTCAAGAAGGGAATGGTAACCCATTATCAGTATTCTTGCCTGGAAAATTCCATGGAGAAAGGAACCTGATGGGTTACAGTCCATAGGGTTGCAAAGAGTCGGACCTAACTGAGCACACACACACATAGCCAGTTAGCAATGTTGTGATAGATTCAGGTGAACAGCCAAAGGACTCAGTCATATATATACATGTACCTATTTTCCCCCAAACTCCCCTCCCATTCAGGCTGCGACATAACACTGAGTGGAGTTCCCTGTGTTATACAATATGTCCTTGTTGGCTATCCATTTGAAATATAGTGATGTGTATATGTCAATCCCAAACTCCCTAACTATCTGTTCTCTCCATCCTTCCCCCCAGCAACCATAAGTTCATTCTCAAAGTCTGGGAATGAGTGGAGAGTTTTAAAAACTAATGCTCTTGATGTCAATGGCAACACAGTGAAGATATTTACATTTTAAACTGTTATAATAGGTAAATTCCATGTGCTTTCAGACACAGGACAAAACTAACACAATGAGCATTTTATTAAAAGCAAAGTTTTCCAGATGGACAGAGTTGCATCATCAATAGAAATTCTTTAAAAGATTTAAAAGATGATGGGTGAATATAAGAAGTCTTTTCTTTGTCAGTGTGTCCAAGAGTAGGAAAGGAAGGTTAACTGTATACTCGGGAATTGTTGTTCAGTCACTGAGTTGTGTTCAACTCTTTGTGATCCCGTGGACTGCAGCACTCCAGGATTCCCTGTCCTTCACCATCTCCCAGAGCTTGCTCAAATTCATGTCCACTGAGTCTGTGATATCATCCAACCATCTCATCCTCTGTCTCCCCCTTCTCCTTCTGCCCTCAATCTTTCCCAGCATCAGGGTCTTTTCCAATGAGTCAGGCCTTTGTATCAGGTGGCCAAAGTATTGGAGCTTCAGCTTCAGCATTGGTCCTTCCAATGAATATTTCAGGGTTGATTTCCTTTAGGACTGGTTTGATTTCCTTGCTGTCCAAGGGACTCTGAAGAATCTTCTCTAGCACCACAATTTGAAAGCATCAATTCTTCAGTGCTCAGCTATACTTCATCATAGTTTTGGTTTTATTTTTTTCTCTAACCCTTTGAATGATTTTTTAAAACTATAGTTTTACAGTTAAACAAGGATTTAATTAGAATTACACTTCAAATTTGCAATGATTTCCTTTAAGGAAAGACTTTCACCAACTGCCACATTTAATACTGTACTAAATGCCCCATGTACTTAAACTTTTTTCCAAGTGTGCTGCATTTTTGCAATCTTTATAATCAAAGAACCTGGGTACATTTCTTTGCTAAGGAAACACATTTGCTCAGTGCATGATAAATGCTGATCTAGAACACTGTAGATTTTTCTTCACAACTGATTCAATGTAATTTTCCTCAACTTAGCATATTGATTTTATGGTCCCTATCTTAAGATCATAGGCCTGGGAAGCACCTTGAGAAGCAACTATATTCAGTTCCCCTGACTCTGCACAGAGAACCAAAGAACTTGGCACAGAGAGATCCTATGATTGTCTTCAGAAGCCCTGTGTTTAATAATCCATAGGATTCTCAGAAAAGTTTTTTTATATCCATGTTAAATTACCAACAGTGCATAGATTTTGAGTTTCAATCCTAAGTAACTGGAATAAATTACTTTTTCTAACAAAACAGACATCCACATAGGATCTGAAGAAATGCTGTCTACATGAAACAAACTGAAAATATTACTTTTCTGGGCTGGAGCAAGAGATTTTCAATCAAGAGCCCCCAACTCCATAAAGTGCCTGTACTTCAGTAAGCTGGACAATTGTCATCACATCATCTGAGATGCAACCCTCTCGGACTTGCGTGAATAATATTAGCAATAGGACTGAAGCTGACAGTACAATATAAACTATGACCTGGAATCAGACACACTGGCAGGGTGATGGTTCAGGCAAACAGAAATTTCAAGCTCATCTTAGCAAGTACTCTGAGTCTTGGCAGACATACCCAGGCTCAGCCAAGCTCCCCCACCCATATACTCCTGTGAGTCATTTCCAGAGCAAGACCTTCTTTTGTCTGCTTATTCTCTAAATGCTAGTTTGCCTGATATTTGACCTTGACACATATGATGATTTCTAATTGTGGATAGTCAAATGTTTACAGAACAGGCAGAAACTAGACTGGATTGCCTGTGGTTCTAGGAAGGATGTCATTCATCTCTACTCCATCAAAAGTGGAGAATAAGATGGGATAAAGGATGGTGGTCTGTATAGTTAAAGCTATGGTCTTCCAGTACTCATGTGTGGATGTGAGAGGTGGACCATAAAGAAGGCTGAGCACCAAAAAATTGCTTTCAAATTGTGGTGCTAGAAAAGACTCTTGAGAGTCCCCAGCAAGGAGATCAAACCAATCAGTCCTAAAGGAAATCAACCCTGAATATTCAATGGAAGGACTGATGCTGAAGCTCCAGTATTTTGTCCACCTGATTGGAAGAGCCGACTCATTGGAAAAGACCCTGATGTTAGGAAAGATTGAGGGCAGAAGGACAAGAGGGCAGCAGAGGATGAGATGAGTGGACAGCATCACCAACTCAATGGCCATGAACTTAGGTAAACTCCGGGAGATAGTGAGGGACAGGGAGGCCTGGTATGCTGCAGTCCATAGGGTCGCAAAGAGTTGGACATGGCTTGGAGACTGAACAACAAAAAGGATCATGGACAGCACATGGGGCAGTGGCCACAGAACATGCAGTAGACCAGTTGTGAAGAGTAACAAACTTTTATTGTCCTAAACGATTGAGATGTTAGGTTGTTGCTGACCACTATATGATAACCCCTTCTGACCAACACAATATTGACTCCTAAGTGTTGCATTCTGCTTTTCTAACTTCCCATGATGTCATTAGTATTTTCTCCATTTTAAAATATTTAAAAATAATCATCTTTTAAAAAAATGGAGCTATAGAAGATAATAATCCCTCAGGGAGATGCATCATCATTTATTTAATTAATTTCTTATCGTCAACTGGGGCCTCCCAGGTGGCTTAAATGGTAAAGAATCTGCCTGAAATGTGGGAGACCTGGGTTTGGACCCTGGATCAGGAAGATTCCCCTGGAGAGAGAAATGGCAACCCACTCCAGTATTCTTGCCTGGAGAATCCCATGGACAGGAGTCTGGAGGGCTACAGTCCATAGGGTCACAAAGAGTTGGACACAACTGAGCAATTAACACTTTCACTTATTGTCTATTATTTACACCTTTACACATCTCCCCTGCTTTTATATAAATAGTATTAAAAATATGTAGATTCATAGAATTTCTTCAGATTGATGTCCATGAGGGGGGGTTTACTAATTTCTTTATTAAATGATAAATTAATATATATTTCTTCGTGGTCAAACCTTTATGTGGACTGAATCAACTTAGAGCACAATAAAAAATAATTTTAAATTGGGACTGTAAGAAATAGAGTTCATAATATCTGGTATAGGAGTACTTGCCCTTTGTATCAATTCTTCTGAATATCAGCTATGGAGATTAGAGTAGTTGGCATATAATGTCCCTTCAGCTCATATGTTTTATTTATTTGGAACTGAAAGCCCATCAAGACACAGGCAAGCATTGTGTTGGTTACCCCAGAAGCCTCCCTACCAGAGCTTTTCCTCCAGCCTCCCTGCTGAGCATCAGTGTGAATAAACTCTGCACAATCTGCTTCTTGAGAGTTCAAAGCCAACTTTATGTCAAGATAAAATACCCTTTCCAGTTTTCTTTAATATTCTACCTGCTGAAATAATTTCTTAGTGTTAATTATCAAATTAAAAAGGAAGCAACATTTGGTTTTGAACTATTCAATTGTGCTGACATTCTTCTCTAAGGAACTGAGGACCTGGTCTCTTTACTCCACAGATTTCTCATCCACTGTTAAAATGCCACTTCCTCAAAAATAAGATCTTAAATGTGGGTTTACGGGGAAATGTTTCAGTGTGGCAACTGAACATTAGAAGTAGTTTCATCAGATATATCAGAAAATGATATTTTGGCTAGAAAATCATTCAGTTCAGTTCAGTTCAGTCGCTCAGTTGTGTCCAACTCTGCAACCCCATGAACTGCAGCATGCCAGGCTTCCCTGTCCATCACCAACTCCCAGAGTCCACCCAAACCCATGTTCATTGAGTCAGTGATGCCATCCAACCATCTCATCCTCTGTCATCCCCTTGTCCTCCTGCCCTCAATCCTTCCCAGCATCAGGGTCTTTTCAAATGAGTCAGCTCTTCACATCAGGTGGCCAAGGTACCCTAGTAAAATAAGGTAGCTGATGAGAAAATGTAGAATATAGATATTATTTGAGTAGGAATCTTATCTGTCTTTTTCTCTGCTATATCTCACTGCCTAGCACTTCCTAAGTGCTCAAACAAAATATGTTGTGAGTCAATAATTGAGTGAATGAAAGAAATCCTAAACCTGTATTTTGGGGACATAATAGCTAGTGCCTTCCTACACTAAAGCAACTTTATCTGATGTTTAATAATAACTTTGATAAATGACAGTCCCAAATTATCTGTGAGCTGGTCTTCTTAGAAGTTCCTAAATAATTACATGGAGTGCTTGGTCGTGTCTGACTCTTTGTGGCTCCATGGATGGCAGCCCACCAGACTCCTCTGCCTATGCAATTTTCCAGGCAAGAATACTGGGATGGTGTGCCATTTTCTCCTCCAGGGGATCTTCCTGACCCAGGGGTTGAACCTGTAGTCCTTAAGTCTCCTGCATTGGCAGGTGGATTTTTTACCACTCACGTCACCTGGGAAGCCCAATTATGTGGGGGATGTTATGCAAATTCAAAGTCACTAATTCTTCAAATATAAATATCAAATTTCTGTAAAAAGAGATAGCATTCTTCAAGATTAATAATTATAAAATAAGGGCATTTTTAAAGGCTTTGTACTGATGCTGAAGCTCAGGAGATTAAAGAACTTGATAATTATCTACTAATGCCTCCTCATGACTGATAAATTCTAACAGAGTAATTAACAATATGCTCCAATATACTTAAGGATAAGACATGATGGACAAGAAATTTCCAGGCAATTATTCTTCTCTGGTCTGGTTAGAAGGTACTAGGCAGATAAAGGAACCATTTAATCATGCAAGAAAAGTACCCGTTTACTGAAAAAGGGCTGCTAGACTTGATAAAAAAGACACTTTAAATAGAGAAAGGCAAAAAACTGACATCCCACACAACTGACATGGCTTTAAAGATGACAAAGTAAAGAGATTTCTGGCCACTTATTATATAAAAGCGTGGAAATACAGAAGTTTCTACTTAAAAATTTCCCTTTATTGCTTGCTTATTTTCTTCAACTTGCTAAATTCACATTTATATCATATCCATATGTTCTCAGCTTAAGCTACAACCATACTTTTAACCTCATCTGTTTCCAAGTTAGAGAGATGACTCCATATCCTTTTCAATGCCCCTTTTTATGTTCGTGTTTGATAAAGAGTTTGGTCTGTGCTGAGCAGGAATGACTTGAAGGACACACTTGACAATTACATTCCACTGGTAGGTGGAAGTGGTGGAGTTTCAGACTCTAACATCAGCCAGGCCTGGGCTGGAATCCTGGCCCAGACAACCCTGAGTGCACTTGAACAACATATTCCAACTCTGGTGTATAAATGTAGGTAACCATAGCACCAATATTAAAGAGCTGTGATGGAGAAGAAATGAGATCGTGATGGAGGTACCGACAACTCATGCCTCACAGGACGGTAAGCGTTTTCAATGTATTATCTCACCTCATCCTCACAACTGCCCTAGAAAATCAGAACTGTCACCCCTACTCTAAGAAGCAGAAACTGAGGCAAAATGACTGAGTGAGACACAATGAGAACTTCATACACATTATTATTTTTGTTGGTATGCATGGAGGACTTTTATGTATTGCTTGACTAAAAACATACTAAGGATCAACCAGCGTTACACTGAACATGAAACTAGGTTGAAGACTTTACCTGAGTTTCTAAATTAATTCTCACGTCATTCTTGGGCAGTACCACAGTAACCTGCATTTTGCAAATGAGCAAACTGAGATTTAAAGAGGTTAAGTTACGCATCTGAGGTGTGAGAGGTAGAAAGCAAAAAAAGGGCCAAGATGAAAATCCAAGATGCAGAGGTAACCTGTGCTAGGGACGTCCCTGGTGGTCCAGTGGTTAAGAATCTGCCTGGCAGTGCAGAGGTCACAGGTTCTATCCCTGGTCGGGGAACTAAGATCCCACATGCCGTGGAACAACTAAGTCTGAACCTGGAAACTATTGAGCCGGAGCCTCACAACTAGAGAGTCTGTGCCCCAGTGAAAAATCCTGCAAGATGCAACAAAGATCCCATGTGCAGCAACTAAGACCTGAGGCTGCCAAATAAATAAATAAAATAACTTTAAAAAAAGGACAGCAACCTGTGCTACTCTACACTAACTCAAGCTTATTACCTAATATCCAGATAGTAAGCAAAGGGAAGTGTTAAATAAGCAAAAGGAAGTGGATTTGACAAAGAGGTAGATTGTGGAATAAAAAGAAAAAGAGCATCCAGAGTGACTGTAATTCAATTCAGCATGTACACATTAATCTTATAATACTATGTCAAGCACTTGGGGCATAGAAAGTAATATGATATTTAATTGACTCTAACATGTCACCATTTGTGATGTGTATTATTTTATTTTCAATAAAGGAAAAGAGTGCTGAGAGAAGTGGGAGACTCTGCTTAAAGCTGAGACAAGTGTTATAAACTTGGTATAAGAGTAAAGAAGAAATAAGCCTGACAGAAAAGCACAGGGAAGTTACGTGTCTTAATCTTACCACTGGGCATGGGGAGAAAATAAATCTCACTTGAAAAGGTAAACTTGGTCTTCATTCATCTATGTGGTTTGAATATACACTATAGGTTTAATCTAAAGTATTTGGGGGCTTCCCTGGTGGCTCAGATTGTAAAGAATCTGCCTGCAATGTAGGAGACCTGGGTTCAATCCCTGGGTCAGGAGGTTCCCCTGGAGGAGGAAATTGCTACCCACTCCAGCATTCTTGCCTGGGAAATCCCATGGACAGAGGAGCCTGGTGGGCAATAGCCCATGGGGTGGTAAAGAGTCGGACATGACTAACACACAAACACACACAAAGTAGTTCCAGATTGGTAGTATCTGACAGAAGCAGACTCAAATACTCTCTACAAGAATACACTGCCACTCAATCCTAAAATGATTTGAATCGCCATTTATTGTAAAATGCATTCTGATTGCAGAGTTGTTGAAATGTGGGGAAAAACTCAGAAAAGATGAAAGAGGATATGACATGTACTTCCTGCCTTTAAAAGAGCTTAGAAACATCTGATCTCATTATGATTAACAAGATAAAACACAAACAACAGCACAAGTTATCAAATCAGAGTGTAGAATAAGTGTCACAGATGTGCAGCAAAATGAGAATTAAAATTGACAAACATCTGGCAGAGGAGTGAGGTGGGAAGTCTTCATGGGCGGGTGGGACTCAACCTGGATCTTGATTCCTGGGCTGGATTTGGATGGGGAGGGAAGGAGGGAAGGCATGAAACAAGGTGTGGGGTGAAATTAAATTATAGTATTCAGTACTTTTAGATTGGAGGAAATAAGGAGACCAGTCCAGTTGAAATGGGGAACTTGTGCTGGGCAGGTAAGTTTTGAGAGTCCTGTTGAGAAGATATCATAGAAGACTTGTAAGAGGAGACTTAAGGTCTTCCCTGGTGGCTCAGTGGTAAAGAATCTGCCTGCCATTGCAGGGACACAGGTTTGATCGCTGTTCAAGGAAGAGTCCACATGCCTTGGAGCAGGTAAGCTCATGTACCATAACTGCTGAGCCTGTGCTCCAGAGCCTGCGAGCTGCAACTACTGAAGCCTGTGTGCCTAGAGCCCTTGCTCTGCAACAAGGGAAGTCACTGCAAAGACAGTACCCCAACTAGAGAGTACTCCAACCACACACCGTAACTGGAGAGTAGCCGTCCCTCACTACAAATAGAGAAAAGCCCGAGTAGCAACGAAGACCCAGCATAACCAAAAATAAATCAATAAATAAAATTATATACATTAATAAAAGAGGAGACTGCAGTAAGGAATTAGGAATTGAAATGACATCATTCATTCATGTATTCAGAGCCACTGATCAACCAACTACCCAATCAACAAACCTTAAATGGACTCTTTCATGCCAGGTACTGTTCTGAGAGCTAAGTATGAAATGATGGATGAGACAGTATGAAAAAATATGAAAGTGTTAGTTGCTCAGTCGAGTACGACTCTTTGCAACTCCATGGACTATAGCCCACCAGGCTGCTCTGTCCATAGGATTCTCCAAGCAAGTATACTGGATTGGGTTGGCATTCCCTGCTCCAGAGGATCTTCGCGCTCCAGGGATTGAACCCGGGTCTCTTGAACTGCAGGCAGATTGTTTTTTGGTTTTTTTTTTAACCATTTGAGCCACCAGGGAAGCCTATGAGACAGTATCCTGTTCTTAATTTACGGTTATTTAGCAATAGAGCCAAGTGAACAATTGGGATTATACCACAGTATGTCTTATAATAGCTGCAATTTATCCAACAACAATTATTTCTGAGGTCCCAGGTAGATAACTTATGTTACATATTATATTTTAAAAGCAAGAATATATTTATTTTAAAGGCAGTTTGTCATAGCAGCAATAAAAATCCAACACATTCCATCTGATCAATTTTGCTTCCTTTATCCCTCAGGCATGTTGATTCTGAAAACATTTCCCAATCAACTTCAGGCAGCAAATCTCTACCTCAGTGTCTTGTTTCTATGAGATGTGACCTATGACACTAACAAATATTTGACTCTTTCATATTTTTTTCTACTTGAAACATCAATCTCACGTTCACAGAATCACTAGTGGTATTGAAATGGAGCAGAACCCTATGGTCTTTCCCCCTCCAATACCTTCAGCCTGCCTTTTGCCTGTGAAAAAAATTCAGCAAAGAGTAAGTTGAATAAGAAAAGTGAGAAAATGCAAAAGCAAAGCAGAACAGTCCAACAAGACTAAATAATAGTAGTTTAGTCATGAAGCAAACTGAGGACTTTAGCTTCTCCTCAAGGGCTGTAGATAATCTGAACTGTATCATAGGTACTGAAACCCCCACCAGGTGGAAGAAGTAATTATATGATGGCCAGACTGTAGTCATGACTTAACCTGCCACAATTCTGATCATTGGCCTCAAGAAAATGGGAACAAACCGACTCTGGAACTGAAGTTTAACTGTACCTAAAACAATCAACTTGGGGTTGGTCAGACCACCAATGAGCAATTTGAAGATGACTGTCAGAGCTGACTGTGCTGTTTCTGCATGTAGCCCCCTCATTCTGTCTGTAAGAGCTCTTGTCCCCGATTGTCACAGGGGGTGGGGAGGGGTGGCAGTTGGACTTTGGACAGGTGATTACCTTCCCCACAGTTGCCAGCATCCAAAATAAAGCAAACTTTCCTTTCCATCAACCTTACCTTTTTACTGGGTTTTGAGAGGAGAGCAACCAGACTCCAATTTTGGTTGCAGTCTTGCTGATAAAAATCAGTTTAAGCACATGAGCTTGTGCAACTTTATTTGCAAATGTGTAGCTTGGCTAGATCAGGTTAGCTTTTGAGGAACAGTGGCCAAGAATGTGATGGGACAGGTGGAGACTGGCATAGAGAGAGTCAGGGAAATGGAAGACCCAGTGCAGCTTTCAGGGAGACACAGGCAAGCACTGTGGGCCATTCAGTTGGGGAGAATCTCTACAGCAGGTTTTAGGAACCCAGTCCAGAAGACTGGAAGGCAGAAGATTAAGAATCAAATGGACCAGGGCTGTAAGTACACTAAGTCCCCTACATACGAATGCCTTGCATTCTGAGAGTGTGTTCCTGAGTCCAATTTGTTCATAATTGCAAGTTAGACTGGTTATCCAATTAACACAACCAGTTATATAGTACTGTACTATAATGGTTTATAATACTTCTTGCACAAGTAACACATAAAAAACAAATGCAAAAAACAAAGAAAGCATTTTAAATCTTATAGTTCAGTGCCTTTACAACAGTTGGCACACAGAGGCTGGCATTAAGTGAGCAGGCAAGAAGGACTGGAGGAGGGGGGAAGGTGGAGATGACAGAGCTGAAGAATCGTCAGCAGTAGGAGATGGAAGGCAAGCTTGCAATGTCACTCACACCTGGCCTTGAAGGAACACACATTCACATCTTTGAAAGCTCGAAACTTGAAGGTTCATATGTAGAGGACTCGATGAATTGATGCTTTTGAACTGTGATGCTGGAGAAGACTCTTGAGAGTCCCTTGGACTGCAAGGAGAACAAACCAGTCAATCCTAAAGGAAATCAACCCTGAATATTCCCTGGAAGGACTGATGCTAAAGGTGAAGCTCCAATACTTTGGCCATCTGATGCAAAAACTGAAAAGACCCTGATGCTGGGAAAGATTGAGGGCAAGAGAGAAGGGGGCAACAGAGGATGAGTGAGATGGTTGGATGGCATCACTGACTCAATGGACATGAGTTTGAGGAAACTTTGGAAGATGGTGAAGAACACAAAAACCTGGTGTGCTGCAGTCCATGGGGTCGCAAAGAGTTGGACATGACTTAGCAACTGAACAACAATGTAGAGGACTTACTGTGCTAAGGCTGGCATGAAAGAGGCAATTAATAAATGTGCACTCCTGCTTCTGTCCCCATGTGGATATCTGAGAAACTCCTCTGCTTCCTGGGACTCTTTCTCAGAGTATAATTTCCACTAAACAGCAGGAAAAAGTACTTTTTTCTGTGTGGGTGCTTTAAAGCAACTAAAGCTATTATTGAAAGCAAGAGGAAAAAATGTCAAACAAATTGTCTCCTCTCTAATTTAAAAACAAATCCAAAATAACAAGGCCCAGATGTACATCTGAATGTAACTACAGGGAAAACAAAATGTGGTTGGCGTTACCACCTGTCAAGGAAATGCGTGTATGGTGGAAAAGGGGATAAAAGCTACCATTAGCATCACCGAGGCTGCACTGGGGACCTGGGAGACACGGGAAATGCATTACCACAAAATGGGCTCATTTGAGCACTTTTCTTAAGATGGCAGGAGGCTTTTTCACATTAGTGTGTGTTGAGGCTCACAGCCCTTGGAGGCATCACGAACAGAGTCATCCAATACCAAATGGACTACAGTGAAAGCCTAATTACCTGCATCTGTGTTGTTTTCTCATCTCAACACTTGAATGTTCCCAGCCCCTGGGAGAAGGACAGTGGCTGTGACATTTACTCAAAGAGGTCCAGAGAAGAGATAAACACCAGGCGTTCCATCTCCATGCCATCTGTTTACAGCATCGCTCACTCCCTGTTGTGTATCCTACTTGTAGTGTTGTAAGTGACCACCACTTGACAGGCTGAAAGCACTTTTACATGAAGCTCTGAGTTTTATGACTTTATTTTTTAATTGATTAATATAATTTTTTGGAGAGGTTGTGCTGTGCCTTTGTAGCTGTGAGGGCTTTTCTCTAGTTGCAGTGAGTATGGGCTACCCTCTAGTTTCAGAGTGCCAGCTTCTCATTGCAGTGGTTTCTTTTGTGGAGCACGGGCTATAGCGCACCGGCTCAGAAGTTGTGGCCCATGGGCTTAGTTGCTCCTCGGCATGTAGGCTCCTTCTGGATCAGGGATCGAACTGGCGTCTCCTGCATTGGCAGGCGGATTCTTTACCACTGAGCCACCAGGAAAGTCCTATGACTTTATTTTTTTTAATTTAATATCATGCACCATGTTGCAACATGCATAGCACATTGGACTTCCAGTAATACCAGCAGAAAGAAAGGAACCACTAAGAGAATTAGCAAGACACAGAGAGAAATCCCCAATGACATCATAACCCTAGGGATCAAGCTGTAGGTGTCTAATGATGGATCCATATCTGCACATCGTAGTTATATAAGCAAATATATTTTTATTTACTGTGTAGGTCAGGAGAGTTTTTTTTTTATTTGTTTGCAATATGGTAATGCAGAAACATGCTGCATCCTGTACTTCCTGGTGCTTTATTTGAGTAGATACCTATTAAAAAAAATTTTTTTTTAATAAACTCACTCAGAGATGAGTAGAAATTTCTAAGCTCATATTCATATTTAGTGTTATAATGTCACTGTAAGCAATATTTTTAGAAAAGATTCTAAACAATCTTCTAGTATCACAATCTTACTTATCTGTACCATCAAATCAATATAATCTTGGCACTAAAACTTCCATTTTACACAGTTTTATGCAGTTTAATGTTAATACTTTGGCCACCTGATGCAAAGAGCCAACTCATTGGAAAAGACTCTGATGCTGGGAAAGTTTGAAGGCAGGAAAAGTGGACGACAGAGGAAGAGATGGTTGGATGGCATCACTGACTCAATGGACATGGGTTTGAGCAAGCACCAGGAGATAGTGAAGGACAGGGAAGCCTGGCATGCTGCAGTCCATGGGGTCGCAAATAGTCAGACAGGACTGAGTGACTGAAGAACAATAGCAATGTTAAACCACCATGAAGAGCAGCTGAAAGAAAGAATGGAATACTCTTGGGCATAAAAAGATTTCTTAAGAGTACCTAGCTGCCAGATAAGCTCTCCAAAAAAGAAAGAAAGAAAGAAAGAAAAACCAAAATAAAAAACTCCTGTTCATCAGGTGAAGTAAGCAGGATGCGAGGAAGCCTAAGGGCATTTGGCATTATGCAAATTTGGTTGAGCTCTTTCTACCAGTCCCACATAGATTTAACATTTCATATCTTCTGAGAATGAAGGCAGCACATGAACAATTTCACATAAAGGTAGAAGTGTCTGTGAAAACATAACTGTATGAGCGGCTGAACTGAACTGAATTGAAGACACTATGTGAACTTTTTTTACTCTATATCACTGGTCATATGACACTTGATTATTCATTAGCTTAACTGTGAATATTCAAATTTTGATGACTGGGTCAAACACACATCCCCTAGGATTTTGGTTATTTCCTTTTCTAGAAAATTTAGACTCAAGAGTTCTCTCTCACAAACAGAAATTAATTCTAACTTGAGCACCAACTCGATGGACATGGGTTTGGGGGGACTCCGGGAGTTGGTGATGGACAGGGAGGCCTGTCGTGCTGCAGTTCATGGGGTCGCAAAGAGTTGGACACGACTGAGCAACTGAACTGAACTGAACTGAGCAAAAGGCATTTGTGTGCAAGGAAGGATCTTAGGGTGTGTGTGGAGCCCTATGAGTAGAGTCTCATTGAATTGATACAAGGTAGCATTATAGACTTGGAAACTGGAAGAAACCAAGGGAGAAATAAACCGGACACACATCTACATACAATAGGACACAGCCTGGGAAGAGATCTCTGCCTACTACACAAGAAATGACATAGCTCCATCATTCCCTCGCCATCATTCAGGAGAGATGAAGATTCCCAGGAGATATTCATCATGTGGTCAGATGGAGTCAGCATGCAGGGAAAGAAAGTCTCTTTGACTGGTATTTCTGCAAGGAGAAGCAGACACTTGGATTTACTCTCCCCCAAAAAATCTGAGTACTACTCTGGATTCTACCCGCCTGGCAACTGCAGTACCTATAGAACAGGAATCCAAAGTTAACTCTTACCTCCTCCGAAAGCCAGGATACTAAAGGAGTAAACAGCATGATTACAGTCATTTTGTTTTGCTGTTTTAAGCTGGTCAGAAAATTGAAATGTTTCTAGAAATATACATCTCAACAGTAACATGCTATCACATGGTAGGGCAGTTTTGGAGTGGGAACTACTTGGAGATGATATTTGTGATGATGCTGTGTGGCTCTGAAGCATTGTAAGAGGAAAAAGCTCGAGACTGTAAGCCTGCAAGCTATGTTCTGCCACTTAAAGAGACTGGCTCCCTTACCGTGAAAAAAATTAGTGTTAGTTGCTCAGTTGTGCCCGACTCTTTGCAACCCCATGGACTGTGGCCCACCAGGCTCTCTGTCCATGGGATTTCCCAAGCAAGAATGCTGGAGTGGGTAGCCATTTCCTCCTCCAGGGGACCTTCCTGACCCAGGGATTGAGCCTGGGTCTCCTGCATTGCAGGCAGAGTCTTTACCATCTGAGTCACCAGGGAAGCCCAGATCCCATGCAAGTAAAAAAAGCAGTCTTCCTAAGGGAGAAGGGCTGACTTCTCAAATTCACCTTTAAGGAGGAGATAGTAAGTAAGTCAGTAAATTCGTGAAAAATGCTTTTATTGGAAATATCACACTGAGCAAGACAACAAGGTAGCATATTTATTTCAAGTCTTTGTCCTCTAGATTTCTAATAAGCAATGTGGTTTATTCTCATCTATAGAATCTGCATGATGAGCCTGGTTTCCGAGCACCTTATCTTTGCCATATTGGATTATTTAAAGCTCGCTGAAGAAGAGAGTTCATCCTTAGACTGAAAGTCTGTGAACAAAAGCTTTGAGGTGTGCATCAGTTGTAGCTAAGCAACACACAAGAGAAGGTCGCAGGGAGGAAGGGGAAAAAAACGCATCATTGTTCTTTAACTACCAGCCCATTTCCTTTACACTAAAAAGAATAGTAATAGAAAAAATCACTTTCCTATAAGCAGCTCTTTGTCCGTGTAATTCGCTAGTGCCATATCTAAATACTCAGAGAGTTTTGACAGTCCTATCCGTTACAATGCACCCTCACCACGTTGCTGCCTCAGAGGAATAGAAGCAAAATGAGATTCAACTAGCCAAACAGAAGAACCCAGGGAAAAAACTATATATATGACGTGCCACTTGGATATAGCTTTGAAAATGTGTCTTTTCCCTCTATCCTTTGTTGCATGTGTGTACCACCCTGCACAATTACACACTTCACACACATTTCTACAACAAAACTCATTTCTCTAAAATAGAAAAAAATCCACATCTAGAAAAGACTCTAGTTATAGTAAAATTGATTTAGATTCTGTTATGACCTAGGCAGGGTTAGTTAGAAATTAAGGTTAAAAAAGAAGTGTCACCTTTTCATTTTGTCTTTTTCTTTATTGCTATCGAGAAGCACAGTATAAAATTTGTAGGCAGGTAGAGTATAAAAGTAAGATTCAGTTACAGCATCTTCTCTAATATTTTTCTTTTATGCAATCAGTTCAGTTCAGTTCAGTTCAGTCACTCAGTCGTGTCCGACTCTTTGCGACCCCATGAGACTACAAATACAACATTGTAAAGCAACCAAAATATACTCCAATAAAAATTAATTTAAAAAATGTAGACCACATTTATATGCACACTAAAGAAAATATTTATAGATCCAATGCAAAGCAGATATCAATACTATGGATATATTCACCTATGTATCTATAATTTAAAGGTAAAAAATAAACTGAAAGTCCCCATTCTCTCCCTTTCTTTCCCTATATTCATTTTAAAATAATTTGCACTGTGTATATATCAATATTTAGTATGATCAGGTGTTGACTTAGTAAGAAGTCTAATTTTTTGATTATTCATTAATGACCATTCCTTCAAATACACACATATATACAATATCTTTCAACCTGCTTTGCACGTTATAAGAACCCAATGAATTTTGCATAAATGCAGGAACCATTGAGTTTATTATTTAATTAATAAAAATAAAGTAAACAGTGCTTGGTTATCACTGAAGTTACACCCTATGAGGTCAGGAACTTCGACTGTTTTATGAACTGCTCTATTCCCAACATGAAGAAGACATTTCATGAAGAAGAATTTAAGACAATTCATTAAATATTAGTTATGTGCTAATATTATGGTTGAATCTAAAGCCTGGATATGTGAACTTAGAAGATTATTGTGTAGCAAATTCAGTCCCTCTGAAGGTAGGAGGAAAAGATGACTCCTGTGATAGAAGTGATGAAGCAAGAGCATTGTTAAGGTGTTGACCTTATACAAGTAGACTGCCAGTTATTTCTCTAGCAAAATGGATTTATTTGGGATCAGCAAAGGGTTGTGATTCAGAGTCTGCAATTACAGGGAACTACATACAAGTCCTGCAAAACAAGGAACAGAGCAAAGGAAATTTGGGAAGGCCATGATAAACAAAGAGACCACTGGAAGAAATGAGCTGAAAGTAGAGTGGGTTTTCATTGGCTGAACTGTGGCAGCCCCTCATTGGTTGAAGTCTTTCCAGGTGAGATGAGAAAGTCCTTCTTCTCCCTGTTGGACCCTGCCTTGGTCATGTGTAATGATAGCACTCTCTTTTGGCCTCCTGACTCTATTTTGATTCAGTTCAGTTCAGTTCAGTTCAGTCACTTAGTCATGTCACACTCTTTGTGACCCCATGGACTGCAGCACGCCAGGCTGCATCACCAACTCCTGGAGCTTGCTCAAACTCATGTCTATTGAGTCAGTGATGCCATCCAACCATCTCATCCTCTGTCATCCACTTCTCCTCCTGCCCTCAACCTTTCCCAGCATTAGGGTCTTTTCCAGTGAGTCAGTTCTTCTCATCAGGTGGCCAAAGTATTGGAGTTTCAACTTCAGCATCAGTCCTTCCAATGAATACTCAGGACTGATTTCCTTTAGGATGGACTAGTTGGATCTCCTTGCGTCCAAAGGACTCTCAAGAGTCTTCTCCAACACCACAGTTTAAAAGCATCAATTCTTCAGTGCTCAGCTTTCTTTATGGTCCAACTGTCACATCCATACAAGACTACTGGAGAAACCATAGCTTTGACTAGACGAACCTTTGTTGGCAAAGTAATGTCTCTGTTTTTTAATATGCTGTTTAGGTCTGTCATAATTTTTCGTCCAAGGAGCAAATGTCTTTTAATTTCACAGCTGCAGTCACCATCTGCAGTGATTTTGGAGCTCAAGAAAATAAATTCTGTCAGTGTTTCCATTGTTTCCCCATATATTTGCCATGAAGTGAAGGGACTGGGTGCCGTGATCTTCGTTTTCTGAATGTTGAGTTTTAAGTCAGCTTTTCACTCTTCTCTTTCACTTTCATGAAGAGGCTTTTTAGTTTCTCTTCATTTTCTACCATAAGGGTGGTGTCATTTGCATATCTGAGGGTATTGATATTTCTCCTTGCAGTCCTGATTCCAGCTTGTGCTTCATCCAACCTGACATTTCACATGAAGTACTCTGCATATAAGTTAAATAAGCAAGGTGACAATATACAGCCTTGACCTACTCCATTCCCAATTTGGAACCATTCCTATTTTGATTACGGTTTCTATTTTTTAACTTTTACAAAAAGAAAGGGAATATAAAGTTTAGGAACATGGACTCAGTTACAACTACTTTAGGAATTATTGATATGGCTTCCCAGGTGGCGCTAGTGGTAAAGACCCTGGCTGCCAATGCAAGAGATGCAGGAGAAGTAGGGGAGGATCCTCTGGAGAAGGGCATGGCAACCCACTCCAGTATTCTTGCCTGGAGAATCCCATGGACAGAGGAGACTGGTGGGCTACAGTCCATGGGGTCGCACAGAGTGGGACACGATTGAAGCGACTTAGCACACACGAGAAGAAATACTTATTTCAAGGAAATGGCAGCTCAGAGTGTGTGGACAGTGAGGGGCTGACTTAATGCTCCTCAGCCGGCCTGGGCTCCTGTGTAGCACAGAAGATTCCAGAGACTGCAGTTTCCTATGGGGGGAGAGGAGCTGGGTGAGCTGGGAGCCTCAGGTGGGCTCATTTTGGCATAAGCTTAGTGACCCTGAATCCAAGGGCTGATGGACAGGCCCCTCAGGATTCACACAAATGACCTTGACCTTGAATTGCACTAGTTGGAGCTGGAGAGGGGCCTGCTCAGCAGTGACGGGTGCTGGGCTCCCAGGAGCCAGGCCTGGCTGAGCAAACACAGAGGGAGTTATACCAGCAGGGCCTGAGCAGGAACACAGGCAGGACTTTCTGGCTAAGACAGATGCACCTGTCTCAGTAGAGAGCAGCCAGAGGACAGTCAGGACCAGGGGCCAGCCAGCACCTTGGGCCAGGCCAGGGCCCCTCCCCTACCATCTGGACATCAGCAGGATGGGCCACGGCCCTTTCAGACAGCAGCCACTTGGGGGAGGAGCGGCATGGGGTGGGGAGGAAGAGGTCTGTAGGGTGAAGCTGCACCAGTGGACATTTACCCAGCAGTGATGACCTGGACTGCAATAAACTGAGTGGCTACTAAGTTTGCCTCTGTCCCACTTCCTCAGCCTTGCCCAGGAAAGTGGAGGCTGGTGAGGAGCAGATCACAAGAGAAAATAAAAAGTGTCATTCATTTGTTTTTATGAACCCAGTATGTTAACACTGCAAACTATCCTCCTCGAGGTCCCGGGGCCATGAGAAGAGCAGCTTTAGACGGAAACCAAGTGGTAGCCTGAGACTCAGACAGAAAAGAGCATGACTGTTCTCAACAGTCGTAACACTCAAGACTGTGAAGCCTGACTGCGCAGGGGTGGAGGAGGGAACAGGGGAAGGCCCAGCTCACAGCACGAGCCCCTGGGTAATGTAAGTGTGCTTCTGCAATTACTCTGATCTATGGAGCTCTGTCTTATCTAAATTGCCTCTACTGAGGATTTGGAAGTCCCTAAAAAGCTAGTAACATTAAACACGCATTTGACACTCAAATGTGCTCCACTCTACTATTCTGGGTAGAGTCGATTGGAGGAACTGAATGGGAAAGGCCAAAAAAGAAAAATTCCAAGGCTCAGAGGATCACAGTGTGAAGGTGTCCTGAGAAGGCAATGACTGAATGGGCTCTGGACTGCTATGCAGATGCCCTCGTTAATCCCACAGTTTCACAGCATCTTTTTTTTTTTTCTGTTGGTTTTAAATTAGAAGATAATTGCTTTACAATGTTGTGTTGATTTCTGCTGTGCTATGGCATGAATCAGCCATATGTATACACATAGCCCCTTCCATCCCACCCCTCTAGGCCATCACAGCTAGCTGGGATGACCTGTGTTATACAGCTGTGAGGAGCTGTGTGACTGTCACACAGTTACATTGTATAGCTCTTATTCAGCTCACAGGAGCTGAGCCCCCCTTGTTATGCAGCAGCTTCCCAATTAGCTATGTATTTTACACATGAAAGTGCTAGTAACTGAGTCATGTCCAATGCTTTGTGGCCCCCTGGACTGTACTTCTGTTCATGGGACTCTCCAGGCAAGAATACTGGAGTGGGCTGCCATTTCCTCCTCCAGAGGATCTTCATGATCCAGGGATCTAACCATGTCTCCTGTGTTGCAGGTGGATTCTTCACTGAGCCAGTATATATCAATGCCACTCTCCCAATTTGTCCCACCCTCTTCTGCCCTAGCTGTGCTCCCACGCCATCTTATTCTTGCCTAGATTGAGGAACATGGACTGGAAAAATGTAAGAGGATGTTTAAGGAAAGGGGTTCCCCAAAATTTCTCAAAGGCTCTCATAATTTATTATTTTCTCATGAAATCCCCCTATCCAGAATTGTATTAAGCCCCAAATCCTTTAGTCTGGAAATACCCTTCATACGTTTCTTTGTGAGTTACAGTTTAAGTATCTTTTGCCTTTAGTCCAGAGCATCTTCTATGTAGATTATCCTTCACTAGCAGCTTTGTTATTTCACTGGAAAACCCAAGGTTAATGCTGCGTCCAAGGCCATGACCTTTGTATTTTCCAGCTCATCCTCTCTACAAATATGACCCAGTAATTGGTCTTCTTTTTCTTTTAGAGAGATTTTTTTTTTTAAAAAGTGAAGCATCATTTTTAAATGTGTAATTCAGGTGTGGATACCTCCTCACTATTTATAGACTTAATTATAGATTGTAAAACTAACTATAATCTCTATGGCGTTTCCCTCTGAAATTGCTCCAGATAGTCTCCATTAACTTTCACTACATCTTTGCGAAGTTTGGCCAGAAGATCAATTCTTTTGCTTTAATAGAAAGAATAGAAGGAAAGTGGTTTGTCCAAGGTCAATCACCCAATTAGCACTGAAACGTTACCTAAAGGCCAGGTCACGTGATCCCTGCTTCTGTGCGCTAAGGAAACCGTGTTGTCCCCAGACGTGAGGCGGTGCCAGTTCAGCTGAAGCAGGCAGACCCCCCCTGAGGTACTCGGCCAGCCGGAGAGCATGTAGCCCACCACAGGGCCAACTCTGTCCTCACCCGCAGGTCAGACAGCAGCATCACTAGATTACACAATACCATACTGCACTGTACCATGCTATATATAGATACTTCACACCATAGTAGCTACTCCCAATGAATCACAGGCTTCCTGATCCATTGCTCTCTGGAGCTGTTGGCTCTCTTTCTTGGGCTTTTGATTCCTTCTCTGAAATGTCCCTCACTTCCGAAAAGAAAAGAGAAAAGGCCATTGTTGTAGGTGAGAGGCTATCTCAATTCTCTTTCTGCTAGTGAAATTTTGAGAGTCTAAATGTCCTCATGCAATCTGAACAATATTATTTCCTCTAAACGGAAGCTGGTGGCTCTTCTGCTTGGGTAAAACATTAAAACATTTATTTAAATTTCTTAGAAGCCCTTTTACCTAGTTGAAAGGCTTTTCTCAACACTACTCTAAATTGTTTGTAGATCTTAACAATTTTTTTATAGCCATGTTTTTGATTTGGTCATCACCATTAAGAATTTTACTGCATGGTGAAGCAGGACGTGAGAAAGTTTTATTTTCTCAGTTGGTACAGAGGCTTTTAAATTCCCTCTAAATTCTGTTTTAAAACTAAATCTTGAACAGAGAACAAGATGGCAGAGGAGTAGGTGAACGTGGAGTACATCTCTCTCCATATATACATCAGGAATACACCTTCAGACACAGAAGTGCATGCAGAACACCAGCTGGGAGAAGACAGGAGTACCTGACCAGCAGAAAAGAATATATACACTCACACAAAACTTGGTAGGATGAAGGAACTAAGAGGAAAAACAAGAGTGTTAATAGGACTGGAACTGCCCTCGGCGGGTGGGGGAACTGAAGCAGGGGTCCGATCCCTATATCAGGGCCATTGTCTGAGTCAGAGGAGAAACATTTAAGGCTGAGAGTGAAACAGCTGATCTGTGGCAGCCTAAATGAAAAGAGAATCAGACAGTCCAAGCCGCAGCCATACATACCCTAACCATGCAGTGGCTAGGAGCTGCAATTTAGGGATTGTGGAGCAATCCCTGGGTGAGGGCTGCTGTTGACTGTAGAGAGAAGGATCAAGGGGATGTGAGGAAGCAGATCGTGGTGGGAAATGCCTGTGGAGGAAAGCCAGGCAGCGGTGGAAGCAAGGCAATATTGCTGAGTCACGCAAAGAGGGTGGAGCCATCACCATAGCCTCTCTCCCCCTCACTCCAGCCTTGGCAGCTGAACAACAGAGAGGCTGGCCCATCAAACGCCTGACACTCTGAACTACAGAGTAGGACCCCACCCAGGGTGCCCCTTTAACTGCCTGACGTGCCAATCTACAGAGTAGGACCCCAGCCAGGAGGGCCCCTCTATGTGCCTGATGCACCAAACAACAGAGAAAGACCCCAGACAAGGGAGCCCTCAAAGTGCCTGAACGGGCAAAACTACAGAGAAAGACTGGCCAAAGAGGCCTTCTGATCACCAGCTACAAGAGGCTTGAAAAAAAGACTCTGATAGGGCGTAACTCCTGCGGCAGAGGCAGTCCGTGTCCCTGCACACTTGGCACCGCCAGGGTCCCCGCAAGCCAAGCAGCTGTGCCACCTTCATGCTCAACTCTCACTGGGGCAGAGCTGCTACAGGCAAAAAAGTCTTGTGCCTATGCACCCGCGCAGGGTCACTTCAGTAATGTCCGACTCTTCGTGACCCTGTAGACTGTGGCCTGCCAGGCTTCTCTGTCAGGGTGGGCGGTGCTCTGCAGGCGAGAATACTGGAGCGTATGGGTCTATACTGGTTGCCACACCCTTCTAGAGCAGTATAGTTCCTGCTGCCCTAGCCACCAACTCCCCTGAGTACCTGGTGCTGCCAGAAACCCTGCGACCCAAACAGCTACACGACCTCCACACCAGGCCCTCACAGGGGCAAACCAAAGTCCTCCAGGGCAGCCTCAGGAGTAAACCCAAGTGAATGACCCACATGCAGAGGTGGAAATACAACCACAACTGAAACCCAGGGGCAGTGTGGCTAAGGAAGAAGACCCCAAACCTTCCCACCAGCTGTACAGGCTGCAGATTAAATCCACATGATCAATTAGGCAGACTCTGTGTCTATGGAATAAATAAAAGGTCGTTGAGAGCTCCCACAGAAGAAAATGCACTAGTTCTGATAGCTGGGGACATTGGAGGCAAGAACAGAGGAGTAAGAACAGATTAGAATCTGAGCTGCCCCCACGGCAGGTCCAGAGATCAGCACAGTGTTGGAGGGCATTAGGGAGGTGAGGTGGACTCTACTCCCAGTGAGGGAAAGGACTCTGACAGCAGTGACTCAAGAAAAACCTTTATTATTCTTACGTATCTTTTGACTTCTTCTGTAGATTCTTTTGCATTTTTTGTCCCCCCCACACCCACGTTGTAGTTATTGATTTTATTGTCACTATTAAATCTAATTAAGCTTTTGAGTTTTTCTTTTTTTTCTTTTTTTTCCTCAGTCACATTTTTTATTGTTGTTATAAACCTCTGCCTCTATGTTGGGCTTTTGTGATTCTGGTGAGTTTTTTTAATTTTTATTTTCTCTTTTTATAATTTTAATTTTTTAAACCTATTATTATTTTTTGTACATTTATTCCTTTGTTTGCTTTTCCTACTGTTGCTTTACCATTGCAGTTAATCTTTAATACATATTAATCTTCTTTATCTATCTCTATTTAATTTTGCATATCTATTCTTTCTTTCCTTTAGCCTCAACATCTTTGTTAGTTTTCTTGACATTGCTTTATTCCTCAGTTGGCATCTTGCTTTACTTTTGTTTTCCAGGTTGTGCTATGGTTAGTTTTGTTTTGGTAGACATAATTTTTGGTTCCCTTTTTTCACTGGGTCAATCTATTGTACTTAATTTTTGTTGGACTGTTTTGATTTCGCTTATGGGTGTATATGTATATGTGTATATTCAGTCACACATTTTATTGTTGTTATAAACCTCTGCTTCTATGTTGGGCCTTTGCAGTTCTGTGGAGCTTTCCTTTTTGGAACTCTCATTTAATGCCATAACAAACCAATTGTGGAATCTTTGTTCCTGACCAGAGATCAAGCCTTTGGAGTGGGAGCACTGACTCCAAGACCCTAGACTACCAGAAAACTAACCCCAGGGAGTATCAAATAGTGAGAACTCAAACAAAGGAAACCACTGTAATACAAGACCCAGCATCACCCAACCACCAGTAGCACCCTGTGCAGGGCAGCTCACTTAAACAACAAAGAGAACAAAAATACAAACCTAATCATCAGCAGGCAGGATTACCACCTCACTCAGCCTTGCCCATCAGAGGAAAAATGAACAAACAAAAACTCAGCACAAATCTCACCCTATAACTTACACAAACCACTGGACCAACCTTAGGAGGGCAAAAACCAAAAGGAAGAAAGACTTCAAAGTTGAAACCTGGGAATAGGAGACCTCAAACACAATAAGTTAAAAAAATAACTAATGAAAGGCAGAGAAATGCTACACAAATGAAGGAAAAAACTAGAAACACAGAAGTCCAAATAAATGAAGAGGAAATAGGCAAAACCTGAAAAAGAATTCAGAATAATGATAGTAAAGATGATCAAAAACCTTGAAAGCAAAATGGAGAAAATGCAATAATCAATTAACAAAGACCTAGAAGAATTAAAGAATAAACATACAAACAACACAATTACTGAAATTAATAGCAGAATATCTGAAGCAGAAGAATGAATCAGTGAGCTGGAAGATAGAAAGGTAGAAATAACTTCTGAAGAGCAGAATAAAGTAAAAAAAAAAAAAAAAAAAGAACTGAGGATAGTCTCAGAAACCTCTGGGACAATATCAAATGCATCAACATTCGAATTATAGGGGTCCCAGAAGAAGAGAAAAAGAAAGGGTATGAGAAAATATTTTAAGAGATTATAGTCGAAAATTTTACCAACATGGAAAAGGAAATAGTCAATCAAGTCCAAGAGGCACAAAGAGCTCCATACAGGATAAACCCAAGGAGAAACATGCCAAGATACATACTAATCAAACTAACAAAGACTAGACAAAAAGAAAGAATATTAAAAGCAGCAAGGGGAGAGGAGCCAAGATGGCGGAGGAGTAGGACGGGGAGACCACTTTCTCTCCTACAAATTCATCAAAAGAATAACTGAACGCAGAGCAAACTTCGCAAAACAACTTCTGATCGCTAGCTGAGGTCATCGGGCGCCCAGAAAAGCGGCCCATTGTCTTCGAAAGGAGGTAGGACAAAATATAAAAGATAAAAAGCGAGACAAAAGAGCTAAGGACGGAGATCCGTCCCGGGAGCTCATAGGCGGCATTGCTTGGGGTAGGGTCCGGGCCTGAGTGCCCTGAGGACAATCGGAGGGAGCTTCTGTGAGTTGCCAACTTGAACTGTGGGAGACCAAAAGAGAGAGAGTAAATTAACCGGCCCGAACACACTGCCGGCCGTTCGCAGAACAAAGAGACCGAGAAGGTCCAGAGAGGAGCTCGCAGGCTGCGGACCGGCCCAGCTCCGCCGGAGGCAGGAGGCAGAGGGGAGGGGAAGGTCGCGGCGAGACACAGGGCGCAGGCACCCGACCGGCGCGGGCGCGGACTGGGGCTGGGGAAGCGGAGGGCAGAAGGCGCGCGCACCCGACTGGCGCCAGCGGAAACTGAGACTGGGTCCGCGGAGGGGAGGGGACGCGCCACACCTGGGGAGAGGGCGCCCACCAAGCCCCTGGCTGCCTGGACCGCTCTGACGGGGAAGGCACAGAGAGCAGGCGCAGCTTTTCGTTCCGCGCTTTTGTGGAACACCCGAGGGCTGGAGCCTCGCGCAGCGCGGGGCGCGCTCCATGTGGAGCAGCCGGGAGCCTGAGCAGCGCAGACGGAGAAAGCAGCGTCAGCCCCTCCCGGCAGCGCCAGCCCGTCCCCGCGGCGCCAGCCCGTCCCGGCAGCGCAAGCCCCTCCCCGCGGAGCGACGGAACTAGCTACCTGAGTAAGAGTCCAGCTCCGCCCGCCTGTGTCAGGGCTGAAATGAGGCTCTGAAGAGACCGGCAAACAGAAGCCAAATAAACAAAGGGAACCGCTTCAGAAGGGACTGGTGCAACAGATTAAAATCCCTCTAGGAAACATTGACTACACCGGAGGAGCCTGTAGATATCGAGAAGCGTAAGCTGGAACGAGGAGCTATCTGAAACTGAGCCAAACCCACACTGACCGCAACAACTCCAGAGAAACTCCTAGATGTAATTTTACTTTTTTCTCTTTTTTTTTTTTTTATTTTTTTTTTAATTTTTTTCTTTTTTTTCTTTTTTCTTTTTTATTTTTTCTCTTTTATTTTCCTTTAAAATCCCCTATTACTCCCCCATTACTCCTTAACTTTCATTTCCATAGACTTTTACGATTTTTTAATAAGGGGGAAAAAATTTTTTTTTTCTTTTTTTTTTCTTTTTTTTTCTTTTTTTTTTCTTTCCTTTTTCTCTTCTATTTTCTATTTTTCTTTCTCTCTTATTTCTTTTAAAGTACTGTAGTACTCCTCTACTACTCCTTAATTTTCATTTCCAATACACTATAACCTTACAAAAAAAAAAAAAAAGAAGAAGAAGAGAAGCCCTATTTTTAAACCGAAGATTATTCTCTCCCAATCTTGACTCTCTGTTTTCTACCTCAGGACACCTCTATTTCCTCCTTTCCCCTTCTCTTCCCAATCCAATTCTGTGAATCTTTGTAGGTGACTGGGCTACGGAGAACACTCTGGGAACAGACAGCTGCGTAGATCTGTCTCCCTCCTCTTGAGTCCCCCTTTTTCTCCTCCTGTTCATCTCTATCTCCCTCCTCCCTCTCCTCTTCTTCATGTGACTCTGTGAACCTCTCTGGGTGTCCCTAACAGGGGAGAATCTTTTAGCCATTAACCTAGAAGTTTTCTTATCAGGGCTGTATAGTTGGAGAAGTCCTGAGACTACAGGAAGAATAAAACTGAAATCCAGAGGCAGGAGACTTAAGCCCAAAACCTGAGAACACCAGAAAACTCCTGACTACAAGGAACGTTAAGTAATAAGTGACTGTCCAAAAGCCTCCATACCTACACTGAAACCAGCCACCACCCAAGAGCCAATAAGTTTTAGAGCAAGACATACCACGCACATTCTCCAGCAACGCAGGAACATAGCCCTGAACATCAACATACAGGCTGCCCAAGGTCACACCTAACACATAGACCCATCTCAAAACTCATTACTGGGCACTCCATTGCTCTCCAAAGAGTAGAAATCAAGCTCCACGCACCAGAACACTGACGCAAGCTTCCCTAACCAGGAAATCTCGACAAGCCAATCGTCTAACCCCACCCACTGGGTTAATCCTCCACAACAAAAAGGAACCACAGACCTCCAGAATACAGAAAGCCCACTCCAGATACAGCAATCTAAACAAGATGAAAAGGCAAAGAAATACCCAACAGGTAAAGGAACATGAAAAATGCCCACCAAGTCAAACAAAAGAGGAGGAGATAGGGAATCTACCTGAAAAAGAATTTAGAATAATGATAATAAAAATGATCCAAAATCTTGAAAACAAAATGGAGTTACAGATAAATAGCCTGGAAACAAAGATTGAAAAGATTCAAGAACTGTTTAATAAAGACCTAGAAGAAATAAAAAAGAGTCAATTACAAATGAATAATGCAATGAATGAGATCAAAAACACTTTGGAGGGAACCAAGAGTCGAATAACGGAGGCAGAAGATAGGATAAGTGAGGTAGAAGATAAAATGGTGGAAATAAATGAAGCAGAGAGGAAAAAAGAAAAAAGGATCAAAAGAAATGAGGACAACCTCAGGGACCTCTGGGACACTGTGAAACGCCCCAACATTCGAATCATAGGAGTTCCAGAAGAAGAAGACAAAAAGAAAGGCCATGAGAAAATACTCGAGGAGATAATAGCTGAAAACTTCCCTAAAATGGGGAAGGAAATAGCCACCCAAATCCAAGAAACCCAGAGAGTCCCAAACAGGATAAACCCAAGGCGAAACACCCCAAGACACATATTAATCAAATTAACAAAGATCAAACACAAAGAACAAATCTTAAAAGCAGCAAGGGAAAAACAACAAATAACACACAAAGGGATTCCCATAAGGATAACAGCTGATCTATCAATAGAAACCCTCCAGGCCAGAAGGGAATGGCAGGACATACTGAAAGGAATGAAAGAGAATAACCTACAACCTAGATTACTGTATCCAGCAAGGATCTCATTCAGATATGAAGGAGAATTCAAAAGCTTTACAGATAAGCAAAAGCTGAGAGAATTCAGCACCACCAAACCAGCTCTTCATCAAATGCTAAAGGATCTTCTCTAGACAGGAAATGCAGAAAGGTTGTATAAACGTGAACCCAAAACAACAAAGTAAATGGCAACGGGACCACACCTATCAATAATTACCCTAAATGTAAATGGGTTGAATGCCCCAACCAAAAGACAAAGATTGGCTGAATGGATACAAAAACAAGACCCCTATATATGCTGTCTACAAGAAACCCACCTCAAAACAAGAGACACATACAGACTAAAAGTGAAGGGCTGGAAAAAAATATTTCATGCAAACGGAGACCAAAAGAAAGCAGGAGTCGCAATACTCATATCAGATAAAATAGACTTTCAAATAAAGGAAGTGAAAAGAGACAAAGAAGGACACTATATAATGATCAAAGGATCAATCAAAAAAGAAGATATAACAATTATAAATATATATGCACCCAACATAGGAGCACCGCAATATGTACGGCAAACGCTAACAAGTCTGAAAGAGGAAATTAATAGTAACACAATAATAGTGGGAGACTTTAATACCCCACTCACAACTATGGATAGATCAACTAAACAGAAAATTAACAAGGAAACACAAACCTTAAATGACACAATGGACCAGCTAGACCTAATTGATATCTATAGGACATTTCACCCCAAAACAATCAACTTCACCTTTTTCTCAAGTGCACACGGAACATTCTCCAGAATAGATCACATCCTGGGCCATAAATCTGGTCTTGGAAAATTCAAAAAAATTGAAATCATTCCAGTCATCTTTTCTGACCACAGTGCAGTAAGATTAGATCTCAATTACAGGGAAAAAATTGTTAAAACTTCAAACATATGGAGGCTAAATAACACGCTTCTGAATAACCAACAAATCATAGAAGAAATCAAAAAAGAAATCAAAATATGTATAGAAATGAATGAAAATGAAAACACAACAACCCAAAACCTATGGGACACTGTAAAAGCAGTGCTAAGGGGAAGGTTCATAGCATTACAGGCTTACATCAAGAAACAGGAAAAAAAACCAATTAAATAACCTAACTCTACACCTAAAGCAATTAGAGAAGGAAGAAATGAAGAACCCCAGAGTTAGCAGAAGGAAAGAAATCTTAAAAATCAGGGCAGAAATAAATGCAAAAGAAACTAAAGAGACCATAGCAAAAATCAACAAAGCTAAAAGCTGGTTTTTTGAAAAAATAAACAAAATTGACAAACCATTAGCAAGACTCATTAAGAAACAAAGAGAGAAAAACCAAATTAACAAAATTAGAAATGAAAATGGAGAGATCACAACAGACAACACTGAAATACAAAGGATCATAAGAGACTACTACCAGCAGCTCTATGCCAATAAAATGGACAACTTGGATGAAATGGACAAATTCTTAGAAAAGTATAACTTTCCAAAACTGAACCAGGAAGAAATAGAAGATCTTAACAGACCCATCACAAGCAAGGAAATCGAAACTGTCATCAAAAATCTTCCAGCAAACAAAAGCCCAGGACCAGATGGCTTCACAGCTGAATTCTACCAAAAATTTAGCGAAGAGCTAACACCTATCTTACTCAAACTCTTCCAGAAAATTGCAGAAGAAGGTAAGCTTCCAAACTCATTCTATGAGGCCACCATCACCCTAATTCCAAAACCAGACAAAGATGCCACAAAAAAAGAAAACTACAGGCCAATATCACTGATGAACATAGATGCAAAAATCCTTAACAAAATTCTAGCAAACAGAATCCAACAACATATTAAAAAAATTATACACCATGACCAAGTGGGCTTTATCCCAGGAATGCAAGGATTCTTTAATATCCGCAAATCAATCAATGTAATACACCACATTAACAAATTGAAAGATAAAAACCATATGATTATCTCAATAGATGCAGAGAAAGCCTTTGACAAAATTCAACACTCATTTATGATTAAAACTCTCCAAAAAGCAGGAATAGAAGGAACATACCTCAACATAATAAAAGCTATATATGACAAACCCACAGCAAGCATCACCCTCAATGGTGAAAAATTGAAGGCATTTCCCCTGAAATCAGGAACAAGACAAGGGTGCCCACTCTCACCACTACTATTCAACATAGTGTTGGAAGTTCTGGCCACAGCAATCAGAGCAGAAAAAGAAGTAAAAGGAATCCAGATAGGAAAAGAAGAAGTAAAACTCTCACTCTTTGCAGATGACATGATCCTCTACATAGAAAACCCTAAAGACTCTACCAGAAAATTACTAGAGCTAATCAATGAATATAGTAAAGTTGCAGGATATAAAATTAACACACAGAAATCCCTTGCATTCCTATATACTAACAATGAAAAAACAGACAGAGAAATTAAGGAAACAATACCATTCACCATTGCAACAAAAAGAATAAAATACTTAGGAGTATATCTACCTAAAGAAACAAAGGACCTATACATAGAAAACTATAAAACACTGATGAAAGAAATCAAAGAGGACACAAACAGATGGAGAAACATACCGTGTTCATGGATTGGAAGAATTAATATTGTCAAAATGGCTATTCTACCCAAAGCAGTCTATAGATTCAATGCAATCCCTATCAAGCTACCAACGGTATTTTTCACAGAACTAGACCAAAGAATTTCACAATTTGTATGGAAATACAAAAAACCTCGAATAGCCAAAGTAATCTTGAGAAAGAAGAATGGAACTGGAGGAATCAACCTGCCTGACTTCAGACTCTACTACAAAGCCACAGTCATCAAGACAGTATGGTACTGGCACAAAGACAGAAATATAGATCAATGGAACAGAATAGAAAGCCCAGAGATAAATCCACGAACCTATGGACACCTTATCTTTGACAAAGGAGGCAAGGATATACAATGGAAAAAAGACAACCTCTTTAACAAGTGGTGCTGGGAAAACTGGTCAACCACTTGTAAAAGAATGAAACTAGAACACTTTCTAACACCATACACAAAAATAAACTCAAAATGGATTAAAGATCTAAATGTAAGACCAGAAACTATAAAACTCCTAGAGGAGAACATAGGCAAAACACTCTCCGACATAAATCACAGCAAGATCCTCTATGACCCACCTCCCAGAATATTGGAAATAAAAGCAAAACTAAACAAATGGGACCTAATGAAACTTAAAAGCTTTTGCACTACAAAGGAAACTATAAGTAAGGTGAAAAGACAGCCCTCAGATTGGGAGAAAATAATAGCAAATGAAGAAACAGACAAAGGATTAATCTCAAAAATATACAAGCAACTCCTGCAGCTCAATTCCAGAAAAATAAATGACCCAATCAAAAAATGGGCCAAAGAACTAAACAGACATTTCTCCAAAGAAGACATACAGATGGCTAACAAACACATGAAAAGATGCTCAACATCACTCATTATTAGAGAAATGCAAATCAAAACCTCAATGAGGTACCATTACATGCCAGTCAGGATGGCTGCTATCCAAAAGTCTACAAGCAATAAATGCTGGAGAGGATGTGGAGAAAAGGGAACCCTCTTACACTGTTGGTGGGAATGCAAACTAGTACAGCCGCTATGGAAAACAGTGTGGAGATTTCTTAAAAAACTGGAAATAGAACTGCCATATGACCCAGCAATCCCACTTCTGGGCATACACACTGAGGAAACCAGATCTGAAAGAGACACGTGCACCCCAATGTTCATCGCAGCACTGTTTATAATAGCCAGGACATGGAAGCAACCTAGATGCCCATCAGCAGATGAATGGATAAGGAAGCTGTGGTACATATACACCATGGAATATTACTCAGCCATTAAAAAGAATTCATTTGAACCAGTCCTAATGAGATGGATGAAGCTGGAGCCCCTTATACAGAGTGAAGTAAGCCAGAAAGATAAAGAACATTACAGCATACTGACACATATATATGGAATTTAGAAAGGTGATAACGATAACCCTATATGCAGAACAGAAAAAGAGACACAGAAATACAGAACAGACTTTTGAACTTTGTGGGAGAATGTGAGGGTGGGATATTTCAAAAGAACAGCATGTATACTATCTATGGTGAAACAGATCACCAGCCCAGGTGGGATGCACGAGACAAGTGCTCCGGCCTGGTGCACTGGGAAGACCCAGAGGAATCGAGTGGAGAGGGAGGTGGGAAGGGGGATCGGGATTGGGAATACATGTAAATCCATGGCTGATTCATATCAATGTATGACAAAACCCACTGGAAAAAAAAAATAATAATAATAATAAAAAAATAAAAAAAAAATAAAAAATAAATAAAAATAAAAGCAGCAAGGGAGAAGCAACAAGTAACATACAAGGGAAACCCCATATGCTTAACAGCTGATCTTTCAGCAGAAACTCTGCAGGCCAGAAGGGAATGGCAGGATATATTTAAGGTACTGAAAGGGAAAAGTCTACAACCAAGATTACTGTACCCAGCCAGGATCTCATTGAAAATTGGTGGAGAAATCAAAAGCTTTTCAGACAAGCAAAATTTAAGAGAATTCAGTACCACCAATCCAGCTTTACAACAAATGTTAAACAGACTTATATAGTCAAGAAATACAACAGAAGAAAAAGATCTACAAAATCAACTCCAAACAACTAAGAAAATGACAATAGGAACATATATATCAATAATTACTTTAATGGTAAATGGATTAAATGCTCCAACCAAAAGACACAGACTGGCTGAATGGATACAAAAACAAGACCTATATATATGCTGTCTACAAGAAACCCACTTTAGATCTCAAGACACATATAGAATGAAAGTGAGAGGATTGAAAACATATATCCCATGCAAATGGGAAGCCAAAGAAACCTGGAATAGCAATCCTCATATCAGACAGAACAGAGCTTAAAATAAAGAAGATTACAAGAGATAAGGAAGGACACTACATAATGATCAAGGGATCAATCCAAGAGGAAGACATAGCAATTGTAAATATCTATGCACTCAACATAACAGCACCTCAATACATAAGACAAACACTAACAGACATAAAAGGAGAAATTGAAAGTAACACAATAATAGTAGGAGACTTTAACACCCCACTCATGCCAATGGACAGATCATCAAAACAGAAAATTAGAGAGGAAATACAAGTCTTAAATGATACATTGGATGAGATGGATCTCATTGATATCTTCAGGACATTCCATCAAATGTAGACGAATACACCTTCTCAAGTGCACATGAAACATCCTCCAGGATAGATCACATCTTGGGTCATAAATCAAACCTCAGTAAATTTAAGAAAATTGAAATCATATCAAGTATTTTCTCTGACCACAATGGTATGAGACAAGATATCAATTACAAGAAAAAAACTGTAAGAAACACAAATATAGGGAGATTAAACAACACATTTCTAAATAACCAAAAGGTTACTGAAGAAATCAAAAGGAAATAAAAGAACTTCTAGAAACAAATGACAATGAAAACATGACAACTCAAAACCTATGGGATGTAGCAAAAGCAGTTCTAAGAGGGAAGTTTATAGCAATATAATCCTACCTCAAGAAACAAGAAAGACATTGCATAGACAAACTAACTTTACACCTAAAACAACTGGAAAAACAAGAACAACAATAACACCAAAAAGCAAAAACCCAGGACCAGATGGCTTCACAGGAGAATTCTATCAAACATTTAGAAAAGAGTTAATGCTATCCTTCTAAAACTCTTTCAAAAAACTGCAGAAGAAGGAACAATTCCACAAGGCCACCATCACTCTGATATCAAAACCAGACAAAGACAACACAAAAATAGAAAACTACAGGCCAATAACACTGATGAATATAGATGTAAAAATCCTCAACAAAATTTTAGCAAACAGAATTCAGCAACCCATCATCATAAAGCCCATACACCATGATCAAGTTGGGCTTATTCCAAGAATGCAAGGATTCTTCAATATATGCTAATCAGTCAATGTGGTGCACCATATTAACAAACTGAAAGATAATAATCATATGATAATCTCAATAGATGCAGAAAAAGCCTTTGACAAAATTCAGCACCCATTTATGATTAACACTCTTCAAAAAATAGGCATAGAAGGAACCTACCTCAACATAGTAAAGGCCATATACAATAAGCCTACAGCAAACATTATTCTCAACAGTGAAAAGTTGAAAGCATCCCCCCCCACCCAAGATCAGGAACAAGACAAGGGTGTCCACTTTCACCACTGTTATTCAACATAGTTCTGGAAGTTTTAGCTACAACAGAGAAGAAAAAGAAATAAAAAAAATCCAGATCCAAAAAGAAGAAGTAAACTCTCACTGTTTGCAGATGACATGATACTGTACATAGAAAACCCTAAAGATAGTATCAGAAAATTACTAGAGCTAATCAGTGAATTTAGCAAGGTTTCAGGGTACAAAAATCAATACACAAAAATCACTTGCATTTCTATATACTAAGAATGAAAAATCAGAAAGAAATGAAGGAATCAATCCCATTCACCATTGTAACACAAAGAATTAAATATCTAGGAATAAACTTACCTAAGGAGACAAAAGAACTGTACACAGAAAATTATAAGATACTGATGAAAGAAATCAAAGATGGCATAAACAGATGGAGAGATATTCCATATTCCTGGGTAGGAAGAATCAATAGTATAAAAAGGACTATACTACCAAATGCAATCTACAGATTCAATGCAATCCCTATCAAATTACCAATAGCATTTTTCACAGAACTAGAACAAAACATTTCACAATTCATATGGAAACACAAAAGACCCTGAATAGCCAAAGCAGTCTTGAGAAAGAAGAAAGGAGCTGGAGGAATCAAACTTCCTGACTTCAGATTATATTACAAAGCTACAGTCATCAAGACAGTATGGCACTGGCACAAAAATAGAAATATAGACCAGTGGAATAAGATAGAAAGCCCAGAAATATACCCATGTATTTATGGGTACCTTATTTTTGATAAAGGAGGCAAGAATATACAATGGGGGAAAGACAGCCTCTTCAATAAATGGTTCTGGGAAAACTGGACAGCTATATGTAAAAGAACGAAATTAGAACACTTCCTAACACTATACGTAAAGATAAACTCAAAATGCATTAAAGACCTAAATGTAAGACCAGAAACTATAAAAATCTTAGAGGGAAACATAGGCAGAACACTCAATGATATAAATCAAAGCAAGATCCTCTATGACCCACCTCCTAGAGTAATGGAAATAAAAATAAAAATAAATAAGTGGGACCTGATTAAGCTTAAAAGCTTTTGCACAGCAAAGGAAACTATAAGCAAGGTGAAAAGACAGCCCTCAGAATGGGAGAAAATAATAGCAAATGAAACAACTGACAAAAGATTAATTTCCAAAATATACTAGCACCTCATACAACTCAATGCTAGAAAAACAAACAACTCAATTAAAAAAGTGGGAAAAAGACCTAAACAGATATTTCTCCAAAGAAGACATACAGATGGCTAACAAACACATGAAAAGATGCTCATTATCGCTCAGTATTAGAGAAATGCAAATCAAAACTACAATGAGATATCACCTCACAGTGGTCAGAATGGCCTTCATCAAAAAGTCTGCAAACGAGGGGAGGAGCCAAGATGGCGGAGGAGTAGGACGGGGAGACCACTTTCTCTCCTACAAATTCATCAAAAGAATAACTGAACACAGAGCAAACTTCGCAAAACAACTTCTGATCGCTAGCTGAGGTCATCAGGCGCCCAGAAAAGCAGCCCATTGTCTTCGAAAGGAGGTAGGACAAAATATAAAAGATAAAAAGTGAGACAAAAGAGCTAAGGACGGAGATCCGTCCCGGGAGCTCTTAGGCGGCATTGCTTGGGGTAGGGTCCGGGCCTGAGTGCCCTGAGGACAATCGGAGGGAGCTTCTGGGAGTTGCCAACTTGAACTGTGGGAGACCAAAGGAGAGAGAGTAAATTAGCCGGCCCGAACACACTGCCGGCCGTTCGCAGAACAAAGAGACCGAGAGGGTCCAGAGAGGAGCTCGCAGGCTGCGGACCGGCCCAGCCCTGCCGGAGGCAGGAGGCAGGGGGGAGGGGAAAGTCGCGGCGAGACACAGGGCGCAGGCACCCGACCGGCGCGGGCGGGGACTGGGGCTGCGGACGCGGAGGGCAGAAGGCGCGCGCACCCGACTGGCGCCAGCGGAAACTGAGACTGGGTCCGCGGCGGGGAGTGGGCGAGCCACACCTGGGGAGAGTGCGCCCACCAAGCCCCTGGCTGCCTGGACCGCTCTGACGGGGAAGGCACTGAGAGCGGGCTCAGCTTTTCCCTCCGCGCTTTTGTGGAACACCCGAGGGCTGGAACCTCGCGCAGCGCGGGGCGCGCTCCATATAGAACAGCCGGGAGCCTGAGCAGCGCAGAGGAGAGAGCAGCGTCAGCCCCTCCTGGCAGCCCCAGCCCATCCCCGCGGCGCAAGCCCCGCCCCGCGGAGCGACGGAACTAGCTACCTGAATAAGAGTCCACCTCCGCCCGCCTGTGTCAGGGCGGAAATGAGGCTCTGAAGAGACCGGCAAACAGAAGCCAAATAAACAAAGGGAACCGCTTCAGAAGGGACTGGTGCAACAGATTAAAATCCCTCTAGGAAACTTTGACTACACCGGAGGAGCCTGTAGATATCGAGAAGCATAAGCTGGAACGAGGAGCTATCTGAAACTGAGCCGAACCCACACTGACTGCAACAGCTCCAGAGAAACTCCTAGATATAATTTTACTTTTTTCTCTTTTTTTAATTTTTTTTTCTTTTTTTCTTTTTTCTTTTTTATTTTTTCTCTTTTATTTTCCTTTAAAATCCCCTATTACTCCCCCATTACTCCTTAACTTTCATTTCCATAGACTTTTATGATTTTTTAATTAGGGGGGAAAAAAAAATTTTTTTTTCTTTTTTTTTTTTTTTTTTCTTTCTTTTTTTTTCTTTTTTTCTTTCCTTTTTCTCTTCTATTTTCTATTTTTCTTTTTCTCTTATTTCTTTTAAAGTCCTCTAGTACTCCTCTACTACTCCTTAATTTTCATTTTCAATACACTATAACCTTACAAAAAAAAAAAAAAAAAAGAAGAGAAGCCCTATTTTTAAACCGAAGATTATTCTCTCCCAATCTTGACTCTCTGTTTTCTACCTCAGAACACCTCTATTTCCTCCTTTCCCCCTCTCTTCCCAATCCAATTCTGTGAATCTTTGTAGGTGACTGGGCTACGGAGAACACTCTGGGAACAGACAGCTGTGTAGATCTGTCTCTCTCCTCTTGAGTCCCCCTTTTTCTCCTCCTGTTCATCTCTATCTCCCTCCTCCCTCTCCTCTTCTTCATGTGACTCTGTGAACCTCTCTGGGTGTCCCTAACAGGGGAAAATCTTTTAGCCATTAACCTAGAAGTTTTCTTATCAGGGCTGCATAGTTGGAGAAGTCCTGAGACTACAGGAAGAATAAAACTGAAATCCAGAGGCAGGAGACTTAAGCCCAAAACCTGAGAACACCAGAAAACTCCTGACTACAAGGAACTTTATGTGATAAGTGACTGTCCAAAAGCCTCCATACCTACACTGAAACCAACCACCACACAAGAGCCAATAAGTTTTAGAGCAAGACATACCACGCAAATTCTCCAGCAACGCAGGAACATAGCCCTGAACATCAACATACAGGCTGCCCAAGGTCACACCTAACACATAGACCCATCTCAAAACTCATTACTGGGCACTCCATTGCTCTCCAAAGAGTAGAAATCAAGTTCCACGCACCAGAACACTGATGCAAGCTTCCCTAACCAGGAAACCTTGACAAGCCAATCGTCTAACCCCATCCACTGGGTTAATCCTCCACAACAAAAAGGAACCACAGACCTCCAGAATACAGAAAGCCCACTCCAGATACAGCAATCTAAACAAGATGAAAAGGCAAAGAAATACCCAACAGGTAAAGGAACATGAAAAATGCCCACCAAGTCAAACAAAAGAGGAGGAGATAGGGAATCTACCTGAAAAAGAATTTAGAATAATGATAATAAAAATGATCCAAAATCTTGAAAACAAAATGGAGTTACAGATAAATAGCCTGGAAACAAAGATTGAAAAGATTCAAGAACTGTTTAATAAAGACCTAGAAGAAATAAAAAAGAGTCAATTACAAATGAATAATGCAATGAATGAGATCAAAAACACTTTGGAGGGAACCAAGAGTAGAATAACGGAGGCAGAAGATAGGATAAGTCAGGTAGAAGATAAAATGGTGGAAATAAATGAAGCAGAGAGGAAAAAAGAAAAAAGGATCAAAAGAAATGAGGACAACCTCAGGGACCTCTGGGACACTGTGAAACGCCCCAACATTCGAATCATAGGAGTTCCAGAAGAAGAAGACAAAAAGAAGGGCCATGAGAAAATACTCGAGGAGATAATAGCTGAAAACTTCCCTAAAATGGGGAAGGAAATAGCCACCCAAATCCAAGAAACCCAGAGAGTCCCAAACAGGATAAACCCAAGGCGAAACACCCCAAGACACATATTAATCAAATTAACAAAGATCAAACACAAAGAACAAATATTAAAAGCAGCAAGGGAAAAACAACAAATAACACACAAAGGGATTCCCATAAGGATAACAGCTGATCTATCAATAGAAACCCTCCAGGCCAGAAGGGAATGGCAGGACATACTGAAAGTAATGAAAGAGAATAACCTACAACCTAGATTACTGTATCCAGCAAGGATCTCATTCAGATATGAAGGAGAATTCAAAAGCTTTACAGATAAGCAAAAGCTGAGAGAATTCAGCACCACCAAACCAGCTCTTCAACAAATGCTAAAGGATCTTCTCTAGACAGGAAATGCAGAAAGGTTTTATAAATGTGAACCCAAAACAACAAAGTAAATGGCAACAGGACCACACCTATCAATAATTACCCTAAATGTAAATGGGTTGAATGCCCCAACCAAAAGACAAAGATTGGCTGAATGGATACAAAAACAAGACCCCTATATATGCTGTCTACAAGAGACCCACCTCAAAACAAGAGACACATGCAGACTAAAAGTGAAGGGCTGGAAAAAAATATTTCATGCAAACGGAGACCAAAAGAAAGCAGGAGTCGCAATACTCATATCAGATAAAATAGACTTTCAAATAAAGGAAGTGAAAAGAGACAAAGAAGGACACTACATAATGATCAAAGGATCAATCAAAAAAGAAGATATAACAATTATAAATATATATGCACCCAACATAGGAGCACCGCAATATGTACGGCAAACGCTAACAAGTCTGAAAGAGGAAATTAATAGTAACACAATAATAGTGGGAGACTTTAATACCCCACTCACAACTATGGATAGATCAACTAAACAGAAAATTAACAAGGAAACACAAACCTTAAATGACACAATGGACCAGCTAGACCTAATTGATATCTATAGGACATTTCACCCCAAAACAATCAACTTCACCTTTTTCTCAAGTGCACACGGAACATTCTCCAGAATAGATCACATCCTGGGCCATAAATCTGGTCTTGGAAAATTCAAAAAAATTGAAATCATTCCAGTCATCTTTTCTGACCACAGTGCAGTAAGATTAGATCTCAATTACAGGGAAAAAATTGTTAAAACTTCAAACATATGGAGGCTAAATAACACGCTTCTGAATAACCAACAAATCATAGAAGAAATCAAAAAAGAAATCAAAATATGTATAGAAATGAATGAAAATGAAAACACAACAACCCAAAACCTATGGGACACTGTAAAAGCAGTGCTAAGGGGAAGGTTCATAGCATTACAGGCTTACATCAAGAAACAGGAAAAAAACCAATTAAATAACCTAACTCTACACCTAAAGCAATTAGAGAAGGAAGAAATGAAGAACCCCAGAGTTAGCAGAAGGAAAGAAATCTTAAAAATCAGGGCAGAAATAAATGCAAAAGAAACTAAAGAGACCATAGCAAAAATCAACAAAGCTAAAAGCTGGTTTTTTGAAAAAATAAACAAAATTGACAAACCATTAGCAAGACTCATTAAGAAACAAAGAGAGAAAAACCAAATTAACAAAATTAGAAATGAAAATGGAGAGATCACAACAGACAACACTGAAATACAAAGGATCATAAGAGACTACTACCAGCAGCTCTATGCCAATAAAATGGACAACTTGGATGAAATGGACAAATTCTTAGAAAAGTATAACTTTCCAAAACTGAACCAGGAAGAAATAGAAGATCTTAACAGACCCATCACAAGCAAGGAAATCGAAACTGTCATCAAAAATCTTCCAGCAAACAAAAGCCCAGGACCAGATGGCTTCACAGCTGAATTCTACCAAAAATTTAGAGAAGAGCTAACACCTATCTTACTCAAACTCTTCCAGAAAATTGCAGAAGAAGGTAAGCTTCCAAACTCATTCTATGAGGCCACCATCACCCTAATTCCAAAACCAGACAAAGATGCCACAAAAAAAGAAAACTACAGGCCAATATCACTGATGAACATAGATGCAAAAATCCTTAACAAAATTCTAGCAAACAGAATCCAACAACATATTAAAAAAATCATACACCATGACCAAGTGGGCTTTATCCCAGGAATGCAAGGATTCTTTAATATCCGCAAATCAATCAATGTAATACACCACATTAACAAATTGAAAGATAAAAACCATATGATTATCTCAATAGATGCAGAGAAAGCCTTTGACAAAATTCAACACTCATTTATGATTAAAACTCTCCAAAAAGCAGGAATAGAAGGAACATACCTCAACATAATAAAAGCTATATATGACAAACCCACAGCAAGCATCACCCTCAATGGTGAAAAATTGAAGGCATTTCCCCTGAAATCAGGAACAAGACAAGGGTGCCCACTCTCACCACTACTATTCAACATAGTGTTGGAAGTGCTGGCCACAGCAATCAGAGCAGAAAAAGAAGTAAAAGGAATCCAGATAGGAAAAGAAGAAGTAAAACTCTCACTGTTTGCAGATGACATGATCCTCTACATAGAAAACCCTAAAGACTCTACCAGAAAATTACTAGAGCTAATCAATGAATATAGTAAAGTTGCAGGATATAAAATTAATACACAGAAATCCCTTGCATTCCTATATACTAACAATGAAAAAACAGACAGAGAAATTAAGGAAACAATACCATTCACCATTGCAACAAAAAGAATAAAATACTTAGGAGTATATCTACCTAAAGAAACAAAGGACCTATACATAGAAAACTATAAAACACTGATGAAAGAAATCAAAGAGGACACAAACAGATGGAGAAACATACCGTGTTCATGGATTGGAAGAATTAATATTGTCAAAATGGCTATTCTACCCAAAGCAGTCTATAGATTCAATGCAATCCCTATCAAGCTACCAACGGTATTTTTCACAGAACTAGACCAAAGAATTTCACAATTTGTATGGAAATACAAAAAACCTCGAATAGCCAAAGTAATCTTGAGAAAGAAGAATGGAACTGGAGGAATCAACCTGCCTGACTTCAGACTCTACTACAAAGCCACAGTCATCAAGACAGTATGGTACTGGCACAAAGACAGAAATATAGATCAATGGAACAGAATAGAAAGCCCAGAGATAAATCCACGGACCTATGGACACCTTATCTTTGACAAAGGAGGCAAGGATATACAATGGAAAAAAGACAACCTCTTTAACAAGTGGTGCTGGGAAAACTGGTCAACCACTTGTAAAAGAATGAAACTAGAACACTTTCTAACACCATACACAAAAATAAACTCAAAATGGATTAAAGATCTAAATGTAAGACCAGAAACTATAAAACTCCTAGAGGAGAACATAGGCAAAACACTCTCCGACATAAATCACAGCAAGATCCTCTATGACCCACCTCCCAGAATATTGGAAATAAAAGCAAAACTAAACAAATGGGACCTAATGAAACTTAAAAGCTTTTGCACTACAAAGGAAACTATAAGTAAGGTGAAAAGACAGCCCTCAGATTGGGAGAAAATAATAGCAAATGAAGAAACAGACAAAGGATTAATCTCAAAAATATACAAGCAACTCCTGCAGCTCAATTCCAGAAAAATAAATGACCCAATCAAAAAATGGGCCAAAGAACTAAACAGACATTTCTCCAAAGAAGACATACAGATGGCTAACAAACACATGAAAAGATGCTCAACATCACTCATTATTAGAGAAATGCAAATCAAAACCACAATGAGGTACCATTACACGCCAGTCAGGATGGCTGCTATCCAAAAGTCTACAAGCAATAAATGCTGGAGAGGATGTGGAGAAAAGGGAACCCTCTTACACTATTGGTGGGAATGCAAACTAGTACAGCCGCTATGGAAAACAGTGTGGAGATTTCTTAAAAAACTGGAAATAGAACTGCCATATGACCCAGCAATCCCACTTCTGGGCATACACACTGAGGAAACCAGATCTGAAAGAGACACGTGCACCCCAATGTTCATCGCAGCACTGTTTATAATAGCCAGGACATGGAAGCAACCTAGATGCCCATCAGCAGATGAATGGATAAGGAAGCTGTGGTACATATACACCATGGAATATTACTCAGCCATTAAAAAGAATTCATTTGAACCAGTCCTAATGAGATGGATGAAGCTGGAGCCCCTTATACAGAGTGAAGTAAGCCAGAAAGATAAAGAACATTACAGCATACTGACACATGTATATGGAATTTAGAAAGGTGATAACGATAACCCTATATGCAGAACAGAAAAAGAGACACAGAAATACAGAACAGACTTTTGAACTTTGTGGGAGAATGTGAGGGTGGGATATTTCAAAAGAACAGCATGTATACTATCTATGGTGAAACAGATCACCAGCCCAGGTGGGATGCACGAGACAAGTGCTCCGGCCTGGTGCACTGGGAAGACCCAGAGGAATCGGGTGGAGAGGGAGGTGGGAGGGGGGATCGGGATTGGGAATACATGTAAATCCATGGCTGATTCATATCAATGTATGACAAAACCCACTGGAAAAAAAAATAATAATAATAATAAAAAAAAATTAAAAAAAAAAAATAAAAAAAAAACAAAAAGTCTGCAAACAATAAATGCCGGAGAGGGTGTGGAGAAAAGGGAATGCTCTTGCACTGTTGGTGGAAACATAAATTGATACAGCCACTAAGGAAGACAGTATGTATCTTCCTTAAAAAACAAGGAATAAAGCCACCATATGACCCAGCAATCCCACTGCTAGGCATATCCACTGAGGAAATCAAGGTTGAAAAAGACACACGTATCCCATTGTTCATTGCAGCAATATTTACAATAGCTAGAACATGGAAGCAACCTAGACGTCCATCAACAGATGAATGGATAAAGAAGTTGTGGTACTTATACACAATGGAATATTACTCAGCCATAAAAACAAATGCATGTGTCATTTCTGAAGAGGTGGATAACCTAGAACCTATTATATAGAGTGAAGTGATTCAGAAGGAGAAAGATAAATATCATATTCTAATGCACATATATGGAATAAAGAAAAATGGTACTAAAGAGCTTATTTACAGGGCATCAATGGAGAAACAGACATAAAGAATAGACTTATGGACCTGGGGAGAGGGGAGGAGAGGGTGAGATGTATGGAGAGTCACATGAAAACTTAAATCACCATATGTAAACTAGATAGCCAATGGAAATTTGCTGTATGGCTCAGGAAACTCAAACAAAGGCTCTGTATCAACCTAGAGCAGTGGGATGGGGAGGTGGGAGGGAGTTTCAAAGGATAAAGGATATATGTATACCTATGGCTGATTCATGTAGAGGTTTGACAGAAAACAACAAAATTCTGTAAAACAATTATCCTTCAATAAAGAAATAAATTTAAAAAAACTTTGCAATAACAACAACCAAAAAAAAACCCCTAAATCTTTCCTTATTCATCTCCCTCTTCCCACATCTATGAAAAAGGAATGAAATGTCACATGGAAGATTCTCTCTGATGATCTCCTCAGCAAATCCCAAAGTTCTTCATGTATTTCCCCTTTTCCAAGTTGTTGCAGGTGTTAGTTTTGTCCACTGTTGACCTATCTTTAACCTAGGTTGCCATTTTTCCAGTTTTGCCACCAGCTTCTTCACTATTTTTCCAGCTTCTGCTTAGTCTCAAAGCCAAGGTCATATATTTTCCTTCTTCAGCCCTCCACTGTCCATTGTCTTCCACTGTCGAGAAATCTAAAGAGATGTTAAATGTTGATGTTTTGAATTTGACCTGATTCTCTTAAGAATCTGTGACTCAGTTTCATTCTCTTAAAAAAATGGTACAATAATCCTACCTTTCTCTATGTTTCTTTGGGTAGCACCCCATATCTAGCTTCCAACTGCATCATCAGTATGTCTCACAGCATAAAAACCACCCCAAACTCAGTTGTTTTTTTATAACAACTACCTTTTATATGACTTATAATTTTTGTGGATCAGCAGTTTGGACTGGGTTCAGTCCTGTGTCTCAGTGGTGGTCACTCCAGGGTCTGAAGGGCATTGAGCTAGGGGCCTCTGCTTCTGGGGTTAACCGACTGGGCACCTGAACTAGGGGCCTGACTGGGAAGTGTTCTTCATCATTCATCAGGCAGGCTCAAACTTTCTCACCGTGGATATGGTACAGGGTGCCAGGAGCCTAATGAGGAGGCTTTAATACACAAGAACTTTCTTGCTTCTGTTGGTGTCACTTTTGCTGCTGTTCCATTGTCCTAAGTCAGTTATAGTCCAGTGTAGATACAAGATGAGTAGAGAAAGCACTTCTCTGTCATTTTTCATCTCCTGTAGCCCATGAATTTCCCTTTCCTTTTCCATTTTACTGTTACTCTTTGGTTAGCCACAGTTTCTTAAGAAATGGTGTTTTATTTTGAGACTATTCTTGCTTGAAAATGTCTTTGTTCTGCTCTTGCTTGATTCATAGTTTGCCTTGGTGTATAATCTAAGTAAGAAATATTTTTCCTGCCTAAGTTTGAAGGCATCCCTCCGCAATCCTCTGTCTTCCACTGTCGAGAAATCTAAAGGGACTCTACATGTCGATGTTTTGGATTTGACCTGACTCTCTTAAGAACCTGTGACTCAGTTTCATTCTCTTGAAAAAATGGTACAATAATAATCCTACTTTTCTCCTTGTGCTATGTGGAATAGCATAGGAAGGTAACATGTATGTGGTGCTTCACAGGGGTCTGGCATGTAGGAATTGGCCCCCAGAATGGTAGTGTAATGCTGCACATTTCCTGTTTTCTATCAGCATTTTTAGAAATGGGAAATGGGGATTGGCAGCTACCAACCACTCCTCATTATCCCACACAACGACCCTCTTTTTTTCTTTTTTTTTATTATTATTATTTTTTTTTCCAGTGGGTTTTGTCATACATTGATATGAATCAGCCATGGATTTACATGTATTCCCAATCCCGATCACCCCTCCCACCTCCCTCTCCACTCGATTCCTCTGGGTCTTCCCAGTGCACCAGGCCGGAGCACTTGTCTCGTGCATCCCACCTGGGCTGGTGATCTGTTTCACCATAGATAGTATACATGCTGTTCTTTTGAAATATCCCACCCTCACATTCTCCCACAAAGTTCAAAAGTCTGTTCTGTATTTCTGTGTCTCTTTTTCTGTTCTGCATATAGGGTTATCGTTATCACCTTTCTAAATTCCATATATATGTGTCAGTATGCTGTAATGTTCTTTATCTTTCTGGCTTACTTCACTCTGTATAAGGGGCTCCAGCTTCATCCATCTCATTAGGACTGGTTCAAATGAATTCTTTTTAATGGCTGAGTAATATTCCATGGTGTATATGTACCACAGCTTCCTTATCCATTCATCTGCTGATGGGCATCTAGGTTGCTTCCATGTCCTGGCTATTATAAACAGTGCTGCGATGAACATTGGGGTGCACGTGTCTCTTTCAGATCTGGTTTCCTCAGTGTGTATGCCCAGAAGTGGGATTGCTGGGTCATATGGCAGTTCTATTTCCAGTTTTTTAAGAAATCTCCACACTGTTTTCCATAGCGGCTGTACTAGTTTGCATTCCCACCAACAGTGTAAGAGGGTTCCCTTTTCTCCACATCCTCTCCAGCATTTATTGCTTGTAGACTTTTGGATAGCAGCCATCCTGACTGGCATGTAATGGTACCTCATTGAGGTTTTGATTTGCATTTCTCTAATAATGAGTGATGTTGAGCATCTTTTCATGTGTTTGTTAGCCATCTGTATGTCTTCTTTGGAGAAATGCCTGTTTAGTTCTTTGGAACTGGAGGAATCAACCTGCCTGACTTCAGACTCTACTACAAAGCCACAGTCATCAAGACAGTATGGTACTGGCACAAAGACAGAAATATAGATCAATGGAACAGAATAGAAAGCCCAGAGATAAATCCACGAACCTATGGACACCTTATCTTTGACAAAGGAGGCAAGGATATACAATGGAAAAAAGACAACCTCTTTAACAAGTGGTGCTGGGAAAACTGGTCAACCACTTGTAAAAGAATGAAACTAGAACACTTTCTAACACCATACACAAAAATAAACTCAAAATGGATTAAAGATCTAAATGTAAGACCAGAAACTATAAAACTCCTAGAGGAGAACATAGGCAAAACACTCTCTGACATAAATCACAGCAAGATCCTCTATGACCCACCTCCCAGAATATTGGAAATAAAAGCAAAACTAAACAAATGGGACCTAATGAAACTTAAAAGCTTTTGCACTACAAAGGAAACTATAAGTAAGGTGAAAAGACAGCCCTCAGATTGGGAGAAAATAATAGCAAATGAAGAAACAGACAAAGGATTAATCTCAAAAATATATAAGCAACTCCTGCAGCTCAATTCCAGAAAAATAAATGACCCAAACAACGACCCTCTTTAAAGCATCCTCAGAGGGATTTCCCAGGTGGTCTAGTAGGTAAGACTTCACCTTCCAATGCACAGGGTGTGGGTTTGATCCCTGGTGAGGGGAACTAAGATCTCATATGCTGTGTGGCCTAGAAAAAATTTGTGAACCTCTGTGCAAAACAAAAACAAAACAGCAAAACAAGTGATCGTACTTTGCACCGTATACAAAAGATTAACTAAAAAATGGATCACAGGCATAAATCAATTAAAAAACTTAAAAAGAAATTGAGAAGAAAATCCAAATGAGGATTTTTAAAACGTCCTCAGAAATATTTTGCAAATAGATAGACTGAAAAGAAAAAAAAAAGATGGTTTTGTCCTACCATTTTTGGAAGAAAGGTTTTTCTTATCCTACTAGAAGCAATAATACTGGTTCAGCATATGCCTGACAGCACTTTCGACTAAGCTGCTAGATCCAAAGTGAGAAGAGAGGGTTTGGGTCACCTATCAGCCAAGCTAATGCTGACTCTGTTATGAGAAAATTCATGATTTTTCTTAGCATTGAAGGCATAAACTTTCGTTACAGAGGTGATCCCACTTAAAAAAAAAAAAAAGCATGAGATGACATTCTTGAGGTCCTATGAAGATCTGAAAATTGTGATAAAATATTCATTCCAAACCTTCCACAAGGAAGAGTGTTGTTTCCCACTGCTAATTAGTGCTGAAAATCCCCTGGAGCAGGGAATAGCTACCTACTCTAGTATTCTGGCCTGGGGAATTCCGTGAACAGAGGAGCCTGGAGGGCTACAGTTCATGGGGTCATAGAGTTGGACACACCTGAGCGATTAACTCTTTCACTATGGGAGAATTAGGGAAGTTGATTCAATATGAGATTTTAAAATCTTTACTCTACATTATCCCCTCGTGCTCTTCCTTCAACAATTCAGGTGATAAAGAGGTGTTTAAAAATGACAGAGCGCCTCTTTATCATGCAAACATGAATAGAAAATGTGAATAAAAATTCAATCATAACTTATAAGTTAGAGAAAAATAAAAAACATTAAAATTGTTCTGAAAACTACACTTTTCTCAGAGGAAATTAACCTTGCAAAAACATTCCCTTTTCCTTTCAGAAAAGAATTTATTTTTTGCAGGAACAGATGGGAAATCAGAAAATACTTTAAAATGAATTTTGATTCTAAGCATATATATCTCCTTGTTTACCATAGATATTCTATGAGTTTGAAGAGGAGTATAAGGTCTCAGTGAAGATCCCACAAACATACAAAGCAGAAAGACGTGGCAAAGGAATTTTTTATTTAAAAAGAATGTTGTTTTTAGACAATCATCACTGTTACTTGTGTGCTTGCTAATTTTTCATTATCTAAATATAAAGATATTACGTTTATTAAAAATCTCAGATCAGGACTGATACTGTGTTCCCTCTTGACTAGGTTCATGAAATAAAATAATAAGCAAAACAATAGTAGGGCTCCAATCACACTTCTAACAGCTAATTTGGAACTCAACATCTACCTGACATTTGCCAGCATTTATAGAAACCAATCAAACCAATCTCTGTTTAACTGCCTCTGGCCTTATTTGTGAGTTGAAGCCCACTAATTCATCCTCCAAGCTCAAAAAATTTACTATTTTTTTAATGAAAGACTGACAGATAAACAGAAAGACAGAAATACTTATAACTAATCATTATATTTAGTTATTTGTTAATAATTTTTTAATTGATATGTTGTATTTTCATTTTAGTTCAGTTCAAGAAATTTTCTTTCTTTTTTTTTTGGCTGCGTGGTCTGAGGGATCTTAGTTCTCCCACCGGGGATAAAACCCATGTCCTCTGCAGTGGAAGCCAGGCGTCTTAACCACTGGATCCCCAGGGAAGTCCCACTTACAACTAATTATAATAAAAGGTCACTTATCATCAGTGCTATAAACAAAGCATACATACTCTGTAGTTACAGGGTCCTTGATGAAATGATGAGCCTGACTGACAGAAGCTTTCAGAGGCGGTGTCTGCCCGGGGCCTCTGTGGGAATCTCATGACTCAGCACTAGGCTGGATTTTCTTGTGGGGCTGGGACCAGCCAGTAATGCTCCACTGTGTTTGCTTTCCTGCCTTTTCAAAAAATTTTACAGCTCTTTACTGAATTTGTTACCATATTGCTTTTGTTTTATTTTTTGGCTGAGATGCCTGTGGGATGTTAGCTCCCCGACCTGGGATCAAACCTGCATCTCTTGCACAGGAAGGTGAAGTCTTAGACACTGGACCACCAGACACATCCTTTGCCTTTCCTGCTTTACTCCTACTTTTCTCTTATACTTCCTGCCCTGCTATGGTGCCTCACACCCTCCAACAGAGTGGGGTTTGGCTTTGGCTTTGCTTCTTGGGGACCTGGGCCAGGACATGGGACTATCTTTCTTCTCCCCAGGGTTCCTGCTGGGTCCTTTGTCTTGTCACAACTTCCATTCTACCAGGGAGATATCATCTACTGCCCAAATTTCTGTTATGCAACGAACCATTTTATATGTATAAAATGATAAGATGTAACCTGATGACTCCCGGATCTCCACCTCCAGGGAGCCAGTTCTAATGGGATCTCTGTCCTTGGAAAACTTACAGGTATTTCCAACTCAACATGCTCCACACTTATCCATGAGCCAAACCCAAACTGCTCTCCCTCGGCGTTTCCTTTCTCAGTGAATGACATCACCATGCATCCAGATGCTTCATCAGAAAGCTGGAATCCTCATTCCCTCCCTCTCTCTTATTGTTCACTATTTACACCAGGTCTCCCATCAGGACTCCCCAATTCTATCTTCTAAATGCACTTTAACCTTCTCTGCATGATCCCCCCTCCACTGCCACAAATTCTCCAAGTCATCTTTCTACCACTCCTGCAATTCTCCAGCCTCTTCTTGAGAAGGTAATCCCTGTAAAAGGGATTTTTGTCATCCTTATATAAATATTCTTTAATGTTATGGAGTTTGCGTTTGCCTTCTACCTACATGTTCAGGTTCATTTCTCGTCTCTCAACAATCTAAGGGTCTGAGTTCCATCTCTGCTGAACTTTTATTTCTTTAGGATCTCATGCTCTTTCTCACCTCTGAATCTTCACATACGCTACTTCCTCTGCTTCAAACAGTCTCTCTCATCTTCACATCGCTAACTTCTACTCATCCTTCAGGTCTCAGCCTAGATATCACTTCCCCCAGGAAGCCCTCCTGAGATCCCCACTCTTTTTTTTTTTTTTGAGATCCCCACTCTTTCCCCCAGTTTAGGTCAAGTGTTCCTGCTCTGGGGCCCAGGATCCTGGCACTGAGTCCCTCCCACCCAAGAGTGGCAGTGGCTTCCTGCTCTTTCTGGGTAGCTAATTTCTGGGTTCCTCCCCTCTCTTTTGTTTACCAGATTCTGTCATTCCTTATGTAACTCTTTCTATGTGATGGATTTCCTCTGTTGCAAATACTCCCAGTGTTTTCTACTTCATGGCTAGTCCTAAGTACTTAGTTTCTAATATGCAAAGAATCTGGCTGCAATGCAGGAGACCTGGGTTTGATCCCTGGATTGGGAAGATCCCCTGGAGAAGGGAATGGCTACCCATTCCAGTATTCTTGCCTGGAGAATTCCATGGACAAAGGAGCCTGGTGGGCTATAGTCCATGGGGTAGCAAAGAGTCGGACACAACTTAGTGACTGAACAACAACAACAGAGGTCTAAAGTCCATTTTCCAGGGTGATTTCTGAGGAACATAGTATAACTCTGCACCTGTACGTATGCATTCATTGCCCTGGAGCTCTTCATCAGAGGGAATGTTTAATTGTCCTGCCCCTTCTGTAGAGGGGTGGGGCTCAGTCTACCTTGCTCATAACTGCTTTCCCCAAAACCTGGTACAGTGATTGGCTTAAAAGTATGTCTAGTGTATAAACACATTTGTAAATGTTTTTGTCTTTTCACATTTGTCCAAGTCTAGAACATCCAGTTTTCTTTCACTAGAATTTCAGAAAACTGGTATGTGCTATCTTGCCTTTGCAGATTGTTTTAACAACTTTCCCTAGAGAATTACATGAGAGCACTATGATGACTTTTCACACACTAAGCTTTTTTACCTAGATTATATCATCAAATACTAAGAAATATTGTCAGATAGATGTGAATGAAGCTGTTTTTACCTGTTTCAAACTTTGTTTGCTTTCTGTCTTACATTCTGGTTCTGTTGGAATAGAAAACCTAAAACCTACAGTCTTCAAGAATTCATTTCACTGCAAATGGGTAAATGAGACACTCATCTTTATTGTCTGCCAGGACTTGTCATGTGTGCACAGAGAGCCCAGCTTAATTTTAGTCAATTAAAATTAGTAACAAGATAAACATAAGAGATTCATCATTTATAAATTTAAAGATAAGCTTATTAAAAGGCTATAGATTATGATGTACTTGGATATTCTTGCTAAATCCAGTAAAAAATAAAATTAGTTTTTTTTCCAGAAACTTTAAACAGAAGGGAGAGCCAGTAAAATTAGAATGAAACATTTGTGAATGTGCTTTGGGAAACAGTCTTGGTTGAATATATGATTTTGTTATTATCCAACTCGCAAAATTTAACATTAAAGATAGTAAGAAGCAGCACATTTCAGTCATAAGCCACTCATTCATAAATTATTTGGCCTTTTAATTTCTGACTTGAAAGTTTACTTAAGCATTCAACACTTTCTAATGTTTTCAATAAATTTTATCAAAACCTTGTATTCAAATTATTTTGTCAGTGTAATAATGGCCACATCAGACTGAAAAGAAATGATTTTAAAACTGCTTTATGCAAGTCATAAAAGACACAAAAAAGTTCTCACCTCTCAACAGTATGAGAATAAAAAGAACTATAATTATGTGGTTGAAAGAGTTTTATCAGGTATAAATGTCATTTAGGAATTTCTAAGAGTGGCCCTAAACTAGGTGGCATGGATTGAAAAAAGCATTAAAATGACACTAATGTAAGAATCATTTAATAATCATTAAATGTATTATTTAGTAGATAGTCATACCTAATAATCAGCAAATTTGTAGAGCATTTTAAAAGACATGTTTATAGAACACTACTAATACTCATGTAAATAAATATTAATTGTGAAAAATAGACCTCCAGAAGTGTTAAATGTATTTAGAAAAGAGAGAGCAAGGGCTAAGTGAAAATTGCTCATTTTGGTAAAAAAAGTCTTTAATCAGAACTATGTATATAACATATTCAAGAGTCAAGATACTTTCAAAATGTGATTTTCCCAGTGAATTTTAGGACAAGTGGTGTTTTTATTCTACCCTCTTCTACAAGAAATACTATTAATTATAAATAATCAAGTGGAATTATTACTAGACAGAAATGGTATATGCAGGGACAATGCAGGTTATTTACGCCATATTACAATTCAAATACACATCTTGAGTTTAAAACCACCTGACAATCAATATTTCCTCCAGAATTTTCATTAAGGCCAATCTGTTTAAAATGCAACTTTTTAATTTAACTTTTAGTAAGTTCAACTGCTTTATCTTCCCAGTGATGGACTGTGAGTATCTGATCAGAAACAGACAACAATATTTCTCACTCTGATCACTGTTTCAAAAGCCTTTTTTTTTCTGGAGAAAAATGTGTGCATGTATATATATATATATATATATATATATATATGATATAACTGTATATATATAACATTACTCTATCAAGAATACATTCTAATATTCTTCATGACTCCTGCCAAAGCCTCAGTTTACAGTCGTCTCTATGAAAGATTTCTAATGTGAAATGTTCACCTAGAAAGACGCAATCACTGGGATCCACCCCAGTGCTCTCTTCAGAGATGTAGCAATCCATTCTCAGTGCCATGTTAGATACTTGTTCTTTCATGGGTGTCCATGGATTTTTTAAGTTAGTTTTTGGGTCTTTATTTTTGTTCTCTTTGCTTGTTTTCTTGAGTAGAATCTCGGGTAAATCAGGTTGATATCTGTGTACATAACCATATGAATGGAGATGATAAACAAGTTGTAGCTTTAGCAGAGGGATAGGAGACTGCAATCAGAACAGAAACCCAAACCCTTCAAGGGGGGTGGAGTAGTTATGTTTTCAGTACTAAAGGGTTCTGGGTAGAGAATCTAGGATCAAGTGGTGTGGTTTTTTTTTGGCAGAAAGGGGTTTGAAAGTCTCTTTTGTGTTGGGATGTCTGGAATCTTTTGCTTCTACAGTTAGAGTTTCCAGGCATCTCCCCAGCACTAAGTCTTCAGGCATAGAAGACTACAGGTGTACATTTTAACCACATCCATAAACCTGAAGTATTCCACAACCTAGATGTCTATCGACAGATGAATATATAAAGAAGATGTGGCATATATATATATATATATTATATACATATATAATGGAATGTTACTCAGCCATGAAAAAGGAGTGAATTTGAGTCAGTTGTAGTGACATGGATGAACCTAGAGCCTGTTATACAGACTGAAGTAAGTCAGAAAGAGAAAAACAGGTATCAGATATCATAACAGATACCACACATCTCTTTCACAGAGATGACTGTAAACTGCAGGAGTCATGAAGAATGTTACAATGTATTCTTGATATAGTAATGTCATATATATATGTATGTGCATACATTTTTCTCCAGAAAAAACAGATATCATATACTAATATGTGTGTGTATATGTGTATATATATATATGGAATCTAGAAAAATAGAACTGATGAACCTATTTAAAGAGAAAAAATGGAGATACAGATGTAGAGAATGGACTTATGGACACATCAGGGGAAGGACAGGGTAGGACAAATTCAGAAGGTAGCATTGACATATATACACTGTCACGTATAAAACAGATAACTGGTGGGAAGCTGCTATATAGCACAAGAACCCAGCTTGGAGCCCTGTGATGACCTAGAGGGGTGGGAAGGAGGAAGGGAGGCTCAAGAGGAAAGGGTTTTGTTGGAAATTATGAATGATTTGCACTGTTGTATATCAGAGACCAGCACAGCATTGTAAAGCAATTATCCTTGAATAAAAATAAGTAAGTAAATTTAAAAAAATGGTAATAATAATAATAAACCCTTACAGCTTCTTGGTTCAGTACCACCCTGTTCCTCTACCCACTAGCCCTGTTTTACATCGTTCTTAAATCTTCTCCCAAGTAAACGGGATCTTCAGGGTCATAGTTTACAAGCAGTCATCTCAAGCTGTCTAGTGTGACTTACGTATCGTCATCTGCTTTCATAAACTGAGCTGCACACCCCAGATAATGGTCATGAACATCCTGAGAGGATTTAACTGTTTTCAGTATAGTTGGTCTCTCCCTTCTTTGGTGTTTAATCCCACAGGAAGGAAGTCTATATTTTCTTCTGAGCTCATAAACATCGCTTTATTACAAGGTTGAGTTCACGTTGTTCGGATGTATTTGGCCCTTTTCTCTAGATTTTAAGGTCCTGTCATAACCCAGTGAAGAACTTTCACCTTCTTATAAAGATTTTCAACAGCATTTGTGGTCTCGTATTTATGATGACTGGCACCTGGTTTTGACTTCATCTGCCCTTTTAGGTACCCACTCCAGTGTTCTTGCCTGGAGAATCCCAGGGACGGGGGAGCCTGGTGGGCTGCCGTCTATGGGGTCACACAGAGTCGGACACGACTGAAGTGACACAGCAGCGGCAGCAGCAGTCCTTTTAGGTAATTCTTTTCAGTATTATCTGAATGTCTAGAATGAAGATTATTCAGAATATTGGGGCTTCCCTGGTGGCTCAGATGGTAAAGAATCTTCCTACAGTGTGGGAGACCTGGGTTCACTCCCTGAGTTGGGTAGATCCCCTGGAGAAGGGGAATTCAGAATATTAGGCTGGAAGTCAGCCACCTTGTTTTTCTAAGAAAATACTAAATACTGAGAAAACACAAACATATACACACACAAATCTGATTGCTGATCCAGAGAGGGAGGTTAAACAATGCAGCCAAGATTGCTGCCATTTTTATGAGCATATTTCTGGCATCTCTGATGGGCCTCCCACTGTTAGGAAGGGAGGGCAGGAGTGAGGATGAGGAGGCTGGATCACCAGGCGCAGTAGTCCAGGGAGCTTCAGGGGCTCCGCCCTGTGGCATTATTTTTAAGGATACTTTTGTGTGTGGGCACATGTATGTGGGGATGTCTGTTATTTTATATGAGCATGTACGTTATTTCCATTGCGCTTGTTGCTCTGTAACAACTCTGAAAGCTGTCAAGCTTATCATCTGTTGAATCCTAATTGCTGATGACAATTTTTAGGATTATTAAATACCATATGGGCTCAGGTCATAAATGATAATTTAAAAAATTAGAATAGATTTCCAAAGTATTCAACTTAACAATACAGATAAGGCTGTTAAGAATGGATATTACAATAAAAAAAGAACAAAATAATGTCATTTGCAACAACATGGATTTTCAGAAGTGAAGTAAGTCAGAAAGACAAATACCAAATGATATCACTTATACGTGAAATCTAAACTATGGCACAAATGAGTCTATCTACAAAAGTGAAACAGACTCACTGATATGGAGAACAGATGTGTGGTTTCCAGAGGGGAGGGGGTTGGGGGAGGGGAGGACTGGGAGTTTGAGATTAGCAGATATAAACTATTATATACAGGATGGCTACACAACAAGGTTCTACTGTATAGACTGCTTGCCTAGTGACTTGTGGTTGTATTGTTAGGGGTGAGGGTCTTTCACATGTTCCTATATGCCAGTTAGAGGTGGAATACCTCATTTAGATTTTGTTGCGTTAAAAACTTTCCCCAAAATTAGCAGATTGAAACAATAACAACAAAGGAATGGATATTACAATGACTTTTAATAAATATTAGAAACACGTAAATTAACTTTACAGTTTTATGTTCAGAAAAACTGTTATCAGCTTAATAACGACTTTTTAGTTTGAAACATATCTCCTGAGAGGGTAACAGGTAGGAAGGTCAGAGGTCCACAAGTGGCAGGTGGAAATAAATTGCAAGTGGCAGATGTTTTTTCTTTTTCTACGCAAAATCAAAAGGCATTTCTTTTAATTCTGTGTTGGCGACACCTGGTTCTGCCTTGAGCTAACCAATACCATTTTTCTTACGGAAGTGCTTTTCTTAAGCTATGTTAATAAAACTATATTTGCTTTGGAATCTGCCTTTCTTCAAAATAGTTCTGCCTAAGACTAACTTTTTTTCTTTCCTCAAACCTTGGGCTGATAACGGCTCAACAAACCAGTATTCATGTCAATTTTTTATGGCCAAGGGATGACCCACCTGGTGCCATCCTGTCTCAAAAATACATACTTCAGGAGAAGGGCCTGGTGAAACTTTCTCTGCCTTAAGGTGTCTCTCTTATCTGATTACAGCTTGCTAACAGACATAAAATGCCTTGCTAAAAACTAGCAAGCAGGCACTCTTTCTTTCCCCTTCTGATGTCTATGTCAGAAGCTTTCCCTATCTCTATTATACTTTAACAAAACTTTGCTACACAAAAGCTCCAAGTGGTCAGGCCTAACCTCTGATCCCCAGATGGAATTCCTCTCCTCCGGAGGACACAAATCTCGGGCATAGCACATAGCTTGCACCAGCAACCTTTCCTTCCTATCTAAACTGATTTTTTTGGATTAAGTCTCAGAAAATCATTTCCAAATCTTCAGATATTTAAATGTGTGAATTGATTATGGGGGTGGGAAAAGGGTGAAGAAAGACCTTTCCTATAAGTGGTATTTACCACATAGTCCCTTACTGAGTGTTATTTTAATCTATCTAATGAGACAATGCAAAAAGGTCACATTTTTCAGAGTTAATAAAGGTAAAGATGACCTGCCTGCATACATAACTACAGAACTGTCAATTGCACAAACTATTAATTATGTGAACAGATTAATCAGCCAGCAGTTATTAATCACTTGCTCTTTACCTCGCGGCGTGCTAGGTGGTATGAATAATGGAGAATAATGCCCTTACAGATACATATTAATTTCTCAGGAAGTACTTTGGGGAAAAAATATAACAAAAGGTATTCAGAATAAAAGGTGAATTGATATTTAAAATCAATGTGCAACCATTACTTAGTTTTCAGCAGTAATGAAAGATAACTGCCCTATGGTTTTCCTTTCCACTGAATTTATGAGTGAAACATCTGATTCACTTAACTTTACAAAGAGCCCTAAAAATCTCAAACATAACTTTGGGATGGATGGATGATATTCAGACAGACAGAAAGGCAGATAAACAGTGTATAGTTTCTGGTTGTCTAAAGTGAAGTTGCTCAGTCATGTCCAACTCTTTGCAACCCCATAGACTGCAGCCTGCCAGGCTCCTCATCCATCCATGAGATTTTCCAGGCAAGAATACTGGAGTGAGTCACATTCCTTCTCCAGGGGATCTCCCCCACCCAGGGATTGAACTCAGGTCTCCCGCACTGCAGCCAGACTCTTTACCATCTGAGCCACCAGGGTCTAGGTCTGCCATTTTGAAGGATTTGGCTGTCTTAAATACTGCCTTACAAACAACACATAAACCATAATGAAAAAGAATATGAAAAAAATAAACATTTTATATATATATATATACACACATATATATATATACACATATAATGTATAACTGAGTCACTGTGCTGTAAGCAGAAATAAATACAACACTGTAAACCAACTATACTTGAATAAAATACATTTTAAAAATAAGTAAAAATGCTTTTTTTTTAAGTCACCAAAGTGAAAGTTGCTCAGTCTTGTCCAGCTCTTTGCGACCATGGAATTAAATATGCCTATGCAGTCCATGGAATTCTCCAGCCCAGAATACTGGATTGGGTAGCCTTTCTCTTCTCCAGGGGATCCTATGTCCATTCTTTGTGACTCCATGGACTGTAGCCCTCCAGGATCCTCTGTCTGTGGGATTTTCTAGGCAAGATAGAAAGAAAACAACACAAAGCAAAAAACCCACAAAACAATATAACAAGCTAAACTTTTTAATGAGAATGTTGTGCTTTAAGTTCCTTTTGTTAAAAAAAAATTTGCCTTACCCCTTAGCAACCACAAGTCTCTTTTTCTATGTCTGTGAGTCTAAATTCCTTTTTAAACATTAGGATATAAAAGTTTGACATTTGAATCAGTCAGGATCGACCCTAAGGGGAAAGAGATGGCACCCACAGGTTAGGCTATTTTGAGAAAACTTTTAATTTACAAAGGAAATAATTACCAGGGTGGACCGGGGTTTACAGAACCACAGATGTTCCCATCAGCGCAAGGAATCCAGCAGCCGTTGAGGTGCACCCAAGCCTGAAAGGTGAAATCACAGATACTAATAGAGAGGAAGAAGGAGAAGCAGAACTTGGGGCAGAGAGACTTCCCTGGCAGTCTAGGGATTAAGACTTTGAGCTTTCACAGCAGTGGGTACAGATTCCATCACTGGTTGGGAAATTCTGATCCTATCTGCCTCATGGCTCAACAAAATAACAAAACAAAACACTCAAACAGTCCCATGATCTTTCTCACCTCTAAGTCCTACCATAAGTTGTTTTCTCTGCTTGAAATGGTCTTCTCTTTCCTCATCATTTTGCTGATTTCTCATCCTTCTGATCTTAAGCTAGACATCACTTCATCCAGGAAGCCCTCGGATCTCCTTTACCCCCAGTTCAGAAGGATCCTTGTTATGGTCACCATTGCCTCCTTTACTAGAGCTCTTAATCAGAGGGGTTAATTGTCCTTCTCCTTTGTGTATAGGAGTGGGGCCACTTTCCCCCAAACCTAGCATGGTGACTGACACGCAGTAATGACTTAAATATGCCTAAAAACCAAGAGCGATGTCAACACAACACCTCATTTAAAGTAATTTTTTCTCGTAGCAAGTGCCCAGAATTTCAGAAAACTTACGTGGATAGATTTTCTTTTTTAGATTATTTTAGAATGTCTCCTTCAGAATGACAGGAGATGGCATTTTAAAGACTTTGAAGTTGGCAAGGTAGAACATATTGCCACCCGTTCTAAGAAATAACACCCCTGAGATGTGAATGCAATTGCCGTTACATATTTCAAAGTTTTTCTGCTTTCTGTTTTGAATGTGGATTTGGCAATAATACAGGGGAAATGGATCCTCTTAAGAAGTTTCTAAGAATGAGTTTTACAGCATGTGAGTGACTGAAGCACTTGGGGTGGAGTGCCAGCAGGCCAGGGACTGTCACTCACAGGACCAGACACAGACATCCTCAGGAGATACACTGCATTCTTCTGGACCCCTGTCTCTTGGTGTTAACAGTCATGACTGTGTTTGATCATGGTCCTCTTTGGGCTTTTAATTTCATAATTGAAACAGAGTAGGTTTCACATACTATTGCCCTTTCCAAAAAGTTTTTAACTGTCATTGTGTTTGTTGACCTTAGTTTTGTGCCTCTTTGCTGTGTTGTGGGCACAGGCATTGTTTCCATTTTATGTGTTGCTGAACGAAGATTATCATCTTTTGACTAGAAATTAATGACGGTAATTTGTAAGGTTATGAAATGAATTGCAAGTTTGTAAGATGTGAGAACTATTTAAATGTATATTTTCAAAAAAATAAAAATTACTAAAGTATGTTGGAAATGATTCAGTGCTATATAGATATTATATAAATGCTTTAAATTATAAATATTAGAAATACATAAATTCATCCTCAGCATGTTATACAGTGGGAGGCTGTGGGTGGTACAAGGTGTATCTAGACAGGCACTTTCATGTTTTAGTTCTAGGTCTGGAGCAAACACTACATACTCAGCAACGACTTTTAACTGTCTAAGCATGTTATCTTCTAGAACTGCTTCAGTATTTAAATAGTATTTAGTATTTAAATGTCTCAGCTGACAATTTTGGAGGTGAATAGGAACAAAAGAGGCCAAGGCACCATAAGGCAGATACAAAGCTCTATTCTGCATATTGTTTTGCTAGCTTATTTGAGTCTGAAATTTTTGAAATAGGTAAACCCTTTATTTCTACTTCTTGAGGTTATCACAAGAGGCCCTTGTGATAATATAAAATATTTGGAGAATAACTATTTCACAGATTGAGAAATGGTTACTAGAGGTAAGTTAATTATTAATAGAATTGAAAACTTGGCATTCTCCATCACAATTCCCCAGCCCCAAACAATTTTTTTAGCTAAAGAGGGAACGATTGGTAATATGTTTTATTATTAGTTTTATATCCCTTCTGTTTCCATTGTCCTTACCCTTTTCAACTAGAAAAGCTCTACATTCTTCAATCGTTCATTCACTCCCTTATTTGACAATGATTTATTGGCCACCTACCCCTGTGCTCAGGTTGTATGGACAGAGATGAAAGCAGCAGTCCCTGTTCCCAAAGAACTTACAGCTCGTTCAAATTGTCTAAAGGCAGAAGGCAGATGGAAAATAGCAAAGCTAGAGATGATGCAGTTGTCTATTTAGTTTGCATTGTTGACAAGGAATTCAGGCACTATTATTTTTCTCATTGCAAGAAACATGGAAATTCAGAGAAAAGTCAGGACTACAGATGTAGATTTGACTATTTTACACTTGGAAACTCCATCCAAAAATGTGAGGTTTTCAAAATAGAAGTCTAGCATTGATTAGGAAGTTCATTTCTCTGAAAAGATGAGAAATTAAATTGGTAGTAGAAACACAAAAGGCATCATCGAAGAGGCAATTACATGGAGAATGAGACGAGTAGGAATGCATATCCTCAGAAATGACTTTATTTTTAATTTCTCAAATATTATAAAATAAGAACAACAAAGATGTATTATATAATAAAGTTTATCCTTCGAGGAGTGTCCATTGAAGTCCTGTGAGGTTTGAACTAATTTTTACAGAAGCAGAAACAGAACTCCAGGGAAGTTAGGTAACTTGCTCAGACATCCAGCTAGGAGGAGACAGAGTGAGAATTTGAAATTAGGAGGGACAGGTTGCCAATTCCCGCTCCTGCTCTAAACTTGGCATCCTTGGTACGAATCATCTGCGAATCCTTCAGGAGCCGCCCTGATCCCTCCTGTGGCCGAGGACCACTCTGCTCAGGTCCTCGGCTTCCCACTGAAGGATGAGATAGATATGGGACATTTCCCCTCGGGTAGGGAAAAAACTGACAAGGATGTGTTTTAATTAAATTTGAGTAGAATTTCCATTCCAATAAGGGCATGAATTTATTCTCTCCATCAAAATCCTTCAGGGCCATTTAAATCCTAACTCCCAATTAAGAATTTTGCACCAAAATTGTATTCGTGCACACTTTGCTCTTCAAACTCTGCTTCAATCTAATAGAATATATTTTCAAACTTGCAGAACTGAAAAGAACAAAGGGCTTTAAAACTTTGCTGTACCAGAAAGGAAGCTGAATGTCATTGTAGGCCTTGGCTCAGCATTTCACAATGCTGAGACTATGGGGGGACACTAGTTCATCAGTAATAGGAATTTCATTAAAAATGCTAGTAATATATTAAACTGTACACACATGTGCACAAACATGTATATAAATGCAAAGACTATAAAACAAATGTACATTTAAAAACCTTATATTATGGCTTGTTTTTAAGATAAAGAGTATTGTGTCTGAGAAAAGGAGCATTATCTGAAAGACCAGCTGATGAAGAACCTCAGAGTTGAATTTGTCAGCCTTCGAAATAGTGGTTTAAAAGTAAATAAAATATCATCAGCCCATTCATATGCATGTTGCCTGTCTACTTACTTGGGTGTGTAATTCATCTTATACAGTGTAATATCAACTCTGATAATTTGTTGAAACAAAGGATTGTGTCTTTTGAAATCACAAATTTAAAAAAAACCCTGAGTAGACTCAGGATGATTGTTGAATAATAGTTTCTAATCACAAACCACTTCAGTGGTTAACTTTAATCATCACATCTACCATTTTACACTTAACTCTTGAAAATCAAAGTCAAAGATAAAAAAGTAATTTTTTAAACAATCTTCTTTCTTCCCCTTTTTGAGAAAAAATTCAGAGGAAGCAAAGTATCAGATTTGAATAGTAAACAGTGTAAGACAGAAGAATCTGTAAGTATAAATGTTCAGATATAGTTCATTGCTAAACAAGAAGGACATATTGATTGACTTGTTTCTCATATAGAAAACAAAACTTCAAATGGTATTTTAAATGATGACAGTTAGCATATGCAGTTTCAGTGTAGAAATTATGATAAAGACCCTAGTTTACAGGTTTAAACTTCCTGGGTAATACTGAAGAATTTAATAACTTAACATAAGCCATGAGAATAAATTTAGAATGTGTTTCACTAATTTTTATACTAATACCTGTTTTAATTTTTTTGTGTATTCCATGATCCAACCTAGGATATCAAGTTTTATTTAGGGACAGTTTTTTAAATCTCTACCTGATATTTTATGAGCCTGTCATAGACACTTTTGAAAAACATGAAGTATTTTGTAGAATGTCCTTCATTGAGTTTTTCTGATGTTGCCTCATAATTAGACTGGGATTATGAATTTGGGTGGGACTTCCCTGGTGGCTCAGACGGTAAGGAATTTGCCTACAGTGTGGGAGACCCGGGTTCAATCCCTGGGTCGGGAAGGTCCTCTGGAGAAGGAAATGGCAACCCACTCCAGTACTCTTGCCTGGAAAATCCCATGGATGGAGGAGCATGGTAGGCTACAGTCCACGGGGTCGCAAAGAGTCGGACATGACTGAGCTACTTCACTTTATGAATTTGGGGGAAGGATGTCACAGAAGTGAAGAACCTTGCCCATTACTCCATATCAGGAGGCCCATGATACCAACATGGCTTGTCTTTGATGACACCAACCTGGGTCATTTGGTTAGGGTTCTGTCTGATAGGGTTTCTCCACAGGAATGTTACCATTTTCCCCTTTTCATATTCTGTTCTTTGGTGGAAAGTCACTAACTCCAGTTCATACTAAAAGGAAGGGAAATTAAGTTTCACTTCCTTCAGTGAAAAAAACAAAAGTGAAAATGTTACTCGCTTATTCAGTTGTGTCCGACTCTTTGTGACTCTATGGACTGTAGCCCGCCAGGCTCCTCTGTCCATGGAATTCTCTAGTCAAGGATACTGGAGTGGATTGCCATTTCCTCCTGCAGGGGATCTTCCCAATGTAGGGATCGAAACAAGGTCTCCTGCATTGCAGGCAGATTCTTTACCATCTGAGCCACCAGGGAAGTCCCTCCTTTAGTGGAAGCAACATAAAAAATATAGATTAAAACCCAAGCATGTGTTTGGAGGTAAATACTCTGAAGCTATGCAGATAACCTGTTTCTCCCTAAAGCTTTCCCATTAATTTTATTGTTCATTGGTGGATCTTGCCTATGGCGATTATTATTGTGGTATCCAGGGAGGAATTTTCTACTTTGCTCATACCATATTCTTTTGAAAAGCTACTTTACAAAATAAGAATTCTGGTGCAGGATAAATTGTATCTATTGAAATGGCTTAAGCTACACAAAGTGCATTTGTAGTGTTCTCTTCGAAACAGTATCAGCTCTAAGAAACAAAGCCCATCACCATGCTCTCTCAGGGACAAGTGCATTAGAGCAGTGAGTGATGCAAAGATGCTTAATGGTCCCAGGGCAGATGCATCGCCCTTTCTGACAGTGCTTTTTTGCATATGCACATTTAATCCCAGCAGGAGGTGTACATTCAGGGGTCCCTCAGGGCAGAAATACAGAGGCTCTCAGGTAAAAGCAATTCTTCATAAACTTTATAACCTCATTCCAAAACTCCAGTCATCAGTGAACAACTTTCCAGACTGACATCTTAAATCAAGAAAATGTCACACGTGTACAGTAACTGGCCTAATCTTTTCTGTAAATTGCTGCCTGCGGTTTTCAAAAACATGGTAAATTGCTAGCAATTGACAATGTGTCTCCCTACACAGCTAACTTCACTTCTGCACAGTTAACAAATCAGTCTTCAATTATTCATCAGATCACCCAGTGTCTACATTCTGATTGACAGTCATTGATTTTGGGGACCTGGAATTCTGCCTTTTATACTGAGATAGAATTTGCCACCTGATTGTTTCTATTGTCTTCAAATGTAAAATTAAAACCATAAGCAGGAAAAATAACTGCACATCCTGTCACAGTATCTCAGTTAATGCTGAAGCACAAGTCACTACTCAGGCTTTTGCTCTCCCATGCTGCTAGGAAGTAGAGCAGACTGTTTTCTCAGACTAACAATGCCCCCTAATGTTTCAAATACAGAGTTTTTAATCTGTTAATTGTGTAATTATTGGACAACAATTAAATGATTAATTATTTGTACAAGATAAAACATGAGATGCCCCATTAAGAAATGATGCTATTACACCACTGCACATTTTTCTGGGAACAGGGCTAAATCATCTTAAACAGCTCAAACAAATAGAATTTTGTTCCTAAAGTCAGTTTAGGAATGTAGTTTTTTCTGCAGAGACTTCTTAGCACCATTGTTTTTTTCCTAGCAGTATATTTTTTAAGGGGATTTTTTCCAGAAACATATGTACCATTCCTTAAAGCATGTTTTTGAGTCAGTACTGGCTCTGAGTTAAATAATACACATGGACCATAAAAGAGTCTTATATTTGAGATACACATTTATCTATATTTGCTCAGGAAGATTAACTTCAAGGCACCTTAGAAGGATCTCCATCAAGAAGGCTTGTGGCAGTTGCTCTGGTCTATAACATTGTAGCTCAGTTTTATTTAGAGCATTTCTCTTCAAGATCACCTTCTAAGGACAGTGATTCACATTCTGATTCATGATCACATGCAATCACAAGTATAACTACAGGTAAAAGAATCTGGAAAAAGAGTGTGGGATGGAAATGGGCAAATCAACACAAATTCATCTCAGGAGATGGGAAAAACACTGCTTTTCTTAACTGTGGTTTGTCATAAACACCCTCATATGTGAATATCAACATTAAATAGGAAATATTAAGGCTATATCCTCTTGGTTCTTAAACACAGTTCTTTTTTTCTTTATTGGGGGTAATTGCAATGTTGTATTGGTTCCTGTTGTACAACTCGAATCAGTCGTAATTATGTATATGTATAGGGCTTCCCAGGTGGCACTAGTGGGAAAGAACCTGGCCTGCCAATGCAGGAGACGTAGTTCAGGTTCAATCCCCGGGTCAGCAAGGTCCCCAGGAGGAGGAGGTCGTGGCAACCCACTCCAGTATTCTTGCCTGGAGAATCCCCTGGCCAGAGGAGCGTGGTGGGTTACAGTCCATAGGGATATAAAGAGTCAGATACAACTGAAGTGATTTAGCACACACACGCACATGTGTATATATACCTTCCTCTTGAGCCTCCCTCCCCGCTCCCATCCCACTCTCTCTAGGTCTTAAAATTGTAAGTTTATAAGTTCTTAAACTTATGAACCTATTATGTTTTCCTCTGGAGACCATTATTCATCCTTGGGTTTAACACTCTTGCTTTATGTAGCCAGAATTCTAAGAGAAGTCCCTTATTATAATACTTTCACATTGGATCATTATTTATTAACTTATTTTTGTTTCTCATTATGTAGGAAACTTTTTGAGACAGAAGCTGACTACCTGGTATATTTTTATGTTCCCGATTGCCATGCTCATGAGTTCTAAATTAAAATTTGGATGAATCGGTTCATATCAGGTTGTCTTGGGTACCACAGAAAAACCCTAAAACCATGGCTTATAGGATAGTCTCCTGTGTACAAGAAATCCAATAATAAGACAGTCTAGATATGATGTCACAGCTCCATAAAGTCAGAAAGTCCCAGGCCCTCCTGCTGTCTTTGTTTTATTATCCCAACCAATGACTTGTCTGTTCCAGGTTACTTTATGGTTCAAGCTGGCTGTTTAGGTTTCAGCCAATTCCTTTTTCCATCTTTCCTTACATAGTTGGTTTGATTTCCCCATCATTCTGTTTATCCTCATTCTCAGCCTTTCTCCTTCAGCATAGGGGATCTAGTCTCTGGTGGATGTCCTGAGACTGACACACCAGTCAAACTACAAATCAAATGTGCAGTGAACCTTCTCTGTGCAAAGAGAAATGTTTTAGCTCTGTCATTAAGTATGTGATTCTTGTCAAACGACTTGCAGAGGCAAGTTTGTATGGAAATTCAATAACTCTTTATTTTTCCTCTATAATATTTCAGAAGGTAACGTTGCATAATTGTATTATAAACTCTGTTCCTGCAAGGCCTTTTGGCTAAGTATTCATCAGTGACCATTTAATTTTGTGATATATTCTTACATTGTATCAAACTGCTTGAAGTTGTACATTGCCATTGTATTAAGGAAAACAGTATGACATGCAAATCAACATGTTTATTGGTTCCCTTTTACAATTTTTGAAACATTGCAAATGTCACCTAAAATTCTTCATGTCACATTACCTCTTCATTGAAGTTTCTCAACTATTACTGTAACAGTAAGGGCGTAGTCATTAAGGACATGAATTAACCTCGTTGCAGGGTAATTGACAGTCTTAATGACGTTTAAGGGTGTACTATTTGTTCTACACATTGTTATTCTAGAATGACCTTATGATACATATGCTTGCTCCATCAAGAATTCCACTTGTACCTTTGAATTTCCTTTCAAAAACTGCAGCAACATATTGCACTGGACACTATGAAAGCTGTTTTCTTTGGAGCATAGCAATGCTTTCACTGACATTTAGCAGTCATAGCCTACTCTCAATGCTTTAACTGCAGCAAACAGTGAGCTAGCTCTCACAGACTGAAATGATTTCAGATTTATTAAGAAAGACATGCTGTTTTTGTTGATGCATGTGAGCAAAGTGGATAAATGTGGAGACCATCATGTCCACAGACCCCCAGGGAGATCAGAGATGAGTGAGAGCAGGATTACCTCCACCCTTCCTCCAGTTTCAGTCTCACTGAGATGTGCACCTCAGCTTCATCCTGCCCCTTGCTTAGGTGGCAGAGCCTGGGGCAGGAAGTGTGGGAAGAGGAGAAAACCCTCAAGCCACAAGCCACAAGTGTGGTTTGCTTGGCCAGGGAGCAATATGAGATGGAGATTTGACAACCAAGTTTTAATAGTTAAAGTTGGTACAGACTCTGTGTATGGTGTACTAAGGAAATTGAAACAGGGATGTAACACAGAAGAGTTAGGGAAGGAGTTATTGGAGAAAATATAATCCTTTCATATGTGTATTCCTGAATTGGAACTATAAAGTAAACTAATTACACAGACAAAACATTTAATTTTATTTAATAATGTTTATTCCCATATGTTGATTGGAGGGAGAATATAGTATGAAATGATATTGGCAGAGACAATATATTTCAGTTTGGTTATTCAGCTGTATTTGCAAAGACCTGTTCAATACAGTTCTATTATAAATATGAAATCAGAGAGATGCTGAATGAGGGCAATTAGAATGGTGAGAGAGGAAGAAATGACCAATGATAAATTCTCTGTCAAGAAGATGGTTAAAGATCATGAAGTCTAATGTTCAAGATAAATTCTCATTCATCATGTGCTGTTCTGCCATCTTTTGTCACAGTCTTCAATAAGTGTCTGCTATGACCAACAGTGCTGTGTTTATGGTATTTGATACAACAGAGGAAGTGACTGGTAGAGGGACAACATCTCAGAGAACTGGGAGTGACAATGACGAATTGAATCCCAGTAGAAAAATGGGCTGCCTGTTGCCAATTTCATAGGATGTACCTGGTCTCTATTTCAAATTTTTTCAAATTTCAAATATTCAAATTTGAGTTTCAAATTTCAAATATTTGCTATATATTCAAATTAGGTTATAGAGAAGGAAATAAAGCAAATGGAAATTGAAAGATGCAAAGTGGATTGAAATAAGCATAACACAATATACATAATGATTCTATTTGTAAAGTCCAAATTATCTTATAATCTGCATATGACAGAAGACACTTGGGCAATTATTAGCACATTATAAAGGAGAAATATTAGCTTACAGGTATTGAACTTGGTGTAAGAAATGTGCTGCATGGTCCACAGACACAGCTATTGATGTGAGATGTGACAAGTTCTAACTACACAGTATTTATAGAGTAGAACAGACAGAAGCCATTTCTGAGGGTGTCAGAGGAAATCCTCCAGGGATATCTTACTGCTTAACTGAATCAGTGCTTTTTTTTTTTTTTTTTAACAAAATGGGCCTCACTGGATTTTTTTGTTAGGATTACTGTATAACAATTGCTAGTCCTGGCAGCTTTTCCAAGATCTAAACCATAAGGACCAGTAGAGACCCTTCATAGTAATCTGAAAGCTTCAAGAGCAACAGCATGCCTTTGAAGACTATAGTTGGAAATTTAAAACATAGATATGGCTTTTTATTTAATTGTACTATTTAGGTTCATCACAATGACAGCTTAAACTGTATACAAGAAAATATTTAAATCATTTAAAAAATTCAACACAAGCTGCTCTTATATTTGGAAGGCAATCAAATCCTGCTTCTGCAGGCATCCTGAAAAGCCTATACCCTGCTGACATTTGTGCTAGAAAGATGGATGTAACTGTTGTGGAAGTGTCACCCACCCTCCTGAATGGGTCCTCCTGACTAGGGGCATTCAAGCCAACAGAACAAAACCAAATCCCATTTAGAAGGAGAGGAAGGCTTTAGTTTTTGATCACAGAATGGAGAGGTGCCGGTTCCAGCTCTGGGGCACACGTTCTCCATTCCCCAACCGCCTGGCTGTGGGCAGGGCTGGTTTGGAGGGACCTGGCGCTGGGGGCAGTTCTCATGAGGCACCACTGCCATCTTGAGTCATGGTGTCTCTCCAGCGGAGCTGAGGTGTCGGGCCGCCATTCTGCACCAGGAACTCTGGTCTGAAGGGCCAGGTGCAAGACCTCTGCACACAGCATACTCTGAGCAGATGGAACTAGACAAAGCCCAAAGGAGAAAGAGGAAGGTCGCTGCTGCTGCTGCTGAGTCACTTCAGTCGTGTCCGACTCTGCGCGACCCCACAGACGGCAGCCCACCAGGCTCCCCCGTCCCGGGATTCTCCAGGCGAGAACACTGGAGTGGGCTGCCATTTCCTTCTCCAATGCATGAAAGTGAGATGTGAAAGTGAAGTCGCTCAGTCGTGTCCGACTCCTCCCGACCCCATGGACCGCAGCCCACCAGGCTCCTCCATCTGTGGGATTTTCCAGGCAAGAGGACTGGAGTGCGGTGCCATCGCCTTCTCCGGGTGAAAGGTTAGACTTGACTGTATTGCCCAGATTCTGTTTTCATTTCTTGGGACCAGTTCATGGGGTAGTTTGGCGACATGTGTCTCCTCTGCCTTTTGTCCTGCTCCTCATTCTTGAGGGACACTGAGGGCAGAGGACTGGCGTCTGTGACCACTTCCTGCTGGGTGTGGGCATCATTCTGACCCCAGGGAGAGGAGCAAATGTCCCCCAGCCACCTTACATGTGTTTGGTTGTCCCTAGGCTTCAACCCTACGTGTTTGTAGCTCCGAGAGACCCCCATTTGTCTAACTTTTGGAAACAAAGGACCTGAGACAGGATGCGTGGCCCACATATCAGCAAGAGAAATGTGGTCACCTGTCAGATGTTCCCTAAAAACGCAGCTCTCTAAGTCTCCAGCCTGTATGCAAGTGTGCCCTGACGTGGTCTGTGTGCCCCGGTCACAAGGGGTCTCATCATCCCCTTTGTCACTTGAGACCCAAATGCTGGACCATTATCGTGTTGTAGGAATCCTGGGAGTCCAAACCTGGTAGTTATTTCTTTCAATACTTTAGCCACTTTGGCAGTTGTTTAGGTTCTAGTGGGCAATGCTTCTATCCACCCAGAAAATGTGTGCCTGCTTCCCAGGTGGCACAGTGGTAAAGAATCTGTCTGCCAATGCAGGAGACACAGGAGATGTGGGTTCAAAACTTGAATCAGGAAGATCCCCTGGGGGAGGGCATGGAAGCGCATTCTAGTATTCTGGCCTGGAAAATCCAATGGACAGAGGAGCCTAGTGGGCTACAGTCCATGGGGTTGCAAAGAGTCGGACATGACTGAGTGACTAACACTATATACATTAATACATGTCTACATACATTATAATATATATTATATATCATAGCAGATCTGGGTATAGATACTATACTATATATAATATAGTACACATAGCTGTCTTATAACTGGCATAATTCAATATGTGATATGGATATTTGACAACCATCAGACAAAACACTATATATGTATATGTGCATATAGACATAGATACAGATTACTATATCTGTAGTGTATATTTTACCTTATACTATATTTAGTATTTTATATAGGTATATACACACATGCAGAAGCATACATACACATATAGTAGTTTTCTGTGTTGATAATCAAATAGCATTTTACATTTTGGATTATCTCAAGGTCATGAAGAAATAGGAATAAATTAATGTCCTTGAACCCTAAATTAAAAAAAAAGACTACTTGGATTACTAAATCAGATGGCTATGTTAGGATTAGGAAATGGCTGATTCATATCAATGTATGACAAAACCCACTGAAATGTTGTGAAGTAATTAGCCTCCAACTAATAAAAAAAATAAATAAATAAAATATAAAAAAAAATAAAAATAAGACTTTGAACTTCAACACTTTCTTAATTGTGAAACTTGTTAAGTATTCAGAAATGAAATTATTCTCTAAAGCTCATCCCCATTAGGCAGAGCACGGCCACTCCATTGTAGTTATTAAGATGCTAGGGAATACTCCCCTGGGAAAAGAGACAGTAAATGAGAGACTGTTGAACAAAAATAAAACATTTCTGGCTAGAAAACTAATTATATGAAATGATATAGAAAAATGAAGCTTTTACCTCTAGAAAGAGGAGGAGCTAATGTTAGTCCAATCTACTGTAATTATGTTACCAAACACATTTTAACTCTGCTTCTTTGAAAGGGAATATTTAGAACTCTTCCCATATTTCCTGCCATAATTGCAACCTACCAATCATATGAGCTGCATCATGATGACACATTGAGTAAATGCACATGTAAAAGAATTAATGCATAGTCCTTGCTTTGAGCATGGAAAGCTACAGAGGCTTTCTGCTGAACTCATTGCAGACATTTAATGTATTAACCAGAATCTGTTGTCAAGATGACATCTGATGGCAGGCATTCTTTCCGGCACAGTCTGGCTCTTTCTGCAGGAACCCTGTTTGTCTTTCATGACTTCATAAGGACACTCTGTGCTCTCAACATCATTTGGACAGAAAGAAAAAACAATATCATTGGAGTTATTAATTGTGGCATCCCCTGCCTCCTCCCATACAACTTGGTTATGCTATAGTAGGAATGTCAGCTGCTTAGAATGAAATTAGTGGTCTAGTGTAAAGCAGTTTGTTTGATCAGGTACAGTTTCATAATTTTCTATTTTTCATTTGTTTGCATTTATAAACAGTTAAGCATACTTGTGAAAGCTGTTAAATGAATAGAATCATACTTCACATCCTGCACACAAAAGCCACCTAAAACTTCTCTGCCTGAAACCTGGCTTCCAGATTCTTCACTTAGGCTGTTCCAGAAGTCTGGGCACTGGCTGCCAGTGCTGTGGAATGAACACTCATCTGGGAGTCAACAGGGATCATCCCATAGCTAATGAGAAGCACAGCTGTATGACCTTGGACTAGTTACTTAACCTTGCTGAATTTCAGTTCCCTGATCCATAAACTGGGACTCATTTCATAGAGTTGTTGGGTCCATTAAATAAGATAATGTGTGTGAATAAGACAACACAAAATAAATGGTCAACATACTATTAAAATAGTATGGGCTAGCTAGATCTCTCCAAATTTCCATCTTTTCATTGATAAAATGAACACGCTTGACTGAAAAATAAATTTAGGTACCTTTAATCCTACACACCTATAAATTTGATATGCTTCCTACTATACTGTACACCAAGAGTAGAGACAATTTCTACCTTTGTATTCTTACCAGGAATAGTGTTGACGGAATGAATTTGTAACAAACAAACAAAAAAAAAGAGAGAGAACCACAAGAAAAATGTCAATTGTTGATTGTTAAGAATGTGTGCCTGAGTGATTCTCATAACCCTCTGAGCCAAATCTTATGAACCTCAAGATAGTGGTATTTTTAATGCAGCTCATATTCTGCAGTTGCTCATTTTTCTAAATCTTAGCTATACATGTCCTTCTCTTTTGTGGAAATCATGTCCATGTTGATGTTTACAGTAAGCACTCTCTAGTGCTTATATTGTAATAATTGCCTTTCCTCACTCAATCTATTTTTAATTATTAATTCCTCAAACACTTAATGAAGCTCCTTATATCTTAGACATAAGTGGGCACGGGAGAGTGAAAAAGCAAAACCCCACTGCAGCATCAAATAGGCAATTTTAGTTACAGCTGCTCTGGCTGGAGGGGATTCTGTATAGAGATAAACATAAAATAAGACAGACGTGTAGGATTTCTGAGCAGTGGAGAAAAGATGTTTTTCTCTTCCCTCTATAACTGCTACCAAAAGAGTCACTGAAAAGTATTCTTTTGAAGTACAACTTCAAAAGGCATAATGCAAATTGGTAGAATATTGTACTTAGGATATTTCCACAGATTTGTAAAATAAATCAGGGTATTTGAAAAATCTAGAGCAATATAATTATAGTTGGTGTGTATTTATTGAGCCACATGACCAAGCTGAGTAGGCAGAGGTGAGTGGTCCAGCTGAGCCTTGATATAATCTCCACTCTACAAAATCATATTGTCTTGTGAGACCTGGAACTGAGCAGACATCTTGAGACCAAGCAAGGAGGATGCTCAAAAAGATGAGCCTGTGAAGGTAGAGATAAATCAGAAAGATTTTGGGTTTTTAGTGTCATAACTAAGTCACTGGATTTAACAAACCTGGGTGCTGACAGATGAATTGGCTCCAATTAGTTTTTCTTTATTGTATAGGCATTATTTTAATCATGTTTACAAATCACAGGAGAGTCCAATTGGTTAGCCTCAGGCATCATTTCGTGCCAACCTTGCAGAAGGCTGTCCAGTTCAACTGACATTCCCACCACCCTGCATGACTTCTTCAGTCTTTACGAAAAATAATACCTCAAAAGGAGAAAGGCAATGGGGATGCTGCAGCACTAGACAGGAGTAAAGGTGCTTAGTAGTCACAAAACCAAGTGATCGTTATACGAAGAGGGAAGTCTAGTGTTTCCCCAAATTACAGTTTTATGTAAACTAAGCATTCTGCATTAAGCTTCATACATTAATTTAAAATTAAATGAAAAATACAGTAAAAATTTTTAAAGATTTTTTGATATGGACCATTTTAAAAGTCTTTATTCAATTTACTAAAATATTGTTTCTGTTTTATGTTTTGTTGTTGTTTGTTTGTTTTTTGGCCCTGGAGCATGTGGGATCTTAGCTCCCAGGAATGGAATCCGAACATTTCACATTAGAAGGCTGAACCTAACCTTCTAACCACTGAACTGCCAGGGAAGTCCTGCAAAGTATATTTTTATGCCAAGACTTAATGTATGCAAAATAGTAAACCTTGAAAATTACTCAGATTCTTTCTAGATTTTTTTTTTAACATACATGGTTGTCTTCATACAAATCTCAATTTGAAAATGAGCGTGTTTTTCACAAGTTATATAAATTAACTAAGACTCTGCCACCCAAGTTAAAAGATGGTGTTTTTGAGTGGCATTCCTAATATTATCATAAATACATTCCAATACATGCCAAAAAAGTAACCCCACAATATACCCTGCAAAGAATATAGAACAGCAAAGTTTTCAGATTTGAAGTGGTGAGCTTAAAAGAAAAAGGGAGGAGAGGTTCCCTTTCTTCCATTATTTCCAGAACACTTTACCAGTAAGAGAGAGTAACCGAAAAGTGGTGAAAGACACAAGTGTAAAAATGATGATGTCTACTTGGTCAGGGATTAGGTCAATAGATTTACAATACATTGTTCTATCAATTTTAAGTTCTTAGACATTTAACATACCTCCTTTTTTTGTGACAAAATAGACAGGGAATATGTTGTTGATGATAAATGAAAATGATGAACTCATCTACAGAAGCTTGATCTGTGCAGTTTCCTGTAAGAATGAAGGTGAATGAGGAAAAGAACAGGGCACTGAGGATACCCAGTTCCAAGGGATTAACACTAGCCTTATTTAGAAAGTGTGACTGTAGGTTAATCACTAAACATGCATTATCTCCTTTTGTCCTCACAGCCTCCCATAAGATAAATATTATTATCCTCAGTTTACTTACAGAAGTGTTGAGACTCATCAAGGACAGAGAGATCACAGTAATTCCCCAAAGCAGGATTCCTAGCCAGGCACACCTGCCTTCTAGCTCTTGCTCTTTCCATGACGACGTGTTGCTTCTACCATGACTCCAGCCTCGGGATTTGGTTGGCAGACGGAGCTTTCATCCAGCCTCCAGGGTCGCCTCATAAACATTTATGAATGTCTCCTCTTTAGTGACTAAGTCCAGGACCATGTAACTAAACTACTGAATGTTGTTTGTATTTTTAGCTTCCATTTCCATTCCTCTCACTGTAACTTCTCAGGGAGTTTCTATTAGCTGTTCATAACCCTTCATCTCATCCTGTTTCCATTGCTTTCTCTGCAAAGCAGACAGGTGTATAAAAATGTGTTACTATGTTTTTCAATCCTAACAACAACTCTGTTGCAGTTGGAAGGAGCTAATCATCCTTAGTTTGCAGAATACCTGATAACCTGATAGTGTGTGTATCCAGGGCTACTGTGTGTGTGTGTGTGTGTGTGTGTGTACACGTGTGTTCTCAGTCATTTCCAACTCTTTTGCAACCCCATGGAACGTAGCCCACCAGGCTCCTCTGTCCATGGAATTTTCCAGGCAAGAACACAGAGCTGGTTGCCATTTCCTTCTCCAGGGGATCTTCCTGATCCAGGGATCAAAACTGCGTCTCCTGCATCTCCTGCATTGGCAGGCGGGTTCTTTACCACTGTGTCACTGGTCACCATATTAGACCACGATGCAGTTGGCACTTGATTTCATATCTGTCTCTGCTGCCACCTCCTGATGGCATTAATGCCACTGCATTAATTACTTACTCAAGGCACTGGGCTGTATTCACAAAAGGGTAGCACTTAAGATTTCATTTGCAGTGTCTCAGATCATATTTTCAGGCCCATTTTAAAATTCAGTGAACTATGCCCTTAGTTTATTAATTTTTTTAAACTATTTCTCTTGTGGGCAAACCACAGTTCAAATATGTTATCACCTTGCAACACTTTGAAGAATACTAAGTGCTTTGTTATTATTTTCCTACTTGCTATTCCTTATAATCTATCTGTACTTAGATTTGGATTTCTTATCTCTATTTACTAGATTAAAATAACAGGGCAAAATGTGCCCCCATTTACAAAAGCTACTATAGACCATCAGAGTTTTGGTCTAGCCCATTGTTCTCGCTCATATCTCTCCCAAATTAATATATGAGATGGTGTTTATATGTTACTAAAATTTAAAGGTTCTCATCATTCAAAATATTTTAGATTATGTTTTTAAATGAGTGTTCATGGATACATTTAGTGATTTTAGCCTCAGATGTGCATCTTTGAAAACACAAAAGAACAGAAATATGATGGAAAATAAAATTACATGCAAAAGGAATAATAACACTAATACCTATAATTTAGCATGTGGCATGTGCCAGGCACTTGGACAAGCACTCCACAGGATATTTATCTTATCAGTCACCCTTTGCTATCATCTGAATGTTTCTGTCCCATACCCCTCATCCCCCACCAAATTCACACACTAGAATCCTAACACCCAATGTGATGGTGTTAGGAGGTGGGGACTTTGGGTACTGATTGGTCATGAAGGTGGAATCCTCATGAATGGGAGTAGTGCTCTTTAAAAAGAGACCACCCCCCCACCCCGCCCAAAGCTCCCTAGCCCTTTCTGCCACAAGGATACAAAAAGTCTGTAATCTGGAAGAAAGCCATCGCCCAACCATCCTAGTTAGCCTTCCAGCCTCCAGACCACTAAGAAATAAATTTCTGTTGTTCATAAGCCACTCAATCTGTGATATCTTATTATAGAAGCCCAAATGGATGAAGACAGTCCCCAAATGATTTTACAGGAAAAGAAACTGAAACTTAGGTTAAAACTCAGCTCTGCTGGTGAGTGGCAGAGCCACAGTTCAAAGAATTCAACTGACTTCAGGTTGAATGTTCTTGGCCTCATTGGCCATACTGCCTCTCTAATTTTCCTTATGTATACTTTACCAGCTCATGTTCCTCAGAGATTCTGCCTTGTGCTTGGTAGCTTACTGTTCATGCATTGCTACTGGTAGCTATCCTTGCAGGTATTCATGCACTTGTTATCCACTCTATTTTCTAAATATTAAGATAGGTGTATATTCTAAGAACTTCTCCCAAGTAGTCTCCATGAAATTTCAAAAAGAACAGAACTCCCAGTAAATAGCATTCTTAAGTCATTAACACATAATGTACCACACACATGTAGACACTGGGAAAATGAAGGTGAATTAGAAGAAATCTCTACTCTCATAGAACTTGATGTCTGGTTAGTGTGCTGGGGAGCAAACGATTATGTAAACAGGTAAGCAAGTGTTATAATAAAGACGGGCATACATATGACGGGAGATCAGAGGCACATGCTAGAGAGCAATCATGCTTGAGGGAATCTCCATTTCTGGGTAGGTGTTTCTTGAGCTTGTCCTTGAAGGATGGAATATGATTAGGCAGAATAATAAAGGCGTGACTTCAAAGCACATAAAAAGTATGTGTTCTGAACAGTAGATGCTCTCTGTATATTAATGAAAGAAAGACAGCAGTACATGATGAGGTTTATGGATGACTTAGAGATGATGTCTGATTCTGGAGAGTTTGGACTTACACATGGATGAGTTATTGCTAAAATGTTTTAAATTTTATAAAGTCACAATTTGAAGATGCAATAGTTGGTCACAAAAATAAAAATGAAAATTATCATAAAACTTTGCTAAGAATGGGATGGACCAACCAATCCCTCAGTGAGCCAGTTGTCTTCCTAGACACCTAGTAAGTTACAAAAGTTAATTTCTCACATTTGCTAATGTTTCCAAGACCCCAAAAGATTTATCGTTCCTGGGTTATTTTGTCATTCTCCTGCTTGACTCCCCAACTCTACTCTCATGGTTAGATTGTGGCTGGGGATCAAGAATCATGATATATATGGGCTAAGGGCAACTTTTGTTGAGAGTGATGTGAGGATGTGATGTTGTATATGATGATGATCCTCTTATGATGATCCTCTTCCATGATCCTCTTACGATGGTAAGAGGATGTGATTGTTGTATAAAATATGTGGCGATAATAAGATTGAAAATGATACACAAATACAGCTTTATAATAAAGCACATCTCCCTTGTTGCTGTTGCTCAGTCACTACGTCCATCTCTTTGGGACCCATGGACTGCAGCAAGCCAGGCTCCTCTGTCCGCCACTACCTCCCAGAGTTTGCTCACATTCAAGTCCACTGAGTCTGTGATGCTATCTAATCATCTCATTGTCTCCCACCCCCTCTCGTTTTGCCCTCAGCCTTTCCCAGTACCAGGGTCTTTTTCAATGTATTGGCTGTTCGCATCAGGTGTCCAAAGTATTGGAGCTTCGGCTTCAGCATCAGTCCTTCCAATGAATATTCAGGGTTGATTTCCCTTAGGGTTGACTGATTTGATGGCCCTAGCTCTTTGTAAATTAGTGAATTACAAATGTATTTGTTTGTCATTACATTTGAAAATGCAGATATCTTATCTTTTTGGGAAAAAGTCAACTTCAATGAGGTTAACAGCAAAACATTAAAGTAATAATGTAGTGGTTAAGCCATGCGGAAATTTTACCATGATTCTTCACATTTGCAACACTATTTTTCCCAAAGCAGAAAATACTGCTTTATTCTCTGAAAGCATATACCATCGTAAATGTTTTTTAAAAGATGACTTTACCTATATAAATGTCCCTTATAGAAACAAATGGAACCATTGTATATTGGTTATGTTGCCTCAGTGTGTAACAAACACCTCATCAAATATTTCCCACCATGTCATCTCTAAGTGACCATTGCTGTCCTTTATTTCCTAGACTGACCCCCATAGTTCTGAGGGGTTTTGTGCTATTTGAAAAAGAAGGCACAGGCCTCCTCAGTTCCTTGGCACGTTCTCTGTCACCTTGGAAACTAACTGTGTATGTCAGAAATCCCACTCTCCAGTCTCAAGCTCATCAAATGCTACAGTCCTGCCCCAAGTACAGCACGCAATGCCAAGTGCCTGTCAGAAATGCAGGTGGGTCCTCAGTGTATTGAAGATAATTATTGCCTTCTAGATATTTTAAATGGTTAAGCGCTTATTAAAATTAATTACAGACAATTCTCTTACCTGGCAGGGCCAGGGAATGGGGTATTCTGGCTAGTGGTTCAATTGAAAGAAAGAGAAAATGAAAGATGATTGTGCTCCTGAGATTCCGTCTGGGTGTGTGTGAGGGGACTGGATTTTTCCAGCATGTTCTCTTTCATCTAGAAGACCATCACAGGACACCATCAGATATCTAAGTAGCAGCAAAATAATTTTCAGGATTGTTGTCAACACTGGTTTAAATGATCCTCCGAATTCTTTGTCAGGAAGATTCCCTGGAGGAGGAAATGACAACCTGCTCCAGTATTCTTGACTGGAGAATTCCACGGACAGAGGAGCCTGGTGGGTTACAGTCCACGGGATTCCTCCACTGCACCTCTCACCTGCTCGTCCGTCTATCTGGCTTTTACAGCCTCCTCTGCTTGCTCATTTTCTTTATCTCATCTCTTAGTGTTGTCTCTAGGACTTTGTCTTCAGACCTATTTTGATTTCTCTTCTGCTCTCAACTTGTGTGACATAATCCTTTCATAGAGCTTAATTATAAAGCAAAAAATTTTCAAATCTGATTTGATCTCCATTTCTGACCTCTCTCCACAGTGAGAATCCCCAATGCAATCATATACTTTAGCTAAACAGCACAGACATTATTGCCGCCCTCAACACTTTGTCTCCACTTAGATTTCATAAATCAATTGATGCATTATAATCACCTGGTTATTCAATTTAGAAAACATTTCCATACACATCAAAATGGATTTGTTACTCAGTCTTGTCAGATTGTCTTCCAAAATGCATTTCAAACCCTATTCCCTCTCTTGCTTTTCAGTGATCACTGGTTTTTTCACCCTGAGTTTATTCTAAAAGTTAAGGCATATGCTGATCTTGCTGACTCCTGTCTCTTCTCTTTCTTACCTATCTTACATCCTGCTTCCAGCATCATCTTAATGATACAATCCCTGAGATAGTGGCTCCCCAGACTAAGACTAAAGTCCAAATTTTTGGAGCAATATGAAAAGTCCTTAACAATTTGACACTAATATACACATTTAATCTTTATCTCTCCTATGGTAAAAGCAAAATACAGAAGCTTAACCCATTTGACATTAAGTCCTTTCTATAGACTCCATGCAGTTTTCCAGTGCCTCCTAAAAAATAAACTATAAAACACTGTGATTTGCAATTAATGCTTGGAACCTCACTACCACTGTTACCAGAACCTTTTTCTAAGGTTTTGGTCATTGCCTCAAACTTGTGGCAACATTTGGGTTGTTTCTACCTTTGGCGACAATGAATAGTGCTGTTCTGTAAGTATCTGCATTTACAGAACAGGGTTCGTGTGGATGTATGTTTTCATTTCTCTTGGATACACACCTAAGAATGGAATCATTGGATCAAATGGTAACTCTGTGTTTACTCTTTTTGAAAAGTGGATGAACTTTTTTTCTTAAATGACTGCACCATTTAATATTTCCACCAGCAATGTACAATGGTTCCAGTTTTCTGTGTCCTCACCAACACTTGCTGCTATCTGACTATTTGATTCTAGCCATCCTAGAGGGAGCCAAGAAGTATCTTGCTGTGGTTTTGATTTGTACTTTCCTGAAGACTTATGACATGAGAAACTTTGCATGTGTTTATTGGCCATTTTTAGACCTTCCTTGGAGGAGTGGCTAATCTATGATCTTTCTTTTTTCATTAGTATCATTTATTATTCTGGTCTTAGACTGCTCTTTCACTTACTACCTCTGATGAGATTTAATTTTTGCATAATTTTCCCCCAAAAGACATATCATGTACACATATAATGTAAACTATTCCTCCCCGACTCTTGTTTCCTGTACAGCTATTTTTCCCACAAGTCACAGGAGGATCTCAGATATAATAAGATTTTATGTCCACTAAAGCCAGATCATTCTCCACTGTTTGTCATATTATGTCACACAGAAGCTACCATGAAACATGGACTCTCTCCTTTTACCACTTATTCTTGTTAGTGTTCATATTCCTTCAGTGTGGCACAGTCCATAATGCTGGTATTTTATAATATTCCTCTTTAGACCTTTCTATTAATATGATAAAGGTTCATGTTTTTCCTTTTAGTTCATGAATGCTAGTTCATTTCCGTGGATTGGATTCATGTTAGGCAACCAAAAGCTTTTCTTTGGTGTTTGCTCAATTCTTGATTTACTAGGGAGCTGGTCTCTTTCCCAGTTCCCATACACCTGCCATGTCTCTTACTCCCCAGGTTTTGAACTACCCACAGTTGGTTTTATAGCTTCCCCACTCTGTAATACATTGCATCAGGAGTCACAACTATTCTTCTCGCTTCTCCTCCTAGTTCCTGTGTTTCATTCACTATCTCCAACTTACCAGCACCTTCTGCTTCTCTGGGATGCTCCCTGGAGCCTGTAAGAACATTTCCAAGATGTCCTTCTGCAGCTCTCATGGTTGCCTATGAAGCCTACACCTCTCTCTGCAGGTAATGCTGTTTCCAATATCCTTAATACTAGAGATTTGGGAGTGTGCCAACAATAGCCTTAAATTACCATCTACATAGAAGTTGTTTCCTTGACTCACAGCCAGTATGTGAGCAACAGAGAGCAAAGAAATCAGTCCAAATGCTGGTAGCAGGATCTGAGCTCAGGTTCCTTGCGCTCAGAGGTCATAAGCAGGAACATCACAGTACTTGGTGGGGTGTGGCAGAAGAGAGGGCTCAGAGCAAATCCATCAGCGCCTAATTTATGGGAACCATGAAAACAACACATGGCTGCTCCATCCTTCAGGTGCTCCTGCAGTGATGTGCATGGATGGGTCAGTCACCCCATTCACCGAGTTACTGGTTTCTTCACTGCCAGGGGAGCGTGGGTGTGCTATTGGCCCCGTCCTTGTCAGAAAATCCTTAAAAGGTGTGTGCCCATCTATGCATGCATGCATGTATGGGTGTGTGTGAGTCTGTGAATCTCCACGCATCCTTGCCCTCATTCCAGCCCTGGTGAGGAGCCTGAACTCTTACCCGGCTCAGCCCTGTGTATTTCCCCACGTGACGGATACTCCAACCTTCTAACCAGCTGTTTCCCCCCCTCCACACCCCTCTGCAGGAACACTTCTCCCACTGATGTTTCCCTCTGCCCAGGAGATCTGTAACTTTTCTCTGATAGTTCTTGGACCTTTCCTATATTTCATCTCAATGAAGCTGCCTCTACATTTGCAGTCCAATCACATATCTTTCCATCCTAAAGTCACAGGTTATTCCCTTACCTCTCGTTTCCTGCTTTATAGCTGTATCAATTTAGTTTAAAGTCCCCACAACCCCTTTAGAATGACAGAGGAGAGCTATATGTTATTTATGAAAGAGGTGAAAGCAGACAGAGACAAAGAGAGGAAAGTAACATATAAATTACCAAAAGGAAAAAATAGGGGAAGTGAGAGAAGTATTTCATCTTCTTTCTGAGATACATGGGAAACTTGCACCTACTGTGAAAATGTGCACACCCATAACAAAGTTTACACAATAAAAATGCAGCAGTCATTCACTTCTTCCCCACAGTCTTCAGATGTGCAAACTTCTCTGGCCTAAATCCCACCTGATGGAAAACGTAATTCATTCTTGATGCTTTCTTACATTTTCATACACATACTTATTTTTCAGGGGCCCTATATTCATATAAAATAAGTATCACTGAACTGGTTCTAAAAAGTTAAGCCTTTTTATTTGATCTTGGAACAGTGAAATGCTTTAAGCTGATGCTAATGCAAATCTGATTGGCAAAGTCATAACTGAAACCTACAATGATAATAATACTACTAGATGTTTATGGAGGGCTTGCCATATGTCAGGCGCACTTCTAAACACACAGCTTGCTTTGTTTGATCGAAGTCTCCTTTCAGTTTTGTATGTCTTATTATGTGAGTACGTACTTAGTTGCTCAGCCATGTCTGACTCTTTGCGACTCCATGGACTGTAGCTCTCCAGGCTCCTCTGTCCATGGGATTCTCCAGGCAAGAATACTGGAGTGGGTTGCCATTTCCTTCTTTAGGGGATCTTCCTAGTCCAGGGATCAAACAAGGGTCTCCTGCAGTGCAGGTGGATTCTTTACTATCTGAGCCTCCAGGGAAGCGCATATGTTATTATCGGTGAGCTGAATTTAGGCACAGAGTTTGAGTAACTTGTCCAAAGTCTTCAGTAAGACACTAGACAGAACTGTGATTTGCCTGCAGGGACTCAAATCACAGAGCTGTTATTCATGACCACACCTTTATGCAGCTCTTTAATAAATTACACCATCTATTGATACAATTTAGCATGATATTTTTCTATTTGAATCAACCCAAGTTTGCCCAGGGCAAACAGGTAGTATAGCACTAGAAAGTGCCATTCACATCAGTACAATGTGAATTGTGGTCCTAGGGGATGGAAGGCAGTAGGGGGCTTCCCAGGTAGAACTAGTCGTAAAGAACTTACCTGCCAATGCAGGAGATGTAAGAGACAAGAGTTCTACCCCCTAGAGGAGGAAATGTTGTTTCTCCCTTGTTCTTAGAGGAGGAAATGGCAACCCACTCCAGTATTCCTGCCTGGAGAATCCCATGGACAGAGGATCCTGGCGGCCTATAGTCCGTGGGGTTGCAAAGAGTAGGACATGACTGAAGTGACTTAGCACAGGGTCTTCAGCGTGTCATGAAATTTCCATGGTATTATTCTTGCCATCACGATATGTCTGAACATCTAGTTTAATAAAAAAATAAAAGGAAATTAAATTTTGGCCAGAAGAGAAGAATTAAGGTAGTGCTTCTCCAACTCTAGTCAAACATGCAGATTTCTGAATGCAGCAGTGTTCATGGTAAAGTTAACAAGGTTTTATGGTTCTACTGACACAGACAGTCCCCTGAACAGACAAGAAATGTTGCAGTTTGTGGGGAGGAGACAAGAGAAGAGCAGTGTTACTTCCCTCTATTTTTTTTTTTCTTCTTTGTCATGAACATTAAGGGTGTTTCTGTTTTTCACTCTTGCCCCCCCAACAATTGCTGGCCGCTGCAGTAAATCAACAACTTCATCTCCAATAACTTAGCGCAGCCAGCCTCTGAGCTTGCAGCCCCAGGTGGGCTCCACAGATTACAGTTTCCTGATCTTTTGGCTTGATTCACCTCACTGGGCTGGGTGTTAATCCCCTCAGCCAGCAATTTTTTTTTCTTTTTTTAAGATTATTCTGCCCTTACTACTTTTGGGCTGTGGCTTGAATTCCAGCCCACATGGTACCCTGACCACTGGCTGATGTAGCTGGAATTCTTGTTTCCTGTTTCCCTCTTCCCCATCTACTGCGGGAGGCCTCCCTGACCAAGACAGTTCCCGCTGATCCCCTCGCATTCGTCAGCCAATACATCAGACTCACTGACCCTTTAGACACCAACTCTTCCTCTGACCACTGCGCCTTGACTTGGTTTCTCTAGAAGGTGGCCATCCTCTGGAGTTAGCATTTGTGCCTCCTAATGTGCCTAGTAGAGACTTAAATAAGACAGAGAAGTAACTATGATTTCATTTTAGCTTCTATTTGTCTTATTTATTTCTATGGAAAATTGAGTTGGACTACCAATGAATGAAATTAAAAGACACTTGCTCCTTGGAAGAAAAGCTATGACAATCTTAGATAGCATATTAAAAAGCAGAGATATTACTTTGCCAACAAAGGTCCACAGAGTCAAAGCTGTGGGTTTTCCAGTAGTCATGTACAGATGTGAGAGTTGGACTATAAAGAAAGCTGAGAGCTGAAGAACTGATGTTTTTGAATAGTGGTGTTGGAGAAGACCCTTGAGAGTCCTTTGCACTACAAGGAGATGAAACCAGTCAATCCTAAAGGAAAGGATTGGAAGAACTTCATTGGAAGGACTGATGCTGAAGCTGAAACTCCTGTATTTTGGCCACTTGATGTGAAGAACTGACTCATTGGAAAAGACCCTGACACTGGGAAAGATTGAAGGCAGGAGGAGAAGGGAACGACAGAAGATGAGATGGTTGGATGGCTTCACCGACTCAATGGACATGAGTTTGAGCAATCTCTGGGAGTTGGTGATGGACAGGGAAGCCTGGCATGCTGCAGTCCATGGGGTTGCAGAGTCTGACATGACTGAACAACTGAACTGAACCTATGAATAGATGGAAAGTCCAAGGAAATATTAAAGACATTTTTCTGACTCTAGAGAGAAAGATGGCTTTTAGAACAACAGGGTTGTTTTCTTATTCATGAAAAATAAAACAGTGTGTTCCAAAGAGAAGATAAGAAGACATGATTTCTAGTCTCAAAATATTCTGATAAGACTACCTGAGGAAGTAACACTAAACCTGGTTGAAAATAAAGAGGCAACAAGAGACAAATACAGATGCAATGCATCACAGGTCCAATCCCAAAGAAAGGCAATCCCAAAGAATGCTCAAACTACCACACAATTGCACTCATCTCACACGCTAGTAAAGTAATGCTCAAAATTCTCCAAGCCAGCTTCAGCAATACGTGAACCATGAACTTCCAAATATTCAAGCTGGTTTTAGAAAAGGCAGAGGAACCAGAGATCAAATTGCCAACATCCGCTGGATCATCAAAAAAGCAAGAGTTCCAGAAAAACATCTATTTCTGCTTTATTGACTATGCCAAAGCCTTCGGCTGTGTGGATCACAATAAAATGTGGAAAATTCTGAAAGAGATGGGAATACCGACCACCTGACCTGCCTCTTGAGAAACCTGTATGCAGGTCAGGAAGCAACAGGTAGAACTGGACATGGAACAACAGACTGGTTCCAAAAAGGGAAAGGAGTACGTCAAGGCTGTATATTGTCACTCTGCTTATTTAACTTATATGCAGAGTACATCATGAGAAATGCTGGGCTGGAAGAAGCACAAGCTGGAATCAAGATTGCCGGGAGAAATATCAATAACCTCAGATATGCAGATGACACCACCCTTATGGCAGAAAGTGAAGAGGAACTAAAAAGCCTCTTGATGAAAGTGAAAGAGGAGAGTGAAAAAGTTGGCTTAAAACTCAACATTCAGAAAACTAAGATCATGGCATCCGGTCCCATCACTTCATGGGAAATAGATGGGGAAACAGTGGAAACAGTGGCTGACTTTATTTTTTTGGGCTCCAAACTCACTGCAGATGGTGATTGCAGCCATGAAATTAAAAGATGCTTACTCCTTGGAAGGAAAGTTATGACCAACCTAGATAGCATATTAAAAAGCAGAGACATTACTTTGCCAACAAAGGTCTGTCTAGTCAAGACTATGGTTTTTCCAGTGGTCATGTATGGATGTGAGAGTTGGACTGTGAAGAAAGCTGAGTGCCAAAAAATTGGTGCTTTTGAACTTGTGTTGGAGAAGACTCTTGAGAGTCCCTTGGACTGCAAGGAGATCCAACCAGTCCATCCTAAAGGAGATCAGTCCTGGGTATTCATTGGAAGGACTGATGTTAAAGCTGAAACTCCAATATTTTGGCCACCTCATGCGAAGAGTTGACTCATTGGAAAAGACCCTGATGCTGGGAGGGATTGGGGGCAGGAAGAGAAGGGGACGACAGAGGAGGAGATGGCTGGATGGCATCCCCGACTCAATGGACATGAGCTTGAGTAAACTCCAGGAGTTTGTGATGGGCCGGGAGGCTTGGCATGCTGCGATTCATGGGGTCACAAAGAGTCGGACACGACTGAGCGACTGAACTGAACTGACTGAACTGATGCATCACAGGACTTCAAAGGAGTTTTAAAAAAAATTGAGTTGAGCTGTAAAGGATAAAAATAATATTGAAAAAATCCAAAGGTATCCTGTTTAATTGTCATATAATGTATATATAGGAAAATAGGAGAAAATTGATCAGAGAAATCCACCTGCCAATTTCAAACACTGTTGAAATTCTTGACGGTCAGTATAAATATTAAAATAATGAACTTTGTTTTACTGTCAAAAGACAATAAGAAGGTTTTTTCAGTAAATTCTTCAGATTTGACTGCTCTGCAGGTATCAGTACCAATAACAATAAATTTCAGGTTATAGACCTGCCTTAGAGAAGTCTTCTTCAGATTTTATAGAGCTGTTTGCCGCAGTAAGATCCACTTTGGTTTTCCTTTTATCCAGCTAAAAGAATGATAACAATGCCACCATGAGGAATATGAAGCATAAAAATTTCTATTTCTATCAGATAGCTGAAAACCTAAATGGTGTAGAACTCGCACATGCTGAGTGAAAGCCATTTAAGCAACTTACTGCACTTCCAAAGGCAATTAGAAATCCTCTTTCACTCTCAGATGTTCATACCTGTCAGGAGCTAATTAACTGCTTTGGCGGCAGAGGGATGTTGGCAACACAATTCACAGTTTCCGAATGGCTGCAAGGTATTTAATTTGAACAATAGAAGAATTAAAGGGCAGCATTTAGCAAGAGTATCAGTAGATAGAGTATGCTGCCTAAATGTTTCTTATTCAATTTCAAACATGAACTGCCTGAAGATTTATTTGGGGATGATTTTTCATATTAAGAGAGCCTTACATTGCAAATACCAGTGAGGGAAGCCATCACTCTGTAACTGCGCCTTGTAGATGCTAATAGAGTATTTCTAGTCAATAGCAACATGAGAATGGGATGAGAATGGTGTTCATGGCAGTAAGGTCTGAACCGTGAGGCTTCTGCTAAGCCTAAGTCACTAAAGCAAAGGACAATACCAGCCCACCTGGCAACAATTATTTTTAAAAATAGAAGAATATATTCAGGATCTATTAAGTACCCACCTCTGTCCATGCAACTCTCCAGGCCAGAACACTGGAGAGGGTAGGTGTTTCCTTCTCCAGGGGATCTTCCCAACCCAGGGATCAAACCAGGTCTCCTGCATTGCAGGCAGATGCTTTACCATCTGAGCCAGGAGGGAAGCCCATTAAGTACTTGCACTGCTACTTATTACCTCTATATTCCATACTCACCCTCTGTCTCAGAAGGAACAACTCACCTTGAGGTTTTCTCGAATACTTTCTGTATTAAGCATTCTCTAGAGAAACAAGAACAAAGAGATTCCTACTCAACAGCTTGATTCATCTGTATCTATGTATCTATAACTATACAGAGAGAGATAGGCTTCCTTGGTGGTTCAGTGACAAAGAACCCGCCTGCCAATGCAGGAGACTCGGGTTCAATCCTGGGGTCAGGAAGATGCCCTGGAGAAGGAAATGGCAACCTGCTCCAATACTCTTGCCTGGAGAATCTCAAGAACTGAGGAGCCTTGCAGGCTACAGTCCATGGGATTGCAAAGAGTCGGACACAACTGAGAGACTAATACTTTTACTTTTCACTTTTTTCACCGCTTCCTTCTCACCTGAAGGGACTGCTGCCTATAACCAAGAGGCAGCCTTCCAGGCATAGAAGAAAGCAAGAGCAAGGATCTTGGGGCAACAGAGAGTCTGGCATTCTTTGGAATGACCACTTTTGCCCTAGCCATAGCAGAGGACAAGGAAAGGTGGTACAGTCAGAGAGCAATGGAAGATGGTCTAGACCAAGGCTAGGAGTTTGGATTTTCATGTAAACCTCTTGGGGAGCCATGGTTGAGTTTTAACTGGTGAAAGTGACTTAACCTGACATCTTTTAAAACAATCATATCCCTTTTAACTTTGAATTACTGCTCTTTTGGTAAATATTTCCTTGCAAACTAGCCAGTGAGCATCTCAAGGTCTGGAACAGAGTTTTTTTTTAATTGAAGTTCAATATTATAAGGGTTTTAAGTGCACAGCATAGTAATGCTATATTTTTATAGGTTATACTCATATAAATGATTATAAATTATTGACTATATTATCTGTGGTCTACATTACATTTTTTGTAACTTATTTTAAACCTAGTAGTTTGTGTCTCTTAATCCCTTCACCTAATTTTCCCCTCCCCCCAGTAGTAACCACTAGTTTGTTCTCTGTATCTGTGAGTCCTTTTCTGCTTTGCGATATATATTTGGTTGCTTTATTTTTTAGATTCCACATACAGGTGAAAAGCTACAGTATTTTATTTGCCTGACTTATTTTACTAAGCATAATGCCCTCCAGGTCCATCCATATTGTCACAAATGGCAAAATTTTATTCTTTCTTTGTGATTGGGTAATATTCCATTGTAGATATACCATGATTTTCTTATCTGTTCATCTGTTGATGGACAATTAGGATGCTTCCATATCTATTGTGAATAACACTCTGTGAACACTGGTGTGCATCTATCTTTTTGAGTCAGTTGTTCTCTTCACTAATACCCAGGAGTGATATTGATGGCTCTTATGGCAGTTCTATTTTTAATTCTTCTGAGGAAGCTCCATACTGTTTTCTATAGTGACTGTAACCAATTTACTACATTTTCTCCAACAGTGAATGAGGGTTCCCTTTCCTCCACATCTTTGCTGAACCTTGTTATTTCTTATCTTTTTGATGAGAGTCATTCTGACAGATGGGAGGTGATACATCATTTTGGTTTTGATTGACATCCCCTGATGATTAGCACCTTTCATATGTCTGTTGTCTGTGTGTATATCTTCTTCAGAAAGATGCCTATTTAGGTTCTCCGCCCATTTTTTAAATTGTTTTTTGATATTGAGTTATGCGAGTTCTTTATGTATTTTAGATACGAACTTACTTTGGTTATGTCTCTTATCTTTTCCTAACCTCATTTCTCCAGGACAAGGACAGGATCTCATTTGTTCTCTCTCTCTCTGATTTCTGCATAGTATATCTGGTAACTATACCTTAAACAAGAGTGTTTGATAAGTCATTTGATTGCAATTATCAAAACTGATTGAAGTCGCTCAGTCGTGCCCGACTCTTTGCGACCCCATGGACTATAGCCTGCCAGGTTCTTCCATCCATTGGATTTTCCAGGCAAGAATACTGGAGCGGGTTGCCATTTCCTTCTCTAGGGGATATTCCCAACCCAGGGATCGAACCCAGGTCTCCAGCACTGAAGGCAGATTCTTTGCTGGCTGAGCCACAAAGGAAGCCCACCAATTATCAAAGATTGGGCCAAAAATATGTCCACAATTGATGAAGTGTGTTAACACAAATAACACAGCTTCTTTTGAGATCAAATAGAAAACTGGAAAGGCAAGTTAAAAAAGAGTCCTTTGTCAGGATGTGGTTATCTTGAACTGGTAGAATGGCAATCTCTGTACTTGGCAAACAAAAACACAATGGAGCAACTATAAGAAAAGTAAGCGAAAAGCAAATAACAAGAACAGGTTTTGATTAATCGATTTCTCTTCCACTCGTAACTACTTGTGGGAGTTAATTTTCTGTGTCAACTTAATTCAGCTATAGGGTGCCCAGATATTTGGCTGAACATTATTTCTAGGTGTATTTGTGAGGGTGTTTCTGGATGAGATTAACACTTGAACTGGTGATGTGCTGAGGCCAATTTTCCTCCGCAAAGTGAGTGGGCCTCATCCAATCCAGAAAGGCCAGAATGGACTAAAACACTCTGTCTTTGAGCTGGGATGCTAATTTTCTCCTGCTTTGTACTTGGACTAGAATTGAAACTCTACCATTGACTCTCCTGGTATTGACTTCTCAGTCATCATAACCCCATGAGCCAGTAATATATACATACATACACACATATGCATATCCTATTAGTTCTGTTTCTCTGGAGAACCCTAATACATTATTTATAATGGAATTATGATCAGGTTTAGAATGTATAATATATGAAAAATGAATGCATTACTGAATAAATGACTGAATACAAGAAAAGAAGCGTTCATGTGAATAGGATTTAAAACACATATTGGGCAATTCTGGCCAGCTCTAAAATCTGAATGGAAAGGAATAAGTCTTTCCATTAGCATGCATTTATGATTTATTGTTGGAGATGTAATTAGTCTCTGAAATTATCCTCTTCCAGAAGTTTGTTCATTCTCTATTTCTCGGTATTAATTTTCTTATTATGCTTAAGCAATCTCTTGCTGATTAGCATGCATTTAAATAGCTAGGGTAATTTATTAAATTACATTTTTATAGACAGGTTAAATTATTTTAATTACATGTTTGAAACATACCATTAAATAAATATGATGATGTTAAATGTGTAACGATAGGATAGTGACAATTTAATAAGGCATTATAAATTTAGAATTTAGGTACTATTGATTTGAGCTCCAATGTTCTCAAAAATAACAAAAGTGAAGTCGCTCAGTTGTGTCCGACTCTTTGCAAACCCATGGACTGTAGCCTGCTAGGCTCCTCCGTCCATGGGCTTCTCCAGGCAAGAATACTGGAGTGGGTTGCCATTTCCTTCTCCAAGTCGCTCAGTCATGTCCAACTCTTTGCGAATCCACAAACTATACAGTCCATGGAATTCTCCAGACCAGAATACTGGAGTGGGTAGCCTTTCCCTTCTCCAGCAGATCTTCCTGACCCATCAAATCAGGGTATCCTGCATTGCAGGTGGATTCTTTACCAACTGACTTATCAGGGAAGCCCAAGTGTATAGTGATAATTTCTCACAGAACTCTTTGAATATACTGTATTTTGCATTTTTCAAATGGGTGAGAAAAATGTTAATGGCACATTGTAGGAAGAGCTTGTGAGATGCCGAACTCATTGTAGCCTTATGGAAAACGGTTTGTCATCTTATTAAAAATTACATGGAAAAGGACTAAGCATTTTGACTTAGGTCTGGTTCCCCAGGAAATTTTACATAGAAATCAAATAGCATTTAATAAATGTTTGCTGTATTGGGGGCATCGATTTACCCTTAAAGTTCACAGAGTTCATTGAGAGAAGCGGAAAATAGAAGAAGGAATGGAATTTCTGTCCCTGGTCCAGGCCGCCCCTTGTGAGTGGGGCCGACAGTGCACACTCAACCCACGGGGAGGCAATGCGGCTTCATCTTCACTGACAAGGGTTGGGCTTTTCCTGCCCACTTTCCAGCAGCTGCATAAATCAAACTCCTATGTTTCAAGATGGAACTCTGAGAAGCCAACATTGCTGCTAACCCCAGTGCCACCCCCACTGGCATTTCCTTATAATCATTCTTGGAGAAGGAAATGGCAACCCACTCCAGTAATCTTGTCTGGAGAATCCCATAGACAGAGGAGCCTGGCGGGCTACAGTCCATGGGTTTGCAAGAGTCGGACATGACTTAGTGACTAAACCAACCACCATAATCATTCATTTCTATGATCATTTTTTTTTCATCATGAAGTTGGCCCTTCTTTATTCAAGAAGATTAGACTTTTTTCTGTACACTTTGCCTTTGGACACAAACATTACCTGAAAGACAAGATTCTTTCCTGCATTAGGCTTGTCATTTGTTCTCTTTAATCATTATACTTAACCTTCAGTGACAGTTCTCTTTAATAATTACACTTAATCTTCAGACAGTTGTACTTTTCATGTCCTTGGAGAAAAGATGTGTGAAAGGGAAAGTGCCAGCATTACTTAAGTCACAAAGAGGCTTTATTAATTCCCTTGTGCACATCTGATTTAATTTACATTTTCTTGGATATTAACTTTTAAAGGCCAGAACGTATAGCTATAATAAATACCATAAAGCTGTTAGTTTAATATTTAAATGGTAACATAATATACAAAGAGGACAAAAACAGAGGACATAATAGTTGGATTTTAGCTCAACATCTAGTAGTTATGAGACTGCAGGTCACAGCATTTCCCAAAGATGCCAAATCCTTGTACATGTACAGTCCACATGTCAGAGCAGATAATTTCTAATGCTTATATTTCTAATGACAAGTTATAGAACACTCTAGTTCTTTTAGTAACATATCAATCAGTTTGAACTTTATGTGACTTCTTTTAAAAGACTTTAAAATATATACATAACTTTTTTCCATTTGCAAATGGATTTTCAATTTATATGATTTTTCATGAGTGTCCATAAAAATAAAACTCTGTTCAGTTTAGCACAAATTTGATTGAACCATCCTTTATCAGGAATGTATTAATATACAAAATGGTGTTCTGTGGGCTTAATCCAGGTTGCATCCTTTTTTGTCAATAAAGATTTACTGGCACCCAGACACACCTGTCAGTTAATGTATTGTCTATGACCTGCTCTTGCACTACAGTGGTAGAGGTGAGTGGCTGAGACAGAATCACAGAGCTACAAAGCCTCAAATATTTACTTTCTGGATTTTTACCAGAAAAACATTTGCATGTCCCTGTTTTAGAACAAAGGAAGATAAATGCAAAAATGATCATGAAAATCTTATTCTTAATTTGAAATACCTTGGGTTAAATCAAGGCACCTCAAGAGGTTTCTCAAATCCTTAAGCAGCTTTCAAAAGTAAATTTACATTAATAAGCATTTAAAAATATGTCATAGTAATGGGAAGGAATAGGGAGCCCTGGGATATAGATTGTTTGACCTTAACTTTATTTTATTTATTTATTGGTTTTGTCCCTAACTTTAAATGGCACTTATAGCAACTTACTGAGGTTATACGACAATGTCTTTATCAAATCATTTTTTCTTACATTACTGTTAATAAATTGTAAAAATTGGCTAGGGTTTTCAATGTCTGCCAATACCATCAATGGCTCAAATTAATCACAGTAACAACAACAACAAAAGAACTCTCTTCAAACTGAGGACAGTAATGCATAATAATACAAAACTTTCCAGGTTTCTGTGATTCATTAAGAAAGTGACTTTACAGATTAAATAATATTTTTAAGGTACAAATTACTCCATTATCCTAACATCATTTTATAGCTTTAGTTTTTTATTTGAAAGCCCATGACATTCTTTATGAATTATCAAATTGTACTTGGGGTGGGGGCGCCCTCTGGGGCAGGGAGGTGGTGGTGGTGATATGGTTGTTGTTTAGTTGTTCAGTCGTGTCTGACTCTTTTGTGACCCCCTGGACTGTAGCTCACCAGGCTCCTCTGTCCATTAGATTTCTCAGGCAAGAATACTGGAGTGCATTGCCATTTCCATCTCCAGGAGATCTTCCTGACCCAGGGATCGAACCTGCATTGGCAGACAGATTCCAGGCAGATTCTTTACCACTGAATCACCAGGGAAGCCCAGTGGTGGTGATATGTAACTATAAATGAAGGACTGAAAAATACAAATCCCTGAAGCAAGATATAATTGCCACATGAAACACCACATAGACAAAAACTCACCAGAAATATAAATGCAGAGGATATGGAAATTAAAATTACATTAACTTGGATCTCCTGGAGATTCTGCTTTAAAAGATTCTGATACCCATTCATTTCCTTTTTCAAATGTGCTCAGCCTAGTCATGTGAATGCATTACTGATATGGGGCAGCGCCAGCTTGCAAGGACAGTGATGATAATTTTCCTTGTGGTCCATGCAGAAAATAAGCAACCTTAATGTGGCTCATTAGAAATCTGAATAAACACAAGTTTAGTTCACTCTGACCACACAGCAAGACACAACATCAGTAAGAATTAAATGGGCTTGGAGGTAGGGGGTAATGTGAAGGTAATTTTCTACTTCAAACTATAAATATATTTTTTAGGTGTTTTTAATACTTAAAAATTACTCCTGCAGAGAACATAATCTGCCACTATAAATCACTTGCAGATGACCTGAAGGATAGGAAATAGAAGGAACTTTCATATGTATCAAAGTTTACTGTTACTTTTGTGATGTAACTAAATGATTTTAAGCTGTAGCTACAGCTAACGTCAATGGGTAATTCTGACCTAAAAGCCATAGCACAGGGCTGTGTGTGTGAGATAGATCTTTCTGACAGTCCTAAGTGCACCATGAGCTTTAAATATTTTATACCTTCCCTATCTGTGTCTGTTTCCAGTCAAACACAGACACAAATTGGAATATAGCTGGTTGACTGAAGCAATGGTTCAGAAAATCAGACCTGTATTTAATGGACTGTGGGTAAACCAAGCTTAGTTTCTACACTTGGTTTTTATTCATCTATTGAAAAATTTTTGATAGCTTTATTGTTTTATTCAAAATCTATCCCCATTATAGAAATATAAACTATGTAGAGTAACCAGTAATTTCTTTTTTTTTTCCCTTAGGAACTACTCATTTCTCTCTGAAATTTAGTTCATTTAAAATTGAATGCATCATTGAATTTCTAATGACTTTTAAAAACTTATCCATTTGGTTTTAATTGTAATAGTGAGAGTTATAGATTGACCTCTTATGACTCTTTAAATACAACCATAAGTATTAGGGGTTTGGCCCCAACTCTTTTGATTGGAAAAAGCAAAGAAAGAGAGAATATGCCATTTATCGAGGAATTGGGGGAGAAAAATGGGGAGGAAAAATATATGTGTATATATTTAACCTGATAAATTGAAAAGCAGATATTTATTAGATTAAAATATAGATGCAAAGAAAGTGTATACTGGAGAAGGAAATGGCAACCCACTCCAGTGTTCTTGCCTGGGAAATCCCATGGACAGAGGACTCTGGTGGGCTATAGTCCATGGGGTCACAAGAGAGTTGGACACCATTTAGCAACTATACAACAACAACAAAGTGTATATATAAAGTATATATACTCTAATCTGATATATAAAATATTTTGCATATATCACCTTATTTATACATTAATATACACTTCAATTTGATACATGAATATATATATGAAGTATATACTGATTTGCATATGAAAATTCAAAAACGGTGGAACAGAAGTGTTTTTAGCACAATAAAGGGCAAATCCTTCCCTAACACAGATATGTTCCCTGATCACAAGGACAAACACAAGTTGTTTCTCTGTCAATTGTGCTTCATTTCCAGTGGTAATTGTTGTTCTATGCAAATTTGCGGAGGAAACTGACAAGAAACTGATAACATCTGTCTGAAAATGTTCTGAGCACTCAACACTTGAATGGAACTACCTTACACTGAAGGAGCAAGGAGTCTAGTGTGGAGGGCGTAACAGTGTGATTCAGGCGCAGCCCGACCCGTGGGCGGAGGACTTCTCCCCTCAAGCATGCAGACATTCCTGGAGGGAAATGTTAGCCTGCAGTGGTGTTTTTTTTTTTTTTTTTTTTATTAGTTGGAGGCCAACCACTTCACAACATTTCAGTGGGTTCTGTCATATATTGATTGAATCAGCCATGGATTTACACGTGCAGTGGTGTTTTGAGCTTTAATCTGGACTGTTAATGTTATGTTCAAACACTGCAAGTCTGGTCTTACTGTGAAGTGAAGAGGAAGGCTGAATAGATCAAGATGGACCTCAACCTTGACTATAAAAAATACTTCGCGTTAAAATAAATAGAAATCATACAATATGTGTTTCAGACCATGATAGAATTAAACTAGAAAGATGACTAGCCCCAAATATTTGGAAATTACACAACATATGTAAAATCCATGGGTCTAAGAAATCTCAAGAGAAATTTTAAAGTATTTTGAGCAAAATAACAAGGAAAATACAATTGGTCAAAATTTGTGTGACACATTGAAAGCAGTGCTTTGAAGAAAATGTATGACATTGAATGACTTTCAGAAAAGGAGAATGATCTAAAATCAATAATTTATACTTTCATCCTGTTAAACTGGAGAAAGAAGAATCATGTATGTCTAAAGCAAGCAGAAGAAAAGAAATGATAAAAAATGGAGTAAAAATCAATGAAAATATAAACAGGAAAGTGATAAAGAAAAATCAATGAACCCAAAGCTAGTTCTTTGTAAAAACAACAACAACAAAAATAATTAGTAAGTATCTAGCTAGTTTACCAAGAGAAAAAAGGAGAATTCACAAGTGGCTAATACCAAAAATGTAAGAGGTTATTAAAAGAATAATAAAATATTATTTCAGTAATGAATAATAAAGATATTTAAATAATATTAAAAGTTAAAATAATTATAAAACAATACTGTAAAGAACTCTATGCCCACAAATTTGATAACTTAGATAAAATGAACCAGTTGCTTTAAAAACACAAGCTACCAAAATTTATACAAGGAGAAATAAATATCTGAATAGGTTCATATCTGTTAAAGAAATTAAAGCAATAATTGAGGACCTTCCAAATAGAGAAAACACCAAGTCTGGGTGGTTTTACTAGTGTTTTCTAAAAAATATTTAAGGAAAAAGTGATACCAGTTCTCTATAGTTTCATCCAGGAGATAGACACAAAGTGAATACTTCCTAATTCATTCTATTCAGAATCACTGTGGTAATGATACTAGATGAAGATGTTATAAGAAAGAAAAAGGGCAGACCAGTATCTCTCATGAATGTAAAAATCTTTAATAATCCCACAATATATGAAAATAATTGTATATTACAACCAATTGTAATTTATTCTGGCTATGTAAGACTGACTCAACATTTGAAAATTAATCAGTAAAATCCACTTAACAACAGGCTCAAGAAAAAACATGTGTTTATATCATTTGATACAGAAAAAGATAACAAAATTTAACACCCAGAAAACTAGAGCTGAGAGGAAATTCCTCAATTTGATAAAGAGTATTTAAGAAAACCTTCAGCTAACATCATACTTATTGGAGAGAAATTGAACCATTCATCTACCCCACCCCACCCATTGATCATGTACAAAACAAGGATCTTCTCTATCATTCCAATTCAATATTATACTGGATGTCCAAGCTACTGTAGTAAAAGAAAACAAGAAAGAAAAAACAATTTAGACTATGAAAAAAGAAAACTTTGTCCAGTCATGATATGCTTTTTAGTTTATAAGATCCCAAAGAATTAAAAAAAATAATTATGACTGTAATAATAAGGTTAAGTAATATTATTTCTTCAAAGAATTTTTGGTTTTCCTCCATTTGGGGGACTCTAATTAAACACATGCTGGACTGCATTGCACTTTCCCACAGGTTGTCGAGGCTTTAACTTTTAAAGTTGCTTTTCTCTCTTATCTCTTGTCTATCTACCTATGTATCTATGTATTTATCATCTATTTAATATTGCTTTGTCTTCAAGTTTACTGAATGTATTTATAAGTATCTAATAACCTATTAAACCTTGAAAATGTTTTTCAATTCCCATTTTATACTTTTCTTGTGTAAAAGTAATAGCTGGTTCATTTCTATAAATTCTCCTCTGTGTTTAGGTTTACGTTAAAAAAAAATCCTCATTGTATTTGTAATTGCTGTATTAGAGACTTTCTGGGAATCCCACCAGCTCTGTCATATTTAGTTATTTCAATAGTCTCATTTTCTGTCTAGTTCTGGTTAAGATTTTCCTGCTTTTTCATATTCTAGTAAGTTTTAATTGGGTGCTAGTCACTTTGTTGCACTTTTGTTGGGAGTGTTGTGTCTTTCTTTAAAATGCTGAAGTTAGTTTTGACAGTCAAGTTATTTATGGAATAGCTTGATCCTTTTGAAGCTTCTTTCTAAGGTGTTTTTTGGGTGGGTCTGGGCTAGGTTTGCTGTAGGTATAAATTAACCTATTGCTGAAATATGATCATCCTGATGTCTCTACTAAGCACCAAGATTGCTCACCGAGGCATCTCTTCTATGGCAGGTTGTAACTTGAACATCTTATAGTTCTGAGTGATATCTAGGAATTGTTTATATTATAAATTAACAGTGTAATATTAGACTGACTTCAGGGTATGCTGACTTTATGCTGTATGTGTGTGTGATCAGTCACATCTGACTTTGTGACCCCTGGCTAGACTGCAGTCCGCCAGGCTCCTCTGTCCATGGGATTTTCCAGGCAACAATACTGGGGTGGGTTGCCACATGTGAGCAAATTAATGTTCAGCCACACATTCAAGTGGCTGAACTCTGTGCAGATTTCTAGGGCTCTTTCTCTGCAAAGCTCCCTCTCTTCTCCAATCCTGTCCTTAAAATTTTGGCTGCTAGGGCCTAATCAAAATGCAATGTCCGTCTCCTCAATTCAGCAAAATCTCCATGGTCTGCTCTTATAAGCTGCTTTTGAAAGTGCCTCTATGAAAAACCTCAGGGCAATGTATAAGCTTCTCTGTTAATTTTAATTTTCCAAGGAGCAAAGCCCTGCACTACCTGCCATCCAATGTATAAAGTCAATTGTTTCATATAATTGGTCAAATTGTTCCAATTGTTTTCCTAGTTGTTTTTGCCAGGAGGCAAAATTGGATACTGGTGACTCCAACAAGGCTTAGTGTGATTTTACAGCTTCTTTGGCTTATTCTCATTATTACAATCAGAAAAGCAGTCTGGTGAGTGCTTTTTGCCTTCTAGCTAGATGTAGAAATCAGGACTACAATATTTGTTAAACTCTTACAAATATAAAAGCTACTATGAAATTGTAAATTAAATACTATTCCACTTGGGATTGTACCACTCTGCTGCAAGAGTGGAGTGGTCTCTTGCATGTCTCTGAGAGAGATGGATTTAATTCTGAGTTCAAACGGGCCAAGTCATCAAATGAGATTTAAGGCACTAGAGTAGTGGTAAGTGCTGAGCTTTGATCAAATAGGACAGCATGGTGGGCAGATGAGTGCTAAGGAAGTCTGAAACGTGTCCGACTCTTTGCGACCCCTTGGACTATTCAGTCCATGGAATTCTCCAGGCCAGAACACTGGAGAGGGTAGCTGTTTCCTTCTCCAGGGGATCTTCCCCACCCAGGGATCAAAGCCGGGTCTCCCACATTGCAGGCAGATTCTTTACCAGCTGAGCCACCAGGGAAGCACTCCGTCTTCTAGATGGCAGTACTAAGAGACATAATACTCATTATTTCTTGGGTTCATTTCTGCATGCTCCTAGTGGCTCAGACGCCTGCAATGCAGGAGACCCTGGGTTTGATCTCTGGGTTGGGAAGATCCCCTAGAGAATAGACAGGCTACCCACTCCAATATTCAAGGGCTTCCCTGGTAGCTCAGATGGTAAAAAATCTGCCTTAAGTGTGGGAGACCTGGTTTCAACCCCTGGGTTGGGAAGATCCTCTGGAGAAGGGCATAGCTACCCACTTCAGTATTCTTGCCTGGAGAATCCCATGGACAGAGGAACCTGGTGGGCTATAGTCCATGGGGTTGCAAAGAGTCAGACACAACTGAGTGACTAAGCATATTGAGACATAATCTAATCTAATCTTTGGTAATGATATAAATTCCATATTCAAATTGCTTGGTCTAGAACAAACAGGTAATTTTAAAAGTACAATACACTTCTCTTTGGCTGTTTCCCATGAAAAGATCAGAGACAATATGACAAAATATAACATCATAAGACATAAAAAGTTTGCTAATGTACAGTATCTTTTCCATATTACTTTGACTATAGGCCCTTAATTCACATCGGTGTCACAGAGAGTATTTTGGGTGACAACTTTTTCTTCTTATGTATTAGTTCACTAAAACAATTCTATAGTTATTAGTCATTTAAAAATTTTTTTAAAAACAATTTTTTTGTTTAAGGCTCTCACAATGATTGAAGAGGATCTTGGCTGAGTTCCTCTACCAGGAAGGTAAGACTGAGCTGGGAAATTAAATAAGAGGTAAGGGATACGTATCCAGCAGTTTGTGAAGATTTCAGACTTGCAAATAACTTTCATAATGATTCTGTTTTCCCTGAACATCTTTGCAAAGTCAGAGACCTTTTCTGTCCATTCCTATGGATTATTTTAGGCCATTTGGCCATTTTCTAAAAAGGAATAATATATGGTGAAAATAAAGAGAAATTATCCAACTAGAAGACATACTTTTTAAGGGAACCAGGTTAAGGTAACTGACTGGTTCTAAAGTTCCTTTTTTTAAAAATTGCTTATTCTTACTCTTGTGTAAATTATCTATCATATACCAAACAACTTAAGGTGAGTTAACAATAATTTTATTTATACTTTAATTGGATGTATATAATCCTTCAGACAAGTTAATTAACTTTGGTTTTTATAAGCTCTTTCATTTGTTCTCAGAGGATCTCAAAAAGATAATTAACACAGACTTTATTGCTATTGATTGCTAATAAGACAGCAGAAAGTAACTCAATTTTTCAGGTTAATAGAATATTTTTTGAAAATCTGTTATTTTTGAGTATGACAAAGTCAGTTACCCTAACAATAATGTTTTCAGACACAAACTAGAGTTAGAGCAAACACAGATGCCATTTATTTTAATGTTATATTTAATTCTATCAATCAGCTTTTATACATGAAATTAGGAGTGTTTCAGTGTAACAGAAGCAGAAGATACTAAGAAGAGGTGGCAATAATACACAGAACTATACAAAAAAGATCTTAAAGAGCCAGATAACCACAATGGTGTGATCACTCACCTAGAGAAAGACATCGTGGAGTGCAAAGTCAAGTTGGCCTTAGGAAGCATCACCACGAAGAAAGCTAGTGGAGGTGATGGAACTGCAGTTGAGCTATTTCAAATCCTAAAAGATGATGCTGTTAAAGCACTACACTCAATATGCTAGCAAATTTGGAAAACTTAGCAGTGGCCACAGGACCGGAAAAGCTGTTTTCATTTCAATCCCAAAGAAAGGCAATGCAAGAGAATATTCAGACTACTGCACAATTGCACTCATCTCACAAGCTAGCAAAGTAACGCTCAAAATTCTCCAAGCTAGGCTTTTAACAGTACGTGAACTGAGAAATTTCGGATGTTCAAACTGGATTTAGAAACTGGAGAGGAACCAGAGATCAAATTGCCAACATCCATTGGATCATAGAAAAAAGCAAGAGAATACCAGAAAAACATCTACTTCTGCTTCATTGACTACACTAAAGCCTTTGACTGTGTGGATCACAACAAACATGGAAAATTCTTAAAAGAGATGGAAATACCAGACCATCTTACTTGTCTCCTGAGAAATCTATATTCAGGTCAAGAGCAACAGTTGTAACCAGACATGAAACAATGGACTGGTTCCAAATTGGGGAAGAAGTACATCAAGGCTGTATATTGTCACCTTGCTTATTTAACTTGTATGCAGAGTACATCATGAGAAACACTGGGCTGGAGGAAGCACAAGCTGAAATCAAGACTGCTAGGAGAAATATCAATAACCTCAGGTATGCAGATGACACCACCCTTATGGCAGAAAGCAAAGAGGAATTCAAGAGCCTCTTGATGAAAGTGAAAGAGGAGAGTGAAAGAGCTGGCTTAAAACTCAACATCCAAAATACTAAGATCATGGCATCTGGTCTCATCACTTCATGGCAAATAGAAGGGGAAACACTGGAACAGTGTCAGACTTTAGTTTCTTGGGCTCCAAAATCATTGCAGATGGTGACTGCAGCCAAGAAAAGAAAAGATCCTTGCTCCTTGGAAGGAAAGTTATGACAAACCTAAACAGCATATTGAAAAGCAGAGACATTACTTTGCTGACAAAGATCCATCTAGTCAAAGCTATGGTTTTTCCAGTAGTCATGTAAGCATGTGAGAATTGGACCATAAAGAAAGCTGAGCACCGATGAATTGATGCTTTTGAACTGTGGTGTTGGAGAAGACTCTTCTCTTGAGAGTCCAAGGGACTCTCTGCAAGGAGATCCAACCAGTCAATCCTAAAGGAAATCAATCCTGAATATTCATTGGAAGGACTGATGCTGAAGCTGAAGCTCCAATACTTTGGCCACCTGATGTGAAGAACTGACTCACTAGAAAAGACCCTAATGCTGGGAATGATTGAAGGCAGGAGGAGAAGGGAAGACAGAGGATGAGATGGTTGGATGGCATCACCAACTTCATGGACATAAGATGGACATGTAGAAGCTCTTGGAGTTGGTGATGGACAGGGAAGCCCAGCATGCTGCCATCCATGGGGTCGCAAAGAGTCGGACACTACTGAGCGACTGATCAGAACTGACGACTGTTTCACTTACAAGTTTAAATGATATACTGGCTACTCTAAATTTTATGTCTCAATAAAATCAGCACAGATTTGTTCAGCCTGAGCTCCAGGCATAGTAAACAATACAGTTACCACAGAAAAACAAGTGTTACTAATATTTTTGAGTTACATACAAGCTGCATTGAATTTCAGGAATGGACTACTTGGGGCTTCCCAGGTGTCACTAGTGGTAAAGAACCCACCTGCCAATGCAGGAGATAAAAGAGATATGGGTTCAATCCCAGGGTCAAGAAGATCCTGGAGAAGGGCAGGGCAACCCACTCCAGTATTCTTGCCTGGAGAATCCCATGGACAGAGGAGCCTGGCAGGCTACAGTCCATAGGGCTACACAGAGTCAGACACCACTGAAGCGACTTACCATGCACACACATGGACTATTTGATGCATTTATATTAATTCATGATCTTGTATCTAATGAGCATTCTAGCTGATTGAATTAAAATATCAGCATATTTAGAAGAAATTTTTATAATTGGAAGCCACGAAAGCATTTAAAGAAAGTAGAAATGTCCATTTAGCTGTCTCCAAACCAAATCAAGAGCAGACATTTTAATTCTCTACTTTCCTTCTTAACCCAGAAATCCTTATACTTGAATGCAACCATTTACTCATTCAACAGACCTGTATCTAGAGTAATCTTTTCCTCTCTGGGAAATTTTGGTTTAAAAAAGTGACACATGTTGGAGGAAGCCTCTGTGCCACCTTTTAACGTCTAGGCACAGGAAGCAGAAGCTTACCCACTTGAAGAAGAGAAGTGAAGTCAGCAGCTAGAGAACTACCCCCCGCAACCAGTGTCCTGGTGTTGCTGTTTGTTGGGAGCACAAGCTGGTTCACACTTTCCTATGTTTGCCCACCAGCTCCTCTACTTGGAGGGGCTCTGTCAGTGTCTCCAGCACATCACCTCTGCCTCATAAACACATTCACCTCTTTCATTAAATCCTCCCTGAACACCCCCAGCTCAGCCCATTCTGTTGTTTGACTTCATAGGAAGAGCACAGTATTTGCTTTGGACCAGTCAAGTAAATTTACATATTTTCTATTTATATATAAATACACAAGTCAGAGAGAAAGGTAAATTCCTACTCATCACCACTTTCCTCCGGCTGTGTTACATATCAGTAAAGAGTGGACATTCTGGGTTGGAACAGCTTTATTTAAACCTGGTTCCTCATTTATTAGTTGCAGAACATCCAAGTTATAAGTTATTTCACTTTATTGTGCCTCGGTTTTCTCTCTTTGAAATCAGGGATAATAGCAGTCATTCTGAAAATCGGAGATACGTAGTTACCTGAAAACGTAATTGTAAAACATTAAATTACATAGATAAATAGCACAGTGAAAGCATTCAATGGGCTTCCGAGGTGGTGTGAGTGGTAAAGAACCCACCTGCCAGTACAGGTAGATATAAGATCCATGAGTTTGATCCCTGGGTCTGGAAGATCCCCTGGAGGAGGGTACTGCAACCCACTCCAGTATTCTTGCCTGGAGAATCCCATGGACAGAGGAGCCTGGAGGGCTGCAGTCCATAGGATCACCCAGAGTCGGACACGACTGAAGTTGCTTAGTACACATGCAAGCATTTAATACTCATTAGCTATTAAGTAAAGAATTTCAGCAGATCCATATCCACGGGCAATTTCAGAGAGAGGAAAAGTCACCCATGGAGAGAAAATCTCTTCTGGTTGCTCCAGAAAATTACCTCTGTCTCAGTGTAGGGGGCAGTGTTACCCAGGTACCCTTGCTTTTCCAAACAGCAAAGCCATGGGCTCTCACTTTCTTTTATGGCATTTTGTATGAGTCCTTTGGCGTAGGAGTCAAGAATTCTAAGGGAGTTATTCTTGCAAGAGTTAATCTCTCTTTTTGTAAATAATGACCTGGGCTAGGAGGATGCCAGATGAGTTTCCATAGGTACAAAGAGATTGACAATGGCCTGCCTTGGACACGGAAGCGGTGGAAAAGGTCCCATTTAGAGGAAAGATGATTCTTTGCCACCTAGGTTTGGGTTATGACCTCTAACTCTCTGTGGTAAGTTTGCTAGTCATACAGATATCGAGGGTGTCTGAACATGCAAAGTGGATCTTTCACTAAGTTTTAGTGATCTTGCCTACAGTCAAAAGTGAATTGTTCAAAAATAATATTTAACTCTGAGTATAAACTAAACTAAAGATAATATCAACATTTTTTTTTTTTTTTTGAGCTTTGGAACAAAGGGAAACTTACTATTCTGAGAAGTTTTACATCTATAAAACTTTCCAGGTAAATAAGACCCAACATATTCATCTCATGAAGTGATAAAATTTGCCCTTTAATTTTATGCTGTAATCTCTAATCTCTATAGGACAAAAAAGGTCACTGCACAAAAATAACACCATGGCAAGATTTTTATTAAATACGTCACAGTAAATTACAAAACTTATAAAAATACAAATGATGAATATAGTACTAACTATCATTTATTGCCTATCTATTTGTGTCAGGTGCTTTATATGATACACATTCATCCATCCTTCAGGTATATTCTGAGCATCCACTGAGGGGATGCTATTAACAATACAAAAATGACCTCTGCTCTCATAACCAGCCTAATGAAGTGGAGCGACATTAAGCGCTCATCACCATTAACCAATTTTCATTGTGGTCAAAACCATAAAGGATAAATTCAAGTGGCATGGGAAGACTTTGATGAAGGAGTGATATTAAAACTGCAAATGACAAGATGCCAAGTGAGGTAGTGATGAGGGACAGAGACACTTTCAGGTAAAGAATACGGTATTTGATGACCAAAGGTCAGGTGTTGTCTCCATTTTACAGGAAGAAAAACAGAGCAATGTTAAAAATACTAATTTTGACAAAAATAAAGTCCAGGAACTTGACTGCTAAATTACACTTTTATCAAAATATACTCATTTAGGAAATAGAAGTCCTAACTTTGGAAGCAGTTAAAAACTAATATCCACACTGGGAATTGATGACACTTTTATAATTATTTGCTGTGTAAGGATTGAATCTACAAATATTAAAGATTAAATTCTACTCATATGCAAAGACTGTTCTCTGATTACAGTGTTCATTTTTTCCAGCATTTGGAGAAAAGGGCTTATTGTTTCTAATATTCCTGTTACCGAAACCTTTGCATTCCTTTCTCTCTGTTATGCTAGGAAAGTTCTGAATCTCAACATCTCTAAAGATAGACCATACCCTGGGGGTCAACTCAGCAACTTGTTTTATCTTTTACATCCCTCCAGGAGATTCTGATTCTGCTAAAGTCTAGGAATCACTTCTTGAATTCTACCTTGAGCAACTTACATTTTTATTTCCTAGATTAGGGGAAAAAATCTTTAGCATCAGTTCAATGTTATGCTTTTTTTAAAAAAACTTATAGAGCTCTTCTTCCTAAGAACTTACATAAAATACACAGTTCATGTATTAAAGGTAAATGCCAACTTTAGTGAGCAGTATCATATTCCTTTATATTATTAAAATATAAGTAATGAAGTTATTTATGTATTTGCCATAGCAAATCAACAAATATCTGTTGCATACTCTGTGTGTATCCACTCAAGTCTTAGGCACTAAGGGACAAAGTAAGGATAAATATATTTTTCCAAAAAAGACATCAGAAAGACATTTTATTCATCATTTGTGGTAATTAAGATAAACCTTTATTTATACTCTAGTAAGTTCCATTGATTGAAGATCTCACAATCTTATTGAGGAAATGAGGCTTATAAAGTAAAAACAATTAGTAATTAGTACATCATAATTTCCTGTCAAGTGACATCTTGTATAGTATTAATTATTAATGCTTCACTTGTTAGAATAGAGGAATTATTGTGAAATTAAAAAGAAGGAAGATTTCAGTGGAAACAGTTGAAATGAGCCTTCAACATGAACAAAACTGTGTTTGGTAAAAAGGAGAAGATGAAGGGCTTTGGTAAGGAACAGCATGTAAGAACAACGGTGAGAAGATGGAAATTACCAAATGTGCAAGACAAGAGGATGGTTATTTAGAGTAGTTGAGGAAATACTTTAATTAAATCAGAGTTTAATCATATTAAGTGTTAATATAAGTGTACTTACATTTGTGATTTAAACTGTGTCAACACTGTATAGTCCATAAATCATGGAGGCCTTGAAAATGTGACCTGAAATGAATGGACATACACTAATTTACTTGAGACTGGTGAAAGCAGGAAAGTCTGATAAGGAAAATGGAAGAAGACAAGATAAAGGACGGGGATTACAGTGGACAAATGTATTGTTTGATCCTTGATTTGACCAGTAAGAGGTAAATCTAAAACATGAGAATGCTTTAGGAAAGAAGAAAACAGTGTGACAAAATTATGCATTGCTGATATCAGGCAAAACATACCAAAGTATCATCATCCCATGTATTTTGCCATTTGTCCATCAACAAATAGGCTAGCCTTCCTAGATCAGCTTTTTCCCTCTTCTCTACTATATTCAACCTTTTGAATTTTACATTACAGATTGAAATAAGGAGGGAAAATAGAAAAAAGAGATAGGTAAGATCAGACTAGAGAAGAAATTTAGGGAATGGTAAATATAAGCCATGAGGCTTAAGAGATTCATATGGAAAAAAAATAATAAGGAAGAAAGCTAAGTAACGCCATGGATTGTGTACAGAATTCACCACCACATGAGAAAAATACAAAAAGACACGAGTTATTTTGTAACTGCACATAGTGGTGGTCTGTGTGTTCTTTGTTCTGAGACTGGACCACATGACTCATGATGTCAGTTTAGTTACAGTGAATATCAAGTTTATACTGTTATATTTATTATGAGGAAGAAAAATGTACCTCTTAAGTACATCATGAGTTAAAAGGCTAAGCCATGTCACTCGTCAGCTTGTTCTTATTTCTAATCTCTGAAGAGAATCCACATTCTCCATAGCTTGCAAAGAGCCACCCACTGCTTTCTCAATCACTGTACCCAGGAAATGTCTCTAGATTGAGAAGGGGGAGGGGATGAGGGAGGCAGAAATATTCCTGAACCAGTGGAGAACAGTCTCTAAGATAAAGCCCCATACTGTGACTCATCTCATTCTGATTCTGAAATAAATTACCGTAACTCCAATCACCTCTTACATGACTCTTATTTTGTAGGAAGCACAGATACATTTCTTTGAGAGAAGAAACATACTTTTTCTTTACGGAATCCCCCACAAGTTTTTTCTGAGTTGACGATTATAACAGCAACAGCCAATATTTACAGAGTGCCTACTATGGGCCAGGATTCTACTTGGTACTCTGTAGGTTTTACATGTGAAACAAGCCCTCTGAGAAGGTTCTGTTATTATCATCACAGGCATGGAGGGAGCAGCTGAGGATGGAGGCTAGAAAGGCACAGAAGAGTCATACAGAAATTTGTGAGTGTGGACTTTATCATGTGGACTGGAGGGCTCTAGAGGATTTTAACTCAGTAAGCAATACTATCATATTGTACAGTAATCAGAGCACAGAACCTGAATTATTCAAGGCTTTAACTAAAGCACATTTGCGTAAACACCCAGATCAGAATTTGGGTAAACAGGAGAGTTGGTGGTGAATGTTCCTGTTTATAATCCAACACTTGGGACTCACAGTAGGTGAATAACGAAATGGCTCAGGGCCAGGCAAGTCCTGACTCAAATGACACCCTCTCCTGCAACATATTAAATGTTTCACAAATTGCAGAAGATGTGTTTTTTGACTAGAGAGATCATTTCAGTTGTGAACTCTTTCAGAATGTTCCATTTTAAGTAAATAGATTTAATTTTCTTCTTTCTATTCATATGCAGATCTGTTAAATTATGTTTCATAGAAAGTAAAGTGGTCAGATTTAATCAGATCATTCATTCTTACCAGCCAGGGCTCTCAGTAATTACTTTTTATCTCAGATAATTTTAATTTGCCTTACATTTACATAATGAAATTATTTTGTATCCGCTTGCAAGGTCTCAGGAGGAATATTTTAAAATATCAACATTCAGTAGTCATTAATTGTTTATTTCACTTGTTTAACAATATTTATATACATTCTACTATGTGTAAGGAGCTGTTGCTGTAGGCACATCAATTAGAAAGATAATCATGATTGTCTACAAAACACAAAGGTAAACAATAATTTGAATGTCTATGAAAAATAATCCAGATATTACAGGACCCAAGGTGAATTTTAGAGGGACTCTGCAATCAGGTATGACCACCTTCACAAAAATATTAACACATAATTTTATTCTTATTTTTAATTTATATACCAAAATTTATGAAAAATTTTTGTGTGTTTTAGAAAGTGATTTAAATTTAGTCCATGAATTCCTGTAGCTGTAACTGCTTTGTAATCAGACACTAAATCTTACTTACCTTTGTAATCTCTGTATCTAGCACAGAGTTGGACACAAAGCAGATGCAAAATGTTTTTTGTTGAATGAAAAATGAGTAGTAAAAATTGTCTTCTTTTCCCTGTTAATCATTTGGCTATTAAATCTGACTATGGGGCCATTTTTAAAATTGGCTATGAAATCTCCTGTTGAAAACTGATTCTGTATTAATGATGTCATCACTTATTCAGTATGTATGAAATCAAGCTTACTGTCATTTTTTCCCTTGCATATATATCCTATTCAGTCATTTTTATCATATAAATACTGGTGGTTCCTCAAAGATTAGCTTTGTAAAAACATGAATGATTTGTTTATACATGAATAATATACATTGACATTTTTATCACCTATGAATTTTACTGAAATGTGGACACTTTAAGGTTTATCATTATTAATATTAAAATAATTTGAAATGAAGTAGTTTGTTTTGCATTAATGAAGCTCTTAGGCAAACTATTCCTCCACTGTCAAATTAATGCAGAAATGTAAATATCATTCTTTGAGGAATTGTGAACTTGAACACATGGTAATATCAGGATTTTAATAGATGATTAAAAAAAAATTTTGATGAAACTATATACTTAATAAATTTTAAACACTGAAGTAAAATTGAGATTTTATTTATTTATTCTTGATTCGGAATTTTATTTTTTTTTCATTTATTTTTATTAGTTGGAGGCTAATTACTTTACAATATTGTAGTGGATTTTGCCATACATTGACATGAATCAGCCATGGATTTACATGTGTTCCCCATCCTGATCCCCTCTCCCGCCTCCTTCTCCATTCCATCCCTCTGGGTCTTCCCAATGCACCAGCCCTGAGCACTTGTCTCATGCATCCAACCTGGGCTGGTGATCTGTTTCACCCTAGATAATATACATGTTTCGATGCTGTTCTCTCAGAACAGCCCACCCTCGCCTTCTCCCACAGAGTCCAAAAGTCTGTTCTGTACATCTGTGTCTCTTTTTCTGTTTTGCATATAGGGTTATCATTACCATCTTTTTAAATTCCATTTATATGTGTTAGTATACTGTATTGGTCTTCATCTTTCTGGCTTACTTCACTCTGTATAATGGGCTCCAGTTTCATCCATCTCATTAGAACTGATTCAAATGAATTCTTTTTAATGGCTGAGTAATATTCCATGGTGTATATGTACCACAGCTTCCTTATCCATTCATCTGCTGATGGGCATCTAGGTTGCTTCCATGTCCTGGCTTCCATGTCCTTCCATATTATAAACAGTGCTGCGATGAACATTGGGGTGCACGTGTCTCTTTCAGATCTGGTTTCCTCAGTGTGTATGCCCAGAAGTGGGATTGCTGGGTCATATGGCAGTTCTATTTCCAGTTTTTTTAAGGAATCTCCACACTGTTCTCCATAGCGGCTGTACTAGCTTGCATTCCCACCAACAGTGTAAGAGGGTTCCCTTTTCTCCACATCCTCTCCAGCATTTATTGCTTGTAGACTTTTGGATAGCAGCCATCCTGACTGGCGTGTAATGGTACCTCATTGTGGTTTTGATTTGCATTTCTCTGATAATGAGTGATGTTGAGCATCTTTTCATGTGTTTGTAAGCCATCTGTATGTCTTCTTTGGAGAAATGTCTGTTTAGTTCTTTGGCCCATTTTTTGATTGGGTCATTTATTTTTCTGGAATTGAGCTGCAGGAGCTGCTTGTATATTTTTGAGATTAATCCTTTGTCTGTTGCCTCATTTGCTATTATTTTCTCCCATTCTGAAGGCTGTCTTTTCACCTTGCTTACAGTTTCCTTTGTTGTGCAAAAGCTTTTAAGTTTCATTAGGTCCCATTTGTTTATTTTTGCTTTTATTTCCAATATTCTGGGAGGTGGGTCATAGAGGATCTTGCTGTGATTTATGTCAGAGAGTGTTTTGCCTATGTTCTCCTCTAGGAGTTTTATAGTTTCTGGTCTTACATTTAGATCTTTAATCCATTTTGAGTTTATTTTTGTGTATGGTATTAGAAAGTGTTCTAATTTCATTCTTTTCCAAGTAGTTGACCAGTTTTCCCAGCACCACTTGTTAAAGAGGTTGTCTTTTTTCCATTGAATATCCTTGCCTCCTTTGTCGAAGATAAGGTGTCCATAGGTGCGTGGATTTATCTCTGGGCTTTCAATTCTGGTCCATTGATCTATATTTCTGTCTTTGTGCCAGTACCATACTGTCTTGATGACTGTGGCTTTGTAGTAGAGTCTGAAGTCAGGCAGGTTGATTCCTCCAGTTCCATTCTTCTTTCTCAAGATTGCTTTGGCTATTCAAGGTTTTTTGTATTTCCATACAAATTGTGAGTGGGTTACCATTTCCTCCTCTAGGGGATCTTCCAGACCCAGGGGTCAAACATACGTCTCCTGCATTGGCAGGCAGATTTTTTACCACTGAACCACCTAGGAAGCCGGTCCACTAATATCTTCACCTAATAAACCTTAAACCCTCAAAGTATAGTGAACATCCATATGGTCTCCCCATAACATCCCAGGAAAATTACCATGACGCCAGGTTCTCAGTGTCTTTCCTAGAGGTGGCGGCAATGAATCTCCTTGTCTATCTCCTAAAGCAAAAGGCATACAGAACTGAGCAGATAACTATTGCTTCCAGATGTTTATCCCTACAGGGGCTATAAAGGCAATTGCTCTACTCAGATGGAGCTGAATATCCATTTTAGTCATAGGAAAAGCATTGGAAAAATAACTGTAATTCTCTAAGATACTGCATGACTACATTGCTTTAAGTGCTCTCCAAGGGGCCTGAAAATTTAATTGGATTCTATGCAGTTATGGAATTGTATCAGGAAGCAACTTAATAAGCAAGGTATTTTGTTCTTTGGAAGAGCAAAGACACTGAATAACTTTCTTCTGTTCTACATGGCTATATCCATTCAAGGAATGCAGATATAGAAAAGCATTTCTAATTTCCCTTGTAATCAAAATGTTTATTCATGAAATTTTAGGCAGAGGGATGGGTTAATGTTTCATCAACATCAAGCCCTTCCCGAATCCTAAAATGAATAATAATGCATGATTTCTCACGTGTACAGCAGAGACTGTTTAAATTGATATGTTTTTCGAGAGTAACTTTGGAAATGGCATGGAAAACCATTGCCTTGCTTTTTTCATTTTTTACCTCAACCTACAGAAGTTAGTTTCAGGCAGAGGACACTTCCAGCTTTATTTTATAGTCTTATGTCTTCTCAAAGGATAGCTTAGTCTTAAACGTATCATTAACTGTTTAAGCAATTGCACTCATCTCACATGCTAGTAAAGTAGTGCTCAAAATTCTCCAAACCAAGCTTCAGCAATACGTGAACCATGAACTTTCAGATGTTCAAGCTGTTTAGAAAAGGCAGAGGAACCAGAGATTAAATTGCCAACATCCGCTGGATCATCAAAAAAGCAACAGAGTTGCAGAAAAACATCTATTTCTGCTTTATTGACTATGCAAAAGCCTTCGGCTGTGTGGATCACAATAAAATGTGGAAAATTCTGAAAGAGATGGGAATACCAGACCACCTGACCTGCCTCTTAAGAAACCTGTATGCAGGTCAGGAAGCAACAGGTAGAACTGGACATGGAACAACAGACTGGTTCCAAAAAGGGAAAGGAGTACGTCAAGGCTGTATATTGTCACCCTGCTTATTTAACTTATATGCAGAGTATATCATGAGAAATGCTGGGCTGGAAGAAGCACAAGCTGGAATCAAGATTGCCAGGAGAAATATCAACAACCTCAGATATGCAGATGACACCACCCTTATGGCAGAAAGTGAAGAGGAACTAAAAAGCCTCTTGATGAAAGTGAAAGAGGAGAGTGAAAAAGTTGGCTTAAAGCTCAACATTCAGAAAACTAAGATCATGGCATCTGGTCCCATCACTTCATGGGAAATAGATGGGGAAACAGTGGAAACAGTGTCAGACTTTGTTATTTTTTGGGCTCCAAAATCACTGCAGATGGTGAATGCAGCCCTGAAATTAAAAGACACTTACTCCTTGGAAGGAAAGTTATGACCAACCTAGATAGCATATTAAAAAGCAGAGACATTACTTTGCCAACAAAGGTCCATCTGGTCAAGGCTATGGTTTTTCCAGTGGTCATGTATGGATGTGAGAGTTGGACTGTGAAGAAAGCTGAGCGCCAAAAAATTGATGCTTTTGAACTGGTGTTGGAGAAGACTCTTGAGAGTCCCTTGGATTGCAAGGAGATCCAACCAGTCCATCCTAAAGGAGATGAGTCCTGGGTGTTCATTGGAAGGACTGATGCTGAAGCTGAAACTCCAGTACTTTGGCCACCTCATGCGAAGAGTTGACTCACTGGAAAAGGCCCTGATGCTGGGAGGGATTGGGGGCAGGAGGAGAAGGGGATGACGAGGATGAGATGGTTGGATGGCATCACTGACTCGATGGGCATGAATTTGAGTAAACTCCAGGAGTTGGCGATGGACAGGGAGGCCTGGCGTGCTGGGATACATGGGGTCGCAAACAGTCGGACACGACTGAGTGACTGAACTGAACTGAACTGATCCTGTTTAAGACTGAGCTATCCTGTGAGAAGGCATAAAACTATAAAATAAAGCTGGAAGTTTTACCCACTCCAGTATTTTTGGGCTTCCCTTATGGCTCACCCGGTAAAGAATCCGCCTGCAATGTGGGAGACCTGGGTTCAATCCCTGGGTTGAGAAGACCCCCTGGAGAAGGGAAAGGCTACCCACTCCAGTATTCTGGCCTGGAGAATTCCATGGACTGTATAGTCCATGGGGTCACAGTCAGACAGGACTGCAAGACTTGCACTTTCACTTTCAAACTTACCATTAACTATGCTGAGTGCAAGCATTCTCCGGGTTCTATTTCTCTGCTGCGGGGTTTTAAGGCATGAAGGCACTGCTCAGACATGTCATGATGATGTTGTTCTGTCTCCCTGTGGCCCCATCCAGCTTCTGGTTTCATGAATTTGTGTTTACAATCTCTAGGGAGAAAGTCTTCTTCCCCCAGCTGGGATCCTCTCTCAGAGGATAGGTGAGCTGTGTCACAGCTTTTCCACCAGCATGGAAGTAAGTAAATCCACTTCAGGCTTGTCTTAGAAGTTCTTATGAGCTTAGTCTCTCAGTTGTGTCTGACTCTTAGTGACCCTGTAGCCTGCCAGGCTCCTCTGTCCATGGGATTTTTTAGGCTAGAATACTGGAGCAGGTTTCCATTTCCTCCTCCAGGGGATCATCTTGGATTGATCCAAGGATTGAAGTCACTTCTCCTGTGTCTCCTGCATTGCAAGTGGATTCTTTACCCACTGAGCCATTGAGGAAGTCTTTCTCCTGGCTTTATCAAAGACTCATGTACTTGGCAGGTTTAGGGAATTTCTGTGGCCCATTAATTAACTGAGAAGCTGGCTTCTCGCTTGGCCACAGAGTTCTTTGCTAGTAAGTGACTGGACCACGCGAGTCCAACATAGTCCTATGGCAGATGAGATCTGTGTGCTTCAGATACAGACAGAGCTCGGTTGAGTCCCAATTCAGAGATGACCTAACTGTGAGAAACTGAAAAGTTTATTTAAGTCCACTGAGTCCTGGATTCTTAATTTTAAGTTAGTGTAGCTTAACTGTGTAAGTTAGTGTAGCTTAGTGGGCTTCCCTTGTGGCTTAGAGGTTAAAGCATCTGCCTGCAATGTAGGAGACCTGGGTTTGATCCCTGGCTCGGGAAGATCCCCTGGAGAAGGAAATGGCAACTCACTCTACTATTCTAGCCTGAAGAATCCCATGGAAAGAGGAGCCTGGTGGGCTATAATCCATGGGGTCGCAAAGAGTCGGACACAACTGAGTGACTTCACTTTCACTTTCAGCTTAACTGTACCAGTTGTTTGAAAGTTATAGGTAATAGAGTGTGAAATGCTTAGAATAACACTTTATGAGCAATATATGGGCTTCCCAGGTGGCACTATTGGTAAAGAACCCACCTGCCTAATCAGAAGACATAAGAGACTTGGGTTCAATCCCTGGGTTGGGAAAATCTCCTGGAGGAGGGTATGGCAACCCTCTCCAGTATTCTTGCCTGGAGAATCCCATGGATAGAGGAGCCAGGCAGGCTATAGTCCATAGGGTTGCAAAGAGTAGGACAAGACTGAAGCAACTTAGCGTGCATATACAAGCAATAGATAGACTGAGGGTTTGTTAAGAGCAACTGATTAGGTGTGAATAAAAATTAATCTTATAGTTTGGCTTGTTTGTGATCATCTACCATATTCATTAGGACTTGAACAGCCAGGGAAGAAGCCTTATGAACAAAAATTTACCTGGAGAAACAAAGTTTCCAAATCATGAAATAAATCCTGGTTCCAAATGAAGTCTCCAACTATTAAAGATGAAGATAGCATAAAGGTTTAAAAAATTATAGCTTTTATATATCAAAGATAAAAAGATAAAAATTATTATTCTGAAAAGGCACTTACAATGTTCCAAAGTAACTCACAGGAAAAAAATTTAGCTTTCCATTTGGAAAAATCATTGTAGCAAATAGACATCACATTTTTTCCTTCTAGTATTAAGCCAGTACAAAACTTCTACATAGCTCTTGGAAAATACATAGGGAAAACTAATTAACATTTCAGAATTCTAAGCTAACAGGTTATAATTTCCTCTCTTAAATAATAGAGTGTGTGAGTTAAATATACCAATGATGAACAGTGTAGACTTTGGGAATATTTGTGAAAAGTGATTTTCATAAAAAGAGAAATTTTTACTAGCAGCTGTTTACCTAGGCAACAAAAACCTTCACAAGAAACACTTTTAGCTGGCATGAAGGCTTTGGTTAGGCATGTCATGATGACATTGTTCTGTCTCCCTGTGGCCCCAACTGGCTTCTGTTTCCATGAGTCTGTAAGCATCCCTCACTGGTTTAGACTCACCTGGCATTCCAGGTGTGCTCAATATCCCAGAGGATAGAGCCTTGAGATAGAAATGCTTTGTGAGACCATGTGGACAGTGTATGGGACTGAACCCGTTAAAGCCTGTCTATAAACTAGTGAAAACTAGTGGTTACCAGTGCAGAAAGGGGAGGGAGGAGGGGCAAGGGTAAGGAGTTAAAAAGTTCCAAGTATTACGTATAAAATAAATAAGATACAAGGATATAGTGTAAATGAAAAGAATATTGTCAGTGTAGCTATAAAAGGAGTAAAACCTTTAAAAATTGTGAATCACCATGTTGTTCTCCTGTAACATTGTACATAGACTATGCTTCAAGTAAAAAAAAGATAATTCACATTTTTTAATACACTAGTTATATCCCCACCCTGTTTCTGTCTTTCCATGCACTCACACACATCCAAATACACAGTTTTGTTTTTAATATTTCATAGATTCAGTTCTGTTTTGACTCTTTGCTTCAATAAAGCATTTCAGTGAATGCCATTTGTAATAGGTGCCTCATTTTCATCCTACTATTCTGTCTTTATCATAACCAATTATGATATCACAACTGTTTTCTATTACCTCCCCAATAAAAACTAAAATAATTACAAATTTACCAGGAAATATTCCTTGATCCTCCTTTTATTTTCTTTCTAAGAAAGCAAGAAGTATATTATGGTAATACAAAGATAAAAGATGTAGTAAACTGCTGAAAATCACTAGCAGAAAATTACAAACATTATAAATAATACTATATTTATGTTACTTCTGAAGATGTTGTTCAGAGACTAGAATGAAGGCTCAAACTCTCTCCCAAACTGAAGTTTTAATAGTGCTCCATCACATTATTCCCTTGAAACAATAAAAATGTACTAATGAATGCAAACAACTCTCTTTTGTGTGGTAAAGAGAAAGAAAAGAAGTATAAGATTATACAACATTCTTTTTTAAAATAATTTTATTTATTTTTGTCTGTACTGGGTCTTCTTTGCTGCATGGGCTTTCTCTAGTTGTCATAAATGGGGGCTACTCGTTGTGGGACAAGGTCTTCTCATTGCAGTGACTTGTCTTGTTGTGGAGCACAGGCTCTAGGGCACGTGACCTCAGCAGTTGCAGCTCCTGGGCTCCTTAGAACAGTTTCTAGGCTCAACATCGGGCAGCATGGACTTAGTTGCTCTGAGGCATGTGGGATCTTCTCGGATCAGGGATCGAACCCTTGTCTCCTGCATTGGCAGGCAGATTCTTCACCCCTGAGACACCAGGGAAGCCCTACAATATTCTTTATTAGAGAAATTCTCAGCTTCTAAGTTTGTGCCACAAAATAAAAATACCTTTATGACTTAGAGTTATTTTTTCCTTTTGTCTATGGGTAGGGAAATCAGTTCTGCATTTCCCTGAGTAAATGACCATTTTTCAACTCACTTCCCTTTTTTTCCAGTGCAACCTGTTGTGTGCAGTTGGCCCTCTGCAGGTTCCAAATTCAGCAGATTTGAACACTTCTGATCCACAGTTGGTTGAATCCAAAGATGCAGACTCTTTAGATATGGAGGGTCCACTGTATTGTGTCCTTCTGTTTAGGGGACTTGAGGACCTGGAGTTTCTGTATGGAGGGTTCCTGGAGTCAGTCTCTTGCAGATACCCACAGGTGACTGTATCAAGATATACTACCTGCTCTCTCTCAGGGCTAAGCATCACATGGCAAAAATTTGGTTAGAAACAAAAGAATGTTTAGAGTTTTAGTAAAGCTAGAATACCTCTTCAGGGAATCAACAGTTCGAGACATTGTTTGTCAAACTTATTCCTTCATATACTTTCTTCCTGGTTTTTTCCATAGGCCTTACCACACTGGGCAAAACCACTTTGATTATGTTATCTTCGTTGGATGGATCAACACAGCACAGCTTCTTTCTGCCATCCTCTAAACAACAGTGTCAGTAAAGTTGTGTATGAGATACTAGGGATGAGATACTAGGGAGACCCAGGGATGGAACTTTCATCTCCTGCATTGGCAGGTGAAGCCCCAAAGGAAAAAACCAGGTGGCTAGTCCTGCTTCATACTATCTGGAAAGCTCTGATTTCCTCCCTGACTGCTTGAGTAGATCCTGCTTTGCATGAATACATTTAATAACTTTGTATACATAATACCAACAGTTTATCCTATGAAACATTGGATTATAGTCTTTACTCTGTTACACTATTTAACAATTTCAGAACCAAACAGACCAATAACAAGTAAGGAGACTGAATGTATGATTAAAAACCTCCCAACAAAGAAAAACCCAGGACCAGAGGACTTCACTAGTGAATTCAAACACTTAAAGAATTAACGCCAATCTTTCTCAAACTCTTCTGAAAGATGGAAAATGAAGGAGCACTCCCAAATTCATTTTATGATGTCAGCATTACCCTGATACCAAAGCCAAATAAGAACAGTGCAAGAAAAGAGAACTGCAGGCCAACAACCTTGATGAATAGAGAGGGAAAATTTCTCAATAAAATATTAACAAATAAAATTCAACAGCCTTTTTAAAGGATTATACACCACAACCACAATCAAGTGGTGTATAATTACCCATGGGATGCAAGGACAGTCCATTTATTATTTTCTATAATTTTTATAATATAAGTTCTATATTATATATTTTAATATATAGTGTATATAATATGCATATATAATTTTATAACAATTGTGTATATTATACACAAATCAATCATATTAATAAGATGAAAGATAAAAATCATAATCATCTTTATAGATGCAAAAAAAGCATTTGACAAAATTAAGCATACTTTCATGATGAAAACTCTCCATGAATGCTGTATAAAAGGAATGTACCTCAATATAATAAAGGCTAATTATGACAAGCCCATAGCCATCTTCACACTAAACAGTGAAAGGTTGAATGTTTTTCCTCTAAGATTGGGATTGAGACAAGGTACCCACACTCACCACTTCTAATATCCCACTTACCATTTGCTCAGTGGACTCTGCCTGTGTGTGTGGAGAAAATGTTGACAGAGGGCTTAAATAATTCCAGGCTCATAACAATAAGAGAAGATAAGCATATGCAAATGCCATCAAGTAGCAAGTTTAAAATGACTAATTAGTGAATACTTTCATTTGGATGCTATTAAGAAACTCCTTTATTGACAAATATTTTAGAATCAAATTTTTTTGTAAGTAAAAGAAATGTATTTTTTTAAATTAAATGCTCAAGGTTTTAAGGGAGTAGAGAATGATGTCTATTGACCAAATAGACCAAATCCAAAGCAAATAGATTGTTTTTTGCATATATTAATCTAAAACATCAATTTGTATCCACCATATGGGAAGTTAGGTCATCCTGATACTATAATTTTCCTAATTATTCTTATCTTTCTGATTGCCATTCTATGAAGGTGAATCATATGAGTATGGTGATATTTAGTAATAGAAATATACTAGTAAATACAAATTGTTATTGTTTTAGTTGCCAAGTCATGTCCGAACCTTTTGTGATCCCATGAACTGTGTAGCCCCGCCAGGCTCCCCTGTCCAGCAAATACAAATAAAATGATGTAAATACCATGTCTCATTTTCAGTGTTGACTACAGATGACTTAAACAAAAAGTATAGTCTTGGAAAATAATGCAGATCCTTAATTTTTATAATCTTACAATATTTTATATGTCATAAAAGCTATATAAAAACATAGTATAAACCTAAAGAAAAACTATTATACTTTTCTGATATTAGTTATTCTTTATGAATTAATCATTGGCAATTTGGGTCTAATATTCTTTTTTCATAAAAAAGCACATATATTTAAATTTCATTAAAAATAACCTTCTAAGAGTCAAAAAAATTCCTCATGTGTAAAAGAATAATTAAAAAGGCCTTAGAACACTTTAACCAGACTTGCCATTTCCCATCATGTTGTAACATTTTCTCATAAAAAAATCATTTGTTTACTTTAGAAGCCAGGTTGGTGCTTATTTTTCAAGCAAGCAGCCGTGATTGTTTACAGAGCAGATGTGGATTATAAATAAGCAGAGCAGAACATTTTGGAATAATTCCCTCTCAAGGTACATGAAAATGATATTTAAGCAACTCCTGATATTTCCCAAGAGATCCAGCTTAAAAGTTTAAAATTAATCAAATAACGTTGCAGCTCTAAAGCTGTTAAAACATAGACATTTTTATTGTGCACAGTCTGTCTGCAGTTACTTCCCTCTGCTTCTTCCAGCTTAAACACATCTTACTATGCTGCATGTGGTAGTTACCAGTATCAACAATGGACAACTGGATCCTAGGAAGGGGTTCCAAGCTGTGTCTCATATGGATTATTTTGAATCATTTCTTAGTTAAGTTTCACAGCCATGTTTGAACATTTTTTCAAACCTCTGGTCTACTCACATCACTTTAAATTAAGCAAACTGCAGAGAAAAAGATGAAGTGAATCTACATATGAATTTTTCACATCACCTAACGATCTCTTTGCCAAGTAGTACATTCAGGATGGAAATTCAGAGTTTTGACTACAAGTACCAACACAGTTTTGGAAAGTCATCACCAAAACAGCTATCATCCCATCATCAGATGACAAAAAAGACCTCTACACAATACTGGATCCTCTTGTCTTTCACCGAGAATCAGGAGACTGAATGCATGGAGTGTAGGTGCTTTCAGTTCTCAAAGGATAACCAGTAAATTCCAGGTTGAAAAGAAAGTCGTTTCATCATCAATTGTTAGCTGTGCTAAAGTTGAATAAAAGCAGTGAAAATGAAACAAGGCTGCAATGTTTCTGTAAAGCAACACAGTGAGGAAAAATGTTCAAAAAGTGAGAAATATCCAAGTAGGTCACGCTAAGTAACACTGACCGAGGACTTTGCTACACAAGGGGCATTAGTACAGACAACTGGAAATCTACAGTCACCCAACTGTTGATTGCTGCCCTGGGTGAGGAACTCCTGGGTAGTGGCAGTATTGCCTCAAGTTATTTGTTAAATTTTCAGTGCGTGTGAGGACAATCATGTGGTTAAGAGAACAGAATCCAACATTTTTTAAAAAATGCTTTGAAAACTGTCCTCTTTTGCATTCTGCTTCTTCCAGCCTCTTTGCTGTTAGCTCATCAAGCCAGATAATGAGTGGCCCCTGTTCACTTTCTCTTTGGAAGCTGAGTGAAGAGAACTTCTGTCACTGGACTTGGCACCATTAGCTTGTCTCAACTGTCTGAACTCAAGAAAGGAAAAGTGTCTCGGCTGCTGGGCCCCCTGACAGTGCATTACTGCTGTTTCCCTTGCATTTAACTTCACTTGACAGTGTGGAGCCTGTTCATACTTCTCAAAGTAGTGTCTGGTAAGCAGCTTACTCAAAAGTAATTGCTCTTCATTTTGTTCTGGGGACCCTAGAGTTCTAAACTTGAACCACACCAGCTAGACTGCTCTGTTTTATTTATTAGGGATCTAGATGATATTATGAGAAATGAAATTGGGAAACATTTTGATAAAAATAGCATGGATACTATTAAAGAGCATGAATACTCTGGTTAAAAAACATTTTAGAGTGACTAATGTAGTAGTTAAAAGCTAGAATGAACTGGATTAGAATCATGGTTTTACTACTTTTCAGTTTTTGTTTTTTTTTAATGTGGACCATTTAAAAAATCTTCATTGAATATTTTACAATATTGCTTCTGTTTTATGTTTTGGTTTTTGGCCACGAAACATGAGGGATCTTAGCTCCCAACTAGGGATTGAACCATACCCCCTGCATTGGAAGGGGGAGTCTTAACCACTGGACCACCAGGGAAACCCCTGTACCACTTTTTATTGGAGTGTACCTAATCCAACTCAGCTTCAAATTAGTCATCTAAAATAGGGACAAGAACTTCCCTAGAGATACAGTGGTTAAGACTTGTGCTTCAATGCAGAGGGTATGGGTTCAATCTCTGTTTAGGGAACTTAGATCCCTCTAAGTTCTAAGGGAACTAAGTTCCCTTAGGGAACTAAGATTTTTTTGGCTGTGTGGCCCAAAAAATTTTTTTTTAATTTTTAACTGAAAAAATTAAAACTAAGGTTAATGATATTTCAGGGGCTTGTTGTGAGAACAAAAAAGGGTAATGAAATTAAAACTGTTATCCATTCCTATAACCCCACTCCACAAAATAATTTCATTGAAGTCAATTAAATTGTTTAGGATATGACATCAAAGGCATAGCCATTGAAAAATAATTCAAAAGCTGTACTTCATTAAAATTAAAAGCTTCAGCTCTGTTAAGGACACTGTAAAGAGAATGAAAAGACAAACAACAGACTAAAAGAAAATATTTGCAAGACACATCTGATAAAGAACTGTTATTCAAATACACAAAGAACTTTTAAAACTCAACAATAAGAAAACCGACAATCCAATTTTAAAATGGACCAAAGACTTTAAGACACCTCACCAAAAAAGATATACAGATGGCAAATGAGCATATAAAAAGAAGCTTCACATCATTTGTCATCAGGAAAATGCAAATTTAAACAAAATGCCATTGCACACTTATTAGAATGGCCACAATGTGAAACACAGACAACACCAAATGCTGGTGAGGATGGAGAGCAACAGGAATTCTCATTCACTGCTGGTGGGAATGCAAAAGGAAACACTCACTTTGCAAGACTGTTAGACTGTTTCTTAAAACACTAAGCATACTTTTATCATATGATCTGGCAATTATGCTCTTTGGTATTTACCCAAAACTTATGTACACACAAACATGCTCATGATTATCTGAGTAGCCTTATTCATTATAGAGAAAACTAGGAAGCCACCAAGATGTTCTTCACTTGGTGAATAAATTGTGGTATATCCAGTCAATGGAATATTATTCAGCGCTAAAGAGAAATGAGCTACCAAGCCATGAAAACACATGAGGAAAGATTAAATGCATATAACTTAGTGAAAAAGTCAATCTGAACAGCCTACATGCTGTATGACTCAACCATCTGACCTTTCAGTGTTAGTCACTCAGTCATGTCTGACTCTTTGCAATCTCATGGACTGTAGCCTGCCAGGCTCCCCTGTTCATGGGATTCTCCAGGCAAGAATACTGGAGTGGGTTGCCATTCCCTTCTCCAGGGTATCTTCTGACCCAGGGATTGAACCTGGGTCTCCTGCATTGCAGGCAGATGCTTTACCATCTGAGCCATTGGGGAAACCCCTCTGACCTTTGTGAAAAAGATAAAACTGAACACTGAAAAGACCAGTGGTTTCCAGGGGTTGGTGGTGGGAGGGATGAGTAGGCACAACACAGAATTTTAGGAAAGTGAAAATACTCTGGGTGATACTATAATGATGGATACAGGACCTTATATCTCTGTCCAAACCCACTGAACATACAACACCAAGAGTGAATCATAACGGTAAACGACAGACCTTGGGTGATCATGATGGATCTATGTAGGTTTATCAATTCTAATAAATTCTACAAATGTACCACTCTGGTGAACCCTGAGGTCCCAGTCCTCGCTGACACCACCAAGATTTCCTACTCAGAGTCACAGTGGCCCAGCCAGGTGTGAGGGACCAAGCTCCTCGCCCAAAGTCTGTGCAGGGACAGGACAGCCCAAGATCAAAATTGGGGGTAAGGGGTGAACTGTGCATGCTTGGGCAGCAAGTCTTCCAGGAAACCACCTGCCCTGGGATAGCAACTTGGGTTTCTTACATGGAACCCGGGAACCACAATCCCACTTTTGCCAAGATCCAAAGTCAACAGCAACCTGAATGCACAGTTCCATTCCAAAACCAGAGAATAAGGTGTTGTCAGGCCAGCAGAGACCTGAATGGGAGCTCACCTGATAATATCCGGTGCTGTTAGCTCCGACCGCCTTCCATCACGTCTCCTGCAGTCCTCCTCCTTGCCCTCTTCTCGCAGAGCTGAACACCGCAGGCTCCAAACGCTGCTTTACATCCATTCAAACCACCGGTGGGTAAAAGGCAGGCTGGGGCCTGGGGCCTGGTCCGCGTGGGTGGAGTATGGGGTTTCAGAAAGGCAAATGGTGCAGTTGGAGCCCCCAGGGTGTGCTTTGGTGGTTTCGTTAGCTGAGGGGAAGTTAAGTGTGGGTTCTGATGGAGGGGCAGGGCAGAGATGGGTTGGGAAGTCCTGCAAATCTGGGACAGCTCAGAGCACGGCGGAACCAGGGTGAGGAAGCGTGATCTCGCGTGGTCTCTCGAGATTTCTGTAGAGACCGGCCTGAGAATCCTGGATGAGAAACAGCTGAGTGCTCCAGGTCCCCCCCCCCCCCCCACCCCCCGGCGTCTCATCGGAGGCTCCTTCTTAAGGAGTCTGGCACTTGCCATTTATCAAACAAACCTCAATCCTCATGGACGCCTCCAAGATACCAAGACGCCTCCAAGATACCCTAGTCAAGGTCACAGTGAGGTCCCGCCTCTCCCCAGGGGCCCAGCCAGGGCGAAAACTCCGGCCCAGGCCCAAAGGCTCTGCAGGTGCGGGACTGCCCCAGGTCAGACTGCGGGAGGGAACTGCTCGTGGCTGAGCAGCAAGCCTCTTGCCTTCCAGGAAACAGAAGGCCCCAAGTTATCGATTCAGGGGTTCTGGCACCCAACCCTGGAACTCCAGGACCACCTCTGCCAAGATCCAAGGCCACAGAAACCTGAACTGCACAGCTTCATTCTGAAATCAGAAAATAAGGTTGTCAGGTCAGCAGAAGACCTGAACTGAGGCAGAGTTTACTTGATACTACCTGATGCTGTCCACTTTGGCTGCCTTCCACTGCCAGGCTCCAGCCATCCTTCCCTTTCTCCTCTTTCTGCACACCTGAGTAGGGTGCCCTCCAAATCCCACTTGCCTCCATGTCCATGCAAACCAAGGACTCACGTGCCTAATGCCTCCAATAGCTGCCACTATATAAAAATATCAGAAATCAAAAGGATTAAAAAAAATACTGTATAACTGAAAACCCATTATCCTATGTCCAAAAATCAATGGGTCAAAGGCTCAAATTATGAAATCTGTTAAAAGATCATAAAAGTACTGCACTTCATAATTTTGGAGGTAAATTGATATATATAGTCAAATTTATAGATGTAAACAGAGAAGGCAATGGCAACCCACTCCAGTACTCTTGCCTGGAAAATCCCATGGACAGAGGTGCCTGGTAGGTTGCAGTCCTTGGGGTTGCTAAGAGTCAGACAGGACTGAGTGACTTCACTTTCACTTTTCACTTTCATGCATTTGAGAAGGAACTGGCAACCTACTCCAGTGTTCTTGCCTGGAGAATCCCAGGGATGAGGGAGCCTGGTGGGCTGCCGTCTATGGGGTCACACAGAGTTGGACACGACTGAAGTGACTTAGCAGCAGCAGCATAGATATAAAAGCAACTGAAAACAAGAATGATTAAAAGCAAATTAGCTGAGGCTTCAACTCAAATATTAGAAAATCTAAAAAAATGAGAAAAATTTGAAAATGAAATATTTTTAAGACTATATAAGAAGGAAATAATTAACATATGAAGAAAAATCAGTGAAAGACAAAAAAGTAAAGCATTAACAAAACTCAATCTATTTTTTAAAGACAACTAATATAGACAATTCTCTAGTAAGATTTATCTAGAAAAAAATTTTAAATAAATAAGCAAAATTCAGAATAAATGAGAGAAACCCACCACTTACACAGCAGCAATTCTTGTAACTGTAACTGAATCTTTTGTTTGCTAAAATTGGCCAGTAAGAAATAGAAAACTGGGATAGTTCAATAACCATTAAAAATAATAGGATGATAGGTGAAAACTTCTCTCCAAAAGAAGTCACCACACAGATAGTCTACTTAAGCAGTTTTAATCAACCATTCAAGGAACACATAATAACCTACAGCTTCTATAATTTGTCCTAGAAAACAGAAATAGAGACAAAGCTGCCTCTAATTTTTATAAGACTAACGTAACCTTTATGACAAAAATATACACGCAAGAAATTAACATTATAAGTCATTCTCATTTGTGAATGTAGTCACAAAAATTCTATGTAAAGGATTACTTAAATGAGCCCAAGTGTATTTTGTAGAAACATGTAAGTTGTATTGTTTTTGCAAATTGTATTAATCTTTCAAATTGAAAGAAGCAACAAAATTACATAATTTATTAAACTAAGTACACTAATTGATTAAAAGGGAAACAATATGTCATTATAAATCATGTAAAAATAAAAGCATTCAATTAAGAAAAAAAACTTACTCTAATGGCTGGTAAATGGTCTGCACCCAGTGGCAATTTTTACTGTCATTATTAAGCTCCAATGCTTTGGCCACCTGATGCGAAAAGCTGACTTATTGGAAAAGACCCTGATACTGGGAAAGATTGAAGGCAGGAGAAGGGGACAACAGAGGATGAGATGGTTGGATGACATCACCAACTCAATGGACGTGAGTTTGAGCAAGCTCCGGGAGATGGTGAAGGACAGGGAAGCCTGGCGTGCTGCAGTCCATGGGGTCACAGAGTCGGACACAACTGAGCAACTGAACAACAAACTATGGTGACAAAACCAAGCGCACAAGGGAGGCTGATCATAGGGTAATAAATTAAGGTAACGACAACAAAAATCAACGGTAAGCATTTTCCTTGATGTCCTCTCTGGGCATTTTCAGATTGAGAGGCTAAAAGAATGAATTCTGCACATCATAGGAAAAGCCCTAACAGTGCTTAGAGAAGAAAATGGAATTTCTGCTCAAAGCGATGCTGCGTACTGTTAGTCCAACTGATAATTTGTTAAAGACTAACTTTTTGCCTCCAAAAGCCCCACATTAAAATATTTCTACCAATAAGTGTTATCTGAACCCTTTTCCTGAAAATTTAGTTGCCCTGCACTGTGTATCTCAGGAATGTGGTCAGAGTCAATGGAAAGGGGGTGCATATCCAGGGGAGGTCAGTCCTGTGTGAGCTGCACTATGTGGAACCTCATTGTGGGGAGAGGGTCACCCAAAGAGTAGGTTTATGGGGAAGAATTTCAAATGAAATTCAGGCAAACCATCCAAACTGTTTGTCAGAGAGAGAGCTGGACAGACAGGGAAGACTAGGTTTGAGCATCCTCTTAGGAAAATGGATGAGAGCAAGCATATTCTGAGCAGAGGGTGTCCAGAGAGTCTGGGGAGCACCCCAACCTGAGAAAGGAGCTTATTATAGAGGAATCTGGGGCCTCAAGCAGAGGGGCAGGAGAAGGCATGGAGTAAACCTGGACCCAGAGCTTATCTCTTTGTGCATGAACTATGTCACCTGGACAGTCCTGATTTTTCCTCTTTGGCTTGTCTGGCCCACGATTAACCCTTCAGGCATTGTATCATGAAGTGAAATAGAGGAGATACTAAGCATCTTTTACAAACCTTTTTTTTTTTTTTATTCCTAACTTCCCTTCCTGTCAAAGGAATGGAATGGATGGTGGGATAATCTAGCATTATTTCACAGTTCAGGATGATGATGTAAAACGTCCTAGGTGAGTCAATGGTTCTACCAGGAACCTTGACTTCACTAGTTCACTGTTTTCTAGTCAATTCAGCATTTCTCTTAATTAGCCCATTGTTTCTGTCAATGCTACCAGTCTGTAGTAGGCAGGCTTCTTTATGGCAGGGGTTTCCAACCCCCAGGATTCAATGCCTAATGATCTGAGGTGGAGCTGATGTAATAATAATAGAAATAAAATGCACAGTAAATGTAAAAAAAATTAAGGAAATAGAGCCTGCTGCACTTTCTTGAGGGCAGTGACCCACTTGGTGCCTTCTACTCAACTGCAGACCACGAGGGCTTTATCAGTAAAATTTCATAGCGTTACAAATATCATGTCTTCATGAAGATAAAAAGAGCTTAGGAAATGTGTCATCATTTGCCACAAAAGTAGCCTATGTGGATTTTTTTTCAACATTAAACTCTGATTATAGTAATTTAAATAGCTTTCTGTTTCTACAACACTGAATGCTTAAAGTTTTCTGAGCTTCTTTTTGTGATTTCTTGCAATATTTCCCTGAGGCAGATGAAGAATAAATACCTTCATTACAGGTGCTCAAACACACTATTGTAAAGAGTTACATTAAGAAGCACCTGCTTTGCTTCTTGATTTCATCCACTTGCTTATCCTGCTCTGATGTCAAGATGCTCATAAGTGGGTGCCCATCTCCTATGGAACAGTGACCATGTTTTCCACAGCCTTTCAGAACATCTGCCAGTGCTACCCAAACAAATCCTGACATAATTAGGCAGCTCTAATGTAAATGTTTAATAGAGGCATGGGACTCTCCTCTGATTACTTCACTGCTGCAGAGAAATAGGACCCAATTTAACATTAAGCCTATAATTAGCAAATAGAGCTCTTTTGCTAAAGTAAACGAAATCCCTTGCATTTGGACAATAACTTGCATTCAAAAATTGAATTTAAATAACCTAGATAATCACAGCCCTAATTTGAACACACTAACCTGGTCAATCTCATTTAAGTTGCTTTCAAAGGGTAAATTCAAATCACTGTTTCCTTGAGTGGATTTAACTTGGAGCTATTTGTGTGTGTGTATGTGTGTGTGTGGTTTTGTTTTTTTTTTTTAGTTTTTAGCATAGAAGTAACAGAGTCTTCTACTCCTTCCATCACCATTCTTTTTCTTTTTTCAGTGCTTACAAAGTATATTAGAACATTTATGGCTTTTATAGTTTAATGTTAGAATAGCACAGGTGTAAATGGTACAAGGCTTAATGCACATCTTTCTTTGGTTCTCTTTCAAGAACAGGAGACACCCTGTGGCTTCCCCTTTTATGTTTCAACAGGGGGAGTAGATTGGGCCAGTCTGAATTCTCAGTGTCTCAGGACATATAGCCCTGTCTGTTGTTGAACAGGGCAGCTGATTGTCCTTTATTTATGTCCTTATAGGTTAGGATTTGAGTAGAGGCTGCCATTTTGTTCTATTGTTATTGGTAATGACAAGATTTTGGGTGTGGTCATGGGAGTGTCTGAGAAAAGTGGATACACAAAGTCACGGCGGAAAGGAGATCAAGCAGTGGAGAGGCCAGAGTGTGGGAGAGATTAGTACAAGTATCCTGAAATTGCTAAGAATTAAAGCAGGAGAAAGCCCATGGCGGCAGCTAGGGTCTAGAACCAATAAAAATGAATGGAAATAAAAAACAAACCAAAAAGTTATACAATAATTATTTGATTTGTGAAATTCAAAGCTTGAGGAACCTTTAGAAGGAAGGGAAGGAGAATAGCTTGAAACTAAGAAGTAAGAAAAGCAAGTCGACCCCCTGCCACAGTTTCCAGCATGATATCCAAGGCAGAAGGAAACACAGCCTCCACTTGAGAGGGTTGAAGGAGGTAACGTAAGGTCCTCAGGGGAGAAGCAGGTTTTCCTACATGACAGGAGCATTTAGAAAAGAGGCTAAGAATGCAGGGAGATGTGCTGATGGAAGGTGAGATCCAGAGGGCGTAGGAAGGTTTAGAGGTGGGCCAGGGGGAAAGAAAAGAGGCCATCAGAGACTGAGGATGACTGACGTCCCCCATCTGGAGCTTCTTAAGACAGCAGCTTCTGAAGACAGCAGAATCAAGCAGAACCAAGTTGGTTTCTGCCATTTCAAAGTAGGTGGTGGTGGTGGAAAGGCTGAGTGTGAGCCAAGGACAGGAGTGGTAGCTGGGGATGTCTCTACTCCCCTGATGAGAGTGTAGATGCTCCAGAGGTATCACACTGTCAGTTCCAGTATGCCTGTCAACTTGATTCCTACTGGGAGAGGAGGACATGCTCTTGGAGGCTGTGTGCTTTGCCTGCACCCTCAATGATGAAGCTGAGACTTCTGTAGACACCTACCAGCAAAGGAATGGGCTCAGTTTTTACTCCTGCTGACAAAGGTGTAAGTAGGCATGTTGTCAGTCCCAGAGCTCTGGTCCACTCCAGAAATGCAACACTATTCAACACTGTCTTAATTCCCCAGGATATGGGGAATTTTCAAATTCTTCAATTATCTGTACCTCAAATACATTAATTGATGTGTAAAGGACCCAAGAAATATTCATGTTCAATGCTTTCATTCTACAAATGAGAAAATTGAGACTGAAAAGGATTAAATTACTTACCTTGGATAATGTCTTGCTGAAAGTTAATGAACAAATCAGAATGGTAACTCAGATATCTTAATTCCTAAACTTCTCCTTTAAGGTTTGAAGAGTCCTTTGTTGGCTTCTAAATCATTATGGCTTTAATCACTTAAAAAATTAGTTTTAGGCCATAAAATATACAGATCATTTATCTTATGAATAAAGCTTTTAAATTGATAGTGTTTTATGACTGAATGTAGAATTTATCCATATTTTGAGCATTTCTTCACAAAATACTTCAGTTAAGTTCAGTTGCTCAGTCACATCTGACTCTTTGCAACCCCATGGACTGCAGCATGCTAGGCTTCCCTGTCCATCACCAACTCCCAGAGCTTGCTCAAACTCATGTCCATCGAGTAGGTGATGTCATCCAATCATCTCATCCTCTGTCATTCCCTTCTCCTCCAGCCTTCAATCTTTCCCAGCCTCAGATTCTTTTCCAATGAGTCAGTTCTTCACATCAAGGGCCAAAGTATTAAAGTTTCAGCTTTAGCATCAGTCATTCCAATGAATATTCAGGACTGATTTCCTTTAGGATTGAGTGGCTTGATCTCCTTGCAGTCCAAGGGACTCTCAAGAGTCTTCTCCAATACCACAGTTCAAGAGTATCAATTCTTTGGCATTCAGCTTTTTTTATGGTCCAACTCTCACATCCATACATGAATACTGGAGAAACCAAAACACTAAATACATAACAGTATTATGTGAACAGTATTAGCATGTGGTCAAGCTGTTATTTTGGTGGAATTTAAAGGCTGAATTCATGTATGGACGTGAGAGTTGGACTATAAAGAAAGCTGAAAAAAAAGAAAGCTGAGCGCAGAAGAGTTGATGCTTTTGAACTGTGGTGTTAGAGAAGACTCTTTAGAGTCTCTTGGACTGCAAGGAGATCCAACCAGTTCAACCTAAAGGAGATCAGTCCTGAGTGTTCATTGGAAGGACTGATGTTGAAGCTGAAACTCCAGTACTTTGGCCACCTGATGCGAAGAGCTGACTCATTTGAGAAGACCCTGAGGCTAGGAAAGATTGAGGGCAGGAGGAGAAGGGGACGACAGAGGATGAGATGGTTGGATGGCATCACCTACTCAATGGACATGGGTTTGGGTAAACTCTGGGCGTTGGTGATGGACAGAGAGGCCTGGTGTGCTGCGGTTCATGGGGTTGCAAAGAGCCGGACACGACTGAGCAACTGAACAGAACTGAAAGGCTGAATGGGCTTCAGGCTTCTCTGATGGCTCAGATGGTAAAGAATCTGTCTGCAATGTTGAAGACATGGGTTCGATCCCTGGGTCAGGAAGATCCCCTGGAGAAGGCAATGGCAATCTACTCCAATATTCTTACCTGGAGAATTCATGGACACAGGAGCCTGGTGGTACAAAGATTCAGAAACGAATGAACCACTGAACACACAAAGTGTTATTTGGGGGAATCTAAAGGTTGAATAAGGAGTGTAAATTAGGGTTACTATACGAACTGCACTTGAAGGAAGACTTCTGAATTCTCTCTTTCAGTCTTAGCAGTGAAGTATACTTTAGAGAATCAGCTCTCCCACACCGGAGATTGCGTTTTTCTAGACAGTAGGTTTTGAACTTCCCTTATGAAGGAGTTTTCTCGGGGTGACATTGCACACTAATCCATATGTTTAAAATGATACACATAAAGCCCTGACTGCTATGTTATTACATGCCTGAGGCATCAAGGTAATTGCATTGCTAAAGTTCACCCTTTCTTGTGGTTCCCTTGTTTCAGAAATTCTATATTTTCTGCAATAGGGTATGTTGCTTAAAATATTATATTTTATACTGGCCTTTGTCTTCTGGCAGAATTCAAACATCAAGTGTAAGCTGAGTATAATTTGGAAAAAAATTATGAATTTGAGAAAACAATTTATGTTTATGACATCAATGACTTGTAATTTTTAGTTTTTCTGCAGTAAAAAAAAAAATATTCTTTAGGTTGAATTTTATCCCCAAATATATAATTTTCAACAGACATCAGTATGCACATTCAATCCAGATTACCTTTATAGATGACTAAAAATACATATATACCAGTTTCTGAGAACCCTGCACCTTCTAAGTGAATTTTAAGCATTAAAAGTCAAGATATCAATACAAAAATAAATAAAAGATATCTGATTAATCAAGTTATTACATTTTAAACCTTCAGTATTAAAATACAATTTTCCCATGTTATTAATTTTCTGTAAAAGAATCAAGTTCCTAGAAAAGCTGTTTTCAGAAATCGTTATGCTGGTCAGACTCAGTTGTTTGACAACTTCATATAAATATTTAGCTGATCAATTAGGAATGATAAAAAGTCCCTCTTTCTGTGTTCTTCCTCTTCCATGTTTATATTCTCAATTCTCTGTAAGCTTCAATAGGAGGAAAAAGATAAATTAAATATAAACAACTTGTGTACCAACTGCAATATATACTTTTTGCATTCTGATCACATTTTTTAATCTATAGAGATATCCTGATTAATATTTCAAATACTGATGGAATTAATTTTTCATTGGGATCTGTCATCCAAATTCTTTTATCCTGTTTCAAAAGAAAGTACAGTGTGACATAGCAGACACTGTTTTTTTAACAGCTCAGGAAAACAGTGCTTACCCCATGAAATCACTGTCATTCAGGTATTGAGTTTCTTGGTCCAAAAGATCAACATATTTCTAGTGGCATCACAGTAATTACAAAGAAGTCGTTAGAAATCTGACTCCAAATCCTTGCTCAGAAGACCTGGTAGCACAGGGTCATCACAATGAAAATTAAACCTACATAACTGATCAGACATTCCTAGAGGCTTCTGAGCTATCCTGGACAGGAGAAAAATATTAAAAGCTAAATCATTTCAAATTTCAGGGAAATTAGATCCCAGGGTTACCATCTAGAATTTTCTTACCAGCTCCTTACAGAAACATTTGCAATTTCATCATCCTACAGATAAATTAGTCAGGTCTCTGAACAATGTGCGGGCCTTCTTCATATTATTTACATGAAAATTATTTAATTATAATTCAGGCTATATTTTCTTTGTGAATTAGAGCTAGTTTGCTATGTGTGGAAATACAAATTATGTCATAGCAAATGGGACAAAAATAAAAGGAGGAAATAAAAGTTAGAGGAAAACTTAAACTTATTATATTCACTTAAAAATTTCACAGGAAATTAAGAATGAGAAATTCAAGAAGGCACTCTATAAACTCCAATTTCTTTAAATATTTCTTTTTATATTTACCTTGCTTCATGGTCTTCATATTTCATAAAACAAAACTGAGAAAAAAAAAATACCTCTTCTCCGTCTTTTCTCCAAATCCTTTAAGGTTTTCATCCCAACATAGTTATATATATATATATGAGATTTTGTTTTGTGTTAAGGCAGAATAAGTCTTTCAGACAACACTATGTATAAAAAGAACTACAGAAGATGTATATATATATATATTTTTTTTTTTAAATCCTTTGAATAGTATGGAAGAGCTATGAAGTCTATGGAGGAAACAAAACAAAAACATCCCAAAGGTAATTCTGGCTTTGGGGAGGGAACAATTTCCTCCTTGATCCTGAAAGCTTAAGAGGTTGGAAACATCTTCAATCGGTTCACAGACTTCTGAGACAAAAGTTGAAATTCAAGGTCCATGAAGAGCCTGGCAAGTGCCAAGAGCTCTGAAAGTCTACACCTTAAAAGAAAAGCTACACTGAAAATAAGCTCAGCATTGTTTTGAGTTCCCAGGAATTAGCTCTGAGACAGTGCCTGATAGCCCTTGAAACATTCAGCATTTCCATTCCGTTAAAGACTTACTCTGGTAAATAGCTTTAGGACCCTTTGATTATGGTTAGGACCAATTTCACAAGGTATATATAAAGGCTGTGTTGCAAGGTTCATTTTGAAGTCCCTCTTGCCTTCTTTTATTCATGTTGTCTATGAGCTATTTCAGGCCTGGGAATCAAGAGAGGACCAACTCTATTTATTATAGTAGCTCAAGACAGACTTTTGTCCCAGAACTCAGTTTTCATTTTGATTTCTGATTTTCTTCCAGGAAATTCATGTTCAATTGGCCGTAGCAACATTGTGAGTCAAATGGGTTTATTGTGCCAGTCCTGCTGCTTGTTATGATAACCATGTTTGCCTCAGAGAGTGCAATGGCCTGACATTTGTTACCTTAGAGTCTAGAATATCTCTTATTCTGCATGGCAGAAGCAATGCAAATCTCCCAAAGTAGTCAGGAGTCTTGCTATAATACATATAGGAATTAGATTTTGGATGAGACAGGTATTATTTATGTGTGTGTGTGTGTGTGTGTGTGTGTGTGTGTGTGTGTGTGTGCGTGCGTGCGTGCGTGCACGCTTCAGTCATGTCTGACTCTTTGTGACCCCATGGACTGTAGCCCACCAGGCTCCTCTATCCAGGGGATTCTCCAGGCAAGAATATTGGAGTGGGTGGCCATGCCCTCTTCCAGGGGGATCTTCCCAACCCAGGGATCAAACCCATGTCTCTTTTCTCTTATGTCTTCTTCATTGGCAGGTGGGTTCTTTACCATGAGTTACCATGAGTATGTATGTATATATTCATATGAATTTGAGTTTGGCTAACCTAGCCATTTCATTCTATGGAGTGCTACATTCCTCTCTAGGTTTATGGATAGGAATCATCATTGCTATGTGCCTTATTTTTCCAGAAGTTAATTCAGTTTTTGCTTGTTATCTGCGGTGTCGCTAACCTGTTGATACAAGCAACAGAAAGCACTGGTAAAAGTCAAGGGAAATTCATCAGAGTAGTAGTGGAGGAGTTCACAGAACAGAGTCTGAGCCTCATATTTGGGAAACACGTAGGAATCAAGGAGCTCAGGAGTGGTGGGTAAAGTGACGGCAGCTAAGCTGATTCAGGGACATGGGACCCTAATCACCACTATTTACTTCTGAGAGTCAGTATTCATTCAAATACTATCTTTATCATGTATGCTGTTTCTTTAATCTTGGCAAACTTTCTAAATGCCGCCAACACTCAAATATACACTCAGCATTCATCATAGGCAATTGCTCCGTCAAAAATTTTGTGAGGTTTTATTGCAAATTTATTTTGACAATATCCCCAAAAATGCTTTTTTATTTTTAAATTCAGATGTTCCCATCAGTACCCTAAGAGACAAGAGAATTAACACTTAAGACGATGAGAATTGTGTTATTTTAAGGCCATTGATAATTAGACAATTGCTAAGCAAGACTTTCTTTAATCATAAATATTCCCAAAGTAAGAAACTGAGTGGTAACTAGAACATGAGCTGCTCAAACTTCTGCTGAAAAATTAACTTAATAGGTTACATCTTGTCAAAAGTATTTTAGAATACCCTGGTGATAATCTCCTGATTTAGGAAGCCAGTGTTTTTATTAGTTTGGATATAGGGAACAACATTGAATAATCCAACATCTAAAGCTAACCAGTCATCACTGGGAAACTATAAATTGACTGAATTTAGGATCAAAATAAGTGGAAAATTCATAAATTAAGTAATGCAGATTTGGGGGTGTATAAACAGGCTTCCCTGGTGACTAAGATGGTAAGGAATTTGCCTGCAGTGCAAGAGACCTAGGTTCGATCCCTGGGTCTGGAAGATCCCCTGAAGAAAAGAATGGCTAACCATTCCATATTCTTGCTTGGAGTATTCCATGGACAGAGGAGCCTGATGGACCACAGTCCATGGGATCACAAAGAATCAGACATGATTTAGCAACTAACACACAATAGTATATAATACAAAGGAGATGAGAAGAGCTAGATTCTTTCTTAAGATTCTTTTGGATCTTAAGAAAAACAAGCAAACAATACAATTCTTTATCTGCCAAGAACATACCACCTGAAGTCATAGATGAAAGCTTTATAGGGCTTCTACTGTACAAAAAGGTTTCCTCCTACCAGAAAGGAGAAAAAGTTGGTTGAATCAAAGAGCTGTATTTGAGGATGTCTTGTAAATGGGTGGATATTTACTAAGATTGTTTCAGTTGACTGGAGAAAAGTCAGACAACTCTGAACTCAGAATGGAATTAGTCGAGAATAAATCCTTTCTCTGGCCCTTTCTGCTGTGCCCTTGGACTAACTTGAACTTGCCCACCAACTTCCAAGCAGGCAAGGATTGAGTGCACCTACATCTTAGCCATGGCAGGGTCCAAGGAGAGGTGATGGTCGGGATTAAAGGCCGTTAATTGTTTTCCCATGGTTGTAAAACAGATTTATGGCCAGTGTGGGTGCAAAGATCGGAATGCAGCTCCATAAACTAATTTATATTAATTCTGTGATCCTTAAAAGTGTCAGGCTCTGGTCTTTGTTCTATCAAATGGTGTTAATCTCCAAACTTCTTCTGGGTTGATTTGTCTGTGCTCAGTATTTACTCACTAAGGATGAATTTTTTTTTATGATTAAAAAAAACGACTGTGGGTGTGTATTTCTCTGGAAACTTTTTTTTGGTTTAATACAGTCAGAATCCACACTTATTTGCTGTTAACACTAGGGGTCAGGCTAAGAATAGTCCTGTTTTCTATGCTATTATGAGCCATGTCAGATTTATAGATACCTAAGATATTGAGATTTCAGTTATGTCTTCTAAATTTCCATTATGTATTTTAGATTACTCATTCACACTTTTTCCACAATAAAGACAAACTAAGTGAGAAAATTTTCCTACAAACTAAAAAAAATTAAGGAAATAAAAATATACTTCTAAGCTTTCTAATGCCAATATTACAAATGAAAGTCTAATCATTGTTTTCAAAGTAATTCTTACAACCAAATGCATCACGGTTAACAGTCTGCATTTGTTGTTGTTCAGTCACTAAATTGTGTCCCACTCTGCAACCCCATGGACTGCAGCACTCCAGGCTTCTCTACCTTTTCCTAAATATATCATGGTTAGGTACATTTCCTAACCTTCCCTATTTTCTTTCTCCTTTTCTCTTTTCTGCCTTGTGGAATTACAAGTACTATGATAAAAGCAACAATTTCCCCAAGACTCAAAGTAACATTGAAAATCAAACAAATGCAATCATAATGATGGGAAAATAATAGCATACACTTTAAGGCTGTTTTTAATGGATTTTGTTATCATTTTGACATTTTGAAGCCTAAAGGTTCTTTAGGTGTTATGCTTGCTTGTTAATTTGCTAAGAATATAGGTGCACTATAAACATAACCAGTCTCACACACAAGTGCACACGGAAATAGATGCAATGTGACTTTACATAGAATTGGTGGATTATTTCACCTTACATAGGTAACCCAAATTAGAGCAAAGAAGGGAATGAAGATGCAGCTAGAGCTCAAAAGATAAAGTCAGCAAACATTAGCTAATGCTTCATTGGCTGTAAAAGTAGAACTCGCCTCTAAGAAAATATAAACAGATAAATTTGCGTTCCATGAAAAGAAATTCTACTCTGTAGAAAGAAAAAAAGCATCATGTGTATATCACTTTCATTCATTTAATTCCTATGTGTCTGGAAATTAGCGACTGTCTTTCTATTTTAGCCAGTATAATGTCATTCCTGTGAACCTAAAATAGGATGCATGCATGTATGTTAAGTCACTTCAGTCATGTCTGACTCTTTGCAACCCCATGGACTGTATCCTACCAGGCTCCTCTGCCATGGGATTCTCCAGGCAAGAATACTGGAGTGGGTTGCCATGCCCTCCACCAGGGGATCCTCCCGACCCAGGAATCAAACTTGTGTCTCTTCTGCCTCCTGCATTGGTAGGTGGGTTCTTTAGCACTAATGATATGCTTCAGGAAACTATTCTTTCTTCAGGGAACCAATGTAATCAATCATCTCCATGTGACAGTTTTACCTGAAGAATGATTTGATTAAAAAGTGAAGACACTGTGCAGAGGACAGGAATGATTTTCCTAAATGAGGGTGTTTGATTGAGACAAATCCTTGCGCTCAAGGAAAAAGGACTGTTTTCCTGCCAGTCATTTCCAGCACTCTTTGTACTGTCTCCCAACATGGAGGGGAGGGCAAGCTCTGGCTGCCTGACTTTGGATCAGTTGACCTTTGACATTTTTTCATTGCTTCCGCTGCCCTTTAAATTCCACATCAATGTTTTGTTTTCTCCAGGGCATCTTTTCAGGCCTAGGTAAGCAGGATACCTCTTCTTGTACAAACAATGATGCTGCCTCACAGATGGAGCTTGGAAGTGAAGGGCTGAGAACAGAGCGGATGTCCCCTCCTTCATTCTGATACTGCTGATAGAACAGGGAAAGCTTCTGCATTCACTTGAATTTTTTGCCAGGAGACCTCTGCTTTGTCTCCTAATGGCAAGGTTACAATAATACCTGAATTAATTTTTTTTTAAGTCAAGAACACATTTCTCAAAACCACTTTCACTTGTATTCATCAACCATACAATGACCAGCTGAGCACTTTTCTCTTATTCAGGTCCTCTTGATCCTGGGCAACTGCTCCAATCAGGCTTTCTGTCTTCTCACTAAATCTAGACAATCTGGTTCACCCAGCCCTGAGCAAGGACAATCACTGTGCCCTAGCACTTAGAGTGACCTGGAGGGAGAAACAGATTCTAGCACAAAAAAGACTTTTTTTTGCTTCTCTGTATTACATTCTTGCATAACAGGATCAGTTTTGAGAAACTTTGGAAAGCTTAAAGTCAGCTTGTTGACATTAATATTTTTTAGCAATGTACACAAATATAAGGCAAGTAAGAAGGCAAGTTAAATATAGACTTTGCCTGTTTTCTAGCTGATTATAATCTAGAATGAAGGCACTGCTGTGCATAATAAAGTGTAAAACTGCTTTAGCGTTATTGAGGATGACTGACATTTTTGTGAATGTGTTGTGAATATTCTTCATGCATATACATCTTAATTGCTTGGTTGTCTTTATAAATATGTGTGTGTGTGTCTGTGTGTGTTCATTTAAAATGTCTTGGGAATTACTTATTAACCAAAAGTAAATGTATTGCAGTAGTTTGTAATTTAGGAAGGTCTTGCTGCGATCTGTTCAATGAGGTGAATAATCCTTTCTTAATTATTTATTGTGTATTTATATCAGTATATGGGTTTTGATACTTTTATACAAAATGAGTTACATAAATCCATGGAGTATTTGATGTCAATAAGAGAGGTGAATAAAAAAATAAAGGTATAGTTTATTGACTGTTCTCATGTAACAAGCATTCCATCTCATTAACTTTTTACAACAAAGCAAAATGAATGTTCTTTTATGATCCTCCCTACATAGCTAGTGGAGCTGAATGAAGGTTGCAGAGGTGAAATCATTCACTCACAGCCACATACTGATCACTGGGCAGGGCTGGGACTCAAAACAGTTTCCATCTGGCTCATGAAGTGCATGCTTGGAACCCCTACTCTTCTCTCCTTTGAGGAAACGGTTTTTCAAAATGCTGGTACCAGTTGTTGCTATGCAGAGAAAGATTCTTATCCCTAACCTTCCCTGCCATCCTAAGTGCTCTTATTTAACCCAAGAATGATGAAAACAGGCAAACTCTTCACAGACAACATAAAAGGATGACAAAGGTGTTTTTGAAAAATGTTTTCTAATTGGAAAAACAGAATATGCTAATCTATAATAACTGAGGTAAGGAAAAAGGCAAAAAGTCACCAAAAACATTAGTCAACAGCTTTTTCAGTCCTTGTTTCACACCTAATTGACTTTTTTTCCAGTAAAAAATGTAATTCTTCTATGTTCACAGATAGGAAGACCCAATATTGTCAAAAAGTTAGTTCTTCCCAAGTTGATCTATAGATTCCATGCAACTCCAATCAAAACTCATCACATTATGTCACAGATCTTAAAAAACTTACCCCAAATTTTATATGGAGAAGCAAAGACCCAGAAGAGTCAGTTCAATATTTAAGGAGAAGAACAAAGTTGGAGGGCTGATGCTACCTGACTTCGAGACTTAACTCTAAACTCACAGTAATCAAGACAGTGTGGTATTGGTGAAAGAACAGACAAATAAATCAATGATATGGAAGAGAGAGCCTAGAAATAGAATCACATATGTATAATCAATAGATTTTTGATGAAAGAGCACACAGTGGAGCAAAAATAGTCTTTTCACCAAATGGTTTTGGGACATACACATGCAGAAGAAAATGAATCTAGACACAGACCTTATATATGCTTTTCACAAAAATTCACTCAAAATAAATCAAAGACCTAAATGTAAAACACAGAATTATAAAACACCTAGAAGATAGCATCAGCAAAAACCTCCATGACTTTGGGCATGGTGATAACTTTTTAGTTACACCAAAGGCATAATCCACAAGATAAATACTAAGCAGAATTTCATTAAAAAATTTCTGCTTTGTAAAAGACAATGTCTAGAAGATGGAAAGACAAGCCAGTTATCTCTGGATTGGCTCATCCTCTAGAAGATTCTCCAGGGAGATCTTGTGTGTGTGTTAGTCACTCAGTTGTGTCTGACTCTTTGTGCAACCCCATGGACTCCTCTGTCCATGGAATTCTCCAGGCTAGAACACTGGAGTGGGTTGCCATTTCCTTCTCTAGGGGATCTTCCTAACCCAGGGATTAAACCCAGATCTCCTGCATTGCAGGCAAATTCTTTACCATCTGAGCCACCAGGGAAGATTGAACTCATATCTCTTCTGTCTCTTGCATTGGCAGGCAGGTTCTTTACCACTAGTGCCACCTGGGAAGCCCAGGAGATCTTGAGAGTGCAGTATAATATGGGTTTAAAATGTTAAATTATTTTTCTACAGCCTTGATAGTTGAATGACAGTTTTTCATAGTGCAAAATCTTTGATTCACATGTTTTTCATTGAAAATACTTTCTATTGTTGTCTAGCTTTTTATGTTGCTTTTAAGAAATCTAACATCAGTCAGTTCTGTTGTCCTTCTGAATTATTGATTTTTGCCTGTAAGTCAGAAGGACTTGCCTGTAAGTCCTAAAGATTTTTTAAAAAATCATTAAAGTCTTATAGATTTATTAACGTACATCTTGAAGTTGACCACTGTTAAGGTCTAACCCAATTGGCTCTCTCTCCTTTAAAGGTTTCATATGTCAAAACACCCCTCAGTACAGTGAGTGGGTGTTAGTCAATCCAGAGGTTCATTACTCTCTCAGGTAGATGAGAAGTAAGGTGAGTCGTGGGGCTTTGATCTCCAGACCCAGAGAAATAGACCAGAGGTCCTGGGCATACATGACAGGAGACCACCTGGGGATTTTGAATAATACTGAGGTGGACAGATTTCTAGCAGCATTCCTAGTGTGGGGGCAGGCAGATCATGAAGCAGAGCAGTAGTGAGTCTTGCTGGCAGGTCTGATGCTCATCCCAGTAGGTTAACAATTGAACCAAGTGTCTTATTTCCTATGAGAGACTTATGGCTTTCAACTTTTTCTCTATAGTAGTCTCAAGAAAAGTTCTCAGGTACCTGTTGGGTGTCTTTCCGTATTTAAAAAGTGTTCTTATTTTATTTCCAGGAATTTTTATATTAAAGAATTAAATATCAGTTGCTTTATTATTTGTTTTTCATTATCAGACTTCATATTATATAATATTTTTGTATCTACCTCTTTCATTTTAAACCATCTACTTCTCATTTTTTTACTTCTTTTTTAAACTTGTTTTCATTCTCTTGCTTACTTTACTACTTTTATCCGAAGTCTCTTATTAAATGTTTGTTTAAACCTATTCTCCCTGAGCTACTTCATAATTGAGTCATCATTGCTATTGTAATTTCCCCCTTGTCTTCGAACTTTTCCTCCTTCTTCTTCCTCTTCCTCCTTCTTTATTGAGTTCAATTTTTATTTCCTTTCTTCCTTAATATAGATATGAAAGTGAAAGTGAAAGTGTTAGTCATTCAGTCATGTCTGATTCTTTGCAACCCCATGGACTGTAGCCTACCAGGCTCCTCAGGCCATGGGATTCTCCAGGCAAGAATACTGGAGTGGGTTGCCAATCCCTTCTCCAGGGTTTTATATAGATATATAGATATACACACATATACATATACATATATATATAAAGCAGAATGGTATGTATATATGTATTTATCATATATATATATGTATGTATTTATTTATCATTCTTCTTGTCCACAAATGCTTGTTTGGGGATATTTAATTCAGTCTGGAATGTTGTATTAGAGTTTTCTTCTGTTTTTACTTGGTTTCCTGAGAAAGGATTTTCACCTAGGAGAGAAAATGTCTGATTCCCACTCTGTTTCCCTCCGGTAGTAGTGGAGTGTGTAGATGCAGACAGCTTACACCTGCGGTTTGTGGCCAAGATGCTAGCGAAATGGATTACGCTTTCTGTTTCAAGAGAAGAAAATTCTTCTGGATTGTTCATTGGGATTGTCTATTTCATTAGTTTGAATGCAGACTATATGCCCTTGATTTTATTTTTTATTCTCTGTTTTTTTCTAATGTGATCACATTTCCCAGTCCTGCTTCTTTTCCGCTTTACCTCCCAGTCTCCCCTAAACATCACTCTCTTCCTTATAGCCTCATCCTTCAGAAAGAATGCCTCTCAGTCATGTCACCGTGAGCTCCACACACTATTCTGTCTTTTCTGTGCTCTGATTTATCAGAAGTGTTTTCAGTATTTTCACGCTTACGGTGGACTTTCTCTTGCTTGAAGGGCAGGTGTATGGCCATTTCTTCTCCTAGTCCTTCTTGTTCAGCAGTTTTCCCAAGCCCTCCTCTGCACCTCCACCCATCTCTCACCTACAGCACTGAGAGACGGCACTGCTGAAAACAGGCATTTCTTTCTGTACTTACAGGTAGTTGGAAGTTTGTAGTGTTGTATGAACTCTAGCAATGTCATTTTCCTGGTTTTATTTGCTATACTGAGCAAGAGATGCTACAGAGAAGTGGCCACTGGGAAGAACGTAGTGTCACAAAGCCAAAGGAGAAAAAATCTTTCAGGAACAATGATCAATGTGGCAAGTGCCGCTGGGAGGTTGAGTAAGATGAAGACAGAAAACTAGCCATTGGTTTAGGGTCATCCTTGGCCCCACTGCTAGGGAATGGGTACAAAAGGCCAACTGGAATGGATTCTACAGATAAAACTGTGAGAAAGTGGATACAGTAAATGTAGCAAGTACAGAGCACTTATTGGAGAAGGCTTATTATATAAGATTATATGTATGTGTGGTAGCTGAGGGTGATATGGGGTCAAGCTTTCTTTTTTGTAACTTTTTATTTAAGCATATACTTATAAAAAATGCATGTATCTTAGAAATACCTCTTGATGAACGTTCAGAAGCAGCAGCCTGCAGATCAAAGAATAGGCTACCACCCCCTTCCAGAAACCCTCAGTACTCCATGAAGTCACCAATTATCTCCCAAAGGGTGAACGTTATGCTCATGTGTGACACCACAGTGCTGGCTTCTCTTTTGTGTCTGACTTCCTTTGCTGTGCACTATTTTTGTAATTGCTATTCGCTTTTTTTTTTTTATTATTAATACTTACTGTGGTTGTACCATTTTTATCCTCATCACCATTTTATTTTCTCTCATCTGAATATACTACAAGTTAATTATCTTGGTATTGAAAGGAATTGTACAATTTTGAACTTTTATACATAGTGCTGCTAAACACCAGTCATAATTTCCTAATTTCTAGTCATGCATTTTCTCATATGTGACTTTTGGCAAACATATGCATGCATTTACCTAGGAATGAAATTCTTGGATTACAAAAAACACACATATGAACTAATTATAGCCAAGCAAAGCTATACAGTTTTTTTTATTGTTATTTTCTCAGATCTATATTTGAGTTCACTTGTTGGATAATTTTTTCAGCCCTTACATACTTTTTAAAACCTTTCAATTTATCAATTGTGACACAGCTTTTAAATTGCCTTTCACTCAAGGCCAACCAATGAAGGCATGTGTTGGTAGGCAAATTGGATGCTGCCTTTGAGAAGTATCACTTCACACGTTTTTGCAGTTTTTCTCTTTGTTTAGCTCTCTTTTCCTCATTGATTTGTAGATACTGTTTCCATTTCTGGATACAAGTGCTTTACTGGTTAGAGGCTCTTTTATGGTATGAGAAATAGTAAAGTATGTTTGAATACTGATAGGAATAATTTAGTGATTCAGGATACAGAGGGAAAGTGTGGGAGAGAAATCCTTGAGTGAACAGTGGGGATAAGATCCACCCAGCAGGAGGAGCTGACCACTGTGACTCTATGGTGGTCAACTTAAACTTTTAGTTAAATGTTCACTTCAGTTCAGTCGTCAGTTGTGTCCAACTCCTTGCGGCCCCATGAATCGCAGCATGCCAGGCCTCCCTGTCCATCACCAACTCCCGGAGTCTACCCAAACCCATGTCCATCAAGTTGGTGATGCCATCCAGCCATCTCATCCTCTGTCATCCCCTTCTCCTCCTGCCTGATCCTTCCTAGCATTAGGGTCTTTACCAATGAGTCAACTCTTTTCATGAGGTGGCCAAAATATTGGAGTTTCAGCTTCAACATGAGTCCTTCCAATGAACACCCAGGACTCATCTCCTTTAGGATGGACTGGTTGGATCTCCTTGCAGTCCAAGGGACTCTCAAGAGTCTTCCCCAACACCACAGTTCAAAAGCATCAATTCTTCGGTGCTCAGCTTTCTTTACCGTCCAACTCTCACATCCATACATGACCAGTAGAAAAACCATAGCCTTGACTAGATGGACCTTTGTTGGCAAAGTAATAATGTCTCTGCTTTTAAATATGCTGTCTAGGTTGGTCATAACTTTCCTTCCAAGGAGCAAGCGTCTTTCATGGCTGCAATCACCATCTGCAGTGAGTTTGGAGCCCAAAAATATAAAGTCTGTCACTGTTTCCACTGTTTCCCCATCTATTTCCCATGAAGTGATGGGACCAGATGCCATGATCTTAGTTTTCCGAATGTTGAGCTTTAAACCAACTTTTTCACTCTCCTCCTTCACTTTCATCAGGAGACTTTTTAGTTCCTCTTCACTTTCTGCCATAAGGGTGGTGTCGTCTGCATATCCGAGGTTATTGATATTTCTCCTGGCAATCTTGATTCCAGCTTGTGCTTCTTCCAGCCCAGTGTTTCTCATGATGTACTCTGCATATAAGTTAAATAAGCAGGGTGACAATATACAGCCTTGATGTATTTCTTTTCCTATTTGGAACCAGTCTGTTGTTCCATGTCCAGTTCTACCTGTTGCTTCCTGACCTGCACACGGGTTTCTCAAGAGACAGGTCAGATGGTCTGGTATTCCCATCTCTTTAAGAATTTTCCACAGTTTATTGTGATCCACACGGTCAAAGGCTATTTTACTATTATAAATGTGATAAATATGTTAACTAAACAAAGTTATATTTTTATATTGAATCATTTTCCTGGAGATGGAAATGGCAACCCACTCCAGTATTTTTGCCTAGAAAATTCCATGGACAGAGGAGCCTGGCAGGCTACAGTCCATGGGGTCACCAAAAGTCAGATATGATGAGCACACACACACACAAACACACACAACACAATGGATCATTTTAACTTTCCAAAAATGGGAAATTTTATTTAAAAAATTAGAATATAAAGTCTTTTTGCACATATATAAAGGAAAAGTATTCTGTGCTGTGTTCACCGGCTTTCTGTTATAAGGACATATGCCACTGTGTCATGGTACTAAATCTGAAATATTATTATTGAATCATTCAATTTTTTTACCCTTTTTGCTCTTCTTATTTAATCTAGTCTTTTGAATAATATTCATTTTGCATGACTTTATCTGACTGTATTGTCTTTTTCTAAGCTTTTACTTTCATTACATGGTCTAATGGGTATATTCAACTACCCACTTGAAATTGTCTTGGGTTGTTTTTGTTTTGTTTCACATTTTCTTTCTCATGTATTTCAGCAAGTTTTAAGTTCTTCTGAATTTTTAAAATTTCTCTTTTACCTTGTTTATTTTTATTTTCTTTACTGTCTTTAAGATTTTAATTTTTGCTAAATTTATTTTTAACTTTTCTTAACTTGATAAGAAATATAAAATAGATAACTGATAAGGACCTACTGTATAGCACAGGGAACTCTACTCAATTCACTGTAATGTGTATACTCAACTACTCAATCACTGCAATGACCTATAAGGGAAAATAATCTAAAAAATGAGTGAATACATGTGTATGTATAATTGATTCACTTTGTTGTTAATAGAAACTAATACAACATTGTAAATCAACTATACTCCAATAATTTTTTTAAAAAGCTAAAAAAAAATATTAGCATCAGATATTTAAATAATTCAAACCCCAGTTTGAACACTTCTATTCCTTCATTCAGTCTTCAATGGATTTCTGGTTCTTTGCAATCCTGTTAGTAGCAAAATATGCAATCAAAACCTATGGTATTTACTTGAGCATTCATGAGTCCTATGACAGGTTGTGCAACAGGTGTCAGTTTAATAGAAGGAAGAAACAGGCTGATAATTCTATTCCAGGAAAGTGCCTCCTTTCTGGATTAGTTTAACCAAACATTAATTTCATGGGAGTTGGGGGGAATTTCTCTGACATTGCTATATGCTATTAATAATTAAGGAGAGGCTAACTAGGACCAAGAATTTTCATTATATAATTTTGGAATAAAGACAGTTTCTTCTTTGTGGGGTCACCTAACCAACAGAAACATCCCCCTCCAAAAGTCAGCCTCAGTTTGTTCCATATTTCAGAGCAAAAAGAATTCTTGTCTCATCTCTTACTTTAACCCTCAGCTGTCAAAAGAAAAGTAGACTTCTTAATAGATATGCTTGTGACTTTAGAAAGAACAATTTTTTATAAGACTTTTCTGTCTTTGAAAAGTTAAGTGGAAAACTTGCAGCGTAGAGGTCTCACTGACCTAGCATTGATAACTGATGAGTTTATCATCTCATTCTGGGTCCTACTCCAAGAGGAATATCTTTCCTTCAGCCAGTTCTGCCCAGCTTCCTCCCTCGTTACAGGATGATGTTTTCTACTCTCCCTCACATTATAATTGTCCCTCCAAAATCCCTCCTCTCCTGTAGGATTATGGGTCCTTACAGTCATTTGTGGGCTTCCCTGGTGACTCAGATGGTGAAGAGTCTGCCTGCAATGAAGGACACCAGGATTCGAGCCCTGGGTCAGCAAGATCCCCTGGAGAAGGGAACAGCAATCCACTCCAGTATTCTTGCCATGGAAAATTCCACGGACAGAGGAGCCTGGTGTGCTACAGTCCATGGGATCATTTGCATTGTTCATTATAGATTAGGTTTAGTCATGTCCGACTCTTTCGACCCAATGGACTGTATATAATTTTTCATTATAGTCATTGGTATTGTTCATTATCCACATTCCCTAAATGTGAGAGTTGTCTATGGTAGTTCTTCTCAGCTAACTTCAGTTTACCACGAACCTCCACATAAAACCGAGTCTAGAAAACAAGATGGCAGAGGAGTAGGTGGACGTGGAGGACATGTCTCTCCACCAATACATCAGGAATATACCTTCAGACACAGAAGTGCATGCAGAACACGAGCTGAGAGTGAACAGGAGGACCTGATAGTGGAAAAGAATATATAGAACCATGCAAAACTCAGTAGGATGAAGGGACTAGGGGGAAAAACAGGAGTGTTAGTAGGGCTGGATCTGCCCTCTGCCAGTGGGGGAATTGAAGCAGGGGTCTGATTCCCACTTTGGGACATCTGTCTGAGTCAGAGGAGAAACATTTATAGCTGAAAGTGAAACAGCAGATCTGTGGCAGCCTAAATAGAAAGAGAATCAGACAGTCCTTGCTGCAGCCATACCTACCCCGGACAGGGACACAAGTTCCCTGGAAGGTGCAGCAGCTGGGAGCTGGAGTTTAGGGACTGTGAAGCAATCTCAGAGCAAGGGCTGCTGTTGGCTACAAAGAGAAGGATCAGGAGGATGTGAGGGGGGAGATTGTGGTGGGAAATGCCTGTGGAGGAAAGCCGGGCAGCCATGGAAGCAAGGCGATACTGTTGTAGACTCAGGAGCAAACCCCAGCGGATAACTCACATGCAGAGGTGGAAATAAAACCACTATTGAAACCCAGGGGCAGTGTGGCTAAGGAAGAAGACCCAAAATCTTCCCACCAGCTGTAGAAGCTGCAGATTAAATCTACATGATCAACTGGGCAGACTCCGTGCCTATGGAATAAATACAAGGTCAGTGAGAGCTCCCACAAAAGAAAACGTACTAGTTGTGATAGCTGGGGACATTGGAGATAAGAACACACAGGAGTAGGACCAGATTAGAATCTGAGCTGCCCCCGCAGCAGGTCCAGAGATCAGCGCAGAGTTGGAGGGCATCCTAGGGAGGTGAGGTGAACTGTGACTCCCAGCGAGGGAAAGGACTCTGACAGCAGTGACTCAAGAAAAACATTTGTTATTCTTATGTTTTGACTTGTTCTGTAGATTCTTTTAGATTTTTTCTTTTTCTTTTCTTCCTTTCCCCCCGCACTCTGTTGTAGTTGTTGATTTTATTGGGACTATGAAATCTAATTAAGTTTTTGAGCTTTTTAATTTTTTTCTGAGTCACATTTTTTGTAGTTGTCATAAACTTCTGTCTCTACATTGGGCTTTTGCAGTTCTGTGGAGTTTTCCTTTTTTTTTTTCTTTTTTTAGTTTTAATTTTTTAAACCTATTACTATTTTTTCTGCATCTGTTCCTTTCTTTGCTTTTTCCTACTGTTCTTTTCTCCTTGAGGTTAATCTTTAATGAATATAATCTTCTTTATCTATCTCTATTTAACTTTGCATATCTATTCTTTCTTTCTTTTCTTTTGTCTTAACATATTTGTTAATTTTATTTTCATTGCTTAATTCCCCAGTTGGCACCTTGCTTTGGTTTTCTTTTCCAGTTTGTGCTTTAGTTAGTTTTGTTCTGGTAGATATAATTTTTGGTTTCCTTTATTCGCCAGGTCAATCTATTGTACTTTGTTTCTGTTGGACTGTTTTGATTCTGCTTATGTGTGTATATGTATATGTGTATATTCAGTCACACTTTTTACTGTTGTTATAAACCTCTGCCTCTACATTGGGCTTTTGCAATTCTGGGGAGTTTTCCTTTTTTTCTTTTTTCTTTCTTCTTCCATTTTTTTCTCTTTTCTCTTTTTTATAATTTTAATTTTTAATTTTTTTGAACCTATTATATTTTTTCTACATTTATTCCTTTCTTTGCCATTCCTACTCTTCTTCTCCTCTTGCAGTTAATCTTTAATGTATATAAATCTTCTTGGTCTACCTCTATTTAACTTTGCATGTCTATTCTTTCTTTCTCTCTCAACATATTTGTTAGTATTGTTTTTATTGCTTTATTCCCCACTTGGCACTGTGCCTTAGCTTTGTATTCCACTTTGTGCTTTAGTTAGTTTTGTTCTTAACTGGAATATAATTTTTTATTTCCTTTGATCACTGGGTCGATCTACTGCACTTTATTTTTGTTGGACTGTTCAGACTTTGCTCATTGGTGTATATGTATATGTGTATATTCTATTATTTTAATTATTATTTGCCTAATTTTGTAATTACCATTAGTTTGAGGTTCATCTTTGGTTTCTCTTTTTGGATATTGGTTTTAATCTCACTTAATGCCATTTTTGGAATTAACAAACCATTTTTGGAATCTTTGTTCCTGACCAGAGATCAAGCCCTAGCCTTTGGAGTGGGAGCACTGACTCCAAGACCCTAAACTACCAGAGAACTAACCCTAGGGAGTACAAAATACTGAGAACTCACACAAAGGAAACAACTTGAATAGAAGACCTGGCATCACCCAACCACCAATAGCACCCTGTGCAGGATGCCTCATCTAAACAACAAACAAAACAAAAATACAAACCCAGTCATCAGAAGGCAGGATTACCCCTCACTCAACCTTGCCCATCAGAGGAAAAACAAACAAACAAAAACTCAGCACAAATCTCACCCTATATGAAGCTTACACAAACCACTGGACCAAACTTAGGAGGGCAGAAATCAAAAGGAAGAAAGAATTCAACCTTGAAGCCTGGGAAAAGGAGACCTCAAACACAATAAGTTAAAAAAATAATGACAAAATAAAGGCTGTGGAAAGAGGCAAAGAAGGACACTACATAATGATCAAAGGATCAATCCAAGAAGAAGATATTACAATTATAAATATATATGCACCCAACATAGGAGAACTGCAATGCTAACAAGAATGAAGGGGGAAATTAACGATAACACAATAATAGTGGGAGATTTTAATACCCCACTCACACCTACGGACAGATCAAGTAAACAGAAAATTAACAAGAAAACACAAACTTTAAATGACACAATGGTCCAGCTAGACCTAATTGATATCTATAGGACATTTCACCCCAAAACAATCAATTTCACCTTTTTCTCAAGTGCGCATGGAAGCTTCTCCAGAATAGATCACATCCTGGGCCATAAATCTAGCCTTGGTAAATTCAAAAAAATTGAAATCATTCCAGTCATCTTTTCTGACCACAATGCAGTAAGATTAGATCTCTTACAGGAGATCTAATTACAGGAAAAAAACTATTAAAAATTCCAACATATGGAGGCTAAATAACACGCTTCTGAATAACCAACAAATCATAGAAGAAATCAAAAAAGAAATTAAAATATGCATAGAAACGAATGAAAATGAAAACACAACAACCCAAAACCTATGGGACACTGTAAAAGGAGTGCTAATGGGAAGGTTCATAGCAATACAGGCTTACCTCAAGAAACAAGGAAAAAATCAAATAACCTAACTCTACACCTAGAGCAACTAGAGAAGGAAGAAATGAAGGACCCTAGGGTTAGTAGAAGGAAAGAAATCTTAAAAATTAGGGCAGAAATAAATGCAAAAGAAACTAAAGAGACCATAGCAAAAATCAACAAAGCTAAAAGTTGGCTTTTTGAAAAGGCAAATAAAATTGACAAGCCGCTAGCCAGACGCATCAAGAAACAAAGAGAGAAAAACCAAATTAACAAAATTAGAAATGAAAATGGAGAGATCACAACAGACAACACTGAAATACAAAGGATCATAAGAGACTACTACCAGCAGCTCTATGCCAATAAAATGGACAACTTGCAAGAAATGGACAAATTCTTAGAAAAGTATAACTTTCCAAAACTGAACCAGGAAGAAATAGAAGATCTTAACAGACCCATCACAAGCACGGAAATCGAAACTGTAATCAGAAATCTTCCAGGAAACAAAAGCCCAGGACCAGATGGCTTCACAGCTGAATTCTACCAAAAATTTAGAGAAGAGCTAACACCTATCTTACTCAAACTCTTCCAGAAAATTGCAGAAGAAGGCAAACTTCCAGACTCATTCTATGAGGCCACCACCACCCTAATACCAAAACCAGACAAGGATGCCACAAAAAAAGAAAACTACAGGCCAATATCACTGATGAACATAGATGCAAAAATCCTTAACAAAATTCTAGCAAACAGAATCCAACAACATATTAAAAAGATCATACATCATGACCAAGTGGGCTTTATCCCAGGAATGCAAGGATTCTTTAATATCTGCAAATCAATCAATGTAATACACCACATTAACAAATTGAAAGATAAAAACCATATGATTATCTCAGTAGATGCAGAAAAAGCCTTTGACAAAATTCAACATCCATTTATGACAAAAACTCTCCAGAAGGCAGGCATAGAAGGAACATACCTCAATATAATAAAAGCTATATATGACAAACCCACAGCAAACATTATCCTCAATGGTGAAAAATTGAAAGCATTTCCCTTAAAGTCAGGAACAAGACAAGGGTGCCCACTCTCACCACTACTATTCAACATAGTTTTGGAAGTGTTGGCCACAGCAATCAGAGCAGAAAAAGAAATAAAAGGAATCCAGATAGGAAAAGAAGAAGTGAAACTCTCACTGTTTGCAGATGACATGATCCTCTACATAGAAAACCCTAAAGACTCCACCAGAAAATTACTAGAGCTAATCAATAAATACAGTAATGTTGCAGGATATAAAATTAACACACAAAAATCCCTTGCATTCCTATACACTAACAATGAGAAAACAGAAAGAGAAATTAAGGAAACAATACCATTCACCATTGCAACAAAAAGAATAAAATACTTAGGAGTATATCTACCTAAAGAAATGAAAGACTTATATATAGAAAACTATAAAACACTGATGAAAGAAATCAAAGAGGAGACAAATAGATGGAGAAATATACCATGTTCATGGATTGGAAGACTCAATATTGTGAAAAAGGCTATATTACCCAAAGCAATCTACAGATTCAATGCAATCCCTATCAAGCTACCAATGGTATTTTTCACAGAACTAGAACAAATAATTTCACAATTTGTATGGAAATACAAAAAACCTCCAATAGCCAAAGTAATCTTGAGAAAGAAGAATGGAACTGGAGGAATCAACCTGCCTGACCTCAGGCTCTACTACAAAGCCACAGTCATCAAGACAGTATGGTACTGGCACAAAGACAGAAATATAGATCAATGAAACGGAATTGAAAGCCCAGAGATAAATCCACGAACCTATGGACACCTTATCTTTGACAAAGGAGGCAAGGATATACAATGGAAAAAAGACAACCTCTTTAACAAGTGGTGCTGGGAAAACTGGTCAACCACTTGTAAAAGAATGAAACTAGAACACCTTCTAACACCATACACAAAAATAAACTCAAAATGGATTAAAGATCTAAATGTAAGACCAGAAACTATAAAACTCCTAGAGGAGAACATAGGCAAAACACTCTCCGACATAAATCACAGCAGGATCCTCTATGACCCACCTCCCAGAATATTGGAAATAAAAGCAAAAATAAACAAATGGGACCTAATTAAACGTAAAAGCTTTTGCACAACAAAGGAAACTATAAGCAAGGTGCAAAGACAGCCCTCAGATTGGGAGAAAATAATAGCAAACGAAGCAACAGACAAAGGATTAATCTCAAAAATATACAAGCAGCTCCTGCAGCTCAATTCCAGAAAAATAAATGACCCAATCAAAAAATGGGCCAAAGAACTAAACAGACATTTCTCCAAAGAAGACATACAGATGGCTAACAAACACATGAAAAGATGCTCAACATCACTCAGTATCAGAGAAATGCAAATCAAAACCTCGATGAGGTACCATTACACACCAGTCAGGATGACTGCTATCCAAAAGTCTACAAGCAATAAATGCTGGAGAGGGTGTGGAGAAAAAGGAACCCTCTTACACTGTTGGTGGGAATGCAAACTAGTACAGCCGCTATGGAGAACAGTGTGGAGATTCCTTAAAAAACTGGAAATAGAACTGCCATATGACCCAGCAATCCCACTCCTGGGCATACACATTGAGGAAACCAGATCTGAAAGAGACAACGAGCACCCCAATGTTCATCGCAGCACTGTTTATAATAGCCAGGACATAGAAGCAACCTTGATGTCCATCAGCAGACGAATGGATAAGTAAGCTGTGGTACATATACACAATGGACTATTACTCAGCCATTAAAAAGAATTCATTTGAATCAGTTCTAATGAGATGGATAAAACTGGAGCCCATTATACAGAGTGAAGTAAGCCAGAAAGATAAAGACCAGTACAGTATACTAACGCATATATATGGAATTTAAAAAGATGGTAACGATAACCCAATATGCAAAACAGAAAAAGAGACACAGATGTACAGAACAGACTTTTGGACTCTGTGGGAGAAGGCGAGGGTGGGATGTTCTGAGAGAATAGCATTGAAACAAGTATACTATCAAGGGTGAAACAGACCACCAGCCCAGGCTGGATGCATGAGACAAGTGCTCAGGGCTAGTGCACTGGGAAGACCCAGAGGGATGGGATGGGGAGGGAGGCGGGAGAGGGGGTCGGGATGGGGAGCACATGTAAATCCATGGCTGATTCATGTCAATGTATGGCAAAAATCACTACAATTTTGTAAAGTAATTAGCCTCCAACTAATAAAAATAAATGGAAAAACAAACAAACAAAGAAACAAAAAATAATGAAAGGCAGAGAAATACTATACAAATGAAGGTACAAACTAGACACACAGAAATTTATATAAATGAAGAAGAAATAGGCAAACTACCTGAAAAAGAATTCAGTTAATGATAGTAAAGATGATCAAAAACCTTGAAAACAAAATGGAGCAAATGCAAGAATCAATTAACAAAGTCATAGAAGAATTAAAGAATAAACATACAGAGACAAACAACACAATTACAGAAATTAAAAATATTCTAGAAGGAATCAATAGCAGAATATCTAAAGCAAAAGAATCAATCAGTGAGCTGGAAGATAAAATGTTGGGAATAACTTCAGAAGAGCAGAATAAAGTAAAAACAATGAAAAAAACTGAAGATAGTGTCAGAGACCTCTGGGACAATATCAAACACACCAACATTCAAATTATAGGGGTCCCAGAAGAAGAAGAGAAAAAGAAAGGGCATGAGAAAATTTTTGAAGAGATTGTAGTTGAAAATTCCCTCAATATGGAAATGAGAATAGTCAATCAAGTCCCAGAGGCACAAAGAGTCCCATCCAGGATAAGCTCAAGCAGAAACATGCCAAAACACATACTAATCAAACTAACAAAGACTAAACACAAAGAAAGAATATTAAAACTAGCAAGGGAAAAGCAACAAGTAACATACAAGGGAAACCCCATATGCTTAACAGCTGATTTTTCAGCAGAAACTCTGCAGGCCAGAAGTGAATGGCAGGATATATTTAAAGTACTGAAAGGGAAAAATCTACAACCAAGATTACTGTACCTGGCAAGAATCTCATTCAAAATTGATGGAGAAATCATAAGTTTTTCATACAAGCAAAAGTTAAGAGAATTAAGTACCACGAAACCAGCTTTACAGCAAATGTTAAAGGGACTTATATAGTCAAGAAATACAAGAGAAGATAAAAGATCTACAAAATCAACTCCAAACAATTAAGAAAATGACAATAGGAACATATATATCAATAATTACTTTAAATGGTAATGGATTAAATGCTCCAACCAAAAACAAGACCCATAAATATGCTGTCTACAAGAAAACCACTTCAGACCTAAAGACACATATAGACTGAAAGTGAGAGGGTGGAAAAATATATTCTATGCAAATGAGAAGCAAAAGAAAGCTGAAGTAGCAATCCTCATATCAGACAAAATAAATCTTAAAAATGAATATTATAAGAGATAAGGAAGGACACCACATAATGGTCAAGGGATCAATCCAAGAGGAAGAGATAACAATTGTAAATATCTATGCACCCAACATAGGAGCACCTCAATACATAAGACAAACACTAACAGCCATAAAAGGAGAAAATTACAGTAACACAATAATAGTAGGAGACTTTAGCACCCCATGCACACCAATGGACAGATCATCAAAACAAAAAATTAATAAGGAAACACGTCTTAAATGATACATTAGACAAGATGGATCTCTTTGATATCTTCAGGACACTCCATACAAATGCAGAATACACCTTCTCAAGTGCATATGGAACATTCTGCAGGATAGACCACATCTTCAGTTACAAATCAAACCTCAGTGAATTTAAGAAAATTGAAATCATGCAAGCGTCTTCTCCAACCACAATGCTATGAGACTAAATACCAATTTCAAGAAAAAAAAAACAATAAGAAACACAAATACATGGATATTAAACAACATGTTTCTGAAAAACCCACAGGTTACAGAAGAAATCAAAAGGGAAATCAAAAAATTTCTAGAAACAAATGACAATGAAAACACAGCAACTCAAAACTTATGGATGCAGCAAAAGCAGTTTTAAGAGGGAAGTTTATAACAATACAATCCTATCTCAGGAAACAAGAAAAATATCAAATATACTACCTAAGTTTACACCTAAAACAACTAGAAAAAGAAAACAAAAGAATGCAAAAATTAGTAGAAGGAAAGAAATCATATATAAAGATCTAAGCAGAAATAAATGAAAAAGAAATGAAAGAAACAATAGTAAAGATTAATAAAACTAAAAGCTGGTTCTTTAAGAAAATAAAAAGAATTGACAAACCTTTCACCAGACACATCAAGAAAAAAAGAGAAGAATCAAATCAACAAACTTAGAAATGAAAAAGGAGAGGTTACAACAGACAATGCAGAAATACAAAGAATTATGAGAGATAATTTTGAACAACTGTATGGCAATAAAACAGATAACCTGGAAGAAATGGACAGATTCTTAGAAAAGTTCAATCTTCTAGGATGGAACCAAGAAGAAATAGAAATTATGAACAACCCAGTTACAAGCACTGAAATTGAAGCTGTGATAAAAAACAAAACAAAACAAAAACTTCCAAAAAAACAAAAGCCCAGGACTAGATGGCTTCACAGGAGAATTCTATCAAACATTATCCTTCTAAAATTCAAAAAACTGCAGAGGAAGGAACACTTCCAAACTCATTCTACAAGGTCACCATCACCCTGATACCAGACAAAGACAACACAAAAACAGAAAACTATTGGCCAATATCACTGATGAACATAGATACAAAAATCCTCAACAAAATTTTAGCAAACAGAATTCAGAAACACATCAAAAAGCTCATCCACCATCATCAAGTTGGGTTTATTCCAGGAATGCAAGGATTCTTCAATATATACAAATCAATCAATGTGATACACCATATTAACAAACTGAAAGATAACAACCATATGATCATCTCAATAGATGCAGAAAAGGCCTTTGACAAAATTCAACACCCTTTTATGGTTAAAACTCTTCAAAAAATGGACATAGAAGGAACCTATCTCAACGTAATAAAGGCCATATGTGATAAGCCTACAGCAAACATTATTCTCAATGGTGAAAAATTGAAAGCATTCCCACTAAGATCAGGAACAAGACAAGGGTGTCCACTTTCACCACTGTTAATCAATATAGTTTTGGAAGTCCTAGCTACAGCAATCAGAGAAGAAAAATAAATAAAAGGAATCCAGATCTGAAAAGAAGATGTAAAGCCCTCACTGTTTGCAGATGACATGATAGTGTACATAGAAAACTCTAAAGATAGTATCAGAAAATTATTAGAGCTAATCCATGAATTTAGCGAAATTTCAGAATACAAAATCAATACACAGAAGTCAGTTACATTTCTATATACTAACAATGAAAAAATCAGAAAAAGAAATTAAGAAATCAATCCCATTCACCATTGCAACAAAAAGAATTAAATATCTAGGATTAAACTTACCTAAGGAGACAAAAGAACTGTACACAGAAAATTATAAGACACCAATGAAAGAAATCAAAGATGACAGAAACAGATGGAGAGATATTCCATATTCCTGGGTCAGAAGAATCAATATTGTGAAAATGACTATACTACCAAATGCAATCTACAGATTTAATGAGATCCCTATCAAATTACCAATGGCATTTTTTCACAGAACTAGAACAAAAAGGTTCACAATTCATATGGAAACACAAACCACCCTGAATAACCAAAGCAGTCTTGAGAAAGAAGAATGAAGCTGGAGGAATAAACCTTCTTGACTTTAGACTATACTACAAAGCTACAGTCATCAAGACAGTATGGTACTGGCACAAAACAGAAATATAGACCAATGGAACAAGATAGAAAGCCCAGAAATAAACCCAAGCACCTATGGGTACCTTATTTTTGACAAAGGAAGCAACAATATACAATGCAATATACAATGCAAAGACAGCCTCTTCAATACATGGTGCTGGGAAACCTGGATGGCTACATGTAAAAGAATGAAATTAGAACACTTCCTAACACCATACACAAAGATAAACTCAAAATGGATTAAAGATCTAAATGAAGATCAGAAACTATAAAGCTCTGAGGGGAAAACATAGGCAGAACACTTGACATAAATCAAAGGAAGATCCTCTATGACCCACCTCCTAGAGTAATGGAAATAAAAACAAAAGTAAGCAAGTGGGACATGATTAAACTTAAAAGCTTTTGCACAGCAAAGGAAATTATAAGCAAGGTGAAAAGACAGCCTTCAGAATGGGAGAAAATAATAGCAAATGAAACAACTGGCAAAGGATTCATTTCCAAAATATACTAGCACCTCATACAACTCAATGCTAGAAAAACAAACAACCCAGTCAAAAAGTGGGGAAAAGACCTAAACAGACATTTCTCCAAAGAAGATATACAGATGGCTAACAAACACATGAAAAGATGTTCATCATCGCTCAGTATTAGAGAAATGCAAATCAAAACTACAATGAGATATCACCTCACACCATTCAGAATGGCCGTCAAACAATAAATGCTGGAGAGGGTGTGGAGAAAAGGGAATGTTCTTGTACTGTTGGTGGGAATGTAAATTGATACAGCCACTGTGGAAGACAGTATGCAGATTCCTTAAAAAACGAGGAATAAAACCACCATATGACCCAGCAATCCCACTCCTAGGCATATACCCTGAGGAAACCAAAATTGAAACAGACACATGTATCCCATTGTTCACTGAAGCACTATTTAACAGGTAGAAAATGGAAGCAACCTAGATGTCCATCAACAGATGAATGAAAAAAGAAGTTGTGGTACATATACACAGTGGAATATTAGTCAGCCATAAAAAGGAATGCATTTGAGTCAGTTCTGAAGAGGTGGATGAGCCTAGAACCTATTATACTGAGTGAAGTGAGTCAGAAAGAGAAAGATAAATACCGTATTCTAACACATATATACAGAATCTAGAAAAATGGTACTGAAGAATTTATTTACAGGGCAGCAATGGAGAAACAGACATAGAGAATAGACTTATGGACATGAGGAGAGGGGAGGAGAGGGTGAGATGTATGGAAAGAGTAACATGGAAACTTACACTTCCATATGTAAGATAGATAGCCAACGGGAATTTGGTGTGTGGCTCAGGAAACCCAAACAGGGGCCCTGTATCAACCTAGAGGGTGGGATAGGGAGGGAGACGGGAAGGAGGTTCTAAAGGGAGGAGACATATGTATACCTACGGCTGATTCATGTTGAGGTTTGACAGAAAACAACAAAATTCTGTAAAGCAATTATCCTTCCATAGAAAGATAAATAAACAACAACAACAACAACAAAAAAAAACCTGGGTGTAGAAGCTGGAAGACTTTTCCAGATCTGAAATTTAATACTAGATCTGATAGTTAGTTACTTGCTACTGTGGCCAGAAAGCAATTGATATTTTTCCAGGGAAATTAAAATGCTTTGTTCTCATGAGATTGAATTAGACCAATTAAAGAACTGGTTAAACATGAGACACGTTAATCTGTTTCAGGCCAGCGGTATCCAGTAAGTGGTGATGTCTATTTAGTTACAGTTACATACTTTCACTTTTCAAATGTCTCCAAAGCACAGGATAGGTTATTTTTATACTAGAAAGACTCCCAGACTATACTTTCTCAGTTCAGTTCAGTTCAATTGCTCAGTCGTGTCCGACTATTTGTGACCCCAAGAATCCCAGCACGCCAGGCCTCCCTGTCCATCACCAACTCCCGGAGTTTACTCAAACTCATGCCCACTGAGTCAGTGATGCCATCCAGCCATCTCATCCTCTGTTGTCCCCTTCTCCTCCTGCCCCCAATCCCTCCCAGCATCAGGGTCTTTTCCAGTGAGTCAACTCTTCGCATGAGGTGGCCAAAGTATTGGAGTTTCAGCTTCAACATCAGTCCTTCCAATGAACACCCAGGACTGATCTGCTTTAGGATGGACTGGTTGGATCTCCTTGCAGTTCAAGGGACTCTCAAGAGTCTTCCCCAACACCACAGTTCAAAAGCATCAATTCTTCAGTGCTCAGCTTTCTTCACAGTCCAAGTCTCATATCCATACATGACCACTGGAGAAACCATAGCCTTGACTAGATGGACCTTTGTTGGCAAAGTAATGTCTCTGCTTTTTAATATGCTATCTAGGTTGGTCATAACTTTTCTTCCAAGGAGTAAGCGTCTTTTAATTTCATGGCTGCAGTCACCATCTGCAGTTATTTTGGAGTCCAAAAAAATAAAGTCTGACACTGTTTCCATTGTCTCCCCATCTATTTGCCATGAGGTGATGGGACCAGATGCCATGATCTTAGTTTTCTGAATGTTAAGCTTTAAGCCAACTTTTTCACTCTCCTCATTCACTTTCATCAAGAGGCTTTTTAGTTCACCTTCACTTTCTGCCATAAGGGTGGTGTCATCTACATATCTGAGGTTATTGATATTTCTCCCGGCAATCTTGATTCCAGCTTGTGCTTCTTCCAGTGAGTAATATAATTACAATAGTTTATATCCTCCCTCTTTCTCCTTTAATATTCCTCTTTCCTTAGTTGCTGAGATTTTAAAAACATAAATCCCCATTCTTTAGAACTTTTGGCTCTTTCTTCTCTGGCTATATAGGAAAAAATATGTTTAGATAGATAGTAGAGATAAGAGGTCTGGCTATCTTGATCCTAAGGAACAGAAGGCAGGGCTGTGGCAGATTGTCACCTGCCTCACAGGCTCAGGTAAACATTTCATATTTTCCCCATCTTGATTCTGACACTCAGAGGGAGAGATAACATGCTCTGCCTTTTCCTGCCAAAATTGTCTAGTATCTTGTTTTAACAAAGAAAACTCTGTCCATGGTATCATCTTTATCCTGACAGCTGGCATAATTATTTTCCAAGATGAGAGCATTGCACTTGGCAAGGGCATAATCAAAGACTTATGATTAGTGAGTCTAGACTTGGAAGGCTGTTTCCATGGGATGCTCATTTTCTGATGGCTTGTGAGTCCAGGGGAAACATAGAAAACAAAGATACTGTTTGAGTTTTACCAATGATGTCAAAGAAAAAAATCATCACTCAAAATCTAAAACAGAAAAGTAAGCTTGTTGCTTATTAGACAATGAAAAACTGCATTTGCAAAATGCAATCTCTGAATAAATCAGCTGCTGATCTTACACAGGATTTGTAGAAGCTTAGGATTGAATCTTGGATTGATGAGGTATAGAAGAGGACATTTTAGGGAGACATTGATCTCTAGCTGAGAAGGGTTGGTTATTGGAGCATAGCTGTGGCTAATATTTTCAGGAGTAGGGGGCCGTCACAAAATGCCTGGTTTATAGAAGTGTGATTGCTGATTCAGAGTCTTCACGGATCAACTGGGGTTTTTTCAATGCCAGATATGAGTTACTTGTTATTATGGCCAAAGAAGAATCAGTCTATTTCATGGGAAATGAAAATGTTCTTGTTCTTGGCGAACATTTTTATATACTCTTTGTACTTGCATTATGCATGCCAGTGTTTTATCTACTTGACTCTATTTAGGCTCATTGAGGGATCTTATAAAAATATAACCTCATTTTCCATAGCACCCTGCATAGTTTTCCCTGGGTTGAGAGATACTCCATGACCAAAGTCTTCAGGAATGTAGTAGTAATGCCTCCAGAGAAATGAAGCAGAGCATGTTTTTAATGAGTTCAAGGACACGCGAATGGAGAAATTTTTAAAAGTTCAGATAAGAGATGGCTATAGTTATATCCATTAACAAGTTCCCTAGTATACAAAGAAAGATAAACCTGGACTAGAAGCCAAACCAAAAGACATGTTTTTTAATAGGCAACACTGTTTTTCTGGCTCCTCAAACCTACCTCCTGCAAGTTCAAGTCTGGCTCGGCTTCTCATGTTTTCCTGCCCCACCTCCTCAGCCCAGCCATGCTTCAGCACAGCTAAGATCTAAAACCTAGTTGAGATGTAAGTTTTCTCCAGAACATAGAGTTCTCTTTTCCTTTCCACTGGTCACACAACATTGAGCACTGTGCACTCATACTTGTGGCCCTTGAGTCCCGCACACCTTATCCATCCACTCATGCTAATTTAAAAGATCAGGAATATACAACATGAGACAGGATTAGGCCGGCACAATAGATACTCACCATAAATGTGGGAAAATTCTAGGCACATAGCTGATTCATAGCAACTCTGCAACTGGACAGGTAGGTGTTGCCAGTTTCTTGGTTAGAGCTCTTCCCTAATTCCTGGAAAATAGTCTCGGTGGTATTTGGATCCACCCTTCATGGGCCTTCCTCTTAGTTCAAAAGGTTAAGAATGTGCCTGTAATGTAGGACATCTGGGTTTGATCCCTGGGTGGGGAAGATCCCCTGGAGAAGGAAATGACAACCCATTTCGGTATTCTTGCCTGGGAAATCCCATGGACAGAAGGGCATGATGGGATATCGTCCATGGGGTTGCAAAAAGCCAGACACTTTCACTTTTCACTTTTTCATGAATTTGAGTCATTGTTCCTTTTCCATAGAAAAACATATGCCATGTTGGCAGCTGTGTCATCGTCTCATCCAACTTCCTGTCCATAAACTGTTAGGAGACCAAATACCAAAGTTACCCTTTTTCTTTTTTTTTTCACTTTTTACTGTCTATGTCTGTTTTAATTAACAGTCTTAGACCCAGCACAAATCTCCTTAGTTTTTTTTGTTTTTTCTCCTGAGGTTTTGTAATTATCTAATATATCGGAATTATATTTCACTTGACTAGACCAGAGCCATACTCATATTACTCCCCAAGGCAACCAGTTACCTACCTTGGGCAATTTGTGAGGTCTTAGAAAAAAATGTTTTTAATTCCTAAAACTCTTAAAAATACTATTTCCTAACAAAGAGGATCTATAAGGCATTCCCTTGCATCTTTATGAAGTATTAGAAAACAGTGTCATACAGCCTTATCCTAACTTCAACCTTGCCCAGAGACCTAGTCTTACTCCCTGTGGTTTGACTTATGCCCTATGGCCATTTCTGACTTTGAGAATCTCTTCCTGGCTAGAAAGACTGTCCTGGGTACTTTATATGTTCCCTAAATTCTGCTTGAAAACTGATCAACTTCCACTTCTCTTTTTAAATTTTATGACAGGCAAGACTATTTTATCATAGCTAGGATAGTCAGCCTTTCAGAGTTCTGCCTGGAAATCCCCTTAGTTCCTTAATTAGCTACATTTCTTATCTTCTGCTTTCCTGCAGCTCTTAAGTGTTGCGAAGCTTTCTGGTCCTAAGGAACTAGAATTCCCTTTTCTCATCACTGTGTCTCTTTTAGTGGATAGTAAGATGCATAAAAACAGAACCTCATCTTTTCTGTTGCTATTAATATTATATGCCAGTAGCCTGCACAGTGTCTGAAACATAATTGCTTAATAAATAAATAGAAACAGGAATGCCATCAAAGTTAAATGAAAATTTAGTGTTAACGACATACTTATCCATAAGAAAAAAAATGTCAAAACATTAATGAAATTACAAATGATACTGCATCATAGCCAGTACTAAAGCCTTTAAAAATGCCCAGAAGTTCTTTGTAGTGTTTCTATATAAATGTTCTTCTATCTCCTTCAATTCAAATATCCAAGATGAAGAAATGGAATGAAAAGCACCTATTTCCCATTCATTCATTTTGTTTGTTCATATTAAAGCAGCATAACCATAGGGGGCTAAATATGTTTTGGAGGCTAAACAGGCAAACAAATATATCAATGTTGTTCATCAAGAAAAATGCATTCTTATTTCCCAAAGCATAAAAATTTGAGGTGCAACCAAGCTAAATGGAGAACTGCCTAAATAACCTATGAGTATAGAAAAATAAATAGGCTATATGCCATTTAAAAATGGCATGGTACAATTTTTGAGAGCCATTTATATCTTTAGTTTCTTTTATAATATGAATGCAGGGACAGCATTTTGGAGGGTTTCTAACCTCTCTCCTGTTTACTGAATGTAGACAGCAAATAAATATATTTTTGAAAGTGTTTCTCCATTCTCACTGCATGAGTTTTAAGGGTTATATTAAAAGCTGTAGTTTTTCCCCCAAGACTGTAGTATCACTGCCACATTCGCAATCAGTCAAACTTGGTAAATATCTTCTAAGTCTGCAGTGTTGGTTTAGTACACGATAAATGCTTATCACTGCCTCTAGAATATTTTATGTTTGCTTTCTTCCCATACTGATAAGATATAATTTTTCTCAACACAGACCATTGATTTTAAAGCATGAATCATAGAATGTCAGCCCTGTAAAGAACCTTGAGAAGTTATCTATTCCATATCCTTGCCTTCATATGGGTCCACCTTAGCCCACACTGGATAATGTTCATTGATTCCATTTTTAAGGACCTTTGAAGGAAGAGGGTCTTTCAATTTTCTTCTGTAGCCCATTTCAGTGTTTAATAACCCATAAGGCTCTCAGGAAATTCTTCCTTATATCCATCCTAAATTACCAATGGCACATGGATTTAGAGTCCAATCTTAAGTAACTGGAATAAATTACCTGTGCTATGGAAACAGACATTCACTCTGAATTTGAAAAAGTGTTGTCTGTGTGAAATAAACTGAAATATTACTTCTCGAGGATGGAGTAAGTGAATTTCAATCAGGTGCCCCCAACTCCACAAAGTGCTCCTGCTGCAGTAAGCCAGGTGATTGTCATCAAATAGTCTTGGCAAAGCCCTTCAGGACATTTCTGAGTGGTATAAGCCCCAAGGCCAGAACTGAACACAAAAGATGAACCATGACAAGGAGTCAGACAAATTGTGGTCAAGCTGTGTGGGTGACAGGTTATGTACACAGACAGGCTTTCCAAGCTGATCTCAGCAAACACACTACATCTGAGCAGATGATGACAGGCTGACCTTAAGTTCCTGTGTGTGTCAGTGTCTTTTGGATAGAAAGAGTTGCCTTGATGGCAGGGCCCTGGAGAAACTTAAGTATATGTCAGTCTCTAAGGCAGCAGACTGACCAGCCCAGTTCACACCACGGCAGTAACTGAGAAGTAGCGGCTTGTAGCCAGGGCTCTCCCTGGAGGGAGGCATCCTTCCAGTAGCAGTCAACGCTTGGAGAAGCGTCATCTCTGCTAGGAAATGTGCTGAACTTTTGCTTTCATTAAATCTTTGAATAATTGTAACAATATTATGGGGCTTCCTTGTGGAAGTGGCTCAAACAGTAAATAATCCACCTGCAGTATGGGAGACCTGGGTTTGACCCCTGGGTTGAGAAGATCCCCTGGAGGAGGGCATGCAACCTACTCCAGTATTCTTGCCTGGAGAATCCCCGTGGACAGAGGAGCCTGGCAGGCCTCAGTCCATGTGGTCGCAAAGCATCGGACATGACTGAGTGACTAAGCACAGCACAGCACAACAATATTATGAGAGGTGTGATTGTGTGTTCAGTCAATCAGTATATTTGTGTCTCCTGCATTAGCAGGCAGATTCTTTACCACTAGTGCTACCTGGGAATGAGATAGGTACGGTTATTATCCTTGTTTTACCAATAAGGAAATTAAAGAACAAGGAGATTAAGTAAACTTGCTTCAGCTTCTAAGTGCCAGAATTGGAATTTAAAATAATGCAGTAATACTCCCTGGTGTCTCAGATGGTAAAGAATCTGCCTGCAATACAGGAGACCTGGATTTGATCCCTGGGTCAGGAAGATCCCCTGGAGAAGGGCATGGCCACTCAATCCAGTGTCCTTGCCTGGAGAATTTCAAGGTCAGAGGAGCCTGGCGGACTATAATCCATGGGTTCACAAAGAATCGGACATGACTGAGTGACTAACACACACACAGTCATATTCCAGAACCCACTCTCTTAACTACTATGTTTCACTGCCTCTCTCACACTAAATTAGAATAGGGAGCAATTTTTTGATAAAAACCCTAATTAGTATCCACTCACATCACTGACCTCTGGCCAGCTGGGCAGGGTGGGGACAAATCAGTGCATTTCGTTTATAAGTATACCATCAGTGCTGATCAAATTTAATGGAAAATATATAACAACAGGAATCTGAATCATTTTTTAATCTCATAGATATCAAGTAGTAATGTCTTGTATTAGCTTTGCAATATATGACATCTCAATTTTCACAAACAGGCCGGCATCAAATAGGAATTAATATACTTGTTTTAAAGGTGAAAAATAAAAACTAAGTTCCAGGGACATTATTTCTAAAAAGGAGAAGTTCTCTACAACAGGTCTTTCATCGTGTTCTCTTTCAATTACGCCATGTTGAAAATTAACATATGTTGAAAAGAACTGAGTGTATATGGAATTTCCTATGTCTGAGGAAAATGACATTGAATATAACTCCAAAATCCAGTGATAAAGGATCACACAGACACTCTTTCCAAGGGTCGCTCTTTCCCAGGCTGTCCTCTTGGGGACTGTTGTCCTTCTTGGAGCAGTAGAGACTTAAGGTCATAGACAATTTCATTGACTTTCTACTTATCTAAGTCTCTGATGTATAAAAGTTAAAAATGAAAGAAAGTGGAACTCCATCATTCTCCCAACCTCTCCTCATTCTGTGAAAATCCTGGAAGAAATTCTATATTAGGAGTAACGTTCAAAACTGTGAACAAGTGTTGCAGCTCAGTCACCCACAAACCACTGAGACTCCCTGTGGAGCCAGGAGTTCCCCCTTCAGTTGGTGGGTTTCAGTAGGTGCAGGAAGGTACCAGGTCTAGGGAATGGGTGGGTTGGAGAGAAGAGTCCCTGAATGGCTTGAACAATGGCCGGCTTAATAACTGGGAAAAGAAACTTTTCAATATATTAATTCCAGCATAAGCCTACCAGGATGAACTAACTAAATATTAACTCTTGTCGGGTTTCTTAAGGGCAGAAACTGTGTTCTAGATTTCATTAAACACCACAGGTCTGCAGGCCTTCACAATTCTGAAACCCCCAAAGCTGTAAAAGATAAAAATTGTCTCTATAACTCATTTGGCTGCAAAACTTTGTCTGTGTTGATGTGAGACCATTTATAAACTTTGTTATTCCTAAGTGAATAGTCATGATTTTCACCACTGACACATTAATGTGTTTGATTATAGGATACTGTTTAGGGTTCCCCTGGGAGTATTTTGAAAGAGAAGATGCACGCACTGTTTTACCTTCTTAAAACTTGGAAAATTCTGCATTCAGAAGCATATCTGGTCCTAAGAGCTTGAATAAAGGGCTGTGTACAGATACCATCTAGCCTAGTATATGCTCTGGGACAGAGTAGCTTTTCAAGAGCAAATTCTATTTTGTTGAATGAATGTGCCTATGTGGCTTTCAAAATTTTGCTTCAATAAGAAAAATGGATAAAGGGAGTAGAAAAGCCAGTTTCTGCTCAGACTTAGGTTTGTCCACCTACTTTATCTAAAGTCAATGAAAATTATATCATTGGATTTATATCACACCATCATTTTCTTCACAAAGGCCAGGAGAAAACTATCCCCTATGGACAATTTACAAATGTAGATAGTAAACAACAGGCCTACAGTCAGCACTTACAGAACTTCTCGTGGTCATATGCAGAACCCCATATATGGAAGATATTCACAGTCCTTGAAAGAAAGATCAATATCAGTTTAGGAAACCATGTGCTTCACTTTGCCCGGAAACATTTCCAGTGTTCAAGAATACTCTGATGATACATTGTGAATAGTCAAATTGCCTTTTCTATGTTTAAAGTGATGCAGTTCAGTTCAGTTCAGTTCAGTTGCTCAGTTGTGTCTGACTCTTTGCGACCCCATGAACCGCAGCATGCCAGGCCTCTCTGTCCATCACCAACTCCCAGAGTCCACCCAAACCCATGTCCATCGAGTCGATGATGCCATCCAACCATCTCATCCTCTGTCGTCCCCTTCTCCTCCTGCCCTCAATCTTTCCCAGCATCAGGGTCTTTTCCCATGAGTCAGCTCTTCGCAGCAGGTGGCCAAAGTATTGGAGTTTCAGCTTCAGCATCAGTCCTTCCAATGAACATCCAGGACTGATTTCCTTTAGGATGGACTGGTTGGATCTCCTTGCAGTCCAAGAGACTCTCAAGAGTCTTCTCCAACACCACAGTTCAAAAGCATCAATTCTTCGGTGCTCAGCTTTCTTTATAGTCCATCTCTCACTTCCATACATGACCACTGGAAAGACCCATAGCCTTGACTAGACAGACCTTTGTTGGCAAAGTAATATCTCTTCTTTTTAATATGCTGTCTAGGTTGGTCATAACTTTCCTTCCAAGGAGTAAGCATCTTTTAATTTCATTGCTGGAATCACTGTCTGCAGTGATTTTGGAGCCCAGAAAAATAAAGTCTGCCACTGTGATGTGATTAGAGATATAGAAAATCTCAGCCCTTGACAGTACCAGAAATTGTCTCATTGGAAATACTGTGAAAGAAATATCACTAAAGATGAAAGAAAAATGAGAAATTTCAGTGTTTTAGAACAGATTCACATAAATACTTCTGCAAGGTGAATTATCTTGAACCCAATGGAAACTTTCAAGTTTTCTCAATGACAAGTTCTCATCAAATCACAATGACATAATTTGGACCGGGAACAGCATAAATCTCAGAATAACAGGATGACGGAAAAGGCAAAACCCAGATGGACTTAAACATCGAAGGAGGTTGAAAGCAGAATGGGCAACAAAGGAGAGACCCTGTGGGGTAGAGAAAGTCAACAACTGAGAATGCTTGGAACCCTGGGCAGAGACAAAACACATTAAGGGTCTGAAGTACTCCTGGAGCATGTGAAGAATGGAATGAAACACAAGACATAAAAAACAGGCAAATCTAGAAGAACACTGCAACCAGTCAGCTTAAGCATGATAAGAAACTGAACCAGAGCTGTGATAGCAATGTGATAGCTTTTCAGCATGAGAAGGAAGTATAGAATACATTGAATTTTTTATGTTGCTCTTTCTACTTAGATCTTCGAGTCATGCTAATGGATTAATAACTCTGGGCTGATGGGCTAAAGGCGGATAGACTTTGCCTTTTGTAGTATATTTCTACCTTTTTTATAAAAGGAGAAAAACTGAGGATGAATGAATATATGCCTGGCGATGGTTAGAAACGTTTTGTGAATGTTTCGTGAGGAACCGAAGACATACTGCAGTCCTTGCACAATTGTCATAATCTGATATATTTTACCATTTCTTTCTGTCATGTTTATGGGGAAAAGAGTAAGAGAAAGATGTGCTGGCCTGCCCTTGGTGAGGTCTAACTGCAGCAGTGGTGATGTTCCTTTTTTAATCAAAGCATCATTATTCTTCATGATAAACTCAGAGAATAATAGAAACTACATTGTAGAGGGGAGACTACAATTATACAAAGTCCCTTTTGCTGAAAACAAATAAATAAAAGTGTTTCATAGAAATCACTTCCTCTATACCACCATCCATCAGGCTATTAAATATTACTTTGAGGATAAAATTCTAAGGTTATTAATCTATATAAAACCAAGTTTTCCAGGCTTGAGAAAAGCTGAGAAAATTTCCCACGGGAATTTCTAGTCTTCTCTAAGGTTAAAGAAAAGACTCAATTCAGATTTTTATCAATAAACTTAAAATAATACAATGCATATTATTTTTAAAATGAAACAAACCTTTAGTTAGGTTTTCTTATTTTTTCCTTCTCTGCTGGGAAGTACTTGTTAGAGCTTTTGTGACTTGAATAACTTAATGGAATATCAAGAACTGAATAAATAGCTGCCTATGCATCCTCCTAAAATTTCCCTTATAATATGTTATAATATATTGATATTGAGAGGTGCTGCTCCTTTACATTTTATAGTGAGTTTATAAATACATTAATATAGCTAAGTTGCTTACTATCATTGATGGCATAAAGATGAAAACTATGATTTCTTGATACATATTTTGTCAAAAATGAGTTTGAATATTTGACTACTGGGTGAGTTTATGCTTGTAGTAGTATGGAAGCTAGCTTGTTCTGTGACCCTGGTGCTTCTCTTTATAGCTGGGCATTAGTATTTTTTTTTAATTGAAGTATTTTGGACTTCCCAGGGGTTGCAATGATAAAGAATATGCTTGACAATGCAGGAGACACAAGAGACATGGGTTGGATCCCTGAGTTAGGAAGATCCCCTGGAGGACAAAATGGCAATCCACCTGAGTTAAAAAACAAACAAACAAACAAAAAAAAACCCATCTGTGTCTTCTCTTCTGCCTCAATCTCAAGCCAAATTTCACATTCTAAGCAATAATATTAATAACTGCACAAGTAACCTCAGCTCTTTATTAAACCGTGTACCTCTGACGTCAGATTCAGTAGTCTGCTCACAATGGCTTGGTTCCCACACCCTGCACCAAATACCCTCTCTCTCTCTTTGCTCAGTCAAGTCCAATTCTGTGACCCCACAGACTGTCACCTGCCAGCCTCCTCTGTCCATGAGATTTTCCAGGCAAAAATACTGGAGTGGGTTGCCATTTCCTTCTCCAGGGGATCTTCCCGACCCAAGGATTGAATCCAAGTCTCTGTCTCCTGCATTGCAGGATTCTTTACCCACTGAGCCTTCGGCACCAAAGACAGATGGCTGCCAACCAGTGGCAAGAATTGGAGCAGTGACACCACAAACTTCTATGGTCTTTGAAGTCAAACATCATGTCCTTCCCCGGCTTACTGATTTCACTTATGTAATTAGTGGTGACAACAGAGGATAAGATGGCATCATGAACTCAATGGACATGAGTTTGGGTGGACTCTGGGAGTTGGCGATGGACAGGGAGGCCTGGTGCACTGCAGTCCATGGGGTCGCAAAGGGTTGGACATGACTTAGCAACTGAACTGAATTAGCCTTAATCTGTTCTGTAAACCACTCAGTAAATAAATTGCCTTGTAGAATGATTCCTCTTGCCTTTACCCCTTTGTGGTATGGCTTCTGCTAGAAAAACTCTCATTGTCAGTATTTCTTTCACTTTGGATAGTTTTATTTTCCAAATCCAGTGCAAGTAACATTCCCCTGACTCCAACAACCAATCTGTCTGACCTGTTACACTGAGTCAAGTCACAGGAATTATTATCTTATCTTGTTCCCTAGGAGAGCAGCTTCTCTTCCCAATGCTTTTTAGAATCAGACTCTTTGAATATCGCACACTGAGACGTCTGCTGATCTCTATGTGGAATAGTAAGTTTAGATTTTGCTTTAACATAGGAAGGAAAAGTTATCTTTCAAAGCTGAAATCAAGCCCACATACATGTGAGCATGCTCAATCCTATCCGATTCTGTGCGACTCCATGGACTGTAGTCCACAAGACTCCTCTGTCCATGGAATTTTCCAGGCAACAATACTGGAGTGGGTTGCCATTTTCTTCTCCAGGGGACCTTGCTGGCACAGGGATTGAACCTGCGTCTTCTGCATCTCCTGCATTGGCAAGCAGATTCTTTACCACTACACCCCCTGGTAAGCCCACCTGGAGCCAATTCCTGCAATGGTAATGTGAGGATGGTTTCCTTATCTTTTAAATACCATCTCTCTGCTCTCCCTGCAAATGTCACCTTTTAATGACATCATCCTTTTTCCTGTCACCTAGACTTCAGACTTCAAAGTCATCTTTGGCTCATCCTAATTCTTTCCTGTCTTATATCTACTTCATCTCCAAGACCTACTTTTATATACTTGTCATTTACACTGCATAATTATTGTGTAGCTCACTTTACATGTTGTACACCATGTTTCCCGATACAATCCAGCCAGCATACTACAGCCACTCTTTACTATGTTAGTAATATCAATTTCTGTTCAGAAGTTTCCAATGGTTTCATTTTTCCTGATTTAAGATAAACCTAGTTTCAGATATTCTAACATTGCTGATCATGGCCTCACTCTGTTTTCTGTCTTATTTCTCACTTATTCAAGCTGCAGCTTCTTATTCCAGTCAAGATGGCTTTCTCACTTCCCAAGAACATGCTAGAATTTCTCCTGAGTCTTTAGTCACTGTTTTAACTTAAGGTCTCTGAATGAAATGGGGGACAAATTAAAATTGGATGACAAGATTCTAATACAAGAATGCTTCCCAGGTGGTACAGTGGTAAAGAATCCACCTGCCAATACAGGAGATGCAGGAGATGTGGGTTCAGTTCTTAGGTTGGGAAGATCCCCTGGAGGAGGGAATGGTAATCCACTCCAGTATTCTTGCCTGGGAAATCCTATAGACAGAGGGCCCTGGAGCATTACAGTCCACGCAGTCTCAAAGGGTCAGGCACAACTGAGCACGCAAACAATTAAAACATATGTGAAAAACTTAAATGATAAAGGTGAAATCTCACTCCCTCTTGTGAGTTCAAAGCTGAGAGGGACAATGGGTGGGTTACAGTCCAGGGAGATCACAAAAGAGTCAGATACAACTCAGCGACTAAACAACAACAATTAAGAGGAGATGGGTAACCCTATCAAAACAGCAGGCTAAACCGAAGTCTGGCTAATTTACCAGAGAAAGAAGAAAAAATAAAAAGGCCTCCCTAGGTCAGAACAAAACTCAATACTGACTTCGAAAAATATCCCTTCAAAAGATATCGGACTATTGGTAAATTTATGCGCCAGGTCATTACTGAAAACAATAGAGTGATTTGTCAGCTATTTGCACAGCCTCAAAGGTACAGCTGATACAATCAGAGGTAGACAATGAAGAATTGATGCTTTTGAACTGTGGTGCTGGAGAGTCTCTCAGACTGCAAGATCAAACCAGTCAATCCTATTGGAAAACAACCCTGAATATTCACTGGAAAGAATGATGCTGAAGCTCCAGGACTCGGGCCATTGAGGCAAAGAGCCGACTCATTGTAGATGACCCTGATGCTGGGAAAGATTGAGGGCAGGAGGAGAAAGGGCGACAGAAGATGAAATGGTTGGTGGCATCACTGATTCAATGGACATGGGTTTGAGCAAACTCTGGGAGATAGAGAAGGAGAGGGAAGCCTGGAGTGCTGCAGTTCTTGGGGTCGCAAAGAGTTGGACATGACTGAGCGAATGAACAACAACGAACAAGAGATGGAGACATTCAAAGAGAATCCTGATGTCAACCCCCACGACTGTGTGCATGCACTAGGCTGCAGCCTCTGAGGAGCCACATGTGTGGTGCACAGTCGTTCAGTCAAGTCTAACCCTTTGCAGCCCTTTGGACCTGCCAGGCTCTTCTGTCCATGGGATTCTCCAGGCAAGAACACTGGAGGAAGTTTCCTCCTCCAGGGAATCTTCCCAACCTAGGAATCGAGAGCCACAACAAGGGTTTAAATGTGAGCTAAGCAGTAGTCCTGATGTGGGTGATGGTGATGAGGAAGAAACCTAGAGGAACTGAGACCTGAGCCCTGGAAGCTCAGCTCTATTGGAGCAAAGTCAGCAGGCACCAATGTGTGGACTTGCTGGTGTATGAGAAAGATATACCCCAGCTTTAGCATACTTTTATAAATCAGACTTCATGCAACTTACTGCTTTCCAAACATGGAGATTATGCAGACTTCTCTTTCTCCAGGCTTCCTAGGACTCAGCTGGTGAGTCATGAGTGCTGGAGGGGAAGGTGAGAATGGAGGTTAGAAGTTTACAGGACTGGACTCTACTCTAGAACATTCTGATTCAGTGGTTCTGAATGAGGTCCAGAAGCCTGCCTTTTTAATAAGCATCCCAGGAAGATTTTGAGAAAATATCATACATATGTCAAACATTATGATACTTTATATCAGTATAATTCTTTTCTTCTAGACTTTTTAGCTTTCATTAGATCAGTCTAGGTTGAGAAAACAGTTACTTTTCCTGGGATGTAGCTATGCCCAGAATTGCAGAAATTACATCTGTGTGAAAAGATCATTTGAAAATAGTTTAATTCATGTATTCATTTGGTTGGAAGATTGAGGGAATGAAAAGTGCCCACCAACGTGAGGTCTCTGAAGACTGAAAAATGAGGCAGGAAGCTGTGTACAATCGATGGATCAGTTTATACAGGGTTAGTTATTCAAAGAGTGAGCAAGTGGGACGAGGGTCTGGTGGACAACCATCTAGGAGCCTTCACAGCTGCACCACTGAGGGGCCATTGGGACAAATTTTATAGTTATCCTAGGGTATGGCGGTACGTACTTGAAAACAAAATGTGCATTCCTAAGTTAAGATTTATGAATGAGTATCTAGCCTTGTGGGCTTTCCAGGTGGTACTAGTGGGAAAGAACAGACCTGCCAATGCAGGAGACTTAAGAGATGCAGGTTTGATTCCAGGGTTGGGAAGATCCCCTGGAGGAGGAAACAGCAACCCACTCCAGTATTCTTGCCTGAGAAATCCCATGGACAGAAGAGCCTGGGGGAATGCAGTCCACAGGTTTGCAGAGTCAGACACAACTGAAGCGACTTAGCACTCACACACACACACCTAGCCTTGTGGGCACTGAGAGCATGGTCTTCTTCACTGTTTGGGGACTAACAGAGCACAGAGGTCACCTGGTTCTGTTGACTATTAAACAATATCTATTAACTGCAAACCCCCTGAAGACAAAGAAGTGATTTGGAACTGGGATAGTCCTGGGTGCATGTGTGCTCAGGGTGATGCGTGCTCAGTCACATCTGTTGTGTCATACTCTTTGCATCTCCATGAACTGTAGCCCACCAGGCTCCTCTGCCCATGGGATTCTCCAGGCAAGAATACCAGACTGAGTTGCCATGTCTTCCTCCTGGGGATCTTCCGGACTCAGGGATCAAACCCACGTCTCCTGTATTGCCAGGTTATTTTTCCACTGAGCAACCTGGGAAGCCAATAAACCTGGGTAGGGTCAGTGAAAGGACAGGAGGAACTGTGTGGGCCCAGGATGGCATCACTTATGCTAACAGTCATACAACTGTAACCATCTTTCAAAGAAAATTTTGAAATACAGAAAAAAATGAATTCTTTTTGCACATTCTGCAATGAGCACTCTAAATGGAAAGGTATTCAGCTCAGCATAATAGAGGAATGGCGCCCTAATTTTGAGTTATTTGTGGACACACAGTAAGTTTTCAATTCCACTCTCTGTTCCTACCTGTCAACCCACTCTTCTGTCTGGCACCTCTACTTTTGTCTATTTGAGATAAATAAGGATTAGTAAATATTCCTTTACTGTCTTCAACAATTGTTTTGAAATCTCCAGAACCTCCATGGCCTGTTGAGTGCAACAAAACGTCCTTCATTCTCAAGAGTTTGAAGCCCAAACTTCCCATTCAAAGAGCTATTGACATCACTTGCTTTTGGAACACAGAAAGAAATAGCACATAGAAAAAAAAAAATCATAGGTGAAACATCAGTCTGAATTGAATTCATCAAACTTAAACAACCAAAGGAGATAATTTGGAACTCAGAAACTACTGAATTCCAATTTTTGCATATTTGAATGCTGTGCTATTAAATAACCTATTTTAGCCTGTTTCCCCCCTATTTAGAGTGATGAGGGTAATGTCACATATTTCAAAGGATTGGCAATGGAATGTCCAAGGTTTCAGTAAATACTTTGGGACCGGAAATCACCAAGTGCTAAGTGTTACTTTAACCGCAGTGCCTAGGAGAGTATCCACGACATTCCTCACTATTGAATGTAGGATCTGGGAGTTCGGAGGAGGGGAGCTACCCCATTTAGCGCCTTCATGACTCATTGATCTGAGCTCTTAGACAACTGCTTGAACTTCACGTTTCTTAGAGAGTGGTTAGGGTTTTTAGCCGACTTCTTGCCGGGGATGACTTGGAATGCCCCAAAGCAATATCAATGATAGCTTGAACTGGATGCGTCAGGGAATTTGAAAGGTGAAAAATGATAGGCTTGGAACATATATTCCCTCCAATGCTTCCAATTTTGCTCTGGGGTAGATTTTCTCTAAAAATATGTTATCTGAACGACTTAAAAATTCCAGGAGCAATAACTCATCTGACTGTGATGGTGGATTTTCAACATCTCCAAGTTTTAAGGTGAAGATTCTGCGAAGCAATAGAAATTTGAAACCTGGCACAAACCCCAGATTCACACTGCTGTTGGGCTCTAAATAATAAACATTCCTTTCCCAATATTCGATCCAGCTACACCTCCAGCCAGAGTGAGTACGTTTGTCATAAAGCAGGAAATGTGAAGGTTTTGGAGACATTTTGTGTTTTAGTTTGGTTTCCTCTAAACATAGAGCTTGAAAGGGGATTTTAGCACAAGTAATTTGCCTGACAGGTTAACTCAGGAAGCAGAAGTAAGGAAGAGATGGAGACAGAAAGACACCGAAGGAGGAAAGTCACCATAAACGTGCAGTATTGTTGGGCTTCCATGGTGGCTCAGTCAGTAAAGAATCCACTTGCAATGCAGGAGACATGAGTTCAATCCCTGGGTTGGAAGATCCCCTGGAGAAGGAAATGGCTACCCACTCCAGTATTCTTGCCTGGAAAAATCCCCTGGAGAGAGGAGCCTGATGGGCTATAATCCACGGGGTCGCAAGAGTCAGACAATGACTTAGAGACTAAACCACCAACCACCACTGTTGACACTGCTAAAGGCATTTGGGCAATTCACTCAGAACTTCTGAGAAATGAAGAGAACATTTTTCAGAAATGTCTTTATAAAAGTCAGGAAAAAGCAGCCTTTATCCACTGAAATTCATCTTCCGTTGGTCGAAGGTCACTTCCAAAGGTGTGGCTTCCGACTGTGCCTATGACTGACCAAACAAGTTCTGTTGGCATCTCAGAAGGCCCTGGAGCACCATGCACTGATCCAGGCTTGCATGTTTGAGGTACAGCCAGGTGAGTCAGAGTTCAGGTGCCTCTGTCCATTACAGGGGAGGCTAACACTGAGGTGAGCCACGCGGTATGTGCTATAGTATAGCCTGTTTCACCCTTTAGATTGCATCATGTCCTTCACTAAGTCCACTCTGTCACCACATTTTCAAGGTGGGATTGGCTACAATTTCTATCAAAGAGTTGTATACAGGCAGATTTAGTAGAACAAGCTATGGTCCTCCCTGATGCAATTGGTATCCAGACTACAATTAAGATTTACCATCTCCCTCTAGTCCGTGTCCTAGACAGCATACTAAAAAGCAGAGACATCACTTAGCCGACAAAGACCCGTATAGTCAATGCTATGGTTTTTCCAGTAGTGAAAGACCATAAAGAAGGCTGAGCACCAAAGAATTAATGCTTTCAAACTGTGGTGTTGGAGAAGATTCTTGAGAGTCCCTTGGACTGCAAGGAGATCCAACCAGTCCATCCTAAAGGAGATCAGTCCTGGGTGTTCATTGGAAGGACTGATGCTGAAGCTGATGCTCCAATGCTTTGGCCACCTGATGTGAAGAGCAGACTCGTTGGAAAAGACCGTGACGCTGGGAAAGATTGAAGATGGGAGGAGAAGGAAGCAACAGAGGGTGAGATGGTTGGATGGCATCACTGACTCAGCGGACATGAGATTGAGCAAACTCCAGGAGATAGTGAGGGACAGGGAAGCCTGGCGTGCTGCAGTCCATGGGGTCACAAAGAGTCGGACACGAGTTAGTGACTGAACAATGACAAAGCTGCACACAAGCACAGGCTGAAATGAGATCCCACAGAAGTTGGATAAGATCTTATGAGATGAGAGCAAGACACACAGGTGTGGGATGCGTTTGGATGCTGGTAGCACAAAAGCAGGTCGCGCTTCCGTGGAACTTTCCACCACATTTAAAAGTAAAATCAGAAGTGTGCCCAGTTGCTGGGAAGAGAGCGTGTGATGTGTGCTACAATGTGGCATTACGAGGGAGTGATCTCATCACCTACTCTATACCATACCCTCCCCAAGCCCAACCGTGTCCAGTGAGTCACTCTTTGTGTGATACCACCTAATCAATGAGGCATCTGTGTTCATGGCTGGAGAGCAGCCAGAGAGACCCAGAGCACATTCTCCTGCGCTTTTGAGTACTGCCCTGTAGATGACGCTAGTTGCATGTAAAAGAAGGCCTGGAAGGTCTTTTTGCAAACTAGGGCTTCCCGTGTGGCGCAATGGTAAAGAATCTGCCTGCTAATGCAGGAGACACAAGAGATGAGGGTTTGATTCCTGAGTCAGGAAGATCCCCTGAAGTAGGAAATGGCAACCCACCTCAGTATTCTTGCCTGGGAAATTCCATGGACAGAGGAGTCTGGCGGGCTACAGTCCAGGGGGGTTGCACATGACTGAAAGACAGAGCAAAGTGCACAATGCAGACCTCGCACCGTTTAGAGAGGGACCCTCGTCTCCCACCATAGTGTATATCAGACTGCATATCAAAATCTGGTCACACTGAACTTGAACTCCTTCCCCAGAGACAGGAGGCAGGGTGTTGTAGTTAGCACAGGGCTTGGTGTTGTAGTTAGTACTCTGATCGCCCTGGTTTATTTCTCAGTTCTTAACCAATGGTGCTCATAATCCATGGGGTCACAGATGAGTCAGACATGACTGAGTGACTAAACAACAACATGATACATAGCATATATTGTGTTTTATACACTGCCTGTGTGCATGCTAAGTCCCTTTAGACGTGTCCAACTCTGCGACTGTATGGACAATAGGCTCCTCTGCCTGTGGGATTCTCCAGACAAAAATAATGGAGTGGGTTGCCATGCCCTCCTCAAGGGATCGAACCAGCCTCTCTTATGTCTCCTGTATTAGCAGGCATGTTCTTTACCACTGGGAAGCCCTTATACACTGCCTGGTGTGTTGTGAATACTCTGGAAGTGCCCTAGTGCGTGGCAGGTGTTAGTCTGCTGAATCTTTTCTGTCTTCTCCATTTTCCCTGAGTGCGCCTCCCCCCATGTACCCCTTTCAGCTTCCCTCTAAAGTGTCTTTAAAAAAAAAAATTCTTTTTGCTATGGACCATTTTTAAAGTCTGTATTCAGTTTATTACAATATTGCTTTGTGTTTTATGTTTTGGCTTTTGGCCACGAGGCACATGATACCTTAGCTCCCTGACCAGGGATTGAACCCACATCTGTTGCATTAGAAGGCAAAGTCTTAACCAGGGGAGTCCCCTCTGAAGTGTCTCTGATGAGCTCAGTCAGGGTCAGTCACTACACGGTGCTCCTACACCAAATGCAGTCATACCCGAAACATCGCCAGATGCCTTGTGAAAATACAAATGTCTCCTGCATTTCCCTCATGTGTTGCTGTAGTCACCCTGTTGAGAAAGAAAATCATGTAAATCTTACGCGACTACCAGTTAAGAAACCCATGCTGTGCTTTCCTAACTCTAAACAAAATCTTGGTAAACCACTCTCGTCTCTTTCGTGGCTGAAATCTAGCTGGTGGAATCAAATACTGATGGCTGTCTATGGTTTGCAGATATGAGCTTATGCCAGGCCAGACCCTCAAAGAAGCAGTTACCAGGTAGGCTTAGACATGGTTAGACAATTAATTGAGGAAGTACCCTGCAGAATAAAGAGCGACGGGATAGGAGTAGAAGAAAGGAGCCTTTTCACTGTCCTGCAGGGCTGGCTCCTGTGAGTGCAGAAGAGAAAGGAGGAACTGAGAAGAAAGCCTCAGACCGCTGTGTGGTTCTGGGGTGGTGTCACCAAACTAATTAAGTCCCCAAGCCAGGATGCAGGAGCCCCACACCTGGCGTGAATGGTCTGCTGAGAAGCCCTGCCATCCTGTCACTGATGGGAGCAACTTGGGGGAAGCAGGGTGTCAGCTTGGTAGCCAAGAGCACTCAGAAGCAGCAGCTGGGGGCTGTGAGCCTCATCAGGAAGTTCTCCTGATGGGGGGTTTCAGCAAGGCATCTCCATCATTCTCACAAACCTCTGTTTTGTCAAGCTCACTACCCTATTTGAATCTTTGAGCATATATGATTTCTGGCCCCAATTCTCTCCATAACCTGGAGTAAAATTTGTCCAGAAAGAAGACTTGGACTCAGTTAGAACTACACATGTAAGCCAACACATCTCAACCCCACATAAAAACCCAGACCCTTGGAACAGGGCTTAATCTGCAAGGACATTTTGAGTCTGGCAGGAAGAGATGGTTGATCTGCTCTTCAGCACTCGTTATCTCTCTCGTGGGTGACATTTGGCTCAGGCTGGTCAGTCTTGCCCTGCCCCAGATGTGTTGAGTTTTAAATGAACAGCTAAGTTTTAGGTGTGCTGCATGTTGATCTTTTCTGAGCAGTTGACTGCAGATTTTTTTTTTTTTTTTGCTGCATCATTGGGTGTTGGCATATAACCAACTCCAAGGGTTTCAGGCAGTGCTTTTGACTGATCTGGAGCTTTCTGTTTCACTCAGAGAATCGTTCCTTCATTTCTCCACCCCCTGCACATTTCCTGTTAGGAGATGTTCATGTTCCCTGCAGTTGGCAGGTGGAGTGGCGAGCCTCAGACTGCTCCTTAGGAGAGAGCTCTATCACTGTCCTGTGGTTTATCAGACAGCTTCACTGCCACTCTAATGAGTTTGCCAGGCTCATCTTTTGTCTCTGGTGATGAACGTTTGGCTGCATTTTTTTTTTTTTCCAGGAGGGAGTCTCTCTCTGTCTACATATCAATTTGGACTTGACGTTTAAAGCTAAGACTTTCTTCTATTTCTGAGTAGTTTTGTTGATATCAGTTTCTATACTCTGTCAGTTCCAATGCTATTTAGTATCTTTTCTAATTTAACGTTAAGAGCATCACAGAAAATATAAACAACTTGGTGGTTTTGAGGCTTCTGACACTCCTATATTGGTTGGCTGCAATTTATCTGATTTTTTTTTTCTTTTTGATAACCAAGGAACCAGACAGGTTTTATCTTTTCAATATCCTATAACAGTGGCTACAAATGGAATCCCATGCATTTTTCTTTCCAGGTGGATTGACAGAGTTAACTCATTTTCAATTTTTGGGGGGTGAGGCCATACAAATGACCCTTGGTTTTATCTCCTGAAAGAGAGCTGAGTGGCAGCTTTGAGGGAGATCAAGTATGCCGTGTCTGAGGCTTGCGGTGGATGACTCTTAGCTGCTTCCCAAGAGACGAGGTCCAGATAACAGAAATCACCCATCTGAGCACCAAAGTCTCAGAGATGATGTCACTGGGTGAAACCTGTTCAGCTCTGCAAAGACTTCCTCCTTCGACCCTCATCTGCCTTCCTATTACAATCATTATTTAAAGATATAAGTGCTTCACAAACAGCAGTTCATTATTCCTCAAATCAATTTATGAGGTAGAAAAGGAAATGGGAGTTTCAAGGCTTTATCTCTATAAGACCTGAGATAGTGATTTAAAGCAATCACTGGTGCCCTTCTACTTCCACCAAACCAGCTTGATCATTCTCCTTAATATTTGTTTTCCCCTTTCTTTTTATACACTCTCTTACTTTTAATTGGGTAGCAACTGTCTGGGATACAGAGTCAAAGAGAAATCTATCACTGATGAAAATACACAAATAATGTTACACGTTACAGAGCGTCTTCCATTGTGGGTACACCTTTTTTGCTAGCTACTTTATTCTATTTATTTATGGTAAGAGAAAAGAGCTTTTTTCCCTTGTCCTTTCGATACGTTTATTAATTGCTCTAATGCCTGTTCTGTCTGCTTTTCCTGGGGACGACTCTGCTGTCTTATATCCTTGTTTCTCACCTTCCATCAGTACGGCCACTTAGCACACTGCCACGTTTCAGGGCTCGAGGAAACACAAAGGCAGTCTCTCTCCTCTCTTTGACCTTGAGGTCTGATATTTAAGGGGGCTTTTGCACTGTGTCCCCACATGACAATAAGAATGCTGTGAATGCCTTGGAACCACTTTCAGTTCAATTCCATTAAGTGAAAATGTATGGAAAGTATTTCCGTGGAGTTACAGGGACGCACTTTTTATGATTATTATTATTGATTGCAATAAGTTTCAGTCCTATTCTAATCCTGGTATCCAGGGTCTTCTCGAGGCTGGAAAATGTACCTGCAACCTTGGACCTGGCTGTATGTTTTCCCACCATTTGTCCTTGAAGGGTAAACTGCAGGAAGTTTGCTCTATTTTATATACACAAAAATAGATTTTAATTTTTGTGTGGTTTTTACTTCATAAAAGTTATACATTTCAGAGTTAATTTTCTTTAGATTATATTCTCAATGCACTTGACTTTAAACTGGGAACAGGTTTCAACAGCTTGCACCGAATTCTGACATCACAGTTACTGGCTCAGACAAAGAGCCTCAGCAAAATAATTTTCAGGCTGGAGGCTTTTATTAAAACATTCTAGAAGAGTGTAAATAATAAGAATTGATTTATGGGCATTGATTCTTTAGTCTACCTTCCAATCTGATACAAAATAACTTCTTAAAGTAAAAAACAAAGAGTGCACTAATGTTTGGGGGAAGACAAACTTTCTATGATGTAATCCTTGCAATAGATAAAAGATTGAATTGCTGGTGAGTCACTAAGTCGTGTCTGACTCTTTGTAATCCCATGGACTGCAGCATGCCAGGCTTCCCTGTCCTTTACCATCTCCCGGAGTGTGCTCAAACTCATGTCCATTGAGTCAGTGATGCCACCCAAATCATCTCATCCTCTGTCGCCCCTTCTCCTTTTGCCCTCAATCTTTCCCAACATCAGGGTCTTTTCTAATGAGCTGGCTCTTCGCATCAAGTAGCCAAAGTATTGGAGATTCAGCTTCAGCTTCAGCTTCAGCATCAGTCCTTCCAATGAATATTCAGGGTTGATTTCCTTTAGGATTGACTGGTTTGATCTCCTTGCTGTCCAAAGGACTCTCAAGAGTCTTCTCCAGCACCATAGTTCAAAAGCATCAATTCTTTGGTGCTCAGCCTTCTTTATAGTCCAACTCTCACATTGGTACATGACTACTGGAAAAACCATAGCTTTGACTATATGGACATTGTATCAATCGTGAAATAATAAGCGATGTCCTACAATATCTGCAAAGAGAAAAATCACCGAGAAGGGTCTCTTAGCTGACCCATTACACCAATGAGAATACCTGTGTGTCGGGGTCACTTGGGGCCAGTCAGCAGTGGTTTCAAGGAATGCAGAGGTGAAGCGTGGTAGCAGTAGCACAGTAGAAAATCTGTGTGGGATGGAGGGAAGGTGTGCCCAGACACAGAACAGAACAGTCCAGCTCTGCACTTGCTTTGGGGGCAGCTGGCAGAACTGACAGATGCATGGAAACATAGCTTTCGGCACAGGTGACCTGTCAGAGTGGAGAGTCCTGGTGGAAAAATGGCATCCTAATTGGGCTGGTGAGGCTCAGGAAGGAGTCAGAATGGAGAAACTGCCTCTCCTGGCCCCATAGTCGGTACTGCTGGGGGTCTGGGACCAGAGATGCCACTGTGATGCCAGGGTGTGTGTATTTGTGTGTGCGTAGTCACTTAGTCGTGTCTGACTCTTGGCGATCCTGTGGACTGTAGCCCGCCAGGCTCCACTGTCTATGGGATTTCCCAGGCAAGAATACTGGAGTGGGTTGCTATTTCCTCCTTCAGGGGATCTTCTTGACCCAGGGATTGAACCTGCATCTCCTGCATTGGCAGGCAGATTCACTAGCACCGAGCCACCTGGGAAGCCGATTCCAGGATGAAGTTGGTCCAATCCACAGGACTCCGTAAGTGACTTCTTTCGCAGGTGGTACCAGAGGGAAAAGGAGCTGTGAAATGAACCAGTTGGAGAGAGAGCCTCACACCTCAAACCCCTCATCTCTCTTCCATATAACATACCTGTGCCGGCTTGGCAAAACTGATAAATTCTCTGCTTCCAAGGCAGCACGTCTCCCCCCCTCGCTGTTCTCATTAGTCTTCATAACACCTGACGTGGGGATGGAGAGTAAGTGGGAGGCCGCCCAGGAGGTTTCAAACTGGGCAAGGCCAGGAGCGATGGCAAGGCGAGAGACACAGCTGTGACCCTGAAAGTAACGACAGACCCGCATGAACCCTGCTTCCTGACCGGCGTGAGACTTGCCATGAGGATGTGAGGATTGTTTATACATTTAATTTTTTTTCCTATATATTATGATGTTCTGGCATCTTAAAAAACTTTTCTGGCTGGTGAGAGGTTGCCCTTCCTGGAACTAAAGGTCCCAACCCAAGGCAGGCCTTTGATATGTAAACTATCCAACCCAGAGCACTACCTCCTCTGTGAGCCTCTGAATACTGTGCTCAGTCATTCAGCTGTGTCTGACCTTAGTCTTTGCGACCTCATGGATGGTGGCCCACCAGGCTCTTCTGTCCATGGGATTCTCTAAGCAAGGACACTGGAGTGGGTTGCCATGCCCTCCTCCAGGGGATCTTCCCGACCCAGGGATGGAACCTGTGTCTCTTATGTCTCCTGCATTGGTTGGCAGGATCTTTACCACTGCACCACCTGGAAGGCTCCTAGGAGGCAATATGTCTCTGCCTCCATCACCCCAGAGCCAGGTAGCCGGCAGCTAGGGACTATCCCTAAAGCTAGGATTCTGCTGAATATATCCAAACAAGCCAGTCCTTTACAGTTCACCTGGACTTGCCTTGCCTTTCCTTGGGAACCCTCCCAAAAGTGTCTAGTCCAAGCTTTCCCCTCACTCCTGTTTTTTACTTCCTCACCACTGAAGCCTCTCCACGTGGCCCTGCATGGCATGCAGGACCTATGTGTATAATAAACCTCACTTTCCTGAGGCTCTCTTGTGTCTCCTCTTGTGGCCTCTCTTGACTGACCATCAGATAAAAAACAAAACACGGTGCAGAACAGAATGTTTTAAAAGTGCTTTGGACTGTTCAGAAGTATCCAGAGATTCAATGGCAAGGGATATAAAAGTAGATTTTAATAGGAGGATTCTTCAAGTATCCTTTTCATTTTATGAAACTCAGTTACCAGGCACTGACCTCGACCCTGGGAGATACAGGGATAGAGAGAGTCGTGACTCTGCTCCTCAAGCAGACAGTCAGCTGGATAAGACGCAGAGAAACAACAACTGCCTTTTGAGTATTTGGTGCCTGGTGAGAGGTGGAGAACTTGGGGGAGCGGGGGTTAGAAGGGAGGGTTTGTAGCCCCTTGAGCATCAGAAAAGGTTGTCTGGAGGAAGGGATCTTTATTTAGTCACCAAATACATTACTTTTTAAATCAGTGGTATTGATGTTATATTGACCGATGTCCAGGATAAGCAGCTATATGTATGGATTTCCAGGAAAAGTCAAGCATTTTGAAGAAGTTTCTTGAAGAAACAATTTCTCAAACTAATGGATTTCATAATGGATGGTGCTTGGGTAGTAAATCTGGGTGCTGAATAAAAGGCTTTAAAAACTGTGTACAGTTGACCTGTGAATAACATGGTCTTGAGCTACATGGGTCCACTTACTTGAAATATTTTTCAATAGCAAACATTATAGCAGTACAAGGTCCCCTGCTGGTTGAATCCACAGATGTGGACTCAAGGATATCGAGGAACCTTGGTATAGGAGGAGCCTCAAGATATGGAGAACTGACTAAAAGTTATACTAGAATTTTCGGTGATGTGGAGATTTGGGGCTCCTGGCCCTCGTGGTGTTCAAGAGAGGGCTATATTACTGTTGGATGTAAAGTTAAGACATTTCAAATCTTTAATATAAATTATTTCTTTAAGTTTTACTCCTATAGAAAATACTCAATTTAATGAAAAATAATTATTATCCTCATTTCTACATAGGTCTTCCTTGGTGGCTCAGTGGTAAAGAATCCGCCTGCCTAGGCAAGAGACTGTGTTTCAATCCCTGGTTGGGGAAAATTCCCTGGAGGAGGTATGGCAACCCACTCCAAGATTCTTGCCCAGGAAATCCCATGGACAAAGGATACTGGCAGGTTACAGTCCACGGTGTGGCAAAAGAGTTTGGACATGACTTAGCAACTAAACAACAACATCTCTACACAGTAATTTCATTCACTTTATAGTATAAATTCTGATCAGTGTCTATTTGGTTAGAAAGAGAGAGAGAGAACCAGGAATTGCCAACCATATTATAATGAAAAGTATTAGTAAATACACTCTTGATCATGGAATGCCAGCTAGTGTCAAAGGCAACTATGATTGATCTTGCAGTTTTTAGAACACAGAATACAGACTTTAGGACATTTTATGATGTAATCCATGAAAATGAAGTTCATGGCTTTATGATCCCTTCACATACGTAAAGAGGAAGGTGGTTAGTCTTTTTTAAACTGCATCTCTAAAAAAAATTTTAAAAATAAATAAATAAATAAACTGCATCTCTTAGGGGAAGTGCTTTGTGAACTGCACGGACCCCGTGAGGTGGAGCTTAGCCATGCTCAGTCATGTGGCAAAGAACACAGGATGTGAGTGCCATCTGGGGCTGGAGATGGTGCACAGCCTGACGAACCAACTTCTTCATTCAGTTCGCTTCCCTTTTCATCTGTCTGTCACACAATAAAGGAAATTAAAATCAGTGATTGATTGTGCTTCACTGCCTTATCATCAAGGCAGAATACATAAATAAATGCACCAAATGAGAAGCTATTTAATCACATTCTCTTTTTTTCTGTGTATCTAACTCAGTATATCATGGGCCAAGTAACTGACATTTCTTTTATTCAAAAGAGGAAAGGAAATTTATTTATTCCAGTTGAATGTTTTTCCTGTGTGTTTTTTGTGTTTTCCACACAACTGCCACTTTTCCAACCATCTACCTAATAACTTGGTTTGAAAAGAAAGTCCTAAAGGTCTTGCACTTGCCAAGAACTCTAGAACAACAATAAATATAAGCATGTCAGCAGCCATCTCTTTCCTTTTCTTAACTTTTACAGAAAATATTGATTTAATTATTAAATATGATAATGTTGATGGTTTTGCTATAGATAAAAATACATCAGGTTAAGAAAGTTGTCTTCCATTCCTATTCTTCAGTCGTTAATTTCATGTCTGACTCCTCTATTCCTAGGTTGGCAAAAAACTTTTAATATACATGAACATTGGATTTTAGTATATATATATTTTTTCTCATATCTTCTGAGATAATCCTATGATTTCCCTCTTTCAATGTGTTAATATAGTAAATGACATTAAAAGAATTTCTATTGTTCAAGTTTTTCTGCATGACTAGATAAAAACAATGCTATTATTCTATATTACTTGTGAGGTTTATATATATATGCCAACCTAGTTTTCTAACATTTTCAGGAGAATTTTGCATGCATACTCTTAAAGAAATTGGCATGTCATTCCTATGTCATCTGCCTGTGGGAGGACCTGACTGGAAGTCACACAGCTGGAGGAGGGAAGAAGTGACTCTCCCTATTTCCTCTAAAGCTGTCCTGAGTGGTAGTTGCAATGAGAATAATCCTGTAATGGCAATAGCTCTGGAAGTTGAGACAATACGGATTTTAGCAGCAGCAGCACCAAGGGATCCCTGTGATAGAGGCCACAGTGGCAGCAATGGGAACAATTCAGGAAGTGATGATAATATTAGTTGCAGCTGGAGCAGTTGACACATGGGTCCTTATGGTGGCAGCTTCAAAAACAGCAGTAATGACCCAGCCTCAGAAGGACCACTTGCTAGACTCCTGCTTAAGAAGCTGAACTTGGACATCTGAAGGTCTGAAGTACCTGCCATTGACCTCTGGGCAACATTTTCACTCCTCCAACTGAGTTTCCTTGTAGTGACTAATTTTCAAACAACCCTACTTTCCCATCTTTGGCTCCATACACTCTCACAACTGATTTCTCGATGAAATATGACAAGTGTGACTCATTTGTTTTGTTTCCCATGCAATGTTTTAATTTCTTAATTAATAGCAATCGTGGAAAACCTGGGGATAAAATATAAAACTGCATTTTTCAGCCTCCTCTTGACAGTCTTTAGAATAGGCAATGCGGTTTCCGCTCCTTGCAAGGCAACAGTTGGCTGGTTCTGAGCAATGGCTGCCCCTTTAAACAAGTTCATCACATTTCCCATCCAGGCAGCCTCCATTACCACACCTCCTGCCTGGCCCTGCACACACTGATATTTGCCATACCCACTGTAAATGGTAAACATGCACAGCAGAAATTCAGGAATATTTATTTTCTTCACTTATCAAAGCAAAATGGGTTTCAAAAGGTTCATAAAGACTTAAACTTCAGTAGTAACATTTGAGCCACCCCAGGTGGTACTAATGGTAAATAATCCACCTGTCAATGCAGGAGACGCAGCAGATGTGGGTTCGATCCCTGGGTCAGAAAGATCCCCTGGAGGGGGCCATGGGAACCCACGCCAGTATTCTTGCCTGGAGAATCTCATGGACAGAGGAGCTTGGTGGGCTATAGTCCATGGGGTCACAAAGAGTTGGATACAACTGAAGTGACCAGCACAAACACACAACATAGCTATTAAATGACAAACAAATAGACTAATCACATAAATACAGCTTTAAAAGTAATTGTTTGGAAACAGCACGGATTTGGTTTCTTTGGTTTTGCTTTTGTTTTGTTTGGTAATTTAAGGCTTAAGTAAAAGAAATGACATTATTTGCTCCACATTCTCAACTCTTTGTAGCTTTGGATTTTTTTCCCCAAGCACATGAATCCTTTGAAGTCAAGCAGGGCTGATGGCAGAGGACTGTTTGTGCAATCCAATCAGGCTAATTTCAATTTCAAGTGCAGGAGACAGGCATGCTTTTCATCGCCTCCTTTGTGCAGCTATGATGGATTGACTACTGTTGAGTTAGTAAGATTTCCAGGAAAGGACAGTACAAATGCTGGCCTAAGCAGCCTGTTAATAAATAGACCTCCAGTCTTGAAATCTTCCACTTGCTGTTTTAAGAGTAGAGAAAAGCTCCACAAAGTGCAGAATACATTTCACTTCGCAGTTTCATCTGAAGAGCTACTGTTATTTACATTCCCACATGTTTTTAATAAGAAGTGCAGGGAAAAGAGCATACAGACTGTATGTAGAAAAGAACATACAGACTTGTAAGAGCAAGAACTGGTAACAAAAATAAGTAAGAATTTCATGCTATCTAAACATAATCTTATTTGCTTTATCCATTTCAAAACACTTTATTGAAATCTCTTTTTCAAAGGTTGTGTGCAGAATATGAGATAAACTCTTAAATAACCCAATGAAATTGTTTCTAAATGATTATGATATGTTTCTATATGTACCCTTAAGTATAAAAAAAAATCAAATCATCATTTGAAAAGAAGCTTGGGCTATATTGTGTGTGTTAGTCCCTAAGTGTTGTCTGACTCATTGTGACCCCATGGACTGTAGCCTACCAGGTTCCTCTGTCCATGGGATTTCCCAGGCAAGAAAACTGGAGTGGGTTGCCATTTTCTTCTCCAGGGGATCTTCCTGACCCAGGGATCGAACCAGGGTCTCCTGCATTGCAGGCAGATTCTTTACCATTTGGGCCACCAAGGAAGCCCTTAGCCATATTAAGTGTAGAAAAATTAAAGTGTTTCCTGATGATTTTCTTTATTTTCATTTTTTAAATTCTTCTAAAAGAAAGAGAAAAATATAAGTATAAAATGATGAACAAAAACAAAGCAAAACCAAAATAAATTATGTAACTATATCCAACATCAATTCTCAATTAAAATCAAGAGAATTTTAACAATTGTACTAATCAAAATAATACCTAGCTCTTACCGTCTATTCACTGTGGGTCTGGAGCAGATCCAATGGGTTTATGCTAATTTACTCATCTGATTCTCATAACACTTTCTGTTTAAAACCTTTATCAAGATTCTCATTTCACAGAGAAGGAAAGAGAAGTAATATAATTTTCTCAAGGCCATGGAGCTGGTTGAGCAAGATTCAAGTCCAGGCAATGGGCATCTGGAAGTTTTCCCAGATGACTACCTCTTGTTTCCCAGATACAAATGTTTACATGTTGATTTACAGTCAAATGTTATTAACGCTGCTTCCATGAGATATGAACATTAGTCATGTTTTTAGGGGGTCTTTGGTCTCATGTCTATCTAATTTCACCCAATTCTACCTCTCTGGGTGACCTTCACTTTGGTTGAAGACCTGAAGGAGGGACTGGGGAAGCTTGGGTAGAAGAGGTGCAGGGAGATAAGACTTCACAGAGACAGAGCAGTGGGCTGCAGTTGTTGCTTGAATTTGATGATGAATTCCTGGGGGAGAGGTGTTATGCCCTTTTGGAGCTTGGTAGTGGAGGGGGAAACCTGGTTGGACATTGTTGGGCTCCTTGTTGGAGTCTTGTGCTAGGGAGAAACAGTAGGAGATGAACACAGATGATAAACAGCCTTGTACACCATCCTAGGACCTCACTGCACACCTGGACCACAGCTCAGCAAGCCAGGGAGAAAGAAAGTGGAAGTGTCAGTCACTCAGTCATATCTGACTCTTTGCAACCTCCTAGACTGTAGCTCTCCAGGCTCCTCTGTCCGTGGGATTTCCCAGACAAGAATACTAGAGAGGGTTGCCATTTCCTCCTCCAGGTGATCTTCCTAACCCAGAGATCGAACCCACGTCTCCTGCATCTCCTGAATTGGCAGGGGAATTCTTTACCACTGAGCCACCTGGGAAGCCTTAATTTCCTATAGGAAAGGTAAAATTCAACCTGGTCTTCTCTCTTGAAACTTGCATCCCTGGGCTGAGAAATATCTGACAAGTAGACCAGGGTGAAGAACCCAGGCGCTTTTTAGCTAAACACTTTAGAATTAAGACTGTCTTCTGGGTAGAGCTGCTGCACATCACTAGACAGGTTTTTGCTCCAGGCATTGAAAAATAATGCATGCTAAGTTGCTTCAGTCATGTCCAACTCTTTGCGACCCTATGGACTGTTGTTGCCTGCAGGCTCCTCTGTCCATGGGATTCTCCAGGTAAAAATACTGGAGTAGATTGCTGCACCCTCCTCCAGGGGATCTTGTCAACCCAGGGATCGAACCCGCGTCTCTTATGTCCCTTGCACTGGCAGGTGGGTTCTTTACCACTAGTGCCACCAGGGAAGCCCATTTTAAAAAGTAACGAACCTTAAGATTGAGGCCAGACTTATGGGTACAGCACTGCTTGGAGTGCCCTGAGCTTTCCTTTCTCATTCAAGGCCAAGGTTAGCATAATATTTGCTTTTTAACATGGAGACTAAGCCATTTGCATTTCCTTTTTTAAACTGTCTAATGATGTTTACAGGTGTTTTTCCCTGGTGGCTCAGATGGTAAAGAGTCTGCCTGCAAAATAGGGAACCCAGGTTCGATCCCTGGGTCAGGAAGATCCCCTGGAGAAAGAAATGGCAACCTACTCCAGTATTCTTGCCTGGGAAATCCCATGGATGAAGGAGCCTGGCAGACTAAGTCCATGGGGTCACAAAGAGTTGGACACAACTGAACGACTTCACTTACTTAATGATGTTTATGCTTAAGATGACAAATGATGGTGGAGTGTTATAGGGTATTTGTTGTATTTACGTTTATTGTCACCGTACAACTTAGACTGCATAGTAATGACAGGAAATTTTGCCTGAATCCCTGTGACTTAGACGAAGTAATAATGAGAGAAAAATTTGCCTGTCTTCCTCAGGTTAAGCTCAGAGGATCCACTCCTACTTTCTGCAGAATAAGTTAAATTTACATAGATTAATAGCAGGTTCATATGTTGGTTATGATAAAAAGGTTGTGCTTTTCAACTGCACTGTGCTTCTGCAGGGCTTTTAGATAAAACTATTCCTCTCAGTTTGCTTACAAATACTTAGTAACTTAGTCATTTTACATAAACTGCTTCCATTTCAATGAAGGATGTTATTTCCTAGCATGAGATATAAGCATACATGAATTTAAAATGAGATCATCTTTATGTCTGTTTCTTCAAGGATATATTGAAAATAGGATTTGCTAGAAACACCAACGATACTATAAAATATTCAATGGCATTCATACAAAAGGAAAGAGCAGACAGAAATCTTCTGAAGCACTTGTATCAGAAATAGGGTCAGCCAGCACTTGAGGAAGTGGCAGGCTGCTCTAGAAGATGTATTTTCATGGGCATTTCAAGAAGCCTCAGGCAGAGGGTGTGAACATGAGACCCTCCTTGGATAGGGATAAAGGGCAGAAGTTTCTGGTAGCAAATGTTTGTGCATAACTTTTTGGATTGGCATCCTCAATCATCCCTACCTGTGCTCAGCAGAAATCTCTCCCCACCACTGTCCACTTGCCCATCCACTCATTCAAAAAATATTTATTTGTCCGTGTCTGATCTTCATTGCATCATGTGGGATCTTTCGTGGTGGTGCGTGGACTCTCGAGTTGGGAGTGTAGGCTTCAGTAGCTGCTGAAACCCATGGGCTCAGTTGCTCCACGGCACAGGGGATCTTAGATTCCCGACCAGGGATTGAACCCATGTCCTCTGCATTTCAAGGTAGATTCTCAACCACTGGGCCACAGGGAAAGTCCCTTACAAACATTTTTAAAGTTATGAACTAGACTAGGAACAGGGGCAAACACAAAGAATGAGCCAGGACTGCTGTCTGTGACAAACTAAAGCTGTCCTTGGGGATTCTGACACACTATGCCTGTGCTTTGGGATATAACTGTGTTTGAAGTGAAAGTTACTGTCAACTTTTTTTTTTTAAGTTTTCTAATCTCCCTGCCTATTGTGATTCATGGATGTGACAGATTTCTTAGTGTTCTTGTGATTATCTCCTCTTCTATTTCTACTATGATAGAAGGAAATAAGACAAAGTATTTTAACAGTTAAATATGTTAATATGTCTTCTCCCTACACTTTCCCTACTCTGCTAAAGGGATAGCAAAAGTCAAAATCCTTTATCACTTACTTAGCAATAGTCTATAGAACAGCTATCATGGGGCCATACTGATGGTAAGTGCTGGCTACTAGGCAGGAAAAGAGATTAATAGTCACTGACTAGCTGTGTTAGTTGCTTATTCTAGATACCTCTGTGGCTACTTTGAGAAGCAAGTAAATTAAAAGGTAGAACAACACCTTAGCACTATAAATCTGGGCAAAGGATTAATGTTAACATATGATGATGCCCAGTTGAAGGGGTGGTTCATGCTATGGAGACTGTCTACCCAGAGCAGTCATTTATAGAAAGCATTTATGGTAGATGAACCATGACACTGTGTTCTTCTGGTAGCTTTTTTATTTCTAATGGGTGTTGACATGTATTCCCAGAGCTTCAAGCTTAACTGTCTCTGAGATGGGCCTCTTTCTCCATCTTTCAACCATGGTAATGCCTTTTATCCAATGAGACTTAAGAAAGAAAACCCAACTCATTCATCAGTATGTCATCACATGACTGGAATTAAACAGGAAAGCAGTCCAACCTCTGCATTGAATCGTTATCAAGTATCACAGGTGTATTAGTCTTCTGCTTCCATTTCAGGGTTCAACAGCATCCAGAAGTGCTTTCTACCAAAAGGTGTAGGGACATAAAAGCTCATCTTTGCTGTTCAAAATGAGGCCTCACAGAGAACCAAGTTCTTCCAAATGGAAAAAGAAGCCCCAGGAGGTGTAAAGGACAAGTGAGAGGCAAGCAGAAGGTAACCCTTGTCAGAAGGATCTTTTTCTGAATATAAGAGATGGTAACTTCATGATCAAAGTAGATTTTGAGCTACACACAAGCAGAGACTGAGCATAATTGGCATATAATTAGAATAAGAGTTTTGATGCAAGGGCAAGTTGACCTCATTGGAGATCATCGTTACACAGCATATCTAGAAGTAGACTTGATGGAGCATATCAATGCTGGAAGAGAAATACAGATGTGATTAAATGTTCATTCTTGCAGTCACCTCTTGCTAAGAGTGACCCTAATCCTTAGTGAGGAGGAAATAGGAAACTCATGTCAGCATCTCAGTGTGACATTTCTATAATGTTGTATACTGTGATGGCCCACAGTACACTGTGGCGTGTAGGCTAGCGACCATAGGCTGCCTGCTGTTCTGATTCTATGCTGTTGGTTAACTCACTATCTGCTCATCCTTTTGTTACTTTTATGAAATCAATCTAAAGAATCGCTAAGTTTCATGTATAAAAAATTGGGTTGAATCTTACCAATTCTGTATTCAAGATACCAGTGCCAAGAATGGAACACCAGGTGAGTGTAAGTGTGTCTTGGTTTGGACTTTTATGGAAATAGATCCTTAGATAAAAATTCAAATGCAAGCAGTTTGTTTGGGAGATGGTTCCTGGAAACTACAGAAGGCAGTGAGGACATGAAACCAAGAAGGGGAAGGGGCAATGAAAGGTGGATTATGAAACAAATTGGGCTTCCCAGTTAGGTAAGTGGTAAAGAACATACTTGCCAAGCAGGAGATGAAGCTTCAATACCTGGGTCAGGAAGATCCCCTGGAAAAGGGAATGGCAACCCACTCCAGTATTCTTGCCTGGAGAATCCAAATAGAGGAGCCTGGCGGACTACAGTCCATGGGGTCACAAAGAGTCAGACACGACTGAGCGACTAACACACACATCTATACTTATGCACATTGGCATATGTTAGGGGGATCATATATGCATGTTATAATATCATAGACAAATAACAAATCCATCATTTATATATTACTAAAAAATAGTTTGTTTCATATAAACCTAAGCTAATCTAATTTATATTAGGTTTTACGTTTCAGATGGACTACTGTTCAGTATTGCATATGCCTGCTGTTACATGTGTGGCATATTTTATATGATTGTTTCTTACCTTTAACTATTTTAAAGTAATATTAGGCTACAAGAAAAGTAAATTACAGAGATCCCATGTTTTCCTTAATGTTAACAACTTAGAGAAACATTACATAATAAAATATGACATTGTATGATAATGCATGACATTATATAATAAGTCCTATAATAATATAGAATTGATTCTGGAACCAGATAGATGTGAGCAGATCTGCTGCAAAAGTTCATCATCTTGTAGAGATATGCTTTCCACGTATGATGCTGAAATGGATAAAAAAATCCTTGATTTAAAAATAGCAGAAAAAATTGCTTTATTTTGGAACACAATGTAATCCAATAGATAGGTAGATAGATAGATAATACATACATACAAAGAACAAGTTGGGAGGCATCGGGGTTCACTGACTTTGTATTAATGTTATCTTTTTGCTTTCAGTCATGCCACTTTCTCTTTTTCTTTGTTGGGGGTCTAGCTAAGCTGCCATGCAGAGAAGTCTAATCTGATCTTCCAGAATCTTTAGAAAAGCAGAGTGCAGGAGAGCAGATTTTAATAGTAGGAAGGAAGTGTTCAAGTCTCTGATATGAGGGCTCTGACATAGTATGCATGCAGTGGCGTTTGTTGCATAAATATCCCCAGTGGTTGCCAATGTTTGGCAATAAACTACTAAGTGAGACATGCTTGAGCTCCTGGTGTCAGGAGGGGCATCTCGTCTATGACATTAGAAACATTCTATATGTATATCACCGCAATAGTAGTTATGATAATAGTAAGCACAGAATCAGTGTTGTTAGACCACTAAAGCATATGATAGGTAAATAGTAATTGAGGCTTAGTTTTTAACTCAAATCATCCCTTTCAAATTTTTTAACTACTTATTACTAACAGTTCTTGAAGCAAAATGCTTCAAAGAAATTTTCTTATTCTTTCTCTGTTTGTAATTCTCGCATCCTCAAGCCTTTCTGGTGTTCTTAAAAACACTCCCACACACCCTATCCATCTGCCACTTCTTTCTCACCTTATTTCCTAATAAAACAGCCCCTTGAGGGTGGGTCACTTTTAAAGCTATCATGTAAAGTGCTTATAGCAAGAAGGATCTCTCTTCTCAGGAAGTAAGGAACTGCTGCAATTATAACCACCATCTCTCTGGCGTCCCCAGCATACTGGGGCATTCCTTGCTATGCATAACAAGTGAATCAATTCTAACTAGAATTGATTGTGGCCTCAACAGGCATTGGACAGCACACTAATGCACCACCATCTTCACGACCATGCTTCACACGTTCCACATGTAGGTCTCCAATTTCACTCCAGTATGGACCTTATCTTTGCTCCCACCAGGCAGCTATACTGACCTTTCAATATCTGTCAGATATCCAAGAAGTTAAGCCAGCGGCAGCAGGAGGTGTGGAGGATTTTAATTTTCTTGTGCCAAGGAGGGCCCCACCCCCACCCAAATCAAGCGGGAAAAGACACATATTCAGTGGCAGGTTTAGGAACTTTTCTCAGTGGAGATAGGAAAACACTTATCAGTCTGAACACCATTTCATGCAAACATAAGTGCCGAACTTGAAGGCTTCAAAAAAATAAAAACAAGCAGTGGAATAATTAAGGAGGAACTTTAGTTCCAACAAGCTGGTGTCTCAAATCCTAGTATTTGAAAGACCTGTGGAATCTATTGTGCAGTCTGAAAATCTTTTGGGTCTGTTCTCTAGGGGTGCTCTCTTAACCCAGGTATGTTACTCTCCCCATGTGTAAATAATTTGCTTCTCTCTCAACTTTAAAGGGAACAGGACTTGAGTTTCTCAAAAGGAATTTTACCAAGAAACTGAGAAATAGAAAAGATAGACTAAAAACAAAAACATAGATTCGAATGTCATAAGGGTATGTGTGCATGTTTACATGTATATGTTTAATACAGGTATTTATTGTGCTCTATACATGTGTGTATACATATATATTCTATACTGTGTGAGAAATATTATGCTAAAAATGTGCACAGGTTATATTTTTCATTCAAGAAATAATAAATTTAACTGTTGTAAGCACTGGAGAAATAGCATTGTTTTTGAGTGGGGGAGATGGGAAATCATAAACAAATCACTGTTTTGATAGAAAATACAATAGACTGGCTAGAGTGTTACACCAGACAGCGTGGTCAGCGAAGGCCTTGTGGGATGTGACATGAGGCTAAGATCTGCATGAAGCAAGGGGGCCAGAGACAGGCAGGTGGAGGATGAAGAACAAATGTCAGGCTTAGTCCTACAGGGCAAGTCATATTATGCTGACCTTACACAGGAAAACAAGGAAGCAAAGTGACTTGTCTGAGATTCTACAGTGAGGAAGGGGTACAGGCTGTTCTTTAGATTATAATTTCTTCCTCCATCAGCTTTCCCAAAATCCTCCCTGGGCCCCACCCTTTCCATTGCTCAGTCACTTCCTACTCTCTTCCCCATTCCCCTCCCCAAGAGATCAGATCATCCCCTTAGCCTCCCTCATTGAGGGAGAAAACTTGATGACAGCACTCAGTCCCAAGTGGGCTCAGCTTCCCTGACCCATCTGCTCTCCCTTTCCAACTCCAAGCCCTAGAGGGGAAGGGACAGAATATATCACTTAGCTCTGCAAACCTGGCAACTAGCATCGCTTTTGACATAAGCCATTGGCAAAAGAAACAAGAAAGAAATACTTGAGGGTGACACTGAGGAAGGAACGAAACAAAGAAGGGAGCGAGGCAGATTTTTAGCTCATGACATGATGCAATTCAATTTAGAAAACGAGAATGAGAGGCCACGGGGACAAACAGATAGTTTCACACACTTTCTAGACTTATCCCTAACATTGTGTTATCTCTGTGTCTTCTCTCTTCCTCTTTCAAAGCCAAAAGCATTTTGCAACTGTCTTAAATTATTACAAGGAAGACTCTAATCTGGTTCCTTTGGTAAATGGGGCAGTGGGAAGGGGAAAGGTACAGGAGGACACCCCCTGGTCCCCTGGAATCACACCAGGACGGTGCCACTGGCTCTGGAGGCGGGGCCAATGCAAATGACTACGTCTCCTTCCCAGCAAACAGCTCCTCTGCAGGTGTCACTTGTGTCCTAAGAGTCCAAGGCAGCGCAGTGAATGTGTAAATCCAGGAGCTCTTGAGTCAGATGACCCGGCTTTTCCTTCCTCTTCATCCATTCAGTCACCACTGGATGCCCTGTTCCCAGGTTCACCTCTCTTCCCCGGGGAGGCTCATAGCACCTACTTCATAGGTCATTGTGAGGATGGAATAAATGAATATACATAAAGCACTTAGCCTGGTGCCTGGCAAGGATCCAGTTCATCTTAACTGCAAATTTGGCACTTCCTGAAAAATAAAGTGATGAAAAAAAGGATACTGGGGTGAACGTATGTAAATGTAGAGGGAAGGAAGGACCATTACGTTTATTATCATCATTCATTGAAATCCCTGATGGTGAAGAGGCTATGATAATTTCTGGAAGTTGCAGGTAGTTCATGCCCTTCTTCTCTGACTGCCTCCTACAGTTTTAGAGGGGTCAGTGGCCCGGAATTTTTGCCCCATCATTTCTTGTATGCTAACTTACCTATCTGTCAGTGCCTATTCTTTCCTGTTGTTTTCATTCATCATGAAAGGTGATGGCTGTTTACTGTGCTTAGAAGAAGCATGTCCTCATAATCCTTGATCTCTGATTTCTTATATGTTGGGTTTTTTTTTTTTTTTTTTTAAAGCTTCTGACTCTATTAACCCCCTTCTCCGAGACAATGGACAGAGATACAATCTAACAACAAATGTGCTTTACCCTCTCCTTGACCCACAAATCCTCAGGTTATTCGTGTGTCCCTACTACCATTTCAGAGACACCATGCAGCGATTTTCCTGGGAACTGTGTTTTAAGCTACAAAACATCAGTCCTGAAGGAACAGTTCAGCAAGGGCCGGTTAATTTCAAGACAAATAAAACCACAACTCCCTGTAATGCCTGAAGGCATGGCTTGAGCAGTTTCCCTGCATGGAGTGGATTTTTAAAAACGCAGATATCTTTCTGCTCTCACTAAACTACCACTAAGGACCCAGGAGGGCACTGGGTTAGGACGGGGTTTCTGTGCCAAGTTCCACGGAGCCTCTTTGGAACCGATCGGCCAGGAGGCTTGTTCTGCTCTTACAGGTGCGCGAGCTCCGTGCGTTGTTTCACCAGGTAGCAAACGTGCGCGTGAAAACCGACATTGAGCCTGAAGAAACTGAATCCTCCGAACTCCTCGGCTCTAACCTACTAGGGGAGAGAGAGCAACAGAGCCTCCTTGGGGTTCTTGGAGTTAGTCCTGGATCTTAGCCATCCGGGATCGGGGCTTATTTCCAAGCTCCTTTCAAACAATTTAATTATCTCTGGGAAGAAATCATATTTATCTTCAAGCCGGAAACATTCTCATTCCTAGAAAAGCCACGCGTCCTTATCCTTCACGCCTGGTGACAATTTCTAACATCCTCTTAGTCGAGAAACCTACGGCGGGTCTCCTCGCGATTCCGACTCTCTCCCCGCGCTCGGTACCAGCGCATCTCTTTGCCTCCGCATCGCCTCTGCCGGATCCAACTCGGTCAACTCGCCCGGGAGACTCCAGCAGGGCCGGCCTCCGGGGTAGCCGATCGCAGCGGCCGGGGGCGACCCTGGCCCCGAGACCCCGGAGCCCCGCGCCCAGGGCCAGCCGAGTGGACGCGCCCGCACCGGCAGCCCGCGTCTCGGAGCTCGGCCTGGCGCTGCCCTCGGCTTCTCGCCTCCGGGATCGTCTTCCACCGAGAGGTCTCAATTCCCACCCTCTCCAGCTCCGGTCATCAAAGTCAAACCCGGCCCCCTCCTTCGTACAGCCCTGGACCACCTTCTCAACACCCAGCACAGCCCCGGGCCAGAAAGCTCCGCCCGGGTCTCCCCAGTTCCAACCGCGCCGAGGGTCTCCCGCACCAGCCGTCAACCCAGTTCACGCTCATTCATATTCATTCTCTTTCTCTTTCTCTCTTCCTCTCTCCAGACTCCTAACTAGACAGGCCGATCCTCCCCCCGCCACTCCCTTTCATTCATCCCCTCCACCACACACACACACACACACACACACACACACACACACACGCACACACACCGACACAGACGCGCGCACACACACAGCCCACTCCACTTTTCAGACGCCCACCTCCCCACACACACACTCCCCTCCCCTAAACATACTTCCACCCACTCACCATCTGTAGCCTCCCTCCCTCCGGTCCGCCCCCTCCCCGCCCGCTCGGCTCCCCCTCCCCAAGAAGCAGACCTGCCCCGCGGGCCGCAGGGACCCCAGCCAGACGCTCGGGTCGTGCGCGCCGCACTGACCTCTGCCCGCCCGGGAAACTAACAAAGGCGGCGCGCGAGCCCGGCCCCGGGAGAAGAGAGCGGCGGCCGCGGGGCGCGCGAGCCCGGGCCGGGCGGGCGAGCGGGCGCCGGGAGGGGGCCGCTCCGGAGTCGGGAGGCGGCGGCGCCGGACGACCCGGACCTCAGGCGGCGCGCGCCGCTCGGACGCCGCGGGCACCATGGGCTGCTGCACCGGGCGCTGCTCGCTCATCGGCCTCTGCGCGCTGCAGCTGGTGAGTTCCTGCCCCGGCTCCTTCCGTCGGCCCTCACCCTCCCCGCCCGCCTCGGGCACTCGCCGGGTGGCCAAGCCCTGCGCGCGGGCGCGGTCTCCCCGGGGCCCCGGGCGCCGGGCGTCGCCACGCGGTCCGGGGGCTACTGCCCCGGGGCGCCCGGGGGAGTGAGCGACTCCCCCGCCCCTGGCTGGCCAGCGGGCTTTAGCCCCTCCGCCTGCCCGCTGAAGTTTCACGGGGGCTTGCGGGCTCTTTCTTCTCGGGATGGCTTCCAGTAACGTGGTGTCATCAGAAGGTGCGTGGGAATGCCCAGTCTTGGGGAGACGGGGCCGCTCCCCCCGCCCCAAGTCTTAGTTAAGAGTGAGGTGTTCGTACCTTAAATGCGGTTGAAAGCTGATGTTTGAGGAGGCTTGGATCTCCAGGAAGGATAGGAGGTCGCGCTGTGTGTGTTTTGAAACAGGTTTCAGCCTCCAACCTTCCAATTTCTCTTTAGATTTTGTTGAAATGTGGCGTCTTCAGACAGCGACAGACTGACAGCTGTCTTGTGGGACAGACGGCGTGGTGGCTTGCCAGGGAGTGCGTGGAGTGCGAAGCTGGGGACCAGGGCTGAGAGTGGAAGGGCTTTCAGTGTGGCACGAACTCTTCTCTTGACATATGTCCTCTTGGGACCTAGACTGGCCCTGTGGTCTATTGCATAGTCGCTTGAGGTCAAGGCCACAGACTGATGTGTGAGACTTCTATGTGTGAGAGATTGATAGACATCTCCCTTTTATTACACTTAACGACAGACTCTTTAGATGCTGTGTCAAGCTTTCTTCCGAGTGCTGTTTTTCAAAGTCAGCAACATTAGCTAGCCTGTTTTGACTATCAGAAGGAAAAAGGTTTTTGGTGAGCTTGACTGCATAAGGTCAACCCTTGCAAGACTCGTTAACTGAGGGATAAAATAATGCTCTTTCTTTAATAGTTAGTCCTTGTACCCATGAATGTTTTAAGAGGTTCCACTTTTCTCTTGCCTCTGGTTTGACTCTCCCATTAAACCCTCATTTGAGAGGTTCTCTTCATTGTTTACATAATGTGTGCATAATTTATATATTTATAGATCTGAAATCAGTGACTCCTTTGCTTTAAATCTCTGGAACATTCCTTCTGTCCTGTTAAATAAGATGTATTTTATAGAGTTTTCCTGAAAAATAATTTTAAAATTCACTGGAACATGAATGCTTTCTTTCATTAAGGAAAGAAGGGCAGAGGATAATTTACACTTGGGTTATTAGAAGTGGACATGGCTTATAAGCTGGGAAAACAAGAAATATTTAGTCAGCCTTTGAGTATGCAAAATAATAGAGGGGCACATTAGATTGTATAATCTATAGTGGCATCATTCTTTCTGTTTTACACACAATGATATGGAAGGGTTTTTGATACAGCAGATTTTTCAACTCAGTTATGATGCCCTTAGTTGATATTGTACTTGTTTTGATGATAATGTGTTTGGTATTTCATGTATCAGCCTGGAATGCCTCCATCTTCCACATACACCCTAACTGATAGAAATGCAACTTACTCCTCAAAGCTTATCTAAGAATTCCACCTTCTCTATGGAGTCTTCCCTGGTGCTCCAGGTAAAATCAATCACTTCTTTTCCTTTAATTGCACAGTATATTGCTTTTTCCTCTGTGAGAATGCATGTCATCTTAAACATTTTTTTTAGTGATTTACACATTACTAGACTGTAAGCAGCCTGAGGATAAGGAGCAAACATTATTCATCTTTGCAAATCCTGCAGTTCTTTAGGAGTGCCAGTATTAGGAGCTGAAATATATAGCTGAATTGATGATGGTAAATTAACGTTTGTGATCCTTACCGGGTTTTTAAATGAATGTTATTTTTACCCTTAAAGTTATCCTCTGAGGAAGGCATCCATTTCTCTAGTTTGCAGAAGAGGAAGGTGATGCTCATAGAGTTCAAGGACTTCTTCAAATTAATAGTTTGTAGATAGTAGAGACAGCGGACTGATGGTAAACTTTTGATGATTAGGTCTTGGACAAACAAAACATATACGTATATATTACATTATTACATAATATGTTATAAATATTATGTATATTAAGGATGTATAGCAAATCAACCCTGAAGATTCATTGGAAGGACTGATGTTGAAGCTGAAGCTCCAGTACTTTGGCCACCTGATTTGAAGAACTGACTCATTGGAAAAGACGCTAATGCTGGGAAGGATTTAAGGCAAAAGGAGAAGTAGGCAACAGAGGATGAGATGGTTAGATTAGCACCACCGACTCAATGGACATGAATTTGCACAAACTCTGGGAGATAGTGAAGGACAGGGACTCCTGGTGTGCTGCAGTCCATGGGGTCACAGAGTTGGATATGACTTAGCGACTGAACACACAGCACTCAGTTTGACAAATAATAATGATAAAATAGGGCTTCTCGGGCAGCACTAGTGGTAAAGAATCTACCTGCAAATTCAGGAGACACAAGAGACACGGGTTTGATCCCTGGGTCAGGAGGATCCCCTGGAGAAGGAAATGGCAACCCACTCCAGGATTCTTGCCTGGAGAATCCCATGGACGAGAAGTCTGGCAGGCTGCAATCCATAGGGCTGCAAAGAGTTGGATACGACTGAGCACGCACACACACACACAATAATAAAATATGCAGTACCCTTGATTGTAAGTTCTACGTAGCCAATTAATTCTGGCAGAATCTCTTTTGTTCCATGAATCTGATGAACCGTTTTCTGGGTTCAGTGATGTCTTCTTTCCCGATGGTCTCAATAGCACACTGCTATCAAGGCCGCATCCTTGAGATGGTTTCAGCCTCTGTGGAGGGAGTGGTGGGCAGGACTTGCATTCCAAGGACTGGGAGAGCAGGAGGAGCCTCCCATTGCCTGGAGCCCCTCTTGAGAGTCACCTGGAGGTCAGGTCTGCTCCAAGACCTCTTCCAGCATATGCAGATTCTTTGCTGAATTGGGTAATAGTTTTCAAGTACTGGAAAATTATTTTCTTCATTTCTTTTTTTAAAAAAATTAACCACAGTCGATTTACAATATTGTGTCAGTTTCAGGGGTACAGCTTCAGATTCTTTTCTATTATACGTTATTCCAAGGTATTGAATATAGTTCCCTGTGCTATAGAGTAAGTCCTTGTTGTTTATCTGTTTCGTATATAGTACTGTGTATCTGTTAATCCCAGATTCCTAATTTATTCCCCTGCCCTTTTGCCCCTCTTGTAACCTTAGGTTTATTTCCTATGTCTGTGAGTCTGTTTCTGTTTTGTAAATAAGTTGAATTGTATTATTTTTTTTAAGATTCCACATAAAAGTGATATCATATGTGTCTTTGTTTGACTTACTTCACTTAGTATGGTAATGTCTAGTTGCATCCATGTTACTGCAGATGGCATTATTTCATTCTTTTTAATGCCTGAGTAATATCCCATTGTGTGTGTGGGATCTTCTTTATCCATTCATCTGTTGATAGATAGTTAGGTTATTTCTATGTCTTGGCAGTTGTAAACAGTGCTGCTGCAAATGTTGGGGTGCATCTATCTTTCTGAAGTAGAGTTTTCTTTTTTTTTTTTCCTGGATATATGTCCAGGAATGGGATTCCTGGATCATATGGTTATTCTTTTTTTTTTTAAAGGAACTTCTATACTGTTCTTTATTGGCTGTACCAATTTACATTCTTACCAACAGTGTAGGAAGGTTCCCTTTTCTCCACACCCTCTCCAGCATTTATTATTTGTAGACATTTTGTTGATGGCCATTCTGACCTATGTGAAGCGATACCGCATTGTGGTTTAGATTTGCATTTCTCTAATAATTAGCAATGCAGAACAGCTTTTCATGTGTCTGTTGGCCATCTGTGTATCTTCTTTGCAAAAATGTCTATTTAGGTCTTCTGCCCATTTTTTGATTGGGTTACTTCAGTTCTTTTGTGCTATTGGGAATATAAGGACCTGACACATTTTAAGTTTAATAAACATTGCTAGAAAAAAGTTCTCTATCATTTTCTTAAGTCCAGACAGACAATCAACAAAACAATGTTACACCCTGATTTTTAGCATTTGCCCATTTCTTTGGCGTAAATACTCCCACACTGGCCAATTTGAAGTAGATTATTACAAGGTCCTTTCACCAAACAGATAAAATAAGCATGTGAAAAGTGCAAAATGTTAAGTCACTCAGTCGTGTCTGACTCTTTGCACCCCATGGACTCCTTTGTCCATGGAATTCTCCAGTTAAGAATACTGACTTAGGTAGCCATTCCCTTCACCACCAGGGCATCTTCTAGACCCAGGGATTGAACCTGGGTCTCCTGCATTGCAGGCAGATTCTTTACCATCTGAGTCACCAAGGAAGCCCCCAAATAAGCATAAATAATCTCAAAAGCATAAAGAAAGTAAAGCACAGTAAAATAATGAGGAAGGGATGTGCTTAAGATATTTTAGTCCCTCTGCTTTTTAATGCAATTGACTTAAAATTTTTATTATTTTAAAATAATGGTTATGTTAACAGCTGGCTCATTAAATTCCAAGTTTAACTTGATGAGCTGGTGTGAGCCTCCTCCAGCCTGCCACTGGGTAGGACTCCCAGATCTAGTGTTCTTTCCACTGAATCCAGCTGTCTTTTTTTTCCCCTTTCATGTTTTTTTCTGCTCCCACCAACTGTTGGAAGATGGGGGTTATGAAGCAACTAAAATAAGTGTGGGTGTTGAGGGGGAATGGCATTCAGAGGACACATTTGCTGAAGAGAAGCTGAGCTGATGACTAAGTCACTGTGTGGACCATTAAAAGATGCTCCATTAACTCCTTCTGAAAGTTAAAGAAACAAATGAAAGGTTTTTATCATCTCATTCACACTGCTTCTGACCTCCCCCCTCCCCAGATTGGGGATATCATTAGAGAGAATTTACCATTTTAAGGCTAGTGTATTTGAATGAGCTTTGATTTGTAAAATCTCAGTCTCTATTCTGCTTCCTTTACTGCACTGCTCTGGCCACCTCCCATCCTTACTATGCTTCTAACCTTGAGCACATTTGAGGGTTTGCCTCACATTTCACATTCATATTCCTAGTTTTGCTAGATGAGCTTGGAGAGAATGTGAAAAGCATGCCCATAGAAAACTGTGCAAAGTAAATCTTTTCTGAAAAAGCGGCTCCAGGTAACAGATTCATGAAGTCATCCAAGAATTTTAGACACATTTTTGGAGCCTGATTTTAATTTTGCTTGTTTTAGAATAATGTTTATATACATGTGAAGCACTTGATTGTGTGCTTTTAGTAAATTGTTTTAGTTGTCCCATTTAAAGGAGTCTTAATGGCATGTTTCTAAATCTAGAATTTCCTCCACATGCATTTCCAAGCCATTTTCTTTTCTTTTTCTAAAAATTAATTTATTTATTTTAATTAGAGGCTAATTACTTTACAATATTATAGTGGTTTTTGCCATACATTCACATGAATCAGCCGTGGGTGTACATGTGTTCCCCATCCGGAACCCCCTCCCACCTCCCTCCCCATCCCATCCCTCAGGGTCATCCCAGTGCACCAGCCCCGAGCACTTGTCTCATGCATCAAACCTGGACTGGTGATCTGTTTCACATATGATAATATACATGCTTCAATGCTCTTCTCTCAAATCATCCTACCCTTGCCTTCTCCCACAGAGTCCAAAAGACTGTTCTTTACATCTGTGTCTCTTTTGCTGTCTTGCATGTAGGGTCATCGTTACCCTCTTTCTAAATTCCATACATATGCATCAGTATACTGTATGGTGTTTTTCTTTCTGACTTACTTCACTCTGTATGATAGGCTCCAGTTTCATCCACCTCATTAGAACTGATTCAAATGCATTCTTTTTAATGGTTGAGTAATATTCCATGGTGTATATGTACCACAGCTTTCTTATCCATTCGTCTGCTGACGGACATCTAGGTTGCTTCCATGTCCTGGCTATTGTAAACAGTGCTGTGGCTTAGAGCTATCTCGGTAAAGTGTTGAACTTAGCTTGGGATTGTACCCACAGAACTTTCAGCATCTTCTCCACATCACAGGAGCAACTTTGTCCCTGGAGGTAGACATTACCAGGAGAGATTGATTGCATCTTGCATTGCATCACTTTACGGATAGGTGATTGCCATATTTTTGTGAGGACTGAAAATTCCCAACTCTTACTTTCCATATCTACAGTAGCAGATATCTTTAGAGGATTTGTTAAAAAAAAAAAAGCAACTTTTAACACCATGATGGTTGCTGTTTTTATTTTAGAGAAAATTCTGTCAAATGAAATCAAGCTAGTGATTTTTCTTTCTCATCGTGAAAAATCAGTTAACTTTCTCTCCACTCCACATTCAGACCATCTGTGATCACATGTGTCACTGTGATGCTGAGACAAAAGGTGTTGAGAGGTGTCCTGGTGGCGTAGTTGTGGCAACATGTTTTTAAACAAAGTTTTATGAAATGAACCACTCAGTTATCATAGGTATCTGGCAGTAAATGCAGAAATACCTTTATTTTACTATGTAGGTAAACTGATACTTTTGTCTTAGATTTTTTTAAACAGCTTTTTCTCTTCTCCTGAACAATATAATTTGTAACTGTTTAGTTTCTATTCTTTTTCTACGTTTAAATACTCTGGTTCATCTTACAAAACTTAAAAATGGTTAGGGAAATTAAATGTTTGTCTAATGGAGAGACTTTCATTAAAATGTGATAGGTGTTAAAATCATTACAATATTCTGCATTAGCCGCTTTTCTACAAACCTGAATCCCTATATAGCTCTTTTGTTATTTATGTGTACAGAGCCTCAAATTAGCTTAAGAAATGTATTCTTTTTTTTTTTTTCCAGTGGGTTTTGTCATACATTGATATGAATCAGCCATGGATTTACATGTATTCCCAATCCCGATCCCCACTCCCACCTCCCTCTCCACCCGATTCCTCTGGGTCTTCCCAGTGCACCAGGCCCGAGCACTTGTCTCATGCATCCCACCTGGGCTCTTATGGGCTTCTGTGTTGAATTGTTTTCCCCACAAACTCTTATGTTCAAGTGACCCCCATGGACTTTTGCTCACCGGGCTCCTGTGTCTGTGGGATTCTCCAGGCAAAAACAGTGGAGTAGGTTGCCATGCTTTCCTCCAGGGGATCTTTCCAACCAGGGATCGAACCTTCATCTCCTGTGTCTCCTGCGTTACAGATGGATTCTTAACTGCTGAGCTATTGGGGAAGCACATATCAAGTGCTATTTTTTTTTTTAATTGTCCTTAGTTTTAACAAAATCGTTTTCATTCTGATTATTTCCAAGAGGATAATCCTAATCATAAGATGTTGAAAAATAAATTGCTTTCTTTCCCCGGAACTTTAGTAGTACTTTCTTTTTTTAAAAAATGAGCTGCTTTTTTTATGTTTTTTTTTTTTTGTTTTGTTTTTCTTTCACGAATTTTACAATGTCCATTTTGGGTGGGTCTCAAGGAAACATTTGAACAATTATCCAGATTATATAAAAGAAGAATTTCAAATGTAAGCATAAGAAATTTTGAGTTAATATTAAGATTTTGGCATTAGATACATATTAATATAACTGTGTGGTTTCCTTGCAAAAGTAGAAGATAAAGCAGATTTATTTATGTATCTTTTGACAATTTTCCTAAGCATTTGTTTTCATCAGTGAAGTGTATCTTGCTTTAAAAAGCAGGATTCAAATGCTTAATAAAAAGTACTCTTTTAAAGATAAAAATCAGAATGGAAAACACAAAATTTGAGGACTTTCACAAGATGACAAATCATAGAAGCATCTACCTTCCATTCTTCCCAAGGTCCCAAAGAATAAAGTGATAATTGTGATGGAAAGAAAAGTGGAACAGACATATGACCAGCAAAATTGAGGAATCCAGGAAGATAAGCAGAGCATATTTTACCAGAGCCTTAATAGAAAGATGTGTGTGTTGTGTGAGCACAGGTGTTATGTGTTGGGCAGAAATCCAACTCAATCCACTTGCCGTGAGGAGCATCCTGGCATGGGGCTGAAGAACTGGGTGCCTTTTAGTGTTGCATTTTGAAAGTTAGCTGATGAGTATCATTGTGGAGATGACATGAAATAGTAGAATAAATGTATTAATCATTTTAAAAGTAAAGCTCATTCTTAGGTAAACTAGGATTTATAGTAATTTAGGCAAAAAATGAGAAGGTTAAGAAGAAAACCACAAATGGTTATCTTTTTGTTTGTTTTGATGTTCTTGTAATATTTTTTATGTTACATTTCAAAATAATTTTAACATTAATTTTGAAAAGAGATTTTTCACACAGTTTTGAAGATATTTTGAGTGTCAATTTTGGGAAACTGACAAATATTTGATGAAGTTAAAGTGGACCTTCCCTCTTAGGTGCATCAAAAATTCATGCTTTTAATGCACATTAGCTCTAATTGATGTTAATGTGTGTGAATCTTCATGCATTTAGAACAGAATGCAACATTAGACTAAAACATAGCACTTCATTAAAGATTCGTATTCAAAATGCCAGTTAAATAGTGGAACAAACAAATGACACATAGCACAAACTATCTAATTTACATTTTTATTTGATATATTTGGCAGATACTAAAATAAAACAGGAGATAGGCCCTAAATGTCCTTTAATTAAACATTCTTTTTTTGAATTAACTTTTGTCTGTGTATAGTTGATTTACAATGCTGTATTACTTTCTACTGTATGGCAAAGTGTATCAGTTATATATATATATACATATATCCACTCTTTGTTAAATTCTTTGTAGGTATAGGTAAAGTATTAGAGAGCAGATTTTTTAAGATGGGCTTAGTTAAAAAAAAATCAGGTGAAAACCTTGAGTTTTACTGGATCACGGAATTAGGGACGGTGAAATCCTCGAACTAGTAGATTGTTCTGTTTAACTTTTGTAAGAGCATCCCTAGTTCCTCAATTTGGAGAATTATCTGAATTAGGGTTTCCTGGGTGGGGCAATGGTAAAGATACCCTTTGCCAATGCAGAAGACTGAAGAGATGGGTTTGATCCCTGGGTCTGGAAGATCTCCTGGAGGAGGATGTGGCAACCATCTCCAGTATTCTTGCCTGGAGAATACTGAGGAGCCTAGATGGAGGAGCCTGGTGGGCTACAGTCCAGGGGGGTCGCAAAGAGTTGGACACGAATAAAGACATAGCACACACACATGTGTTTATTGGGAAACAGAGATGAGGGTGAAGGGCGGTGAGCAAGCCGGAGTGGCGGTACTAACAAGGGCTCTGATTGCAAAAATTAAAGGGTCTTTTGTTAAATGAAGGAGGGGCAAGATCATGGCAATGTTGATGAACTTGTTCTGTTTTTCTAGATTTTTTTTTTTTCCCTGCGTAGAGGACCACTCCTTAGAATGGTTTTCCTGGTTAATTTCATTAAGTAGAATTAAATGTTTGAGTTTCTTCACTCTGTCTACAGGTACTTGCACTAAGAATGGCTTCATACAGAGCCCAGTTCCTTTATTAACAGGTATTGGAATAGGATTGTAGCTATTCCAAGAGGTACTAGAATATGATTGTAGCTATCCGATTCTTGTAAGAGATAGGAACTCAGTGGGTGCGATGATAAGTTTTAAATTTATTTCTGACGGGTTCTCTCTATTGTAGTCATTAGAGACATGGTTGGAGTTTGGTATTGATTAATATATGGTGTAATAAGTGCTTGCTTGTGGGAAACCCCAGGCAACACAGGTTGATTGGTTAATTGGTTAATTAAGGTACAGAGTAGAATGTTCTGTACTCAAGTTGTGTTTCCTGTTCTGATAACTATCTGTGACTAATCATAATTAAGAAACTGGGAAATATAGAATTCTCATTAGTAGCAACTCGTTATCAATGTATATTTAAAATATAAATTCTTGATGAGGGAGCTCTTTCAAATTATAGTTTATGAAAGGTATCATATCTTAGCTTTGAGGGGTCCTTAGAAGGCAACCCACTGGAGTATTCTTGCCTGGGAAATCCCATGGACAGAGGAACCTGGTAGGCTACAGGCCATAGGGTTGCAAAGAGTTGGACATGACTGAGCAGCTCTCATTGTTTTCTAAGAAATGGTCTAGATCTGTCTTTATCACTATAGCAAGTCAATGTCTGAATCTTCAGTACCGAAGACCCTGATGTTGATTCTTAAACTTTTTCTGAGAATGGAAATTTTTGCAAGTAGCCAAATCCTCCATATATTTAAGTGGAACTTCTCATCCTTGATTTCTATGCTGTCTTCTATACATTTGCCTTTTATCTGAATGATGAGTAGCAGCTGGAGGCCGTACCGTACTAGGGCCAGCTTGTACCAACCAGGGAAAATTTACTGTTATGTTTCCAGAAATTCTGTGAGCCAGTTGTTAAGTGCAGCCTTTATTAAACATTAATTATATAAATTTTAAATTATATTAAAAGCAGAAGTAATAAGTATCCCAAATTCAATCCTTCCTAATTATTTTACTGCATTACTCTGTTGTCTGTACTTTAGGGGCGATTTTACATTTATGATGGTATGGTAGAAATTCTATGTAACATTGTGCTGCTGCTCAGCATCACTTTCCAATTCTACAGCCAGTGACATCATATTGGTAGCTCAAAATCTATTATGGTGTAAGTATTCACATCATAGAGATACACAAACTCCAATCAGGGCCCTCCTCTCACCCCCCAGAACCAGTTACTAATGATTTACCAGCTGCCACTGGGATGGGGCATTCATAGAAGAAAGCTATTTTTTTCCTTTGGACATGTAGGGAACTGATTTATAAGCTCTTAATGTAACTAATTAATGCTTGAGTAAAAAGTATATTCCTAACCTAAATGTTTTATTTAATGCTTCCAGTGTATCTGCAAAATTGTATACACAATGGAGAAGTTTTTATTTTCAAAAATTCCACTACAAACTCCTTGTATTATAATAGCTTTTGGACCTACTGAAACATTGGAGTTGATAACTGATTTGTGACTAAATGATCCAGAGTTGATCATGGTTTCACTTCTAGGTGACTCAGCGGTCCTACCTTTTTCACACCAGGGACCGGTTTCTTGGAAGACAGTTTTTCCACAGACTGGGGGTTGTTTGGGGATGATTCAAGGACATTGCATTTATTGTGCACTATATTTCTATTATGATTACATCAGCTCCACCTCAGATCATCAGGCATTAGATCTCAGACATTGGGGACCTCTGGACTAGACTCTGGAATCCCCTCTGACAGGAAAGTTGTTTCTGTCTGATCAGTGATGCTGGATTCCTGGGGCGGAAGGAGGACTTTCTTCTGTGCCCAGCCGCCCCAGCTGTCTACCTGTTGGTCCTCACATCTTCCCCAGGGCTGTGAAGTCCTGCAGTCAATGACAAAAAGAGCAAAATGCCCTCTTCCACCAGGGTTGGGATGAGCTTCCAGGGTTTGGATGAGCTTCAATTTTCTCTTGTCCCCACAGTGAAATACTAAATATTCAATCTTGCAGGAGATTGTGAAAAGGTGATTTACTTGTGTGTGTGTGTGTGTGTGTGTGTGTGTGTTAGTCACTCAGTCGTGTCTGACTCTTTGCGACCCCACAGACTGTAGCCTTCCAGGCTTCTCTGTCCATAGACAGAGAAGCATTTATCTAATGCTTTCCCCTAATTGGCCCTGCATTTAAGACACTCAGTCAGTGATGTGGCTGCAATATTTAGGTCTTTGACATCATACCCTCCCAGGCCAGGAAAGAGTTTCCCATCAGAATTCTTCAGGCAAGAATATTTGAGAGCACACTAAAATATATTTGGCTAATAAACTTTATTTTCTGAATTTTAAAAAGTAATCATTGTTACATTTTGGAATAAAACCCTGTTGACCCCTCAGTTCACTTGTTTCTTTCTTACAGCAGCTCCATGAAGCAGATGTTGATATTTTTTCCCATTTACTGGTGAGAAAACTAAAATATGGAGACATTCTGCTATATGTTGAAATCAAATATTAGGATATGGCTTAAGCCATCCAAAAAAAGCATATTAAAAAGCAAAGATGTCACTTTGCTGATAAAAGTCTGTATAGTCAAAGCTATGGTTTTTCCAGTAGTCATGTATGGATGTGAGAGTTGGACCATAAAGAAAGGCTGAGTGCTAAAGAACTGATGCTTTTGAATTGTGGTGTTGGAGAAGACTCTTGAGAGTTTCTTGAACAGCAAGGAGATCAAACCAGTCAATCCTAAAGGGAATCAACCCTGAGTATTCATTGGAAGGATTGAGGCATAAGCTTAAGCTCCAATACTTTGGCCATCTGATAAGAAGAGCTGACTCATGGGGAGACCCTGATGCTGGGAAAGATTGAGGGCAAGAGGAGAAGGGGAGACAGAGGATGAGATGGTTGAATGGCATCGTCAACATAATGGACTTGAGTTTGAGCAAGCTCCGGGAGATGGTGAAGGACAGGGAAGCCTGGTGTGCTGCAGCCCATGGGGTCGTAAAGAGTCAGAGACGATTTAGTGACTGAACAACAACTAAGCCATCAGAAATGAGGATAACAATTTTTTGTGTGCGTTACCTCAAGACTGAATTTGAAAAGAGAGTTGTTTCTATGGGCTCAGGCCAAACCTGCTGGAAAGAGTAGTTATTTAAGCAAGCTGTTTCTTTACATAAAATGTGATTTTTAAACCATGATCAAAGTGACTTAAGTAACATGAAGCAGCGTTGCAGACTTCTTTTCTCTTCCATTTCTGTTAGTAGAGGTGGCTCTCTTCATGATGGATTTGTATTTTTAGAGTCTCTCAGGAGGCACCCCAATTTATCCTGAAACAAAGGAATGAAATGCAAGGTTTATACACACCAGATATTCTACAGTTTTTGCATGCTCTACTTTCTTCAGCAGATGAACCACTTCTGACAATGCTTGCGCTGTCCAGATAGAATCTTCTAATACCATTGGGACCTCTACTAACTACCCTCTCTCTCTAAGACTTGAAGCCACGAATCCTTTTTGCTTTCTGATGGGAAACTCTTTCCTGGCCTGGGAGGGTATGATTGTCAAAGATCTAAATATTGCAGCCACATCATTGACTGAGTGTCTTAAATGCAGGGCCAATTAGGGGAAAGCATTAGATAAAGCCACTGACCCATTAGGAAGCCTGCAAAGGTTCCTCAAAGCCTTTTCATCTAAAAGAGAGCTGTGGTTGGAAATATAGATGGAGTCATCCTCAGGGATCTGTCTGTTGAAGCGTTTCACAAGTGGGAGACTTCACGTTTTGTAACATTTCACGGACTACACCATACAGAGGAGCATTGGTCATCTATTATTAATATGTTAGTTTGACTAGTCCTAGAGTGTTTTTGTACACACTTTTTAACTCCTTCACTACTGATGATACTTTTACTGGAAGGCAGGGATTTGGGGGTGTTAAGATATAAATAATGGCTCAATTTTCTTTTAAGACAATACAAGTACAAAATATTGTTTTTCTTGGTTTGTTTTTCTTTATTAATAATAAACTAGCTTGGTATTTTAAAATGTGGATGGATTCTAATTCATGATGCTTTATTTTTGTTCCATTGTATTGAAGAAATTATACTATTTGCATATTTTAGAAGACTATACTAAAGCTGAAGAGATAATTATACTTAAATGTATTTCAGACATCTAAGTTTTATACTTTTTATATTTTTAGTCATCATAAAATTTAGTTTGCTTTTGAAATGTTGATTAAAAAAAAACCAATGAAAGGTTTATAATGTCCTTTAGGAGAATGGTAGTTCAAGCTCTTTTTTTATGAATAGAAATATACTTCTTTATTTGCTATGTATTTTGCATTACGTTTAATTAAGAGGTCATCTGAAGTTTAGATTTGGGTCCAGTTTCACCTGCATTGCCTATGTGCTTTCCGTGACCTGTAATGAAACGAAAAGCAGGAGGGAACCATTACTCCACAGGCATCAGAATTATACTGATGGACAAGTAGCCACAATTTTGTCCAAGGTGCTCAAGTGAGTACTGGAGGCTGACCTTATAGAGGGGAATTCACAGCCGCATGATGGAATTAGTGCTGTAAAGACAGCATTTAATGCGATGTAACTTAACCCAAGATAGCAGTGGAAAGTCAGATGATATTAGGAATAGATTGCTTGAATTGCAGTAAATATGAGTGAAAAAATAGAGCAGTAAGTCATGGCAGATTTCATAAGCTTCATCTGTAACCCTGAGGAATCAAATCCTTGGACATTTCTGGGAGTTCTTGGTAATTGGACTTATTTTTTTCCATCACATTCAAATATGGGGGAATGATGTTTTTGACAGGGTTAAACTACATATTCATGTATAAACTCCATTGCATGCAGCAGTAACAATTTGCAAGAAAGTCCTGGAGATAAGAATTTGAACAGTAATAAACAACAGACAAAAGCCAAATCAGCAGTGTAATATTCTTTAAGCAGCAAATATTGCAATGCGTAAATGTAAGCATGATATGTGGCAATCCTGTCTAGGCAGCGTTGATCAGATATATTTAAACAAAACAAAAGGTGATAGTTTCATATTTCTCAGAGTGAAACATTTTGAGAAATGTACAGTTCAACTTCAAGGGAATGCTAATTCGGAAATTGTTCAGAAGGAAAAATGAGGATGTTTGGATTGTTTAGCTTAATGGTGAATTATTAGCATCACAAGGAACTGTTGCAGAATGCTGAAAGGAAAATACCCTCCTCCCCACCCCATCTTCTGCTGCTTTCATCTCAGTTTCCTTCATCCCTGGAATCATTGTCCTCCTCCACCTATTCTGATCCACCCCAGTTACTAAGCCAATATTGACAGAAGAGTAGGTATGTCATCTTCAGCCCTTCAACTGGTTACAGTTAAGACTTTTAAGTCATATGTGTGAAACTCTATTTCTTTTAAAAAATTAATTAATGGACAATTAATTAATTTTCATTTTTTACTTCGCTGGGTCTTTGTTGCTTCCCTTGGGCTTTCTCTAGCTGCGGTGCTCCGGCTTCTCATTGCAGTGGCTTCTCTTGTTGTGGAACACACAGACTCTAGGCGTGCAGGCTTCAGTAGTTGTGGCTCATGGGCTTAGCTGCTCCACAGCAAGAGAGATCTTCCTGGACAAAGGATCGGTGGATTCTTAACCACTAGCCCACCAGGGGAGTCCACGTAAAACTCCATTTCTTAGAAGCAGAAAGAATGAAAGATAATGATATAGCAGGATGCTAATAATACAGCAAGAGAAACTTGGACACCTTATAAGATGGTCCCTTATTCCTCCTTGCCCACTTGGTTCCCAAGCTTTCTTGGTGCTTCCCAAGATCTGACAACTGCTAGCTTGTGCTTCTAACCTATATTATTGCACTGGGCCTGTTCCTATAATAAGATACAATCAATGATAACTTAGCACCATGTTTAGTTACATTTGTTGCTTGTGCTTTCCGCATCCATCTCTTCCTGCAGACAAAGGTGCAGACGTTGAGACTGACACACTGACGTTCAGCCTGGAGACCCTCCCTCTGCCGACCCCAGCTGCAGCTTTATCTGTTCAGCTGTCCATTATGATGGTAAAATTACAACCTAATGTTGTCTGCGCTGCTGCTCCTGTGACCACCATCTGCCTGTGTCACGTCGTGAATTCTCTCCTCAGTTGTATTTTTGTGAGCGTGACACTCTTATGGAGGCTCTCAGAGGCCACCTGGAGCAGTGTTTTATGATCTGGACTTTCCCACCCATGTAGCTGAGGAAGGAGCCGTGTGAAATTTCCAAAGCAGCTACTTCCTTGACATAAGAGAAAAGTGGTATCAGAAACTCACACCTTATGGCACTGCACGGTGGTTAAAACAGGTGCATAAAAGGTGCCGTTCCAGAAAACCAGTTTGACGTTAATTTAGGTGCACAGGTGATCCATTCTGAACTGTCTACTTCCCAAATCATTGTTTAAAATGACTCCCTGGAGCTTGAGAGTAGATGCGTGCTTCTTTCTACCACTCCATTTGCTTTTCACTCCAGTGTAAAGCCACAGTGGTGGCTACTCTGTAATTATACTCTTCTACCAAGTGGCTGGCGTGATCAAACTCAGTATCCACTTTTATCTGAATAAGTTGTGAAGTTTACTGGAAGAAGATTTTGGAAATGGTTTCTGTGATGATTTCAAGAACAGAATAGATTGAGGCTACTTTTGTCTGAAAGGATTGATTCAGCCTGTATTAGTGTTCTCCAGGGGACTAGAACCATTATAATATATATTTGTATATTTTTATATATGTAAAGTATTATATATGTATATGAGGAAATTTATTACAGAAATTGATTTATGTGATTATGGAGGCTGAGAAGGCCCCACCTGCTGTTGGCAAGCTGGAGAACCAGGAAGACTGACGCCCAAGGACAGGAGAAGATAGATGTTCTAGCTCAGACAGACAAAGCAAATTCTCTCTTCCTTAGCCCTTTTGTGGGGCTTCCCTGGTGGCTCAGATGGCAAAGAATCTTCCCACAATGAAAGAGACCCGGGTTTGATTCCTGGGTTGGGAAGATCCCAAGGAGAAGGGAATGGCAACCCACTCCAGTATTCTTGCTTGGAGAATTCCATGGACAGAGGAGCCTGTTGGGCTACAGTCCATGGAGTCATAGAGAGTTGGACATGACTTCAGTGACTGAGCATACATGAGCAGAGGAGAGACTCAAGCTCTGCATCGTGAATGTCTAGACTCAGGTTCTTTCTACTCTGCTGACAAAGACTATTTGTGTTTGCTGTCCGTTGTATTTAGATGATGTCGAAACCTGGGAAAGTCTGACCCAGGGAGACTGAGTGATGCCTTCTTTCAAATAGGTAATGTGAACTACCTTCACATATCTATGCCCAGGTAATTTGATTTCTGGAATGTGGGCTTGCACTTGTTTTCTTATCTGGTCACTAAGACATGAACCCTCTTTGAAGCATCCCCTATACAACATCTGTCACTGTCATTGCTGCCCTGGGGGTCAAAGGTCACCTCTACTATCATAGGATTGGGTGTAATATGTAGACAGATGTATTCTCTTTAATTCTGCAATCTAGAAGACCATTGTTCAATAAGCCCCCTGCCCATGGTGGATAAGTATAGCTTGAAACTTTCCTAATATGGCAATACTATTGTATAGATCAGCTTACCTAGGCTTCCAAAAACTATTTTCAACCCCAAAGAGGGCCATGCAACCACATTCAAACACTTCTTTGCAACAGAGCTCTTTGGTAAACTGAAAATTGCCCAGTTTATGGAATTTTCTTTCTATCTTATAGTTTCTCATATTCCAATTCCCTAGAAAATTGCTTTGAGAAAAATGAGACAATATATCTCTGGAGTGGTCCATTTTTTTTTTTTTTTCATTCTACTGTGAAGCTGGGCATACAATCCTAATTATCTTTGACCATGTTCCTTTTTGAAGGAGATATTCTCTTCTAGTTTATGCATGCATCATAGCAAAGTATACAAGGCTCTAAAAACAAGCTTTGGGACATTCATCTTTAATACCCAAATAGGTAGACTTTATTATCACATTTCTGAAGATTTCAGCACTTATAAGCTATGTGGGTCCACCCGCAGATATTTTTTTCCTATCACGGCCTTATAATGTCAATTACACTCAATTGTAAGTTAATTCAGGTCAACAACTTCAACTCGTGTGGCATTTGATAATCTCATTAATGTTGCTGACTGCCTCTGTATGAAAGACCCCAGCATGTACATAATTAAACATTCTCATCAGATTCACTATTTCATGAGAAGTCATAAAAAAGAAAACTTGAAGCAAAACTGACCTATCTTCTAAAATTTTCTATGTACTTTAGATTAAGTAAAACAAAAAGTAATAACAATTAGCATTGAAGTACAAATCACAGAGTCAGACATGACTGAGCAGCTAAGCACAGCACAGCACAAATAATTCAAAACAGTTTAATTTTATTTTACTTTATGTAGAGGACTTCATGCTTTTCTCCATTGTTTGGTAACCCAGATATCAAGTTTTTATTTTGAGAACATAATGTGATATTAGTATTATAGTACTGAAGCTTAGAGTGCCTTGTGAAATCATTTATTCTTACTCTTCTTTTGAACATTTATGAAAAGCTTAAAAATTGGTCATAAAAACCTAATTAATATTTTTAGATGTCACTCCCCAAAACATACATATTTCTATTTTCTTAGCATCAAACATGAAACATATTCAGAGTATTCTCTCTAAAATTGTTTTCAAAGTATTTACAAGCTATTTTAGTTTTAGTTAGAAACAATACAGAGACAGAGGTCAAATGCTAAATCTCAGCAGATGTGCTTCTGCCAGGGTTGGAATGCAGCATGAATAAGATTTACTGCGACCCAAACTTTCAACAGAATAGCTCATAACAGCAAGAGAGGGCCACAAATGAGGTGTTTTCTTTTTTATTGCACTCAGCTCTTTGACTTATTTGTTCTTACTGTTGTCTTTAAGCCCAAGGTTTGTGGCAGACCCAGAGCCTGGGAATTTCAGAAAGAAAGCTTTACATGGGACTGACTCAAGGAGCAAATGAAAACATCTTGGTATGGTTGTCTGGGATCCAGTAGCAGGGTGTGCCTGAGAGCTAAGGCATTAAACAAACACCAGCTCTGGCCTGGTAGTATTAGGAGGTATGCAAGTTACCGTGAGAGAAGAATTTCAATACGATTTTATCCAGGTCAGGAATGTAATGTTTTCATAATGCTCTATTTTCCATGTAGTAAGGAACTACCAAGGGTTGTATTTTATTTATTTATTTATTTTTTAAGAAAATGGTAGATTTTAATTCAACCATACCAATGACTATAGTGAATGTTATTGGTGTAAACATAGGGACTGTAAAATCATATGAAGTAAGAAGACCCAAATATATACTTTTTACAAGAAACTACATGAAGGGCTTCCCTGATAGCTCAGTTGGTAAAGAATACACCTGCAATGCAGGAGATCCCGGTTTGATTCCTGGGTTGGGAAGATCCGCTGGAGAAGGGAGAGGCTACACACTCCAGTATTCTTGGGCTTCCCTAGTGGCTCAGCTGGTAAAGAATGCACCTGCAATACAGGAGACCTGGGTTCAATCCCTGGGTTGGGAAGATCCCCTGGAGAAGGGAAAGGCTACCCACTCCAGTATTCTGGCCTAGAGAATTCCATGGACTATTAGTCCATGGGGTTGCAAAGACTGAGTGACTTTCACTTTCACAAGAAACTAAGTTGTTGTTCAGTCGCTAAGTTGTGCCCAACTCTTTTCGACCCCATGGACTGAAGCACACCAGATTTCCCTGTCCTACACTATCTCTGGCTGTTTACTCAAACTCAAGTCCACCAAGTCAGTGATGTTATCCAACCATCTCATTCTCTGTTGCCCTCTTCTCTTGCCCTCAATCTTTCCCAGCATCAGGATCTTTCCCGATGAGTCAGCTCTTTGCATTAGGTGGCCAAAGTATTGGAGCTTCAGCTTCAGTATCAGTGAGTATCCCTCCAATGAGTATTCAGGGTTAATTTCCTTTAGGATTGACTGACTTGATCTACTTTCTGTCCAAGGGACTCTCAAGAGTCAAAGAATACAATAGATTAAAAATACAGAGTAAATAAAGTTATATGATGCAAGTCCGAGGGTTGTAGCTTAATATTTTCAGGATGCTCAGGGGTCCATTGGTCCATTGGTATAATAGCACTAGAAAGGAAATAGAGTCTTTTTCCTTTTTTAAAAATGATGTTTTAGAGGTCATCCCCCACAAGCCCTTTTTTCTGAGAAGAGAGAGAATTAATTTCCACTCTCCTGTTTCTTCAGAGGGTGAGCTGTGATGCTGAACTCCTGTGGTTGTCAGCTTTCTGCTCCACCACACTTAGGGAAAGTCCACAAGGATCTGCGGTGAGCCCCAGGCAGCTTGCCTCCTGGCTGTGGTTGAAGGCTGGGTTACTCTGCTTGCAGAGCTCAGCCAAGCAATTCATAAAAATGTGTGGCTAATAGCAGAGGTAGTGACTGGTGGTTAAATGGTAGAAAAAAGTCTTCCCTCCAGCCAGCCTCATGTGAAACAATGGGATCAGAGTGCTCTGACGTAAGAAGTGCTCAGTGAGTGAGTGTGATGCAGGTGAATAAAAGAGGGAATGAACGGATGGTCTTCTGGAGTGGAAGTGGATCCTAAGTTCAGTAGGTCACTCCCTTTCCTCTGGAATTCCCACAATGTCTCATCTCCCCTCGTTCTTCACCCTTCCCCTCACTTGGGCATTGGGACCTGTGTGGTGATGTTTTGGTTGCCCCGGTGATGGGAGTTGGGGATGGATGAGGTGCTACTGGACTTTAGGTTCCTGTAGGGCAGAGATGATCCTTCAGTGAATAGGAAGTCTTGCACAGTGAGAAAGTCTTCCCTAAAATGATAACTAACATCCCACCGAGAAGCACCACATCTCCATCTGGGTTCAAAGACAAGAAGCCATCACTTCCTCAAGTAGCCAAATATCTTGTTGGACCTGTTGTTGTTCAGTTGCTCAGTCATGTCCAACTCTTTTTGACCCCATGGCCTGCAGCACGCCAGACTTCTCTGTCCTTCACCATCTCCCAGAGCGTACTCAAACTCATGTCCATTTCATCCCTCAGTGGTGATACCATCCAACCATTTCATCCTTTGTCGTCCTCTGCTCCTCGTGCCTTCAATCTTTCCCAGTATCAGGTTCTTTTCTAATAAGTCAGCTCTTTGCATCAGGTGGCCAAAGTATTGGAGCTTCAGCTTCAGCATCAGTCCTTCCAATAAATATTCAGGATTGATTTCCTTTAGGATTGACTGGCTGGATCTCCATGCAGTCCAAGGACTCTCAAGAGTCTTGTCCAACATCACAGGTTCAAAAGTGTCAATTCTTCAACACTCAGCCGACATGTAACATTCAGAAAAAGATTTCCTGATGCTTAGCTAAAGCCTTCAAAATTCACCCATTGGTATCTGCTCTGTCCTCCAAAGGACTGGAGAGACCCATCAGCCTCCTCTAATGTTATTCATACAACTCATTTACTGACCGTCCCCATTCTGATTATTTTCCTCAGTATTGGAGAGGTTTTCTTTTGTCCTTGTTATGGTGGAACATTTAGAACCTGACCCTGTCCTCTGACTATGACTTGACTGTACTGCATAAAGAGCACCTGGAGCCTTAGTGACCAAGGCTAACTTCTGACCTAGTCACAGCTGTTACTGTATTTCTATGAATATAACCGAAGACTGTGTTTATCATTCTTGATTTTTATCAGCTGACATTAAAAATTCCAATCTTATTCATATCAACCATTGACAATCAGAATTTCCATCATCAGGGGTGGTCAAACTTTTTCAGTAAAGAACCAGATAATAAATACTTGAGGCTTCTCAGGCTGGCTGGCCTCTGTGACAGCTACTTCACTCTGCCTTTGGAGCCAGAAAGCAAAGGTGGACATGACATAAATCCTTGAGTGTGGTTTTGTTTCAATTTTATGTTCTTTACAAAAATAGGTGGTAGGCTAGATTTGGCTCCCGGGCCACAGTTTGCCAACCGCTGTTCTGTACTTAAAGATTTATTAGATTAAAATCCAAATGTGGTACTTTATTTATTATGTCTGTTTATATTATTGTATTGATTTCAGCCAAATCATACAAACCATCTGAGCACCTCTTGAATTCTAATTACTCAAGTTCTGTTATTCAGTAAGAATTAGGTTCTTTTTCACTTTGTTTCACCTAATATGTCACTTTTGTGCTTTTATCTAGTCATTCCTCATACCCAGAACAAAGACACCTTGCATAGAATAAAGCCAAAAATAGACCCTAACTATGTAGTAAGTTTTAGCTTACGATGACTAGTCATCTAAGTGATGAACATTTGATTATAATAGTTTCATCATCAATTAATTCATGAATTCACACCAAAATTCCATTATGCACTACAATTAATTTTTTCTTTGTAAGAATCATGAGGGGGTTGTGTGTATTTTCTTCCTGAAATCAAGATGTATGTCTATTACAAGTTCTTGCCATTCCACTCCATTAATGCCAACAAAACTGTATTTCTCATATAAAACTGGTTTATAGTAAATTAACTGTTTACTCATATATTCTTGCAGCTTGCTGAAAGTAGATGAAATCTCATGAGTCCTACCCCTATACCTGCTCCTTTTGAGATATTTGCCCAAATGGGGTTTTCATGCCATTGTTGCATGACTGTGCTTCTTTTTTTTTTTTTTTTTTTTTTTTCTTTTTTAATTTTTATTATTATTATTTTTTTTTCCCAGTGGGTTTTGTCATACATTGATATGAATCAGCCATTCTGAGATTACAGTTATGTGTCTCTTAAAATCCTCTATAGAGGAGGAAGAGTTAACAGGGTCTTAGCATCCTTCTTCCTTCTTAAGGACTTCCTGGATCACTGCTGATCTCCATCAGACATTCTGCAGACATTCCAAGTAACAGAAAGGTAAACTAAGAAGCTCATATCTAAGTTTGTCTTTATTTAATAGAGTATTCTCTGTATTAATTACCTGTTATAAATAAATAAACCTGAAATTTATGTGATACAGGTGGCCAGAGAGTGGAAGTTAGTCAGATAAGTTTTTTATCTGCATGAGGAATGAAATATGAAAACTAAGAGGGCTGTCAACTTATTTTTCCTGAGTTAGCTTGCCCTAGACATGTACTTGACACTCATCTGTTACTCTGGCACCCAATTGCATCCCTTTTGGGAAAAAGGATTTTCTGAAGCTGTGATAGTTCAGGGTTTTTCATTGTCGCGAGTGTGCCTATTGTTTCTTGTGCTGTTAAAGAGTAAAATAGTGATGTGGTATTATAATAGGGAATGGGTCCAGGGAACTGAGCTTCACTGGGATTTATACAGAGGCAATGTGGCATTTTAAAGGGAGATGAGAATCCAGGGAGTGGGTGAGAGGGGTGCTCTGTAGAGTTGGGGAAGTGAAAAATTATAAAAAATGGCAAGGGATAGTTGGTCCATGGGAAGGGTTTGCTGACTGCTGCATGTGATTGAATCCTGCTTTCTTTTCAGATGTTGGCTGGAACAGACACTAAACTCTTCCAGCAACCTTGAGTTTTCTCAGGCAGGCACTTTAAGGGAAATTAGGGTCATCCTTGGGACGCAGCCTTGAGCTGTTAGAAACTGTGTTAGTGTTTGTTCAAGTCCTTGTAGGCCAAAGTTGACTGGTCTATTCAAGAAGCAGGCTCAGAGGAGCCTGGCTAGAATTTTCAAAGAGCTTCTTTGTCAGTATCCTTCACTAATCATTAGTGAAGTGGGTGCTGTGTATGGTCTCTGATCGCCCTGAATCAGCTGTGATGATACTAGACTCTAGGATTCTGTACTGTGATACTATTCAGTTGGGCCTGAGACCTGTACTGTAAAGACCATTACTTTTTAGATGGATGCTCTGAGGCAATGTGTGTGTGTGGGGGGGGGGTGTGGTGTGGAGGAGTGGGAGGAAGTGTGTGCAGGGAAGTCTCTGGTTGCTTTACATATTTTGTGAGCTCAATTTTCTTTTAAGGTGTTTGGAATATTATTTCATGTTTCATCTTCATTTAAGTAGAACTGAGTATGTAAATCTGAATTTTTTTCTGCCATTTTCCTCAAGTTGTAAGCCCCTTACTTCCACAGTCATAGACTGACTTCTTTCTTTTTTAAAATTATATAAATCCTGCCATTTCCAGTTTAAAGACCAGTTTTGGTGAACAACAGAGTAAGTGCTGTAAAAGGGGTCAAATGTTATTTGTGCTAAAGGAGTAGGAAAGCCTTTTATAATTTATATTTAAAGTGTTGTTTATATAATTTTATGAATCACAAGGTACAAGTTTTGTGGTGTTATAATATTTCTAATATAATTCATTATTAGTAAATTGTTCCTATGAATATTTTAATTAATTTAAATTAAATTAATTTAAATTTTAGTTTAAATTTATTTTAGTGTTGAATATGTAATGAATGATGTACATTGAACAATATTCACTCTTCTGAATTTGAAGCTTATCATTCATTTTCTTCTTAGGTTTTCCCATGACTCTTTAGATGCTGAAAAATGATAAACTATTTGAAGCTGAAACTTAGTTGTGTAGAAAATCAGGGTGTCTTTTTCTTGAGTTTAAATAAGACCCAGTATATTAGAAATGTAGGGAAAAAATTCATATTTAAGAGAATGACATGTAAATAGTATGTCAGTTCTGATTTTTATTTCTTTAAATTAGTAATTAAAGAGAAATAGTTTTGAGTGGCAATGGCACCCCACTCCAGTACTCTTGCCTGGAAAATCCCATGGATGGAGGAGCCTGGTAGGCTGCAGTCCATGGGGTCGCTAAGAGTTGGACACGAGTGAGCGACTTCACTGTCACTTTTCACTTTCATGCATTGGAGAAGAAAATGGCAACCCACTCCAGTGTTCTTGCCTGGAGAATCCCAGGGACGGGGGAGCCTGGGGGGCTGCTGTCTATGGGGTCGCACAGAGTCGGACACGACTGAAGCGACGCAGCAGCATTTGAGTGTTGACAAAGCTCTACATTGCTAGGCAACATTGCTAGACTTATGAAGAAAAACTAGAAATAAAGCAATAATTGTACTTCTGATTACCTCAAGTTCTATCCTAATGACCAGTTATAAAAATGAGAGATAGTATGCTATAAAGTATGTATATGCTTCATATTAATTTTATATTTACCTCCATGTTCAGTTTTGCCTATTAAAATAAATTTTTTTTGTCTTAGGTTGGCAAATTTTCCAATTTATTAGTTCATCTATTTCTTTCAGGCAATATTCAATAGAGTGCTAAGAAAGGTTAAAATTAAAAGGCTAGGAATTTATAATTACTAGCAGTCATGCATAAATTATTGAGGATGGTAATTTTGAATGCTTTATTCATTAGAATAGTTTCAATTTGTTCAAGTCAGTCATCACAATAAAATTGTGACTCTCTTTGGACTTCAGCTAATATGTCTACGCTTTAGAATTCACTTAGTATTTCTATGCAATGGTGAATAAAATGCATATTTTCTCATCACTTTTCTGAATTTTATTTTTTCTAATACTCCATACTTTACCACAAAAGATTCTATTCCTTTGATCTTTGACTTGCTTATTTTTTCTCTTGGTTTGTATAATTTAATTATTTTGCTAGTAATAGCTAAATTTTATTGATCAGTGAATTTCAATTTTGAAATGCTCCCAAACCAACTACTTTTGAAATCAAGGATAAAACAACTTAATTTTTTTAAATTAAAAACCAGATGTGTTTTAGCTAAATTCTTAATGAATCTGTCAACAGTAATTGGATAGAATATTATATAAACAAGATACCTTTTTCTTCAGATATCTTCTGGGTCTGTATAGTAAGTTCTAATTTGTAATGGACAGAAAGAGGTTTGTACTTTTGAAAGCTTCTGGTTTACTGCAGAATTAAACTTAGATCTGGGCAGATTTGTGGCGATGTATATAGGTGTATTGGTAAAGAATCTGCCTACCAATACAGGAGATGCAGGAGACAAGGATTCAATCCCTGGGTTGGGAAGATCCCCTGGAGTAGGAAATGGCAACCCATTCCAGTATTCTTGCCTGGAGAATCCCATGGACAAAGGAACCTGGCAGGCTTTAGTCCATGGGGTCACAAAGAGTCAGACTTGACTGAAGTGACTGATCACAGTACAGCGTGAATTTGGGATGTATACTTGAGTACAATTCACTTTATTTATTTTTAAAATCCTTCTTTAATTATCTGTAAACTTCTGCTTCTGGCAGATGAGGTAACTGGTACTGAATTTTCTCTTTAACATAAACAATTGTAACACTGGACAGAAGAGAAAGGACAGTGGTTCTCAGGCACCAGGCAGCAGGTAGTGCAGGGCTATGACCCCGACAAAGGGAAGACTCTACATGGTACTTTCTGAATGAGAAGCAGGGTCTAGAGCCCACCCAGACAGCAGAGGTGTTGCTGATTTGAAGAAGCAGGTGTTGGAGGTCAGAGCTGAAATTTGTGGAGCAGGTAACAGAGAATGAGAGGCATGGTGAGAAAGGAGGAGCTGATGAAGTTACATCTCAAGACACTGGCTGGAGCTGGGCCACAAATAGCAAAGAATAGCATCAGAAATTATAAATAGTTGGATAAGTGTTTTTTCTTTATCTCCTTAAAAGGCAATAAAAATAATGGCATTGTATTATGGGTTTTATATCACATAGAGATATAAAATATATGAAAAAGGTGGTTCAAATAGATGGAATTATACTGCTGTAAAATTCTTATATTTTACTAAAAACATTATGATACTAATTAGGGTAAAGGATGTATAACAGACCTGCATGCAATTGGTCTATTAACTTTTAACAAAGGCACCAAGACAATTCAAGGGAGTAAAAATCTTTTCAACAGATGGTGCTGGAATATTGGATAGACATATGAAAAAATATGAATTTTGACCTCTATTTAATTCCATTCACAAAAATTAATTTGAGATGGATCATAGAGATAAACATAAAGGCTGAGCTTCTAACTTACTGAAAGTAAACTTGAGAGGATAGCATTGCAACCTTTGAACAGGCAGAGACAGTGTGCAAAAGATAAAAGGAAAAAACATGATAAATTGTACTTCATTAAATAAGAAACTTCTGTTCATCCAAAGACAAACTTTGTAAATGAAAAAACAAGACATATGTAGAAAATATTTGTATTACACCTTCCTAAGAAGGGACTTGCATTTAAGAACTAATACAAACCAATAATTAAAAGATAAAAGCTGAATTTAAAGGTAGACAAAGGAGTTGAAGAGATACACTCAAGGACATATACAAATGACAGCAAGCATGTGAAAAAATTCTCACAGTTATTGTTCATCAGGGAAATCAAGTTAAAATTACAATGAAATACTATTTCTTAGCTATTAAAAGACTGCTCCACACAGGGTGTGGAACAACTGGAAGGCCCATATATGGTTGGAAGACTGTAAAAAGGGAAACTTAAGAAATGTGAAGTTTCTCAGTAATTTAAACATATCCTTACTTGATTCCAGAATTCCACTCCTATGTGTTTACACAGAAAACATATACATCAAGACAAAACCTTTTACACAATTGTTATAGTAGCTTTATTCAAAATATTCACAAACTACAAACAACCCAAATATCCCCAAATTTCTGACTGAACTGCTGATACACTCAATAATATGAACGTGAGTTTCAAAAATGCTATAATGAAGGAAAGGAGACAGACATAATCTTCTAGAAAAAGACATGGGATTTCTTACTGTATAATATATTTAAGTTCAAGAACTTTTTTCTTTTTTTTTAGTTCAAGAACTTTTATAGGAATAGAAATAGTCATGGTGGTTCCTTATGGGTGGCAGAGGAGGAAGAAGCTATGGAAGGTGGCAAGTGGGAATGGAGAAAGGTCTATCTCTGTTGGGTCGTTGGCTAAAGGGGTGTAGACATTTGTCAAAACTCATTGCATGTAATTGTAGAAATAAGATCTTTGCATTTCTCTGGTGTGTTTCTTCATTCAAACATATGTTTAAGTGTTCAGTGTAGATTCCCTCTTAATACTTTAAAGCTCTGGATTTTGTGTTTTTCTCATTTGATAAAAATTATCTTTATGTGTTTCAGTTACCTGCTAATTAGCTTTCCTAGTACCTCATTTTGATGTCTGTAAATATTTCACTGTCAGCAGCCTTTCAGTCGTGTTCGATCCCTGGGCTAGGAAGATCCCGTGGAGAAGGGAAAGGCTACCCACTCCAGTATTCTGGCCTGGAGAATTCCAGGGACTGTATAGTTCATGAGGTTGCAAAGAGTTGGACACAACTGAGTGACTTTCACTTTTCACTTTCAGCGTTTAAGTCAGCTTCCCTGGTGGCTCAGATGGTAAAGAATCTGCCTGTGGTGTGGGAGACCTGGGTTTGATCCCTGGGTTGGGAAGATCCCCTGGAGAAGGGCATGGCAACCCACTCCAGTATTCCTGCCTGGAGAATCTCCGTGGACAGAGGAACCTGGCAGGCTGCAGTCCATGGGGTCACAGAGTCGGAAGCGACTGAGCGGCTAAGAACAGCTTTAAGTCAGCTCTGCATTTTTCCCTTTCAGTAGAAAGCATGTTAGTGCAGAGACCATTTCTTCCATCTTGTTAACTGTAATGTCCATTCTCTGTAATGACCAATTGATTGCTAATAAATTTCTCATGGACTCCTGAAAAACAGGTAATTAGATGATTTTCCTTTCAAGGTTTGTCTTTGCTTTCATTTGTCCTGAGGATTTCAGGCTATAGGGAATACACACACGTAATCCCCCTTAGAGTTTCAAATACTTGGTTTATTAGGCAAATGGCTTGACAGAATATAAGTACATGGACACAGACCTGTTTAAGGAAGATGCCTGTGGTGCCTTAATGGCTCTGCAGATCAAAAGAGAAGAGAAGAGAACTATGATAGTGCTCAAACCAGAGCTGCTGAAACCACACCAAATATAATGGAAGCCATGCTCATTACATACCTTCCTGAAACCAATATTCTGGAATGTTTTCGTTTCCTGAATTTTCAAATAAAGGGATGCTATTTATGCTTACACTTGCCAAAACTTAAAGATTGAAAAGTGATTAATTTCAAGCCACAACTTAAAATAGTCTACATTTTTGGTGATATATAGGCAAACATTTTGCTTTTAAAAATTTTGTGTTTTATGTACTCTGGGAATAAGTATAACAGGCCTATGAAATTCTTTGATGTCTTTGGAGATATATTTATCTATTTTTAATAATGTGTTGATTTAAAGAGAAGTCATACAGCAAGCAGCACAAAAGCAGCAAGAATTATTAAGATTGATATGTGAAAATTAGAGTTGGGAGATATTCTTCTTATACTTGGAAAAGCTACAGTGCCTCCCTAAATGTTCACTATAGATTCCTTATTCTATTTTACCTTTCTTAGATCTTGAGACCACAGTCCAGAATGCTACCTGCTTCCTCTACTTCTGGATGACTTTCAAACTGGAGAGGGTGGTCCCTGAAAGAGTATAGAAAGGAGGTCTCTTCTTAACATAGCATTGGTGCTGACTGTCTCAGAAAATCATGACTTTGGGACTCTGGGAAGTTTTCTAGTTTTTGGTCATTATAACCCTTGTGAAGAGGACTTAGGGGAAGAAGGTGGTGTCCCTGAGGGACATTTAGTTCAGTTCACTTCAGTCGCTCAGTCATGTCCAACTCTTTATGACCCCATGGACTGCAGCACACCAGGCTTCACTGTCCATCACCAGCTCCTGGAGCTTGCTCAGACTCATGTCCATCAAGTTGGTGATGCTATCCAACCATCTCATCCTCTGTCATCCCCTTCTCCCGCTTTCAATCTTTCTGAGCATCAGGGTCTTTTCCAATGAGTCAGTTCTTTGCATCAAGTGGCCAAAGTATTGGTGCTTCAGTTTCAGCATCAGTCCTTCCAATAAATATTCAGGACTGATTTCCTTTAAGATTGACTGGTTGGATCTCCTTGCGGTCCAAAGGGCTCTCAAAAGTCTCCAACATCACAGTTCAAAAGCATCAATTCTTTGGCACTCAGCTTTCTTTATGCTCCAACTCTCACATGCTTACATGACTACGGGAAAAACAAGGGCGTTGACTAGATGGACCTTTGCCAGTAAAGTAATGTCTCTGCTTTTTAATATGCTGTTTAGGTTGGTCATAGCTTTTCTCTCAAGGAGCGAGTGTCTTTTAATTTCATGGCTTCAGTCACCATCTGCAGTGATTTGGGAGCCCAAGAAAACAAAGTCTGTCACTGTTTCCATTGTTTCCCCATCTATTTGCCATTAAGTGATGGGACCAGATGCCATGATCTTAGTTTTCTGAATGTTGAGTTTTAAGCCAGTTTTTCACTCTCCTCTTTCACTTTCATCAAGAGGCTCTTTGGTTCCTCTTCACTTTCTGCCATAAGGGTGGTGTCATCTGCATGTCTGAGAGTATTGATATTTCTCCCTGCAAACTTGATTCCAGCTTGTGCTTCATCCAGCCTGGCATTTCACATGATGTACTCTGCATACAAGTTAAATAAGCAGGGTGACAATATACAGCCTTGACATACTTCATTCCCAATTTGGAACCAGTCCATTGTTCCATGTGCAGTTCTAACTGTTACTTCTTGGCCTACATACAGATTTCTCAGGAGGCAAATAAGGTGCTCGGATACTCCCATCTCTTTAAGAGTTTTCTACAGTTTCTTGTGGTCCATACAGTCAAGACTTTAGCATAGTCAGTGAAGCAGAAGTAGATGTTTTTTCTGGAATTCTCTTGCTTCTTCTATGATGCAATGGATGTTGGCAATATGATCTCTTGTTCCTCTGCCTTTTCTAAATCCAGCTTAGACATCTGGAAGTTCTTTGTTCATGTACTGTTGAAGCCTAGCTTGGAGAATTTTGAGCATTACTTTGCTGGTGTGTGAGATGAGTACAATTGTAAAGTAGTTTGAACATTCTTTGGCATTGCCTTTCTTTGGCATTGAAGTGAAAACTGAACTTTTCCAGTCCTGTGGCCACTGTTGAACTTTCCAAATTTGCTGGCATGTTGAGGGTAGCACTTAACAGCATCATCTTTTAGAATTTGAAATAGCTCAACTGGAATTCCATCACCTCTACTAGCTTTGTTCGTAGTGATGTTTCCTAAGGCCTGCTTGACTTCACACTCCAGGATGTCTGGCTATAGGTGAGTGATCTCACCATCATGGTTACCTGGGTCAATAAGATCTCTTTCTATAGTTCTTCTGTGATTTCTTACCACCCCTTCTTAATATCTTCTGCTTCCGTTAGGTCCATACCATTTCTGTCCTTTATTGTGCCCATCTTTGCATGAAATGTTCTCTTGGTATCTCTGATCTTCTTGAAGAGATCTCTAGGCTTTCCCATTCTGTTGTTTTCCTCTATTTCTTTGCATTGCTCACTTAGAAACGCTTTTTTGTCTCTCCTTGCTGTTCTTTGAAACTCTGCATTCAGATGGGTGTGTATTTCCTTTTCTTCTTTGCCTCTAGCTTTTCTTCTCTCCTCAGCAATTTGTAAGGCCTCCTCAGAAAACATTTTTGCCTTTTTTTCTCATGGGAATGGTTTTGATCACTGCCTTCTGTACAGTGTTACGAATCTCCATCCATAGTCTTTCAGGCACTCTCTCTATCAGATCTAATCCCTTGAATCTATTTGTTACTTCCATTGTGTAATAGTAAGGGATTTGATTTAGGTCATACCTGAGTGGTCTAGTGGTTTTCCACTAGAGGAATGTTCAGTCTTTTTATATTTTCTGTAGTGTTGTCCTTGCTGTTCTGGTTAAGATGGTGGATGTGTGGTGCTTAGTTTCAGAGTATGGCTCATTCAAGACCCAGCAGCAATGATGCACAGTTGGTAGGATTTTACTAAGAGGAAAAGGGTAAAATATGAATGAGATGCAAAAATATACTCCCAAAGTGGGAAATCCCATATATGTAATTATTTAAATAGAAGTCAATCAAAATTCCTAGATAGGTTTGGTACAAATGGCTTCAGTGACATCTGAACTCAGTGGTTTAGACATGGATCTGTGAACAAGCTGGCAGAGAAACTGACCTTTAAGTTTTCAGATTTTTTTGTGAAAAGTAGCAACACAGTAATTTAAAGCATTGGTCCAGGACGGCCCTAGAATGACTCTACAATTTCAAGTATACTACGATTCCTGGAAAATAAAGAGACATTGTCCTAGCACTCTTCAATATGCATCATGAAACTTCTCCTTTAATCTTTCTCCTGATATAGTCCAGGCTTCACAAATGCAAGAGCCACCAAAATACAGATATTCACTGGAGAAGACAAAATCACTGTAAAATCCAGACTGGATGTCTTCTAAGCCATTGATCTGAAATTGCTGCATGTGAAATCTTGGCAAAAGAATGTTTCTGCTGAGTTGTATATTTTATGATATGAAGGAAAGTTGAGAGAATACACAAATGTATCTTGTGCTCAGTTACAAACATAGCCATCTGCTTTCTCTTGGAAATGCTAGCTTTGGGATATCCCATTATTAGTAACTGTTATTAGTAGATTCTCTTAAGGTGTCCCTGGAATGAGAGTTAAAGAGGCTGAGCCTAAACCAGCAGAGGCTGGAGTTGATTTTGGGGAGCAGTTCATCAGAGGTTCCCTGACCTCCATCCTGGTCTGTCTGTCCTGTCCCCAGTTGGGCTCTGCAGTGGGATTTAGAGTTCCCCTTCTAGCGGCTTTTAGAGCTCTCTGGGGCACCCCTGTTATTCACCCCACTGCCCGTTTTTTATGCCGCCTCCTGAATTGTGAATGAAACTTGACACCCTGAGGGCCTTCAGAATCCATCCCCGTTCAGTCCCTTTTCCTCTGGAGTTGATGTATTGTTCAGTCACTCAGTCGTGTCTGACTCTTTGCAATCCCTAGTCCAGAACAGGGCTCCTCTGTCCATGGGATTCTCCAGGCAAGAATACTGGAGTAGGTTGCCTTTCCCTTCTCCAGGGAATTTTCTGGACCCAGGGATCTAATCTGGGTCACTTGCATTTTTGGAAGATTCTTTACCATCCAAGCTACCAGGGAAGCCCCTATCTGGACTTGATAGACGAGGGTAAACACACACCCCATGGAAATATCTGTACCAGGAAGCTTGAAAGCAACTGCACTTTTCTTCACTTAGGATTTTACATGATTTATCAACTCAATTTTCTATACTTGCATGTTGGAAAGAAAGACTAAATTAGACACAACTTTTCTCCTAGAAAATTGAATCTGTGTTTTCTGCATGTGGGCGTATTTATTTATGGTGTATACCCTTCCATTCCAAGACTTTTGGTAAAAGTCTTACATATTTTTGAAATGCAAGATAAGGTACTTATTTATATATGCATCCCAATGTCTAACCAAGTTCTTGGTATCCTGCTGATAATTAATGCTTATGAAATCAAATTGAGCCTAAAGTAGAGCAGAGAGTTTTTAAAACACATTTTAAATTTTTTCAAATTTTATACTGGAGTACAACGGCACCCCACTCCAGTACTCTTGCCTGGAAAATCCCATGGACGGAGGAGCCTCGTAGGCTACAGTCCATGGGGTTGCTAAGAGTCGGACACGACTGAGTGACTTCACTTTCACTTTTCACTTTCATGCATTGGAGAAGGAAATGGCAAGCCACTCCAGTGTTCTTGCCTGGAGAATCCCAGGGATGGGGGAGCCTGGTGGGCTGCCGTCTATGGGATCGCACAGAGTCGGACACGACTGAAGCGACTTAGCAGCAGCAGCAGCACAGTTGATTTACAGCATTGAGTTTGTTTCAGGTGTACAGAAACATGGTTCAGTTATTTATTTTTTTATTTTTATTTTTATTTTTTTGGTTCAGTTGTACATATACATAGATTATTGTTTTTCAGATTCTTTTCCCATGTAGGTTATTACAGAATGTTTAGTAGAGTTCCCTGGGCTATACAGTAAGTTCTTGTTGATTATTTTTTATGTAGTAATTTGTATAAGTTAATCCCCAACTCTAATTTATTTTCCCGCCTGCACTGAGCAAAGATGGTTTAAAGAAAGGAAATGATCATACCGGATGTCTGCAACAGAATGTTGTCATTGGACCATTATTTGCCTCAGAGCTTCCTAAATTCTGCACAGTATTCCTGTTGTGATAAATTGTTCATGATTTAGTTTCTGACAAAGAAGCATATAACCCTTACCTTGAAAAGATATAAGAAGAATATAAAATTTATCTAAACATGTTTCATGTAAAGAAGTGAAGAAATGTAATGATCAGTATCCTTGGCTATGTTTTCTTTCTATTTGTATGAAAGAAGATACAGAAATATTTTTAAGTGAGCAATTCTCATGTACCCACTCTCAAATGTAGAAGGCATAATACGACACCATCCCATTTCAGTGAAGGAATTCTCTGTGGACCAGAGATAATACTGTTCAGGAATCCTCTATTTATATTACAATTTACTATGACAGAACTTGTATAATTTAAATGAATGAATCTCTATTAAACTATCATTTTCAAATATTACTGTTCTTGGCAAGTTCCCAGCACGGATCAGTTCATGAGTCTCTAACAAGTACATATAGCTCAGCTAGTCAGTGATTTTTGACTAAAGAAAAAATCCTGACATGAAGAGGCAAGGTTGACCTTCAGTGGTGGGTGGGTTAGGAGCCTGATCTGTGTTGTTAACCGGATAGAAACCAGTTCATTTCGGTGCACAATTGAGGCACTTAGGTGCTTTCATGTAGGAACTCATGGAAACAGGTCAATGATGTTTATCTGCACTTGGACTGTGTGTGTGTGTGTGTGTGTATGAGTGTGTGTGTGTGTGTGTGTGCGCCCATGCACATGTGTGTGCATGTACTCAGTCATGTCTGAATCTTTGCGACCCCATGGACTGTGTAGCCCGCCAGGCTCCTCTGTCCATGGGATTCTCCAGGCAAGAATACTGGAGTAGGTAGCCATTCCTTTCTTCAGGGTACCTACCCAACCCAGGGATTGAAACCGGGTATCCTGCATTGCAGGCAGATTCTTTGCCCTCCAAGCCACCTGGGAAGCTCTGGGTTTGTTGGTGCTGCTATAAATTGTCACTGATTTCGAGAGGGTCTTCAACTTTCTCTGACTTTCCAAACTGCAGTGACTTCCATACATTTCTCCACCTTCTTCAGATCCAGGCTGTTACACCTCATTCTCTGCCCCACTTCTCACTCTCACCCATCCCAAAATGTGACCATCAACTAAGCCTTCCATCATCTCTGGGCCATCCATCACTCATTGGTCTCTTTTCCACCCACTAGTCCACCTTTCTATGACTGCTTCACCTTCTACTTAAAAAATTTTTTTGGTGTACAGTTGATTTATAGTGTTATGTTTTGGGTGTACAGCAAAGTGAATCAGTATATACATATACATACATATGTATATATATGTATGTATATCCACTCTTTCTTAGATTCTTTTCCCATATAGGTCATTACAGACTATTGAGTAGAGTTCCCTGTGCTATACAATAGGTCCTTATTAGTTATCTATTAATATTTTATGTTTGAAGTGCAGTTCCTCTGAACATTTCCCCCTTCACAGAAGAGTTTAACGTAAATGAATTTTATCATTACACTTTTTCATGTACATATAGGATCTGTAGTCAAGATAATTTGAGAAAAACAAAAGCTGTGTGAATTTAGAAGTTAATAGCCATTCATTCAGAAAGGAAAGTCTCCTTATATATTACCCCATGTCTTCTTGCTTCCTTTATTTAACAGACTTTACAGTAATTCCACATTTAATATATCAAAAGAAGTTTTTTTAAAAGTTACTCTTGGACATATGATGGGTTTCTCAGGTGGCTTAGCAGTAGAGAATCTGTTTGCTAATGCAGGAGATATGGGTTCCATCCCTGTGTGGGGAAGATCCCCTGGAGGAGGGCATGGCAACCCACTCCAGTATTCTTGCCTGGAGAATTCCATGGACAAAAGAGCCTGGTGGGCTATGGTCCATGGGGTCGCAAAGAGTCAGGCACGACTGAGCAACTGAGCATGCACGCATTGGCCTGCGACACCAATTGTCCAATATGCAGATGCAGAAAGGCATGATTTTATTGCCTTTGCTGCATTTCTACACTGTACTTTTTTATCAATTTGTCATATGTTTTTAGTTAAAAAATGTGTGACTTTGAGCTTGAATGTTGATCAGGTAATTCTAAATTAGAAATTTGAGGAATGGAAGTGCTATCTGTCAACAATTATAATCAGAAGAAGAGTTATTTCCCTGTCATTAATGGGATCTGAGTGGCGAAAGGATTTTTACCACTTGTATCAGCTGTGACATGTTGTTGCTTGACCAGAGGCTTTGTTTGTATCATCCAGTTGAACCAACCTGAATTTGCTTGTGTGATGGGGGGATGGTGTTTGTATGTCAGTTGGCAGGGGTGGGGGGAATCCCTCCGGAGAGGTAACCTACAATAAACATGAAAAAGATGTTTATAATAACATCAAACATAATTGTATTATTTTAATTCCAAATAGACAAGAAGAGCCCTTTTTGGAACAGATGTATTATCAAAATTAAATTAAAGGAGAAGCAACAAATGAAATTATAATCTTACTGATATGTCACTTACCTCTATCTGGGGAATGTAATTTGATAAAGGTAGGTATGGATGGCAATAAGATTATCCACTCAAATGGAGAAGCAAGGACAGACTTCAGTCAAAAGTTTAATTTCTAATTAGAAAAAAATAAAAAATTATGTTCAATTTAAATTTCATTGCTACCATTAAAATGTATAGTTCTAGTAATTAAAAATAAATCAATTGTGAAACAAAAATAGTACAGGTGGAATAAACAAAAGGAGCTTAAAAACTATCCTATGCAGCCAAAATCATGCAGCCGGTAGTCACGTATGTATGTGAGAGTTGGAACTTAAAGAAAGCTGAGCACCAAAGATTTAATGCTTTTGAACTATGGTGTTGGAGAAGACTCTTGAGAGTCCCTCGGACAGCAAAGAGATCAAACCAGTTAGTTCTCAAGGAAATCAGTTCTGAATATTCATTGGAGGGACTGATGCTGAAGCTGAAGCACCTATAATACTTTGGCCACCTAATGTGAAGAACTGACTCACTGGAAAAGACCCTGATGCTGGGAAAGATTGAAGGCAGGAGAAGAAGGGGATGACAGAGGATGAGATGGTTGGATGGCATCCCTGACTTGATGGACATGAGTTTGAGCAAGCTTCGGGAGTTGTCGATGGACAGTGAAGCCTGGAGTGCTGCAGTCCATGGGGTCACAAGAGTCAGACACGACTGAGTGACTGAACTGAACTGATTCAGCCAAAGTAAGTTTTTTATTGCAATTTTTACAGTTTATCATAAATTTTAATTTTTAACATCAAATAGGAAAAATGACAAAGCATATTTTTCACATAAATAATTTGAAAGGTTTAGAGAATTTATAGTCAACCACCAAGGAACATTTTTGGTGAAGCAAAGAGGGTGCATTGGGGTCAGAAAGCTGACATTTGGTTCACTGAATTGCTATTATTCCTTAAATGTGTACTTTTGCTTCTTCTCACTTAGATTTTGAGGTTCCCTTAATATACTAACCATTATAAAGTGCCAATTATAATGAGAAAGAGAGTGTGTTATAAGCAAATAAAATGTACATTCTGATGGTAAACTTAGTAGCTGTTGTGTAGGCCTATGAACATAAGACCACCAAACCTCATAAAGAATAAAGATTTCAATATGCAAACAGAATGGTCATTGCTTTATTTTAAAAATATTCAATATATAAAAGTATGAATTCTCTGCAATCTAATTCATATGTTTAATGACATTAAGTCAAAATCTAAAAAGGAAATTCTGTAAATTCAAAGAAATTATTCTAAAGTTCACTTGAAGAAAGGCTTTCCTGGTGGCTCAGATGGTAAAATGTCTGCCTACAATGTGGGAGACCTGGGTTCAATCCCTGAGTCGGGAAGATCTCCTGGAGAAGGAAATGGCAACCCAACCCAGTATTCTTGCCTGGAAAATTTCATGGATGGAGTAGCCTGGTAGACTACAGTCCATGGGGTCACAAAGAGTTGGACATGACTGAGAGACTTCACTTTCCCTTCACTTGAAGAAAACATAATAATAATTTTTAAAATAATTTTTTAAAATTTAAATGTTATTTAAGAGGGACATCTCCATAGCAAGCATAGATGTATTAAAAGGCAAATTAATCCATAGAGTTTTCTGGTTTAGGCACAAAAACAGACCTATGAAACAGAAGAGTTTCCCAGAAATTTTCTTGATATTTTAGAAGTTAGTGATTATTGAAGAAGGCATTACAAAGCAAAGAAGGTAAAGTGGAGTACTTCGTGAGTGGTATTGCAATAATTGATAAGAAATGTAGGGACGGATGAATATGAAACCTTCTAGACTACGTGGCTGCTTTACACTGCCGTGTCAGTTTCTGCTGTAGAGCAAAATGTATCAGCCTTTATACATATATCTCCCCTTTATTGGATTTCCTCCTCATTTAGATCACCACAGAGCTTTGGGCAGAGTTTCCTGTGATGTACAGTCGGTTCCCATCAGTTATCTATTTTATGCATAATATCGATAGTGTGTATACATCAATGCCAATCCCCCAATTCATCCCACCCCATTCCCTCCCCCCTTTGTTGTCCAGATGTTTGTTCTTTATGTCTTTGTCTGTTTCTGCTTTGCAAATAAGATCATTTTTTACCATTTTTCTAGATTTAACATATATTTATTATATATTTTTTTTTCTCTTTCTGACTTTCTGCACTTTGTATGACAGTCTATACAATGACAATTGACAACGTCTCTGCAAATGACATAGTTTCGTTCCTTTATATGGCTGAGTAATATTCCATTGTACACATGTACTGTGTCTTCTTTATCCATTCATCTGTTGATGGACATTTAGGTTGCTTCCATGACCTTGGTATTGTTAAGTAGTATTGCAATGATATGTGCATGTGGTCAATGGCTTTCTCTTTCTAGAAAACTTAAGGCAGCCCTGAAAATATATATTATGACTTCATAAATGGGAAAAAGACATGAATAATCATCTGGATCTTAAAGTGCTTTGGGAACTGTTACATGTTGGGAACCTATTTTCTGATAATGTTGAAAATATGAGAATGTACACATTTGTATATTTATTATTGTGAATAGACCTTTTTGGTTGCTGACTTTCAAGGAATTGCTTTTGCATCTCTTTTGATAGGCGTTTCCTGAAAAGAAGTGGCATGTGTCAAATGAATAGCATATTTTGCAATGAGAAATGCCAATCAAATAGGGCGGTACATGGTGATTCTTGATTTTTGGCCCTAATTACATCTGTGACCAGTGACATTACCCAAAAAATAGAGGTTGAAAGGGAAAATTTGAAATCTCAATCTCACCCTGAAATGCTAGTTTAAAGAGGTGAACTGGATATTGAAATGAATAAAAAAAAATTGATGTTCCACATTAGTTAGAATTTTGAGTCTTAAGGAATAAGAAACCAGGACTACTACTCTTCATTTTTGGTGACTCAGCCATTGGAAATACTCCTGGGTGCACTTGAAGAATCCTGTAATTAAGAATTATGGCTTCTAAAAGTGCTGCCCACTTCAATAGGTTTCTCTTTGTCCCACTGCAGGTCCCTGTGAGTTAGTCTGAGCTCTCTCTCCCTGGTCAAGATTTATGATTTTTCTTTTAAATGCGTTAGGCTCTAGGCACAAACACTGATGACACCAATGATGATGACAATGATAACTTCAATCAGATTTCTTGACAACTTAATTTTTCCAGTAGTGGGAGGGAGGAGGTCAGATGGCCAGAGGCTTGCACTTTGGGAAAGGGTGTAAATTGCGGAAGAAATGAGTTTGTATTGCTCTATACAGTTATAAAATTAGAATTTATCTGCCCTGTCTTCCAGGAAGTAAAAGTCACAGTTACGGTTTAATGGTAAAGATTATACTTTATGAATTTTTCTTTTACATTATCAAAATATTTTAATGGCAGATAATATAAATTAGTGATAACCAAGTACATCTTATAACAACCAAAGCTTCTAATGTGCTTTAGGATTCATCTTATTGAGTTGATTCTCACAAGTTGTGTGGCATAGATCTGAAAGGCTTAACCATATTTTTATGTGAGGGAGCCAAGGTGTAGGGAGTCTTAATGACTTCCTTGGAGCAGAGAATGAGACAGGAAGATCTCCATGTAGGGGGAACCAAAGCTGACACACCAAATAAAACAAAGCGAAAAGCCAAGCAAAAAGAAAAGAAGGGTATCTGGTTCTGATGGTCCTCTACCAATTTCCCTTTTGTCTCACTAAGTCTTTGATAGTCTTACTCTCTCAGAACTGCTCTCAACAGAGTCAGACATAATTGAGTCTTCCCTTGGTGCAGCGATGTGAGGGGAGAAGAGATCAGAGGCGTGTGGCAGCAAAAGTCACAGGAGAACAGGTGTCGGCACATCAGGGCTGGCTCCCCTGGTCCTCACAGTTCTCCTCGTTGGAAACCCTGGGAGGCGGGAGTTCTTACTTCATGAAGGATGGCAAAGATATCCTTCTCCAGGGATCTGCTCCCTTCCTGATAGTCATCCTGTGTCTTAATCACATCCGAGTGTCACTGGGAACTGTCCAGGCTCTAACGTCTTCTATTCTGTTCCATTCCTTCAGCGTCAACTCCCACCACCCCCACTTCTCAACCTCATCAGAATTCCACATCAAATCCCTTGTCACCTTCCTTTTCTCCTAATTTATTTTCTCATTTTGGAATACTTTGCATTTCTACATTTCCTGTGAATACAGAGTTCAGCTCTTCAAGTTCAGCATTCTTTCTTCAAAGCCCTTTCTCCGTCTGCTAGAGCTACCCTACAAGTCATCATCCCTGAATCAGTCAGCCTTCCTTCCACTTGCACTCTGGTTTTGAATGATATGAAGAAAATAACACTGTTGTGTAGTTTGTTGCTGATACTTGGAGTCTACCATCAAGCCAGATCCATACAACTCTGCAAAGAGCTGATTCATTGGAAAAGACCCTGATGCTGGGAAAGATTGAAGGCAAAAGCAGAAGGGGGTGGCAGAGGATGAGGTGGTTAGATAGCATCACTGACTCAATGGACACAAAGCTGAGCAAACCCTAGGAGATAGTGAAGGACAGGGGAACGTGCCGTACTATTGTCCATGGGGTCATAAAGAGTCGGACACGACTTAGTGGCTGAACAACAGCAACATGCAACTTTCAGGGGGAATTATTTTCTTGTTCTGAAGAGTGTGCATTGTCATTCCTCACAGTAGTTATTCTGATTCCTATGAGTCACTTGACGTTCTTATGTCACTAATGGCTTCTCACATACTGAATAAAAGTCAGGCCTGAACTACCCTAACCACTCACTCTCAAACCTCCAGGTACATCCCCATCCATGGTCCTCCTTGCCTCCTCTCCAGTAGGGTTATATTTCTGCCTTATTGTGGTTTTCAACAGCTGCTACCACAGGCTATCCTAAAAACAGTCTGAATACCACTCCTTACTCAATCTGAGTGTTCTCTCTTGCCTAATTACCCTACAAGGCTTCCAAGATGAATAAAAACATGTTCAAGAACTGCCCCCTGCCATGCTCAGAATTCTCTAACAAAGCTATTCACGGTGGCATGGCTTGGCGGCATTTCTTAGTCAGGTTTGCCAAGTGGGTAGACCAGGGGCATTCATGTGGGTCTTCTATTCATTAGAAAGAAAGCACTTTCTATCCTTTGATTAGTCTCTTCTACTCCCCTAAACCACATGGATAAAAGGCACCTTTCTTCTTTCCTCAGCTGGGTTCCCAACTTCTTCTGCCATCCTTTTTATCAAAGGGAAATCTACAGGTTGTATTTCAAAGGCTAAGCATTATTTTTCCGTGCTAAGCAGAAAAGTAATTAAAGTCCATTACACAAAAGCTCAGTTTCTCTTTCGCTTCTCTTCAGAAGCTGTATCAATAACAAGGAAAATATAATCATGAATTTAAAAATATCATTTTAACCAACTAGATCCTCTGTTGGAGTTGCGGAGTGGCCCATGTTTGAGACCCTCAGGGATGTCAGTATTGTACACTGGAGATTTGATGGCGATTTCTGGCTTTCGGCCTGGTGCCAGGTGCACGGAAAGTACTCAATGAGTATTCGTGACCTGAAGATGTGAATCCTGCCCACTGCATTGTTTCAGAGGTGAGAAAAGCTAACGGTACATCTCCAGAGAACATGTCACAGAGTTTGTTTTCTTCTTAGTAAACAAATGCAGTAGAGGAAACTAATGGTGGTTGGGTTTAATCTGATCACAAGAAAATAGTATCTAGGATGTCTTTGTCAGAAGATTCGTGTTTTGTTTCGCTCATCGTCCTTTTTATGGGGTTTTATGGGGTTTCCTTTTTATGGCAGGGATAGTACATAGAGGTTTGGACTCTTCACCCCTCCCACTTGTGCCTCTGAAGAAGCCGTCTCATGGTAACAAGTTCATGTCGCACTTCACTTGAGCTGCCTGCCTGAGCTGGAGTGGGCTGAAGGAGCGTGCAGTGAAGTTTTGTGCCCTGGTCATGATTTGGACTATTAAAAATAAGGCATAGAATTCAAGGACAACTGGGGAAATGTGTTCTCCGATGGTTGATTTACTGTTTCTCTTGAAAACAGTTGTGTTCTTTGGTCATGGATTCTGTGACAATTAAAACGAAATCCGTGAAAATGTTGAATGATCCCTGGATGAGACTAATGACCTTGGAAGAATTCCACCGTAAGTTCTGCTTCCTATTCTAATTTGCTGAAGTGGTCACAGGACTCTTGAAAAACAGCCAATGACTGATGATGCAATTTTTGTCCACTCATTTTTTTTAATATGATTCTCCCCAAAAAACAGGTGTTTACTAACACCTAACTGTGCTTCAAGTTACCCAGGTGAACATTATCTGGGACCAGATCATGCTAATTGCAGAACAAATTGCCTTGAAATGAGGACCCTTTTGGAAATTGTAGCTTAATGTGGTGAATAGACTTAAATGCATGATTTGGAAGCTCTGAGAAAATAGTTGACTTCCTCATGCATAGCACTGACAGGCACTCTCCTTGAGTGCTTTCTCTCAAATTGGATATAAAGCATCTTAGGTTGGAATCAACTTATTTTTCAAAAGTTTAAACTTGAAAAATAACTTCAAATTCTAAGCTATTGGGATTGCAGAATCTTGTAAAATACATATTGGAAATATTGATTGATTAATAAAAATAATACAACATCTAAAACACAAAATCTAATGCTTTAATTTAGCATTACAGGATTATAAATGTATGGAATAAAAATAACCAACATAGAATCACAGAAGTTGTTACAATTTTATAGGTTTAATTTTCAAGGGAGTATCTCATAATCTTCTCTTTCTGATTTCATATTTTAAAATTAAGTGTGATTAGAGCTGCCTTTTTCAGAATTTCTAGGAAAGTATAAAAAGGGACAGACTCCATTTGTCCCCAGCCAGTTACAGGAACTTGAGCAAATCATTGATTTTATATTTAGAGTAGAATAGGGTAAGCATGGGCTTCCCTGGTGGCACAGATGGTAAAGAATCCCCCTGCAAGGCAGGAGACCCATGTTCAATTCCTGGGTCAACAAAATCCCCTGGAGAAGGGAATGGCTACCCACTCTAGTATTCTTGCCTGGAGAATTCCATAGACAGAGGAGCCTGGCAGGCTACAGTCCATGTAGTCGCAAAGAGTCAGACACAACTGAACAACTAACACACAGAAACATACGCACACACCCACAGGGCAAGCATAGTCATTTACAGAAATACATCCCAGGGGATGGCATGCAAATGCATTGCTGAGGAGCTGTGTACATGTCCAAATCCATCTGCTTAAGCATGTAATCCAGCAGAAAGGAAACCAATGAGGAAGTTATGAGCGCTGTGCCTTCCCCATCAGAGGACAGAGGAGGTCCAGTTCACTTTGTCCTAATACAGTGCCAGAGAAGCTATTTTCAAATACATAGTTGAATCATCAAAGCTGATTTACCTTGCACAGGCAGACAGACACTTAACACGTATTTGCTGAAATGTAACTATGCAATTAGAATGAAGAAGGCACAAGGAATTGAGAGCCAGCAGGTGTAAAAGGCTAGTTTTACTGTTGCTAATTGACCTGGGCCCTGGGCTGATGACATAACCACTCTGGGACTAATAGTCTGGATTTAATTGTTTCACTTATGAGGTGTTTAAGCACCACTGCTTGCCATAGGAAAGTATCTACCTCCGTTCTAACTTGCTTAGAGTCACAGCATCCTGCTGTGATTGTGTCCTTGGTGTACGGTTGTCCATGGTGAAGTTCATAGGTCAGCAGAAGCTACTTAATGAATCACAAGAACATCCATTCTTAGGTGACCCAGACTTTGCTTTGGGAAGTCTCAGTTATAGTTGCAAGAGTGAGATATGGGAGGGAAATGTGGTTAAACCTCAGGTTCTGAGCTTCATTTGCCATGTGACTTTGGGTCAGTGAAGTGAAATAGTTATGGGATATTTCAAGAACCAGAAGGAGCATCTGGAAAGAAAATAGCACATTGCCTGGCACAGAACAGTTTCTCCATAAACAGTGTATTCTTAGCATCATATTTACCATAGTACGTCATTCACCCTTGATTATACAAAATTTAAGGCATTTTAAAATCTATCAACCCTCAGAGTTACAAATCCATTTTTATTGCTGGTAGCTATTTTGAAAACATCTTTCTATTAAATATGACTTTAAAGCTTTAATGGTTAGAGATCATTCAGCATAGATTGGGTTTTAGGAGAAAATAGAACTAGAGTTAGGGCATTTCATATTGTGTTGTGTGTGTTAGTTGCTCCTTCATGTCTGACTCTTTGTGTCTCCATGAAGTGTAGCCCACCAGGCTCCTCTGTCCATGGGGATTCTCCAGACAAGAATACTGGAGTGGGTTGCCATTCCCTTCTCCAGGGGATCTTCCCAACCCAGGGATCAAACCCACATCTCCTGCATCACAGGCAGATTCTTTACCACTGAGCTGCCAGGAAGCCCAATTTCATAATGTATGTGGATATAATTTTGACAGGAAGATATTGCAAAAACTGCAGGTACCTTAAAAATTCATCCCAGTGCGCAATACAGTTGCTAATTAGAATAAACGTGTAACAGAAGAGCTCACAGAGTGCTGTCTTTGTTGTTTCTTGTTGACAAATGCACTCCTAGATGCCACTATTTTTTAAAATTTACTTTTGGTTGGAGGATAATTGCTTCACAGTGTTGTATTGATTTCTGCCATACATCCACATGAATCAGTCATAGGTATGCACATGTCTCTCCTCCCTCTTGAACCTCCCTCTCACCTGCTCCCCATCCAGCCCCACTACGTCATCACAGAGCACCAGCTGAGCTTCCTGCACTATACAGCAACTTCCCACTAGCTAGTTATTTACACATGGTAGTGTATATGTTCCAATGCTACTTTCTCAGTTAGTCCCACCCTCTCCTTCCCCTGCTGTGTTCACAAGTCTGTTCTCTATGTCTGAGTCTCTATTGCTGCCCTGCAAACAGGTTCATCAGTACCATCTTTCTAGATTCCATATATATGCTTTACTATTTGATGTTTGTCTTTGTCTTTCTGACTTAGTTCACTCTGTATTAACAGGCTCTAGGTTCATCCACCTCTCTAGAACTAACTCAAATTTGTTCCTTTTTATCAGTTCAGTTCAGTTGCTCAGTCGTGTCTGGCTCTTTATGACCCCATGGACTGCAACATGCCAGGCTTCCCTGTTCATCACCAACTCCCAGAGCCTACTCAAACTCATGTCCATCAAGTCAGTGATGCCATCCAACCATCTCATCCTCTGTTGTCCCCTTTTCCTCTCACCCTCAATCTTTCCCAGCATCAGGCTCTTTTCCTCTTAATGGCTGAGTGATATTCCCTTCTATATATATGTACCACAACTTCTTTATCCATTCATCCATTGAAGGACATCTAGGTTGCTTTCATATCCTGTAGATGGCACAATTTTTTCAAAGGGCAAGTTTTGACTTCCTTTCTAGAGACAATGGAAGCCAATCGTCTCTCTCTGCATGTTCCCTAAAAAGGCCGGTTTAACAGTCTGTAAATCTCCACAGGATGTAAGCGTGATGGTGTCACCAGGTATATATTGAAAAGATCACCACAGTAAGTCTAGTTAACAACCATCACCACACAGCTACCCTTTTATTTCGTCATGAGCACTTTACAGATCTCCTCTCACAGCAACTTTCAAATATACAATACAGCATTGTTCACTGCAATTGCAATGCTGCATGTTACATTATCAGGACATTTATTTTGTAAGTGCAAGTTTGTACCTTTGACCACCTTCAGACTTCTTGAGTTTTTGAAAGGAGGACTTTTTTTAAACCTTTGGCTGTATGTGGTGGTGGGTAATAATTGGGTTTCTCCCAAGAGCTTAAAATTAAGAGCAATAAAACAGCTCCATAAGTTGAACTATTAAAGCAAAATGCACCACAGCTTCCTTATCCATTGGGGTGCACATGTCTCTTTCAGATCTGGTTTCCTCAGTGTGTATGCCCAGAAGTGGGATTGCTGGGTCATATGGCAGTTCTATTTCCAGTTTTTTAAGAAATCTCCACACTGTTTTCCATAGCGGCTGTACTAGTTTGCATTCCCACCAACAGTGTAAGAGGGTTCCCTTTTCTCCACACCCTCTCCAGCATTTTTTGCTTGTAGACTTTTGGATAGCAGCCATCCTGACTGGCATGTAATGGTACCTCATTGTGGTTTTGATTTGCATTTCTCTGATAATGAGTGATGTTGAGCATCTTTTCATGTGTTTATTAGCCATCTGTATGTCTTCTTTGGAGAAATGTCTGTTTAGTTCTTTGGCCCATTTTTTGATTGGGTCATTTATTTTTCTGGAGTTGAGCTGCAGGAGCTGCTTGTATATTTTTGAGATTAATTCTTTGTCTGTTGCTTCATTTGCTATTATTTTCTCCCAGTCTGAGGGCTGTCTTTTCACCTTGCTTATAGTTTCCTTTGTAGTGCAAAAGCTTTTAAGTTTCATTAGGTCCCATTTGTTTAGTTTTGCTTTTATTTCCAATATTCTGGGAGGTGGGTCATAGAGGATCTTGCTGTGGTTTATGTTGGAGAGTGTTTTGCCTATGTTCTCCTCTAGGAGTTTTATAGTTTCTGGTCTTACATTTAGATCTTTAATCCATTTTGAGTTTATTTTTGTGTATGGTGTTAGAAAGTGATCTAGTTTCATTCTTTTACAAGTGGTTGGCCAGTTTTCACAGCACCACTTGTTAAAGAGGTTGTCTTTTTTCCATTGTATATCCTTGCCTCCTTTGTCAAAGATAAGGTGTCCATAGGTTTGTGGATTTATCTCTGGGTTTTCAATTCTGGTCCATTGATCTATATTTCTGTTTTTGTGCCAGTACCATACTGTCTTGATGACTGTGGCTTTGTAGTAGAGTCTGAAGTCAGACAGGTTGATTCCTCCAGTTCCATTCTTCTTTCTCAAGATTACTTTGGCTATTGGAGGTTTTTTGTATTTCCATACAAATTGTGAAATTATTTGTTCTAGTTCTGTGAAAAATACCGTTGGTAGCTTGATAGGGAGTGCATTGAATCTATAGATTGCTTTGGGTAGTATAGCCATTTTGACAATATTGATTCTTCCAATCCATGAGCATGGTATGTTTCTCCATCTGTTTGTGTCCTCTTTGATTTCTTTCATCAGTGTTTTATAGTTTTCTATGTATAGGTCTTTTGTTTCTTTAGGTAGATATACTCCTAAGTATCTTATTCTTTTTGTTGCAATGGTGAATGGTATTTTTTCCTTAATTTCTCTTTCTGTTTTTTCATTGTTAGTATATAGGAATGGAGGGATTTTTGCGTGTTAATTTTATATCCTGCAACATTACTGTATTTATTGATTAGCTCTAGTAATTTTCTGGTGGAGTCTTTAGGGTTTTCTATGTAGAGGATCATGTCATCTGCAAACAGCGAGAGTTTCACTTCTTCTTTTCCTATCTGGATTCCTTTTGCTTCTTTTTCTGGTCTGATTGCTGTGGCCAAAACTCCCAACACTATGTTGAATAGTAGTGGTGAGAGTGGGCACCCTTGTCTTATTCCTGATTTCAGGGGAAATGCTTTCAATTTTTCACCACTGAGGGTGATGCTTGCTGTGGGTTTGTCATATATAGCTTTTATTATGTTGAGGTATGTTCCTTCTATGCCTGCTTTCTGGAGAGTTTTAATCATAAATGAGTGTTGAATTTTGTCAAAGGCTTTCTCTGCATCTATTGAGATAATCATATGGTTTTTATCTTTCAATTTGTTAATGTGGTGTATTACATTGATTGATTTGCAGATATTAAAGAATCCTTGCATTCCTGGGATAAAGCCCACTTGGTCGTGGTGTATGATTTTTTTAATATGTTGTTGGATTCTGTTTGCTAGAATTTTGTTAAGGAGTTTTGCATCTATGTTCATCAGTGATATTGGCCTGTAGTTTTCTTTTTTTGTGACATCTTTGTCTGGTTTTGGAATTAGGGTGATGGTGGCCTCATAGAATGAGTTTGGAAGTTTACCTTCCTCTGCAATTTTCTGGAAGAGTTTGAGTAAGATAGGTGTTAGCTCTTCTCTAAATTTTTGGTAGAATTCAGCTGTGAAGCCATCTGGTCCTGGGCTTTTGTTTGCTGGAAGATTTTTGATTACAGTTTCGATTTCCTTGCTTGTGATGGGCCTGTTAAGATCTTCTATTTTTTCCTGGTTCAGTTTTGGAAGGTTATACTTTTCTAAGAATTTGTCCATTTCATCCAAGTTGTCCATTTTATTGGCATAGAGCTGCTGGTAGTAGTCTCTTATGATCCTTTGTATTTCAGTGTTGTCTGTTGTGATCTCTCCATTTTCATTTCTAATTTTGTTAATTTGGTTCTTCTCTCTTTGTTTCGTAATGAGTCTTGCTAATGGTTTGTCAATTTTGTTTATTTTTTCAAAAAACCAGCTTTTAGCTTTGTTGATTTTTGCTATGGTCTCTTTAGTTTCTTTTGCATTTATTTCTGCCCTAATTTTTAAGATTTCTTTCCTTCTGCTAACTCTGGGGTTCTTCATTTCTTCCTTCTCTAATTGCTTTAGGTGTAGAGTTAGTTTATTTATTTGGCTTTTTTCTTGTTTCTTGAGGTAAGCCTGTAATGCTATGAACCTTCCCCTTAGCACTGCTTTTACATGTCCCATAGGTTTTGGGTTATTGTGTTTTCATTTTCATTCATTTCTATACATATTTTGATTTCTTTTTTGATTTCTTCTATGATTTGTTGGTTATTCAGAAGCGTGTTATTTAGCCTCCATATGTTTGAATTTTTAACAATTTTTTTCCTATAATTGAGATCTAATCTTACTGCACTGTGGTCAGAAAAGATGACTGGAATGATTTCAATTTTTTTGAATTTTCCAAGATCAGATTTATGGCCCAGGATGTGATCTATTTTGGAGAAGGTTCGTGTGCACTTGAGAAAAAGGTGAAATTGATTGTTTTGGGGTGAAATGTCCTATAGATATCAATTAGGTCTAGCTGGTCCATTGTGTCATTTAAGGTTTGTGTCTCCTTGTTAATTTTCTGTTTAGTTGATCTATCCATAGTTGTGAGTGGGGTATTAAAGTCTCCCACTATTATTGTGTTACTATTAATTTCCTCTTTCATACTCGTTAGCGTTTGCCATACATATTGCGGTGCTCCTATGTTGGGTGCATATATATTTATAATTGTTATATCTTCTTCTTGGATTAATCCTTTGATCATTATGTAGTGTCCTTCTTTGTCTCTTTTCACATCCTTTATTTGAAAGTCTATTTTATCTGATATGAGTATTGCGACTCCTGCTTTCTTTTGGTCTCTGTTTGCGTGAAATATTTTTTTCCAGCCCTTCACTTTTAGTCTGTATGTGTCTCTTGCTTTGAGGTGGGTCTCTTGTAGACAGCATATATAGGGGTCTTTTTTTTTTATCCATTCAGCCAATCTTTGTCTTTTGGTTGGGGCATTCAACCCATTTACACTTAGGGTAATTATTGATAGGTGTGGTCCCGTTGCCATTTACTTTGTTGTTTTGGGTACACGTTTATACAACCTTTCTACATTTCCTGTCTAGAGAAGATCCTTTAGCATTTGTTGAAGAGCTGGTTTGGTGGTGCTGAATTCTCTCAGCTTTTGCTTGTCTGTAAAGCTTTTGAATTCTCCTTCATATCTGAATGAGATCCTTGCTGGGTACAGTAATCTAGGTTGTAGGTTATTCTCTTTCATTACTTTCAGAACGTCCTGCCATTCCCTTCTGGCCTGGAGGGTTTCTATTGATAGATCAGCTGTTATCCTTATGGGAATCCCTTTGTGTGTTATTTGTTGTTTTTCCCTTGCTGCTTTTAGTATTTGTTCTTTGTGTTTGATCTTTGTTAATTTGATTAATATGTGTCTTGGGGTGTTTTGCCTTGGGTTTATCCTGTTTGGGACTCTCTGGGTTTCTTGGACTTGGGTGGCTATTTCCTTCCCCATTTTAGGGAAATTTTCAGCTATTATCTCCTTGAGTATTTTCTCATGGCCTTTCTTTTTGTCTTCTTCTTCTGGGACTCCTATGATTCGAATGTTGGGGCGTTTCACATTGTCCCAGAGGTCCCTGAGGTTGTCCTCATTTCTTTTGATCCTTTTTTCTTTTTTCCTCTCTGCTTCATTTATTTCCACCATTTTATCGTCTACCTCACTTATCCTATCTTCTGTCTCCATTATTATACTCTTGGTTCCCTCCAGAGTGTTTTTTATCTCATTCATTGCATTATTCATTTTTAATTGACTTTTTAAAATTTCTTCTAGGTCTTTATTAAGCATTTCTTGCATCTTTTCAATCTTTGTCTCCAGGCTATTTATCTGTAACTCCATTTTGTTTTCAAGAGCTGTGGTACATATACACCATGGAATATTACTCAGCCGTTAAAAAGAATTCATTTGAGCCAGTTCAAATGAGATGGATGAAACTGGAGCCCATTATACAGAGTGAAGTAAGCCAGAAAGATAAAGATCATTATAGCATACTAACACATATATATGGAATTTAGAAAGATGGTAACGACAACCCTATATGCAAAACAGAAAAACAGACACAGAAGTACGGAACAGACTTTTGAACTCTGTGGGAGAAGGTGAGGGTGGGATGTTTCGAAAGAACAGCATGTATATTATCTGTGGTGAAACAGATCACCAGCCCAGGTGGGATGCATGAGACAAGTGCTCGGGCCTGGTGCACTGGGAAGACCCAGAGGAATCGGGTGGAGAGGGAGGTGGGAGGGGGGATCGGGATGGGGAATACGTGTAAATCTATGGCTGATTCATATCAGTGTATGGCAAAACCCACTGGAAAAAAAAAAGAAAGAAAGAAAGAAAAAAAAAAAGCAAAATGCAATAAGAAAGAGCAGAGCTATGAAAGCCTTAATGAGCCTTTCTTTCCCAGCCAAAGAAACAACTGATGAATATTTTTATAAGATAAAGACAGGCTTTATCCATGTCAATAATCAGAAGGCAGTGTGTGTGTATGGGGGAAAAGGGATGGAGAAAGGTATTGGTTGGCCATAGTACTTAGAAAAAGAAGCATCAGAGTGTTAAAATTTTGACACTGATCGTTCAATAACTGATAGTTTTAGTGGAGTGGTATGTTTGGCCAAAGAGCCAGACAATAGAATTCCATTTTCAGGATGAATGACCTCCCAAGCAGATAGACACTGCAAACAATCCTAGACTCATGATATCACCTTTTCAGATCTCATAACAAACACGCCTGGTTCTGATCCTAGCATTCACCAAGAAATATTCACTTTAATGTTGGCCAACCCACGCAGGTGTGTCCACAGAAGAATGTGTGTGGGTCATAGCCTCATCAGTTCTGCCAGTTTTTTTTTTTTTTTTTTCTCCTGAGTGTACATCAGAAGAGTCATGTTGCATCCTAAGTCTACCACTTTGACTTTTGTGAGCTTGGTATTTTGAATACCCTCCTGAGACACTGGAGGAGGAAATGGCAACCCACTCCAGTATTCTTGCCTGGAGAATTCCATTGGCAGACAAGTCTGGTGGCTATAGTTCATTGGACACAACTGAGCGATTAGCAGTTTCACTTTACACTGAGCTAGACTCTAAATTTAGGGGCTTCCCTGGTAGCTCAGATGGTAAAGAATTTGCCTGCAATGCAGGAGACCTGGGTTCGATCCCTGGGTCAGGAAGAACCATGGGAGAAGGGAATGGCAACCCACTCCAGTATTCTTGCCTAGAGAGTTCCATGGACAGACCATGGAGTCACAAAGAATCGGACACGACTGAGTCACACACACACACCCACACCCACACACACACACACACACACACACACACACTCTCACACCACACACACCTGAGACGCAGTTCTCATGGCTGAGCCTCTGGAGCTCAGGGCCCATCCAGGTCAATCTGCTGGTCACCCTCCCTCCCCTGGAGACCTTGGGTGGCTGAGCAACTGTTTCTCCTGGGACCCACTGACCACCTGCATGTGAGTCCATTTGTTTTTGGATGTGGACCATTTTTAAAGTCTTTACTTAATTTGTTACAATATTGCTTCTACTTTATTTTTTGTTTGTTTGTTTGTTTTTTGCTTGCAAGGCATGTGGGATCTTAGTTCCCTGACCAGGGATTGATCTGCACCCCCTGCACTGGAAGGCAAAACCCTAACCGCTGGATCTTTAGGGAAGTCCCTGGAATTCCATTTTAAATGCTGTCTTACCTAGTCATTTTAAAAGAAGCAAACAGCTTTCCCCCCTTATGTTTTAATTCACTCCGTTCCATTAAAACAAATGGCTTTACTGTTCTGAAATTCAGTGAGATCAACAAGCCAATATTTCATGCATAAACTTGTTCACTTTATTTCCTCTTCATGTCCTTTTCTCTTTCTTTCTTTCTTTTCTCTCTGTCCTTTTTTTGGTTTCCTCTTTCCCTCCTGCCTTCCTTTTCTGTCTCTTTATTTGTCTTTCTTTTCTTCCTTATTTCTTTCCTCTCCTCCCTTCCACATGCATTTTTCTTGAGCACTCTCATGTACCTGACACTATAAATACTAGCAGGAAAAAATCCTAATAATCCTGTAGGAAAAAGAGGTACATAATCAAATATGCAGCAAAGGGTTAAATATATTTTTCATTTGTGACATAAATTCTATTTAAGTTCACAGGTCTGCATTAGGCTTCTCTGGTGTGCAAACAGTGTTTTGGGTTTTGAGGAAGATGCAGAAAGCATAAGCTTGGCCTCAAGCTGTTGTGCTATTAAACATGTGGAGAAAAGAAGAAAAAACAACTCTAGGCAGAATGTGGGAAATCTTATGTGAATTGTACTAAGTGTTCTTACAGGCAAAGAGAGAGAACACTTCTAGCTAGAATGTTCTGGGGTAAGACGTGAGGGTTGGGTTGTACAGTAGGACTGTGTTGACTGAATTTAAATTGGGTGGAGAGGTGCATCAGGGCACTGGGGTTAAGGCAGGGTCATGGGGAGATAGAATGAGGCAAATAGAGCTGGTCAGAACTGATGGTGGTGCTGAGGCTTAGAGATAAGTGTAATAGGTCAGGAGAACATAGCATTGAGTTGGAAGCTGTGGTCTTAGATGAGCAGATAGGGCGGGTTTGGCTGGATAATTATGTTGACACCAGAGCCAAAGGTTGTCTTCTCAGAGAGCTGTGGGAGCAGCTAGTTGCTCTGAAAATTGTTTAAAGAAAAGTATACCTTTCTGATGGGCTTCCCAGACGGCTCAGTAGTAAAGAATCCACTTGCCAATTCAGGAGATGCAAGTTTGATCTCTGGGTTGGGAAGATGCCCGGGAGGAGGAAATGGCCACCCATTCCAGTATTCTTGCCTTGAAAATCCTGTGGACAGAGGAGCCTGTCAGGCTACAGTCTTTAAGGTTGCGGGAGTCAGACATGACTTAGTGACTGAGCATGCATGCACATAGCTTTTTGATGTTTTTTTTTTTTTTCTGGTGATAGCTCCAAGTGGTCTCTTCAATTGTACCTCAAAGGCTTGTTCACCTGACAGACCCCTCAGCCACCCAGGTTTCCTCAGTCTTCATGTCTGAGGACAATATGGCAACTTCAAACTTGGTATTTGTGAGGAATGACTTGTATTAATATTTCCTTCCATCTGGGACACGGGTTAAGTATGGCTGTTAAGACAGCTGAGTCTGGGGCTAGGGAAAGCCATAATTTTGAGTTAAGGAATTAAAAGTTAAATTCACACGACAATGTGAGGAGTTTGATGGCTTGTCAGAAAAGGCCATGATCAAGAACTGTATTTTAGAAAGGTTATTTTGCCAGCTGCACATCTGGATATGGACATTTATGGGTACATGACAGCATCTTTGGAAGAGATATGAGAATGGTCAACTAGAATAATTGTACTCTACATGAAAGGTCATCCTCATGGTTCATGGTGGAAATAAAATCAATAGGACTTGGCAATCAGTTGACTATAGGCAACAAATGAGAAGTAGGGCTCTTGTAATTCAAAGAGCTTGAGTCTAGGTGATAAGTCAGCTACTATAAAAAGATAGATCCCATCAGTTGAGGTAGGGAAATAAGCAAGTGCATGAGGAGATTTTTTTTTTTTTTAATGAGGAGATTTAGAAACAGAACTTTCAGATCTGCTGAAAAGCCTTGCATTTTATCTCACAGCTGAAAGTCTATCTGTGTATGTGTGTGCCTATTAAGTGTAGTGTCTCACTCTATGTGACCATGCAGACTGTAGCCCTCCAGGCTTCTCTGTTCATGGGCTTCTCCAGAAAAGAATACTGGACTGTGTTGCTGGATAGTCCATTAAAAAATGGCAGGAGGTATTTGTTTACCTTCCTAATAAAATAGACATTATTTTGCCTCACTCTTGGGAAAAGTGAATCAATTATATAAACAATCATATATTGAAATTTAAAAGGCCATTATTATTTGCTCCAGGTTATCTCGAAAGTTACTATTACTCAGATGTGTTTGAAAATATTTTGATGTTTTATCTAAAGAAAAAATTGTATCATTATAAAAATAAAAGTATCCACCATTATGGAGTTGTGCTCAATCCATATACCAAAAGTGGCTTTGCTTTATAAAAATGGTGTTCATTTAAATTTGTAGTTTGAATTTAAAAATAATAGTATTTGTACATCTGTTACATGTCCAAATTGACACAAATCTGTTTAATCATGATTCAGAAGGTTATAAGGATGACACTGAAAAAAGATTTAAATGGCGGAAAAAATTTTATTTTAGTTTCTAAAGTATACATGCTTGTAAAAAGCAACTTCTTTTTATTGCGAAGGAAAACTGCTCTGAGTAAATGCTTCCTATTTTGATAATGTAGATACAAGTCACATTCAGAAGGGTTTGAAAAACCGAGGTGCAAATATATTCTAATCTGTGACAGAAGATAAAACCATCGCTTACTGGGCTCAGGGAACACTTTATAAAGTTGTCAGTTCAGTCAGTTCAGTTCAGTCGCTCAGTCATGTCCGACTCTGCGACCCCATGAATCCCAGCACGCCAGGCCTCCCTGTCCATCACAAACTCCTGGAGTTTACTCAAACTCATGCCCATCGAGTCGGTGATGCCATCCAGCCATCTCATCCTCTGTCATCCCCTTCTCCTCCTGCCCCCAATCCCTCCCAGCATCAGGGTCTTTTCCAGTGAGTCAACTCTTCACATGAGGTGGCCAAAGTATTGCAGTTTCAGCTTCAGCGTCAGTCCTTCCAATGAACACCCACGACTGATCTCCTTTAGGATGGACTGGTTGGATCTTCTCGCTGTCCAAGGGACTCTCAAGAGTCTTCTCCAACACCATAGTTCAAAAGCATCAATTCTTCAGCACTCAGCTTTCTTTACAGTCCAAATCTCACATCCATACATGACCACTGGGAAAACGATAGCCTTGACTAGACGGGCCTTTGTTGGCAAAGTAATGTCTCTGCTTTTTAATATGCTATCTAGGTTGGTCAAAACTTTCCTTCCAAAGAGTAAGCGTCTTTTAATTTCATGGCTGCAATCACCATCTGCAGTGATTTTGGAGCCCAGAAAAATAAAGTCAGCTACTGTTTCCACTGTTTCCCCATCTATTTGCCATGAGGTGATGGGACCAGATGCCATGATCTTAGTTTTCTGAATGTTGAGCTTTAAGCCAACTTTTTCACTCTCCTCTTTCACTTTCATCAAGAGGCTTTTTAGTTCCTCTTCACTCTCTGCCATAAGGGTGGTAGTTAACAGGGTCTAAGTGATATTTCAAATGAAAAGTACTTAACTTGTTTGTCATATGAATGCTAATCCTAGACCTATAATCTCCCAATCCTTGAATCTGTTACTTCTGGAGGCTCCAACCATGGAACTTTATATCCTTCAAGTTGTGTGTTTGTATGATTTTTAGTTAAATGTAAATAAATATGATCATTCAGATTCTTTGTATTGTCTGAAATAGAAGCATGTTCTGCCTCATAATTTAGCAGGAAGTTCAAGAGATACTCTTCATTCTTTGAGGCAGCTTCAGTTATGCATAATGAACAATATTTGACATATTAGTAGATCTCCACAAATTCCAAGCGATGCCTAAGTGATGAACTCTAAAAAAGACAGAATGTAATATCCCTGAAATTTGTCTCAGTTCAGTTCAGTCGCTCAGTCGTGTCCGACTCTTTGTGACCCCATGAACCACAGCATGCCAGGCCTCCCTGTCCTCACCAACTCCCAGAGTCCACCCAAACCCATGATACCATCCAACCATCTCTTCCTCTGTCATCTCCTTCTCCTCCTGCCCTCAATCTTTCCCAGCATCAGGGTCTTTTACAGTGAGTCAGCTCTTCCCATCAGGTGGCCAAAGTATTGGAGTTTCAGCTTCAACATCAGTCCTTCCAATGAACACCCAGGACTGATTTCCTTTAGGATGGACTGGTTGGAGCTCCTTGCAGTCCAAAACCCCACAATTCTGCTTGGAAATATATGTCTTGCATATTATACCTTAATTATAAGTTGTTTCCACAAATGTAGCTGTAAGAAAAATTCTAAAGGTGATATTTTATAAAACAGAAAGTGATTGTTCATACACTGTCAACCTAGTGTCAACTTGGCGTCAACCTGGTGACCTAGCAGCATAACTTGTTTGTTGTATTCTTAAAATGAAATAGGCTATACTTTTTTTTTTTTTTTTCAGATGACCCTCTTTATACTGTCTTAAAAAATGCCTTTGTGTGAGAGACAATTAAATGTTAAGAGAGGCGGGAAACTTTAAGTGAATGTTCAGTTAACAGAAAAATGTACTTAAAGAAGAAAGTAGATGGGGTTGGATTCAATTCCATATGACTAAAAGCAAAATATTGGTCATTTCTGATAAGTATTTAAATTCCATATGACCTTTTCAAAGCTATTTGGTTAGGAAGTCATTTTTGTTAGGCTAAAGGACAGAGAAGACACCTATGCTTAAAACATCACAAAGCAAATTATAGATATTAATTCTAAAATTGTGGAAAAGAGCAATTTTATATGAGGTTTAGTGTGTTTGGAAAGCATTTAGAAAGTAATTCCATTACATAGATATTTCTACTCTACAGTGGGTGCTAGAGTGCTTAGAGCTTGCTTCTTATTTTTATTTTTATTATTTTTTATTTATTGGTTTGTAAGCTGCTTAGTCTAAGATTGTTGTTGTTTTCAGTCACTAAGTCATGTTAGACTCTTTGTGACTCCTGTGAACTGCAGCATTGCCTTTCTTTGGGATTGGAATGAAAACTGACCTTTTCCAGTCTTGTGGCCACTGCTGAGTGTTCCAAATTTGCTGGCATATTGAGTGCAGCACTTTCACAGCATCATCTTCCAGGATTTGAAATAGCTCAACTGGAATTGCATCACCTCCACTAGCTTTGTTTGTAGTGATGCTTCCTAAGGCCCACTTGACTTCACATTCCAGGATGTCTGGCTCTAGATGAGTGATCACACCATCGTGATTATCTGGGTCGTGAAGATCTTTTTTTTACAGTTTTCATTCCAATTCCAAAGAAAGGCAATGCCAAAGAATGCTCAAACTGCCACACAATTGCACTCATCTCACACACTAGTAAAGTAATGCTCAAAATTCTCCAAGCCAGGCTTCAGCAATACATGAACCGTGAACTTCCAGATGTTCAAGCTGGTTTTAGAAAAGGCAGAGGAACAAGAGATCAAATTGCCAACATTCACTGGATCATCAAAAAAGCAAGAGAGTTCCAGAAAAACATCTATTTCTGCTTTATTGACTATGCCAAAGCCTTTGACTGTGTGGGTCACAATAAACTGTGGAAAATTCTGAAAGAGATGGGAACACCAGACCACCTGACCTTCCTCTTGAGAAACCTGTATGCAGGCCAGGAAGCAACAGTTAGAACTGGACATGGAACAACAAAAGGAGTACGTCAAAGCTGTATATTGTCAGCCTGCTTATTTAACTTATATGCAGAGTACATCATGAGAAACGCTGGGCTGGAAGAAGCACAAGCTGGAATCAAGATTGCTGGGAGAAATATCAATAACCTCAGATATGCAGATGACACCACCCTTATGACAGAAAGTGAAGAAGAACTAAAAAGCCTCTTGATGAAAGTGAAAGAGGAGAGTGAAAAGTTGGCTTAAAGCTCAACATTCAGAAAACTAAGATCATGGCATCTGGTCCCATCACCTCATGGCAAATAGATGGGGAAACAGTGGAAACAGTAGCTGACTTTATTTTTCTGGGCTCCAAAATCACTGCAGATGGTGACTGCAGCCATGAAATTAAAAGACGCTTACTCTTTGGAAGGAAAGTTTTGACCAACCTAGATAGCATATTAAAAAGCAGACACATTACTTTGCCAACAAAGGCCCATCTAGTCAACGCTATGGTTTTTCCAGTGGTCATGAATAGATGTGAGATTTGGACTGTAAAGAAAGCTGAGTGCTGAAGAATTGATGCTTTTGAACTATGGTGTTGGAGAAGACTCTTGAGAGTCCCTTGGACAGCGAGAAGATCCAACCAGTCCATCCTAAAGGAGATCAGTCCTGGGTGTTCATTGGAAGGACTGATGCTGAAGCTGAAACTGCAATACTTTGGCCACCTCATGTGAAGAGTTGACTCACTGGAAAAGACCCTGATGCTGGGAGGGATTGGGGGCAGGAGGAGAAGGGGATGACAGAGGATGAGATGGCTGGATGGCATCACCGACTCAATGGACATGAGTTTGAGTCAACGCCAGGAATTGGTGATGAACAGGGAGGCCTGGCATGCTGGAATTCATGGGGTCACAAAGAGTCGGACATGACTGAGTGACTGAAACTGAACTGACTGAACTGATGCGTTGAGGAAACTAGGTCCCAGAGATTTAATCAGTTTGATTTAGTTTATTCTGATAACCCATGGCAGATCTGTGCTTTCATCTCATGTCTGTGTGTGTGCTCATTTGTTCAGTTGTCCGACTCTTTGAGACCCCATGGACTGCAGCCCTCCAGGCTCCTCTGTCCATGGGATTCTCCAGGCAAGAATACTGGAGTGGATTGCCATTTCATTCTCTAGGGGATTTTCCCTACCCTGGGATCCAACTGCATCTCTTGCATCTCCTGATTGTCAGGCAAATTCTTCACTACTGAACCACCTGGGGAAGCCCTCTCCTATCAGCAAGCTAAGTTGCTTCAGTCATGTCTGGACTCTTTGCAACCCCAGGGACTGTAGATCACCAGGCTCCTCTGTCCATGGGATTCTCTAGCAAGAATACTGCAGTGTGTTGCCATTTTCTCCTCCAGGTGATCTTCGTGACCCAGAGATGGAACCTGTGTCTCCTGCATCTCCTGCACTGGCAGACAGATTCTTTACCACTAGCACCACCTAGGTCTGACTCCCAATTCCTTGATCATTTCAGTGCCTGAAACCACATTTGAGTGGGAGGCCAAGAAGTGAGCCCTGCCTGTGAAGGCTTTCAGGAGGATCGGCTTCCAGATCCTCAACTTCCATTCAGTCTTCCATAAAATTGATCTGCCTGAAATACACCTGTGTTTGGAATGGGGTACTTTCCCCACATCCCTGTTCGCAAATTCCATCCTCCCACTCTGCAAAATACAGACTGACCTTTTACCTATCTCTGATTTCACCATCATATGTGGTTCCAAGAAGTAAGAAAAAAAGAAAAATAGTGAAGAGTGAAGTCAAAAGAGAAAAATAAATATATATTAATACATATATGTGAAATCTAGAAAAGTAATGCAAATGAACCAATTTGCAAAACAGAAACAGAGACACAGACAGAGGTAGGGCACAAAGGTATAAACATCAAGGAGGCAGAAGGAAAGTGGGATGGACTGGAAGTTTGGCATTGACATATAGACATTACTATGTGTAAGATTCGCACAGGGGATGAAAAAAGACAGTGCAATCTATTGGTAGGACATACATTAAGTTAACCTTAAAAACACCTTCCAATATACATAAGTTCAGACACTGTTTGATTCCACTTGAATTTACAAAGATGGTAGCGATAACCCTACATGCAAAACAGAAAAAGAGACACAGATGTACAGAATAGACTTGTGGGACTCTGTGGGAGAAGGCGAGGGTGGGATGTTTTGAGAGAACAGCATTGAAACATGTGTATTATCAAGGGTGAAGCAGATCACCAGCCCAGGTTGGATGCATGAGACAAGTGCTCGGGTCTGGTGCATTGGGAAGACCCAGAGGGATCGGCTGGGGAGGGAGGCAGGAGCGGGGATTGGGATGAGGAATACATGTAAATCCATGGCTGATTCATGTCAATGTATGGCAAAAACCACTACAATATTGTAAAGTAATTAGCCTCCAACTAATAAAAATAAATGATAAAAAAAAAGAGCTATCTAGAATAGTCAAATTTATAGAGTCAGAAAGTATGTTGGTAGATGCCAGGGGCCAGGGGGTAGGGATTTCAGGAGGGGGATTGGGGAATTAATGTTAAATGGGGACAGAGTTTCAGTTTAGGAAGGTGAAAAATTCGGGAGATGGGTGATTGTGAGAGTTACACAACAATATGAATGTATTTAGTGCCACTGAACTGTACAGTTGAATATGGTTAAAGTAGTATGTCTTATATTATGTGACTTTTACTGCAAAGGACCATTTTTTGGTCCTTCTTTGGAGGACCAAAGAAAGGAGCATTCAAAATACTGATGTGAGTATTGGCAGAAAGAATGACAGATAGTGACAGAAAGTAAAAGTCTAAATTTTAGACAGATTTTTGCAAAGAAGTAAAGTAGTTTGGAAGTTTTAAGAAAAAAGTACCTATACATGAGAATGAAATTCTCTGGTTGGGGGCATGTGAAATGTCAATGTAAGTTCCAAGAGAGAAACTACAAAAAATTTCTGACTTTTGAAGTCATGATAGTTCATGTCTGTTTTAGTAGCTGCTGGCGGATTCACTACTGTATTTAGATTAGATGGATATATTTAAAAGAGTAATGTGGCAGTTTTATTTTTAAATGTAATTATAGTAAGTGAAAATTAACATCTTTTGCAACTACTCCATCTTTTTTGATGTCAGATACATAGAAATATGTGTGGGCCAGCAAGCATTACCCTCAATGGTGAAAAATTGAAAGCATTTCCCCTAAATTCAGGAACAAGACAAGGGTGCCCACTCTCACCACTACTATTCAACATAGTTTTGGAAGTTTTGGCCACAGCAATCAGAGCAGAAAAAGAAGTAAAAGGAATCCAGATAGGAAAAGAAGAAGTGAAACTCTCGCTGTTTGCAGATGACATGATCCTCTACATAGAAAACCCTAAAGATTCTACCAGAAAATTGCTACAGCTAATCAATGAATATAGTAAAGTTGCAGGATATAAAATTAACACACAGAAATCCCTTGCATTCCTATACACCAACAATGAGAAAACAGAAAGAGAAATTAAGGAAACAATACCATTCACCATTGCAACAAAAAGAATAAGATACTTAGGAGTATATCTACTTAAAGAAACAAAAGACCTATACATAGAAAACTATAAAACACTGATGAAAGAAATCAAAGAGGACACAAACAGATGGAGAAACATACCGTGTTCATGGATTAGAAGAATCAATATTGTCAAAATGGCTATACTACCCAAAGCAATCTATAGATTCAATGCAATTCCTATTAAGCTACCAATGGTATTTTTCACAGAACTAGAACAAATAATTTCACAATTTGTATGGAAATACAAAAAACCTCAAATAGCCAAAGTAATCTTGAGAAAGAAGAATGGAACTGGAGGAATCAACCTGTCTGACTTCAGACTCTACTATAAAGCCACAGTCATCAAGACAGTATGGTACTGGCACAAAAACAGAAACATAGATCAATGGAACAGAATAGAAAGCCCAGAGATAAATCCACGAACCTATGGACACCTTATCTTTGACAAAGGAGGCAAGGATATACAATGGAAAAAAGACAACCTCTTTAACAAGTGGTGCTGTGAAAACTGGCCAACCACTTGTAAAAGAATGAAACTAGAACACTTTCTAACACCATACACAAAAATAAACTCAAAATGGATTAAAGATCTAAATGTAAGACCAGAAACTATAAAACTCCTAGAGGAGAACATAGGCAAAACACTCTCCGACATAAATCACAGCAGGATCCTCTATGACCCACCTCCCAGAATATTGGAAATAAAAGCAAAACTAAACAAATGGGACCTAATGAAACTTAAAAGCTTTTGCACAACAAAGGAAACTATAAGCAAGGTGAAAAGACAGCCCTCAGAATGGGAGAAAATGATAGCAAATGAAGCAACAGACAAAGAATTAATCTCAAAAATATACAAGCAGCTCCTGCAGCTCAACTCCAGAAAAATAAATGACCCAATCAAAAAATGGGCCAAAGAACTAAACAGACATTTCTCCAAAGAAGACATACAGATGGCTAATAAACACATGAAAAGATGCTCAACATCACTCATCATCAGAGAAATGCAAATCAAAACCACAATGAGGTACCATTACATGCCAGTCAGGATGGCTGCTATCCAAAAGTCTACAAGCAATAAATGCTGGAGAGGGTGTGGAGAAAAGGGAACCCTCTTACACTGTTGGTGGGAATGCAAACTAGTACAGCCGCTATGGAAAACAGTGTGGAGATTTCTTAAAAAACTGGAAATAGAACTGCCATATGACCCAGCAATCCCACTTCTGGGCATATACACTGAGAAAACCAGATCTGAAAGAGATACATGCACCCCAATGTTCATTGCAGCACTGTTTATAATAGCCAGGACATGGAAGCAACCTAGATGCCCATCAGCAGACGAATAGATAAGGAAGGTGTGGTACATATACACCATGGAATATTACTCAGCCATTAAAAAGAATTCATTTGAATCAGTTCTAATGAGATGGATGAAACTGGAGCCCATTATTCAGAGTGAAGTAAGCCAGAAAGATAAAGTACATTACAGCATAGTAACACATATATATGGAATTTAGAAAGATGGTAATGATAACCCAATATGCAAAACAGAAAAAGAGACACAGATGTACAGAACAGACTTTAGGACTCTGTGGGAGAAGGCGAGGGTGGGATGTTTCGAGAGAACAGCATCAGAATATGTATATTATCTATGGTGAAACAGATCACCAGCCCAGGCTGGATGCATGAGACAAGTGCTCGGGCCTGGTGCACTGGTAAGAACCAGAGGGATCAGGTGGAGAGGGAGGTGGGAGGGGGGATCGGATGGGGAATACATGTAACTCCATGGCTGATTCATGTCAATGTATGGCAAAAATCACTACAATTTTGTAAAGTAATTAGCCTCCAACTAATCAAAATAAATGAAAAAAACAAAAGAAATATGTGTGGGGTTGAAGGAAAAAAATAGGGTTATATAAACAAAGAATTTGATGATTGCTATCGATTCTGAGTGTGTTCAGATTAATGAGCCATCCTGCTGGGATCTTCTTTATCATCCAGCTACATAGGATCAACTTTGGGGAAGAAAGAGGAGGTAAATATATACTAGGATCCCACTCTCCCCGCCCTCTTCCCCATATTACTTTTAGAAATACACTTGGAAAGATGGGAGATGGGAAGTTTTCTGGGTTTATTATTGCAAGAATGATGGTCTCCAAGAAACTACTGAAGAAGCATGAGGAGTTGAAGTCGAATATTTGAATCTTCTTCCAAACTAATTGTCGTGTATTTTTCTGCCTCCAGTTATTAGGAGGAGAGAATGGTTGCTAGTTATTTAACAAGAGGTATATGAAAGTGGATCTCTGGTGAGATCCACTGACCTGGGAACCTATTTTGTTTAAATTAGCTCCTACTTCCCATCTTCTTGTGACCAACTATTTCCAGAAAAGATGTGAGAACTGCTTAACTTTTTCTCTGTCTCTATGCCAAGCTAATTACGGATGTGGAGCTTTAATCCGTGATATTGTTGCAAAACACTCACATGTGTAAGTTCTCTCAAGTTTTCCTTGTCATTGATTGAACAGGTAATGGAGACTGTCCTTCAGGAAGGGCTTCCCAGGTGTCGCTAGTGTTAAAGAATCTGCCTGCCGATGCAGGAGACGCAGGAGATGCGGGTTCGACCCCTGGGTTGGGAAGATCACCTGAAGATGGTAACTGCAACCCGCTCCAGTGTTCTTGCCTGGGAAATTCCATGGACAGAGGATTCTGCCAGGCTACAGTCCATGGACAGCAAAGAGTGGAACACGACTGAATGCACACACAAACACACACACACACATACACACACATACTCCTTCAGGAAATCACTTCTACAGGCTGAATGAAGTTAGTTCATGGCTCCAAGCATTTAAATAATGAAAGTTGTGTCTTTGAAATAACAAGACTTTTTTGGCAGAATTTCCTTAGCATTTATATTTTTCTTCCCTTTTTTTCTGGAAGCAGGAGGAAAATGATAGTGCAGGTGTTGCTACATAACCAGCATATAAACCTCCCTGTGATGTAAGTCAGAATGTTTCTTTGGAAGTGCAAGTGCTCAGGGCGTAAAATGTCAGCAGTTCTGAAAAAGCTGGTATTAATTATAAGGAGCTCAAGGGCAAAGAGTAGATGTTACCGACAGGAATGATAGACACAATGGGCTGAATGCTTGAAAAGGTTTTTCTATTTGGGGGAATATTTACCTGTTTCACTCAGGTTCCATAAAGCATGAGAGTCTGTCCTTTCAGACTGTGCTATAAGAATCCTAGCACCTAACACATCTAGAAGGATGTAGACGTTAGCCCAGCTGTTCACAGTGCCATAAGCTCACATGCAGACCAAATACCATGCTACTAATGGTTCCAAACCTCCATACTCTTTTGCTCACTTATTTATTTGCAAAACATTTGTTGGGAATACTGTGAACAAAGCCCTAGGAAGTTGCTGCCAACAAGATTAAACCCTCTCGGTGGCCTGGAGGAGAGACACAATAGTGCTTCCTATTAAAAAAGACATGCAATAAAATGTATGCATGCCTTTTTTTTTTTTAATCAAAATTGCTTCTGCTCATTGTCTCTTGGTGTAAGAATGATTTTAAGTATCCTTTAGTGAGTACATCTACCTTCTGAAAAACTCTCTCTCAGGTTCCTATACAGGCATTCAGAATAAGGCCATGAATGAAGGGAAGACTTAAAATATTCTGCATGTAATGCAATACTGAATCAAGTATCTAAGGCAAAATCAGACACATTTTTTAAAAATTTCTCAATTACTAGGCAAATTTTAGATGTTTCAGTATTTAATAGCACCCCAGAAAATGCTCCTGCTGTATTAAATTATCCTGCTAACCTCATCCAGAGTCACAGTCTTGTTTGTGGGCCAGTGTGTGTTGCCATTTTCCAGGCCTTCAGTTGAGTCCTATCGTTCCCATCACAGTGAATGAATGAAAAGGCCTCCTTCTTGCTATACTGAAAACCTCAAGACTTGTGAAGCAGCCAAACTCCTGCCCTTGACTTTAAATTAATGGGCCCCTGGAGACAGACTTAATTCTATTGACAGGAAGCCACTGCTGTCTTGTGAAAGGAATTCTCCATTCAGTGATCATGACCTGGCTCTAACTGCAGTGCTAGCCTGTACCACATGCTTCTTCCTCCTTGGCAGAAGGAAGATCTAAGCATGAGCCCCCACCTCTAGTCCCCAACTTGTTACATTGGAATTTGGAACTTTCTTTGATAGGTAGTGTTTAGTTATAAAAGAAACCCTGTCCATTCAAGGTCCTCTGTGATGGTTATGTCTTGGCAAATAACATATCTGCCAATAGTCAAAACATTGCTTCCTTTGCTGCAGATTTAAATTTTTTTTAATTTAAATTTTTTTAACACCAGAAGCATTTTGTATTGGGGCATAGCTGATTATACCCCAATACAAGCTAGGCTTCAACAGTACCTGAACCAAGAACTTCCAAATGTTCCAACTGGATTCAGAAAAGGCAGAGGAACCAGAAAACAAATTGCCAACATCTGCTTGATCATAGAAAAAGCAAGAAAATTCCAGAAAGACATCTACTTCTGCTTTATTGACTACACTGAAGCCTTTGTGTGAATCACAACAAACTGTGAAAAATTCTTAAAGAGATGGGAATGCCAGACCATCTTAGCTACCTCCTGAGAAATCTGTATGCAGGTCAAGAAGCAACAGTTAGCATAGGACATGGAACAACAGACTGGTTCCAAATCGGGAAAGGAGTACTTCAAGGCTGTGTATTGTCACTCTGCTTATTTAACTTATTTAGCTTGCAGAGTACATCATACAAAATGCTGGGCTGGGTGAAGCACAAGCTGGAATCAGGATTGAAGGGAGAAATATCAATACCCTCAGATATGCAGATGACACCATCCTTATGGCAGAAAGTGAAGAGGAACCAAAGAGTCTCTTGATGACATTAAAAGAGGAGAGTGAAAAAGCTGGCTTGAAACTCAACATTCAAAAAACAAAGATTGTGGCATCTGGTCCCATCACTTCATGGCAAGTAAATGGGGAAACAATGGAAACTGTGACAGATTTTATTTTCTTGGGCTCCAAAATCACTGCTAACTGCAGATGGTGACTCCAGCCACAAAATTAAAAGACGCTGCTCCTTGGAAGAAAAGCTATGACAAATCTAGAAAGCATATTAAAAAGCAGAGACATCACCTTGCCAACAAAGGTCCGACTAGTCAAAGTTACGGTTTTTCCAGTAGTCATGTATGGATGTAAGAGTTGGACCATAAAGAAGGCTGAATGCCAAAGAATTGATGCTTTTGAACTGTGGTGTTGGAGAAGACTCTCGCGAGTCCCTTGGACAGCAAGGAGATCAGACCAGTCCATACTAAAGGAAATCAACCCTGAATATTCATTAGAAGGACTGATGCTGAAACTGAAGCTCCAATACTTTGGCCACCTGATGCGAACAGCTGATTCATTAGAAAAAACCCTGATGCTGGGCAAGATTGAAGGCAGGAGGAGAAGGGGGCAACAGAGGATAAGATGGTTGGATGGCATGAGCAAGTTCCAGGAGATGGTGAAGGACAGGGAAGCTTGGAGCGCTGCATACCATGGGGTCACAAAGAGTTGGACATGACTGAGTGACTGAACAACAAAATATCCGATTAACAACATCAGGGTAGTTTCAGGTGAACGGCAAAGTGACTCAGCCATACATTCTCCCCCAAACACCCCTTCCATCCTAGCTGGCACACGAGCAGAGTTCCATGTGCTATACCATGGGTATTTGTTGATTATCCGTTTAGACATCCCTTATATGTGGAATCTAAAAAGAAATGATACAAATGAAATTACTTACAGAACAGAAAGAGATTCACAGACTTAGAAAACATACTTATGGTTGCCAGTGGGAAGGGATAGTAAGGGACTGTGGAAAGGTTATGCAGCAGATATTTTTAATATGTGTTTTACACTGTATTAATGTTAGCAAACTCGTATGTGACAAGGATCTGTAGTCATGAACACTGAACCCAAAATTCTCTTGTGAAGAAAAATGATCTTTATTTCAGGAAGTTAAATCTCGAGAGCTGTAGCTCATGTAAGTTGCAGGTGAGGTGATTTGCCCAGCTTGCTTGTTTTTTCTACCTGTACTCAGTTTGTAGGACCTTGCTAGGGGCAGAAGAGCCTGGTGTCTGGTGTAAATAGATCACAGAGGAAGACTTAATAGATTTTTAAGACACAGTTATCATCTAGCACATACTTCTTTTTTCTGATAGGAAGAGCAACTCTGTTTTAGCCCATGTTATCTAAGTAACAGCCCCTGCTTGACTGTTGCAGTTGTTTAAAAAGGATGCTGGAAGGAAAACACTATTGAAAATGGAATTCATAGGAAGCTCTTACATGTCAGTTTTCCAGAGTGCTACAAACAAATTGTAATGTAAACATAATGGCATGAGTAGTATTATTTAGAGATTTCTGTTACACTCATTCAGAAGACTTTCTGCACAGGACCTAGCTATTAAATGTCTTGACCTCAGTTTCTAGGGTAGCCTCAGGGATTCTTCAGGATTTGTTGCAAATGCTAAGAGATGCATGATCTTTCACTTTCTAGGAGTCATCCAACTATCCTTACATCATTGGGGTTGATTCAGCAAGGGAAATATTTTTTAAAGATCATTTATCTTAGACAGTTGGAATGAAAGGATGACCTGCTTCTAACGTCCAAAATGTAAATGCATCTGGAAGAAGCATGCATGATTCCTTTGGGAAGGGCAGGAATCAGCTATGGGGCCATGTGTGTTGAGTGCAGCTGTGTAATGGTGTAACTGTATTTTGTACTGGTGACTGGTGTCCAGTTAGAAAAAGAATCAGTCTTCTTACTTAAATGCAGGTAACTCTGTGAAACAAGCAGCAGTTTTGAAAGTGGACTGATTTGTTTTCTATAAAGTTTCTGTTACAAGTACATTCAAATTTTGTCTTTAGAGGGTGGATGGAAATATATCAGCAATTTGTTCTCAATGATTCCTATAGTATATTTGAAAATATACCTGCACAAAACAAATGTTTTCATGCAAACCCATGTTATCTATGGAAAGCACTTTAAATGGGCATATTCAAACACTTGCTGAATAAATACTAAATGCTGCTGCTGCTAAGTCGCTTCAGTCGTGTTTGACTCTGTGTGATCCCATAGACAGCAGCCCACCAGGCTCCGCCATCCCTGGAATTCTCCAGGCAAGAACACTGAAGTGCATTGCCATGTCCTTCTCCAATGCATGAAAGTGAAAAGTGAAAGTGAAGTCGCTCAGTCGTGTCTGACTCTTCGTGACCCCATATACTGCAGCCCACCAGGCTCCTCCGTCCATGGGGTTTTCCAGGCAAGAGTACTGGAGTGGGTTGCCATTGCCTTCTCCAAATACTAAATGAGGGACCTTCTAAGTTTTGAAGGTCATGTAAAGATAAATGAGAAAATTAGTTAAGCTATTAAAAACAGATGACAACATAGATGGGGAGAAAATGTTTGCAAAAGATATACCGGATAAGGGACTTCCTTGGTGGCTCAGTGGTAAAGTATCCATCTGTCAATGCAGGAGACGTGAGCTTGATTCCTGGGTTGGAAAGATCCCCTGGAAAAGGAAATGACAACATACTCCAGTATTTTTGCCTGGGAAATCCTATGGACAGAGGAGCCTGGCGAGCTACAGTCCTTGGGGTCTGAGAGTCAGATATCACTGAGCAACTGAGCACATTCAGTGATTATGATGAGCATCTTTTCATGTTCTTGTTGGTCTTTGTATATCTTTTTTAGGATGTATGTCTGGTCTAATCCTTTGCTCATTTTTGAATTGGTTGTTTGATTTTTGTTATTGAGTTTTGCACTCCATCTCCAGAATACACACACACACACACACACACACACACACACACACACACACACACCAGATTTTAATCCTTCATTATATATATAATTTGCAAGTATCTCCTGTTCTGTGGAGATATCTCCTACTTGGTTGATTTTGTTGATAGTGATAGTGTCCTTTGATGCAAACAAGTTTTAAATTTTCATTTTCAATTTATTTTTTCTTCCATTGCCTGTGCTTTTGCTGTCATATCTAAGAAATCATTGCCAAATCCAATATCATAAATCTCTTGCCCTGTGTTTTCTTCTAAGCATATTGTAGTTCTAATTCTTGCATTAGGTTTTTGATCCTTTTTGAGTTAGTTTTTGTATATGATTTTAGACGAGGGCCTAATTTCCTTCTTTTACAAGTGGGTATTAAGTTTTCCCAGCACTATTTGTTGATCATTTTCCCCATTGAACAAGTTTGGCATCCTTATTGAAAATCATTTGACCAGGTATGTGAGAGTTTATTTCTGGAATGTCTATTCTGTTGGTCTAGATGTCTGTTTTTAATCTAGTATAACTCAATTTTGATTTCTGTGGCTTTTCAGTAAGTTTTGAAATCATGAAATGTGAGTCTTCCAGTTCTCTTCTTTTCAAGATTGTTTTGGGTTTTCAAGGTCACTTCAAACTTCATATAAATTTTAGTATAAATTTTTCTGTTCATGAAAAAAATGTTATGGGGATTTTTATAGGGGTTGCATTGAATCTGTAGAATGCTTTGGGCATTTTAACAATATTAAGTCTTTTAATCCATGAACATAGGACATCTTTCCATTTATTTATGTCTTCTTTAATTTCTTTCAACAGTAGTAGTTTTCCTTATAGAACTTTTAAAAAGTAGTATTATTTTGAAGCAATAATCTTAATAATGAATTTTTTTCTTTTTGGTTCAGTCCTTAGCACATTGGGCTTCCCTGATAGCTCAGTTGGTAAAAATCCACCTGCTAAGTAGGAGACCCCAGGTTGATTCCTGGGTCAGGAAGATCCGCTGGAGAAGGGATAGGCTCCCCACTCCTGTATTCTTGGGCTTCTCTTGTGGCTCAGCTGGTAAAGAATCTGCCTGCAATGCGGGAGACCTGGGTTCGATCCCTGGGTTGGGAAGATCTCCTGGAGAAGGGGAAGATTATCCATTCTAGTATTCTGACCTGGAGAATCCCATGGATGGGTGGCAAAGAGTTGGACATGACTAAGTGACTTTCACTTTCACTTTAGCACATCACCAAGCATAACACAATGTTGCATTGTGCATTGATCCATCTATTATGCTGGCTTATTTTATTTGCAGACAGAGAACTCTTTGGGCTTCCCAGGTGGCACTAGTGGTAAAGAACCCCTCCTGCTAATTCAGGAGATAGAGGACATACACACTGGTTACATCCCTGGGTCAGGAAGATCCCCTAGAGAAGGAAATGGCACTCAACTCCAGTATTCTTTCCTGGAGAATCCTATGGGCAGAGCAACCTGGCAGGCTACATACAGTCCATGGCGTCACAAAGAGAAGGACATGACTGACACATGAGTGAGCACACACACACAAACATACACATAGAGAAATGCTTGTCGGTTTTACCTGTGGCCTAAACGTTAGAACAGTTAAATGACATTTACTGCAGTACAGCTAGAAAATAGTGTCAGTTGACCAGTCCATTACTAAAATAATTTAGTTTTTGAATTACTTCTCACTAAGCTCAGCATTGCCTTCTACAGAATTCACAAGTTCAATGAAAAGCAAAATAGTTTAATATCCTTTGCCTTGTTTATGGGTCTCATTTTCTTGCTTAATGAACCTGTTATTTCAGACATTGTTTTCCTTTACCTTTTAATCAGCTTAAATGTATCAAAATACCCATAATAAGACAAGTCCAATTACAAGTAAAGCGTGAAAATCTATGGGTAGCAATATTTCTTTCTTTCCCTTTTCAATGTGTAAAAAGATGATGTGAATATTATGTCACAGAGCTTTCCTGTCTGCTCAGCCTTCTGGGGAAAAAATAACCACACGCCATTAAACCAGTCCTCATTGTGCCAGGTATCTTATGCAAAAGAAGACCTTAACATCCCAGAGATCCATTTGCTCAGTCCCCTAGCCCCCTCTTGTCCCCCTCTCTCCCCACCTTCCAAGCCCTCAGCATAGCCCTGTTAAAGTAATGGGGAAGTTTGTGCCCCTTCATACCTGTTCTCCCCTTGACTGCCCCCCGCTCCAGCTAACTCCTACACACCCAAGACCCAGCTTATGTGTCGCCTCTGCTTGGACAGATGCCCTGGGATCTCTGACTCCCATCTCTGCCAGGTCTCACCCCCCTATATTATAATTTGTGAATCACATGATAGTCGCTCCTGCAGGTAGGTGAATGAACTCCTTGAAGGCAGGAACCATCCCTCACGTGCCCTGTAGCATCAGCAAGGGATCTGACATAAAATACACAACAAACGCATGTGCAATGGCTACGTGGCTAAGAGGAGCATTGCATTCAAACATCCCACTTCTTTTTCTGGAAAAAAAAAAAAAAACCATCCGAAGAAGAAAGCACAGAGTGTAGGAAGCCTTTGTTCTGCTTCAGAGTTGGGAAAGCTTGAATAATTCTTTCTTATCAGCTCTGGGAATGAGTTTGATTTTTATCCTGGATGAGCTGTAAAGTGTGTTAATGAGCATTAGAAGCAAATATCTCCCAACCGGAGTTTTAACAAGGAGTTTATAGCTCTAGGACCTGTAGGTTATTGTGTATCTTTGTCTTTGTTTGTGAAAGACCAATTAAACAGTGCTTTGGAAGAGTTCTTTTAGAATGTTTTTTTTTTTTTTAAATGCTTTTTTTTTTTTCGTTTTTAACTCTGTCTTGAGATAGGATTCAGCTGATGTCTCTTCTCAGAGGAGATAGCTTTGAAGTCAGGGAATTCCCCAGCTGAATGACCTGGGCAGAAACATGCTCAGGCTGATCATGATATGAATTTGAAGGGAACAATTAAGGACTTGTTTCCATTTTGATTCTAATAGGAAGCCTTTTTACTTGTGTGCCTTTCAACCTGTCTACATTCCTTCTGAAACTTCAATGGAACCTCATGTCAGAGCTGTTAAAAGGACTTTGGAAAAGGAATGTGTGAAATCATAAATGCTTCAGAAGTAAGAAAGTGTTTCCCAGTCCATTACATTTTTAACCCCTTGTTTCTGCCTAACAGACTCTGTGAAAGGTCAGTAAGAATGTTTTAACAGTATATGCTTTAGACTTCCACGAGGACATAGTGTTTCTCTTCTACATATCCACTGTTATTAAGTGACAGGCGTGGTGTTTTCTGAGTTGATATTTTGAGTAAAAAACAAAAACCCATCATTGGAATTGTGCTTGCTAAGTTGCCTAAGTTGTGTCTGTTTCTGAACCACTAGGCTTTCCTAGTGGTTCAGAAATCATTAAACATAAGCTAAATTGGAACCAAAATTTCAAAACCTTAAGTTAAAGAGAATATACCTGAATGTAATTTGGGATGACTTTCTCAACTAGACTGATGAATAATATAATACCATCAGCATAGTTGCTTGTGATTTTCAAGGAAAATTTCCATACAGCTTTCTCATTTTTCATCATAATGATTCCGTGACATAGGTAGTAAGATCCTTTAATTCTGTGTAAGAGAGACTGAAGGCTGAGAAGGTTCCATGACTTAAAGGACCTGTCTAAAGCTATAAATGAACTGCGCTGTGAACTGAGGTCTACAATCACAAACCTCTGTTTCGTCTACTTGACAGGACTTGATGTTTCTGTTCAGATTTTCATTTATTCATTTCTTTATGAAAAGTTTTTCTAGTGCAATTTACAAGACGATTTTCGAAGGTGCACAAACTAATACTCCTGAAAATATTTTCAGGTCTCCCATTACACTAGTATAGCAATATGTCATTTAACTATCTTTTCCCCTGAGAAGTTAATTTTTTTTATTGTATTAAAAAAGCTAAAGTTACCTGTCCCTGAAGGATATTTCCTTCAAGTACTCCTTGGCATTTTTGAATCTGTGGTTCGTTTCACCTTTTATGACCCTAGAAATTAAACGATTCTTGGCTGTACATCAGAAGATTATCATGTAGTTATTATTTATTTTTATAGCTCAGGTGAGTCTGGTACTAACTCATTGTAGTGCATGTCCCATTGGCCAAATGAATACAATCTGGAAATATGACATGAATTTTTAATGATAATAAGGCAGTAATTCTGTATTCTTCATAGGTGTAGCAGAGGCTACTTAAGGGAGGTTTAATGTCATTTCAGAAATACTGTGGATGCCCTTACTGGAATCCTTACTGAAATAGTCACATTTATCTGATCTTTTCCTGAAGTTAGGTATAAACAGTCAAACTTTGGAAGAGGATTTACTCAGCATTAACTTGATATATCATTTTTCCTAGCTATACCTATTATCATTCAGTTAAAATAAGCAGCACACATTTTCTCCTATTTTTAGACTGATAGGCATTCTGAAGTCTTGATAGAAATACAAATGTACATCATTAAATGCTTTACCTATGACTTTAGGCTCAAGTCTCATTATTTGAAAGTATTTAGAATGAGTAACTAAAAGCCATAGAAAATTTTCAAATCTCATTTTAGAGAATAATTACAGTTATCCATCACCAAACTGCTGGCAAGTAATGGCTTTGCCTCATTGGATTTTTATCCCTTTTTATGGTGCTGGCCCTTCCTTAGGTGTGAGGTCTATAAGCCATTCATTGGATTTGAAAGGCTGGGAGAACTGGATGCCTGGAATCTCCCAGTCCTGTGATTTCAAGAACCAGTATAATAAAGCATTGGTACAATATGGAGAATTAGCCTAAATATTTGGAATTTGTGCATGCAAGGCTGTGCGTGCATGCATCTGCATGCTCAGTTGTGTCCAGCTTTGTGCAACCCTCTGTCCATGGGATTCTCCAGGCAAGAATACTGGAGTGGGTTTGCCGTTTCCTACTCCAGGGGCTCTTCCTGACCCAGGAATCAAAACTGCAGCTCCTGCACCTCCTGCATTGGCAGGCAGGTTCTTTACCACTGAGCAATCTGGTAAGGCTAAAACAACACCCATTTGATTATATCTCAGGATTTTGTGGGCCAGAACTTGGGCAGAGTTTGGCTGGGCAGTTCTCTGTGTCACTTCCATGGTGTTCTTCAATGAGTGGCTCTGCTGGAGGGTCAAAGATGGCTTCATTCAAGTGAGAAGGCCATGGGTTCAGGATCTTTTCACATGCTTTCTTTAACAGGGTAGTTGGAAGTCTTACTTGGTAGTTTGGGGCTACAAAAGTAGGTAACCCAAGAGACAGGAACAAGAAACTTTCAGTATCATAAGAGCCAAGCTCCCAAATTGGCACAGTATAGCTTCTACCATATTCTATTGCTCTGTGTAGTTACAGAGCATCCCCAGTTTTAAGAGAAGATGGGGGCACTTTCTATGGAAGGACTGTTGTCCAACTTCTGGCCACAGATTATTTGTGAAACAAAGAAGCCTTTTTATCTAGTTGAAAGAGTTTATTAAACACAACATATGATTCATAGAGGCCTTCTTTCCTTGCAGAGAGGGGCTAAGATGGATAACCCTTAAGGTTATCAGAAGCCCTATTAGACTTGCTGTCAGATTTTTTGAATTAAGAACAAAGAAACACCCATGAACTTATTTACCCCATGGCAAGTTTTGCAGGCTGAAGCCTGGATTTAACCTTTGTCCTGAGGCCATTTCTGGCTTTGTGAAGTTTACTGCTGGGCCAGACTGGTATGAGAAACAGTTTTATTTTCATATCCAGGCAACCCTCAGTTCAGTTCAGTCGCTCAGTCGTGTCAGACTCCGCGACAAAAACCAGGCTGCCCTGGTTTCATTATGTTTCCTGTAAATCCTGCTTACAAACTCAACAATTCCTCCTTTAGTTCCTCTATCTTCTCTTCTTTTACCCTCAGTAGCTAGAAGCCAGCTGGCTCTTTCTCTGGCCTGCCTGTTAATCTTCCCTGCCAGGCTCACAAATTCATCCAATTCCTTTTGTGTTTTCTTCATTATCACACCAGACACTAATGCCAACCTTTCTGCCAATACAGTAAAAGTATCCCATGTTCTCCAGTCTCCGAGAGCATATTTTCATTGTCCTTCAAGGCTTCACTAGTAGTCTTTTCAAGGCTCTTGCAGCTTTCACTAACACCATCTTTCAAAGTCTTTCTTTCCACTAACATTCTCCTTGAAGCACTTCTAGCTTCTTTCCACTGCCTGATTCCAAAGCCGTTGAACATGTCATAGATTTTATACAATAAAGTCACACTTCCAGGTTATGAATTATGTTTCAACTTTCAATTATTGTTTTAAAAATTCACCCTAAAACAAATGGCTTAAAACAACAACCATTTTATTATTCTCCATGGTCCAGAATATCCCCTGGAGAAGGAAATGGCTACCCACTCCAGTATTCTTGCCTGGAGAATTCCATGGACTGAGAAAGCTGGCAGACTACAGTCCATGAGGTCACAAAGAGTCTGATACCTGAGTGACGAACACAACAACAGCATGGTTTTCATAGATCAGAAATATAGGCAGAGCTTGGCTGAGAGATTCTTCTGCTCTGTGTGGTGTCATCTAGGGTCATTTGGAGGGGTGTGGCATGATCTAAGAATAGGGGTGAACAATCTTTTTTGTGAAGGGCCAGATAGTAAATATTTTAGGCTTTGTGGGACACATTTTATATTAGTTTCTCAACCCTTCTGCTGAAATGTAAAAGTAGCTACAAATATTATGAAAATAAATGACCATGGTTATGTTCTAACATTTAATTTACAAAATCATGCATCTGTGCTGTGGGTCATAGTTTGGCAGCACCTGACCTGTAATATCCAAGAAGGCTTCCTATACATGCCTTTTATTTTCATGAAGATGGCTCAAAGGGAGGGCTCAGCAGGACATCTCCCATCGTTTAGATAGTTATAGGCCTTTCTCTGTGGTTTCCCCAGCAAGGTAGTCCCACTTCTCGCATGGAAGCTCAGCACCAAGAGTGAGTGTTTCCAGCGACAGGAAGGGGGAGCTGCTAGGCTTGTGAGGTTTAGGTTCAGGAAATGAGCACCACGTATGTCATCACTTCTGCGATTTTCACTGGTCAGTGCAATTGCATAGACCTTCCCTTCCAGGGGAGGGAAAGGGACACAACCCTTAAGGACAGTCTTAATGGAAAGAGTGTCAGACTTGTAGTCAGGTTTTTAAAATTAAATTATAGTTGATGTATAGTATTGTATTAGTTTCAGGTGTATGGCAAAGTGATTTGAATATTTTATATCTATCAGTTCAGTTCAGTCGCTCAGTCGTGTCCGACTCTTTGCGACCCCATGAATCGCAGCATGCCAGGCCTCTCTGTCCATCACCAACCCCCGGAGTTTACTCAAACTCATGCCCATTGAGTCGGTGATGCATTCCAGCCATCTCATCCTCTGTCGTACCCTTCTCCTCCTGCCCCCAATCCCTCCCAGCATCAGGGTCTTTTCCAATGAGTCAACTCTTTGCATGAGGTGGCCAAAGTATTGCAGTTTCAGCTTCAGCATCAGTCCTTCCAGTGAACACCCAGGACTCATCTCCTTTAGGATGGACTGGTTGGATCTTCTTGCAGTCCAAGGGACTCTCAAGAGTCTTCTCCAACACCACAGTTCAAAAGCATCAATTTTTTGGTGCTCAACTTTCCTCACAGTCCAAGTCTCACATCCATACATGACCACTGGAAAAACCATAGCCTTGACCAGACGGACCTTTGTTGGCAAAGTAATGTCTCTGCTTTTTAATATGCTATCTAGGTTGGTCATAACTTTCCTTCCAAGGAGTAAGTGTCTTTTAATTTCGTGGCTGCAATCACCATCTGCAGTGATTTTGGAGCCCAAAAAAATAAAGTCAGCCACAGATGTTTCCCCGTCTATTTGCCATGAAGTGATGGGACCAGATGCCATGATCTTAGTTTTCTGAATGTCTATATATATATTATATTATATATATATATAATTTTCAGATTCTTTTCCAGTATAGATTATTAGAAGATATGGAATATACTGCTATACAGTAAATCCTTGTTGTTTATCTAGTTTATATATGGTAGTGTGTGTCTGTTAATCCCAAACTCCTAATTTATCTTGCTCTTCCCCTTTTCCCATTGGTAGCCACAAGTTTCTTTTCTATATCTGTGAGTATATTTCTGGTTTATAATATATATATATGACATATATATATATATTATATATATATGTAACATATACATATAAAATGTCTGTCTTAACTATTGTGAATTAGTACTGCTATGAATACTACAGTGCATGTATCTTTTAAAATTTGAGCTTTTGTCTTTTCTGGATTTATTCTCAGGAGCAGATATGCTGGATCATGTGGTAGCTCTATTTTTAGTTTTTTAAGGAACTTCCATACTGGCTCTACCAATTTACATTCTCTTGTGGCTGTCTTTAATCCAACACAATGCATGACCTTAATTCAGTTCACAGATGAATAAGACTCTTTCCGCCCCTCAAGGCACTTACATAAGAGTTGGAAACAGATATGTAGTTAATTCATTGTCCACTGAATGAATTTCACAATTAATCCATTATCTGCTGAATTAATTTCACAACTGCAGTTTGATTTCATAAAGTGAAAAGCAACAGTCTAGAACAGGCAGAAGACAGTCTTGTGGGTCATAGTTGCATAATAACTTACTGTTAAAACTTATTTTTTACAGATCTGGGAATTGATTTAATAGGGGAATATGAAAGAACATTTCACAGCAATTCTTTGCCCAATGGCTTCTCTGACAAAACATTGACCCAGTATCTTTTGATATATGTTATTTGGTTCTCTGCCAATGATGGCTGTTAAAATTGAGCTATTCTAATATGACATTAGTTTGAAGGAGCCATAAATTCTTGCTAGCTTTGGTAGATTGTGAATATACCATTGTGTCCTTGTGGAAGTCATTACATTTTATGATAAGAAAACTTTATAATTTTTTTCTAAATTATGAAGAAATTATATACTCATGCTGAGGATTTGAAATGGGAAAAATATGGGGAAAACAAGGGTTTACTGAGTGCTTGAAATGCAACAGCAAACAGAACAACACAACTCTGCCATCACAGAACTTATATTCTGCAAGGACAGAAGAAAACAAGTCAACAGACAAAACAGTTATAAGTTGGGACGGATGCCATGAAAGGAACAAACACGAGCTGAAATTGAGAATATTGGGATCAGCCCTTGACAAAGAGTGCCAGGGAGGGCCTTTCTGAGCAGGTGGCAATTGAGAGAGTAAAGGATGAGAAGATATGCCTGTGATTAGACCAGTGAGAAGAACATTCCAGAGAGTGAGTAGAGGCTTCAGCATCAGGATGTGGTTTTTGTGTTTGGGGAGTCAAAACTCCAGATTGAGTGAAGCCTAGAGAGTTAGGCTTGGGAGATGTAAGAGTTGAGATGGAGAGGGAGGTGGACAAGAACCCATCCGCAGGTCCTAGAGCCACAGTAGGGAGTGTGGAGTTTTTTTCCCCTCAGCTCAATAGGAAGCTATTTAGATATTTCTGCAGGAAATGGCAGGGTCCAATTTATGCTTTAAGAAGTCCTGTTTGACTGCTTTGTACAGACTGACCTCGAGAGGAACGAAATTGGACATGAGAACACTGACCTTATTCCTTTTGAACTATTTTCCCTCTGTTCCTGGTGAATTTAAGGTTCTTGCCTCCTGGTGAAAGAATTTGCAGGCAAGCAGGGAGGTTAAGAAAGTAACGCTCATGCTGCCTGCATGCTCAGTTGTGTCCGACTTTTGAGACCTCATGGGCTGTACCCTGCCAGGCTCCTCTTTACTGTCTGAGTCAGGTAAAGGGAGAATTTATTTAAGAAAAATGTGCTTTCAGAGAGGGCTTCCCTGGTGGCTCAGACAGTAGAGAATCTGCCTGAAATGTGGGAGACCCGGGTTGTTCCATCCTTGGGTTGAGAAGATCTCCTGGAGAAGGGAATGGCTACCCACTCCAGTAATCTTGCCTGGAGAATTCCACAGACAGAGGAGTCTGGTGGTCTACAGTTCATGGGGTCGCAAAGAGTCAGACACAACTGAGTGACTAATACTTTCATGTTCTCTAAGAAAACTAACCATGAGTGATAATCAGGAGAGCCAAAGACCTTTAGAAAAGTGAGTGAGTGGTTGATAGCATTCAGTTCTGAAGAACCAGTGGAAACATCTGTCACAGACAGACAGAGTTACATGTGATGCTTTACAATACAAACTCGAAGTTGGTTCTGGAGAGCATAGTGGTGGAGGATTTTAATGTGAAGGTTTCTGCTGTAAATTCAGCTCACTGAAAGCAGAGCACTTGGCTTGTCTATGTTCTCCATAACTCAAAAGGAGCTTTTGTTGAATTAATTCTATCCAAAGAGGAAAGGGTTTCCCTGATAGCTCAGTTAGTAAAGAATCTACCTGCAATGCAGGAGACCCTGATTCGATTCCTGGGTCAGGAAGATCCACTGGAGAAGGGATAGGCTACCCATGCCAGTATTCTTGGACTTCCCTTGTAGCTCAGTGGGTAAAGAATCTGCCTGCAATGCGGAGACCTGGGTTCCATACCTGGGTTGGGAAGATTCCCTGGAGAAGGGAATGGCTACCCCTTCCAGTATTCAGGCCTGGAGAATTCCATGGACTGTATAGGCCATGGGGTCACAAAGAGTTCGACATGACTGAGCGACTTTCACTTTCCCTTTCTTTTTTTTTTTTTTTATTCATTTATGTTTATTTGTTGGAGGCTAATTACTTTACAATATTGTAGTGGTTTTTGCCCTACATTGACATGAATCAGCCGTGGATTTACATGTAAATCCACTTTCCCTTTCAAAGAGGAAACCGCACTGGTGCTTTAAATCTTGTGGGAACCTCAGGAGCCCATGATGCTTGAACTTAGAAGTCACAGTGAAAAGAAAAAGAAGTGCTGGGCATCTCCAGACCTGAATCCTACTTTTTCTAAAAAAGATATTAGAAAAAGTTTAGAAAAGAGGGTTCATTTCCATGTTCAAAGATTCTAAAGAGAGAGATTTTCTAGAAATGATAAGAGACTTTCAAAATCCAAATCCTGAATGCAGAATTATAAGTGACCCTAGGGGATTTCAAAGAGTAAGAATTTCTGTGGGAATATAACTGGATCCCTTTTAAGTCAATCTTTTGAAAGGAGATGCACATAAAAAAATCAAGGGAAAGGTGCATAACTGATTACAGATTCTGAAAAAAAGAGAAATAAACGTATAAATATAATGCCAGATAACATAAAGCCTACAGTGGTGGGGTGTTTTGAAAAATGTTCAGAAACTTAACTAGTTTTGCAAAGCTGGTTGGAATAAGAATAATAAGAAGGATATTATAGGTCCATTTCTGGGTAGGTAAATATGAGGCTAGAGAATGAAAATGAGAAATCAAGAACCACTTATGCTTCATTTCTTCCATATTGTCCAAGAGAATGAACTTTACATTGGACCAGAGAGACTCTTCCTCATATACTTAGGGGATCAGATGGTGAGAAAGCATTTGGTTGTTTAAGTCAAACCTCAAACAGAAGAATTGTTAGGTCTTAAAATGAGTTTGAATAATTTTAGATTCACTGTCAGTGTTTTTTTTTTTTTTTTTTAAATACATTGTTGTCTAAAAACATACTAGGTTACCAGCAATAAGCAATCTTGATCCTAATTTCCAAAATTGAGAAAGGATAAATTGAAGCAACTCTAGGTTAGTATACTGTTGATCTTCCCTAATATTAGGAAGCATAAGATGACTACTTTTTAAAAAATATTGTAATAACTAGGGCATCATATGGGTTCACTAAGATCAAGTCATCCAACTTAAACTATTTTCTCTCTTTTGTAAGGCTGCTATTTCCAGAAAGTACACTTACCATATTTGAAGATGACACGGTCTTTTAGGCATTGCAGATAAATTTAGTGACATTACTAAAATTGAAAAATATTTCTGTTGGCTTGCATGATGGAAAGAAACAGACAAGATAATGTACATGTAAATCAAGCACCCAAGCACCAAGGAGGGAATATGTATTTAACAACATTAATGTCAGAGGTTTCAGTTGCTCACAGTTTGTGTGGGAACCAACTGTGTGTCTCTGGCTTCTGAAAATAGGTAACACAATCTTCTATTGCTCTACAGGTTTGCTGAGATTAGCAAAGTTTTCCACTGAGCAGTTCTTATCTGGTGGAGCCAGCTTTTAAGACAAACCCTAATAAACTAGAATTTCCTCACCCAAGGATGCCGAAAACCATGTTGTATGGTGAACTTTTGAAGTAGTTGGAGATACTACTCTGGAAATGATAGACATGATCATTTATCAGATTGTTTTTCTTTTTTCCACTTAATACTATGTATTTAAGATTCCTCCATGTGTTTTCATGGCTTGATAGTTCATTTCCTTTTAGCACTGAATATGGCATTATATTTTAATCATGGTAAAATATAAAAATATATTGCCTTTGAGAGTAGTAAGCTTTTTCATCACTGAAGGTGATTGGTTGGAGGCAGGGTACAAAGAGTTATAAGGACAGAGAGATTTAGAGACAGATAAAAAATGTTTTTGAGAACTATCATAGAGCTGGAGAGACTGGAGGTAGAACCCTAACTCAGTCACTTACAATTTTGTCACTTTGTAGAACCCTGACTAGCTGTGTCACTTTGAGCAAATTATGAGTTCTCTGTCCTCAGGTATCTGATTTATAGAATATAAATCATGGTTCCTTGGCTAACAAACACATGAAAAGATGCTCAACATCACTCATTATCAGAGAAATGCAAATCAAAACCACAGTGAGGTACCATTACACTCCAGTCAGGATGGCTGCTATCCAAAAGTCTACAAGCAATAAATGCTGGAGAGGGTGTGGAGAAAAGGGAACCCTCTTACACTGTTGGTGGGAATGCAAACTAGTACAGCCACTATGGAGAACAGTGTGGCGATTTCTTAAAAAACTGGAAATAGAACTGCCATATGACCCAGCAATCCCACTCCTGGGCATACATACCGAGGAAACCAGATCTGAAAGAGACACGTGCACCCCAATGTTCATCACAGCACTATTTATAATAGCCAGGACATGGAAGCAACCTAGATGCCCATCAGCAGACGAATGGATAAGGAAGCTGTGGTACATATACACCATGGAATATTACTCAGCCATTAAAAAGAATTCATTTGAATCAGTTCTAATGAGATGGATGAAACTGGAGTCCATTATACAGAGTGAAGTAAGCCAGAAAGATAAAGACCAATACAGTATACTAATGCATATATATGGAATTTAAAAAGATGGTAACGATAACCCTATATGCAAAACAGAAAAAGAGACACAGATGTACAGAACAGACTTTTAGACTCTGTGGGAGAAGACGAGGGTGGGATGTTCAGAGAGAACAGCATTGAAACAAATATACTATCAAGGGTGAAACAGATCACTAGCATGAGACGGGTGCTCAGAGCTGGTGCACTGGGAAGACCCAGAGGGGTGGGATGGAGAGGGAGGTGGGAGGGGGCATTGGGATGGGGAACACATGTAAATCCATGGCTGATTCATGTCAATGTATGGCAAAAACCACTACAATATTGTAAGGTAATGAGCCTCCAATGAATAAAAGTAAATGAAAAAAAAGTATAAATCATGGTTCTTAATTTGAAATGATGTTAGAACAACCGAGTAACATGAAAAATATGAAATTGCCTGGAACAGTTTCTGTGGTTTACCAAGTGCCCATTATATGTTAATTTCTGTTGAAAAGTACCTTTCAGCCCTTTAGAATTTATGATTCTAGGAAGTACCCTCACCTGAAAGTAATTTATTTTGTAATAAATTTATATAAAGTGACTTGTGTGAAGATATATTTATTTTGAGATACTGTGCAGGAGTCCTGGGCAACCATGGAAGAAACGGAGTTGCAGAAGTCACGTTCCAGGCTGGAGACAGAGAACTTCCTCCTGGGCTGGGTTAGTGAGAGTCATGGATGAATCTATAGGATGAAGCTGCTTGGTTGCTCAGAGACCAGGTGTGAAGGCTGGCAACACTTACCAGGCCAGGAGATGGAGTGAAACCAAAGATGCAAAGAAGAGTGGGAGGGAGAACATATTGGAAACAAAGAATTATGCCACTTGAATAAGTCAGACTTCTAACAGAGCAGGGGGTTTTTAGAGAAGTCAGGTAAAGGTGGGGCCATAGGCACTGAGATGCTTTTATTTCACCCCTCATGCTGCTGAGCTTCACCTCCTGTTTGTCACCTGCCTGGCTGGCTAGTGAGCATCCATTCTTCTCTCACTGCTCTCCTCCAGGTCTCCTCTAAGGCTTTTCCAGCAATGCTTGGTAGAAATGACAGCTTCTTTCTGTGTCCTGTACACATTCCTCCCATATCACATGGACCATTTTATTCACTCACACTGATTCCAACCTATTAAACTTCATGTGCTTTGTAGGGAGAGGCAGTGTCTCCTCTGCCTCCCTGGGAATTAATGGAGTAAATGGTTGAAATACAAAGATGAGCAGAAAAGGAGGCTGAAAGATGGGCGAGTCAGTCAGACTCTCTGGAGGAGTCTTTGAGGGGACAGAAGTAGCTGAGCATCATCCTCGTAAAAGGCCTCATTTCTCCCAACATTAAAGATAATTGCCATTTGATCTAGATCTTGAATAAGCAGATAGAAGACTTTCATGCTAGCTAAGTCGCTTCAATTGTTTCTGACTCTTGATGACCCCATGGACTGTAGCCCGCCAGGCTCTTCTGTCCATGGGATTCTCTAAACAAGAATTCTGGAGTGGGTTGCCATGCCCTCCTCCAGGGGAAGATCCTTGCTTTTTATTTAGTGAGATGACTTCGGATCTCACACCCTCTGAATTTCAACTGAATGTCCAGCCACCACCAGGACATAGCTTTTCACGTCCCTGCCTTTCTCACTTCCACACTGGAGATTCCTTGGGGCCAGTGATTCCTTGGGTCCACGAAGGCACCATTCATCTCTGTAATTCTTCCACTACATTCCTTCCTAGCTAATGGCTCCCATAACATAGGCACCCCATTAGTAATTATGGAGTGAATGAATTAATGATAAAAGTCTCAGATATTCAGGCTTTACCAACACCCACTGCATACTAATAACTGTATTCCAGCTTCAGGAACCCAGACTTACCCTTAGTACAGACAGGCAGATTGATGACTCGGAGGTCTGTACCAATAGGAGGAATGAGTCCATCTGCCTTCTTATTACTTGATCAGCAGTTGAATCAGATCAACAGCCTAATCCCCAGATGTAGTGTAGTCTGTGCCTTTCAGATTAAAGTCTCCAAAGCCTCAGTGTGTGGTCCAGCCCCAGGTAGGCCCGTGACATCAGTATAAGAATTCCTGACAAGGGTTAATTATGCCTCAGGTGAACCTTTGCCTGCTTTACAAAAGTTAAAAAAAAATTTCGACCATTAGACAGGGTTAGTTTAAGTCTAGTTTAATCGTTTCTGTGTGGACTCTTAGGAAGAAATATTAGCCCAGGGATTTTAATGCAATTAGAATTTAAATTCTACTTTCTGAAAAGAAATGAGTTTTCATTAACACTACTGATCTGTAATGGTTTCAGAAATCCCCAGGATGCCAAAGCATGTATTTGATTCAAAGCCTGGATTCTTCTCAGTGTGTATTTCTTCATTCCAGTATCAATATATTCATTCATTCAGCCATTATTCAAAAAATTTTTAATGTATGAATGGTAAATTATCTGTTTTCTAAGGACACTGAGGCTGTAAGAGATAGTTGCTGTTGCTGTTTTGTCATTAAGCTGTGTCCTACTCTTTGCCACCCCCTGGACTGTAGCCCGCCAGGCTCCTCTGTCCATGGGATTCTCCAGGAAAGAACACTGGAGTGGTTGCCATGCCCTCCTCCAGGGGATCCCTAGGACTCAATCCTTCATTTCCTGATCAGAGAGTTGTAAACTCCTCTATTTTACTGGACACTGAGGACGACAAGGAGATCAAACCAGTCAAACCTAAAGGAAATCAACCCTGAATATTCATTGGAAGGACTGATGCTGAAGCTGAAGCTCCAGTACTTTGGCCACCTGATGTAAAGAGCCAACTCATTGGAAAAGATCCTGATTCTGGGAAAGATTGAGGGTAGAGGGAGAAGGTGGGTGACAGAGGATGAGATGGTTAATAGCATCACTGACTCAATGGACATGAATTTGAGTGAACTGCAGGAGGTAGTGAAGGACAAGGAAGCCTGGTGTGCTGCAGTCCACAGGTTGCAAAGAGTTGGACACAACTTAGTAACTAAACAGCAATGCTCATATTTTGTTAATTTTTATATCATAACATCTATTTCAGTTCCTGGCACATAGTAGGAACTCTGTAAACACTTATTAATGTGTGGACAGATTTCCTAATCTTGTAGAGAAATTTTTGTCAAACATGAATGAATACTTATCAAATGTGGAGAATAACATTATCTTGTGGCTAACATCATTGAAATTGAAACAGTCATAGTTGCAAACTTTAGATAAAAAATAGACCAGCTGGTTTAAGATGTCAGAGGTTATCATGTTGATAGACATTTTCAGCTGCTGGAAGAACCTTCAAAACTAAAGCTGTGTTTGAATGGTGTTAGAAAGGAAGTGAGTGTGCATGAGGTGTCTGAGAAAAGACTGATCACAGCTCAATCTGAGATGTTTACAAGCTGAAGTTTTACCAATTAGATCAGATTGTGTTTTGAAAAGTAAATGGAAAGCATACAGGTCTCTGATTTTTGTTTATTTATTTATTTATTTTTAAGAAAAGTGGACGCAAAACTCTGTTAGATGTGGCATTCTTTGGAAAAACAACTTTAAAATTATTAAATAATAAAAACATAAAGCAGAAGCATTGTTATTGCCAAAGCTGCTTCTATTTTTATTATTAATCATATGTACTTGATGAGCTGGAAAGAGAACCGAAGATTAGCCCAAGCTGTTTTTATTCTAGACACGTGAAGGAATGTTTAGAATTTCAAGGACAGTGAAGGGTCTGAGATTTCACCCTACTCACAGACTAGCCAGTTGGCTTGTCACAGGGACATGGATGCTGGCAGGAGATTCCAGACTCCTGAGTCAGAGGTGGAAGACAGGTTGCTACTGAAGTGATTGTAGCCAGTGTGTTAGCATCTGTGCACTCGAATCCTAAGCCTCTGGTCCCACAGGGGAACAGTGCCAAATCTACCCCCACACAGGGGGCTGCGTTCAAGGACAGGAGCCCAGAGCTTAGGTACTGAATCTTTCGAAGTGGTCCCAAAGCATGTTTGCCCTTCCCTCTGTAAGGAGACTGATCTTTATTACGTGGGGAATAAACATGCTTGTCCTTTTCCCTGGAGGGAAATACTCTCTCCATCTTCCAAGGCTATTTGCTACCCAGATATCTTTGTAAACATAGTCCAGAGAAAGGGTAGTCAGCGTCCCGCCATCAAGATCTGCAGAAATTCAAGAGCTCTGTGGAGATTTGTTTCCCAGAAGTGATGTCTCACCCATAGGCGACCATAAAGCTGTTTTCGAGCCTAGAGTTTTTTTTCACACCACCATTAGTATTTCCCTGTAAACACCCCGAGTCACAGCACATAGAGCTTTTCATTTTCTAGAAACCTTGTTTCTCCCAATTTGAGAAGCAACCTTTGAAATCTTTGTGATGCAATTTAGAGTCGGTACCATATGTGTCACTCCTAACTGCACATTACTTTACTGCCTCTCTTGCTTCCAAGGTCAGCGTTGGTTTCACAATTTCAGCTTTGATAGGATCTAGTCAGGCACCTCTTGAGTCAACGAAACAGTGGTAGTAGTGAAGAGTGGATGGGATCCAGACATCAAAGAAGCCTGAATAAAGGCAACTCAGCATAAAACATGACTCTCTCACTTTTTCAGTAGGAGGAACTAATATTTTTAGCCTGTCTAAATGTCTAACTCTTAGAGATGTAGGTGAAAATCTATGGCTTATTTATAATTCTTAATTTATAATTTTAATTATTCATATATACTTAAAGCCACATTTGCAATTATGTGGCATATTAGTAATGCTGCTTTTTCTCTCATTTTCTAAAACGATGTCATTCAGATTCTTCACGTGTATTTCAACATTAGAGCTACTTTGAAAGTGAAAAGTGAAAGTGTTAGTTTCTCAGCTGTATCTGACTCTTTATGACCCCAGAGACTAGCCACCAGGCTCCTTTGTCCATGGAATTCTCCAGGCAAGAATACTGGAGTGGATAGCCGTTCCCTTCTCCAGGGGATCTCCCCAACCCAGGGATCAAACCCAGGTTTCTTGCATTGCATGCAGATTCTTTTGCTGTCTGAACCATGAAGGAAGCCCATTTGGGCCACCAGGGAGCCACTTTGGGGTCATCTAATACAGTATTTTATGACTATCATTTCTACATTCATGTACATTTTTAAAAATTCGATAGATTTGTTTCTGTGTATGATGTTACCATTATATATTTTATCTCATGCCATAAATATATTAGGAAAGTTCCTTATACATCTATGTTGTAGCTATGTGTGTAGTCTCTAAAATATAGCAATACCATATGACTTTTCAAAGTGGTGTTTAAAAACTTTGAATACCGTAACTGCCAAAGGTGCGGAGACATAAATCGAAGCATTGGTCCTAAGTCCAGGTTACATTTCTTGGCTTCCCCCTTTCTATCAGTTTATTCAGCCGAGCACCAGAAACATCTCAACCAGAATCAGCTGAGAACATTTTAGGCTAATGCAATTTCTTCAAAACACATACAGAGTCCCGAACCATCAGAGATTTAATATAGAAACATTTTCTCTTTACTGTGCGATGACTTAAGGGGTGGAGGGTAATTTCACCTTGTTATGCATGTAGTTTTAGCCTAGTTTAGTAGAGTAATTTGAAATTCTGATCTAATTTTTCTCATCATTCAAATACACAAAACTGTGTATACTGCTTAAGTTTTGGAGTTGGTATGGGTGTGAAAGAAGTTTTTTTGAAGTTTTATTTTGATGTGGACCATTTTTAAAGTCTTAATGATTCTTTACAATATTACTTCTGTTTTAAGTTTTGGTTTTTGGCTTTGAGGCATTTGGAATCTTAGCTCCCCAACCAGGGATCTTAGCTGTACTCCCTGCCTTGGAAGGCAAGGTCGTAACCACTGGGCCACCAGGGAAGTCCCGGAAAGAATTTATAAATTACAGTTTCCATGTGCACGAGTGTTTGTTCATGCTGTTCCTTCTCCTTTATTCTCCACCTAGATTTGTTGGCACTGTATCACCCCAGCACCAAAACTTCAAATTTGGAAAGTATCTTTAATATACCCCTTTGTCAAACTAATTACCAAGTCCTGCCGATTTTTTTCTCTTAGGTGGATCCTAGTCTTTATGCTTCCCTCTTCCCAACTACTGCTGCCTTCATTCCAACCTTGATCATCTTGTCTTGACAGCCTCCATGATATCCTTGCAGCTTCTTTTTGCACAGCCATCAGAGCAATCTATCTTTCATGCACATCAAACCATGTCACTCCCAGGTTTAAAATCTTTAAATGTCTCCCATTTGCCTGAAGTCATACTTCAAGTGCGTTTTGTGATACTAGGTTTTACAAAGAAGTATTCTCTTAGAAAAGAATTCGATAGTAAAAAGAAAATTAGAAATTCTATAGGGTATATTTAAAATTCTTGTTGCTGAAAAATTCTAATTTGCATATAAAAGGCTTTTAGAAGTCCTGGGATAAAGACATCTTGAAGTTTTTCTCAAATAGCAATATATATTTCCAAGTTATTTGGTAATAAAATTCTTTTGTTTGGCAAAACATCTGGTAAAGCTCTATGAAAGGCAAGCCTGCAAAATAATGCCCAAACTCCTCGGTTTGGTCCAGGGCCCCCTTACTCCCTCTATCTTCACCTCTCCTCTCCTGGACATTGCTTCCAAGTTCCAGTAACTCTCAGCAGAGTTGATAAGAAAAAGAGAGGGATCTAATTTCCTCAGAAATTAAGGGAGAGTCTACACTCTTAAAATGCTAGTAAGTTAAATTATTTGTTAGTTCTACTATATATTTAAAATTGTTCTTAGATAATAACATATGACCCAGTCTTTTTCTTTGACACATATAAATGTCATCAGGCTGTTTGTTCTTTGAAGATTGCACGGGTTTCTAATTTTGGTTGATATTTTAAGAGGAGACACTGGATTATATTACAGATTCATGAGGATTGTGTGTGTGTTTAGTTGCTAAGTCGTGTCTGACTGTTGGCTGCCCTTTGGCCTGTAGCCCACTAGGCTCCTCTGTCCATGGGATATCCCAGGCAAGCGTACTGGAGTGGGTTTCCATTTCCTTCTCCAGGGAATCTTCCTGACCCAGGATTGAATCTGTGTCTCCTGTGTCGCAGGCGGATTCTTTACCTGCTGAGCAACTGGGGAAGCCACACTATGGGGATAACAGATGGAAAAGTCTATCTAACTCATCAAGCCCAAGTGTTGTTCATGTCTCAGGCACACACATGGAGGAAAGGCTGGAATCGTGTCACTGACAGTTTCACCAAGAAGTACAGAAGTTTATAAGATTGAGAGTTGAAGCTCATTAATGTTCTTTGACTTTTTTTTTTAATACTCAAAGGACCTGAAGATAGTTTGATAATGAGACTGTTCTTCATTTCCAGATTGAAATTAGACATGATTAGGAATGCTGAAGTACTGGGCAGGTCAATTGTGCACCATTATTAGAGCCATTTAATGCATTTTAATGGTGGTTGATAAGGTACAAAATGCTACGTAAGCCAAAAGAAGAAGTTTTATTCCATTATATGTAAGCATAGATAGGGATGATCCCACATTTGCATTTTTTATGCATTAGTTCAAAAAATTAAACATATTCTTTGAGATATGAATTAGTAGAATATGTAATTTCTGAGCAATGAGCATTGCTGAAGCCAGCATATCAAGCCTCTTAGACACGGATTATCCTTTAACAGTGAATTCAGGAAAAGATGTCTTCAGCATTTGTGTTGCTGAAGAAACATGCTCTGAGTTATAAAGTCAATTGCTTGTGTGACTAGCCTATTCACTTATTTTCTCAAATTTATTAATAAATATAAAATAATAGCTCACATGTGATTGTATTATTTACATCAGGCTTACAGAGTTCATTGATTTATATAGGTAAACAAGCAAACAAACAAAAGAGTTCAAAGGCATTTTGTAGGGGAGTTTCCATTTTTTTAGCTATGCTTTTAAAGTCTGTTACTAATTCCCATGTACTTTAGATAAGATTCCAAACTTTGAACATTATTTTTCAACTTCCCTGGTGGCTCAGACAGTAAAGAATCTGCCTGCAATGCAGGAGACCTGGGTTTGATCCCTGGGTCAGGAAGATCCCCTGGAAAGGGAATGGCTACCTACTCTAGTATTCTTGCCTGGAGAATTCCATGGACTGAGGGGCCTCATGGGCTACAGTCCATAGGGTTGCAAAGAGCTGGACACGACTGAGCAGCTAACACTTTTACTTTTTCTTAAAAAAAACTAAGTGTTGGCATTGGACAAAATCAGTAAATATCGTTCTTTCTGTCCTTTGTGTTCATCTGGTTTGGAAATCATTGAGACGCAGACACAGACAGAGATCATAATAGCACTTTTTGCTTTTTACCTGATGAAGAGTTATTGAACTGCATAGTCTATGTCTGTCAGTAAGTAAAGTGGATGTATTAACCCTTCCTGATCCCCACACTAGACTGGGGACCACTGTCCCAGAGGGGAGATTTGGATCTGAAAAGCAGAGACACTTCCCCAGGGTTGCTACCTCTGTTTGGTCCAGGGGAGGAGGACAGTTGGAGACCAAATTCCCCACGCTCCACCCAGTCAAGAGGCCAGGTGGCTGCCATCCGCTGACTGGTCTCCCCATGACTCTATGCTTTGTGGAGAGTAAGCAGGCTGAGGTCACAACAAGTCTTCTCTTAGAAATCAGCAAGCATCCTCCCACTTAGACACTCTTCACTGATGCTCCTTCTGTGGGTACCACATGAGGTTTATTGGGGCAGGACACCCCTGCACACTTTTCTCCGAAGGTGCCCCAGCGCCGTGTTGTCACTGGAGCAGCAATGGGAAAGCCTCGTATGCCTCCGTTCTGTTCCTTGTGTAAAAGCTGCATGGGGCTTGGTGGTAGTGTTCCTGACCCCTGATGTCAAGCTCCTCCCGGCTTAGGAACATCTCTGTGACAGGTCTGTGAGCCACGCTGCGGCTCCTCAGGGCCACCCACACCCAGAAACTCGCCTGGGCACAGTGCTGTTTTACTGCAGTTTCCCTTGTCCTTGAGCCCTGTCCAGAGACCTGGGTGGGGATACAGCCAGGCAGGAGGAGGGGAGTGGTCTGTCCAGATTATGGGGTCATGGGGTCACCTGTTGCCCTGAGCAGCCGGGTCCACTGTGTAAATGACTGAGCGTCTGCCTATGGGTTTAACATGTGGTTGGGCTGGTTACTGGCGGAGGTTCCCAAGCAGCTTGTGCTTAGCCCCTGATGAAAGTGTTGAAAGTGTTAGTCACTAAGTCATGTCTGACTCTGCGACCCCATGAACTGTAGGCTCCTCTGTCCATGGGATTCTCCAGGCAAGAATATTGGGGTGAGTAGCCATTTCCTTCTCCAGGGCATCTTCCGAACCCAGGGATCAAATCCAGGCCTCCTGTACTGCAGGCAGATTTTTTACCATCTGAACCCCTGAGATTTAATCTCGAAGAAAATTGCAATCAGGACATAACCAGGCAGGATTTACTAAAAAGAAACCAGCTTTTGACCATTTGGAGTAGGAAAGAACCCTTTTGTGATAGCTACTGAGAGCATAGGAAGGCAAAAATTGTTCATAAACCTCGTGGTGGTTCTGAACAGCACGGATCTTTACTGTTAATGGATTAGAATGCAGCTAGCTCGTGTGTTTAAAACAGGCAAGGCACAGTTCTAAGAGCTTAGCATGAATTAACTCATTTAAGATGAATTAACTCATGTGCAGTCTCGGAATAGCCCAATGAGTTTGTACTAACATTATTATAATTTTTATCTTCATATTATTAAAAAATGGAATGAGAGTCATGTAAGGCTAAGTAACCTCCTGAATTTCATCAGGTTAGAAAATGCCGGAATCAGGATTACAACTGGTCTTTAAATTAGCCAGAGCACATAACCCCTACAAGCTGCCACTTCTCATCAGTCTGGTATGATTACTTGAAATCCCTAATAAACTGAGTCCAATGCTAGAAAGTGAGTCTGTGACCTGTGGTTGTTTAGTAAGTTGTAAAGGAAATATAACAAATGCCATTTATTAGAATGAGTTTTTAGTGTTGGTTTGATTTCAGCAGCATTTTCAGTAAATGAAATTTTTTATGTGACTTGATCTTACGTTTATGGATCATTTGCTCTCCTTTGCCTTTAATATTTCTGTTTGAAGTGCTACATGATGTATTTAGATGTTTACTGCTTTTTAAGTTGATCTTTTCTTCCTTCTATTAGCATAGTAAATGTCTTGAAAGAAGTATTTAGCAATAATAGTAACTCATTAAATATTTGTACAATGATTAAATAAAGTTAAAAAGTTATTTATTTAGTCTAAAGTGCCCCATTTTCTTTCTCACTATACTTTTAAACTGAGAATAGCTCTCACTGACTCAAAATTTTTAGGGAGGGGAGTTGAGACAAATGAATTATTGAAAATTCCTGCAGGTCTGTGATTTTATTAAATGTTGTACCTAATGACTCATATTCTTAATACAAATATATGCTTAATGATTCATGTTCTGAACATTAGTATGTACTTATTTATTTTTAATTGATGTAATGTGAAGTGAGCAGTGAAGAGTTAAGTGTTTAAAAAGATTTTCTGTACCATTCCCAGCAGGTACAGTAATGAGAAAACTTGTGAATGTTTCTTTCTACTTCTAGGCTTTATACATGTGGTTTCCTCTGCCTTTAGTGCTCAATTCCTCCTTTCCACCTTGAAAACTCTTGTTCTTCTTTTGTTCTTAACTTTCCATGTGTCTTCTTCCAGGAGGCGTTACTGGGCCCTCCAAGATGAGTCAAATACCCATTCTATATTACCTGCTCGTGTGCATATGTTCAGTCGCTTCAGTAGTGTCTGACTCTGTATGACCCCGTGGAATGTAGCCCGCCAGGCTCCTCTGTCCATGGGATTCTCCAGGCAAGAAGACTGGTGTTGCCATGCCCTCCTCCAGGGGATCTTCCCGACCCAGAGATCAAATCCGTGTCTCTTATGTCTCCTGCATTGGCAGGCAGGTTCTTTACCATTAGCATCACCCAGGCCCCTTTTGTAATGCACCATAACTTGCTCATCTTTTGGTCTTGTTTTCCACAGGACCCTATAGTTCTTGATGACTGAGATTCTTTCCAGCACCTAGTACTAGATATGCTGTAGCAGAGCATTTCAATAAATACTGAATGAGTGAGTGAGTGAATGAATAAATGAAGGAGCACCAGGAATATGCTATCAGAGTCACTCTTAAGCAATATAATGTAATTTAGAAAATAGAATAAGAGCAGGAGGCAGTTTTTAGAGGGATGAATTCAGAATGTTTGGTATAACACAAATGTTTATAATGGCTTCCAAAGAGCTAGATGTGTATGTATCAATGTATCCCAAACAGTTCCCAGAGCTTTTGTGTCAATTCCAGAAGCAAGGAGGATGGAACATAGCACTGGGGAAAACAAACACAGACAACACTTGATGAGGAAACAGGAGCTGCAGAGACAGGACTATGTGTCAAACTGAGGGACAGTTCTCTGTGGAGAAACCCAAGAGGCATTGGAAGCTGCATGAGAAGCAGACAGGAGAAACTGCAGAACAAAAGCAAAAGCATACAGTTCCAGTAAAAACAGATGGACACCGTTAGAGTAAGATAAAGGAATAGTGTAGGAGGGCAGGAAATCAGAGTATGAATAACAATATATAGGTGGTATTAATGGTAAAGAACCCACCTGCCAATGCAGGAGACATAAGAGGTGCAGGTTTGATCCCTGGGTTGAGAAGATCCCCTGGAGGAAGAAATGGCAACCTACTCTAGTATTCTTTCCTGGAGGATCCCATGGACAGAGGAGCCTGTCAGGCTACAGTCCATTGGGTTGCAAAGAGTCAGACACAACTGGAGCGACTTAGCATGCACGCAAAGCTCTAAAAGTTGCTGTAGTAACTGAATACTGTTCTGAAGAACTTGTAATGGCAAAGTGCCCTGGAGCATGTACTTGGGGATGATGTTCCCATTCATTTCCTGGGGCTGCCTCTGTGCACTCCTAAGGTATCTTTTTGATTCTCTTGACAATTATCTTGACAAGAATTCTCTTGAGAATTCTTGAGAATCAAGAATCAGCGTGATGATGGCCACGGTCTTATCACTGGAGATCACTTTCTTGATTGTGTCTAGCTTTTTCATCTACAGTTCCAATTTCATCCTGCCTCAGTCCTCACAGTAGGAACAGTGGATGCTACTTAACTGTCTGGGATGATGAGCATTCAGTCTGTCTCCTCAACGTACTGGTCTGCAATGTTGTCCTTGGAACTGTTCTTCTCTTTGAAGATTTGTGTGAAGCTGCAATGCTGTCCCATTAAATGAGCATATCAGCTATATGACAGTATATCCCAAAGTGCTACTCAAATGTTAGTGATTATTATTTGGGTAGATAAAATATATTATTCAAAAATTACAATGCAAAACAATATGTTTCAAGTTCCTTAAACTGCCAGAGAAAGGAGATAACCATTTCTGTCTGGAGTCATGGAATAAAAATGCCAGAGATTGGAGAAAAATTGTTTTGTGTCTAGTCCATCAGCTAACTTCTAGGCAAACAAATATTTATAATAAAGTCTATTGGATAATCTACTACCTCAGTGACTGGTGCTACTTGAAAGAGAGACATAGTTTCTTTTTCAAGCAGAAGAAATGAATTGCTAGTCTGAAATTAGAAAGGTGTTTAATTAGTTCTTATTGTCTTTCTGTTTTTCAATACTGGTTAGAAATTATGTAACTTATGTAGAATCATGCACTGTACCATAATAATGGGGAATGGTTACTCAGAGGATATTTTTCATTTGATTTTCCTTCTGTAGAGGTTTGTGTGAGTTTAAAATTTTTCATGTATCATTTTCTTTAAAACCTATTGGAGAATAAGGAAAAGCCAATGTTTATTGAGCATGCTAATGAGTGAATGAATAGTTTTCTATATGTGCTCTGTTGTATTCCTATTTAAATGAAAGCACTGAAACAAATTAGGGCATTACTTAATGTGTATATTAATAGATTCAGGCTTTTTAAAGTACAAAAAGTCAATTAGCAAATCGACTTAGAGCAATGCCTTAAAGGTAATTATAAAACTTCTGTGAAAGTCTTTTTTTTTCCAAATCATTTAACTTCTATAACTTGGAGATTTTACAGGAGAGGGTTTACGATGACAGTGTAGGAAGATCTCAAACTCACCTCCTGCCATGGACAGAACAAATCTCTAACTACGTGTGGAATGATCCCCTCAGAAAGGGATTTGAAAACTGAGTGAACGGAGCTTCCACAACAAAGGGTGAAAGGATAGCATCAGGACATGTAGGAGAGGCAGAGAGAATCTCACCAAAGGGGGGAAGAAATCCCATCCATGGAAGCCACAAGTGGGAGAGATCACAGAGATACAGATATTTTCCCTGAAGAGTGAGAAATTCTGGCTCCACTGGGCACTCCAACCCAGAAATCCTGCACAGGAAAGTCGAGCCCCCTAAATACCTGGCCTTGAAAACCGACAAGGCCCATGTTCAGGAAATCACAGGATTGCAGTGGATGGACAAACTCCCTCTTTAGGGGCCCACACCCAGACTGATGTGACCCCAAACCATTATAGGGAATCTGACTCTTCTAGTCTTCCCATACTAATTAGTTTTATTTCCTATGGGATATTTCAATTCTATAGCTCACTTTAAAGTTTTTCTTGCTTCGATTAATTAAAATATATGTGTTCTAAAATTTTTATTTGCAGATTCATTGTCCAGGCTGCCCTTCAAGACAAATAAGTAGAGCTTAGTGGTGATTTGTTGTTAAAAAATTGAGATCTAACAAAGAACTGCTGTGTAACTCTAAAGATATCAAAGGGTGAAGAATCAAAATAGGTGGCATCTACAAATCAAAGTCTAGATACTTTGTTTTTCAAGTCATATTTCTTCATTTTTATAATTGAGAGGATTGTTTAAAAAGATTTGATCTTATTATAGGGTGTTATTATTTTGATATTTTTTCAAACACGTAGAAAAATATAGAGAAAAAACTGAAACACCTGTGCATTTCTTGCTAAACCTATTCTCTCCCATCCCCCAAATGGCAGCAAGTGGTGTTTATTTTTTCCAGTAACCTTTTAAAATTTTATTTAATGTTTAATTGGGTGATAATTGCTTTACAATATTGTGATGGTTTCTACCATACATCAACATGAATCTGCCATGAGAATACATGTGTTTCCTCCCTCTAAAAACACCTTCCCACCTGCCTCCCCATCCCACCCCTCTAGGTTGTCACAGAGGACCAGCTTTTCCCAGTAATCTTTTCATACTTTATATTTACGTACTCATAAAGAGTATGGTATTGTTTTGCATATTTAAGCTTTATTTAAATATTAGTGAATAAAATTTAAATATGTGCCATAAAACACTACTCTTGCTTTTTCTGCTGAACCTACTCTTTTTGAGATTTATTCATCAATATGAAGCTCTAGTATATTTTAATTTCTATATAGTATTCTATATAGAGGAATGGACATCTATGTTGTTTCTACTTTTTATTCTTACAAACTCAGTTGCTACAAGAATTTCTCTAAGCTTGTGTGTGTATATGTTGGTCGCTTAGCTGTGTCTGACTCTTTGTGACGCTATGGACTGTAGCCCGCCAGGCTCCTCTGTCCACGGAATTCTCCAGGCAAGAAAACTGGAGTGGGTAGCCATTCCCTTCTCCAGGTGATCTTCTAACCCAGGGATCCAACCCAGGTCTCCAGCATTGCAGGCAGATTCTTTACCATCTGAGCAGTCTGTAAACTTATAGGAGGGAAATGGACAAATCACATAAGCACGAAACTTCTAGTTTACCAAGTTCTAATGTTATAATTTGCACTGCTCCCCACAGGATTACAGAGTGCTTATTGCTATACCATCACTGAGGACTTTCTGAGAATTAATTTGTATTTATCTTTTGAGTATGAAGTTGTATCTCAGTGTTGTCTTAATTTGCATTTATCTGGTAGTGTGAGCTTGGCATCTGCGTTTGCTCACCATATTTTTAAAAGTATTCAATAAAAGTGTACTCATTAAAAAAGAGGATAAAGAAAACTCAGGAAGAAAAATATTGCCTGTAACTTTATTGTTTATTGAAGACAATTAGTATTTTACATATTAATGCTTTTTCTTATTATCCTGTTTTTCTTTAAATATCTTTACTCTGTATCTTTGAATATCTTTCTTTCTTTGAATATCATATTCAATATACAACTTTATATCATATATTGATTTTAGACAGAATTAATTCAGGAAGATTAATATTTTTTAACATTCACATGTTCTTGATTGAGTACAAAAATATTTTTTACAGGGTGAATTTTTAGTCTTCAGTGTAAAAGAAACATTGACATGTGTTTTTCAACAGATCATTTATATATATATATATATATATAATGTATGTATGTATGTATGTATATATATTCCTTGAGTGGGCTTCCCTGGTGGCTCAGTGATAAAAAATCTGCCTGCAATGCAGGAGCTGCAGAAGATATGGGTTTGAGCCCTGGGTTGGGAAGTTCCTCCCCACCCCCGGAGGTGGGCATGGCAACCCCACTCCAGTGCTCTTGCCTGGAGAATCCCATGGACAGAAGAGCCTGGGGGGGCTACAGTTCATGGGGTCGCAAAGAGTCAGATACAACTGAAGTGACTCAGTACACATGCATGCAGTCATGCATTCCTTAAATGTATTGATTTATTTAACAACTTGACTTTTTTGAATGGAAAATAGAGCCTTTTTGACAATAATTCTCCTAGCACCATGTTTGATATTGTTAGTTAAGGAATCTTAACAAGATTGAAACCAATACTACCTATTGTAATAAATAATCACGAAAATTACAAAACATTATATTTGAACCATGAGCAGGAATGTGGTTTAAGAAACTTATTTTTGTGTGGCTGGTAGTGCAACAGATCCAGAAGAAAAGGTGCAGGAGTTTTGCAGAGTCCAGTTGCCCTAGGCTGCACAGAGTACCTTGAAGTTATTTCCTCTGAGATTTAAACCCAGTTAAGGTAGACCCACCAATCTGGTCTTATCTGAGGCCTGAGTTGTAGATTTGTTTCTTTTCAAGATTGCCTGTAGTAAATCTCAAAGAACATTTGTGAACAGGAGCACATAAATGTGATGTGTCCGGAGCCCCAGCATGACTTGGTTTATTCCCCCTCTCTTGGTTTACTACAGCAGTAATAATGTGGCTGACATCTCACTATGCCGCCTTGTTCGTGAGCCTCTGTCAACATTATGCTTCTGTCCTTCTGAATTTAATGCCCCAGGGAAGCCAGATCCAGGCAACATACTTTGTTATTTGTTGTTGTTGTTGTCATTGTTTTGAAGGCTGTTTTCCTAATTCTCTTTCTCCCTTCATCCCTCCTCTTCCCATTGTCTTTGTTTGTACTGTTATTTCATTTTATTTTATTTTATTTTTCTTTGTCCTTTTAAGATTAATCTACATTGAGGTTGCTGTCTGTTGCTTTTTGGCTGGAGTGAAATTAGTGCTTGCATGCATAGTGAGAACACTTTTGTTGATTTCCAGAATAAAAGGCTTAGTTCCATTTTCTTTTCTTCATGACTTCTACTTAAGTTATTGGTTCTTCCCCAGAAGCAGCTTCAACCCATAGGTTAGGCTGCCATTTTCTGCCCTCCATACTTAACCACAGTTTTCTTCTTTTAATATCTTTGACTTTTCTTCTGAATTCTGGGAGAGCTTTCCATGTGCTCCAGTCCTTGGTTTTATTTTCTGCAGTGTAAATTCTGAACTGTAAATTTCTATTCTCCAATGTGGATTTTAAATCAGCTTTTGTATTTTGTAGTAATTTTAATATTCTTGAATTCATTCCTTAATTCACACAACCCTGTTACATTGCATACTGTTGATTTTAATTTTTGCCTATTCTTTTTAGGCACTAGTGAGAATGCCAGAAGTTTCTAAACTTTCCTCCTGATTTCTAGGGTAAATTATCTTCAGTGATTTATCTACCCATCTACTTCTTGCAGACTAGGCTCCCTTTTGCTTCTCAACAGAAGTTTATCAAAATACTTTTGCTTTTCTGTTTTTCTTTTTTTTTTCCTGTTCTTTAATATTTGATGTATAAATGTGTGTCAAAGATATAACTTAGTTCTGGTTTTATTCAATCAACATAAACTGGCTTTCCACTCTGATTATATTTCCCGAGATTAAAAAAAGTAATATTAATTAGCTGAGTGGCCTGGTAGGTTAAAACAAAGAATTTATGAAGACTGTAAATCTGGGTGTCTATCTTTTCCCTTTATTTATTTAAGCAATTGCTTAAAAAGAAAAAAAAAAAAAGAAAGCTGTATTTATATTACACAGACATATAAGTTTTAAGTAATATTTAATTATATAGAGAAGGTGCATTATTAATTTTTACTATTATTTCTCTAAAAGACAAAATATAATTACTAGATGTATCTTGTTTTAATACTATTTTTTTAAATAGGTAGAGGGTTAGTTCATTATTTTCTCTGACCTTTGGTCCTATTGTATTTCCTTTTTGTGATTCTAACAAAATATATGTTTCTATGCTTGAAGGAGGAGAAAGTTGTCAGTTGAATGAATATCTTTAGACATTTATCTGGTGGTAGATATTCACACTACACATTTTGTGTCAAAATTAAGTATCCTGAGCAGTCAGTCTTATTTAACCAGAGATATACTTTCTTGCGAACTTCCTTGATGGCCCAGTGGGTAAAGAATCCGCCTGCAATGCAGGAGACACAGGAGATGTGGGTTCAGTCCCTGGGTTGGAAAGATCCTTAGGAGGAGGAAATGGCAACCCACTCCAGTATTCTTGCCTGGAGAGTCCCCATGGATTGAGGAGTCTGGCAGAGTTTTGGTAGATAAATTTGAGTTGTATATGCTTGTTGGTATGCTGGCCTCATCCTAAAAAGGTATTGTTGTTTGATTAATTTTTATTTTATGTTTCCAGGTTGTCTTAGATAGCAACCAATTATACTCTCATAAAACCACAACTTCATGAAGTATTTACAGAAGAGCAGAACACACATAAAGACAGAGAGATAGATCACTTTTTGTAACAGTCTGTCAAGTATGGGCTATAGTTAATATTTCATTAAATCCAATTTTCGTGAAGATTTTTATTTTTAAAACAGTATCTAGTATTTATTTCCATCATGGCACACTTATAAAGTTTTCAGTACTAAGGGAGACTAAAAAGGAGCTCTTGTTCCATTTTGAGAAACAAGCTGAATATATTTAGCTAGATGTACAGGTAGAATCAAACATATTCCATTACCAATGTCTCATTTTTTTTTTTTTTAACTTCTGCACTATTAGGGTCTAACAGACTTTGTTACTAAAAATGTGTGCACTAAATGAAGAAAAATAGTTTTTGATGTGGAAGTGATGGTAACCTTTGAAAGAAGTGATCTGTCTTAAAGTTTACAATAGCAAGAGAATGAAATAAAGGTGCTAACAGAAGATTAAAAAAAATTCATATTACAGACAAGTATAATCTCAAGGACAGAGGCTCAAAAAAGGAAAGTAGCTTATGTGTGTGTCTGACTCTTTGCGACCCTGTGGACTGTAGCCCACCAGGCTCTTCTGTCTATGGGATTCTTCAGGCAAGAATACTAGAGTATGTTTCCATTTCCGCCTCCAGGGGATCTTCCTGACCCAGGACTTAAACCTGTGTCCCCTGCATTGGCAGGTGGATTCTTTACCCCAGAGCCACCTGGAAAGCCCATTCCTGATGGTAGAATAAGCAAATTCTAGAAAGCAGCTTAGCAAGACATTTTCTTAAAATGTAGAATTTATATATTTCCTTTGACTCAGAAATCCTGTTTCTAGAAAATTGAAGGAAGATAACTGGATTATGTGAAAATATCACTAGAAAGAGAGTCACAGTGGAGCTGATTATGAGAGTTAAATGCCAGAGTCTCTTTTCGTCCTAGATAAATAGTGGTTACTCTAAAGGGCTGTCAAACTTTAGATGAATTTTGAAAAAAAAATAATTATTTTTTAATTGACAGATAATAGTTTACAGAATTTTGCTGTTTTCTGTCAAACCTCAACCATGAATCAGCCGTAGGTATACATACATCCCCTCCCTTGTGAGCCTCCCTCCCACCTCCCTCCCCATCCCACCCCTCTAGGTTGATACAGGGCCCCTGTTTGAGTTTCCTGAGCCACACACCAAATTCCCATTGGCTATCTATTTTACATATGGAAGTGTAAGTTTCCATGTTACTCTTTCCATACATCTCACCCTCTCCTCCCCTCTCCCCCTGTCCGTAAGTCTATTCTCTATGTCTGTTTCTCCACTGCTGCCCTGTCAATAAATTCTTCAGTACCATTTTTCTAGATTCTGTGTATATGCTTTAGAATATGATATTTATCTTTCTCTCTCTGACTTACTTCTCTCTGTATAATAGGTTCTCGGTTCACCCACTTCATTAGAACTGACTCAAATGCATTCCTTTTTATGGCTGAGTAATATTCCATTGTGTATATGTACCACAACTTCTTTATCCATTCATCCATTGATGGGCATCTAGGTTGCTTCCATGTTCTAGCTATTGTAAATAGTGCTTCAGTGAACAATGGGATACATGTGTCTGTTTCAGTTTTGGTTTCCTCAGAGTTTATGCCTGGGAGTGGGACTGCTGGGTCATATGGTGGTTTTATTACTAGTTTTTTAAGGAATCTTCATACCGTTTTCCATACTGACTGCATCAATTTGCATTCCCACCAAAAGTGCAAGAGTGTTCCCTTTTCTCCACAGCCTCTCCAGCATTTATTGTTGGTAGACCTTTTGAAGATGGCCATTCCGACCAGTGTGTGGTGATATCTCATTGTAATTTTGATTTGCATTTCTCTAATAATGAGTGATGTTGCACATCTTTTTGTGTGTTTGTTAGCCATCTGTATGTCTTCTTTGGAGAAATGTCTGTTTAGGTCTTTTTCGCATTTTTTGATTGGGTTGTTTGTTTTTCTGATATTGAGTTGTATGAGCTGCTTGTATATTTTGGAAATTAATCCTTTGTCAGTTGTGTTATTTGCTATTGTTTTCTCCCATTCTTAGCGTTGTCTTTTCACCTTGCTTATAGTTTCTTTTGCTGTGCAAAAGCTTTTAACTTTAATCAGGTCCCACATGTTGACTTTTGTTTTTATTTCCATTACTCTAGAAGGTGGGTCATAGAGGATCTTGCTTTGATTTATGTCATTGAGTGTTCTACCTATGTTTCTCTCTAAGAGTTTTATAGTTTCTGGACTTACATTTAGGTCTTTAATCAATTTTGAGTTTATCTTTGTGTATGGTGTTAGGAAGTGTTCTAATTTCATTCGTTTACATGTAGCTGTCCAGTTTCCCCAGCACCATGAATTGAAGAGGCTGTCTTTGCCCCATTGTATATTCTTGCCTCCTTTGTCAAAAATAAGGTACCCATATGTGCATGGGTTTATTTCTGGGCTTTCAATCTTGTTCCATTGGTCTATATTTCTGTTTTTGTGGCCATACCATATTGTCTTGATGACTGTAGCTTTGTAGTATAATCTGAAGTCAGGAAGGTTGATTCCTCCAGCTCATTCTTCTTTCTCAAGACTGCTTTGGTTATTCGAGGTCTTTTTGTGTTTCCACATGAATTGTGAAATTTTTTGTTCTAGTTCTGTGAAAAATGCCATTGGCAATTTGATAGCAATCACATTGAATCTGTAGATTGTGTTTGCTGGTATAGTCATTTTCACACTATTGATGCAATATCTTCCCATCTGTGTATGTCGTCTTTGATTTCTTTCATTAGTGTCTTATAATTTTCTGTGTACAGTTTTTTGTCTCCTTAGATGAGTTTATTCCAAGATATTTAATTCTTTTTGTTGCAATGGTGAATGGGATTGATTCCTTCATTTCTCTTTCTGATTTTTCATTGTTTTATATAGAAATGCAGGTGATTTCTGTGTATTGATTTTGTTTCCTGCAACTTTGCTAAATTCACTGATTAGCTCTAGCAATTTTATGATACTATCTTTAGGGTTTTCTGTGTATAGTATCGTGTCATCTGCAAACAGTGAGAGCTTTACTTCTTCTTTTCTGATCTGGATTCCTTTTAGTTCTTTTTCTTTTCTGATTGCTGTAGATAGGACTTCCAAAACTATGTTGAGTAATAGTGGGAAAAGTGGAAACCCTGGTCTTGTTCCTGATCTTAGGGGGAATGCTTTCAGTTTTTCACTGTTGAGAATAATGTTTGCTGTAGGTTTATTGTATATGGCCTTTACTATGTTGAGGTAGGCTCCTTCTATGCCCATTTTTTGAAGAGTTTTAATCATAAATTGGTGCTGACTTTTGTCAAAGGCTTTTTCTGTACCTATTGAGATGTTCATATGTTTTTTACCTTTCAGTTTGTTAATATGCTATATCACATTGATTGATTTGCATATATTGAAAAATCTTTGCATTCCTGGAATAAACCCAACTTGATTATGGTGTATGAGCTTTTTGATGTGCTGCTGAATTCTGTTTGCTAAAATTTTGTTGAGGATTTTTGCATCTATATTCATCAGTGATATTGGCATGTAGTTTTCTTTTTTGTGTGTTGTCTTTGTCTGGTTTTGGTATCAGGGTAATAGTGGCCTCGTAGAATGAGTTTGGAAGTGTTCCTTCCTCTGCAATTTTTTGAAAAAGTTTTAGAAGGATAGGCATTAGCTCTTCTCTAAATGTTTGATAAAATTCTCCTGTGGTCCTGGGATTTTGTTTTTGGGGAGATTTTTGATCACAGCTTCAACTTCAGAGCTTGTAATTCGATTGTTCATAATTTCTATTTATTCCTGGTTCAGTTTTGGAAGATTGAACTTTTCTAAGAATCTGTCCATTTCTTACAGGTTATCCATTTTATTGCCACATAATTGTTCATAATAGTCTCTTATAATCCTTTCTATTTCTGCATTGTCTGTTGTAACCTCTCCTTTTTCATTTCTAATTTTGTTGATTTGATTCTTCTCTCTTTTTTTCTTGATGAATCTGGCTAAAGGTTTGTCAATTTTGTTTATCTTCTCAAAGAACCAGTTTTTAGTTTTATTAATCCTTACTAGTGTTTCTTTCATTGCTTTATCATTTATTTCTGCTTGGTCTTTATGATTTATTTCATTCTGCTAAATTTGGGGATTTTTTGTTCTTTTTCCAGTTGTTTTAGGTGTAAAGTTAGGTTGTCTATTCGATGTTTTTCTTGTTTCTTGAGGTAGGATTGTATTGCTATAAACTTCACTCTTAGAACTGCTTTTGCTGCAACCCACAGGTTTTGAGTTGTTGTGTTTTCATTGTCATTGGTTTCTAGAAATTTTTTGATTTCCTTTTTGATTTCTTCAGTAATCTGTTGGTTATTTAGAAACGTGTTGTTTAATCTCCATGTGTTTGTGTTTCTTACAGTTTTTTTCCTTGTAATTGATATCTAGTCTCATAGCGTTGTGGTCAGAGAAGATGCTTGATATGATTTCAATTTTCTTAAATTTACTGAGGTTTGATTTGTGACCCAAGATTGTGGTCTATGCTGGAGAATGTTCCATGTGCACTTGAGAAGAAGTTGTATTCTTCTGCATTTGGATGGAATGTCCTAGGATACCAATGAGATCCATCTCATCTAATGTATCATTTAAGACTTGTGTTTCCTTATTAATTTTCTGTTTTGATGATCTGTCCAGTGGTGTGAGCGGGGTGTTAAAGTCTCCTACTATTATTGTGTTACTGTCAATCTCTCCTTTTATGTCTGTGAGTGTTTGTCTTATGTATTGAGGTGCTCCTGTGTTGGGTGCATAGATATTTACAATTGCTATGTCTCTCTTGGATTGATCCCTTGATCATTATATAGAATCCTTCCTTATCTCTTGCAGTATTCTTTATTCTATGGTCTATTTTGTCTGATATGAGTATTGCTACTCCAGCTTTCTTTTGCTTCCTATTTGCATGGAATATATTTTTCCATCCTCTCACCTTCAGTCTATATGTGTCTTTAGGTCTGAAGTGGGTTTCTTTTAGACAGCACATATATGGGTCTTATTTTTGTATCCATTCAGCCAATCTGTGTCTTTTGGTTGGAGCATTTAATCCATTTACATTTAAAATAATTATTGATTTATATGTTCCTATTGCCATTTTCTTAATTGTTTGGAGTTTGTTTTTGTAGGTCTTTCGCTTCTCTTTTACTTCCTGACTATGTAAATCCCTTTAATATTTGTTGTAAAGCTGGTTTGGTGGTAATGAATTCTCTTAATTTTTGCTTGTCTGTAGAACTTTTGATTTCTTCTTTGATTTTGTGTGATATCCTTGTCGCATAGAGTAATCTTGGTTGTAGATTTTCCCCTTTCAGTACTTTAAATACATCCTGCCATTCCCTTCTGGCCTGCAGAGTTTCTGCTTAAACATCAGCTGTTCAACATATGGGATTTCCCTTGTATTATACTTGTTTCTTCTCCCTTGCTGTTTTTAATATTATTTCTTTGTGTTTAATCTCTATTAGTTTGATTAGTATGTGTCTTGGTGTGTTTCTCCTTGGGTTTATCCTGTATGGGACTCTGTGCCTCTTGGACTTGATTGACTATTTCCTTTTCCATGTTGGGGAAATTTTCAACTGTAATCTCTTCAAAAATTTTCTCACACCCTTTCTTTTACTTTTCTTCTTTTGGGACCTCCATAATACAAATGTTGGTGTGTTTGATATTGTCCCAGAGGTCTCTGAGACTATCCTCAATTATTTTCATTCTTTTTATTTTATTCTGTTCTTCAGAAGTTATTTCCACCATTTTATCTTTCAACACACTGATTCTTTCTTCTGCTTCAGATATTCTGATATTGATTCCTTTTAGAGTATTTTTAATTTCTGTAATTGTGTTATTTCTCTTTGTATGTTTATTCTTTAATTCCTCTAGGTCTTTGTTAATTGATTCTTGCATTTTCTACATTCTGTTTTGAAAGTTTTTGATCATCCTTTCTCTCATTATTCTGAATTCTTTTTCAGGTAGTTTGCCTATTTCCATTTATTTGGACTTCTGTGTTTCTAGTTTGTTCCTTCATTTGTGCATTATTTTTCTGCCTTTTCATTATTTTTTAAAAACTTATTGTGTTTGAGATCTCCTTTTCCCAGGCTCCAGGGTTAAATTTTTTCTTCCTTTTGGTTTCTTCCCACCTCAGGTTGGTGCAGTGGTTTGTGTAATCTTCATATTGGGTGACATGCTAATTTTTTTTGTTTGTTTATTTTTTCCTCTGATGGGCAAGGTTGAGTGAGGTGGTAATCCTGTCTGATTGGAATGATTATTGGGTTTGTATGTTTATTTTCTTTGTTGTTTGGATGAGGCATCCTGCACAGGGTTCTACTGGTGGTTGGGTGATGCTGGGTCTTGTATTCAAGTGGTTTCTTTTGTGGGAGTTCTCACTGTTTGATACTCCCTAGGGTTAGTTCTCTGGTAGTCTAGGGTCTTGGAGTCAGTGCTCCCACTCCAATGGCTCAGGGCTTGATCTCTGGTCAGGAACGAAGATTCCGCAAGTGGTTTGTTATGGCACGAAGTGAGATTAAAACACGTACTCAAAAATGAGAAGCCAAAGATGCACCCCAAACTAACGGCAGTTACAAAATCAGCCAAATAATGATTAAAATAATGGATACATACAACATCCATAAGCAAAATCAAAACAGCCCGACAAAAATAAAGTACAATAGATTGACCTGGTGAACAAAGGAACCCAAAAATTATATCTACCATTTACGGACAAAACTAACTAAAGCACAAACTGGAAAACAAAACTAAAGCAAGATGCCAACTGGGGAATAAAGCAATGAAAACAAAACTAACAAATATGTTGAGAGGAAAGGAAAGAAAGAAAAGAAAGCAATAATAAGATATGCAAAGCTAAATAGAGATAGATAAAGAAGATTTATATACATTAAAGTTTAACTTCAAGTTGAAAAGTTCAGTAGGAAAAGCAAACAAAGGAATAAATGTAGAAAAAATAATAGGCTTTAAAAAATTAAAAATTGAAAAGGAAAAGAAAAAAAACAGGAAAACTCCACAGAACTGCAAAAGTCCAATGTAGAGCTAGAGGTTTATAACAACAATAAAAAGTGTGATTGAAAAAAAAAGAAGGAAAAACTCAAAGGCTTAATTAGATTTCATAGTGCCAATGAAATTGACAACTACAATGGAGGGTGGCAGGGGAAGGAAAAAAGAAAAAGAAAAATACAAGAGAAACTGCAGAATAAGTCAAAACATAAGAATAATAAATGTTTTCCTTGAGTCATTGCTGTCAGGATCCTTTCCCTCTCTGGGAGTAATAGTCCATCTCACCTCCCTAGGATGCCCTCCAACACTGTGCTACTCTGGACCTGCTGTGGGGGCAGCTGAGATTCTAATCTGGTTCTGCTCCTGGGTGTTTTTGCCTCCAATGTCCACAGCTATGAGAACTAGTGCATTTTCTTTTGTGGGAGCTCTCAATGTCCTTTTATATAGTCTGTAGACACAGAGGCTACCTAGTTGATCAGTTCAGGTCAGTCGCTCAGTCGTGTCCAACTCTTTGGACCCCATGAATTGCAGCATGCCAGGCCTACCTGTCCATCACCAGCTCCCAGACTCCACCCAAACCCATGTCCATCGAGTCGGTGATGCCATCCAACCATCTCATCCTCTTTTGTCCCCTTCTCCTCCTGCCCTCAATCTTTCCCAGCATCAGGGTCTTTTCCAGTGAGTCAGCTCTTCCCATTAGGTGGCCAAAGTACTGGAGTTTCAGCTTCAACATCAGTCCTTCCCACGAACACCCAGGACTGATCTCCTTTAGAATGGACTGGTTGGATCTCCTTGCAGTCCAAGGGACTCTCAAGAGTCTTCTCCAACAACACATTTCAAAAGCATCAATTCTTCGGCGCTCAGCTTTATAGTCCAACTCTCACATTCATACATGACCACTGGAAAAACCACAGCCTTGACTAGATGGACTTTTGTTGGCAAAGTAATGTCTCTGCTTTTTAATATGCTGTCTAGGTTGGTCAGAACTTTCCTTCTAAGGAGCAAGCATCTTTTAATTTCATGGCTGCAGTCAGCATCTGCAGTGATTTTGGAGCCCAGAAAAATAAAGTCAGCCACTGTTTCCCCATCTATTTCCCATGAAGTGATGGGACTGGATGCCATGATCTTAATTTTCTGAATGTTGAGCCTTTTTCACTCTCCTCTTTCACTTTCATCAAGAGGCTCTTTAGTTCTTCTTCACTTTCTGCCATAAGGGTGGTGTCATCTGCATATCTGAGGTCATTGATGTTTCTCCCAGCAATCTTGATTCCAGCTTGTGCTTCCTCCAGTCTAGCGTTTCTCATGATGTACTCTGCATATAAGTTAAATAAGCAGGGTGACAACGTACAGCCTTGACGTACTTCTTTCCTATTTGGAACCAGTCTGTTTTTCCATGTCGTTCTAAGTGTTGCTTCCTGACCTGCATACAGGTTTCTCAAGAGGCAGGTCAGGTGGTCTGGTATTCCCATCTCTTTAAGAATTTTCCACAGTTTGTGGTGATCCACACAGTCAAAGTCTTTGGCATAGTCAATAAAGCAGAAATAGATGCTTTTCTGGAACTTTCTTGCTTTTTCTATAATCCAGAGGATGTTGGCAATTTGATCTCTGGTTCCTCTGCCTTTTCTAAAGCCAGCCTAGTTGCTCATGTGGATTTAATCCGCAGCTTGTACAACTGATGGGAAGGTTTCGGGTCTTCTTCCTTAGCCACACTGCTCCTGGGTTTCAGTTGTGGTTTTATTTCCACCTCTGCATGTGGGCCGTCCACAGGGGTTTGCTCCAGAGGCTGCCCTGGAGGACTTGGGTCTACCCCAGTGAGGGTCAGGTGCAGAGGTGGTGCAGCTGCTTGGGTTGCAGTGGTTCTGGCAGCACCAAGTACTCAGGGGAGTTGGCGGCTAGGGAAGCAGGATATATAGTGCTCTAGAAGGGTATGGCAACCAATATTGACCCATATGCTTCAGTATTCTTGCCTGGAGAACCCCCACTGACAGATAAGCGTGGCAGGCCACAGTCCACAGGGTTGGAAAGAGTTGGACACGACTGAAGTAACCCTGCATGCATAGACACAGGGCTTTTTTTTTTTTTTTGTCTGTGGCAGGTTTGTCCCAGTGAGGATTGAGTGTAAAGGTGATGCAGCTGCTTGGGTCGCGGGTACCCTGGCAGCGCGAAGTGTGCAGGGACGCAGACTGCCTCGATTGCTGGAGTTATGGCCCTATCAGAGCCTTTTACTGAGTCTCTGGTAGCTGTCGGTCAGAAGGCCTTTTTGGCTAGTCTTTCTCTGTAGCTCTGCCTGTTTAGGCACTTAGAGAGCTCCCTTGCCTGGGGTCCTTCTTTGTTGTTCCATGTTAGGCAAATACAGGGGCCCCCCCTGGCTGGGGTCCTACTCTATAGATCCGTGCATCAGGCATTTAAAGGGGCACGCTGGGTGGGGTCCTACTCTGTAGATCGGGGCATCAGACATTTAAAGGGGCACGCTGGGTGGGGTCCTACCCTGTAGATCGGGGCATCAGGCATTTAAAGGGGCACACTGGGTGGGTCCTACTCTGTAGTTCGGTGCATCAGTTACTTAAAGGAGCACCCTGGGTGTGATCCTACTCTGTGGTTCTGTGTGTCAGGTGCTTGATGGACCAGCCACTCTGTTGTTCAGCTACCAATGCTGGCGTGTGGGGAGAGAGAGGCTCTGGTAATGGCTCCACCCCCTACATGTGACTCAGCAGTATCGCCTTCCTTCCATGGCTGCCTGGCTTTCGTCTACAGGCATTTCCCACCACAATCTCCTCCCTCATGTCTGCTTGGTCCACCTCTCCGCAGTCAACAGCAGCCCTCACCCTCGGATTGTTCCACAGACCCTGAGCTCCAGCTCCCAGCTGCTGCGCCTTCTAGGGGACCTGTGTCCCTGTCTGGGGTACGTATGACTGCAGCAAGAACTTTCTGATTCTCATTCCGTTTTGGCTGCCAGAGATCAGCTGTTTCATTCTCAGCCTTAAATGTTTCTCTTCTGACTTAGACAGTTGCCCCAATATGGGGACCAGACCCCTGCTTCAGTTCTCCCACCCACCAAAGGCAGGTCCAGTCCTAGCAACACTCGTGTTTCTCACCCTAGTTCCTTCATCCTAAGAGTTTTGTGTGGTTCTGTATATTCTTCTCTGCTGGTCAGGTACTGCTGTGTGCTCCCAACTGGTGTTCTGCATGCACTCCAAAAATGTTTTAAGTTGCATGTTCTATCATCAAACAAGTAAAATATGGATTAGGAAATTTTCCTAGCTGGAAAATACCCTGATGCTGGGAAAGACTGAGGGCAAGAGGAGAAGGGGGTGAGAGAGGATGAGAAGGTTTGATGGCATCACTGACTCAATGGACATGTGTTCGGGCAAACTCCAGGAGATGGTGAAGGACAGGGAAGCCTGGCGTGCTGCAGTCCATGGGGTAACAAATAGTCGGACACGACTTAGTGGCTGAATAACAACAACAACAACTTAATTCCCCTAACTTTGTTTTAAAAATCAATATGACTTCATAGCAAATAAAATTCTTAGAGCAAATGTTAGAAATCTTGCCTACTTACCAATATTTTGGGGTATTCTTATTCTCATTGAGAGAGGAGAGATTACACACAGCTATTTTTTTCCTGTGTCTTATTGTACTCTACCATTTTAGATCTTTAGAACCCTCCTAAACCAAGGCTTTTTGATGAGTTATTTCAGATGTATAGTTTAGTTCCAATGAAACACCTTTACAGTTGGGATAATGAATCATTTGATGTAAGGTTAAAATGAAAGTGAAGAAATCAAAAACTTCCTTAAAATGAAAATTGTTACATTTTATTGCACTGAGGAAATGAATTGCCATTAATTGCAGCTGTCCATCTACAAAGGTACTTGTAGATGGACACATCTACAAGTGTCACAAAGGTGTTCATGTCACTTCGGTACATTGTAGACTTGACTTCCAATGTCCTTTATAGAAATTATACTTCTTGAACTCAGAAAGTCACACTTCAAATACAGTTCTCAAAATGAAAAGTGTATTGATGGCCAGCTTTGGAATAAAATGACTTTGTGCTAGTGCTATTCATTAAAAATTCCTTTTAAAGTATATTCATTGCTCAGCGACAGACCTTCTACAGCATCTGAGTATATAACTCACTAATATTGGCAATGGCAGCCTAACTCTAATTTGCCTCAGTTTGCAAAGTTAAAATTATGCTTTGGTTTCCTCAGGAGTGATGCAATTTCTCAGGTGTCTTAGATTTCAGGAGTATAGCTTAAGAAGGATTGTTGAGCAGCTTTAAGCAAAATGAGGAGTTCTTTCCCTCCTGGGAAAGTTACTGTTAGTTTTCAGCTGTGAGCTTGAACCATGCAATGAGGGCTTCTTAGTGGCAAATTGCACAGTGATGCAGTCAATGTTTATAATTTTTTCTTTATAGCTTCACCACTCCAGCCAGTAAACAAAATCTTGGCAACTTAAGCAATCCTAGAGGGCAGGAATGGGGAAAAGGATTGGTGGTTTGAAAGGAATCTACAAAGCCCAAGTTGCTGGAACTTCAAGTAAATGGGTGTTAAAATCAGGCATTTTAACCTAACTTGAGTCAGCAGTGTTAAAGCATGTTACCCGCCTACACCATTTACATGAAATAAAGTGTATCATTTGAAAACAAGCTTCACTGACCCAAGGAAAGAGAATCACAACTGAAGATGCCCTGGAGGAGGAAATGGCAACCCACTCCAGTATCTTGCCTGGGAAATCCCATGGCCAGAGGAGCCTGGTGGGCTACAGTCCACGAGGCTGCAAGAGTTGTACATGAGTTGGAGACTAAACCACTACCACCACCAAAACCTGCTGCTGCTAAGTCGCTTTAGTCGTGTCCAACTCTGTGCGACCCCATAGATGGCAGCCCACCAGGCTCCCCTGTCCCTGGGATTCTCCAGGCAAGAACACTGGAGTGGGTTGCCATTTCCTTCTCCAATGCATGAAAGTGAAAGTGAAGTTGCTCAGTCGTGTCCAACTCTTAGCGACCCCATGGACTGCAGACTATGAGGCTCCTCCGTCCATGGGATTTTCCAGGCATGAGTGCTGCAGTGGGGTGCCATTGCCTTCTCACCACCAAAACCTACATGCTCGTAAAGAGAGCTGTATGGTTTATTGACAGCATTTTACACTTTTGATGCCTTTTTTTGTGGGTTTATCCATCCTTTGAATAGTTCATTTTCATTGTTTCTGATGTGTAAATATTCTGTTCTTACGACGCTAAGTAATCTATGCTCCTCTGTTGAGATGCATTATTTGAAATGAATGATTCTTAACGTTGCATTTAAAGTTAATCATGTAGATTTTGAATTAACCAGATCATTTTTTCACCCCTCGGCAAATTTTATCATACACAAGCCATTTTAGCTCAGAGATTTGAATCTGTCACCTTTAAAATAGGAGCAATGTGATCAGATCTATGTTGCTCATGGTGTGAAGATCAGTTGTATCAGGTCTATGAACACTGTGAGCTTTAAGCCAACTGTTTCACTCTCCTCCTTCACTTTCATCAAGAGGCTTTTTAGTTCCTCTTCACTTTCTGCCATAAGGGTGGTGTCATCTGCATCTCTGAGGTTATTGATATTTCTCCTGGCAATCTTGATTCCAGCTTGTGCTTCTTCCAGCCCAGTGTTTCTCATGATGTACTCTGCATATAAATTAAATAAGCAGGGTGACAATATACAGCCTTGACGTACTCCTTTTCCTATTTGCAATCAGTCTGTTGTTCCATGTCCAGTTCTAACTGTTGCTTCCAGACCTGCATACAGGTTTCTCAAGAGACAGGTCAGATGGTCTGGTATTCCCATCTCTTTCAGAATTTTTCACAGTTTATTGTGATCCACACAGTCAAAGGCTTTGGCATAGTCAATAAAGCAGAGATAGATGTTTTTCTGGAACTCTCTTGCTTTCTCGATGATCCAGTGGATGTTGGTAATTTGATCTCTGGTTCCTCTACCTTTTCTAAGACTAGCTTGAACATCTGGAAGTTCACGGTTCATGTATTGCTAAAGCCTGGCTTGGAGAATTTTGAGCATTACCTTACTAGCGTGTGAGATGAATGCAGTTGTGTGGTAGTTCGAGCATTCTTTGGCATTGCCTTCTTTGGGATTAGAATGAAAACAGACCTTTTCCAGTCTTGTGTCCACTGCTGAGTTTTCCAAATTTGCTGGCATATTGAGTGCAGCACTTTCACAGCATTATCTTTCAGGATTTGACATAGCTCAACTGGAATTCCATCACCTCCACTAGCTTTGTTCATAGTGATGCTTTCTAAGGCCCACTTGACTTCACATTCTAGGATGTCTGGCTCTAGGTGAGTGATCACACCATCGTGATTATCTGGGTCATGAAGATCTTTTTTTGTACAGTTCTTCTGTGTATTCTTGCCACCTCTTTTTAATATCTTCTGCTTCTGTTAGGTCCATACCATTTCTGTCCTTTATTAAGCCCATCTTTGCATGAAATGTTCCCTTGGTATCTCTAATTTTCTTAAAGAGATCTCTAGTCTTTCCCATTCTATTGTTTTCCTCTATGTCTTTGCATTGATTCCTGAGGAAGGCTTTTTTATCTCTTCTTGCTATTCTTTGGAACTCTAAGATCATGGCATCTGGTCCCATCACTTCATGGGAAATAGATGGGAAAACAGTGGAAACAGTGTCAGACTTTATTTTTGGGGCTCCAAAATCACTGCATATGGTGACTGCAGCCATGAAATTAAAAGACGCTTGCTCCTTGGAAGGAAAATTATGACCAACCTAGACAGCATATTAAAAAGCAGAGACATTCCTTTGCCAACAAAGGTCCGTCTAGTCAAGGCTATAGTTTTTCCAATAGTCATGTATGGATGTGAGAGTTGGACAGTGAAGATAGCTGAGTGCCGAAGAATTGATACTTTTTAACTGTGGTGTTGGAGAAGACTCTTGAGAATCCCTTGGATTGCAAGAAGATCCAACCAGTCCATCCTAAAGGAGATGAGTCCTGGGTGTTCATTGGAAGGACTGATGCTGAAGCTGAAACTCCAATACTTTGGCCATCTCATGCAAAGAGTTGAATCATTGGAAAATACCCTAATGCTGGGAAGGATTGGGGGCAGGAGTAGAAGGGTACGACAGAGGATGAGATGACTGGATGGCATCACTGACTTGATGGACATGGGTTTGAGTAAACTCCGGGAGTTGGTGGTGGACAGGGAGGCCTAGAGTGCTGGGATTCATGGGGTCGCAAAGAGTTGGACACGAGTGAGCAACTGAGCTGAACTGATGAACACTGTGACGTGTGGTACAAATACTGCATGCTGACATTTGTAAGCACTTCAGATTTTTCCTTTGAAAACATGTTTGAAACTGACAGCTATCTTGCCCTGGAAATGAACAAATGTGAACCACACGTCATGCTCCTGATTCCAGGAAGCGTCCTGTGGATAGCACTTAAAGTTGAGGCCACAGTGGATCCAGATGCTAGCCAGGCTAGGGAGCCCCAAGTCCTTTATTTAGCTATTCTGAGCTTCAGTGGGATTTTGATTTATCAGAGCAGATAAAACCTTAGGACTAGTGAATGTCAACCCTGTACTGTGCTTAGTTGCTCAGTCGTGTCCAACTCTTTGTGACCCCATGGACTGTAGCCCGCCAGGCTCCTCTGTCCATAGAATTTTCCAGGCAACAATACTGGAGTGGGTTGCCAGTTTCTTCTCATATCTGTATCTATAAAGCACAATATGATAGCCCTGTACAAAGACCTACATTTTATGCAGATAAAGCTTTCTTAACTTCTTCCATGAAATTCTCTCATTAGAATACTTGAGTATATAAACATAAGTTTTGATGAGAAGGTTAATGTAATGGAAAATTAACAATAGAATAAAAACACATTTTGCTACCTAATTAGCATCTAATTAGAACTAAATTTTCATTTCTATTATGAAAAAATGTTGATTGCTGAGAACATGCACAGTCTTCTTTTTTAAAAAAATTCTCCCCTGTCTCTTTGTCTCTTTCTCTCTCTCAAACACACACACACACACACACACACACAGAAGAGCATAGTTTCATACACATAACACAACTTTTTCTCTATCTCTTATTCTTCCCTGAAAACAAGCCTTCCATGTTCCTTATTTAGGGTTTTAAAAATTATCAAAGACTTATTTCTCTTCTAAATGCTTTGTTTCTCAGAACTATTTTCAATCTAGCATCTGTTTTTTTTTTTAATTTTGTTCTATTATGAAGAACACTGTAGTTGTTTTCAACGGGCTCTGCATATACACATGCAACTTTAGGAGTCAGAGAAGAGACTGCTGAAATGGTGACCGTTTTCCAGTGCATGATGGGCATTAATGTGCTGTTCTATGTTACTGCTTATGATGTAGAGGATATGCAGCGATGAACTCTAGATGTAACATGGATAGAAATAACCTGTATTTCCTTTGGCACAGATTCTCCACCAGGAACTCTTGTAGGTTATCTCCTCGCGCTCACATTCCTAGAATACAGTTGAGGGTAATGGGACCTAGGCAGGTCTCATTGGTTAGTAGAACTAGGTCTTGAGTCTCTGTGTACCTCCAGCCATTATATCTCACTGACTGAGGCAGCTAACTATATTTAGGGAAAACTGTTGGCAGCAAAGATTATTAAATAGCAAAATTGTTTGGTGAAGGAGCTTGATGACTGGTGTGTTAGCATAGTTTAAGAACATGACAAAACATTTTTGTTTGAAGTGGCTTAGGTAGACTTCTGACAGCAGAAGGAAAAATAGACACTGTAACCTTTAATCTGAGCCAGGATGTCATGAGAAGATTTTTAAATCAATAAATATTTCTCACTTTCAAAAGATAAATGAACTTACTTGCATGCCTCAATAGGATAAGCGAGATGGTGACTTGGACTTCTTTTGGACTTGGACCACTTTTTGCCATAACTGAATTGTTCCTCTTAGTTACCACTTTCATATGATGAGCTTTTCCATCTCTTTATCCAGCCAGATGACAATGGGGATATAGGCTAGAGCATTCTAGGGGTATCCACCTCTTCTGGCTTATCAAAAGATAAGACCCTCACAACCCAACTAATGAGGCAGGAATTCCACAATGGTGGCCCTGAACAGGGCTGGTAGCTCCCTGGCTGATCTCAGGAGAGCCTTGTTACAGGAAGCAAGTAAGAATAACCGTGTCAACTCTGGGAGACTAGTATTCTTTCAGTACCAACCCCTGAGTCCCCAAACTTGAGTAATTTCTGTTTAACATTCATGTGAGATAAAGTGAGGGCGAAACAAAGGAAAAGCTCCTGCAATTATTTTAAAACATTATAGTAAAAGCCTTGGTTTCAGCTGCTCCGAAAATGTGGGCACTTAAAGCTGATCACAACAGGTGAGCTCAATCAAACGTTCATGTGTGAAATACAAGCTCAGTTGTAAGCCATTCTGAAGAACTATTATGCCAATAAAGAGCAAATGGTAATGGATTTTTTTTTTTCCTGTAAGGCACAAATAGGGACTTTGTAATTTACATCTTATGGGGCCTATTGAAAAAAAATCCAATGTGATCTCCTTTCGAGGTTCTCTGTTTTTAAAAATATCAATTACTTGGTTTTGTAATTAAAACATAAATTATGTATGCTTTATTCCATGTTACATTCTCTAGAATCATAAAGGTGAGTAAAGCACTATTTCCATACTTTACAAGGCCCTTTATTGTTTCTGAATGTTTGGAACTTGAGTTTGCTTTTTCTTCCTCTTGGCATTGACAATTTTTCCTGTAGTTAAAATTTTTACTTACTTTTTCTTTGTAGGAGAACCTTTAAGAATGCTGAAATCCATTTTCTCCCCATTCACCAAGACATTTTTATCTTGCCAATCAAATTCAGGCTGAAATTTTACTCCTCAGCCTGAAACTTCAAGCATGTATACAACCACTTTATTGGAGGATGCCCTTCTATTGTTTCCTTCATTGCCCCCAGGAGTCAAACATCTAATCCTTTAGGTTTACAAAGTATTGTTTGACTAGGATGGCGCTTTATTTCTAGTAAAGGAAAAGTACTTCATAAATTAAGTAGAACAAGGAAATGAGGTGTTGTTTAGTAGTATAAAGGTACATTGTTTTTCCATGCCTGCCCTAAAGTAAGTGACATGGACATTTATATAAAGAGCTAAATTAAATGAACTCACTCCAGTCAAGGTCTCTGATGGATGGAAGAGAGAGAATTTGATCCACAGCGAGGATGAAAACCCAGTCTTCTGGCTCCTGGCTCAGTGTTCTCTCCAAGCTATGATGGTTGGTTAGTATCAACAAATACATACATGCTCATGAGTTCTCCCCTAGACATGAATATTTTAATAATATTGTTACCAATCTGCATGTGCAGGCTGATCACTCCCTCTTCTAACTTCTGGTGAAACTCCATCAATATTCGGCTGAGTTCCTTTGTTAAGGAAGACAGGGGAACTGGAGACCCCTCCTGGTCCAAATGGTGAAGAACAGTCCTTTATTTCTTGGGACTGTCATGCATTTGGCCTTCCCCAGTGGTTCAGTGGTAAAAAAATCCACCTGCCGAGGCAGGAGACATTGGTTCAATCCCTGGGTTGGAAAGATCCCCAGGAGAAGGAAATGGCAACTGACTCCAATATTCTTGCCTGAAGAATCCCATGGACAGAGGAGCCTGGCGGGCTACAGTCCGTGGGGTCGCAAAAGAGTTGGGACATGACTTAGTGACTAAGCAGAAACAATATACAACACTGTCAAACACATGTGCTATGTAGTAATTGCATTTATAATTTCCAGAAGGTCTCTTACAACAAACTACAATGATATTACATATCTATAGATCTTTGCTTGTCCTTTGGCCTTGGTGCTTACATTCAGAAAAGACCCATTCTTTTATGGAGGTCACGGATGAAGAGAGACCACATTTTGCTCATCATCACCTTTGTTCCTCTTCAGAATGATCGTACCTCCAGTTTGGAGGGGAAAATGCACAAACCTGTCTGCTGGGATTATATCCCCCAGTTTGGCACTGGTTTTGGTGCTGCTATTGCACTCTGGGAAAGTCACTTAACTACATTCTGTATCTGTAAAATGAAGGCACCAGGCTAGGTTAAATATGCACTGATTTCATTCTAAAATGCCACATGACTATAGTAAGGTTAGCAGTAGTTATAATTTTAGGCATACTGTTCTGTGTACTTTTCTGTCTTGAAAAAGGAGAAGCAATTTCTCTGCTTATGGTTTCTTGTTGCCTAGGTAAATATCTGGCAACAAGAAGATTCCTCTTTTATGTAAATAAAAAAACTTGGTGTTTTTAGCCTAGATAAACTTAACCCATATTATGGCCTTGCTATTTAATGATATCCTGGAATGTCAGAAAAAAATTATTGTCTTATCATAGAACACTAATTCTTAAAAATATTTAATAATTTCTCCAAACATTTGCTTTTAAATTGTTATAGACCTTCATTCACTAATGTCAGACTAAAAGAATATGTAATATCAGTTTCTGTGAATCAGCATTTACATTATAAATGTCATTGTGAAAGTTTTACACATTGAATAAGATGTCTTCATTTTTATTAATGTATTTTAGGACCCCTAAAAGTGTTTTTTTTCCCCAGGTTAAATAATTTATATTGGTCATTTTTTACATATAAAACCTGCTAGATTGCTTTATCTTTGTTCACTCATAAATAATAGCCATCTTCAATTTAATAGTGGAACATTGTGTGTGGGGTATGCATTTATTTCATAATTTTGAAAAGAAAATCTAAGAAAAAATATTTATCATGTTTGATTATTGTCTGTTCACATCCAACAAAGTAATATGTGGCTGCCAAAAAACCCTCAGTATCTGAGGAAAGTCTTTGCGCCTAAGTGGACCGATGTGTGTGCTTAGTCGCTCAGTCATGTCTGACTCTTTGCAACCCCATGAACGGTAGCCTGCCAGGCTCCTCCATCCATGGGATTCTCCAGGCAAGAACACTAGAGTTGGTTGTCATTAATTGCAGTTCACACCTAATTAGCTACTTTTATCAAATCCTGGCCATTATCTTGCACACCAAGTTCTACTTCAGGCACTTTACAATCATTATCTAAATTAATTTTTAAAACAGCCATCAAGGTTGCATTATCCTAATTTTAAAATAAAGACATCAGAGCTCAGTGAGTTTGCACAACTTCCTTAAGTATCTTGTCTCCAAATGGAGATTTAAACTGATCTGTCTGCTGTCCATTATGCTAAGCACGCTGCAGGGCAGAAGATGTGCCATCCCTTTTCCACTGTCTGGTCTTCCCAGTTGTAAGGAAATATCTAGTCAACCAAAAACTCTGTGGTCAAGGGAGCAGTTGAGTTATCATCCTTCTTAATGGGCAGGACTAGTGCCTTGTCCTCCTAAGCAGAGACTTTTCTAATGGAGCTGGAAACAGAACTAGAGCAGGTATGGCCGATGTTGGTCTCCTCTGCTTAGTTGCAGTAGAGAAACTGCCAAGGAGAGATACTCTGCCTAAAGGATTCTAGCCAGCGGGGATGGAGGTGGCTATGCAGAAACTGGACACTCAAAAATCCTCAACAGAGGAGGACAGAGCACAGTGTCGTCCACAGAAGAATCATATCCAGAATCTCACAACAGGCCTAAGTCTTGCACCTGAACTCCTTACCTCCACCCAGCAAAGAAGAAGGGCCCCCAGGTTGCAGGCTGTCACCTGGAGTTTGATTCCTTTTCCTGTGAAGACAAGCAGGGAGAAATAAAGGTGAAAATGTCCTTCCTGGTACCTCGCTGAGGAGAAGAGGTACTGGTACAGATTATTTCTGTAGCAAGAGGGCCTGGCGATGGAGAACCTGTCTGGCTATTCCTGGGCAGCCACAGCTGTGCTGAGCTGAGGGATGCTCTGGGATGCTCTCTTTTTGGTGTATAGAAAGGGCTTAATATCACTGGATGATTATCTCATTCCTCTTCCTGACATCTTACAATAAACATATTGGCTGACAAGAGAAACTCAGAATAAATTTGTATAGCATACCTGCTTCCGAGGTGGTGCAGTGGTGAAGAATCTGCCTGCCAGTGCAGGAGACACAGGAGACCGAGGTTCGATCCCGGTTTGGGAAGATCCCCTGGAGGCAGACATGGCAACCCACTCCAGTATTCTCGCCTGGATAATCCCATGGACAGAGGAGCCTGGCAGGCTATAGTCCATGGGACTGCAGAGTTGGACACAGCTAAATGACTGAGCATACAGCATATCTGGATATAGGAATGCTGTGCAGATGGAGATCAAGGAAAAAATATGCAAAGAAAGCTGGATGACTGTTTATTGAATGGTTCCGGATGTAGTTTAGTGGTTGAGAGGAATGCAATTAAGTTTCCAGGCTGCTTTAGTATCATTTATTGTACAGTAGCAGTAATGGCTTATCTTAGATGATGTTGTTTTGCATAGTTTTATTGAGAATAATGGAATTCAGTTCAGTCTAAGGAAAGCCTGATCTGCCCCTGCAGGAATAGCCAGCCTGGAAGCCACAATTGTCTGTGCCAGTGCATGCGTCTTTTTCTCTTGGCACCATTGAAAGTTTCCTGGGTTGCCCTGGGGAGGCAGCGTCTCTGTTAAAGCCTTAATGTTCAAAGGGGTGGCTTTGTTTAAAACATTCCTTAGAAGGAACTTAAAGGAAGTAACACTAACTTGGTAGATGGAAATAACGATCAAATTCAGGGTGTGGAATAAAAAGTCAAAACCAGGCAACAACATTAAATAAGGATGAGCACTAAGGTTACACTTGGAGATGAATAGATGAAAGATGAGAATTAAAGGAAAGGGAAGTCAGCCTTTAATATGCAGAAAGGTAATTTGGACACAATGAAGGGAGAAAAGATACACTGAAATGGAACAAAATGGGAAAATTAGAAAGTCTTAAGGATAAGAAGTGAACTGTCTATAAATATGACTTTAAAATAGGTTTTAGTGAAAATAAATGATAAAAATAAGATCAAGTGTCAGTCTTTGAGATTTAATCTGAAGATTACAATGGGAAGTGTAGATAAAGGCAGTTTTTAATGTCACACGTTGTTTAATGTTGTATGAAGATGACTGTGTGTGTGTGTGTGAAAAATTCAAGATTCACTTGGGAAAAACACATAGCGTCAACATATTACCAACATTTTCTCATGTTTCATGGAATGAAGTTGTTATCTGGCCCAACTGAGATAATTCCTTTTTGGCACATTAATCTCTGACCCTCTCTTACTAGCAACAGCAATCATTAGACAGCATGAGAAAGTTCTAATTAAAACCCCTAAAAATGTTTAGCAGAAAAAATTTAAGATTGATAAAATGTCAGAACTGTGAAAAATTCAACATTTTAATAAAATAAGCCTATGAGGAAATTTGCAGGACAAGTCTATACTTTTGAAAATAGTACTGAATATTTTTTACTCTGAACAGTAGTTAAGTTTATTGGCAGTTACCTGATCTCAGAGTAATTCAAAACTAAATAAACTTGTAGCATAGAGAAATAGTAAATTTTTATACAATCATAAAGAGCATTTTGCTAAGTACAACTTTTTACACATCTTTAAGATGTGTATAATTTGATGGATCATTCTGTAGCCAAGTGAAGCTCACTTTTAGAGTTAGTTTTTAAGTTTAAGGATAGAATTTAGATAAGTTTTACAGTTATAATGCAAAGTTGAAATATTTGAATTGTTTAGAGCTACATAACTTTAAAAAATTATCTTACTTAGTTGGCCACTTCATTATGCAAATAAAAGCACAAATGTATTATATTCATTGAACCATTAAATGGGAGTCCAGCAAGCCATTAAAATTAATAGGTCATTCAGGTAAAGGACAGATATAGCAGGGAAAAAAATGTCTATGTTGATTAGCTGTCAAAGTGTTGCCTCTCTTTGGTAAGGCGAATAGAAAAGCAACTATCTCTGGTAATTTTCTTTCCATTTTCTTCATCATAATTCATGTGTTGCTTTTTAAAACCTGCAGACTAGATTGAAATAAAACTATTCTCAGTACACTGTAAAAATGCAAGAAATAAAATATCTGATTTGGAGATAAGAAAACTTGATTTCATATTCAGCATTGTCAGCCTCCTCTACTGTAGCAGCAACATAAATTTTTGCATTGACCAGGTGCATAGGTGTTGATTTTTTTGGCAGAAAAATTAGTAAAGGGGTAAGAAAGTTTATTACAGTGCAGAACCCTCTCTTCTGTTTCGATAGAATCTGAGTTCATATTTCATGGAGAGTATAAATTAAGCATTATTGGCTAGGAAATGACACCAGAGTAATGCAAAGTCACCAAAAAAACAAAAGGTTTTTTTGGTAATATCACATGATATTCCATCTTTTTTTAAAATTAATTTTATTGGAGTGTGGTTGATTTACAGTTTTGTGTTTCTGTTTGACAGCAAAGTGAATCAGCTATATGTATACATATATCCAGTCTTTTTTAGATTCTTTTTCCATGTAGGTCATTACAGAGCATTGAGCAGAGGCCCCTGTGCTATGCGGTAGGCCCTCGCTAGTTTCTGTTTTATCAATAGTCATGTGTATGTGTCCACCCCAGTCCTTGGTGTTTGAGGAAGTTCTTGCCTCATTGGAAATTCTTTCAGTATGGTATCATTTGGTCTTATACATATTTCTTGGGTGAGAAAAACATCCTTGTAAGTTAGATACTACTATTTTTGTTAACTGTCTTTTCTATTTTTTAATAATGGCAAAGACTGTAAGGATTCAAATTTTACTGGTATTATAGAGGCTTGTAAGAAAAAGATGTTATAAAAGTTGATGATTATGGAAGACCATAACAACATTCACAGTTACTGCACTGGTGCATATATGCCACAGTTGCAACTATTAATAGACTAGCAACATCAGTATTTGTGGGAGGGCACGCACATGCCAACACATACACCTGTAGACACACACACACACACACATCCTAGCAGCATAATGGACCAAAATGGTCTTTAATTTCCTTCAGTGTTTACAATACCATCTAAAACTATTAAAAATATGTAGAAGTTAAGGAATGTTACTCCAGAAAAGTGGGAAATATCAACAAAATGAATTGGTAATACTCTACCAAAGCTGCCAAAATTAACTTCTGTTTACCATGGATGAAAAGAGGCTATTTCCCAGATCTTATAAAAATCATAGACACATATGTGATAGGGTTGCTGCTGCTGCTAAGTCGCTTCAGTCATGTCCGACTCTGTGTGACCCCACAGACGGCAGCCCACCAGGCTCCTCCATCCCTCGGAATCTCCAGGCAAGAATACTGGAGTGGGTGGCCATTTCCTTCTCCGATGTGATAGGGTAGGGGTAAAAAATTCACAAACTAGAGATAAAGGCAGTGCGTATGGGGTAACCCAAGAATCAAGTGGCCAAGGAACACATTATTTTTCATAAATGTTAAATTTCAGAATCCAAGTTCCTTCCCTTTGGAATCACTTCTGGAGAAGACTGGCAACTTTGGTAACTTTCGGTTAACCAGTTCTGTGTTCTCACCACCTTTCCTACCTCCCCCCATAGCCCCACTTCTCCCTCAAGTGGCATCTAAATTCCAGTGTGGAGTTTGGAGGCCTAGGACTGTGTTTCAAGGCCTCTGGGGAGAGGGCCATTTGGACTGTGGTCATCCTTCACCCTTTTCTATCACTCACAATGATATTTTGGAGCTGCTGGACTTTGCTAAGCTATCCCTGTATTTGTTGTATCCACTGCTGGAGAAGGTCACATAACCCAGACCATGCCTACACACCTGTTGGAGTCCCGGGCACTTCCCTAACTCCACTGGGGCTAGAAGTTCAGAAGATTAAGTCCTCTCTGTCTGGATATGTCTGGCCATATTTTATTTTAGACTGATGCTTCTCTAGTCTGCCTTTGAAGTCTTTCCCAGGAAGCTTACTGTTTTAGTTTTTACCCAGAAATCCAGCATAGGTCTTATCAACAATCACTCACTTCTCCAAAGGAAAATCTATACAGGGCTTCTGTGATTCTCATGTGACCACACAAAGACTCTTTGTAGGGGAGTAGTAAGATAAGAGATGGCTTCTCAGAAACTTTTTCCATGATCTAAGTCTCTTGCCTGCTTATACTCAATTGCCTGCTTGTATCAGTTATCTATTGCTGTGTAACAAATCAGCCCAGATTAGTGTTGAAATAAAACAACAACCATTTATTTATCTGCCCATGATTCAGCAACTTGGACTGGTTTTCTGCTTGTCGTTCCTTGGGTCATTTCTGCGACTGTTATCTGGAGTCTCAAGTCAGGCTGACTGACCCAGTAAAATTGTATTCACATCTCTGCTGCCTCAGTTGAGGTGGCTAGAACAGCTGAGGCCTGGCTGGACCTCTCTCTCACACAGACTCCTCATCAATGATAAATGTGCCACATGATAAAGAAGCTAACCAAAAATATGTAAGTGGAATAGCATGCCTTACATGACCACTTAGATATCCAAAAGAATGACAATTGAAGCTTCCAGGACAGCTTACAAAGAACTTGGAAGCAGTCCATCATCAAAGCAAGCCATCAAACTAGTTTAGATTCAGGAGAAGGAAAAGTAGCATCCATCCTGAATGTGAGGAGGGGAATGAACCTCCTGGGGTGGGAAAAATTGACACAGACTATCCATCCCACTTCTGGCAGAATTCACCTCCTCTGACAGGTAAAGGTTTCTTCTGTCAACATGAATTCTCACTTCCTCTGAGTCCTTCGTGTTAATACTTTGGAGATTCCAAAAAACTTTAACCATCACAAGTCAATGCATTAGCTTTAAATTTGGTTTGCTGCAAGTCTTGAGGCTTATTTTAAGTCAAAAGCTGATACAAATGCTTATTTGCATTCTCTCTCAGAGGAACTGCTCCTCCAGTTCAAGGTCTGTTCTGAATAGCAGAAGGGCCATGTGAATGCCTGGTGATGAGTTTTATAAACACATTTAAATATCTGTTTATATTTTAAAATACTGCTCCACATATATTTTTGGTGAGCTTCTTCATGATGTGACACATTTATCATCTTCCTATTCTTAGTAAAATGTTTACCTTTAAAAAAAAAACACATGTTAATTGGACATTGCTAGAATTTCACCTGTCACAGTGAGAATCACCATTGAAACCTCAGATTATAAAAGAAGTTGAGTGGGTAGAGATGCCCTCTTTAGAGAAAAACTGCTGTGTTATTCCAGAGAAGGAAATGGCAACCCACTCTAGTATTCTTGCCTGGGAAGTCCCATGGACAGAGGAGCCTGGTGGGCTACAGTCCATGGGGTCGCAAAGAGTTGGACACAACTTAGCAACTGAACAACAGTAACAACTGTGTTATTCCAGGGGTGGATCTCTGGTTACCAGAAGGCCCACTCAGATCGGTTTGATCCCACCTTCCCCGTGACTCCCATTGTGGGTTTCGTTTGGGATGAGGAGCCTGAGGCAGCCCGAGGCAGTAGGTGATGTATATAAATGAAATCACAGCGACTTCGGTGTCCTTGTACCCTCTATATTTAGAGCAAAGTTATTTTGAATTCAGTAACAAACACATACACTTACATGCATACTCTGAGACATCACTACAGATTAACCTATTCTGTCTGCTGTCTCCTTTCTTTCTAATGGAGGAGAATGATTGGAACTAAATCTGTATGTAATAGAGAATGAATAGTGTGATTTGTGATAGAGGAAATATGCTTTTTAAAAAGAGGTAAGACTCCGTGCTGGGAAAGACTGAAGGCAGGAGGAGAAGAGGACGACAGAGGATGAGACGGTTGGATGGCACCACCGACTCAATGGACATGAGTTTGAGCAAGCTCCAGGAGTTGGTGATGGACAGGGAGGCCTGGCGTGCTGCAGTCCACGGGGTCACAAAGAGTGGGACACAAATGAGTGACTGAACTGACTGAAGACTCCATGGACTAAGTCTGTTAGCTGAGTCTGAACAGCTCACTATAGTAGCTGTTCACACATGGCCACTGAGCATTTAAAACATGACTAATAAGACTGAGGGACTGAAGTTTTAATTTTAGTTAATTTTAAAAAAGCTCTTTTGGCCTCGTTGCAGGGCGTGTGTGATCTTAGTTCCTTGACCAGAGTTCAGTCCCCCACTGTCTGCCTTGGAGACATAGAGTCTTAACCACCGGACCACCGGTGAAGCCCCTAGTTGATCTTAATTAAACTAAAAAGTGAAAACCATCAACATAAAATGTTTTCCACTAAATATAACTTTTCACAGTTTCACTTAAGGTGAAAGTAGGTCTCTTTCACCTTAATGAGTAAAAATTTAGTATCCATCTTGAGATAAAATATATATCAGATTTCAAAGACTTAGTATGAAAAAGAATGGAAACTATGTCATTAACAATTTTTATGTTGATTCCATGTTAAAATGAAAATATTTTGGATATACTGAATTTAAAAGAATATATTAATAAAATTACTTATTTCTTTTTACTGTTTTAATATTCCTATGAGGGCATTTAACGTTATATGTGTGTGTGCATGCATGCTCAGTCACTCAGTCGTGTCCAACTCTTTGAGACCCTGTGGATTGTAGCCCGATAGGCTCCTCTGTCCATGGGGTTTCCCAGGCAAGAATACTGCAGTGGGTTGCCGTTTCTTTCTCTGGAATAACACGGCAGTCTTCTCTAAATGGGGCATCACTACACACTCGACTTCTCCCATAATCTGAGGTTTCAATGGTGGGTTGCCATTTCCTTCCCCAGGGGATCTTACCAGCCCAGGTATTGAACCTGTGTCTCCTGCGAGTCTTGCATTGCAGGCAGATTCTTTACCACTGAGCCACCTGGGAAGCCCTTTAATGTTACATATGTGATTCATATTACGTTTCTGTAGAATGGCACTGGCATAGACTCTGAAGTTAAAACTTTAGCATCACTTGTTTGTCCTGGATAGAAACTATTCTTTAACAGTAGAAATCTCACCTTTTGTTTTATTCTCTTAAGGACATACATTATATGTTATTCTCTTAAGAACATACATTATATTACATACATACATATGTATTAGATTTACAATATTAGCAACAATTTATTGAGACCCTACTTCATTTTATTTTAATTTTCAGAACATGCTTTATACTGAGTCCTCCATGTTTAGTGGTACTTACTCTATCTGTTCTGCAGGAAACTAAGTCAAATGAGTTTACACTTTACTCCCAGGACAAGTCCTTCATTTACTTTGCCCCCATGACCTTTCTTGTGTTGATTACCGCCAGGAAAATGTCCCCATCGACCACTCAGAGAAACGTCCTAATACAACTTTGTTTCCTGGGTGCCAGGTTAGAATGACTTCATTTGGCATTTTCTATGCTCATGGTGATTCTGAAACCACTATAATCTCAGCTTATCGTTCAGGGGGAGAGGGTGGAGCCCTTGAACAGGCAATAATATATATAGTTTCTAGCAATCTGATGCCCATAATATATTATGTTGAGCATTGGAATATTTGGGGTATTTTTGGACGTGTTCTGGAGGATTCATCTTAAAACTCCCAGCTCAGAAATAGTATTTCTTTTATAAGTGGTGTCCTTCACAATCTTTCCGATTTTAGTGTTTCATGCAGATACCATTGCCTTTGTTGCTCTAAAGACACTGATCCTTGCTACCCTCCTGACATTTCATTAGAGGAAAACATAAAATTCAGCATCCCATCTATGCCTTTAACTACCTAGTTCCTTTCAAAAAAAAACAAAACAAAACTCCAAAACTTCTAAAACTCACATTTGGTTGTTTTGTAGAGCAAAAGTATGATAGTATTGAGTTACTTTGTTTAAATGAAAGCATTTCTGTCTTAAAGTATGTACTTCTTCCTCAGGAGCACAACCTACTCCACAGGCAATAACTCATTTAGACCTCCAGTTCTGTGGAGGGTTGGAGGTGATGAGTAGTGTATCCAATTTACAGGGACAACAATTGAAATAGAGTGATGTGGCGAATTGCTCCTCGTCACAGAGCACGGCTGTCTTGGATCTCAGGGTGGAACTAGGTCTCTTGACTCCCGATTAGCTCTCTATCCACTCGATCACAGTACCTGCCCCCTCCATCCTTGGAAAATGGATGATAAAGTTTATATAAAGCGAACTCTCAGCATCTATGGTTAGAGTGGACAGAACCTGGTTTATTGTCACATCCTCAGTCTCTAGTCCGTTATGGGGTGTCTGCCAGCATCCTTCAGCTCAACCGTTCTCGTTGATGCTACGGCAAAGGCAGAAGAAAGGCAGAAAGGAAGATAGCCATGGAAGCAAAAGGATCTTGTATGTGGGAAACACAACCTTGGAGGTGCTGGGAAACAGAGTAATAGTTATTGAGTTAGATGGTGAGTTTACTGCCCATTATTTGTGCAGATGGATGTAAATTGAAATGACATTCCATCCTTATTACCTTTTCCCATATGTAAACCTCCACATTAAGTAAACATAAGGGCAGCTCTAAACCGCAACATCACCATAAGCAAGCAACATTTGAAGCCAGAGGTTTCTCAGTTCTGCAAGGTCACTGCCCTTCCAAACCACAGGCAGATTTCGTGTGAGATATTGAGTGTCTGATACCAATGGAATTACACAACTGAAGGTAGAAGATAGTAATTTAAAGATTTCCAGATAAGAAGGGGAACAATTAAAGCAAATATATCACAAGGTTCAATAGAAAGGTTATTTCAAATTCTCCAGTCTCATGTAAATAGTAATTTGCTCCTGGCACCTTGGAGAAATAAGCTGAAGCATGTTCACTATTAGCAGAAAGAGATGTCACTGTGCTGTTTTACTTATCGTTATCTTCATTTTGATTTCTCAGCAGTTTCTAATATATCTTCTTGAAGATCAGAATTGGTTGTGCTGTTTAATATAAGGAATTATAGTCACAGGAATTCCCTGGCGGTCCAGTGGTTAGAACTCCACCTTCTCATTGCTGAGGGTCCAGGTTCAATCCCTGGTCAGGGAGCTAAGAGTATATGAGCCACACGGTGTAATCTTAAAAAAATTGTAGACACAATTTATATGGGATAAAGCTACTCCTATAGCTTTGGTGTGTTTAATTTTTTTCAGGAATGGAGGTGTTTAATTTTTTTTAGAAGATAAGATGAGCTTATTACATGAAATTACAGGGCTTCCCTGGTGGTTTAAACAGTAGGGAATCTTCCTCTCATGCAGGAGACCGGGTTCAATCCTTATGTCAGGAAGATCCCCTGGAGAAGGAAATGGCAATCCACTCTGGTATTCGTGCCTGGGAAATCCCATGCACAGAAGAGCCTGGAGGGCTATGGGGTTCATGGGGTCACAAAGAGTTGAACACGACTGAGTGACTAAACACTTCCCACTTTTTTCACTTTTCATTACATGAAATATGTATTTATTTCTGATATTTATTCAGGCAGGTGATAATTATATTAAAAAAAGGGGATGGAGAGTGTGCTAAACCTGAAAGAAAATGTAAATGACTTATGTAATCACTGAAAGGGGCTTCCTATAAGAGTCTGGAGACTGGGAAACTGCCAGTGGATGATAGAAGAGAGAGAGGGATAATAAATAAGACAAGGTTCCTAAACAGCCAGGAGAGGGTGGGACCCCAAGCAGAAGTAGGGGGCAGACTCAGATGAGCAAGATTCCTTGTGCTCATGCAGACTGAAGGGAGAAAAAACTGAGGTCACACTGAACCCTAGTGAATTGAGAGCCTTCCTTTATGGTTGACGCTATGTTTTTTATAAATTGGCTTCTCCATGGAGAATGACTAGAAGTATTTACTGTAGATACAGAGAAAGCATGGACCAGAGACAGACAATAAGGAAGCCAGAGAATGATGGAGTCCCCATAAAGAGATGGAGCAGGACTCCATGGCCAGCAGAGCTGTGGGCTTCCCATCAGGCAGGAGGCGGGCCAGAGATGAAGACTGAGCAATCTGTCTAGAGATGGCGCGTGGAACCACCATGTCAAGTGGGCCGTTCTGCAGTCCTTGAAATTACCCAGATTATGGCAACCTTTGGGTAGAATGGAAGACTGGGGACCAATAGTAGTGACATCAGTAAATGATGGAAAAGACAGGCGGGTAGACATCAGAGATGAGAAGAGTGATACAGCCACATGGCCTAAATTGCATGCAGACTCACACAAGTTAAGTATTCAGACAAGACTGATCATTAACCAACAAAAACATTGACTAAGCTAACAGCTGTAATAAACCCGGCTTTATGTTTTCTTGATTGTAAATATTTATCTTTTTAGTCTACTTCCCCTTGTGTAAGGTTAAGTGTATGAGAAAAAATATCACAGGAATATATCTCAGTGTATAACAGTTTGCTCATAATGTAATGTAGAAAGGGGATCTAAGCTTTTGTTATTTGCACAGATCCAGAATTAAAATGTTGAAAAATATAGATTAAGTAACACAAGCACCAATAGTATTTCTGTTTATGCACCATTTATACAAATACATTATTTTACACATGTACCCTGAATGTTTTAGTGAAATCCACATTCAATTATTTATCTGAAGCCCTTTGTGAAATGCAAAAGCAAATCTTAATATTAAAAATTATGTGGATTACTCTCTATTTAATAACCCTATGATATTATCTTTGTAAATATAGCATCACATAGGTTATTTCTTTTCACTTATTTAGGGAAGTAAATGAAGAAAAAATTATGGACATTTCCTACATTTTCAATTGTGATTAATTAATTTTTACAGCTGTTAGACCAGAAATAGAATAACTTCAAGTTTACAAATCTGCAGGGTCAGTATATTCAACAAGAGTTTTACAGGAGTTCCAAAAATACTTACATTCCAGTGAACTCAAGTTCTTGCATCTTTGGAGGGCCATATTTACATTTCTGCCTCACTAATTTTTATAATGTGAAAATATTTTGCATTAATAAGGACTTTTATTAATGCAAAGCAGATTTCTGCCCTATATGCCTTTTATAACAATGCGCCTGCGATTACGCCACATTTCAATGTCAATAAAATTGGTGGGTGGAAGAAAATGTGAATAAATTATTCCCATACAAACAAGAACATTCTTGATTTTCAAAAGCTGGTCATTTGGAGATCACAAGTATAGGTGAGAGAAAATAAACTCAGTAAGTTACAGCTGCAAAAGGGAAAGGACACAGAAATTAATGTTATACGTATTGCACATCGTGGGCATCATTAATATGGAATCAGTTTGCAATTTAAATAAAGAAATTACAAATTTAAATAAATGACAAATAGTAAAGTCTAAGAGCCAAATATCAATTTTATCCTACTCCGTCCTATTCAATAAATACTTGATCATTGCCCACTTTGCCAGGCATTGTGCAAATGCTGGTCATACAAGCAAATGCAGCCCTAGCTGTGAGCTACAAGTGGGTGACTTCTATTCCCCAACATATACACACAGATATTGCAGCAAATTTGGTTTACAAAACTGATTAGGAAGAAAAGAATCAAATTATTTCATTAGTGTGCTTGAAAGGTGGGCAAAAATGATTACAAACACATTCCCCCAAATGTAGGTTATCTGGATTAATTGTTTACAGAGTCTCAAATCTTAGTTTTGATCTTATTTTGAAATAATCATTGTTTCTCTCCTTGATATGCCTTCATGCACAGCACCTTGTACATACTAGGATTTCTGTGAATAGTTTTAAAAGAATTGGGAAAAATGTAATGAATGGGCAAATGTTATATATTTCTATTCTAAAATTTTTATCTTAGAGAGATACATGTGTTATGTAATAAGAAGACAAGTAAAAATACTTAAATAAAGCAAAAGACAGAAGGAAAAAATGTAACTTCTGAAAAAAATGAATGGCCTGACAGACCACACCACTGCTTGTTCGTTTTGAAATGTAGGTGAGCCTGTCTGAATTACATTCTGTCCAAACAAAAGAGGAAAAATAATACTGAGTCCTTTCTATGGAGGCAAAATATAAAAATTGGACTAACTCATGACTGAAAAAGTCCTACTAGCAAAAAGTGTGCTTCTGAGCTTTGTGAAAAGAAGTTTGAAAAAATATGTAAAGGAAGATTTCCTTTGACTAGTCATTCATCTCTCTCACTAGCACTTGAGTCTTTATATCATTCATTCAGGGAAGTGAGTCTTGTATATTCTGAGTCTTGATCATACAACTATGCACATTTATAAGAACTTCCCTCCCCTCACTCACCACTAAACTTCCCTACCCTTAACCATTTATAACATCTACCAATGCCAGTAAGGGAGAGAATGTCACAAGTCACAGCCTTATTTCTCCAAAGAAGACATACAGATGGCTAACAAACACTTGAAAAGATGATCAACATCACTCATTATTAGAGAAATGCAAATCAAAACCACAATGAGGTACCATTACACGCCAGTCAGGATGGCTGCTATCCAAAAGTCTACCAGCAATCAATGCTGGAGAGGATGTGGAGAAAAGGGAACCCTCTTACACTGTTGGTGGGAATGCAAACTAGTACAGCCACTATGGAAAACGGTGTGGAGATTTCTTAAAAAACTGGAAATAGAACTGCCATATGACCCAGCAGTCCCACTTCTGGGCATACACACTGAGGAAACCAGATCTGAAAGAGACACGTGCACCCCAATGTTCATCGCAGCACTGTTTATAATAGCCAGGACATGGAAGCAACCTAGATGCCTATCAGCAGATGAATGGATAAGGAAGCTGTGGTACATATACACCATGGAATATTACTCAGCTGTTAAAAAGAATATATTTGAATCAGTTCTAATGAGATGGATGAAACTGAAGCCCATTATACAGAGTGAAGTAAGCCAGAAAGATAAAGATCATTACAGCATAGTAACACATATATATGGAATTTAGAAAGATGGTAACGATAACCCAATATGCAAAACAGAAAAAGAGACACAGAAATACAGAACAGACTTTTGAACTCTGTGGGAGAAGGTGAGGGTGGGATGTTTCGAAAGAACAGCATGTATATTATCTATGGTGAAACAGATCACCAGCCCAGGTGGGATGCATGAGACAAGTGCTCGGACCTGGTGCACTGGGAAGACCCAGAGGAATCGGGTGGAGAGGGAGGTGGGAGGGGGGATCGGGATGGGGAATAGGTGTAACTCTATGGCTGATTCATATCAATGTATGACAAAACCCACTGAAATGTTGTGAAGTAATTAGCCTCCAACTAATAAAAAAAAAAACAAAAAACAAGTCACAGTCTTATGTATCTTAACCACAGAATTGATACACTATCACTTATGCCTTATTCTATTGGTTAGAAGCAGATCACTAGTCCAGCTGACACTAGTCTAGCTGACAGATAAGAGGAGGAGATTATACAAAGATATGAGAGCCAGGAGGCTGGAATTTTGGGGGGCCATCTGAGTCTGACTGCCACAATTCATCATTTTTTTAAACTTTATGTATTGGAGAATAGCCAGTTAACAGTGTTATGATAGTTTCAGGTGGACAGCAAAGGGACTCAGCCATACATATACATAATGCATTCTCCCCCAAACCCCCCTCCCATCCAGGCTGCCACATAACATGAAGCAGAGTTTCCTGTGCTATACAAAAGGTCCTTGTTGGTTATCTATTTTAAACATAGCAGTGTGTACAAAACCATCCCAAACTCCCTAACTATCCCTTCCCCCCAACCCCGTCAACCATAACTTTGTTTTCTATCAGTCGCTTTCTACTTTGTAAATAGTTTCATTTGTATCATTTCTTTTTAGATTCCGTGTATAAGGGACATTGTTCATCATTTTTGTTTGGTCACAGGAGTGTAAGAATCATAGAACCTCTTTTTCTTCTCTCCTAAAGCTGCTCTCAAATCTTTGCTGTGGCTTTCTTTGGGTGTTACACATGGTGTATATAGGTCTGCTATGGCCTCAGTTATTTCACTCAATCAGTTTTATTTCTCTGGCCAGGTAGTCTACTGTTTTTCCCACATTGGGTTAATTACCTCGTGGCTGCTTCCAGACCATATTTGCTTGTTCCCTCATAGTTCTAAAGTATAATATAGATCAGGTCACTAATATATATTTGACTTGTTCAACAAAGGTAGTCAAAGGCATGGTTTTTCCAGTAGTCATATATGGATGTGACAGTTGCACCATAAAGAAGTCTAAGTGCTGAAGAATTGATGCCTTCTAACTGTAGTGTTGGAGAAGAATCTTGAGTCCCTTGGAAATCAAACCAGTCAATCCTAAGGGAAATCAATCCTGAATATTCACTGGAAGAACTGAAGGCTGAAGCGCTAATACTTTGGCCACCTGATGTGAAGAGTCAACTCATTGGAAAAGACCCTGATGCTGGGAAAGATTGAAGGCAGGAGGAGAAGGGGACAACAATGGACAAGTTGGTTGGATCCCATCACTGACTCATGAGTTTAAGCAAGCTCTGGGAGATGGTAAAGGACAGGGAAGCCTGGCATGCTGCAGTCCATGGGGTTGCAAAGAGATGGACATGACTGACTGACCAACAACACATGTTAATATTTTATTAACATGTTTTAGCCAAATTAGCATGTTTTAGTCAAATACATATTAGTGACCTGATCTGTATTATACTTTAGAACCTTGAGGGAATCAGCAAATATGGTATAGAAGCAATCATGAGCTAATAAAATAGTATGTTTTGCTTTCATTACACCCTTTTTCTCTGTTACTCTAAAATATGGAGCATTTCCACATATTCTGGGCACAGCCCTCCTATGCCCCCCACTTCCTGACCTCCCGCCCCCACTGTCTTACCCATGCTCCTGTCTTGTGCCCTTCTCAGTTCCACTCGCTACTCATTCTCCCTACCTTAATCCTGTTCTTGTTTTAAGTCCAAATTTAAGTGTTCTTGATGAAGCTTTCTTCCTTTACAAGCTCACTAATTTATCCCTTCTCTTAACTAACAAAGTATGAATAATTTACACCATACAAGTTATTACTTGACTATAAATTATTTTGAACCAGTATCCAATTGTTCGAAATTTATTAGTCTCCTTTCTCCAATAATTTCTTCAATCAATATTGCTCACTACAGCATAACCAAGGATAATTTATCTTAGTCACCACAAATGTTTAATGAAATACTGTTCCAGCGTCTTTCTTAGGGAAATAAGGCTTATATTTAATCTCTCTCCTCAATACTAACACATAGCTAACTACATACAACATATTCATTAAATGTTTGTTGACTTGATATGGGCAACTAGTAAATATTTAAGGCATGTAAATAATTTTGTTGAATACATTTTCAGCATCTTAAAACAAGAAAGGCTGTGCCTCACTAGAATTACTGTCTGCTGTAATATATGAACTGTTTGGTCTCCTAAGAGGAACTCTCTGTAAATTTAAGAAATATATAAAATTTATATGATATCCAACATTTGTTTTCAAAACACAGGAAAATAAGATCGTAAGTTTCACAAGATACAAAGCATAAGGCTAAAACTTTGCTGTAAAAAAATAAGTAGGATGCTAATCACTCTTACTTTAAATTGTTTATGTCTTTTTTAAGCCATTTTTAAAATTGTGTGCTTAGTCGCTCAGTCGTGTCCAACTCTTTGTGACCCCATGTACTGCAGCCCGCCAGGTTTTTCTGTCCATGGGGATTCTCCAGGCAAGAATACTGGAGTGGGTTGCCATTTCCTTCTCTGGGGATCTTCCAACCCAGGGATTGAACCCAGGTCTCCCACATAGCAGGCAGATTCTTTACCATTTTAGCCACCCGTTTTCTTAAAAAAAAAAAATTGAAGTATAGTTAATTTGCAGTGTTGTATTAATTTCAGATGTATAGCAAAGTGATTCAGTTATACACACACACACACACACACACATATATATATATATTCTTTTTCAGAATTTTTCCCATTATAGATATTGAGTGTAGAATTTCATTGAATCTTCAGATTGATTTGGGAAGTATGTACATTTTTACAATATTCTTTCAATCCATGAACATGGATTATCTTTCCATTTATTTGTTCTTATCATTTGTAATTCTATTCTTTTAGATACAGAAGGTTTTATTTTTATTTTATTTCACATCACTATTAAATAGTGTCAACTATCACTCTTGAGTTTGTTCTTTAATTTTGGCTTGAGTTTTATACTCTGTAGGTTTTCTACTTTCAGTTCAGTTCAGTTCAGTCACTCAGTCGTGTCCGACTCTTTGTGACCCCATGGACTGTAGCATGCCATGTCTCCCTGGCCATCATCAGCTCCCAGAACTTGCTCAAACTCATGTCCATTGAGGCAGTGATGGCATCTAACCATCTTATCCTCTGTCGTCCCCTTCTCCTCTGGCCTTCAATCTTTCCCAGCATCAGGGTCTTTTCCAATGAGTCAGTTCTTGGCATCACGTGGCAAAAGTATTGGAATTCATCTTCAGCATCAGTCCTTCCAATATTCAGAATATTCAAAACTGATTTCCTTTAGGATGGACTGGTTGGATCTCCTTGCAGTCCAAGGGACTCTCAAGAGTCTAATACAACACCACAGTTCTAAAGCATCGATTCTAAATTAATGGATAGTAAATATTTATTTTATAATTGGCACTTCAAACATATCTATAGTTATTCTTATGTATTTTTTAGATTTGGGGGGTTAAATTTTTTAAAACTTCATTTACCTTTGATTGAAATTGTATTGAAATGTTAAGCTAACTTTGAAAGAATTGGTTGATTTGTAATTGTCTTTTTATTTTCAAGGATGGATCTATATTCTATTCAAATCTTCTTTAAAGTCTTATTAAAGAACTGTAGTTTTTTAAATATAAAGCAAGCATATTTCTTTATAGTAATTTTTAATATTTTATATTTTTATTACTATTGGGAATCAGATCTTTCTTCTAATAATACTCTCGCAGGAAGTGCCATTGATTATTGTGCAACTATCTGTTACATGACATTTTACTGACTCTTCCCTAGTGGCTCAGAAGGTTGGCTTCACTGGTAGCTCAGACGGTAAAGCGTCTGCCCGCAATGCAGGAGACCTGGGTTCTATCCCTGGGACAGGAAGATCCCCTGGAGCAGGAAATGGCAACCCACTCCAGTACTCTTGCCTGGGAAATCCCATGGACGGAGGAACCTGGTCGGCTACAGTCTATGGGGCCACAAAGAGTCAGACACGACTGAGTGACTTCACTCACTGAATCGTCATATTGATGGGAACAGTTTCTCAGTTGTCATTTTTTTTAACTTTAAAACGTAAGGCTTTATCTCATTGTACTTACAGTCAGTTGTCTTGACTTCACATTCTATCTTTTCTTTGAAAGAAATTCGATCTCTTATTTCTGTTACTTGCCTTATAACGCTGGTCAGAGTTTCCAAAAAAAGTGATAAATAGTTATGACAACAGCCACCCTCCAAGTTGTGTTCTTAATTTTAATGAGAAAATCCACTAATATTTCACAAATTGTTGGGTACAGTTCTCAGAGTTCTGAGTCAGTGAGTATGGTGTACATGGAAAAGTGTCAAAAAGGAGCGCCATAATGTAGACATGGAAAATCTTTTGGATTGATCAAAAACCAAATTATAAATCTTGACAGTTGTCAAAAGAACTGCATTTTGACAGTTCAAAGGCAAGAAAAATGAGGCATTTTGATAAGCTGTATTAAAGATTAAAGATGTATTTAACATTTGGAATGAGAATTTGCAAAGTGGCTATGTTCCAGATTCATGGAAATTGATGAGCAGTTAGCTCCATTCAAAGGATTTTGTGAATTTCATATGCATTTCAAAATCTTCAAAACCAGGAAAATAAGCTATGAAAGAAAATTTAGTTTTCCATTGGAAAAAAGTTTTTATATTTAAATTAGTATATGTTTTATTAAAGGTGATTTGAAGATTTTTTAAATTCTTTCTTTAAAAAATTATTCATACAAAGGTTTTAAATATAAAAAAAAATTAAAATGCCCATGGCTATCTTTCCTCCTTATACTGACAGTTAAGTAAGCCATGAAACATACATATCATTCAGTTATGAGTGAGGTTGTAGCTATCTCTTAGTCTTAAGTGTGTGAGAGTTTTTCATAAATACAGTCTAAGTGTGTATGTGTTGGGGAGAGCAGAGGAGGCTCTAACCCCTACAGGTTTAATCTTTGGGAAAACAGTCTATTTGGAGAAGACCACACACCATCTGCCTGGGGTGGAGTTCATTTTCCCATATCAGCTGAAAAGGCTGTGATAGAATTTGGCTCTCAAGAGAAGTCCTGCTCTCTTTCTCCGCACCTGCCTAGGGGTGTGAATCTACTCTCCATGGGGAACTAGATTGCATTTCCTCATCATTTAGTAGCAAGTGTGTGTTGGATGCTTACAGTATGCTTTATATTTACATAATATAATCCTTATAAGAATCCCATGACATAAGTACCAATGTTCCATTTTTGTATATGAGGAAAACTGAGATACAGATTAATTGAATAGTGTAAAGCTGTGAAGTCATGTAGTTAGTATATGGTAAACTGAGGTTCTACTTCTGCTTTATTGACTATGCCAAAGCCTTTGACTGTGTGGATCACAACAAACTGTGAGAAATTCTTAAAGAGATGAAAAAACAGACCACCTGATCTGCCTCCTGAGAAACCTGTATGCAGGTCAAGAAGCAACAGTTAGAACTGGACATGGAACGACAGACTGGTTCCAAATCGGGAAAGGAGTATGTCAAGGCTGTATATTGTCACCCTGCTTATTTACCTTATATGCAGAGTACATCATGAGAAATGCAGGCTGGATGAAGCACAAGCTAGAATCAAGATTGCTGGGAGAAATATCAGTACCCTCAGATATGCAGATGACACCACCCTTGTGGCAGAAAGCGAATAAGAACTAAAGAGCCTCTTGATGAAAGTGAAAGAGGAGAGTGAAAAAGTTGGCTTAAAACTCAATGTTCAAAAAGCTAAAATTATGGCATCTGGTCCCATCACTTCATGGTAAATAGATGAGGAAACAATGGAAACAGTGAGAAACTTTATTTTGGGGGGCTCCAAAATCACTTCAGATGGTGATTGCAGCCATGAAATTAAAAGATGCTTGCTCCTTGGAAGAAAAGTTATGACCAACCTAGACAGCATACTAAAAAGCAGAGACGTTACTTTGTCGACAAAGGTCCATCTAGTCAAAGCTGTGGTTTTTCCAATAGTCATGTATGGATGTGAGAATTCGACTATACATGTCTATACATGTAAATCCATGGCCGATTCATGTCAATGTATGACAAAAACCACTACAATATTGTAAAGTAATTAGCCTCCAACTAATAAAAATAAATGAAAAAAAAAGTGATTATGAAAATAAAAAAAAAAAAAGAAAGAAAGAAAGCTGAGTGCTGAAGAATTGGTGCTTTTGAACTGTGTTGTTGGAAAAGACTCTTGAGAGTCCCTTGGACTCAAGGAGATGAAACCAGTCAATCCTAAAGAAAATCAGTCCTGAATATTCATTGGAAGGACTGATGCTGAAGCTGAAACTCCAGTACTTTGGCCACCTGATGCAAAGAACTAACTCATTGGAAAACACCCTGATGCTGGGCAAGACTGAAGGGGATGAGATGGTTGGATGGTATCACCACCTTTATGGACATGAGTTTGAGCAAGCTCTGGGAGTTGATGATGGACAGGGAAGCGTGACATGCTGCAAAGAGTCGGACACGACTGAACAATTGAAAAGAACTGAACTGAAACTGAGGTTCAAGTTCAAGCTTCTAGAACTCTAACTCTTCACTGTCACACAGAGTGGTGCAGAAATGGGTCATGATGGATAGGAGTCTGCCTTAAGGTCTGTTGTTGCAGCTGTGATTTCATAGGTATTGATATTTGGCTAGTCAAAGAGGATGATAAGTTCCTTATCCTAGTTTTTACAGATAACATTTAGATAATGTAACTAATATAGAACTCTAGAAGCCTAAGGTATGTAAGTTATTTTGTTTTGGGGCAAAATGTCATAAAGTTACATATTCTGTTTGCTTTAAATGTTGAATAAGATACATCATTAAATATTTAAATAAGTAAGTTTTTTTTAATGATAATCTTTCTCAAGTCTGTGCTGTCTTTCTCAGCAGAAAAATGTGGTTTGAATAAACAATACTTTATTTTTAAGATTATCAGTCTTTCCCTTGGTGTGACCATGAAATATGATGACAAAATTGAAATGTGAAAAGTATTCTGAATGCAAGGACAAGCACATGTGGTTCCTAGTAACTTTGAGAATTTAAGGGCAAAAAATCAGCTATCCAGATTTGGTTGACACTCTTGTGGAGCTTTACATTTTTAACTTGATTTTGAATGCCCTATTTTGGTGACCTAAAAAAAAATTAAAAATCATGAATGACGACCACATAGCAACTGTCCCATTGCTCCTGTCTTGCACTCATGGGAGACACTGCTAATCAACTACATGCTCTTTCTCATTGAAAATGGACATTATCTCAGAAGTTTTCCAACACAAGTCTTGAGGCCACACCAGAAGAAGTTAGTACAAGTGTTCAACTTATTTTCCATCTCTTTCATGGGCCGTACCATCTCTACCACAGCTTTGCATATTCTCCAAAAATTTACTTGCATCATTCTGAGAAATCATCAAGAGCATTGAAGCAGATTGGAAATGTCAGGTCAATATCTGATCAGGTAAGCTCTGAAACATACAGTGAAAGTGAAAACCTTGTCCATTTAGAAGGGCAGTGCTGAGAACATGGAGTCTACCACTAGAGACTTAATTGACTAAATTATCCCAGTTTCCAGTTTAATGAGGATAAAATGTATGCTTGGAAAATTTGAACATGGATATTTTTAAAGAAATCCTTCTTAACTTCTTTCAGTAAGCCTATTACTGAAAAAGAACTCCACCCGTCAGTGAGCTAAGGGGAAACTTTTTAAAAACTAATTATTTCAGAGTGTGAATTTAGAGTGAGAAGCTACCCTTTTCATGGTCAAACTGTAATCTTAAACTGATTAGATGTTTATGAAAAGTCAGTAGTAGCCAGTAGCCATTGCCACAGTGATAGACAAATTTATCTTTAAGGTGGCCTTTTGCATATGGGAATATTACCTTTTAAAAACACATTTCTTTCACAGTTAAACACTTCTGATTGGCTATTTGCTCTTTAAAGAGTCTGTGTTCTTGCAGTACCTTCCCCAAGTTGCACCATTTTCTGCTTGATTCTTTGTGTGTGGTTGAGTGGAGTGCATTTCATTAACTAAGAGCCTTAGTAAAACTGCCTCAAGTGATGTTTCATGGAGACTGTCCATAGATGCAACAATGTAGCATAGAAACAATTCTGACTTTAGCTTTCCTTAGTTGCTTTCCAGTTTGCTTGCTTTGTTCTTTTCTTTGTTAAATGTGTCCCTGTGAAGATTTTATTTCAGAAGTTGCTGATGTTGGTAAGAAGAAATTATATTCTGCCCATATCGTTAGCTCAGCCACTGTGTAGGTAACGTGGAGCATAGGTAATAAGTACCATATTGGATCCTCAGAAAGTACCTGTTGGTCATAAAGATGCTCCTGAGATAGAGCCTTTTGTGTGAGGTGATACCTGTAGAGTTGATATGCACCCTTGTGTTTGAAGGGACCTACTGGTGATATTTCCATCCATCAACAGAACAGTGTCAAGATGGCCATTTAGCCCAGCTATTTATTATTCCAGGGATGCTGTACACGTAGGTTTTAATATCTACAAACAAGGTTATATTATGTCAAATTATTAACATTGAATATAAGTTTAAGTGTGTCGTAATTCTTTGAAATGTGGATTTAGAGGTGCTAAAAATACATGTTGTTGTTCAGTCGCTAAGTCATGTCCAGCTTTTTGTGACCTCATGGACTGCAGCATGCCAGGCTTCCCTGTCCTTCGCTATCTCTCAGAGTTTGCTCAAACTCATGTCCATTGAGGTGATGATGCCATCCAACTAGCTCGTCCTCTGTTGCCCCATTCTCCTCCTGTCTTCAGTCTTTCCCAGCATCAGGGTCTTTTCCAGTGAATCGATAAAATATATTTTAAGGTCCTCAAAAACTGGAAGTGTCCTAGACCTTTACAGATTGCTACCAGACTGTGCTATCAACCAGTGGAAGAGGATCTGAAAGACACCATGGCTGACGGGTAGAGGTCTTTGAGATTCTCAAGTGGGCTCTGATCCTCATTCCACTGCTTGCTGGCTGGAACAAGTCACTTGTTTTCCATCAGATTCAATATCCCCATCTAAAATGTAAATAATAATTTGAAGAGTTTTTTGAAGAAAAATTGAGGTAGTAAGAATCCTGACACTGATGATTACTAGGTACAAAATAATCATTGCTGATAAATGTCATTGAGACAGAGATGATATATTGGTAAATTTTTCTATGCACAGAGAATGTCTTTGAATGCAGAGCTTGCTGCCTTTGGTTCTGCCTCCCACAGATTTTCCCCCTGTGTTTTCTCACTGCTGAGAATGTACCATGGACCACCTTTGTTTGTTAATGCGCTCCTGAAGAGCTGTAGGCATTAGTGTTCCATGTGGGCACGGTCATCATATCCGGCTTGTTCCAGTGTGTGTGCTGTGGCTGCACTGGCAACTGTTCCAGTCTTATTTTATATCCACTCTTTTTTAAGATTCTTTTCCCATATAGGTCATGTAGAGTACTGAGTAGAGTTTCCTATGTTATACAGTAGATCCTTACTAGGTATTTTATGTATAGTAGTGTGTATATGTCAATCCCAATCTCCCAATTTATTCCTCCCTCTCAGTAACCAGAATGGATAATGATGTGGTGCATATATACAGTGGAATATTAGCCACAAGAGAGAGTGAAATCATTTGCAAGAACGTGAATGAACCCAGAGATTGTCATACCAAGTGAAGTAAGTCAGACAGAGAAAAATAAATGACATATGATATGGCTTACATGTGGAATCTAAAAAATGAACTTATTTACAAAACAGAGATAGAGTAACAGACGTAGAACATTGATCCATTCTTAATCATGTTCTTAGAAGAAGTCCAAATGGAAATGTTGCATTTGAGAATGGGTATATTTCTGAGGTAAGAGGGTAAAGAAACTGCCTTGAATTAGAACTGTAGGAATAGAATTATAAATATTTGTTTGGAGAGGGGTGGTGGGATAGAATCGTGGAAGGGATGGAAGTCCATGTGTGTACTGAATAATTAGTAGGTTCTTGTAGACCCTGATGAGGCAGACAACCAGTGCAGGCAGACAGTGCAAAATGAGTCCATATGGTGTGAACCTGGCTTACTGAGAAATGGCACAGAAATATGATTCAAGAAAAAGCTGATGCTAGAAAGATAGGGAGATAAAATACCCTTAACATTTAACATACATGTTTATGACTGCATTGTATATAAATGTTTCCTGGAAGCACTGTTCCTTTCATTAGAAGAGTTTTCTTATATCATATACAAAGACAGTCTGAGTCAGAGTAATTCCTGGTTGGATTACTCTAATTCCAATCTTTAATCAGCCTGTCTTCTTTAAAAATGGGAGACCTGAAAACTAATTCTCTAAATGTATTTAACAAAGAACATAAACAATGAAGGTGCATCTCATGGTTTTTTCACTTGTATCTCCACTATTTGAGTTAAATATAGCTTATATTCAAAAGAAACATATTAATAGCATTTTATTTCTGTCAACTATATTCTGTTATTTTCCCTGAGCTCTGACTGAAATAGTTTATGTTAAATTGACTAGATATGTGGCCAAAAATAAACCAGTATTATATTTAAAATTATAAATTTGGAGAGGCAAATAGTGGGGAAACAATCATAATTTTAGGTCAGAGTTTCTTTTAACAAATAGATTAAACTGTCACAAAATGAAACAAGTAACATCTTTATGTTTGTTCTTACTTCAGGCTTGTATCTGAAGAGCATTATTGCTGTAGCAATTGATTTTCTTGTATTCTAAAATAACAAAGGATCTTTTTGTAATGTTTTCAGGTAGCCTAAAAAAAAATGGTGATTTATTTTCTGCTAAGTCTTGTTAGCAATCGATGGTAACAAGGACTGTAAAAGTGCCTTAGAGAATGCTTAATTATCTGCTTGAGATGCTGTAAGGACAACCAAAAGAAAGGCATATAAAAAGGAAAAAGTTAATTAACTTGTTCTAAGAACTATATCCACCCAATTAAACTATAACTGACATGTAGTTATCCCATGTCAAAACCCTTTAGATATTTAAGTATGTGAGAATCATTTTTAGCAAAAGAAATAAAATAAATAGTAGAAAACTAATGGAGAACCAAATGTTGACTGCATGGTTTTATCCTCAAAAAGATTCTAATTTGATCATTTCTCTTTATAGTCTCTTCAATTTGCTTGTCCCCAAAAGATAGCCAAGTCACTCAAAATAAGCCATAAAAATTCACAAAGAAGGTCTCTGATGTAAAAATACTAAGGGAAATGGAATCATTATGATGGTTCCACAGAAGTCTGAAATTGTCAGACTAGAAATTCCTTTAGAAGTGGTTTTGTTTAATTTCCCAGCTGAGTCCTGCTTTTCCAGTCAAGGGAAAACTTAGCCTAAGAGCTCTTTTGTCACTGAAGGAACTTCAGGAAATAGGGAAATTATTTCCTTACAACTACACAATCGTTTTTTCATTATTGGAGTATAGTTGCTTTACAATATTGTGTTAGTTTCCACTGTACAGCAAAGTGTATCAGCCACATGTTTACATATATCCCCTCTTCCTTGGATTTCCTTCCCATTTAGGCAGTAGTTTCTCATTAGTTATCTATTTTATACATAATACCAATATTGTGGAGCTTCCCAGGTGGCTCACTGGTAAAGAACCTGCCAAAGCAGGAGACACGGGTTTGATCCCTGGGTTGGGAAGATTCCCTGAAGAAGGAAACGGCAGCCTACTCCAGTATTCTTGCCTGGGAAATCCCATGGGCAGAGGAACTTGATGGGCTATATAGTCCACGGGGTCACAAAGGAGTCAGACACGACTTAGTAACTAAACACCATCAATAGTGTATGTGTGTGTGTGTATTTATATCAATCCCAATCTCCCAATTCCTTCCATTGGCCCCCTGTCTCCTTGGTGTCCATATGTTTGTTCTGTACATCTGTGTTCTATTTTTGCTTTGTGAATATGTTCATCTATACCATTTTTCTAGATTCCACATACATGCATTAATAAATATTTGTTCTCTTTCTGACTTACTCTGTATGACTGTCTCTAGATCCATCCACATCTTTGCAGATGGCACAGTTTTGCTCATTTTTGTGGCTGAGTAATATTCCATTGTATATATGTACCACATTTTCTTTATCCATTCCTCTATTGATGGGCATTTAGATTGCTTCCATGTCCTGACTGTTGTAAAATAGTGCTGTAATGAGCACTGAGGTGCATGTGTCCTTCTGAATTGTGGTTTTCTCTAGGTATATGCTCAGGAATGGGATTGCTGTGTCATATGTTAGCTCTTTTTTAGTTTTTTGAGGAACTAGACAATCATTTTAATGAACTACTTCTATGTCAAAGTAGCAGGCTGTGGAGTGGTTTAGATCTGTAGTCTAGAAGACATTTTGTGATACTGAGGTGACTTAAGGGCCCATGTATCAAATTAACCTGTGACAGAAACTGTATATCAGCATGCTGTTTGATGTCTGTCATAATATCGCACATATATTTTTTTCCAGTTGTCTTTGAGCTTTATTGAGGGCTATGACAAGGGAAATAGCCTTTCTGAACTATAATGCATCATTGAAGAGAAGTACATCCCAATTTACACTCCTTAACCTGGACCACATGATTTGAATGTAGAATGTAGATTTCATATTCCTCCAAACATTTGCTTCTCTCAACTTGAACTTTGGAGAAGGAAATGGCAACCCACTCCAGTATTCTTGCCTGGGAAATCCCATGGACAGAGAAGCCTGGTGGGCTACAGTCCAAGGGGTCATAAAAGGGTTGGGCATGACTTGGTGACTGAACAACAACAACTTGAACATACAGTAGTGGGTCCGAGAATGAGAGACCGTGTTGTCCCTTAGGATCTGACTTGTCACTTAGAAGATCACCATGCATTTCATACTACTCCGTCCTGTTGATCCCAAAACAGTGCTTTCATATTTGATCAGTGCCCAGAAATATCCATTACGTTTCTGCCCCCAGTGTTTCTTCTATGGACTTGGTACCTTCCAAACCAAGGAGATGAATCTGTCTTCTTCTGAAGCATGGGGCAGCTCACTAACCACTCAGGGTGGTTTGTTGCCTTCTTAATTCCAAACTAAATTAGTTAAATCCTCACTGAATTATTCTGACAGAGCATTTTATATTTATGAAAGTTTAATAAATGTTCTGGCCCTTTTAAGAATAACTTAACTATTTGGGGGACGTCTTTATTTAGATACAATCTTAATTGATTTTTGTTCAGTACAACTGAAAATGTGGAGTCATTGAAGATCATTTCCTGCTAAATTTCAGATCACAGGCATGAGGGCCATCTCTGAGTAGAAGCACCAATTTCTACCAAATATTCAGTTTATTAGCTCAGGTTATTGACAGTCTCTTGGTAGGAGGTAGGGAACGGGAATGATCAGCTCCTAGAATTAGGTTAAGAATGGGAAAAAATAGGTTCATCTGTAGCAGATGCTGGCAATGTGGGAAACTGTGGGTAAGAGCATAAGGGCAAAGGGTATATGGGAAGGGTATGTGACATAAGAGCAAAGGGTACGCGGGAAGGGTACGCGGCCTAAGGGCAAAGGGTATGCGGGAAGGGTATGTGGCGTAAGGGCAAAGGGTATACGGGAAATCTCTGTACCTTCTCAATTTTGCTGTCCTAAAACAATAAAGGCTTAAAAATACCAATGGCAAAGTAGTTACAGATGCTAGTAAAATAATAATGCAATTCTAAATATCCATCTCTTAAGTTACTAGAAAAAGATGCAGGCAAAATTGCAGCAAAAACAGTCTTCACAGGTTTGGGTAACTTTATTTGCACTTCAGAGTGATTTCGTAATCTCTAAATGCAATAAAACCATTTTAAAAAACTCTATCAGAAATGGAAACTCAGATATCTATTATACTTTTTCTTTATGTGATAACGGGTATTTTTCTCTAAGCTAATCCCAAATTTGGGGGTTATTACTTTAAATTTCATTTGATGTTAAATTTAATGAATGAAATTAGTTAGATAAGAGGAGTTAAAATTTTCCTTGATGGAAATATCTATAGCTTCTCCCTTTTGTGGTTTTTGAAACTACGTCTTCAGTGAACATAAAAGTCAAGCAAAGGCATGAAACATGCCCCTCAATACCCTGTCATCCTTTTGTGGCTTTGGTTTTTAATCTTCAATTCACTCATGTAGCATATATATATATACATATATAAGTATATATATATATATATATATAGAGAGAGAGAGAGAGAGAGAGAGTACTTACCAAATGCAAGAGTCAATGCTGAGTCCTAGTGATACAGATACAAGCAAGTCAGATACACCCTCTGTCTTCATGGAGCTTATGGTCTGTGTGAGTTCAATGTGGATCACACCAGGGTGCCAAGAAGAAGATCTAATGAAGGAAATAGATAAAATACTCTATCACACCCTGGGATAAGTCCTCCGGTAGAGATCTGCACTAACACTATAGCAGAGCTCTACTCTTCCTAAGAAAATCAGAGCTGTGTCTTTTGGGAGCTGACACTTGAGCTGAGTCTCAAAACTGGGCAAGATTTAGACCCTATTGGTATCACTGAGTCATGAGTTTCTCAGCCTTATTTCTTCTCTTATTTGTTATTTATTCAACAATGTTTAAGAGGAATCCAAGATATAAAAGTCATTTTGCAGGATGCTAAGAGTGCTACTGAAGTGAATCAGTCAAGGACTCTGCTCTCAAATTTCATGAGGAACAAGAGAGAGAGAGAGAGAGAGAGAAAAGAAACCAGGAAGAAAGACATGGGCAAATTGTGGCATGAAAACACAAATGATGGAGCTCTCCTCCCAAGGGGAGCAGTCAGGGAATGCAGTGGATGCACTGACATTGGAAGTAGCTGAAAACGCGGCTCCAAGCTTTTCAGCCCTGCGTAGGTCCTGCTAAGTGGTAGGAGTGTTCTGCTTTATCAGAACCATGGTTTATCTTAAGATCAACATCCAGAGATGCATATTTGGGGAAAATTTTGGAAAGGGACCACTTCTCCTCCAAGTCTCTGTCCCTGCACCTGATATAGGTAAATAAAGAAGTTATGATACATCATCATCAAGTCAGTTGTTTCCATAGAGGCTCCAAACTCTACCTATAAGGAAATACCACTGGATTTAGGCTTAAGAATTTAAAAATGCCTTTTGGAAAGCATGAGTCCTGAATATGTTTTATAATGAAAAGGGTTACATGATGATTAAATTCAGGAAGCATTCAGTCTATAGACCTTTCTTGAAAATTAACTGTACACAGTTAATTGTGTATCTATTTTTTTTAATCCTATGGTTAACAGAATAAATGAGCTAATTGTTGAATACCTCTCTTTTCCCCTGTTTTTCATAGAACATGTATAACACTGATGGAGCTCTGATACATGCCAAGTATTCTTACACATCAAGATATTCTGTCTTTCCCAGTGGCAGACATGAGCCAGGAGAGTGCTTGAAGATACTGAGCTCTGAGCAGCAGATGGCAGGATGGAAGATGGGGACAGGGAGGAAGAAGGGATAAAAAGGGGATGAAAAGAAAATGGAGATTTCTGATAAATTGACGGTTTTCAGTCATCTCTAATACCTGTAACTTCTGAAGTGAGACAGTTCAGACTTTGAAATTCTCCCCTAGTGTTTGGTTTCTTTTATGGCCACCTTCAGTTACTGAAAGTGTGGGGACCTTATTGGCCACCAGGGTTTGGCTTCCTGTTGATTCAAAGTGGTTTTTCCCGGGGGCCTAATAACCAGTATCTGATTCAGAGCAACATCAGATTCTAACAACTAAAGGTTGTAGACACAATAAAATCTCTCCAGCACAGCTTCCTTTATTTTCACCTTTACCAAAAACCACATGCTGACAGTTACGACATGAGGAGACTGAAATGCTGGACAAATGGGTCCTATAAAAAATAAAAATAGTTGGGACTTCCCTGGCAGGCCAATGGTTAATGCTTCACCTTCCAATGCAGAGGATACAGGTTCTATGCCTGGTTGGGGAGCTAAGATACCACATGTCTCAGGGCCAAAAAACCAAAACATACAACAGAAGCAATATTGTATCATAACAAATTCAATAAAGACATCAAAAATAGTTGTTTTTTTTTTTAAAGTCAAGTGGATATATGAAGTCAAAAAATAATTCCTTACAAATTCTACTGAAAGAGAGCTATTGCTTAAAATAACCACATGCTGCCTGTGTGCTAAGTCGCTTCAGTGATGTCCGACTCTTTGCTAATCTGTAGACTGTAGCCTGCCAGGCTCCTCTGTCCATGGGATTCTCCAGGCAAGAATACTGGAGAAGGGTTGCTGTGCCCTTCTCCAGGGGATCTTCCCAACCCAGGGATTGAAGCCATGTTTCTTAGGTCTCCTGCATTGGCAGACAGGTTCTTTACCATTAGGCCCCAGTAAATTTTAATTAGTTATGTCCATATATAAGTATGAGTAAGTGGCCCAAAGATGAAGTTCACTCTTTTAACCTCAACATGCTTAGAAATTAATATATATTATTGTCAGAGATTGCAAAGTAATATATATTCATTAGAAATGTAGAAAATACAAAAAGCATTTCAAAATATAAGAAATCACCTTTCTGGTGAGAAACAATGATATTTTGGTGTAGATCATTTCAGGGATTTTTTTCTACAATATACATTAAGGGTAAGTGTTTTAAAATTTTATATTATGCTACAAAAACTATTGTTTAGGCTTTCTGCATTCAAAAATGTATTGACAGTGTTTTCCCTAATCATTAAACACTTCACATAACTTGCATTTATATGAACATGTTATAAATATAATTTTTAACATGTAATTTTTCTCTCCTTTATTCTTAATGTTTTGACATTATAAAAAAACACTGGGATAAATAATTTTAGATGTAAATCTTTTTGCTTGCCCTTGCTTTTTTTTCTCTTTGAGATAAATTCCTAAAGGGAAATTGCTGCATTACAGCATGTATGAACATTTTTAAGCTATAATGTAACAGATTATCAAATTGCCCTTCAGAGATTATGTATGTGAATATCTGGTCCACCAGCGGGTATGTGGAAAAGCCAGTATATCCCCATCCTCACTAATAAATGGAGATTTTAAAGTGCCTTAAAAAGCTCTTTAAAAGTCTTCTTTCACTTATAATTTACCCCGAGTCTTCCAGCTACATTCTAATTAAGGCAATCGGATGAGGTTTTAGTTTTGCTCGAGTAGAACTGAATTCAGGGTTGTGAACTTTACATAAAGTATTTCCTGAGAATAGTCTAAATTATAGAGACATCTTTTATTTATTTAAATAGTGTTTAATACGGAGATTTCAAATGAGACAGAATAAAACCATTGCTTCTTGTCAGTTTAAGCAGTTGTAAAACAGCTGTGAGTGCCAGCTTAATAAATGAGGAAATTTTACTTAACCATCAATAGATTCTAGTCTTCATGCTTTTGTTATTAGTTATTAAATACACAATAAAGCAATTACAGCTTTTCCAGTAGTCATGTATGGATGTGAAAGTTGGACCATAAAGAAAGCTGAGCGCCGAAGAATTGATGCTTTTGAACTGTGGTGTTGGAGAAGACCCTTGAGAGTCCCTTGGACTGCAAGGAGATCAAACCAGTCAATCCTAAAGGAAGTCAATCCTGAATATTCATTGGAAAGACTGATGGTGAAGCTGAAACTCCAATACTTTGGCCACCTGATGCGAAGAACTGACTCATTGGAAAAGACCCTATGCTGGGAAAGATTGAAGGCAAAAGGAGAAGAGGATGACAGAGGATGAGATGGTTGAATGGCATCACTGCCTCGATGGACATGAGTTTGAGCAAGCTCTGGGAGTTGGTGATGGACAGGGAAGCCTGACATGCTGCAGTCCATGGGATTGCAAAGAATCAGAGATGATTGTGCAACTGAACTGAACTGAAAGCAATTATATTAACACATAGAAATTAGAGACAGTATCCTTTTCCAGAAGTCCTAGTTTGGTCACTTAATTAGGAGTTCTCACACGTTGACCATTTTCCTAAAATAACAGTGATATAAATGTCAAGTAGATTTTCATACAAATAGTAAAGCATCAGAAATCTACTTTATTGTAGAATGAATGGCAATGTTACAGGCTACTGAACTGATGCCCTTGACTTGGCAGTTAGCATTGTTCACATTTCTCAAAAATATTAGATTTTGTACAAACTGATTTAAGAAATTAAGATCCCTGTAAAGTGGGAAGCAATGCAATTTGATGGTTGGGACACACCAAAAAGAGGGATACATATTAAATGAATTAATAGTTCGTAATATATTTAAATCTAAATAAAATGTGCTGAAGTAAATGAAAGATTGTTTTACATTCTTCAGTATGATTTTCCAATCACTGTAAGTTTCATTGCATAATTTTAAAATAGAGGCAAATGAGTTACTTTGAAAATTTTTTTGTTTTTTTACTTTTTACAACGTTGTGTTGGTTTCTGCTATATAACAGGACAAATCAGCCGTAATTATACATATATCCCCTCCCTCTTGAGCCTCCCTCTGTTTCTCCCATCCCACCCCCTGGGTCATCACAGAGCACCAGACTGTGCTCCCTGTGTTGTATAGCAACTTTTCGCCAACTATCAATTTTACACATTATAGTGTATATATATTGATGCTACTTTCTCCATTTTTCCCATTCACTCTCTCCCCATTGTGTCCAAGTAATCAGAAAGAGAAAAACAAATATAGAATCTAAAAAAATGGTATTGATGAACATATTTGCAGGGAAGAAATGGAGATGCAAATGTAGAGAGGGAAATACATTAGAAAGAAGAGATGTATGATTAGAAATTGCTGTTATTAGATGTGAAATTTTCAATATTATTTTTAGTATGGACACATGCAGAATTTCTTTGTTTTGGCAGAAGACTAAAAGCATATGAAAAACTATTAGATCATTACTGACCTACAATATCTCACAGGACACCCGCAAAAACAAGAAAATAGGTATGGCTGACTTACTTGAACTTCCCTCAAGGAATCTTCATAAAATTTCTCCTGAGTAGCAAGAAACAAAGCTTTAACACTGTTAGTAAAAGAAAGAAAAGTTTAGTTTTCTTTGCAGAAGAAAGTCCGCCAGGCCTGCAGGTGTATATGATAAAGGAATATGGAGATGTTTTCTTTATATACAGGCTCCATTTTAGCTGTGAACTTGGACATCCTGCACTGTGGGTAGACTTAAAGTGATTAATCAATGCTACAGGCTATATCCTCCTGTCTTCCTCTGCAAGCAAGTGTCTATGAAATTCTAAGTTATGCGAGTCACTGAAAACAGTTGTCATTGTTCAGCCACTCAGTCAGGTCTGACTCTTTGTGACCCCATGGACTGCAGCATGCCAAGCTTCCCTGTCCTTCACAATCTCTCAGAGTTTGCTCAAACTCATGTCTGTTGAGTTGGTGATGCCTTCCAACTATCTCATCCTCTGCCACTCCCTTCCCCTCCTGCCCTCAATCTTTCCCAGCATCAGGATCTTTTCCAATGAGTTGGCTCTTCACATCAGGTGGCTAAAGTACTGGAGCTTCAACCTCAGCATCAGTCCTTCCAGTGAATGTTCAGGACTGACCTCCTTTAGGATGGACCGGTTGGATCTCCTTGCAGTCCAAGGGACTCTCAAGAGTCTTCTCCAACACCACAGTTCAAAAGCATCAGTTCTTCAGCATTCAGTCTTCTTTATGGTCCAACTCACACATCTGTACATGACTACTGGAAAAACCATAGCTTTGACTGTACGGAGCTTTGTCGGTAAAGTGATGTCTCTGCTTTTCAATATGCTGTCTAAGTTTGTGAGAGGAGTAAAGACCACGTTTTGGGAGTCCTCAGGTAACTCTTAGATCTTGTGAACTTAAGTATGTATGATGACTATTTTTATATGTAAAACACTGGAAAGAACTTTAATATTCATGTGGGGAACATGGGTAAATATACAATGTTCTGTCTTCCTGATGGAATCAATATCATTATTGAAATTGAAGTGTAGGAAGAATATATGATAACTTGGGAAATAGCTGTAAAAGGAGTAAATTGTCAACTATATTAAAACCTAAAAATAAATCTAAAAGCTACACGTGTCCAAAAAAGGCTAGAGGAAAACACAGCAGAGGTTTAACATAATTTGGTTTACTGTGCAAGGACCTTGGGTCATTACTTTTAATCTTCCTATGTTGCCAACTTTCCACATTTTCTCTGGTAAATGTACACTAATTGTTTGGTATATAATGCTCCCTAATTTGAAAATACTTCATGGACCCCTTGAGCAGGTGCATAGATTTTATTTTCTTGGGTTCCAAAATCACTGTGGATGGTGACTGGAGCCATGAAGTTAAGATGCTTACTCCTTGGAAGAAAAGCTATGACAAGCTCAGACAGCATATTGAAAAGCAGAGACATCATTTTGCCTACAAAGGTCCTTAAAGTCAAAGTTGTGGTTTTTCCAGTAGTCATGTACAGATGTGAGAGTTGGACCATAAAGAAGCCTGAGTGCTGAAAGTTGAGGCTTTCAAAATGTGCTTCTGGAGAGGACTTTTGAAAGTCTCTCAGACTGCCAGGAGATCAAACCAGTCAATCCCAAAGGAAATCAACCCTGAATATTCTGTGGAAGAACTGATGCTGAAACTGAAGCTCCAATACTTTGGCCACCTGATGTGAAGAGCTGACTCATTGGAAAAGACCCTGATGCTGAGAAAGATTGAAGGCAAAAGCTGACAAGGGCGGCAGAGGATGAGATGGTTAGTTAGCATCACTGACTCAGTGGACATGAATTTGAGCAAGGTCTGGGAGATAGTGAAGGGCCAGGGAGCCTGGCATGCTACAGTCCATGAGGTTGCAAAGAGTCGGACATGACTTAGCGACTGAACAACAACAGCAGGAGAAATGACTGTACCTGGCTCCATGCCCTTCCTTTCTTCTACCCTGTCACCCTGCTTCCCTCACCTCTTTTCCTTTCATCCCCTTCTCTGGGCAAGTTTTACATTTTTCTTGTGTATCTTTCCATGGGTAAGTGCCCAATCCTTAGTTGAAGGAATAAATAAAATCAATTGCTATTGTCTCTTTCTTTAGCCATACTTTGTGATGGGAATCAGTGTCCTAAGTTCAAATTTGTGTTCACAAATAAAGTGACATTTACACTATGCCCATTATAACTGCCATGAGTCCTCACTTCCCCTTCCTGGGACTTACCCGTACACTAGTGAGTCTGGTAGCTGCCACACAGTCTGTCACCCAGAATCATCTCATATCACCTACCGGATTATCTCTCTTCTTGGTGTCCACTTAACAAAGACACCCTTGAGGCCAGTGTCAGGAGCAGCCACCATGAGAATGCCGTAATGCGTCGGATGGCTCAGAGGAGCCCCAAAGTTGCTAATCCTTGGGTGACTTGGGAACTGAAGGAGGCCAGTGTGGCTGAAGGATGGATACCGTCAGGGGTGGAGCCCAGCTTTAGACTGGAGAGGAGGGTGAGGCCAATCATGCATAACCTTCCAGGCCAAGTTAAGTCAGGATACTAGGCTTTATGGGCTTCCCAGGTGGTGCTAGTGGCAAAGAATCTGCCTGCCAATGCAGAAGATGTAAGAGACATGGGTTCGATCCCTGGGTCGGGAAGATCCCCTGGATGAGGGCATGGCAACCCACTCCAGTATTCTTGCCTGGAGAATCCTTTGAACAGAGAGCTACCATCCATAGGGTCGCAAAGAGTCAGCCATGACTGAAATGACTTAGCATGCATGCACGTACTAGGCTTTATCTAAGGTCACTAGGGAGCCCTTAAAAGATTTTATTCAGGGGAGAATGATGTGAAAAGTAAATGATGATTCTGGCTATGACCACATTTATACAACTGGTGGGTGAGACACCAGGCTGAGGGCCCAGGTCCTCTGGATTATGAAATGAAGACCCTTTTCACACTGCAAAGAACACTGTTGAGAATACTCTTGGTTCAGAAATTTTAAGGGAGATGCAGGCTCTTAGAAGACTGTTAAGACAAGTACCATACAGCCTCTGCTTCTCTGTTAGTATAATTTTGATCCTCGCCAGCCCATGCTTTTCAGTTCTTAAAGATATTAAACTTAGCAGGTGTTCGAGCCTGGAAGCAAATGACAAATACCAGCATTATTTTGGCTAAGGAATAGATTTCCTTCAAGTGTCTCCATATTTCAGCCTTCATTCTGAGAAGAAAAAGATGCACCCAGCACAGACTGCTCTGCCTCACATCACTCTCTGTGTCAGACTTGGAAGACTCAGTACTCCACCCCATTTAAGGCAGAAGTGTTAACATTTGTGCTTAGCTGCACTAGATTCAAACACTGAGTGTTCTGAACTTTTGCAGGAAGGTGTTATTGAAGATGTTCGCGTTTCATGGTTTCATCCATTCATTTGCACAGAACAACCATCGCCACCAATGTGAGCTGCAGTCAACAGGACACATTTTTGTTTGTTTGTTTGCTGTTGAATCATGAACATGCATTCATACCGGGAAAGCATTTTACTTTTCTGCACGGATCAGCTGTTGTTCCAGTCTTGGTTTATGGTTGTTTTTGTTGTTTTACTTACTCTGTTGGGAAGCAGATATTAATATGAGAAGAGAGAGTGTTTTGCTTACACTACAATGTGGATTTTAATGAAAAGAAATTCAGAACCCACTTTTTCATTGAATTTTGCCTCCCTCTTTGTAACTGAGATTGAATGCTCTGCCTTTCCTGAAATGTGCATTTTATTTACTCCTTCACGCAAGTCCAAGGTCAGGGCAGTTCTTGAATTAGGAAAACATCATTATATCCAGTATCGATTTGTTAGTCTTCTTAGTTACCTTCCATACTGCACGCCAAAAGGACCCAGAAGGTAAACAGTGGGACAAAATCCAGCCCCAACTAAAGGTGCCCTTCAAGTGTGAATTTTATGATTTCTTTGATCTCACTCAGAAATTAATGTCAATCAAAGTATCCGTGTCCAACCTTCACTGAAGATTCAGACAGGGTTTGCAGCTGACAAGACAGCATTTTTATCAGTAGATATGGGAGGGACCAGTTGAGCCAATATAGTGACAAGAGTGTCACTTTCACTCTGTCTTAGGAAATAAAATTCTTGCCTCCTGTCCTTGGTCATAGTCTCAAACTGCTCTCCATCTAATCCTTTCCATCTCACTGTCATCATATCTCATTTGTCTACAGACTTCTATTGTGAGTTTCCCTACGTACATGTCCATGCTCAAATGTATGAATATACACTAAGCTCCCTACATACAAACCTTCAATTTGTAAACTTTCAAAGATGCAAATGTGCCTTCACATGTTCAAACTAGTAAGATAGTTTACATGTCTGGTGTGCATTGTCACATGTGTGCATCATCTACAAATGATTTTGCTTTTGTGTACTTTACTGTACAGTCCTTTGCAGAGGACAGTAGTAGAGTATGTTTATTTCAAGCCCAGGATATCTGGAAGCAAGCATAAAGGCAGCAGGGAAGTAGCTGGTACCACTGTACTTTTCAAGGTACTGTACTATAAGATTAAAAATATTTTCTTTATTTTTTGTTTGTTTTTATGTATTATTTGTGTGAAAAGTGTTATAAACATTTTACAGTACCGTACTATGTAGGTAACTGTGTTACTTGGGTACCTAGACTAACTTTGTTGGACTAACAAACAAATTGGACTTATGATCTCGCTCTCAGAACCTAACTCTTTTGAATGTAGGGAACTTACTGTGTGTGTGTGTGTGTGTGTGTGTGTGTGTATACTTGCTAAATATATATATACATATAAAACTGTGTATATATATATATAATTGTACATATATGGGGCTTCCCGGGTGGTGCTAGTTGTAACTAACGAACTTGCCTGCCAATGCAGGAGTCATAAGAGAGGTGGCTTCAGTCCCTGGGTTGGGAAGAATCCCTCAAGGAGGGCATACAAACCTCTCCAGTATTCTTGCCTGGAGAATCACACGGATAGAGGAGCCTGGTGGGTTGTAGTCCATGGTGTCACACAGAGTTGGACATGACTGAAACAGCTTAACATGCATGCACAACTGTACATATATATAACTATATATACAAATAAACTATTATACATAATTGTATATAAAGGTATATATAATGTTATATATAACTGTAACTATATGTATATAAAGCCTCCCTAGCTCCTTAGTAACTCTCTAGTGGCTACACTCTCCTTTCTTTTTTGTATCAAGCCAGTACTCAGGACCATGAAATAAAGGCAGAATGAAATATCTTTCCTCTCAGACATTCTTGCTCTCCTGACATGCAGTGTTCCAGGAAGATTAATCTGACCAGGGGGTGCCAGAAGCAGGCAGATCAGTTTGTGGCTATTACAAGAGTTTATTACCTGCGAGGTGATGAATAAAATTGCACAAAACTTCTGCTCCAAATATCCTTATTTCACAGCTCCCATGACACATGCACACTTTGCTATCAGCATCATCCCTGAGGTGGTGCCTGCCTCCTGTTGCCGTGTATCCATCTCCATCTGAGGTTTCATCTGGTGAGAAGGTGTCAACACACTCAGCTTTGGTTTGTATCTTTTCTATTCTACTTGTGTTTACCTCTTGCTTGTCATTAAGGTTACAGTTTTGAATGCAGGGTAGGTCTCATTGGTTCTAGCAGAGGGCTAAGGTTTTTATTCTTCTTTGAAGAAGTAGCACAGAGATACTGATTTTAACAGGTAATTAAGCTGCATACCTACCACTGCAGCTATGGTATTTTGTTTTATTTTCTTTTTTCTTTTCTGTGTGTCTTGATATATTAGATGAGTCACCCCCTATTTTTAAAAAAATAATTTTATCTTCCAATATTATGAGTTGTCTTTGTGTTTTTTTTTTTTTTTTTTTTTTGCCACACCACATAGCTTGTGGGATCTTAGTTCCCCTACCAGGGAGCAAACCCGACCCCATGAGTGAAAGTGCCAAGTCCTAACCACTGAACCACAGCCCTCTTTATTATAAATGTACAACAATATTTAATATATTTGCAGTGCAAAGTTGTCTAGGTGAACAGAGTTTAACTCTTCATTCATTCAGATCTTTTATATCTGTCAATAGAGTGAATAAAGTTTTAAAAGAATAAGTTTTCTCCACAAGGTCTTATGCATTCTTTATACACACAGTTGCAATAATCCCTAGGTACTTTATTGTCGCTTTGCTCATTTGAATAATATCTTTATTGTCACTTTGCTCATTTGAATAATTTCCAACTTTATTTCTTATGTTGTTATTCCTTGTGTAGAAGAAATTTTGAACATTGATCTCGTATCTGACAACTTTCTGTAACTAACTTACTATTTTTCAGTATTTACCTGTTAATTCTATTGGAGTTTGTTTGTAGGTGAATGTATATTGGTTAATAATGGCACTGGGTTGTGATCATCTCATATATAGGATTTAAGCTTTGTGAAAGATCCTATTAAAATTTTTTACTAGAGATTCACAGTTTCTCATCCAAACAGCTTAGGATGAGATGGGTTTAAGAATTCAGAACTTTCCAGGTTTCAGAAATGTGATGACACACACTCTAAATTTTGTATAAACCCCAATGGAGTCTTCAAACTCCATAATCAAACACATTAGTATTTCTGCAGCAAACTGTCTCAGAATTCTCACAAGGAGGATAAAAGCTGTACCTAGTTTATTTCTGGGTTAGGTTGGATTGTGCCACCAAATGAAGGAGTCCTCAAATTAAGAAAACCTTTGGTTGTTATAAGGGATATGATATAGTATGGATTTTTTTTTTTTAACGAACAGAAAATCTCCAAATTCCATTTTGTCAGTTTTTCCACTTTTCTTTCTTCTTTGTCACTATTGACAATGAGAACACAGTCCCTCGTCTGACCTTAAAATTGTCCTACACTATGTCTGTTGAAGGAGCAGATGTTATCTTGGAATTTTATTATGTGAGTTGTCTTTATTCTTTTATAGAGTTTATACTTCCTAACTCAAAGATTTACCATGTGAGGATGTTCGTAATGTGATCTTTGTAAAAAAACGGAATATTTGAAGCCTGTCGGAAGTCACAAAATGATTTTCTTATCAGGGGTCAGACAGCTTCATTTAAGTGAAAAGCAACTGGTCTTTAGAAGCAGTGCTTAAAAAATTATGGGATCCGCTCTTCTTCATCCTTTTCCAAGATTGCACAGGGATGTGTTGACAAATACGTCATGAAATTCTTAGTAAATGAAAACAAGCCTAAGATTAGAAGCCGGGCTTACTCTATCTATAGTCTATTAAATCTGCATCTGACTCCCAGAACATCAGCCTGCTGTGTTCCACTCTGTATCTGTATTTGACTGGAAGTGTTCACAAATCGGGAGGACATAAAATATTTAGAGCCCATGAAGCACTCAGGACTGTCAAAAATGATCTATTTCACATACATGGCCATGTGCTGGCGCTTTTAGGGCAGATTTGTCCATTTATGTTGAATATACCTACAGTTTCTGCTGTCTTAGATTTCATTGAGTTCTGTCGTAAAACTAACAATAAGCTTTGAGATGCACTTGAGTTCTGTTTCTTTTTCCTTTCTTTTTTTCCCCCAGCCTTTGAGTCGTGTATATGTGATTGAGAGAAGCTGATTGTGTCTTCAGAATGAGTGAGTTTTAAGTATTTAAATACTATAAGGTTTGTCTATGGTGGCTCAGACAGCAAAGCGTCTACCTACAATGCGGGAGACCTGCAATGGGTTCAGTCTGTGGGTCGGAAAGATCTCCTGGAGAAGGACATGGCAACCCACTCCAGTATTCTTGCCTGGGAAATCCCATGGAAGGGGGTGCCTGGTAGACTGCAGTCTGTGGGGTCGCAGAGAGTCAGACACGACTGAGCGACTTCACTGTCTTTTCTTTCACTTTCTTTTCACTAAAGTTTAGAAAAGGAATGACTGCCAGGGGTCCCCCACCTCCTCCCTTCACATCTTCATGAGTTGGTGTCTTACTGAATTGTCAGAAAAACTTGTCTTACTGAAATTTAATAAAGCATAGTGAACCATCACATGACGCAGACCACAGAGGGGAGCCACCCTCACGTGGTCCTCCCGGGTTTATGACCATCAGTTGTTCTTCATTCACTCAGTTGTGTCCGACTCTCTGTGACCCCATGGACTGCAGCATGTGAGGCTTTCCTGTCCTTCACTATCTCCTGGAGTCTGATCAAACTCATGTCCGTTGAGTCTGTGTTGCCATCCAACCATCTCATCTGCTATTGCCCCCTTCTCTTCCTGCCCTCAATCTTTCCCAGCATCAGGGTCTTTTCCAATGAGACAACTCTCCATCAATAGTGGGTATAAATGGTTTTGGCTGAAGAGAATCTTAGCAGGAAGATATTAATAAATGTGTATCCACACTAATACCAGAGCCTAAAGCAAAACAAAATAATGTGCTTTTAATTTCAATATTCTTTGTATTCAGGTTACTGTTGAGTTTTAGTGCTTACTTACTGTCCCCTATATCCTTGATGGGGTAGGCAGGATAATTCTACTGTGCTTTTGATGACCGACTTGTTGTTCTGTCTTTATTTCATTCATTTCTTTCCCTCCACTTGGCCGTCCTTGGTTAGTTCATGAAGAATGCTGTAATCTTACAAATCAAAAACTGAGACTAAAACTTTCTTTAGTGTATCAAATTGTAATTTAAAACTTCATTAAATCTGCAATGTCACCATCTTCTAAATTATATGACCAAGGTGTATTGTTATTATTCAAAGCATTGCAATCTTTAGTTTGAACAAAGAGCCTTTTACTACTACTAGGATTGAGTGAGCTAATGAAATTCTAGTTCACCTTCACTATTTGCTAGAACATGTATATTGTTACTACGTGAAGGAAATACATATTTCTAAACAGTGTTGAAAAAGACACTGAGTTCTGTGTGTTTCCCTTGTCAGTCCCACCCTGAACACATTTTATACTCTCTCTCTTCTCTTTCTCTCTCTCAGATATAATACATTTCCAGACCCAGGATAACATTAACAATTCTCTCCTTCAAAGTGACCTTTAGCCAGTTTGGTCACTACTTATATCTGATAATTTACAAGGAAAGGTTAAAACGCTTAAAGCTAGGCAGAAAGTTAAGGTAAAAGTTATTGAGTTTGCAAAATAAAAATTGGGTTCAAACAAATGTCAAAGTGATGCATGATGAAATCCCAATATCCATGTCATCTGCCGTTTTTCGTTATTGATTAACACTCTCAGAACACTTCAAGCAGCAGTTAACTTAGCTAGTTGGCCAGCAGCTCATCCAGAAAATGCAAAGTGGTAATAAGCACCATGTGAGCAATCTGCTTCTAGACTCATGCTATTCAGTAGATGTTTGATGGAGAGATCTGTGCTAAAATCTGCCACAGAAACACTGTAGAATTCTAAAAACTGAGTGTTTCAAACCGTGGAAATAGATTACTTAGCATCATTCATGGTCAAGTATTCTTGAGTCTTCAGAAAATGTGTGTTTTTTTTTGTTGTTGTTGTTTTTAAATATATTTTGTTAAGTGTCTTAATAACCAAAGGGGTTCTTTTCTGTATCTTATGGACATGGTTATAGAAAAGTATTTGAAACTTAATTAAACAATATTCAGATTCATGGGATATTACAACTGGAAGCAAGCTAGAAAGCTTCAGAAATGACCTCTCATTTGCCAGGAAAAATATCTGAGGTTGAAAAGCTAAAGGGGCATTAACCTGACACTGCTGTTCAATTGAACACTCTTATTGTGCATACTATTTACACATATACATGCTTGCTTTATTTTCCAGGACACCTCAATCACTAGTTAAGAATGTTGAACACCTATATAGTCCACCCTTTACCATCTGAGACAGGGGATGGGTACCCACTCTAGTATCCTTGGGGCTTTCCTGGTGGCTCAGACAGTAAAGAATCTGCCTGCAATGTGGGAGACCTGGGTCAGGAAGATCCCCTGGAGAAGGGAATAGCAACCCACTCCAGTATTCTTGCCTGGAGAATCCCCATGGACAGAGGAGCCTGGCAGGCTACAGCCCATGGGGTCGCAAACAGTTGGACATGACTGAGTGACTAATATTACTTATGGTCCACTCAGTAGAGTAATGCAACTCATTCATCATGTTCAGGAGGATATAGCAAAAACACACAGAAGATGAGATCTACATCTGGGAAGGAGGACTTAAAATTAAATTAGAATGTTTATGTATGCAGAGTGAAATCCCATGCAAAATCCCACGCAGGCTCGAGTTCTCTGATACTGGACTCAGAGGTGAGATAATCCATTTGCATGATGGGTGATAGAGCAGGTTCTTTCAATGAGCATGCTCACTTTGAAGGCTTCTTCAACTGTGATCATGATTTTTTCAGGGGATGAAGTGGTTTACCTATTGTTTCTCTTTTTTAATTTCAACTTTGCAGAAGTATGTGAGTAATTGACTTTAATGTAATTGAGCACACAGTGATTTTCACTTACGGTTTATAATTTTTTCTAATATTTATTTATTTATTTCGCTGAGTCAGGTCTTAGTCACGGCAGGTGGGATCTTCCATCTTTTTTGCAATATGTGTGGTCTAGTTTTAGTTGTGATGTGTGACCTGTAGTTTCCTGACCAGGGATCGAGCCCAGGCCTCCTGCACCAGGAGTATGGAGTCTCAGCCACTGGTCCACCAGGGAAGTTCCTACAGTTCTTACTTTTCTTCAAGACAACTCCTAATTTCATTCAAAAAGCTATTTTCTTATTTTTTAGCTGTGAATTCTTTCTTCTAAGCCAATAGCTATTGCTAAAGAAGTATTGAGTAAAGCATGATTTAAGCACACTTTACCATTGATTCAAATTTATACCACGGCTTTTAGTATATTAAATTAGTCATATGTAGGCATACTATGAAATAACTTGGGTCTGCCTTGTACTGTAAGCTACTTTTTCTTACCATGGTCATTAGCACCTGCTTATACCCAATTCATTATTTTTCAGGGAAGACTTATTAATTCTTTCTCAAGTGGATAGAATAGACACATGGCCAAGATTACCTAAGCCACCATGTCGTCAGAAGCTCACTATTGATTACCTATAGATTTCTGTCTCTCTGACTTGGATTGTGTCTATCAGTAGGTCCCACAGAGTAGTGATTAGTGTGTTAGTCCAGTTTAATCTGATCTTCAAATGCTCTAGTTTTGTTTCTCGTCTAGAAACAAAAATTATAGCACTACTGTAGACAACTTTAAGTATATCGCCATCTTCCTATCTAAGTATCTGCAAGTCTGACTCTGTCAAGATTAATCTCTGTGTGTTCTTCAGCTACTTAGTGGAGGCTGCTGTTTGTGAAAGAGCCCATGTCTTATATTCAGCCCTTTCACTTGATTGCATGCTTCTACTACTATCTCAACAAAAACATTTGCCAAACCTAAGGAGTCAGAAAAAGTATGGAGAAGAAGTGTGTGTACAAGATCTTGTTAAGAGGAATCATGTTTATCACAAAAGAATAACGCTTTTAAGAAATACAAACATGTCAAAACATATCTGCTGGTGGAAATGGAGCATGATAGGTGGAGTGTGATGGGTGGAGCATGGTGGGTGGCTGGATTTGGAGGTTGTTGACCCAGCCCTTCACAGTGTGAATAATGGCTGTTGGTATTTGAGCAGCAGATCCTGAACTGGCTGTCCCTAGGAAGGTCAGGAAGAATGTATGTTCTGCTGGTCATCTTGATTTGGAAAAAGCAGCTGAGGTGGATGGTGTTCCAGGTTTTTGCCTTTGTAGAACAGCATGCATTTGTCAGATGGAACATCTCTGATGCTTCTAATACATTGTCCATCCATTTGACAACTAGCCTTTTCACAGGACACGGGCATTCTGTAAGCCAGCTTTGCAAACCTTGCTTCATACCTTTTTCTTAGATTTTGTTTATGTGGACCATTTTTTAAAGTCTTTATTGAATTTTACAATATTGCTTCTGTTTTATGTTTTTGGTTCTTTGGCTGCAAGGCATGTGGAATCCTAGCTCTCCAACCAGGGATCGAATCTGCACACCCTACATTGAAAGGTGAAGTCTTAACCACTGGACCACCAGGGAAGCCCCCATATCTTTTTCTTTTCATGCAACCACCTTCTCCCATATTATTGAGTACCCAGAACATTCTAATTGCTCTCAGAGTCTAACAACTGCTTCTCTCAACCTCATGTCTTCTCAAAGCTCCCACAGCCTTTTATGGGCTCAACTTTTAACAGTGCATCTCATATTAGGTCTTTTACTGAATCTCTTGTCCTTCTTTTCTGTTTCTCCTTGTAGTTTTTGAGCTCCTTCAAGGGAAAACTAGCATTTTCATTCATTTTTGTAATTCTATTCAGAGCTAATAAATGTTTCCTGATAAGTAGGAACAACCAATTGTGCAATAAAAGTGAGTTTGCTCCATTAAAATTCAGTTTAATAGAATCCAGCAAATTTAAAATCTATTTTAGGCATAGTATAAGGCTTATTAGCAATTAGCATTGGTGTTACCTTGGAAAATGTTGAGAATCAATGCAATCCATCTTACAAAGCAGAGCTATTTAACAGAAACACAACATCCCTATTACAACCTATATTATGGAAGCTAGAGTGTGCCTGCGTGCTCAGTCTTGTCCAACTTTTGCGACCCCCATCGACTGTAGCATGGGATTTCCCAGGCAATACTGGAGCAGGTTGCCATTTCCTCCTTCAGGGGATCAAACTCCTGCATCTCCTATACTGGCAGCTGGATTCTTTACCACTGAGCCACCTGGGAAGCCCCACATATCCTAAAATATACCAAGGGCCTATTCCATGAAAATTTGTTATTAAAGTTCATGTCCTTGGACTAAATTTTGTGATAGTTTAAAACTTTGTCATAATATGGAAAACTGTATTAACTCTTGGTGATTTGCTCATTCTCTTTGTCCCTTAAAGCTGATTCTTTGTCCCTAAATGATTTTATTTATATGTGATCATTCCCTTGTGTTGTGTGTTTTTGTGTCTATCTATCTAAATCTATCTAACTATAGAGATCTAACAATCTAGTTACCCATCTATGTCTCCATATCCTGGTACAAAAAACAAAATGTGAGGGGTATATGGGAACTCTCTGTGATGTTTTTCTGACCTTTCTGTAAATCTTCAATTATTCTAAATTAAATTGTATTCAAAAATAAATGAGAGCTGCAGTATTTAGAAAGGATTCTCAAATTAAAAATGGCAAAGCTGGTATATCCCTTGATTCCTCTTACATTATGAAGTCAATAAAATTACTCTTGATAATAGCACATTTTATCAAATAATTATTACTATATAGTCTTTCTAGGTATAGATGTACATGTATGTGTGTATTTGGATTTGCACAGAAAATAGTTTAAAAGAGTAATCACTAGTATTTGATTCATAAAGTAACATTTGAAAAAATCAGTCACTATCTGGGCCTTCCGTTTTTTCTTTGTTAAAAAAAAATTTGACATTTGTTAGACATGTAATGCTAGTTAGAATGTTATATTTAAAGATGTTCATAGATATATCCTAATGACGTTCTAAATGCTATTAGAAAAGTCCTCGATGGTGGGTCAGGAGGATCTTCAGGTATAACTGATTTTGGGAAAGCAAATTAGCTTATGGTCAGCTCAACTTACCAGCGACTCAGTGCTGACTCTGAAAAATGCCACAAGTAGATTCTTTCTCGATATCGATGACACTCCACATGCCTAAATGTACTTGAAATAAAGATATACCTGTGAATTATTTATCATAGCACTTTTTAATAGTGCAGCTTGCAATTTGTTTGCAAAATTACCTGAGGCTGTAGCTCAGATGTGAAGATGGAATGGTCATTTCAGTACAGCGAATTCCATATGTAGAAGGAATTTACATTTTCTAATGTAGTTTTCTAAATAACTTTCTTCCCGTTGGAAACCATTTTAAAGACAGATACAACGTAGTATTTTCAACTATAAAATAGGAAGATACCAATTTACAGCTTTGTTTTTTTTAGACTATTCAAACGCAAATATTTTTATAGACTAAATAGATTGTTTAAGTCAACAGTATCCTGGACTCTTAACATCTTTCTTAAATTGCCATTATCATATTTGCTGCAAGTTATATGCCATCGTTAGATTTATACTCCAAATTGCAAATGTATAATTACTAGAATTTAACCTCCCCAAATTGATGTAATTCAACCTAATTATCCTGGCTACATAAATGCATGCTAATCAGCAAGAACACACTTAAATAAAACAAGAATGTTAACACAACAACCACAGAATAAACAAACTTTTGAAAAAGTAAAAAAATTCAGGGGCTAATTACATGTTCAACAATAAATCATAAACGTGTACTATTTTAAAGTGTTTTCCTATCCACTCAGACTTATATTGTGGCCAGAATTATTTCAGGGTGTGTTTTGAACTCTGTCCACATTGATGGTTCTTCCTGTATATTAATTTCCTCATTCAGCAAGCCATCTTATTCATTTTGTAAACATTTATTCTCAGCCTGTTATGAATTGGATGATATGGAGGTGTCAGAGTTGAATCAGAAACAATTCCTGTCCTGAGTTTAGTTACATGATTTACTTAAATAAAACTAATTCAAAGAGAAAAGATACTATCACTTTAAAAGTCGTTGTTGCTCTTCGGTTGTTCAGTTGTGTCTGACTGTGGCCTCATGGGCTGCAGCACATCAGGCTTCCCTGTCCATCACAATCGCTCGGAGTTTGTTCAGATTCATGTCCATTGAGTCAGTGATGCCATCCACCCATCTCATCCTCTTGCCGTCCCCTTCTCCTTTTGCCCTCATTCTTTCCCAGCATCAGGGTCTTTTTCAGTGAGTGGGCTCTTCACATCAGGTGGCCAAAATATTGGAGCTTCAGCTTCAGCATCAATCCTTCCAATGAATATTCAGGGTTGATTTCCTTTAACCTTAAAAGGTTAATCAAATCATTCATTTTCTTGTTTGTTGTGGTTGTTCAGTCACTAAGTCATGTCTGGCTCTTTGTGGACACAAATTCATGAACTGCAGCATCCCAGGCTTCCCTGTCCTTCAGTTTAGTTCAGTTCAGTCGCTCAGTCGTGTCTGACCCATGGACTGCAGCACGCCCGGCTTTCCTGTCCATCACCAACTCCCAGAGCTTGCTCAAACTCATGTCCATCAAGGCGGTGATGTCATCCAACAATGTCATCCTCTGTTGTCCCCTTCTCCTCCCACCTTCAACCTTTCCCAGCATCAGGGTCTTTTCCAAAGAGTGGGTTCTTCACGTCCCTGTCCTTAACTCCCCCTAAATTACTTCCCATGGGACTTAAATTCCAGCTCAACTCCTAACCTATAAGACCCCACTTGACCTGGCTCTGACCTCTCTCCTGCTCTCCAGGTCTACAATGCAACCAACATGGGAGGTGTATTTCTGTTCCTAAAAGGTGTCTAACTCATTGCTGCCTCAGGACCTTGGCTCTTGCTTGTTGCTTCTGTCTGGAAAGATGGCTCTTGTTTCCTCATACCTCAGCCTCATCCAAGTCAGATTCTAGGCAGTGCTTTCTTCTTATTAACTCTGTGTGTTTCTTAGAAACTGTATCAGAAAAAAAAAGTTGTATGCTTTACTAGAAAGAAAAAATGAGAGAATTCCTAACCAGGGATTTTGTACCAAAGAAATCACAGCCATAGTCAACTATCCTATGAAAACAAAGGAGCTCTCCTGTAAGCAATTTAAATTATCCTGAAACCGTACTCATTGGTGTTTCCTTTTGAACTGTGTGGGACTTCCCATGTGGCCTTAGTGGTAAAGAAGCTACCTGTCAATGCAGGACACATAAGCGACATGTGTTCGATCCTGGGTCATAAAGATCCCCTGGAAGAGAGCATGGCAACCCACGCCAGTACCTTTGCCTGGAGAATCCCATGGACAGAGGAGCCTGGTGGGCTACAGTCCATGGGATCATAAAGAGCCACACACGACTGAGTGACCAACACACTTACTTACTTTGAATTCTGTCTGTAAAAAGTACTTGATACGAAAGTACAATTGTCCCTAGTGTGTCACAAATTTATCTGTAGCCCATATGGAAGTTATAATAAGGCATTACCAATTTCATTAACTATTTTTTAAAATGTACTTTCTTGTGCCAAGCCTTAGTTGCAGCATGTGGGGTCTAGTTCCCTGATCAGGGATGGAACCCAGGCCCCCTTCATTGAAAGCCTGGCGTCTTAGGCACTGGACTGCCAGGGAAGTACCTGTTAACTATTATTTTTACTGTTTAGAATTTACAGGACTTTGAGGGCAGATAATTTGGATGCTCCAGATCTCTCTTAAAAGCTCCTAAGTAGGTTGTGTTTATGTCTTTTTATTTTCATGACTTTGTTTATATCAGGGAGAGTCCCTGTGATGCACAAATATTATGTTTCCTTCATTGAGAAGAACTTTTATTTTTGAGTTTACTCAATATTTGCCCCCATTTGTCTTTTCTTACATGGTCAGTGGATTCAGCCACAGACACTTAGTATTTTCCCTGAGTACTGGCTGTATGAACAAATAGTCATCTGATGTCTAGAAAGATCATCTAATTAATTATTTAATTTAATATCTGATACTTTGACTAAGTTTAAACCAATACAACATTGTAATTAGCCTCCAATTAAAATAAATTTATATTAAAAAACAACAACAAAACAAGGTTTTCTGTGTAAAAATAAGATGGTTGACTCTTTGTGACTCCATGGACTATAGCCTGCCAGCCTCCTCTGTCCATGGGATTTCCCAGGCAACAATACTGGAGTGTGTTGCCATTCCCTTCTCCAGGGGATCTTCTCAATCCAGGGACCAAACCTGTGTCTTCTGCATTTGCAGGCAGATTCATTTGAGCCACCTGGAAAGTCCATAAATAAGGTTAATTGAATATAAATAGAAATGGGGATCATGAATAGACAATATATATGTGTATATATATATGAAATATACTAACCAGGAGAGATGCAATAGTGGACTTTGGGATTTTAAGAAGAAAGTGGTTTCAACTCATTGGGCTCCAGTTTTCTCATTTCAGTGCTGAAGGGTTAATGTAGATCAGGGAAGGCAAGTAGGTTCATTCTTTCTTTCTTGCCAAACCATGTTGGTTGGGAGAGGCCAGTGCTCTATATTGAGAATCTTGAGGCCACATGTGGGGTCACCAGAGAACACAGCGATTATACCTTTAGGTTGGTCAAGAACACATAATTTGGAAGTGCCAGCAGATATTACATTTTTTACAACTTGAGATTTGTGGCAATCCTGTATCAAACAAGTCTATCAGCTCCATTTTGCCAATAGTATCTCCTCACTTTGTATCTCTGTATCAAATTTTGGTGATTCTCATAATAGTCCAAAGTTTTTCATTATTATTGTATTTATTATGATGGTGCATGATCAGTGATCTTTGATGCTACTATTCTAATTGTTTTGGGGCTCCACAAACATCACTGTCTTATTTCAAGAAATTGCTACAACCATCAATTGCTACAGACTTCAGCAACCACCACCTGACCAGTCAGCAGCCATCAACATCCAGGCAAGGTCTTCCTCCACCAGCAAAAGCTGTCTGACTCACTGAAGCTCATATGATGGCTCATATTAAGGTAAACACATTGTATTTTTTAGACATAATGCTGTTGCACATGTGAGAGTACAGCATAGTATAAATATAACTTTTATATGCACTGGGAAAACAGAAAAAGAAGTGTGACTCATTTTATTGGAATATTTGCTTTATTGTGGTGGTCTGGAACCAAACCTACAATATCTTTGAGGTATGCCGGTGTTTATCCACCCTGATTCTACATTGTTGTGATTTAACTTAAATAAATGGATAATAAACATATGGTCACTCCCCTTTCCAATGTCCTCCAAAGTTCAGTTCTGCTTAAATGTTATATTTATGTCTCTAAATAACCTTTCCTATAGTAATTGGCACCACCAGAATTAATATGTCAACTCCTGACTTGTTTTCTCTCTCTTTGCCAGTGTCTCAAAATTGAATCATTAATTTGGAATAAGGCAGCCCTAATCCCAAAATATAGTGGTTATCTGTTGGGTTTCTACATTCTTCCCAGTAATCAAACTTATTCTCATCCAACCCAGGGTTCTGTTGCTTATTTGCAAGCCATCAAGACCTAGAATGTCATCATTCTCTCCCAGTCCATCACCTCTATATAGGCCTTGACCATAAATCTGGGTTATTTTCTGAAATATGCTAGTGATTCCACCTGAGACTTCACGTCCCTGAGTCTGGAGTGCCATCCTAAACCAGTACCAATGACTGGATGTTGTGTCATGCCCTCTTATTTCCTATCAGTCCTCATTCCTTTCAAATGAATTCTCATCTTAAATAACAATGGTAATAATAGAAATCATGTTTTGAGCAGGTACTATCCTGGATTATCTCATTCTTAAAAACAATGTATAAAACCCACACCCATCTTGCAGCTGGGGGATGTGGAGACTTAAGAAAGCTAAGTCACTTGCTCAAAATCACACAGCTTGTGAATAACACCATTGAACATGAACCAAATGACCTGAAGCCAGACCTGTTTTCTGAACTCCACTCTGGGGCTCCCCTGGAATCACTGATTCACAGCTTCTGCTGAACTGCTCAGAGGTGGAATGCAGGCACAGAGAAGACCTGCCTTTTCAGAACTGGTGCTGAATAGTAGGACTTCTACACTGGGCCCCTTCCCCTCATACCCCTTTAATTATTTTTTATGACTATATTATTGTGTTCAGGGAACCTTTGCTTGGCACTGGGGTTATGTAAAAGACAAGAGAGGCACAATCCTTTCTATCCAACTAAGCATCTGTCAGAAGAAAGAAACCTTAATCACATAATTTTACAAAGAATTGCAAGTCTACTGTTGTTATAAGCTCACTAAGATTGCTGTGCCCATGAAAAGCCAATAGGACGACCTGACCTATTCTAGCAGCTCAGAGATATTTTGCCTCATCAACTCAATCAGATGGCTCAGTACTTACTGTCTGACTCACACCCCACTTCCATTCTAGATTCAGCTGCAAGAAAGTTTGCAGCAGAATTCCAGCTCTGAGCTGCACAGGTTCCAGCATGCTTTGTGGCTCTCCCAGTTCATAGCAGTCTCATCTTCATTAATAGAGGTTTTACTAAATATATTTGTTAACATATTTCAGGCTACCATTACCTTATCAAGCCTCTCCTCTGCTGAAATATGGAGCAATATTGTTTTATTGATTGGGTACCTAGTGACGGTAGCAATATGCACACGTGCATTATTCTCATACCACTGTAGCTTTAATAGTCTGGAGGTAATATCAAAAGTAATTTACTGTCATCTATATATGGCAGTTCCAATGTTGTGGTCGTTAGAGCTGCCAGTTTGGAAATTCTGGTCTGCATACCAATGAGTCATCTAAAGTCTTTTTGAAACTAACTTGATCGGACCAGCTAGCAAGAAAGACCAGTCCTCTGAACAGCATCACTGATCTAATTGCTATACACAAGTACAGTGAATGCAACTGATTTACTAAGAATGAAAGAGAGACTTACTTTATCCTGAGTTTACAGTGGAGTTGGCGACAAGGACTGAATGAGAATTTGGTAACATGTTGACTTAATTTAGTGTCAAAAGCCTGCATCTTTCTGCTATCTGCTTTGCAGGCTTTAACACATGAGCTGAAGATAGAGCAAAGGTTTAGGGCTTCCCAGGTGGCGCTAGTAGTAAAAAACCTACCTGCTAATGCAGGAGTCATGGATTTGATCTCTGGGTAGGGAAGGTCACCTGGAGAAGAAAATGGCACCCCACTCCAGTATTCCCACTCCAGTATTCTTTTCTGGAAAATTCCATGGACAGAGGAGCCTGGCAGGCTACAGTCCATGGGGTCGCAAAGAGTCAGATATGACTGAGCGAACAAGCACATACATTAGATAAAAAAAATACTGAACAGTTTTTGTTTCCCCTCACCAGTGATAACACTAAGAATTTTTATGTACTAAATCCTTCAATATTTTATATTACCAAGGGCTCGATCTTAAGCAGAAACAAACAAAATCCTACTATTGTAAAAACTCACTTTATGTTCATTGCTTTGCTTGGCCTAAATGCATTTTGAAAAATACAAAATAGAGCTTAAGTTGCATAAAGTGGTGTAGATCTTGTGGATCCATTTTAACTGTTGGATATCTTTGATAGCATCCCATTCCATAAATCACATTTATGTAAACGTTTCACAGGAGAGGAACAATTAGGTTGTTTTCATTTTTTGTTGTACTAGCATACAGTGATTAAATGAAAACCCTCATACATACCTCCTTGAGCTCATCTAGTTTCCCTTAGATAGAAATCTATAAAAAGTGGGAGAAAAACAAGCTATTAAAAAATATGTGTAGTTGGATTTCAATTCCATAAATCTTAAAAACACATATTATTTATTGATAAATTTATTTATATTGTAGAAATTAAAAACCATGCATAGGAAGAGCACACCAACTTCTAGAAGATATTTCTAGAGAGGAAGGCAGTACAGGATGAGAGTAACATTTTAGCAGTGTCTGTAACATTATATTTCTTTTAAAAAGATGATCTGGAGCAAATTGCAATATGTTAACATCTGTTCAGTCTTGGTGATAATTATGTAGATGTTTTATTTGTCTTATACCTTTAAATATGCTTGGAATATTTCATAAGTTTTGTTAAAATTAAGTTTCATAAGAAGTTTCAGGATATTATTTAGGAAAGAAATTCTCTTGTGTATCATAAAACATTCAAGTTACTGGTAAAAAAAAGTCTTTTATATGCACACTCAAATTCATGTCCATTGAGTCAGTGATGCTATCTAACCATTTTATCCTCTGCCACCCCCTTCTCATCCTGCCCTCAATCTTTCCCAGTGTCAGGGTCTTTTCCAACGAGTGGTCTCTTTGCATCAGGTGGCCAAATATTGGAGCTTCAACTTCAGCATCAGTCTTTCCAAAGAATATTCAGGGTTGATTTCCTTTAGGATTGATTGGTTTGATCTCCTTGCTGTCCAAGGGACTCTCAAGAGTCTTCTCCAAAACCACTGTCCAAAAGCATCCATTTTTTGGCTCTCAGTCTTCTTTATGGTCCAGCTCTCACATCCAAACACGACTACTGGAAAAACTATAGCTTTGACTATTCAGACCTTTGTTGGCAAAGTGATGTCTCTGCTTTTTAATACACTGTCTAGGTTTGTCATAGCTTTTCTTCCAAGGAGCAAGTATCTTTTAATTTCATGGCTGCAGTCACTTTCCACAGTGACTTTGAAGTCCAAGAAAATAAAAGCTGCACCAACACAAAGTCACTCTCTTCTTCTGTCACTTGCTGTCTGCTAGGGACGGCTGGCTCACACTTTAAAGCATTCATCCTGATATAAATTCCCAGGGGACGCTTTTGAAGCCAGACAAGAATCTTTAATATAGGCATTTTCTATCTGCTACCATTCTTACTCACTGCTGCTTTTTAATTCTCCTTTTATTCAAATTAAATACCTTACAGTCATTCAGAAACTGTTCTTTATGTTGCCACATCTTCCCACCGTCAGAGCAGTTAATTAGTTCTTGGCAGGTCTGAGATTCTGAAGAGCTTGCAAGGATGATTTGTAATTGTACACTGAAGTACAGCAAGATGCTTCAAATAAACATGGTTACAAGTCCATTGTTTGGCATTTGTCAATTTCTACACCATCTAGATTTTCATTTATTTGGCAGACATAGAAAACCTTATTTATTTCACATTTCTGAAGGTAGAGCCGTCATCTTTTCTAATACCTCAACAAATGAAGGCTATAAAAAAAACCTAAGGAAAAGCATTAAAAGGAAAATGGGATCTTATTGAAGCAAAAAGCCCTATAAAATCTGAAAAGGGCTTTGCTATGGAAGACCTATACCGTAAAATTGATTCTTATTACTACTGTTACCTTTGAAGAGGTCAACAATGAGAGACATACAGAGAATCTTTTTTTATTCATCTTTGCCAGCAAAATAGGGTCCTTTCTTTTGAGATTGGCATTCAGAATCTTCAGGGGTTTTGAACCTAGCACATTTCTCTGATTATTTCTTCCACTGTTTATCTGTACATGTGCTACGTGCCAATTTTTTATCATTTCAGCCCTTCTTAACAGCCTGACTCAATTTTTACTTGCTTCCAGAGCCTTTTTTTCCTTCTACTGGGGGCCCTTCCCTCCTAAGGACAAATTAAGAAAAATATAGGATGTCCAGTTAAATCTGAGTTTCAGATAAATAAGGGATATTTTTCAGTCTAATAATAGAATATGCAACATTTGGGCCATAATTGTACTAAAAATTTAAATCTAGCATATATAAAGTTCAACTTTAACTGGCTGTCCTGTACTGTATCTGGCAACCGTACTTCCTCTGAACTCTTGAGGGACTGACTATTCTTATCATTCACTTATTGCCTGGCATTCCCTACCCAGTCCTACTGTATCCCTTTAGTCAGATTTTCAGCTCTGTGGAAACAGAGAAGAGTTCCATTTCCAGTTTGGATGCAAAAGGATAAGCAAGATCTTCATTCATGTGATAAAACTCAGAAATCACCAGGCCAACATACAAACAAAACAATTATAATTTTTTCAAGACATGAAAGAATTGTGGGCACAAAGAAATGTTAAAGATGTAATACCAGAGAAGCTGACAGATGTGAGACGAGTTTCTGTGGCTAGTCAGGAAGCATAAAGGAGTCAGCCAAAGAAGGTCTGTCTTTGCTGGGACTAGGAGAAACCAGTTCATGCTAGACAGGTCTTGGACTGGTATGTTATATTGTAATCTAACGTCGTTCCAAACACTAATCCTCTGTACCTAGTAATTCCCTCTCTGGGAGTTTTGCTGAGTAAGCAGAGGCTGGGAGCTGGGATGGGAAATGAGGAAAGACATTGTGATCTTGGAGCCAGAAAAAAAGAAAGATCAATACCTGCAGGGAATAATAATAAACGTGACATTGTAAGAAACAGTGGAGGTGGAAAAAATAAAACAAAACCTTTGAGGTGCTGAAACACAGAAACTATATAATACTGTCTATCTAAAATTATATATTGGAGAAGGAAATGGCAACCCACTCCAGTATTCTTGCCTGGGGAATCCCATGGACAGAAGAGCTTGGGGGGCTACAGTCCCTGTGGTTGCAAAAGAGTCAGACATGGCAGAGATCAAACAACAGCAAATTTTATGAAAAAAATAAAAGAAATCACTAAAATTATGGTTAAATAAAAATATTTTCAGATAAACAAAAGATAAGAGAAATGATTGTTGGCAGACTCACACTACCAAATACGCTAAAGAGAGTTTTTCAGGCTGGAATGAAATGATGCCAGATGGATATTTATATCTACAATAGGGAGTCAATAACCTTGATATAGGGAAGAATAAAGGGTTAATATAAAAGATTATCTTCTCCCTTAAATTTTTAAAAAGTCAATTAAAATTTTTTACATTATATGTAATATGAATTCAAGGTTGATCATGATAAGTTGTAATTTCTAGAGGGCTGATTATAAAAATAATAAAAATAGACATAACTGAAAAAGCCAGTAGACAAGATACTAAGACATGCTCATTTATTCCACTCCTCTCCAGATAAAAAAGTGGAAAGAAGGAACAAAGAATAGAAAGAAACAAAAAGAGAATACAGACCCTGTTTCCTTTGGAGATTTCTATCTTTGTCATGAACTAATTTTTTTTAATTAAAGTATAGTTTCTTAAAATATGTGATAGTTTCAGCTGTACAGCAAAGTGACTCAGTTGTACATATGTATGTGTGTCTGTGAATAGATAATGTATATATATTTTCTTTTGCAGATTCTTTTTCCTTATAGATTATTATAAAATTGCATATGGTTCCTTGTACTATTCAGTAATTCTTTGTTGTATGTCTGCTTTATATATAGTAGTTTGTTATTAATTCCAAACTCCTAATTTATTCTTCTCCCTCCCTTTCTCCTTTGGTCATGGTAAATTTCTTTTCTATGTTTCTAAGTTCATTTTCTAAATATGTTCTCTGTCTTTGTCATAAGCTACTTTACTTTTCTGAGATGAATGAGAAGACCACACCTCTTCCAGCTCAGAGAATCAATCCATTCTAACCCTGTTCTTTGTGGGCCTCTGTGAGTTGTAGTCAGAGGGGCTTGCCTGGAATGTTGTGTCTGTGTGGTCAGTTCTGCATGTGAGGTTTGTTTTTCAAAATCTTTCATGAGATGCAATTTATGTGCCATAGGGTTCACCCTTTTAAAGGATACAGTTTAATGTTTTTAGTATGTTTACAGAGATTTGCAACAATCGTGGTAACCTAATTTAAAATATTGCATGAATATTTTATACATGCAATATTTCAGGAAAAGATGATCAATTTTGCTAATTATTAGAGAAATGAAAATCAAAACTACAATGAGGTATCACCTCGCACCAGTTAGAATGGCCATCTTCAAAAAGTCTGCAGTCAGTAAACAACCGGAGAGGCTGTGGAAAAACCTCCAACACTGTTGGTGGGAATATAAATTGATACAGCCACTATGGAGAACAGTATGTAGGTTCCTTATAAACCTAAAAATAGAACTACCATTTGAACCAGCAATCCCATTCCTTGGCATATATCTGAGAAAATTATGATTCAAAGATACATGTACCCAAGTGCTCGTTGCAGCACTATTTACAATAGCCAGGACATGGAACCAACCTAAATGTCCATCATCAGAGGAATGAATAAAGATGCTGTGGTTCATATATACAATGGAATGTTGCTGCTGCTGCTAAGTCGCTTCAGTCGTGTCCGACTCTATGCGACCCCATAGATGGCAGCCCACCAGGCTCTGCTGTCCCTGGGATTCTCCAGGCAAGAGTACTGGAGTGGGGTGCCATTGCCTTCTCCGACAATGGAATGTTACTGAGCCATAAAAAGAAGGAAATAGTGCCATTTGCAGTAATATGAATGGGCCTAGAGATTGTCACACTAAATGAAGTAAGTAGTGATATCATATGATATCACTTATATGTGGATCTTTTTAATATGCTGTTGGATTCTGTTTGCTAGAATTTTGTTGAAGATTTTTGCATCTATGTTCATCAGTGATATTGGCCTGTAGTGTTCTTTTTTTGTGGCATCTTTGTCTGATTTTAGTATTAGGGTGATGATGGCCTCATAGAGTGAGTTTGGGAGTTTGCCTTCCTCTGCAATTTTCTGGAAGAGTTTGAGTAGGATAGGTGTTAGCTCTTATCTAAATTTTTGGTAGAATTTACCTGTGAAGCCATCTGGTCCTGGGCTTTTGTTTTTGGAAGATTTTTTATTACAGTTTCAATTTCCATGTTTTTGATGGGTCTGGTAAGATTTTCTATTACTTCCTGGTTCACTTTTGGAAGGTTATACTTTTCTAGAAATTTGTCCATTTCTTCCAAGTTGTCCATTTTATTGGCATATAGCTGCTGATAGTAGTCTCCTATGATCTTTTGTATTTCTGTGTTGTCTGTTGTGATTTCTCCATTTTTGTTTCTAATTTTTTTTAATTTTTATTATTCTCCCTTTTTTTCTTGATGAGTCTGGCTAATTGTTTGTCTATTTGTCTTCTCAAAGAACCAGCTTTTGCTTTTGTTGATTTTTGCTGTAGTCTCCATTTCTCTTTCAGTTATTTCTGCTCTGATTTTTATGATTTCTTTGCTTCTACTAACTTTGGGGTTCTTCTTTTCTTCTTTTTCTAGTTGCTTTAGATGTAAAGTTAGGTTGTTTATTTGATGTTTATCTTCTTTCCTGAGGTAGGCTTGTATTGCTATGAATCTCCCTCTTAGCACTGCTTTTACTGAATTCCATAGGTTTGGGGTTGTCATGTTTCATTTTCATGTTTCTACACATATTTTGATTTCCTTTTTGAATTTTTCATGATCTGTTGGCTATTCAGAAGCATGTTGTTTAGCCTTTATATGCTTGTATTTTTAATAGTTTTTTCTCTATAGTTGACATCTAATCTTACTGCACTGTATTTGGAAACAATGCTTGAAATGATTTCAAGTTTTTTAAATGTTCCAAGGCTAGATTTATGGCCCAGTATGTGATCAATCCTAGAAAATGCTCCATGTGCACTTGAGAAAAAAGGTGAATTCCGTTGTTTTTGGGTGAAATGCCCTATGGATATCAATTAGGTCTAACTGGTCCATTGTATCACTTAGAGCTTGTGTTTCCTTGCTAGTTTTCTGTTTGGTTGATCTATCCATAGGCGTGAGTGGGGTATTAAAGTGCCCCACTATTACTGTGCTGCTGTTAATTTCCCCTTTCATACTTGTTAGCATTTGCCTTACATATTGAGGTGCTCCCATGTTAGGTGCATATATATTTATAATTGTTGTATCTTCTAATTGGATTGATCCTTTGATCATTATGTAGTGTCCTTCTTTGTCTCTTATCATGGTCTTTATTTCAAAGTCTATTTTGTCTGATGTAAGTATTGCTACTCATCCTTTCTTTTGGTCCCCATTTGCATGCTAAAAAAGTGGTACAAATGACCTTATTTATAAAACAGAAATAGACTCGTAGATGTAGAAAACAAATTTATGGTTACCAAGGGGCAAAGGAGGGGGATGAATGGGGAGATTCATCTACACCACTACTAACTAAAAATAAGGACCTACTGTGTAGCCCAGGAAACTCTACTCAATATTCTGTAATGACCTCTATGGGTTCAGTTCAGTTCAGTCACTCAGTCAGGTCCGACTCTGTGTGACCCCATTGAACTGCAGCACGCCAGGCCTCCCTGTCCATCACCAACTCCCAGAGTCCACCCAAACCCATGTCCATCGAGTCGGTGATGCCATCCAACCATCTCATCCTCTGTCATCCCTTTCTCCTTCTGCCCTCAATCTTTCCCAACATCAGGTTCTTTTCAAATGAGTCAGCTCTTCATATCAGGTGTCCAAAGTATTGGAGTTTCAGCTTCAACATCAGTCCTTCCAATGAACACCCAGGACTGATCTCCTTTAGGATGGACTGGTTAGATCTCCTCGCAGTCCAAGGGACTAAGAGTCTTCTCCAACACCACAGTTCAAAAGCATCAATTCTTTGATGCTCAGCTTTCTTTATAGTCCAACTCTCACATCCATACATGACCACTGGAAAAACCATAGTCTTGACTAGACGGACCTTTGTTGGCAAAGTAATGTCTCTGCTTTTTAATATGCTCTCTAGGTTGGTCATAACTTTCCTTCCAAGGAGTAAGCGTCTTTTAATTTCGTGGCTGCAAGCACCATCTGCAGTGATTTTGGAGCCCAGAAAAATAAAGTCAGCCACTGTTTCCACTGTCTCCCCATCTATTTGCCATGAAGTGATGGGACCGGATGCCATGATCTTAGTTTTCTGAATGTTGAACTTTAAGCCAACTTTTTCACTCTCCTCTTTCACTTTCATCAAGAGGCCTCTTAGTTCTTCTTCACTTTCTGCCATAAGGGTGGTGTCATCTGCATATCTGAGGTATTGATATTTCTCCCAGCAATCTTGATTCCAGCTTGTGCTTCCTCCAGCCCAGCGTTTCTCATGATGTACTCTGGATATAAATTAAATAAGCAGGGTGACAATGTACGGCCTTGACGTACTCCTTTTCCTATTTGGAACCAGTCTGTTGTTCCATGTCCAGTTCTAACTGTTGCTTACTGACCTGCATACAGATTTCTCAAGAGGCAGGTCAGGTGGTCTGGTATTCTCATCTCTTTCAGAATTTTCCACAGATTATTGTGATCCACACAGTCAAAGGCTTTGGCATAGGTAATAAAGCAAAAATAGATGTTTTTCTGGAACTCTCTTGCTTTTTCAATGATCCAGCGGATGTTGGCAATTTGATCTCTGGTTCCTCTGCCTTTTCTAAAACCAGCTTGAACATCTGGAAGTCCCTGGTTCACATATTGCTGAAGCCTGGCTTGGAGAATTTTAAGCATTACTTTACTAGCTTGTGAGATGAGTGCAATTGTGTGGTAGTTTGAGCATTCTTTGGCATTGCCTTTCTTTGGGATTGGAATGAAAACTGACCTTTTCCAGTCCCGTGGCCACTGCTGAGTTTTCCAAATTTGCTATGGGTAAAGAATCTAAAAAAGAGTGGGTATATGCATATGTACAACTGATTCACTTTCCTGTAAATCTGAGACTAACACAACATTATAAATAAACTATGCTCTAATAAAAATTAATTTAAAATACAAATCAAAAATAAAAGTTATTGGAAATGGAAAAAGTATGTTTCATCATCCCCAAAGAAACCTTGTACTCATCTGCCCCCTTCATGTAGCCACTCGGCTTGTTAAATTTTGGAATCCCAGGCTCTACCTTAAAGGCTCTGAAACCACATGCCTTGGGGTAGATAGGAATACGTGTGTGTTTAACAAGCTCCTGCAGATGCTTTGGGGGAACACAAACAGTTGACAACCACATCAGTAATTGTTATTCTCCTCTCCTTAGACCTATTTCACTTTGTCTCTCGTTGCATCCTGGAAGTTCACAAACATCTCATACTCCATGGTGAGACTGAGCTTGTACCCTCTTCCAGCACTGCCTGACCCCAGAGGCTCATCTTCCAGTGCCTTGTTTGTGATGGGTTCCCCCAGTTGATGCTGTCTGAGGGCCCTATGAAAACTCACACAGATTTAAAAGGAGAAAAAATATTGCTAAAGAATACAAACAAACCTTTCAACTGATCAATATAAATCACAGTACACAGTAGTGGTTAAGAAAAAGAGCATGAAGTGTAATCAGGTCCAATCAAAGGGATCTCTCTTTGTGAAGTTGAGCAAATCACTCCAACTCACAGCCAGTTCTCCTCTGGAATAACACCTTCTTCTTGAATTTGTGATTAGGATAAAATGAAACAAAAGAATTTAGTTATCTGGAAGAATGCCTGGGACATGATAAGCATTCAATAGATATTAGTTATTATGATTATAGTTTATGGCTCACAGTTTCAGGTTAGGTTTGTTGTTGTTTAGTCGCTAAGTCGTGTCTGACTCTTGGGTGACCCCGTGGACTGTAATCCTCCAGGCCCCTCTGTCCTTGGAATTTCCCAGGCGAGAATACTGGGGTAGGTTGCCATTTCCTTCTCCCAGGGATCTTCCTGACCTAGGGATTGAGTCTGAGTCTTCTTCATTGGCAGTCGGATTCTTTACCACTGAACCACCTGGGAAGCTCTTATTAAGACCAATTTGGAGAAGCATTTTGCGCTGCTCTATCCCACTATCAAGTTAAGAGGCTTGAAATTTTATAACCATGTCTTGTTTCATGGCATGTTGTCACTGAGAAATAGATATATGAAAACACAGAGGGAAGTGGCAGGGTAGTAGATTGTCTACCTTATTCAGATGGAATTTAGAAAAGTTGAGTCTACACATTTTTTGCAACTATTATCATGGAAGCATAGAGTACAATCATGTATCTTTGCTGTTGAAAGATGGTTAGAAACCCTCACATGTTGTATAGTTGCTGTTTGTTTCTGTAGTAATTCAAAAGCCATCCTACCCTCTCTCTACATAAAACATTTGGGGTACTTTATTTTTTTACATATATCTGTCTGTCCCTGTTTCTTGTTTCATGAATAATATTCTGTGTTCTCTGACACTCTGAAGTGATCACAGGAATTCTGAAATGGATCAGCCCCCAAGACAAAGGGAAAGGAGAGGGGAGGGAGTGTGCTGTTACTTTGGGATGGAAAGATGCGTGTGGTTTGACTGCAAATACAGAGGCAGCTTTGATTGGGGAAACATAGGAGAGATACAAGAGCAATCAGAGGAAACTATTAAAGATCTCCTGGGCAGAGGGAAAAGTCAGTGCAGGAAATATTCATGTGGGGAGGAAACAGCTGGTTAAAAACACTGAGTATCCATCATGTGGAGAAATAAACATGGAGATGAGCACCATGGGAGCACATGCTTCTTGCCAGAACTGGGATGAGGGCAGGGATGGGCTTAGAATACATACCCACACACACGCGTGCACACACACACACACACACACGCATGCATGCACTCCAGGATCTTTTGGACTGCTTGCCAAGGACAGTGACAACAGCATATCCTTTGCCTGGTGAAGGGTTGAATGAGAGCTGTGGGCTGACTCAAGGTAACTAGAGAAAGAATATCTCAGGCTGTTATTTTCATTGATTTCATAGCTCCTGAGGGCACAGCAGCTCTCGCATCACAGAGCCCAGAAGACAATTCTCCCAACAGGATACTTCTTGTACCCCTTCCTTTTATACTTTCATCTATTGAACTTCCTTTGGGGGAAAAATCATATTTCTGGGAGATAAGGGTGCTTGCCTTATTGTGTGAAGGGAGCTCCTGGGAGGTATATACTTTAGAACTTAGAGAGTCCGACAGAATAAGAAAATGGGAAAGAGGAGTTCAGCAGTAAAACAGAAATAATTGTGACTCCCATGAAATACTGAGTTGGCCAAAAATTCTGTTTTCCATAACACCATATGGAAAAACCCAAACAAACTTTTTGGCCAATCTAACATAACACAGGCTGGAGGTTGAGAAAAAGAGGAATAACATTCTAAGAATGAGGGCAGAGAGACAGACTCAAATAAAAGAAATATTAGAAAAATATGTATATTAAATAGTTTTCAGAACCTAATTCATACTTAGAACACTAACTTCTGTGAGCTAAGACTGATACATAAATGACAGATTATTTTTTATAATAGAAGCATCTTAAATAGAAAACATAGAAGAAAAAATAAACATGAACATCATATTTTTATTGTACTGACAAAATCTGAAGTTGATAAACAGGAAGGATAAGTGGAGGCATGTTCTATGCTTTCTTGTACTTTGTGGATGATATAATAAGAGAAAGGATGGGAAATAATCAAGTTTTTGTGATCATCCTCTCTTAGACCTAAGATGCTCCTAAGACCTGAAAAAAATTGTTCCATAGGAAAAAATATAAATTGTAAAATGCATCCATATACTGCATGGTTCAGGGAAAGAAAAAAGTGCTCTTGTAAAAAGTGAAGCACAAGGACAGTGGGTGAAAGTATAGCAAACAGCAGAATAATAAGTTACCACCTGGGGAAGAAAATGTCACTTCAAATAAGAGGTAGGAAAACTCCTGAGATGTTTGAAAATAGAGTTTCATATTCATTCCAATTAAAAGTGCAGACAGGTCAAAGCCAGATATCTAGAGTTTCAGAGAGAATCACATACAGGTGAATATCACCACTGAAGGAACAATGCAAGTCAAAGACATAGATTTTAGAAGTGTTGCATTTTTGAGTGTGTACTTTTGTTTTATCTTTATCATAAAGTGGTAGTTGTTCAGTCGTGTCTGACTTTTTGTGACACTATGGACTATAGCTCGCCAGGCTCCTCCTTCCCTAGGATTCTCCAGGCAAGAATACTGGGGTGGGTAGCCACTCCCTTCTCCAGGGGATCTTCCTGATCCAGGGATTGAATCTGAGTCTCTGCATTGCAAGCAGATTCTTTACTGTCTGAGCTACCAGGGAAGCCCTGTGATAGCAAATGTAATCAGATAAAATCTTAAGAGTGTTTGATATGGGCATGGGGGAAGAGTGATGTTTTTTCTTATGATAAGCAGGTGGTTTATGGCCCATAAACAATAATTCAGAAATGAAAGCTAGCTATAACTAGAAACATGATTAATTGTATATAATTTCCAGTTTTATACAGAGTAGATATTATCTTAATCAAAGGATGTCATCAATAAACAAAATTTTAAATTTAGAAGTAGCACACCTGCAGATGTAACCACATACTCTAAATTAAGTCGGACACCTCTTAGCAACTGAACAACAGCAAACCTAATTATTTAGAGAGTTATAAACTCTTAAAGATCTTGATATGAAAAGGTAAAAGTGCATTAAATAAATTAGAAGAACAAGTCAAAAATATAAAATCAGTTCATACTAATGCTTCTAAAAACAGGTTTCTTTTCTTAAAAAGGAGGAAGCTGAGGCCATATTTTTGCTTGTCATTTATCTCCTTTCTTTCCTTGCTCTCCAGTCTAAGACTGTTTTTCTCACCAGCTTCATCCTCATCACTGTGGTTAGAATGGCATTACATGTTTGTCAATTTTTCATTTATGGATTTTTCACCATATTTTTAATCTTGAAAGAAAAATCATACACAGCCCTATTACAGTAATATTCTTTAAATCTATATTTGTTTTACTTTTTAATTTTTATTCTTTGTTCATAAGCTTATGTATTCTGACACAACAATAATTATAGCATAGTGTTTTTTTAATTATGTCCTGCCTACAGCCTTGGTCCTGAATTGCTAGACTAAATATTGTGTGGGGGATCTTCACACTCAACCCCTGAGGAGCAGATCTGAATTCCACTGGCTGCCACTTATACTCAACAAATAGCCTCCGCCTCCTTTCCTTTTCTGGTTTAAAGGAAACTTGCTGTTGTCCTTTTCTCTCTGACTTTATGATAAAACTTTTTATATACCAGCACCCTGGACTGTGTCCTACTTCCTCAATGTTCCTCCATAGAATGTTGCTGCCATTTGGCGGGGGCGGGCGGGGGCACCCTCCTTTATGTGCAATGTGAAATGATCATGGTTTTCACCCACTACCCATGAGTAGGACTTCCCCTTTCCATGGGACAAGTAAAAATGTGCTACGCACACATTCCAAAATTCTTGCTAGAAAGTAGCACCAACCCCCATCCCTCTGAGAACTGCTAAGACATGTCACTCACTGTGTGAGCTAAAGCTTTGAACCAAATAACCACAAATGTAGCGTGATCCTAGAAATGTGGCAAAAGGCTAACTATCCACAGTGTCTCCTCAGCAGGCTTCCATGATTCCTGGGATCCCCTCCATTGAGCACTGCCTCAGTCAGGTATATATAATGATATTGTTGTCGTTCAGTCTATGAGTCATGTCCAGTTCTTTACAACCCCATGGTCTACAGCACACTAGGCTCCTCTGTCCTTCACCATCTTCACGAGCTTGCTCAAACTCATGTCCATTGAGTGAGTGATGCCATCCAACCATCTCATCCTCTGTCATCCCCTTCTCCTCCTGCCTTCAGTCTTTCTCAGCATCAGGGTCTTTTCCAATGAGTCAGCTCTTCACATCAGGTGGCCAAAGCATTGGAGATTCAGCTTCAGCATTGGTCCTTCCAGTGAATATACTGATGGAAAAAAACAAAATGTGTATAGCTCTTACAACATGCCAGACTCTGTTCTAAGCACTATTCACGTGTAATAATTTAATGAGCTCTGTAAGGTACTATTATTATGCTTCTTCTCATTTAACTGATGAAAAAACTGAGGGACAGAGATGTTAGGCAAAGGGTAACTAGTAAAATCAGCTGTTCAGCTGGTTAGAGGTAGGGCCAGTATTTGGACCAAGGCTGTCCAGGCCCAGAGTTCACTCATGCATGCTTTTAGCTATGGGCTTCCCAGGTGGTGCTAGTTAAAGAACCCACCTGCCAATGCAGGAGACATAAGAGACGTGGTTCGAGCCCTGGGTCAAGAAGATTCCCTGGAGGAGGGAATGGCAACCCACTCCAGTATTCTTGCCTGGAGAATCCCATGGACAGAGGAACCTGGCGGTCTATAGTCCACGGGCTCTCAAAGAGTCAGGCACGAGTGAAACAACTTAGCACACACCCGCTATGACACTTTATACAATACAAAGTCAAGGTCACAAACTCAAGTGGCCACTGCTCAGGTAACTGTACATTATCTTGGAATGTAAAGAAAGTAAAGCCCAGCAGTGTGCTAATTTTTATGTATTCTATATAGTGAAAGTGAAAGTCGCTCAGTCATGTCTGACTTTCTACCACCCCATGGACTATACAGCCCATGGAATTCTCCAGGCCAGAATGCTGGAGTGGGTAGCCATTCCCTTCTTCAGGGGATCTTCCCAACCCAGGGATTGAACCCAGTTCTCGCACATTGCTGGCAGATTCTTTACCAGCTGAGCCACAAGGGAAGCACATACTATATGGATGGCCCATCAAATATAAAGTTAACACAAGGCACATATGTGGTTACATACCTTGAAGCTGCTCAGACCTACCCTCCCATCCTAGTCTACCACCACAAATTGTGTAACCATGAACTTGGCATTGTGAACTGCATGAAGTAGACTTTCAATACATACTACTGTTAGTGTTATCATCTTTATTATGAAACATCTTATTATTAGTAGAAAAGTAACATTTTCCACAATGCTTCTCAACCTGGTAGTCCTTTAAAATCAACGGGAAAGGTTTTAAAAATGACTTAGACTTTGGGATTTCCCAACATCCCTCAATGAGAGGAAAAGTCAAGACACTTTTAAAACAGTCCCAGAGGAGAGATGCCTCAGGGCTTGTTGAGAAAAGCCCTAGGTTTCTATTTAAAGGACAGCTCTGAACTGAACCCAGAAAAACCATTTCTTGAATAACTTTGGGACTTTCTTTGAAGCTACACACCAAAGTCATGGACTTCTGGAGTCCTGAATAGTGATGAGAAATAGACTCCGGGGGCAGGAGGGAGTGGGCCTAGTGGATGCTTTTTCTCAGTGGCTATAGAGTACAGAACTTACAGAGACAAAACTGAGGAGTGAGCAGAATAGAATAACTCCCCAGGGACCCAGAAAGAGATAGGGAAGGGGACCTAAGAGAAGAGAAGTCGCTAATCCCAAGGGAACATGAGCCACCTGCTTCTCCTGGATTGACAGTTACTATACGATCTGGATGCCTGGGCATAATGATTTAAAACCCAACCTCTCTCATGCTTTTCATATTTATAATCATGATATCAGTGCCATTTCATTTTTATTGATTGATTTTTGTGACAGATAATTTTAAATTCTTCCTTGAGGTAGATGTTCATAGGCACTTTATTTTTAATATTTATTTATTTTATTGGCTGCATTACGTCTTAGTTTTGGCATGCAGGATCTTCCCTGTGGTGCACGGGCTTCTCTAGTTGTGACTCAGGGGCTCAATAGCTGTGACGTGTGGGTTTAATGGCCCCAACAACATGTGGGATATTAGTTCCCCAACCAGGGATCGAACTCGCATCCCTGCAGTGGAAGCACGGAATCTTAATCACTGGACCGATGATGTTAATAATTCTTCAAACTATCCTTCACAACTGTTCCTCCTGTCATACAGGATGCTGCATCCGCACCCAGTCACTTGTGATCACTTGCATGCACCACACGGCCTATGACCGCCACGTTCTCTCCCATTTGCTCTTCCTTTTTCTAGCCACCTCTTACTCACCCACTAAGACCCTTTTCAGCTGGCACTTTCTCCAAGAAGGCGCCAGGTTAGGGGATGTATTCATCTCATATAGACATAATTTTGGTGCATGACTCTGTCACTGGACTTTATCCATCCTACATCCACTGTCCATGTATCTCTGCCACCCCAGACAGAACCATAAGCTGCTTGAAATCCAAACTTTACATGTGCATCTGCTAGAATAGAGGCAGTTTCACGGCAGCATTTGGTAAATGTCCAATGATCTGATAACTGATGGAATAGAAAAGAATGAAAATGCTTGGGGTAGCTTTACTACAGTTCATCTAGAAATCCATAGAAATAACCAAAGCTGTGGGACCTCCAGTCATAGGCAACCAGGCGCAGCCATTGCTTGGGCATCAGTGGCCCCGGCACAGGGACTGCATGTTAGTGTGGACCGGCCTTTACTGGGCTGTGGACTTAGTGACATCAGCCCCTGCCGTCCATCCAGGACAAGTAAACCCTGTGCACGATGCTGTCACTGGACTCACCAAATCATATGCTAATTAACTATTTCTGTGGCCCCAACATGAACTGATGGTCCCTGCCGGGCAGAGCCACTGGGTCGGCAGGAGACGGGGTCTCAACTGCCCCGGGGTAAGTCCTTTGTCACAACAGATGCACAACCTGGCAACTCCTGCTTACCCATCTGCCCTCACAACATCAGAATGGAGACCAAAACCCTACAGAAGCATTGGTAATGATGGAAGTAAGAATCTGTGGGTCAGCTCTCAGATGTATTTTCCTAAAATCCATTCCTAAGAGGCTATGGACATCTACATGGGGTGTGTATGTATAATTTCAAGTCAAACAGATTATTTTTGTTTTTACCACATACAGAGGAAATAACATTTTTTTTTTCAATTGTAGTTGATTTACAATATTGTTTTCATTTCAGGTATATAGCAGAGTGATTCAGTTACACATAGATATGTTTTCTGATTCTTTTCCATTATAGGTTATTACAAGATATTGAGTACAGTCCCTGTCCTTTATAGTAAATCTTTGCTGTTTATTTTATGTATAGTGGTATATATCTGTTAATCCTGTAGTCCTAGTTTGTCTCTCTCTCCTCCTTTCCCCTTTGGTTTGTTTTGGTAAGTTTGTTTTCTATGTCTGTGAGTTCATTTGTATTATCTTTTTAGATTCCACATATAAGTGATATCGTATAATATTTGTCTTTCTCTGTCTCACTTGCTTCTCTTAGTTTGATAACCTCCAGGTGCATCTGCCTGCGTGCTTAGTTGCTCAGTTGTGTCCGAGTGCTTATGACCCCAAGGACTGTAGCCCATCAGGCTCCTCTGCCCATGAAATTCTCCAGGCAGGAATACTGGAGTGGGTTGCCACTTCCTCCTCCAGGTGATCTTCCCGTGCGAGTGATCGAACCCCAGTCTTCTGCATTTCCTGCACTGGCAGGTGGATTCTTTACCACTGAGCCGCCTGGAAAGCCCCTAGGTCCATCTATGTTGCTGCAGATGGCATTATTTCATTCTTTGTTTTCTTTGGCTAAATATACAGTATTCCTTTGTATGTGTGTACCACATCTTTCTGAAAGTATCACATACATTCATCTATTGATGAACACTTAGGTTGCTTCCATGTCTTTGCTATCGTAAATAGTGCTGCTGTGAACACTGGGGTGCATGTATCTTTTCGAATTAGAGGGTTTTTTTTTCCTGATATATGCCAAGGAAAGGGATTGCTTGGTGAAAAGGTAGTTCTATTTTTAGTTTTTTTTTAAAGGAACTTCCATAATGTTTTGTGTGTATGTGTGTACCACATCTTTCTGAATGTATCACATACATTCATCTATTGATGAACACTTAGGTTGCTTCCATGTCTTTGCTATCGTAAGTAGTGCTGCTGTGAACACTGGGGTGCATGTATCTTTTCGAATTAGAGGGTTTTTTTTTCCTGATATATGCCAAGGAGAGGGATTGCTTGGTGAAAAGGTAGTTCTATTTTTAGTTTTTTTTTAAAGGAACTTCCATAATGTTTTCCATAGTGGCCGCACCAATTTACATTCCCACCAAGACTGTAGGAAGGTTCTCATTCTCCACACTGAGAGGAAACAACCTTTATATATCACAGATGTGCCAGATCCTATTTAAAGATCATTCATTCATCAGGCAGATATTTATTGTGTGCTCACTATGTGTGTTGTCTGCCAAATTAGATGGCAGTAGGGGTTAAGTTTTACATATTGGGGTCAGTTTTCTAGGGACCTTTGCATTCTACATCAAGAAGTTTGAGTCTTATTCAGCAAACGTGTTAAGCCAAGAACACAGTGGACCTATGGAAACATCACTTTGTGACCTTTTACCATACAGAGCAGCAGTATAGAAGATGGCTGGAAGGGACGAGAGTGTAGAACTGGCCGATCAAGAGACTGTGGCATTTACTCAGGGAGAAGAGACTAAAATCTAAACAAGGCGATGGCCCTGGGGAAAAGAGAAGAGAGAATGGATTTGAGCATGATTCTGGAGGTCGACTTGAGAGATTTAATGACAGATCTGACATGGAGTCTGAAAGAAAGTGTTTTAGCTTGAGTGAGCAGGGGATTGATAATGATTTAACTGACTTATGAAATACAGGTGGAGGGCAGGGCTGAGTGATGACAATAAGTCAATGTTAATTAGGAAGTAGTTGTAGGCTTTTTAGCCGAAAATATGCAGTGCAAATGAGAGTGTCAGCTTAGGGGTGAGGCCAGGGATGGAGATGAAAGAAAATCTAGGAAATTGTTGGTATATGGTTAAACCTGGGAGAGAGGATTCAATCACCCAGGATAAGCAAAGAAGAAAGTAAAAAATACTGAGGTTGAAGTCCTAGGGACACCAACATTGAAGGGGCAGAATAAAGTGAAACAGCAGAGGAGACTGAGAAAGTCATGCAGGCAGAGACTCAGCTGAGACTGATAAAAGGATGCTATGAGAGAAGAGACTTTCAGGAAGGGGAGGTCGACATTGGAGGCAAGAAGAAAGGAAACCTCTGTAAGTTAGAATCTGTTGATCTCAAAGATGAAAAGTTGTATAAGGAGTCGCTGAGCTCAGGGTCATAGGTTTTCCTCCTTTCTTCATCTTATTCCCATCCTCTTCCTCCTCCTCCTTCTTCCTTTAGATTTTTTTTGTGTGTGCGTAAATTCTTTCATCTGAATACTTGGTGCTTTGGCAGATATTGTATTAAATATTTGGAGCATCCCCTCATGGTAATTTGAAATATTGCATCAAATTAAGCTTGGATTCTGGTTTCATCTCTGGTAGAGCTCCCCACAAAGTGAGTGAGCTGTCTTGCTCATTTGCATTTGATTTTTGACATGGTGTCATTGACCTCAGGCCATGTGAAAAAGTAATATCCTTTGTTACAGTTTCACAAACACACGTAGAGGAAAGTGGGAAAGACATTATTAATCTTCCCATGGCAGTTCTCCGGCTTTTATTGCTCCTTGTGATTGTCTTAAGGCTCAGTAAACAGTGACTGGCATTTCACATTCTCTTTCCAAGGAAAGACATCATGGAAGAACGAGGGGGTCGGGGAACCAGTTAAATAGAGTTGTTCAGTTGCTAAGTCCTATCAACTCTTTCTGACCCATGAACTGCAGCATGCTAGGCTTCCCTGTCCTTCATTATCTCCCGGAGTTTGCTCAAACTCACGTCCATTGAGTTGGTAATACCATCCAACCATCTCATCCTCTGTCATCCCCTTCTCTCTTGCCCTCAATCTTTCCTAGCATCAGGGTCATTTCCAATGAGTCAACTCCACATTAGGTGGCCAAAGTGTTAGAACTTCAGCTTCAACATCAGTCCTTCCAATGAATATTTGGGGTTGATTTCCTTTAAGATCAACTGGTTTGACCTCCTTGGAGCCCAAGTGAGTCTTCTGCAACACCACAACTCAAAGCATCAATATTTCAGCACTAAGCCTTCTTTATGGCCCACCTCTCACATCCATACATGATTACTGGAAAAACTGTAGCTTTGACTAGATGGATCTTTGTTGGGAAAGGGATCTCTCTGCTTTTTAATACAGTGTCTAGGTTTGCCATAGCTTTTCTTCCAAGGAGCAGCTTTTCTTCTTTTAATTTCGTGTCTGCAGTCACCATCCACAGTGATTTTGGAGCCCAAGAAAGTAAAATCTGTCACTGTTTCCATTGTTTTCCCATCTATTTGCCATGGAGTGATGGGACTGAATGCCATGATCTTCATTTTTTGAATGCTGAGTTTTAAGCTGTCTTTTACTCTCTCCACTTTCACCTTCATCAAGAGGCTCTTCAGTTCCTCTAAGCTTTCTGCCATAGGGTGGTGTGATCTTCATATCTGAGGTTTTGATATTTCTCCCAGCAATCTTGATTCCAGCTTGCTATTCATCCACTCTGGCATTTCTCATGATGTACTCTGCATATAAGTTAAATTAACAGGGTGACAATATATAGCATTGACATACTCCTTTCCAAATTTTGAGCCAATCTGTTGTTCCATGTCCAGTTTAGACCTGTTAGATTGTTGCTTGTTGGCCTGCATACAAGTTTCTCAGGAGGCAGGTAAGCTGATCTGGTATTCCTGTCTCTTTAAGAATTTTCCACAGTTTGTTGTGATCCACACAGTCAAAGGCTTTAGTGTACTCAACGAAGCAGAAGTAGATATTTTTCTGGAATTCCCTTGCCTTTTCTATGATCCACTGGATATTGGTAACTTGATCTCCGGTTCCTCTGCCTTTTCTAAATTCAGCTTGTACATCTGGAAGTTTGCAGTTTACATGCTGTTGAAGCCTAGCTTGAAGGATTTTGAGCATTACTTTTCTAACATGTGAAATGAGTACAATTGTGCAGTAGTTTGAACATTCTTTGTCAGTGCCCTTCTTTGGGGTTGGATTGAAAACTGACCTTTTCCAGTCCTGTGGCCACAGGTGAGCTTTCCAAATTTGCTGGCATATTGAGTGCAGCACTTTAACAACATCATCTTTTAGGATTTTTAGTATAATAAATATAGTCTGCTGCTCTGATAGTCTTTTCCTTGTGTCAGTTTGGCAAGGTATTGTCTGTAGTTATTCAAACACTGATCTTGGTGTTACTGTGGTGGTGTTTTATAGATGTAATTAGAGTTCATAATCAGTTGACTTTAAGTTAGAGAGATTATCCTGAATAATCTGGATGAGCCTCATTTGATCAGCTGAAAGCCCTTAGAAACAGAGCTGAGCTTCCCCAAAGAGAAGAAATTCCACTTTCCCCCTGCCCACGCATGGTTTATAACTTCCCTTTCATGATGGCCTAGTCCTAATAATTTCAGATCTACTGATCTGAACCTCACAATGGTATAAGCCAGCTGCTTGCATTGCATCTCTTACTATGTTTTCTCCTACTGGTTCTAGTTCTCCAGTTGATACGGTGGCAATTTACATGATTGTGCTCTTTGAGAGGAAGGCATGGTAATGAATACAGGCGACAGTGAGGGATCAAGCAGTCATATTGTGCATGATTAAGAGAAACTTTTTTCAGAAGATCAGGTGGGAAGGAGGGTCATGAGAAGTAGTAAGAATAAGTCCTCATGCAGAAATTTAGGAATATGGGAATGTGTTAGCTCCCTGAAAAACAGAAATCTGAACGTTTACATGTGCCTTGTAAAGTATAAAGTCCACCCACGGGTCCAAAGGAATGCCCAGTCCATCAATCAGCTCACAACAGTATCAAGGGAGAGGCAGTGTATCAGGTCATGGTAGAAAGAAGAAGGGTACAGGAGTCAAACAGACCTGAATAAAAATCATGCCTCAGGGAGCCATTGCTAGTTGCCTGACCTTGGAAAAGTTATTTAAACTCGCTGAAGCTCACTTTTATTACTTTTTAATGAAAATGTCAGATAATAATACCTTTGTCTTAGGGATGTTATAAGAATCAAGAGGGAGACTTCCATGGTGGTCCAGGGATTAAGACTCCATGCTCCAAATGCAGGGACCCCAGTTCAATCCCTGGTCAAGGAACTAGATCTCCCATGCTGCAACTAAAAGATCACACATGCCTCAATGAATATCTTGTGTGCCACAACTGAGACTCAAAGCAGCCAAGTAAATAAATAAACATTTGAAAAATAAAGATGCATGTGTAGGGCCAGCATAAAATAAACACATGATGAATAGTGGCTAGTAGTATGACATTGAGACTGTGGATTTTCAACACACTATGCCCTTTCTCATATTCTGAACTTCTTACTAAGAACCAACCTTGACGAACTAGCATCTTTAGAGGGTAATTGCACACTCACATATTCCCTACCTGCTATGTCACAAGGAAAAATAAGTAGTAAATATCCAAAGAAAAGTCATCAGTTCATGTTTCCTAAATTGTGTGGAAGTGATGTCTCTCAGTCATGTCTGACTCTTTGCAACCCCATGGACTGTAGCCTGCCAGGTCACCATATAAATGTCACCATAGTCCTAAGAAATTGCACTGGCAATGTATGATTTCCTCTAAACATTACCAAATAATCGAAATCACAGGCACAGCACAGAGCATCCTACAGGCCAATGGTCAACTATTGGTCTAGCATTTGCCCATGTGGTCTCCTTTTTTATCATGGCTTGATTACTTCTTCTCCTACCCATTCATGAGTTAGATGTTGTGGAAATAACTAAATATAAGGACTTCTCTTGCATTCTTAAACTAACCATTGCATCTGAATTGTCTTCTGAAAAACATCCTAGCCTTTTTTCCTTTTTCAATTTCTTGTTTGAGGCAAACATAAATAATCACCTCTAAGGCTTTAATGTGTCTTCTTATGTGGCACTGCGTTGAAGAATCTGCCTGCCAATACAGGAGACATGGATTTGATCTCTGGGTGGGGAAGATCCCCTGGAGGAAGAAATGGCAAACCTCTCCAGTATACTTGCTTGGGAAATCCCATGAAGCCTTGGAGCTTGGAAATCCCATGGAGCTTGGGAAATCCCACAGGAGCCTGGCAAGCTATAGTCCTTAGGGTCACTAAAGAGTTGGACACGACTTAGCAACTAAACAACAACAAGGGACTTAGTTACACTGATGTTAGCAATTTCCTGAAGTCTGCATAAAATTTAAAAAACATTGAAAATCACTAAAACAGAGGAAAAGCAGAGCAGATGTCATGTGTGGGAGGGAAAAGATGATGGAATAATTCCATCTTGGATATTAAGTCCTATTTGAGTGACTGTAGGAAATAAAATCTAGGCTAATGAGAATTTTCTGAGCATTATTCCCATTTCTTTGATCAGTCAGGAAAAGCATCTACAGTTGGAACATAAGGGGGCTAAGAATAGAGCCCTGGGTACCACATACTAAACTGCAGGAAAAGAAAGAGAAGTTCCTGGAGTAAGCCAAAAGGAGAGATTAATGAATGTGGTTGTTTTAAAAGCAGTGTAATCAATAATGTCAGTTACTTCTAATGGAAGAAGCCAAAGCACTGGGGACTAAAAACTTTCATTCAATTTATTCATTAAGAAAGTCATGAATGATTTTAATGGGACCAGTTTAACTGGAGCTGTGAATATAGAACATGCATTGCAATAGCTTGAATAGGTGAAGAGAAGACATAAAAAAATTGAAGAAAACTTCCCCAAGAAGTTAAGCCAAGAAGGAAAGAATAAAGATGTGTCAGGGATTTTAGTAGATCTTAGTGGTCAATAATGGGCTTCAACAAAAAATGTGATGAGTTGCTTCTCTCCAGCAGTGGAGTATAGTAATTGTTTAGTAAGTATAATGATGGAGTTTGGTAACACTTGGTTTTACACCTGAATTACCTGTGACACTTTATAAATATAAATGCCCAAGTCCTACCTCAAATCTGTGAACCAGTTTCTCAGGGAAGAAATGAGTCTTCTGTAGTCCTGGTTTTCTTCTTGTCTTACCATGTACTCTATAGATGCCCATGCTCTACCATATTGTATTCTTCTTTGTATCAGAGTTGACATAATAACTTCAAGATGTTACTCAACTCCATCTGCAGTTTCTTAAATTGTCGTCTGAACGCATATCTTCCAACTCTTGTTCTTTTGTCGTAACTAGTTCAAATGTTCTGACTTGTTACTTTACAAATCTGTAAAAATGTCGGAAGTACAATTTTCAACCAATTTTTGCAATTATGCTTTTTGCAGCTGCCTGTGAATAGCAGAAAATGCTATCAGTAATTTAATTGGTAGCAATTTTGGAGGGAAAGAGCAACGTCTGGTGTGAGATTTACTTGAAAATCTCTCCCTCCGTTATCCGAAACCCTTTATTCTATTGTTACTTCCCATCTCTCACAATCCATTAACATATTATGCTACAGCAGCTGTAGTTAAAACTGTTTGCTTGCTGCACTGAAGTTTTTCTGTAACTGTTTCATGACCAATTATATGTGAGCTATGTAAATCTTTGGTAAATATTTTTGAATCAAAAACTGAGGTTAGCTTTGAATGACAGATTGAAATTAATAGAGTAAGAGCATTGATATGTAGTCAGAAAAATAGACACTATACCAACACAAGGGGTTTCCCTGGTGACTCAGTGGTAAAGAATCTGCCTGCCAATGTAGGAGACACAGGAGACTGGGGTTCGACCCCTGGGTCAGGAAGATCCCCTGGAGAAGGAAATGGCAACTCACTCCAGTATTCTTGCCTGGGAAATCCCATGGACAGAGGAGCCTGGTGGACTAAGTTCATGGGATAGCAAAAGAGTTGCGCACAACTTAGCGACTAAACAACAACAAATACCTGCAGAAGGAAAGGAAGTCTATAATTAAGCACTAGAAATAAATAAATGAGCACAAACTTTGATTAAATATTTAAAAAAGGACAGCACTGTGTTTGAGAATTACACAGGTACGTATCTTTAGTGCTGAATTAGCTTTCTTCAATAAATTCATTTGATCAATAATGCGAGTGTTACAGGGGTTGCCAAAGTAGGGACTAATTAAATAGAGAATATATAAAAATATATTTAAAATATATTCTTGTGGGACAAAAATGTGCTTTAGGTTTTTTTTTAATAAATGGGAAAAAAAGTTAGCTGAGCACTCAAAGAGTAGATATTTTTACTATCATTTACTGACTGATCTTGTACTATACTAAGCTATTTACCCACATTGCTTAATATCTCAACAGTTCTATAAACTAAGAGTCCTAACTTGTAGATAAGAGAATTGAGATTCATAAGCGTGAGGTAGTTCACCCAAGGTCACACAACTAATAAGGTAGCCAAAGGGCTGACTTTCAAGCCTGGGAGCTCTTTAGCAATGGAGTCCCAACGCTTAGCTCAGGGCTCACTATGCAGCAGGGTTAAGTCCAGGCTGGACCCATTAATTTGGTCCAAGTAAGGAATTGTCAGTGTAGTAAATGAACAGTGAGCCTGGGGACACCTTTTCTTTGTATCATTTGTGGTTATATGCTTCTGTTAAAATCATCATGCCTGTTTCATTTAACCACTTTTAATTGGAAGGACTGATGCTGAAACTGAAACTCTAATACTTTAGCCATCTCATTGGAAAAGACCCTGATGCTGGGAGGGATTAGGGGCAGGAGGAGAAGGGGATGACAGAGGACGAGGTGGCTGGATGGCATCACCGATTCGATGGGCATGAGTTTGAGTAAACTCCGGGAGATGGTGATGGGCAGGGAGGCCTGGTGTGCTGCGATTCACGGGGTCGCAAAGAGTCGGACACGACTGAGCGACTGAACTGAACTGAACTGAAGGTTGTACTTAGTGCTTATAATCTGTAAATATAAAAGGAAAGGAAGGAAACTATATATACACAAAAGAAGAAATAAGCTGTTTTAAATTAGGCTGCTGTTAATGCTTCTCTTATGCTCCCTCCCAAGGCACACAAAAATCTGATATAGCCAGCATTTTTATTGTGAAAGTGAAAGTGTTAGTCTTTCAGTCACCTCGGATTGTTTGCAACCCCATGCACTGTAGCCCGCCAAGCTCCTCTAGTTCTTGGAATTCTCCAGGCAAGAATACTGGAGTGGATAGGTATTCCCTTCTCCAGGGAAACTCCTTGACCCAGGAATCAATCCCCAGTCTCCTGCAAGCAGGCAGATTCTTTACCATCTAGAGAGCCACCAGGAAAGCCCATTCTTACCATAGCTTCACAGTATATATGGGAGAAAGTCACATGTTTTAATAATTCCAGTGAATTTCAGCTCTCTACCTCAGTTCTGCCAATGATGTTGAAAGTGCTGGATGTCAAGCTTGTCCAGAGCCTCCTTGCTGGATGATTCGAGATGGAGAGAGCTCTAGTGGAAGGAGAATACCACAGAGAAAGGAATTCCCTAGACCACCGTCTTGCCCACTGGTTCCGGCTGAAACACGTTTAGTAGGAAGTCTGTTTGTGATGCTTTTTCCAGGCTTGTGTTCATCCATTCATGCATCTATTTAAGAGATGGCATCTCTGACTCAGTGGACATGAGTTTGAGCAAACTCTGGGAGACGGTGAAGGACGTTGAAACTTGGCATGCTGCAGTCCATGGGGTCACAGAGTCAGACACAGCTTAGTGACTGAACAACAACAGGATAGAGACAGTGTGAAGAGTGGGTTTCACTGGTGTCAGGGAATATGGGGAGACTTCTGAAAGGCTTGGAGACCATCCTTCAGAAAAACAGAGCTAAGATAAGTTGTCCAACTTGATTAGACTAGATTAGACTGACTTTAGCTCCATTTTGGTGGGAGCAGAAGTTTCATTTGCTCTATATTGTTTATGCAATTATTTTCTAAGTGGAAATGTTTTCATTTTGTTCTGGCCTCCTACTTTCCTGGTTCCTCACCGGTGCAGTGATTCCCTGGAATCTTAATAACTACAATGGGTATGCTCTGCTTAATGGGTATGAGCTTTAGAGAATAATGTCATTTCTGAACACTTAATGAGTTTCGCAATTAAGAAGGCATTGAAGTTCAAGGTCTTAAAAAAAAAGACATTTCCCTAATGATACAGCTGCCAACTAAGGAGTTGATAATCTGAAAAAGAAGTTGTTTTTTCTGCTTTAGGCTAAAGTAAATTCGTTCTATCTTACCATGACAAAATTCTAAGTGTTTGAAGTGCTTTTTGACAGCTACTACAAAAAGAAAAAAACTTCCAAAATATGTAATTCAATCATTCTTAGTTATAAAAAGGTAGAATTTGAGGGAAAGACAAGAGAATGACAAATTGTAGCAAAATAAACTACTAAACATAGAATGTCTGTCTCACTTGTAGACTTAAAAGCTAATAATGGAAGACAGAATATATATTCCATTTTCACAATAAAAAACAAATAGTAATTATTGATGCAGAGTTCTGTGGGATATGATATATGTGGGTAGTGATTTCTAGGTATACCCTGAATTTTCTTTTCAAGCTCCTAGCAGAAGTTTTAAAGTCATAGATGTTGATTGTTGCCTTACAGGCAATTTAATTTAGAATAAACTCTTACAATAGGAGTAGAAAATGGTCACCTAACCCTATAATTTACTTCCAACCCCCTAGTCCCTTCTTGGTTCCAGGGCTGTTTTCAATGGAAACACACTATAGACTATCATCTTATTTCACAGAGACCAGTTTCAGTTAGGAGAGGACCCTGATAGCATAGGCCCAAAGTATCCCTGAGAAAATACACTGAGAGCCAAATTTGAACTTGAGGTTGAAATTCAGGAACCCTGTGCTGTGCAGTTAGGGTTTTGATTCCAGTGCCCCTGGATATTTATGTTTCTCTGAGTTCCCAACCCTAGGGAATTTAGTTTACTGATTTCTGCAGACTGAGTTTCTGTCATTGCCAACTTGGGCTTATTAACTACAAAAATCTTAGGATTAGTATCAATAAGCCTGCTGGTAACTACTGTTGAAGTGGCTGAGTGATTAAGGGGAAGGTGAGTAAGGTACTTTACTTGGTATTCATGCATTTGAATCCTCTCTTGTTGCTTAGTCCCTTTTATTTGGTTTTTAGAACATTGCGAGGTGTTTGTGTGTGTGTGTGTGTGTGTGTGTGTGTGTGTGTAACAGATGTGCACTGATTATGACTGTAGACTACCATCACGAGTAAGGGAGGCTAGTAATTATCAAGCCTTTGGGCTGAATTGAGAATAATATTTAGCCAGGGTTGTTATATAACACATGGTAAAATAAGGTCCATTGTTGCTTTGTCAAAAAAATAACACAAGATAACATATTTCATTTTATTTCTTATTGGAAGATAATTACTTTACAATATTCTGTTAGTTTCTGCTGGACAACGAAGTGAACCAGCTGTGAGAATACACATGCCTCTCTCGCACCCCTCCATCACCCCACCCCATCCATCCAGTACCTCACAGAGCACCGAGCTGAGATGCCCGTGCTATACACCAACTTCCTACTAGCTCTCTATTTCACATGGTAGAGTATGTATGTCAGTGCTCTGCTCTCAATTCACCCCACCCTCTCCTTCTGCCACTGTGCCTACAAGGCTGTTCTCTACATATGTGTCTCAATTCCTGCGTTGCAAACAGTTTCATGTATGAAACAGTAAAAAAATCCTGTGATAATCCATAATGGAAAAGAATATGATATACATACATATATATATCCATATACAGCAGATATTAACACAGCACTGCAAACCATGTGGTGTGACAGGTGCTAAGTCACTTCAATCATGTCTGACTCTTTGCGACCCCATGGACCATAGCCCGCCAGGCTCCCCTGTCCATGGGGATTCTCCAGGCAAGAATCCTGGAGTCGGTTGCCATGCCCTGCTCCAGGGGATCTTCTCAACCCAGGGATTGAACCCGTGTCTCTTATGTCTCCTGCGCATTGGCAGGTGGGTTCTTTACCACTAGGGCCACCAAATCAACTATACTCCAATAAGAAAAGGTTTTTTAATAAAATAAAAGATAGCGGATTTCAACACTTTTCACTGAACAAGGCAGAATTGGTCTGAAGAATGCTTTATTTAGTTTTTGACTTATCTTAACTCCATTGTAAAGATTGGATAATATAATTGCTTTTCTCCTCAGACTTCCTCTTGAAATGTAAACTTTTCAATTTGATTATGATGACTATCCCTCAACCGCTCTGTCTTCATTTTATTCATACTTCCAACTGTACTGTCAAACACATGCAGCACCATAATGCTTCAACTTACATGAGTTATATTAGTCCGTCTAACTACCTGTCCAGCCCTTGCATTCTCCCACCTGAAGCTCTGTGCTGCCTGTTTCTTGTGATATCAGCAGAAGCATGAGGGACAAAGCAACTATATTTCAATGCTCTGCTTGCATCAACCTGGTTTAATCTCACTGGACAAAGCAAATCACGTGACTAGGTCCATAGTCATGAGTGTGTCTTAGTCAACTCAGGATGCTGCAACAAAATACCATAGCGTGAATGGCTTAAACAACAGATTTATTTATTTATGTTTATTTCTCTTGGGTCTAGAGCCCAGAAAGTCCAAGATCAAGGCATAAGCAGATTCAGTTCTTTTTTTTTTTTTTCAGATTCAGTATTTTGTCAGAGCTCTCTTCCTGGCTTGTAGGCAGCATCCTTCTCACTGTGTACTCAAAGGACATCTCCTCGCTTGTGCCTAAAAAAAGAGAGCTCCCTCTTCATGGAAGGTCACTAATTACATCACGGGGGGGTCCCACCTTCATGACCTGAAATTAATTTTATTACCTCCCAAAGGCATCACCTCCAGATACCATCATGTTAAAGGTTAGGGGGTCAACATATGAATATGGGGGAACACAATCATTCAGTCCATAACAGAGTGGCAAAATATACTCTACAGTTTTAGGGATGAACTGATAAGTTACATGGCAAAGGTCTTTATGATGAATATAGAATTGGGCCAGTAAATCAGTCTACTAAGTGATACATGTATTTCCTTTTATTCAACTTCTATTACTCTATCCTAGGACTTGAAATTGTAGCTGGAAGCAAGGCAGAGCCTCAGAGTTGATGACTCTTACAGCAGAGTGGGGACAACTGACAGGGAGCAATCCTAGTACAACTGTGATCATTACTGTGATAGGGCTTTTCTCGTCATATATTATTTTTTTTCTGGAATGTTCTTCCCACTTAATATCATTTATTTGTACTCAATAACAATTTTTAGACTGAGTCAGACGTCACCTTTTGTAGAAAGTGGGTTTCCTCCTATAATCCTCTTTATTCTATGTTCTCCCATTTTTTTATCAATTCTGATTCTCTACTGAGCACCAGGAAAGGATTCCTTGTTCATACATATTCTGTAGCAGATGTCAGATTATGCCATATGATTGTCCTGAGCACAACCAAGATGGAAGTAGTAGGGTATCTACATGGAGGACGACAGTGAGTATGGAAAGACCTTCCCTGGCCCGTGATGAGACCTTGGTGAAAGTCAGCTGCAAGTGTCACACTTTTTGAAGATAGAAACTGGAGCTTCTGTTCTTTTTGCTGCCTCTCTAGGACAGAATGCCATTGAATGACTCCCAAATCTAACTTTTCAATACGGTATCTCAAATTTATTTGAGAGGTGTTTCATTTAATGTCTTCAAGCAGAATTCAATTTTATTTATGTTGACTTAATATAAATAGAAGAAAATGATGTTTCATGTATCACTGGGAGGGCAGATAAAGTGGCAAAGGTTATAGCATCGTATCTCCTAGGAAGTTGAAAGTCACTATAAATAGATGCTTTAATCAAAGTCAGTTAATGGCCAGAGTAGGACTTATATATTTCTCTTTGTTAACAATTTAGTCAGTATATTTTTAAGGGTGTCAACTTGTCATCCCACTAATAAAACCTTGAAACTTGATATCAACAAGGACTGTGAAAGAAAGCAATGTCCTAACTCTGGTCTTTTTGTTCCCCTCTGTCTTTTTTTTTTTTTTTATGTCCTTGTCACGGCAAGGATTTTTCAGTTCACCAATTAATCTTCCTTTTTATTATGTCTTGTCATGGTTGAAGCATCTTCTAAGAACTGATAACAGGAGGGGGGAACTGATGATTTATTTTAAGAGGAAGATCAGACCTAACGTTTGAAGGTTGACACTAACATCAGTGAACGCTTCACGGAAGTGTGTTTGGATGGGTCTGAATGTGTGCACCACTTGTCTCCGAACAAGGTCGTAGAGCCTGGGGATTTCGGAGTGCCAGAGAACATTGTCATCCTCAACCCTGTATTTTGCATATAAGCCATCTGAGCCCTGGCAAAGGTAATTCCTGGTGCCAGAATCTGGATTTGAACCCAAATATACTGCTTCTTTAATCCTGTGCTCTTCGAATCATATCAGCTTTTTTGGAGGTTTATTTCAGCAATGGAAAGCTCTAGATAATGACATTTATCATGCCTTCCTTAACTGAGGACAAATGCTACATGGGTTTCAATCCCCAGAGAAAATGTCAGACCTTATTCAGAAATGTAAGAAATGATCAGAAGACAATTAGATATTACCTCTGTGGCACCTTGATGAGAGTGAAAGAGAAGAGTAAAAAAACTGACTTAAACTCAACATTTAAAAAAGCTAAGATCATGGCGTCTGGTCCTATCGTGCTGGGTATGCATGCTCAGTCACTTCAGTGGTGTCCAAATCTTTGCAACCTTATGGACTACAGCCCGCCAGGCTCCTCTGTCCATGGGATTTCCCAGGCAAGAATACTGGAGTGGGTAGCCATGCCCTCTTCCAGGGGATCTTCCTGACCCAAGGATTGAACCAGTGTCTCTCTGTAGCCTGCACTGCAGGCAGATTCTTTATTGCTAAGCCACTGGGGAAGCCCTTTGGTCCCATCACTTCATGGCAAACAGAAAGGGAAAAAGTGGAAGCAGTAACAGCATATGGGGTCACAAAGAGTTGGACATGACTTTGAGATTGAACAACTGTGGCACCATGTAGCAGTGGGAAGGATGAAAGAGAAAGACACAGCAGTGGGGAGGATTCGGCCAAGGAAATGACCCTGTGTTTGAGCCTTGATGAATAGGCTGTGTTTGATGTCAGGGTGGAGGCAGATGAGTCTGGATGGAGTAGGAGAGGGATGTCATCAGAGAGAACCAGAGCAGGCAGAAGCCCAAAGACACCAGGAAGGGAACGTCTAGATCAGAGTTCATCCTGGGAGCAGGGAGATGACTCCCAGGTCACTATCAGCGAGGAAGCAGTGTTTGCTGTGCCAAATGGGACTGCTAGACAAAAGCAAAATGCTTCAGCTTTTCAGAAAATCTGAGAGTATATCAGTTGTTCTCTTATGCTGATTTCATGCATATAAACAGATTCTTACACATGTCCCTTTTTCTGGTGTTAGTCGCTCAGTCCTGTCCAACTCTTTGTGACCCCATGGACTGTATCCCACCAGGCTCCTCTGTCCATGGAATTCTCCAGGCTAGAATATCGGAGTGGGTTGCCATTCCCTTCTCCGAGGAATCTTCCTGACCCTGGGATTGAACCTGGGTCTCCTGCATTGCAGGCAGATTCTTTATCATCTGAGCCACCAGGAAAACCCTCCTTTTACTAGTTATTCCATTTAATGTATTTTTTTTTTCATTGTTTCCCAACTAGACTAAACTGAGAGTTTAGGGAAGGCAAAGATCATTTATGACATGACTGTATTATCCCCAAATTTCCTAGTCTCATTTTATGAATATAGGATGAAAATGTATTGAATATATGAAAGAAGGGTATGCAGTGTAAGAAATCACACCCTGACTTTCCAGGAGTGGCCCTTGGAGGTCCCACCACCTACCCTGACCCCCATTGCCCTACTCAATCCTCCTAAGACTTGTCTCTTCTCTCCTTATAAAATTGATCTTCTGGGGACAGAGTAATCTAGGGTGCTGGCTGGATTGTGTTCCTTTTGGGCTCTCTCTTCAAGGTTGATAAGTTTCTTTTGCTAAACTTTGTTTGCTTTCTCAATTCCCTCCAAGTTACAATGGTTTCTACTAACTTGTGTCTTTTCCGGGTCTCCCATTTCTCTTGTTTGTTGCTGATTCTAAACTTTTATTGCTCTTGTAGCTCCCTTTCTTTTTTCATATTTATTTATTTGAAACCGAACGGGGTCTTAGTTGCAGCACACGAACTCATAGTTGTGGCAGGTGGGATCTGGTTCCCTGACCAGGGGTGGAACCCTGGCCCCTTCTGGAGTTAACCTGCAGTCTATGCTTTCCACCCCTGATGACTGGCCATGATGCAAAATGTGCATTCTTGCTGTTGTGTATTCTGTACGATGAGACTAAACCTTGGCAGATACTCTTCCTCTGGTACTCTAAATATTTGTCTTATGATTGCTCACTTAAAAGCTGAAATCAATTTCTGTAGCAAACAGAAGTTGCTGGGTTTACACTTCCTGTATGTAAGTATTCAAATCAGTGCTACTATATGTATGCAAAATAAAACCATAAACTTGAGCGACTATCCTTGGTATTTGCTAATGATATCGCTATGCTAAGTGATGATGAGTCATATCTGAGAGGCAGCATTTTTCTCAGTGGATGCATTTTACATACCAATATGTGAAAAGTGAAAGTGTTAGTTGCTCAGTCATGTTCAACTCTTTGCGAACCCATGGACTGTATCCCACCGGGCTCCTCTGGGATTCTCCAGGTAAGAATACTACAGTTGGTAGCCATTCCCTTCTCCAGGGGATCTTCCCACCCCAGGGATCAAACCTGGGTCTCTTGCATTGCATGCACTTTCTTTACCATCAGAACCACCAGGGAAGCCAACATACCAAATAACCTAGTTGGATAACATGTTTGAGTTAAAGAGGATTTAAATGTCTAGACTTGCCATAGATACAAACATAGACATGACATAGACATGTCCCTCCTATAGCAACTGCTGCAGTCCCAAAGATGGCCTCCAGAGGGATATCACCCAACAGTAAGCATCTTCCTTCCCACTGCATCCCACCAAATGACCCCCCAAGACAATGAGGAAAATCCATCTCTTTCTCGTATGTTCATAGTCTTCCCTCTCCACTGTCTCGTTATACCCAAAGAAGCCTTCCTATAGATATGAAAATATACAGAAAAAAGTCTTATCATTTTTCTCCTTGTTTCTACATCCTCTGTCCCATGTCTAGTCTTCCTGTCACTGCTAAGTGTCATGAAGAACAGGCTTTATGTCTTTACTACTCCTCACCACCCAACCCAGGCATCTTGCTTCCAGGCTCTCCCAGTACTTGATGATTGCCAGAGCCCCTGATGGATTCCCCTTTGCAAAATTCAGTGACCTCTTCTCATTTCTCCTCCTCCCTTAATTTTCTAGTTTTTTTCTAGCTGACTACCCACTCCTTAACATGCCCCCTCTTGACTCCTGTGATACTATGCTCTCCCTGTTCACATCTCACTTTTTCTACTCTCAGGTTCCCCTCTGACTTTCGCTTTCTCCATCTACCTAAAGGAGTAACATTCTTGGTCTTCTTTGTTCTCCTGGGTCCTCCTGAAATTCCATCGGATGCTTCACCAGCTACCATTTACCACCATCTTTACTCTCCTGGGCACCCCCAAGAACATTGGCAACAGCTTTCTAGGCATGGACATTCTTCTGGCTTTCAAGTTCAGTGTGGCCAAAGTGAACCTGGACTGTGAAGAACAGCTTAAAGAGCATGACCTTTGTACGTGAATAGACCAGGGTTTGATTTCTGGCTCTTAATTGCTGCAGGACCTTGGAGAAGATACTGAAAGTTTTTGTGTAACAATAAAAAGAAGACTATAGAACTGACTTTGTAGAATAACCCTCTACATAAAACATCTAAAACAGAACTTGGCAAATGGTTGTCACTCAATATATAGGAGATATTCAGCATTATTACCTTCTCTTCAGTACCTCTTTCTCTTCTTGTATTCCTATTACTTTTTAATCAAAATGTCATCACACTATCATCATGTTCTCTTCTCCTGTAACCCAGTCCTCAGTTCCAATCACTGATTGTGTCATGTTGATTCTATTTCTTTAGTTTCCCTGAACCCTATTGCTAGCTAGCTATGTTTTGGTACTTACTGTTTCTTTCCTGGATTATTGCAATAACATTCAAATTGATGCCTCTGCTATCTACTTCCCATTTCTCAAAACTATCCATTATGTTGTCGTTAGAGTCTTATGTCCCTTTGTTTTGTTTTCCTGAAACACAGAAATAAATAGGTTAGTCTTCTCAAGACCCTTCAGTAGCTCCTGTTGCCTACAGTATACTTCCATAATCCCTGAGTGTATCTGGCATCGTCCTTTACAGTGGTATTCCACTGTCTTTTCCAGATTCTTCTCCCACTAGCTTATGTTTCAACAACACCAGAATTGAGTGTCCCCCAAATAGCTGTCTGTGTTAGTGACACTCCTTCTCTTTATTTTTTCCTATATTTATTTATTTACATGGCTGTGTCGGGTCTTAGTTGCAGCACGTGGGATCTTTCATTGTGGCACATGGGCTCTCTGGTTGTGGCCCAGAAGCTCAGTAGTTGCGGCGTGTGGGCGTGATTGTTTCTTGGCATGTGGGGTCTTCGTTCCCTGACAAGGGATCAAACCTGAGTCCTCTGCATTGCAAGGCAGATTCTTAGTCCCTGGGCCCCCAGGGAAGTTGCACGCTCTTTCTCTTTAGAAGCCCTTCTTCCCTGAACAGTTACTTTTAGCCACTTCTCCCTTTAATTTCATAGAACACTTGACAATCTGTCAGTGCCTCTGCCTTCTATCATAGTTAGTATGCAGGTATTCTTTCTCCCCACAATCTAAGTCCTTTGAGAGCAGACAAGACAAATGTAGTGCAGCTGGAAAAAAGAAATTTAAAAATGGCCAAGAAAGAAAAACAAGAATAAAGCCAATACAGCAACAAAGGCCCTTGCTATGACTGTGCACAAAACCTAATCAAGAGTTAGTCTTTGATTCAGTCCCTTCACAAATAATTTTGGGTGAATTCCTTGTAGCCAGCACAAAGTATTGAAAGGCAACCAATAACAAGACAGATCTGACTCCTACTTAGAAAATATATGTGGGAATAAGTCATATACTTGAAATGATCTTAGAAGAATAGATGCAACAGTTCATTATGAGAAACATTTCTCCTAGAGAAATTTCCCACTTGGTGTATCATTTAGGATATATTGTGGGAAACAAAGGGTAACGCCCTCAACAATGCTTTCATAATTAAAACAGAAGCATTATATGACTGTTAATTACCATTGAAAAGCAATGAATATTCCCTGCCCTGTAGTAGGCACCTGCTAAAAGGGTTTTGAAATCAAGTGCTATGAACTCATTTTAACAATCTTTTTGCCAAATACACCCAGACACACCTCCAGTAGTATCATTGACATCTTAGTCAAAACGGCTGTGTGCATTTATTTGAGATATTAGCACCAAGACACCCTTATTTGCCAGCTCATATGTATTAATTTTCTATTGCTGCTGTAACAAATTATCACAAAATAATGGCTTGAAATAACCAAATTTATTATGTTAACAGCTCTGTAGGTTTGAAGTTGCTTATAGTTCTCACTGACCTAAAACCTAGACACCGCAGGACTTGGTTCCTTTATGGAGACTCCAGGGCAAAATTTGTTCCATTGCTTTTTCCAGTTTCTACAGGCCATCCATATTCCCTGGCTTGTGCCCTCCTCTTTAAAGCCTCATCTCTCTGGCCATGATTACATAGTCACATCTCCCCTTGATGACAGCTGGCAAAGCTCCTCTGCTTTTAGACTGGACACAGCTGGATGGTCCAGGCCACTCTTCTTATTTTAACATCTTCAATCACATCTGCAAAGAATTTTTTTGTTGTACAAATAATACATCCCAATATACTGAGGATTAGTGTGAGGACATTTGGTGGGGGGTTTTATTCAGCCTCCATACCATCTTACTGACCTGTGTTAATTTCCAATTGAGATTGTGACTCATCAGCTGCTGGTTGAAAGGAGAAAACTGCATGATGTAATTAATTCTGGATGCTTTCTCTATAGCTCAGGTGGTAAAGAATCCACTTGCAATGCAGGAGACCCTGGTTTGATTCCTGGGTCAGAAAGATCCCCTGGTGAAAGGATAGGCTACCCACTCCAACATTCTAGGGCTTCCCTTGTGGCTCAGCTGGTAAAGAATCCGCCTGCAATGCAGGAGACCTGGGTTCAGTCCCTGGATTGGGAACATTCCCTGGAGAAGGGAATGGCTACCCACTCCAGTATTCTAGCCTGGAGAATACAGTCCATAGGGTCACAAAGAGTCAGACATGACTGAGCGGCTTTCACTTTCACTACAACAGCAACTAACGTTGCATTTCCTGAGAATCCACAGGCAATTGTGTCAGGATGTAGGTGCATGTGTGACTTAGGACATACACATTTCTCTCTGTTTTATAAGGTTAGAAATTAAAGATGGTGTCTGGTTTGGCCATGTCTGAATCTGCTTCGTTTATAGGGAACACTGGAGGTCCCTCTGCTCCCCCTGACCTCTTTCTAATGCTTTGCATTTCCCTTTCCTACACCTCATGTGGAATTGATAATAGGTTAAAACCATCTCTTCCATTTCTTTGACAGAAGCAAAATGAAGCAATAAAAATATCTACCAACCCGGCAGAGCTCCTGCATAAATGACTGGTGTTTATTGCAAATGTAAAACGTTTTTGATTGTGAACATGCTGCTTGATGTGATCTTCTGAATAAAGATAATTTTACACTGTGTGAATAATTTCCCATTGTTTTCCAAAGTGTGTGAGTGGTTAGAAAAAATATTTCTACAATGTGTTTGTCGGCTTCACTTTACAAAATTGAAAGAATCTTGGATAGTGTGGCTACAAGCAGATGGATGAGGATTTCTGATTTGAGTCTGGAATGTGAACAAAGTAGAAAACACTGCTTGTGGATTCTAGATTACTCTCTGGGACTTATGGAAAACTAATATAATCAGTGGGCTTCCCAGGTGGCGCTAGTGGTAAAGAACCCGCCTGCCAATGCAGGAGACATAAGAGACGTGGGTTCAATCCCTGGGTCAGGAAGATCCCCTAGAGGAGGGCATGGCAACCCCACTCCAGTATTTTTTGCCTGGAGAATCTCATGAACAGGGGAACCTGATGGGTTACAGTCCATAGGATTGCAAAGAGTCAGACATGCCTGAGCGACTAAGCACAAGCAGCAGTTCAGTTCAGTTCAGTCGCTCAGTCGTGTCTGACTCTCTGTGACCCCATGAATCGCAGCACGCCAGGCCTCGCTGTCCATCACCAACTCCCGGAGTTTTCTCAAACTCATGTCCATCGAGTCAGTGATGCCATCCAGCCATCTCATCCTCTGTCGTCCCCTTCTCCTCCTGCCCCCAATCCCTCCCAGAATCAGGGTCTTTTCCAATGAGTCAATTCTTCACATGAGGTGGCCAAAGTATTGGAGTTTCAGCTTCAGTATCAGTCCTTCCAATGAACACCCAGGACTGATCTCCTTCAGGATGGACTGGTTGGATCTCCTTGCAGTCCATGGGACTCTCAAGAGTCTTCTCCAACACCACAGTTCAAAAGCATCAATTTTCGGCTCTCAGCTTTCTTCACAGTCCAACTCTCACATCCATACACGACCACTGGGAAAACCATAGCCTTGACCAGACGGACCTTTGTTGGCAAAGTAATGTCTCTGCTTTTTAATATGCTATCTAGGTTGGTCATAACTTTCCTTCCAAGGAGTAAGTGTCCTTCATGGCTGCAGTCACCATCTGCAGTGATTTTGGAACTCAAAAAATAAAGTCAGCCACTGTTTCCACTGTCTCCCCATCTATTTTCCATGAGGTGATGGGAGATGCCATGATCTTAGTTTTCTGAATGTTGAGCTTTAAGCCAACTTTGTCACTCTCCTTTTTCACTTTCATCAAGAGGCTTTTTAGTCCCTCTTCACTCTCTGCCATAAGGGTGGTGTCATCTGCATATCTGCACAAGCATCACACAACATAATCAGTATCTCAGTAACTATCTTGTTCTGCTCACACTAGACACGCAAGAAATACTTACTGTTTGCATAAGAGAATAATCATGTTTCACTTTTCCCCTGTAGCCAATAGTCATTTGATGGTATTCTTCCCAGTCAGTTTCCTGTAAAGCAAGCAGAAATGATTGACATGCCTGTCAGATGAGTTCCTCTTACCACTGTGCTCCATGTGATGCCCGCTCCCAGGTCCTTATAAGGCTTTCTACTGAATGTCATCACCCTCCCAGAATTGTTAACATTATTCCCACTGGTTGAGAATTCCAAAGTTGCCATCATTTCTTTCCTTGTCTCTTTTTAAAAAGAATAGTGTCTATTGTAGAGATGTGGTTGGACCTAAAGTCTGTCATACAGAGTGAAGTAAATCAGAAGGAGAAACACAAATGTGATATATTAATGCATATATGTGGAAACTAGAAAAATGATATAGATGGACCTATTGCAGTGGGGAATAGAAATGCAGATACATAATGGACTTGTGAACACAGGGTTGGGAGGAGAGGGTGGGATAAGCTGAGAGAGTAGGACTTATATATATATACACCACCGTGTGTAAAATAGATAGCTGGTGTAAAGCCTCTGTATAGAACAGGGATCTCAGTTCGGTGCTCTGTGATGACCTAGAGGGGTGGGGGGGCTGGCGTGGGAGGAGGTCCAAGAGGGAGGGAATATATATATATGTGTGTGTGTCTATGTGTGTGTCTTTGTGTCTGTGTGTGTGTGTGTCTGTGTGTCTGTGTGTATAGCTGATTCACTTCATTGTACAGCAGACACTAACCCCAGCGTCGTAAAGCAATTATACCCCAATAAAAAAAGAACAATAAAAAGGTGTCCCAGGGTAGATGGAGGAGACATTATTAATATGACCCTCTCTTTCTTTCTGTTACAAACCTGCTTCCACATCCACCAGTTGTATCAAATGATCAGCTGTTTCATGCGGAATCTGTAAAAGTAACCGTGCCTATACAGGGCTGCCCACTGCAAGGACCGGCGACAGAGTAAGGGCTTGCTGAAAGGACATGTAGAAGAAGAGGGATGAGAGCCTATCCTGTGACTTTGGGGAGATTCTGCTGGCTCATCATTGGTGCTCATCATTGATCATGATTCTGCTGCTCACCATCAAAGAGCCATGTGTTCGTTCCACCGTGTTAAAAGTGCTGAAAAACGTCTTAGTGTGTTCTTTTTCAGGCTCAGCTAAAACAGACATCTGTCCTAATGTAGTGATAGGGCTTCCACAGGGAACGTGATGTGTTATTGTTTCTAGATCATTCCTTTTATGCCTTTTTCTCTAGATGGTCACTGATGGTTGTGTGTCTGGCTGGGGAGAAAGCAGGTCTTAAAAACATGGCAAGATTTTGGTTAGAGAGTAGGTAGGTCATCCTACAAATGCAAAGAGGAAGCATAAGAACGAGGAAGTGATCCTTGAAGACAGTAAAGCTGAATCATTCTAGCCATGCTTCATGGCTGAAGGACTGTTTTTTTGCTCAGTTTTCAGTTCTTTGCTCTTGAGTTTCTCTGCCCCTCCTTCCTCCACCTTGGACATTGCTTCTAGAGTCTTCCTTTACTTTCTAGCTCCCTCAAGCTGAGGCATGGCCACCAGTTTCCCTTCATGCACCTCACAAATGTCCCATCCACTCTCTTTCTGGGCTATGGACTCCTGCAGCTGCAGGTGGACCCACATGCCAGGCCGCTCCTATTCTGGGGACCAGCTCAACATGCCTTTTGCATGGGTTTGTCAGGAGAACCCCAAAATGCTGTGCTCCCGATGCTTTGCCCACTCCAGAACATTCTTCCAAGATGACATGGTCCATATTCTACCACACTGAAGAGCTAGTTCCCCATGGTTCTCACCACTCATTTGGGCCTTCATATTCACATGAAATTTGTTATGGGTTTGTTTTCAGATTAGAGATATTTCAGCATGAATTTTTCAGTAAGATTTTTTTAAAGTTTACATTTTACTGAAGTATAACATACATTCAGAAATATATACCAATCATAAGCATGTAATGGAATAAACCTTCACAAAGTAACCACACTAATGGGCTTCCCTGGTGGCTCAGATGGTAAAGAATCTGCCTGCAATGCCAAAGACCCAGGTTTGATCCCTGGGCTGGAAAGATCCCCTGGAGAAGGGCATGGCTACCCTCTCCAGTATTCTTGCCTGGAAAATCCCATGCACAGAAGAGCCTGGTGGGTTACAATTCATGGGGTCACAAAGAGTCAGACACGACTGAGTGACCTGCATTTTCACTTTTTTTCAAGCCACACTAATGTAACAAACTCCAGAAGAATAGAGAGAACATTGTTATTGTCAGTACCCCAGGGCACTCTCATGCCTCTGCACAATTCAATAGGCTACTTTTTTTTTTTGAAAGTTTGTTTTTTTGTAGTAGACATTTTTTATTTCCATACTTAATGCAAAGTATTCAGCACCTAAAAACTGAACTTTACTATAAAACTTACATATATTCACAAAAATAGATAATAAGTATGTATTAAACAGAAGCAACTTCAAATTATATGAGCTCTTTGACCAAAGGAGGAAGAAGGCCACTAGGAAATAAAGCAAAATCATGTCACACTCTGCTTCAGGAGTCAAAAAATTTGAATTCTATGCATCAATCAAAACCTTTTTATTTTGTATTTGTTCAGTTGCTCAGTCATGTCCGACTCTGCAACCCCATAGACTGCAGCATGCCAGGCTTTTCTGTCCTTCACTATCTCCTAGAGTTTGTTCAAACTCATGTTCATTGAGTTCGTGATGCCATCCAACCATCTTATCTTCTGTTGCCCCCTTCTCCTGCCCTCAGTCTTCCCCAGCATCAGGGTCTTTTCCAATGAGTCAGCTCTTCATGTCAGGCGGCCAATGTGTTGGAACTTCAGCATCAGTCTTTCCAATGAGTATTCAAGATTGATTTCCTTTGGGATTGATTGGTTTGATCTCCTTGCTGTCCAAGGGACTCTTAAGAGCCTTTTCTGGCACCACAGTTCAAAAGCATCAATTCTTTGGCACTGATACAGCCAGTTAACAATGTTGTGATAGTTTTAGGTGGACAGCAAATGAACTCAGCCAGATATATACATTTTAAAGAAGGGTTTTTTTTGGGAATTCATTCACATCTCCCCACAGTCAGGCATGGTTCCCTCTGAGAATGTTCAATTCTGTCCTGTCTGTGGGGAAGGGGAGGCTTTCTCGTTAGGGTCTCCCTTAGAGACTTGTAGGGGGAGCAAAAGGACTCAGCACAAGGGAAGGACAGCTGAAGGACTTTGCTGCAATGAGTGTGATCAGCATGAAGAATAGAGTGCTGATCAAAGGGAACAGGGGAAGGGAGTGAGCAGATTTTTGTCAAGAAAATCTTCCTCAAGGCTGAGAAGAGCACTTAGAGACTCGTCTCATCTTATCCTTCACCTCACTTTATCGTTTGTACCTCAGACCCTGCTTTACTGTCTCCAAGTAACTGCAACCACCCACGGTGCCATCTGTCTGGATGAAGGGTCCCCTCCAGCGAGATCTGTGGCCCTTGTTCTCGCCATCCTTTATTTGTTACCTTCATTTCTGTCTGTGCTCCATATGCTTCCTTCCATTCTTGTCAGTGTTGCATAACCCTGGCTTAACAAAGTCAGCCTTCGATTTGGTCTTCCTGACTGTGTGTGTGGTCACTCGTTCGTTTCCAACTCTTTGCTACCCTTTGAACTGTAGCCCACCAAACTCCTCTGTCCATGAGATTTTTCAGGCAAGAATACTGGAGTGGGTTGCCATTTCCTTCTCCAGGGTCTCTTTCCAACTTAGGGATCGAACCTGCGTTTCCTGTGTCTCCTGCTTTCCAGGCAGATTCTTTACCCAAAGAGCCATCAGGGAAGCCTTCTTCCTGATCTTTGGTCTCTTAATGAATCACAGCAGTGGTTGTGTTCATATTTCTAAGCACCACAAGCCTCCAGGTGCCAGAAATGTAAGATCTCTACTACACTGCCCTGAGATTTGGGTCCACAATTACAGAAATATGCCATTTTCCATGAAGCTGTGTCTGAAAATTGCTATTAACTCTCTCCTCTGGTTTTGATTTTTCTACTAGGCATTTTCCTTCTTATCATAACACTCCTAAATATTACATTACCCATCAAGCTCTATTACTAGATTCATTCATATTGAAACTCTTACACATTTTATTAAGTCACTTCTAAGGAACTTCTATGGGAAAAACCATGTATCAGGTATTAGAAAATAAAAATAATGTGACTGTGAATCTTGCCCTTGAGTAAACTAAGGTCCAGTAAGGGAACCCAGCTTGTGCTGGTGGTAAAAAAATCTGCCTGCCAATGCAGGAGATGGAAGGGACTCAGATTCAATCCCTGGGTCTGGAAGATCCCCTGGATGAGGGCATGGCAACTCACTCCAGTATTCTTGCCTGGAGATTCCTATGGACAGAGGAGCCTGGCAGGCTACAGTCCATGGGGTCTCAAAGAGTCAGACACAACTGAGCGACTAACACTTTCACTTTCACTTGCTCATGGTTAAATTGCCAGTGTCTTGCACAGTGCATGGCAAAGGTGTAATGCTCAATAGATATAACTCTCCTAGCCAAAATGAATGAGAGAATCAACTTCCTTTTTTACACCATAAAACTCTGGGGAACTGAGACCATCCTGATTTGACATGGTATGCCAGGATCTTAAAGAGTTCTTATGTGTGAGAGTCACTAAAATGATCAATGGATGATCAATTTAATGAATGAACTACTGTAACTGTCAGGCTGAAGAATTTGTAGCTATCAATGGGAGATTGTAGGCTTGGAAGGAATCCATTGCCCTAGCCAACTAACCCCTGATACTTCCAACCAGCTCATCCCTCTAATGCTCTTAGCTCATTTCTTTTACGCAGTCTTCTCTTTCAAGTATTTAATGAAAACCTGGAAGCATGTTCTCATCTCTCCCTCCTGGGATCAGGTCACAGAAACAGGACCCAATATGTGGCAATGTTTCTCTTGGTTTTAAAGGATTTGGGGTTTTAGATTCCTCTGACTTCTTTTTCAACTTTACTGTCAGTTCTGTTTCAGGTTGATATTCATTTCTGATTTTTAATCCCCCAAATCACCTCCCTTGATGTCTAATTCCAGTCTTAGACTTGCTTATCCTTTCATCTGGAGCAGCACTGAGGGAGTAGGTACTTTGCAGGACTCCCACAGGGGCAGGTCCTAAAGGGTGGTGTCCACACTGCAGAGATGGATGCTGGGAAATCTCCTGCATGTGCAGTGAACACACTGACTGTTTATACTACTATTTGCATCTGAGCTACTGTTACATTTAAAACCATTCCTCTCACCTAGGGTGTCTATTTCTGTGACCACGGGTTTAAACTCAGGTAATTCCTGAGTTTCAGCCTCCTCTTGGCTTTCCTTTCTGATCAGGAAAACTTTTATTTATCATGTATTTCATTTTCGCTGAACAGATGGTACATTATCAGCAAGTGACAACTAGCTTCCCAATAAGTATTGAGAAGCAAGTAAATTTAACCATACACACATGCACACACACACACACACACACACACAGAGCCATGGCAGCACAGTGTATGGGAAACTCACTAAGTAAAAGACTTTATCACAGTATTGGCTTTCCTACTGGTATTGTAAGTTTTCATTAAAAAAAAAAAAATATATATATATATATATATATATATATATAATGTTGAAAAAAAACTGAATTAGACAGCTGACTTAGCATCAAGTACATTTCCTGTGGAGCACAATTATTGGGAAAAATGTTGTCGTTCAGTCACTAAGTCTTGTCTGACTCTGCAACCCCATGGACTGCTGCACACCAGGCTTCCCTGTCCTTCAACATCTTCTGAAGCTTACTCAAACTCATGTCCATTGAGTCACTGATGCTATCCAACCGTCCCATCCTCTGTCATCCTCTTCTCCTCCTGCCTTCTATCTTGCCCAGCATAAGAGTCTTTTCCAATGAGTGGGCTCTTTGCATCAGGTGGCCAAAGTATTGGAGCTTCAGCTTCAACATTAGTCCTTCCAATTCAGGATTGATTTCCTTTAGGATGGACTAGTTTGATCCTCTTGCTGTCCAAGGGACTCTCGAGAGTCTTCTCCAACACCACAGTTCAAAAGCATCAATTCTTTGGCATTCAGCCTTCTTTATGGTCCAACTCTCACATCTGTAAGTGGCTACTGGAAAAATTATAGCTCAGACTATACAGACCTTCATCAGCAAAATGATGTCTCTGCTTTTTAATACACTGTCTAGGTTTGTCATACCTTTTTTTCCCCAAGGAGCAAGCGTCTTTTCATTTCATGGCTGCAGTCACCATCCACAGTGATTTTGGAGCCCAGGAAAATAAAGTCTGTCACTGCTTCCACTTTTCCCCCCACTATTTGCCATGAAGTATGGGACTGGATGGCTGGATGGCATCACTGACTCGATGGACATGGGTTTGAGTAAACTCCAGGAGTTGGTGATGGACAGGGAGGCCTGGCGTGCTGCGATTCATGGGGTCGCAGAGTCGGACACGACTGAGCGACTGAACTGAACTGAACTGAACTGAACTGAATGGTACTGGACTTTTTAAAACACAGTTCTTTAAAACTAAAATGAGAGATTTTAAAATATTTTTGTTTGTGTATTTGAGTTGCTCTTAAATGTCCACCTAAATTATCTCTGCTGTTGCTAAAACAGCATAAAGAAGCAAATCTTCTAGTGACCTAGATTCTGGCTACAGTTGTCTGCTAACTAGATACAGGATTTAGAAGTGACGTTGATGCTTGGGTCCCGGCTTTGTCAGTTCTACCATGACAGGATTTCCTAGTCAATCTTTTAGACTCATTTTAGCATCCAGATTCTATTATTTAACAGCTTTAACAATGTGCAAGGTCAACATATTTTTCCTAAGGATAAAAAAATTGCACTGTGCAATATTTCATATAGCGCTTTGTACCAGAACTTAGAAAACACAAGAGAAGTTGAGGACACAGTCCCGCCCTCAGGAAGCCTCTAATATTAATATTAGTGAGATGAAATTGACGGTAGTGTTAGCATATTAAAAGCAAGTGCAGTAACAAAAGTTAGTATTGCATAATGGTGAGGAAAAGTTGGAGGGGAAAGGTGACTTGCTAAAATTCTCAGGATGATTCATTAAAAGGTCTGGAAGCAGAAATCTCATGTCTTCTGCTTTCATCCTCCTGGGAGTTTCTCTGTTAAAACAGACCAGATTCACTTTCCTGACCCTTAAAATGGTGCTGTCATGAATACACATCACATCAAAGAAAAACTGCTAGTCATTACACACTTTACTTCCTTAGAAGATCAGAATCCATGAGAGCATATACAATATTAATGCCTACAGTCACAGGGGGTACACACAAAGCATGTTCTTTGGGTATCATTATAGGACACCAGAGACGGATGCCAGGAGGAAATAAAAAGTAGCTTTTAACATAAGGTGAAAGAAGGGAGCATCGATCCCCCCAAATCCACCTTTTGTGGGTGTCTCTGCATGGTCATCTCCCCTCCTGAACAGAGCTGGGTCTGGTGATGGTCCCCTTCTCAGCACTAATCCATGAAGTAATCCTTTAAAGAATCATTTGCAAGTCTTCTATGTGTGTGCTCATTTGTATCTGACTATTTGTGACCCCATGGACTATAGCCCACCAGGCTCCTCTGTCCATGGGATTCTCCAGGCAAGAATACTGGAGTGGGTTGCCATGCCCTCCTCCAGGGGATCTTCCTGACCCCCTGCATCTCTTACATCTCCTGCATTGGCAGGCGGACTCTTTACCAACTGCACCACCTAATAATGCCGCTCATCTTTTCATAGCTAGTTGCATTCAAAACAGCTTCCTAAATCTTCAAACTGCCAAGACCTCTTCCCTTTGTGACTTTGGCTCTTGTCTCCAGCCCCATCCTTGTGCACACACTCCCCACCCATGTTATGCATCCCTCTGCACTTGAGCCGTTCAAGGCCTTCCCAGACCAGCCAGATGACTGCAGACTTATAACACGCCTTTGTTAGCTTTTTCCCTTTTTCTGCAGACTCCCATTTTATATATATTATAGGCAAAATCTGAAATAAGACTAACAAAAACAAAAACAAAAACCTTCACACCAACTTATTTGTGTACATTAGATATTCTTTGATTTGTTACTTGCAGGAGCGTTGAGACCATGGTTTTTGTTGTTGCCCAGTGGCTCAGTCATTTCTGACTGTTTTGTGACCCCTTGGACTGTAACCCACCAGGCTTCTCTGTCCATCAGATTCTCCAGGCAAGAATACTGAAGTGAGTTGCCATTTCCTTCTCCAGGGGACTTTCCTGACTAAGGGATCGAACACATGTCTCCTGCATTGCAGAGATTCTTTATCACTGAGCCACCAGGGAAGCAGCCTGCGACCCTGAAGACAACCTTAAACTCTCTTCCTCTGGCTGCTGCTCATCATGACTTTGTGACATCTCAAATCCTGCTGTTCCAACTTCCTTCTCTCTACCTTTCAATCCTGCAGATTCATGACGCTTATGAGAGGAAATGAGATCAGAGATAGAACACTTGCTAAGGGATTCCTTTCAGGATTGTGATTTAGTCAGATTAAAAAATAGTAAAAAAAAAAAAAAAAAAAGATAAAATTAACTTTGATAATGTATTTTATTTAACCCAATGTCCTAGACAGCTCTGGCTGCCATAACAAAGTACCATATACTGAGTCACCTAGACAACAGACATTTATTTATCACTGTTCTGAAGGCAGGAAGCCTGAGATCAGAGTGCTGGCCAGGTTGGCTCATGGTGAGGGCTCCATCCTTATGACCTGATTACCTCCCACCAGCTCCACCTCTAGATACTGTAACATTGAAGATCAAGTCTTCACCATATGAAATTTTGGGGCTGGGACACAGATATTTAGTCTGTAAAATCCAGTATAGCCAAAACATTTTAATTTTAGCATGTAATCAATATAAAAATATTAATGAAATGCTTAAATTCTTTTTATTTGAAGTCTCCAAAAGTCCTCTGTGTATTATACACTAAAAGATATCTCAAAGCAGGTGCTGAATTTTCATCAGCAATACTTGAATGTTATTTATGTCATAAAACTTACATTTGAAAAAGGAGATTGACGAAACAAAGTTGTTCCAAATATACTTCAAGTCTTCCAAACATTGTAGCCAGTCTTTAAACTTTAAATCTAAACTTAAATCAAGTACAACTAAATAAAATGAAATATTCCATTTCTCAGTGACACTCACCACACTTCACATACCCACGTGACTAGGGGTGACCATTCTGGACAACACAGAGACTTTGTGTTTTATTAAGGTCTAGTTAGACTTTCATGGGCTCAAAAATCACTATGGATGGTAACTATAGCTATGAAATTAAAAGACACTTGCTCTTTCTAAGAAAAGCTTTGACAAACTTTGATAGCATATTAAAAAGCAGAGACATCACTCTGCTGACAAAGGTCTGTATGGTAAAAGCTATGATTTTTCCAGTAGTCATGTACAAATGTGAGAGTTGGACCACAAAGAAGGCTGAATGCCAAAGAACTGATGCTTTTGAACTGTGGTGCTAGGGAAGACTCTTGAGAGTCCTTTGGACAGCAAGGAGATCCCACCAGTCCATCCTAAAGGAAATCAGTCCTGAATATTCACTGGACGGACTGATGCTGAAGCTGAAGCTCCAATACCTTGGCCACCTGATATGAAGAGCCCACACATTGGAAAAGAGCCTGATGCTGGGAAAGATAGAAAGCAAGAGGAGAAAGGGACAACAGAAGATGAGATGGTTGGATGGCATCACTGACTCAATGGACATGAGTTTGAGCAAACTCTGGGAGATGTTGAAGCACAGGGATGCCTGGCATGCTGCAGTCCATGCAGTTGCAGAGTCAGACATGACTTAGTGACTGAACAAGAACAAATTGACTTTACATGAAAATAATTTCTAAATCTGGACTTAAGAACTCAGAAGAAATAGAGAAAACTTTGAGAAGCAAGTGGAAGTCAGAAAGTGATTTTAATATTTCAGAAGTTTGGGGGAAATAGAGTCCTCAAGAGGGAAACTGATTTCCATTTGTGTGGAGTGTGAGGTATAAAGATTGTTAGAGAGACCCTTCTGCATCTCAAAGGGCAGCCAGACACGATGAATAGACTTCAGCTCTAAAGGGAGATATTGTTTAGCCTTAAGAAAGGCTTTATCTCTGTTCAGACTAGAAAGTCATGAGAGCTCTGTCCCTGGAGCTCCTTGAAATTAGGGCAAATGTACTTCTGTCTGGGATGACTTAGCTGTTGTCTACCTGAAGGGCAGAGAGATTGTTCTCTCAGTGTCTCCTCCTGCTCTGATTTCATGATTCCGAGATAACCTGTGGGTAGAGAGGCCACACACCAGCTGTTTTTAAATGTTGTGTTTGGAAGAACAATTAATCTTTGTGATTACCTAACTGCTTCTGTAGAGTTTTCTAACTTTCGTTGCCTGGGAGTGTGTGGATCTTTGAGCAAGGGCTTAGCAATGAGAGCAAGAAAGTTCTGGAGCCACAGAGGAGTCCTTCTATGGCCATATGTGTGATCATAGTGAATGGACAGTATATCTCTAAGAGACACACAGACATCCCCTTAAATGACCTGCCAAAAACAGCTGAGGCCACCTATGTATCCATGTTGAATTAAACGCAGTGAGCAAGTCTGTTGACCCCACTTGCAAGTCATCTTGAGTTGCTTTGTTGTTGGCAATGTAGCTGAATGATGGGCAAAAAGAGCATACGGGATCTGGACCTGGATTGCAGCCTCTGATTCTCCACATCACTTCCAATTTATCTCAGAAGACTCATTAACGCAGAGTACTTAGGGGTTGTCAGTTCAAGAAAGAAGGATTCTAGAAACCAGAAAACATCTTGAGCTGATGTCATCAGCATCTTTATTCCTAGATGAGATTTTAGTTACAGTTTTCTATAACATTTTCTCTCAGTCCTGGGAAATCTGAATTCTTCAATGCCATAATTGCTGTTAAAAGGTATTGAATGTGTGATGAGAAGTTCTCCATGTTTGGGTTGAGATTAGGCATGTGTTCCCTGAATCAGACAGTTGTCAGAAAGCAAGTGATGGCAATGACATTCAAGTTGCATGGCCACCCTTGTCCTCTTGTGGGGCTGAGAGTGAATAGGAAGCAAAGAGCCTAGGAAGGCTGCAGCCTAGGTTTTGTTCAGTGGTAAGATCTCTTCATATTCAGACACAAGACCTGTATTCATCTCTACACTGGTCCAGTGAGAGAGGGCTGGGGAACACAGGTCCTTGGATCCCAGCAGCACAGTGGCCACATTTCTCAGTATTGACTGTATTTCTCAATATCCACTGTTGTTGTTTAGTTGCTAAGTCATGTCCAACTCTTTTGCAATCCCATGGACTGAAGCCCATCAGGTTCCTCTGTTCCTGGGATTTCTCAGGCAAGAATACTGCAGTGGGTTGCCGCTTCCTTCTCCAGGGGATCTTCCCAACCCAGGAATCGAACCCTTGTCTCCTGCATTGGCAGGCAGATTCTTTACCATTGAGCCACCAGGAAAGCCCCCAATATCCATTAGACTCACCAAAACAGATCAAAGTAGGCAGTGCAGTGAGCAAGGAACAGCTAGCAAATTGTGGAAGAGAGTAATTATTAATAAATAACCCACTGGTATAGACTATTGCCTTCTAGAAATCAAAACCTTTAGGACTGGGAGATATTTTCCTGTTACAGGGAAAGGGAAATGGGAAGGCTCACTCCCTAAGGGATCATAGCATTCCCATGAGATCTTTGGGTTACAACAAAGGCGCTAGGGCTCTGTGTATCCTGTTGGCAGAGGGTAAGGAAGTGATACGTCAATAGTACGTTGTTTCCTATATGTGTGTGTACTGTCCGCTGAACTGGATGTGCAGTGGGGCAAGAGTTTGAAGAATCAATGTGATACAATAACACTGCTCCAGAGTCTGAGACTTCCCCAAGCCTCACAAAGAGGAGGACAAGTTAGAGATTCAGCTGGCTTAGCCAGCGCTACCATTTTATAGTCCGTATTTTCTAGAGTTTTAACAGTCACAAGGAATTTCTCCCGTATGGCTTTGGTCCTTGAGGATGATGATCTGGCCTGAAAGTAGCAATAATTGCTTTCATATAATATTCCCTCTAACATAGAACTGACGACAAGACTTTTTATGTCAATGACATTGATAAATCCTACTATTCTAGAATAGTCACTGTGGATGTGTATGAAAAGCAAGGATAAATGAATGGAAGAAATATTCAATTTATCACATCAGACTCCTCAAAAATCTAGCTAATATATCTTGACCACGATTTTTAAGCCAAGATTCAATTGGTTTTAAGGATGACAAACATGCTGTATGTCTGATTTGTCTTCAGATTCATGTCATCATTTCCAGAGTTTCCCACTACAGAGATTTATGCTGTCATTGGATCTAATTATGAATTAGTGATTGATTCATTTAGGGAATAACTCAACCAAATGGCAGTGGATTGAAAAATGAGCAGGCCCTGAAGGGACTCATGGGCAGAGATAACTAATTCTGTCTGCTGATGGGAATCAGCCCAGGTCATTCAGAAAATAGCCCTGAATGGAACAAATTATTCATCTTCCATCCACAGTGAGTGGCTTTCTCAGCCTTGCACTACTGACATCAATTAACCCCTGTCGCATTCTTCAGTTATTTGAGATCTCCAGGCTCACCCCATCCTTCTAAGGGAGCTATCCAGAACTTTTCAAATTTGTTTTGGTTTTTTTGCAAAGGTTTGACACTCACCAATTGTACTATGTTTCACTTTTCATTCTTAAGAGTACTCTGTCCATCCCATGCAGGTTGTTTGTTTACTGTCAATCCTTGGTATATCTTGAGATTTTATGAAATGAATACAGGCCTTCAGAGAATTATTGAGATACCCTGGTTTAAGAGCTGCATTTGTTTGGTGATGTAAATGGTTGTATTAAAGAAGTGTTCATTAGACACTATAAGCACATAAGCACCTGTGGCTTCTTCTCCTTCTCCTTGGACGAACATCTCATCGCTCTCTCTGTATAGTGTGTATATAAAGAAGTGTTCATCAGACATAAAGACTGATTTTGCCGAAAAGTCCGTAAGAAATAGCCCACATAGAACCATCTCTTGCTCTGTCACCTCATTCTTTCTAGAGACTACTATATGTGTGTGTATATATGTATGTGTGTATACTATATATGTGTGTGTATTGGGGAGGGGGGGTGTTGTGGAGAGATCCTCAGAGGGTAAATGGTTCCATATACATTTCTTTGATTAACAATAGCTGTATAATTCCTACTGTGAGCCACCAGCTACACTGAGATTAGCTTTTGTGGGGAGCCATGTATCAAGGATTTTGCCTCAGAACTCCTTCATGAGAGCTGATTACATTCCTTTTCAAATACTTACTCAGGGAGGCATACTTAAGAGTGAATTGTAACCTTTTCAAAATTGACATTTCAAGGGAAACAGATACTGAGTGGTGGGAGGAGGAGGCAGTGGTAGAAAAGGCAGTTTTATAACTAGAGAAAAGAACGTCAGAAGGAGCCCTTGTTCCTGGTCAACCTGCCAAGTCATCCCCTGGGGGGATCCCCTCCTTCTCTTCTGCTTGGTACACCTGCCACTTGCTCCTCTTTGGAATAGGATGGGATTTGATGCTAGTTAGAGGGATTTATGGGCTTCCCGGGTGGCACTAGTGGTGAAGAACCTGCCTGCCAATGCAGGAGACATTAGAGACGTGGCTTCGACCCCTGGGTTGGGAAGATCCCCTGGAGGAGGCCATGGCAACCCACTCCAGCATTCTTGCCTGGAGAACCCTGTGGACGGAGGGTGATGGTCCCTGGGGTCGCACAGAGTTGAACGCGACTGAAGTGACTTAACACACAGCAGGCACACAGAGGGATTTATATCAAAAGTTTCATTGGAAGAACTCCTCCATCTTGACCATATAAATAGTTGAAAGTTATATTTAATCTATCTTCCAGCCCGTATTTTCTTGCTTATTCTTGTACATCTCACTTCATTCCAAAAGGGACTTGAAGCATCTCCTAAAAATATTAGTATTATCACTACATGGATTTGTTGTGATATTTGTTAGAATATTTGGTTGGAGAGAGGACATGAATTTGTTGGAATATTGGGTTGGAATGTTTGCTGGAATATTTAGTTGGAGAGAGGACATGAGTAGGGAAAGGAAACAGCACCAAGCTCAAACTGTTTCTGCCATTTTTTCTTACAGTGTAGTCACAGGCTTGGTTGTGTGGTCATAGCTTCCAGTGGTCAAAGCAAAAGGAAAATATCAACAGTTATAAAGTGTACACAGTATGGTAATAAAGTAAAATCAGATGTCCAAAGTATGATCTCCACAAAGGAATCTCTCCCATAACATCTTCAGGAGGCATTATGTAACACAGTAGACAACAATTATAAGAGCATTTGTTCCTGTCTAACTACAGTAGAGAATTTCATAAACCCTTTCCTTATAATGTGTGTTCATGGGCTTCCCAGGTGGCACAGTTGGTAAAGAGTCTGTCTGCAATACAGGAGACACAAGAGACACCGGGTCACTCCCCCTGGGTCAGGAAGATCCCCTGGAGGAGGAAATGGCAACCCGCTCCAGCATTCTTGTTTGGATAATCCCACGGACAGAGGAGCCTGGTGGGATAGAGTCCATGGGATCGCAATGAGTTGGACGCATGAGCATGAGCACACATGTATACATTTGACCAAATAGTATCTTTACAAAACAATAGTGGTCATATACTATCCCTTTTGAAATAGCAAGGTAAGGTTTTTGAATCTGTGACTGTTCTGGACATTTCAGGGTACACAATCCCTATATAATTAGCAGATCATTTACTGTGTGTTTGGGATTTAATTCACTGACCCTCAGTTTTCTTTCCTATATTTCAAATGTGAAGAATATTTTCTTTTTGGCAAATGCTATGGACAGGTTAAGAACTCATGTTTTAGAAGATTTATTAATATGTGTACCTCTCCAATCCAGTCAGGATCCAATAATAAACAGTCAGAAGGGTTCATGCTTCACGTATAAAACTGCTTCGGAAATGTCAAGAGTATAATGAATCCTCAGGATTCTTGCTGGGTCTGAGACTTCACTTGATGATATCAATATGAAATTGGTTGTTTATGAAGGATTTAACAAAGAGATTTTTGGTGGTGGTGATGGTAGTATGTATGTGTTCATGTGTTAGTGAGGTATATCTATTCTTTCTTGGCCAGTATATCTATCTGTGTGATTTTATGAAAACAAAAAAACAACTGGGTTAAATCAAATGGATTCTAAAGGCAAGATAAAGGCCCTTCCTGAATCCCACATTTCTTGTCCAAGAGGCTATGGAACTGCACCTGTGGCTTCTTCTCCTTCTCCTTGGACTAACATCTCTCTGCCAGTATCTCATCGCTCTCTCTGTATAGTGTGTATATATAGATATATGAATAAATGTAAATATTTTTTGTAGAATAAATGTAACATGGAAAATTTCCTTAAGGGCTCTATAATGCCAATGTTACTGTTACTGTGGTGGACTTTTTGGTTGCCTCCCTGGCATCTAATAATCTATAGCATCACTGTTCCTCTGTAGCATCCATATTGTTTGAGTGCTATTGACGTACTGATACCTCTCTCTCCCCCTTTCTCTCTCTCCCAAAGCTCATTCTCCTGGAGCATCTTATAATAGAAGGGCATTTAGGCCCTACTGAAGGCAGACTTAAGGGATGCCCAGTAACAGGCTCCTGGTGACCATCCTAGTCAAAAGACGATAACATCCGTGAAGGATGACCATCTTAATTTTTCAGTTATGGGGCCAGTACATTCCTTGTGGTCTACGCCACTTTAAGTTGACTTTTCTGTTACTTGCAACCAAAAACTTTCTAGTTTGTACATGATTGTTCAGCATGCTTCAGGAATGAAGAGTCAGTAAGTTATACATCGAGTGCCTACACTTTTTATCATTTTATTCCCCCAAATGGTAGATACTGTCTTTCCAATTTTCAGATAAGAAAAACAAGGTATGTAGAAGCTGACTAATTTGACCAAAGTCATAGTGGCAGTGAAAGAATTAGAATCAGGGCTGTCTGATAGTGAGACCTTCTGCTAGATCAGCAGTTCTAACCCAGTTCTCCTTTATCACACACAACAGATGAGGACCACATACTAAACGCACTCCAACAGGCTACCTGGGGTTGAGTGCAATCCTTGGCCTCTTCCTGTAATTCAACCCTTTTCTCTCCTATTCAGGAAAGCAAATCAGGATGCAGTGAGAGTGGCATTCTTACATGATCACCTTGAAGTGTCTTTAATTTAAAAGGAAAAAAACATTACCCAAAACCCACTAAGACCTTCGCTAGTTGAACTTCAAATTATTCTAGACAAATCTTACGGACATGTCTTTCTGCCCCCTGAGTGAGTGCTAAGTTGTTTCGGTTGCATCCGACTCTGCGACCCCATGGACTGTAGCCTGCCAGGCTCCTCTGTCCATGGGATTCGCCAGGCAAGAATACTGGAGTGGTTTGCCATGCCCTCTTCCAGGGGATCTTCTCTACCCAGGGATAGAACTCAGGTCCCCTTTGTTTCCTGCATTGCAGGCAGATTCTTTACCACTGAGCCACCAGGGAAGCCCTTCCTGTCTCCTACTATAAAGTAGACACATACTTTTACACATTCAGCACAGACTGGAGGGATAATGAGATTTATAACCCATGTACAGAACAAGCATTGGAGTCAGAACTGTCAGGCTGAGCTCTTGATTTTTTCACATGAAGCCAACAAGTCTCTCAGTACCTTGGTCATGATGCTAGAAGCTTCCTCTACAAGTTCTAGCTTCAGCCAGTCTGGGTTTCACCTGGCTTGGCTATAGTCCTGCTCTGATGACATTGCACTGAGAAGTTTGCTTTTATTAAATGCACCGACTCACCACTTTCAAAAAGCTTTAAGATGGCTTACAATAGAGTCACAGAATTTAGGATTGCGAACAAATGGAACAATACTGGAAAGAATTGAGCAATGAAATGGGGGGAAGGAATGATTAGGCATGTTGAAGGGAACCAGTTACTCTTGTACAGGAGGTGCCTCTGAAATGTGAGCTGCAGTAACCAACCCCCTATCTGCACCCACAGCCCACCAGAGACGTGACAGTTCTTCATGTCCCTTTAGTAAGTCATGAACATTGGGTGATTATGAACATTAAGTGCCTTTGTCTTTCCATCTCTTTCTATCTGTTTTCAGTCACCATACTCAATCTGCCTAACATATCTCTTACTGTGGTACTTATGTGTCTCTCCTCAAAGCATCATATGAATTCTGTCCATGCTTCTTTCATATGTTATTTCTTTCCATACTTAAAATAACCTTAGTTGCTCCCTCCTTGCACCCCCAGGCCATTGGATCTTTTTTATTTATTTATTTATTTTTAATTGAAGGATAATTGCTTTACAGTGTTGGTTTGATTTCTACAATATTGGTTTGACTTCAACATGAATTAGCCATCAGTGAATCTGTGTCTCCTCCCTCTGGATCCTCCCTCCCCCCTCCCACCCTTTCCCACCCCTCTAGGTTGTTACAGAGCCCTGCCACTGGGTCTTTTATTTTTAAATTTTTAACCACAGTGGCAGCACTCTCACCATGTACTGTAAGGAGGTGATCACACATCAGTTTCCCCAACAATCTCGGGCTCTTCAAGGACAGGCATCTTGAGCTTCTGCACCCCCAGCCCCTGAACGATGCAGAGTAGGTGCATGTGTGCATGCTCAGTCACTCAGTGGTGTCCAACTCTTTGTGACCGCATGGACTATAGCCTGCCAGGCTCCTCTGTCCATGGGATTCTCCAGGCAAGAATACTGGAGTGGGTAGCCTTTCCCTTTTCCAGAATATCTTCCCAACTCAGGGACTGAACCCATGTCTCCTGCATTGGCAAGTGGATTCTTTACTACTGAGCCATCAACAAAGTCCACAGAGTAGGTGGCGTATCACTTTTTTTCTGAGTAAAGCAATAAAGGAATAAAAGCACCCACCATGTAGTTTAAGGTGCACTGACATGGAGATGATGTGAAGTTAATGACTGGCTGATGGTGTTTTTCTCCCAACACCCTGCTCAGATGGTTCCTGGTCTGATTGCAGAGGAACAAACAGATTGAAGGAAAATGGGCAGACTCTGGACCGCTGGGCATGTGCATCGCTGCCCACCTTCCTGGGGGAAATGCTGCTCTCAGCTGCACAATCACACTCCCCCTTGGAAGCCTGGATGAGCCCCAGGTGCTGCGCTTCCTGCCAAGTGTCATCATGACCGCCCCGTCCCCTCAGATGACAGTAATGAAGCAGGAACTTAATATACCTCACCTCCGCGTGTCTGGGGAAACCCTCTGTCATTTAGAATTTACTTGTGAGCCCCCATGGACACGTTCTTCTGTCTCTGGCATCTGTTCTTTTGTTAAAGCCCCTGGTGTGATGCTTTCTATCGTGATCTCTGCTTGGCTTAGCTCTGTTAGGCTCTGGCTTTTTTAGTGACATCCGTGAGAAATGAGATGATCGTCTTGCATGTACCTTGTCATCACACTGATCATGACTGTGAGCTGAAAGTGAAGGCAAGCCTCACGGCACCGGGAGGTGACATCAAGGCCTGGCAGAAAGACAGAGCTGCTCACCCATGCCAAGGCTGTGATCTGGTTCTGCCAGGCATCCCCTGCTTAACCGCCTAGGCTGAGGCTCCGTGCCTTCATTATCCAGTCCAAGTGTAATGTCTATATTTGTACTGGAGCCCCAAGAGGGGGAAACTGCATTATAATAAATGTGTGCTTTGCTAGCTACAGCATAATAAACATGATGCTCTAATTATCCATGTTTTCATAGAGCTAGGAAGCTAATCTTTTGAAGAATTAGTGTCCCTGGCAGACAGGCTCAGCATTTTGCATTGGTTTTGTGATGATACATAGCTTTGTAGGGTGTGTGTTTATGTCAGCATTTCAGCATCTCCAGATAGGCACCATATTGGAAATATTTTGGTAGTGAGTCCAATTAGAAGTCAGTAGGTTGTAATCAGGCTTCCCTGGTAGCTCAGTGGTAAAGAATCTGTCTGCAGTTATGGAGATGCAGGAGATGCGGGTTCAATCCCTGGGTCAGGAAGATTCCCTGAGGAGGACATGGCAACCCACTCCAGTATTCTTGCCTGGAGAATTCCAGTGACAGAGGAGCCTGGCGGGCTACCGTCCATGGAGTCACAAAGAGTCAGACATACATGGCTGTAATCACTTGGTGATCTCGTTCTGCCTTTGCATTCCGTTCTGTGAGAAAATTCACTAAAGTAGCCTCAGATAGTGGGAGCTCTCCACAGTGGCTTCTGGAATCTCCTTCTCATTCTAGGTAGTGTCCAGGTTGATGGAGGTAGTGAGATTTGAGGGCCTGTGTATGAAAAACCCTGCTCCACATCCCATGTTGCTGTTGGATTTCGTGCTTTCATGGATGAATCAGCATTTTGGATCTAGGAAATATCACCTTGTGGAATATTCATTTATTTATTCTTTTGACACATCATTCAGAGTCTGCCCTGTGTCACTAACTCTTCTAGCCACCTTGGATACAACAGTTGACTAAACAAAAACCTCTGATGTTCTGAGTGGGGGAGAGAGGAAATAAATCAAATAAATACATAAAATATATAATTTTGGAATGAAAAATGTACCACCGAAGAAAAGAAACAGGAAATAAAAGGGGAGTTTAGCCAGGGAGCTGTAATTTATAGTTTGTTCGGGAAAGTCTTCCCAGAAAGTGTGACTTTACTTACGCCTAGTTCAAGTGTGATTATCTTAAGGGGAAAAATGTAAAAAAGATGGACTCTTCACCTGTAATAACTAAAACTGTTAACAACTGGTATCTTTGGGAGAGCATGTATAGCATTGCCCAGCTTCAGTGGAACAAATTGGAGAAATTAGGCTGGAATTCCATATGGTGACAGTCCTCCCCAAATTCTCCTATTTTATCATATAACTTGGAGTCACCTTAGTGTCTGAGTCAGGGGCCCTGATGCGGTCATCTTCAGATTCTACGTCCCAAACCAGTTTCAGGCACTTGGGTGGGGAGAATCGCTCTCCGAGGAACATGAGTACCTTTTGGGGACAGAGTTTCTCCATTTTGAAACCTCAGTTAAAGCTCCTCCTTCTCCCCACTGCTTCTTTCCTTTATAGATGATTTTTTTTGAAGCTTCTTAAACTTTTAAAATTGTTCTCCCTTTTCTTTGAGCCGCTGATCATACTTATAAAGAAAGGAAAAGTCCACAGGTATAAATTGGTAGTTCACATTATATTCCTGTAAATCTTAATTATGCCTAGATTTTTAAAATATTTATTTTATTGAAATACAGTTGAGGGACTTCCCTGGTGGTCCTGTTTTTAGGATTCCACACTTCCAATGCAGGTGGCACAGGTTCAATCCCTGGTCAGGGAGCCAAGATCCCACATGCTTCACAGTCAAAAAACCAAAATGTAAAACAAGCAATATTATAATGAATTCAATAAAGACTTTAAAAATGGTCCACATCAATAAAGTTTTTTTAAAAAAGAAATATAATTGATTAATAATCTTATGTTAATTTCTGCTGTACAGTACTGATTCAGCTCACATATGTATTCTCTTTCATATTCTCTTCCATTATGGTTTATTACAAGGTGTTGAATATAGTTCTCTCTGCCATTCAGTAGGAACTTGTTCTTTATCTGTTCTCTATAAAATAGTTTGCATCCTAATCTCAAACTCCGAATCCATCTTTCCTCCACCCCCTCCTCCTTATGCCTAGGTTTTTGAAGTCTTTTCTCTCTGGACTCTGAGCAAACAGAACTCCACTATGAAACCATGGAAAACAAAGTTATGATAATAGTTATCCTGCAGTATCATCTAAATTTACAAGGTTTTAGACATGAAAGAAAGGTGGCAGGTTGAAAGTGAGAATGGGAGTACACTGGAGAATGAGGGGTCCACAGAGGGTCATGCTGGCCTCCCGGCAATGCTGGTCCCTGTCTTCAGGTGCATCATTGTTGCCACAGCAACTTCATGGAAATAAGGAAGGTGGGCGGAGCTTGGTCCCAGCTCCTGAGTTTTCTGAACTCTTGTTACTCTCTGATGACTTTCTTGCCTTGCATCTGCCACTCGTTATTAAAGATGAAAGCTTTTCTCCATTAGCAGACTGATTCCAATGTCTGTTCAAACAGGTGCACTCAGGATACCTAGCTCTGAGCTAAAGAGCAACCGAATGTGGAAAGAATGTCTTCCTTTGAAGGTTAGTGAGGGATGAAACACTGGACTTCTATGAAGATAAGAACAGCCAAGAGGGACACTAGTGAATAGAATAGCAACCCCCCCCCCACCAGCAGAACTCTGTAGTGCAACTTTTCTTTCACAATGCAGATACGTATTGCTGAGTTATGAAATCACCCAACCCACACTTCATTTCAGTTCAGTTCAGTTCAGTTGCTCAGTCGTGTCCGACGCTTTGCGACCCCATGAATCGCAGCACACCAGGCCTCCCTGTCCATCACCAACTCCCAGAGTTTACTCAGACTCATGGCCATCGAGTCAGTGATGCCATCCAACCATCTCATCCTCTGTCCCCCTTCTTCTCCTGCCCCCAGTCCCTCCCAGCATCAGGGTCTTTTCCAATGAGTCAACTCTTCACATGAGGTGGCCAAAGTATTGGAGTTTCAGCTTCAGCATCAGTCCTTCCAATCAACACCTAGGACTGATCTCCTTCAGGATGGACTGGTTAGATCTCCTTGCAGTCCAAGGGACTCTCATTGAGTCTTCTCCAACACCAGAGCTCAAAAGCATCAATTTTTCAGCACTCAGCTTTCTCCACAGTCCAACTCTCACATCCATACATGACCACTGGAAAAACCATAGCCTTGACCAGACGGACCTTTGTTGGCAAAGTGATGTCTGTGCTTTTTAATATGCTATCTAGGTTGGTCATAACTTCCCTTCCGAGGAGTAAGCGTCTTTTAATTTCACCGCTACACTTCATTTTGCGGTTGGTGATTGTACCGCTTTGGGCTTCCCTGGTGGCTCAGCAGTGAAAGAATCTGCCTGTGATGCAGGAGACCCGGGTTTGAACCCTGGTTCAGAAAGCCCAACTACTCCATTTCCTGGAGTAGGCAAAGGCTACTCACTCCA